>NC_052045.1:2877440-5754881 GCF_015832195.1 Motacilla alba alba
GGTGCATCTTGATGTTTGTTAGATGTGGATCTGGCTCATTTTTGCTCTTTGTAATTGGTACTGGCATAGAAAACTCCTCAAATTGCAAAGCTAATTTAAATAATTGGGGCAGGCATGGGAGATCTGATAGCAGGGGGCTTCAGCGGTTTATCAGATGTGTAGCTTCTGTTTTACTGCAGGAAAAAAAAGGCCAAATGTTCCATTCGAGTTAGGAAATATGAATACTGTTGTTATTATTTAATTATTAAGTGGAAGTTAGAGCTCACCATTTAGGTAAATAAGTGAATATTAATCACTGAACAGGTTTTCAGGAGAGGGAAGATGCCTTCTATTTTTTCTCTCCACAGTGGAAAAGAAACCTTAGCACATTTGGGATGTCTCCTTCCTTTCTTGCTTTAAAACAAAAGGAAATTTTAGTGTTGTGTGCACACAAGTCCAGCACCAAGGACTGTTCTTAGCTTTTCCTCTCAGGTATTTTAGAGAGAAAAACTCTGCAGATAATAAATGTAATAATTCTTGAGAGTAAAGCAGACAATGCTGGGATGATCCTCAGCAGTGTCAGCTTCCGAGGTTTAGGGATGTGCCTTGGTTTGCTCTGGCCGTGCAGCCCAAGCTGCAACCACAGGATACCTCTGGAAAGTTTGCCTTGGGGGAAGATAAACTGAAATAGGCTGGTGATTAATGAGGAGAGCAGTGTGTGGGAGGAGCTGGGCTATAAGTTCTGCTCAGTCTAATTCTGGATGCTTAATTAAAGTCCTCTGTATTTAAGGCTGAAGTCTTAAAGATAAACATGTCAAAAAATGAGAGGGTCTTTTCTTTCTCCAAAAGATAATTTTGTGAACTGTTTTGACTGGAAGGAAGCAGCGATTTGGTAAAATTTTATTTAGCATAAATTAGATAGGGCTATTGGCTGTCTTGTGTTTCCTCCAGATCATTTAATATTCTTACTTATCCATCAGGCTTGCATTGCATTTTTAGTAATTATGTGATTGCCATTTGGAAGCAAGAGCTAGATAAATAATATTTGGTGATCTGTCTTGTTTAATGTTTCTCAGGAAATTTTACTGAAGTTTACAGATTTCAG
Source organism: Motacilla alba alba (assembly GCF_015832195.1). Lineage (NCBI taxonomy): Eukaryota > Metazoa > Chordata > Aves > Passeriformes > Motacillidae > Motacilla > Motacilla alba. The sequence continues at coordinate 2,878,525 of NC_052045.1, forward strand.
GTCTTTGCTTCTCAAAGTGCAGGTCCAGATGATTCCACTGCATGTGAACGTGGTCTCAGTTTATGTTCATGAACTGTTACTGTGTTCTGACTTCTCTTCTTAAACCCATCCCAGAAATGTGACTTGGCACAGCCCAGAGCTTCAGACTGTATTTGGGTGGGTCGTGTCCACTCCTGGATAAACACACTCTAAAGACATATTTACATGAATTTTAGGATGTGTTTTAAATACTAATGGAAGCTTGGAAAGAACTTGCAGCCAGTTTTTTCTTCTAAAGCACAGTTCCTCCCAGTAACATTTGACAATAGTGTGACTCTTTATAACAGAAACCAGTTCACCATTTCTTAATGTCCTCTAGAGCATGATTTGGTGATGAAAATTCTGTACTGAGATGAAAGATACTAACCTGCTTTCAGCTTACAGTCACAGAAATTGAACAGGGATCCTCTGAAAACTCCATGCACATGATACTGAAACGGATCCAAAACTCAGTGGACAGGATCAAGTAGACAAGGTTTCTTCCTCCTTGTAATTTTGAACATTTTTGCATTAATAACTGATGATGTCACTTGAAAAGTCACTGAAAAAGCTGATAGTAGTGGTAAATATATAATTTAACAACCTAGAAAGGATAAATAAATAAATATGGAATTTTATTTGCTGTTATTACATATGTCTGCACCCTCTGCAGTGGTTCTGCCTTGCACTCCTCATTGCTGAAATCCTCTGATCCTCGTGGCATTTGCAGTGGAAGGTGACAGACAAAAGCCCACCCAGGATCTCTGTTCTGGCTGTGGCAGGGAGGTCCCTGTGCTCAATAAAGATTCCTCCAGGAAGGGTGACAGCAGGTACCCAAGCTGGTGACACCAAAAGAAGGCCATTACCTGACGGGTCCTGTCTGCCAAAACCTCAGGGCAGATTCAGCAGGAGCAAGGCAAAACTCACCTCCCCCCTTCTGCCAGTTCCTGGAAAGTGTCCTCCCGCATGAGGAGCCGGGCATCTTGCTAACATTATTTACAACAGACAAAGGCAGTAAAGATTAAGTAGAACAGGGCAAAAATAAAGCTGCCAGAGTGGGGAGATCCTTCTTGTGCTCTCAGAAGAAGGCAGTGATTAATCTGCTTTTGCAGCTTTCCCCAGATGCCCAGTGCACCCTGCAGGGTTTTGCTTTCAGGAATATGATGAGATGCTAACGAGTTTAAAGCTTTTGGGAAACAAAGTGAAAGGGTTTCTAGGTGCCAGGAACATCCATCATTTACAGCCTACCAGAAAACAGTGGGACTGCCCCATCCCACGTGCAGCGCTAATTTTCTGGAGGTTTCCTGGAGAGAGGAGCTATCATTAGACAACACAGAGTTTCTGCAATTAGCTGGTTAAGCAGCATTTCTTCTTTAAAGTAGCATAAAAATGACATGTTCAGGAACAGCACATTAGATTTTCTTTTAAGTGGCTATTCCAGGGAAGAGCATTTGTCCTAGAACAGAAAGGGGAATGATAATTGAAGAATGTCAATATTGGCCAGAGTCACTACAAAAAAATCATATAAATCTGTTAGATCATTTTATATGTTCTTTCTTCAGTACTGTCACAGGAGGTGATAGTCCCACAAGTCAAATTCTGTAAGTAGGAAAGCCCTCAACCTACCCTTCAAGTGCTTGGCTTTTAGAAAGAAATATGTTAAATTACTGCATTTATCCTGCAGCATATTTCTTTTTCAGTGGTGTTTCTGATGGTAGAGTCAGGAGTGTGCAGCAGATCAGCTGTTGTATTGGCAGTGGGTAGGGTGAGAAGAGCATTGAATTAAAACTCTGGAATCTGCTGGCACATTTTCAACAGAATAGATGGAAGAAATACAAAAATATTGAAGTTGCGTAAGTTGGAAAAAAAATGCTACAAAGAAAAAAAGGAAAATAAACCCAAACAAAATAAACTAAAATGAAATAAACAAGCAAAAAGCCAACACCCCAAAACACCCAAAGCAGTGACAAGAGAGAATCCCAGCAGACAAGAGCAACAAGAATTCAGTCATCTCCAGTTCAGCTGTTCACACAAAAACTGGGTTTTGAAGTTCTCCATCAGTAGGTATTTGTCAAAAGTCAGCACAAGAAAGTCTTCTTTTTCTACTTAGTTTTGAGTTTGAAATTCAATGGACTTAAGTAATCAAAAGTACCAAAAATGACAAAAAAAAAAGATTCATTGTGAAAGTTGTTGCATTACTCTCACAGCTACAGTGGTGGTGAAACTATCATGGAATATAATCCAAAGAAAGCTCTGCTGGACCAGTTCATTCTGGCAGCTCCATCTGGAAGGATTCCAGAGCAGCTCATCTTTTATTCAAAGAAAATTTGAAAAGGGATTTGGCTTGGCATAATGTCTCATCCATAGAACAGTGAAAGCAAAAAAAGTAAATAAAAATAAATGCAACAATAAAGGCATGTCAAAACACCAAGACACACTTGAAAAAAAAAAAAACAAACAAAAACCCAAAAATACAAAAACAAAACCCTGCATAAAATTGACAAACAGAAAGGAAGATGAAATAATAGAAAAAATAATGAAAAAACCAGTAGAATGTGTGAAATAAAAGCAAGTAGGAAATTACATGTCGGGAAAAGGAGCAGTAGAAAATAGGAAACAGAAGGAACCATGTGGAGAGAGCAAATAAAGTGCAAAAATATTGAAAATAAATTTAAAGTTGAAAAATATATTATTTGCTTGGGGTTGTTTCCCTTGAAAGAATTTCAAAGATTGAATTATCTATTGTTTGAGGTCTAAATGGAAGTTGTGTTGATTTATCCAGTAACATACAGATTATTTTTGCCTTGAAAGTAAGGAAAATACAAAAAAATTGTCACTTTAACTTTTGTAATTAAAACTATTTTTTTTTTAATTAAAATAGCCAGTGAAGGCTAATTTTAACAAAGTGTGTGCTTTTGAAATAATGGAAATTAAACATTAAAATCAGAGAGGCATATTAGTTATGATTCTTTTATCATACTGGTTTATAAAATAATATAAATGATGAAAAAATAATGAATGAACTAACAAACGAGCACGATATGAGCGTCATAAATGTGCAATTTTGTCATGTGGATTCCAGACTTTTAACCTCTGAGTTTTGCTGCTCTATCACTCTCTGTGGGACCTCAGTCCCATATGAAGGGAAGGCACCAGCAGCAAATGGACTGAACTCTTTTCTTCAGCAGCCAAGAGGGGTTCTGGCGCAGGGAGCAGAGCGCTGAGCTCAGGTGATCTACCCTTGCCCAGGGTGGGATTGCAGCTTGCTCTGAGCTCCGTGTCCTGCCAGGCTCTGGGCCAGTGGGACACAGCACAGGGCCACTGCACTGGCACTGCTGGGTCCTCAGGTGAACTTGGAGCAAAATTTGGGAAATTTTATGAAGCAGAGGAAAGTTTGTTAAAGCGAGTTTTTAGTTAGTTTTTATTCTAACCTACACATGCTGAACTGGTGTATTCCGAGTGAGTGAGCCAGAGAGTTCCAGTGCCAGCTCCTCTGGAAAAGGCTGGGGTTTGTCTCTGCACCTGCTCTCGTGTGGGCCCAGCAGGGATAAAATCTTTATCAGAACTCTCAGCTCGTTTAGACTTGAAGGGGAAATCTCAATAGTAAAAAAGGGTTGTCCAAACCATTGGAACCTATCCTGGAATAGCAGAAGTGTAGGCTCTACAACAGTAGAGCCTGGAACTTAAACCTTATTTTCTTTCTCATACTGAATCCACTTTTTGCCATAAATAACTTTCATCCAGAGGCAGTTGCTGAAGTGTGAGTCCCAAACTTTAGGGCAGAAACGTATGAAGGATTTATGAAGTCAGATAGAGATACACAAGTGTAAGAGACTTGCAGTCTGTCAAATCACCTGAGATTTGTATGTTGGACTCCACTGAATTAAAGTAAAACTCAGAAAGCTGCTGAAAGTATATTTGATCTCTTTGATCCCTCCCCACCATTCAAATCAGCCTAATGGTTTGTATTAAGTTCTGCTGAATGTCCAATACAGGCATTTATAGAGGCACAGACAATGTGAGCAATAAACAACTTGATTAATAATTACATAAATATTATTCCCATGTAAGCAGATTCTTCCCCATCCACGCTCATTCCAGTTATTGGGAACAATGCAGTGTTCAATTTACTAAACAGAGAACAGCTACTTATTATTATTGTGGGAGCAAGATGCAGACTGCATTAGGATGGCATTTCATCTTATCTGTTAGAGCTGCTGGGATTATTCCTTCCTTCTCCTGTTTCAAAAGGAATTCATTATGCTGTGATGTACAGCAGGAGGATGGCTCCCTTTCTAAAATTATTAGGCAGCTTTACAATTAAAATTGCCATCTTTTGTCCTGCTTCTGTTGTTTATAAATGAGAAGAAAAGAGGAATACTAAGCAGGATTATTGTAAAGTACGTGCTTGTTCTCCAGGAGTGTATTTTCCATTTTCTTATGAAGTACTGATGCTGCTCTAGCGTGTTTTATTAATCAGATATATTATTTATCTCAGAGCAGTGGAAGCCCCCAGCTGGCGCTGGGAGTCCTACTGTGTGACTGCTGCACACACATGTAGTAATAAAAGAATAAAAGGGATCCTGCCTAGGTCTGTGCAAAGGTTACAGCCAGCACAGCTCAAGGTCTGCTTGCTTCAGGCCTCGTGGGCCAACAGCTTCATTCACATTTTGTTAACAACATCCTCTCGCTGTCGTGGGGCCCACACAGAGCAATTGCTGCATCCAATTAAATCACCATTAGGAAATGGCAACAGATTTTATTTAAAAACCCCGAAATACATAAAGGGAATTCTCCTGTCTTACGGTATTGCAGCCTGGTTTTGCCTTTTGTCAATTCTTGATGGCATGGCAACCCAATGGACAAAGCAGAGCTTATTTTTTATTGGATTTTTGTCCATAAGTGGGACTCTGCTGGGTTTCCAGTTACACATGGAGCAGTTGAATGCAGCAGGATGGAGACTGGGAGAGCTGGGAATGTCCTCCTGGACAACAGGAGGCTCCAGGGAGAGCTCAGAGCCCCTTCCAGTGGCCAAAAGGGTTCCAGGGGAGCTGGAGAAGGACTGGGATGGAGGGACAGGACACAGGGAATTGCTTCCACTGCCAGAGGGCAGGGTTAGCTGGGTGGGAAGGAAATGCTTTCAATTTAAAATGTGTCTTGTGCAGCTGCAGCAGCAAACACCCCTCAAGTGCTGTTGGAGAGTGTGATTTGTGGTGGTAAAGCCACACAGGTACAAAGATCCAGTCAGAGGGACCAGAATGGGTTGGCTAGCTGGACTGTGAGGGCTGAAATGCCTGGGAACCCCTTGTGCTAATCAGCAAATATGAGCCAAACATAAGCAAACGCCTTTATGGTTGTAAATTCCGTGGAGCTGTCCAGAGCTTTGCAGATGAGGGAGTCTGAAACCCTCCTGGAAAGCACCTGGCTGATGAGGGAGCTGCCCTCGTGCCCAGGCAGCAGTGCTGGAGTCACAGGCTTCCCCAAGAGGAGATGCACAAGGGAGGTCATTGTCTGCAAAGGGAGAGGCCCTGGCTGCAGCACGGAGAAATGATGGATTCCTCAGTTCTTTGGCACGGAGATGCTACTGTTGAGACTCATGTACCTTCCTGGGATCAGCAATGTAATTTTGAGATTATAATTTAGGAAATAGAAAGAAAATGTGAATTAAGCCTAAGTGCAGGAGCCAGGAGACATTATGAACACTGTAGCTATTAATTCTCTACAAAGAAGAATAAATAAGACAAAGGCTTTAATTACCTCTCCCTCTGGGGTGCATTTGACATTCCCCCTCTGTCACAGCATGAGCTTGCTTTTTTTCTGGGCAAGTCAGCTCACCTCTGCTTTCAGCCGTGCAATTTCCAGTGATGCAGACGAAGAAGAACCACCGTGGCTTCAAAATTAGTGTAGTCTTATTTGTCTTTTCAAGTTCATTTATGTCAGTTGCCACCGGAGCCAGAGTGCAATCTCTTTTTAATCATTTCTTCATTCCCCCTTGAACGGTCACAGTGTAGCCAGCTAGGAACAGAGATGAAAAACTCCACTTAATTTGGTTTCTTTTCATCAGGAAGTTCACTTGCTACAGAGCCACTCTATTAGACCAGCAATGTCAAGGCAGCTCCAGACATTAGCTGTCGAAGGAGCTCTCCATAACCACCCGCTATTTACATGCAAAACATGCCTCCCTGGTGAGCCTCAAACTGTAAACACATCTCCAGAAGAAAACTACTGACTCAAGCTATGACAGAAACTTTTTTTTTCTTTTTATTTTTTCTTTAATGTGATCTGGGAAAAAATTCCCCTGTTGTCAAAAGACTGCGAGAAGCCCCATTAGGGAAGAGCTCTTATTGCTTTAAATGATTCCACAAAACTGCTTTGATTTTACTTCTGCAAAAAGGTTATAATTTATTTGTCTCTTCACTCCTGTCTACCCCATAGCAACTGTGATTACACACAAATAATGAAATCTGATTGTCTTGCCTTGCAGTGTGACAGGATCGCTGCTTCTGCTGCAGTACTAATAGCTGGTTATTTATAGCTCTGTGCTAATTCAGCTCTGCTGAATGATGCTCTGGAAGGTCAGCTTCCCATCCATCTGTGGCTGTTTGCTGCTCTGCTGAGCACGTGGGGTGTCTGTTTTCTCCAGATCCACCCAGCAGCTCTTGGGTGAAAGATTATCCTTCTGGTTCCTTCACCTCTCCTTCCTTCCTTCACCCTTAAGGCACAGGAACAATCTGAACTCTTTCCAGCATGGTCCAGAACTCCTGACAGCATCAGCACCTGTTGGTGGTCTGTGCTCTAGAGATGTTTGATGGCACCAGAAGGGTGTGGGCACATACTCTGTCAGAATTTCTGCTGGTGAAATGGATTGAATAGTGAAAATGGATTAAACATTTGCCCAGTTCAGAGGCCATTTAATGATCTGAGCTCCTACTTCCGACAGTAGCACAAACAAAATGTTGGGGTAACTGAAAAGTTTCAGAACTCAGCTGAGAGCAAACGCAGAACCCATTAGCTTTTGCAAACAGATCATTATTTTTTTCTGAGAGGAGCTGCTAAAGTGTATCTTTATATATTGGCTCTCCTCTAACTGTGTAAGAAAGTTCATTATTCAGGAATTTTAAGATCTTATCCTCCTGATATGAGAATTAGAGAGGTGTATTAGAAAGGCAGCAGATACTGCCTTGGCATCAGATGGAATTTCATTAAGATTAAATTTATTCCAGTACATTTAGAAAGTAATTATTGCCACAGAAATGTTATGCCAGTCTAATATTTTTTCCTGTTAATACAGAGCCCAAAACTCTGGGTCATGTCAGGCTAAGTTGGTGGTTTTAATGTAACAATTCTCTGAGCTTCCCCTCCTTTATCCTCCTATATTCTGAATTTCAGCTCCTCCTTGAGATTGGAAGGGGACATGGGGAAGAGCATGTGGCTGTATTACTGGCAAGAAATCTGCATATGGAATCCCAAGCAGGCGACTTCTTAACGAAACTGAAGCTATTTCAACTATGCAGAACTCAGTTTGTGCAGAAAGATAGATTAGGTGACCTATTAGGAGTTTTTTCCATTTCTGGTTTTATGCTTCTGAGAATACAATGCTTGCCACCAGTGCCTGAAAGTCATTATTCCAATGTTCCTTTTCTGCTGATGAGAGATACGCCCCTCAGAGATTCCTACACATTCTTGGCATCCAAGAGATGGCAAATTAGGCAGGGAGAATGGGAGTAAGCTACAGGATATTGTAATGCCTAAATGGAAAAATAATGGACTTCCATCTCAGAATATTCCATCTACCTACAAAGCACCTGAAAGGTTATTTTGATATGACTTTCTGGACTCAAATTTCCTCCTGTGTGCATTGTGGGTAGAAAATGAAAACGATGTAACAAATTTGAAAATAGGTAAATAAACCTGGAGCCAGTAAATGAAACCCATCAGTTGTGGCAGTGCTTGCTGCTGCCCCAGCCCAGCAGAGAAATTCCCTTGTGCTGGGAGGCAGGAGGGCAGATTGTCCCAGGGGTGCTCACAGCCACGCTCTGCTTTGGTGGGAACCAGGCAGAGCCTGCAGAACGCTGCAGCAGCAGGGGCTGCACATCTGCACATCTGGGGCTGCACATCTGGGGCTGCACATCTGGGGCTGCACATCTGGGACTGCCCCCAGGGAATGGGCACAGGGGCTGAGAGCCTGAGGAGGGGATAAAGAGACAGCCTCAGTCGAGGCTGAATAAGAATCACAGAACACCCTGGGTTGGAAGGCACCCATCAGGATCACTGATCAGCTCCTGGCCCTGCACAGGCACCCCAACAATCCCAATCCATGAGGGCGTTGTCCAAACACTCCTGGAGCTCTGGCAGGTTTGCTGCTGTCACCACTGCACTGGGGAGCTTGGTCAGTGTCCCACCACCCTCTGGGGGAAGAACATTTTTCCAATATAACCTAAACCTCCCTGACACAACTTCAGGCCGTTCCCTCGGGTCCTGTCCCTGGTCACAGAGAGCAGAGATTGGTGTCTGACCCTCCTCTCCCCCTCACGAGGGAGTTGTAATTGTGGTGAGTTCTCTCAGTCTCTTCCATGTGAACAAGCCCAGCACCCTCAGCTGCTCCTCACACATTTCCCCTCACAGCCCTTCAGCATTTTTGTGTCCCCCCTTTGGACCCTCTCTAGTACTTTAACATCTTTCTTACATTGTGGTGCCCCAAAGTGCCCCAGCCCTGGAGGTGAGGCTGTCCCAGTGCAGAGCAGGGCAGGACAACCCCCCCTGGGCCTGGTTCCCCCCAGGACAGGAGAGGGATGAATCCAGAATGATGGGTATTGCAAACACAACCACTTGTTTGCAGTTATAGCTCTTAAGCAAATAGGCAGAGGGTGGTTTTTTTCTGATTTTATGATCAGAAGATAAAAAAGCAAGTGCATCTCGGAGCTCTGGGGTTGCACATTTTGCAGCATCTCCGAGCAAGGAGAAAGCTAAATGCAGAAAACCCCCTAAAGCTAGAGATGCTCAAGGCTCCTTAGAATGAGATGTGAGGGGAAAAAAAAAAAAGTTCTTTAGGGAAAAAAAAACTTTCAGGGCTATTTCCAAACAGCTCTCAAACTTGTACTGGAGCTAGCCATGGGGAGGTTGTGCCAGTACATGGGTGCACACAGACAGCATGGAAATACTGCTTGGTTTGAGCTCTGTAGTTGAGATACTTTATCGTTCAGTTAAAATAATTACTTAGGAGGAATTTAAAGGAGAGAAACTCAGAGTAGCACAGCAATTTACTGAGTACTTTATAAATTTTCTATATATTTATTAATAAGGATTTAAAGGCACATCCCCAACTGTTCTGAAATCCTGGAGAGGTGACACTGTCTCCCACCTTTCCAGCTTTGGACTGACTGTCTGCAGCCAGGGATGGAGTTTAACCTGTTTATCCCTAGGACAGCAGACAGAACACACATTTACCACTGAGATTGAATCTCTGACAAAGGCTGGGACTTCAGGAAGCTCGACACAACAGGACTTTTGTGGTTTTAAATGATTAATTAGATCTTTCTTTAAACAAGCAAACACTTGGACATTTACCCAATATTCAGCTCTGTATTTGCCAAAATAATTACTGACATGAGGTGAGGGCTCTTTTCAAGTCCTCTTTACAGAAGCCATTCCATGGAAAATTAGTTCAACGTTTTGGGCTTCCTGCAATCTCCTTTCTCAATAATTAGTTCAATTAAAGCACAAATTCATCCTTTTGCTCTGGTTTCTTGTTGTGGAGGACTCACATGTCATAGCTTCAACACTGCCATGGTTTTTATAACAAATAGCTTCAAAGCTATTTGTTGTACAACATAAAAACTAAAGCTTTTGATTACTGGCCTTTATAGGGACTAGATAAGCTGGCAAACAAGAGGATTGGAATATGATAAAAGTTAAGTTACCACCTTAACTATGGCTTGGTACAATGGGAAAACAGAATTTAGGCAGATACTCAAATTTGGACTAAAGCTAAATTTCCTGAGTAGGAGCAGTCTCTTGAATTGAAGATTTCGTCAGGTAAAACATTTATTGACCTTACTAGTTAAAAAAATAGAGTTTCTCCTTCACAGTGACTGGGATTGCTTCTTTGCTGTTGGGCCTTTATCAGCATCACAGGCTGATTTTTGCACAAAAATACATTGCAAGAGTTCTCAGCTCTGTAGAGAACAGCCATGAAGGTGCCAGGATTTTGGGTGATTTCCTGTGATTTCCTGAGGTTTGGAGCTGGGGAATGAGCCTCAGTGATGCAGAAGGGTGCCCCAAGGAAGACTGAACACACAGAAGCAGAGCACAGAAGCCAATATTAGAGTAATTAATGAAAAATAATCCTGTGTAATAGCAGAGTGCTTGGCACTGGATTGAGGAGCTGTAAACAGAGCCATGAGGATATCACAGTTTGCATCACTTTGAACTGAGCTTCTTGATGGTGTTTTCAGTCAAAACTACCTAAAATTACTGTGCAAACCTAATCATCTTTAGACCAACTTCTGTGTGATAAATACTCTTATTCAGAAAGTATCTTACTAATACTGGTGCACATGTGCTGACCTTGGTCGTGGTTACTCAACTGTTGTTTTTTTATGATGCTGGAAATTTCTACTACCAAAGAGAAAGCAGGATTTTGTTGGTTGGTTGGTTGATTGGTTGGCTGGTTAGTTTTGGGTTGGTTTGGTTGGTTGATTGGTTGGCTGGTTAGTTTTGGGTCGGTTTGGTTGGTTGATTGGTTGGCTGGTTAGTTTTGAGTTGGTTTTGTTCTTTTTTATTTTTGGTTTTGTTTTTTTTTTTTCTTTTTTTTTGTCACAAACCTCCTTTGTAAATCTTGAACAGTACATTGAAGCTGTTTTCAGGTATAAGAAGGGATCCAAACCCCAAGAATTTCGTGACCTCCTTTACCTCTACTCTGCTTAGAGGAGTTCCAGCACAGTAACATTTCCTTTGAATTATTAATTTCCCCACACTTCAGATCACAGTTCACTGGAGAGAGCAGTAACAGAAGAATCTCTTCTTTTTGGGAGTGATGAGCTTGTAATGAACATTTTTGTCCTTCCTGAGCAGCAGTGCTGAGGCATGACCATGGGAAAGGTAAAACACACATTTAATGAAGGGAGTGATAGTGAACAGTGGAATTGCTGCTGCTTAGCTGGACATTATTTTCCTCCTGTGCTGTTTTCCTCCTGAAGGCCTGAGTTACTTGGCAAACAGGAGCTCTTAAAGGCCCCTGAAAGTGCAATTAAACCAAGGGATAAATATCCATTCTAGCTCAGAGGCTTCAGCTTCTGTGAAAGTTGGACTTCCCTGCATGAACACTAATTTCAACATAAGGAAAAAGCCTAAATTAGGGGGTGAGTAGTTTAAGAGAACTGTTAAATTTCAATCCTGGCTTTAATTAAGTGACTATTATGTTTCTAAGTACCTTAAAAAATTCGCTTCCATGCATTCAATTATTATTAAAGATAATTCTTAAAAATTACTAATGGAAATTTTTAGGATAAATTAAGTATAATTTGAATCTGTATATTAATATTTTTGGTATTTGATTAGAACTCATCAATAAAACTAGCTTTTAATTATCCTTTTGGAGGATTCCTTCTTATGTGGATGCTCTCCTTTGTAATACTGTATAATGAATACATTTAGAAGCATCTGTGAGTCTTTGCTCATGTACTTGACATGATTCTGGCCTTTTAACTTCTAAAACATTTCTCCAATTAAGCTGTTCAAGCCCTTAAGGCTGTCCACAGCTGCTGCAAATTGATTGCTCCCATGATGGTATTTAGAATCCCTTGCTGAAACATGAGAGGGCAAACCCCAGCATTTTGTAATAACTTTTTTTTTTTTTTATCCTTTCAGATTTCCTTAATTTAAAGGAAGATTTTTAGAGGTAATCTGAAAGGTAATAACTTTAAAGGTAATCTGAAAGTTCCAGTTTTCCTTCCTTTCTTCTTCATCATCTCCCTCCTATAGTGACCATCTTGAAAATGTTTATTTCTGAAGGCCAGCCTACCCTGGGTTAAACTTTAAAATATTCTGTGGAGTACCTTCGGTTGGAGGAAATCTACAGCATAAATGAGAAAGCCTTAAAAGCTATTGAGAAAGAGAATGGCAGCTGGAGGAATTCAGTAGTGTAAAGTTCTCAGGTGGTTTTTTGTTGAAATGTTTGCTCATTTTTGCAGCTGAGGTGTTGACCATGTGGAATCACTCATTACTGGGGGAGTCAGCCATGGCCTGGGAACTGAACACTCCTTAATTCCTGGAATTCCCACTGGGATTTCACTGATGGAGAGGTCTGGTGCTGCTCCTTCTGCACGGGGGTCAGTTCTGCCCTTCATCCAAAAAATTATTGCTCCTGCAGTGGCCTTACTTCTGCTTCCCTCTAGAGTCTCTCTGCATTTGATCCAAACTCTTGTGAAAACTTTTGGAGGACACTGTTTGGTTGCTGGATCAACGTTCACATCAAGGGCTGTGAAATCTCCAAAAATTACAGATTTTCTCAATAGAACAAAAAGCTGAAAATATCGAGAATGTGTGTCAGTGTTTTTCAAATATTCCTTTTATTTTCCATAAGCTGGTAACTGTGGCTTTAGGAATGTGGTTTCCCTCAGAACCCTGAGTAGTTGTTTTGCTGTCGAGTGAGCTCTTTGTGGCGTGCTGGGATTTCAGATTAGTGGCTGAGCATTGATAAATGAGGTTTTCCTATTTATCTGGAAGTTCAGATATGGCCAATGAACCTGTTATAACAGGGTATGAGAAAGTGGTGGCTGGATTGGCAAGCATCAGAAATGAAGAGTTTATGACTTTATTTAGTTTGACATTTAGTCTTGATCCTCTCATTAACCACTGAAATCTCCTACTCCAGTAAATTCCAGGAAGCCCTCTCCCCTCTAAGCACTTTATTTGAGAAAGGCTAAAATGTAATTCCTTAAGCAGAGCTTCCAGTCTCATTAGTTTGACATTAAATCAGTTTGCTTTCATGATTTTTATTTGCACACTGTTATTGATGGACATTTAATACTCAATTTCTAAACCTGCAGTGAAAAGAAATTCCAGCCAGGCAGCAGATTGGTGCCACAAGGATGAAGTCTCTGTTATCAGAAGCACCATTGCTCTTTTAAGGAGTGGGAATGGTTTCATTTCATCTCATCTAATTCTTATCAGCAAGTTGCCATTGGTTCATTAAAAACATTGCCCATCGAAATAGCAGCACTCTAATGACTTTATACAAAGGTCTGCTTCCAAGGCACTTTGTTGTTCATGGCAGACACAAATTAAAATGAATTATTCTGAAAATTATTTTTTCAGTTACTTCGTTTCATCATAATTTTAAAAGCTAGGCGTCGGAATCTAATTTTCTTCCTAAATTATTTTTAACATTTAAATGAGGAAGAAAGGAAATACATTCCTCTAGTAATAGCCTGAGACTTTAGCATCTTGTTTATGCTTTTTTTTAATTGCTTCTTTTCCAAATGAACATTATACCAGCTAAACTCATTGTCATATTTATCCATATACTCAATGTTACATGCTAATTTTCTCAGAGTTTCTCAGAGCACTGACTTTGAGAAGATTTGGCATTATTTTTAGATTTTGTGAGCTTTTTTGAATGCGAGATGAAGAAAACTCAATTTTCAGACGAATATTTAAATCATCCTCATCATCATAATATACACCTTGGCTTAAATAATAAAATAACTGAGCAAAATCTTCCCTGAAGAAAATTAATAACCTTATTCACTTTCAGACTCTCAGTGTTAAAAGGTCATTTAGCTGGAGCACCTTTGCAACTTTGCTGCCTAGAGAGGAAACTTTCCTGTGTGGTTTCTGCAGCCAAAATCATTGCAATTTCCAGTATCATTTTAAACATGGCCTGAAAATCACTGAACAGCAGAGCATAAGAGGGGCACCAGCCCAAACTCCTGCCTTAAAATGCAACCTGTAGCAAGAGCAAAATAACTGAGTGTATTAAAAATATTTACATAAACGCTCTTGGCGCAAACAGCAGCAATGTGTAATTATCTCCTTGTTATGCTTTGCTCTCTGATTAGCATTGAAGGGGAGGGACCAGGACAGAATAGGCAGAGCAGGAAGGCAGCCAGCACATTTGCTGCCACTTGTGTATACATAATCTTAATAAATCAAATTGGCAAAGTATCAGCTGGCACTCGGCTGCTGTGTGTGTGTTCTGCGGCCGTCTTACACAAAATGTAATTTTTTGGACATAATCAATAATTATTATTGCAGGCATCGCAATTAAACAGTTAGGAGCAAGTTATTAAACTCAGCTGATGGTGTTTTCTGTGAGAGGTAATGAACTGTGCACGCTGGAATTAATCTTAGTGGTTTTGTCTGAATTTGGCTCCAAAGGCACTTGGAGCAAGACATCAGCTGACAGCAGCGTTGGAGCCTTTGTCACTGGGACAGTGACACCTTCTCTCCTCAAGGCACAATGCCTTTTCTCTCCAGGTTTCGTGGAAATCTCAGTGAATTCTCAAACATGCCACAGTGCTTATTTATGTTAGTAAGCAATTAGTTTTCCACTCTCTTAAGAAACTTACTGCAACAAACAGCAGAGAGCACATCCGTTATAACAAAGTTTTCACATTTTGGAACTTTGTCCTGGTCTAATGAGAAGCTCTGTTTAGTCCCAGTTGTTCAGATTTTCATCTTTCCAGTGCTGAAATGTCTCTTTTGAAGCTTGACATTGATAACCAGAACTCATTGGTATTGCTCCTTTGTTAGAGCCTTGTTTACTCTGTCTAAATGCTGCACAAGTTATACTTGCAAATACAATCCATCCCTGCAGGAACAAAGGCCATTACTGGTTTTGATAATCCTGAGGAAGAGCACCTTGCTTGGGAGTGGGCAGCAGAGGCTGAGGTTAACAATCCAAGGTCATTCTCTGGGCCAGCAGAAATTCATGCTGTGAACCTACTTTTTTTCTTCTTTTTCTTTTTCTTTTTCTTTTTCTTTTTCTTTTTCTTTTTCTTTTTCTTTTTCTTCTTTCTTCTTCTTCTTCTTCTTTCTTCTTCTTCTTTCTTCTTCTTCTTTCTTCTTCTTTCTTCTTCTTTCTTCTTCTTCTTCTTCTTTCTTCTTCTTCTTCTTCTTCTTTCTTCTTCTTCTTCTTCTTTCTTCTTCTTCTTTTTTATTTTTTTTCTTTTTTATTTTTTTTTCTGTGTGAGGTGGAACATATGCTCTAGTCAAACAACAATTCTGTACGTGCCTAATTATGTATATATGTATATCTTAGAGAATAATTGAGAGGATGTCTCTGGAGAATGCCCTGCTGGAAGCAAGGCTTGGCTGCTGGCTTAGTTCAGGTCAAGGACTTTGATTTTCGGTTTTTATTCCTGTAAAATTTTGGTTTAAAAGGTGTGAATGAAGTGGATTGAACAAAAGGATCAATCAGCAGAGAGGTGCGAAATTAGGGGGGGAAAAGGGAGTTGGAGGGAGGTTGTCTATCCAAAAATTGAAAGGAAAAATAAAAAGAAAGAGAGAGAGAGGGGGAAATCAGCAAAGTGAGAATAGTGGCTGTTGTGGGCAAAGCAGGCTCAGCCTGCAGAAAATGATACAATTTATTGCCCATTTGGATGGAAGGTGAGAAAGAAATTCAAAATGCACATTCCCTTCCCCTGGAAAGGAATGGCTGGAAAGGGCCTGTCCAGCACGAGGCAGGAGAAACAGGGATTGTGTTCCCTCCTGAGTGTGGAGATGAGCCTGGAGATTTGTTCCTGCTCCCTCTGGTACTTCTTGAAAGATGAGAAAAAAATGATCAGAGTGGAAGATGCTGCAGCTTCACCAAAACTTGTGCCTGCAGAAGGAAAGAGGGAGTGATTCAGTTCTGGTAACGGGATTTTTGCTTTTCATTTGCTCCCTCCTGGGAAAAAAACCACAAATATGTATATTAGAGAGTGTATCCTCCTCACCTCCTTCCTTCCCAAATTAATCCACTCCTTCTAAAGAGATACCACAGCCCAGTGGCCACTTATTCATTTGGAAGATGTAAGAAACATGAGAGCTGGGCATCCTGCTTCTAAATGTAGTTAGATAATATTAATAGAGGGGGAAAAAAAAGCTTTCCAATATTAGGAAAGCATATTCATCGTGACTAGAACAAATATAGGCACTAATCTGCTGCAAAGTGTTGCTGAAAATAGTGCTCCTGAATGGAAGGGGAAGTTGGTGTTTCTCCCTGGAATTCTCAGTCTGAACACCCAATTAGGGCTTGTAGAGGCAATTAAGGCTGAGCCTGCACTCACAGAGAAGCAGCAGAGTTGTTTGAGCATGGCATTCCACTTGAATTAATACATTCCAGTTCTTTGGAAGGTTAATTAGAGCCAGTTGTGATGGGGGAAACAGAAAAGGACATGGGAGGTTGAAATTGCTGACTAATTCCATGTTTTAAGCTGAGCAGATGTATGATGGCTTTGTGGATACTCTGAATTTCTGCAAAAGATAACCCTTGGCCAAAAGTTTGGTAGGTTATTATTATTATTATTATTATTATTATTATTATTATTATTATTATTATTATTATATTTTTTCTCTTCACATTTTCCATTTAGCATTAATTTAAAATAAAAAAGTCAGATTTTTTCTTTAGATCTATAGCCACCACTGTAGTAGCTTAAAAATTGAAGGTTCCATTTATACCCTCCTCCACCTGTAAAACCTTAACAGCTTGCTACATAAAATAATTCAAACCTGAGCTTTCCTCTTTCTCTTTTAAAGAGCTCCTGTCACTTCTAAACCTCCTCTAAGACACCTGTCCTGCCGTTGCTCCCTGCCAGAGCATTTAGGCAATTTGTGATGTATTTTCCTGACTATTGGGAAAGCAGGCAAAACCAGATGAACACCTATTGGGTTGTGTGCCGCTTCTGAGTGCCAATTATCTGGGAATAACACAGTAATTATGTGACAAATGCCCTTGTACCAGCGAGGGAGAGAGCTGTTAGTCCCCAGTGAAACAGTTGGATGCACCTCAAGGTAATTCTGCTTCCTTCAGAAAAGATTTGCTTCTTAACAGAAATGAATGTGTTGCTACATGATAACTTATTATTAAACGTGTAATTTATGGTAATTTTAGGTAGCACAGACTGGCTGCCTTTTGGTCTTTGTTTCTTGAAAGAATGCCAAGCACACAGATTTCCCATCCCAGGGCTTCTGCAAGCCTCACCTCGTGTTTTGCAGCATCTCAGGAAAAGAGGGAAAGGAGCCCATGAGCTATAAATGACTGACTGAGGTGCAGATCATGGGCAGGGCCTTAGCTGTGCTGGGACTGTGTTCCAGGCAAGGGGAAAAAAGAATAAAACCAGGAAAAAATGTTAATATGGACCCAGACCTCTAGTGGGAAATTACTTACAAATATACTTACAAGATTACTTACAAAAATACTAAAACTTTATCTCCCACATAGCATTAATTAATTTATTTTTTTTTTAATTATTTGGGCATTGTAAGTTGAAGGACAGCAGACCCATTAATTGGGACAGCAGACCCATTAATTGACCTGCTGCTGGTTTTGCAGTATTCAGGGTATTGTTATCCACTTGCTGCTTCCTGCAGTACAGAAAACAGTTTGATTGGGTAAATTCTCAGGTTTAAATATTTATTTAAACACACAGAAATGGAACATTCTGAAGTACCTCTGAGAACTGACCCTAAGAGACACATCTCCCCACGTACAGATTTTGGCATGCACACATAAATGTGCTGTTCCTCAGCTGGTGCACACTGGTGCTCCTACACACAGGATGTGTCTCGTGTCTGACCAAAATGCTTCAAATAAAAGAGAAGTTTGCGTTTATTATTTCACTCATTAGACTTTATGTCAATGGACTGTTCTTTTACCTGAAAAGCAGGTAATGTGCATTTTCAGCTGTGCAAAACTGGCACTGAGTTTGGCAGGGTGGGGATGACTACTCTGCGTTTTGAGGGTTTTTTTTTTACTTTTTTTTTTTAATGAAAAGTAAAATCACCCGTCTCCTTGTGGAGTTTATACTCTGATTCCCTTCAGGAACAGTTGCCCTTCAATAGATTTTACAGTGCCCAAACAGATATTTTGGTGAGGAATACTTTAATTTCCAGTGGACTGTATGTGGCCAGCTGTTACACTACCAAAATCATGTAGGACAGATGTTTTTTAAAATGACTGGGATTAGAATAGATATACTGCAACCTTCTTATTTTGCCAGTAGAATTAGGCTGCAGAAAAAGAACTTACACTGATTAAATGTGTTCCAAGCAGACACTTGCACATCAGGAGCAATAGCAGTGGTCAGCAGCATTGTCTGATAATCCGGAGTGCCTTAGCAAGGATTAATGCTGCTCTAGTCAAAGGAGAAAAAGTCACAATAACGGGGACATGTGCTCACATGCCCCACGTGCAGATTTTCTGGAAGTTGCTCTTTATTTCTGTGGCTTCCCTCTGCTCTGTGTGGAAAGTGTGTTTATTCCCCAAATACATCTGTATTTTAAACACCGGTTGCCCGTAAATTACTGCTTGGAAGATGTCCTCGTGGATGTTTTGTTCCCTTTAAAGTGTGGGGTTTTTGTGTTGCAAATGTGCCCGGTCATTTTCTCCCATTTCAGCTGGTACAGCAGCACAAATCTCCTCAGGTCTCAGCTTGGTTCCACCCACTGCAGTTTCTGTAGGAGCAAATTCTCTCCCATAATAACAGCAGCTCAGCTCCTTGTGTCACTGTGCCCTTACCCCAGCTGACCCTGCTAGGCATCACTGCAGCCAGAAAAAAATAAATAAATAAACAAACACATGCATTTATTTAAATATAAATGAATTTATATACATTTGTATAAATTGATTTCTATAAATTCATAAATGTATTTATTTATGCAGCCATAAATAAATAAAACAAATAAGTTCATGCTGCAAAGTGCATGAACTTTTTCTTATTTTCCTTACATTTTTCTTATTTTTCTCCCATGGCATCGGAATTTGTGTTGGGAAGGAGTAGCCTGTGTTCGAGGGATACGCAAGACAAAATCTTTGAAGAATCTAAACCACACCAAAACTGAATTTTTACAATCCTGCCTTTTATGTAAAAAACATTTAACATGTCTCTAACTTCTCTAGAGTTTGAATAGGAATCTCTAAAACTTAAAAAACCCAGGCAATCTAATAGAAAATTCTGTATCTGCTGTAAACATTTTTAGGCTGCAGTCAAATTAGAAATTACTAATTCAGTCTGTGAATTGAATTCTATAGATATCGTCCATAAGAATAGATTTCAGGTCAAAATGAAATAAAAGGCACTACTCTTGGATTTCCCCAGTGTTGTGGGGTTATTGTTGTTCTTTTTTAAAATAAATGCAACAGTAGAGAGAGTCTTGGTCTAGAATTTAATATGGCCAAAAGTAGTTTTGGCAAGGAAATCATTCTAACACAAATTCAGGTAGGAATATTCAGATATCTGAATTTTTCCTCAGAGGCTCAAATTGTGACAAAAATGATTAACCTTCAGCAAGCTCCTTCAGGAGATCTGTGTGCAGTTCTCTCCAAGAAGAGAGCTGCTAAGTTCCCTGAAATATCATTTTGCTAAAGGTTTGCAGGGTTTACAGTTTATCAGGAAAACACTGATCAGGCAATTCCCGCCTCAGAATTACAGTGGGAAGTTTTCAAATTAAGAGTATGAAGTGAAACACAGAGTTGGAAAGCCATTCTAAGTAATTTCACTTGTTGAACTGTGATCCCAGACTGTCAGATGAAATGGAATGTGCTGTTTTGGTCATTTTCTTCCTCTTAATAAAATTGCAGCAATAATTGAAAGTGTAGGACTCTGCTCTGAATTTGGAATTTGATTCTTGAGAGAGTGGAGTGTTTTACGGGTCTAGAGGAGTGTAATTTGCTGGCTTTTACAAATGACTTACAAACTGTGGGTACTTCAGCTCTGAAATGGTGTCCCCAGCGCTGGAGTTTGACACCAATATTACAATTTTAAATCATTGCTCAAGTTCTGTAGAGGTCACGTGGACTGCTGGGTTTGCCACTGTTATTTGCAATAAGAGGACACATTCCTTTGGCAAAATTGCTTTTTTTTGGGGGTTTTGTGTGTGAGTGCAATAGCCAGTGCAGTGACTCTGCATTGGACGGGGCTGTCAGGCACAACCTCACCATGGCAGGTCAGGGATGATTAAAGTATCCCTGTGTCCCAACTGGGGCTGGTTTTTTTCTCTTTTTTTGGTTTTTTTGGTTTTTTTTTTTTTGTTTTTTTCTTGTTTTTTGGGGTTTTTTTGTTTGTTTGTTTGTTTGTTTTGTTTTTTTGTTTGGTTGGTTGGGTTTTTTTTTTTTGTTTTTTTGGTTTTTTTTTTTTACAGTTGTCTTCCTGGAATACTAATGTGCCACTTGTTTCCCTTTAATACAACACTGCGATTTGAAAAAAAAATTCCATTAAAACATCGAAAAGAGATTAAACATTAAAACATAAAGCATTGGGAAAAAAATAAAAAGAAAACAGAAAAATCAGTGATGTTTCCAGTGACTAGGGGAATTCCCAGCCCTGAGTGCAGGGAAATACAAACTCCTAACCCGAGCCTTGGCCCATTTTCCTTTGTCATGGTGCTGCTATTTGTTGTCTGGGATAAAGTTTGGTTGTTTTGAATTGGAGAAGGTTTCTCCTTGGAAAGCAAGCCTTTAATAACAGTGGGCATTTGAAGAATGGAGATGTTGCAAGGGCAGTTTTGCCTTTGCATTGAGACAGCATTTTTCAATAAAACAATTTGTCAGAATATTGCTGACCAGCCCTTGATTCGAGCTCTGCTCTGTTTCATTGAGAGCAAGCATTTGGAAACATCCCAAGGTTTTTAATCTCTGATTTACTCTCTGTTACTTGTGTCTAGGTTTATTTTAAGAGAGGTTTCAAAATGCTTAAAGGCCATCTGTAGTAGGAGGAAATAAGTTAAATGGAAAAGAACACTGAAAGATTGAAAATTCTCTTCAGCACAGGCCTTACTGTATGTGATTGTGGGCAATTTCCTTTCTTGTATCTCCCAAAATTTACTGATAGAATAGTACAAAAAGAGAAAAAAAATCTATTTTACAAATACCAATCTTAATTTTAAATGAAGTCCTAATTTGGCTGCTTCTGTGCAGAATTAGATTTATGATGGTACAGTCTTCAGCTTTTATTTTCCATTTAAAAAATATTTTATTTTATTTTATTTTAATTTTTTTTTAATTTTTTTTTTTTTTGTGGGGGGAGCAGAACATTTAGGCCTTCGGGGCATTTTTCTGCTGTTGCTAACCTGCATTTCTCGTGGCTGTTGAGAGATTTCACACCCATGCCTGTATAATCATCTTCTTTCAGCAGAGAAAATTGTTGTTTGGTCAGAAGTCCTGCCTAGAAATACTTGAAAATTTAAGGATTCATTTTCACATGTTGGTAATGGTTAGTGCTGACTGTTGAGGTTTTTTGGTTGTTTGTTTTTTTTTTTTTTTTTTACTGTTCACTTATCAAGGATTTATTACTGAAGTGGAATAAACTGAAGACTGCCATTTTCATTTGTGGTACAACAGACTAAGTTTGATTTTATAAGATTCCAGCAATGTCTGTTGTTATTTACCTTTAACAAAAAGACAGAAAAATGAAAATGTGACAGCTCCCAATAATATTTCAGTGACTAAAGTGGAATGCCATTAAATTGTCTCATTCTGGTCCTCAAATAACCCCAGACTGGGAAGCCACTGCTTTTTCCATTTCTGATGGTGAATGGTACAAGAATAACAAAAATGGAGAGAGCAAACAAAAGATCCATTTCCTTGGTGGTGTTCTGAAATTTCTGGAACTCCTTTGAATTTCAAAATGAACAGTTGTTATGAAGGTTTCAATTAAATGGGAAGAAATGAAAAGGTCTCACTTGGATCACAAAGAACCAGAAGAACAGCACTTTCCCCCTGTTGTTGGAATAATCCCTTGTTTTCCCAATTCTCTTGCTTTCTGTTGTGCTGAGTTCACCATATGTTTAGACTAAGCCTGTAACTATTTATTACTGACAGCAGTGCACCAAATGTTGATTCCAAAGCAGAGCTAGACAAAACCAGTTTTGCTTTGTTTTTATAAAGACAATGATAATTTATACAAAAATTTAGAATTTATTACACAAAAGTAACAGCAATTGTAAGGAAAATGTTCTATTTCAAAAAGCTGCAAAATGCTTTCAGTCTGTAAATCTGCTATAAACCATTTCTCATTTTTATTTTGAAATCATTAACTGAAATTTTTTCTCATAAATTTCTAAGGAAGCAGTTGGGAAAATGATTAAAAAAAAATAGAAGAGGGATACAAATTCCAAATAGGAATTCGTTTAAATATCAACAAAATCAGTGTGTATGAAATGCTTCAGTTTTCATATCTCAACTCTGTCACTGGAAGTATTTTTTTTTTATTTCCCCTCATCTGGAGTATCTACAGTCAAGTGAGGAATGGCAAATCCATGTTTAGCCACCAAAGACAGAAGGCACAAAACCGGTGCATGTTGGCAGAGTAAATTAGAATTAATTGGATACATAATTCATAAAGTGAATTAGAAATAATGAGGCAGATTCTCAAAATTCCTGTTTTTCAGTGGCTGTGCTATGATTTGCTCCTCCTCCAGGTGATGGTTTCCTCATGTATTGGATGTGTCCAACAGACCTGAATTCACTCCCAGGCTTAGCAACGCCCTGCAGGGAGTTTTAAACACCAGCCGTGTGTTCAAGCACCTCAGAGGGATCTGCAGGAAATGTTTGCCAGCTTTGCACTGAAATGTGTGACAGACCCATGAACACAGTGACCCTGTTGGTACCTGGGAACGTGGGAGTGTGCAAGGCAGGGATGTGGCTGCATGACAGCAAATCCACTCTGGCTGGAGGCTGGAAGAATGTCAGAAAGGCAGAGCTGAGCTGATGGGGTTACTGGGGTGCTGCTGCTTAAGGGAGTGTAAAAAAAAAAGAAAAGAAAAGCAAATTTAGTCTCCTGTGCAAAATTTTAAAAAGTTTATTAAAGGATACTAGGAGACAAGGACCATGGAGCAAAGGTTATTATGGCACTCAGCCAGGAGCACACCTCTCTTTTGGAAACACCCTTTATTTAGGATTTCTGTTACATCAGCCTCTTGCACATTCATAGACCCTTATGCATAGTAAACTTTTTCCCAAACTTCACTTAGTTTACATACTGTTTAGCATATCTCCTCCTTGGACCTGCCTTTTTAGAGCATCCTTATTGTGGTTTTAGTCCATTCTTATCCCCTCCAGTTTTTGGGCCCTGGTCCTCCCTGCCCTCAGCCAGTGAGTGCTGATAGCTGGATGTCTGTACAGGTGTCCTCATCCTGTGTTCATGGGATGCTATCCCATCCCAGCAGGCATTTTAACACAAACACACTGACATCAGCTATTTCACTAAGCCTAATTAACGACAGAAATGCAAACTGTATCTTTATAACAAAGTTACTTTACACATATAAAATCTATTTTAATGTTTGTGAAAAGCCAGTATTAAAATGTGTATCTATAAGAGGAAGCAGGAGTTCTGCAAACACCACAGATTTCTTATTAACCTGGAAAGCATTGAGCAAGCATGGCATCCTTACATCACAGGCTCCATTCCCAACTCATTGGTGAAAAAGGGGATTTCTGGGTTTTTCCCCTGGTTTTGGTTGACACTGGCCCTGCAAAAAAAAAAAACAACTTTATCCAGGTGTACAGAGATTTCACCATGTAAGTGTATTCTGAAGTGCCTTTAAAGTGCCACACGAGGTTTTTCTGTTTCAGCTTTAGTCACACTGATAGGAAAATATGTGACCCTCATTCCCTGCCCTGATGATCATTTCTGTGTTGTTTTAAATCAGAGCAGAGCTGTGAGCCAAAGAACCATAAAATGGTTGGAAGGGACCTTAAAGCTCATCCAGTGCCATGGCAGGGACACCTTCCCCTGTCCCAGGCTGCTCCCTGCCCCAGTGTCCAGCCTGGCCTTGGGCACTGCCAGGGATCCAGGAGCTGCCACAGCTGCTCTGGCACCCTGTGCCAGGGCCTGCCCACCCTCACAGTAAATAATTTAAAAAAAAAATCAAAATCTCCTTTCAGTTTGAAGCCGTTCCCCCTTGTCCTGTCACTCTGGGTCCTTGCAAATTGTCTCTCTCCTCCTTCCTTGTACCTTGTACCTCCCTGCAGGTGCTGGAAAGGCACAATTCCAGTGTTTGGTGTTCTAAATAACTATTAATTATGCATCATCTCTAAAGCAAATGTTTATATTTTCAACCATTCAAGCAGCAAATAAACGCTGAGAAAATTTGAATATATTTCCTCGGTGACAGTCAAAGAAGGAAGTGAACTTTCATTGAAATTTAGAAAAGCTGCTTCTGAATGGGAGTTACTGTAATTGTGTCACTTTTTTTGCATATAAAAAAATCTAATATCTAATATGCTGCTAGATTTATTTAATTTTGTATATGTCTCTGCAATTAAAGTGACTTGGAAAGGTCATCTTTATCCTTGACTTTCTGCATGTCAGGAGACTAAATATAGACCAGTAATGAGCCAAGCATTTATTGGCAGAGTCTGTTGTCTTAAGCTAATATTGTACTTAGGTTGGACTAGGTCTCTTCTTGTTAGAAGGAGCTGAGACAGCTTGATTTTAAATATTAAAAATAAGATGAAATATTGAATAGCTTTGCATGTTTTCCTTCCTCAGGGAAACAGTTTTTGGTCTGCAGAAGTTCCAGGTAACAGTCAGTTCCCCGTAGGCTTTCAGCATCTCTGTTTCTGTTTCCTTTCTGCCTTAGTCACGGTGTTTGCTCATTAGAAATAACATTTATCCTGTCAAAGCTAAAGCTACAGTTCTTAAAAATCCCATTGATACTCCAGAATCTCCATTTTCCCCCTAATTAATGCTGTTTACCTATGAAAAAAATGGTTCCAATATAAAAGACATCATTGACCTGACAAAAACTCTCAGTAAGAAAATAGAAATTCTCATTTAGATATGCAGTGATCCCCAGATTTACAGACAAAAAGAAGCAGGTTAGAGGAGGAAAGTCAAGTTTCAATAAGTGCTTGGGTTTTTTTCTCTGACACATTTTGTCTTCAGCTCTTTCCCCTGTTACTCTCAAGAATTCAGGTTTATTTTTTCCCTGCAAACTGAAGAGATTTTCTGGTTTAATTTCTTAGCTTTAATTGCTTACAAGTGTAATCCACTTTGCAAAGACTGGGAGGAGAGAAATAGAAAGGGAAAGAGAGTCAGAATGGACTTAACCCTGTGTTTGTTGCCTTTTAAGGAAGCCTTTTATCCTTTGTGTTTTTTGTTCCAAGTATCATCATAATCCATGCAATTGTTTTATTCATTTGTGCCTTTAGAGAGAAAAAAAAAAGTTACAGTAAACAATTGAAAAGTAAAAATAGGCTAATAAAAAGAAGGTTTCTTTGTCGTGTGTGTGCACAGTATGGTACTGTTTACGCAAGATTTTTTAAAAGTTGCAATAGTAAAAATTAATAAATTAGAATATTTTCACTGAAGCTCATGAGATATCCAGTATGAAAGTGAAAAAAACCTCTTTAGCTACTGCTGCATGCACCTGTATTTTAGTCACTTCAGGATTAAGGTGTTAAACTGGTATTATGTGGAATTTGATGTGCTAACTCATGATCGGTTTAATTTTAATAAAAATAAAATCAAAACCATAAATTAAAAGTTTTGCATCATAAATGCCAACAATTATTCTTTGCAGCCAAAGTGGAACTTTTCTTTGCTAATCAGTGGAGATGAAATAATGGGATAATAAAGGCCTAGCACTGGGGTGCAAATGATTGATTATCAAATAAAAAAAATAAGAAATTAGAGACTTAAAAGATATTTTTAAAATTAAATTCTGAGTTTGAGTGGAGCAGTATTTGACAGAAGGATGTGCATAAAGTTTTGCATTGATTTTAGGAAGGGGGGGAGTCATAAGCCTAAATGCTTACACATAATGAATCTTATTTCTGCTTTAATGGCGTTGTCAAATCATTTCAGCAAATTAAATTACCCTGGTGCAAAAAGGGACTCAGGCAGCAGTGAGTGACACCCACTGATCCTCCAGGCTGTACTGGGACAGCACTGGTGGAAAGGAGCTTGCACTGGTGAAGCAAGGTGCAAGGAGGGGGCTGCTTCAAAAAGCATCTTTAGTGCCTTGTAGCTCATGGTTGTGAGCTAGAGTTTATCCAAAACTGGGATTTCTTTTGTCCTAAACCTGCATGTGCAGCAGTTCATTCTGATTCTTTTAGCTCCTCTCTACAGCTCAGATCCTTCTCTCTTTTATAGGGAATTTTGAGATACAGCATTCTGGTCAGGACTTGCATCCCCATGAGTATGGAACTGTTATTGAATAATTATTGATTTCCACATTTGAAGTGACAAGCCATTGCGATTCCTAATGCTCTGGCGCATTTATTCTTTAAAGATTCTTTTTCCTCCTGGCATTTAAACCTCCAGAACCTGCCCCTTGGCATCCCTGCCAATGTTGATTGCACAGCACGGGTAACCAAAGCTGAAGGAGGAGGAATTGCTTTGTCCAGCAGCCCAAGTGACCATCAGGACGAGCTGCCCAAATTGAGGACAGTCCTTAAATCCATTCCGTGCAGCAGTGAAACTTTTTTCATGAGCAGTATTGATTGTATTCCCATTCTGATGAACAAAACTGTGATTGTGCAGTTGAATGACCTTGAAATAATAGAATCTGCACTGTTCCTGTCCTGAAACTGGCACATTTCTATTGTGGTCCTCAAGCAATACCAGAAGCAAATAGATTGACTTTTTTTTTTTTTTTTTTTCAGTGCTCTGCAAATACAGATTTTCTGTCTCAACTCAAATCCTTCTACAGTAAGCTTCAAAATATTTTTTTTAAAAATTAGTTTTCACTTCGCAGTCTGATGTGAAATCAGTTTCATCAGGTTTTTTGGTATAAATGAAAATATAAACTGATCTAAATCAAGTTTTCAGGGTCTGTTTGTCCCATCTGCTGCCAGCCCTGGGTTCCTGCCTTGTGCTGCACTGACTTTTGTGTCACTGTGTTAGAGGGCTCAGGGAGAAGATATTTAAAACACAACCCTGTGGAAAGAGATGCCATTTTGGGGCATAATTCAGCTGTCTAAAATGGTCTACCAGGGCTGGCACTAACAATAATAAGGCACAAGCAAGTGCTCTGCAATGCCTAAGAAAGGACCAGGGAAATGTCAGTGTAAAGCCTGGCTTAGTGACTGTGGCACAGCCCTCAGAAGAGTTCCAGAGCTCAGTTCTGTGAAACATCTGTTCAATGTCCACACAATAATAACTGAGTGCATTTAGTCTGAGCCTGGGGGCTCCATCCTTTGTGCTGGCCACAGGGCAGGAGAGGTTCTGTGCTGTGGTCTGGGGTAGCAGAGGCAGCTCAGGTCAGGCCCTTGCCCTGCTTCCTGCAAGGATTGTCCTCCCTGGGGCCAGGGGCAATTCTGCTCCTCAGCTCTGAGCACTGGGGACAGAAATTCACCCCTGGCTGCTGTGCCAATAAAATCCAGGC
This sequence comes from Motacilla alba alba, assembly GCF_015832195.1. Taxonomy (NCBI): domain Eukaryota; kingdom Metazoa; phylum Chordata; class Aves; order Passeriformes; family Motacillidae; genus Motacilla; species Motacilla alba. Next base: position 2,906,080 of record NC_052045.1, read on the forward strand.
TGGGAATGTGCAGAGTTACGCTGCTTGCAGGTTCTGTGGCAAAACTGTCAAAAAAAGCAAGATAAGCTGTGGTTGCCCCATCCCTGGCAGTGCTCAAGGTCAGGTTGGACAGGGCTTGGAACAACTGGGACAGTGACCCTGTAGGGTCCCTTCCAACCCAAGCCATTCTGTGATTCTATAAATTGAACACAAGTTGATTAAAAGCCCTTTCCAGGGATGTTGATATTGAAATATCCCATTTAAAGCACAGCTGTATTTATAAACGGAAGATATTTATGACAAGAAAACCACAACCTGCTGGTGATAAATGCCTTCAATATTCAAATTCCTGCTCTTTTCTAAAAGCTTCCTTTTACAACATTTATGCATTTTATTACAGATTTGAAAACTTAGGAAATAAAGTTGAAAAACCCCGAAGAAAACTTTTTAATAAGTTGTACCTAAAATGCAACCTCTTCGTAGCTGTCTTTGAAAGTCTTTCTTGTAAAATATGAAAGCCAAATGTTATCTGTTCTGAAGGAGCACTGAGCAAGACAAACTATTTGATGTGACACGTTCATGCTTTGCTTGTCAGCCAAAACAGTTTTCACCATTTCTCACTGCCCTCTGTATATTGAAGAACATATCTGAAGTAAGCTGAAGGCTCTTGTGTTTGGTGATAGTGTGTTACTGGGAAAATAAAACAGCCACAATTATCTGCTCAACAAATGGAACTTGTCAGCTGGCAGGCACACGGAGCTGATGCAGATGGCCAGCTCAGGAAAGCTGTCAAGCAGAAGGACTGAAATAAAATATATTTTTCTTCATATTCTGTGGATTTTCGAAAATGAATTCTTTTCTTCTTTTTTTTTTTTTTTTTTTTTTTATGAAGTTCAGAGGATTTTAGTGCTGCTTCATAGCTCAGGTGTTTTCCCAGCTTCTGGAGGAAGGAAAAAAATTCTCTTGGGGGAAGAAGTATTTCTAACATGGTGACAGGGATCTTTGGATGGGATGCTGATGCCGTGGGGAGGATCTTTGCATGCAAGTGTTCCTCTGCTTGGAATAAAAGGACAGGATTTATGTCTGCTATATGCAGAGATTTTCGGAAACATAAAGTTAGAGATGTTGTATAATCCAGGACACGTAGCTGTTCTCCTTTTCTGAGTGAATGTCCTGTTTTCCTCTGCTTTGAGTTGCGTGTTGGGAACACCTGGGAGAAACACTTTTATTAGAGAGCATTTTTATTGTTTGCTGTTCTGTTTGTTGCTTTATTTCTTACAGGTAATGAAAAATACTCCTTTGGATCTTCTCATTCTCACAAGGTGTTGTCTCTCTGTGAAGTAGAGATGTAATAGATACTGCAAAATGTCAGACTAAAGTAAAAAGTACAGGAAAGGTACCTTAGCATAGGGATTGTTGTACATATTGGAGAAATTTGACTTATTTATTTATTCATATATGGGTATGCTTACCCTGCAGGTGATGGTACAAAGAGAAGTTTTGTCTAAACAAAAACAATTTGTGTGGAGTGTTTAAGACTTTCATGTTGAACTGTCTTGGTTTTGGGGCATCAGATTTCTAATTACTCTGGTTTTTTGCTTGTTTGTTTTTTGTTTGCTTGGTTTTGATTTTTCAGTTGGTTTGTTTGGTTTTGGTTTTTGTTTGGGTTTTTTGGGTTTGTTTGTTTAATTGATGATACTCAGAACGCTGCTTTGTTCAGTTTTGTTCTGTGTTTTGGTTTTTGATTTTTTTTTCAATGGCTGCTATGCTGGGGCAGAAATTTTGTCCTGTGGTTTGAAAACAAAGACGTGCCATGAGTGCAAAAGGAAATAAATTGAAAACAAAGAGAAGGAGACTCCCAGTCTGTACTGACAATGGAATGTGTGGCCAGGAGCATGGGGTCAGTCCGAATGGACTTTTCCAAGGGCTCCTGTGTGAGGCACAGCTGGCTGGATGTGCAATCCTTGGATGTCAGACTCATCACACAGCCCATGGCCAGACTCAAGGAGGGGAATCCTTTGATTTGGGATGATGAGAAGCCTCCCCTGTGCCAGTTTAAACTCATTTCATTGCACCAGCTCTCGTTATTTCCCTTTTCTCTGTGGCATTCAAAGCTAAAACAGGAGATTAATATTCACTTTTGTGTCTGTACCCTCTGTTGTTCCCTCTTAAGGAGAAAAGTGTTGAGGAGCCCTTATTTATTTTTAATAGAACTCCTGATGTGCGCCGTGGTTTGCTGGAGTTCAAACCACTCTACATCCCAGGCTGGGGTGAGGCAGGCTGTACACTGCTTTTTGCTGAACTTCTTATAATAAAAGTAGCTCCAGGCTGTGTCAAAGATGAACCTGCTCGTGGGACTCTGCAGATTCAGAGCTGGAAAGGGTGAAAAGCAGCGGAGTTTTTGGTGTGGGCGTTTTTTTTTTTAATGTCTCCATTATATTTTGTATTAAAAGCTTCTAGCACCTGCTGCTTAAGAGATCTTTTGATCCTTAACTCTAGGAACCTGGGGGCTTTAAGAGCACAGGCTGCCAAAGTGCCACTTATGGGAACTGGAGGGAATTTTGCAAGCAAAAACAACAACAAAAGATTGGCAGAGGAGCGGAGTGATCTGTGATGGCTTTTGTCTCTATCAAATTTTAACCTGCTTCAAAAGATTTACATAAAAAGTTATAAGCATCCCTAAATTTCTTATTATTTTTTGTTCAGGTGTCACATCCTGTATATGCAGGAACACTGTATAACAGGCTTTTACTGAATTTGCAATTCTTTGGGTCTTTTTCCTTTAAGGAAGCGAACACTGAATGCTAAACTTCAGAAAGAATTGTAAACTAATTAAAGGGCCTTTCTGGATTTCTGGATATAGAATTATTTATCTTTACATGTTCCTTCAAAGATCATTGAATGGTTTGAGGTAGAAAGGATTTTAAAATCATCCAGTACCAATTCATGGCAAGGATACAAATATAAGTTTGCTTTAGGGGGGATATACAAATAAATACACACACAAACTTATATCCCATACTTACACTGATTTTTCCTGTAGGTTGGTGAGTTTGTATATATTTATATTTGCACATGCATGTGCACACTCTGGTTTTGAAGCACTTGCAGCATCTCCACTTTAGCTGGGAGTAATATTTTAGGTCACATTGAAAAGCTGGATTGAATTTGTATTTAAGAGTTGAGCCTGAAGGGTCTCTCTCAAGCTATGGAGCTGAAACTGGACCAGAAGTGTTGTCTTCTATAAAGACTTGTGTTTTTTCTGGTTTCTAATTTGTCAGGGGCTTCACACCACCCTCACGCTCTCCTGTCTATTTTTTTCCTCTACTTAGTTCCACATGGCTTTTAAGTGTCTGACAAAACATCTTGGTTGAACTGTTGACATTTTCCCTCCCTGATTCCTTTGCCTCTATTATTTGACGTGTTTTTCTTGCATTTTGACCATTTCAGTCATTCAGTGCTGACAATGTAACTTTTCTCTGCTCACATTTAATTTGTGTTGAAATGTGGGTGTTGGAGATGTTTTGACTTATGTCCCTCCAGATGTACGAGCAGAATTTTCAGTGTGCCATATGGGAGCACAGAAACAGTAGACATAAAGCTTTATTAACCTTACAACAGAAAATTTAAGTTGTTATGGAACACTTTGTCATCAAAGCCACTCTAAATACAACATTTTTCTACAAGAAAGCCCAGTACAAAAGAAATAATTCCAGGCAGGTGTTTACATTTTATTTGTGTGACATAATGACCATGACTTTTCAGCTCTGTGAGCTCTGGTGGAACATTCTGGGCTTAGCATTGGTTTTGGTCCAATTATCCCAGAAGAAAAAGGAAAGCACAAAGCAGAGCAGAAGAACCCCATGAGCAGAGACTCTTGTGAGTTCCACCAAAAACCAGACATTGGACACACACAGCACTTACTCATCACCCTGTAAGGAAAACAAGAAAAAGCAAATTGATTTTTTTATATGGAATACATGAATTTTTTAATTACCCCACAAGAGTGGTTGCTGCACAGTCACCAGCGCTTCACAGAGCCAGCATTCCAATTGCACATATTGGATTTACTCTGATGGGTCATATATGAAATTGTACACAAACACAGCCTGACACCTTTTAATTGATTTTCCACTATTATGATATTGTTGGGCCTTGTTTTACTGCTATCAACAGTTTTTGAATAACAGCTGCACTGGAGAATTCTAAATTCTATCATGGATTTTCTCCAAAAAGAGAGACTTATAATTTCATTTTATTCAACTGTTCAAGTCATGTCAATTATGCCCAGTGCCTGTCTTTGAAAGGGATGTCCCAGCGCTTACGTTACCAAGCAGGAGGCTTTTTTAAGATTGTTGAAAGCAGAAATTAATATCAAGACTTCTTTCCCCAGGGGTAAAACGTGTCGTACCTGGATTTTGATGCCACATATTCCTGTCATCATTTTATTATTTGATCCAGTTACTTCAACTGAACAAAAGACATGAAAAATCCACTGAGGACTCCATAAATGGCCCTTGTACCATAGATAGAATATCTTTGGAAAAATCTATTTCATTTTGCTTTTGACTGTCTCATCAGTAAGTACAGATATTGCCAAAATAACAGTCAGACCTTAGAAAAAATCTAAAGCCAGGTTTGCAGGTGGCCAATAGGAAATGAATATTTAACATCAAAACAAAGGCAGAAGTGGAGAAATCAATAACCTTTGACAAGTAACTTACAGTCTAGAGAGACTCTTAATATATGGTCACTGTAGCTCTGCAAATAAATAAGAATTTCCCCATTAAGAATCAAAATTATTTCGGGTAATAAATCATGAAAAATAATTTCCTGGAAAGTTGTTTATAAAGACAGTAGGAAACCAGAATACAGCTGACAGATGCAGTATCTGCTTCTTGATTTTATTTATTTATTCTTTCTCTCTGCTCACTGGAACTCAGGAGAATATACAGTATAACCAGCAGCACAAATCCCAGTGAAAAATGTTGGTCCTGACTGCATTCCAGTGCAGGCAAAGCATGCTGTAAATAATGCTCTTCCTTTTTTCCCCACCTCATTATTAGCTTCTCCCCAGTGCTGACTCTATCAGAGCACTTCTGTGTCAGTATCTGTAAATTATTGGCACCCTATTGATCTGATACTGAGGACAGCAGGGATGTATTTAAATCTCAGCTTTGGTGTAGAAGTGTGTGCTGCATTTTATTGCCAGAATTCCCTCCCTGAGAGGGTGAATCTATTAGAAACCAGTGAGACTGGAAACCCTGGGCTGGAGCCTTTATCCCTCTGTCCCCACAGCTATCCCAGCAGAGATTCCCATCAAATGTGCTTCACTTTTAGCAGAAATTCCCTTCTGCTGGGGGAGCTCAGCCTCTCCCCTGCAGGAGCTCAGAGAGACCACGGGGATGGGCTGAGGCAGGAGTGCCCCCAGCTCTAGAGAATTCTCAGCACATTAACTCTTCACTTCCTCAGCCTATAGACACTTCCTGAGCAAAGTTCAGGTATTTCTGCTTCGTTCTGAGTTATTTATTTATTTAGATACGGTGGCAGTGCTGTCCTTTGGCTTTGCTGTTTAATACTCTGCTGATTATCCAGCTTGGAGAGGACTTTCGGGGTCCTGAGGTCAGCGTCTGTAAACGCTGTTGGTTTCTGGCCATAGCTCATTATGTGAAGATATTAGAAAGGTTGTCAGACCTTTTCTGTGACTTTGGCACCCGAGGAGAGAACACGCATATAATGTCAAAAGAGTTACTTTTGACTTTGTGCAGGCACACACACAACCTCTCATTGTTATGCTTGAGAAGGAAACTCAAAACACTTCAGTAGTTCAGACATATTATTTTGTCAAGTCCTTACTCTGTCTTGTTGACAGAATACATTTTCTCAAAAGCTGAAATCATTCTGTCAAGGAAACTTATTTTCTGCAATAATCCTGCTTGTTGACAAATGTTCAAAAGGGAAAAAAATGTTCAATTATTCTGGGAATGTTCTGCCTGGTATCTCCAGGTTTATTTATTTTGCCATGGGAAAGAACGGTTATTAGTTTGTAGGTGAACTATCCAGGCCTTGATGTAATGAAAGAAAAATGTATCTTCCTTATAAGTACGTGAGTGTGCTTTGGGGGAAGCTTTTTTCAAGGAATGTTCAATTTTAGGTCACATTCCAAATGAGTGATCAGCACTAGGACAGGCAGGGTGTGTGTCAAGGGAGTAGAGGAAGGATGAGCAGAACCCAGACACATCTGTCATGTGTGTCAAGAAACCCAAAGAAATGGAGACACATTTCCAGGTGGACTCACCTTAATTGTTACCTATATATATAAGAAAAGGATGAGAATGATGAAAAATGTTTGCATTTCTACTTGTTTTTCCTCCAAATCACATTGGTTCCGGCGTAGGAAGGTGAATTCCAGAGTCTTGTTTTGGGTTTGGTTGTTTTGGGTTTGTTTTTTTTTCAGCTGAAGGAGTGCTGGAAACATGCCTGATTTACTCTGCTGAGTGACAGCAGCACTGGGAGCACCTCAATATTAAATTTGAGTGCACTGACCCCTGTGGAAGGCTCCTGTGTGAGGATAAATATGTAAGGCACCATGTAGAGCATAAGTGTCACCTTTGCTTTTTGCTTCTGGGCGGCATTGGTGACAAACTTGCACGAATTTGGGTGGGTTAGAAGTAATCTCTTGACACTCCAGTAACTCTTAATGGGATTTAAACTTTTGAGCTTTTTAAGGAACTTTGGAAAAAAACTGTTGGATACTGAAGGATGTCAGGGAAGAATTTTAAATGTCCTTTGATGGTGAGCTCTAGTTGAAGCCTTTTGCTTAAAATTTTCTCTACTGAGCATTAGTTTAATAATTAGCCCTTATAAATTCACAGTTCTTGTAACTTTGTCTTTTCCACTGTTAATTGACAGTGATGCCTGTGTCCTTGTGCTCCATTCTTCCTCAGTTTTCCCAATAAACCTTCACTCACCTGGGCCTGCAAGAACTTATTCCAGAGATCTTTGGATTTGGTCAGGCTTCCTTTGTTCTCCAGACCCCTATGAGTAAAATAAAATCTGTGATTTGGTTTTGGGTAATGATCTTTTTCCATTAATTGGTACCCAAAAAAGTTTTCCTTCTTTAATAGAGCAGCCACTTTTTTATTGTGTTTCAGCTTATTCTGTTGTTCCCTGCTGTATTGTCTGCCACACTAGAATAGTGGATTTTCTTTTTTTTTTTGTCTTTTCATACCTTTCATTCATTCTATTGATTTACCAGTCCTTTGTAGTCTTACTGTCAATGGTCTTGATCTCTTTAATTCCTAATATACAGCATTTTTGTCATACATTAAAAAAAAAGTGTCAGTCTATCTGATTTTGCACTCAAAGGAAATTCAGATTTTTGAAATAATAAGCCTTGTGATAGAACTTACACTTCTTTGGCACCTTTAGATCAAAGAAAAAAGCAACAGGGTTTTTAATAGATACTCTTAGATGTAAATCATATTGAAAGACTAAGCAAAAGTAGAACAGCCCTGACTTTCCCTTTCAGAGAGGCAGCCTCTCTATTTATTAGCTTTATCTCACTTCTCAGAACTGGTTTCACACCTGAGCATGCTCAGCAGAGTATCCAAACAGCATCCTGGAGTTCCTGCATCTCGTGTTCTCACCTCCACACACAAAGTTGGAAGATTGCATTTGTGTAGGACTCATTGGGTATGAGGCATTTTGGAATTCTTTGAGCTGGGGAGAGATTTAACCAAAACCAGGGGGATGAGTGCTGCTGGCTCACAGTTCTGGTTTGAGGTGCCAGATAACTTCACTGCAGCCAGCCAGCAGGTGCAGTGTGTTTCTGGGGTCAATGTGCTGCATTCCTGGGTGAAAGAAACTTCTGGAGTTTTCCAGTATCAGCAGAGTTTTGGTGCACCTGTACTTTAACAGATTTCTTTTCCAATTTCCCTTTTCCAATTTTGCTGTTCTCAAAGCTGGTAGTACCTGGTCTGAAGTTCCAGTTACCATGCTGGTTTTAATTCAACACTCTTCAGTCTTATTCCCATTTCTCTGATGAGATGTGTTGCTGATTCTTTGTCCTCTCAAGGTGCTCACGGTGGAGGAAAAGGCTTTATTGCCAGTGGCATTAATTCATGTAGTGTATCATTTAGAGGCATCTTGTAAGTTGAAGCCTTCTATTTCTGGTTTGTTCTCCAAAGTAATGAAAGATTAAACTCAAATTAATAATTTAAAAGAATTGCTGCTAAGTTCATTTAGCCAATTGAGTGTCTATAGAGACACCAAGACAACCTTTCATTATCTGAGCTCAAGGTAAACATGAGCACACCTAAGTAGTCCTAGATTATCATAATAAATCATTCCAAAATATCACTCGAACTCCTCAAAGTGGTTTATCATAAATGTTATCAGTTTATTTTAAACACCTTTAGAAATCACCATCCTCTTTCAGAAGGTGGTTAAGGTACAGAATTGTGGTTCTACAGTGGCTCTGGGGAACCTGTAAATGGACATTTCTCAGCTTAATGGATGTGATGGTGCTGCAGCCCTAATGCATGGTGCTCTATTCATTCCATCCCTTTCTATCACTTCATTCTCCAGGAACTTGCCATTAGTATTTTATTCTTTTTCTCTGCTCGCTCTTATTTGATATTGATATTATATAGTGTCTTAGGGGAAAGAATTTTCTCCTGAGAGTTATTAAATCATAAGTTCATCAGATTGAAAGAAATCTCCAGTCCAGCATCCTACTCAGTGTAGGGTCAGCTAACAATAACTGTTCAGAAATGATTTAGGGGTTGCAGTGGTGGTGGTGGTTTGTTGTTGTTTAATTAACTGAATTCTGTGGAATAGAACACATTGACTAAAACCACTAAATTGTTATTACTAATTTGCTAGGTGCTTTATGAGATTTAGTTGCAGTACGGTTTTCATACCATATTTGTGAGTGCTTTTTGAAGGCAGACTCATAAGCCAACAAAGCAGAATTGGTTTGTAGTATTATAAAATCTATTCATCAGCTGTAATCCACTAGAGCACCATTAAGAAAGATAAAAAGCAATTGTCTATCCAAATCTTTTGTTTAATGTAAAGGCGTTTTCTATTCTGTTTTAGTTTATATTCTATATGAGACATTAGAATGACATGAGGCTTTAGATAACCCTTATCAAATAAGCTGTTTGCTCAGACAATTTTTTAAGCCATCTTTTTCTCTTCAGAGGTAAGACACTTCTTTTTCTCAAATAATAAAAATACATTAAAATTGTGTAATAGGTTTAACTTAAGATTAGTAGAGCAAGAAAATGATCTACTAGGGATTGCATTCTTCTACCAAGCCACAGCAGGTCAGAGTTGCATATTAATAAGTTCCCACTTTTTCTTGACCTTGCAGAGGGGTCCTGACTCTCCTCATCATTAGCTGTGAATTGTCACATTTTTTGTAACTGAAGTTTTTTATTACTGCTGGAATGAGGCATAAAGGTTTGAATTGCTCCTGTTGGTATTTTGCTGACAAGTTGGTTGTTGATGTGTGCTGTGTAGGCTTTGAAGAGATGTTTAAAAAAGCCCTAAACAAACCAAGTAGCCCAAAACTAATGATGGTGTTGATCAGTGAGAGGAAGTCTTAACTTTTTAACAAACTCAGCTGTGCTGAAACTTTAAAGTGGGAAGAGCAGCAGCTCTCACATCCTGTCTGGAGGGAGCGTGGGGTGTACTAAGGGTGTCTGTCCTCAGCTCCTCACCCTGATCTTGGATTTCCATACCTGTGCTGGGCCTCTGGTGGCTGTGACTTCTCTGTATTTCATGCCAGAGCTGTGGATTGATGTATCCATCAGAGTTCTGGAATTGGCAAATCTCCATTGTCCCTTTTGCCTCAGTAATAGCCTTGAAGTGTGGGTTACTCAGAAGAGGAAGTTTGAAGATGGATGCCATTGCCACAAAAGCCAGGAAGGTCACAGAGGGCTCAGTGCTTGACTTCTTACCACACAGTGTCCTTTAGACTCAATGTCTTTTGATTCACCAAGAAATGATGAAGAAAATCTAAAGGTTGATGCTGGTTTTTTATCAGTTCTTCAATTGTATTGAATTTGGAGAAGTAGAGTTCACAACAGCAAGGAATTGCTGCCTGGCCCTGTGTGAGCCATCACAGGCCTCTCATTGCTCCCTCCCATATTATTCTTGAACTCTTTCCCTCTGTTCCTGACTGTGTCTGAGCTGTACATCAGCTGTTCAAGAGTGAACAGAAGCCAAGCCAAGCTCAAGCTGGAGTTTTATTGATAACCTGACCAAGGGATTTGGTCTTTTCTTTCTCTCAGCCAGACTTGGTTCAGTCATGCAAACCACTTGACTGCTTCTCCTTATCTCCTCCATAAGTAATCAATGTTCATTGCAATATCTCTGAGGGAAATAATGGATTTTAAATTATTCACCGAAATCATAAATTTGAGTTTCAGACAAAACATTTTTGGATTCAGGCTGAGTTATGTAGAAAACTGGTGGTAGAGAGAGACTGCAATATCCTGTCATCCAGGATACCTCACAAGCATCTCCTCTGCCAGCAGGAAAAGCTGTAAACCCCAGCTGAACTATTTCTAGGTTAACTTAAAGATATATTTCACTTTCTGCTTCATTTTCTCATGCCTGGATTGTAAATGTTCACCTCACCTATCTTATAGCATTTCTTCCATGATAAGTAAAATGTCATTTGCCATCGTGTCAGTTCTGAATTTGTGAAAAAAAAAGATAAGAAAGAAAAGATACAAACTCATTGGAGAAGGGAGCTGTGTCTTAAGAACCTGTTTTCCAAATTGCATGATATTTTGGCCACCACCTTGGAGCATAATAATTCTAAAGTATTTGAGTCAGCAGGGGGAGGGTTTGGAATAGCCCTTTATTAAGCAGTAAGCAATTTTCAACCATAGCTGTAGTGAACTGCTATTCAGCTGTAATATATGGAAAATAAGTAAAATAATTCACTTGTGTAATACCTGCATTGCATTTTAAAGTTTAACATCTCAGCAGTTTTATGAGAAGGGAAGTATTATATGACAAATCATATACCTTGTGATAATTAGAAAATGTGCTTAGCTCTGCCATTAGATCAACTTTCTTCTTCAGAAGCCTCTTACTCCAAACTTGTGCATTGAGTGGAAAAAGTCAGGTCTGTTCAGGTGTCCCCGAGAGAGAGACCCTGCGAATCTTGCTGAGAAGATCTTCACAAAAGCAGGTGGCAGTTATCAGACACAATCAAGGAAATAGTCCCTTGTACATTAAAGGGAAAAATAAGCCAACAGTGCAGCCACTGTGAGAGGGAAGTTCTGGAAGTTTCAGAGCTCCATCACTCACAAGTAAAAATGTGTCACTAGGTAAGAAAAAGACCCCGTCTTTCCATATATTTTAAATTATTATTATTAATATTAATATTATTATTATTATTACTGTTGAATCTACTGTTCTTTTCTCCTTCTCTACAGTCCTTAATCCCAGCATGGTTTGGGTTGGGAGGGTCCTTAAAGCCCATCCAGTGCCACCCCTGCCATGGCAGGGACACCTTCCCCTGTCCCAGGCTGCTCCAGCCCTGTCCAGCCTGGCCTTGGGCACTGCCAGGGATCCAGGGACAGCCACAGCTGCTCTGGGCAACCTCTTCCTGTGCCTTCACCATAGTGAAGAAAAACTCCAGTCATGAAATTGCAAAACTTCACTGAAAAGGTTCAGCAGAAATAAGACAGATTTTGGTAGAGAAAATAGAGCTCATCAGCAGATTCTCATAATTCCACTGTCAGATTTAATAGAGAATTAGATTTCTGTTGCAGGAGTTTATGTGATGTTATTTACATGATATGTTATTTATATGATGATTACAAGGTGGTATTTCACCAGGGCAGTTCTGAAGATGCTGTTCCATATATGTTGTAGATGACCATAAGTGATACTGAACTTAGGTGTTGAACCAGACTCACCAGCCCTGTGGCTCCACCCATGAGTTTATTCTTCAAAACTTTCAGAGATTAAAACTTAAGCTATGTAAAAAAATAAAACAAAACCAGTCTATGAAGGTATTATTCAAACACCTTCCTCAGCATTTTTTTTCCTCAATCTACCCCTAGATGTTGCAAAAAGTAAATAAATTAGGCATATTTATTCTGTTCACTTTGATGATTTCCAGAGAAATTTGTACAAAGGAAGGCATGCTCAAATTAATTTAATGGTGTCTGGATTTCCCTGATGCTGAGCTGCTACAGATGTCATTCCAATGTGTGTGCAAAACAGGTTTCTTGACAGGTGTGTTTTTTTTCTCTCACATTGCGAGAAAAATGCACATTAGCAAATTAGACAAACTTTGTATGAGACATCAGACACAATTTGGGGGTTTCTGAGGATGATAAATTTCTTTTTTGGTCGAACATCTGGATCTCGTTACTTCAGTAGCTTTTCCTCAGTGATGGAAACGTCTAATGTGCACCTTCTGTCATGTTGATTGGTTTAAATGTTTGTTTGGGAGAAGAAAGGATAACCTTTTAGTACTTTATTTCTACAGCTTGAATTTTTTATGGTATTGCCTCGATAGAAGAAAAAGTGTTTTTAAATTCCGGGGAGCAGATGGTCCTAAAAACTTTTTAGGGAATACAGTTTTCCACCAGTTTTAGTCCAAGTGCAAGGATTTGTGCCTGGTGGTGTAAACAGAACTCAATTAAAAGAAGAAAGAGCCAAATGCCAATTAAATATTTCCCAAATAATGGCATGAAGCTCTGTCAGGGGAGTTTAGGTTGGGTATTAGAAGATTCTTCCCCCAGAGCGTGGCTGGGCACTGCCCAGGCTCCCGAGGGAATGGGCACTGCACCAAACCTGCCAGAGTTCAGGGAGCCTTTGGACAACACTCCTGGGCTCCTGCTGCAGTTGTTGGGGTTGTCCTGAGCAGGGCCAGGAGCTGGATTTTGATGACTGTTGTGGGTCTCTTCCAACTTTGGTTATTCTGTGATTCAGTGGAACACATTTTATGTCGCCCCGATTTTTTAAGATTTTCTAAGCCTTCTGATGTTCACATTCTTGTGAACTTTCTCACACACTTTCTGTAAATAACTCATTGATTTGCATTCCTTTATGGAGGAGGAGAAATTTGATGGGCCGTTGGTTTGTCCAGTGTCATTGGAGAGGTGGCACTGTCACCCTCCAATGCACTGTCACTTTTGGGAAACTATAAATGTTGGAGTCAGAAAATAAAGTTCCCTTTTTTCTTCACCTTGAGAACAGCAGTGTGCGTTTGTGTTCTTTCCTGTCCTACAGTGACAATTTTATGCCATGCTTCAGTGTCAGCTTTGCCAAAGGTCCTTCCTTTGCCTTTTGGCAAGTTATAGATCCGAGTCTTTGAATCCAGAGCTCTCTTCTCACCATTACCATGGATTCCCTTTGAATTTTCCATTTTTTTCTGAGGAATTTTGTATGATTGGTGAAAGGTGTGATGTTCGGTATGATCAGCCAGCACTTGTGCTGGAAGCACTGCCATGAGAGCATTGACCCAATTTTTGCTGGGCAGTATTGGAGCTAATATCAATTATGCTTGGAATGATCAGAAGAGCTGGCTGAGTGGCTGCCTGGATGTTTTGGAAAGGCCATCAGCTCCAAATGCCAAGTAACAGAGTGTTCATGACTCACTAAAAATTTTTGAAAGCAACTTTTGACAGGACGGTAATTTCAGATACAGACCTTCTGAAGGAAATAAACCTGACACTAGATTATGGCTCGGTTGGTTTTATTGATTGATTTAACACTTTTGGAAGCTTCCAGTGCACTGAAAAAATCACGAGCTCCATCTCTGGCATCCATTTAACTTCTGTCACCATTGCAGTGCTGGCACTGTAGGACTGGCACACAAAGGCACAGCTTCAACATCGGGAGCAGGAGAATGAAACAACTGAAAATGCTTTCATCAGTTAGAGCAGAAGGGGTGTTTATGCTGAGGGTGGTGAGTTCATTTGTATTTATTTGTTTTATATGAATTGGAAAGAGACCAAACAGTAAATCAGGCTGACAGCAGAATTTCCCTCTCCTCCCAAACAAGCGGTGTAGCCTCTGCAAAAGTGGAGGAATGTCCTTTCTTGTTGTTTAGTCCGAAAAAAAAGGAAATTAATTTATATAAATACTTTAAAATGTTATTTTAATAAATGGAATCACTAAAACATTACAATACAGAGCTGAAAATGAGGCCATGATCCTCGTCACTTTGGGTGCTTTGGTTCATTTTATGCTTACAGAGAAGCTAATCCTGTGCCTAATCACAGCCTTGTTTAAAGGTACTGCTGTTTTGGTAAAATCTGTAAATGTGATTTTCACAACTGGCCAAAACCTTGTGATGGGTGAGAGGACAAGAGGTTCCAGTTCAGATTTCAACCCATTATTCAAGCCCATGTTTAATGTTTCCTTTGTGGGAGTGATAGGACTCTTTAGGGCTCACCCTTTAACTGTTATTGCCAGGATTGAGCTGCTCCAGAGAACACCTCGACCCAGGTGTGAACAGATTTTACACCTAGCAAAGGTGTGTGCAGGTGTACTATTGAGATAGAAGGGCTTTCCAGTCTGGAATATCATTTAGCCTGCAGCAGCTCCAGGAATAGTTATTTCCTCGTAGTCTAATCTTTAAACATCTTCCAGTAAAAGATATTTGATAGTTAAATATTAATAGTGGCACATAGGAAGGGAGATGATAAGGCAGTATAATATGTGGGAGTGACATGGAAGAATAGCATGGGATTAATTCTGAGAATGTTATGATCAGGTTAATGCTGCCTGCAATATTCTTACTATATCCCGTTTATTTAATTTTTAATAATTTATTTTTCATCTAGATAAAATAAAAGTCGGATCACAATAAGAAATTGTATTTGCCGATGAGGGCTTGTATTGCTGATATTTTATAAATCGTGTCAAAAGTGATTGTGATATTTTGATGAAAAATGTAAGCCTGAAAAGATGACTTTAGCAGGAAAAATAAATTTAGAGAGTATTACATTTGTAATAGCAGCTTGCATTTAATTCTGTAAGTTGAAACAAAAGAATACAAGAAAAAAAAAATCAGCTCAGTTATTAAGCAGACTTTTTTTTTTTTTAAGGAAAAAGTTAGCCTAAGTTACTTTTTTTCCAAAACTAACTCCCAGTTTAAAAAATGAAATGAAATATTTGTTTATGTAAGATGCAAAGACTGATGGCTGTGAGCAGCTAGGTAATAGATTATGCAGCCAGAAGGGAGTATTGTTGTCAGCCAGTCTGACTTCATGAATTAATTTTTGTTTGTATTGGTGCAGATCTTAGAGGAAAAAAAAAAAAAAAGAAACCAATGCATCTTTAAGATGATTAGTGTTGAAAAATCTTCTGTTTGCCCCTATGCTGGCACTATTACAAAATTGAACCTTCTCTTTGACTGTTTTTAATTTATCTTCCAGCCATTTAATCTCATATTTCTGTCTGGTAGACTGAGCCAATTGCCAAATTTTTCATCTCCAGAGCAGGAGCTGATCTCAAAGGCTTGACCTTAAGCTTTTTGATAAATAAAGCGTGGTGAGCTATGTCCTCCTCTGCATATTGTCCTGACATTTAGCCATTTTCATGGGATACAGCTGTACCCTCTTGTGTTCAACTTTTGTTTTAATGGCTGCTCAGAACATACACTCAACAGCTTTGATTACTTTGGGTTTTTTTGCCTGTAATTGTGAGTATGATTTTGTTGAAGTCTCCCATCCTGGCTGGTCATCCCCTGGAATGTTATTCCCAGGAATTGCAATGGCTTTGTCAAGAGCCTTTGCTTGGCAGGACAGTCTCTGTCGAGGTGCAATCATCATTCTTGGCATCTCCTGGAGGTGGGGCTGCATTTGGCTGTCTCAAAGGAAATATTCCATAATGTGAGCACCTCCCTGAGCTCTCCAGGCTGCTTTGGTTTCAGAGCCTGCTCACTCAATGCCAAACTCTCAATTATCCCAGTGGATCTGTCACATTTACCAGAGAGCAGACCAGGTGCTTGTTGTCCAATTAAACAAAAGGTGACAGTTCTATTTCTACAGCTGTGGTTGAAGACTATACAATTAGTTACATTTGTTGAACTTAATTCATGCTTTCTTTGCTTTGCATCATGCTTTCTATTTGCTTAAAGTATGCAGGAACAATTATATTCCCCTAAAATTAATAATCCATAATTCAGTTTGGAATTCGATTTTATTAGCTGTGCATCTTTTGTGCAGGGTGTCTCCCTAAAATCCATCTTGTACCAACAGATCTACTGCAATCCAACAGATTCACGTGAGGACATGTAAGCAGTCACCCATGGGCAGGGTTTTATGGACCTGCAGCTATTTTTAGCATTGTAACAAGCTCAGTTTAGGATCTTTCTCTGTTCAAGTTAATTGGAAATGGCAAGCAATCATCACAGGCGAGACAGTCACAGAGAAACACCTTTATTTAGGAAAGAACTCATTTATATTTTGGCTGTGCCACATTGTTTAATGAAATTCCTGGTGGACTGAATGATAAATATGTCTGTTTCACTCAGTTTGATTAGGCTTTATGTTGTTGTTGGATTTGCTATAATTAAATATAATTTATGAACTTTATAAAATTATACCTTGTTCTCTTACTTCTACCAGATCTTTACAGTAGTACAACTTAGAGTAAAATTAGAACACCTCAGCAAGATTCAATTTTTAGTGTTTTATAATGGCTTTTCAGGTGATTTGTGTATTTTTGACAGGTTTTTTTTCCTTTTGTTAAGACTTGTTTAGAATATAATCAGATTTTTTTTCCTCTTCTGGGTTTCTGCTGGTTTTGGGGCCGCTGGTTTTGGGGTGACACCTGTGGGTCAGAGCATTGCCACAGTTCATCCCCAAAGGCCAAAGAACCCCTTTGGAGCAGGAGGATAAAGCAAATTGCAGCTCTTACACAGCACTCTGACTGCTTGGCAAGAGAGGTTAATGCTAAATTGAATTGTAATGAAGTGCTTTGATTTGGGAGTGGTTAAATTTTGGATTGAAAAGTCAAAGTTTTACAGAAGTTGTGAGTGGCCCTTTTTTGGCTGTTCAGAGCAGTGTATTTTGGCATTTGCAGTTAAATAACAATGTTGAAAATACCTTGACACAGCTCCTTGATCAACCTAGTTCACTTGAAAACAATTTATGATTTAAAAAATAATTAAATTGAGAGGCTCTTTACTGACTAGGTCATTATTCAATTAGCTTATATGCAGAGTCTGATATTTGGAATATTAGTGAAATACAGAAGGCAGTTCTAGCTCTGAAGTAGCATAATTTTAATTATATCTGACACAGGGCCCCTTTGAAGCTTTTCCATTGTTTTATTTTTTGAAGTTTGATATCAATCCAGATTTTGTACTGCAAATATATTCCAAAAGGAAGTCATGCTGCTTGTGTTTGCATTGGAGCTCACAGGGGACACTGAAACTGAGATCTTGTTTGAAATGGCTTTAATACAACCTTGGAAAAGACCAAACCCCCTCCACCCACCAAAAAACCCAAAAAGTTCTGTTTAGTAACCTTCATTTCACTACTACCATCATGTAACAAATAAAAAAATCAGAATGAATAAAGAAAGAGCTTTAAGCATGTTGAAAAGTAGTGATAACTGGTCACTGGTTTGGAGCTTTTTACTTTGTCTAGTTATTGTGCATAAACTGAATTTTACACTGAGTATTGAAAGCTCCCTTTTAGTGATACAGCATTATTTTCAAAAAGCTCTACAGGGAAATTTTCACATTTTTGATGTAAACCCAATGTGGATCCTCTCAGCAGAGAGTCCAGATGCACCTTGTGTGCCCAGGTGGGGCATGCTGGAATAAGGAGCTGCAGACAGGTCCATGCCCTGCTCAGCTGGGCTCTGGTTAATGCAGAGCTGTGCCCTGGTGGAAAACAACAAATCCTTTCTAGGGCCAGGCCCTGGCTGGTATCAGATACTGATATTCAGCTTAATTCTATCATTAATATCACTAATTTTTGTTATTATAGTGCCTTTCCTACCTTTATGCTGTGATTTTTTTTGTTTGTTTTGCTTTTTGTTTGTTTGTTTCTTTGTTTTGTTTTTTGGCGTTTCACAGCATATAGAGGTGCATTCAAAATGCTGTAGGCTGATCTATAAACTGTGGGTAAACAAACTGAAACACTATTCAAATAAAATCTTTATGGTCCTGACCCCTTGCCTCCTTTTCAGTTCTCGTATTAGACTTCTGCTTTACTAGAAAAAACACCAGGATGCTTTCCATGGAGTTTATTTGGTTTCTTGAACTGACCTGAGTGGCAAAGTAAAATATTAATATTTAATAGTTGGAAGAGGTGCTCAACTGGGGAAAAAAATAAAATATGTATTTGAAACTGCTCCAAAGCCTCTTGCAAAGTATATTTATGGTTGGTTGCTATAATAGAATTTTAAATGGAGGAGGAATAAGACCACTGTTGTGGATAGCAGAGAGTTTCCAATAGGAAACAAAAAACTTTGCATCTCTTTCTCACTCGCTGCAGCTGGTTTGCAGTTAAAAGATTTTGCTTTTCATTGAAATGGAAATCTATTGCTTCCTTCGGCTTTCGTTTAGGAAACATGCAAAGTGTGGAGCTGATTACCAGGCTGAGGGTGAAATGCTGCAGCAGTCCACAATCACAGTTGGTATTTCTGTGAGTGAGTAATCAGGGAAGCACTTATTAAATTACCATTTCCAGCACATGTGCCACAGCAAGGGGAGGCAGCAGCGTGGCCTCTCCTGACTCCCCTGGCAAGCTGCTGCCCTGGGGACGTGAAACTCTCCCAGCCCAGGGGGGCAGCAACATCACCACATCCTGGGGCATGAGGAGCCCCCAGCTTTCTCCTTCCACACAGAAAAATCTTACTGGAATTAAGGTTGAGCTGGTAATTATACTGCTAATACATGAGGCAGCATGTAATTCCTCTCTGAAAGCTCCTTGGTGATGCCAAGTGGTTGCAAAATGCACTCGTGTTCTTACATAAGCTCAATTTCATTTTCCTCTGAAAAGCACCTGACCACCACAGCAATTCAGCTCCTTATTAATGGTATTAATTATATAATATTTACCCTGGTGGGATGTGGATATAACAGAGAGCTGTATGAGGAAGAGGTAGTGACAACAGACACGTTGATTCTGATTCAGGCTTTGAAACACTGAAAGTATTTTTCCAAGCTAGATCTGTACATTTGTTGCTGTAAAATAAAGCATCTTTTTGGTTGCTTACTTTATAAACTTCCTCCCGTGGAAAGTGAAGACGATCAACAAAGAGGAATAATGATTTTGGACTTGCACAACTGCTTGAACAAATCCAAGCAGTTCTGGTGACACTAGCGTTTAACATCAGTCCCTCCCAACTGCATTTCACTTGTAAATATTTCCTCATTGGAAGCACCACGTGATTCTCCAGGAAAAATACCAGTCTCCTGAGGTTTTGCTCATTTAAATTCAGAATCAGATGGCATCAGGCAGAAAATAAGTCATCCCCTTATTCTAGTCTTATTCTGACATTTCAGAAAGGGAACTTTCTTCCAGGGTGCAGCCCTATAGGAACTTAAATAAGAAGCACAGCCTAAGGTAACGCTGACTTTTCACTTTGCATAAAGCAGAAATTTGCTTGTGGAGGATGATATTGCTGTTGAAGGCTCATCTTTTAAATGCTGCTGTTTCAAAGGTTTCATAACCTTAAAAGCAAGCTGTAAACAAGCTTTCCAGTGTGAAGCCCTACAAAACTCTAGGTCAGGATTTAGCCAAGTTGAGGTGTGACTTTTAATTGGAAATTGGATGGCATTGGAAGGCCAGAACATTGAAACATCATAATTAATAGGAAGAGATATTTTTCAAGTTTTGTACCACTAATCAGTTAACTGACTAGAAATGGCAAAAGAGCTCCCCAGAGAGATGCCTGGATGTGCTGGAATGCCCTGTGGAGGTCTTTGTCACCTGCTGAAGGCAGGTAGGATGGGGAGAAGGTGGGACAAAGGCCCTCAGTACTCCCACCACCCCCAAAATCGTTGTTGCTATTGTTCTGTTCCAGATGTGCAGGCAGATATTTCATGATGTCTCAGTGAAACAGGGAGGGCAGATGTTGAAGGGTCTTTGCATTGAGTGGAAAAACACATCCATGAGTTTTTTCCACCTGTTTGCAGCTGCAGGGTCTTCTGTAGGACTTGGGTTGCTGAGACCCTGATCCACATGGGTTCTCACTGTGTGAAATGATAATAATTCTATTATAAATCCAACTCTGGCAGTATTCCCAGTGAATAGATGTTCATGTAGGTCTTTATCATGATAATCATGGGGGATTTCAGGGATATTCTCTTTTCTTTCATCTAGAAAAAAAACAATCATGAAGTGAATAGCTCCAGATGAGGCTGTGTGATCCTTGTACCACTGCCATATTTAGGGCTGAAGAACTTGAATATTTTGAGAACTTTGAAGGATATGTGGGAGATTTTGCTTAATTCAGTATAGGTATTAGAAGAGATATCATAAAGATTTTTGTAATAATTTGATTCTGACAATTCCAAATAAATGTATAATTACAATGTAACATTTTCACTTTATCAATTTTAACAACATTCAAATTTGATATTCCACTCAGATATATATGCTGTATTTTGTTTATCACAGTAATTTTGGGAATAGAAATGGTGGAAAATCATCAGCCTTCTAGATTTCCTAAAGCCTACCTTTTGCTTCTGTATTTGAGCACCTTTATGAGAACAAGAGCACACATGTCAGAAGTGACACAGCTTCATTTCCATATTGTAATTTCTATCCTTAATGATATCTGACTAGTAATGATCCCCAAATTAATTTCCTGTGCAGGGCAGCACACAGAGGCACCTAGAGCATTATTTCCTTAAAATATTGTCTTGTCAGAGGTCATCCATTTTTTTCCCTGTCTACTGAGAGCTGCTGAGTGCTGTTACAAACCAGACAGATGATGTTGCTTTAAATAAACAAATGTAAATCACTCACAAAAATCATATTAATGCAAGAGCAGCGTGCATTGGGTGTTGTTTTTCAGGATGCTGTTCTGGGTACATGTGTTATGCAGAGAACTTTGACACCAGACTTTGATCTGCCTTAAGTGGAGCACATACATGGGATGCTGGATGGCTGCAAGTGCTGCTCTGAGATGTTCCTGTACAAAATCCCTCCCGTGTTTGGCTGTAAGACAAAATGCACTGCTTGCTTTGACTCCTGTCTGCTCTTCATCCAGAGAGTCTCTTCTGCCTTCCATGCTCTGTTTTACTCACTGAGAGCAGCAGTGGTGGAGAAAAGTTATTTAAGAAAAAAAAATGCTCTCTGGTAGTGGTGACTGTCTCTAGGCTGTCCCAGTTTAAACTCAGATTTTTGGGAGAATATAGAGCCCAATTTTTGTGTTACACAGTCTGAAGGACACGTTCAAGGTCTACAACATCACCCAGACAGAACACACAGTTACCAGCCAAATTTAGAAATTAATGATCCTAGCTGCTGCAGCCAGTCTACAGCTACCTTCAGTTTAGCTATTCTGCACTTGTTTGTAGGATTGGCACAATAAAAGGGCCTGCCTCGTGGGGCTCTGTAGTCTAGAGGCCCTTCTGTGCTTTTGCTTGATCTGATGCCCATTCCTGAGGCAAATGAAGCAGAATAAACTTCAGATAAAAGCTGCCTCTCCTTCTCATAATGAGACGGCTGAGAGATGAAAATGAGGGCAGAGGCTGCACTGGTTCTGTTCCTACCTGAGGCTGGGAGAGAGAGGGAGGAGCATCCTCTGTGTGCTCCTTCAGCCACAGGGCTGGAGGGACACTGGGAGAGCTGCTCCCCCATCCCTGCTCCAGGGATTTACCTGTGGGAAGCTGCTCCATGAGCTGGGACCAGGAGAATCTGCTGGAAAGGGTCCTGCTGTGGTTTGAGGAGAGCAGGGAGAGGCTGTGGTCAGCTCCCAGCTCTGGGAGTTCTGCTCACAGAGGGCATTTCAGTGTCCCTCAGTGCCTTCGTCTCCGTTTGGTAAATGGACAGATGTGGTTGCTCAGTTCTCCTTCCAGAAAAGCTTTCTATGGATTGTCAGCCTCAAGTCTCAGGGCTTTCTCAGTGCTGGGATTGCAGCCTGCCCTGCTGGTGAAAGGAGGATGTCTCAGGAAGGCTGCTGATAATCAGCCCCCTCCTCCTCCTCATTCAGAACTGTTACCCAGTGTCAATATATTTTTTTTTCATTCCACTGCATCACCTTCTGTCTTTGATATCTGCAAATTCTTTGAGTAATTTAAGTTTTTCCCCTCAACTTCTAAAATATTTTTTTTCACATAACCAAAGCAGAAGCCCAGCCGTCAGTTCAGGAATCTTAATTGCAAAGCAAAGCCCACTTTCTCAATATTTTGCTACAAGAGAGAGAGACAGCTTTGATAGTTTAATATCACACTGTCTTTCACAGTGTCTGTCCTCACATGAGGCTAGAAGACAAAAATTAATCCACTAAAAATAGTAAGCTATTCTGGAATTTAACAAACTCAAAAATGAAGTGGTCAAAAGTTAACAGTATTTCTCATCTGTTGTTTATCTCTTGAAGTTAAGGATAGCTGAATTAAGTAGCCTCTAAATGCAAGTTATTTAAGCCCAGTAATTCAGTGGACATCCAACTGTCCTAGCAAGGCCACCAACATCCAGGTTTCCAGATAATATTCTGTTTCTTCTTACATCTGTTTTTTAGGTGTTGGTAATGACATGTTTGTTTTCAGAGCAAGGGAACCTGCCCATATTTTGTGGATGGCATTTACAGGAGCCATGTTCAATACCTGGAAAGGTGGCTGCACTGTCCACGGAGCTAAACTTATTTCCCTATAAATCTGGGAATACCTGTTGTTTTTGGGTTTTTTTTTTTTTCAATCAGCTCCTGATGGGAAAACTTGTTATTGTCAATTGACCAAGGGTGACCCTTGCTGTACAAACACTGACCCTGATGGATTAGGAAATGGATGTGTTGGTCAGATGGGATCTTTTACCTTCCTGTGTCTGATAGAATGCATTCATTAACTCCATTCTTCTGCTCAGCAATTCTTTAAAATATGCAATTTATGCTTTAAGTAAGACTTGTAATTAGTCCCTCTACCTAGTTACTGTCAAAACCAAAGGATGCATCCAGCCCTCCCTCATTAGCATTCACACAAAGTGAATTGTTCCTTTCAGCTCCCGTTGGTTATTATTTAACAGTTAATCCCAGAAGTTTATGGGCTGGTGTTACGATGATGATTATTTTCCTGGTTGCTGTCCAAGGGGTCATTTCGAAAGAGACTCATTGCAGAAGGGTTGCAGAGGATGTAGATTTGCAGGGGCATTTAATGTGTTTTGCTTGCAGTCTTTGTGTGGCTGGGCAGGCAGCCAGGCACTGTCTGAGGTTTGCTTTGTAAGTCCTGAATCACTAATGCAAAGGCAGGGGAAGCACAGAGCCATCATCCCCATCTGTCCAATATTACTGCACATGGAACTGGCCCTATTGAACATATTGAATTAATTCCACTGCAGCGTTGCCCATCAAATTACTTGACTCTTTACATCACCCCTTTTTTGCTCCCTAATGCAAAACATCCATTTTATTTGACAAGGCCTTCTTTGGCTTTGGCCTAAACAGAGGATGGGGATGATCTTGGCTCACTTCGCTCTAAATAATCGTTCTTTAATTACACTAGAGGTGGTATCATCTGCAGTAATTACTGAAAAGATGTCAGCTCTCAGATAATGGAGTAAAACATTAATGGAACTGAGCTGGCCCAGACCCTGACTCACAGAACCAGCCACTTGTTGTGCTGTGACTTGGCATCACTCTCAGCCTAGCTGAGGTTTCAGCTCAGCACCTGACTTAGGACCTTGCTGAAGTACCAGATATCATAATGCTGATGGTTTTTGTTTTGTTTAAACATGATCCCTGCCTTTTCTTCAGATAACAGATCATGGATCAAGTCAGATTTTTGCAGATACCTACTTGAGTAATATCCTTGAAACTTTCTCGTAAGCTTGAAGTATCCTTGAAACTTTCTCCCCACATCTTTTAAAGAGACCCCTGATAGCTCGAGATGGACAGGCCTTACTGACACAGAACTTTTTAAAGTTGATTAGCAGCAGCAGTAAAATCTTGGGTGTAATTTGATCTGAAGAGTTCTCTTTCTGCAGAAACTGCTGGATTGTTCACTTGTAGATGAAAACTGGGCTTATCCCAGAGTCACTGAGGTTGGAAAAGGCCTCTGAGATCATGGAGTCCAACCTTTGACTGATCACCACCTTGTCAATAGTGAGAATAAACCTTTTCTGCACCCGTGAGTGAAACAAAGCCAGAAGCTGATGTGTAGGTAATGCTCCCAGTTTCTGACACGATGGCCAAGGGACACTGGCTTGCAGGTCTGGAGGCTGAGAGATTCATTAGCCATAAGCTTTCAGTCAATGCAGAGCATTCACAAAAAATATCCAAAAGCTGCTGTGCTTGGACATGTGCAGCTGTGACTTTCCAAATGTGTACCTTTGATTCTACATCTCATGGCCTTGCTGAAGTCCTCAAGTCCTTTGAATCTAAAGGCCCAGTAAAATTATAATTATATAAATACACAATATCCCATGGCTTCCCTGTGTTTTGTACTGTCTAGTTTTCAGCTTTTTTTTTTTTTTTGCATTTATTTTAGCAACAACTAAAACTTTCATAATCAAGAAAACAGAATGCAAATCTATCAGTCTGTAGCTGACAGGAGTACTTAGTGAAGCAACAACTGTCATTTGCTATTAAGTTAGACAGAAAATCTAATATAATTCTAATTAAAAATAAGCCAGATGAGATCTTTAGAAGGGACTTCTTCTGCATCTCCTCACATATGTTACTTTTCAAATGAAAAAAGTAACATATGTGGAGAGCACTTTGATCCATATGGTGTGCTCCCCTTGATATTTTTTCTATTAAAAATCTCTATACTGATAAGTCAGCCTTTTGATTTATATACTTGCTTTTTCCTCACTGTAGAATATTGAAGGCTATTTTTTCTTCCCTCTTCTGCCTCTTCTTCTTCTTCTTCCCAGATTTATCTCTATTTTCAGTGTCTGGAGGAAGTTCCAAGCTGAAGTTTGGGCTAAGGAGCAGCTGTGATGGATGCTCTTTGTCCTTCCTTCCCCAGGACTTGCAGTGAGACCCCAGCTTGCAGTGGTCCCAGATGAGGCCTGAAATTCCTTTTCCTCCCCATTTCCTCCCTATTTTCTCCCTATTCATCCCCTGTGGAGCACAGCAAGGTGCTGCAATGCTCAGAATTCAGCACAGATTTAGATGGTACACAGGGCATTCCGTGGATGCCGAGCCTCTTGTTTTCAGATTCTCTTTTCTGTTTGCCTTTCTTCTGGAAATTAGCATTTTTTTTTTGGGAAATCAGCATTTCTGGACCTTACAAAATGCAAAATTTCAAAGGTTACTTGCTATTCAAAACCTGACTTGATTCTAGTTAAAACTTGGTTTTTTTGTGGGGTTTTTTGGTGGTTTTTTTGTGTGGTTTTTTCTGTTTGTTTTGTTTTGTTTTTTTGGTTTTTTGTCTTTGTGTCTGTGTATGTTTTTTTAAAAATCATTTAATCAACTTTAAAGAATTTTTTATTGATTGATTGATTGGATTAGCAGCTAAGACATGCTGTAAATGATGGCTGACAGGAAAATTTATTTATTAAACAGTGTTAGAATGAATTATCTGATTTTACAGGAAGTACTTAATTACCTATTTCTCCCTACCTGACTCTGCAGTGCATTCACGAGAATCTTACCTGCATTTTTTCAGCTGGCATGCACTCAGCAGGGTTTTACACTTTGGATGTTTGCAGCCCCATCTCCTTGGTGTGTTTTTGACTGCCCTCCCTGTCCTTTTTCACCTGTCTGTGTAAGGTCCAGCACCCCTGAAGCTGTGCGGTTTCTCTGCTGACTCTGGTGCTTCCCCTGCCCCTCCTGCTCGGAGTTTTGGCACTGGAAAAGGAAAGGAAAGGCACCTGCTGGTGTGGCCCCGAGCTTCCCCAGCCCTTTGGCTACAAGAGCAGCTCATCCATGTGCAGCTTTGTGTGAAATTGATAAGAAGTGGAGTTCATCAAAGCACTCAAGAAATCTGTTTACTGGAGGTAGCAGAAATGTGGGAGAAAAAGGTTTAAAGAATTCTTCAGTCTCCTTTAATGTGCTGGGCACATTTCCTACTACAGGAGTCTGGATAAGATTGTGCAATGTTTTTAGGAAATCCAGCAGCTTTTCCTGAATTTTTTGACAATACTGAACCATACATTTATAAACAAAGTTCCTCTTTGCTTTCACTGGAGACTCCTGCTTGTAAATCAGTGTCAGAGTGTAGCCTGTGGGTTTTCTGAGGAAAGTTCAGGAGACAACCCCTAGAAAATAAAAAGGCAGACGCATTAATGAGAGAACTTAAATAAATGATGCAGCTGTTTTTCCCCCTCCTCTCTCTCCCTGAAGATGGCCACTGGCACACCACTTGTAATTATTCATTATTTTTGTATCTGATCTGTAAACATGGCACGAGGCTGCTTCTCTTGCTTGGGATATTCCCACAATAAATGCACTCATCCTGTTCTGGGGGAATTTTTGGGTATGAATTTTTGCTACCCCGCAGTGATGAACATCTCTGCTCCTGCCTGCTCAGCTCTGCGTGGGGTGCAGCAGCCCAGCTGAGGCACTGAGCCCTGGGAATGACCCAAGGAGCCCTTTAATGAGAATTGTTTCAGCCACTTCAGTGTCTGTGGGGGTTTCAGTTGTTGGTTTTTCTGGGTTTGGATTGAAAGAATTTGAGATGGTAGTTTATCTTTGGACTTAAGTGTTTATTATTTCTAATCAGTAAAACACTTTCATTACTGTGACTTCGGCAGCTTTTCATCAGAAGGTACAAAATGGCCAACAATCTCTTGTTACAAGGTCTTTTAAGACTAAACTATCTAATTAAGAACTGACACTTAGATTATTTTTCTTTTTAACTTAATAATTGATCTTAAAGAGTTTGCAATGTGGACTTCTCTGCCCAGTTCCAAAATGCCACCCAAACCCATGGAGAAGCAGCCCAGGATGACACCCTGTGCCCTCCAGCTTGCTTCCCTCCACACCACACTAAAAATCCCAAAACCTCAATTTCTCCCCAAGTGATGCACCCACACTGCTCTCTATCATCTATTCCACACTTTTGTGGATTCCAGTCTGTCTTGAAGTCTGGGAAACTTTCTCCATGGATGAGGGTCACAGTCAGTGCTGCCCTGGGGTCAGGGCACCCCAGAGCAGACAGAGAAATATTCCCAGTGCCCTGGGTTTCCACAAGTGTCAAACTATTTGTTTTAGAATAAAAACATTTCGGGGCTCTGAGAGTCCTATTTTCATGTGTTCATTTGGAGTGAGGGACATGATGAACATTTAACTTGAGCAGAAACATAGTTGAGCGTGGCTGAACTGAAAATTCACATTATCAGAGAAGCATTTAAGTGACTTTCTTTCAATTTATCAGTTTAAGTTGGCTTTTATTAAGACAGGCAGTACGTTAATGATCTGTGCTTTATTTTTTAAAAGAATGGCTTTATATAAAGAGCACAGTTGCTGGTAATTTTTTGGTGAGTGCTATAATTGTTTCTAACTTTTCTGTACATTACATTGTAATTTTTGAATGCTCATTTAAAACTTTAATGAACACTATCATAAACAAGTTAATAAAACTGCTATTAAATTCTGTTGTGATGGCGAGAAAGTGATGTGCTATGAAAAACTGTATAGGGATAGTAATTGTAGTAAATATAATTTAATAGATGGGAATGAAAGGTGCAAATTACCAGCAGAAAACCTAGAATGAAGACTCACTTAAATTTAAAGGGAACAGTGTTTTTAAAAATGGGGGTTTTTAAAATGTTCAGTATTTCCCTACAAACACAGAGTTTACCTGAGAACATGAAAACAGCAACATTCAACTGGTATTTAGGAAGCTGAACCTTCATAGCACTTTTTTTTCCATTTCTCAATTAATCCAAAATCTGAATTTAGTATGACAAAAGTAATGGTGGCATTTGGCTTTTGATATTTTATGATACGATGTTGAGGTGAAAGCTCATAAACTGTCAAAAAGCACAAGCCCTATGCATCATATTTTAGATTAATGAAGAGGAAAAAAGCTAAAAATCTTTCTGTATTTGCAGATGGAACCATCCCCTGATGTTCCCTGTGGTATAACCTTTACCAGGGTGTGCGTGGCACCTCACTGCAGTGTCAGGGATCTGGGAGATGCCAAAAAAACCCCCAGTTTTTCCTACAGGGAGATGCCAGAAAACCCCAGTTTTTCTTACAGTCATTTGCAAGTTTTGCACATTATCCTTTGAATGGAAGGACAATCTTTTGAGATGAAGCACTGCAATGTGACACTGCATTAATTCATGCAAAGATATGAAAAGGGTACAAAAAAGACCTTGACTGAAGAGCTATTGAAAGGATTGTGACTCTGACATTGACATTGGCACCATCTGGATTTTATACTTGTTTTTCTTCTTTTTTTTTTTTTTTAAAGTAGTTAGACTTAAAAAACAAACTCCCAGAGTATGTGCCTCTGCCTGGAAAACCTGCTGTGAGAGAAGGATGGCAAAGAAAAAGATGAAGGATGGCAAAAGACAAAAGTCTCTGTGGAGGTGTAGTTTGATCCTAAGAGTATTTGGAATTACTTGTCCAACTCTTGGGAAGGTACTGGAGGGAAAGCCAATGATGGGATGTAGATTAAGCTCTCTCAGTGTAATATTTTTGGGTTTAGGTTAGGCTAGGTGTGGATTGTGGCTCTGGAATGGGTGGTGGGTGCAGTTTTGCTGTGCAGTAAGGCAGTAATTAAGCCTCAATAATGAGGTGAGTGGTATCAAAAACATCCCATCGAATCTGCAAAGGCAACCTCTGATTTGAGAACACTGGAATATAGCAGAGCTTTTCCTTCTCTCATTTATGCAGGGAGTTTCTGCTTCTGTGTTTGCTTTGTTTGTTTGGATGGAATTTTTTTTATTGTTATTTTGCTCTGTTTTCTTTCAGCAGAGGCTACAAAATGGGTGGGTGGTGTTCCAGCTCTTTATTTCTGAAAAGCTATTGTCAAATTCCTCTTCAAAAGGGACCCACAACAGCAAATGCATTTAGTCCCACTGCAGCTCAGTTTAATTTCCAGAAGTGCAGCATTGTGTGGCTGCTCAGTTTGAGCAGCAGTTTGCTGGAAGGGATGCTCAGAAGCTGTGAGGGGTCAGGAGCTTGTGTAGGAGCAAGGAGCTGTGCAGGACTCTCTCTCTGTGCCTGGCTCCAGTTTTGCCTTGCTCTGCCCAGTTCTATTACAGCCTAAATCCACAAGTTTTAAATGAGAAACACTTTTCTCTGTCCTTCTCTGTTAGATTATCCAGAGCAGTCATCTAGTCCATTTGCAGGTGACAAGAATTTAGTGCTGTCCTTTGTGTTTGCTGTAGTTCATAAATAATCCATCAGACCTTTTGCTTCCCGTGGTTTAACTGCTCTCCCTAAGGACTGTGCTGGCTGCACACATCTGAAGTGTTTGCTGGAGCCTAAGACTGTTACTGAAGACTTTTTTTGGAGAACAAAGCCTTGCTCAGATCCAGCAGCTCGGGAGCTCCAGCTGACAGTAGATCAGTTTGCGTTCTGCATTATGAACAGCCCTTCACGTCGTTCCAGCCAGAATCTCAAACTGATATAACAACCCCAAAAACTTTAATGAAGTGAAGGGAAAGAAAATAATGCGTTGTATTAGCAGGAGTAAAAATTTAGTCTGTCTTTGAGTACGGCTTAAACAATGCAGTGTGTAAAGATTTGTACTGTTTCTTGGCTCTGAGGAGAACAAGAAGATTAAATATATCTTGCTACGTTTGTGTGAAAGGTGAACTGCAGCCTGCTGGAGAGCACAAAACTTGATACAGTAGGGATTTGTCTATAAAGAAAATACAGATAATCCCATAGAAAAGAAATATTTGATGTCCTCATGCATTTGGTAATGCAGACTTAGCAATATGTTGATAATGGAACATTGTCCCTTTTTGTGATCTTGAAAGAAAAAATAAATATCCTCTCTAATGTTCTTTGCCATGCTGCTTCTGGCTAACTCTGTGAACTCAGAGTGTTTGAATAGGTGGAAATACATCAAAAAATCTGTAAGACATCTTCCTCTTGTTAAGCCTAGATAGCTTTTTCTTTTATGAAACACAAGCAATACCAAGAGTATCTGGAGGCCGTGGCAGTCTCAAGCACTGTTGTAGGGTATAATATTTATTTGACATTTTTATTTGTCTTAATAATCCCAAATCAAGATGGAGATATTATAAATGATGACTGAGGTTATATATGAAAGGAAATGATCTCCTGAGGAATGTGCCATTCACTTCCAGCTGTCTGCATGGAGTGTGATTCCAAGACAAGGAAGTGCAGGTTTCTGCCTGGAATGCAGCACATGTTTCATGCTCAAGGAGACGTTTGCCTGTCAGGTACTCATTGCAGGAAACGTTGGATTTATAATTCCATGGTCACAGCATTACCATGCAATTTTCCAGCCTTTGTTCCCCTGCCAGCTTTGGATGGAAACTCTGGGCATCACCAATCCTTGGTCAAGGTGGCAGTGAGTGCTCTTGTCTGATGGCTGAGAGGGATTCCAGGATTCACAGTCCTCTGGAGGAGGTCCCCACAACCAGGGCCATCACTGGAGGCTGACTTGCCAGGATATTTGGGAAGTTAAATCAGAATGTGCTTTGTACTGGGCACGCTCACCCAGGATTGATTGTTGTCCCAAACAAAGGGGACAAACTGAGCAATTTCCTTCCAGCAAAAAGCCAGTAACAAAAGCAGTGCTTCTAACTGTGATTTAATGGGAAATTTTACATTTCTCTGTACTGTCCTAGGGACAATGTTTTGGGCTCCTGCATCTCTGTCTTTCTCACTGCAGGACGTTTGCCTGAGGCTGCTTTTCCAGCTGCCCTTGTTCTTGGTGCCTTCTTGTCCCCACACTCTGCTGGAACCTGGTGTACCTCAGGGCAGGAGTCTCAGGAGTCCCAGGACACTCAGGCACACACAACTTCTTCCTCCCTAAGCCTTTAAAGGCTTCGGCTCAGAATAAACTGAGGATTCATTGCTGCCGTGCTGCTATTCACAGCAGCAGGAAAATGCTCATGGATCACTCAGAGTCACTCTGCCATGACATGACAGCCTGGCCCAGCTGAGCAAGAACCAGGAGATTTCATTCCAGCTGCCCTTCTTCCAGCCAGGCACTTAGGATGTGAGAAGCAGAAGCCACTGTGACACAGCTTCAGTGATGCTCTGTAGCTCACAGTCCTCCTCAAAGGAAGTATAAATGCTGAGTTTCCTTTGTCTTCTCTGTTTTAAACTAAACTTCTCAAACTAACAGCAGGGTTTGGGTTTTTTTTTACATTATTAGGTTTGATGGCATAATTTGTCCATATCTGGAGGCACAATGAACAAATTATTAAAAGAATAAAAAATCCAGATTTTAAACACCCTCTGCTAGATTCTGTGCTCTACTGCTCCCATTATTTAATTTACAATTTTAGGCTCACACAGTACTGTCAGTATCAGATGTGGGTTTCATCTGTCGTTAATACTTTCCATTTAGAAGTATATTTACTCATATATTTACAAAACCTCAACATATACAGAAGGAAATTGTGTAATGTACTTTGAACAAACAGCAACAACAGGAACTTTGCTTGAATTATTTAGGGAGGAAGGAAGAAATTCTGGAGAAATCAAGGTATTTTTATAAATAAATCCTACTTCATAATATTAACTCTTTTCAAGCCCAACCATTTTTTATTGTTCCTCTTGATTCTTTTGCTCTTCAGATCTTCCTTCCTGGCAAGTGTTTGTTCTTTTGTGCTGTTGCCATTTCACAATCCAAGGTGCAAGACAGGGATGAGGAACAGAATGAAGCCTCTGCCTAATTGCCTCTAAAAGTTTCTGCTCTTTTGAGCAACTGAATAATTTCTTCTCAAAATTCGTGTAATGGCTTTCTTTGTAATGCAGCTTTATGGCTGCATCTTGGTGAAGAGCATTAAACAGGCAACAGAACTGGTGGAAAACCAGGCTATTAAGGACTTTATAAACTGCCTTTGTATTAATACATGGAATAATCCAGGTTCTGCTGTGTGGCCCTGAGATGAAATGGTATTTCATGGCTTAGCTCCAGATGGCCAAACCCTCTTGGTCTGGAACCAGTTCTGCCTGACTGGTGCTACCAGTTGTGAGTGACTCTGAGTCCCTGCAGTCCCCTAAACCATGCCCAGGCTCTTCGTGGCAGCATCAGAGCTGGGCCTGGCCAAGCTGCTTTGGGCTTTGCTGACAATTAAAGGCCTGGATGTTTGCCTGTCTGTCCTGAAGCCCGAGATGGAGATCCCAGGGATTCCAGAGCCCATCTGTTCCCGTGCTTAGCTGTCCTTGTCTCCAAAGCAGAGTCTCTAATTAGAGCCTTGTCTCATTTTTCCTTTCAGTTTAGAGAAGTGGTTGTGTCCAGTTTAAAATGATGCTGAGCTCACCTTTCTTTGACCCTTGTAAGGGTCATCCTTCTATTCAACCTGGTTTTTAGCAGACTGATACCAAAAGCTATAAATTTTCCTAACTGATGGCCACTGCTAGCATTTTAATAGATATTTCTCTTATTATTATTATTAATAATAGTATTTTTGTTTTTGCTAAGTATTATTACTGCTGGTGTCAGAGGTTTTTAGCAAACCAGGCATCAGCTCTCTTTGCAGCAGAGTTTGTGTTTTCCTGGTGCTCTTTGCCTTTGGTGTGCAAGGCCTCACTCTGCTCCAGCAGGCACATGACACAAACTGTTAGCTGCCGAAGTCAAAAAGAGCTGCCACAAACTGCCCTGATTCCCAAACCCTCCAAGTCCTTTTACCAGATCCCTGTAAATGTTGGTTTTTATTGACTCAGGGCCACTCCTAAGCCATGATTAGTCCCCACACAGGCATGTGCATGGCAGGGGACAGCTGAGGCCAGCAGGTCCCCAGATGAGCATCGAGGCTGTTCACTGATGTCTTTGATTTGGGTTTCTGGGGAGGATCATGAAATTATCCAATGGTTTGAGATGAAAGGGACCCACTGGGTCTCCTGTCCTGTACATCAAGGCAGATTTTCTTTAATCTTCCCTTTCTGAGCAGCATTCTCATAGGATCCCTGATCTCCCAGGGAATTACGAGGCAGGAGTGGGGTCCTGAGGAGAAGGAAGCAGAGGGGGAAATGAAAAATGCTTGTGCATTTCTGTCAGACTTTGATAATTATTCCTTTGTTGCAGTAATTTCAATTGCAAAAAACCATTTTATAATAATGTTGGATCAAATTACGTGGGGGGGAAAGTTCTGAAGAATGGAGTAATTCAGTAATTTCTTTACATTTACATTATGTACAATACAGCATCTTTAAGTTGAGGCTGTTTAATGACCACTTTGGTAAGCTTAGCAAAAGAGTGGTTTGGGTTTTTTTTCTAAAGTGAGACTTTGGAAGAAAACATAAAGATTTTATACATCCTATAAAACTGGCACACATCACATTATTGATTATATATGCACAATTAGCTTTTTTTTTATCTAGCTGTATATTATAGCTGGATTAAATTTCTCTGAAACACTTTATGGTGTATCCTGGTGTTTAAAACATTATTGCATCCCTGAATATCTCTTTTAATAGTTCCTGGTATAGAATTTTCCCATAACAGATGCATTTGGGTATTATTTTTTGTGTACTTTTGCAATTTACACATAGCTCAGAATAGGCACCTCTACTTTTTAAAAATTATGTGGGTTTATCATTTTCATTTGGGTTTTCATTATAATCTCTCTTTCTTTCTTTTCTTTCTTATTATCATATGGGATTTTCATTATCATTTTCTTTATCATTAGTTCTGAGTTGTAGACAGCTGAAAAAATTTTGCAGCAGAGACAGGAAATGGGAAAAGTTTCTGTGTTTTCCGTGTCATTCTCTGGATGGCAATCATTGCAATTCCTGCGTGAGGTAAGTTAAATATGATTTAGCAGTAACAATATGTCTTCATCCAAAATATGATGACAGGGTTGTAAAATTTAACCAGTCTCGAAAAAATACCTTTTAATCCGTGTGGGTAATTCCCTGAGCTTTCAGCAGGTGAAAAATCAGGTTGCAGCTTCACAGCAGGAGTGGGAGTTGCTGCTTTACACCTCTGAAGGTCCTGCCTGCTTGTGTAGGCTCGGGGTTATTTTTCTTGCAAGGTTGGGTATATAAACATTAGGATTTGTGAATTATGATATCTGTTTTTGATATCTCTCTGGAGTTGGATCCCACCTTTAATGAGGGGGTGAGTCATTAACCAGGATTGCTGTGACAAATAGAAATGATCTGTTTTCATGACCTCTTCATGTATCTTGTCAGATATTGCTCAAAGCAAGGGATGGAATTTTTGATGGCATTGAGGACCAATGGATGGCTAAAATGTGCAGTTCATCTGCTGTAATCCAGGGGTCTGCTCTGCCACCAGGACATGGCAGTAAAAGTGATCACTTCAATTTGATCTCTTGCAAAGGCATGATGGCAACAGAATCTTCAAAATATGTCAGAGAGTTACTTAAATTTGTTGCTGAGAGGGTGCAATGCAATGTATGTTATCTGGCCACTTAAGAGGTGAACTGGAAGCAGAAAATCCAATGTTCACAGGTGAAGGTGTTCTTTAAATTTATATTTATTCATAAGAAATATAAATAGGAGAGGAGGGAAAAGACTTTGAGTTGAAGAAATGTGGTTTTAGCTATATCAGTGTTTAAGGGGAAAAAAAAATAGATAGATGGCAGAGCTTTAAAGCATAAGTGTGAGCGCAGCCAGTTTTTGAGTGATCAGAGAAAATGCCAAAACCTGTTTTTTCATATCATCTGCATAACAACGAAAACTGAGGCAAGGTTGTTGGAAAATAACACCCCTGGGATGCATGTAAATACAGAAAATCTTAGAACTCAAACCAGAGCCTTAGGGAATTCAAAAATGCACAAGGAAGATAATAAAAATGGAATTATTTATGGTCACTAATTGAGAGCACTGACAGGGGAACTAGAAAAATCCTAACACACTCCACAAACATTGCTTTTTGAGGGATTTTTTGAAGAGATTCACCCCTGGAAAAAGCCTTTTGCCTGTGAGGACATCAAAAATATACAATAAAGGCCACCACGCTGATCAAACATGCAATCAGAGTGGGAATCCTTTGAAATCACTTCGCCATCATTTTTAGTAATAACAGGAGGAAACAGAAAACGATGAGACAAAGTCTGATTACCTTTGTCTTTTAGCATAATGTGTCTGCGTGTTCTGTTAAAAAAGGCAGTCGGGTTTTCAGGGCACAACCTGACAAACAACAACAAAAAGGCTCTGGGATCCTCTGCTGCTCTCCAAGCAGCCCTTTCAGCTGCTCTGCCTGTGTCTCTTCACATCCCCTGCAGGATTTCCTTTGCCCTGGCTGAAAACCAGCAGAGTCCCCTCAATATTTAGGATGTTCCAAAAATGGGTTTGTCTACTTATTTTTGATGCAGCGAGCAGGCCATTTCCTTTCCTTTGTGTATTTGATGGTTTCTGCCTTTGAGTTTTTTATTCAGCTTGAATTAACTCATGAAAAAGAGTCAAGTCAGCTTGGGTAACAGATCCTAAAATGTGCTGATCCTTTCACCCTGATTGCATGAATATGCAGACTGAGTTCAAAGACCAATTTGTCTGTGCTTTATCCCCCAGCCATGTTCAGGGCTGATCACTTCACCATCCTGGCCTTGATACTCCCAACAAGTTTAATGCTCCAAAGTCTGGGTTGGTTTTTCTTCTGAATTACATCACAATTCCAACAGGAAGTCCTTGATAACAAGGGATTTCCAGCTGGAAGGGCCAGGAGGTAATTTAATTTAGATTAAGATAAGTGCTAAGCTACAACAATGCTGCTCCAAGTCCTGCCATGTGAAATAATTGCAATTTGCTATAAAAAGGTCAAGGTTTGGCAGCACTTGTTGAGTAGAGAACAGAGAACCTCCCTGGGCACGCCAGGAAGGGCCAGTCTGGAAAGCAGGGTCTCACAGCTGGGAGGTCTCATCCAGTTCATGGAAAGATACCAAAAAAACCCAAGAGAGTGGTAGGACTGTAGCAGAAAGCAGAATTTGCTCTCCCTGGACCAGGATTACACTTGAATCCCAATCCACCTCACTCAAGTTACTTCAGCTGTGACTTGCTTGACCCAGAAAGTAAAACCATTTGTTATAACTCTCTGGAAATCCAAAAAAAAAAGGCCCTTCCTTTGGCAGCCTTCATTGCCAGCCCTAATAACTGTGTTCCAGAGGTGCTCCAGGTGTGTGTGGTTTATAGCTGGGGAATCGCTGGGGAAAGAAATTGGGAAATACCTGAGAGCTCAGGGCTAAGGCTGATCTCACACTCAGCTTTCCCACAGTCCGAGGGCCTGGAACTCGTGGGCAGGGTGTGCCTGAGGGTGTTTCCAAGAGGAATGTGCTCGATGTTGGTTTGGACCTTGGCTGTTGAGAGGGAGCAGAACCCTGGGCCATGACAGGAGCTGAGCCTGTGTCCAAAGGGAGGGAGAGGAGAGCTCAAGCAGGCAGCAGGGGAGTGGAGGGATGGGATCTGCTGCCCTGGAGCCCTGGAGATTCCTGAATGCAACAAAAAAGGCAAGAGCCCACCAGACTGGAGCAGCTTTCCTGTGCAGAACCACCTGCAGGACTATAAAACCATTAAAAAATGGAGAGATCAATCTTAATCATGAGACCTGCTCTTCTGAAAGCCCCACTGGAGCAGTGCAGCAGCTCTTTCGAACCTTAAATCACAGAAGCAGTGAAACCAACATCTAATTTTTGTTTTTAAAAACTGAAAATAAGAGAATTTTTTTACACAATTGTCAGTTCCCAAATTCAATAATATAGGTGTTGGGGGAGCAATCCATGCACTGAGTATTACAAAAAAAAAAAAAAAAAATTAATGCAAGAAATTGCTCCTGAAAATAAAATAGCACAGTCTAGAGAAGAATTTGATATTACTTCTTGTCTTTTTCAGTTTCTGAGCAGTAGAGTAGGACAGGAAATAAAGCAAAGCTCAGGTATGCAGTGCTGTACCAGGTCTCCAACTATTAGCTGTGGGAAGAAGTACAAGGCCTCACAATGCAGTGAAATCCTTTAATAAATATCCAATCTTTAACTGAAATTAAGAGCTATAGGAGGAAAAGGGAAGATAAACATGTTAAAGAAAATAGGAATTTCATACAGAATTTGAAAAAGGATAAACAGTAGAACTTTGAGAAACAGTAGTATTGGCTTGATTTTTTTTTTTTTTTTTTTAGTTTCTTGATAATTTGCCATTCTTTCAATACTTCTAACATTTTGCAGTATCCAGTCTTGAGCTCACAAGATAAGGAAAAGTTGTGGAAATCAGCCTTGATGCATGTGCACATTTTATAATCTCATATCGGTCTGTCTCTTACGCTGCTGGAGAGATCAATAGATGTTCCCTGCTGAGGATGTTATCTTTGGTACCAACTTTTTAATTAACTCTTGTCCTGAGCTCAAAGAGCAATGTTTCACAGTAAAAACTCTTGATGTACAAAGCAGATCTGACATTTATCAATTACACTCTGTGGTACCCAGTGCAGTGATCAAACAGTCAGAGCTGTACTACTGCTTGTTCTCCAGTGATGGCAAAATAACTCCCATACCCACATCAAATGCATTTGCATGGCTCTGGACTCCTTTTGAACGTGTTTACCAATCACTTTGTGAAGGATATTCTGTCGGCACTAAAGGGAAATTGTCAATGCTGAGATGGTGTTGTGTTATTGGACGTGATGGAAAAGGTAATAAATGTGGTACAGTTTTAATTTGAGTTGCTGTCAGTGGAAAAAGCCAAGCCACTTTCACTTCACTCTGCTCTGGCTGCACACTGAGTTTGCTTGGCTCTCCTTTGGGCATTTTCCAGATGAAGCTTTCCTTGGGCATCTGTGTACCAGCCCACAGATCTCTGCTTTTGGCTCCCTCCTTTGCTTTTCAGGTGAAAATCTCATTTATCAGCGGTGAATCAGGTGCAGTCCATGAATCTGTATGACATTTTCTCCTTAGGGAGAGCACTCATCCAGACTGGCAATGCTGTGGAAGTGTTTTCTCTTTACTGCCCTCTCTGAGCTGTCCTGTGCTGCAGGAGGGAGACCCAACACCCTTGGTCAGCTCCTCCCCACTCACACCAGAGTCCTTCCAAATGCCTCTAATCTGCTTGCTAATTCCTGCTGTTTATTAGTATTTCTTAGGGTGTTTTCCAGAGATGGCACAGAATTGATAAATTCTATTAAAACATAATAAGGCCTTCTAAAACTTCAAGTTGTATTACTTCATATTCTTTCAGTGTTATTTTAGTCTTTGGTTGCAGAAGCAGTCGCTGAATGTCTGAGGGTCATTCAACACTGTTGATGCACAATTATCAAATTAATGATTTAAAAAAAAAACTCAACAAGGACAGCTGTTTCTTAATAGTCAGTCTAAGTGTTTGTGTTTATGTAAGGGGCTTTTGCAGGATGTCTGGGAAGAATTTCTCTGCCTGTCTTTTGAGATCTCATATATTGAAAAACTGTTGAGATTTCAAGAGCCACTATGTTTTAGGAAGACCTCCTAAAGACATCCTAATTCCCAAATCCCCTTGAGATCCCGTGCACTCTCCAGCAGCAAAGCTCCTGCCCGTGTTATTACTGTTTATTTTTGTTGAAGGAGACACTAACACCAAGAAACAAATGGTGATCTCTGCCTGCAGTCTGATTCCATTAAGGACAGCTGCTGCTGTGTCTGCAGCTGTGGACAAAGCAGAGGATACAATTTTTTGCTTGTGGTCCTCTGATTGCTTTGTTCATCTCTGCTGGTGACAGATTAGCTCTGCAGCACATCCGTAGGTCACCAGCCAGCCTTTTTGTATTTGTACTGGTCAGTGCTCTGAAGAGAGATTTTAAATTGAAAATAACACTTTCTTTTGTTGTCTTGTGTTTTTGGAGAGCCAGAACTCCAAGGCAGAGTCACAGGTCATCCTAGAGATGCACCAGCAGTGCAGAATGCAGCAGCTTCTGTATAGCACCCATCCCTCATTATTCCTGCTGTCAGCTGGTCCGAGCTGCCCATAACATTTCTAAAATCCTTTTCATAAAAAATTTAAGGTTAAAAAGTGTTAAGAAAAAGTGCCCTGCCAAGGTTTACTAATGAAAGAGGGAAAGGTTATTTTATTATCAAATGTACAAAGGAAAGCACTTTTCTTCATCTTAACTGGACGTTTTCTTTATAAAATGCAAAAAGCCCTTATCTTTTATATTTCATTTTCATCAGGTTTCCTGAAATAGTTATAATTAAATATCCTTTTAAAACTTCCCCTTGAAGCATCAAAGTTACAGTTTAAAACAAGATAAGAGATTTAAATTCTTTGCCAACTCTCTGAGATGCTCTTTGCAAAGACACCACAAAAACAACCTGTATTTTCAAAGAATGAGATGGGATATGTTGACAAAAACCTCAAAAATGAAACAGTGGGGCTGAATGGAGTGGCAAAATATGGAAAGATTAAACCACTTTCTCTTTCCAAGAGTCAGAGCAACACCAGGGAGGCAGAATTGTTGCATCTCTGGCCTGATACAGGAATTTGTCTCTTATTTCCTCATGTCACTTCCAAATGGAGCTGTATATTTTCTGCTGTTTATCAGGAGAGGAATACCCATGGGCATTTCATTGCTGGGACCAAATTTTGAAATGTAGGCTTCTGAAAATTAAGGAGACTGTGAATTTTAAGTATTTTTCATGGAATGTGAAGTAATTTCGTCAGTGAAGCAATTTTTTATTCAGACAAGAAGACACATTCCAAGAAAAATAGCCCTGCAAATAAATGCATCAGGGGGCAGAGAGCACAAAGTTAGACTCGAGGAGGACATTCTCCTTCTTTTTTTTCCAAATTTGTTAATTTGGTTCTTTCCTCTGTCTGGGTTTTTCCCCTCTGGCCTATCCACCAGCCCTGGCTGCTGGAGAGGCCCCATCCCTTCTCATGTTGTTGGTTTTTGGCTGAGACTAAAAATACAGCAGCACATATGCTGCAACAAAAGGGCTTCAGATTAGTTAAAAAAACACTAATTAAAACTGGAACATTTAGATTTTACCAGCCAGTTTCAGTTGAAAGGATTTATTTTCTGCACAAGATCCTTTTAAAAGCTGGTCATACCCAATCCTCTCACCTTGGGCTTTGGAATGATCTTTTAATCTCTTGAACAGTGGGAAGGTTAAACCTCTATTATTTATTTTGTTTTGTTTTAATATCCATCACATGAGTGGTAGCATAGAACTCTCCTGGGTAAACTTCATTTTTCTTCTGGAATCCTGACTTGAACAAGGAGGCAGTTCCTGTCTCTTGTCTTTGTCCTGCCTGTTTTAATAGCAGTCAGAACCTGGAAAAGAATAGCAGTTGATAAATATGCCTTCATAATGAAGTGCTTAAAATTGAGGGGAAAAAAATGCTGTGTCTCAGCTAATTTATTCCTCATCTCAAATATGTTCTAGCCCTCATTACTTTTGAAGCAAACTGAGAACTTTTGCCAAGTATATTTTGATAGTAATGAATAAAGACTTCTCTGGGAGATGGATACTGCTTATCTCCAGGTATGTTCAGACTCAATGAGCATTTTCTCTTGTATCCTTGCCAAAATACCTTTCCAGTACAGCTTGCCAAAAAAAGTCCCAGAGAACATTCCTTTATCTTTTTGAGAACCAAAAAAAAATGAGTCTGTGTTGTGGGCTGGACTGACTTATCAGCAGCGAAATTCAGACTTCCTTGGCCCGTGCTTCATTCCAGATAGAACCTATTTAATGGAGACACCTGCCAAAAATTATTAACAGCTTTCTTGGGGTGTTGATGGCTGCTCATGCACCTCATCAGTTCTGCCCTGCTACCTGAAAGCAGAACCATCTTGCAGGAATATGAAGATTCCTCTGCTGAGACTGACGTGGAAAAGGATTTTGAATGTTTTACTTCCATAAAACAACAAAGAGGAAAGAATATGAATTATCAATATAGCCAAGGCATCACACACTGAAAGCTGAATTAGCAGCGCAGTAGAAATGGCTTTTGTGCAACCTGCAGGCTTTGATGTAAGTGGGAGAGGCAGTTCATGGAGCTGGCACTGAGTGACCCTGCTTTGCAAGGCATTCTGCTTTCCTGGTAGTTTTTCCAGTTCTGGGAAGCACACAGTAAAATGCTGATTTTAAAGTGAGGAATGTAACCATGATATTTATAAGGAAATAAAGGGCTGTTTCCTTTCTTTGAAAATTTCAGAGCTTGTTAAAAACTTTTTCAGTGTGAGCCTAGTTTGTCAGGCTTACATTTTTCCAGTTCTTTTTCGTTAACTAGAAACAAATTCATTACTGGACTACATCTTCCAAATGCATTGCAAGTTCTTGTAGGATCTTTATTTTGAATTTAAAATTAAAACTCTTCATGATATTCTGTCCATTAGTTTCCTACCATGATTGAATTGAGAAATGCACTGAAGGAGTTATTAAGAAAAAAAAAAACACTTTCTGGTAATATTGTTTATACTCTACTTTATAGCTGGGTTCCTTCTAAGATGAAAGTAGTTTGGATCTGGAAGATGCTTTGTGTCCTGGTGCTCTGATGGCAAATGATTCACAACTGTGTACATCAAAGAGTTAGACATATGGAAATTGTATGATGGGTCTCCTCCAAATCCTTCACCATTTCTTTAACCATCTCTAATGAGTATCTCCAATTTTAATCTCTTCCAAATTTAGCTCATTCAAAAGCAATGCCATAACTGAAAGCATTCTGTGATGTTTTGATCACCCTCCATGAGCTTTATGGTGTGAGAGATCCCTGTGGGCTGACACTGAGCATGAGCTGTGCAAATCTGCTTTTCTTCCCTGGGTTTTCCAGTAGCTTTCTGGGTGCCCCTGCACTCTGGATGCCTGGCTAGGAAAACAATTGAAATTCAACAGCAACTGCAAGTTATCTGCAAACTGATTTAATATTCACTTCAAAGCAGGCACCAGTGAGTTCCAGAGAAGATTTTAGTGATGCAGGGTTTGTTCATGTGAAAGCACAGAAACCCTGGGGTCTGCCTGAGTGAGGATACACGTGGGCACTTCTGTGGCAAAACTTTCAGTATTTTCTGAGTAGGAACCCAAATCTGACTGTGCTGTTATGGATTTTAGGGGTGTTGCAACCAAGAACTACAAATTTTTCAGCCCATTTTATGTTATTCTAGCCAAGGTGTTTCCTTTTTAAGGCTTATCCAGTTGGTATTAGCGTTCCAGACTGACTCACTGCTTTTGTTTCCAGTCCATTGTTTCCAATCCCATTTTTATTTTTCAGCAATCTTCTGATTCTGTTCAGTAATTATTTCTGTGGTTTTGTCAGGAACTTCAGTGCTACTCAGCAATTTCTTCTACAGAATTTTGAAAATGTTCTGTTCAGAAAGAACTGTGAGATGCAAAAGATTCTTTGGGCCATGGCAAACACATCTTTGATAAAGTGTTCACACTTTGTACCTGAACAAGAAAATGTCTTGTCAGCAAGATTTTATTTTTTTTCCCTTCAGGTTTTCTTTTCTGACCTGCAGACCAAATTCTCTGGCTGTGATACAGCATGTGGTATTCTAGTGTGCCTTCATACATTTTTAAATCATTCTGTGTCTTTAAAGATTTTTATTTTAGGGGAATAATCATCCACACTTCAGGACAAAAAAGTGGTCGATCTGGTTTGTGCTCATAAAGACTCCCCACTTGTCAGAAAACAGAAAGGTTGCACATCCTGAAAAAGCCAGAAATTTCCTCACAAGTAGTCCTCAGATCCTGGGAATACTTTTGAAACTGTTTACTGAAGTGACATTTCTTTTTCCTGGTCCACATGGGAATGCTTTGCATGCTGAATTAACCTGGCAGTCTCAAGAAATTTGTCACCATTTTTTCTGGAAGTTCTGCCTCAGGCAGTCCAGTGGGGTAAAGCCCAGAAAGGCTTTTTAAAATCTCTTTTAAATAGCCCCAGTTCTGTTTAGATATGAACCTGCTTCAACCTACTTGCCTTGTTTCAGTATCAACTTAAATCAGTGGCAAAATATTTATTAATTTGCAGGCGATGGCTGGGCCCTAAAAGTGGAAGTAGATTCCACCGTGTGGCATTGATGCTAAATACTGTATTTTCCATCCTCAGTAATGAGGGTTAAAAGTGATCAGTCATCAAAGTGAGTGCAAGAACAAATGCAAACACAGCATAGCCATGGAATATTTCACAACCAGAAAAAGAATAGAGGTATTTGCATACCACTGTTATGGTATGGTGAATTATTTCTGCAGTCTTTGACCCCAGTGTAATTATTTTGGTGATGCTGAAATGCACCCATGCAGCACAGTAGTTTCAGGCAGGAAGTGAAGAAGAAAACTTTTTCCAATTGAAGCTGCAGGACCAATTTTGATAGTAATTATCTGAGGTTGGGTCAGCTCGCTGGATGTTATTATCTCCCGCCAAACTAAAAAATGAAATTTATGAAAAATGAAACCTGTAATGATCCACAGTGGTGAGACCCCAGTAATGGAAGTCATCCAGAAATACTGATCTCCCTGCTGCAGAAGATATCATTTGGTGGCATTTCTTCTGATCTGCTCTGAAGGGAAAAATTCCGGTTAAAGGTTCATTAATAGCATGTGAATATCATTTCCTAGCACTGCTGACTCTCATCCCATTAGGAATGCTGAGTTTCTCCTGTATCCATTTGGCTGCTGGTGCCAGATGGGATGGGGAAAGGAGTGTGGTGGCTCTGACAGGCACAGGTCCTTGAAAAGCTCCTGTTGGTCGTGGCAGCAATCCTACAAATGAGAGAATTGTTTGTATTAAAGACCCTTTTAAATTTACAGGCTTGATGGATTAGACTGAAAAATGCCTTTCCCTAACACACCTGTTGAAAGTCGTGCTCACACTCTTCATTCTTGCATTAATCTCTTGAGGAAGCCCATCATTTTCCTTGACTTGTGGTGTTCTACTTGAGATTTATCAATGAGCAGAAAAGGGGAGGTTTTCTCCACATTATTTACAGACATATTGTTGTTTGTGCCCAAGTCTGACTTGTTACCTTTTTGAAGCACTTGCACATAATAGAAAATCCAGTTTTGTCTCTGGGGAGCTGTGGTTGTGCCTGCAGGTGATAATTATTCTGCATACATGTAAAAAACTCTGCTTTTGTTTCCTTTGAGCTCAGCTATATCTTAGATATTTGGAATTCAGAGTTTCTTTTAAACTTCCCTTGCCAAGATAAACAGTCTGAAGTTTTAAATCTTCCACCCAGGCTGGTTTCCCAGTTCTTCAGTCATTTTTATGGCGCTGCTAATCCTTCTGGCCCCAGTGGTCCTGAGGTGAAAGCCATTGTGATC
Source organism: Motacilla alba alba (assembly GCF_015832195.1). Classification (NCBI taxonomy): domain Eukaryota; kingdom Metazoa; phylum Chordata; class Aves; order Passeriformes; family Motacillidae; genus Motacilla; species Motacilla alba. The sequence goes on from NC_052045.1 coordinate 2,950,521, forward strand.
TCTCAGTTCAGAAACTCGTGACCAGTGAGAAGAGATTGTATTTCAACATCCCCTTCATCCTGATCTCACAGAGTAGCCCTGAGCCAGGAGTGAGTGGCTGTAAATAGAGAATCCTCTAGACCACTTTTATTTGTCATAGAAAAGTTCATTTGGAATCAGTGTAGATCCACACTTAGGAGCCTCTCTTGATTTTTGTGACAAGCACAATTCAGCTAACCCGTATCATATCCTCCAATTATTCCTAACAAAGGATTCCTAAATTTGATCAAGGCTGCAGGATTTTGCTGTGTGCAATGTAACTATTGAGCTGTACAGGATGTGTTTCAACATAAAGCAGAAATGTCTCACAAATAGCGACACCTACGAATCAGAGGGAATCTTTGTTCACTGAGTGCTCAGGGGTCTTGGCACACCTTGACTGGTACCTTGGATGGAGCTGCCTTTCATGTCTGTGATTTAGGAGCTGCAGTAGATCAGAGCTGGGGGAAGCACGCCCAGCTTTCATCACCAGCTTGTCAATATGAGAAGTGACATGACAATAACACGTCCCAGCAGGTTTGTTAGGGAGAGTTCACCCATGAAATTTATCATCCTTTCAAACCCAGGAACTGTACGGTTTCAAAGGAGCTTTGAGGGGCTCATGAAAATTAAACACAGAAAATATGGAGTGAGTGGAAGATGAAATAGCTTCCATATCACTTAGAGATTTCCTTTAATTGCAGAGAATGCTTTAGCTGCAGAAGTAAATTCTTTCCTGTTCTTAATAAATAAAAAAATAAAAAAAGCAGCATGACTTTGCTGTGTTTTCTGCCATTTTGAGCAACTGTGTGAACAGTTCTGGTGTAAATGTTTTTATTTTAGTGTCTCCCTGTATTACTTCTAGAGGACTCCCTATGGCACTAATTTAATAGCTGTGCTTCTGATTGAATTGGTTAAAAAGATCACAAATGGTTTTTGAAACCAGATTACTGCTTTTCCTGCTGCATTTCACCAACAGAAACAATGCATTCATTTAACGTCGCAGTGGGTTTCTGCAATCAGCAACATGAAAGATCAGGTGATGTGTTAGTGGATATTTCTCTGCAGCTGTAATAATGTCAGATGTGTTTAATGCACAGATGAACATGTTTCCCAAGAATACTCGTCAAGTGTTTTAAACTCTCGTCATACTCATAAAAGCAGTAAGTTTGGCATGTCAAAATACAACTATTTAATTTCAATGTATGTTCCATTTGGCACAGAGAGCTCTGGTGAGGGAAAATGGTGAGCAGAGATTTTAGATGAGTTCTCCCTATCACAGTCACAGTCTCAGGGGTCTCTGGAGCTCATTTCTCAATGCAGCCCTGGCAGGTTGCTCCAGCAGATCCCTCCTGACCCTCTGCTGCAATCATCAATGCAGTGACTCTTACAAGTGGCCACTTGAAGGGACAGAGTTAAAGTTCATTTGTTTTTTTCCATGACAATACATCTTCCAGCTTTTCAGAGCTGAAAAACCTGAAAAAATTCAGATCTGAAGTACTCTGAGTGTTCCCTCCTTGTTTTTCAGCTGCTTGAGTGACAGTGAACTTTGCTTTCCAGAAGCTCAGAACACTGTCAATAACCTCAGCTGTGTGTGGGAGAGGTTTCCTCACTGAGTGATAAGAAAACCTCTCCCTGCCCTGGTTCTCAGATCACAGTTTCGCTGCCACTGTAAACTTATTTTCCACGCTTCCCTTTAAGGTGCTGCTTTTGACTTTGCTGGGCATTGCCACAGGAGCATGGCCAACAAATAGGAGTGGCAGTGGCTTCTCTAAGGGAGAAGTTTCCAAGAACGGTGAATTCATCAGGAAATTCATCATCTGCTACCAACCACCTTTTCCTACAGTGTTCTGTAGTATTCAGATGAGTCCTTAGCCCAGTTAGGAAATATTCTCAGGACAGATTTATTTATTTAAAGCGTATGTGTACAAGTTTCTTAGATAATGTGCTGGGCTGGAGCTGCACCAATGTAATCTTATCAGCATTCAGTATCACTGGCTTTAGAGAGGAGAGAAAAAAAAGGGAATGCATGGAAATGAGATGAGATAAAAATTCAATCAGAAGAATAAAATATTGTTGTGATTGTTTTATTCATTTTCTTTCTCACACAATTCCCTCTCCTGAAGCATCCTGTCTTAAGCAGCTCTGTTTTGGCATATGTTCCAAAATATATAAAACCTGGCACACATGAGTGGAGAATTTTTAAATTGCTAGTGAGGACCTGCTATACTTTCACTTTAATCTGAATTGGAAATAGCTCAAGTAAAGAATAACAATGTTGTCTGCAGAGATACTGATGTAAATAGATATTTCAGAGCGTAGTCTTTTATTTTTGTTTTTTATTCATAACGGGCTAGAAACTGTAAATAACTTCACAGTGGAGGTGCATGATTAGAATTAAAAGGGGGAAAAAAAAAACTATGTGAGTAAGAGAAAATTAGAAAAGTTCTGACAAAGTTCTTCATTTACCCTTTTCTTTCTCCTTTTCTTCCTTTGAAGAAAAGAATTAGAGTTAAAATTTTGGTTTATATGTTTTTGCTTTCCTAAGCTGGGACTTTTTCCCCCTTTTTTTTAAGTCTCATTTTTTTTCCCTCTTCTCTATATGGAAGTGTATCCCAGCCCCTTTGCAAGGCCATTTTCCATAAATCCCTTTTTTCTGCCTCTCTCCTCATCCTACATGCTTTCTCACCAGGTTTCCTGGGAGGAGACCTAACCACAGATGTAAGACTTAAATGCCCAGGGAGCTTGAAAAAAGAGAGATATTGACCAGTTTGCTCCCTCTCTGAAGGTAACTGCAGCTTTGTAAATCTGGAGACTTGCAGATTTTGGGGGTCATTTTAGGGAAGGGCATCTTAATTATATTTTATCTATTAATGTTTTATTAAATATTACCTGCAGCCCCTACAAAGGACAAGCTGGCATTTATCAGTGAGGGATATCAGCTATACATCAACTCTGTACTAGTCCTGACGTTCTTTAACTTCCTCTTCTGGATCTTTTTGTTAATCAACATACCATGGAAAACATACAGGTGCTATTTAACCTTCACAAGATTCCTCTGAGGTTGATAAAACATGGGACATTCTCTTTCTGGATTACAAATGCGCTGTATTTTTTTCAGTTTTTACCAAAAGCTGATGTATGTTTTCAGACGTGAAGGATTCCAGCTGAGGCAGTGAAAGTGCAGCATTTATCCATATATTAAGTGCTTAAATTCCTTTTCAAAAATTGGCATTCTTGTGTCACTATTATTTTTTTAATAAGTGTACACGTGCAAATATTATTTTGGTGTTATCACTGGCTGTTTTGGAGCATGTGGACATCTAGCAAAGGTACAGGACAGAGACCTAACTTTTAATTTTCAGTTTAACTCTGCAATGAACAAAAAGGGATGTGTGCATGGATTATGATTTCTGAACTTGTTGCAAACACAGAGTATTTCTTTTGTAATTTGAGCCACAGGCATTAGATTCTGGGTGCAGTCAGAATTTACAGGGATATACACTGTTGTTACAATTCAGAATTTCTGTAATTACTGAATCCCAGCCTTGAGCATCCCTTGGTTTGCATCTGGTGCCAGCTCTGAAGTGTGTTTGGGATGGCTTGAAAATAATCCCAAGGCTTGGAGCTTTCTCAGATCTTGCCCTTCCCTCAGAATCCATGCTGGTATTTGTACAGCATTTATATTCTCCATGTCACTTGTGGAAATAACAAACATAACACCAGTGACCTACCAACATCCAAAATTTGTCCAAAAGGATCAAATCAAGTCCAGACATAAATTATTTGCAAAATTAATCTTTTGGATAGGGGTTAAACTGTCCTCACCAGTGTGGGCTTTTTTATTAATTCTGAAGTGATATTTCACTTGGTGTCCTTGGTGTGAAGAGAAGAGAATAAAAACCTTAAACTTCTAGATCCCACTGTGGAGGATGCCAAAAGGAGACAAATTCACATTCTGCATGGAGAGAGTGATCATGTTCTTTCCCAGAAAGATCTGCATTTTGTATCCTCAGCTCTTTTCAGTGTAATATGCATAACTGTTCTCTCCAGTTCAGTTGAGCTCAGTGCAGGAAATAAAAGAATCAAGAGGGAAAAATAGCTTTATGCCAGCTTTTCAGATCTCCAGTTGGAATTCATTTCAACGACTGTCAAAAGATGGAGAGAAAAAAAATAATCTACATATTGCATAGGCTGTTCTGATATTAGTTACAGTTTAAAAATATTCATAACATACTTTTCTTTTTCCTCTCCTGTGTATGTTCTCTGTGACTTTTCACTTGTATCAATTTAGAAAAAAAGAGTGATGATGGCTTGCTGAATTTAAGGACCAGCAGCATTTCTAGAAGGGCTTAAAGAGCTCCTTATATATTGGAGATATGATCTTAAGTCCTTTCATGTTTAATATATTGATTTTATGAGTACTGGAGAAAAAAGAACGATCCAAAAAGCTGTAATAAGTCCTGAATTTGCTATCACAACTATAAATAGTATTTATGGTTAAATATATAATCATTTTGCACTGATACACTGGCTTCCATCTAAAAAGAAAATATCAAAAGTGTTGTGCAAATTGCTTCAAGCACCCAATGTCATCTTGGTGTGTTGGAAGAACTGTAAAACTGTCAGGAGGTTCTGCCTTCAAGCCTTTCCTCAAAGTTGCATCCTTGTTTCTGGAACTGGATTTTCAGGATTCCAGTCTGTGCCCCAGTGATGTGACATCCCTGACAGAATCAGTGCAGGGGACTGGCAGGTGACAACTGCAGGCACCAGAGACAGCTGATGAATATATTACATGTCCAAAATACTGATATTTACATGTCCATATTTACTAATATGTTACATGTCCAAAATACTGATATTTACATATTTACTGATATGTTACACGTCCAAAACACTGATGTTTACATGTCCATGTTTACTGATATGTTACATGTCCAAAATACTGATATTTACATATTTACTGATATGTTACACGTCCAAAACACTGATGTTTACATGTCCATGTTTACTGATATGTTACATGTCCAAAATACTGATATTTACATATTTACTGATAAGTTACATGTCCAAAATACTGATATTTCACACGTGCAATGCAAAGTTACTCTAGCTGGAAGTTCCTTTTTGGTTGAGCATTCAGGAGAATTTCAAACTAAAGCATAAATTAGCCTTAAAAATACAGAAAACGTTGCTTAGTGGGTAATACCCATTATTATTATTTTTTTTGCACTAATGAAAGCCAAAGCCTGACCCAAATATGACATAATTCTCCAGTAAACTTGCAATTCAAGAGTCAAAGTCGTGTAAAAACAAAACTGATGATTTATTTTTATTATTATTTGTTGGTCTCAAAGGGCTGAGCTGATGCAGTCCCTGCCAGGGCTGCAGCTGGGCTGGAGTGGCTCAGAGGTGAACCATTGATGGCTCTCTGCCTGATGAGGGGAAAAATGAACATTACAGATAAAACCAGATTCTGGGTTTCCCTTTTCCTGTGGCTGCAACTTTGCCTAAAACAATGCTTTGTTTAACAACACGATGAAATCATTGAGTATCCTGAACTGGAAGTGGCCCACAAGGAACAGAAAAAGTCCAATGCTGGCCCTGCACAGATGGTTCAGAAAACTCAGAAATATTTGGGTACACAAGTCAGTCAGAGGGGAGAGGGGGCCCTATCCAGGAAACACATCTACTGGGTGCTTCTATATATATAAAAATGAAAATTAAGCAGGTTTCTACAAGTCAGTCAGAGGGGAGAAGTGGCCCTATCCAATAAACACATCTGCTCTGTGCTTATATATATATATATATATATATATATATATATATATATAAATGAAAATTAAGCAGGTTTCTTGACGCTTTGTAAGAGAGTATTCTAATTTAGGGAGCTGGATTTGTGATGTTTTTGTAACACATCATCTGTGATACTTTCATCTGGAGCTAATTAATTTCTAAACTTTTATTCACTAGTAAATCTAGCTAATAAAAACTCTGTCCAAATAGTCTTCCTGTAATCTGTTTTTAAACATTCAGCCAGACAGACAAAAGGGGCACTGTTAAATCAAATATATTCAGCCTTCAGTTTGTGTACTGTTAAATTAAATTTATAACCTCCCATGTATATAGCATGGTATTGCAGTCATAAATAGAGGATCTATTTAATTCAATGTTTTGTTCCAGAAGCTCAAAAAAAGACAGGAGTATAATTCAGAATTATTTGAATCAATTATTTATCAATTATTCAAAATTATTTGAAGATTCCACACATTCTTGTAGGATTTCAAATTAGTCAATGTCCCTTGCAGTGCTGTTAGAAGGGAAGGATTTTTTAGATCACCTCCTCACTGTGTGTTTCCACTGATTAATCCAGAGTAGTTTTATTTTTCCTCACGGCCTTCATGAAGTTTCCTATTACTACACTCTTAGAGAGTTGTTAATTTAATTATTTTAAGTAGTCAGCACTCCAGCGATGTGAATAGGAGTGCAAAGGTTTGGGATCTGCCTCTTGACTAAGGTACCTTTAAAAATAATATTACATTTACACCACACCAGACTAGAAAATTAGGCAACTACCTCTAGTCTGCTGCATTATTTTTCATTTCTTTCCAGTACTTCTTGCTCTAGCTGTCACCGAGGATAGCTGTGGGGGATGTGGAGTTTCTATATATCTTTTGAAGAAACGAGCACAAATTTCAGATGCTACCTGTTCAACATGATTTCTGAGAGGCAAAAAGTGGCTGTGCTTTAGAGCTTTGATTTGTGAATCAATTATTTCTATCTAGCTTACAGTAGTTCCATCAGCTTCAACCTCACAAAATCTGGCACTGTGTAAAACTAAACCCCTTGGTTATTGGCACCTAGGAAGTGGTGACCAAGTTCTGCAGTGGTGTTATTTGAAGTATTCCGATTTTTATGTTTTTAACATGTCATAAAAGGGCAAGAAAACACATGATGAAAATTTTATGGATCATTAGTCCATCTTTGGCATTATTCAGGAGACTTAAAATCCAATTATTCAGTCTCTGGGGTAAGAAAGGGCATAGTTCAGGAAATACAAAGGAGTGCATTCATTTTAATTTGTCTGGAGCAGCAATGAAGTTGGTGTGTTCCCAGCTCTCTGTGCATTCATCAACAGAGAGCCTCCACAAACCACCATCTCCTCTCATTTTTCTTCCACAGAGGTGCTACAGCTTCATTTTGAACACGATATAATTGATTGCATTTGGACAAGACCTGTAATGTCAGATTAGTTACATGTTTAATCAAAAATGGGGATACAAATGTAAAATGTGCAAGGAAGCTCTTCACGTGTGAGGGATTTGTTGTTTGAGAGCAGCCACAGGTGAACAGCTCTGTGCTCTGTTCTCCTTGCCCTGAAATTATTGAAAACGTTGGTACAGGCATTCCTGATGGAATGGGCTGTGTCGCATGAACCTTTCAAAATTCTCAGTGACCAGGGTTCCAACACATTCTCTGTCATGGCAAGTGACTGGGTGTGTTCAAGATTGAAACACCTGAAAATGTGGTTGGGTGTCCAACCTCTGAGTGCTTGGCCCTAGGGTGCAAGCCCAAAATGTGGGATATAACAGATGAAATAACTGTGTAGGTCATGGGGAAGGTCAGCACATGTCTAAGCAAAGTTCAACACCTTTGGTTCCAGTCCCTGGACACTTCATCCCTGAAAGGAGAGGTTAGAATTAAAAAAAAAAATAAAAAATTCTGTTTCTCTGGGTAGGGATTGGAGTTTGAATCAAGAATGTACATCAAGCTTTTCAAACTCCAAAGGAATGTGATGAATTTGATTCCAGTCCCTGGACACTTCATCCCTGAACAGAGAGGTTAGAATTGAAACAAAAAATTATATTCTGTTTCTCTGGGTAGGGATTGGAGTTTGAATCAAGAATGTACACCAAGCTTTTCAAACTCCAAAGGACTGTGATGAAAAAGTGGATAATATTACACCCTAAGCATGGGACCTGCTGGGCATGAGGGAATTCCACTGACTCCTCTGTGCAGAGGATAATGTTTGTTCAGGATTGTTCATTGGATTGGATTCACTGGCTTGGAGGTGGCACCAAATGTCAGGTGGAATTTATTGTTAAATTTGTTGTTAAGTTCCTCATGCCGTGCTGCAGAAATAAAAGCTTAGATGAGCACAGTCCACAGCCATTAAATGCATAAAAGATTGACTGCCACAGCCAAAGCTTGGAACAAATATTTAATCATTTTGTATTTAAGGATGTGGAATTCTGAGACATTCGTGCTTGCATGTGAAATGATCTTTGTCACAGGTTGGGAATCCCAAGATCTCCTGTGCTGGAAGTGCACTGTGCTTCCACTGATTAGTTAATTATTCACTGGGGCCTTCTCCAGCTGAGCACTCCAATAGGAAGGAACATAAACAAAATAGTTTCTGCCAGGTGTCAGCCCCACAGAATAATGAAAAAGAAAATAAATTAAGATGTTGTTACTGGTATAGTGATTTTTTGGTTTTTTTTTTTTTTTTTTTGTTGTTGTTGTTGTTTTTTTTTTTGTTTGGTTCTTTCAAAAGAAAACAGAGAGAAATATCTCTAGCAATTACATTGTTAAAATGCTATTTAAATAGCCTGGCTGTGTGGAGGACTTTGCAATTTAGAATGATTATATAAAAATAATGAAACCAGCTTTTTTTCAGTCTTCTGTGAAATGGAATAATAAGCACTCTCCTGAACAAACCATATTATTTTCCCATGTCTTTTCATTACTGCATTTGAAGTTATGATTCATATATTATGGTGATTCATGGCTTAGCCCTATGGAGTAGAGCCTTATTTTTAGAGTGTTACCTTAAATTAGTATGACTAATAAGTGATTTTGAGGTACAGTGATCTCAGTGGTTCTGCAGCTCCTTGCTAGAATTAAATGTGTTTATATCTGACTTTCCCTGACACTTTACAGCTGCCTTTCCAGGGAGCTGGGTGTTAACCATGATGTATTAGAACCTTTAAACTCGTGAATTATTGGGCCTAAAGTGAAATGTGCTTTACTGCTCAGCTGAGGAGCATCTTTGCATCTGCTCTGCAGCACCAGGGTTCCTCTGGTACCTCACCTTGGAGGTCGTGGACAGGGGTTTGGCAGGAGGCAGAGCTCCTCCCTGGCTGCTGGGACATCAGACGGCACCAGAACAATCTGTCAGTAATTTCCAGAAGGGACAGAGCTCTGTGGGGCTGTCTGCAGAGTGAGTGCAAACAGGATGAACTTTTAAGACCGGAATTCAAGATGCGCGATACGAAAATACATTTATTCCCTCCTTTTTCCTGCGGAGTTTGTTGGAATTTATTGTTCGGTATCTGTGGTCAAAAGAAAGTTTGAGTGGTCCTGGATATTCTCCTCCTTTAGATCTTTGGGATAACCATGGTGGAGCAAGGCTGGGCATGTATTCTCTAGGGTTTTGCAAGGAGTTGATTTCCAGGCCAGGCTGAGGCATCATAAAAAGCATTCAGATGGAGAACTCTAACTGGTGATAAGAAAGTATTTTCTTTTTTTCCCTGCTGTATTATACTGTAGAAATATTTATTACTCTTTGAATATAATTCTGTTCATTCCCCCCAAAAAACATTAAAAAAACACCCAACGAAAAAACGCCCCAAAAATCAGGTAGGAACTTGGGGCATCTCTGAAATTTACCTTAAAGTTTGAGATCTTGTTTGAAGACTCCTGGATTCTGAGTACTTGTTTTAAAGATTAACGACAATTTGTTAGCATCATCAATATGAAATATATATATTTTTATTTTAACCATTCTGATGGAGCTCATTATGTATTGTGAAATATTGAATAGTTAATGAAACTGATATTTAGCCTATAAGTCCCTTAAAAATTTCAGGCTGAAAAATTAATCTAACTTTACTCCTAAATTAATTTCATCCACTGTTCCTGGTAGAGCTTTTATATTTCTCTTTGTGAACAGGTAATTGCTGCTATTGCCCCTCTCCTCCTGGTAAAGTGGATATTATGAGCTTCAGTGCAATCAATATCTAGAAATAGAGTAAAACTGCAAGGTTAGGGGATTTTTCTTCTTCTTCATCGACTAATTCTTCTCCTTAAACTGCTAAAGTATATGAATGGCTGACATTTTGCTCTAGACTTCGTATCTGTATCTTAAAAAATGTAACAGACACAAAAATCTCCTGGAACAGGGGGTCACGGGCTGTCATTTCCCTTAAAGGGCAGCAGTGTGTTTGTTTTATGGGGATGGTTTTTATCAGGGGATTTGGAGCCTTTCCTGCTCCTCCAAGGTTACACTCTCCCTACGGGCTGTGCGTGAGGGGCTGCAGGTGATGGGTGGCACCAAGGGAAGCAGTTTTAGGCTGAATTTTGGCAGCCGTTTGCTGCAGGACTTTCAGCAGGACTGTGTCGCGTTGCTTTTCCAAAAGCATCCGTGTTCCTTTGCTCCATCTGGGTCAATATTGAAGGGTCTGTGACCAGTGGGGTTGAGGGCAGTGTTAGGGGAGAAGAGAGATTTGTTTTGCACCTGCAGAAGGGCTCAGCACGATTCCTCCTGCACAGCACCACACTCTGGAGACATGAACTTTATAGAGCAATGCAGCGATTTCATGGCTGTATTTAAGCCCACTCAAGCTTTTTGAGCTGAGGTTTTGAGTAATTTCCTTATAGGCAGAAGCCCTGGGTGGATTTCAGCAGTGAAACGCTCAGGTGTGTGCATGCCTGGGCTCTGCCTTTCTCTGCTCTGGGCTGGGTGCCCTGACTCTGCTCCCTGGTCCTGCCTGGTGGCAGGGCTGAGTCCTGGGTGCCTTGGGGGCATTGCCAGAGCCCCAGGTGTGGGGCAGAGCTGCAGGGTGGAATTCTGCACTGCCAGGGGAATGGTGAAATGCAGACAGGGGATCAATGCCTGGAACCATCCTGGTGTGGAGCTCGTGACAGCAGGAGGTGCTTTTTCAAACACCTTCCTGCAGGATCCCTCTCCTTGGTGGCCACACTCCTGATCTTAAGGGTGGGCAAGTTAAAAACCCTCCAAGAGGCAGCTGAGTGAGCCACATCTGAAAGATTAAACCAATAATTTGGTTAATTTTGGCTTCAGAAAACAAGCCTCTGTTGCTAATGTGTTGCTAATACTGATCTTTATTAATCAGAGCCCAGTTGTGTTCTAAAGAAACAAGGTGGCTTCTCCATGCACGTTGGTTCCCTTGGCAGTTTACTGGAGCACAGCAGAGCAAGCAAGAGGTGGTTGATGTGCTGATGGAACAGGTGCAGTGTGGTGTGCACTTTGTGTGCACATCTGAAAGTCCTGCCCAGTCACCAGCAAGGAAATTGTTCCCTGTGCTTGGCTTGGATGTGACCATTTCCCATGACCTGGGCAGAATTGTTGGGTAAAGAAGGAAATTCCTTTTGTGGGTATTCTGTGTGTTCTCTATTTCATGCACCTCATACCACGTGCAGACTGAGGCTGGGATTTTGGGGTGCTGGTAAAATCATAAATGGAGTCAAGCCATGTCTCTAAATGAGCAGTTAACCTGAGCCCTGCTGGTGCTTGCAGTCCCATTGCTCACCCAGGAGTGAGGTAAGCAGAGTTTTCCTCCAGCAGTGGGACTGCTTCACGAATGCTTTTCCAAGCTTTTATTTATTGTATTCACCTCCGGATCATGAATAAAACAAACAGCAAAAGATGCAACACTGCTTTCACAATAAGGTCAAATAACATAGAGTGAAATTCAGCACTCTGCAGGAGGCCAACATGAGTCATACACCCCAATTAAGCCATCAAAGTAGATTTTAGTGGAATTTATTTGGTGTATAAGATCTGAACTATGAGTCTCACCTTTAGAGAGGCAGTCTACAAAGAACAAATGCTGGGCTTGAACTTGTCCCCAAATAAATCAATGTTATCCTGCTGATACCACAGGAAAGAAATGAGAGTCGAGTCACTTGACTCTTGTTTGTAAATACCTCTTTCTGAACCTTTGGAAAAGTACTGCAGCACAGAAAATGAGGAGAACACATTCCTACCTCAGCCTTGTGGCTTTTGGGAATTACTTATTCTGCCTCCTGGGTACCTTGCTTCTTGCCCTTGCCATCTGTAGATTTAGTGATTTATGTTTCCAGCGCAAAACGTTCCCCAGGATTGAATATTGAGAGCATCAGCACAAGGCTGAAGGAGAGGGGCAGGCACAGGATATGAAGATTTTCATGTCACCCATGTTCAAAGGGTGAATGAATACAGAACAGAGTTTTTGCACCATCATTTGATTATCTGCTCCTTTTAGTCCGTGTTTGGACATTTCTTGTGCACAGCAGTGAATACAGCACGATTGCATTTTTATCTGCTGGTACATGCAGAATTGGTGGGCTCTGTGTAAACAAATATTCCCAATACACTGTCTATATTAAAAATCTCTGACCTGCCTGGGGAACATTTGTGTTTTTATATGTGCTATTTTATATATTGGCTTAACATGGAGATTCTGAATTTGTGATAATTTGGCCATAGTTTTTTCAAGCTTTTTTTTTTTATATTTATAATTATTACTTGTACTTTAAATGAACCTTTTTTCCTGCTCTTTTGCTGAACAGAATAAATTACTACTCTGCTTTCTTCTGTATTGTTCAAGACATTCAGCTTAATATAAAATGAGGAAAAAATTCCCTGAGCTCAGGTTCTTGGCTAAGCTTGTTTAGTTGACTGTTGGTGGAATGTACCTAAAAGGAAGTAACACAAAAACTAAACTAATTTGTAAGTTCTGGGTTTTGCTGGACAGTGATATAAAATCCTGGTCTGCACTTGCTAATTTATGATTGTCCTTCAATACAGCTGGGAATTAAGATACTTCTATCCTCATCCCCTATTCAATAAAAAAAAAAACAAAAAACAAACACCAGAATTTCTTTTCTGATGGAGTTGTTTGCTTGAAATAAGCCCAAATGATTCAGTACACCATTTAAACATCTGATTACATCCTTTTATATCGATGTGTTTTTAAGGTTTTTTTAGTGCTGCAGTAAATTTGGCCCTTAAAATGCAGGGGTTTGCTCAAATGCTGCTTCAAAACATCAACTTTTTGTGAGCAGAGCTCATCATGAAAGCAACTGTCAGAGAGGAACATGCAGTTTGTTACTGCAGGGAACCAATAAATAAGAATTCAAGCTTGTCAACATTTAGCTGTAGGAAATTTGAAGACATTCAAGCCTTAATGTCACAAACATTCGTGGAGTGCCAAGAGAGCTGTCGAAATGTCTTTAATGACACCATTTAATGGGAGCAGATAAATGCAGAATGGGACCCAAGGCCTATACCTGAGGAGTGCCATAAACAACTCTGTCAATACAGGGAAAAATATAGATCACGGAATTCATATTTGGAGTGGGGTGAGTGTGCTTGCAGAATTAAAAAGTCACAAGTGAAGCCCAAGGAGCCGGGAGTTTTGTTTGCTGCAGGGAATTCTGCCAGTCCAGGTTGGATGCACACATAAAAAACCCCAGGTTAAATAAGAACTCCAGAAATAAGAACTTCAGATTCCATTTTTGATGGATCTCATTAAAGTTTTGGATGGAATAGTTGGAAATGCCCCTTCCAAAATAAGCATCCCTGAATCCCATAGCTTCTGGAGAGCAGCAAGAAGTGGCACTGTTTGCAGAAAAAAAGTCACACCCATCGTCTCCTGTCTTGGGAAGGTTGTGGTCTTCTCTTTTCTACTTCAATTCAAGCTTTCCATCCTGTGTTGTCTTTTCCAGGTAACTTCATCTTTTCTGTGGAAGGACACAGAACTTTCTATGTAAGGACACAGAACACAGATCACTTTTTTCTGTTTTTTATTTAAGGTGGGAGGAAAGTTTAGTAACCTGGACTGATGTGAAGTTGCACTGCAAATCTATTGGAATTCATCATTTAAACTCTGTGACTGTTGTGTGCAAGTACTGGTGTAGGTTAGCTTTTAGAAATCAACTCCTTAAGGAGGTGCTTCTAATTAATCCTCAGCGAGCAGGTACCATTTAAAAAATGCACTTTAATCAGAAGTAACCTGGAATTATAAGCAGGAGTGAGTATGTTTGTACTAATGAGCTGGTGACATTTAAGGACATTTGTGCCAAAAGGAATACAGCTTTATGAAATGTTATGGCATGAAGGTGAAACACAAAAATATTCCTAAAATACTTTTTTTTCATGAAAAAATTGCATTTAACACTGTGTTGCTTCTGCCAGTCTTGTTTGTTGCAAGACAAATTGTTCTTTGAAATCTGGGTTACAGTTAGAGCAAGCTGCAGATTTTTGGCTTTGAAATTAAATTAAAAGTTGAGTCAACACAAACATTTTCTCTCTTTTTTCTGTCCTTCCTGTATTCCGGGGAAAAATTTAATCAAAGCTGAAGTGCAGGCTGCTCATCTAACAATTTGAGGTATCATTAATGTTAGGGCTTTAATTAAGTTATTGATACAAGCAACATGCTTTAAAAATGTACTGATTAGGAATGGGCTGCTGAATGCAAATCCCAATACCAGCCCCTGGAGCATTTGTGTGGCTACAGGTGGTTTTGGTGGCTGTCACCAGTGTGACTTGAGAAAGTTTATAGAGAATGAAATTCTGGAAGTATCCATCCAATTAATACCCTGATGGCTAAAAATGTACCTATGGAAGGAGAAAAAAATCAAAACCAAGCCTGTAAAATATATCCCAGTGAAGTGCCAAAGGTGTTTTCAATTAGGATTTTTATACTCCTCTCACTAACTGAAATGTAAAGAATGTGAAATTAAATTTGAAAATAAATTGCTGATTGTTACGTAAATGAAACAAAGTTCATTTCAAAAGTATTTTCTATTATTTGTGAACTGAATTTGTCAGTGAGATTGGGAAACCAATGGATAGATACCACTCAAAGTGGCCACCTTGCAACAGCAGGTGAGCAGTGCTGCACACCTGCAACCATCAATGGTACATCAATTGTACCTCAATAAAATCTGAATTCCTTTTTGCTATCACCCTAATAAAGCCATACAGGGAAAAGTCTAGAGAATAGGAAAGGAGTTGTTGTAGATCATTTGGGTTTTCAGTCCAATTAACCTTGTTAGATGTTTGTCTCAGGATCCTGAAGAGGCTGTGCGCATTCTGAGTGTGGGTGTGTTATTTCCATGTGTATATTTGGCTGCATGTTTGTCTGGGTTTTTTTCCTATTATTCATTTCATATTTTATGAATGTCTGAAACATGCAGATAATTAAGATATTGCTCATCCAGGTTTTCCTGGATCCACCTTCCCACTGCAGAGCCCTTTTTTCCTCTCTGTATTGCACACGTTTCACATCCCATTAAAGCCAGAGGGAGTTCTCTGGGGGTTTGGAAGGAAAACAGAGCTGGGGGAAGAGCACCTGAAACTAATATTTACCACCCAGGAGATAAATTGGCTGCTTCTAAGCCAGGAGTTCACAGATTTGTGTATTTTAAAGAGCAGAATTGTCACAGTACAGAAAACAATTAATACACAGAGCCTTTATTATGCAGTGCCTGATAGCACAGTGCCTCAGCATTATTAGTAAATCACAGTGGTTTATGATAAGCTCATGGCTCATTCATCTGCCTTTTTTATAGTGCAGCTTTTGCAAAGCTGCCCGAGTTAATTCTGCTATAGAAGGCCTGCGTGAAAATAGAAGCATTTCATTAAGAATACATTAAAAGGAAACTAAAATGATGAAAATATGCCAGTAATGAATCTCCACAATTAATGGCCCAAATTAATGAAGGTTTCTCAATTCAGGAATGAAATAAGAGCTCCTAGAATACTTGCTCATAGATATCAAGCTTTTAGTCTCCAAAAAGAGAGGATTAATTTATGGCCTTTTCAATGGATTAATGTTATTTGGCACAATTTGTAAAGCTCTTTCTTCTCTCTCATTCTTAGGTGTAGTATCAGTATGTTGAGAGCTAGGAGGGGAAGCAGGGAGGAAAAGGAATGATGCAAACATTCTCCTGCTTCTGCTGAAGTGTCCTGTGCATCTGCACTGCCAGTTACTCATGGAAACAGCACAAAGTGCTGGCAGAGCAATCTTTTTTCTCTGTTTTTTTTTTTTTCATGGAGGTTTAATATGCACAGCCTGACTTCAGTACACCTGGATGCAGTAGACTGATATGGATCTTTCAGGAAAATGCATTTATTTTACATGATCCCTGAATAAGATTTACCATATGAATACATTTTTGGTTCCTTCAAAGTAGGAAGACAAATACAGGACTGTTCTATTTCAAGGAATTCCACATTTGACTTACATTGATTGAAAATAAGGATAATCTTGCTGATAATGTAATGTTCTCTTAAAAAAAAAAACTAAAAAAAACCTTCATTAGAACAGTTTAATTATATTTTCTGTAAATCTTGGAAATAAATTTTAAAAACCTATATGTATTTCACCCTCTCCCATATACTGCATGCAAGTTATCCACAGGTGGCAAAGATGTCGTTTGGTTAAACAAGATTGTTTGTCTCTTCTTGTCTCATTTACCTTCGGGTGAGAAGGTTATTTAAGGATATTTATGTTTATTAGCATTGATCCACAGGTGGAGATGCCTGATGCTGTAGGCAAACGCTTTTACCAAGGCACTCAGTGTTACATGAATCATCCATAATTAGAGAGAGTCAGAAGTTTAGGGAGATGCTAAATGCAAATTCTAACTTTCAAAGTATTGAGGGGAAATAGAAATCTTCCTGAACTTCCTATTTCCTTACAGTAACCAGCCACAAGAACCAGGAATTCCAGAGGAAGAGGTGATGCTTTAATCCACAGAGACTACTGGAATTCCAGGAGTGTTGGAAGTTGTGGGTGGCCAATGTTGGAAAAATCCAGAGCATCCTTCTGCTTGTGCTTTGGCAGTTTTCATGTAGGACTTTGGTTTTGAAGTTTTTTGGGTTTATTTATTTGTTTAGGTTTTTGTTTTGTTTTGTTTTAATCAGATCTTTCCATCTCTATTTCCATTCTCTCTGTGCAAGGGTCGCAACTCCCAAAAGCTGCTGCGCTCCTTTGTATGGAAACTTGGCCAACATTTATGTTTCCCTGCTTCCCTCAGGGTACGTGCACGCACACACACAGACAGACAGACACACAGACACTTCCTTTCCTCCAGGCTCACTTGTAGCTGCTGGGCACAGACCCAGCTCCTCAGAGCTTGTGTCCCTTGCAGAGTGGAGCTGCAGGCAGAGCCCAGCGCCTGGAAGGGACAAAGTGCCCTGACAGACCATCAGCACCACGGGGACACAGCTCCCCTCCAGCTGCTGAGCCCTGCAGCCTCTCTGCAAGCAGAGCAGGGCTAATATTGGACTTCTCTCAGGCTAATGCATCCTGCTCCTCTGCAGGGGGATTCACAGAATTCCCAGAATCACTGGGTTGGGACAGACCTTCAAGATCATCGAGTCCAAGCCAGTCCCAACACCTCAATAAACCCTGGCACCCAGTGCCACATCCAGGCTTTGTTAAACACACCCAGGGATGGTGACTCCACCACCTCCCCGGGCAGAACATTCTTTAGTTCTTAAAGTTCTTCACAGAACATTCTTAAAGTTCTTCACAGAACTTTATCACCTTTCTGTGAAAAACTTTTTCCTAACATCCAACCTGAATTTCCCTTGGCACAGCTTGAGGCTGTGTCCTGTGGTTCTGTCAGTTCCTGGAGAAAGAGCCCAGCCCCACCTGAGCACAGCCACCTTCCAGGAGCTGTAGAGAGTGATAAGGTCACCTCTAAATCTCCTTTTCTCCAGGCTAAACAACCCCAGCTCCCTTCCAGCCAGGCTGGCCAGAGCCTCGTGCCGTGGAGTGTCCCCACAGAGCCGTGTCCCCAGGGGTCCCTGCCAGGGCTGGACCCCAGCCAGGCAAGGTTATGTGGAGCTGCCTTGAAGGAAATCACTGCTGTTCTCTTTGTTGGTGCATCTCTAGATTCTGAGTCATGTTGCATTTGTCTCTTCACAGAAATACCTGGTTTGTCCCCAGAAGTGTCTGTCCATAAATCATATACAGTGAAACATGAGGGGTGTATACCTACAAGATATATATAATATATACATATTTATACTGTAAATATTTAAATGATACATTAAATATTCAGAGTGCAAATACTTAATTACATTTTAATAATTAAGAACCCCAAATTTGCTACTTTCTCTCCTTTGCCATTCATTAGAATGAGCTGATCCTGTGCCATTTTTTCTCCATTTATTGCAGTCTCTACTGCAGAAATGTATTTTGAGATGTTTCCATTCTTTTGGATGCACCAGGAAAGACTAATCAGCTAATGTTAGAAGACTAACAGCATTCACATGCAACAACAGATGGCATTAGGAATATTGCTGGAATGGGGAGTTTAGGATGAGGCTCAGAACTCCCCATGTATTTCTACCCCTCTTGATGTACAGCTGCTTTTGTCTGCAGATCTCACTTATATTCAAGCCCTCGCAAAACTAAAAATGATGAACTGAAACCCAAAGTGAATATGGATTTAAATATCAAAACATGGTCTTGCTTACCAGGGTATGAGATGTTTACACTGAGCCATCCTGTGTTGCTCCAAGAACTGGCAATTGCCAGTTCATTATTAATGTCAACCTACCTGTATCCTGACTGGAAAAAATCCCAACAATTTGGAATACAATTCTCTGCACCAACCACCAAGGTCAAGAAAATATTTCCTCCTAATTTTGTTTGCAGAAAGCATCTAAAATGCTCTGGACATGTACCAGAATGAGGGAAGGAATAAAGTATTCTTTGCTGCAGTTGAAACAGCAAGGGCCCACAGGGTTTCTTTCTTTGAGAAAACTTGGCACTGCTAATTGTTTTGCAATAGGGAGTTGATATTTGGCAGACACAGTTGTCTCTTTTTCTTGTTTCCTTAAATTGTTGACATTTTTAGACTTTTGAAAGTGTTGTTTATTAGATTGTCTGTGCAAACTTCATAGCACGCAGCCACTCAATTCTAAATCATGTGCTCCAGCCTCAACCTGTTTCAAAGCCTAGAAACAGATTTGGATTTATGGATATTTACAGTATCCGGGCATGTTGTACCATTCTCAGAGATGGATCAATCAAGCTGCCCACTCAAGAACTGCCTGAGCTCTGTAGTGATTCATACTTCATTGCATGGGAATTAACGTGGATATATAGAAATATCTCAGCTCCAGACAGGGAGGGTCATGTTTGACCAATGCAGCTTGAACTGAAATGAATTTCAAAGGAAGAGAGATGTCCTACAGGGCATTCCAGGGACTGGGATGAGTTATTAAAGTTTGCATACCTGACCAAAGTAACTGATTTTTTGCTGCACTAGGAGTACTCAGTGTCTTTGAAAGTCAAGCTGCTGATTTTAAGAGAGCCTTAGGTGCTGAAAGTTTAGGCTCATCTACAAGGAAAAGTTGGTATAAGGATATTTCTCTGAGGTTACAATTGTTAAAAATACAAGATGCAATCAAAATCATTAATACTGAAATAACTGTGAGGTGCTTTGACCATTAAAGCCCTCATTAGTATTTTGTCAGTAATTAAGCTATGCGCTTATTTTCTTAACCATTAACTAAAAACAACTCGTTTTGAAATGAGTCTGATGCTGCAAACACAGGCTTTCTTCCACAGTGGTGTCATTTTTCTGGTTCTGCTCTTATATATCTATATCTATATCGACATCTATATCTATATGTAAGGGGTTTTTAAATGATTATTTTTACATGCGTAATAGACATCTTATTGACCAAAATGAAGCTTATCAGGCAAATGCAAGGATGTAACAAACAGCATCAGCGTGTCATTTTTCTCTAACCCCCAAACAGTGCAGCTCCAGCTTTTCTAAGCAATGATTTCTGCAGATCTACCTGCCAATAATAAACATTTATGTCAGACCAACTCCAAAAATTTCCTGTTGCTTCTCTAAGCCCAGCAAAACCAAAACAAGTTCAGCAGAGGGCATTTGCAATACAGAGCACTTGAGAGACAGTTTGAAAGATGTTTGAAAGATATTCCCTTCTTGCTGCTCAGAAGGGTTGGCTCTAATGAAATACCTTGACCTTTAATTCTGAGTGTTCCTACTTGTGGTGGTATGAAATTACTTGATACTTTAAAAAAAAAGTCAAAATTAAGGCACCAAATATAAAAATAAAATTTTTCTGCAGCTGTTTGATGTGACAGAAGTATAGCTGAAAATACTAAATGTGCTTTTCCTCATTTTCAAAGAAAATATTATGACATTGTTTCCCCAAATCCTTAAATTCTTAATTTCATGGAGCCAAAGGTGGGTTTCAGTCTGGCATGCCAGTGTCTGATCAGTGCTTATTAAGCCTGTTGACTGACCTCCAAGTGTCACACTTGAACCTCACTGCAATCATTTGAAAAATTATTTCTGAATTTGAAAAACTTGTTCTTGACCTCATTTCCCAAAGTTACAAATGCAGACATTCCGGAGGTGGCTGTTGAGTGCCTTTACCACTGGATCTTGACCCTGTTCTGAGGGGAGGGTGGGAGGCCAGGCCATAGGAAGATTTGCAGCTGTATTTCTGTATTTTTTAACTACTTTTTTTCTTTTTTTCCCCCCAGTTTTTAGTGACTAACATAAAGTAGAAAAGATAGGGAAAAAAGAAAAAAAAATAAGAGTAAAGGTCCAAGGAAAGCCTAAAAAGAGTTGTGCAGGGTAAAGTTAAGAGCTTCTGTTTTAGTCTTTATTAATATTTGATCTTGGTCTAAGTGGTATATCCAGCTGGAAATGGTATCATCGTAGAATCCCAGAATGACCTGGGTTGCAAGGGACCTCAAAATCCATCCCATCCCATCCCATCCCATCCCATCCCACCTCACCCCCTGCCCTGGGCAGGGACAAATTCCCCAATGCCAGGCTGCTCCAAGCCCTGTCCAACCTGGCCTTGGGCACTGCCAGGATCCAGGGCCAGCCACAGCAGCTCTGGGAATTCCATCCAAGGGCCTTTTCCCCCCTCACAGGAAGAATTCCTCCCCAATATCTGATCTAAGGCTCCTTTGGTTTGAAGCCATTCCCCCATCGCCCCATCCCTTGTCCCAAGTCTCTCTCCATCTTTCTTGCAGGCTCCCTTCAGCACAGGAGGCCATAATTTGGTCATCCCAAAGCTCCTCTTCTCCAGGTGAACCCCCCAGCTCTCCCAGCCTGTTTCCAGGGCAAAGAGCAGCTTGGAGGCCTCCTCTGGACTCTCTCCAGGTCCTTGCTGTGCTGGGCCCAGGGCTGGGGCAGCTCTGCAGGTGGGATCTCACCTGAGTGGGGCAGAATCCCCTCCCTCCCCCGCTGCCCAGGCTGGGCTCAGCCCAGGGCACGGGGCTGGGACGTGTCCAGCCTCTCATGCACCAGCAGCCCCAAATCCTTCCTGGCAGGGCTGCTCTCAATCTCAAACAGATCAATGTAAACTGCTCTTGCCAGAGAAAGCATTGTGAATTTCCTTCCCTGCTTTGTTCCTCTGCCGCGGAGCTGTGCTGCATTGTGGTGGCTCGCTGTGGGATTATTTAGCTGACAACAGCTCAGGTACCCCTGGGCACAGCTGAACTGGTGATGGGTATTTTTCAAAGCAGCTTACATCTTAGCTCAATTCTGCCATCTCATTCTCCCAGGCATATTATCTCTTAAAAGAGCACGCTACATCTGCCTGAGTGCAGGTACTTTACAAGAGCTTTATTCTAATTGTTGTCTCGTTCTCAGCTGGCCAAACACAGCGCTGCACAATAAAATCCACGCTGCACGGGTGCAGCTGTGCTGACCAGAGATGTCATTTCTTGAAAGAGCTGCTCACTTCAATGGGGACGTGAGCAAAAAATCCCGGGGCAGCAAAAAAGACAAGAGGAAAAATCTTTACTTTTAATTACCTCGAAAACAGGCTCTCAGAGCCTCAGTTTTCCCAACAGCCTGCCCACGAAGCCGTTGACAAGTAGAGCACAGACCAAAAAAATAGGGTTCTGTGCCTGGAACAATTACCAGCAGAGCAGAGGCCCAGTGCAAACACGGGTGCTGTGTGCACACTCCCTTGAATCCACACCAAAGCCACCCCGCTCAGCTGCAGCAATAATACAGAGATTTTTGACAAGGAAGTGATTTTTGATGGAGGTGGCAGTATCATATAGCTCTGCTGCTCTTTTATCAGCGTAGCAATGGAGCTGTCTTCTGTCAAGAGACAAGGGAAAGATGCCAAGGGAAATAAAATCAACCAGGCAAACTTTTTACATTCGGACTGATGAGCTGTGCGCTCTTGTTTGGAAAATTTAAGGCACTGGAAGCTCAAAAGCCTTTTTGCCAATATAGTTTTAAAAGATAATGCAAAGGCTTTTGTGAGATTGCTCACAATTTATTCTAATAAAGCCAGCTCCACTGTGAGTTTCACAAGTGCCTGTGCTCTGTGGTACGAAGCAATACTGCAGAGACACCTTCTTGGATTTTTGAATCTCACAATTCAAAAATTCATGTGGGCTCTGTGGGCTTGCTTGGTTTTTGGAGGTTTTGAACAGGGATCTGACAGGGGATGTGAGGGAAGGGATACTCAGGATGTTCATCTTGGGGGAACCTCTGGTTACAGGCACTTCAGGAAAGGGAGGTTTGGGAAAAGTTCAGATGTGGATTCATGTCTAATCTTTCAGACTTTTCCATCTTATTAACTGAATTTAGAACTTAATTAAATCTTAATGTCTGCGAATCAGATGCTATCCCTGGACGTTTCAGAGCTATCTATAAATAAGAATTTTATGCAAACATTCTCTCCATTCCCTGCTATGCTTGGGATGGAAAAATTTCAGTTGAAATAAACAGAACCAGGGTGAACTTTCCCTATCCCTGTTCCCAGCCATCTGGATTAATTTCTCTCATCTGATAATGAGTCCCCATCATCGTTTATTCCTCTAGTAGATTTCTGGACCCATTCTCAACCCTGCAATCTCTAATATTGCCTGAAGAGTTTACAAAGATAGCCTGGAAGGTAGCTGCAAAGGCATTCTCATTACTTTAATGAATTTCTGACCACTGGTCCAGGCTATCAGCCCTGCATTTAATTAAAATAGCACAAGCTGTGTATCCACCAAATGTCCAGGCAAAGGTCAGCGATCCGTTCCAGGCTTCAGCACTCTTGAAACTGTTGTAGGACTGGAAGGAGCCTCTGAAAAAAGACAGAAATGCAGCTCAGCTCAGACGGGCTGTGGTTCTGTTCCTTTTCTCTGTTAGCCATGACCTTGCACTGGCAGACAGGCAGCTGCCCCCTCCATCATTTTTTGGGGGTTGTTCAGCTGCTCAGCTCCCTGAACCAGTTAGTGGCTCATCCAAATGCATCTTGGTGGCAGGGCTGGGACAGGGACGGGGCTGTGTGGATAAGGGGGAGGGAGGAAAAGAAATCTCTGGCTTGGATTATTTCAGTCTTCTCTAGAGCAGCACCTTTCCAGCCTCCATGTGTTTATGTGCAGGTGTAATTTTGAGGCTTTGAAAAGCTTCGATGAGGATGCTTTGCTGTGGTTTTCTCCACATTTCCCTCCTCCTAAGTTCTCACTCAAATTCAGCTGAGGGGAATCAGATACCACCATCACCCCCACCCAGTCTGTTCCCAGGTAAAAGAAGTGATGTTTGGGCTAAAGTAGGGTTTCTTTTCAATACTCAGGTTATTTTCTTCTTCATCAACAAACAAGAGCCACTTTGGCAGTGGGAAGATGGGCATGCAGTGTTGCTTAGACCCTAGAAGCTCTCTAGGGAACCAAATTCCTTTTAAAGCATTATTTTCCATATTTAAAATTAATTGGGTAGGTGTTGAGTGATCAAGACCATTTTATAAGAGGCTCTAGTCCTTTTCTGATATCTGGTGCTGTAGAAAAGACATAATTAACATCTGCCAGCATAAAGGCAGGCATGGATTTTATTACAAGCATTACTTTCTGAGGACTTGAATGACTTTGACCTCGAAATGTTAATCTTGCTGAACTCCAGAGCAAATACCAAATGTCAGGAAATTCCAAATAGATGTGTGGACTTTGAGTACTTAAATTAGTCTGCCTTTAAACAGAGAGGGGTTTACAACTTATTAACAGAGCTGTCCCTCAGTTCTGAAATGGACAGGAAGGTTCTGTGGTGTGCTGATAGAGGGGAGCAGAAAAAAGAGGGGAAAAACCTCCTGGGTTAATGTGGGAGCTGCTCTCAGCAGCCAGGGCACAGCAGCCACCTTCCCCTGGATTGATGCATCTTCCCAGAACACTCAGGCACCAGGAATCCATGGCATTGTGTGTCCTTTCCCTTCTCATGAGAGATGCGAGGCTGCTCTTCCTGAGCTGTGCCCACAGCTGCCAGCAGGTTTTACAGAGGAAAGACTCGCATGAAGATTTAATATTCAATAGGACACAGCACGCCTTGTTTTGAATTTTTATTTTCTTTTTAAATCGAACTGTTTGGAGTCAACACTGCTATAAGTATCTTTGCCATCATCTGTGGTGTCTGGGTTTCACTGGGTTTTCAGTCCATGCAGTTCTAATGCCTGGTGGGATTCAGCTGGATGCAAGGTTTGGGGTTTCCTAAAGGGAACATCTACTATTTGTAGTATTTAGTTTAATATGCACACAACAAATATAAAACTGCTTATCAATAAAAGCGCTTTGTTTTGAATTGCATTTTCCAAAAAGAGAGTGAATTTCCTTTTTTCAGAAAACAGCTTTTGGTGGGTGCAAGTAGACAACATCTTCCCCAAAGGATGAAATCTGTGTTTTTGCACAAAGAGAGAACTGGAATTTTACCTGCCTGTGGTAATTGATACCAACTGCTCAGGGATGCACCTTAAAAAGGCAGCATAACCAGATATTTCCCTAATGCTGGAATACCATTACACAAATCTCTTTCTAATGTGTTTGGGATCTTTTTCATGCTCTGCACTTTAAAGCTCTTCCCATTTTGCTGCTGCTGCTTGCCCCCTGCTGTTTTTGCTGTTGTTCTCTGAAAGGAAACTTTAACAGCCACATTTCTTTGATCTTAGACATATTTAGCTAGACATACACACAGGTATGGAGATACCTGTGTATACATACATGAAATCAAGGTGAACACGTGAATAATTCCATATATAAGCTGCTTTTCATTCAATAAAGAGTACTGTGAAAACTGAAAGCCAAATCATTTAGGCTTGATTGGAAATTGAATAAGATTTTCCCTGTACTTTATATAACAAGGGACCATAAACCATCTAGATTAGTCTGCACATATTAGAAGAAATGCTAGGTGGAAATCTTTTGAAGGTTCACCTTAAAAAAAAAAGGGAAAAAAAAAAGAAGGAAATATGTTACAACAAAGCAGGAATGCTTTTCCCTATAGTATCATTTTTTAAAGAGAATTGAAGACTTTACTGTGCTCAAAAAACCTTCACAGTTATAATTCTGTGAGCAGTGGCATTCCCACTAGGAAAGTTTGCTGTTGGTAAAAGAAAAGAAAAAGGTATTTTTGCTGTTGTTTTCTATTGATTTGTCAGCTAAGTGAACTCCTTCAATAAACCTATTAGCAATACCAGAGTGATCTTTTACTTTGGAGTGCTTGCAAAAAAGATTTGCAGTGGGTTTTGCAGTTCCAGTTGGTGACCCCAGGGCAGAAATCTTTGTTGTGGTGTTGTGGGCTCTGCCCTTCTCAGGCCATAAAAACAGAATAAGCAGGTTTGTCCATTGGCTGAGAGTCCCTAGATATTTTAAATTTCAGAGGGGAAGAATCATTTGGGGAGCGCTTCCTCAACGTTTTCCTCTCCAGGAGAAGTTTTTCTGCCCTGCTGTGTGAGCACTGCCTCTTGAATAACCCTGATCACTTCAGTGATAGCACATCAGGCATCTTTGTCCTGAAAAAGACAGCACCTTCCTGTTTCAAAAGGAGCTTTTGGGGCTTGTGAAAGCAGTCTGGCTCTGTTCAGGTGGATCCAGCTCAGTGCAGGAGTCCCAGTGCTCCTGAATTCCCACCTCATTCCCTGAGAGCAGCCCTGGCACTGACAGGAGGCCGCTGCTGTTGGAAAACTTGGAACAGCTCTGGTTTTAGTTGAATATTTGCTCTGGATCATGAAGATTGCTTTAAACTTAGGAATAGGAGAAGTAGTCCCTTAAAATGATATTCCACTACCTAAAAATTCCTAGGTCTGATACTATATTCTGGTTTTCAGGTTTTTGATGTTTTGTATTAACATTACATCTGTCCTGGGAGATGAGCATCCTAAGCAAAGGCTTTCCATCAAAGCCCTTGAGAATTTCTGGGTTTTTACTCTTAGCATGATATTGTCTTTCATGGAAAATGAAATTCCCGAGAACAATCTCATGTGTTGAGGGAGTGAGACCTAGGAGGCAGTTACTGGTCTGATACACAAAAAATGCATTAGGTTTGGACATAACCTGCAGGAAGGAGGTGACTCATCTTTAGTCACCTTGTTTTGAACTTATTCAATATTGCAAAGTATTGCACACGAGCTCAGATGCTGTCTGGAGACACTCAGGGGGAGCAGCAACTCTGAATTCTGGATTTCCTGTGATTTCCTGTCACTGGAGGGTTTTAGCCCAACCACTTACGTTATTTTAATGGAGACATTTCTATCTAATGTCCTTTGTTTCTTTTGAAACCATTAAAAAAAAACAAACAGAAAGGGGTCATATTAATAATGTATAATGCCTGAGACTTCTTCAAATATGATCAATGTTAATGGGATCATTGAGACTCCTCTCCAGAGATCAGATTTGCTCTTTAGAGCTGCTGCAGATCATGTTTTCCCTGAACACTAAATATGAGGCATAGAACACAATGGTTTGCTGGTGTTATCAGTGTCAGTGGTGTTCTATCAGGCAGTTCATTGACATTAGAGACTCTGCAATCCAATGTCATTTTTTTCCCTATTAATTTAAAAGGAAAAAAAAAAAAAAGCAAACAGAAAAAACCCAAAAAACACAAACCAAACCAACCAAACAAAAAAAGCCTTATAATTTTTTTTTTTTTAACTAGACATCATCATATGCACCTATGAAATATTAAACTGGCGTTTAAAGGTAAAAAATAAAGTTCAAAATAATTCTGCTTACAGATTTTACAATACTCTGCGTTGTTAATTAGCACAGCTTTGTAAAAAGTCAGCAAACATTATACAAGCCCACAGAAGGTAATCCTGATGCAGCCACACTATATCATGGCTTTTACAAGACAGAGATTTGTCTCTGCTGAAGGGCTGCAGTGTGATAACATTTTGAGAATTCACACTGGAAGTCAACATGAACGAGTAAAGAAGTTTTGAATGCTCAGTTTAGAACACAGGGCTCAGAGCAGATGCCTTTTTCAAGGTTTCAGTGCCTTTTTTCAAGGCTTCAGTGCCTTTTTCATGGTTTCATTGTCTTTTTCCTGGTTTCAGTGCCTTTTTCATGGTTTCAGTGCAATACCTGTGTGTCTCTTCCTTGGCATTGCTGAAGAGCTTTTCAACCTCGTTACTTTCATTTTTCAAACTGGGGAGTATAACATGACTAACTGCACATGTAATAATCAGCTTTGAATTAGGAATGAAGTAGAAATATCATTTAATCACCCAAGGTGTCTTGCCTAGGAGGAGCCATCAGTTATCCTTCCGTGGTCCATCTATCACTTGGCTGGTGGAGCCTGCCCTGCTTTGTGCAGGATTGTCTTTAGGTGTGGCTGAGCCTGCTTTGAGATTTCAGGGATTTGTAGTCCTGTCCAAGCCCCAGTGTGTGAGGAGAGGAAGCAGGGAGTGCCCCCATCACAGCAGCAAAGCTGGGAAGCACTTCCTGCCAGCCTGCAAAATAGCCCATTGTGCTGTGATTTGTTCAATTTTGAGGAGAGTTTCCTTCTGGTGACAGAAATCTGCCGGCAGCCTTCAGAGAGGCTCCCTGCAGGTCTGAGCAAGCCCCTGAGGTGTGCCGGGGCTGTGAGTGTGCAGAGCAGCCCTGCAAGGGACCCAAACACACCCCTGCTCTCCTCCTGCGCCCCAAAAACGGGGCACAGAAAATCCATTTATGGACAAATGTCTTTATGATATAGAAAAGCCCCCAAAATTTATATTCATCTTTCAGTGTTGCAGTAGTTGAGAGGTTTTTGAAGCTGAGTCCTATTTCATGGCTGTCTCTTCTAATGAGGGCAGGTTTTTTTCGGGGCTGGGCTGGTTCAGCAGCTGAGGCAGCACAGCTGAGCAGCGCTGAGCAGCTCCCATTTGCAATGAGGCTGTTGACAAAAGTTTCAGGGAATTGAAATGAAGTCTGAAATATCCTTCCTGCCTTCACCAGGATGTTTGGAAGCCCTAGGGTGCTCCAGACTGTGAAAGGTTTGTAATTAAAGGCTCACCTTCTGTATACTAATGAAAGGCTCAGAAGTGCAGCTTTTAACATTGAGGGGATTGCTACATCCTGCATTTTTCACTTTGAGGTTTTTTAGAGAGACTGGCTGTGTCAGAGGACATATCCAGCGAGCTGTGCTGCGGAGGTGACAGCATTGTTGAAACAATTAAGTCAGGGTTTAAATGTGTGCTGGGCAAAGCTCTTCCACTGCACTTCACAGCAAGTGTGGCACTGCAGCTGTGACACTGCTACAGATGGGGGGTACTGGTGGCACTGGTGCAGCTCTGTGGTGCTGGTATCTTTTTGGGCTACCTAAAAACAAGGACAAGACAGAATTAAGGGAATAAAAAGCAGTTCTATTTATTGAAGGGCCTTCAGGTACATTTAGGGCAGACAAAGCCCCCCAGGGGCTACACCCAAAAATGAACCACAGGTTTTCTTTCACATTTTGATAAGTTTGGTCCATTTGCATATTGGGGGTTAATTACAGCTGTTCCAATTACAGTATCAGCTAATGAAGTCATTTACCCCCAGTTTGCTCCCCCCAAACTCACTTTTGTTTCCATCTCTGGGCCCTGAGGCAGTGAGGTGTCCTTGGGTCCCAGGCCTGGAGAGGGATTGCTGTGTCTGCCCAAAATGGGACAGCAGCAGCTCACACTGCACATGGAGTGTAGAGTTACACACTAAAGAGCTGCAGGATTACAAATACATGAAAAATAGAAAAGCTCAAATGCTAAGGCATCAGTACAGATGGTGGCACTGGTGGCACTGGTGGAACTGGTAGAGCTCTGTGGTTCTGGGCACGTTCCTCTGCTCCTCCAGTCCTGCAGGGTGGCTCCTGAGCATGGCCATTCCTGTCTGTTCTGTCTATAAATGTCATGTCCCATCTGTCATGAGAGAGAATTAGGAGAGGACTGAACAACATTTCTTCAAACATGAACTGGTACAATCCCTCTGTGTTCCATGAAATGGCTGGGCACTCTTCCCTCACTGGATTTTTTTGCTTTTTCTGCAGGATTTGATAATAGTCAAAGAAAGCATCATATAGAACTTCTGTGTCCTATATATCAATGTTTTTTTGGATTTGATGAAAGCCCTCTCCAGTTTTGCTTTGGCTGTTTTTATGTAAAGAAAAAATAGATGAGTCAGGTAAAGAGAATTCAACCAGGTGTCAGTCAGCTTCATCTATTTATAACCTTTACAGATTTGTTATGCACTGTTTTGAAATTTCTAGCTTTATTTTATCTTGACTTACAATATACCAAAATAGAATGTTTCACCACTGAAAAATAACTCTGGATACAGGCAATATCCAACCCTCCCCTAATACCAGAACTGTTTTCACTTATCAGGCACAAATATTAACAGATGTCAAAAAATAAATCGATAACTCAGCACATTTTTCTAGATTCTGCTTGCAAACTCTTGTACGAGGACTATTGTTTCAAGAGGCACAGTTTCTGAAGAAAGGAACTAAAGAAAATTAAAGGCTAAAAGAAAAAGGCCATGGGAATGATTGTTTTGGTTGGAACATCCACATGTGACAATCTCAGGTGCTGTGGTGTCTTTTCTCTTTGAATTTCCCACCCATGCACAAGTTTAATTTGTTCTAAAGGCAACAAAATTGCTGCCCTGTAGAAAACCCTTTCTCATGGACAGCTGAATTCCAGTATTTCCTTGTACATCCCTGTGTGGAGATGGAATCCCTCTAGATATGAGGAGAAAAGGGGTGGGTGACATATTTTCCCTTAAGTGCCTGTAGGTGTTGTGAATTCGCCTCTCATATTTTTTTTTTTTTTTTTTTTTTGCTGCCTACAATAAATAGTTGGGCATATGATAAGAAATAATTTATTCTAACAAAAGAAATGGAGCAAGGCACTTCTTCTTAACAATAAACAAACCTGAAAATCGTGTGTCTCACTGTCCTGCTGCTGGGTGGAATGTCACCCCTGACTCAGGATAAATTACACAACTTTACTGTATCCCAGATTTAACAGCTCCTTGAAAGATACATCAAACAATTCACACTATGCATGGGAGGAGCAGCAATTCATCTGGAGGTGGCAAATCTGAGACGTGACAGGTATTAAAAAGGAAAGGCAAAGTGCAGAGCCGCATTTTTATTCTGCTGCCTTTCCACACAGGTCATGAGAGGCAGTCCATTCGTTCCCTCAGTACACCACCAAGTTAAATATATTCACAACCACTTCCAAAGCCACTCTTTCTCCCTTTTAATTTTATGTCAATCAGCCATCACCGAGATAGTCTAAATCCTCTCAAAAACACGGGTTCATCTGAATTAAAATGCACCGTGGATTGGCTGTGGGAGTGTGTTGAACTCTCCTGGTGTGGACAGCACTGTAAATAGGTGTATTCCTGAGATAGGTGCCTTCCCTAGCACCAATCTCTGCAGCACTGGCTTCACAAAACAGGGATCCAAATCCTCTTTCATTTGTATTAATAAAAAAAAAGGGGGGAGGAGGGAGAATATGACCGTGCAAGTTAATGGAGTTAATTACATTCATATCAGTTAGATGCAGAGGAATGAAAAGGACAATTTGTGTAAGCAGAGAATTAGCTCTGGTATTTTCCCAGTAACATCAGCAGTCTGGAGATAAAGGAGCACATAAATCCTTCCTACTGAACTCTCACTTCTCAGGGAGAACATACGGAATGAGGGAGGATGGTGGGCAGGGCAAAGATCCAGGAAAAGGACTCAGATGTGACCAGGCTTAGGGGATCTGCTGGTGTCAAGGGAGGAAAAGTCTCTAGGGAACTAAATAATGTGCTCACCTTAGCAAGAACTCCTGAACACTTCCTTAAGGCTCAAGCATAAAGCACCCTCTGGCACCTTTCAGTAATTAAAGGGTCTGCAAGAAAGCTGGAGAGGGACTGTAAAAAGTTATGCAGTGGAAGGACAAGGTGTGTTGCCTTTAGAGTGAAAGAAGTGAGATTTAGATCAGATATTACAAAAGGAATTGTTCCCTGTGAGGGAGGGGAGGCCCTGGCACAGATGCCCAGAGCAGCTGGGACTGCTCCTGGATCCCTGGCAGTGCCCAAGGCCAGGTTGGACAGGGCTGGAGCAGCCTGGGACAGTGGAAGGTGTCCCTGCCCATAGCAGGACCTGAACCAGGTCCCTTCCAACCCAAACCATTGTAAGAATTTATGATTTTTGTACTCCCTTTCTTACAACCGCAATCCAATTGTTGGATTTACCAATTCAGGGCTTGAGAGAATCAACAAACTGTGGAAAGCTTTTCTTTCCTGAATCAAAGCCAGGAAATTCTAAAATCTAACTAAGAAAAGGCTTCTTCCCTGTGAGAATCCAAGATTGTTTCAGTAGGGCTAAAAGAGCATTTCCCTCATGGCCAAGAGAGACAGAACCATCTCAGCCCTGGCTTTAACCTTTTAGCCTTCATTTGAAACAAGACCTGTAAATCACAAATTTAGAAGGGAATAATTACTCTCACTGAAGGCAATCATATGAGACTTGTAAAGGAATTTTCCTAACACTATAAATTACATCAGATATTATTACCTCAGAACACAGTCCATGAAGAACTTTTCAGGAAGAATCAAAACTAATTTATAAAGTCTGTAATTAGAATTACAGTTGAGAATTAAATCAGTGCTTGAGGTCCTCTATGACTGCAATATCCTTCTCCTATATTTTTTGCATAATATTAAAGTTAGTCTTTCCTTTCCTTATATTTGTCTGTGAAAATGAAAGAAAGGATCCAATAGATAATTCTTGTTTCTGTCTTCTTTCTTTTCATGTTCCTTCAGAGGCTTCAAGGAGTCACTGCAGATGCCCAGCCTGGGTGTTCTGCTGCCCTTGGTGCTGGTGATCTCGTGGCAGCCCTTTCACCAATTCCAGGCAATCCAAACCCTCCTCACTCCTTCAGCCTGAGTTGAACTCATCTAAACTCCTTTTACACGGAACAATTTCCCGAATTCTCGGTTCCAAAATCATTAATCAGGACCTACAAGACCGAGATCTTATGGTTAAGGCAAGTTATTAATTTCAGGGGTACCACTCCATGCTTCAGCCCACTCTGATGCTCAGACACCAAAAGACACTTGGAAATTCTATTTTAACTGGGTGTTTAATACCTTCCAAGCACATCAGTGCCTTTGATTCCCAGGGCTGTGTGATCAGCACCTTTGAACAGCACACAATGCCTTCTATTTCTGATGTAAAAAGTGTTCCAATGGGAGCAAATTGCTCTTGCTGCTTTTGCATAGGGTTCATTATTTCCTTGCTTGCTCCCCTTTTATCCCTCACCGCAGCCAGGGGGATGAAAGGAATGGTGAGTGGCATCTCGTGGTGCTCAGCTTTGCCACACAAACCACTCTGGGAATGTCAGTGCCCAAACGCTGCCAGCCTCCCACGCCAAGGGCTGAACAATTCCATTGTCTGGGATTGCCTGAGCTGGTGAATCCGGGATTTGCAGCTGGACCTTGCTGCTGCTGCCCCTGGGCCAGCCCTGGCTTGTACAAACCACTGTGCTTTGGGAACTGGAGATGGTTTGTGGTCCTGCAAGGCTGGAGCAGATGAGGGCAGCGCTGTCTGCATGATATTGGCCACTGTTTTTAAAACTATCCACTGTTCATGTGCAGGTGAAATAGGACAGGAGGAATCATGCTAAATAAAATCAGTTTGTGTTGATGGTTCAATTCCCATTTTAATTAATGAAATAGAACGCAGTAGAGTTGTCTTAAGGAACTTTACAAATGTGTTGTCAGTGGTAATTTTACGTAATTCAGCAAAACACAGACTTTCTGATAGTGCCATTTAGACAGAGCTATGGTGCTTTAGTCTACATCTTACAGATAATTTTAATCCTCATGGTGAGTGTTAATGGCCAGAGGCTTCTCAGAGGCAGAATGACCAGGCTGGGAACAAATTCTGCAGAATCACCCCAGCCTCAGTCACCCGCACACTCCAGTGTAGAGTCACTAAAAAGTAATTTAGAGGGAGGCAGAACACACTCTGTGTTACATAAACATGTAATATAGGGTCTAATATATTTCTAATATATTTTATTTGGGATTTTGACAGTACTTCTGTGACAGCAGGTTCATGAAGCTGTTACTGACATGGGCCTGTGCTCTTTCATTGTATTTTAAATGGGCATTATCTCTTCTCTGGTTTACAGTGGGCTTTAGTCTGACTTTGATAATGAGCAGAGCCATTTGCTCATCCTCAAAAGAATGCTTACATTCAGAACTAAAACTGGTCAATAATGCTGCATTACAAGTGCAAAGCTTTTTCTTGGTTTTTGTTATGTGAGGGGGTTTTTGTTTGTGGTTTTTTGGGTTTGTTTTTTTGTATGAAATGTTTTCCACAGCATTGTTTTTGTAAACCAGCAGCAAATCCAACTGTTGTTTTTAAAACAACCGAGCCATCATGCAGCCTCCACGTACCCTGGTAGGAGATGAATAGAGTCTTGGAAATGCTATATTCTCCATCCAGTGCATCTAAGGGAATACTTATATTTAAATTTTGCTTCATCCTCTTAGTATGAATTCATGTCATTAGCAAATGGTAAACAAAAACAGATGTCAGGCTCACTTTAGAAAAAGTGGTGAGCTTGCAGTTAGATACTGAAGTAAAGTATTTCTGAGAGCAGGAGTTTGATGTACTCCTGTCCTTCCCTTACAAATGCATATTTTTATATTGGACATACCTTTAGTGCCTTTAACTCTTCACAGAAGAAGGTAGCAAAAAAAAAAGAAAAAAAAAGGTTGGAAATATCAAAGCCATGAGGATGAAGAACTTTGAGAATGTCTGGTTAGTTAAGGGTATTTGTTTATTAAGAAGTGAAGAGAAAAGAACATCTGGCCATTAAAATAAGATGAGCAGGCTATGGAATAAATTTATATAAATAAGCCTAGCTTAAAAAGCAGAACAGTTGTGTGCTTTGCTACTAAACAGATTTCGTGGCAGTACTGCAAACTTGCCAAGATATTAAGTAAATGAAAGCCAGCAATCAAGTCTTTAAGTACATACCTTAATGTCATAAGAGTATTATGGGCTTACAGAGGAGGAAAGCTTATAAAAGCACTGACCTTCATCTGTACTGTGAAAGAGATTCAGGTGAGTGAAAATAGGGGTTTTTACAACATTACAGACACCAGCTCAGAACAAAAGAATTGTGTGAATGCAAATGTTGTAGCAAGAGTTTATAATGGGGGTTGCTATTATTCCTGCAATCATAATTGAAGGTGTTTTGTTGTCTTCTGCCAGGAGGTTTGAGGTGTTCTCAGGTACAAGAAGTGTTCTGTAAGGGCACAGTCACTGGAGCACAGTTCATATTTGCAATGGAAATTGCTTCTCTCCCCTCTGACACAGGGACAAAGTGTTTACCAGTTTAATGGTATTTAACAAAAAAAAAAGCCCCAGCGAAACAAACAAATGTTGTGCTGGATAACTCTTAGGTGGAAAATAAACAGAGCTGTCAATATTTAGTTCAGGTTTGCCTCACCTCCCTGCCTTGGTCCCTGTCCCGCTGCTGGTTAACTCCACCTCCTGTTCACTGCATTGCTGAGCTCCTTTTGGAATGAAAGAACTTTTTCCCTCAGATGGATTTTGGGGAATAATTTGGGCCCCGTTTCACTGCCTTTGTCCTGGAGGGTCCTTCACGTGCTGACTCCCAGTGCCATGGTGCTTCCTGCTTCTCCTTTTTGCCCAAAGAGATCAAGTTCTGTGCAAACCAGTTATGTTTGAAACGAGCTGCGTTTGAAACAATCACAGTTTGAAGATAAAAATTTGTTTTTTTTTTTTCATTATGGAAATGTTTGCCTTAAGGCAACTGACTCAATGAAAAAAAGCTCAGACTTTGAATATTCCATGCCTGCCACCCAAAAATCAGCATTGGCTTTGTGGTTTGGTAAATGATCCACAACTAAGAAGAAAAATCTGGAATAATCCAGAGCTAGCAAATGTTGAAATTAATTACTCTGGTAGAGTACACACAGAAGTGTGTATTGCAATTTTCTTATTAATTGAGAGAAATGAAGGATGCTTTTTAATATGTCAGACTATTTAAATATTAAAATGTAAAAGCCATGTGTTTTAATGTAAAGTGTGAATCCTGTTCATCTCACCTCACTGGGTCTGGCTCTCTGAGTCAGCTGCAATGGCTGTGATTTTGGAGGAAATGAGCAGTTGAGTGGAATTAGAAGTAAAGTATATTAATTTATAGAAAACTAATAACATTCAGCTTTCTTGTTCTACTGTGTTCCATAATGCAAATTTATCTATCAAAGAGAAAAATGCAGTGCAATTAAAAAGTGATTAAGAAAGTAAACAAAAACTTGTATTATCAAATTACATCACCATCCTACCAAACATTTAAATTAGTCTTTGAAGGCTCCTCTCAGCTGAAGCCATTCTCAAATTCTAAATATTTGTGCTAAGAATATAGAATTGAAAATCAGTGGGCTCTTTCCAACCATCAGGTCTTGCTGTAACATGTAATTCAGTCCTTCTGAATTAAATGTATCTCCTGTGGAATTTTGTGGTAGGATTTTCTGGATGAAGCTGCTTTTTGAGAAATTGTAACTTAGCAGATGATCATGAAAAGGACAGTTATTCTGGTGGTTCTTCACATTCTCTGTGAACTAAAAATACTTCAGGGCAGTTTTCGAGGAACCAGCTTCAGAGCCAGAGGCTGAGAGCCAGTAATATTATATATATATAAACATAATATAGAGCACAATTCAAAATTTATAGAATATTAGAATATACGGCAAAAGGCAGCACTAAATATTGTTTTCCATTGTGGGTCTGAGGTTCCTTGTCTCAGCTGTTGCAGCCACACAGAATCATTGATTGTCTCATCTTGGACAAGTGATAATTCTCTTCCGTCGTATGGGAGTGCAATTTTTATGTTTAAATTTGATTTTCACACAGCTCAGGTAGTCAGGAATAAAGGTTTAAATAACAGTACACTGGAGCACAACCAGGTTACTCCAAAAATCTGTCCTCAGTTCCAATTGGGTGATTTCCCAGGCTGTGTTTGGGGCAGGTCAGGTGTCAGGGTTTGAAGCCTCATCCAAAGGGCACCAAAATCAAGAACATTTTTGTTCATGAGTACAGGGTGGCTTTGATGAGATCCTGTGGGTTTATAGTGCTCTAATTACAAATACTACAGAAATTATTTCTTCTGATTATTTAGAGACAATTCTTTAGTATCACTGGGGCCACAGAGATGAATGAATGGAAGGCAGAGATTGCCGGTCTCTCTTCTGCATGGGTGAACAGATAAGCAGGGTGGGAATGACCCTGGAATGGAATTTCCAGGCTGTGAGAGCGCCCTATCTCCAAACTTCATCTGACTTTTGCACCTGATTTATCTCATGTCCTTTTGTTCTCTGCTGATGACTGTGGGAAGGAGAGCTGAAGGGTCCATCTGCACTTTTGGGGGGAATGTTTCACCCTAACAACCTTGTGGAGCAGAGTGTTATCCAGTGGTAGGAAACAACAAGATAACACCTTTTTGGCACAAAGTAAGACAGACAAACTGCTGGACATGCTCACTCTCTGTAAATCAGAACTTCCTTTGCCCAGGAGGAAAAAGCAGTCTGTGGTGCTCAGAGCCACGTTTGGCCATTGAACGGGTCTCTGGGCAAGTGTGTCATGGTTTATCTGAGGTCCCACGTGCTGTGATCTTTGTGATTCTTTTACCTTCTCCTGTTTTTCTACTCCCCTTGTTCCCTTCTTGCTGCCTGGTTAAACCCCACTCTGGCTGATGCTGGCTGAAGTGCTGAGCATTTGCAGATCCACTCAGAGTGAGTGAGGTGGATTGGTCCATCTGAAAATCAGGCTCCGATTCCCTCTCCAACATTACTGTAAAATTTAATGTTCTTACTTGTAAAAACTTTGAAAAAGCCAGTTAATTAATTCAATTAAGGAATCAAATTACCAGAAATTAGGAACTTGTTTCATTAATCTGGTGCTGCTTTATCTAAAAGCCCTATGACAAAAGCACAGTGACCCATTTTTTTTTTCCACAGTATTTAGCTTTAAAATTCATTTTCTTAGGAGAGAGATTCTGAAGATTACTGTTTCCAACAAAGGAACTTGTTTATGGTATAACAATAATGATGGCTCTCAAAGGTACATTAATTTTTTAAGCATAGATGTTGAAAAATATGCTGTACATGAGGTAAATTAGTAGAGAATCATGAGCTTGACTCGCTAGTTTTATCTTCTGCTAGAGATAGCCAAATGTCAGGAGTTGCATGTTCAGGGAATTTATTCATCTTCCTAAATGAGTTTTCATCCAAATAAGAACAAAAGCATTTTCACCTAAATTTCTATGAAATGGCAATTTGCAGAAAATGATAGTTTAGAAAACACCAGCATATGGTGCTTTGAAATGGTTTCCACATTTACTGAGAGCATTGGAGGCAAGAGAGAATTCAGAGGAAGAAACTGAGCTTTACAAGTGAGCTGCATTTAATCAGCCAGGTGCTGCTGTGCTTCCTGAAGCTGTTCTTACTTAAACATAAGAAAATATTGTCCTGTGGATGTGATCTGACACTGGGATAAGTTTCCCGAGGAGCCTGCAGAGTGTCCCTCCTTTGGATGAGCTCTGGAGGTGCCCTGGGCACTCTGCCCTGCCTGCCCTGCTGGGAATGCAGAGCACACTTTCCTCCAGAGAAGTCCAGGGGCCTGTTCTGCTTCTCCCTTGCTTTTTTTCTTGTGGGCATGGAGGTTTGGCCGTGAAAAGTTTCACCCCACACTGGTGAAAATGTCCCACAGGTGCCCATGAACAGATAAATGCAGAGCTGGGTGTTGCATGTATTCTGTAACACAAATCCCTCGATAATCAAAGCAGTTTTATTTGGTTAGATAGGAGACTTAGGAGACTTCCCTTTGTCAAGTTGGATTTTAAATTATCTGCATTCCAGTATTTATGGAACTTGGGGAATGTTAAATTGCTGCCATGAGTCTGCACTCTTTTCATTATCTTTTACATTGCATTATCTCTTTTCCTGTTTTAATGGTTATATTTCTTCTCTGTTGCCAGGTTAAGGTATTTTATTCTTTCATGCATGCCTCTTAAACTGCACATGCTATTTGTTCTGATTTTACTCCGATTTTTAATTTCATTTGTTCAGACTTTGGTCTTACACAGCTCGAACTGTGGGGTTCTGTGCAAGTGCTCCTAATTTCCTCTGCCATGCAGGAGAGCAGATTGATCTCTGCTTGCAGTGGGCCTTCTGTTAGTGGCACTTCTGCTATTCACTCTGCAGCTTCTTTTAAAAAAAGCCTCTTTTTGGCCTCTGTGTAGTGACTGTTTTCTGTGCTGAGTGGAACAAATCCTCTTTTTTTTGTTTGTTTTTTTTTTTTCTTACATTTTCATTAAGTATCACATAATGATATCACTCTATTATCCTAAATTAAATTAAATATATAACATCACATGTTAATTGTTTATTCTTCAAGCTGTGCTCGTTCTTTGAAATCCAAGATGATGAGGCAGTGTTGAGGGTCTGAGCTATCCTGTCAGGATATATCCCAGCAATTTTCACATCAGGGATTAGGGGATTAGCTGGAAACCACAAGCACGTGCCTCAAGCCAAGCCAGAGCAGGGTGGATTCTGTTATCCCACAAGTGACAAGGGCCATTCCTTTCTTCATACAAGACATGATTATGGAGCAGCCAGTAAAAAATGAGTCTTCTGCTGTTTTGGTTTTGGTTTTTTTAATCCAGATTCACAAGCACCTCTCCAAACTCCTGCAAATTCTTTCACGGTGCACTGTGCTTTCCAGGGTTCAAAGCACCTGCGTTCAATAATTCACAGTCTATACACCTCTGTTAGTATTCAGTGATAGCTGCACATCTCTTCAGCATGAAACACTGCTTATTTATCTACCCTTCCAGTTCTTCTTTAGCTATGGAGTGAGCTGGGATGTTCAGGGCAGTGGCTGCACCCAAAATTTGGAGATATCTGTGTGGGAAAAGGAATGGCAAAAAGCCAAAAGGATCAAAAAAAAAACCAAAAAAAAAAAAAAAAAACCAAAAAAAAAAACCAAAAAAAAACAAAACCAAAAAAAAAAAAACCCAACCAAAAAAAGCTGACAAGGTTTTATTACCAAATAACACAGGTGGCATGGAAATTGGCATGTTTTGCTGCTATTTTCTACTTGTAAGAGAAAAGAAAGAATAATCTAAAAGAGGGAAGGAGAGTGTGGAAGGGAGAGGAGACAGGGAGGTGAGGAGAGCTCCTGTCCTGGGGCAGCATCAATCCAGCTGCCAGGGTGGTCAGGGCCCTGAGGGCATCCCTCAGCTTTTGTGGGAGTATCTTCTCCTAGATCAGTTTTCATCACCCTGGGATGGGGTTTTTCACCCTCATGTCAGTGAGTTTGTGTCTGCACTTGGTTCTGGATCTTTCTGGGAATGGGATGGGGGCTTTGAGGTTTTTTGGTGGTCTCCATCCCTCTCTGTTTGTCTTGGCCACTCCTTGACACCACTCCTGCTCTTGCACTGTCCTGAAGAGGAGAACTGGCTCAGAAGGGTGTTTCCCTACCTTTGTACTGCCCTCTCTTTCCAGGCACATCCAGGTCTGGCTTTAACATTAACCCCTCACTGCCCAGCCTTTCACAGAATACTCCAAACAGCTGGAAACTGTTAATTCAAACTAAGAGAGTAAGGAAATTAAAGCTAGAGCTGTTAAAAAGAAGAAAAACCCATGCAGGCTCAATTCACACCTTCTAACAGAATGGGGTAAATAGGTTACAGGCTCTTGCATCCACATGGCAGCAGGGAGGGCATGGCTGTGAATGGATTCTGAAGTTTCAAATCTCCAGGTGTGCTTCAGCGCACAGGTAATAATTATTATAACACTTGGATTAAAAAAAAAAAAAAAAGGGGTTTTATTTAAAACCTGACCTAAGAATCATTTCATCTGTTTATACTTAATGTTAAGCTCAGATGGTTACATTTCCATGAGAAAATTCTGACCTGGAAAATAGCTCTCAGCAGAGTCCTTTATAACTCCCAGCAGAGTCCTTTGAGTCTGCAGAGGCAAGCAATGGCAGCTCCTCACTGCTGCCATATGGCTTCTTTTGAGCCTTGGCTGGTCAAAATTAAAAATGGACAAGTTTTTTAGTTCCTTGACATCTCAAGTACCATTGAAAATCCCCAGGCCACAAATAGGGAGAAGAATGGAATTTAGCCACATAGAGGGAGAAGAATGGAATGGAAGTTTAGATCAAAACACCACAGTGAAGACAAAGAATGACAATTACAATCTGTGAGGATTGCCTAGCAGGAGGAATTTGGGTAATTGTTACAAGACTGAGCAAACAGTCCTCTCTCTCTCTATTGCATTTTCAAACTTTTTTCTTCTTCAATCCACACTGCTCCTTTGTAATTTTCCAACCTTTTGCTTGGAAGCAGTGGCAGGGCCAGTTCATGGCAGAGATAAATTGCAGAGATGACCATAATTTTCAATTACATCTAAACACAGCTGATCCTGCTGAAGACAAGCCCTGCCCCACTGGACAGCAGAGATTAGCATAGTCGATTTGAAAAATGTGAGTCTTTGAACACGGGAGTGTTTGGGGATTTCTGGGAAGCATCTGTGTTTGTCTAGTTGCACTAAGCACTCCCCAGTGAGGAGGGGATTTTCTAAACCTAATATGCACAGGATTGATGAACCCCTGCCTGAACAGTGGCTGCAAAACAAACCCTTCACAGTGATGAGCAATCACCTCTGCTTACACCTCAGAGCAGCCCTGCAGCTCCTCTGGAGGAGATGCAACTTCTCCCTGGCTGCCCTGGGAGCATTCCAGCTATTAGGGGGGGTAATATTGCTGAAAATGATGATAATAATGGTTCCAGATGCCAACTGGAAAGGCACTTTGGGTGGATAGAGGCAAGGAATCCACTCATGGGGACTTCCCTGAGCCCCCCTCCCACATCTGCAGGTGGAGGTGGCTCCAGAGGAGCAGCTTTGATGATGTTCCTTGGGAAAAATCCCCTCTGCTGCTGTCTACCTGTATGTTTGTGCCCTGGAGCTGATTGCAGGGGGCTATGGCTGAAAGATCAACTGGAATGGCAGTGCAATGTGTAATGGGATCCTAACTTTACAACTGGGAGCTGTTCAGAGCTGCCAGCTTTAGTCAGCAAGGTCGCTGTTTATGGAACACGTACAAAAGGCCCTGATATTTATACAGCATCACAGGATTTGCAATAAGCACATTTTATCTTAAACATGATTTTTCAATAGAAGTAGGAAAAAATCCTTCTGGATATAATCTTCAAGCAAATATGTGGAGTCAGCCCAACTGCTGAGATTTTTATTATTTTTCTTTTAAATGACTACCATGCACTGTGTGGAAAGAGTCCTTTCTGCTCCCTGCTTGAGACTTATTCTCAATTACTGTCTTGTGTGCTTGAGACAAAGATACAGGGTAAAATGTGCTGATCTGGAATGTTCTCATAATCCCTCTGCCCTGCTGAACCCCCCGAGAAGGTCAGGGAGGCCCCAGGTGTGAATTAAGTTCAGTTTTCTGCAACCTCTGATCAACTATTCCGATTAGAATTTTCTCATCTGATCCTGAGGACAGGCTATCCAAATATCTGATGACAAACTGTATTTCTGTTTGTGTGCTGATAACTGTTGAATTGCAGTCCCAATTCCTTCTCTCAGCAGAGCATAAATAAGGATCCTACATTCCTATTTTTGTGAATTTTAGGCTTTTTTCTGGGGAAATCAAAAGGATGATGTATTCCCTAATGCAGCTGGTGGAAATTTAGCTAATGATTATAGTGCCCATGAGTTTTCTCTGAGGGAAATCTAAATCTCTCTCTAAGTGTATTTCTTACATTCAATATTAAGTAATGGTAAAATGTAGAATTTATCTAGGAGAAATTGTCCCTTGCCCTTGTGCCTGGATCGTGTCCAAACTTTGTTGTTAAGATTGCTACTGCTAGACTAAATTATGCAATGTTACAGCAGTAAGAGACCAGTGATTCCAAAAAGTCTGTAAAAGATTGATTAGGTTATAATTACACAAAAATTGAATTAGTAAAGAATGCTTTTTCTCTTGTTTTGAAGGATGCTCTGTTTTCCAGAAGCAACCACTTGTAGCTCCTAGAATCACTTTATTTAATTGCTCAGTGGTCAGACAGGCAGGCCCACAGCACAGCAGCTCCACTAATTAATTATTTGTAGAGCAATAGACCTCAGAGACAAAGGGCTCTGTATTTTCTCTTACTTATTTCTTCTGTACATTAAGATAATTTCAGAAACGTATTGGAAATATTCCAGGTTTTCACTGGGATGAGATGTAAATTGTTCCTGTGGATTTATTTCCAGAGATACATTCTTGGGACACATTTCCATATTGCAAAAACATCCATTCTCACCATAAAACAGGCTGGAATAAAAACATGAGGGAAAAGCCTCAGATCATTTAGGAGAAGCATTTTAGGAAGAGTTTGAGTTTAATAGAGTGTCCTGTGGAATGGCCACATTCAGGAAACAGTTGTACTGAATCATTTTAATAAACAATTCCATAAAGAAAATGACAGGGTACTGGCCTAAAGTAAAACCCTGTGAACAAATTAACAACAGATTCGTTTGACTTTTGACTGTTCCTGGGCATTGGAGAAGACAATACAAAGGTATTACAAGAATTGATTTGTTTGTACAGAGCACTTCGTGCCTTGGAAAGGCAATGCCCAGGTTATGGCACAGGTCTGCGGGACTTTTTCCACACTCACATGAGTAGGGTTTGGTTTAATTCTCTCTCCTTTCATTTTAAGGAAAAAAAAAAAAGGAAAAGGAAGTCTTGACACAAAATTTAAAAGCTATTATTATAAATTTTAACGCTCACACTGTGCAATATGTCAATAGGTAAAGGATTTTATTACCTGTTATTCTTCCATCCTGACCTTTAACAGCCCCTGCATCTGTTTTCCAGCCTGGTTCATTGTGATTGGCTTTCCATCATGTCACAGCAAGTACAAATTATGGCAAATCTTTACTGTATCCCTTGCATTTATAAAGGCAGGTTGAAAATGTCTCTGCATTCCCCAGATCATTCAGCTTTTTAATGAAATTGAATAATCACTGGGAGTTAAGGAAAACAAGGGGATGTGCACGTGTGGGAATTCAGTGTTAGGACTGAAGGGCTGCATTTGGAGAGGAAAAAAGCTCCCTAAAACCTGCATTTTCTATTTGGGCTAGGAGAGCCCCTTTGCTGTTGCTCAGTGAAAGAGCCAGGCAGCCTCCCCTGCAGAGCTGGGGGTGTTTCCCAGGTAATGGAGCTCAGCAGGAGTTTGCCAGAGCTTCACTGAGGCTGAAGTTTTCACTTTCTGAAGAGGACTAAGTGAAGACATCAGTGAAATACAGAAGGGCATACATCAGGCCAACTTGCAGCATATTGTGTACCCCAGGACAGCAATTTCAGTTGTCGTCAGAGAACTTTTTTCTTTGTTTTATGATTAATAGAACACCAAATCCTGGACTTTTTATTCTGGACAAGCATAAATTCCATCAGGTCTGTGCCAGGGTTCCAGGAGGGAGCTCATCCTTCATCCCACTGTTTAGCTCAGCATTTTAAAGGTATCTGCACCTCTGTCCTGTGAGTTCTGGGGTGAAATGGCCTTGCAGAGTGATTGCAGTTTATCTGCAGAGGGCCAAGAAAAGGCTCCTGCACAGCCTGAACTCTGCCTGGAGCTGTGGGGCTTGGAAGGTGAGCAGGCACCTCTGGGACATGGATCTGCTGCCATAAAAACCACAGTGCCAGGCTGATGTCATTCCTCTAAGGGCTGAACTGTGACTGGACTCATTGTTCTGGTTTTTGGGGTTTTTTTTGGTGATGAATGACCATACTAGAGGTGATGTTCTCTTGAAAAAGAAGACTGAAATGAGGAGCAAAAAGTAGTGAAGTGAGGCAAGGAGGTGAGAGAGAGAATGTGGAGAGGAGCTGGGAAATACAGGAGGTGGATGTAATAAAATAGCAAAAGAGAAAGGAAGGAAAAGAACATGTCCATCCTTATTTTCCCTTCTTTTTTTTCCTTTTCCTTTTTTTCTTACTGTGTTTATTCTCTTAAACTGCTTCTGTCCTGGGAGAAGGGCAGGATA
Organism: Motacilla alba alba; assembly: GCF_015832195.1. NCBI lineage: Eukaryota > Metazoa > Chordata > Aves > Passeriformes > Motacillidae > Motacilla > Motacilla alba. The sequence goes on from NC_052045.1 coordinate 2,994,935, forward strand.
GCAACATACAGATAATATTGTCAAAAGTGGGGTATGTCAGAGTTTCCTCCTCAAGGGGACACATTTATGAGGAGTACTTTTCTTTTCAGTTGGAATCCAGTTACCTTCTCTTTCTGTTGTTGGTTGGGGTTCCTTTGGTTCAGTTTGGGGATTTTATTCCTGTTTGAAACAAGGGTTTGGGGTTTTTTTGGTGTGGTTTTTTTTGTTTGTTTTAGTTGTTGTTTTTTTTGGTTTTTGTTTGGTTTTTTGTTGTTGTTTTTATTTTTTCTGGGTTTTTTGGGGTTAGTTTTGTTTTGTTGGGGTTTTCTTTTTTTAAATTTATTTTCATTCTTCGTGTTCCATGTATGACACAATAGCCACAGCAGTGCTTTGGAAGCCTGAATTCATTGCTCATTTATGATGAGCATTCCATTAATATGGGACATGGGATTATTTACATAAGGAACAGAAAAGGGGTTTGTAAAACAATCTCTGGACAAAGGCCTGGTGTGTTTTGAATGCACACAGTTCTATCAAGGCATGACTGCACATTCCATAGGAACAGGACCTTTCATACTCTGAAGATTTTCTGCTTGCCTGGCAAAGCTCAGAGCAAAGCTGAAATCAAAGCAGCCTTACTTAGTGAAGCAATTTCATTTTTACCTGAAACACTGAGGCTTAAATTATAAGCTTCAGGATGACTCAGTAGAAATAATGCATGCATATAAACTACATAATTTTCCTGGAGTATTTTCACAATCAATATAACTGTGTGTTTAAAGTAGGGACCTGAGGTCAATCTTCTAAGCAGTGAATGAATAACATATTTTTTTTATCAGAGAAAAGCTGCTCTATGCAAATAATATCTGACATGAATATTTAATAGATTGTACAGTAGGCAGTAATTGCCAACTAGTGGAGCATGCTAAAAGGAGAAAGAGAAATACTGAAATAACAAATCCAGGTGGTCTGACAGGCCTTGATGGAATTTGTGAAATAACTGTACTAACCTCTGTCCAGGTTCTAGGTATTAAATATTCTTTTTTAAATAACTGAACAGGGGATTAGCTGATTTGGATATGTTGATCCATTATAAATTTAGCGTTTACTGAGCATAATGTGATTTGTTCTTCTTTATCTGGAGGTATTCTCCACAGTGCCATCCCCACCTCTATTACTGTGGTGACTGACTCCAGACAACTTGGGGTCTCTTCATCAGGACAGATCACACCTCTAGGAACAGTTCATTCTCTTTTAGAATGTCTCACAGCTGAAGAGGAACAATGATTCTTCTCCATTCTCCTCACCTTTAATACTCTTTCCATTCTCTCTCTCTCTCTTTTTTCTTTTTTTTTTTTTTTTCCCCTTGGAAGCCCACGGGTAAGAGAGGACCCACAAACCAAACAAGGTTTCCCAGTATTTCCTGATGGCAAAATACCAAATGATGGTTTTTGGCCTCCTGGTTGTATGTGAGGGTCTCCCATAAAGTTTACTGAGGGGTTGGTGTCCAGGAGCTGTTCTATAGTGACAAAGTTGGATGGCTTGATGGGAGAATGTTCTTTAATGTGGCCATAAACCTTCCTGGGCTTTACAGCAATTTGGCCATGAAAGTGGCACATAAAACAGCCTTGGACATCTGCAGTGCCAGAGAAACAGGAATGCAGATGACAGAGTCTCACACAACAAACCACAAAATTTCATTTGTAAACTGGGTGGAAAGCTAAGGATTTATTTTACTTTGTGCTCTCTCCTGGTGCAATAAGCTTGCACTAATTTAGAGGTCAGTGGATGTAAAGTGCCATCCTCGTTACACCCTCAGTGCCCATGGGAGCCCCAAATGATGTGTGCTATAATGAAGATAATTAGAATAAGCTCCATTTTAGCTGAAGGCAAAAGGCCTTAAATCAAAAGGAGTTTGTTCCAGTAACCTTGAAATTGGGGTGAGGATTACAGGCTGCCTACTGGCTCAACAAATACCTAAACTCATTGTTTGAAAAAGTCAAAGCATGAGATCCCCGGGGTCTGGGCATCCTATCAGGCCTGGGCTTGCTTTTGGTGGGTAAAATGAGAATTCCTCAATTCTGGGTTTGCAAGCAGCATTCCTGATGATTGCAGAGGGGCCTGAGGTTTAAACTCCTGCCTGATGCTTGAAATCCTAAATGTCCTGGCTCAGTCTTTCCTGGTGTATGGATAGAGGAGGAGCTGATGTGACAGTGGCTTTATACACCTGAGCAAATTTCCACTGAAGGTTTTCCTTGCCAAGCCACTGAATTCCAAAGGCTGCAGAACCCTCTCTGAGTGTCTCTTGCTGTTCCAAGAGTGAAAACCAGAATGACCAAAGCCCTGAGCTGTGCATTCAGGGGTGGTTCTTGTTTGACTCCTGAAGAACACGAGAAGTGTTTGTCTGTGCATTTCTGCCTCAGCATTTTACCTCAAGGAGCAGTTTCTACACTGTGAGAAGTTTTACTGCCCATTCTTTCTTCTTTAGGAGTTTTTTTTTGTAGTCATGCCTACAGTTCTTCCTCAAGTCTCCATTTCTGCCCTGTGAGGGCAGGCCCTGCTGTTCACTGGGTTTTTCTCACGTGCTGTGCCATGGCCCCAGCAGGGTGGAATCCTCAGGTACACCTGATTTCCCTGCTGTGCCCGAGCCCAGGCTTGTGGCAATGGTTTTTGATGAGCTGAGCCGGATGCTGATGGGTGAAATCATTTGTGGCATGTTATCAACCATTTCAATTCACTGCTGCTAAGTAATGAAATCCAGTAATAAATTGGACAGACAAGCAAAATCTCTTAAACACGCTCTGGGGGGCTCTACCTATTTTCTTTCTGCTCTCCTGGTATTTCTTTTCTGTCTGTGTGAGCTGCTGCCCATGCCAGCATTCAAAATCAACCAACCAGAGCAACTCAAAAATGCTGCAGTGTTTGATGAAGCAAATGTGTGAGGCTGATCAAAGTGTTCCTAACTCCATTTTTTTCCTAAATTGGGATTGGAATTTCCATGAGGTCGATGCAAAGTGAATTTGGGGTGCAAAGTGAAAGCAATTTCCAATATCTGAAAAGCTGCTGGCCTTCTTCTGCCTCTCTTTTAAAGCAGAATTTTCACCACCAGCTTGTTGGAGGTACAGTTGTATTTTTGGCTGCTTGAAAATCTGAATGGAGACAAGGCTTATCCCTCACAGATGAAGGAGAAAATTGGCATCACATGGGAAAGCATAATCTGTAATGCACCCTGTCACGGCGTGAGCTCTTTGGCACAACATATGGCAACAGAATTACCTTTGTACTACCCAACTGTGGGAAATAATTCCTCCAGTCCAAGGGACTCCAGTGACAGGCAATAGATTTGAGAGTGCACGTGTTCAGCATGCTGAAATGCAAAGCCGTCCCTTCCCCTGAGTTCAGAGCTCTCTGGCACTGCAGAGAAATTCTGATTATTCCTGGCAAATCCTTGTTCTCCCCTCGTGATGTCACTTCTGGAGTGACACCCTGCGATTGTAATAAAAAAAGAACGTGGTAATGGAACTGCTGGGGAGGAATGAAAGGAAAGTGATAAACTGCAACTTTTACAATGTGCACTGTCAGCTAAAGAATGGAACAATTTTAGGCTTGAACATTAAGGACAAGGAAAGTGCTGGGAGATTTATGCTGCAACAATATTGCAGATCATTTTATGGTATCATCTTTTCAAATACCTGAAATTAAAACTGTGTGGTACAGAGTTACTTCAATCATTCTGTTCATCGGTGAGCAGGGATTTTTATTTGGATGGTAAAATACCATCACTGCAAAAGAGAAACAATGGATTTTTATGGTTGGGCTCTAGTATTTTAAACATGATTTACTTGTCTTTTTGCTTTTTGCCTTCTCCAGAGGTCTAAATATGTGGACCATATTGACCCTTAATATGTCTACTGAAACTAAGCAAGGAGTTGAAACCTTATTTCTTGTCATAGAAACAAAATTCTGAGGTGCAATTTCTTTGAGAGTCATACACTATCCATAAATGTGTCTCAGGAACATTGGGAACGATCTTTGGAATTTCTCAGAGGAGAGGTTTGATGTTGTAGATCTCGTGGAAAATGTCTAATAATGATCATCAGTCATTTGTCTGCTGAAATACAAACCTGCTCTTTGCTTTGGCAGTAGCCTTGGGTATGAGCTTGGGAGGTTTAATTTTAGAGAATTACACTCGGTCTTCTTCTCTCAGAGTACAGAATAGTGCAGTGCCATAGTTACCACAGCTGACTCTGTTAATACATGGGGACTTGATATGTTTTCTGCATTGATTAGATGAACATTAGCAAATTATACTGACATTGGGAACAGCAGAATTTATTTTGTCTCCTTAAAAAAAAAAAAATAAAAAGGCAAAATATTCAGTTCTCTATCAGCCATCAGTTCACTTTAGGCTGCATGTAAGGACAAGAATTTTCCATTGTGGATTCTGATTTTTTCATCAAAATGCAGTATTTAAATAAAATGCTATGCTCCATTTTTAATCAGCACCGTACAGGTGTAAATAGGGCACCATTTTGAATTTTGTGATTTAGCTGACCTGGCAGAGATGTTCCAGTACAACAATCCAGGATAAAATTTTTGGGTGCAGCAGCCATTCTTTAGCCAGCACCCAGCCTCAGCTGCCTCACTTCTGGTGGGTTTGAACACTGCACACAACAAACTTGCAATATGCGCTTCAGAGATACCTGAGAAACCAGCATGATATAAAAAAATAAGAGAGAGCATAAGAATCGAAAGTGTTTGGTATATTGGGAAACCAGGCCACTCTTGTTTCAATATTTTTTTGTCTGCAGATTGAGTTTAGATATTCATATATGAAAATTGGGAAGAATTTTTATCTTCTAAGGCTGCGCTGTGAGATGAAAGGTTCTTCTTTAAAGGCCTATTTTCCCCCTGTCCTTCTGCTTTTTAAATAAAAGCAACTCTTTTCAATTTATTTATTTATTTCTTTCTTCCCCTTTGGTCCCCCCTCACAGAAGCTGCCTCTTTCCCTAGCTCTATGACACCTGGTTGTGGTGCCAGGCAGCTGTCAGGACATCCACTCCATGAATTTCCACACATGGAAATTAATCCAGCTGCAAAAGGCTTTATGTACATCCATCACCCCAGAATTAATCCATCCATCACTCCCAGCTCTAATCACCCCAGAATTAAGGCTGGCACCAGCAATATCCAACCTCTGCACCTCCCACACCACTGCGTGGCATTGCTCTGTGCTGAGGTCTCCTTCCTGTGCTGTTAAATCAAACTAAAACAACAAATGAGCTTCAAAATTGATCATTGCTGCTCTGGAAACAGTTGTTTAACTCCTTCAAAGTCTGTTTACGTTTGACATTTCTTGAGTAGAGTCCTTTAGAGATAGATATCTTTTTGTAGATCTTCAAACTGAAACTCAAGGCAAATTCAAAAGACCGCAGCTCTTATCAGGGAACTTTGAAAAGTGGATTACTCTGCTTTGGTCTGAAGTTACAGTCCTGCATTTTTCTGTACCTCTGGGTGACTTTATGGTTTTACACCAAGGAGAGCAGTGTGGCTGAATCTGTGCCTGCTTGCTTTAAATTGTACAGGCTCAAATCTATTGCTTCTTACTGCACTGACCCACACAGAGGGCACTGAAATCCAGCAGTGCTTCCATGGTTTCCAAAATCTGAAGCAGTAGTTGTGGCTGGATTGTGCTGTCTGCAGTTAACAGCTCTGTTTGGAAGGAATGTGGTAATGAATTTATTCTGGACCTGTGTTCAGTGGCGGTACCTGCAATGCATGTCACCAGGTTTGTCCAGCTTTAATTTGGGCACCCTGGAATTCAACCCCTTCTTCTTGTGGCATTAGAATAGAAAATTGGGTTTAATTCTGTTGTTACTTCTTTCGAAACTCCTGCTGCCCGATTTTCCAATAAGGCAGTTAGAGAAAACGCTAAGTAAATACAGACTTAATGGCATTTTCAAGAGCCCTATAAAGAACTAATTCTTTCACTAATTACCAACTTTTCAGGTGCATCTCAGTCACAAATAACTTGGGAACTACAGTAAAACTCCTTGTTTGTCTTCTACTCTGCCTCTAACAAGAGAATTATTGGTTGTTTCCTTGGGCTGTGCATTCCACAGGGATGGCAGGGGTCCAGCCCAAGCCATTCACTGGGAGTGTTTGTTGTTCCTTTAAAGGGATCCTTCTGTTCTGGGCAGGGAACTGGGAACTCTTTGGGTCAAACTGGGATCCCTTTGCTCTGGAAAACTCTCAGGCTGCAGGGCAAGAGCTTGGCCCCAGGAATTCTGCATGGCAGGAGGCACAGGCTGTGGGGAAAGAGCATTCCCTGCAGAAGCAGCACTCCCCACCCTAAAGATGATTCTGAAACTTTATTGATTATCTATTCAAAGGATGTAAACAGATACGAGCAAATGTCAGTGAAAACTAAAGGTGATTTCAAAGTGAGAGTAACAAGAAGAGATACAAGCAATATAAATCACTTGTTATCACTGATTTACATTGGTACTTCTGCTATCAGGATTTTTCACTTCATACTGAATTGTTCCTATCAGTTCAATGAGTTTATTGATTTACACCTCTGGAGCAGTCAGAGCATGACTTTCAATTACAGTGTTTTCAATACTGGGAATATTTGTTTGTTTTAATAGGGACAGGAGTGTGGGGAAAGCAATGCTTCCAAAACATACTTTTAATTTTGTGGTACCCAAGAAGACAAACACCACTTGGGGATACTGTGGGTTGTCCCATAAGAGAATCCTTTATATTCCAGCTTTAACCTTCTTTCAGTTGATAATCCTTTAGAGTTTCAGAGCTTAAAAACTCCTTCTTAAATTGAAAATACAGGTGGGTAAAATCACTACAAAACTGTGACTTTAGGGGATTATGTTGGGCAAAATAAACCTAATAATGTTTTTTATGTAAGTGTCCAGAAAGCTGATATTCAATATCAGTGTTTGATACTTCAGAGATGGAGAGGGAAAGGGAATATCTGATTTAAAAAAAAAAAAAATCATAAATAGGGTACTCAGTAAATGTTAATTAGAGCAAAAATATTAATTAAGTGTTAAGACAGCATAGTGTAAATTGGAATCTTTTACATATTTCTGTGTAGGGAATTTTGTGCATTGAACACTTTTCTAATAATCAAAATCTCAATAGATTTTTCTAACGTTTATTAGAACTTGCAATCCGTGGTGGCCAAGTGTCTGGCATAGCTTGATTTTAATGGAATGAGGTCTGGAGTGAGTTTTGTGGCATTTTCTCTTCCATAAAATATTCTACTAGGAACATTCTTTTCAATATTTTTTTCTAAATTGTTGTAAAAAGGAAATGATGAAAGAATCATTACTTTTAAGCAGCAGAAAATGAATGTTTTGCCTACAGCAAGGATCATGAGGGTGCTTGTTAAACTGTTTGCAGCATCTATTTACAATCAGCTCGATCCAACCCAACATCCACCCAATATTTAATCTGGCCATATATTAAAGAAAAACTACTGCAAAAATATAGGATCGATTTCTCAACATCTTCATGAAAAAATAGGGACACTCGACCTCTAGAACAGCTTTTGGATCTCCTTAGTCAGGGGGAAAAAAGTTCCTCAACCCTTGTGTGTTTTCTGCAGGTGTGCCAGCCCTACTCATCCCCTGAAGCTTTGCATGTTTAAATAATCCTAAATTTGACATCAATTACTCCACTGAACTTACGGTTTTTTCACTATCTGCTGGAAAGAAATCTGCTCAAAGCTCACCTTCCCCAGTTATCCCCAAAGCCAAGCAATGTCTGGTTCCAGCCTCACATCTAGCTGCTCTGTTTGAGGGAAACATGTCGTGGTTTGCTGAGGACAAGGAGAGAGGAGAGAGCAGCTGGAGCATTCCTGGAAAGCAGAGCTGGTGGTTTGCCCTGATTTCCCTTCCCAAAGGCTGGGCTGGGCTCTCCTGAGGGCAGGGAATGATGTCCCTTTGTGGGCAGTGCTTCAAAACTCATCTTTGCTGCTGCAGCTTCCCCTGGCATTTGGCTCCAGCTGTTCCACACAGCTGTGCATCTGCCAGGGGTGCCACGCGCCTCTGGAACACCTTCCCTGGGCCCAGAAGGAGTGCTGTGAAACCCAGCTCTGCCAGCCTGCTCCAGGGACAAAGCCTGTGGAACTCATTTGGGTTTTGATTGAGGTGGAAGGGGCTGTTGGAGTTTCCAGCTGCTGAACCGCTCAGCACTGACACAGTGGAAGTTCTCCTTGCATCTCCTCCTCCTCAGCAGCTCACCTGTGCCCCCAGAGCTGCCCGGGAGGGAGGGCAGGGAGCCAGGCTGCCTCTCTTTGTGATGATTCCTTGGAAAAAAGGCTCTGGGAGGAGGGGAGCACGGAGGTCAGCAGGAAGGGAGGTGTTTTCCCTCCTGGAGGAGCGCTTTCCTCCTTCTGCTGAACCCAGGGGCATCGCCCGGGCGGCAGAGAGGCTTTGAACAGAAAACGGAATGTTTTGTCTGGGAAGGTTTCCTAACAGCTTTTCAGTTGTTATCAATTCTGTGAAAGCCTCCCAGCCTGGATTTTGTTCATTACTAGTTCTTCTCTTTTTTTTCTTTCTTTTTCCCCGTTTTGTTTTTCTTTCCAAAATCTTGCTGCTTTCACCTGCCCGGGACGAGAGGTGGAATTTTCAACTGAGCTGTTGGATTCCTGGTTCTCATGGTGTAAAGCTGCCTTCCAAAAATTGATACAAAACTGCAAGCCTGTCTGTCCCCCTTGAAAAATGCATCTGCTGGACTATCTGTCGAGTCCTTTCTACAGGATTTTCTCCTGTAGAAAATCATTATTTCTTCAAGTGACATTGAGGGAATGTTGGTTTTGACAGAGCCAAATACGCTGCCCTGCCTCGTTGTTAAAAAGCACCTTGAGAAAAGAAATTGATCAAGGGGAAAGAGAAAATGCTTTTAAAAAATGTCTTTTTTATGTCTCTTGTAAGCCTGCCTTCATCTTCCCTTCCTCTGTGCACTAGTCTTTGCTCGTTTGAGGATGGCACTGGCCCTTCCCTTCAAAACTGGCATAAAACCCACTGCTCTTGGAAGTGATAAATGCATCTCTTTTGACTAGAGTGAGGATTGGAAAATTGTAATGCACAATATTGGCTCTAAACTGTTAATTCACGAGGCATAAACAGTGTGTAACCCTGTGATTGATTGAGAGGTTACTGTCAGGCTGGAAATCTTTCACGCTAACCAAGGCTTATTAGGGGAGGAAAAGCAGCCAGAAGAACTTTCAGTACCAGCTGCTGCCTCACCTCTGCACTCAGAGATACTTGGAAAAGCATTTATAAATGATAGATAAAATGTATTGATTAGTGCAGACTTGGCCACTAAGGCTGGAGAAGACATCATTCAAAAGTACAGGATTTTCAATGGGTGTGTTGGATAACAGGCAAAACGTGGGAAAAAATTACAATAATTACAAATGATGGGACTTGGCACTAATTAAAGAAAAATGTGTATGTAGAAATCCATCATTAGCAGCTGTTGTGTCTGGTCAGTGGCAGGATCATCTCTGGGCTGGCTCTCCATGATCCCATTGCTCTCCTGGCCCAGGGAATATTCCCTTTTTGTCTCTGAGCTGGGAGAGGGAGGGAAATTCCTGAGAATCCCAAAGAGGTCTGGAAAAGCAAGCTGCTGAATCTGAGGTTTTTCTTAAAAATGTGGCTCAGTTGTTTGAGGTGTTATTGCCACAATGTCAAATAAAGGTTAAGATCATTGGATAAGTAAGCAACTAAATGTTGTTGTTGTTGTTGTTGTTTTCTGGCAAGTTATACAAAAAAATCTTGGCATTCAGAAACAAACCAATTAAACTTTTAAAATATTTTCATTATTAGGATTTTGTTCGCTTTTTAAAAAAAAAATGAAATTAGACATGAGGAAATGAATTGGGTAAATCACAGTAAAAAGAAAAACTAATTTGAAAATGCTAAAATGAAACGTTTTTTCATTTTTTGTAGAAAAAAAAAATACATACTAGTGTTCTAGTGTACACACCTTTAAAACCTGAGGTGAACTTGCAAAGGCTTTGGAACTCACTTCATGGACACCCTCTTAAAACAGAATTAACTCCTTCTTTAGGGGTTGCAGTGATGGAGGTTTCCCTTGTCAAAACTGAGTTGCACCAAACACTACAAAACCCAGATGAAGTGATGTTTTAGGGTATGAACAGCTCTTGTAACTAATCAGGTAGATTATAGTTTACTCTGTTTTTTTCCCCCTCTCTGGAAGAATTCCTTGCTGGAAATAGCAAAGTGAAGGATACTGGGTTAAAAGAAATTGGACAAAAATGAACCTTGCTCTGGTCCAGCGTGACTGAGGCGCTGCTGAGCTCAGCCAGGCTTCACTTTGTGGTCTAGGGAAGGGTTGTGGTGGTGGTTTGGTCCTTAAGTTAGCTTTTATTTGGCCTTCTGTAAGTTATTTGTCATGAGGCAAAAGTAATGATAATGCTGTTAATAATAATAAATAAAAAAGATAAAGGGGAATATAAGCAGGAATGCACATCCTCTCCTACAAAGCTGACAGTCACCCATCTGCAGCCACGTTCTGCCCTGTGGGCTCTGATTTGCAGGCAGTAAATCCAATCCTGCTGCAGCCAATGTATTTTAGGTGTTTTTCTAAAAGGAATTTGGTCCCCTCCAACTTTCCCAGACATGTGACATTCTCTCAGCATCATCTTTTCTGTGCTTTTAAGGGAGCAGTTGTGTTGGGCTCGAATCATTGCAGTGCAGCTTTAGCTTTACAGTGGTGAAATTCATGAGGGCTGGGTGAAACGAGAGTGCAGTGAAACAAACACTGCAGTGAAACGCTTTGGTATGCTGATCAAAAACGGTATGAGTCAGAGGAGCACAAGGATTTTGGAGAATAATTATAAATATTACAAAGCAGAAGCCTTGGATGCTGTGGTTTCTCAGTGAACTTCAATCCTAACCTCCTTCTTACTTTTGACATGTTTCATCTTTTTTGCTCAGCCTACTGCATCTGAATAATGAAATAGTGACGCTGACACCGAGGCACTGATTTACTCTTCTCAATATTTCACACGTTTTCCTCAGTTTTGCATCTGTTTTCTTGCTGGCAGCAACCTCTTCCATCAAAACTGTCAGTGGTTTTTAGAGCCACGAGTTTAAGGAAAAAATAGGAGGAAAAAAGCTCCTCCAAACCCTCTGAAGTGAATTTCTTTACTTCACAAGCACTTCATATGGTAGTTTTCTCTCAAGAAGATAGATAGTAGAGATAGTTGAAAAAGAAAAATGGCAATTTAGGAGATCACTGGGTAGTGCCAGTGGCTGCCTGCTCTCAGGAGGTGTCAGAGCTGCTGGGAAGGGACCATTAAGCTGTTTGTGTTCCAGGAGAGGTGGGAAGGGCTGGGGTTGGAAAGGGGGCTCAGCTAAACCCACTCCTGCACCTGTCAGAAGTGCTGCAGGGAGAGCTCGGAGTGCTCTGGAAGATGTGCTGGTTTCTCTCTGGGATAAAGGAATTCTCTGGCTCTGCTGAAAGGTTCCTGCTGTTGTGACGACTGTAAATCACGTTTTCTGAGGAGGGGGCTCCAAACACGGAGCCAAGGCAGGGGTTTGTGTATGAGCTGCAGATCTCACCTGCACCACCACAAAACATGCTTTGCTTGAGCAAAACCAGCAAAGTTTCACAGGGAAAAACTCCTCTTTCTATCCTTAAATCTATGAAAGATCCCCTTCACCTGTGGGAGGATGCCAGATAGAAATAAGAAACAGGAAGGACATTTGGTAAAGTCATAATAGCGATGGAAATCAGAGAGAATTTATGAAATATATATAATTTGAATTTCATAACCTATAAATCCTTAATGATAATATTGTTCTATGCTTCTCAATTTAATAATCTACTATAAATTTTACAGTTCATTACAATAGAAACTAATTATTCTCTTCCCACATTTGTCTTCAAGTAGAAGATGTGGGGAAATGAAAGCAGGCAGACACTTTAGTGGCATAAATTTAGAATATTAAAGGTTTAACAAGAAACTTTCATGGCATTGCAATACACTTCAGTGCGTGCTATTTCAATTTCAGTATGTTTCTTGCTGTTCCTAAGTTATAATAAGTTTTAAAAAGCAGGAAATAAGGCTTCAAAAGCAATTTCCAAATATCTCTATTCAGGAAGTAATAATAGTAATAATTTTCTTGCTTGCTGACTAATGCTAGTGAATGAAGATACCACAAAATTCTTTGGGAAGAGAGAAAAAGGGTGCTTAGAGCTGAGGGGAAGAGCTGAGCATGGAATGTGTAAATCCATTCCTCCAGGGAAACAGGTCCATAAATTGGAATGTCAGGCAAGCGAAGTTTATTTTTTTTAAAATTGATTTGCAAAGTCTATTACAAAGCTTGGACTTGTGATCAGACACCAGATCCTCAGTCCTGTGGTGGGTTTGGGTCAGGGATGATGGCAGCTGTTGTAACAAAAAATGGCAGCATAAATTGCCTGGAAATGTCACTGCAGTGCCCAGCATGAAACAGCAGGAGAGGTCTTTTGGGATGTCCTTTTTCATTAGGAGGTATGAATTTGCTGTTGCTGAGGCTGGTGCTAATCATACTGTTTGCTAGCCATCATCCCAAACATTCACAATCCCCACATTCCTAAAGATGCATTGGTGTGAGTATGCAACATTTCCTGGTCCTGTATTTTCAGGTTGTGCTTCTTTAATTTTCAGTTTGCAGCTCAGAGTTGGAAATTTGTTTTTTTATGACCTCTGAGATTCTAAAGTAATCATTTTCTCGGGGTAAGACTGATTGCCAAGTACACCTTGAATGTATATTAATAAATTTGATATAAATTCCTTTCTACTTCCATAATCAAGAAACAAATTTCCTCTACCATGGCAAGCACGGTTTTGATGATCACCAAAAATAACATCCTTCCTAAAGAAACTCGAGATAATTGGGGATAAAACCATAATTTTCCAAAGGTGACATTATAAGTGATAAATTATTGTTGAGATTCCCATCAAAAAAGAAGAGAAAACTCATATTAAAAGAAGTTTCCATGACAGTATTGAATCCTAAGATGTAAAAGAGCTATTTTGAATTGTGTGCACATCCAGTCTCCTGCTGTTACTGTGTTTCAAGATGCAGAAAATGGAGAAGAACACACAGAAGACCAAGAGGATTCCCATTTCCCAGTCATTATTTGTTGTTTCAGAGAAAAGCACTAAGTTTTCTGGGATCAAAAGGAAAAAATATTCTTAATTCTTTCCCCTGTAAATTCACTCAGCTGTTTTGGGGTGGAATCAGCTGCGTTATCACAAATCTCATGTGCAGCACACCCACACACTGCTCTTCTCTGGTTAATTCCTTCCTGGGATCAGAAAAGGGGAGTTGTAGCTTCATGTCCTGAGGGGTCATTTAGACACCAAATGGGATTTCTCCTGGTAAACTGCAATAACAGAAATCTGACCATTATCATTGTGTCACTGCAGTGCCACTGCTAAGAATCTGCAAATTCAGAGTTCAAAACAGCTCTGTTAAACTTTCAAGAAATTAAATCTTTTGGACTGTTTAGACATTATCTGCTTTAGTGCCAGGAAATTTGTTCCCTTTGGTGATTTAAATATTCATAAAATTAACATTAATGACTCTATACCCAGTGAATTTCTATTACTGTTTAGATTCATTACATTTTCTCTAACATATTCAGCTCCTTAGTCATTTTCCCAATCTCATTGATATGGTGTAACGTTTTTCCAGTAAATTGAATAGCTACCTAATCCCTCTTTGATCATTTTATAGTAAACTGTGAAGTTTATTTCCAGAAACCAGATTGTTAACTGTGAAAATCTGTAAATTATTTATCTCCTAGAAACTATTTTAATGCTGATTTAGTTGTCAAGTGTATTTTTATATAACAGTTTTAATTAAGTTTTTCAAAAGGCTTCCAAGCATATGTCCCTACCTCACACACATTTTGAGCTAAAAATATGATTTTTAGTTTGTTTTCTGATTTTTTTTTTCCTGGAGTGTAAGAGAATATAGAAATGTATAGAAATAATGCTACTTGCTGACTTTTAATTCCATTTGTGGTTGTAAGGGCTTCTTCCTCACCCAATTATGTCTGACCCTGGCAAACAATGGTGAAGGTGGAAAGAAAAAGCAAGGTGAGCCAACAGGTCCACGCAGCAGTTCTTTGTGTGTGCAGGGCTGGGGGCAGGTGGCTGTGCTGCAGGGAAAGGTTGATCAGAAGGAGATTCTGCAGAACGTTCAAGTCAGGTTCTCTTTGTGAAGAGATTTCTGGGCTCAGCAAGAGTGAGCTTTGTGTTCTGAAAACTCCGAGTCAGGACATTAATGCTTTACCATGGAAAGGGTCCAAAAAGGGGGACAGAGGACAGAGGAGTCACCAGGGTGATGAGAGGGATGGAGCGCCTTTCCTGTGAGGAAATGCTGGGAATGTTCAGTCTGGAGAAGAGAAGTTTTGTGGAGATCCAGTTCTGGTCCTCCAGTACCTGAAGGGAGCCTGCAGGAAAGATGGGATGGGGCTGTTGGCAGGGGCCTGGGGGGCCAGGAATGGCTTCAGGCTGACAGAGAGCAGGGTTAGATGGGATACTGGGAAAAATTCTTCCCTGTGAGGGTGGGGAGGCCCTGGCACAAGGTGTCCTGTGGCTGCTCCTGGATCCCTGCAGTGCCCCAGGCCAGGCTGGAGCAGCCTGGGACAGTGGAAGGTGTCCCTGCCCATGGCAGGGGTGGGATGGGAGCATCTCCTACATCCCTTCTAATCCAGGTCATTCCATGATGGTTCCAGATTCCCTTACAAAGCAAGGAGTAGTGGAGGGGGCAAATGCCCCCCCTCTGTTACTGATAATGTGCTTTAAGCAGACCCATCCATGCTGACCATCTCAGTGCAGTTTTTCCAGCTCTCTTGCTGCTGGAAAATCCTCTTCCTCTGGGATTTCCTGACACGTCCTTGCTGCATTCAAGGGACTTTGCTGCTTGTTTCTGGAACTGTGCTGGGACGGTTGGCAGCGGGTTCCTGCTGCCTTTGAACGTGGTGTGCCCCATTCAGCAGTGTAAAGGGAGATGTGAGCACACACCTGTAGCATTCTGAGTGTTCATTTACTGGGGATGATCACCCCACCCCTGCTACCCTCATTTATGGACTGAGAGGCTGGAGCTGTGCTAATAAATCAGAGGCATGGAACACAATGTGTTCACAGCATCAACTTCTGAGCTTCCAGAACAGATTGAAAAAATTCAGACTCTCCACTGGGAATAGTCCATGGACTGAGTTAAATTCTGATACAGGATTTATTTATAATTCTACCAGAACTACTTTAGCAATTTCATACCATAGGCAATTGAGTTTTGGTCCCAGTAATTGTTTATTCCTTTGTGCTGTTGAATTTAATCCTATATGTGTATCCTTTGGGTCTGTGTGTGTGGAACCTTTCCTGCACCAGCCATTCCCAGAAGGGCAGTGTTTGCTGTACTTGTGTCCAACAGCACAGTGCTTGCATGGATAAAATGGGATAAAAATGACTGAAAGGTTACAAAAAACTTAAATGACTTTTACAGGTCCTGAGAATGTTGTTGGTCCTGTTGTTTTTGGGACTCTAAAATAGTTTGATGAATACTACAATTTTAAATTAATGGAATTATGAACATATTTAAAGAACTATTGAGGAGCTCCTTCATATTCAGTTACTGCTTTTTTTTTTTTTTTTTTTTTTTCCAGGGCAGGAATCTCAGCTTTACCAATAGGTTATTCTTGTTCTTCCCTCAGGAAATCATGTCCTGTCAAGCCCTTGCCTCAGAATTTCAGTCCTCTTAGTAAAATGCATTGAGTAAAATACCATGTAGCAAAAATAATTAAAAATAATGCTAAGGGACTGGAATTTAAAAAAAAATTATTTATTTGTATATTTAAAAAAATCTGAACAGAAAAATATATGATCAGGTGAAAAATGGGATCCCAATATTTCCACTCAAAACCACACAGCAAATATTCAGCACCACTTCTGCCAGCAATGGAGATGTTGTCATTCTTCATTATGATATATCAGGCATCTTTTAAGAAACTTTCTGAGGTGATCTGGAAAACTTCAGATGTTGCTGACATTTTCTGTGTTAAAGTGATATACTGGAACAATTGCCTTTGGGTGTTTATAGCAATATATTTCTTGCAGTGCTTTTCTGATTTCATCTTCTAATATGCCTGGAACAGGGAGTACTTTTCTTTTTTCCACTGATGAGTGTGCTCTGCATGTTGTATTTGTGTGTATCCACTGAGCAGTGTGGATGGAGGTGTCTTGGTTATTTATAACTAAAAGCAATTATTTTTACTGTGAATTTGTAACAGCTCCAGCTGCGGTTGTTTAGATAATATATAATGTTTATTTTTTTCTTGTGCCATCGTGTCCACAAAAAACTTCATGCCTACAGAGGGGAGAGAGTCTTCATTAATATTTGGTACAGCAAGCTGGTAAATGCAAACTAAGCCCCAAAAACTTTGGGCATAAAACCCCTCCTAAATATGAATAAAACTGAAATGTGTTCTCCTGCTACAGGGAGAAGAATTCTCCTGCCTCAGTCCCATCTACTGACCTGCACTTTTAATTCTGTTAGTTTGGTTGTCCTTTTCATATACAACCAAATCCTTTGTTTCTACATCTCTTTTTTGCACTTCCTGGAGTTTTGTTTGGTTTTTTGTTTGTTTGTTTGTTTGTTTGTTTGCCTGATCCCTTCTCCCATCCACGAGTGTGTTCAGATATTAACTCCAGGTGCTCCTCTGTCCTGCAGCCTGCTCTGTGACACGCCCTAAATTTTCTGTTCTTCTAAATGAGGTGAGAATTCTTAAATGCATTTTCAAACATTAAATTATTACTGTGCATGGGAAGGATGAAATGGCCACACTTCCTCTCCCCCGTGGATGGGCTTTGGCATTTTCTGCCCTAACTTTGGCTTTGGCATTTAGTTCTCTGTTGAATTCTTTCCGAGGCCATCTAAACTTTTATTGACGTTATAACAAACCCCTCAAGAGAGGAAAGCCTCACTGCCATAAACAGTGGAATAAGTGAGATCTGTCTGCCTGCAGCCAGTGGCAGGACAAGCTGCTGATCTTGCTGCCGCTCCAGGGTGCTGAATAGCCAAGAAAAGGGAAGAATACTGTGGAGCAGTAACGTGCATTAATTAGCTGCATGATGTATCCCAGTAATACCTGTATCACTCCCACTAAGTCTGGATCAAGCAATTCAAAGACTGGGCTTGTGTTGTGAGAGCAGGGAGGATCTGTGCAGGCCCATTTGGTAATACCTCGGCATTAAGATTTTAACTGTGCATGTTATGCTGAGAAGATGATTAATTGCTAGATTAAAAATAACTTTTTGATCTGGAAATATCTAATACCTGCTGCCCACAGAGACTGGTATTAGAACAACTAACTGTGGAAGTTCATGAAACACCAGCCTTGTCTTGCCACAGGCCCTTCCATCACTGGGGCAGAGGGATATGGTATTGCTTTAACTCTGAGCCCAAAGACCCTCAGAGGTCATGGCAGGCAGCAAAGCAGTTTCATGCTACAGAAAGGCTCCAGTTGCCTGCTGACCTCACTTAAACCCCAGCAAAACCCACCTAAAAGTTGCATTGAAGCAGATTAACTCAGCAGCGAGTGCTGTCTCTGCAGACATAAGGCAGGCTGGGATTTTCACAGGCATCTCCCCAAATTCCACCTGTGAGCTCTGGCTTTGGCACGGTTCTCTCAGCCAGGTGGGAAGTTCCTGCTCAGTTCCCTGCGCTTGGCTGAGCTCACAGCACTGTCCCTGTGTGGATGAGGCTGGATCACGGATCTGCCCGTGGAGCTCCAGCAGACCCAGTTCTGATGCTCTGAACTAACCCAGTGATGCCTTAGGGTTTGAGCTTTTCTATTTTTCATATCTTTGTAATCCTGCAGTTCTTTAGTGCATAATTCCAACTTCATACAGAGTGTGAGATGCTGTCTTCCCATTTTGGGCAGACACAACAATCCCTCTCCAGGCAATCAAGGACACCTCACTGCCTCAGGCCCTGAGAGATGGAAACAAAAATGAGTCTGAGGGGAGCAAACTGGGGCTAAATGACTTCATTACCCAAAGCTGTAATTAGAAAATTAACCCCCAATATACAAATGCCCCAAACTTACAGAAGTATGAAAACCTTCATCGTGAACCATCATCTATTTTTGGGCGTAGCCCCTGGGGGGCTTTGTCTGCCCTAAATGTACCTGAAGGCCCTTCAATAAATAGAACTGCTTTTACTCCCTTAGTTTTGTCTGGCCTCTGCTTTTAGGTAGCCCAGAGAAGGACCACCAGGACGTGGGGGCCATGTCACCTCACCCCTCAGGCCAGGTGACAGTGACACTGAGCAGAGGCACCAGGCAGTGCTGAAGGAGAGGAGGTGATGTCACAGGTTCCATGTGCTGCCCCCAGGATGGGAGCATCTGGCTGGGGATAAGGAACAGCTGGGGAAGCACAGCTTCACTCTGCACAGCTGTTTGTTCAGCGAGCAGGAGTCAGGGGTGTCAGTCCCCCACCACGCTGGAGCCTCAGCACTGCACTGCACTCTGGGGGTTTCTCTTGGACTTTCCCTGTCACCAAAGAAACCTCACTTAATCTTCTCTCAGAAAAAGTGCAATCAGAATAAGGAATCTGCTAGATTCCTGAGTCAATATGTTGAATTTTAATGGATTGGCTGTATGCACGTGTGTCTGCCTGTTAAACACGAATGTGCTCTTTAAACTTACAGAGCTCTGCATATAAATCAGTGGAATGGTTCTGAACACACACAGAAATCAAATAAAGGAAGGTATGGCCAGGGAAGTGTTTTTCCAGATTACAGTATAATAGCAAATATATATATTATAGATATTAAATATATATATATATATATATATATAGATTAGATAGATATAGATATAGATATAGATATAGATATAGATATAGATATAGATATAGATATAGAGAGAGAGAGAGAGAGATAGATAGATATAGATATATATAATATTTGCTATATAATATAATAGCAAATTGAAACTGTAGTCCCTTCCTGGAATGGAGAGGGGTATTAGGCATTTGTGAGTTCATCTCAGGCACATCAGAGGATCAGGCTCCTTCCCCTGCAGGAGCTGCTGGTGTATCTGCCAGCTCAGGCACTGACATTTTGTGAGAGCTGTGCTGCTGCCTCTCCCAGCTCCTCACAGACAGATCTGGCTGGGAGCTGATGCTGTGATAGGCAGGGAGCTGCACCAGATGACATAATAGTCTTACCTGACCTTAAAATCTTGCAATAAAAATAACAATAATAAGGCAAAATACCTCAAAGTTTCAAGCCTAAATATTACAAAATACTGAAATTTACTTGGTCTGCCACTTGCTACGCTGCTGTGAAGTTTAAAAAATTTACTTTGATAATTCATAATCATATGCAAAGGAGTGCCGTACAGACTTGGATGTTATGAAGACAAAATTTCAGAATTCTAGACTTTACCTGCATGCCTTAGACCACAGTTTTGAAGTTCTGAGTTTTACTTTGGTCACCTTTTTATATGAAGTTTATAAATCAGCACTTGTAAATAACTTTTGCTTAGCATACAAAATTGACTCCTGTGGCTGATTGTTCATGTACCCTGATGTTATGGAAGTAATCATTGAGGTGACCACATACCTAATCAGTACATTACTTTTCTGTCCTTTTAAATCAGGGGAGAATTATTAAATGCATTTTCAAAAATTAAAACTGATTTTTGAAGCCTGGACTTAATGGAAGGAAAATTTCTTTCTGTCAGAAAGAGAAGCTTCTATTTGTATGGGATCAACCTTATCTGTATGGACCCAAGAAAAGGTATTTTGATTTTTAATAGGATTCTCTGGGCAGATATGATCAGTATCCACAGGTTAAAACTGGGAACAGGACTTGGAAGAAGGCGGGGTAGAAAGGTGTGTAAATAATCTGAGCCCAGCCACGCAGGAAAATGCAGAAGCACCATCTCCCCCACCCACGTGCAGCATTGGAAGGATTATTTCAGTAGCAGACAACAACAACATGCTAATAACAAAATCATATTGCAGGAAAATCTCTTAACCTGGTTTTCATTTGATTCCAAGGCACAAATACCTTGGAATACCTGAAGAGAGGGTTTCTTAGGATGGTATTTCACACCTTTACCCTTGTGTCAAGGACACCCTGCAAACAGGCTTTAAAATCCTCACTGGAGTGATGTTGTTACACCTGTACAGAGAAAAGCCTCGGAGCAAGGTGCAGCAGTGTGCTCTGGGACCTGGCCTTCCCCTGAGTGGCTTTAGCAGGATCCCTGTCAAATATTACATTTTATGCTGCTGCTTGCTGAGATTTTTACCTGGGTGAGATCAGCCCATGGTCCCTGAAGGGTTAAGGACAGGGCAGGAGTCACTTTAAAAAGACATGAAGTCTCAGTGCAAGCATGGAAAGCAAGGCCAGTTGTTGCACAGTTCAGAACTCAGCGCCTGAGAATAGCAATGGAAAATTATTTATAAAAACATTAGAAGCTCAGATTAATGCTCTCTGTCACCTTGGTGTAAAATCTAATGAATGCATGCCAAGATGAAGTGGCAATTCTCCAGAAGCCCGTCCTGTGATGTCTTCACCCTCAAGTCTCTCACACTCTTTATCTCCAAGGTCCAGACTGGGCTCTGTGTCAGGCAAAAACTACAAAAGTTTCCTCTGTTGTGTGCTGGAAATCTCTGTGGCCTGTGCAATGTGCTGTGTGCTCTTTCCCTTCCTCTTGGCCTCTCAGCTCCCTCAGCAGTGCTCTGGAGCCCTGTCCCATCCTCACTGAAGGGAAAGCAGGGAATGAGGAGAAGGATGGGATCCCCTCCATGACCTGTGATCTCCTCCCCTTCCACTGCTGACAGGTGCTGGGGTGAATTCTGTGCTAATGGGAGCTTCTGAGCTGCTGGGGTAAAAATTAAATGCCTGGCACAGGGAAATTATCACATGGTTAAAGGGCCAGACTTTGCTTCAGGAGCTCTGCTGAAGACTTTTGTTTGATTTGTGGCACGACACTTAATCTTCTGTATTTCCCCTACAAAGTGTGGATAATATTGCCTTCTCTTAGTCCAAAAGAGGGTGATGATTCACACAGGCCAGAAAGGAAAAGAGATACAAAATTATGATGAATTTTCAGTTTTAAAAGGCTCCTATTGATGCGCCGTGCAGAGGATCTGGAGCACATATTAAATGAATTATTACTGTTTTCTCTTCCTGGGAGCCTTTGTTTCTTCTCAGCCCCTGAACATTCCAAGTTCCTGATACAAGGTTTACTCTGAGCAAACACTCTTTCTCTCAGAGCTGCTTTTACTTTAGATTGAATGAGAAAAAGGGGAATAAATGAATAAAGAACTAACACAAGACCAACATGAGAGAAAAGGCAGGAACCATTCTCTTTATCTCAGCCCTTTTGAGTAAATTTTTAGCCCTGTTTTGAAGCAGAGAGCGTGGGACAGCATTGTTTAAAGGGATACTAATGGAACAGAGATTCACTAGCTCATTTCTTAGCAGAAATAGTTTGCTGTCTTCCTCCTTTCACCAGTTTCTCCAGAAATCCCTTCTTTCTTAAAATATCTTCATCCATTTCATCCATACATTTTTGTCCAATTTCCTTTGACATGACAACTGATCTCTTGCATCTCAGTATTTTAGGATGTTTGGACTGAATTGTTTTGTGTACTCTTGGATATTGAAAGCACTTTTCTTTCTCTTTTGATAACCTTCCACTATCATTTTCTTTCAACTGCTTTCTTGAAAAAACTTTCACTCTGATGCTGAGATGGCTTGCTAAATGTCACCAAATTATTTGTGAATTTTGAGTGAATATAATTGAGAATAAAAGGGTGATAAGGGTCGGGAGAACACTGAGAATACATGACTCAGCTATGTAAAGCTCATATAACAGAAAACTTGGAATCCAGTCAAAACTAGATTGAAGATAATACTCATACTACATGAAGTACACAGTTAAAAAAGGGGTTAGTGCTCTTGTAATCCAGCTTACCTGTGAAATTTAGGAGCATTATAAACCCTGAGCAGTTTGTGCCAGCTGTGACAGTTAGGTGGCCTCGATCCATTCAGAATAAACTTCTCTGAAAACCACTAAGGAGTTTTTTATTTTGTGTCCCTTCCTTTCTGATCCTGGGCAGAAATATGCAGATATCCTCTCTCAGAACAGCTTGTGACTCGCCCTGTAACCTCACTCATGTCTGATGCTTTCTCATGGCAGTGGCTCCAGCTTTGTAGATAATTTTTGTTTTCCTCCTCTGAATCATGGCACTTTTTCACTTGGTTGAGAATGTTCATCAGGCTCATAAAGAGCAGTCAGGACCTGCAGGAATGTGAGTTATCAGCTGAAGGAGGCATAGTGCTTAGATCACACATCTCTGCCCCAACCTTCCTGCCTCAGCCAGTGCTGCCTGTGTGGGCTGGAGGGAGGAACAATAAGAAATTGTTCCCTCAGCTCCCCTTCTGTCACAGCTCCTGCAGTCCAGACCCACCCTGATCAGCTGCTGAGCCTCAGCTCCACATTCCAGAGCAGATCCAGCCCCTGCCAGCCTGGCCAAGGAGCTGCTCCTGCTGAACCTGCAGCGCTCTGGCAGCTCTGGGCAGCTCTGGGGCACTCCCAGCCCGTTCCCCAGTGTGTGCTGCTCACACTCTGCAGCCCTGACTCTCTGGGAGCTGTTCCTTGGCTCAGCTGTGCTGGGAAGCCTGTCCGGTAGGCAGACAAAAGCTGGAATTGTTATTCTTCATGGGAACTTCAAAGGCAGACACAGCTGACCTGGCACCCAGAATGGCCATTTGAATTCAGTCTCATGGACAGCGTGCATGGAGGCATTTGAATGGGAAGTAAGAGCTGAATGCATTTTATGTCCTTGAAAAGTCTAAATGTTGCATTTGTTCTTAAAACTTGGAAAACCTGTTTGGTTAACATGGCACTGTCAGTCCAAAAGGAGATAGCAGGTATTTAAATATGGCTTTTCACTCAGTGAAAAATGTCATAGTTTTCAGGTTAATGATAATTAGGAACAGACAAAATAGTACAAATAAATTCTACAGAACTACTCATTTCAGCTGCTGGTTTAATCTACTACAACAGGGTACCACTGCCTCTGACATGTCTCCCTTCATTTTCATTTGATGTTGCAATATTGTGATTTTCTGTGCCAGCTGTGGCATTCATCAGAGGTGGCAGTGTTAAGACTGCATCCCTATAAAGGACTGTATCCACGGTGGGTTTCCACTAAAAATGAGAAAAAATATTACAAAATGTTGTATTTTCTGTACAAGAAAAAAACCAAAAAACTCAATTTAGCAAAATTCTTTTATGCTGAAAGAACTTATTTCTGTCCAAAAAGCTAATTAAATAGATTTCCATGTCAGGATTTGCCTTCCACACATTTCACTGATAAGGAATAAAAACACAGGGTTTGAAAAACAAATAGGTCAGTTTAATCTCCCCGCTGTCTCAAGCTTTCTGTGTGTCAGGTTCTGTGTTTCACTGGTGCTTTCTTCAGGGCAGAGCTGTATCCTGAAGAAAAGGATCGCGTTGGCCAGGCTGGTGAGTTTGTCATGCAGGAAGCAAAGCCTTGTCCCCTGTGCAATTAGGGAACAAGCTCACCAGTGACCGACTAACCCTGCCAGTTATGCTTCACTGAGGAATAACTTGTCAAATGTCACTTCTTTTAGCCTGGAAACTAGAACTCCTGCAAGCTCTTTAAGATGAGTAGTTGCAGCGAGGAGATTTGTTCCCCTCAATGAGAAAACCTGCTGAAAGTCACAAGTTACTGGGTCCTGGAAGGCCCTTAGGGCTCAGAGCTGAGCTTGGATAGGGATATTCCTGTCTGCTCGTGTCAGCTGCTGCTTGTTTGGCTGAGGAATAGTGACAGCAAGCTGGGGGATTTTCTTTCTGCAATTCATTTCTTTCTAAAGGAACAAAATGTTTTCTATTTCCTTGAAGAGTGGCATTCCTCCTGCAACTTTTCTGGGAGGACACAGGGCTGTGCTGCTGTAGGAGGTGCAGAGCTGCCCCAGCTCTCTGAGGTGCTTCTGTCTCTACCTGCACCTTTGGAATTTTGCAGGAATTGCACCTGTTAGCTCCAGGCTTCTCCCTGGCTGCTTTCCTTCAGGGGGCAGCACCAGACATCCTCTGCTGTGGTTGAGCTATACAGAGGAGTTTCACCTAAGTGCTTAGTACTGATTTATTTAAATGAGATCAGTTAACATATTTACTTGCATCTCCCATGAAGGGGGACTATCAACATCTCATTCCTGACAATAAATCCACAAAACTCTGGGACTATCAAGCAGTACATGGGAAATGCCTCTGCGTACAGGTTAGCCACTGGTAGCTGTTCCTCAATTCCAGGAGCTCAAAAAAAGACTGTGTTCCTGCAGAGAAATCCTGCTGCAACCCTTAGAGAAGCATTTCGTGAAATATATGCACAACCAAATCATTGTGTCTGACTGGAACAGTGTCTTTTGTTCCTTAAAGCATGGACCACCCTGAAATCCTTCCTGAAATCAGTGCTGGTTCTGGGGTTTGCACTGAGGAGAAAACTCAGCAGAAGATTTGAGAAGGGGGATAGATAGAAGCCCGATAAGGGGTGAGCTTGATGTACAAGGAAACCTCAAATACAAGCAGATGAAACTGTAATGAGCAACCATGGCAGGCCAGCACCATTTTTAAGCAATTGTCCACCAAAGAATGTGGAATGAAAGAAAACTGAAAGTATTTCACCAACCCAGAGACTACGGATAAACTTTTTAAGGCCAGAAGTTTGTAGAACAAATTCCTGAAGTATTATTGTTTATTGCATTTGCTGGTAAGCTTGGAAGATTTCTTAATAGGATGGTCAGGAATCAGTCAAACAGAGCAACTATAGCCTGGGAAAAAAAGTACCCCTTTGTTTTCTTTTATTGGTTTGAATTTTCTCCAAGTGAGCAAGTCAAGCAGAACAGGAAGTCTTGAAAGCATTTGTTCTCTTGTTCGCCTGAACTTGGCTGCTCTGCAGTGCTGAAATCCCAAATCAGCAGCTGAAGAGGTGAGATTTAAAAACTGTGGATACAGTTGGAATTAGACCAGCATCTCAAAAGCTGCATTTCAGTGTTTCTGTGATATAAATAAAAGAAGTTGCTTGTACCTAGGTTAAAACAGCATCATCTTGATGATGTTCCCCTGCTCCTAAGCTTTGGATTTATATTGTATTTTCCCTTCCTCAAGGATATGGTGCTTTTCAGTTCCCCAGTGTTCTCTAGTACATTTAGAGTTTTAAAAAGCTGTTGGTTTAGTTCTAACACTCCTCAGCTGCCTGAAATAAAAAGAAATGTGTTGGATCTTTTTAAAGAGAGAGGCAGAGGGAAGTGTTTGTTCCTTTGTGCTTCTGGATGCACAGCATGTGCAGACCCCCAGATATGTGCTGCTGTGTTGTTTCTCTGCCTTTCCTGGGGAAGCAGAGAAGTGCTGGAGGAGCTTTTCTTCTCCTGGAGTCCAGTTCAGCTCTCTCCTGATGTGCCCCAGTGCAGGCTGGGGCTCCACTTCATCTCTCTCCAGTCTGGGGTGAGGAGCAAGCAGCTCAGAGGGGAACTTCCCCCGCTGCTTGATGTAACTTGGTTTTACAAATACAATCCTAAACTTCAGAGTTGTTCTCATCAAGATTATGTAGATTAACTTAATTTCTGTGAGGAAACGGTGAGGCTGACAGTTTGCTCATCATGCAATAGGATGTTGATAAAAATGTAGAGTTGTGTTGGATTAGCTGGCCAAAACATGTGCTTTGGTGCAACCTTTAATGCCATGGTCAGTCATTTTCTGCTGGAGTCATGCTAGAAGTGAAATAAAACTGGTTTCTCTGAGGAACAGGAGCTTGTTCAATAAGTGTGTTCTATCTGGTGCTGCTGTTCTCTCTTTTTAGGAGGTTTCAGAACATTTTGTGTTTTTTCCAACAATTGACTGGTGTGCTGGGAACCAAAGCTTCATGTACAAAGAAGAGTATCTGGACAAGAGCCAAAAAGAGAAACAAGTGCATGTTGTTAAATCCATAGCCTACACGAAATGAATAATTCTCTATTCTGCTGATTAACCTCTTCTGCAATCTAGTTTGCATTCAGGAAATGAATTCCCTTACTAGTGAGAGGGCACTGTGTTATGCAGTCTAATAATATTAAAATACAAGATGTGTATCTTGGTGGCAGGAAAAAAAAACAACACATCCCTCAAACCCAAAGGAACAACTGACCTGTCATCATAAACACAGCAAGTGCATGACTTGGTTTAAAGTTCTTTTCTGGCAACTGACAGGTCATTTCCTCCTGTCATCCCTTCCAGTTGCTTCCTCACTAGGAAAAATCAGGCCCAGATATCTGGAAACATATTTAGTATTCTCTCTGAGCATGTTTTGATTTCCAAGGGCCTGTGGTAGGAATGTAATATCAAAACAGGTTGTTTTTGCAAAAGTAAGTAAGCAAAATACTACAGATACATTGTAAATATTGCTGGCAAAATGTAACTTATGGTGTGGGGGGGGGAAATTTGCATTAAATATTTGATGGAAAGAGAAAAATATAGAATTGTGATCTGCCCCTAGTATTATACAATTTGAGTGTAATTCATAATTAAGGCTCTGCATATTTCTTTTATGCCCAGTACGTGACTTTTCTATTTTCATATGAACTGCATTCATATTTCTCTTTTAACTGCTATTTGTCTCCTAAATACACAATATTTTGGATTTACAGGGAAATGCCAGTTTGGGGCCCTCTGTAGTCTGTGTCTGTTCCTGTTGAAGATGAACTAGGCATTGAAGGTAACAGAAATTAAATCAGTTAATTAAAAGTGTTACCTACAGAGTTATTCCATGGCAAATGAAGATTTTAGCTGGATCATTTTCTCTCCCACTCATCCTCAGTGGTTTTGGTTTTGAAGTCTTTTGAAGTCTTTCACTCTAGAGGTGAGTGAAGCCATTGGAGGGAAAAAGGGAATTGCAGCTCCTGCCGTTCCAATGCAGCTGTTCAGCCTCTCCCACTGGAACTTTTCCATTCAGTGCCCACTGGTGGCTAAACAATATTGGTCACTTTTTTTTTCTTTTTTAATTTTTTTTTTTTGTAAATTTATACTCATATGAATTGAGAAACATGTCTTTGAATGGATGTCTCCTTCCATAGCCTTTTTTAAGAAACCACATTATTTTAAGGATCTCTCTTGTGCTGATCATTAGTGAGGGGTGGGGAGCACAAGACCCAGAGTTTTCATTTCCATGGTAGGACATGTGCCACAAAACCCCCATGAAAGAGTTTATTTCAGGAATACTCCAGGACCTAGCAGAAATAAACTTGTTTTATCTGTAGATGTATTTACTTGGACCATCCTTTAGGAGGCATTCAGGTCCAGAAGAAGAATTTGTTGAGGAAACAGACTCTAAAGGTTTAGTGACTTCTCAGAATTAGTTGTGGGTTTTTGTCCTTCCACATGTGCTTAGGAAAAAATAGGAACTGGCTGTATCCTCATGCTCAAGGAAAACACAGGGATCAAGACCCTGTAATGAGCAGGCCAGCACCATTTTTAATCAATTCTCCACCAAAGAATATGGAATAAAAGAAAATTGAAATTATTTCATTCCTGCTTCCAGCTTCTCTCTCCTGGAGCTGTAGCAGGAGTGGCCACATGGAGACATCCCCTGGTTCCTCTTTGTCCCTCCTTATCCCCAGAATTGATGTCTGGGAAGGGTAAGAGCAGCCTGAAACAAAACCCCATCATTCAGAACGAGCTGTCTGAAGGAGTTTTGTTTATTTTCTCCTTTGTCGGGGCACATAAATGGAAAGGGGTTGGCAGCACTTATCACAGCAGAAAGAGCAACCCTGGAAAAATTACAAGAGAACTTGACAAACATGTAAAGTGGTTTTTAATTTCAGACACCCTGGAGCATAATGCATTTGAAAATTTTTAATTGGGAGCTTGAAGTTTGATAGATTTAATTGCAAAAGATAGTTGAAATCCTGAGCCCAAGGAGTACACAGAAGATCTATAAATATATAGTTTTGAAGCTTTCTTTTAATGTTAGAGAGCCACCATGTGCATAATACGTGATTTGTTTGTACCCTTCATGCCATGACCTCTCCTTCCACGAGCAGCAGAGTTAATCTCTAATTGTCAAAGATTAAAGTTTTGTACTTTTGAAGCTGTAAAATGCAGTGGGGGAATTTTAAGTCTCAGGCCAGCCACACAACTGCAGGAGGCACACAGGGCTTTTTGCCAGGCTGAGAGCAGGCCAGGTAAGCACCATGCATTGTCAGCTGCAGGGCTAAAATCCTTCTGCTCTGCCCTGAACAGGGTTAGAGCACATTTCCTCAGAGAAAAAAGAGATTTAATTTATATCATCTGTTGTTTTGAGGGGAGGTGGTTTTTTTCGGGGGGGAGGGTGCTGGTAGCTTTGTGTTTTCCTTTGTTAGGCTTGCTTTATAAATACACTTATTTCAATATTCTTTTCAAATTGACTCCAAACTTCCAGCACAGATATGTCATCATCTCACTTAAATGCAGGGCTTGGGTTTTCTTTATCTATCTTTATCTTTCCTTTATCTATATCTTTATCTGGTTTTATCCCACTGTCACAGGATGTTCAAACACCATCCAGCTGCACCCCTATCTACTCACTTAGGTTTAGGGGATTCATCAGGGCCATCAGTTGCTCAGCAAACTGGTAAATGAAGTATATTTTATTAGAAGGTTTTTTATTATTGCTGTCAGGCACTGTGAGTGCCTGTGCTGGTGACAATTCTGCCTGTGAGCACATCACACAGCAAAGTTTCTCCTCATCCTGCTCCCTGAAGGGGATCCTTGTTTGGAGAACATTTTTAATTACCCTTTATGATGTTGCAAAACTTCCTTAGGGCTTTGTAGAGACAGCTCCAGATGGATGAGGAATATTATCTGAAAGCCAGGAAACCTGATCAGCTGGGGAGCTGGGCTGAGGGAAATCCTGGTGCTGTGGATCAGACAGAGAGGTTCCTTCCAGATGCTCCCAGGGGTTGATCCAAGTCAAGAGCTGCTCAAATAAAGCTGCTGGAATTGTTTGTTTGTCTGTTTGCTCTGCTGGCCCTTCAGTTTTCTGTTTGGCATACTTGTTTGGTTTGGAACTTTGGTTTTGTTTGTGCTTCTCAGAGTTTTGTTACCAAGTGGCTCTTCTGGTGCAGGTGCAGTCAGGGAGACTTGGGAAGACAATTCCAATAACAAGGAGAAAGTTAGTGATGCATCAGATGCAAATCTTCCTTCCATTTTCCCAAGTAAAAGGAGCTGTTACAGAAAATTTAAAAGTATTACTTGGTCTTTAGAGGAATTTGGGAGTGAACCAGAGGAATTTGTATTCCAGCATCTTGGCAATGGGTTGCTGAACTCTAATTTTGTAGATGCAGCATTCTCTGATGCGTGTGCACTTGGGTGGGTGGAAGTTTTCTCAAATGGTTTAAAAATAACAATCCCATAATATTAGCATCTTATTTGCCTATCTGTTGTGTTTTCTAGAAGATCAAAGCTTTATAATTTGTTGGAGATATCTAAAGATTGCACAAATAACTTAATGAAGGGATTTTGCTCCTGCATTGAGTACAAGCGTGGTTAGCATTGAAAGATATCACTGAAATACAGGATTCCCTGGGTAGCAAGACCCAGCACAGCTATTTTGTGTGCTATTCCTTTCAAACTGCAATTAGTGAAAGTACTTTTCTAACAAATAGCTTGCATAGGGATGGTCCAAATAATTATTTATTTTATTTTTAGAAATGAAATTGTTTCAGTCTACACATTCATCAGCTTATGAGGAGTGGGTGTAGGCTTTGTGGTTTTATATTTCTCTTTAAAATTAAAGACATTAGTGTGGGAATGCAGTAAAAGTAGAAAGGAGGTAAGGTAAAGTAACTAATTAATATTTTTTTCTTCATGTGTTTTGCTGTGAAACTACCAAAAATATTCATTATGGCGTTATATTGTCTTTCCTCCCATGACTTGGCAGTTTTGATTGAAAGAAGAGCTTTGATTTTTTTTCACTGATGAGTTAATTCTTTTTCGTTGCCATACTGTACTTAGTCTGCAAGTTAATTTTCTTAGTTGAATAGCCCCTGAATACAAAGAACCCATAAAAAAAGAACAGGGTAGCTCATAAGGGAAGGAAGAAGAATTTGTCCTTCAGTCAACTGAATAATGAAAAATGCAGCAGAATTCTCTAAAATTTTCCTTTAATTGTTGGAGCAATTGGTCCATTCTTTTTCCTCTAATTCTGATATGGCATTTAATTTTCTATAGTTTCACTGGAAGTAATCAACCTCATGCATTAAAGCTGCTGTTGAAAAGAAGGAGGTTGAGGATTTAGATCAGATTACACAGATACATATACACACACACACACACCTATATTTTATTTTATATTGTTTTATTTGATATTTTACATATCTTATGCCCCTGAGGAGCTGAGAGCTCAGTTTCACCAATGCTGTCCCAAGACAAAAGGATTTTAAAAGTTACCACTCTGTGGGCCAGGCGTCTCCTGGAGCTCTGGGCTCTTGCACTGAGGAGATGAGAAATCAAGATCTAATAAAGGGGTTTTCTTGTAGAGTTTTCTGGTTTTTTGTTTTTTGTTTTTTGTATTTTGCCTTTAAAAATTTCCTCTTTTAATTGTAACAGCTGATCCTCTCACTTTATTGCCCTCTCACACAGATACAGGAAATGTCATCATCTCAGTGACAATTTAGGGCCACTTTTTGAAGCTGTCTGGATAAAAATTCCTCTAATAAGAATTCCTCATCCACACCTCACCAATACCCACCAAGCCCTGCCCATTGGGCCCTTCTTATCTCCTGGTGGCATTTCCTTTCATCAGGGGCTTATTCTCATTGTCATACCTGGCCGTCCCATGTTATTTGGGTTTTTTGGGAGTGATGTTGCAGGAGGAAGGATGTTTCCTTGCTCCCTCATCCCCCTCAAAGCAAAGTGGCAGCCACTCAAGCAGAAAGCTGATTTTTCTGATTTCCTGCTCTATCTTTGATAAACTGGCCCTGGTGGTGTTTTGGGGCCCGGAACGTGGTGTGTTCCTGACCTTTCCCATAGATCATTCCTGTAGGAATGGCACCAGCTTAAGACTCAACATCTGAAGGTGAATTTGAAAATTTCAGAAAAGCTTATCTTGGATTTTTGTTCTGTTTGTCATGACTGGGATTAATTGTATCCACTCACACTATTTATATCTTCGTGTTCCTTCAAGTAGTCAAGATCAAAGCCATTTCTAATCATTAAAAAGCCAACACACGTGTGTCTCCCAAGCATGCAGAAAGGAATGCAAATTCTGAAGAAAAAAAATCCTAAAAGAGCAGTTCTGCTTCCCTCATATTCCAGCTTGATTGATTGTCACTCAATATTTTATTAAGTAGCAAAATGTAATCCCCCTTGTGAGACCTCTTAGTCCCCTCTCCCCCTGCTCCTCCTTCAGAATATATAACATTTAAATCCATCTCTCTCTGGTGTAGGAATCTATTTTTAACCTGTTTTCAGTACTAATCTCACTTAACCTGCTTTTAGCACGCAGTGGGCAGGAACAATGTAATTTAGGAATTAGGAGATTTTTTTTTTTTGCAGCCAGAATGGGAAAGCAGGAATTGATTCTTATACTTCAATAAACTATTGTTGGTGAAAATATGCGTCACATAAAAAGAATGGTGCAGTGTTTGAAATGCTGACTTCACTTTTCTTGCCAAAAGTGGCACAGAACTCCAAGTGCAGGACTCAAAGCAGTTCACCTGGGTCTGTATTAACTGCCTCCTTCACCTTTGGGCAAAGGGAATTAGCAGGGTATCATTCTTATTATCCCCATGGTCATTGGGAATATTCTATAAATGGCCTTTTGATCCTTTTGGCTGAATGGCAGGAGGGGATCAAACTCCTGGGCTGAGTCTGAAATCAATTTACCATTTGCAGAATTTGCTGGATAGAATTTAAATTCCTGGTGTCTGGCTACATTACCAAAAATATTTAAAAATTAAGATAGCTTTAAGAGAGAAGTATCAAACACTTCTTCATTTTGAGAGTGAATCAAATGGTTTAGAACTGAAGAGGTGTATTTTATGTGAGAGAATCAACCTTTTCCTTTGAAGACTAAACCTGAAGTGAGAATGTGAAATGCCTGTGCTGCTGCAGTTGTGTTTCTTGACTCAATAATTAATTATTTCTGAAGATTGTCCCTTTTGGTGCCAACAGGAGCAAACAGAAGAACCAAAAATCACCAAAAGCTTCAGTTTAGTAATTTGAGAATGCTGTAGATGGTGGAGGCTTTCAGAGAACCACTCATCCCAGGAAGGTGTCAGTGGTGTGCAGCTCCTGGCGTTGCTTGAGCAGAACAGAGGAAGCTGCAAAGTGGCAGTGTGGCTAGCTGTTCTTTGAAGTGTTTATTGTCTTTTAATTAAAAATATCATGAAGGTAGCTGTCAAGTTGTGAAGTAGCTACACAAAAGCTCTGAAATGCATATAGCAAAGCAAAAAAAAATAAAAAATTAATGGTGTTATTTTGCAGCTCCAGATTTAGTCAGTACATTTTCCTCTAAAAATGTGCATTTGAACATAAAAGAAAACGTTGATCTGTCTCTTATGATTCTGCATATACTGACTTTCACTACTTTATCCTGGGTTCTGCTTTGCTAGGAGGAATTTTGTACCATGAAAGTTGAATGTCAAATCAGGAAGAAGTTGGCTGGGACAGTTGGCCTGGATGGGGCAGTTTTTAGAGGTTTCCACCCAAAGAACATCAGCAGGGTCCTGTTCCACCCAGCAGGTTTGTTGACAAACAAACCCCCCCCCCTCCAAGGGGTTTGTTTGTCCCCTGGATGGCACAGCCACTTTCTACCCCCTGTTCCCAGGGTGGTGCAGAGAACAAAGAGCAACAGCAAGAAAACTCACATGAGAAGGCAAAGTTTAATAAAGAGGAATTAAAAACCAAATGAAAACACAGGTGACTGCCAGTCCCCCAGGGACACCAATGCCCAGCCTGTCCTTGAGCAAGGGAGACTTTGGAAAGGCCCTTGGCCACCCCTGGTGACTCTGGGCATGACATGCCATGGCAGGACTGTCCCTCTGGCCTGCCTGGGCACCCTCCTGCCTCCCGTCCATCTGTCCAAAGAACACACAGGTCATGGACAGAATTGTCAAACAGCACATGAAAGAAAAAGGTACCTTCGGGTAGATTTATTCCACAAGTTCCAGGAAATATTCTGGTATTTTATACTCACTTTTTTTTTTTTTTAACCATTTTGGGGAAAAATTTTTCTTCCGCTTAGAAGTAATGAGTTGGTATTGTGGATTATTTTGCAATCAGTATTTGCCTAAATAAGAAGTTAACATTAAAATACAAGATCCCTTTCAAATCAAGGTAATGAGTGAAGTAAGTTCTTTAAGGAAATGTTCTCCCAGCACTGCCTGGTTCCTTGGCTGTGTCTGAGAATCCATGACTAGAGAAGAACTGCATTTGGAATTCCATTATTTTGTATTTTTATACTCTCAGATACAGATGCTGTTGTTCACTCAGACTGTGGATACTGTGGGATGTCAGCAAACAGGATTTGTTCTCAATTTGAAAATGTCGTGCAAAGAACTGCAGTCAACTGCATCTGATTCCACGTAATTGGAGTTTACTGTCTTAAAAGAATTGGATGGTTTGGGTTGTGCCAGCCTGCACACAGCACTGCAGACAATCCCTGAGCTTTTGATATTGTTGCTAACTTTTCAAAGGCACGTTTTCTATCAGACAACAAACATTCCTTGTGATGTCGACCCTATTTTCACTCACTGCAATATTTGCACTCTCTGATATTTTCTCTCCTTCAAAGAAAGTCAACTCTATCAAAATCCAAGTCCTCTCTTCAGTTTCTGTTTCCATTTGCTCTTTACAAATGAACAATGAATCTGAAGATTTCTTTTCTTCTCAATCTTTGAACTGTGAGGCAATTGAATGTGCTGTGGTAGGAGCAGGTAGCAGAATATGTGAATAATATTCTGTTTGCTCAAGAGTTGGTTGAAATGGGCACCTTGGACACAGTGAGAAATGAGAATTTAAAAAGAAACCACTACAGCAAAAAGCGTGTTAATTTAGCTTTAATAACTCTCACATTTGGTGGAATTAGGAGAAAACAAAATTACTAGGAATATCTAATTAAAAGAGGAAAATGTATATATTGACTGAGTAGCAGAAAAATTACACCCAGATCCTTCCCACTTCATGTTGGTTTCTCAGTCTCTGAATTAAAGCTGTTGTAGAGCTTTAGGCTTCTAATAGATTATTTTTTTAGTTCTGCAAAGAGATGCAGTTTTTAAACCAATGTGTGGGGATGGTTCATGTCTGTTAATGCAGAATAATGAAGTGCAATGAGATGACAGAGGTATTTCACATATACAAAAATTAAGGCAAGCTTCTCACTTGCCATGTTTTTAAAATAAAGTTTGTAGCAATTTCTGTGTTGCTACTCTGAGCTAAAAATGTCACATATTGTAGTGAGAGATCATTGGTGTAATCAAGAATAGTCTTCCCTAACTTGACTGGAAAAAGCATTTATTTTTGCACTGCCTTTTTGTTGTTGTTGGTTTTGTTTGTTTGTTTGTTTATTTGTTCCTGTAGCCTTTTTAGGAATATTAAAAGCTTGTTGGGTTTCTTGGGGACTTTTTCCAATTGAGACTTTTCTGGCTTCTGTTTTTCCTGAAAAAATTGCCTCAAAACTGCCCATGCTAATTCAAAATATTGTTTTCTCCATTCTGGTATTACTGCGTGCAGTTGTGCTTCATTACAATTTTTACTTCTAAATGTGCAAATTTTCACAGCACACAGCGAATTCCAAGAATTGAGAATTCCAAGTATCTCAGTCTAATAAACGCTCCTCTGGATTTCAGAGGTGAGGAGTTACTTTTCAAACATGTTTGACTTCGCCAAGTGTGGAAGCTCACAGAAGCACAGAGCCTCCTTTTGTCTCTTTCATTTTTCATCTCCAACTGCAATATTAGTTTGTTTAATTTGACAAGTTCTGATGACCCAAACGCGAGGCTGAAAGGCTGAATGATGATTTTTCTCCTTTTGGAAGAGAAATGTGCCAGAGACAAGCTGTCCTCTGTGGCAATCTTATTAGGGAGATTGAGAAATGAATGGAGCTATTAGAAAATGCAGTTAGAATGGAGATGTGAGGAATTATGGCTCTTCCCACGGGGGTGAAAAGCAATGACTCCATTTAGATTTGCAGAATTATGGTTGCAGAAACGTGGCAGAGGAGTGAAGAAGTTTCCATCTTCATCGTTCATCCCCTAATTGGCTGAGCCACTGTCAAGGTTCACAAGGCTCCTGATGTTGTTGTCATTAGTCTCCAACTTCCCGGACAAAGATAAGGTTTCTGCTGTGACATATAATCAAAAAGATATTACTTTTTAAAGATAAATAGTTGGTTCTGTTCTCTGATCTGGATCTAATAAACTAAGATCAAAAGAAAGCCAGTTTTTGCTGGGTTATGAAATGCTGCTTTTGGAACAGAAGTCAAAGCTCATTTCTTCAGTACTGCGATTCCGCCAAGTGGGCCTCAGCAAAGACTATCAGTTGTTCTTATTTAATTATTATGCTTTAGAATTGTTGATTTCTGATAAAAGGACTCTTCAGTCGCTGTCCAAAAATTCAGCACGATTTGTTTTTACAGTGCTGTGACTTCCTGATAAAGTGCTTATGGATTCACATATATATAAATAATATTCATTAATTGTAAATATTCATTATAATTGAATGAAATAGACAAATAAATAGATAAAAAGTCTTTAATTGACTTGTATATTTTTTGATTGTTCTACAGCCTGATAGGACTGCACAGTGGGAGATTATTTTCTCCTAGCTGCGCCCACACCCTTGTTTGCAGGCAAATTCCACCTTTCTGGTTTTTCTCTTGTATCTGCTGCATTTTCACTGGAAGACACTCAGAGAAGTGTAGTTGGCAAATTCCTACTTTGCCAGAAGTTGTGGCTGGGGCTGAATCCTTTGTGCTATCCAGTTTCATTCTTTGGTTTGGCTTCTGCTATTGCATTGAAACAGTTTTCTGGGATCTCAGCTTGTGCTATAAATGAAAGTGAGGTCACGCACCTGATGGTTTTAGTGTTGCTCTGGGCTGCTGCTGCATTATCTGCAAGCTTCTGGGCTAGAAAAGAGATGGAGGGCATGAGGCAGGAAACAGTGATGGCAAAAGTCCGTGAGTTTAAGTACAATTTGAGCCTGCCTTGTTTTTGTTCAGAAAGAATCAATTATCTCAGTTAATGCTGCATCACTTGTTTATCTTTCCTACCTTATGTAAAAAAAAAAGCAACTCTTTTAGCTTCTATTTAACCATGGTTTATTTGATGCTGATTTCTTTTTTTCCTTCTGCTCTGACTGTTTCTGCTGTCACTTGCCAGGCCTGTTCATACAGCTCAGCATCATAATTAATGGGTAAATGATCAGGCTTAATTTTATTCTGAGCCCACAGGGCCTGAATTACAGAATATTTAAAGAATGGTAAAAAAATTCTCATTTTTCAAATATGATTTTTTGATTACTTGAATAAAATATTAGTGAGACCAACAATAGAAATTTTCATATTTCATTGTAGGGTTGGAAATAATCTTTGAAGTCTTTCTGCAACACCAGATTTTAAAGTTCTTTGGGTGCTCCATCCTCTCTTCCCATCATTTTATCTTTTATGTCCGACATAACTTTTGTTGTAACCTAATTAGAATTTTATACAAAGTTGGGATATTCATACTCTCAGAAAAAAATTAAATATTTAATATATTTTCAATTTTGAATGACTATTTTAATTTATTTTGTTTCATAGAGTTTCAGTTCTGTTTATATTCAGTTTTGGATTGAATCAGTGTCCAAGGGCATGTTCTCATGGACAGAGTAAAGCATTTGGAATGCTGCATTGCCACAATGAGGAAGGGAAGCACAACTTGAGGCTAACTCAGCTCTCACTGATGGGTGAGAATATTCCAGCTTGTTTTGAGATGCTGGATAGATTTTAGTAACAGAATTTATGGAATTCATACAACTGCTGTTGAACATGTTGGTTTAGAAGGGCAGGATGGCAATTAAACTCAGATGATTGTTGATTATAATAGAGAGTTAAGTTGTTATAGCAACTGGAGCTCTCATCTTACCACTGTGCACAGAAAAGCACATACTAAGGAAAATAAGGGGAAAAAAGACTGATCTTTTCCTTCCTCCCAATAGTCTGCAACCATAATTAACATAATTGATATTCAGGATTTTTCCTTTGCAGTTTCTAGTACTTAAACATTACTGTGTCAATACAATTAATTTGGCAATCAACAGACTTAACTCACTGAAAAAAATATTTTTTTAAATTATTTTTAGTTAATATTGGATTTCAGTGATTTATCATCTTAACAATTCAAGTGAAAAATATGCAATTCAGTCCTTTTATAATTTATTAGGTTTTGTTATTTTTTCTTTCAAGAGTTAAGGAGGTGTAATGCTGCACTCTGGCATACTGTTGTTAAAACTGGACCTTCTGATTATAAACCATAGCAGTGAAATTAGTCCACAGCAGTTAATTGAAAAATTGAGGCTGTAATATTTTCTGTTTGCTCAATATATTGGATTAAATGAAAAAGTTGTTAAGAATGCAAGCCCAGGAATTGTGTTCCAGTTTATGCCAGCTGATTCTTTGCATTGCTGATGCTTTTCATCAATTTTTGGGTGTTCAGGGCACCCTGTGTTTTGGGTGTTCAGAGAATATCTCAGTCAGCTGGCAACACCTGGAATGTTCTGTGTGTGACACAACTGACAGTGAGGAAATCTTGGGTTTATTTCCAGCTCTGCTCCTGCCCTGAGACACCAAGGGAACGAAAGGGAAAGCCATGATTTGCCATCCCTGGAAATCTTGCATCCTGCAATGTGTGTGTGTCCTGGAGGGGTTGTTTTGTCTTTTTGTGCCTGCAGGAGGCAGAACTCTGCTCCTGGATTGTCCCTGATTTATTGCTAATTCCTTTGACCTGTCCAGGATTAAAAGAATACAGTGCCCTGTGGAATGGGCAACAAGTTTTTAATAACATTTTCATAGTGCCATTTCTGAAGGACTCCTTGCTCTGAATGATGACACTGGAGAATAGCAGCGGTTTTATTCCAAGTTGGCCACCAGAAATAAATGTGAATACTGGTTTCTGTTAGGCACAGGAAATTATGTTTGCACTTCTGCCTCCAGTTGGTTAAAAGCACAGGCACTTTTGTACTTCAT
Organism: Motacilla alba alba; assembly: GCF_015832195.1. Classification (NCBI taxonomy): domain Eukaryota; kingdom Metazoa; phylum Chordata; class Aves; order Passeriformes; family Motacillidae; genus Motacilla; species Motacilla alba. The sequence continues at coordinate 3,033,243 of NC_052045.1, forward strand.
TTTACATCAACTGCAAAAAAAAAGTGTTGTTTTTAAACTGAGAGGTCAAGAGAAGTTAGTTTAATGTGAATGGAATGAAGAGCACTCAGAGTTTCGATTTTCTCTGTAAGTCGCAATTATTTGTTTTGAATATCTTTACCATTTCTAAAGAGAACAATTTTAGTCTAGATAGAGCTGTTGAGAATTGAAATGTCAACTAATAGTTTTAATTACTTGCTCGTGATCCTTTCAGAGGTAGTTTGAAAGAAAATGAACACATGCTCTCCATTAAAACAGATGAGATTTAAATGTCTCCAAATAATGCCTAATTTCAAGTTGTAGAAATTTCGAGTTTATGTGAAGAATGTGAACGGCCTGTTTTGTGGAATCAGCTCTGGGAAAGGTAGGCTGGGATATTTAGAATACCTGGCAGCAGAAAAGTAGTTAAGCCTGACCATTAGAAACCCTTATCATTAGAGTTTGATATTTAGCTATAAAAATTTGCTCCAGGCTAAAAATTAGACTCAGCAATTCCCAACATATGAGGCTCTAAATTACTTTTAAGATGTACACAAAAAGCAAGTTTGCTTACACATCCATTACATCTGCATCAATAGCTCTCTTTTAGCTCAATATTTTATGTGCTACAAACTAAGTGCTCTGAAAGTAGATAGGGAAGGTTTCTGGTCACTAGCTTAGAGCCTGTTTTTCTATCTGCTCCATGTTTGTTTCAAGTCTTTTATGGAGCCTTTAAATTACATCCATGCAAAGTTAAAGAGTTTTATTTCCTCAGATTTAACTCTAGAGTTTTCATTTTAAATAACTTTCATTTTCTTGAAGTATGATGTCTTTATTCAGGGCCATCTGCTTCTTTTCCTGCTCTTTTAAAGAGAACTTTTCTGCTTTTTGGGCTGCCTGCCTTCAGCTGACCAGGGGGGGAAATAATAGAATTGTCCTGGCCTGAGTGGATCCCCAGCCAAATCCCTCTGCAGTGCAGGTGTGTCTCTGCAGCAGGTGCAGCTTTGTTCAGCTCCACGGACTTCATCTGTTTGCAGCCATAACAGAAGTTTGGAAAGATTCTCTCCCAGACACAATATTCTTTGATCCCAGAGGTGGGAACAAGGTGTAATGCATGGAAAAATTTAGAGCTGTACAAGTTTGCAGGAAAACAACTTCAGGGTTTCACAGGATTTTGATGTTTCACAGCAGCAGTGATTTGATGGAAGGCAAATTGTAGAAATTCCCTGGACAGGAAGGTTCCACACTGGCTGCTGGAGGAGTGCAGAGCTGGGAAATGCAGGATCTTGTCAGGCTGCCAGTTTGGCTGTTAATGAGCCAGGGCTGGAGCTTTGCAGGGAGCCACGTTGGTCTCAGTGGCTTCTGAGCCAGCCCACGAGCAGGGATCCCTCTGGCTCTGACTGCTGCCTCATTTCTGCTTTTTCTCAGAGCTATAAGTTTTATGTATTATTTAAATTTATTACAGCAAGAGGTGGAGGTTCAAACTAAACAAAACTCACTTTGTCTTTGAAGTGCAGATGAGCCAGGACTCCTTGTGCTGGCCATCAACTGTGATCTCTGAAAACAACACAAATCCTGAATTAATTATTGAACGAGCACATTTAGGGAACTTTTTTTTTTTTCCTTTCAACACCAGTAATTCTGAAAATTATTTTTAAGGTATTTGTTATATTAAGACCTTGATTCTGCAGAAGATTAAGTGCATAAGTAGTTGGTTCTCAAATCAGATGCTTAGAGCACATGTAAAGCTGACCATGACTTCTTTAGTAGGCTGAGAGCTCCACTCTTACTCAACCTACTTGTAACAGGCTATAACTTCTCTGTCTTGGAGTCTTTCAAAAGGATTTGTAATTGAAATCATGAATACTTTGCTTTTGTTCTGGTAACATGATCTGCAAAAGCCACTCTATGGGGCTGTACCATCAGCAAGGCATCCATGAACATTAAAAGGAGGAGTTAGTTGGGTTTCAGAGTGTAAATCAAAGGAATTAGGATAATTAAAACAGCATCTCTTAAAGACCTTCTTCCTGACATTTATTACCTTATCTATTGTATGCTAAAGATCCCTCTTTGTTGTGATGTCAGACATGAACTTCCCATTAACCACAATTAATCTAACAGCCCACTCTACCTGCAGTGATTTACAAACAGGTAATGAAATAGTCACTGGCACAGTCCAGCACAGAAGCTGCAGAACCTGAGCTCATAATTGGACCTTGACTGCTTAATTGTGCACCCCTCAGTAGGCCAGGAATCCTTCAAGCATCTGGTGAAGAAGTTCTTGCTTTAAAAAGTACTTAAGCACGTGTGTAACTGCTGGCGGAGTGGGGAGGTAAATGCTCTCTTGTATCTGCCTCTCTGACCTCGGGATTCTGTCATAGAAACATAATTAAAAATGCCTGCAGTGAAAGTGAAATGGTTCAGGTAATACCAAAGAGGAATCTAAAGCCTTATTTTACTGTATTGGCTCTGCTCTCCAATCTCACTGCATTGAGGATGAGCAACACTCATACCATAGACTACCAGAAGTTACCAGTTCAAAGTGGTATTTCTAATAAGGGTTTAGGAATAAAACAGAACATTAAAATTTAAAAATCCAGTATGAGAGTACTGCAGTTTTATTCAGTCATGCTTGGCTTATTTTACACACCAAGAAAATGATTGCAAGTGAAATATCAGAACAGGTTGTTTTTTTTTTTTATCCTGTTTAATTATTGCTTGATTAATATTTGATGCAGGGTTTGCAGAAAGAGATTTTTTTTCTTCATAAGTTTCTACTTCATAAGTAAAAACTAATTTGGGATAATATAGGTGTTTTATCTCTTATCAATCAATAAAATATGATCCTCCTAGTTAGTGGGTTATTCTGCCCTCTATTGCACCAGCAACTGTCTTTATATCTAATATCTACCTTGCCCAGAAATGACTGCCTGCACCCTGCAATTTATAATCCACTCTGCCCAACTCCCCATCAATTATTTTTGCTGCAAACTCTTGTGCCACTGATAGGTATTTTATCTTGGTGCCGCATTCCCACTGCCTGCGGACTGCTGCTTTGAAGAGCCTTAAAAGCGTCGCTGTTTAACAGCACTACCCCGTGCATCTGCTCTAGAATTTGTTCCAAGTTGCTCACATTCTGTTTTTGAACAATGCGCTTTCATACACAGGGAGTAAACACATCTTGTTTAGCACCAATTTATTTCGAAGAGAGCCGTTCTTAAGTTCTCGGCGAGACTGTGTCGAAATGCGCGATTCGGGGGAAAAAACTTGAGCACAATGTGAAAACCCTTTAAATTACTGTGGTAGAATCTTCTGTAATTAAAATTTAAACTAAATGCCATGCGCTTTAAAGAGGACACTGTGACTATTTTTCATATTAGGGGCTTTGTCACAGAATGGTTTCCTTTTGAAATCCTTGCTTGGTGAGAGCTTCCCACCAAGGAAATGAAAGTACACCAGTGGATGATCATGACCCATATTATGAACATTTCATCAGCCCATTTTCACAGGAAAAGCTCCCCTAACAGGTTGCTATAAATTATGTCTATGTGGGGACTTTTAAATATGTTAAAGCCAATGTAAAAATATTTTTCAGGCAGAAAAAAAAAAACAAAAAGAAAAACAACCTATGTGAGAATAATGCTATTACAGATGATTGTGAGGCAGTGCTTAAATCTCTGAGATTTCTTCATGAAGTTTTTTTTGTGGGACTTGTGTGTATTTTTCTCTTTAGGTGTGTTAAATTATCGGTGCCTGTCTAGAGTCATGAATCTTTTGGGTGTTTTCTGAATGGGAAGCAGAATTTTCAGGGATTGTGCTGATCTGTATCCTCTTTCTGAGATTTGTTCAGGTTAATCCAGAATGTTCTTTCCAGTTCTGGATCTCCATCCACAGGGTTGGATGAGGGAAATGGAACAGGCTTTGGCTGTTTCCATGTTTCTCTTGTTTTACAAAGAACCAGGAGACCAAGGAACATTACAAGTTCTCTCTTGCCACCAAAATATTGTCCTTGGCCACAACTAATTTAACATCTAATTTAATGCAGTATAAAAACAGGTCAAAACAATCTCTTTTACATTAAAGCCTTTGTGCCTCTCCTTGATTTCTTTTGGTGGAAACTACAAATTTTGAGATGTGGGTTTTTGGTTTTGGGTTGTTTTGTTTTTGTTTTTTTTTTTTTTTGACAAACCTAATTCCTTTAATTCAGAACAAAGTTCTTTGTGTTTTTCATATCTGTGTTCATGCTGTACTTCTAAGTGGGAATTTCTTAACGCTTGCATTCCTTAGAAAGCTTCATTAAAAATAAATTGGAACATGGACAGTAGGGCAGTTAATGAACTTTGGAGGTTTGTGTCTATTCTGGAAGGTTCCATATTTGGCTGGTAAGTGTTGGTAGAAGTGTTGGTGGCTGTGTGATGCCATCTAGGCCTGGGCTCCTCTCCCAGTGGGTACCTTATGCCCTGTGAGGATGTGCAGAGTCAGGTGCTTCTGCAGAAGTCCCACCTTCTTTTTTGGGATGTGAAACCTTCAGCAGCCTTTGCACCTCAAGACCTTTATTCCCTTTCTTTCCATATGCTTACCCAGCTCCTTGTATTCCGGCATCTGCCTTGTGATCAGACCTCGTGGTTGGTGCTCCAGACTTCAGCCCAGCCTGCAGATAAATCTGGCATTTGGCAGTGACCTCACCTTTGTTCCTGCAGATAAATCTGGCATGTGGCAGTAACCTCACCTTTGTTCCACACCCAGCTCTGCTGGAGCCTCCAGAATTCCTGTGGGTGCTGAGCAGTGCAGCTGAAGGGCTGTCAGGAAGGTCACTCTTCCATCCAGGGACCTGTCAGCTATTCCAATCATTTGCCCAATCCGTTTTCTGACTTCTGCCTGTGAATGCTTTCTGTCTGCTGACTCTGAATTTGATAATAATATGCCATTATTTTAATAGCATAAAATAAAAGGAGAGAGATCTTTGGGAGAGACGAGCCCTTCTCTTGGTTATGTAGGTCAGTTCTTTGTAGAAGCAGTGTGAGCTGTAGCCTCAGTATCAGATGGAGCCTCTTTTATCCCGAACAGCACGTGATGAAACTGTGGCATCCCACCTTTTTTTTCTTTTTATGGCACTGAGAACATTTGCAGGGCTGCAAACCTGCATTGGGGCCATTTAATCTAGTTTATCTTTCAGATGTCCTTATCTCATCAGAGATGTGCTGTAATGCTTTGCTGGCTTTGACTTGGTTTTCTTGAAGTTGGCTTTATTTTTAACTAAGTTTTCTTGATTGGAACTAAATCTGGGATCAGCACAAAGTTTGGTGGATTTTAAATATGAATTAGAAGTTAGGTCAGAAAAACGTGTACTGGAAGAGGGATAAGGACAGGAACTGTGAGATAAAAGATGCAAAGATAGAAAAGACTGCTCAAACAAAGTGCAGTGTGGAAGGCAGAACATGGACCAATGGGTGAAGGGGAAATGTTATTTATTTATTACTTACAATAACAAATTTAAAATGGTTTAGTGTTACAGCAAAGAAATAAGTCTTTATACGAAAAATCTTGATATGAAAATGTGCTGAAATAAGCCACTTCTAAGTCCTTCAGAGGAGTACAGATTTTTGTTGGCCTAAATATCCCAGAGCTTGTACCATTTCCAGCAAACTGTCAACTCTTGTGGCTTTGCTAATTACCAGCCAAAGAGGTGCAGGGAGTGCCTGAGTGAACGCACAACAAACAGCAATTTGTACTGAGAATCAAGTTCTCCTTTGCTTGAAACCACATTTGTTTTTGTCTGGAGATGTCTGTGCTCCCCTCTCTCCACTTCCCTTTTCTGGGGAGCACAGCAGCAGCTGTTGCACCACCAGCAGCGGAACTGAGACACGAAAATACCGGCGCTGGGTTGAGTTATTTATTTTTAATGCCAATTTATGAGTGCTGTCACATTCTGTGATCAAATGAGTGAGTTCCACATCTGCTCATTTTTTTGGAAGGGCGAATCTTGAGTTATAGGTGTGTGCAAATAATTTCAAGCACCTTAAAATTTTCACCATGGAAAAATTAAAGCACAGTAATGATTATTAGGGACTACAAGCACATCAGTTCTAAATTAATACCCCAACATAATTACTTTGTCCTGCTCCTTACTTTGTGAGCCATTGGTAGGTAGTAAGTAATCTCTTTTTAAGCTATTTTCCCCTCAATATGTCAGAGGAATTATTTGAAATAATTATGAAAGAGACATAGAATATAAATGTCAGAATAGATGTAGATGGGAAAATATTACTACAGAGGGGTTTTGTAATATGTTGGAAATGTCATTGATGGTTCTGTTTTAATGAATGGGTAATTAGCTGGCGGAACATCAGCTCACTTCTTAATGGAATCTTACTAGATTAACTACATGCCTCATTCATATTATCCTACAGAATTTTCCTGCCTTTTTATAATGAATATTCTCTTTGCAGGGTGCCAATATGAAAAAGGAGGGACTCTCCTAGTGTAGAGAATTTGGGCTTTGGTCCTCTGTTGAATGAATTTGGGATCCTTTTTAAAAAATACTCAAAATACATATGGTGGTGCTGTTGCTATACTTCCACTGGTTTGGATACCACTTCTTACACCAGCTTTTTCTGCATGGTTTTGGTTTTGTTTGATTACATTTTTACCTTTATTTTAATTTTATTGGCTTTTATTTTCCCTTTATTTTCATGGCTTTATTAATTTAAATGTTAATTTCAATATCTTTAAATTTTGAATCCTCTGAAGCTTTAAAAATCTGAAATACAGATGTTGAATGTTCAGTCTCCCTAAAAGTAACCAAGAAGAAACAGCTCAGTCTTTGCTCCTCCTTATGTATGAACATGGTCCTGTAGAATATTTGTTTCCTTAAAAGTTATTAGGATGTAAAATCTTTTTGCCTTTTTTTATTGTGCATCACATCTTTGTTCTATATACATAATTTATACTTATCGTTATGTGTTTCCCAAAACTTTTTTTCCTAGTTGGACAGAAGTTTCCTATGGCATTTAAAAAAAAATTAAAATTATTAAACCTGTTTAACATTCAGCTCTGCTGTTTGCCTAAAGCTATAATTTTCATATAATCTGCTTGTGAAAAACCCCCTTGTCTGAGGTGCTGCATTTCTTGTTTGTTCTGCTTTGATGTCTCTGTGTTGCTGGGGTGCCCTGGCATGTTCCTAAACACAGGTAAGAGGAATTTTTGATATCTAGCAGTGAAGAAAGACAATTTACCCTGGTTCTGCACCAGGAGTTAACCAACACCTGAAATCCATCTTGCCAGACCAGAATCTGCATGGTCAGAGAGAGGGAAGGAGAAACATCTCAGATTTTCTCAGCTGATGATCATTTTCCCCATCACAATTTCAGGGACTCCAGGAAAAAGAGGGTCAATATGATGAGATCTGTGTTAATGTGAATAAACATATGTCTGTTGCTTTTAAAATAAATTCTTCTAATGTTCTGAATTAGATAATCCCATCAGTTACATTATACCTTTCAGTAGCTTTATGTGTTTAGAAAACACCCAAGGTTTCAGCTAAAATAACTTGGATTCATGATTTGTTTTCATTTTCTCTTATTTACTGTCTAGCAAAGTGTTATTTGCAGTGAAATTTGGCATCTCAGCTGAACAATTATATTCAGTTGTAATTAGAATAAACTGTTGGCATGAATTACTGTACGCTAGTTGGGAGATTTGTTTGGAGACAGCCATGTCTTACCAAAGCACAGACAGGAATTTGCTGTCTAACTTTGTATATTTGCAAAACACACTTAGTGTAAAATTAATTAGGTCATTAGAAAACTATTATCTCGTCTCTGAGGAGCTGATTTTAAAAGTAAGCGTGTTTGCTGTAGAAGGTGACATCTTTACATTCAGAATCAGTTGTGATTCATTCTTCAGATTTTGTTCTTGCCTTTCTTCATCACAGCAGAGGCATAAAAGCAGGTTAGAAGTCACTCAGTATTGAGGCAACACTGAAAAAAAAGTAATCCTTTAAAAGCCAGATTTATTCTATGATGGCATTAGTGTCCAATCCTGGAAAAAACAGCTTTTCCTTCATTTTAAGAATTCTTCACAAACAGAGTGGAATTTAAGTGAGTTCTTCAGTGTTCAGGATAAGGAAGTTCTGTCTGTGCACTACACAAGGAAGAGTTTTGGGTCTTTTAAAAATTAAACAGAACACTCCTGGTTACAGATGAGCTACAGGTTCGACCTAAAGCTTCGGTTGTCTCCATTCTGAGGAGAGCCACCCTTGCTGAGTGTCATACATTAAATTAATGAGTGATTCTAAGCATTATCCTTAGCACATGATCTGTAGTGAAATTGTGCAGAAGACAAAGCAAATCTGAGAAGTTCAGTGGTCTGTCCTTAACTCTATTTTGTCTCGTGTGCTCTGGCCCAGGCATTTGTTCTGCCCTTTCTGTACACTTGAATTGCCTGGAGACAAATTGGTCAGTTTATGCCTTACACCAAGATTGACATTTTTATGGTGCCTGGAAGACAGACTTTTAAAATTCTACTATTTGAAAAATTGTCCTGATATCTGGGGAGAACAATCCCTGGCTCTGTGAAAAAGGAAGGCTGTGGCGGTGTGCTGCTGAGGAAGGAACAGATCACCTGTACAAAAGGAGCTAGGCTGAGGTTCTCTCGGCTGCTGCAGAGATTTGGGCTCCTTGGTTCCATCTATTGGATAGAAACAAATGCTCTCAGATATGCATTAAAGCCTGGACCAGCATTTGAGATCAGTCTCTGGGTGACTGCTGAGTTTAATTCACAGACGAGCAGCTGCTTCAGAATGCAGCTCCTGTTTTCCTTCCTCAGTGTTGCCAAGGGCTGCTGTTCATTTTCCTCCTGAAGCTGCTTTTGAGCTTAGCTTACTCCTCCCACCTCCCAGTCATGATCTGACTTTTAAAAATTCATAATTAATCCAGCCTTGAATATTTCCAAGCCCCTTCTGGCTAGTAATGATGAAGCAGAAATGACTCTTGTCTTTTGGGTAAACTGATGGGAGAATCTTCCAGCTCTGCCATTCCCAATCCTTGCTTTCAGGCCCAGACAAGGGTGTATCTTCTGTTCCCAGGAGCTTGTTCTTGTATTCACAGCCTTTGGTGGCTCTTCTGCTGACTGATTCCTCCAAATACACCCTTCCCTCTGTCTCAGTGGTTTATTCAGTGTCTCCTTCCTTCTGTCTCATTCCAAAACAGATTAGCTGTAAAGAAATTGTCCATAATGAACAAGTTTTCCATACAGGCTTTTGCTTTTCATGCTCTGCAGAGCTTTTCTCTCCACCCCTCAAAGCAGGGAAATCAGCGAGGACCCTTCTTCTGCACAGACTTGCTGTAGGCAATTTAACCAATTTCACTTCTCAACCAGAATTTTCCTTCAGTGCATTTCCTTCAGTGCATTTCTCTGGGCTTTCTTTAAACCTCCTGCCTAGTTTTCCCTCTCTTTTGGAGACTTCCTGCTGAGAGTCTGAATGCTGCTGATCATGCAGGCAGGATTCAATTCAGAAAAACACAGCAAGCATAATTTATCCTTCAGCTTCCAGCCCCTGTGTTGTGTCAGGGTTTTGTTTCTGCTTTCAGTGAATGGACGAGCTTGCTGCAAAGATTATTTGGGCTGCTTTAAAATGTGGGAAATTCTCTTTTCACCTTTTGTATTCTAAACTTTTAGCACAGATTCCTAATAGGAAAAGCCAGTAGCACGGGGTGAAGAATTATTTTACAACAGTACTGCAGTATGCTAAGAGACTGTATCAGATAAAGGAGAAAAATAGCTTTACCTCCTGTACTGGCTTCTGTTCTTAGCCAATAAAATAGAAGAAGAAGCAAAAACCATTAAGTTTTAGTCAGAACTGTCCTGAAGGGCCTGCTTCAAGCACATGTCCAGTGAATATTACATTTCTGACTGTGGATTACGCGGAATTACAAGCACAAGGCATCTTCCTTTTTAAGTAAACCAATGACAAGTTTTTGAGAGCAACTTGGAGAAAGTTGGATTAAATACATCTCAGTCCTGAGATATTCATTGCATTTATCTCATTAGATGCCTGCACTTTAATTTTCTTGGTTTGAGATTTCAGAGTGTGTTCAAATACTAAACTCTGGTACAAATTCCTCATATTGACAGAGGGCATAATATTGATAGAATTAAATTTTGGGCTCCTTCTGAGCTTTCTCAGGGTAAGATGCAGACTGACAGCGGCTTCACCAAGTTTGTTTGACCGTAATATTCACCTGACACATTACAAACTAAAATATCATTTCTGCAGGATTGTCAGAATACAGTTAATTAGCAAAGTGCTGACCAGGCACAAACCCAGATCTCTCTCAGATGTGGAGAGGACAGAAGGCTGATCCTGCAAGTTTGCTGTGTTTTAATTGTCTGCTTGTGGCAAGCTTGCCCAGTGGATGCATGCACACAGTGCAGGTTATCAGAAGGAATTCTAAACACCTCCTTAAAAAATCTGGGCTAAATTTGACTTCAGTTGCACGGACAACTTCTGTACATCCAGTATGAGCTGATCTTGTTGGGTTTTTTGGCTGTTCTATTCATTTTTTCTTAAGGCAACCTTGGCTAAAGGCCTTAAATAGCTGGACTGATTCAGCTGATCTCAGGAAGGCAGAAGACCACTGCAATTTTGCTTTGTCCTTTCCAAACCCCACCGATTTTGCTGACAGGCTTCTGCTCCCAGCTTGCGGTAATTGGTGGCAAGCACAAAGCTAATTCCTTATTACGCAGTATTTTCAGGGGGTTAATGGGCAAGCTGTTGAATACAAAACAGTGGCCAACAAGGTGCCTCTTAGGAGAATAAAGATCTGTAATTCACATTCTCCTGTGCTGCGTTTTCCATTTATGTCTCTTATCTCTGTTCTCCCTTTTGTAGATTCACTTTATGTAAAGTGATGCACAACCAGAGGCTGCCAGGACTAGGCTGACAAGGAACAGTGAAGATTTGCTCAGTGATATCCAAGTTCTTTGTGTCCATTTCTATCTGTAGCTGTAGGAACATGCAGGGCAGAAGAATTTGTAGCAGGGTGAGACCTGAGAAACTTGAGTTATTTACAACAGTAGGTTGGATATTTTCCTTTTAGAAGAAGAATGAGAGAAACTGAAATCACTTTCATCAAATTGTTCTAGCTGCAGTAAAAGAAATTCTCACCCTTTTTACCATAGAGGAGAGCAGATGAAAATAAAAATGCAGAGTTCATTTGATGTTTCTTACTCTGATTTCATTCCAGTTGGTTTTTCTCTTTTATTGACAGCTTCATTTTCAAATTAGGATAATAGCATTATACTCTTTCTTGAATTGTCTATATTTAATTCTGTTTGTCTTGGGGGCTTTGTGTTAGCATAAAGAAATCCAGCTGAAATGGAATTTTCTTTAACACCATCAAGGGCAAGCTTTGCAATCTGAAACTCGTGTGCTCTGATGATGCCTCTCACCCCTACTTACATCCTTACTTCTTTCAAAATCAGCACTAAAGATAATAACAAGAACGTTCAGCATAGAAAAGCTCTGAAGAGTTTGGATCTTGAGTGGATCTGGAGTTTTATGTCTACAGACAAAATATTTTTTCAATTCGAACTAACCCCTTTTAACTTTTTGGGACATGTGAAGCCAGAGATGTAAAATGGAGATAGCTACATGCACAATAGCTGAACCAAACCCTTCAGACTGTGCTCTGCCATCTGTTTATTGGTTTTATTTCTGGTGCTTGCTGCAGCTGTGTGAAAGAAATTGGCTTATTTTTGAATAGCAGTGCTAACAAATTAAAAACATAACTAACATGCTGCAAGGGCACTGACCTTTCCAAAGGAAGAGCTGGAGCACAATGAAAATTGACTTTATTACAGTCTATTCTTGTTTTCACAGCCAGTCCAAGGGTGGAATTTCAGATAAGCCAGAACTACAGAGCACCTAACAAGGAAGATATACCCCATTTAACCAGAAAAATTTATAAATCTGCTAGCAAGGTCACGTGCATGAACTGTAGCTTCAATATTCTCAATTATTTATGCTGATTTAGGTAAAATTGTGTTTATTTCTTGTTGTGTGATAAATATTTCCAACCACTGGCTGGAAGGCTGAAGTTAGGGTGAATTGCCATTTTAAAGGGAGTGCTCTGTGCCAGGATGATTTTGGAGAGCTTCCCAACTGACTTCCCTACAGGTTACTATTGTCAGCTGCCAGACCTCAGGCTACTTTTGACACTTTTATCCTCATGACTTTGTTTTCTTTTATTTTATTTTTTTACCAGTATAATGTGAACATTTAAGCCTTTTTTTTTTAAATTTTATTTTGTATGAGCATTCCCCCTTAGTTTATTTGCTAAGTGGAAAAGGGATGAAGGTGTTTGAGAGCTCTCTTGAGGCTATTTAATACAACCCTCAAATACTTGGGTTTAAAGTTTGTGATGATTTGGACTTAGATCTGTCACCTTGACTGAAAATTACTGCTCATAGTGTTTTCTGGTGGAAAATACTGTATTCTAGGTCACTAGGAAGTTAACTGTGATGTCCTTTTTCCTAACATCCTGCTGACTCAATCGTCACGTGTCCTGCTATGGATGTGATTAGGACTTCCTAAACCAGTTTTGTCTCACATTTCAATAGAACTTTTATTCCTGAATCCTGAATTTCTACTGAAATCTGGGAGAAATGATCAAGTAGCTGAGGAATAGCTGCACTTTGAGCTTCACTAACATCCCTATCTTGTATTTCCATATGGAAATTGCTTCCCAGAACTCCAGCTGAGCCATCAGGATGCCCCTTCTGGCTCTGTGTGCATTTTTAAGTGAGGTGAAAGCCTGGTTTTTGTTTTAACAATTTATTTTGAGTATCTGGGATGGAGAAGAGATGATGCAGATACAACATGCTTGAAGACACTTGATAATGGAGGAAATGGAAGAATATTCTTGGAGGCTCTTGCTGATGCTCTTGGCTTGTGGGTCTGGGGGACAGAGCCCTCTGAGAATTTGGGGATCTTGTGTGGATCCACCTCCAAAGAGATGAGGGCACCCTGAAAAGTGCCAAGCCTGTGGTGCAAATGAATATCTGGAGTTTTCCCTGCTGAATCGGTTAATAGAAGTTGTCAGGATGTCTATTTTGTATGATCAGAGTGGATGAGGAAATTCCCAATACTGGAATAACAACAACAAAAAAAGTCTGAATTTTGTTTACCTTCCCAAAATGATCCGATTGCAAGGCTCACTTTCAATGCTCTTATGAATATTAATGCACTTGAAATGTCTTAAAAATATTTAGGGCAAGAAAAGTTCCACAAGGATCAGTTTCTTCATTATTTCCTGACTCCTTGGTATAATTATGTTGACTGACTCTTTACTGAACAAAAGTCAATGGGCTTAAATTCAGTCAAATTAAGTTTGCTGAAAAGTTTATCTGTTTGTACTTGTAATGCTTTTATTCAAGTTCAAGGCAATTTCAGAGGGATGGCTTCTGAAGCTATGCTGGAGTACAAGACACTTCATGGCAGATTATTGTTTGCTATTCATTTAATTTTTCAAAATATCAAAAATACTTTTCCTTAAAATCTGACGCATGAAGAGCTTAGTGTTGTTTGCTAAATGCTTTGCAGTCTGTGTGAGGAATCTTTACAGGCAGGTGTACAAACCCACCAACAATGCAACCAACAAGAGAAATCAGAAAAAAAAAACCATGAGAGAAACTTGACCTTAGATTTCATGAGGAAAGAATGCCACACACCTGCCTGAGCCACATGAGAGTAAATGAAGCAGAGCCACTTCACTTTTTGGGTTGTATTGCAGAGAAGAGGCTTGTAGTAAAAGGCTCCTTGTAGTTAGGTTTTTCGAAGTCATTTGAGGATAAAAAGTAAAGATTGTGTATCAAAGTTTCCTGGTGGAATTTGAGAAAAGGTGAAATCTGGCATAAAGTATGTGGATAAACCTGTGAAAGGTGAAAGACTGAAATAAGCCCAGAATAGCATTTGTCTTTATTGAGCCTGGTGTGCTCCTCCTCCTCCTCCTCCTCTTCCTCCTCCAAAAAAAAAAAAAAAAAAAAAAAAAAAAAAAAAAAAAAAAAAAAAAAAATTGACTCTAAAGTCAATCTGAAATCTGAAAATGTGACTGATCTGATCTTGCATCAACTGCACAATGATGCATCATCCAGAGATTGGGGGGTCCAGGATAACCAAACAAAACACGGAAATTACCCGGCACAGGAGAACTCGGGGCTTTGAAGTCAATGGTAAATATTGTTTCAAGTGAAAGCTCAGTTCAGGCAAAGATGAGGGTCAGAAACTTCCAATCTGAGGAATGTTGCTGGTTTTGTGTATTATTGTCAAGAAAAGCACGACTTGAACAGAGGCAGGACAGCTTGATTTAACTTCATATAAAGTTCTTAGTGTATTGCATTAGCTAGTTGTGGATGTTATCTCTAAAAATAGCACTTGAAAGTGCCTATCAATTAGATTTTATGACATGAAAATGTCATTTCTGAAAGAGTCAGATATTGTACCAGATATGACAGTGCCCAGAGACCAAATTGGGAGCAAAATATTTCTGTCTTTCCCCGAGGTGTCGGTTGAACTCTAACTTTGGATATAGGTTATAGAGACTTAATAGCTGGTTGATTTTGTTTGGGCTGGGTTTGGTTTTTGATGGATTCCAAGGTCCTTAAAGTACCATTCAAAAGCTGCAATTTCAGCTGCTGTTTTTGTACAACAGGTTAAGCTCAGGAATGACAAAGACTGTAAATCAAGCAGGATTAGAGAGGACGATGCCTTTTTTCTTGTTCACGCTATAATTTTCACCCTCCTGTGTCTATCTCAGCTGTTCTCAACTTCCCCTTAACCTGAGGGGTTATTTTTTAAAATTCTTTTTCATAAAGATAGCCAAGTAAAATTAGAAATCTGTTCAGCCAAGTTTTGGAATCCAGCTCTTTTTATTCTGTGTTCTCTCCTTACACATATGCTGGAGGAGGAGGATTCTTTTGGCAAGTGAAGGAAAAAGAGCTGGAATTTCAGGAGGCTCTCTCTTTGCAAAGTCCCGTTGCTGAGAGTGAACCTGCAGGTTCATCTCCACACCCAGAGTCTAATTTTGTGATTTTTTTTTTCTGGAGTACGACAATGGGAAAATGCCACTGAGGTACAAAAGCATAACGTGCTGCTCAGAGCGGGATTTGGGGCTGCATTTTGTGTGATCAGACTGAAAGCTGCAGAAGCTTGAAGAAAAGCTCTCTGGCCAACATTTGCTCACTGAGGATTTTGGGTTTGAAGCTTTTGTATCTACAGAGAGTTTCATGGTGGTCAGGGGAGAATTTGAAGTTGAGAATTAATTAGGGGAGGTGAAGTAGTGAAGCACTTGGTGGAAGAAATCATTGAGGACATTGGTGAAGGGCAGAGAAGTCAAATATGAAAAGGAAGGAATCTGTTGCAGAAAATGTAATAAGAAGGCTCTGTGAAAGTCCCACCTGCTCGTTCTTAGCTGCAAAATAATGTGTTGTAATTATGTGTATCAAGTACATGTGATTATATCACTCACTGCTTGAAAATGCTGGCAGAAATGTCTGTGTAGTGTGGTCTGATAATACACAATCATCATTGAACCGAAGTTATTTTGCTAATTAGTCAGTGTGTTCTGTAGAAATCAATAGGAAAATAAAATCCTTTAGAATTTTACTTGCCACAGAGTAACACAGCTAATCATGTGCCTTGCTGTTAATTAATAACCCAAAATCTGGATATCAGGTAGAGTCTTGGCACCACTGAGAGCGACGGGAAAAATTCTGTTGTTATGTGGGGAAAATTACTGGGAGAATGATTTTGTTCTTTTAAGCCATTTTTACCAGGTATATGCTGCCTTTACCCCTGCCTTTGCATAGTCCTTCCTTTTTTTCTAATCTTGAATTAATACATCACACCAGAACATGCTGGGAATGTCAGAGGATAGTGTGTATCAGTGATAAAAAAGGAATTAGCATATTCTCATGAAAGATAATAACGTTCTGTTGGGGTATCAGTCCTGGGCTCGTTGGGGCTGAGTGACAGGAGCTCACATTGCACTGGATGGGCAGATGTTCTGAATAATGCTTTGCCTAGTGAGTGTCGACATTTCTGTGTCTCCACTGGGCCTGCAGCTTTCAGAAGCAGCTCTCAAATGCTTATTTTTTTTTATTTCCATTGCATCTTGATTAGTTTGATGGAAGCTGAAGATGTGAGGGAGATGATATGGACTGAACTAAAGGAAGTGGAGATAATTAGTAAATGTAGTCTTTCATCAGTTCCTCTCCCGAGTCGTATTTTAGGCTTTGAAACCAATGTAGCTGTGGCTGGATTTGTGAAATGGATTAAAACCCATCTGCACTCACACCTGAGCCTCAGTTGCATGTACTTACTTAACCTTGTGTAGACTTGGTAATAAATTGATTTATATGGTGGTAGGCGACGAAAGAGTGAGCTGGGAAAGAATTTAACTCAGGTTCTTGGCACGCTGCCATTAGTAAAAAGAAAATTCAAATGTGGTGCACATATGAGAGTTTATTTCCCTTCACTCTAGAACAGCATCATAGATTTCTCTTTCTTCCTTCTTGTGAAATGAAATAAACCATCACAAGAGACTCTCCAAAGGAGTCCCTGCTGGCTCCTACCATCAAGAGAAAACTCTGATTTCTGACTTCTTAAAAGATTCCCACTTGGAGACTTTTTTTTTTGCCTTACTAGGAAAGGGATTAAATAATATTTTGAGGACAAGAAGCTTTTGAATATCACATTGTTGCTTATTAGTGCTGATAGATGTCTGTGTCTTAAGAGACACCTGGACTTCAAACAAAAAAAAAAGTCAACATATCTCTGCAGCAAAGAGAAAGTTTTCCTGTTTGCAGGAATTCTGGGTGCAGTATTGTGTATCAGAGGAACCCAGGTGTGGGCAGAAAGATGTCGTTTTCAATAAGGAATAGTGGTGAGAGAAAAAGGGAGAGCAGGAATTTGAGTCTGTGAGAAAACAGAGCAAGAAGAGAGATTTTAGCAGAGCCAGGATCACAGGGTGGAGGAGATGGAAATGAAACTTCCAGAACTGATGAGAGCAAGAATTACAGTTCTTCAAATGAACTGTAAAAATATAAATTTCAACCAGAAATCTATTGAAAATCCATCCAACTCCAAAGGAGCAGACCCATCCTGAAAAGGTATCCAAGCAGTTAACCCATCCTGTTTTTGCATTTTGTCTGTTGTATGCTTTAAGTGACAAGGGTCACTGTTCTCACACCCATCCTGATGCGACAATTACATGTACAAGAAAGCTTTGCCACGGAGTTTATAAACAAATACTCTTTTGTGGACTTGGCCTCTTGTTAGGAAAAGGTGAAAGCAGTACCAACATTTCTGTAATGTTCTACATCGAGAAAAAAATTAATTAATATTTTGAAAATAATAAACAATGCTGCTTTTTCCTTCTTCCACCCTCAAAATTAAACATTCCTTGCATCAGTGATAATCTCAAGGAAAAAATAATATTTTTTTTATTAAACCCTTTTTGCTGTTTAAACAGAGCAGTAGATTTAGCAGCAAATAAAACTTTAAATCTGTTTTAAATGTTTTTGCTGTTTTACGACCTAGCATTACAAAGCCAGTAGACACAGTAATAAATGCTGCATGTTCCAAGCATTCTACAATCTCTTCTGATTAGCCAAGTGTAGCTCTATTTTCCTATTCACTTGTTGTCAAGGAGTTCATAGCTGTTAACAACTGATGTCTAAGGGTGCCATCAGCCCCATGACTTGATGGTTTCCATAAAATTTGTACAAGGCATGGGCTCAAATCTCAGAAAATATTATGGAGCCTCAGTCTAAGCAATATGATATTAACTGAGACAGTAAAACAGGAACATTTACTGCGGAATCTTGCTAAAGAATAAGTAAAATGCTGAAGAAAATAAAATTTTTTAGGAGTTAAAGGGCTGGAGATAAGCAGAGGTTATGTCTTAGTTCTGAGAGTTGGTGACATGGGATTTTATTGACTGGTAGTTATTAGCTGTGGTGGCAGAACTGTTGAGTTTTTTTTTGTCAAGGCCTTGCTAGCTCATGCTGTGCTGTGTTTCTTTGCCTACAGCTGTTTATTGCTCAGTCAAAGCATGAAACATGTAATGAAACGGAGTGAACATACTTTTAGGAGGAAAAAAAAAAGAAAAATTGGAATATGGAGTGTGCTAAGGTTTTCTTGATGAACATGAACCTAAACACTTGAATCTACTATAGAAAAATGCTATTCCATTTCTGCAAATGAATTCTCTTTCTCCCACAAGGATTTAAAATATATTTAACTCTCTTACATGAGAGCTCATACTGCAGGATTCCAGGGACCCCTGAATATTTGGTGCCCTCAGGAAAGGTTTCTTCTCTTTTCTCTTCTCTTCTCTTCTCTTCTCTTCTCTTCTCTTCTCTTCCTTCTCTTCTCTTCTCTTCTCTCTTCCTCTTCTCTTCTCTTCTCTTCTCTTCTCTTCTCTTCTCTTCTCTTCTCTTCTCTTCTCCTTCTCTCTCTTCTCTTCTCTTCTCTTCTCTTCTCTTCTCTTCTCTTCTCTTCTCTTCTCTTCTCTTCTCTTCTCTTCTCTTCTCTTCTCTTCTCTTCTCTTCTCTTCTCTTCTCTCCTCTCCTCTCCTCTCCTCTCCTCTCCTCTCCTCTCCTCTCCTCTCCTCTCCTCTCCTCTCCTCTCCTCTCCTCTCCTCATTATTAAAACTCACAACAAGCATTCTCATGCACGTCTGAAAACAAGTCAAAATTAATCTTAGCCTAGATGACTTTTGGTCTAAGGTATCAAACCTTTCCATTTTAGATTAAAATCTTTAGTTCTTTAGATGAAACAACTTTATTTCTTTGGGTGAAAGTAGACGGACAAGAAAGAGCCAACAGCCATGACAGGAATATTCAGGTTTTTGTGTGTAGGAGAAGCTTCTTATCAGTTCCTTGATTCCATTTGGCTGCAGGTTTAGCAGAGCAGTATTGTTGAAATGTTCTGTTTATCTCTGCTTCTAGATCAGCAGATAAGAATGATTAATATAAAACAGATTGTATTTCTGTGGTAGGGAATGAAACCACCAGGTCTGACTTTGGGACTATGACCTGAGCTTTGCCTTTGAATTTTTTGCTATGAACTCCAACCTAGAAAAAGGAAACATCCAGCTTTTTAAGGTATTCTTTCCTAAGCACTTTGCCAAAAGAAAAAAAAAAATCATGAAACTGAAAATGTAAATTTTGAAGAAATAGAACATCTGGTGCCAATATTGAATTGTATGCACTAAATAACAATGTTCAAAACAGATTTTGATTCAAGTTTTACTGTATAGAGCTGAAAACAAAGATATTTATTGTGTGCCAACTACCTTCAAAGAGATTTTCTGTGTGTGTGTGTGTGGTATGTGTGTTTGTGTATGGCAGGAAAGGAGAAGGAAAAACAGAACCTGGATTTTGAGTTCAGGAGGAGTTTATACTTTCCTTCCCTCGATTTTCTTTAATACTGTAATGACAAAGTGCCATCTGTGCACGTCTGACAGCAACAGGGCCAAAAATCAATGGAAATCTCGTGCGTTTGCAAATCTTTCTTCGTGGCGCCATGTAAATATCAGTGTTTGCTGAAATGAGGAACAGGATTTGACTTGTTACAATATTTTTGTGCATGTCCAAAATGACTGCTGCTAAGGTGTTGCTGAGTTAATTCTTATAAGTACCTTGCTGAAAATTGGAATGTACTGGTTCTATAAAATATTCTACATTTCAGTCTCACCCTGCCGGTTGCTCTGGAATTCCATGACCTGTTCAGGTGGGTGGCAGATTTTAAAGAGAGCAAAACTTTACATTGCCACTAACAAATGGTTTGGAAAATGACAGTGGCACATTTTGGATGGAATCCTTGTGCTAGCACTTATTAAATTCTCATTAATATTGCAGCTCAAACTTCTGCACCTAATAAGAAACAGTAGCTTGGAAAGGACAAAAATCCTTGATGTAAAATTCAAAGAATGCACATTAAAAGGTCTGTGTTGACAAAAATCTGATTTTTTTTAAAATCAATATATCCAAGGTTTTGTTAGTTAGTTTGTTTTAAATTTTTTAATACAGCCATGTTTAGACTTAAACTGTTTTTATAACTTTGACTTAATCCCCCTTCCAGGGGATTTCAAAGGTGTTGCTACAAAAGGTGTTTATCAGTTGTGGCTTCTCTCTTTAGCCTCAATTTTGACAGTTTGGGACATCCCCAAGATTCCTCTTGTCTTCAGGGTAGGGACCAGCTCTTTCTTGCTGCCAATTGCATCTTTATTTCTAATAAGATCAGTGAGAATTTTCCACTCCAATTTGTTTCTCTTTCGTAATTTTGGGCATTTAATTCTACAGTGTTTAGAGCAAATTCCAGTATTCTAGCAAAGACCTGAGACACAAAAACTTAAATTCTGAGCCAGTGGCCAAATTGCCACTTTTTTTTATGTGAGAAAAGTAGAAATTCTGGTTTCTCTGAAGGGAAAGGATATTTTTGCTGTAGGACTAATCAGGCTGTGCCCAGTGCTTTGCATAACCACGGCAGTTGGTCTGAATTTTGTTCTGTTTGTATTTCCTTAAAACATTCCCTGATTCCCCTGATGTCAATACATTTAATGAGTTGTAAATCAGTGCCAAATTTAGCTTCCACCTGAAGCACTAAACCAACAAAAGCCAAGCAATTCTGAATTCACTAAATCTTAATGTTGTTTTAAAATAGTTTTTAATGGGGTTAATTTCTTTAGGTTTTTCTTTCTCTCGGGGTACTATAACTTGATTAATATAGTTTCCTTTCATTTTGACATTGTAACACGGTCTCATTAGGCCTGCAATGAAATTGAATTGCCGTCATAATATCACATCATAAAGGCATATTAACAAAATCTCTACAGACTTCTGGAGGAATCATTTTTTCCATCATAACCTTAATGTCATTGAGGAAGGCACTTCCTGAGTGTGGGAAGAAAGCAGAGGAAGAAACAAACTGGTTCTGGGACTCATTTATAAGACCCAGATTTGTCTTGTGTTTCTTCCCAGGCATGGCAAGCTAACTCATTTAAATTTTACAAATAAATACTGTGTAGTGTCAGTTACAAATCCAATAAATTCTATTGCTTATTGTTTGGGGGATTTGTTCCCAACCCTTAAAAGCCTGATAAGTCATTTATGCTTTGTTGTGTTGCAGAATCATAACTCCCACTCTTCTTAGGCAAGCAAAATCAGGGTTATCCATTTATAAAATGACAAGATATCGCTGACATCTCTTGGTGGCACACAGCACTTGACAAACTTCTATTTTTGATCCTTCCTTGTCTTACCCCTAAGAGGGATTTTAATCTCCTTCACTATTTTACTGGGTTTAGGTCTGACTAGTTGGCTGCATTCTGTAAAGATGAACTGAAACTGGACTTTCCAATGCAACTACAGGGCAGAATTTAAAATTCAGGGAATATTTTCTGAAGGTTTTTTGAGACCTGATTTTCTGCACTGTGTTACCGTGCTTTCATTACCCTTAATTGTTTTAGCAGTGTCTGGGTGGGTTAATCAAGGAATAAACCCAACCAGTAGGTGGTAAATAAAGTTAGACACATATATTTAATCTTATTAATAAGAGTAACGTATTTTAATGGAAATGAAAGTATCTGCTTCTGCAGAGAAGAGATAAATTATAAAAAAATTAATTGGTTAATTAATTTTATGAAACTGTGATGTTTCTTTGGCCATATTCTGTCTTTTTCCAACTGCTCTGTTAAATGAGAGCTTTAAAGAAGGCCAGCTGTAATATCAAAATCTGGGATCTAGATGCAGTCTTTTTCAATCATCCCAGAGATAGGAAAGAAGATATGCTAGGAAAGGTTCAGATTGTGATCAAAATAAAATAGGGATTTCACTGAATGATGGAAGCCATGACTCCCCTCACTCATCCTAAAATTTTCCTTCACACAGAAAGGAAAGTAGAAAAAAAAAAAAAAGAAAAAAAAAAGATTACTATGAGCAGTAAATGCTTTTCACCATTAGTGGAAGTGCAGTCTCCAAAACAGAGTGAGGGAGCAAGGATCATTTATGAACACCATCAATCTCCACTTTGCAGTGGGCACAAAGAAAGAAAATTCCAGCAAACAGGAGTAATCCAGCTGAGGCTGGCAGCAGCAGTGATGCTGGGGCGTTGGAGCTGTTCCCTGCTCCTGCAGCCAGGGCTCTCCTGCTCTAGTGCTGCGCTTGCACTGCCCTTATCAACACTTTCTAACCGTGCTCCTTGAGCAGGCTTGCTGCTCTGCTGGTATGAAGTTTTGCATGGCTCGGTTGCAGTTCTCACTGCAGAATGCAGATGCTCTGGAAGAGTGCAGGCTCCCAACCCCAGCTCTGCAAAGGGAAATATCTGAAGACATTTGCATGATTAACTCCCTGACTATCCTGGGCTGATTAGAGCTGCCAAAGTCACATGGTTAAAGCATTCAGCCAATTTAATCAGACTGAAAAGGCTTAATTTATTTCCAAGTGTTTAGTGTGATTATTGGTTTAAATCATAAACAAGAGCTAACAACAACAAAAAAAAAGAGATGTGGGTGGTGCATCACTTATTACTTTATGTAATGTAGGCTTGCTGATATTTCATGGCATTTTCTGATGCAGAATGAGAAGCATATGAAGATTTTTAATTTTTTTTTCACATTGGCAACTGTGTATTATGTCAAAATAAAATATGTAGCAAAAGCAACACCTCCCTCCATAAATCAGCCCCCACTCCCCTTCCAGCCTGGATGATCACAGCCTGGAATTTCACAGCTCCTGAATCATTGAAGTACACGTTCAGCATGGAGCTGCAGAGTGCTGGGGAATGATGTGACAAGCAATTCTCTTTCTCTCTATTATTCTTCGCGAGGGAAAAAAAAAGATAAAAATTAGGTGAAATTCAGTACTGTTTATAAGAAACATTGAAAATGTCTAATTATAATTGATATGATTTTTGTGCCACTGGGACCATGCAAACTCTTGTTTCTAAGCATGGAAGCAACTATGGTGAGACAACCAAGTGTGAAAATAACCTTCAAGAATAGCTCATTTAGAATATTTCAGGAAAAAACTTACAGAGAACCTGTAGCACCAAAATGATCCTTACCTACATGTACAGCACTCCTGTGTGTGCAAGCACGTGGAATGTTTTGGACACCATGAAGTACTGGTGTAATTTTAGAAGGTTCTCCCTTTTGTTCTCGTTTCCTGTTTCAGTTGTTTCTTTCAACTCATTTGGAAAATGAACAGATCATTTTGGGGTTAGTTCCCAAGCCTGGAATTGTGCTATTAGGCCCCCGATAGGATAAAAGAGTAAATGAGCTTCAGAATTTGCAGAAGTCATTTGGAAAAAAATAAAGCACAGCTCAGAGAGGTGAGTTAAAAGGACTCCATGTGGATAATGCCATAGGTAAAACTGCCTTTGACTTGGGGAATTTTTAGTGAATTTAATTTATTGGCAGTTAGTACCAGCTTTAGGGCAGTAATCTCAATATTAGGGGAGGAAAATACGTAAACATTTAAATAAGCAGTTTATGTTTCACCTGTAATCCTAAATTCCACCAATGCCAGTTGTGCTTTACCCTGCTGGAGAGGCAAGGCAAGGGTGGTGGGAGGCTCAGCCTTGTGCCAGGCAGAGCTTTAATTGTTCCATCTAAACCAGGAGGAGGGGAGAGTGATGGAGCTCCAAGTGCCTCCAAATTGCTTCGAACAGAAAGGGAATGATTTGTTTTCCATTGCTCCTGGGGACATGATAAAGAATACTGAAATTAAAACAGCAGCGAGGCAGATTTAGACCAGGCATCAGGAAAGAATTCCAGTTGTAAAAGCCGTGGCATAGAATTTATTGCTGGGGGAAACAGTGGAGTCTCTGTCACTGCACTACTTAGGAGCAGACTAAAAAAGTGTTTTCAGGGGTAATTTTAGCAGAGTAGGTCCTGCATTGGCTTCTGAAGAGAAATTAATTCAGTTCTACGTGTCCACCTTTCTGTTGTGTGATGAAAGCTGATTGTAGCCAGGAAATAGGTGTGAATTTGCTTTGGCATCAGTTACTTCAGGACCACAGTCAAGAGAAATCTCTCCTGTCCACTACAAGGACACAGAGAGAAGAGAGGCAGGTTAATCTTGTTTGATTTCCACCTGTTGTTCTCCAGTGCAGAAATGCTTTTCCTTCCAGAAAGAGATTTTTCTTTTGCTACCTCATTGCTGGCTGGGGCTACAAATGACAGCACTTTATGTGTGTGCTTTTCCCTTTGGTTTAATCACAAGTGAGATACATTCAGTGAAGACTTTGAACTACAACTAAATGTCCTGCTAAACTAAGGGGAACAACCTCTCACACTTAACGTGTGAGTTCACCAGAATAAATGGCTAATTCATTAAAAATGGAACTTTGTGATCACTACTGGAATCATTTACTTTACAAAGGAAAATGTTGTGAGGTGGATGATTTTTATTTTTATTATAATGCCAGCTGAAGGTAGCAATGTGCATTCTTTAACATTTGCCAGTACAGCCTGTAAAAAGAATTCCCCTCTAAAAAGAGCAGCCCATACTGACCCTCCAACTTGTCACTACTTCGTTCCACTACCTCTTAGGGCAATCTTTTGACAATTTTATTACAACCAACACTTCATTCTGACAGTATTTTAAGACAGGAGTTGCATGAAATGTTTGTTAATTTAGGATGAATTACTCTAAAGGAGAAATCATGACAGAGGGAGTAATTTTTACTTTAGAAGGGTTTGTTGTTTTTTTTTCAGTTGTGTGCTTGGGTGATGCTCTGGGTCTTTCACTCAATGAGTTCACAGTTCTTGGTGTCTTTCACTCCTGTGACACTGTCACTGTCTCAAAGGTGCTGCTGTCTGGATCAATTTGTCTGAACTCAACTTGATTTTTACCCTGTTTACTCAATCACCACTTATTTGATATTTCAACCCAGAAAACACTTGGGGCTGAAAGTAAAATGTTTTCAGGCAGTAGAGTTAATAGAACTGAGGGTATTTTTGAGGACAGAACACTAAATTCACTGCTTCAAAATGTTCTCTGTCAATAGTGTTTGGGCTTACCTGTGATTTCTGGGTTTTGCTGATGACATAAACAGATACAATTATTTATACAATTTTCTCTGCTATTTGTAGAGGTTTTGTGGACATTTGGGCATTTTCAAAAAATAAAGCTATCTCCTTAATATTTACCTGAACTGAGCTGTGTTCCATGCCAGGGATATCAGTGGTCTGGGCTTGCTGTTTAGAAATGTGCATCACTCATTAAGAAATGGACTGGATCGAATAGATTGGGTTATAACAGGACAGGATATAAAGAAGTCCACCAGGAAAGACTTGTGGAGCATCCCAAATGACACATTGCACTATATAAATTTTCCAAAAATTATTTCTGGAGTGTTTTTACTAAACAACTCGCCTGATCCATAAATGTTTTCCTTTCAGGACACCTGATGATTAAAAAGATGATATAATTTATTTTCAGTACTGTGCATGAAAACATTTTTTGTCCGCTGGAGATTTCTATTACTACATCTATATGCAAATAAATAAAACAACCACATTTTTTTAGCTGCACAAGCCTGCCAGTTTCAAACAAGAAAATCCTCATCCCCAACTCAACATGATTATATTAAGTACAGGATTATGTATATAATGCATGCACAGAATTGTTCTCGTTTTACTTTCATGCTCTCTGTGCCAAATTCAATTTGGATTT
Source organism: Motacilla alba alba (assembly GCF_015832195.1). Lineage (NCBI taxonomy): Eukaryota > Metazoa > Chordata > Aves > Passeriformes > Motacillidae > Motacilla > Motacilla alba. The sequence continues at coordinate 3,058,983 of NC_052045.1, forward strand.
ATTAACTCCAGTCTGATTTGATAGTAGTCTATGGATCAGGAGAATATTTTTTGGTGAAATTTTAACAGTCACATCACATTACGTAACAAATGTCTTGTGTCATGTACCATTATTTCAATTTCGGGATGTTTGACATGATGCAGTGTGATCTGAGGTACAGCAAGTGATGTAGAATAATGCTTCACTCGGTGTGCCACAAACATGGCTTGTGTTCCTGCATGTTCTGCAGCTTTGTGTCCACATTACTGCTCTGGAGGGGTGAGGAATCTGTGAGTAGAAGGGCAGATATGGCAAATATGGCAAAAATATCACAGTGGAAGTGCTGTGCAGGAGTCAGTGCAGTGAGGGCTTCATTTGGATCAAATCTGCAATATTCTCATTTCTACTGCGTGGCAGCTGCTTTCCAGCTAAGGTGAATGTGTTTGTTGCAAGGACAGCACCAAACTTCGGAGGTCTGCTGTCTCCCACAGATTGCTCAGCCCTGTCCTGAAATTCAGAACAGGATCTATCACACTTCACATTTATATGTAAATGTTTCTTGCTCGGTGAAAACCAGAATTTCACATCCCCAGCTCTGACTGCCAGGGAGTGTCAGGTCAGTGCACATCAGCAGATGCCTTACACTGTGCTTGGCTCTGTCAGGATCCTGGAAACAATCAAGGCCTGAGTTTAACATCTCACTTTGCTGCGTTCCACTCGTTTCTCAAAGTGTACTTAAGCAAATGATTTTACAAACATTATCTTTCCCCAGTTGCCTTTGTCAACCATGTAACATCCCAGATTCTTAATGTCCCTTCCAGAGACTCTAATTCTTTTGGACTGCCTGTTTACTGACAGCTGTTCTCCCCTTACCTACTTGTTTTCAAAGGAAAAATTAAAATGTTAAACAATATCTATTTGCAAAATCTTTGCTCAATAGCTGGGTTCACTGGTGACAGCCAGGAAGTTGTCATTCTTTCTTCTTGTGTTATAATGCAGATCTGGTGAGAGTAACCAGGGGAACGAGGAATTTTCTGTACTTGTAAGCTACACAAATGCATGCTGGAGGCATTGCAGGCTCCCTGTTATCTGTGTATCACTGCAGCTCTGTGCAAACAGAATATAAAAATAACCCGTGTAAAAAGGAAAAGGAAGGCAGGGTGCACATTATGTAAATTGGCTAAAAAAGCCCTCAAAATGATTTGCATGAGCTAATGTGGAAACTGAGAGTGTAACAGGCACGGAGACCTCATCCTGGGCTTTTGGGGATTGTTCCTGCTTGGCACTGTGTGCATCAAATGGATGGGAAAAGGCTTGCAGGGGTCAGGAATTTCCTGCTGTGGGCAAGGTGCAGCTCACAGTGGTGTGGGCCAGGCATGAAGTTGGTGTTGAAAACTGAAGAAAACTCGAGATTTATATAAGATACTTTGAAAATAGGCAAAGTCATGCTGGACAGTGCTGAGTTTAATGAAGAGGTTCTGGTGAAATGCAGAGGAAGAGAGGGTGAAGTCAGTGCTTTTTTGGTTCTCGTTTGTCAATCCATACTTAGTCCAGTGGAGTAGAAGGGTTTTCCTGTTTTACTAAAAATATGACCATTAGGCAAGGCTTGCTTTCCATATTCCTATTTCAGTGACAGGGTACACAATGGCCAAAAACTCTGCAGAAGGTTTGGGCAGGGTTCTCTGGGGTTTTAATACTGTTTCTCTCTTCTTTTTTTTTTTTTTTTTTCTCCCTTCAAGTAAACCTGACACAGATTACTTTGTGGAATTCACTAGAACTGATGTTTTCCATTCTCCTTTTGAACTCTGTTAACATTTAACCAAACTCATCTTGACAGTTTACCAGATCTCTCTGGGTTCACTGAAAGCAACATGACTCTCAGTCACTCGACAGGGATTGGTTTTATTTGCAAGTGTGAAATGGCTGTTGCCAGCTATAAGTACATAATATATCCACAAAAACAAGTTTTATTTTCGGGCCAATGACAAGGATACGTTGCACTGCACTCAGCACATACTTAGCAAGCTGAAAATAAAACAGAAGGCTATCAATCTCTAGCCTTGGCTAAGGGCTTTAAGGATCACTCTCTTCAGGGTACTAACTCATTGATTGAGCACACAGACCATTTACCATCTACCCTTGACAGTTCATCAATAATTCTTTGCTCTATTCTCCAGCATTATCGATATTTAACATTCCAAATAAAATGCATCTAATTTTGTCTTTGCTGTATTACTTCCATAATTAAAAGAGAATTAGCAATCTGTCCAAAATTACTTTGTAGACTGGGATGTTTAAGCAACTCAAGCTGTGGACATTAGGAGTCAGCTTTCAAAGAGCTTGGAAGCAGCAATAATACCTCAATATCACAGCCCAGTTTGGAGGTGAGTGTGAGGAGGGAATTCCTTGCTCTGCTCCACAGTTTGTGCAGACACCTCTGAGGAGCTGGCTCAGTCTGTCTGGGTGTGATTGAGTGCTTGTGCACACTTAGAGGAGCTTGGTGTCATCTCTGTTGCCTCCAAAATAATTTACACTTTTCATCTCAAGGGAAATTTTCCTTAGGAAATTCCTTCATAATAGGAAAAGAGTTGTAAACTTTACTAACACTTAGATTTCATTTAGTACAGATGAGACCACAGCAAATTGCTCTCTACATCCTTCCTCCCAATTTCTAAGGTCATGAACTGTTTCCATCTCGGTTGATTTGGTTGGTTTTTTTCAACAGCATCAGGTTGTTGAAGCAATTGACTTTTAAAATTCTAAAGTGTGTATTCTCCCCAGGAGAATGAGAATATTAGTGTGTCATCACATCAAGTCCAGAGTCTGTGACAGTGTCTAGAACTTGTCATCAGTTCTTATTTCTGAGAAATCCTTTCCAGCATCTATCTAAAGCATGAACTGTGAAGTTGAAATGGAAGCACACAATTCCTAAACCTCCATTCATGCATCCATTAACAGTGTATGCAGTATTCCAAATGCAATTTAACAGCATCTGTCTCATGGACTGATACATGACTGACAAAATGTCAACATCAATACACTGGGGTCAGACATTCTTTAACAGATGTTCAGTAAATTTCAAATTCTCTAAAATATAATCATTGTTTAGTCTGATATTCAGATAATTCTAATAAATCTCATACTAATCGTCACTCATTTGAATCTTCATTCTAATTTTGCATTCTGAAATTGTCAAGTTCTCAGTGGTGCTTTATAAATAAAAATTCCAATGCAAAGAAATAATGAAGATTCTTGTGAAATTTGTCAAGTCAGAATCAGAATCACAGAATATTCTGGGTTGGAAGGGACCCACCTGGGTCCTCAGCATCCAACTCCCAGCTCAAGATTCATCTTCCAGCCTTGGGCTCTTTTCTTTGCAAATCCAGGAAGTGAGTGGGCTTGTTGCATGAATTGATCTTCTACTCTGAAAGATTAGCAGCTGATTGGTTTCCAGTTTCACTAGAAACAACCCCTGACAGATTTTGATTGCATTGAGACACTGTCAACTGGAAAGGGTTTTCTTCTTATCCAGGTCAATCCATTTCGTTCAATAAAGGAATAATGCTGTGTTTTGCAGGTACCAGAATAATGTCACAGGGGGAGTCACTCTGTTGAGAGCCCAGGATTGAGCCCTGGCAGGCAAATAGACACAGAAGTATGAATTGTCCCATGATTTGTTCTTGGTGGTGGTGTAATAACTGCCAGGACTGGCAGCACTGATTGTGAGAGTGCAGAGGGCTCAGTGTGGCACAGCCATGTGGTGTCAGCTCTGCAGGGCTGCATTCACCAAATGACAGAAATCACAGAAATGACAGAAATCACAGAGTAGCTGGGGTTTGGAGGGACCTGAAAGCTCCCCCAGTGCCACCCCCTGCCATGGCAGGGACACCTCCCAGTGTCCCAGGGTGCTCCAAGCCCTGTCCAGCCTGGCCTTGGGCACTGCCAGGGACCCAGGGGCAGCCACGGCTGCTCTGGGCACCTGTGCCAGGGCCTCACAATATTTCATGGTACAAAATCAGGGCTGAAAAAAATTAATCTCTCAGAGGTGCCCAGCATTGTTATGATCTGCCTTGACTTGGCTGAGGAAGGGCACAAACAGTCCCAGCTGAGAGAGTTCAGAGGATACAGGAGAATTTTCGCTAAAAAGGTGCAAAATGGCTGTGCAGAACTTGAGCAATGAGTGGACTATTACCTGCCATTATTAGTATCACGTTAGTATCATATTTTTATACAACACGCAAGCCTGTTTCATGTGAATGTTGTGAGGTTCCATTTCATTTAACTGGATACTCCCAGAGTGCTGTCTTAGAGCATCTCAGGCAGGAGGGGTTATGCTATCATGAGCTTCAATTATAAACCTTAATCATGATCCTTCTGGGTCAGTCTCTGACACTTTTGTAAATGCTTCCTTTTTCTGCATAAACCAGAAGTTTTCATTATGTCTTTCTCTTTTTCTAACACTGTTTTAATTAAAAGTTCAAGTGGAATTGAGCTAGTAGCTAGCCAGAGCAGGAACTCAACATGAGCATGGTCTGATTTTTTTTCTCAGTTTTCTCCTGATATCAGAGCTGGTAACATCCTCCAAGTCTTTATCATCTTTTCACTTCAATGGAAAAATCCAAGCCACTGTCAAAATACACATGAAGCCATTCTAAAGAATTAATTATTAATAAAAGCAGTGATAAAGCTTGGTCCTGCTACCAGCTATGACAGAAACTCTGTTGACTTCTGTGGGGTCAGGGCTTGCCTCTCCTGACTCCAGACAAGTAGAGAGAAAAGGCAGCTGAGAGTTATTTTTGCATTTCACAGTCCTTGGGATGCTTTATATCCCTTTTTTACACCGAGTTGCTTGGGAGGGGATCATGTTCAGTGCCAAGAACTGCCCCGTGTCTGCTTGGAAACAATTTCTGATCTCCGAATAAATGATCAGTTGCAAATAGTGCACTGATATCTGTATTCCTTATCACCCCTTGTTTCCATCATGTGCAGGATTTTCCATTTCTTTTCTACAGAGAAGGAGCTAAACTGACAGCTTTATATATGATTTGTGCCAGATAAAAATTTATTAGAATTTGCAACATGGTGATAATCATTTGGGATATTACATGCCTGCATAAGTCATTGTATAAAGGATTAAAAGCCTAAAAAATGTTAATAATAAAGCCCCCAGATCTAATAACTTTAGAGATTAGAATTAATTGAATTAGTCTTTGATCTTGGGTGTTAAGTTTTAAGAGAAAAGTTCAGCAGGCATTTGTCATTCTCTTTCCAAAGAACCAGTCACTGCTAAGTGTGGGGTTGAAATGCATCTCTATGGCAAAAATTGGACATCCAAAGCAAGGCTGAAGAGAATGTTTCCACCCAGCTTTGTGCAAGGCAATCAGAGCTGAAGTGATTTTTCAATATTTATAGGTATCCCGCTTTTAATTTTAATTTGAGGAATGTTTGCTGGGAGATCTTTACTCACTGATGAGGTGAAGCCTTTGTGTGTCTGAATACTGTTGCTGTGAGGATTAAAGTAACACCTAAATTATTCAATATCCCCCATTATTTTATGTATTATCATGTTGTATTATTATATTAGCTGACTCCCACTTAAACTGCTCTGTTGCATAAGCTTCAGGCAGGTAGAGAGCTCAGAACTGTTTATTTGAGATTATTATTTTTATGTCACATCTGCAGAGCTGTTTTAGTTCCCATTATTCCATCTTCTCATTTGTGCCTAATGCAAACACCCTCGATGTTTTGTTAGGGGTTTTTTGGGTTTTTTGTGGGTTTTTTTTTTCAATTACACAGCTGCAGAACTGAGGGGTTCTGCTGCCATAAAAATCCAGGTATGAGAGTCACAGAAGGCTCCATCTCCTGGTACTTTCCCTACAGTATGGGAAGTGGTAAACGTACATCATCCCAGCTGCCTGCTTTGCTACAAGTCATGTTTTTGCAGATAATTTCCTCTTTATATTTGTGTTGCTTTTTATTAGTCAGAAAAGCTGTAAAAACTCCTTCATTGCCAAGTGAACGTAGTGAATCCCAAACATAAATATTTCTTCCTGTCAGAAGGGGGATGTTTTATCTGAAGAGGTTTGCAATTACCAGGGAAGTTAAGAAAAAAAAAAAAGAAAGAAAAAGGAAAGGCAAAAAAAAAAAAAAAATAAAAGGGAAGGCAAAAGAAAGAGAAGGCAAAATGAAAGCAAAGCTACAGGAAATGAATATTTAGAACATAGTCTTGGATATTGTGGCTGTCCAAGATGTGCTACACTACCTGACAGTATCTTAGCAACTTTGAAAAGCTATTAAAGCATCTTTAATTATCTCTCTTACCATTCACTTTGGCCTGCAGAGTATCTCCAAGCACGTCCTCACATCTCTATGTGACACTGAAATGTCCAAAATCCCTGCGTTATGTTTGCTGTCTCAATTAGCAAAGCACAGTGAATATTTCAGAATTAATAATTTATCCCATTAATTTATCCTCTTAAGTAATATACAAACAAGGTTCAGCACTTTTTCTTCCTCATTTTAAATTATGGATAATTTGCAAGCATCTCTGGAAACGTGGATCCCTCAGTCTTTTGAGTTGTGATCTCTATTTCAGTTTCTTCAGATGAATTCTGTGACAGAACTTTTTACCTCATTGCCTTTATAGCCTTCCTCTTCATTAGTTAAACATTTTGCTAAATACAGGCAGGTTTGGCATTTGCCTCAGCACCTGGCTGAAATGAAGCTTTCCAGTAACTAAGAGCAATGTCCTTGCATTAAGAATTTAATATTTGCTATTTTCAAAACCATGAGGGGTCCAATTCCCGCTCTCTTCTTTTATTCCCCGCTTTTCTCTGCTCTCTAAATGGAGAAATGGCATTTTCACCCAAGTATATTTCTCTGAAACAAAGTTAGGTGCCCTCCTACGTGCCCTGAATTAGCAATCTTAGCAAAGCCTGGCTAAGGAAAAGACATCAAGGACCTGATTCACCCTGACATTAATGGGTGACACTCTCTGGCTTCAGGGGGATTTACTTTTGCAAATCCCATTGTGCCATTAGACAATTATGATTAGAAAAAGGCACAAACACTCAGGAAACTTCTTTATCTTTTATGCTGAGTGGATATCCCAGAAGTGACTGAGATTTTCCTTTGGGTTGCACACTGGAGCATGAATTTGTCCCGTGACTATCAGTCACTAAAACGTGGTCTTTTGATATCTTCCTGGGAGAGAAAGAAATAAAAAAAACCCCTCTAAAATTAGAGGACCTGACCCCCTTTGATCACAGCTGATAGAGGTAAAGTACTTGGGTCTGACAGAAGTGCTTTAACTGATTGGCAAATATAATAGGAGTGCAGTTAGTAGAACAGTCTGCCAAAATTGAGGTCAACCATTGATGTTATCCCTTCAAAATCTAATAGGAAAACATATATTTTTGCCCTGAAGGAAAAATGTGGTTACTGTCAATCTAATCTATGTTAAAATGTTGAAAGAACTGAAAAAAAAAAATGGTGCACTAATGAAACTGTTCAGTGTGGCAGGAGAAGCTTGGCATCCAAGAACAAGACAGCTCCCAAAAATAAAAATCTAATGCTTGTGCTGCTCCTTTACATTTTAGCCATTCAAGAAAAATAAACTCTATTTTGCAGTGGGGATAATGTCTGTGGATTTTAATATCTTCATTGAAAAAAACTACTGTATCTAGAACTCTGTGTAAGATCATAGATACATATGACTGCATGGTAATAAAATCAAGCAGACAACAACCACACTTTGTGTCTTGGAGCACATTAAACAATAAAAAGTCTACATGAAAACAGTTAATGCAAAATTAAATGTGTAAACTAGTGAGACAGGAGGGCCTGTCACTTAGGTAAGCTAAAACCCCTCAGGCTGGGAGGCAGCTAACCAGAACCAGAGAATCTCAATTTTCCACATGACAGGCTGCCATCTCATTTATAATGATATTTTAATCATAAGACATCCTTTCTTTAAAAGGTAGAAAAAAAAAAATCCAGGTTCTAATGAACAAGACAGAATGGAACAATTCTGTCATTCCTCCCTTCAGCTGACAGATATTGCTGTTGGATTGCAAGGTTTCATTGAAGAGGAAGTTTCATGATAAATGTTTCCAGTGAATGGGAGTCAGCTGTGATTATCCTTCAGCTCATTACAGCCAGGCTCTACCCCACACTGCTGACATCCCATTGCTGAAAGGCATTTGAACTGGATTGAATTGTTCCTTTTTGATCTGAGAGGCAATGCCAAGCTGGAGCCTTGAAAATACCCTCCTGAAATAGGTTGCATAAAGTTTCATTAGCTTCAGGATTAAAAATGTAATTGGAAAATAAGGAAGCACCAGTGGTATTCCATGTCAGCCTGATTATTTGAAGTGGGGCCTAAGTCAGGTTACTATAAACACCTTCTTCTCAAAGTTGGGCTGTCAAAAATACCCATTTTACATGAAGATGAGGAAAAAAATAACTTATTTTGAGGGATTTAGATAGTTTGAATATTTTAATTAGCTGTAGTGGTGCAGAAATCCTGAAAAATATAATTTTAATAAGGAAAATGGGCTGTGTGCTATTGACACAGGGAGTGCATCAAAGTCAAGAGCTGGGCTGAGAGATGTGGATGTCTTGTAAGCTCTCATTCCAGAGCTGTATTGATGGTTATACACGTTTGTGATTACCATGGAAGTGACACAACTAATTACAGGGATGTGCTTTAGCATCACTAGAGCTCATCACATGAGCCTTTGAAAACTTCCTAAGTGCTTGGAAGTTCAACCTGCAGTCCTCTACTGCTTTGGGTAAATTATTTGAAATTAGTATTTCTATAATGCCTCTGTTAAAAAAAAAAAAACAAAACAAAAAAAACCCAACCAAACAAACCAGTATCTGATCACTCTCTTAGTTTTAATTATGGCACTCATTTTACACACATATTGTGTAAAAAATTTTGGATATTTTATTTTGAACCTCAAATCTTGGGTGCTTGTTTAGCTGAGGCCGTGCTGCAGAGGGGTCAAGGTACAGATTTTAAAATATCACATTTTTCTCACCATTTATCTTGTTTCACAATGGCTGTTACAGGAGAGGCATGAGTGAATATATCAAAAGTGATTTTATTTAATACTCTCAATTTGGTATGCTTGATCAAATAAGCCACACAGTATTGCATCCATCCACGGATGGATGAGTGTGGGCAAAGCTGAAGAACTGCTGTACATGGAAACAAGAGTAGGATTTTAATGAACAGACCATTCATTCAATTGCATGAACACTCATGATAAAAACAAACTATAATGGGTAAATCAATTGCTTGTAGAAAAACCCCTTATCATTCTTCAGTAGCCTACTTAATTTTTTTTTCATTTTGCTTCAAGTTGACCCCTTATCCTTTTGGGGATTTCATGAACAAACAGACTCACTGAAATTAAGGCAAATATGTAAAGGTTCTCTTACAGAGGCCTCAGTTGGAGAGCCCAACCCCATCCTCTAAATTTCCTCCCCTTTTCTCCTGTAGCTGATACACTTTGGGAGGCTCACCACAGAAATAAATATTGTAGCATTAAAAGTTTGTTTGACACCTTTCCAAAGGAGCTAGAAACAAAATTCCAGGGAAGTAGGTGTGGAAGCTCCGTGTGGAAGTTCTGTTTCCTATTTCCTTGCAAAAAGTTATTTTAAAAATAAGGTAAAAATGCAAGAGAGCCTGAATTACCATTTGAAAACCTGTGAGATTCAGACTACATGTGTACCTATGGCCAGGATGAAAATGTTGCCTTAAACTGATTTTTAGCTGACTGATTTGTTCAAGGTCACATATTAATTGCTGGCAGAGCTAAATAAAGGACCTAGGAGGATCTGCTCTCCCCTATATCTCGTGCTCATTACTGGTTGTTTTTTTCTACTGACTGGCTCATGACTCTGGAACAGTGTCTGGCTGACTGACTTATTTCTTTTAGGTTTGCAGAAATTCATAAACATTGAAAGCTTCAACAAATAGCTGCACTACATGGCAAAGTATCCTTAAACCTGCCCTTTCTTTATATAAAATTTCAGATTTATTGGTGCTTTTATGATGATATTGGCCAAACTTGGTTTTTTTTAGTAATAAAACTATAACCTCATAATAGATTCTGAGATGGTGGGAGATGCAAAACAGTGCTTCCAGTGCAGAATGTTTTGATTTTGTTTGGTTTGGTTTTGCTAATATAGAGTTCTGACTAATTACCTGTGATTTATTGACATACTTGAGAAAAACTATATTTAGCTGTTTCCTTATAGTTAACACAAAATGTAGAATGTGAAATTGTAGCTAATTGGTCTGACTTGGACATGACAGTTTTACTAAAAAACAGCTGGTGTTAGTGACTTTTTCATACCTTTTTTCCTGGCTTTTTTAATGAACTGCAGTGGAAAGCTCTCAATAGTATGTGAATATGAGGGGAATCATATTTTTGTCATGTTTATCGGTTAATAAAAATTAAATTGTATTTTCTATAGCTAATCTGAAGCTAAAATATAATGACTCAAATTACTTGTGATCCTAATAGAGTTAGGCAGCCAAAGCTCCTGGGACTGAGCAGAGCTTTGAGACAGACTTGATGCAGATTATTTCTATGCTAATGTCTCTGTTAAACGAGAAGCAGCACCTATGGAAACAAGGAGCAGTTCAGAGGCAATGAAGGGAAAGGAGATTGTCTTCTTTATGCTTCCTTCCCTGTGTTTCTAGTTACAAAATCCATTTCCAGCAGAAATTCTGATTTACATTCGAGTGCTTATAGAAACTAGCAGGTAAATTACATTACATTAACACTGTTCACTTCCAGATTTTTGTGTCACAGCGTCGTCTCTTTGTACAGCTTTTTCCTGCTGAATTCCTCAGTCTGGAGGATTCTTGTCTAGCTCAACCGTACTTTGAGATACTCAGCCAGGAAAGTGAAGAGACAATTTCCCCGAAAATGGGAGAGATCAAAGGAAACTGTAGATTGTACTTTTAGTAGCAGAGAAGGGAAAAACTCAATCTTTATCCTGAAAATATGCTTTATGAGCTGAAAATGAGCTTTCCTAGTGGCTATCCAGCCACTAACAGAATTGAAAGGGAATGTTCTTCCTTTCACTGTTTGGAAATTCGGTGAGGGCTGAAACGGGCAGAGCAGAATAACAAAAGGAGATTTGCTTCTCTGCCTGTCTGCTGGCTCTGGCTGTCACAGGGTGATTATCTCGTGTTTCCTTGTGGCTGCGAGTAAGATAAAGTGACTTCCCAGCTGTTAACAGGAGACTGACATTGAAGCAGATCTTTTACAGTCAATCAGTTTTCAGCAAAAGCAAAGAGAATGAAAATACGAAATGGCTACGAAATCAGGAGGCAGCCCTGCAATGACTGTCCATCACCAGAGGCATCTTGACTGCTTGTTCACAAGCCCCAGAAAGCCTGAGGAGATTGATTTTGCACAGCATTAATAGGATTAGGTGCAGTCTGGCTTTGTTCTGACATGTTTCTGGTTTGGACCTTTGTGATGGGGAAGAGGTTTCTCAGGCTTTGGTCTCAGTGATTCAGAGAGAGGCACAGAAACGCCCTCAGGAACTCAGAAAAGTTCATGGTTTTGCTATGAAAACACGAAATCCGTGTGCAGGTTGTTTATTTTGGGTCTGAATAAGGTGTGTAGGCAAGGAATTTACACTCAGATAAAGCTGTCAATTATCTGATACCCTGCATCAAACCAGATGGGCCTGAGAATTATTCCCAGCTGGGCAATGTATTGCAGGTGATAGCTGGAATAATTTGAGTTTGGGACCCTGAGATCATGGAGGGTACTGGAAAGTGGGCAGAACTTAAATCTGGAGTGTGGGGCTTGTGTGGTCTGGCCAGAATGAGACTCAGAGGGCACCAGGCTGCTCAAAAATTGTGTCAGAAAAGTTGCAAAGTCAGTGAGATGAACTTTTTCACACAGAGGAAGAGAGTAAAACAAGGATGAGGAACCACAAGGTCAGGCTGGACAGATTCACAGTGCACTTAGAGACAAATTCCTCAGGAGGTGGGGAGGGAGCATTGTAACTTGTATTGTTTAAATATTCAAATGAGAGGAAGAACAAGAAACTAGAGGACATCATCAATACTCACTGCTTATCTTGACTATTTTTTACACAAGAGAGTTTGAAGTTCTCTGTCTTGAACTGGAGGAAACCCCCTCATTCGGGTTTGGACTCTTGGCTACTGAAAATATTTGAAGTGTTGCTGCTGAGATGTTTGCAAGACCTTGTTATCAATGGAAATTAATTTTTGCCTATGTCTGACACCTACCTTTGGCAGATGAGATGGGCAGTGATTTTTAGCATCTAATTGCCTTTTAAAATCATATTCCAGTTATTGGCTTACCCACTGTGCAGCTTACATGCTGCTGGTTAAACGAGAGTAAAAGCTCCCCTGTATTTTTGACAGTTTCTCTGTATTCACCAGTTTAGGCTGCTCCCAAACCAACCTGCACGTTCATCAAAAGAGAATCCTTCTTAACACAGCTACCACAGGGAGGGAATTTATAATCATTAAAATATGATTCAATAAATAAAGTAAAGAGGCTCCATTCTTGTGATATAATTTGATTTAATTTCTTCATTCTTTCTTGCCAGTGAGACAGAATTAGGACATGATAGAAGTCCTTTGGTGGGGACAAATCCAACCTCAAAGTCCCTCCCTCATCCCAGCCCTCTCCTCTGCTGCCCTTCAGGTGTCAGGCTCAGCTCTTGCATCTGAACCAGAGCCATTGGATAAATGATCCAGTCCAGCTGGAAATCCACTCCCTGCCATGTGTGACAGGAATGGAATCACGTCAGCTGTGTTATGAATCTGGGGTTTCATCTGGAGTGCCCTGGCTTTGACCGACGGCCTCGTTTTCTGGCTTATTTAAAGAGGCGCGTCGCGGCTAAACATTCTGGATCTGCATCTGTGATTTTTAAAGGAATGCCCTCGATTTGATATCCCTCAGACATGCCTTTAGCAGCACTTAGCAGTGTAAAAAATTAATGTATTATTATAGAAATTATGTGAGCTGTGGGTTGAAAGGAGTCGTGGCTCTAACTAGAACATTATTTACCGGGTCACAAGTGTAAAAGTTAATGTAGCAGAACTTCTCTCTTTCCCTTTCTCTGGATGGATTGTAGCAGTAATGAACCTTAACTGATTTCTATTCATCTGGCTTTTAACTGCAAAGAGAATTAAAAATAAGACCCTTTATGTTGTCATCTTTTCTCCTTTCATTTTAGTTATTAATTTGAATCACAGATTTCTGTTTAACCAGATATTCAGGGCATGAACGATAATTTCAATCACCTCCAGAGTGGCATCATGTTGAAGTGCAATTCAAAGAAAGGAAAAGAAAAATGAACTACCACTTGTTATGGTGTGTTAAGCATAGCAAGACTCTGAACTTTTTGGGGTCCAGTGCATGTGAGTTTAGAAGTTCAGTACAACTATCTAAATAAGAAAAATAAATAACGAATAGTAATGCTTAGGTGGAGAAAGAAAATAAGAGAGGCTAAGACATTCCAAATTTTTTGAACAGTCAGCCTTCTTATTTTTGAGCCAGTTCCTGGCCACAAATATCTTTATTTTCTGTGCACTGAATACGATGATTTAATGCAAGATTTGCTTTTTGATTGGTGTTCTTGTGACTGACTTTTAGTGCTGTAATTATTTTCAGATCTCTTACTTGGGGTATTTTTCCATTTATTTGTGTTCACTACTCGTTCTCCTTTGCCTTAGCATATTTACCTTTTAAGAATTCTGCAGTATACTGAAATTCACTTTTTTCTTGGACAGTAGTGAAGTCAAATGAGCAGTATTTAACCTGGAATTAACAAAATGATTAATGCCTGAGAGTGCTAAATAATTGAGAGGTTCATGTGCTAGAAGTACTTTTTTTCTTCATTTCCTGATGCATTTAGGCTTTCTCCAAGCACCTCAGTCTGTCATTCTGAAGATCCACATAATGTGAATTATCTGGAATAACAGAGGTGAATCCAATGCTGTCCTGGCAATCAGCTGTGCCAGTCCTCTGTTTATATTTCCTCCTCCAAGTCTTCTGTTGACAACATACCTGAGTTTCTTCTGATATTTTTTTCCCCTAGATAGTCAGCATTATTTATGTCACTTTCAAGTAGTGCTGTTTCAGAACTGCTGTGGCCTTGAACTATTGTGTTACAACACTGCCTTTTTTATTTGAAGAAAGGAGAACTGATGGGCAACGCAGAGTCCAATTCCCAGCCAAAGGAACATCCATAATCCCTTCTCCTGTTCCCTTCTCTAGCAAAGGTTCAGCTTTTAAAGAATATTTACAGGAGACAAATGTTTGAACAAAACACAGATGGTAATAGCTAATTACCAATTGGCATGTTTAACTATCCTGAGGAAAGGTATTATCATGGGCATTTCACCAATTTGCAGAATTGTGTCACAATGACAAAAAAAGGCAAGGCAGAGGCTGATGAATTTGTCTCATCAGGTATGACAAGCAGAATGCAATATTTTTTAGTGCTTTTATGTCACTCACCAATTACAGCAACTTGCTGGGGACTTTGAGGAGAGGTTTGGTCTGTACAGGGAGGAAATAAACGCTGAGATTTTTGAGAAGGATAAATGGGGATGGGTCAGTCAGCATCAGCGGACTCACTTCAGGTCTGTGGATCATTATCTGTACAAACAACTCATCCCTCTAAAGTAACTTCAGTCTGTGCTTAAAACCTCAGCAGATGTCAGTGCTTGTTATTAGAATGTTAAGTCTGGTCTCACCAGAGCAGCAGATTTTGAACTGCTAGGAGGCAAAAACACTCACAGATGTGAGCATCCCTGTCAATAGGAAATAATATTTTTCCTATATAAGCACCATGTTGCATTTCAAAGTGTTGTGAGTGCGATTGCCAATTGAATTTTATCAATAATTTGCCAGAGCCAAATTATGATATAAAAACAAAGTACAAAATTTATTTCGCGCAAATTGACAAAATTTCGGTAAGCCACGGATCGGACAGGGTCTAGCCCGGGAAATAGACCCTGGGTGACGCCCTGAGCAACTCTAAGCACTGGCAGCTTCAGAGTGCGGCGAGCACACCAGCTTTCTCCATGTAGGTCTTTTTATCCCATTTTTTCTGCCGCGGGCTAGGAAGTCCATTGTCCTTTTCATAACCAAACAAGTTTCCAATGTTTCTCCGGTCCAGTAGAATGGTATCTGATGGAAGGTGGTCCTGTCCTCGATGTCTTCGGGAATAATTCATCGACTTTTGGTCTTGTGCTAGACAGGATTAATCTTAACAATACACAATCACATCCCGAGAGAGATATCCTTATCATCCGATACTCAGTTCTTACTGGAAATCTCTTTTGCAAACCGAAGTTTCCCAGAACTGTTTTAAAATTCTAGTGAGTTTCCCCCTTCAGTCAGGGGATTCAGGTGTGCTGCTGATGACATCATTCTCTGTGGGGCTGCAATTGTGAAACTGACTGTCTCTGTTGGGTTTTTACATGTAAATAGAGTCTATTGGTGTGGTAGGCGTTGGTGCTTTGCTGCACTGACTTTTCTGGTGTATTTCTTTGAGAACATGTCTAAACGTAACTCTCCTTCTACCTTACTCTATATTATTCTGAATCTATTCTTCTACCCTAATAAATATGAATTTTGACACTCATTCATAACAAAAGAAATATGGATTTTATACTCTCCCTGTAGCAGGAGGGGTCGGAAAATAGACACCTCTGGAACAAGTTCTGGAGGCAAGCTGCCACGTGTGAAAGCACTCTGTGATCAAACAGACTGCTGAGGGAACAAGGAATTAGGAAAGGTGGCTTTCATTTGAGTTCTCACATCACAGGTTTGACCTGTAAAACGTTCCCATCCTTCATCCTCTCTTTTTGGTCACTGTTGAACAGTGTTCATGGCTGAGCAGAACTGCTGAATATGTATCTGTTTTCACTTGCAGCATGCTTGGAGCAGGTCCTTTTCACAGGGAGGCTTGCTCTGCCAGTGAAAGAACATTCCGTGATATTAACCTTGAGTGCCTGGGAGCAGCTGCCTCAGGGGGAGCTCCTACAAGTGTTTGCAAATGCTGCTGCCTGAATGGCATCCAGAATCATGGCCCTCTGCTAGGGGAAAATAGCCTTCATTCACACTATCAAAAATACCAGAAATACGTCCTAATTGGGTGAACGGGCAGCAAAACGACTCTACAATAAATCATCAGGATAATAATAACAGCATATTTTAAAAATAAATATCCCTCAACATTCATTTTGTATTTGATGATCTTCTTATATTTACTACACTTATTATCAGTGTAACTTTGCACATTGGCATATTATTTTGTGTTGTAAAGGGCATAGTAAAAATTAAACTGACACTGCAAGTGATGCCTGTTTAGTTCATCTTGTTCCTTTCTTCCTCAGTGTTGTCTGCATGGTTTAAAAGCCTGGAAAAATATCTTTCAATTCATTATTTTTGCCATTGGATGGTGATTTATGGCTGGAGTTAAGCACTGCAAATATGGGGGAGATATGGGCCCTGCAATTAGCAGTTTTCCTCAGCCACAATGGCAGCATTCCTGCTAAATGATTTGTTATGTTTTTTAATTACTGGATTATATCTGAAATCAAGTATTCAACTTTGCATATTTCCAATTTGTTCGAATTATAGTCACATCATTATGTTCAAATCAGAGCACCCAAAATGCAGTTTTGCTCCAGGATAATTAACCAATGACTTTGAAATATGCAAGCAGGGAGTCTCATTTAGGTAGACAGCACAAGAAGCAAGGGGAGCTACTGATGCATTCCATTGCATTCTTATCTTCTGAAAACAAAGCTTCGATTTGCTTTGTTCTTGATTGCATTGTTCCATGACAGATTTTGTGATCTATAGTTATCTTACATTGCTGCAACACTGAAACCCTTCACCCTTTAACATGTGCTCCTGAACTAATTGCTTTGAAGTTCCCCATAGAATTACTCCAGTGAAAAATAAGTAGAGCTAGCAAGACAAGTTCAGTGATATGAGTAGTAAGAATAATGAGCTGTGTGTAGCAGGGTTCTTGCAGTATTCCAGACAAATTATTACATATTGGAGTATTGCTCCACAGAGGGGGGCTCTCTGTATCTTATTTTTTCCTTATCAATTGAATTTGTGCACAAAGATAGGGTAGAATGTGGTTTGCAATTAATTACCAAGTGTTATCATACCATGTAGCAGTCGTGGTAAAAGCACTGGAGTTAAAATAGTACTTTTCTACTTTTATTCTCTGGTCCATCCATCATTTCTGTTTCTATGAGTGCCATATCTTTATTCCAACCTAGGTCATCTAGCCAAACTACACCACAGCATGTTAGCAAAAGTAAAAATTAAAATTATAGGAACAGAGATGCAACAAAAATACCTGCCACCCTCAGCTGCTGTCTTAACCTCTCATCCTTCCAAATATCTACTCCATTTGATAAAACCAAAAACATTATTCTGTGCACTAAGAGATAAATGGAACCTGGCCTGGCCTGGCCTTCACTGCTATATATGCTGGCCACTATGGATATTAATTGCCCTAATGATAGAATGAAAGTTGTGAAAGTAAAAAATGACCAGACATCTGAATAACTTTGAAATCACTGTATCATTTTCTCTCTTTGCTGACAATATTTGGATTTATGGATCAGATTCAAATGTGTTCTCATAATGTTTCCGAGAGGAAAAAAAATAAAAGAACCATAAAATACAAATTAGGAAATTATCAGGTTCCATCCACAACGCTCATGGTGTTTCTTTAGCCTGGTGGTGCACACAATTTTTGGGTTGTTTTCCTTTCTTCTCCACTCCCTGGATTACTTTTCCTGCATCCCTGCCCCTGTGTAACTTCCCCAAAAAAAATCCCCAAATCTGTGCCCCGGAAGGCTAACCCTGCTCCCCAGAAGCACCACGGGCCCAGGGGGAGTTTGAACCCTCAGGTGAACGTCAGCTGCTCCTGATTTAGGAAAACCAGTGTGCAGTTCATCCCTGGAAGGTATTTGAACTGTTTTACATATGGATGAAGTTTAGGAACTTTTGAATGTAAGACTGTGTATATGAATACTTTATAAGTTAATGAGCTCCCTGTGATAACACAGGACTGTACAAAAGTGTAATTTATTGGAATTTCTGATTTTGATTACTGAATTTGTACCAGAAATTTCCCCCATTCTTCTCCCTATTTTTCTCTTTAATCCCTACTCAAGCTGGAATTGTCATTTTCCCATTGGAATTCTTTTTATAAAACTGCTTTTCTTTCTGATCACCCTCTCCCAGGTACATGGGATGATGCAAAATAGAACAGGATCCTCACTGAAAAAATTTGACCAAATTTTCCCATTCCTAATACGAACTCTAATTTGGAGTACGCTCACATAAATCTCTAAAAGAAAGGTTATAATTTAATAAATGCATTCTAAATCATTGATAGATTAATTTAGAAACAGGGCTTGGCAAGGGAATGTTAAAAATCTATTAATGTCTACCTGCTCTTTAAAGACTTCATATCTGTGCAAAGTTTTACAGGGTGATTGCTGGCATGATGCGAGTGTTAAACCAGTTTACAGTGTGGGAACGGGTACAGATAATAGTGTGCACTGACCTTCTACCTGAGTTTTGGCATGCAGAATATAACTTAGCACACCAGGCTATGCTCAAACACATTTGAAGGGTGCAGAGAACTTATTTCCTTTCTAATCCAGACATCATTTTGTTTTATTTTGGTGCAAACGCGGTTGCACAAACGACGAGGAAAGCGTTCGATTAAAGCCAGCAGAGAGCTCAGGCACAGTCTTCATTAAAGAGGTACAAAGACCACACCATCTGCTCCAACAAGTCCCAGCTCTCCCTGGGTTTGTTTGCTCAGTAGTTCCTGCTGGCTGGAGCCACCTGTTCACTTAATTAGAAACACAGCCTTAAAACACTGCCTGCTACAAGCTCGGTGCCTCTCCAGAGGTGAGCTTCCCAGGCAAAGAACCAACGTGCCAGGCAGGCAAAACTTTCCTTGGAGCTTGTTCTGGAAACTGAGTGAATGAAAGGAGCAAATAAGGTGCAATGTTCAGAATTTATTTTTTTTCCCCTGTAGAAGATGTGTTTACTTTTTCATCTTTTTCCTCTCTTTCAGCAGTCCTAGTTTGACTCAGTTAAGAGAGTTTTGCATTTCACTGGCATGAAGAAGAGAAAGCTGTGACCTTGCAAAAACATTAAATGTGAAATAAGAGAAAGCACAGCTCATTTTTTTTTTTTACTGTCTTCATGAATCAAGCTATAAAATGAAAGCGAAAGTTGCGTTTGAAACCTGAGTGTAAAAAAATGGAAGTGAAAGTTCTCGAATCTGATGTAAAGAAATCATTCTAGCCAATTAAAAAATGAGAAATGTTCAGGCAGAAAAGTGCATGGCTCATTAGAATAATCAGTTTAGTACTATGGAAAAAAATTTTAAAGTCTCCATGAATTCTGAACTTCACACACATTTCAGTCTTCCCAGAAAAGATAAAATTCCTCTTGGTTTTATTTTCCACTGGCCAACCGCCTGAGTGCAAATGATATCAATAATATATCCAGCTGTTTTACTGGGTAAAGATGACCCGTCTGGACCCCTTTAAAAACAAAAGTGAATTTAATAACACAGAAGAGACTATTGACATGAAATGTCAGGTATTGGAGCCCCTTTCAGCTGCAGCTGGGACATGTGGACATGGTGCTGTTGGTTTTGTGGCTTTCCTTGTTGCTTGTGTCCTCTTTGTCAGTGATTGCTCTGGTTTCATACCTGTGTAGTGGCAGGGTTTCCTCTGCTGGATCCAGAAAATGGATTGGGTTGGCTGAGACCGTGTATAACTGACAGACCCATGTCCATCTCTGCTTTGTACTACAAAATTTGTGGGTTTTCCCTGTGGATTTGCAGGGTAAACTTTTTATCTCAAGCAAGGACAAACGTTCTTCTGCAGGCTTTCCCAGCTGAGATTGTACAACCCAACAGCAAGTTCTGAAAAGATAAGAACTCCAAAAATAAGTGTTCTTCAGCTGTGTTTTGCATAATTGTACGACTATATCATTACCATATTAAGAAATAAATGTTAATTTTTTGCTACTGTTAAAATAGATTATTAAATGTTGGACCTGCAGGGTGTGTCTCTATGAAACTCTCTTGCTTTTACACTAGCAATCTTAATGAATTCATTAATTACTTAATGGAACTTGAAGATAATAAACCTTCACTAAGAGTTTAATATTAATTATGACTATTATCATTATTATTACTCATGTACTGCAGGAGGGACTGGAGTACTGGCTGCTGGTACAGAATATATTGAGGGATTCACAGGATCTCTCAGATTTGTCCTCTGTTTAACTCAGGGCTGTTTCTGGCTGTGACGAGGGAGAAGGAGTTGAATCACAGAAGTGAATTATTCCCTGTTGAAAACTCAGCAGTGTACACAGTGCTTCATGACCAGGCTATTTCTTGCTGCCTCTAATCTCTCCTGGTACTGTGCTCTCGTGATGTTGCAGTCCTGAATTATTCCTTGCTTTCTTTAATTACAGACCCTGTTCTATCCAGCTTCCTTTCCCCTCTTGCTGTAGTTATTACTCTCTTTAACCCTGTAAACTCCCTTTGGGGTCTGCCTTCATTTTGGCACTTCCAGGGCTGTGCATTCTGACTCCACAGGTGAATCAGGTGTCGGTGGTGCTCAGTGGAACAGGTCGAGCAGGAGGAGGTCTCCAGTTACCCTCTGAGCTTCTGAGCAGGGGGTTTGTATTTCTGTGACCTACACGGCTGCAATTCTGCTTTTTTCTTTGCCCACGACCCATATATGCAAAAACCTAGCATGGGAATTGGCAATTCTGGCTAGAATTGGCCATTCTAGCTCCTGTGTCTTCAGTAACCAAGGAGGTTTCAGCATTTCCATTCTCTGAATGTACCATGGTTTATCCCATCAGTTGTGTCACCTCTTTCTTCCGTGGCATCAGATCTGAGTGCAGAGATCAAAGGGGTTTTTTTGATCCAGTTCTCTGCCACCCTGGGCTCAGGCTGGGTTCAGATGTGGGTTAGGTTCTTCCAGAGGGGAAATTTCTGAGGGAAGTTTGAGGATAGAATCATAGGAATCACAGGGTGCTTTGGGTTGAAAGTGACCTCAAAGTCCATCTAGCTCCAAACCCCTGCCATGGGCAGGGACACCTTCCACTGCCCCAGGCTGATCCAAGCCCTGTCCAGCCTGGCCTTGTATTTTTGCAGGCATATATATGTTTTTCTTCTTTTCATTTCTAGAAAATTGTGTTTTTTAAAACTCCATCAGGGTATAAATTCAAAAAGTAAAATAAATAACTGTTAAGGGAAACCCCACAGGCCGAGTAATATTCAAAGGTTCCCATGATTTTCCCCCCAGCTGATTTAATTGGCTGCTTGACCACTTGTGTGGCTGGCAGACACTTTTAGTCATTCTCGTTATGCAAGAAAACAGCCAGGTGCCTCTAGCACAGATATTGAAACATATTTTGAGAATTTGTTGTTATTTCTCTTTAAGCACCATGAAATATGCACAGATCCTAACAAAGAGGTAAATGTATCTGAATAAAATTACTCCCGTGTATGTCAAGGTGATATAGCAGTTGCCATGGTAAACAAACATTGTACATAAATACTTGAATAAATAGTTGTATATTTCGAAGGGTAGCAAGCCGTTAACCAAGATTTAGACACTGATAAACAAACCCTGTAGAGGATCCTGGTGCTTTCACCTGTCTATATATCTATTCAGTTAGTGAACTTACAATTCAATAAATTGTTCCAGACTTTAATTGGAGGTTGGAGAAGCAGGCAAAGGAGCAAAAATAACAATAAGCATCATAGGTACTTTTAAGAGGGGAAAAAGAAAACCAAAACATTCTGAATCCATACAGCTTGCCCTGGCAATATTATCTCAGTTTGCTCCTGAGACTAAGGGCAATAAAATGGAAAATAAAATTTAGGTTGAGTTGTAAATCCAAAGGTTTTGATGATGAGTTAAATCAACTATTTCAACACAAATCATTGTAGTATTTTCAAGAAAACCAGGCCCTCAAAGTTTTTGTTAGTCCCAAAAGAAGATTAAGGGCATCTTTGTTTAGATCATGGGGGAGGGCAGCGTCCCAGCTACAGACAGAAGGAGAGGTCAGAGCGACTGAAAGGATAGGGGCTAAAAATAATCAAACAAAAGGAATTATTTGGATGTTATATCACAACATTTCAAAATAGTACTTTTTGAAGTCATTCATAAAGATCAGTGTTTTAATTCAACATTTTGTTCCAAGGCCAGTCTGGGCCTGTGGCATTTTGAATGCGCCTTTTGGTTTTAACTGTGTTGAGCTCTCAAGGATTCCCTCTTCCCTTTAAGTCACATCTCCCCGGGCTTATCCTGAGGCTGTTAAGGTTTGTACCTCATTGCTGCTCTCATTTAGCTATGGTACAATGAGGAATAATTGCCATTAACAGCTGGTTAAAATAACTTCCCAGTGCCCCTGCAGCAGCCCTGCTGCAGCCTGCAGTGGGTTTTGTGCAGGTAAAAATTTGACCTGCATCTCCTCATGCTCCATTTGGGACTTGAATGAACCCCAGGACTGTATCCCATGTGCTTCTAATGAATTCATTTCATAATTAGTGATCATCCATCATCATCAGTGCCACTATATTTTTTCATGGTTCTGTGGTCGCTCACAGGATCCCTCACTGAACCTTGTGCTTTCTGCAGAAGGTCTCTGCAGCCAAAGGAATAATTGTTAATCCGTTGACCTGTTGAGGATCAGTGTCTGTCTGAAGATCCATGCTTCCCCCACCCTGAGCTGAATCATTGTGCTTATAGCCCAAAGAATCTGAAAAAGTTAAATTGCTCCTTGCTTTCTGTCTTTGTATGGATCACAACTCAGTTTCATCTCCCTGTTTCCTTTCTGTTTTGGTTTGGTTTAACACAGGATAGATAACCACTAATTTGAACCAGTTTGTTTTACTTCCTCAATCCATTTTTTTGTTCTTTTTAATTGTTCCCAATTCAAGTCAAAATTAGATATCTCTTCTCAAGCACAATAGAGATCCCCTAGAATAGTTCAGAAGGAATTTTGCCATAAATGCCACAAAAAGCTACCTTCCATTCTGCATTCTTCCATTGATGCATCTGATGAATGGCTCTGGGAAATAAATAAATAAATTGCTGCTAAATAACAATAAACTAATTAATTGCTGTTGTGTTTTCTTTCCAGGACATAAGAAACCCATTTAGAGCTGCCATTACTTGTTGGGTAAATAAATTCTGAGAATAATAAATGTATAAGATTATTCACTGCTCAGAGTAAATACATGATTAGTAGTTGTCAAAATGCACATTCTCCACAACAATAGGGCCCAACAGCTGCTTTGCTGTGCTGTGCCAAGGCTTGCTCAGGAACTCCTCAGTTTGTGGCCCTCTGGAGAAGGAGACAATCACAATTCCCCTGCTGACTTTAAACTGTGCAGGGTCTCAGAGGGGACAGGGGTCTCTGACAGGGAGCACTGAGAGTCCCCTGGCAGGAAAATCCTTGCAAACCCAGCACAGGTGGGGAGTACTGAGAGTCCCCTGGCAGCAGAAAACCCTGGAAACCCAGCAAAGGGAGAGGATGTGTGCTGGCAGGGATGGTCCAGGCTCAGGCAGGGAGGGGAAGGTGGAAGCTGGGTTATTAATGTAAGAACTGGTTTGGCTGAGAGGACAGGAAGCATTTTTGGTTTGGCTGAGAGGACAGGGAGTGGTTTTTACCAGGCTTTTCACCATGCAGTGTGGAGCTCTGAGATAGCTTTGCTGCTCTGCACAATTCCTGTAGCTCAGTTGTATCCACTTGTTGGGTTTTTGCCCTTTTCTGACCCAGAGATGGGGTAACTGAGAGGTGTTTTAAAAACTTTTATTCTATTTTCAGTCTCGTTTGAAGGGTGAGACAATGCAGGAGTTACAATTCACGGCATCACAATCAGAAGCCAACTATTTCTTAATTACAATACTCAATAAGTGTTTCTTGCTTGTCAGCATTTGTCACACCATGCTGGAAATGCTTTACAGCCAATCATCTAAAATTACCTCTCGTGGGTCCTACTACAATGCATCTTTCATAGTTTTATTTCTCTAAGTGTCCAGTCGTTTTTGCAAGCCATCCTTTGAAGCTTGTTTCCAGTTCCATTTCTCTCTCAGCAATGTCTGTCCCGTTCCATGCCATTTCCAAGTCAGCATTTCTTATCTCAAGGTTTGGCATCCGTCAGGTTTTGAGAATTTTCTACAAATCCATTTCCCACATCCACTGACACCAAAATTCAATATTTGATGGGAAGAAGTTCACATGAACTATTGAGATAAACCAGCACGGGTGTGCCATGGGGGACAGGTGGAGAGGCTGTACTGGACTGCCCTGCTCAGTTCTAGGAACAGCAACAGTCCCAATGGAAGCTTTTGAAATATTGCCCCAGCTTTAATTTCTCTGAGGAATTTCTCATCAGCATTAAGGTTTCATGTTAAATAAAACACATCCCTTTCAGAAAAACTACATTGGAGAAACTGGTGTCATTAATTACGCTTTTCTTTATTGAGAGAAATGTATTTATTGAGGGAAATGATTTATTGGACAGGCAAAGATTAATCTGTCTTTTCGTGGTGTTTAATTTTATCCACACAAATCGTAGGAGGGAGTGAAAACAGCTGGAAATTCTTCAAAGATCTTAAATTTCTGTCAAATAATTTGGTGTTTCCTTTGATAAAGGAGGTAAATTGGGAAGGAAGAGAAAGAGAAACTTCAGTTGATTCTCCCGCCAATTGGGGTGGTTTTTGACCTAATGGTGTGGAGTTTTTGAAGATCTGTAGCTCCACTACTTGTCTGCTCTTCGGGTAGTTAACCAAAAATATGAGTTTTGAGAGTATTCTGTGCTTCAGCTTGAGTGTCTAAGCAGGTTTAGATTGGTAGAAGTGCTTTGTTAACTCATGGCATTTTTTATCATTTTGAAGAGTTGGGTATTTTTTGGCATTCAGACCAAATCAAGTTTTGTTTTGTTTTTTATTAATTTTCTTTTAGTTGGAATTTTTTTTTTCCTAAATTGGTATAAATTAGGAGATTTGTTACATAAATGCACATTGATTCCTGCATGTAGTCCTGTAGGAATCCATGTCCTGTTTCAAGCTCAATTTCAGCTTGAAGAAATCTTTTATGGTTGATACATATTAAAACTTCAGAAAGCAAATATAAAAATATAAAAATGAAAAAAATTTCAAAAGCAGCAAACAGTTGAGTGAGTGTGATCACACAAAATATTTGTACAGGCTGTAAAAGTGAGATGAGGATGTGATGTTTACCTCTCCAAATCAAGTTTTGATTTATAACTCCCAGTTTGGGCACTCTTTGAGTGTCTCTGATTTTCCTGGTGAGCTCTTCTTTCCCCCATGCATAAACTCTTGGGCACAGGGATATAAACTAGGGGGCAAGACAGAGGAAAAATGTGTATTTTGAAGTGCCAGGATCAGAGCAGAGGTAACAGAGACATCAGATTTTTGATTTCCTTAGGACAAAAGTCATGTCATGGGGAGAGCCTCAATTAATGCAGAACTAATAAACCCAGCTACAGCCAGGCTGAGACATTGCTGAAAACCTGAGCACTTTCCCAAGAAGAGATAAAAATTCTTATTCTGTCTGTGATGCTGTTTTTCCAGTACCTTGTGTTGGGAAGGTATTCAAAAATTAGAACTTTTTTTTTTTTGCAAAGTAATCTTGCAAATAGCAGGAAAGAAAAATATTATAGTCTCTGGAAATTTTGTTTACTGTAGCGATCTGGGACAAGTAGTGTTTGCATATTGCATTACCATCTAAGAGTAATGGCATATTTACTACACTGATACTAAAAGCAAACACTTTAATATTTGTGGTTATGGTTTCCATTTTTGCCTCTCTCTTTCCCCAGGCACAGGCAAGAAAAGAGATGAGAATTAGAGAAAGTATTGCTTTATGAAAAATTGCAAGGGTTGTAAATTACAAGTGTTGCTGGAGTTCCCTTGAATTATTCAGTGTTTTCTAAGGTTTTATGCTCTGTGTACAACAGTGTCTATGTTTATTTGATCTATTATTTTTATATAGTTGTCTGACACTTCTTTATGAAAAAGAATAAAAGATGTGAAGCTTATCCACAATGTCAAATTTTTATCGTGTCCAAACATTTTATGGTTCTGCATGTTTCAGATCAAAGAATTCGAGGTTATCTTTTTGCTTGTTTGATTTTATCTTACCAACAGCAACAGTATTTTAGAGCACATTTTTGCACATACATTTGGCGAATGCAGTGAGAAGTTTAATTGTTATTTTTTTAGCACAATATTTATTCTCTAAAAGTATTTTGAGGTGGATAGCTTTCCTTCAGAGTCTGATTTCCTGCTGAACAAAGAATTAGTAGTAAAACATTTATAGAAAATCTTGTTTTGCTAATCCATTTACAAGGAAACTCGGAGCTTGTTCTGGGGAGGAGCAGTAGTGAGGAATGTTAACTTGATTTTTTAACTGTATGGACTGTTAATATATCATTGTATATGGATAATCTATATATTTTTTACCTAGTTCCAGCAGTTATAACAGGTACAATAATACTTTTGGTTCTGGGGATGTCTTTATTTTGTTTGCTGACTGTATTTTACCATGCCATGACTGTGCAGTTTGATGCTTCATTTCTCCCAGCCCAGGCTTTGCTGTAATTCTGTCTCTGCACTCAAAAAGCTCAGCATGCACCTGAGTAGCTTTTCTTGTGTCAAGTTTTACTCAGATTTTATGTCTTTATTTGGAGAAAATTTGCATTATTTTGAGCTTTAGGATCTATTTCATTCAGTAGATTCCAGAAACCAGATAGAGAGAATAGAGTATCTGTTATATTAAGTCGGATAAAATCAGATAATTTATGGAATTGGTCAGGAAATCAGTGTTTTCAACAGTGGGCAGGAAGGCATTTGTGTTTCCTTTGGTGTTTACACTTTTGGATTACTTCTGGAAATGTCTCACCTCTGCTGGAACATTTATCAGCCTTCACCAGTCTTTCTCCTGCTTGTACCAACACACCCACAGCTTTTCACAGGGTAGGAAAATCTCAGGGCAGTGTGGGGTACCCCAGACGAGGCAGAAATGAACCACAGCTGGTGTCTCCCTGTCTCATGTGCTGGGTAATTGCAGGGAAGCTCTAACTTGTAAAATCACATTCCTGTGGATATTTCCTTTTGTCTGGGCTAAAGTTTGCTGGGAGCTGTCCTTGAAGTGTGAGCTGTCAGAGTTTGTGTCTCCTTTTCTCTCTGCTGGAACTTTGGGAGCTGCAGCTGTCACCTTGGGGAGCTGGCTCAGCCTCACTGTCTGAGGCACATCGAATCCATCAGCCGCTCTCTGCTCTGCCTTTGCCTATTTTCTGGGACAGAGTGGACAGAAATTTTTCTATCTCACACACAAAAGGGTAAAGGATTGCCTGCCTTACACAATCCAGCTCAGAATATGGTCTTTCTGAATGCTGTAGGAAAGAAAAATAGAGGAGGCTTTGCAGTGAATTTATTTTTGAAAGGGACTTAACCCTCTGTCTTACCCTGCAAATAGAACTGAACATTCTTTATTACAGTTTTACTACAATACTGATTCTGAACTGCAGCCATCCAAAACTAAAATGTGCTATTTTATAAAAATTAAGGGCAATCACAACCAAAGTCAGCCCTCCAGCCAGAGAAGAACCACTTGACTCAGATTCATGCTCAGGGCCTGGATTTTTGTATTTTCCTTGCCCGTTGTGTAATTACTGGGGTTCACATGTGCAACCTTAAAAGTTGTTATTGAAAATCTCAATCCTGGTTTGCTTTCTGCAGATTCCTTTTTTTTTTTTTCCCTCTAGGTTACATTGTTGAGTTCCTGCCACAATTTGCTCTGAATCCAAATCCATGCTTGCACCTGTGTGTTTCCTTGGATAGCAGAGCAGGTGTGGGGAACTCATTCACCTGCCAGGGAAATTTCAGGTAACAGTAAAATGAAATCTATAACCACTGCACAGGGATGCAAAGAGGGATTATTGCTGTGCTTCCCCTCTTTTTCCTCACACATTCTCTGGAGCTGCTGCTAAGGGCAAGAGCAGGCTCAGAGGATATTTCTGGCAGTGGTAGAGCAGCAGTTTTGGATTTGCTGGGAAATCAGTTTTGTGAAGAATATTTGGAAACAGCTCTTGCTGCAAGAGTGGGAAGAACAACAAATAAGTCAATAAAGGCCACAGGACAAGAATCCGCTTTGGGGAGAACTTGGATAGTTTTGTCAGAGTTTCTGTATCAGCTTTATGCAAGGGGGTGAAAGGGAAAGTGCAAGTTAGGTAATCCCATTGTCAGCAGGGGGGAAAACAGAATCCAGCAGTTTGGTCAAGTTCTGGTTGTAATGAAAAGATTCACAGATTTGCAAATTTCTTTTCCTTGGGACACATAATGCCATTTTTAGATTTATAGTAAGATCTAAAATCTGAGTAATATATCTTAAAAAAAAAAAAATCGAAGATTTATTTTTGCACAGAAGAAGAAAACAATTCCTTTTAAACTCCAGCAGCAAGAAATGAATAGATTAAGGATGCAATAAATCTATTTTTTTATCACTCTGACAAAATAAGTAACATTTAATGCTGGCAGTGTGAGGGCTGAGCATTAAGTGCTGCGCACATAACGAAATTCATTACAGAATCATTCAGCATCTTTATAAATCTAAATAAATATAAATATCCATCCTGAACCTCCTGTTGCTGATCCCTCTGTGTCCCTGCTGTATGTTTTGCACATAACATTAGGCACGTGGATAATGTGGGTAAAAGAAATACTAAATCTTTGTGAATAACCTCCAAAATCTCTGTGAATAACCTCCAAAATCTCTGTGAATAACCTCCCAAATCGAGCTCCCCCTGCTCAGTACATCTTCTGAACTCACTATTAGCACTCTGCAATGTTGAGCCACAGTAGTGGCTTAGTCACTATTTAATAAATTAAAGCACATTTTTGATCTCCAAAGTGTCATGCCTATAATTTATCTAACGAGACACACTTTCACAATCCATCAAGATTTGATGGCAGCTTTTAAAATTAGAACCATTAGAATATCTCAGAAGTTTCCCCTCATGCATACCTTTTCCTGTTGCCCCGTTCATTCATTTTTATGTCTTGGAAAATAAATGTTCAACTGATTTGTCTTAGTCTTATCGTTCAATTTAAAAATGGGGCTTATGAAAAAGAGATGGGCAAAGACTTTTTGCCAAGGCCTGTAGTGACAGTTCAAGGAGCAACAGTTTTAAAGTGAAAGAAAGTAAATTTTGCTTGGATGTAAGGAAGAAATTCTCTGTGAGGATGGTGAGGCCCTGGCACAGGTTGCCCAGGAAAGCTGTGGCTCCCCATAAATATAATTTTCTTTTATATGCAGAGGATGTAGATGATGTATCTTCATTTTCTTAGCAGACTTCCAGATGGAATTTTGATATTTGAACAGGTCTTAAACACAGATTTACCTGGTAATAATTACTGCTTTTAATCATGGCACAGGGAGGCATCACTTTGGCATTTTCTAAGAAGCCAAATTCTATTTCAATGTGTGAAAATAATTGCTCTGACTAGTGTCACTGTGAAAATAAGTTTTGATTAATTTCACTGTGAAAATAAAGGGAAGCTCGTGATTTTGATAATTCTAGGATTCTTCTGATCCTGAATTTAATTTCACCTGGATGAGGAATGAAGAATGTTTCCTCCCAAGAGTCCTTGAGTGAAAATGCTTTTATTCTGTGACCTCTTTCACAGAACTTTACTTTAGATAAACATAGCTATTAGCTGTAATTTTGTCCCTTCAAGTCAGATATCTGGAAGCTATGACAAGATACATTTTTTTAGGAAACTCACATCTGAGCAGATATTTCGTAGTTGCTTGTGTTCATGTAAGCAACACAAAACTCATTTTTAACCTTTTGCAAAGCAGTGTTTTTTCTAGGCTACTTTGTATGCCAATATGTAAGAAAGGAGAAAAGAGGAAAAAAAAACTTTATTTCGAAAAGGAAGTCTATAATCAGATATCTGACTATGGAATTAAAAATAAATTAATTAGGTGACTTCTGTAAGGATTTGCTCATGCTGTCGGTATTTGTTATTTAATCTTCCTAATTGTCATTACAAATATCTGCAATTCCTGTAATTTCTCATTATTGTGAGGGTAGAAATGAAGCCATATTTTGTGTAAGTGATGTGATCAGAGAAGCACCTAACATCCTTCACTGGCATTCCTCAGCTGGGAAGCTCCTTCCCTGAGCAGAAAATGAGATCTCTTCCAAATAGTTTCAGAGCAGGAATTAACAATGCAGCCATATGTATGTAAATTTTATGCATTTAGAACAATCTCATGAAGTAAAACAAATGTGTCTGATAAGAAAACTCTCCTAGAAAAGATTGGTGTATCTCTTGTCTCTTGTTGATTGCTAATGGAGCACTTTCATGTTCTGAATTCACATCACCAAGCCATTATTTTGACAGGTCCTAGATGAAATACACTCCAGATTTTTTTTTTCCCCCTTTAAGAAAGTAACTTACAAGAAACAGATTTATTCTCTGCCTTGCTCATAAGTTTCAGGCCTATCAAAAATCCCCTTTTATCTGCCTTCAGATTGTGTTGGTTGTCAGTCTCTTTACAGTGGCTTAGGAAGCATTCAGGCTTGTCAACTTATTGAGAGTAATCTGAAAGAGCATAAAGGAGTTTCAAACATTTCAAGGACTGTACAATGGTAAGATACATCTACTAGGAAACCTGAGATAGATTCATATTTACTGCTATGCAAAATAAGGTCATTCGATAACCTGAATCTCCTAGAGCCATTTCAAGGTGTCTCACAAAAGCTCTAAATGCTCTCTGGGTGTCTGCAGGCAGTGCAGGGGTACAAGGACAGCTCCTGCTGGGTCTGTGAGGCTGGGGAAGGGGTTTCAAGCAGGCCAGATCCTGGGAAATGCTTGTACTTGGTTTTAAGGACCAGATATCTCTATGGTCTACTTTAAACATTTTATTAGACTGAAGACAATGCGACTGTTTATTAAAACATTTATGCTCTAAGGTGACGGAGTGGAGATTCCATGAAAGAATCTAATATACAGTCATTAATGTTGCAGGGAAATATTCATTTCTGAAACAGCATCAGTGGGATTTGTGCTCCCAAGTTATAGGCATGAGCTCACCCAATGGTGGGAATTGCTTTGGTCTATAGATCTGAAAAACACACTGCTCTTTCCTGCCTCTTGCAAAAACGTGGCAGGAGTTGTTTCTCTCCTTTGGTGATTACCCAGTGTGTGTTTATTGGGTAATCTGCCCACTTGTGCCAGGCTCTGCTAGAAAAGATAATTTTCAGATGGTATGAAAAAGCCAGAAACCTGACTTACCACAAAGATATAGGGCAGAAAAAAAGGTAATTTTGCCATCATTCCCTCTGGAAGTTGATTATCTCTGGGAGCACAGTTTAATGGCTGTGGAATAGTTTTCTCCTTGGAGCCTTTTCAAAACAGTAACTCATTCCTTTTTATCAGACTCCAGAAGAAAGAGGGAGCTTGACATTATTGCTGTTAGAGAGATGTAGGCAAATGGGTTAAGGAACTTCTCCAGCGAGGCTGGTGTAAAACCTGACACAAAAATCCATAAATAAAGCAGTTGATCTACTGGAGGCAACAGTTTTAAAGCACATGTTCAATCTGCTGGGCTTTTCTCCCTTAATGTGTAGGGATATTGCTTTATCTGGGTGATGCTTAATGAGCACAGAGAGAAGTACAGACATCCATACAACTCAAATTGAACTAACATATAGTTTTGGGGGGGTTTTGTCCTCATATTCTGAAGAAATAGTGTAAATATATGGGTTTTCTAAAGAGTAAGCCTTTAAAGGGATATATTTAATTTCCTTCCTTACATGCTAGCATGTTGATATAAGGGATATTCATGCAGATCACTATCTGTCATTTCAGATTGGTCTCAGCTCCTGCTGGTGGTGTTTCCAAAGGAGTCTGAGGACCCTGAACGGTTCTGCTTTAGCAGAATTTACCTGTAACTTTTGGGCTGGCTTATGGAAATTTATATATTCATGTAAATCAACTTTTTCTGCCTGCCTGATGACAGATTCATTGGTTCTGAGTCTCAGAATTTTGGTGGGGTGCCCAAGGACTGGAGGTGTGCCCCTGTGGATATTTATTTATTACCACTGTGGAGTTTGTCTCTGCTCTTGCCCTCTTTAATGCCAGAGTACTGGATCATGTAGGAACCACGATGGTTTCAGAATTTATCCTGGAGAAGTCACAAAAATAGGACTTTACTCCCTGCCTATCAGCTCTGTCAAGAGCAATAAAGTTTTCATCATTTCTTTGGGATGAGAGACTTGTTAAAGTGTCTTATCACCACAGCCAAGTTTTATAGAGCCATTACAGACATTCCAAACTTACATAAGTAGGGGTAGCATGAGAGGAAAGCTGTAGCTGCTGTAGTAGCACAAGGCAGCACCACAGAGCTTATTTTAATTTCTAAAAAGGTTACTCAATAAAGAATTTTAAGAGCTTCTCTTATTTTTTAATTTCAATACAAAAGCTCAAGTCAAAGTAAATGTATAAAAGCCACTTTTCTCACGAAGTTAATCTCATCACATTGTAAGTAGTGCTTATTTTTTAATTGGGGCAAATATCATTTTATGGCAATGAGTTTCTTGATTGGAAAGTAAGGAGATTTCCAGTTTGAACTGTGAAATGCACAAGCAGAGGCTTGACAAAAAGAAATGGATGTGGAATAGGGGCAGCTCACTGCACAAAGGAGTGAGACAAGGTTCCTGCCATGGAAGGGAGCTGAGAAGAAGACTGTGGGATTAACATCTTCCCAGGAGTTTCATTGTTCAAAAAAACTCTGGCGACCAGTGAACATAATTTCCTACTGGATGCTCCTTTGAAGATATCACAGCCTGTCTGAACAGAAGATGAATGTTTTGGTAGTTTGCTCTATCTTTATTTCCATAATTATTTTTACACCTGGGATTCCAAGAAAAAGGATCAACCTCTTTTAGGCATTTGATACGATTATTAAAAATAATAATTTCTGACTAGAAACAAATGTTATCAAAATGCTGATGTATTCAAGGGGACAAGTAAATCTAATTAATTGTTTGAAGAACAGCTCGAGTGGAGTGGATGAACAGATTGATTGGAATTTCCAGTACAACTATGGGAACAAAGCAAATGCACAGGATGAAATGGTCTAGATTAATGAAATGATTCTGCTTTGGGGCAAAGCCTATTCAAAATAAAGGCAGAAATATATCTATATCATCATTGAATGCATTTGAAAATTTTAGTGTGACTTTTCCTTTAGGCAAAGAACAGTGGCCAGATAAAATTGATTATATTTTAAATATTATACAACTGATTAAATTTTAAATATTTATATGCATGTGTTGTTCCTGTTTGGTTTACACCATTGGAATTATTCTTGATTTACATTGGGATAAGACTGAACTAAACTCATGTTTTGAGATAGGCAAATAAACATATTTTTAAATTCTAAGAATGTGTAAATAAAAAGATGGACAGATTAAAGAAAGCATAACTGCCACAGTTATGGGGAAGACAATTAGGAACATTCAGTAGTTTCTCTCGAACTCAACTGTGAAACTTAAAATCACTTCATTTTGCCATTGCATATGTAATTATTAGTTTAAATTCCCAAGAATGCTGTTCTTTGGGTTTGTCAGTGGAGATCTCGTTGCATTCAGGGAGCACAATTGGCTGCACTGCCTTTGGGTTCCCTCCCTCTCTTGCTCAGGTGTGTTGGGAAGGGCTCAGCTGGAGTCTCCCTTGGTGTTATCTTCAGAGGTGGAGACGTGGAGAAAAAGCTTCAAATCCAAATAAATCAGAAAAACAGATCCAAATAAATCACAGCTGTTCTGGAATCTTCCCTTTCCTGCTCTGTTTTCAATTAGTGGCTTCACTGTGAAAATAAATGATCACTATGAGAAACATCATTCCTCAAAAAGTGGTCGGAATGCTCAACTTTTGCTTTGTACCACGGGGGCTCAGTGAAGTACAGAACATTTATGGTTCCATCTGGAAAGAATCTGCAGTAATGAACTCGTGTTGTTGTTTTGCCAATTTAACACTTCATGAAATACTGAAGTGCCTCTTGCATGTTCAGAAAGGATTTCTGTTAGTGATTTTGTGAGAAGCAATTCAAACTGAATACAGTAATTTTGAACTGTTTGCTTAATAATATGAAGAGCAATAATAACAATCATAAAATCATCTGCACTTGTATTTTAGCATGCAAAGAACCAGGATTGGTATCAGAATCACTGAGTGCCTTCAGCCCTTGGTGTGTGACCACTGGCTCCCCCAGGCTGATTTGCACCCCTGAATGATTGGGCTCTGCAGATCTCCACAGGTTCAGGCTGTTCATATCAGCTGGGCAGCTTGTGTTTCCTGTTTTCCAGGCCTGAATAAATAACAGCAACATCAAATAAAGCTGAGGAATATTCAGTTCAATTCCGAATTGAATTGACACAAACCAGGCTCGTGGCCTTTCAGCTGACTTCAGGTTTGCTCTGAAAGTGAAGTTTTACCTGCATGAGAGCAGATAAAAAGTGAAAACTTAGGTGTTTGAGTACATGCTGGAAGTAGACTCATCTTCACTTAAAGTGGAGCTAATGTTGATCAGGGTAACATCTCAAGAATCAGCGGAATGAAAAAGGGAGAGGAGAATCAAAATTAATGGCTTTAAATATATCACAAACACACAGCACATTTTAGGAGATTCTGTGCTTGCTGGCACTCTTGGGACGCAGTATCCCAAAATTAATAAGTAATCTTCACTGTGTGTCCAGGATCTGAGCATATCCATGCAGTACAACCATGCAAATACAGAAGACCCACCAGTAGTCTATTAAATTATGGAAAGATAAGTTTAGAAGCAACTCCTTTTTGGGAAGGACAAACACCACCTGGCAATTCTCATACCTATTTGCCTCTAAACAAAGATAAAATAATATTTGTTTTTGTTTGGTTTGGTTGGGGTTTTTGGGGTGGTTTTGCTGTGTAGGTATATTTTAACTCACTAGTCATTCAGCTGGTGAGATGACATAGGAAAAATCCATGTGCTGTGTGGATGGTTATCTTGCATATCCTATCTGGACTTGAATAAGGACTCGCCAGATGTTCTTTCAGGTATGAATTGTCTTCTTGTGGCTGAGATTTCAGGTTCCATGGCAAGCACGTTGTTGTTAATCACAGCAATTCTGAAGGCTCACTGAATTAATAATAAATAGTGATGCTATCAGTGATGGTAATTGTAAGGACAGAAAGATTAAAAGGAAAATCTAAAGCTTTTCAGACATTGGTGTTTTCAAAGTCTCTGGGGACAACTTTTGGACAATGTTCTCCTGGGGACTTTGACTCCCTGGCTTTACTGAGGAGGAAATGTCCTGACAGAGGAGGAATGGAGATGTAATTGCAGCAGGGGAGCCTGGCATGCATTTGACAGCACTGGAACTCAGTTTGCAATCCCAGATTGGCACCATCTGGATTGCACCACTTGTAATGGGATCATATGTGTACATGCAATTAGTTTATGTCAGGAGCTGTGGGGATTAGATGAAATTATGGAGCAGTAAACACTGCCTTGGAACCAGGCTGATTTTGTAAACTCCGCTTGAAAGCCACTCTAATTCTGGCAACTGCCCCAGGACTGCTGGGCCTGGAGGAGAAAGTGGCACTTTCACACTCCCAGCACATCATCCCTTCTGCTGGAGCTGGAATGCTAGGTGGTTCTGGGGAGGTGATTTTGTTTAAAACTGGAAAACTGGAGAAATACAGGGTGGGAAATCAGAAACTGAAGACAAACTGATGTAAAGAAGTGGTGAGAATGATGACCAGTAAACCTAAAGTAGTCACAAGAGAGGGAACGAAGGCTTGAAAGATTGGAGAATTAACAAATCTTTAGAACTGATTTCTTTATTAGTGTGAGAATTCCTGGCAGAGATGTGCAGCCAGAGGAATTTCTAGCCAATGTCTGCTTTCTTCTCCTCAGGGAATTAGCCTGAAATCCAGTGTATGGATTAACATGGGGGCTTTTTCTAATTATATTGACAATTATTCAAGGACTGTTTTCATGTAATAAAAATCAGTCTGGAGTAAACTTAGAGGCTGAGTCGCTCTTCCCAAAGGAGAACAGGTGAAATTCTGAGATGATGTCAGTACTGAATCAACTGATGTTGACATTAAATCTCTCTCAGTGCTGAAATGACTCACAATGCACATCCAAATTGAAATCTCCTATGAAATTGTTCTGCTTACCTCTGGGGCTCACAGGACTGCTCCCTGTGTTCTTGCCAATCTGTCAGAAGCTCAACATCTTTATTATGCATGCTGGGCTTTGTTTTAAATGGAAAATAGAAGGGGAAAAAATGCTGCTCTTTCATGCAGGTAAGATTCCCTCAGTGAATAAACCCCCAGTCATTTTGCTTCTGGTTGCTCAGAGAAACAGTGTGTCTGCATGTAAAAACAGTCTGAAAATATTTAATTTGGGGATCTAGGAAATGAAAACACAAACATAGAGTAGTTTTCAAAGAATTATTGGCAACAAACATAAGCAAATCTTTGGACATCAAATGCTGTAGATATTCATTTTTTCAGGAGGCTGAGGACTTTTATGGGTGTTTGGTTTTCTGTGTTATGGTGGCTCTGATTCTTAGAGAAGAAAGAGTGTATAAGAAAAAATTTAAGAGAGTATTTCTAAGTAACAATTCAAGTTTTCCTGTGCCAGATTTTTGATAAAAGTTCCATCTCTGAATAAGCACTAAATGCTTTTTATTGTAAATTGTATCTTACGAAGTTTTAAAATTATTTCCCTTAATTTCATCACAGGTAGTGAACTAAAGAGGTGAAAATAAGCTCAAATTAAAGAAACAAAAGGAGGACTCAGTTCAAAAATTACCATAATATATTACAAATAATTTAAGCTCCCCAACCTAGAAGCCATGTTGCTGAAGTGTTCCACATCACAAATGTATGGAACCTTTGTTCCATAGAGAAATCTTTCCTAAATTGTACCAATGGTGATCAACATGTATCAGTTGATATCCAAATATATCAAAAAGTGTGAGATAAAAGTAAAACAACAAAAAAGCCTTACTGAAATAGTGTCATTTCCATAATAATTTTCCTGTCATTTGGCAATAATGCTCTCGTTCATTTTCACAAGGTGTGCAGAGCTCAGAGTACCTATACACCACTCTATATTTTTACTGCTGTCTAATGAAAAATTGTATTTACTGCGAGAAGTGACATTTTTTTGCCTTCTGACAAATTCATGGAAATCTCTTATTTTACTTGCAAATATTTGCAAAGTAAGAATTGATATACCTTTTGCACAGATCTGCCTTGTGAGGTGCTATGACACTTAGAAGTTCTTTGATCATTTTGCATAGTTTGTCACCTTCCAGGCTGTTTAAATATACTTGGGCATGTTGATAGACTTATAAAACTGGCTGGGAGGGCTGCCTGGGGAGCAGAATTCGTTATTCTGGGATGGGATGGAAGAGTTAGAACAAAAGACTGGAAGTTAATAACAAGTATTTGCAAGTTTTACAAGAACATTTAAACCCAGGTGACGCTGCAGTCAAACCTGAGCGCTCAGCTGTCTTTAATGCCATTAAACAAATCCTGATGTAAATGAAGTGTGTAACCTGAAGTGAGGTGGAGTCTCCTGCTGTCAGTGCTCCACTCGCATAATGCACAGCAAAGTCTGGGTGCTGATGAAAAGATTTCTGCAGTGATTTCCGTGCAGCTCTCCCAGCAAACCACAAGGTCAGGGCAGAATGAAGAATTCACTCAGTGGTGAGAGTGAATCCATCTCCATCGCCACTAAAGTACAGCCAGAGCTTTTTGGAACGTTTCTGTGTGTTGGGGGAGACTTGAAGACAGACAGCCCCTGGCAAAAGGGACCTGCTGGGATCCGCTCTGGAATAGGAGCACAGCTCTGCACTGCTGACAGGTGTGACTGCTTTGTGCTGCAGAACATATGAGTGAAACATCTGTGCCTTGACCTTCACAAATACAAAGTCTCCAGATGTGGGAATGTGTAATTTCTAAACGTTTTCAGACTGTAGGAATTGCATTCTCCCCACATAGAAAATATACATAATATGGTGTTGTGTAGTAATTTGTAGTTTCTGTCAGAGTGGGTATATAAATACATAAATATGGAAAGTATTTGCTTTAAAAGATGCCTGCGGTGCTTTCTCAAACTTGTATTTATCAGTGTTTAGGAGAGGAATAATTAACCAGACAGATTACTTAGCTGTAGTTACATCCTTCACTGGAGAGCTCCAGGTCTTCAGCTCCAAGCTGTAAAATTAACTACCAGGCAGTTAAAAATATGTACCTAGCACAGTGTTTCATATTTAATGGAAATTCATCAGAAATCCATCAGTCAAAACAGACGTGCAGAAGGAGAAATATTATTCTGTCACTTTCTAGTTCTTTCTCAGGCTCTGCAGCACCAGCTGCAGCTCTGAAATAGCTGCCTGGCTCTGGCATTTGGTGTAACTAAGCTGGTTTTTGCCCTCTGAGAATCTGGACCATACTCATTAGTGGAATTTGTTTTGCTTTGTTTTACCTCTGGTTATACTCTGATATATAGAACTTGAACAATTAGCCCAGAAGAAGTGCTAGGCGATGTGAAACGTCTCTTCACTTGAAGAAAATGGGTTTTTGTTGCCACCATAAATTTAGTTCACATTTCACTTTCCTTTTGGCATGTTCAAAAGGCACCTTTCTCTTTCCCACAGCAGAGATTGCTTTCCATTGTGGTAAATGCCTGACTTTGAGCACGCCCTGCAAAGCTGAAGGGTTCCTTCTGCAGGGAAAATGTCTCATCTGAAAATGATCGCTTGGTCTAATTTATAAAAATGTGTCAACATGACTAATTGTCAGATGAGTGGTGAAGCTTATTATGTGCAGCACAGTGCTGAATATCTTCACT
Source organism: Motacilla alba alba (assembly GCF_015832195.1). NCBI lineage: Eukaryota > Metazoa > Chordata > Aves > Passeriformes > Motacillidae > Motacilla > Motacilla alba. Next base: position 3,098,027 of record NC_052045.1, read on the forward strand.
GAATACAGCAACATATTTCAGCTGTGGCAGTAACATCTCAAACCCTTTCTCACAGCAGGTCAGGAAAATAAATGTGGTGCCGCTTCAGAATAAATGGCACAAATGGTTCTAAAACACATGACAAGTGGCAAATTGATGTTTATTCTGTTTAAGGACTGAGTCATATTTTAAATATGTATTTCACAGTGGTCGTTTCTGATAGAAATCTTTTCCATTTGTATGCAATTTTGCTAGAACTTTTCTGTACCACTTCTCACTTGTTTTTCTCTGTATTTTCTGAGCCTCCTAGGACAAAAGGCAACACAATTCTTGAGGGAGAACTGAAATGCAGCTGTTTCTACTGTGCTAGCATTGCAGTTAAGCTACTAATGAATACATATTCCCCAAGAGATGTGTATCCCAGAGCCACTTCCCTGGTTCAGTGTGTGTTAAGAAGAAAGGGAAAATTAGAAAAGAAAAGTTCACCCTGCCACAAAAACAAAACAAAGAAGTTCAGCTTCCTGTTACTTTAGAAATAAATCTAAGCAAAAATAATGGTGTCTCAGTGGGAAGGCTGTCAGCAGGGATCAAAGAGCTGGTGGGATGGACTCCAGTCTGCCTCCACTTTGCCTTTCACCCTCTCAGTTATAGAAAGTGGCTCTTGCTACCTTCAGCACTCATTGGCTTCAGAAGAATTTAAAGTTTTCACAAAATACTTAAAAATAAGTGTTCTTTTGGGGTTTTGCATGGTTTTCCCATAGGTGGCAAGTTAAGAATCTGATCAAAAAATACAATAAGTCATTTTTTCAAATCTTCTTTTTTATTTCCCATGTGCTTTTTTTCCCCCATATAGTTTTTTACATATTTCCCAATACTTTTTTTTCTTTTAATCACATCCAGACTACTTTCATTTCTATTAACATTCCAAAGCTTTCTCCTCAGCATTCCCATTTCTTTACAGCCTTCCAAATGAGGCCTGTCACTCATGTCTCCCTTGTTGCTGTACAGATAAGATCATCCTGCATGCAGAGATTGATGCTCTCTGCATAGTCAATTTTATGGCACACTTAGGACTCTCTAAACTTGTGTGACCTTACCAGTAGCCGTGAGGAGAAAAGTTATAAAAAGTCCAAACCACTCTTGCTGTGGTCTGGATGTGCAGGGAGGTCAGAGTCTGGCACTTCCAAAGGTGTGGGAAGGCAAAAGTAGATCAGAGAAGTTGGGATAGGTCGTGGAAAATCATGGAGCATTGGCAGCTGTTTGGTGTGAGAGTTCAGAGACTTTTGAGACAGGACCACTCTGATAAAATCTTGTTTTCTCTAAAGATGACACTCCTTGGAATCCAAAGTATTTCACATAATGCCTTTTCTTCCAAGTGAAAAGGTCCTCAATATCTTTATTTTCTCTGTATCATCCAACACTGTATAGGACAAAACATTAGTCTTATAAATTATTTTGGCTTCTGGAAGGAAATACTATGATATTTACAGACATATATTTAAAATATAACTCTGAAGTGTCAAGCCCAAGCCTCCTTCCCGTGGAGTTTTCAAAAGCTGTCACCAATGCGCTCTAGAGACATCCAGCTCCTCAAAAGTTCTGGTATGATATTTCTCCTAGCAAGCTATTGTCAAAAAGCAATCGAGCAATTGCACAAATTAATTGCCTGCTGTAATATTTCATCTGGGGACTATCAGGGAACTCAGTCTCAAGAATTTCTCTGTATCTTGCTGAATTCAGCCCACTTTGCTTTGCCACCTGCATGGCTTGATGAAATCCCAGGTTGCCATTTCCTTGCCTCATCAGCTTTCCATCTGCTTCTCCTCTCATCTGAAAACCATCTCCTCATTCCATACCCAGGTTTTCTCCTTGTGCTAGTGCTTGCTTTTTGGTCTAACCTTTTCAATTCTATTTTTATTCAACTATGTAAATAAACCAAGTATTTGGCTAAAAGGACAAAAAAATGAGTACTTTGTTTGCTGGTTTTTTTTTTACTGCAGAGCACAGCATGATCCATTTAGTAATTCCTGCCAGGCAGAATAGTTTTTTACTCTAAAACTTAAAACTTTTGCTACGGATAAACTTTTAAAACTGCATAACTAAGATTTACCTGATTTCATTAGATTGGAAATCAGTCTGTCAATCTTGAAACACCAGGGTTTTCCTTAATTTGAAAATATTTAGGAGTTGATTTGGGACAGATTAATGTGCCAGAAAACCAAAATATGTGTTGAAATCTGGATTATAAAGGATGAAATGTGACAACAAATCCTGACATACCTTCACATGCATAGGAAAATCATTGATACAATAAACAGGAATCTCAGCTGAGTGCCTGCTGCATTAATTATTTCCTTTTTATAAACCCCCACACTTTTAATGATGAATATGTCTGTTGATTAGCAATATATAACTCTGAAAAGAAAGACTCCCTCTCTGTCACTTCCCAAGGAATAATGGGTGTATCCATGCTGGACATCTCCTTATAATCACAGCAAGACTAAGAGGTTTAAATTGGCCCTGGCATGCCTGCTCCTTTAGGACCCCAGAACTGTGGTGTAATATTGGAAGAAAGATGTTCTCCAGCAGGTGCATGATTTTCCTTGGTCACTGGACCATTGACTTGCTCTCCATAAGTTCAATTTTTCTTCAGAGATCTCCAAAGCCCCGAACACATTAAAGGTCTCAGTAGAGAACACCCCAATGTCTATTAAATTTAACAATAACAAGTCCCCAGATGAGAGCAATTAAGCTGTGAGGATTTGCAGACAGTTCCTGTGGATGCCTTTTCCTCTTTTCAGAGAGAAAGCACTCGGGCAGAAAAGTAAAAGCGAAAATAAAAAGCACAAGGTTTTCTCTAAACATCCCACATCCTACTCAGCCCCCAGCCGCTGAAACATCATAAATCTGTGTGGGGAACTCCTCACTCTCACCTGACAGAATTTCTGCCAGGTTTTCTGAGGGTTTGATGATGCATTTCTTGCTTACTCAGGTCTCCGGGAATGGCCCTCGTGTGTGCATTGTGATGAGTGTGGCACATGTGGGAATGTGAGGATTATCTTCCCTTGATCTTTGCTGGAATCTGTGGGCACAGGAGAAAGGAAGAAAGCAGAGGTACTGCCAAAATTGTGCTTTCATGCTGAGATGTTTCAAAACTGCTACATTTTTTCAAAATTTTTGGTGAGATAACAGGCTCACTGCTCAGAGTATTTTTCAAAGTTTGGTTTGTCTTGCTTGCTCATGGTTCTTTTAAAAATAAAAGTTCTCTTTGTGAAAAAATAATTTTCATAATTATTATTTTATATAGGCTAACATAGTTTTATGGTTATGCATATGTAATGGAAAGTGGTTATTCTTGACTCTTGTTAGAGAGCTGGAATTAATTTCCCCACTCTCACAGTTTCTATAGCAACTTCAGTGGAAATTGCCTATTTGGATATTTTTATTCTGAAATAACTAAAATTTTCAATGTCACTTCAGTTGCTTCCAGAGTGATTCATGTTACAGGAAGGGATTCACATCAGAGAGCAACATCTCACCTGGGTTATATATTGACACACCAACAGCATTCTCCACTTGTGTCCTGCCTCTGGAGTACTTTATAATTTTATTTTATAAAATACTCCTCTGGAGTATTTTACTGAGGTAAAGTTCCACAGGTGCAGCAAAGCTGAGGCTGGAGAGAGGACAGGCAAGGGAAAGTCACTTGGACCTTTTCTATACTTTGGAAAAAACCTTCTCAGATTTGTGTCAGAATGAGCCAAGTGGATTTAGGTGGCTTGAGGTGACACTCTTGGAGCAGTGTCAGAGACCCTTGTCTTGGTGTCATCTTGCTGGTTTATATGAAAATCATACACACTACACAACAGTTGGAGTTTTATCTCAAGGTAGATGAAGCAAAGACATGTCTCTGACCCACTCCTCTTTTTTCTCAGAGAAAATCCAATATATTGTATTTTTTAAATTATTATTTATTTTTATATCTCATCATGCATGGGTGGGGCACATCTCAGCAGAGCTGTGGAAGAGCCATCATCCTTCCCCTGTAAGAGAGGAGCAAAGTGGAGCTGCAGTTTTCATATGGAGGAAGATCTTTCAGAGTGTCTGAGCTCTGCAAATCTTGGGCACCAGCGTAGCTTAAATGATTCCTTCACAAAAGATATAAATCTGAGCTGAAAAGTGGATGTTCCAGTATTATCCACATAATTCAGTGTTTTCTGGGAAGAGTCCCAGTTCTTGGGAAGCTGATTCTGTCTCTCAATCCATGGAAGGCATCAGCTCTTTCTTGGACTGTAATGGGAAATAATTGTTTCCAGCTAATTGTTCTGGTTAGGCGAACTTTTTGTCACCTATTCAACTCCTTTATCAACGGAATTCTACACTCTGGCTCCAGGTTAAGAGACAGGCAATTTTCCCTAAAATAATCTGAAGCAACTTCCTGATGTCCTGCTTTGTTCAGCCAGAGTTTGGAAATCTGGATTGTGTTTTCCTCAGATGTCAGCGGATGAATCTCTTCTGAGTTCATTAGATGGTATAGTTGAAATGCTATTTAAGCACCAAATCCCAGAGATAAAATGATGATGTTTTTGGTAATAAGGAGGATGGAAAGGAATTCAAAAAGGCAGCTGTTCTCATACATTACAAAGAATCAATATTTAAATCAAAGCAGATGATCTGAGTTCATTCAACTCAGAACCACATGTTAGCAGGAGTTATTTTGAGGATCAATGCTGCAAAATAAAAATGGTGCTTGAAACCAAAAAAAGAAAATGAATCCACAGGTGCTCTTTATGCTTTTAATCTTATTCATGATTTCTTGTTGCGTTGTTCTAGAAGTTTAAATTATTGTGAAAGATCCATTTCCTTTAAAACTTCAGTACTATTTTGAAAGGAAGTTTAATTCTGTCATTTCAGAGTGCTCAAGAGCAAGAGGAAGAAAAGGGCCTTTGGGAGAAAAGTGATGTCAACTGAAACTACATTTTCAGTTTGCTTTTCCTTCTAAAATTTTCTTTTAATGCTTTTTTCTTTTTCTTTTTTTTTTTTTTAATTAGCAAATGTCTCATTAGGCCATTAGTGGATTGTTTTACATCTGAGCATTCGTAAGGAAATGAAAGGAGATAAAAGGGGTAGAAAGTTATATTCTTCTCATCAAATAGTTCATAGTTTGGGTTCTCACTGAGCAAACAAGAGAATTAAGTTTGGTACCTAAAATAAAATTAAATCAGGCTCTCGTGTTCCCTCTTTCCAGAGAGGTTTTTGGGCAGTAGGATTAATTCAGTGGGAGGCATCTGGTGCTTTGCTTTGTGTAAAATAAAGAACAAGGCAGTGAGAATGGTGGGGGGTTGAGATTGATGTGGGAAGGTTCTGTAACCCAATTTCTGTAAGAATTTCTCCAAGGTTGTGTAACCTGGAACCTGGCATGGGAAAAGGGAGCTGGACTGAGCTCCCTCTGCCCACCCAGCAGAAGTCAGAGTTTGTTAAATTCTGTAAATAATCACTCAACTATTTGTATGATTCCCAAATCAATAAAAATTCTGACAAAGAGGGTATGCCACAACAGCAGGGTGTGGAAAACAAAGGAAGCAAAACAAAGCAAGGTTCTAGAAGAATTTCTTCAGGAAGTACACTGGAAACCTCATTTTCTTGATAACTCATTTACATATAACACTTCATTTAGAAGAGGAAAATAGAGTGGACCTGATTAACAGTAGTGACCAAATTACCTTTAATCTAAACCTAAACTTTCACAGGAAGAGCAATTTCTATATGAAAGGACAAAAAACTGTTTTCAGTTTTTAAGTAGGTAATATCAGGCTAATGGAAAAGACACTCTTAACTTCCCATTCCCAGATGCTGAGGCCAGTTGTCACAGCTCAGCCCCGTGCACAGGTTGGACTTGATGGTCACAGAGACCTTTTCCAGCCTCATTTTTTCTGTGCTTCTGTGACCAAGCCCCTGCTTGTCAGGGGTGGCTGCACCTGAATGGCCTTTGGGGAGTCATGCCTGGAAAACTCCAGCTCCTCAAGAATTATTTGGGATAATGCAAATTACCTCTGGCTGTCACAGTCTTATTTTCTGGAAAAATCCCTTCGCCCAGGATTTTGCTCCTGGGAAGCTGAGACGCCTCAGAGAAAAAGGAAAACAATAATTATCTGGTTTGCTTCTCCTGTGTCTCGCTGCTTTGGAATGTGTTTGGAGATTGTTTACCCACAGGTGATTGTTTCATTGGTTTCGTTTGAATTCTTTTGACTCATTGGCCAGTCAGGGCCAAGCTGTGTCAGACTCTGGAGAGAGAGTCACAAATTTCATTATTATCTTTTTAATTTTCTGTGAGTATCCTTTCTGTAATCTTTAGTGTATTTTAGTATAGCATTCTTTAATATAATATAGATCATAAAATAATAAATCAGCCTTCTGAGATCATGGAGTCAGATTCATCATTCCTTCCTTTGTCTGGGAACCCCGCAAATACAATATCAGGCCAGAAACATTCCCTGGATTATTTTGGCAATATACAGGACCATGTTTTATTGCCTGGTGTCATTAAGAGGGACGAATGTAGCCACAAGTGCTATGTGGGAAAAAATTCCACTGCCAAGGCACCACATAAACATAACAGCCACTACTAATGAACAATTAGGGTTGTGTTTTTGATGGCTGATGACAGTAGACATTGTAAAGTGCTTTGAAATCTAATGATAATAAGCTGTGTAGAGCTGTGTGATGTTAATTGAGGAAGTAAAAATGGATTAGAGATGGGCATTGCTGTGCCTTCGTGGCGAATGACACAAGTTCTTCTGTAGATGGGTTCTTTGTTAACTGCTTTTGCTCAGATCCCTCAGGATACTTTATCATTCAGCTTACAAACATTGTTCCAAATGTGCTCTTTTTTTCCTAATGAATGGAATAGCTCGGAAATGAAAGCTTTGAACTGACAGTTGAATCTTCACATCACTGAGAACCTCATTATTAGTTTGCAGTAGCTTGTGTGAAATTGCATCTTGATTGCACGAGTCACAAAAGCACATTTCAAACCCTGTAACTATGAAGCTAATTCTAAAGATCGACCTCAGATTTTAGAAGAACCATGGGACGAATAAGGTTTCAGAAGAAAGTTTTTTTCAGCTATTGAGGCTTCACACGTGGTGATGCTAAAATTAAAATGGGAATAATTCAGCTGGAATAAACGGAAGGATTTATCAATGCTCGCTGAGCTATTCTTACCCAACATCTGTATAATTATAGAATGTGTATATAAAGAAAGGGGAGAAAAGGCACTGATCCACCCTGTAGCCCTAATTAGAACAGATTTGCTCTTACACCAGAGCAGTGCCTGTCCACCAAAGTCATTGGTGTGGCAATTACAGGAAAGGAACTCTAAACACAGATTAAGGGAAGTTGTTCCTGTGAGCAAACTTTGTGACTAAGTCACAAAGCTCACGGAGCTTTGTGACTCAGACTGGAGCATTAACACATAATTACTGATAACAGATAATCCCAGACCACTCAGATCCCAATGCTCAGATGGAGCACAGGGTGGATGGCTCAGAATGCAAATAGTCATTGTCCTTGTAGCTGCCATGAAACCGTTCCCTTTGGAGCTAGGCCGGGCTTTGATGTGTGTTTTGCAGAGTAACCCATGGCACACTTTGTTCTGGATCCTTTCCCTGTGTCACACTTTGTTCTGGATCCTTCTCCTGTAGCACACTCTGTTCTGGAGCCTTTTCCTGTGGCACACTTTGTTCTGGATCCCTTTCCTGTGGCAGACTTTGTTCTGGATCCCTTTCCTGTGGCAGACTTTGTTCTGGATCCTTTCCCTGTGTCACACTTTGTTCTGGATCCTTCTCCTGTAGCACACTCTGTTCTGGAGCCTTTTCCTGTGGCACACTTTGTTCTGGATCCCTTTCCTGTGGCAGACTTTGTTCTGGATCCCTTTCCTGTGGCACACTTTGTTCTAGAACCCTTCCCTTTGACACAGAGCATCCTTTAATCCAGTTTTGAATATCAGTGAGCCAGCTGCTCATCTCTGCTTGTCATCCTCAGCCATCACTGGTGACCTGTGGAGGTTTATGGATTCCTGAAGGGAGCCACTGTTGAGAAATTAAAAACATAGGAGTGTTATCTTTGTAGTCTTTCCAAAGGCTTCTTCCAGCCATTCAGAGTTCTCTGGTTGGAAATAATGTTTGATACAGGGCAGCATAAATACATTTGATAACGTTTGAAAATAATGTTTCATACATTTCTCCTGGGTTTTTTTAACATGTTTTTTTTTAACATCTTTAACATCAGATGTTTTATTTTTTAACATCTCTCCTGTTTTCATGCATCCCCTTCCACTTCTGCACACAGACTTCCACAGGAATAAGAGACAGGAATGATTTGTCTGAGTGAAATTAACTGGTACAAATGGACAGTGACAAAAAAAAAAAGTTAATTTGCTTTAAAAGATCAACAGAGCTGCTTCCAAATCCTTTTGGTTTTTCATGCTAAATGAGCCAGGTACACATAAAAAGGGGTTTTGGGTTTTAATCTGGCATTGAGGGAAGGACTGAGATCAAATAAAAGGCTCTCTTGGGCAAAAGACAGCAGCAGAAAAGATACTTGACAGGACTTGTACATATGTAAGGCCCTGCTCCTTTTGAAATCTCTGATAGAGTTTGAAGCCCATAATATTCATCTTGTGGTCATTTAAAGAGACTCCATTTAAGTGATAAGGGGGTTTCTGATGATCCTCTGGAAAATTAAAAATAACAGATCCAATATATAAAATTTTATTAGTACTTTTCAATTACCTTTCAGTTTCCTTTCATTAATCATGCATCTCCATGAACAAGATGATAAATTATAAGTGAATACTCAAATATAATAATTTCAAAAGTGATTTTTAATAAGAACTCATGGCTGACATGAAATACCCTGCAGGAAAATATAAAGAGCAGTTTTGATAATTCCTCAGGTTTGTTTTCCCTAAAGTCTCACTGCTTTGCATCAATGACACAAGAATTTTGACGTTGAATTTTATGTCTGATTGTGTTCTTGCCTTCTTGCAAAGGAATATATATTGCATTTTCTGGAGGAATTGCAGCTGATATATAGATCATGCCTATAGTTTCTGCATAACTATTTACTTATAGATAGGCTCAGTGAGTGGATCAATATTTGAAATAGGAGATACCAGCTCCATATGTTCCCCTCCTACTTAAAGCATTCAGTGGGGAAATAATTACTCCTGTTAATTGCTGGGTTTGGTAGATAAGGAATTATTTGGCCAACAGAGTTCCCCTACCAATTCTGAACTTCTGGCAAAAGCAGGAGTTAAAGCTATATAGAAGAAAATTCAAAGTAATAATGTAATATAAATATTATAACAAAGATTTCGTACCATAAATCACTTGAAATTTTTCTCATCCACCCTGATCTTTGTTTCCTTCTCATGTGTCCTCTGACACACACTGACACATTCAGACAGTTTTAATGACTGAGAATCTTCCAGATTTAAATAATTCTGATTGAGAGACAAAGCTTGAGCAGAAAAAGTAAGAAATAGGAAGTTCAAACTGGAAGGGAAAAGTGCAGCTTGAGAGATCTTTGGAGAAGGGAAACTCTTCCTCTCCATCTCTCTTTTAGGTTATTCAACCATTGATTAAAATGCAATTTCTCTCCTAAAACCTAAAAAGTATTTTCTGGATTTCTAAGATGTTAATGTGGCACTGAGGAGGTTTTAGACATGATTAAGCACTTCAAACTTGATCACATTTTTTAGTTTTCAAAATGCCATTTTACTTTGAAAAAAATAGACTGCACTAAAACACAGCTTAGACAAGTCAGCCAAATACATCATGTGCACCTGATGCCAAGTAAAACACCTATTTTTTCATCTACGTTAAAAATCAAATATGTCAGGTTCTAGAACACAACGTTGTAATTAGTAAATAAAACAAAAATTAACCAGATGATACACAGGTGAATTTCCTTCTAAATTTCAGAGAAGGAGTAAGAAATTCTTGCTGATTGATAGCATACTCAGAAATACATCAGGCTTTATTCTTTTCACAATTTCTATATGTTTTGATAAAAATGTTCCTGAAATTTGAAAGTAGTAGCTTCATTAAAGAGAGGAGTATTGACAAGTGAAAGTTAAATAGGATTCCATGTCAATTTTCTAAAAAAATTCTTAAAACTCTGGCAAAGCTGTTTTTCAGATATGCTACCCTTAACAAAATTTTGTCATTTTCATAACACTGACTAAAATAAATCATTTATTAGCCAAGTTCAATATAGTTTATTAAGAACATTAATTTTCTGTCTTTTTATAGAAAGGACCATAACTCCCTTAAAGCACAAAAGGAACCCGAAAGGCTTTAAGCAGATTCTGGGTTGGAGAGGACACAATTTGCAGTTGTCTGCAAAGGTAGGTTTTTTTTTCCAAGTGCTTTGAAAGATATTCATTATACACTCATCACTTGGAAAAGAAGGGGAAAACCAGCTTGGAAGGTTTTATTGTGGTCAAAAAAAAAATACAGGGTTCAAATCCTCCACCACTTTCTGAGAGCTGATAAAACATTCCTCACGTGTCACCCAGGTGCAAGAGAAGCTTTGTTGGAGCTGCTCTGTCTTTGGTTGAATGCATTCCCCTCTGTTTTCCTTAAAATTGACACTGCCCCTTGTTTATCATCCCTTTACATTTCCTAAGTGATTTGTCCTTTGCAAATGCTTACTTACCAACAACAACAACAAAAAAAAAATCCAAGTTCAGCAGTCAAGGATAATCAGGAGGAGAGAAAGGATAAAAGAATCAGCTGGAAGTTGATCTGATGCCTCAGTTTGCAAAATACAGTCACGTGGTGATGGGACTGGAAGGGTTTGGAATGGGGGTGGCAAACTTGCCACATTATAGAATTAATTGAGAAATATACTCTAAAGGAGTTTCGACCCCAAATCTTCCTAGATAGGGGTGTTTTATTCAGAAAATGATTTAGGAGGAATGGGCTTACCTGGGTAATGCATCATTGGAAATGATAATAACTGGATGAGCAGCTGTGGAAGCAACATGTAATAGCACAAACCAGACATGGTTAGAAAAATATTTGATGGAATCAGTTTCTTTGGTTTTGTCAAAATCACACTTTGATGAAATGTTGGACAGAGACATTTTGAGTTGGGAAATAAAATCTGTATTTAGAGAGAGGAATGGGTGCATTGAGAACAACTGGGAGACCACAATGAGCTTTTTTAAAAATATGATTTAATGAATTGAAAACTGTTGGAATAATATCAAATTGAGTTAAATTACCCAGACCTGTGCTCAACACCCCTCTGCAGTTCAACTTTTTTAAAACCTAAGTTACTTAGGGAGTACCTAAATGTAAACTCTGGACAATAAGGTTTGGCCCCTTTATTTCTTATTCAGCAGGAAAATGGCGGAAATCAAGGATATTGTAAGACACAAATAGTGTTCATAAAGCATTCTGAGAACTTTTATTCAGTAGAAGTTACAGAATAGCAAAGTATTAGTCTTTCATTTAATTATGATTTTATGGAGTTATTCCTGCTGTACTTTTCCAAAGTTTCTGTATAAACTGCCTTCCACAGTTGCAACAGAGACACATCAGTGGATTAACACATTTCTCTGTTGTTTTTTATGGCTTTTTAAAAAGGTTTTATTTCTTATTGCCATATAACTTGGAAATAAGAATGTGTAAGGTGGAACGTGCCTGAAATTGCAGTGAACCTGAAGCAACGGATTGCAAATCTTCTGAGTGGATTTTTTATCTATTTGATGAGAATTATTTTGCACATTTATCCAGGGATATTAATGAGCAGCGTTTTATTATTTAGCACTTTGAGATCCTGAGGCTTTCTTAGGCAGAGCACATCACACAAAGAGATTCTTTATACCTTCACCTTTTCCATGAATGCTGAGCTCAAGGTCTGAGCTGTCCCATGGTTTTGGGGTCCATGAAACCCCCAGACCCTTCCCAGTGGGAATCTGGGGATGTGCTGCTGTTCCAGGCTGTTTGATGGGACATCTCTGAGCTGTTTTTTTATGACTCTGCCCAGTGACACCAAAAAGCTGCAGGAAATTATAACTGTGAGGCTGCAGAGTCCTCTTGCTGCAAACTGCCAGATGTCTCCCAATTGAAAACAGGGTCTTGCTGAGCTTAATCAGTGAGGATTTTTACATTATTCCTTAAAGAGAGTAAAGAGGGAGATCCTGTGGAATTAAAAACAATACTGTGGATATCTACACTTAGCATGCAGATGGCAACAGTCATGGAAAAGAAATATTTGGAATGGACAAAATTGGCATGTGGCTCAATTTTTACTATTATTATTTTATATTATTATTTTTTTATTATTTATTTTATTTTATTTTATTTTATTTTATTTTATTTGTATTAATTTTTATTTTTATTTTTCATTTATTCTATATATATATATATTCATATCTATATATACATCTATTTCTATATATATTTAATATAATAATTTTATTTATATTATATATGAATAAATTATTATTTATATTTATATCTATATGTATTTATTTATTTATACATAATTTATATCTATATGTATTATATCTATATCTATATGTATATATATTTATATCTATATGTATTTACAGATACATATTTATATCTATATGTATATCTACATCTATATATATATATTTATATAGATATCTATTTTTATTATATATATTATTTTTCTTTTTTCTTTTTTTTTTTTTTTCCTTTTCCCCTGAAAGATACATCCGTTTCAAATAGTTGTCAGGCTGTACTTGTTGGGAAAGCAGAGGGAGGAGCAGGGGAAGCAGTGTCCAGGAGCATTTAAAGCCAGTGTATATCTTCATTAAGCACACTCTATAAATCTCAGGTGCCAGCCCCACAATGGCCAGTGCAGGCTGCATTAATCTGGGTGACAGATAACACAGTGCCCTCAGCAGGAATCTAAATGCCACTTGCATTTCTCCTGCTTGACTTTTGGGTAGAGCTGTGCAAAGGACCAGGGCTCTGTCTGGGCAAGGACTGAGCTCCCAGCATTTGTCTTCTTGCCAGGCAGGACAAACTCACTGATTCAAATATTCCCCGAGTGAAAGGCTGAAGTTTCAGGTGAGTAAGTGAAAATCTTTGATTAAAAGATGGCAGCAGCAATAATTTTGATAGTGCTTTGTCTTCTCTTTGATTGCGCTATATAATCTAACAAATTCAACTAAAACAAGCTTGTAATAAAATAAAGTGGGATTGTTTCATTCCACTACAGTCAAAGGAGTTTCTTGACCTTTTCTGAGCTTTTTGACCTTTTCCCTTTAGTTTATCCCCTAACTAGTATTGATAACCACATCATTAAATGTTTCAACCTCAGCAGTTACTGAGCACTTCTGGAAAAGTGATTTAATGAAGATTCCCACTTTGTCAAGGCCAGAATGTTCCGAGCTCTGTAAGTTTTGGGTTTTTTAAGGAAAACGGGAATCCCATAATGAATCCTTTTTGGACAGTAGGAATTACAGCTGACTTCCCTCCCTAAACAAGATCATTCTTTCCTTCTTGCCCCATTAATTTTACTCTGGGTTCTTGGGCGCTCAGTAGACAAATGGCAGCCTGATGCTACTTGTTTATTTATTAAAAGAAAATAAGGCAAAACATTAAAATATTATGGGACAAATTCAGTTACATGCTCTTGGTGTCAAAAAACAAAACTTCTTTTCAGGGGCTGGCCAATTCTGAGAGCAGGTCAAGCAATGCATTAATTTTGTTATATGAAATTAGGTATAATTAATGATTGCTAATGCTTTTAAAATATGCCAAAATGTGGAGGGCTCAGAAGGAATGGTTATGCAACTGAGTGCTTCTGTAATAATAATTCAAGGGGGAAGAAACCCTAAAACACATTGCTCTGAAGAGCTTTTAGGCCTATCTGAGGGAAAAAGGAGTTTGTGCATGGCTTTTGGGAAAGGCACATGGCTGAATGTTAAAAAGGTTTGTACCAACTACTCAGTGTCTTTATTTAATCCCTTTGAGCAGTTAGGAAAGATAAAAGTAGTGACAAGAAGTATTTTAATTACTCTCTAAGAAACCATAGGGCTTCCCACTGTTCTTGAGCCAAAGAGGAAGCCCTTTAATACAAAGTGCACAAAGCAGTTTGAAGTCCCATTTTTTTTTTTTAGGCTACATTGTTCCATTCATTTCCATAAAAATGAATTAAATGTAATTAAAAATCTTGCAGCAGTTTAAGTAAACAAGTAAAGTAAAATGAAAGTAAAATTCTTCTTGGCTTCAGTTTGATTCAGTTTTCTGCTGAGGAGAGATGTCCTTTCCTTGAGATAAGATCCACGGTGGAAATGCAGAATGTGAAATTCTGAAGGTCAGCTTTGAATCACACGAACTTGAGCTTAAAAAGGCAGCCCCAGTTCTAAGACACTGATTTGTATTAATTCTGCTTTTTAAAATGCATGAATCCTGTGTGTTAGAAGCAGGAGATCAGACAGGGAATGCTTTTGTTTTCCATGGTTGTATCTTTCAATTTTTATGGTGTCTGGACCAGTAGGTCGCTCTGCTTGGAACCAAGGATGAGAGGGAAGGCACAAAGTGTCACCACAGGGAGTGTTTACTTGATTCTCCCATTTTATTTTTGGTGCACAGCATGTTATGTTCTTCTTGTCTGAAAATGTGTGTGCATATATTTATATTTATGTGGGTTCATATAGATAGAGGTTTATATAAATATGAGCAAATATATATATATATATATAATATTATATTAAATATCTAATATTTAGAGGGCATTACAGTGCATTGTGCTTTAGCCAGTGGGTGGCAATTTTCTGCCTGTTTTTTCTGACTTTGGAATATTCCTGGCCTCATTGTGTTCACAGGGGGCAAAATGCTGTTGTGAGGGAATGTGCTTTTTTGGGGTTTTTTTTTGGTATGCCTACAGTTTTCATTACGGCTCAGAAGCACTCAACTTGTGCAAGAGTTGCATTGTAAAGTTAGGCTCATGAAAGAGGAATTCTGTTTGGTTCCGGGCTGATGGCTTGTTAGAAGAGCAGAAGGATGGTGGGTGCTGTGTTGACTCTGATTCAGATCCTCACAAACAGCCTGGACTGTGGCCAGAGCTGCTCTGGACCGTGAGCCATGGAAGCATTTCCACAAATACTGAGGAACTGCCATTTCTTTTTTTCTGTCTCTTGCATGCTCCGTGCCTCTGTTTCCTCAGAGTCTTCCAGCATTCAATGCAGGACCTGAATTCTGACTTTTTTACATAAATTAGCCTTTGAAATGTCTTTAGATGATGCAATGAAGGTTTCCACATAAAATACAAATTTCAATTTTCCTCCCCCCCATAATTGTCTGTAATTCCTGGTATGAGCCTCTTTGGTAACTGAGGGTTGATGAACCTTGCTTTACATTAGGTCCTGTCTGGGGATAATTAGTTCTAAACTATGGAGTTATGAATCAGATATAATAAAGTGGTCAGGACTTGGAAAAGCCTGATTGTGAAAAGATGGACATGTTTGAATACACACACAGAGTGCCTTTTGCTATGTATATATGTATTTATCTATATCTATATATCTATGTCTATATGTCTATATATCTATATCTATTTTTATATATCTATATCTATATATCTGGATATTTATATATCTATCTATCTATATATCATCTATATATCTATATATCTATATATCTGTATATCTATATATCTATATATCTGTACCCCTATATATCTATATATATGTGTGTATACACACAGAGTACTCCAAGAATCAGGGGAAATATCAGCAATGAGAAATCCTGCCTTTTTTCCCGGTGGTTTGGTGGTTCACAAACAGATGTTCTCCACTGAAGGAAGCACACGGGGCTGTCAAGTGATTCTTTCTGACTACCAGCATTGCCCATGTCTTGCTTAGATTCACCAGCAAGACCCTGGACTGGCTGGTGGTGCCTCACATGGTGTGAAAGATAAATAGAACCGACTGCTCCCTCCATATGCTTGGGATTTGACTTCAAGAAATCCCTCAAGTACAAACAGAATTTCTGTAGGACAGAGCAGCAGCGCAAACCTGAAAGAGGACATCTATAAAATAGACTCCTGTGTCCCCCGAAATGCTTTCTGTGAATAAATGGCTTATTTTTTCAGACAGGTGCTCAGGTTCCTTTTGCCAAAGCCTGAAAGCAGATGTGAGTTGTGTGACCTCTGGCTGCAGCTGATTCATTAACATCTTTATCTGCTAATCTGGGACTGGAAGGGGTGCAGGGGGTAGGCAGAAGAATCCATTGTTCCATGTGATTCTTGCCTTTGTCACTGGAAGGAAATTTAACTCCGTTTAATAACTGGCAAGTCCAGATGCATCAGAAAAGAGATTCTTAAAACTTATATTCTTTTTTGTTAATTGTACACAGTTGATCTACTTCCCAATATATTTCTGTGCCGTAGTGTTCTGTGTATTACTAATATTGCATAAAATGCAAATTATTTGACTGCCCAGTAGCTGCAGGAGAACAGGAGTTTACTAAGAACTATAAAATGAGACAAGAAAAAAATTATATTGATATTTCAGTGTGCAGTTTAATTGTAGTGGATCTTTTACCAGGTCAAAGAATGGTGGGTAAATTGATTATGTCTCCAAAAGTTTGCTTTTAAAGGAAAATGCCTTTTGAATAGGAAAATGATAAAGTTCAACCACAAAAACACCTTTGGCATCAGCAAACCCCATCTGGAATGTTCACCAGCAAAGGGAATTTGAAACGTTCCTGTTCCAGTTGGTGAATGTACTGCTTTGTTTCATTAGTGATTCAAAAGTTCATTTAGTGAATCAAAAGCTAAGCTGTAGAGTATCAGGGAAATATTTGGTTTATTTTGGTGTTTTGTTTTGGTTTGGGGTTTTTTTAAGTTTTTTTTTCTGTTTTTTTTTTCCTAAACAGACTTCTCAATCTGTCATGGTGATTTCTTTTCTATGGACTTCTTCAGTTATTTTTTATTATAAAATAGCTTTGGAAATGTTTGTGTCAACTGTAGAACTGAAACATTTTGCCTCAGACATTCTCACCAACTTTCATAAATGTTAATTTTCTTCTCTGATCTTTTAGTGTGGGAAATAAAGCAAACGTTTTTTGGTTTTCTTTCCTCTCCTCTTTATTCTTTTTATTTTCTTCTAAAGGGGAGGGATCATAGATTATTAATGAAGCTAAAGGGAAACAGACCCTTTAAACCTTTGTTTCCTATTTGATCTTCTAACATATATCACAACACTTTTCAATCACCGTCTGATTGTAATTCTTCTGAAAGTCTCAGTGTAACCCAAAAATCAATATTAACAGATGTTGTTTGTTTAAGTCTGAAAATGTTCCAGAAAAATGCTCGTCAAATGCATCCCATCCATGGTTTCAGAAAGTTTCAGATTCTCACAATCAATATCAGCAGATGTTCACTACTTTTATTTTATTTTTTTCCCAAGGCATTGCAGAAGTGCTTCTTCCAGCATAATTTGGAAGGAAAGTGGAAAGCAGGGGTCTGTGACAGCTTTCAGTGCTGCCAGAGCCAGAGCTTGTCCTGTCAGCTCCTGGAGGAGCAGAGTTGTCTTCATCTGCTGCCATCGGAGACCAAGAACTAAAGAGGAAATCTCGGTTTTAATTCGCGCTCCGTGAAAAATCGGGTAAATCAATCCGTAATGTCCGCACGTGTTAATTCTATATCAGGGCTGGATTAGCTTTTCTTGCATTAATGCAGACGGGAAATATTCCAGAGATGGAGAGGAGACTCCCTTCCGTGGGTTTTGGATGTTGTGCGGGTTCGAGTTTGTTTCCCCGCCGTGAAATTTATAATTTCTGCATATTGCAAGGCCTCTGCTTGAAAGAGGGGCTGTGAGTGAAGCAGAGGGGTGGGAGGTTACTGAGAAGAGTATTTAAAGTACAAACTTGGCTGTTGAACAGTAGGAGCACCAGGATCAGCTGAGAGCTGGCTTTTCTTTTTCCATGTTTAGAAAAAAGATATTTATTAAAATATACTAATATTAAAAGTATTAATACATTCTTGTTTATTAAAAATACATTTATTAAGACTCTGCTGCTGAAAAGCAACAGGAATTGATAAATTTTCCAGAAATTTGAGCCCTTGTCACAGTTCTTACAGTCACCTCTGCTTTGAGCCACTCCTCCATTTTGCAGTGCTGCTCCGCTCCTAGGATAAATAGGTTTAATTCCCACTGCCAGCTGCCAGGGACTACTGCCTTTGCCAGTAAATGGGTACCAGCAATAGCTGAGTGCAGAGCTGTTGGAATTGAGAAGGGAAAGTTTAAAATTAGCAGATATGATGAATGCTAACATATCATAAGTAATTTCTACCCAGCTTCATCAAGGACACAGCTGCTGGAGTGTGTGACACCAGAGAGAAAGTCAAGCAATGTTTACTTGGTGGAATGAAATATAGCAGGAGTTTGCAGATTACATTAACTGAAATAATGTTGCATGAATACTTCTTTTTAGGGATTGTGAAATAATCAGGAAGAAATGGAATAAGTATTTCACAGATAAACACTCTGGGTGACAAGTAGTGAAAAGATGATTTTCTTTAAAACTGTGGAAAAGGAGAGGAAATGTTTTGGTAAAGGCCAGGTTGTTTAGAGAATTGATTTATTAGGACTTTACGTACAGACAATTCATAATTTATAAGAAGTAAATTTATTTTTTTGAAGAGTTTCTCTAAAAATTATTTTTCCTGTTTTCACAATCAGCTGAAATAATCAGATAGGAGTGCAGATAGCAGGAAGAATTACATCTGTGACTCTTCAGATTTTCTTGCAAAATAGTAAAACAAACTCTCATATTTTGAATTTCACAGATTTTAATAGTTTTTTTCCCAGACTATGGAATGGCTCGGGGGCAAGAGGAAGATGTTTTATAATGACAAATCTACCTTTATTTCAAAGAAAGAGTCAATTTTAGAGGACAAAGAAGAAATTTTTAGGAGGGTTTTTAATATAAAATAGTTCTGGAGCCTCTCAAATCCATCTGCCTGGGTGTGTTAATGGCAACATTTGTTCTGCCTTGGGAGAATCCTTCTAGGCATGGAGGAGAGGTCAGAAGGGGTTTTGTGTCAGGCTGGGCCTCCACTCCATGGCGAGCTACAAAGTTACAGATTTTACTGAAGAGAATAATTTTACTTTCCACGTGGATCTGCCAATATATTGAATTAATTAACATTAAAACTGTGGACAGTTCTATGATCTTGCCAAGGAGTTTGCCCTTGAAATGGAAGAGGTTGAAAGATTATGGTTAGGATTAAACAGTCAGAAATGGATTGTGGAAAAACATGATGAGCTCTTGGATGAAATAATTAGTTCTAGAGGTTCATTAATGTAAAAATGAAATACCCAAATGCAGTGGGGATGGAAGGCTGGGCTGACTTTAGCACTTGTATAACTTGAGTTCTCTACTGTGACCATTTTCTAGTGACTGGCATTGGGCAGATGATGAAAACTGTTTTCACCAGTGGACATTTCGATGGTGGCATGAGGGAGGCCTGTGGAGTTCCTGCTGAGCAGAGGCTCTGAGGAATCCTGAGAACAGGCAAGGGAAGTTTTGTAGGCTGTGAAATTCCAGAGGCACAGCACATAAATGGTGCAGCCCTGCTGCATCCCCTGAGAGCAGGGTCCTGCTCCATGGGGAGGATCAGCTGGGGCTGATGGGCCTTGCACTGAGAGCTGAAGAAGTAAAAAAAAATTGGAGAATTTTGGAAGTGAGAAAAGGCAGATGTCTAAACAGCAGCAGAGACTAATGAATTTAATAATAGTCTAAGGAATTCAGGCTGCTGCTTATTACTCTTCAATTAACTACATTAGGGAGAAGGGTAGATCTTTGAAAAGTTATTAAAGAGTAAAAATAAGCCTCAATCTCTTTTTCTTTTCATGTGGTTGCTGCTGAATAGCTCAACTCACAGACCAGCTGCTGGGCAAAATAAGGAACCCTTTTCTCGAAGACCTTTTCCAATAGGCAAATGATAGAAAACTATTGATCCAAAATGTTCTACTGCTCTTTCAGATATTTATTTGAAACCTTGAAATGCTTCTTCATGTATATTTATTATTTTATTTGATTTATTCAGGCAGGAAATTTTGTTTATTCAAATTTGCCTTTAGAAAGGGGAAATAGAAGTTCAAGCAGCTTTGTGAAATCAGCAACTACTCTGCGTGTGACTCTATTTCTGCTTTTTCAGAGGAGGAATCTTGATCTTGTATACTGAAAAGACTTTTCAGATAGCCTGTCAGAATTCAGTGTTCTTTTCCTGTCTTTTCCCCCCAGGACATTGCTCCTCCTCGAGGTTTGTACATATGTTCAGATGGGGGGATATTTTCAGCGTGATGCCACAGCTGTGTTGCCACAGTTGCTCTGAACCACAGTTTGCTGAGGTTGTCAGCTTCCAATCATTCATTTAAACTCTCTATTCATCTCTGCCACAGGTCTCAAAATGAGCTCTACAGAGAATTTCACTTTTTTTTTTTTTTGGCTGTCTAATAGGAATGATAGAAAAATGCACATGGATGAAGTGACCATGTATTTTAAGTGTGATTCATTACAGGCTCCTGCCCAAAAAGACTTCTCACTTGAACCAGCATCTCCTTTCCTCTCAGCTGCTGCAGCTGAAACTGTGGAGGGGGGGATGTAAATTCAAGGCAAGCTTCTTATTTAGCATTTCTGCCTTGCCAAATGCATCAGAGACAGGAAATCACTCAGCTTGCCAAAATTTATCATACTGTGTCTCCAAAAGTGAAAACAGGTTTTTCAGACAGCAAAGCAAGTGCTGTGTTTTGCCACAGATAATATTTTGAAAGTTGGTACAAGGTATCTTTGTAGCACAGATATATTTTCTTTTCCAAACTGATTGCAGACTTCAAAGGACTGAGCTTTTTGAGATCCTCTTAAAACTAATTAATCAACTTTGCAAACTGCGTGTCTTCCTTTCAAGTAGAACCCACAATCCCTCTACCTTGGGGAATAATTTTCTTGTTTTCCTAGCATTTTCCAAATCTAATTATTGTACCTCTAAATAGGAGATTTGTTATTACACAATGTGATTAATTAGATAATGTTATTTCTTTATCAGGTGAGAAATCACCACAGGATTGATGATAAGCTTATGAAATCAACAAAGACTATATAAGGCAAAATGCAATTACTTCTCAATTAAAAATCCATTTGACATATTTGAGAGATTAATAAACAAATTGGATTTGTTTCTACACAAAAATGATTGGATTTAAAAAAAAAAATGAATCATGTTTGATGCACCTCATCTGATCTAAAGCATAAGCTAAAGCAAAAGTATAAACTCAGTCAGCTAGAGGTAGCAGAGACTTAATTTTTCAAACATGATCTCTAAAATGGCTGAATTTTAAGTCAATATGTCACCTGGATGCTGCTACATTCATCAATTCGCCACTTAATCACATTTAAGGTCTTTGTTTGAAGTAGGGTACTGCATTCTTTCTCCCATAATCTCAAAAAAAAAATGCCCAAAATGCAAACAGTCCCTAATTAAAAGTTGAAATAAGATTATTTTCAAAGTTTTAACTCCTAATGCAAGTTTCGGAATCCTGACTGAGCAGCATCTGCTCTTCATTCCTAAATCCTAATTTTGTCTTCAAATGGAGAAAATCTTGATGTCCCTGCATATTTCTTTCTTCAAGCGTTCAGGCTTTCCCACAGGGACCTGCTTGTGCTTTGCATCTGTTCCTAAAGTCCCACATTACCTCCCTTCCTTCCTTCAAAGGTGGGTGACAGGAATCCTACAGGAGTGGAGTGGAAATGATCTGTGCATCAGCATGGCAGGAGAATCTCTCCAATAAGCAGAATTTAACTTTTTTTTGGGCAAAAGTGAATGTTACCTAAATTTTAAAATGTATTGACTGACCTTGAGATTAAAAAAAATAAAATCCTACTTGAGTCATCCAGCTGCCAGGATCTGACATCAGAAAGTATTTTGGTTCATTTGAGGGTTTTGTATAGGATGAGAGCTACATATTTTCCCTGTCTGCCCACAGCTAATATTCCTATTGCTCATAGCATGCCCAGTGCTGTGTCATATTTCTTCCCTCTATTGTACAATGAGTGTTTGGATTTGATCCTGCATTCCACTTGGAACTTATTTCTCTGGAAGTGACAGAAAGCCTGGGACTCTGATTGCTGCTGCAGGTTTCCTTGGCTGTTTGATCAATGCCAACGTGTGGGAATGCTCTGGGAGTTGGTTTCATTTCAGTTTACTAAAGGCCTAATACAAAACCTGTGGAGGCAACAGAAAAGCTTTTGTCTTTGGATTGGGCCCTAAAGAATTGCCAATATCTGCTGGAAAACCACGTTGTACTTTACAAATGAAAAGATCAGTCACGATCTCTAACAGACTGCAGCAACACCACAATTAAAATAAGATAACTTGGTATTTTCTATCATTAAAAATGAGATTTTTTTTCCCTTTGAAAATTCATAAGATAATGCAGACTAATGCAAACTTTATATAAACTAATAACTTTTTTTTTTGGTAGTCTGAATGGTGTGAAGCTCTGGATTTTTGCTCCTCCAGCCTCAGCAAATGAATACCTCGAGGGACAGAAATTTCATATACTTCTTTTCCCCCAAGGTTATCCATTCTGCTGACTGCATGGCAGCCTCTCTAAACCATCCTATCAATTGCTCAAGTGCGAATGCTTTGTAATATGTTTTATATCTGGAAGGTTGAAGTTTTTTTTCTCCTACTGGGAGTTTCTTATTTCCATTAGACAGTCTGAGTTTCTTTTTTTTTTTTTCTCCTCCTCCTAGGAATTCCTAAAAAATTATCTTGTTGTACAAATAGTTTGGCAGCTGAAACTTTGCAGTTACTTGTGTAGAATTTACTTTCCTCAGTAAAACAGCAGAAGTACCCTTCAATTTGAATTACCTTCCACATCAGTAATGCCGGACTACAAGTCTTTTGCTGTAGTAAATATCTTACTCAAATATGTATTTTAAACTATTATCTCCTCTAAAGGCTTTGGTCTTTTAAACATGTTCACTTATTTATATTAGTTATGCACTGTTATGCTGTTTAAACCTCTTCTTGGGCAGCAGCAGTCTAAGACTGGAGAAA
Organism: Motacilla alba alba; assembly: GCF_015832195.1. Taxonomy (NCBI): domain Eukaryota; kingdom Metazoa; phylum Chordata; class Aves; order Passeriformes; family Motacillidae; genus Motacilla; species Motacilla alba. Next base: position 3,121,130 of record NC_052045.1, read on the forward strand.
ATTGTCTGTAATTTACAGGTCCTGCCTTATAATTGCACAAAAGCAGACCTGGGAAACCTGGTTTATTCTGATTTATACACACCAGAACGAGGGCTCTTGGTCTGCCTGAGGACACAGTTCTGCAGGTGCAATGCAAAGAGCAGTGAGAACATGAATTAATGAGGCATCAGACAGACTCGTCCAGCCAGCAGGACCCGCTTGATTCACTCTTGTCACTTTGGCAGGGATTCAGTCCTGCTCAAACACTTTACAGCCCTGGAATCCCAGAAGCTGCAGAAGCTCTCATTTCTGCTTTCTGGCTGTGTTTGTGGTGCTCAGAAGAGCCCAGGCAGGTTGATGCCCAGGCAGGGTTATCGATCAGAGATGATGTGCAGCCCTGCAGGTTTCCCAGCTGGAAATGGTTCCAGGCTGGGTGTGCTTGGCCTGGGCTCCCCCTCCTCACAGGGCACCCTTTGGGGCTGCTGGTGTAGGAAGGAGAACGAGCTCAGGGAATTTTGCCTCTGCCTCAGACAGAGCCTTTTTTTGCCTTTGTTTGTCCGTGTGATGATGGGAAGGAGAAGGAAGGTAGGAATGGCTGTAACGTTTAATTCACTTTTTGGGACTTGTTTGCCTCTGAGATTTGAGTGACCCCAGGGGCTTATCTGTGGGCATTAATTAAGGAGGAATTCTCCACTCTATTTGCCCAGAGTGCTCAGTGCCTGCTCAGAGAGATGAGCACAGGAGCAAGGGGGTGCCAGTGCCTGGAGCCACCCAGCCTCGCCCAGGTGCCCCTGTGTGACTGGGAGAGAGGAGAGGCTGTGGCACAGCACTGGAGATGTTCTTCCTGCCCCCAGATGTTATTCCTGCCCCCAGATGTTCTTCCTGCTCCCAAATGTTTTCCCTGCCCCAGCAATGACCCAGGTGCTTATTGCAAAGGTGAAGGTTTGTGCATGGATTGTTGGCTTGGATCAAAGCTGCTCTGATGAAGGGCTCATTACTGAAACTGGGCAAGCCCCCCTCCTAAGCTCCCTCTTTTGATATTGCCAAATGGAGATCAGACTGAAATGTGGGGTGTTTTAAAGACTGGAAAGAATGTGCTTCACTTATTGACTAAAGGAAAATTATTTGTGACTTTACATGAAGAAAAAAAAAGGGTGTTGTGACTTTCACTGACTCTTCTTCAACTTACCAGCCCCAAAAATCAGTTTAAATTAACATAACCATCCACTAGCAGTGCCTCTCTTTCAGCACTTTGTCTGGCAGTGGCCACTTCTTCGTATTTGAGAATAAATATACTGTATAACACAAAAGATTCTCTTATGGGAATCTCCTGCAGTCAGCGACTGATGGTTTACTTCTTTTGGCAGGAGTTTATATCAGTTTCCACATTTGTAGTTCATTCCATTATGATTTTCTATCCCATTTGAACACACATGTACTTTTATTTCCAGCTGGTCTTCCACAGGCTCATATTGCAATTAGTTCCACAGGAAAACTGATGTAAGATGGAAAGAAAAAAAAATCATTTGTTCTATATTTAAATCAGTCTTTTACTATCTTCTTAGCCTTGCAACCAGAAAAAAAAAATAGAAGTACCTGAATTTCCTCTTTAGTATCTTTTTCATTTCCATGACACTGTGATCTGTTCTACACCAAAGGTATTGTGGAGAGCATCCTCTCTGCTTTTCACATATTTGGAGGTGGTTTTTTTTTCGTATTACTTGTACTTTTTAAAAGCTGTGTAATTTAGAATTAGATGTGAGACATAAGAAAGTTGCTTTCCATGGAGCAACAGCCAAATGTTTCCTTTCACTGGTGTGATTGAGAGCAGAAGACACAATGCCTGAAACACAAATAAGCTTTTTAGTTTGCTTTCATGAAGAAAGCAGATGTTAATTTTAGCAAAGAGGACTATTAGTTTCATATTTAGTGCTGGAGAAAATATTGTGGTTTTTAAGGACAGTACCATTTGTAAAGAATGAAAATGTGCACACTGGAGAGATTAAATCCACTCATTTATAACTTCTGCCACATTAAAGGAGCTGAATATAAATTGATTGGATTAAGCAAATATAACGTTACATTCTTTTCAAATATGTTATGTATATGTAATTAAAACCAGATTTTATGCATTTACAGTGTTTGCAAAATATAGATTTGATTTAAACACTTTTGCATTCAGAATGGTGCACATGCTGCAATGAGTGTCTTGAGGGGAAAAGTCTGAGTGCTGAGACTGAGTATATATTTTAATATAAAGTGAGATGCACATTGGGTCTGAAGTGAGATCTGTGCTTGCAGATGAGGAGAGCTATTCATCCCAGGAATATTAATCCCAAACACACCTTGCTCAGGTTTATCTGACCTCGCCAGTTCTTGTGCCCAGTTGCTGAAACCCCTCCTTTGCCTCTCCCAAATGTGGATAAAGCCAGCAAAGGCCTTATCTGGGCTCCAGCTGGCACAGCTCACCCTGAGAGCTTCTGCTGATCTGCCTGAGGAACTGAAATCATATTTTAAATGCTATCAAAAGACTCTCAGGAGTGTACAGGGATTTAAGAGCAAACCGTTTGGCCATGAGGGAAGAGGGATGCAGATGCCTAGCTGGAGCTTTTCAGGGAGCTAGCAGGTTAGGTTCAGTTAGTTCTGTGGGAAGAGATGGAGAACTTGGCAGCAAATCTGTTTTTTCCATGGCATATGAAGGGAATGCCAGCATTCAGCAAGAACACATTGGTGTGAAGATGCTGATTTTTCTGATGCATGGAGAACATGGGATTTTTAATGAGTATTTGGTGGTTAGGGGAAAAAAAATCCAAAGAAATGCATCAGAAACTCCTCAGACAAACAACCCCATGCTGCTGTTGTTTTTGCAGTGCCTGACAGAGGGGTGGTACATTTGTTTTTATGTTTTTTCCTCAGGACCATACTGTTTTGCCATGTTGCTGAGGACTTGTGCAGTCATAAACCATCTGCAAGGTTGCCTGAGATCAGCCCCTTGTGAAAGCCAGGTAGCACAGCAGGAAAATTATCACGTTGCTCTGGGGCCCTCAGAAGTCTCAATCCCTGAGCTTCTTGAGGGCAAAGCTCCTTAATGAAATCACAATATTTGGATGGCACAGTCCCCAGGATATGTAAACACGCTGCCTAAACAGCTGTTAAATAATTGCCAATGTTTATTCGGGCTCTCAATCAGGGAGAGGTGGATTTTAACACACTTTATGGTGCAAGGCTCCGTAAAGAACAACGCTAATCCTTCTGATATGGAAGTATTTCAGAGCTGCGGTGCTCTGGTTTTGAAGTCACTGCTTTGCTCTGTGCTGGGACAGCGATTTCCACCCATTTTCACCCTGCTTTGTTCAGAACCTTTGCTCTAATGCTGGGTTTAGATGATGATTAGGTTTATTCAGAGAAGTGGGTGACAGTGCTCCAGGGATTCCAGGACGAGGGAAGAGATGAGAATCTTGACTCCATATTTCAGAAGGCTGATTTATTGTATTATGATATATATTATATTAAAAATGCTATACAAAAACTATACTGAAAGAATAGAGAGAAAGGATTCATCAGAAGGCTGGACAGGAATAGAATGGAATGATAACAAAAGCTCGTGACTCTCAGAGAGTCGACCCAGCTGCATCCTTGATTGGTCATTAATTAGAAACAACCAGCATGGACCAATCAAAGAAACCCCTGTTGCGTTCCACAGCAGCAGATAATTATTGCTTTTCTTTTCCTCTGACGCTTCTCAGGAGAAAAAAAATCCTGGGATTTTCATAAAATATCATGGCGACAGAAATGTGAACTTCCGACAGACGGCACGCTCAAACCTGAAGTCCCAGCACAGTGATCTCCAAACAAGGCTTGCTTGAACCAGTTTGTGTCCACAATTCCATGCAAGAGTTTGCACTTGTTCAAGTGCCATGCCCCAGCGTGGAGTGTGAATATTTGCTGTAATACATCTGTACAGTTGTATGCTGCTGGATGCCTAAGGTTAGACTGGATGCTCCACACAGAGCATAATTTATTTTCAGACAGAAAAGTGTTCCAAGTGGCAGAGCATGAAGTTAGGAGCAATGTGTGAATCCACTAAAAGAAAAGCAGCTTTTAGGTAAGAATTGTGTGTTTATATCTCTTCAGTTTTGCACCTTTTATTCAGGATTTGTAAAGTGAAAATAAGGAGGGGAAAAAACCCCAACACATTCCTGCATCTTATGAGTACTTCATTTTTAAGTGGAAGATCTAATTTTCACAGTAATATCACTTATATAATCACTACTTATCCCGAAGCTTTGCACTGGTATAAGGTTTACTTTAAAGGTTTACTTTTACTTTATGCTTTGAGGAGCACGTGAAGTTTTCATTAGGAGCTTTATAGGAACACAGGAAGTCAAGACCATGCTTTCATTCTTAAGATCCAAAAGGGTAAATAGAATATGAAAACTGTTCCTGGATATATGGTCTAAATGTATGCAGTGTGATTGCTCTTTTCTAAATATTAACTGTCTGCCTTGGTGCTTTGCTCTGTGGCGTGGTGACAGCAGGAGAGCTGATGTGATATAAATGATGCCAATCTCTGCTCTGTTGGCATGAGCATCTGTCTCCTTGGCAGACTCCAGAGGCAGCTCCTGGCAGCTTTGGAGTTGCCTCTAGGTCTATCATATGGTTAAGCTTCTGACTTTTCCTCTTTAGCTAAAGTCCACTCCATCTGGAACCTATTTAATTCTCTTTCACCTTTGATTCTGGAGGAACGCTGATGGAAACACTGAGAATTCTGGACAGAGGACTCTGGAATTGTTTAGGTGTTTGTGGATGTTACACTTCTGCTGGGATATGAACCAAGTTCTCAGTGTTGCACACCAGAACTGAAATCTGAAAGTGGAAGGACCCAAAATCAGTGTTTCATGGAAAACTATCAAGGAAATTACAATACAGTTTCTTCTTTTATTTTGTCTGGCGGTTTTGTTGGGTTTTTTATGGCCAGCTCAGGTCTGCTCTAGTGGTGTCCCACCTCTCAGTGCTGCCTGGGCTCCTGGGAACAGTCTGACCTACCTGGACAGCCTCGAGGAGTGGGAGAAAGGGAAAAACCAGCAGCAGGTCAGAGAGAGTTGTGGGTTTAGCCAGGTGGGTGCCACAGATCAAAGCAGAAAGCAGCCCAAAGATTCATCCAACTTTGCAAATGGTTTGATTCAACCATGGGCACTCAACCTTTAAAGTTCTAGTGTAGATCAGGGCCACATTGCATTACATCCCAAAAAAGTGAATTAATCTCCTCCTTCCTGCTTCTTGGACCAGTTTCTTCGGTCTGAAGACCAAGTATGAATTGTTTTCCCTTACAGCTGTAGTGGGATCTGGCTTTCTTAGAGACATAAACCAAACAAAGTTTTCCAGAGAGATGAAGAAACTGTCAAAACAAAGTGGTCATGAATTCTTTATGAAATCCTTTCTTTCATGCTGCTATATTGCCATTTAAACCATCTTGTTCCCTCACAATCTCATGCCAACATCACTGTCTAGCAAGTGAAAAGGGAAAGGGTCGTCACCAGTGGAGTGTTTCAGGCTCAGAGCTCCTGAAATACCCCACCTTTGGTCAGAAGTGCAAAACCAACAAGAAGAACAAAGTCATGTGCATTGGAAAAAACAGAGCCAGTGGAGGAGGGGAGCAAACAGCTCCTGTGCAGCAAAAGCAGACAGCTTGTTCACTCCTCCTCTGGATCCCAGCACGCTTCTCAGGGTCTCTGTGACATCTGGCTCACTTGCTTCAGTTTCTCTTGCCTCTTTCTCTCCCACCAGGAGAAGGCTGTACATGCTGCTCCGTCCTGCCATGCCAATTACAGCAAGGGGATAATGACACTGACTCCATTCCAGGGCTGGCTAGGCTGAGAGCCCATTAGACAGATGGGCAAAACATGGGAAAGTCTTGACTGTAACTTTGAGAACTGGCATCTGAAAAGCCAGAAACTTAATTTTGCTTCTTGCCTAGTATAGCATTGACTTTCACATTGTTTTCACATTGGTGGACTTAGATCTCAACCAAAATTCCAGTTGCTACCTCTTTTTCTGACTTGTCTAATGTGTCCCATCTCCTCTGTCTGTGAGGATGACTTATGGGAACAAAGGGAAAAACATTCTTGGGAGCTACTGTGCTGATGATCCTTATCTGAAGTTCCACATTGTCTCTTCCTGGGCACACACAGTGCATTTGAATGCTCTGACATCAATTTTCTCAGCACAGCTCGAGCCTCACTGGATGCTCTTGGCCTCTGAGCATCATTCAGATTGGTCCAAGCAATCCCTGAACCTGACATCAATTTGTCTGCCAAAGGCACCAATTTAATAAATAATGTTATCCACCAGGTAATATTCCTTTAATATTCATATCCTGCTTCACTCTGCATTTTTAGGTCTGGTTTGAGCAGTCACTTGCAAAGACAGCAAGCTTGGGAAGCTCCTTTTGAAGAGAGCAGTGCTGGGTGCCAGGCTGTCACACCGTGTGCTGTTTGCCCTCCTCTGCTGCATATCAGGGAGGTGAGATGCTTCTGAGGCTTCTGAGAGGGAGATGGCTGAGGAGAGACACTAATTTGGGGGTTGTGATTTGACAGACAAAAATAGATACAAGACAAAGAATGTTGTCACAGGTATAAAAATGAGCAAGGAATCAAACTGGTCAGGAACAGAGACACAGGTGACTCACTGGGAAATCAAGGAATCCAGTGAAGATGGGTTACTTTTGACTCTTCCCTTGCTTTACTTTGTGGCTTTCAAACCATCCTGATTCCTCCTCTAATTCAGTTCTGACCATCTTGATACTTGGAATTGAAAAACTTTTTCTTACACTAAACTGGGTATAGCGTCTTATTTACTTGTTAATGTAGCTGCCAGATTATATAACTGCCAGATCATGCAGCTCCTCCACAAATTCCCAAGAGAAACAGGATTAGCTGAGGGTATAAATACTTCACAAGTCACTGTCTTTGCAGACCACGAGTAGCAAAGGCACAACAGGAAACTTAATCCACAGCCTTTAGTCTCTGCATTGGCTTGTGTTTCAAACTGAGAAAGAGAAGGTTTAGATTAGATTTAGGGAAAAAAATCCTTCCCTGTGAGGGTGGTGAGGCCCTGGCACAGGTGCCCAGGGAAGCTGTGGGTGCCCCTGGATCCCTGGCAGTGCCCAAGGCCAGGCTGGATGGAGCTCTGATCAGCCTGGAGTGGGGGAAGGTGTCCCTGCCCATGGCAGGGGGGTGGAATGAGATGGGCTCTCAGGTGCCTTCAAACACAAACCATCCTGTGGTTGTGTGACTGAGAAGGGCTTAGAGAATTAGAAGATCTGTAAAGCTATCATCTAAATGATCTACTACTTGGGAGATTATTGTAAGATCAGAGGACACACTTTTACAAAGAGATGCAGGAGTACCCATGAAAACACAAAGCCTGCTTATATAAAACAGATATTTAAGGAGAGAAAAATATCTCAAGGAACCTAACAAATATTGTTAGAATACTGATGCCTCTTGTATTCTCATCCTGGGAATCCTTTGGTGCAGCTCTGTCACTTTTCTCTTGATGGATGTATTTTGTTAAAGGCATCTTGTGGTAATAGATGCTGGGAGTGCAGCCTGCTGCACAATACCAAGAGCCATCTCAGAATAATAGAACGTTTAGAGTTTGAATCCATCTGTCACAAGAAAAGACTACCTTAGATGTGGGAATCAAATAAATGTCTGAGCAACTTCATTTCTTTTGTGCTTTAAAGGAGATAAGGATAGCTTTCAGGCTAACTTCACCAAAACAACCCTAACCTTAAACTTCATGTCAACAAAGTCAGGATTGAAAGAGAATAGGACATTTTCCTGCACTTTATTGGTATATTTATGATTGATTTAGGATTATTCTTTTTTTTTTTTTGGGGGGGGGGAGAGAATGAAACAAAACCCCAAACCAAGCAAAACTAAACACACAAAAAACCTCCACATGAAATATACAAGCAGGTGTTTTTTTTTATTATATAAAAATATTCCTTTTATGTGCCAAGGGAATAAGTCAATTTGTGCTAACTAGGAAAGAACAGGAAAAGTGCCTGAAGATGCAAAGGTTTATTTTTCTACAATGTGTGCCCCTGGTCATTTCTATCAAACAGCAGAGAAATGTTAATGGCACATGCTCTCCAGTTTAGAGCTATTTGTCAATATTCATGTTTTGCCATTTTGCTGGTGTTCTAAAGTAACAAATTTAGAATGTTCAACCCCTGCAGTTGTGCAGGCTCAGTTCAGGAATGTTGTGGTGTAGCCTGGTCAGGAAAACCCCAGGAAAATGCTGTCCTACACTAGAAGTCAATGGAGGATGTCCCTGAGTTGAGGATATAAACAAGTTTGTTGTTTGATCTTGACTGATCTCACATTTTTTTAAAAAAAATTATTTTATGGGGAGGGAAGTGGAATAAAAAATGAAAAGGGCTCTTTCTTATGCTGATTGAGAATGAGAGGGTAAAAGACATTTTCTTGGGAAATAAAATCTTGAAGCCTAACATGGGTTTTCCTTCGGCAAACTTGCTAATGACCTGTTTTGAACACATTTAGAAAAAGTAGCTTCCCAGTAGGAGACATTTATATTAGAAGACAGTTTCAGTTTTTTGAAGTGTTTGATGAGGGAGAGCAGCACATACGAGAAAAGGAATAAAATCTGAGTGTTGCCTCTCTCTTTTAAATGCTTATACAAACAGCAAAGATCCCACTAAGCTGCTGTTTCTTTTCAGGTGCACATAATGCACAGTTTTGCTTTCATGTTTCACAGGGGTTGTGCTGCTTGTGTGGGATCGTGGATGCTAGAGATAGAAACAGAATTCCTGATTTTATATCCCCCAGAACCCTCACATCACTGTAGAACAGGGTTCTGCAGCAGGGCCAATAATGAGCTCTACCCTCAAAATACAAGAAATCAATTGGTGTACGTCTTTCTTTTGAAATTATTTTGGTTTCCCTTGAATTTCCAAACTTTTTCTATAGTAATTTCTCTAATCATTGCTCTAAGGGTTTTTTAGAAGCTATTTCAAAGATGTAGGAACCATAGGTATAAAATCCATTTGTGTCTTTGGAACTTTTTTTTCATTAGTTTTAACATAAGTGAATATCTCTGTGCCTAACCAGGTCTGTGCTCTAAAAATTAGGGTGGAAATTAGAGTGATAAAGAAATAACTGAAAGAAAGTGGGGGATTTGAAGGCAGATAAAGAATGTATAGTAGCATGTGGGAAGAATTGTAAGTGGAATATTGCAGTGAACTTTCTGCTAAGACTAAGAGGAAAACCTGACAAGTTCTCCAAGGGGTGTGTTAGAGATTAATGAATAAATTTTCTCTATTAAAAACACATTCAAGTTCTCAAAAAACAAATGCTTAATGAGTCAGATAGTCTGACTCGTTAATTGAGGAAGTTGAATTTACAGGGCAGTGACTAAAGGCCCTGCAAACTCCTTATCCCAAAATTTGAGTCTCCAGACCCTGGTCTCTGTCTCGCTTACTCATCACCTTGTGTCCCCCTGAGCAGTAAAACCAACCTTAGGGGAAGGAAAAACAAGGGCAAACTGGGAAAAGCTTTCAGGAGGTGGTGAGCCCTCTCTGGTCCTTTTATCTCCATTAAGATAAGACTTAAAGTACATAAAAATATTTATTAAAAATACTTTCCCAGCTGGTAGTTCTGCAAAATGATCAGCCTCGCCTTAGCAATAACATCCTCCAGTACCAGTTAGTGGCTCTAACACTAAACTGATTTCCTCCATTATAAAGTGAATTATGAATTCCTTGTTCATCTGTGCAATGGTTACAATCTACACCCAAAATTCTCAGCTGCCTTAGGACGGAACATGAAAAAACCCTGCACAGGTTCACATCATCTATTTGGGCAAAATTTAGCTTATCTAAGGCAGACAAGTCTGCTCAGGTCACTCACTATCCTAACAAGAATCTCTTGCCTAAAATACTAATGTCAGTATAATGGATTGGGACAGCTGTGTCAAGTCCAATTACTCATTTAGCTTAGATTCAGTTTCCTTGATGGCTGTAGAACCAACAGGGAACAGAAACTTGATATGATAATGAAAATAAGTTTTGATATAGGGAATAAACTAATGAATCACCAAAATATTATTTTGTGACTAGCTGGCACGGTGGGCTCTGAGTAGCTTGGTGGCCAACTTGACATCTTTTTGGTTATGAAATGTGTGTGGAAATTAGAAAATAAATCTTACAGACAGGTACTGTGGAATTACTGACAGCTCTCTTCCTCTGTCCCACTTTGACAGTAGGGATGGCTGTAGAATTGACTCTCCCAATGGAGAAATAAGAGAGAGACTGGCGTTTCTGTGTTTGATTTGAAGCCCTTCAGTGCTGAGCTAAATGTACATGAAGCAGAGGGAAGAGAACAAAGCAGGTGAGAGTAGTTTCTGTTTCAGGTGTTCAGTCCACTCCCTACACCCCCTGCCGAGGTGGGAGGGATGGAACCAGGGTTCCTTCAGGCTTGTTCCAGGTGATTGTCTATATGGCAACAAATTCCTGGCAAGGAGTTCCCTTGTGAGAGCTGCTTTGTTGGGCCTTTAGAAATGAACTGAGAAGAGGGAGTAGAAAATCACTGAGGAAAAATGTGGTGTGAAGAGAAGGGAGTGGAGAAAGACAGTGAAAAAAGTGACATCAGGCTTATTTCATGTGTTCAGAAAGACTGAGCTGTTAGCAAAGTTGCTTGGATATTTCTGTGAAAGCATTTCTAAAAATCACGAGAGAAATACAGCAATAAATTCCAGAGTCACAACATGATCATGTGCTCTGTTAGCCCATTTCTTTCTCTCCTGGATGGAAAGAGCAATGAGGAGGGGCAGAAGAAAATCCCTGTGTGTTTGTGACTCGCACGTTTCGGGTCACTGAAATCCAGCTCCCCACTCCTTGTTTTACAAGTTGCAATTTTATGTCCTCTGATGGCCATGGCAGATGGATTTGTATATGTTATCTAGGACAAGCTATCTAGGACAATTTAGAATACAGACTTGCACTAAAAAACCCAGACTATTTCACTGGAAACAGATGTCATTAGTCTTTTACCCAGTCAATTGAAATTTCCCCTAAAATGATCACGTTACTTTGCTGAACCCATTCTATAGAAATCTAGATTTCTGAGCTTATTTCTGTGTTGCAAATCCTGTTTTACAGGTGTGTGTGCGTGTCTGTCCATTAAAATTAAATTTCTAACACTACAAATGCTCTAAGTAAAGGTAAACAAGATTCCATCTCTGTGTGTATAATATACTCATATTTGTAGCAAAGAGGAAGAGAGTTATGGAGATGGATTTGCTGGATGAAACGTTGGTCTTTACAAAATCATTTACAAATACGATAGAAAACTCCAAAGCAGAAGGAAAACTAAACCAATGTCCAATTGTTAAATGCTGTCAGAAACCAGAACTGTAAGAACCACCAGGGACCGACGTTCATCCCCTTCTCCGTTTTCTGCAAACAGATTAGGAATTTTCACTTGGAAAAAGGAAGGTGAAGATGATTCCCAACTTGTAAATTTAAACTCCTCCTGGCAGCAGTGGAGAATGTGCTGTGAGCAAGAACTTGAGGTCTCTCGCCTGCTGGAAGTGCAGCTGAGATGAGACCCTGCAGAAGCCCTGGAGGAGCTCTGCAGTGCCAGAGGCAGAGCAGAGGGCAGAATGCATGGGATAAAAACTTCTTTGTTTAAAGTTCTGCCGTGGTGAGGGATGGATGGGGTCTGGGCTGGAAAAGCAGAGAGTCCAGCAATTTGTATCATCTCTGCAATATGTATGGTACAGCTCTGGATGTTCCTAATGTGCCACAGATGGTCTGGTTGGGCTGCAGGACTGCCAAAAGTGAATGTATGAAATTAATCTCTTTTTCACTCTATCACACCATCTGTTGCCAGTTCATTGCGTCTGTTAATAATAACAAGTAATTAATAATCATTTCAATAATTTAATTAATAGGTTCCTGATTGATTTGAAACCCTTTTTATCGGGGTTTACTGGTTTAGTCTCGGGTTCTTTTCATCTGTGCAGGTTACAAAAAGGAAGTTTGACTTGTTTTCTAAATGACCAAACATATAAGTTAGTTTAGTGTCTACTCTTCATGCTGATATACAAGTTCTAACAAAGTAGAAAGTCACTTACCAATGAGGCTGAAGAGCAGATTTTAGAACTTTGCTGGATTTTGATTGTAATGAGTGCACCTATGCTAATAGCAGGTACAACCTGGCTGCAGGAAGGTTATGGTCTCTAACTATTGTTATGCTGTTCTTTCAGAAAAAAAAATTATATTTAACTTGGAAGAGATGAAACTTTCCTTCAGTTTATTCTCTTTCTATGACATTTTTCTCCTACTAAAATACCTTTCTAATTTATTTTTTATTAAATGCATTATGCCCTTTACAATGTTTTTGATTATTACCATATAACTCTTCGCTTTCTCTTTGCAAATCATTGCTCAAAAATTTTTGATACCATAATTTTGTATTGGTCCTACAAGCTTTTAGGCATCTAAAATAATTTATTATGGGTAATAATGGCAGTTTTTTTCATCTTCTCCTTATAAGTGTGTTTTCAAACTTAATTAAGCGTAGTCATATTTATAACAGGATGAAAGGTTCCAAAAATAAGCACAAACACTGCTCCTCATGATTTGAATTCTTTATATATGTATGTTAATTCAATAACTTTCCCCAGGCAGATTGAGTTACTTATTTTATTTCCTTTTACATTAGATTTTTATTTTTCCTCTATGATGTTTTATGTCTATCTGCTCTTTCTAATATCAAAGTTTTGTCAGAGCCACAGGCTGGGGAGCCAGGCAAAAATCAGAGTAGTGCCCCAGCCCCCACTATCCTCATTCAAGGGAGTATCTCAATTATTTCTGGTGTTTTGTTCCTTTCCAAAGGCCAGAATTGCACCTTTCCCTCCCAGTTTATCACCTTTTACACATCCACCGTGAATTACCCTGCTATTGGTTTGTAATGTATGAGCACTGCTTACTTTTGGCATATTTTAAAAATGTGCTTTGATTGATGTCATGTGAAACAACCAAATTATTCTTTTTTGATAGCAGCATCTGCTGCTTTTTTTTTTTTTCCCCTTTTTTGACAGATATTTACATCCAGGAATTCTAATCCCTTTTTTTTTTAAAGAGAACAGGTATTATTAATTCCACAGCACACTCAGTGCAGTTTACTTTATCATTACCAAACTCATCTGTTTCAGATGGAGGAAATGCTGGAGGTATGAATCAGGTCCTATGTTTGCAAAAAAAATTCCCTTTCCTCTCTCCTCCCCACACTTGAATTTAGCTCATAACTTGGAAAACAACATTCAGGTTTAGAGCTGGGTGTCAGTTCTTGCATCCGAAAGCTCAGTAGGAGCTTCAGGTTTTGAATGTAGAATTCCCAAAGAAAGCATTCCTGGAATTCTTCTTGGCCCTCAGTGTAAATGCTTGCTTTTAAAAATCCACTTACCACGCGACCTAGAGCACTGCAGCAGTGGATCCCACATGTTAATTATGTATAAACACACGAAAAAAAAGGTGGGGTGTGTGTTTCAGGTGGGCTTTGGATTGTTTTTTGCCTCTTTCTGTAGTAGTACATGAAGTTTTGATTATGTTTCCAAAGAATGATGCCTCAGAAAAGTAAGATGGGAGAAGGGCATTGGCCAGAAGAAGGCTCAAGAATTCCTCTTTTTCGTTTTTAAACCGTGTGTTTTTATTAAATTTTTTAAACAGTCATTCTACCTAATGTGTTCAAAAAGGAATCTAGGAGACTGTGGAGGCCTCACTACATGGGAATGCAGAGAAATCTTTTTGCTTTTGCTCAGGAAGTGTTTCTATATCCCAAAAAGCAGAGCACGCAGGAAAAAATGGCTTTTCTAGCTTTTTCCTTCTGGAAGCCTTAAAAGTAGATATGGTGCAGTAATCTGATTCAGAATAATGTGAGTGCTACATTAAAAATGAAATGTGATATTAAAGAATCATTTTGAAAGCATGGGAAATAGGTTTCTAGTCTCACCATTTTCTTAGGTTTCATTAATATTGGTCACATACAATCCTTATTTTGTCTTCCAAGCCAACTGAATTTTTATCTCTACGTGTTCACAAGGACTGCAGAGAGGGGAATATCAGAGTTGAGGAGCAACATGAATTGGATGTCATTTTCTCTGCCACTTGTGTAATCTCTAATAACAGAGGCATCTAATAACCTGCATTTCTTCCTGACAGCTCACTGAGCTGGGAATGCAGGTTCCTGCTGCTCGCCAGGAGCTGTTTTATTGACTGAACTCTGGAGAAGTTGTCTCAGATTTAAGGGTGTGCTGAATTACAGCCAGTTGCACTGAGCAGAAATCCTCAAAAATCTGTTTTAATTATAGCTTTTACCAATACCTGAATGCAGAGAGAAAATCCCACTCTCTCCATTTGCCCACAGGAAGGAAATCTAAGCAAGATTAAGGCCCAGCTGATTCTAACAAGTCTGGGCTCTTGCTCAGGAGGCAGCGAGGGGAGTTCCATAATTCCACAGCCTCTGCAGTGCATTTCTGTTCTGAAGGAATGTGCCACTGTGCCAGCACAGAAAAAATGTGCTTTAATCATTCAATCACACTGGTTTAGTATTTTTAGTTGTATTTTCTCCTCTAACCTTGATAGAGGAAAGTTGGAATTTGATTCCAAAGCTTCCTGGCAAGACCAGGCAGAAGAGTCATGGCCTGAAGCCCCACCTTACACCTGTGCTTGCATTTGGTGGGGTGGCATTGCACCCAGTCAAGGAAAGAAAATGGTATTTAAGAGGATTTTTTGTAAAACTTTGAGACTGAGGGAATAGAATTCATAGAAATGTTTGCATCACATAACATTTCTAACCAGGAAAAAATAACAGACAGCAAATATAAACACAGCCTAGTGGAGGCACCAGCAGGCCTCCAGCACAGCAGGCTTCTGGCAGCTGCAGCTTTTGGGGAGGCATCTGAAAACCAGATTATGTTCTCTGCAACAGTGTGATTTCATCAGTTGTATTGACATGGATGAGGAGTTTGCTGCTGGCTGTGCTGGCTTTGGGAGGCCAAGTGCTGCCTGTCCCTCTCTGCTCCCTGCTCTGGGGGCACACCTGCACAGCTCTGCTGGTACCAGGGACCAGGGGATGGGGCCACAACTGGGACTGTGCCATAACCACTGCCCCTCAACTCAATTTTTGGGTTTCCCCACAAATTTGTTGTTTGATAGCTGAGGTGTTTCTTTCCCATTTGTTTTTCTTGAGTAGCTGATTATTAGTGTGCTTCTTATTGTTCAATTATTTATTTATTTTTTAATCTTTTCAATTCTTACTACAAATGTGAATCCAGCCTTTGGCTTCCTAAAGATTGATATTTAATTTGGCATTCCCAGCTCCTAAGAGGCCATGTCCTGCACAGAAGTACTCTGTGAAGGTTACAGCCAGCAGGATTATGCAAGTACTGACAACATACATTCCAAAATTTCTTACTTGGTAGGAAGTTGACTTGGCATCAAACACTAAAACAGCTGATTTGTCATTGTAGAGTAATAAAGCTGTTGAGTTTTAAGCCGAATTTTAAATGAAAAATCCAAGTTAATCTTGAGTTTAATCAAAAGGTGCATGTTAATCTTGGAATGCCTTTGGGGGTAGGAGCTTTGGCTTCCATTTCAGCTGGGTTCTTAACCCAGCCCAGGGCGAGGTGTCCACCTGAGCTGATCATCTGGACTCACTCATGGCACCACGTGAGCTCCACCAGCCTCCTCTGGATGTTCACTTCACCCCAGACATTATTTCCTTTTTCAATATAAAAAAAATATTTTCAATATTTTTGAATATATACAAGTATTTCATTATTTCCAGGTGCTTTTTTTCTCTCCACAGACCACAACTAACTCAGAACAGATTCTTTACATCCAGCTAGCTCCAGTCAGATGTCAGCACTCATAACCACTCTTCCCAGCATTAATTCACATTTACAGCTGCATTTTGTACTTACAGATGTATGTGTGATGTACACAGAGCTGTGCAAAGTGTGCTTTCCTTGTCATCCTGCCCACGGGGGCTCTCCAGGTGAGGTTCAAACACTCTTTGAAGGGTTCTTGCCAGAGGCAAAGCTCTTCCCCTCCGAAGTGTGGCAGCTCAGCACAAAAGCCTGGTCAGTTGGCAAGGGGAAAGAGCTCCACTTCTGGGATGAGGAAGAGCAAACAGAAAGAATTAATCAATATTTCAGAAGTTTTCGATGGGAATTGATGTTCTGATGAATTCGAATGGATATTGCTGAGCATTTTCTCCTAGGAGTTTTGCTCGTGGTTGGTTTTGGTGCTCAGTCCAGTGTTGCACTAATGCCCATTACCATTGAAACCCTCTTGAAATGTCTGAGGAAAGGGAATATTGACTCAGGCAGAATGTCGAGAAGGTTTTGTGCTTTTCCAGCTCCCTAGATGTGTTTTAGGTGGAAATAATCATCCCGTTATTAATTCATAACTTGTTTCTTTCTACAACCCATGGAAACAATAGATAAACATTAGCCAGAAGTCAAATAGCTTTGTGTGCTGCAGAGATTTTTTTCCCAGCGTTTAATTGTTCTTATTTTAGATGTTCTTTCTTTTGTATCATTTTATCCTATTAAAATTTGCTGTCCTAAAATACCATTTTAAAAGGATTTGACAACAAAAGAAATACGAGCTCCACTGTGTTTATCCCTGCTGAGACATGTATTGCTCCCATCTTAATGCAGGATTTAATTTCACATGCTTCACTTTATGCCAAGTCAGAGCAAATAAATATCTTGTTCTGTTATAATCTGTCCTGGGCCTTTTGTTTCAAATGGATCAAAATTCCTCATTCTAAGGCAAACAAAAAAAAATATATGTGAGGGGGGAAACAGAAGTATTTGATTCAAACAGTATGAGCACCTTCCAAAAGAATAGTACAGGTATAATAATAATTTTTAAAAGGGAAAAACAAAGAAAAATCTACATTTGGGAGAGGCAAAAAATGTCTTTAAAGAGGCCTTACCTTCTGTACTTTGGATATCAGAAAAGTGACTGAAAATGCAAGGAGAGGTGCATCAAATCTTGCACTTTCACTCTTCATCTTTCTTGTAACATAAAAATGAACAAATTCTTTTGCAGTTGTTGATTTCAAAGCTCTGTTTTCTCACTTCACTTTGATCCTGGTTTAGATGCGGAGAGGCTTTTTGAATAAATAGAACTGTTAATTGTTAATAATTAACTAATATCCACAAATAAAGAGAAGGAAAACATAAAATTCTTTGAATTAGGACCTTTATGAAAGATAGAGGGCAGCATAATTAATTTACCTGTAAGTTAATTGTGAGTGATTGCTCTCTGATAGGGTAAATAGGATTGTGGATCTGGAAACCCATATCCTATGAATTGGGTCATTATTTATTTTCATTTTAAATTGCTATTCTTGGCACACTGAAAGCACGAAGTTAAAAATATTAATACCAAAATAAATGCTTTCATGGGCAAGTTCTCCAAAGTATTTCACACTTCAAGTCTTTATTTTCAGACCAGATTGAAATGTCACAAAAGAGGCAGCTCTAGTTTGCTCAGTTTCCATTTCCACATAAACCTTCATAACTTACAAGCTACAAAATTAATGACAAATTTGGAGGTTTTTTTCCAGTTTGACTTAAAATCATAGAAAAAATAGCAAATCAGGAAGTGATTTGATGTGAGGAAATATTTTCTCCCTTTCAGGAGATTTTCAGAATTAAGTTAGTAGCCATGATCTGTTCTTCAGGATTATTTCTCAAAATAGAGCTCTAGCCTATAACCTGCTGAATGCTATTATGAAAATATTATTCAAAATTATAACTGATAATTACACTATTGTTAATTCTAATAACTTTAGACCCAGTGTGCAATGCCATAACTCACAGTGGGACTGGCTTTGTTTTGGATCCTTTATTTTTTATGCAGTATAAAAAGTGACACGTTTCATAGGTGCATTTTCAATATTCAGGGGAAAAATCCAAACAAACAAGGAAATAAAATTAGGCTGAATGTGCAAAGTAAGTTTGTTTTGACGTGTAATATTGAAGCTCTTTGTTATTACTCCGGATGAAAATGGTAATTTGATCCTTTACTGAGGAAATTATAAATTTTAGATTTTGCAGAAAATATCCCACATATTTTACAAAACCCATAATATTGTTTTCTGAGCATTTGTTGCATCTCCTTGAAATTACACTTCTGAAATGAGTTACTGTCTTGTTTTGATGAAAGTAGAACATTTGGTTTCCTTCTTCTCCAGGCATTCTTTGAATGCTCAGCCAGTTTTGCATAGTTACATTGAAATATTGATGATATATTTAATGTTTGCCTCTGACATTTCAGAAAACACTCTGAACATTCTCGTGGTGGGAGGGTTTTTTTCTGCCTATTTGAGAGTTTTGCACCAACACCAAATTAAAATATTTGTGAGATTTTGCAGGTTGCCCTCTCCCTTCTTATTTCTGCAGAAGGAAGCTTGGCCTTCTTGAGCAAAGCTTCATCTGGGGGGGGGGATAATTTACACATGCAAGTTCAAACTGATTAATATTTACACAGAGAATATGGTTTAATCCAGAGAATAGGGTTTTATTTAGGCAGAGAATATGGTTTATAACCCCTCTTGTACAAGAAGGAACAGTTTGTTTCATACTTCATGATCTAATACAGTTTCTGCTGGGGGAGAAATTCCCTCAGGCTGCTGCAGATGCATCTGAAGAGGCCAAGGCTGACTTCTGTGTGTTGTGCTGAGTGAACTTCCTCTCTGCTCTTTAAGTTTCTCAGGTCTGGGTGATCCACGTGAGCAGGGTAAATTTTTGCAGATGCAAAATTTCAACAAAAGTAATTTCCATTAGAAATTACAGAACTGAAGGATGGAGTAAATTACAGATGAAAGTATGACCCTAAAGGTACATTTTGAATAGCCACTAGAAAATAAAAGCTTTCATTTCTGTTGTGTTTGCAATGCAGCCGTTCCTGGATTTTATTTTAGGACACATTTTAGTGGCATGAACAATGTGGGGTGGATTGAAGGTGATGGAGATGAACGTTCTCTTTTCCATCAAGAATTATGAATAATAACATGATTTTCACCTGTTCTTAGAGCTACTGAGAACTCTTAGGTGGATGTTCACAAAGAATTGAGAGAAACAATGATGGTAATTTTCTCCCCTTTGACATCTACTTACCTTAAGCTCTTTCCTTTTTCCTCTAGCCTTCATCTGCCATTGACATAAGAACCTTCCCTTGAACAGGAGGCAACAGAAAAATCTTTAAACGTGTGCTCGTGCTTTTGCTGATTCCCCTCCCTTTTTCACTTCAGCCACTTCTGTAAGTTTGGATTTTTTTCTTTTCAACTTCATGAAACAATCATCTTGTAAAGGCAGCAATAAATAAGAACCAAGGAAAAGAAGGGGATCTGCTGCGTTTTAATCATCTAAGTCTGCGAACTACAGCAGTATGAATTTTAACTTCCCCTTGGAGAAAAGAATCAGGAATTGTTTAAAAGTTATGTTTTAGTGATGATGCCAAGCCTTTATCTGTTTTCTATTTGGCGTTTGCTGTACCTGCAACAGCCAAAATAATGTAATAATTATTTGGCAAAGCCAAAAAACACAATAATATTATTTAACCATAATATTTATGAGAAATCCAAAGTACTTTCAACCTAAGTAGGGCACCACTTGAAAACTGATAAGATCAATGAAGTCCATGCTGGTTCCTAATTTTGTGGGGATGGCACACCCCCATTTGAGAGATACACTAAATATTCTCTACTGAAATTTAAAAAAAAAAAAATTGTCCTGAAACGGCTTACAGTGTCTTGTTAGAGATATTTCTGTTAACTAACACTAGTGCAGAGGATGAACCTATGGATTCTGTGCAGAAGGGAATCACTACCATTAGGATTAAGAGAACCTGATGCAGGTAAATACTACAGGAAACCCTGGTTTTTGTTAATTTCAACAAAGCAATCTCTTGATGAATTGAGTATGAAGATTTAGAGCTGAAGAGTTCAGTCTTTCCTCACTTCAAGCACTTATAAATATGCAGTGAGCCACAAAGGCTGGAGCTGCAGTGAGGAGGTGATAAAATGTGTTTTGCACTGTTTGGTCCTCATGCTATTGCACCTTGCTCAGCAGATAATTTATTATGCTGGCTCTTAATAAATAATTGATGGAGATCTGATAAGACAAAATTTACAGAATATGGAGAGTGTTTTAGTAGAACATTAATATGCTCCAGGTGTGTTTTATTGGTCAATTAACACACGCCTCGAGGTGTGGGGTGATAAATGAGGCTGCAGTGGGAGCTTTGGGGAGTGGGATGCTAAAACACATCCTGGAGGGGCTTAATGGTGCTGGAAAGGGAAGAGAGATTCTACAGAAATTGCCCTGTGGTTTGGAGGTGCAGGCTAACTTTAAACAAGGAAGCAGGAGCTCTGGAAGTAGGCTAACAATAGCAGTGTGGGGCTTTTGTGTAAATTGATTTACTCTCTTATTTGGGAGAAAGTGTCTTAGGGCTAAGGTGGTTTCCATTAATTTCCCAGCTTTCCCAGCAAAGTTGTAAAAGTTAGTTTATCTCCCTCATGCTTTATTTACAAAGCCATGTACAACACAAGCCTGCTTGTTATCCCTGAGTGCTGCTCTTAATCAAGGAATGGTGGGAATATAGCCCAGATTTAGGCTGCTTCTAAAATCCTTCTTTTAGAAATACATTTCTTTATCCCAATAGGAAAGTGTTTTGGGGGTGGGCTGGGCTGGTTTTTTGCTGGTTGGATGGGAGGTTTGTTTATTTGTTTTATGGCTTCAGGTCTTAATTTATGTCATGCTTGTTGCTTTTCCTCTACATTTTGGAAAGGCTCACACAGTATCCCTTGACTATCATTAGATTTCTCCTTTCTTCTCTCTTGTCTGCTTTTCATTCCGTGCACAACAGCAGATCAGTAGCTTTGGGCTCCTTTTGGAGCAGAATGGCTGCAAGGGAGGATGGAAAACTGCTCCTTTGGATGTCTGTGCTTCCAAGGTGAAGCTCTCTTAACTACATGCAAAGGGCTCTGAGAGCAAAGGGCTTCAGCAACAGCTCAGTCCAAGAGTCCAGCTGACCCTGGAGAAATCAGCAGATGCAAGAGGCAGCAGCAAAGGCTCACAGAAAAAGTGTTAGAGCCGAGCAAACATACAGATATTTCTCTAGGTATGGCTTTTCATATTTTTGTCTGCAGTATTCTTCACCAGAACATTATATCCAAACCATTTTGCTTAATAGCACTTGAGGGAGTTTCCTTTCATTTTTCTAAGAGGTTTTTAATCTTTCTGCCTATTAACATCCAACCTGTCCTTTTGGAAGGTATTCCATCATTTTAATTCTGAATTTCGAGGGACAAGTTTGATTTACATCTTTGCTCTTTATGTTCAAGCTGCTGCCACATGCTCTCATCCCTATGGATCTTGTGTGGTGAATTATCAATATCCACTCACTCATCCTATGTCCCCTCCACTGTGCTCTTACCCATGCTGAAGAAGCCTCAGCTGCTTTCTGTTTTAAGCAAATTTTGTCACTTTATTTTTTTTTTCCTTCATTCTTTTCAAGTAGCTTATGAATATATGCAAAACCAGGGGTTCCTATGAAATGTTTCAGAATTTCTCTGTCAATTTTTAATCCTCCTAACTGGTTTGTCCTATTTCCTACCTGTTTAGTAGCACACAAGGGAAATTTTTCCTTACACTAAACGTGTCTTTATCGTGTAGTATAAAGTAGGTCTTTTGGGAGTTCAGATGTTCTCGTGTACACAAACCTTGTTTAAAGTTTTTGGAAAATTCCTTTAGGTTTTAAAGGCCCTCTGTCTGTCTGCAAAAACCCAGATGGCTTTTTTGCTGTCTGGTTTAGGCCACCTTTGCCGTGTTAAGTGAGACCAAGTTGCCACGTCCAGCTGAAGGTGAGAAGGGGCTGCACAGAGTCACCAAATGTTCTGTCTGCACTGGACTCTGCTGCTTGCTGGGGTAAAAGAATGGAAGCATCAAGAAATGTGGGATTTTTAATCTCTTACTCAGGAGGTAGCACCCCAAATTCCTCTCTGATGTATAACAGAACGGGTAGCAGAGAGGGAAGGTTTATTTTGAAGCAAATATCTTCCCTCAACTCCCATTCAAACCAGATGATCATCAAAATACGAGCCCTGCATTTGCACCTACCTGCTCACACCTGTTTGGGTTTGTTTTTTGGCTTTTTTGGGTTTTTTTTCTGTGTTGCAAAGGCAGATGGATCGCTTGAAACATTATTTTTACTTCAGCAGGTGATTACCCAATTAAATGCTATACCTGATTAAATGCTGGGAAAAGTATTTAAGATCATTAGTGGTAACAAGACTGGCAGAAGGAAGGTAGCATGTAGAATAAAAAGAACCTGCTGCCCTCCTTCTCAGCCCTTCTGGGAAGAGACAAGTTGAAAATGAAGATTGTGAAAGGAGCTGGACCAGTATCAAAAGCAGTGTGACTTGCAGAATTTCAAACCAATGGCAAAAGCCAACAAACAAAATGATTTAATGGGAGCTGATTTCCCTTTGTTCAGGGGTCCAGGGCAGGAATGGTTTTGCTGTGACTGAAGTGCTCACTTGTTCTTTAGAACTGGCTCTCTACATGGAGATTTTCTTTTTGGTTTGTTTATCCCTGCTTTGCCCCGGGCTTGCTGAAATCAGTGGAATTATTTAGCAAAAAGGTTCTGAGTAGAAACCAGATGCCCAGGTCCTGGAGTTTGGAAGGAAATACCACCTAGCTGCTCCAGTGGATGAAAAGCTGAGTCCTTCTGAGAAACAAGGTGGTTTGAGAGCAAACAAATGCCTCAGGGTTTGATTGAATGTGGTTGATTGAGGACTTCCAGCCTGTGCTCACCTCCTGAGCACACCTGGAGCTGCTGCACTTCTCCTGCCCCTCTCAGCCTGACCCCAGGCATGAAGGCAGTTTCTTTTATTTATTTATTCATGCATTTCTTTAGTTTTGGCTATTGCCTGGCCTTTGCTGGGGCACAGCTTTGTTTGTACCTCCTCTTCCAGTGATCCAAAATCTGTGTGTCTGTGACCACCACTGGGGGAAGCTGCTCTCTCAAAGCTTGGTGTGATCTGCCCTCCTGCAAAGGTTTCCTTAATATTGTGTGCCTGGAATTAGCAGTCTCATGTGGCTCATCTGAGTTATTTAGCTCTTCAGGATCAAAGCTTTGTTAGAACAAAAAATGGTGCTCAGATGATTATTTGAAACTTTTGATATTTAATGGGGGCGAGGATGTTTGTGTGCCAAAGCAAGGCACTCTATAAAAAAACAGCAGAAAAAAGGATTTTTCTGCTGAATGATCATGCAAATCATGTTGTGACTGACTCATTTTCAAATGGGAAATATTGTTGATAATTTATTGGGCAGGCAAGAATCTTCCCTAGCCCTGCCTGAAAGCCAGAAGGGAGTGATGGGCAGGGAGCTTAGAAGGGAATGTGATATCCAAACAAATACCAGCACTGCTTTTGACTGCAGATGAACCAAAGTTGTTTAGAGCAAATGCCTCTGAGAAAAAAGTTTTTTGAGAAAGACTGGTATTTTGGCTGTCAGATCTGCTTCAGGTCTAGTGATTACCAACATCTTAGCTGCTTCAATTCCCTGATGAGCTGCCTTGAAAACATGAGTTTTATAAATCACCTCACAACGCTGCTCTACAAAGCCCTGGTGATCAGCAATGCAGTGGCCACGTTTATGGGAAGAAAAGACATCATTTCAGGGAATAATATGAGAGTGTATCAACTCCACACATCTTGATTGCAGACTCTGCAGGTAGCCAAGGTTTCTGTGGCTTACTCCTTGACCTTCACCTTTGCTTTCACAGACTGCAAACTTCTCAGAGACGTGCATGGTGTGAACTGCATCTTAATAGCTGGAGTGCCTGATGGAGAGATTCCCTTCCATTCTTAATTGGGAGGTAGCTGTGGCTGTGTCATCCAGCTTCACAAAGATCTGCTGCTCCCTACCTGCAGTTTCATAGCATCTCTGGGGAAAACATGACAATTTGTGACAACGAAAGTTTGCTTTAGTGTGCATAATTACATTAGGATCTGTTCAATATGAAAGTATATTCATGTCTGCTATAGAATACCATCAGAATTGCTTTGCAGGCTACTTCAAAAGAGAAAGAAGCAGACCTTCCACACAACAAATCACCTAAGAGGTTGGTTTTCCTGTTTTTCTAACCAGTCTTTCCAGTAAAACCATTTGTACCTAACCTGAGGAACATTTGTAGCTCTGAGGGAGCCTCTGAGCTCAGCTCCTGTTTCCCAGTGTCACACAGAAATGTGATAACCAGTGAGTGCTCCCAGGCCAGGTGGAATTTTTGCTGGGTGGAAATTTGGGGTTTATGATCAGAAGTCTTCAATCCTTTGCCATTTTAAAGGGCCCTGGTACAGGACAGGAGGCAGCGGAGGGTGACAGAGCCGTGGTGAATTACTGAAGTCCAGGAGTTTGTAGCTTGATCAAAATCCCTGTTTCTGAGGTGACCTGGGACTCCGAGAAGGTTCTGCCCCAAACCAGGGGAGCCTCAAACACAGACCTCTGTCAGCTATTATCAGAGAACATCTGCTGCAGCCACAGTTTCCTGTTTGAAGCGTTGTGTACCTCTCCTGGCACCCTCTGTGATCAGGGCAGATGGGATTCCATGTAATCCTGGCTGGTGTGGCACAGGCAATGGGATTACACAGCTCCTGCAGCAAGGCTTTCCTGCACTGCCACCAATTACAGAAGAGCCCAGGGGCTAATCACTTCTCCAACTCCTCTGGAAACTGAGGAGAGAGGAAAGATAAAATAACAAAAAGATCTGTGCTGCTGTCTGAGTGATAAGAATTAGTACAATAATACCTAAATTCTCCCCTAATAAAATATAGAACAGAAATTTCAAGGCTCTGAATTTTTCCTGCTAAGAACAATTGCAGCATTTTGATTAAAGGAACAATCCCCAGCATTTTCAGTGGAAAAATTCAGCTGCATCCCTTTTCCTGGGGAAAATCTGGTTGTTTACTCCTCACGGTTAATTGGAAGTTCCATAGAATATCTATCAACCTGTACATCAGCTAATCACCTACCTTCAATTACGTGTATCAGTCACTCATGTTTGGGTGACAAAGAGCACAGAAAAGAGCACAAACCGACAAAAACTTGGAAATTTATTAGCTAGAGTGGGAGGAACTCGGTGCTGGAGGCTGCAGGAGAGATGAGGCAGATGAGAAGTCAGTCCTTTGGAGATGCTGAGATCCCTTACAATGTGTTTAATGGGAGCTGAATACACAGAATTGGGCACTGAAAGATTTATTCACTGGGTTGTTTTCTAATGAGACAGAAGAAAAGATCACAGATGAGAAAAGTAAAATATTCAATAGTTTTGTGATTGCTCTCCAGAAGATGATCCTCACAGTTAATAAAACATGGTGATTGCTCCCAATTTAGGGTAGGCTAATTTTTTAGGCTCTTTCAGTCATTTAGTATGAAAAAGCAAAAAAATTAAACATTAAACATTAAAAACATTTTTTTAATGAAAAAGTAAGATTAAAATTCAAGTTCATTAGGTTTTCTTATGGAGCAGAGAGGCTGTGAAACTTCTTTTAGTAGTCAATTTCTTATCTCTATTCCATTAGACTCAGGTGTTCCAGAAGTTTTTTTTTCTTTTTTTCCAAAAGAAAAAAATAATGCCTTGGGGAGAAAAAATATCTTCAAATAATATTCATTTTTTCCTCACTAATAATGTCATAATATGCAGTTTTGAGATTAATATATATTGTGTTGGGTTTATCTGTGGGATAGAATTGATTAGCATCTTGCTGCACCCTTTTATAAAGCTCTCAATAAAAGATGTTTGCACTTTTTGGGTGTCCCTTAATTCTGACGTGCCCCACTGCCAGCCCTCATTACCTCTGCCCTAGGTGGTCACCAAAGAAAACTGACACCACCTCTATTCTGGTTTGTTTGGGGTTTTTTTTCCTTCAAGAGGTTTTAATTTCAAAGGCCTTCCTGGTGGAAAACCTAGCACTGGAAAAAGCAGATGGAAAAATTATGGAGGGTTTTA
Organism: Motacilla alba alba; assembly: GCF_015832195.1. Classification (NCBI taxonomy): domain Eukaryota; kingdom Metazoa; phylum Chordata; class Aves; order Passeriformes; family Motacillidae; genus Motacilla; species Motacilla alba. The sequence goes on from NC_052045.1 coordinate 3,147,234, forward strand.
TGATAATCAGATTAACAGCAACATGGCTGCATTTTTTTTTTTTTCCTGGGCATTTACTGACAGATGGGTATAGATATTGAAATTTGTATCAGCCATTGCATTGCACTCTCATCCAAATCTTTTTATAAAGTCTTTAATGAAGTCATGTTGCTTTATAGAAGCTAAAGAGGCTCTCCCTGGTTCTTGCAATAGGCAATGGAGATTTGATCACAACCCTTCTGAGAAAAATGATAGAAACAAGACTGGCTTTTACTAAAAGGTTCTTTTTTTCCCCTAAATTCCATGTGCAACTTGCAGCTGTGGATGAAATGTGTGCACAGATGAGGAACTGAGGAGAAGCAGCTGCACTGTTGCCCCAGTTAAATCACTGAACTTGTACTTCAGAGAAGTTTCTCTGACAGGAAGGAAGGCAGCAGCACCTCAGGAGCTCACGCAGAACTGGAGAAGGTGCTTTCTCTGGCAGTCACACATCAGCAGCAGAAATTCAAATTAAGTGTGTATGCTGAATAACAAGTTTCATGAGAATCAATCAGATATCATCATAAATGCTGTTCTGTCTGCCTTGGTGCTGAAAAAGTTAAGCTCCACTGGAGAAGTGCAATATTAAACATGCCAGAGCTGAAGTGAGAGGAATTCAGGGAATGTTGGGCCAGAATACCTGACTAGAGTGTTTACATTTCATTCATCACCCTGCTCTGTCATTCTGAAGGCCTTTTTTATTTCAATAAGGTGAAGGACAAACTTATCAGTATCTTTGTGAGGACTTATAAGCTTCCTCAGAATCCCCTCAGTTTTCTGAAATGCCAGCCTGGTATTTGCACTGTGCACTGCCAATCATCCATCTGCATTCTGTCACACAGGCCACTTCCCACAGAAGGTGGTGGCTGGGGGAGGAGAAAAGGAGGAAAATGTATTTTCTGTCAATCTTGTAGCTGTCGCTGCTATAGCTTGTTCAGTCTTGCACAGTTCAGTCAAGTCATGCTCACTAATCTAGGCTGGAATTCCTCAAGGCTTTTCATGTCTCATTTTCTGGAACAACTCTTCTGGATCCTTCCCTTCAAAAGAGCATTTGCCAAATCCTTCACCGTGGAAGGTGATTCTGTTCTGTGTTAGATGTGCATGAATATTCTAGAAATACTAGTTTCATCCAAACTTTGGTGACACATTGAGGGGAGAAACCTTTGTGTCTCTTAGCTTAGATTAAAGTTTCTTTACAGCAAAAGATTTGACAGATGACAAAGTAACAGTAGAAAACCTGAAGGTGCAGGAACACAGGAGATGTGTGCTGTACATCCATCACTTCCATTGCTGTTATTCCCCCGTCTCTTCATTTCTGCTTCCCATAAAGGATATTTAAGCTGAGAGCTCAGGGCTGGGATGATGCTCTGGCTGACCATCAGCACGTGCAGCAGCTGACACATCACATCTCTTACTCCTGCCCTGCTCCTCTTCCCCAGCTCGTCCTGACAACTGTCCCCATCACAGCTGCTCTACAGCATGTGCACCTCAGCAATGGGGTTTGCCCTTGGATAATATAATTATCTTCCTGATAAGCAAATTGTGCATCAAAAGGTTTAAGCTAGTTGACAAAAGAATAAAATCCAGTACGTGTGACTGAAGAGCAGCTGAACAGGTGAGAGCACAGAAATGGGATTTTGTGAAATGTGGACTTGTCTCAGAGGCAGTTTCTGTTAATGATGGGGCAGATCTAATAAAGGCAGCACCTGATCAGGTTACTGTCAATTTGGTGGGAAATTATTGACATCACAACCAAATTTTCAACTCGTCCGTGTCTTTATGGAAGCCTCACAACTTCAGTGGATTTGATTTGCAGGGAACCATAGCAGATGAATTGCCCTGGAAGACAAATCACTGTTTCATGTGGATAAGACCTGATTACTTCTGTTTTCCTAGCAAGCAACAGCAGAAGATTGTACGGGTATATGACTGAAATTAAAATGTAGCTTTCCAGAGCAAAGAGCAGCAAGAAAGACTGACAGCTGACTGATGCTGTGCTCTCCTAGAGCAGTAATTATTACTGCATTCAAGCTTTCACATTTTCCCTATTCTCTATTTCTCTTTCTCCTTTCATCATTCGTTGCAAACCTGGTTTTGTTTTCTAAATATTTCTCTGAGAGGTTTCTGAGCCATCACTTTGCAGATTGTGAGCATGATGAAGTTCTGTGCCTGGCCAGCCAGGAGGGTGTTCAGGCTTTGCTGGGTTCTGCTTCTTGTGCATCCCCCTGCTCCCATCTTCCCATGCTGGCTGCTTGGGAAAAGAACCATTTCCCTGAAAAGCAGATATTTACTGCCTTGAGATACTGATTGGTGCCTTACAGACAGCGAATTCACAGCAGAAAAGTTTGTAAACAATATAAAAAATGAAAATAGACATTCTAAAAATCATTTTTGCTGCCTCAGAAAATGTCTCGTGCACCTTGTCTGCTGTGTCTGGCACCAATTTTTTTTCTTCAGATGTGCATTGTTTGAATGCAAATGTATCACTAATTTAAGCTTAATACATTAAAAATGATCAGCAAATCTCATTTAATTTGAAATGTTTGGCAGGTCTTCACAATGTCATTGAAGGAAAGGAGGATGCCCTTGGAGTAAGATCCCACAGATCCCCCAGTTCCTCTCTGTACAGTGTGCAGGTCCATTTGGGGTTTTTCTTGTTTTCAGGCACCCATGCTGTATGTCACCCTCAAAATGTCTGCTTGAATAACTCCTGATACTACTTCATTTTAAATGAAAATAGGGGTTTTTTTTCATTTTAAATAAAAAAAGTCTTAATTGTTATACTTTCTATTTTAGGATAACTTCTGATTATTCTGATCATCAAATTATAGAAAGTATTTCACTCTCTCCCTTCATCCCTGCTCCTTCACTCAGCTGGATTTGCAGGAGATGCATTTAGCTAATAGAACAAGAAATTACAAGCGTATGAATAATTGTTTTTAAATGCTATTTAAAGTCCTATATATAGCATGAGTTTCCTGGAAATCTTTCCACACACTGTTTGGTAGGAAATAGTCTCCGAGCAGGTTACAATGTTAATTTGATAGCTAAACCTTTCCCAATAGTTGCGTTCTTGATTTGCTTATAAAAGAAATCCCATTTTAGGCTGAGTGATTGCAATCAATTTGCTGTTACCAAGTTATCAGAGAAAGGAGCTGTACCACATCATATGATAAAAAAAATCCCAAGCAATTAATGCTAGCAAAAGCATTCTTAAAATTCCATCCTGAAATGTGTGATTCAGGCCAGTTTTTATCCCAACTGCTCAGTAAAAATGCAAAGAGAGGTTAATATGATAAAATATGGGACTACTTAAGCTGTTAATTTTCTAGCCAAGTTTAGATGAATATCATGGACTGGGATGCTAAAAGCCATCTAACATAAATGTTTAATGAACAAATAAAGCTGTCAAAGGCAAATGTGCACTGCACATTATGGATGTATTTGCTTTGGGTAGATCCTGCAATCAGAGTCATTGTCTGATCAAGGCCAAAAGTCTGTTTCCCACCACTTTAGTATTTTTTAATAGTCTGCTCACAGGCTGGTTTTGTAGGGTTGTGTGGCCTGTTTTTCAGGCCAGAATTATAAGGCCAGTTGTATAATTCTTCAGGCTTTCCAGGCTTGCAAATATTTTTATTGACTTGACCAAACTTCAGCTGTGAGCCTTCTGTCCAACTTCTAAAAAACCACAGAAACGAGAACAAAAATCTCCTTCTGCATCCAAACACAGGATTTCAGGGCTGGAACTTTCCAGCATGGAATAAAGGATTTAGCAGAAAGCAGCAAATTCCCGTGTAAAAGAAAATATTGTTTCTACCTCAAACACTTCTAACGCAAGGCACAGAACATCACCACCACTGCAAAGATCCATTTTCTCTGTTTAATAATAAACCTTGAAGGGGTTTCTACAATATGTTTTTATGACTCCCTAGAACCTGTGTTTTCATTTCCATTTGGATATGTTTTATATAAGGCATTATTGACTTTCCAGCCAACATGGATCTTTGGGAAAAAAAAAAAGATTTAGCCTTTCACTATGGAATCTTCTCATTTAAAGTCCTGTAGAAGGGTTTTGGAATGCTGACTCACTGAGGTTTTTTGCTTTTTCTTTTTTCTTTTTTTCCTAAGGAGTTCTAATGCCTGCCAAAACCCTAAGGTATGCAGTGAGGGAATTTCTTTAAAAAATTAAAAATTGTGTGCTGAGTGGAAAAAATTTTATAAGCTGTGGTGAAGGTGATTACATGCATTCTCTTTGACACATCAGTAGGAAATACAATAATTTCAGCAATTCCTTGTGTGTAAAAGGGCATCACTTTTGTTGCAGTCTTCCTGCAAATGTTTTAATCAAAAGAGTTACCTTTGAACCCAAGGACTTCATTTTACTAAGACCTGGAAAGAAAATGAACATTTCTTTGGATAAAACAGATAATGTGACATTAAAGTCTGAAAAGTTGATGTTCCACAGTGCAGAAATAAATGGCCCAAACCTGGCAAACAGCATGTTCTACAAGAAAATAAATTAGAGTGGCATAACTATAGTGACTGCTGAATTTGTACTAATCATTTGTAAATGAAATCCTCTTTTCATTAGCATTTTCATGCTCGCATGCATAATTTACAACAAAGGTTTGCAGGCACTAACACACTTTTCATAAATGAGTCGTAATTTTGGTGCTGCTGGAACCTTGGAAACTTTTTAATGCAGTTGGATTTTTACACAGGAAGAAAAGCATAACCTTGATTTTCTAAAAGTCAGATTTAGTGCTTAAAATGTATGCAACAGACTTGATTTCCATTCTGTATTTCTTTTTTTTTTGTAGCAGCCTGAATGCAAAATAAGTATAAAAAATGACCACAGCTACCAGATAGTGGTAAAAGAGTGGGTTTAGGTTCTGTTTCCTGCAAAATGCTGGAATTGTTTTCTAGGTGGGTGCAGGCTGAGAATAACACAGGCTGTTGAATAGGGATTTAATACAGCTTTACCTAATAGGAGTAGGAAATTATATTAAGTCCCTGGGATTTTAAATTACCTGATGTCAAGAATGCTGATCATTTTCTGTTATTCCTGTTGCAGTTCTGGTGGGGGAAGTTCTTTTAGGGAATCTGGATGACTTTATATTTTGAGAACATTTAACTGTGGTTCTAGTCTGGAAGTGTTCAATTATGCTTCTAGAAATGGGTTGAAAACCATGACTCTAAGTAGGCATTTGACCACATTTTGCACATTAACTTTTGCATATTTTGTTTTCATTTTTTCATGGCTCCTTTGCTCTTGCTTTGCACAAATGTCCTTGAATCAGTGGGGAGGCTCCTGGGAGCTGGGTACAGAATGTGGACGGGGTGCATGGGTTCTTCTTCACCCTTTCCTTCCTCAGCTCTCCCTGATCCCAGCATTTGTGCAAGGAGAGGAACAGAAAAGCCATTTCTGTGCTCCCATCTTCCAGCAAAAGCCCTGCAGCAGGTCAGGACTGGCTGGGACCAAGTGGCTGAGGAGAATGGGATGAGGTGGGATTGTGTCCAAAACCTCTGCAGGGCTGGGAAGAGCTGGCTGCTGTGTGATCAGAGCCCTGCTTGTCACCTGCCAGGCACAGAGGGCAGGATGGATTATTTTTATGAAGCAAAGCCCATTCAGAATTTATAGGATGTCTGTGTCGTTGGCTTCAATGGATTTTTGCAGAATATCTCAGTTGTTGTTGGTGTCCCACAGCTCTGCAGTGGCCCTGGGGCTGCCCCTGTGCCTCGGGACGGGGAGCAGCACTGGAATGGTGTGATCACTAAACACAAGGAAAATAAAGACTGGAGAGCCTTTGGAATCACATTGCTGTGTGGTTCATGAGAGCGAAGATGTTCTGGCTCTTGGGAGCAGCAGCTTTCTGAAAAATGTCTGAAAAATGTGCTTGAGGGGTGAGCAGGGGATGGTGCAGATTGAGGGTGTGCCTGGCCCTGCACAGTGGGCTCTGATGAGAGCAGGGTGAGGTCATCTTTGACTTTCCTTTCTTGGGGGTTTTGGTGGTGTAGGTAAGATAACACAACCCCCCCCAAAATGAATATATTTGTCCCACAAAGATTGGAATTTTGTTTTCATGGGGAAAGCCAGAGCAAACCTTTCTACAGCTCTGCTTGGCAGTGGGGTGAGGGACGATTTCAAAGCCCCTTTTTAATCAGCATCTGAGTGGGAACCAAGTCTTGCTGCCCTGCCACGTCCTGCAGTGGTGGTGTCAGGCAGGCTGTGCTGATCCTCTGCTACTTGAGGATGTAAATTGAATTGTGACAAATACACAGAGCAGTGCATTGCCTGGAGACTGAAATCAATGCTTGCATGTGCTCAAACAAAATTATTTTTCACTTGCACCTCTTCTAAGTGAAGTCATTTTAAAAGGGGCTGCATATTTGGTACTTTGCATGCATTGCTTTTTCCTTCCTGAAGAAAAATATCTGAACAATAAATCATCACTAGAGGAAGTTTTGCCATGTTTAGTGATTTCATGAGAGATATTTTTCCACCTATATATTATGCAAATACTTCTCAGGCACATAGGAAACAGAAATTGGCTCGTTTTACTCTGAAGATCTGAGTGTAAAATGTCTGTGGGTTTGGGGGTTTTTCTTTCTGGGCTAACTTTACAAACCAAATTGGTTAACAGGAATGTGTGCATCAAATTTTTTATAAGGTTCAGAGCCTGAATTTACAGCCCCCATTACCTCCAGTGAAAGATCTGCCTGTGTGTTTTGAACACCAAATTTCAAAGTGTTTTTTGGGCAGTTTTAGTGTAGTGTTATAAGGAAGAATTTTAGTGTGGTAGTAAAATCTTACATCTGCTTTATGAGAGAGACAAATGTAGGTTTCTTAAGCAGAATATTATCATGTAGAATGCTTCTAAGATTTGTTAGAAAATCAAACTTAAAAGACTGTCATTTTCTTTTGAGAGACAATTTAGATCACAACATTACCCAAAAAAATCTAATGACTACTTAAAGTTAGTAGAAAGAACTCCCTCTAAAGTGCTCAAGCACTTTAAACTATTCTTTTTAAAATTCATTACTTAAGTGGAGATAAATCTAAGCTAAAATATCTCCATTCAGGCATTAAAAATTTGGGAAATTAAACACTTACTCATTCTTTTTTGCCTTGAAAGGTGACCAAAGCCCAGTTTTCAAAGAGTTTAGAAATAGTTTAATTTGCCCCTTGGTGTTTTAGAGCTTAAAATATCTGTGTGAATATTTTATTATTTATTATATTATATATTATATTAAATATATTATAATATATTGATTTTTTTCTCAGTGACCACACAACACCCAGTGAAGCTGTGGGGGCCGACCAGTTTGGCTCACTGGCATTTCCCATGGAGGAGCCCTGGAGAATTTATCCAAAGATCAAAGTAACATTTCTGTTGTGTTTCGTGTGTAATTCAAAGGAACAATGAAACGGAGGAAAATATTTTCTTCAGATTGTTTCTCTCTTCACCCATTTGTGAGAGGGATTTTTGTTTTCAGCATGGAACGCACACAGAATCTTGAGTTTTCATGGAAACAGAATTGTCTCAACGTTTGCATTGGCATTTCTGGAGTCACTGAACCACAAATTCTTGAAATTTTTGCCCAAACCAACCTGATTCCACTGAAATTATAGGATTGCTGGGCAATATTTGAGGTCAGCCTGGGTCAGTCTGTCCCAGGAGAGGCACGAGGAGAGGACATGGGATCAGCAGAGCAGCTGTAAGTTCATCTCCTGGCCACAGACAGCACCAAGGGCAGAGAAAAGCAGAAGTGATCACTTGAAATGAACAATTCCACAGCAATAGCAATAATAATAATGATACTGAAATACCACTGAATGTGGGTACCCAGTTTTAGACTCCTTTAGAAGATCTGCATTTCAGTAGGAAGAACAATTCCTTCAAAATTCAAACCTTCTGGGGAGATTTTGAGTTGCCCACATTAATCCAAAGCTTGTTTTTATGGTTTAGAGCCCCTTAAATGGAAAACTCACCTAATGGACTTCAAAATTACTCTTTTTTTTTTCTCCTTGCTGACCTTGTGTTTAAGTCAGAAGAGTTGAATGAAATTTATTGGCAGCTTTTATAATTGTTTTGAAACCACTCTGCCTCCTCACTTTGTAAGTGAATGAGTTGGCAGAGCTTTCCAGTAGAGCCAAGAAGGTCACTGGAAAATCGCTGGCCTCAGCCTTACTTAAAACAGCATTTGGTAACTTAGGTTACATTGACTCTTAACAACAAATTCACAGTTGAAAACACTGGTAGAACATGGATTGGCCAATTACAGTGGAATTTCTGTGAAGTGTTTAGAGCATTGCCTCCTCATTAATAACACATTAGTTCTTCATTATTGCATCATTACAATGAACAGCAGAAGGATTAATAATCGCTGGTCACAGTCACCAAAAATCATTCCCAGTTTGGGAAATTCTTTGGCCCGCGGTCATCCCATGGACACATTTTGTTTCAATGATCCAGTGTGCTCTTAAAAAGGGCAATAAAAATATAAAAATAGAAAGAAAGAGAAAGAAAAATATAAAATGCTGCGGTCACACCTTTTGGGGCATCAGCTGCATTGTACACAAGGAAAACAAAGATGAATACATGAAATGTGAAATCTCAGCCTCTTTCCTTTGCTTTAACTGAGGTCTGTGATCAGAGTTTAAAGTGCATTGGAAAGTGTTTGGCCTGCCTTTTTCTGGCAGAGTATTTTCATTGTTCTGTGAAAAACTGAAGGGTTTGGACAGCTATTGAAATCAATTCAGCATTAAGAAAATACAAAAAAACAAAAACAACCAAACAAAACCAGCAATTGCTGCCAGTTGCTGTAAAAAAAAAAAAAAAAAAAAAAAAACAGTTTACATAAACACCAAACCAGATGAAATCTCATTTGCATTCTACAGAATTAGAAAGGTGAATGGGCAACACAATACTGTGTTTGGAAATAATAAAAATTATAACATGTTTTGAATCTTAAAAATCAAAGCACTTCTTTGTGACAGGATGAAATATTTTAACCTTTGCAGAATTGTTTTGTCTTGATTTGTTTTCTTAGCAAACTGTTTTAATCTCTGCATCTGCATTTTTCAGTGCAAGTTTCTGATCAAAAACACCATTCCACCACTCATAAATGACCATCCCCCTTCATCCAGCTGCTGGATCCTTGGGAGCATCATCCAGAGGGAAGGGAAGGGAAGGGAAGGGAAGGGAAGGGAAGGGAAGGGAAGGGAAGGGAAGGGAAGGGAAGGGAAGGGAAGGGAAGGGAAGGGAAGGGAAGGGAAGGGAAGGGAAGGGAAGGGAAGGGAAGGAAGGGAAGGGAAGGGAAGGGAAGGGAAGGGGAGGGGAGGGGAGGGGAGGGGAGGGGAGGGGAGGGGAGGGGAGGGGAGAGGAGAGGAGAGGAGAGGAGAGGAGAGGAGAGAAGAGAAGAGAAGAGAAGAGAAGAGAAGAGAAGAGAAGAGAAGAGAAGAGAAGAGAAGAGAAGAGAAGAGAAGAGAAGAGAAGAGAAGAGAAGAGAAGAGAAGAGAAGAGAAGAGAAGAGAAGAGAAGAGAAGAGAAGAGAAGAGAAGAGAAGAGAAGAGAAGAGAAGAGAAGAGAAGAGAAGAGAAGAGGGCATGGACTGGCAGCATGAAGGCAGGGATGATGTGCCAGCTCTGTGGCACGGGGAGCTGCCCTGCAGCTGTCAGGGTGGGGCACAGGACCTGCAGGTGCAGCAGGCTCTGGGGGCAGCACTGCCCCTCTCCTGCCAGGGAAACCACCCCAGATCTGTGATCTGTCTGCTCCCCTGTCTGGCATTGTTTGTGTTTTCATTCATTCCAGGGGATGGAATTTGTTGGGTTCTCATGGGATGGAGAGTTCAGGACTCCATTCTCCACAGTGCCTCCTGGAGAAGCTTCTCATGAAAAAGAAATTGTGTTCTAAAACACAGTGAAAATTCTAAAATAAAATTTTGGGGTTCTTTTTTGGCTCCCAGCTTCCAGCAAATAACTTATTTGGATTTCTAGTGTCTACCTTTGATATCATGGAAATGCCACGCCGTAAAGCTTCACCCTTATCAAATGCAGGGAATAAAAAGTAAGATGCCCAAATAAATTCTCTTACCTAAGTAAGCAGCACAGAGATGGAGGATTTCTGCTTCAAAAACAAAACCCAAGCCAGTGAATTGTTAATCCAAAGCAAAATACTCGTGGTTGTCAGCTGTGTTCTCTAAAATGTTCCAAACAGACTTTGAAAGAGTTATAATTCATTAAGGTGTACCTGACACAAATGCTTTATGTTTGGCTTTTTGTTTCAAATAACTAAAAGTACTCTGGTTTTTTTTTTTTTTTTTTCAGATCTTGATTTGTCTCAGTTTTAATATAAATGATTTTAACTTGTTCATAAATAACAAAATTGTCATAACTGATGTATTAGTTGAAAAAAAACCTTATATTTTTCCAGCAGTAATGAGATTGTGTTGTTATTATTTTCCTTTTTTTTTTTTTTTTCCAGAGCATAGAGCAATGATATACAAGAATATACCAACACCCAACATTTGGTGTGGGTAGTATAGTGAAGCAATCCTAATGGAAATGATGCCTTTCTTGCTTAAAGATTCCCAGGAGAAGTATTAGAAGGAAAAAACTCACCCTGGAATGGAACAAATCAGACTAACTCCAGGCTAGATAGAACAATTCTGAGTGGTGTATGATACATAAGCCTAATTAGGTTTTGGGAAAGACAAACTGCAACAGCACTCCAAAATAATACGAAGAAATACAATTTATTGTCAATTTATCCCTAGGAAATCTAGTGACAGAAACACATCTAACACAATACTGCTATTTGTATATGCCATGATTATAAGCTTTAAAGTTTTCATGCTGCTGCAACCTTTTTGTTTGTTACCTGAGCTACACAGAGGAATTAGGGAATTATTCAGCTATCTGAAAGATTGATACAGAGTTTTTCAGCTGAGTTTCCAAACTGAGGAAGGAGAATTTGCTAAATCTTGTTAAAATTGAACACAGCCGTGAACATCCTGAAATGCCAACAGTTAGTTTGCAATATTTCTGTTCCCAAGCCTCCCCAGAGGAAAATGTGGTTTGCAGCTTTTAATGTCTCAGAGAACCCTTGTTTCCATTTGCCTAATTTCTCTGGAGCTGGGAGTCTTATGCAATGGGATAATTGGGATTATTTCAGACTAAAGCAACATTGCCAGTGGAAATAAGTATTTCCTCAGATGGACAGAAGTACTGATGAGGTCATAAAAGGTGGAAATTATGGGGAGCACCTTGAGAAATAATCATAGAATTGTAAAATCACAGGGATGGGGTCACAGATTGCTTTGGGTTGGAAGGAGCCTTCAAGCTCATCCCATTCCCCCCCTGCCATGGTAGGGAACCTTCCACTGTCCCAGGCTGCTCCAAACCTCATCCAACCTGGCCTTGGGCACTTCCAGGGGCAGCCACAGCTGCTCTGGCACCTGTGCCAGGGCCTCACCTCTCTCACAGGGAAGAATTTCATCCCAATATCTTATTTAAACCAACCCTCTTTCAGTTTGAAGCCATCCAACTGGTATAAAATGAGATAATGGTATAAAATAGGATTATTTAAGATCAGATTTATGTCCAATCTTAGTTTTTAGCCGCAGTAAGCAGTTTCAAATAACAGCAAACTTAGTCTGTTGGTTAAATATAATTACAGACCCCAAAATCCTTGCAGAACAACAGTTGATCATTCAGTTCTTTCCTTTATCTATAGGAGAAGTGAGAATTAATATATAAATCCTTAAAAGTAATGAAGAATTTAATGTATGCATGGAAAGAGCTGGGAAACAATTCTCTAATTTCACATGAAACAAAGTAGGGCACCTATTGTATTGGCTGGTGACTGTAAAAAACCACTCAGATGTTGTCAGTAGTAAATTATTCAAATTTCTACAAAGTCCTAAAGCAAATTTGTGCTGCCTGAAATTATTTCTTCGGGTTTTTTTTTGGGGGGGAGACAAAGTATTATGATCTCTAGAAAAGTCTTGCATCAATAAACTTTGTGTCAGGCCATTTTTAGGCTGATCATTCATCTAGGGGGTGAAAAATGTACCAAGGCACACCTGTGTCTAGCTATACATAAATATGGAAAAATGGGGAAAAAAAAAATATATATAAATGGGCATTTTCTTGAGGGGATTTGAGAAATGATTACAGCAAAATTGCAACGTAAATTGCAGGATTTACTTCTCCCAAAGCTGATCAGACCCATCTCAGAGTCAGAGGGGCAAGCTGGCCAGAGAGCTGCAGCCTTCCTTGGCCGAGGTGCTGCCAGCAGAGCACGAGCAGATGGAGCAGATGGAGCTGCCAGCCTCTCCAAGGGGCTCCTTGGACACAAGGTCTGGGGTCCAGCATGGCCAGGAAGAAGAACTCCTTCCCTTCCCTTCTCTGGAGTGCTTTGAGTGGTTTGTAAAGTGGAGGAGTAAATTTTTTGGACAGTCCCAGGGGCAGGAGGCTTTGGGGAGAGGCAGCAGCAAACAGGAGTGAGGGTGAAGGAGCTGGCAAAGAAATCTCACTGATTTTGGCCAGAATTGTGCTGGGTGAGCTGGAGACTGCTGACTCTGCCCTCTCCTGAAGGCTGCTGAAACACTCAGATTGCCTGGGAAGCAGCAAAGTCAGAGAGCCAAGATTCTTCTCCACAAAGCAATTCCAATTTTAACTCACAATCACATATGCTGAGATTTTCCTTCCTTAGAACAGAATAAGGGCCTAAGGTATTGTGGATGGAGATTACTCTCGAAGCCACAGATAAAATTGTATTTTCTTTCCAATGTGCTGGTTGGGATTACAATCTTTACTTTTATGTGACCATATATGTTCCATTGATTCAAATGGGAATGGGTCCATGTTTTGCAGAGAGAACAGATTTCATTGCTCTTGGTAGATGATCGTTCCTTGCTGTCAAGAAACAAGGTGGATATGCCGGTCCGGATAATTTATTTATTCTAGTCAACTGAAACACAACATTTTACTGGGTCTTTGTCAGAATTAATATCTTTTCCATGACTGAAGAGAATCTGGCTACTGAAATTTATAATTCTGTCTTGATTTCAGATTTATTGGCAAATCTGGTCCCTGCTTCTGTGAGCGCACAGAAAATTGCTCCCAAACTGGAGATTTTTGTGAGCAATTACACAAATGGGAACTTTTAATAACTCTGTTTCTTTTGTTCTGGGATATCCCTATTTTTTATCCAGTTTATTTTAGAAATCAATGTATTACACTAAGATTGTAAAACAGTATGTGCTTCTTTAGCATTTCTTGAGGTTCTGTCTGCTACGGCTGGGTGACAATGTGAAAGGCATCTAGGTTTCATTAGGTCTTTGGACAATTAAGGTCTTTAAACAATTAGGTCATTGTCTTCATGATAAGTAAACCATTAGATTCCTGTTTATTCATCAGTATAATATATAAGGAATAACCAAATGAATTACTTAGAACCATTATTTTATTCAAATAATGAGGGAAATTTTTTTTCAGGAAGGTCCTGAACTGTGAAATTTGAAATGTGACCCAGTCCCAAGGATTGCTACAGAAATGGATACAGCACAAACATTGACCTCCACAGGAGCAGGGCGTGTGTGATTGATGACTTTAATAGAACTAATTGTCTTCCCTGCCTACTCTGGAGGTCCTCATTTCTCTTTACTTTTGTTCTTAATAATACGCACATTTCATCTTCCACGCTGTCTTTTTAACAGCATTTGTAAAGAAATTTTAAATCATCAGTGGTTTATGTTCCCTCAGCTGAAGGAACATGTGTTTTCTCTTAAGAACAAAACCTCTTTGGCCAGTTTAGGTAGTGCAGGTGAGAGCTTTTTAAACAGCTTCTGGCTGAGTGTTTTAGGGCAGTGGAGGAAGAGGGAACCTGGGTTGGATCTTAGTGTTTGTTTCACCCCACTAGAAGCTGCTTGGTGATGAGAGGAGCCTGCTTTGTACCCTGAAGGTATCACAGGTATGATTGCACATGGGATTCTTTCTTAATAACTGTGGATTTAAACTCAGAATATGAGTTCTTTCTAACTCTACTACCATAGACTTAAATACCAATAGTGTTCTGTCTATAAAAGGTGGGGTTTGTCTTCAAAGCTTTCTAAAGTTTTTCATCTGAGTAAGAGCTCAGCTTTTGTGCTGAGTCTGAAAAAATGCTGTCTTGCCAAATGAAACCACTTGTTCTTCAGGCTCATCTCCTTGTTGCAGACTCTGAATAGCCAAGAAGGGCAGAAAGTTTGTGTTTTTCTTTATGTCCTGATGGCTACCTTACTTACATGAAATACAGAATTGCCCCTACAATTAATAATTGCAGCATCTTCTTCTGAAGAAAGGCTTCTCCTTGTCTGAGATAAAATTATGCCTGTAAATTGCACTATGCCTGAGCCAGAAGCTGGTGCTAGTGCTTTAGTATCAGTGGTATCTCTTAATCAAACCTCTGTCACTGAAATATAAATTAGTTCTAAATTGTGTAGCAGAAGTTTTGTTATCCTTTGATGAGTAAGAAATTACGTACCTTTGGGAATTTCAAAACATAGTGGGCTTTTCAATTTAGGTATAAATCATATGCAGATTTTATTTCTATTGCTGGACCTTTGTTGATGATTTTTTTTTCCTGAGTATTAGGGAAGTAATGAAAGAAACGTGTAATGAAACAAGTATTTCATCCTGGGTTCTGGTGTGAGCAGCTGTCTCTTCTCCTCTCTAAGTCTCTCCTAAATTATTCCAAATTATCTGACTGCACTTACATCATCTTTCAAGCTTGCATTTCTCCTTGAAGATTCCTGGTTGGTGCTTAGTGTCCTACCCAGAGAATGGTCAGTAGGAGAGGAGCACAGGGCCACCACCGTGGCATTGTCACAGGGTTATTTGATCACTGGTTTTGGAGAGGAGCTTTGGGGCAGCTTTTCATGTCAGGGTCCCTGAAGCCACAAAGATCCCCCCACACGTGGGAGAACCATGGAAAACACCAGGAGGAACCCACAGCAGCAAACCTGGGGGGCTGGGAAGGTGCTGGAAAAACTTGGGAATCTCTTTCAGTGCTGAAGGAACCCAGCTGGGCTGCTTGGCTTTCCTTCATCACAGAAATCATGGAAAGCTCTGTGAAAGCACAGACCTGCAGAAACTCCAAGTATTGTGGTATTTAGGTCCATCTACCTTGTCAGGAACAGGTTCCCCAGGGAAGTGGTCACAGCCCCAAGCCTGCCCAAAATTAGGAAGTGCTTGGACAATGTTTTCAGGCAGAGGGTGGGATCCTTGGGGGGGCTGTGCAGGATGGGGGTTGGATTT
This sequence comes from Motacilla alba alba, assembly GCF_015832195.1. Classification (NCBI taxonomy): domain Eukaryota; kingdom Metazoa; phylum Chordata; class Aves; order Passeriformes; family Motacillidae; genus Motacilla; species Motacilla alba. Next base: position 3,162,556 of record NC_052045.1, read on the forward strand.
TGATGGCTCTTGTGGGCCCCTTCCAACTCAGGGTATTCTGTGATCTGAAAAAAAATCATGGGTTTGTTCTTTTTCCCTATAAAGTTCATAAAATAATTGCAGAGGACATTTCTCTGGTGTACAGAATCTTGTGCCTGTCTGAGAAAACAATTTAAATTTGAATAGAAGATGAAAAAGCCTGAATATTTAATAACATCTGAATTTAATGGACAGCAGTTTAAACCAACTTTTCAAAGTCAGCATGACTGCACTCTGTGATGGTGTGTCACAGGTTCTGAAAGCCACCTCAGAGGGAGATTTGATGAGAATTGATTGTAGCCTTATCACTGACAGTTTGTTATCAGATAGGAGCTCACTCGTGCCAGGTGTTTGTTTATCTGGGTTAGATAAAGCTGCAGAGCCAAACCTGGCTGCAAAAATGAGGAGATCCCTTCGTGGCCAGAGTGTCAGGGGGGACAGGGGATGTGGCAGGGCTTGAGAGGAGGAAAAGTTGAATTTTGATGCATTTTGAGAAGGGGGGAAAAAATTGTCAGGAACACTCACATTGTTGGGGTTTTTTTTGTATATGCTTTCAATTTAAATAGGTTTGCTCCTAGTGTTTGTACCTAGTGCAAATTTCTGTGAATGAGCAAGAAATGTTCTTGCAGAAGGGATTAATACTTGGACGTTAATGCTGTGCTGACAGAAAAAACTGGTAAAAACATGGTAAAAACTCATTGATAGTCAGAAAAATGGAAAGAGCTGAGAAAAAAGATAAATAAAATTATAATTTTCTTGTGTATTTTTCTAACTTCTGTCCTAAAGGCTTTTATTCTTATTTCCTTTTTGTCACTATGATCTAATGAAGAGAAGGATGAAATGCTATCAGCAGGGAGGTGGAAGTCAACCTTCAAATCCAGTTTCTGGCACTGAGGATTGTTAGATTGTAACTGGAAAATTTGGTGCCTGAATCACACAACACCAGCCATTCTCACATGGCTGCTGGTGTCTATCAGAGTTTAAACAACTGTCGTTTGATAAACATAAATTAGGTAAAAGGTAAAGCATAATTTGGGTAAAAGCATCCCTTAACTCCTTACGGATCATCACATTGCCTCAGAAGTCAAAATGCAGTTTTATTCCAGAGAAAAATGGTTTTTTTCCCTTAAATAGTGACCCATTAAAAACTGAACCTGTAATAACCCAAATATCTCTTTAGATTCTAAAACTTTCATTACTTTGTGTTTCAAGAGCATAAATGAAGGGAGCTGTACTTTATTCTGCATGAATTGCAATGCTCACAGTTGTTCATTTAATAACCCCAGCCACAAACCAGAGATGTCTTTAAAAAGAATAAAGTCTGAGTATTTTAAAATATCCCATGTGCTCCATAAATGTAATTAAAGAATTGTAAATTAGTTCTCTAAGCAGATATTTTCCCCCCATGTTTATGAAGTATAGAGGACTAAAATTTGGTTACATTTTATTTACAAATATATAAAAATATAGTGATGTGATTTCTGTGAATGTTTATATTTTTATAAAACAATTAATAGAGGTTAAGCTGCTCTATGAATAATTGAGGCTAGAAGAATGACTCCCATCAGAATACTTATTATTTTTCTGAGAAAATATCTTTTCTAGAATTTAATGATTCTTGAACCCACATTATTTGTAGAGCATTTCCTATCCCTGCCTGCTTGCTCTTTCCATTTCTTTCTCGCACACATACAGGTAAAGTACTTTATTAATTAAACTACCACAACACATTTGTCCTGACGTGTCAATCCCCTTTTCCAATCTCATTATATTCAGGTGCTGGATAATATCAGCTACAAATTCCTGACATTTCATTTTGTGTCCTGTCACCACCCATGGAAAGCAAAGGACAGCTTCTCTTGATCAATATCCCAAAAAAAAAAAAAAAAGGCAGAAGCAGATTTGGTTAACCATATGTTAACCACAGGTTTTTTCAGGCAGTTTGTAATATTAAGGTGTACATGAATGGGTTTTTTTTTCCTCTGAGATCAATTGTACACAAATCTGATGTTTGGGAGTCCATGGAATTAAGTGCTGAGATTCCTACAGAATGTCTCTGTGAGAGCTGGTGCCTTGTGAAGGCAGATCTAGAACAGGGGCTGGACAGAGTTACAGAATAAAGTAGGGATTTATTCAAAGCATCTCCTCAATGGATCCACCTTGGGCAGCACAAGAGCCTAGCCAGGGCTGCACCCAAGAGGAACCAAAATGGTCCCAAAATGCACGAGCGCTGCCGGGGTCTCTCACTTTGATCAGTTCTGCTCCATTTGCACCTTGCAGTTCATTGTCCCATTCCAGCTTTAGCCCAGGCACTCCCATCCTGCTTGTTTTTCTCTCTCCAGCCCACGCTGTTTGTGCTCCTGGGCTGAGATTTGGATCATTTGTCCTTGGTCCCCAGCTGGAGCAGGAATTGTTTTGTCTCCCTGCTCTGTGCAGAGAGCTCACCGCCCTTCAGAACTACACACTGAAGCAGCACAGAATCTGAAAAATATAAAAGCTAAAACCTGAGGCATCACCTCTAGGAATACATCAGAAGAACATCCCAAACTGCAGTAACTCAGCAGAGCTTGATGGTGCTGCCTCATTGCGATGGATTATCTTTTGCAAGTCCTTCCAGCTTTGCTGTGGTGCTTTAACTTAAAAAAGAAAAAATTTAAAAACATCCAGCTGTCTCTCCTCTCTTGGGCAGCGCAATTCCAGCCACCTCCCTTCTTGTGCTCATTCTCCCCCGGTGATTTGCATTTCAGGGTGCCCTGACTTGGTGAGCCAGTGTTTTGTTTGTTGAGCAGTGATGAATGCTGTGGACTCTTTGTTTAGGAAGTTGAATTATTAATTTGTCGTACGCAGAGTTATATCCCAAACAAAGCCTGGAGCTCAAAGCTCCCTAGTTCTGAGGAGGTTTATAAACAGGTTCTGCTAATCTGAAAAGATTAGCTGCCGTGTTATTAGAGGTAAATAAATACTTAACTTCAGAATTATTCTTTCTCCTTTCTAATCCAGATGAAGGTTATAATGCCCTTTCTGACTAAGTTTTCTTCTGAGTATCTCCTCTGTGTATTTCTTCTGCCAGAATTCAATAAGGTTTTGGACAATGCTGTCAGACAACTTGTGGGAGGCTTGGGCTGGTCAGGAGCTGGACTTTGGGATCCCAGGGGGTCCCTCCCAGCTCAGGATATTCTCATTCAATTCCCATCAATTTGCTTTGTGTGCTTTCCTAGGCAGACTAAGAAAGTCAGGCCCAGTAAAGTCTGGATTTTTAATTTGTAGCCTTGGAGACACTTTGGGATAGCTCAAGCACCAGCAGTAAAAATCTCCCTGATATCATCCAGAGAGTGAAATGTGGAAGTATTTGCAAAGAAAATGAAGGAATTAGGAAATTTGCCTCTTTCTACAGCCAGCAGGGACTGAGGATTTCACAGAGACAAAATCTCTGCCATAGTCATCCCAAAGGAGATGATCTGTCATAGCTGCAGGATGCCCCTCAAATTTGTTTTCATTTTTTTTCTCAGATTGTTTCTATAACTAATGAATATTATTCATTAAAATAAACTTCCTCTGAGGACAGTAATAAAAGAAAAAGTGTGGTGGGCAAACTCAAGGATTTGTTTGGTCCCCAGGATCCTTTCTCTGTCCATGGTGACCAGGGAGGAGTGAGAACTTGCTGTGCCTGTCTCACACCTTCTGTTTTCATGGTGACTCAAACTCCAATCCATGTGCCGCAAGGCTGCGGGCCTTAGGATGAGTTTGAATCAAGTAGAGTTTGATTTCCCTGTTTATCCATCATGGAAATCCATGCTGCCATGGTTGGATGGCTTTAAAAATCTCAAAAATTACATCAATCTCACCGTACCGAGATACTTTCCCTGCTCTGTTTATTGTTTAGTTACTGCTTCAAGATTTGGTGTATTTTTAGATCATTAAATTTGAGTAAGGCTTAAATATACCTAATGGCTGGCTAAATTGGCTATAGGGTATTTGTGTCAATAAGGAACAAAGTTATATTACAGAGCAGTATAAGTAGACTGAGACAACTCAAATTGTCAATATGATGAAAATTACTCAAAGAAACCAATTAAAACTCCAATCCATGCCTAAAATGCTATTGGTTGTAAGTACAGAGAAGCCTTTTACACATTTTATTTTTAGGGTACTACATGGTCAGGGATACTGTGGCGGAGTGTCTTGTCAATAGATAATTATAAAAGCAAATATATCATCATGCTAAAATAAAATGCAAATCCCAATCAGCATTCTTCCAAGCTGCTAAATGGCCAGAAAAGATGGGGGAAAAGCTGAAAACTGCAGATAACTTGCAGGCTCTAAGATTAGTTTTCTATGCATTTCTGTGATGAAGACTAAAGATATAAATTTATATACTGTAGTTTTTGGTTGTACCCTGCTGTAAAGAGAATCGTGAAAGAAAACAAAGAAGAATATCTGTGAAGAATTTTGCAAAGATTCAAAACAATATTAACTTAGTATTTGAGCTTCAGAGTCTTGCAGAAGGATGCTTATATTGTTTAGTAGAGCTACAATACTGACATGCCTTTATTCATGTCATGAGCTCAAAAAAAAACCAGACTAAAATTACCATTTCTTACCTGATCATTTTTTAAATGGATTTTGACACTGGGAGGGCCAATAGAGCAGAACTCTTTGAGAATTAATTTATTTATTTTCCCTAATGAAACTTTAGTGGTGTCCATGTTCTGAATGCATCTATTGAAACACAGAGTGTGAAAGGCTTGGAACTGCAGGAAAATCAGGCAGCATCCAAATAAATGATGTCCAGATGATGCGTATCACAATAACGCTTGTATCAGTATTTCTTTAAATTGCGTTATAAGACACTGGAAAATCCAGGACATGGGCTTTGTGTGTGAGAACAGGAATTTTTCACCAGCTCCTGAGCTGTGTGAAAACCGTGTGCATCACTTTGGGTCCTATTAGGACAAGTTAAGAGTGGAGCAGAAAAAAATGCAGCCCTGTGAAAACTGAGAGGGTGGTTTCAAAGCAGAGACCAAAACTGGAAATTTGTGTACCATGAGCCTCTGGGGAAGGAGCTGCTGCTGACAAATTAGCAAAGCATATTTAGGAAACACAGATGCCTAATATTTTTGTTTGAACAGTAATGTGTTTTCTGAATCATTGCATTAATTTTAGAGTCTTGATTAAGATACTTCTACAGTAATGGAACAGATTATTTGCATTTTATGCCAAATAACTGATTATGCTTATTTGTAATTTATGTGTTGTGAGGTAAAAACTCTTTTGGTATCTGAAAGAAGTCTAGATTATTTAGCCTGACTTGTTTGATGATACCTGTTGATTTTAAGGTATGGGGGCTGGAAATATGACTAGAACTTTAGGCAATGTTAAGGAACAGGAGCAGAAAAAAAACCCAAATCATGCCATTTGTCCACTGCATCAAGAAATTTTTGTTCTGTTCTTCCTACACTTCTGCATATCAGTGATAAACATATAGAAAATGTTATGAAGAAAGAAAATTTACTCTATGAAATAACACCAACAAAATGTTGGACTTTGTATGCTGGTCTATTAAGACAGAAAATATAATCCTCCAGAATAGAGATTACAGCTAAAATTCAATATTTTTGAGTGGTTAATGCTTTAAATTAATGGCATTAACTTGAACTCTAATCTTGGGAATATTGTGTTTTAGCTGTCCTTCAAAACATTTGTTCCACCACTCTTCTGGTTGTTCCTACACTGTGACCAGCCCATGCTGGGTTGCAAGAAGAGTTTCTGCTCAGAGTCACTGTGTTTAAATAAGAAATAATTCTGTACCTCTTAATTTATTTTTTATGAAGTCTACTGTCCATGAGGATTTACATTTCTTTGTATAAAATGTAGCATCTGAAGCTTTTTGGGGGTCTTTTCAGGCAGGCCAGAGCCCAGCTGGTCCTTTTGGAAATCGGGATTTCTGTCTTGCACAGATTGTGTCTGGATGGCCTTGGAGCAGTTCTGCAGGAAAGGGTTAAAACATTCCAGCCTTTCTGCTAGGAAGAACAAGGAAGATATTTGGGATATTCCACTGACTTGCGTTTGGAATAATGATTGGCTGTGTATTTCCTGATTTGTTTGGGATGCGATCATTTTGCGTTCGAGTGGAATTATAGGAGAAAGCTAATTAACCTTTATAAAATAATTCATTAGGCTCACAAGACACAACAAACACTTAAGGAAAAACAAGCCACTGGTAGCATGCAAAGGCTGGCACCTTCCTTTTTGTGATCTGCAGAAGAGGACCAGCTTTAAAAGATGTCTTTACAGCTGTGGCAACAAAATGAGTCAAAGCTTTATTTTGATTATGTCTGCCCGTTTTTCATTATTTCTGTGAAGGCTTTTTGAATCTTGATTTTCGGCTCTGAATTTGATTTTCCTCCAGTATGGAAAAGTTGATTTATTTTGGAACAAATTTATTTTCTGTTCACCTGGTTTACACAGTGAAATCTGGGCAAATTGGATTTCACTCGTAGCTCAGTCACAGGAGCAGAATGATGTGCACCTCTCTTGATAATGGTCATGAATACATCTCCTGACATCTATTTCCTCTACACCTTTTTATGGTTTTCTCCTCATTACCTCGATTTCCTCAGCAAAGTCCAGAAAAATAGTATCAGTAGGTTTTATATTGTGCCATTAAAACTGAGCTCCACGGGATGTGGATGACATAAGCAGGAATGTGGAGCAGCATTTTGACTTCTGTGAATGAAGTTTTCCTCATTTTGGAAAACAGTTCCTTCTGTGTCCTTCTAATCCTGGTTCTTTGCCTGATTGTTCTTCTGACTCATGAAAATAATGGAGGCAGGGCTTCAGAGGATGCAGATGTTTTACCCATTACATGAATTTTAAAACAAACTAATGTAGACTGAATCATCTGCACGACTGAAATGCTGATTTTATATTTCTTTAATGTGTTATTTCTCTTGGAATAATTTTTCTTGGTGTTTAACTTCGCATCTGATGTTGCTGGAATTGAGTTTTCTTTGTTTGCATCCCCTAACATGAATGTAAATATGTCATGCTGCAAGTTTGCACAAAATGAGTACATGTTTTCTCAGCATTTAGTGCTACTGGAGCTATTGTGTGTCAGGTGAGAAGCCTTTTTAAAAGCACTGAGAGCAATAAAAATGAAGAAAGGCTTTTTCAGGGTATTTATTTTACTTATTAATGAAAATAGCAAGTCTCTCCTGTAGCTTTTTGTTTTGGCCTTTAACTTTTCATTAATTTCCTCTGTGAAACAAGCTTGTTCAAAGAATTAGTTCAAAACAGCCTCAAATTGCATTTAAAATTAATATATTTTACGTTTGATGTTTAATGTGCTGCCGCTATCCAAACCTTGACCTCTGCCAGGGGCGTTATCAGGCTGGCAGCTGTGTGATAATGAGGGGAGTTTGCTGGATTTACAAATAGTTTGGAGAGAGGAGTAACAAGATTAGATTGCTACTCCCTGGAGCCCTCCAACCCAGTAAATATTTGGCTGGCAGTAGATGGCAAACTGAAGATTGAGAGAGTTTAAAATTTCCTGGTGAATCCAGGCCACCGTTGTGGTGTTGAGCTGCCCCAGCCAGACCAGGAGGAGCTGTCGCTGTTTGTCTGCTCAGGGATCTGTCTGAGGCTCAAATGATCAATCCCAGCCTATCCAAAATTCCTTTTGTGCCTGTTACTGGACAAGCACAAGGGGGTTTGATCTTGCCAGCTGTTTTTTATCATACAAGTGACTGCAGGGACTGCTTGGCCCGGGGGGGATTCCCTGAGAAGAAGAGAAGCTTTGCTAAGTCCATTTCACCATTTTGTGTTCTCTCCTGTCTGCCACACACAAACTCTTCTGTGTGGCTGCAGCTGTTTGCTTCCCCTCATGATTTTTTTTAATGAACTCTCCCCTGCTCCCACGTGAGAAACTTTATTTTCTGAAGTCAGAAGAAGATGCGCAGCCATGTGTGGCTCATACCCAGGATCCGTCCCAGCAGGGCTGGATTTCAAGTGGCTCCAAGGGGACTGTGGAAGGAGCCAGCAAACCATTCTAAGTGAGGTTTGTGAGTGTTGTGCAGTGCCTGACACCCAAACCAGCATCTGTCACCCCTGCAGCAGGGCATGGGGTCCCAAAGGTGCCAGGGGTGAGAGGATGGAGCCTCACCTCTGCCTTGCCCCTTTTAGTCAATATGAGATAGGCAAAAACTCTTCCTCAGGCTCTGCTTGATGCCCTCTCTGTTTCATCCCTAAAATATAAGGAAATAATCTGATTTCATAGACTAAAACTCACAGACAACCTGTGCAGGTGTTGCAGTTCCCCCGTGGTCAAAGCAGAAGGACAGTGCTCCTTTATGGCCATAAATAATTCAGCCTGGGTTTAGTCTGGCCCATGCAATGGATGATGAGTTGGAGAGCACTTCTCTACCCTCTAAAATCTGTTTTACATTGCAATAACTGTTTAAAATTGGTTCATTTTAATCTTATACTGATAGAGGCTGTATTCTGGTTCAGTTTCTCAGAAACTGAGTACAGCTTCTTCAATTTCAGAGGGTATGGGAAGTTCTCAAAGCACTAGAAAGCTGCTCTGATGTTGCACATTTGATTTTGAGGGAGGATGAGTGGATAGATTGCAAAAAAAAAAGTTATCTTCCTTTTTTTTTTTTTTTTTTGTTATTTTTCCATGTCACACTCTTCACTTCTAGATGCCCATGAACAAATAAAAGGAATTAAAGGCACGAGCTGCCAAATTCATTTTAATAAGAGTTCACGGAGAGCCCGAAGGTGACAAACTTCAGGAAGTGTTAGGGAATATGTGCAAGCAAAAGGAAACTTGTGACTTCAATAAAGAAATCTCAGCAATATGCCCTCTGAGGAATCCATAACAGCTTCCCCAAAGATTTACACCATCACATTTTTCCAGTGGGGCTGTGCCATGCACGTGGAAGAATATTTCTGCTCGTGCCCTGCCTGTGACCCAAGCCTGCAGTGTGCTGGCCACACAAACAGCCCTGAAATCAGATTTTTCCAGGGTGAGCACTGCATGGTTGTTGTGCTGGCACTGCAGCTGGCTCAGGCTGGGCATGGAGCAAGTGGAGAGCCCATCCTGCAGTTCTGCTGGTGCTGGATTGCATGGAGAGAGAGGGGTTTGGCACGTGGAGCTGTCAGCTCAGCACATGGGCAGCTTTCATGCCCTGGTGCGCACAGGGTGAAGGGTCATGGCCAAACTCTGTGCTGAACAGCAAAGTTTAGGGCTGGTGGAAAAGCTCAGGGCTTGTTGGTGCTGGATACTGATGGGGATGGGCTCAGGGACTGCACTGGGATGGGGGCTGAGGGTCTGGACAGTCCCTGTCCCCCTGTGCCAGCTGGCAGAGCCAATCTCTGAGACCACCCAGAAAGATTTGGAGGAAAATAGCTGGAAATGAGAAATTAAGCACTCATTTCAAAGGAGTTTGTCTGTTACTAGGCATTCATCACAAAATGTGTCTTGTATTTTAAAAGACTTGTTTGGTGAGCAAGAACATCAGGGCTACTCGTAGATAACAGGGTTATACTCAGCCCCAAATGCTTTTATCTGCTGCAGCCCCAGCTCTGACTAAATGAAAGCCTTCACCTGCCTACCTTGCCTTCCATTTGAAAAACAGAATATTTATTAGATATCTATATAAAAAAAAAACAAACTGTACAACCTCTTATATCTAACCAAGGCTTTCAACAGATCAAATGTATTTCCCAAAATAAAGATAAAGCAGAATGTTAGTTTGTGAATCATTCTGTATTTCAACCACTTAATGTACTTCAAGCACACATACACAATCAGGACAAGAAAGCTGGCTCAGAAATTATAAACAAATTGCAGCTCTTTGAGACACCCTATAAATTTTTTCCCCAGCTGCACTTAAATAATAAGAGCTCTTCCTTGTTTTGGGCATCCTTGTTTTCATATCTGTTCTGAAACCATTTATGCTAAATAAGGAATTGAATAGACAGATAATTAGCAGATTGCAAAGCAGTGCCTTAACTTTCCTGGTACTCCTTAGCTGCAGAAGAGGCTTTGCAAAGATCTTTTCTGCATAGAACCAGCCCACCAAGTCGGGCATGTGCCATCTAGTGCTTAAAATTAGATGTGCACTCATGATATCCACTGAAAGAGTACTTCTGAAATAAAATATTTGGGCAGTTAAACAACATTTGCAATTTGAAGCTTGAAATTTTGAGTTGTGAAAGGAAATCTCTGTTAAGGTTTCCTTCATGAATTTTGAGCTGTGCAAAGACCTTTCAATCATAAGAAATGCTTGATCATTCGTGAGTTTTCTGTAATGTATGGGTCATGAAAAATTCTTAAAAGCTCATTGTCTGTACTTTCACAAAATTTTTCCTGCTCTTCCTAAAGTGCTACCTGCATTCTTTTGAAGGTAATTCAAATTTTATGACAGAAAAACAATAAAATATATAGTTTCTGAAAAAAAGTAGGTTTTGACCTGCTTTGCTTGTAGGAGTAGTTTGGAAACTCCTCAAACTCCCTGAGTCCCAATTATATATCTGTGTTTCTCCTCTCAGACAACGTTTGAAGTAGATTTTGGTGGTTTTGGTGTCGGGCAGGTGAGGTCAATGTGCTCTGTGGAGGCAGAAATGGACATTACACAGCCAAGAAGGAAGGTGAGCCTGCCCTGTACCTTTTACTCCTGTGGCTTTTGGCTCTCCTGGGCTCTTTGCTGTCCTGCAAAATTACTGTTCTAGTAATTAAGCTTGGTCTCAGTAATCCCTAAGAAGGCCATTGTACCAGTAGGAGAAAGCTTTTCACTTTGAGTTTCTCTCCACTGCCCCTGACCAGCAACTTTTCACAATAAAGAATTTGTCTTGGAGGAAACTTCCAGGCAGCAATTAAAGCTGGATCAGTCCAAGGCTTTTCTTGGGCTGCACACCTGCAGTAACAGCACCTGTGCTCAGAAAAGATCATTTTAACTTAGCCAATACAGCACCTTGGTGTTGAGAAGTTATTTTTTATTTTTATTTTAAAATATTTGTACATATATACTTGAAATATACACTCGGGTAGGACTATTCAGCTTGGAGACTTTCTGAAGCCTTGTGATATAAAAGTAATTTACATGGAGAGGCTATACCGTCTTTTTCTTCTGTACACTGTGAAATATTTAACTATACAACTGTGAATTCAGCGTGAGAGGTGTGAAAGGAGAGAGAATCATTACTTACTGCAGGAGGGTTTTATTAGGCAGGCTGCAGTTCTGCTGCTGGACAAAGTGCAGTAGATCCCTATTAACTATTTAACAGCTATCTACAACAGCAGACACCTTATAAATTAATAGATAGACTCAAAACACAAAGTGGCTGTAGAAGAAAAGCTCAGAAGAGGGTGTAGATGAACATCCAATTTAGTGGCTACAATTTAATATTGGATATCACAGTTCTGGCTTTTCCTCAGCAGCACAGAACCACGTTTCTGGGGGAAATGCTGGAGATGATGCACTTCTAGGGCCTGTTTAGTGGCTCATTTTACTAAATGATGAGTTCCTATTATAAAGCAGACATAAATTATTCAAATGAAGAATCCATCAGGGTTCTGCAGGGGAAGATGCTGCTGCAGAGTGAATGGATGGTGCAAGTGGCTGATGGAGTTGGGGTGACCCGATTGAAAACACCTGTGCTGCACCTGGCAGTGCTAAAGAAGAGATGACAGCCAGCAATTCCTGCCTGTTATTTAAAAGTAGGGACATTAAACTGTCAATAATTAATTACAGCTTTATTGAGGAGTTAATTATGATAGCCTTTCTGGGTGCAGGAGGCTGCATGAATCCTCCATACTGGGGTTTAGTAATTGAGATGCAGTTTAGCATTCCTGTCCTGACAAAAGCAGAGTGGAAGAAACTGCTTTCTAAACAGAAATGCTGATACCTTCCTGCATTAAAATAAATATCCTGCTCAGTTCCAGTGACTACTTCCTCAGGGAAAAGGAGAGCAGTGCTTTCATCAGGAAAAGTTGAAGTGGAGCGAAATACATTTCTGTCAGCACTAGCTGGAATGGTTCTCAGTGCAAGAAAAAGATTAAAATAATATGAATATTTGAGAAAACTGAGGAAATACTGAAATTTGGGCACTTTGTGTGGCTACATCTCCAAAACATAGCTGATCCCTGGGGAGACAAGGACTGCCTGAGGGGAAAGTGGACCCAAGGCAATCCATATTCTGAGAATTATTCTTCTACAAGACTCAAAGATTCAATTGCTTCTGCAAGGATGCTGCAGCTTGAGGAAGGTCATGATTAGAAACATTAAAGCAAATTGGTGGTTTTGCATCTCCCATTTGAAGCAGAAAATGGCACCAAGATGATGCTGGTCCCTGTGCTGGCTTGCCTGGAAGGGTTTAATTTGCATTTCTGTTCTTGAGCAACCAGAGCCCACAGAGGTGAAAGTTCAGCCTGGCATCACCCAGTACCTAATGTGAGTTTTACCCATTTTTAGTATGTGGTTTTCCCCTAACTTGGTTATCAAGCTGGCAAATCTGTGACTTTATCACTTCACCAGTCCATCAATCACAACATGACCTGAGTTTCAAATGTCACATATAAATTAAAATCTTCTGTAGACTGCTGAGAAGGGTAAATGTGTAAAGGAAAGAAAAGTGAACTTGGAAGTTTCTCCTTTGGGTTAGTTTCACTGATTTTTCATACGTTTTCATAAGGCACTTGACTATTTCTGAATTTAGAAGCTGCTCTTAATATTTTGATTCCATGGGAATGATTGTGAGTGGTTAATTTAAGTTGTAGAGATTGCTACTTTAGACTCCCACTTGAGCTCACTTATGTCCATGGAAAGGCCTCTAATGACTTCATCCTTCTGCCTAGGGTTTTCTTTTCCCCTTTCCTGCTCAATTCTCAAGCTAGAATGTTCTTTCCATGACTCTTTCTAAATCGAATTTATTTATATAAAATTTTAATTTGAGAGCAAATGTGCCCTTTTTAAGGACACCAGCAATCATCCTGCCTTAGGAGGCTGAATACCTGAGCCCTGAAAAAAGAAGCCGTCGGACACAATTCATCAGCTGTTGGAATTTATTCCACAAAATAGAAAACAGTGGAGGATCTGTTCCTTTCTAAATGACAAAAGGAAGCTGAATATACATTCGTTCGTTTACTAGAATTCCAACAGAAAACTTGATAAGTTAAATTTTGGAAAGCTCTCCTTCAGAAGGAAAGCTAAAGTTCTGTCAGAGTCAGTTTCCCTGAGGGAGAATCTGTCCTCTAAACACGCTGAAGCACCTGCACTCGCTTGGAGACTAAAGCTGGTTTAGAGGTGCTAGACTAATTTAGCAGGGAAATGTAGCTAATTTTGTTTGTAGTGAAGCATAAAATTAGATGAGACTAAGTACAAGCAAAGCTTGTTTGTTCCTTATCTCTTTTTGCCTTGATACTTCCTCTGACCTCTGAATAAAAGCACTTGGCTTTAGTAAAACCAGTGAGTTCCGTGATTCCAAACAGGGCAAAAATCCCCCTGGGACTGGGGAGGGAGGTTTCAATGCTGACCTAAGAATGGTTTGATTTTGCTGATCTGCCCCCAAAACAAGGATGTGGGAGAAGTCACCAGGCATTGGGCATGGGTGGGCTCTGAAATAGCTCTGGGCTGTGGTGAGGAGCACTCTGAAAGATGTTTGCTGGCAAAGAAAGTTTGGATGTGGAGTTTTAGTGAGTGTGTCACTCACAGGTGGAGGTTGTGCTGTCTAGACAGGAGGAAAATTCCAGCTGTCTGTTCCTCTGCTCCTCATTTATTTGAGTTTGGTGTTTTAAGCTGATCACAAGATGCCAGAAGGACAGAGATTTTAGTCTGGCCAGATAGACACAGGGCTAAATCAGAGAATTGGATCAGCAGATTGTAATTGTTGAGATTAAAGTTGAAATGATATTTATGAAGAAGATCATTGGAGACAAGATTTAGAGCAAAGGAATCAGGGAGCCTGGAGCCAGCAGAGCCCCAGTGAGTGCAGTCATTCTGAGGGCCCTGAGGGTTCAATTAACCTTGACAGCCTGGAGTCTCTTAAAAGGAGCAGAGCTTACGAATGAAATGCAATGAAAAATTACTACTTTTAAACTATTGGCAGTTTAAAACCTTGTCTCGACAGCAAAACCTACTCGACAGACACCTCTAAAATGCTGTGCGCTAAATGTGCTGTAAATTTATTCTTGTGGCAGGTTTATTTCTTCATTAAATATTAATGTTGGATGGGGTTTAGCATATGCATGACGTTGCTGTAAATTGAGTTAGAAATTTATCAGGTTAAGTCATGTTTGAGTCTAAAGGTCTCACTCTTGAATGTTCAGTCATGCAGCAGAGAAGAGAGGACCTACAAATAACAGTCCTCAAAGACAAATGTAATAAACTTGAAGAAGCTGCTCTATTTTTCAGTCCAATCATGTAGGTATCTGTTTGGAGATTATTTTTAATATTTTATTTTCTTTCTTCCCAATTCCTATATGTGGTGCCTGACAGGGTACAATTTTCTCACCATTTTCTGGGAGGTGATTTGTAAAAATTCTTACAGCTGTGCAATTTAGTACACAAAAAGAGAGTCTAAATTTTCAGTTCCATCTCTCTTCTGGTAGGTGGCAAGGAAGGAGCTCTTGGCAAGATGTTCACAAATAGCTCTTTTCTTTTATGTTGAATGGAGAATTTTCCAGCATCTTGACAAATGAGCTCTTTGGCTTGCTGTGATATATACAGAGAATTCCCAAATATTGACCAGCTGAATGCTTCTCTGTCACTGGGAGGAGGTTTCCTTGCCATTGGATCTATTTCTGTGCCATCAAATCGATGGCCCTGCACTGCTGGTATTTAATGATTGGAGAGAGGAATGGATCAAATCCTGCCATGAGAAACAGGAGGAACAGTGCAGGGCCAATCTCAGAGAGAGATCCCAGTGAACCTTTGGAATATATGGAAATCTCCTCTGTGGATATGAATATTTGCCAGTAGCAAGTGCCATGGCCTCACGAGCTGCAGCACAATTTATGGTTTTGTTTGGGAAGGGGAGGGGGACATTCCCAAATCCATGCATTTGCTACTTGACCAGCTCTAGCTGGCATTTTACTGAATAATCTTTGCAGCTGGGAAATGCCCTAAGGGATGTTTGCAGAGGAAAGGCTTTTGTAACATCTTCTAGAAATCCCATCTGTGCCTCTGATAATATTCTGGAACAACTTCAGTGGCGATCTCAAGATCCATATGGATCTTATTAAAGTCCTCTTGCTTGCTGTGGGACACTCTGGGACCTGAAGTGAATTGTAAAAGCTAAAATTAGCTAAACTCAATATGATTAATTAAATCTTCAGATTTCTAGCTTTGTGTCCTAATGTATCTTTTTAATTAAAAGGGAAAAAAAAGGTTATTTGAATTCTCATATATTTTTTTTAAGAAAAGTGTTCTTCATAAGTGGCATCTTTTTCTTTCCTTTTTCCTCGTGTCTGGATAAAAGACAACTAAAATAGAATAATAAAGCATTTGTGTTTACTAATTTTGTTTTACATTTGCTTTAACAAACCTTCTACCTCTATTTTCATTAAATAATGGGGGTTGTTAATGATCAACATAATGGCTGGCATTGCAGGAAGAAAAACTGACAGGATAAGCTTTTTATCAAGGTGATTTCTACCTGCCTAGGGTTTAGAAAATCAGTAATGTTAAGGATGAACCAAAGCACAAACAGGAGGAAATATCTGTAGAGATGATAGGTTTTGTATAAAATTACTATTTGTTGTAAGCTGTACATTTTGATTGCCTTAAAGTTAGAATATAATTATTTGCAGCTAACCTGACCAATAGCTTGCAAATTATTCCTGTTATCTTCTACTCTCCCTGGTCAACCTCTTCCCTGTTAGATCCCCACAGAGTTGTGTGTCACAGGGGAAGGAATGCAGGAATTATCATCGTGATGTTCATGGCAGTGGTTCCCTCTCTGAAACCTCCGCACTCATTTTCTGATGGGTATCTTGATTTGTGGCATTTGCAGTTACACGGAGGCTGACAAGCTGAATGTGTGTCTTGACTTGTCTGTCTTGGGTTTTTTGTGTCCTGTGAGATGTCACAGAGCATTTATCAGCCAACAGCTTTTAAGGGAAAAGGGACAAATGTTGTAGGGACATTGGGCAGTTTAAATGCATAGCTCCTTTTCTGGATGTGCAGTTACCCCATAAAATGTGATTTCCACCCAAACACAGCCTTAATCTGCAGGTAGGAGGTGGGAGAGGGAGCACCAATTACAGCCCCCTGTTCCCCAAATTCCTGGTGGAAATGGCACAGAGAATACCTCTTTCCACAGTTTAATAAAGCTGCTGTGCATGGTTAGTCTAAATTTAAATTTATATTCTTTAGCAACTATAAAATTCACCATTAGTTGCTGAACCAGAGTACTTCCACTGAAAAGGCTCCTAATTTTTAATTCCAACAATTTACAAGGTAAAGACTCTAAATCTTGATGTGTAACTCCAGTAAGAGCAGGAGAATGGCCCCAGAATTCTGCCTCTGACAGTGACCAGGGGGATTAGAAAGAATATGTTTGATACATCCCACAGCACATTCACAGCTTAAACCTATTTGAGGTTTGGGAATATTTGGAAGCCAAATGGGAATATTTTTGTGTATATGAACCCCAGGGGTTTTATGTGATCTCCCCAGGCACTGTTCATCTCCTTGGGATTTAGATGTCTTAGTTCCTGTATGAATCAATCATGATAAATAACAGGTTCTGCTTTTGATGTTGGAAGATTTTCAGTCCTCAATTATTGAAAATCTTAATACTCTATCATCTGAAAAATGCTGCATTGCTCTTCTTTTTGTTATATAAAGCCAAGAAAAGCTTATTTGATTCTTGAGAAGATTAGGAGGGTAGACAAAGTCACAGATAACAACAATTTTCCCAGACAGAAAGCAGGAAGGAGGCACTTAGATGAGTCTCTTTTTTTGATAGAATGTTTGAAAAAGAGGCAGCAGGACCATGAGAAGAGTGAAATAATCACTGTTTTCATAACTTCTGTTGTAATTACACTCTGTGTGTGGCTTGTGTAAGTACCACCTGCATTTATACCTCGTGTCTGTGTGCACCACTCACTCCACACCTGGTTTTTCACAAATGACCAGAGAACAATGGATATTGGCCAGAAATGTCAAATTGGAAGAAAACAAAGTAAGAAACAGATAATTAGTAATAAAATTAAAAAAAAATCAGGTATTTAGATTTTTATTCTCTCCTCACAATGAGCATTTCAATTCTGTGAAGCAATTGTTTTCCAGCTCATCTGAATGACAGGTGCTAATAAAGAAAAATAAACATAATGATGATCTAATATGTGCATCTGAGGAGGTCTTGCATGCATTATTTGCTCCAAATGGCTGTTGAGAAGATACTTGGTATTAGGATATCAGGTCCATCATGTTTTGCACTATACTGTAATGTTTTCTCAATCATGTTTTGCTCTATACTGTAATGTTTTCTCAATCATGTTTTACTCTATACTCATGTTTGCTCTCTACTGCTCACCTTAACGTGAGCATTAAACTGGCCCCAGGCAGGAGGTGGACGTGTGTGACACAAACCAAATCCACAGTCCTGGCTGGGATGAAGGAAAAGACAAAGATTTGTCTGTGTGAATTCCTCCAGACAGACCCAGCATTTAAAAATCCCTGTCATTTCTCATGAGTGCTTTCCTTACAGCACAACAGACAGGGAGGGACATTTGGTGTCCTTCTGACCAGCTGACATCATGGCATTTATGATCTGGACATCCTCTGATTTCAGGGATGGCATTTATTATGATCTGGACATCCTCTGATTTCAGTGGCTTCCTGCTTTTGGTGCCAGCAATGAGATAGGGAAACTGGGCATAGTAATACATAGCAAACTCATCTAAATGTATGTCTTTTTTTCTTTTTTTTCATTTAAGTAGGAGTTTGAACACATCACAGAGAATCTGGGCCAGCCATTGTGAGTCCATAAACCATTGCTTGAATTTGTACCAATAGGACATGCTTGATTTTGCTCTGGTTTGCTTTTATAAGAGATGACTGATAGGAAGATTAACTTGATATTTGTACTAAATTCCGTGAGAAGGAATGTCCTGATGAGCAGCCTGTTTTGGAGAGGGAGGAAATCAGGGGCTGATGCTCTGCTCTGTACCAGTGATTTGCCATTCATTTAAGCTGTGACTATTTGATTTATCTCTATCTTTTGCTGTGTCGCCACCTCATTTTTTTGTGTCTTGCCATCAAGTCCAGCCTTTCAGCAGGAGTGTTGTTATTGGTACGTACCTGTTCAGAGGGAGCAGGTGACAAATGGAGCTCTGAGCTCAGTTACCCTCGCTGTTATTGTGCAGCCAAAGCCATTAAAAGAACAGGAAAGGCCTGTATGAATGTTAGAGAATAGCATTTCCCACACACAATAGCTATTATTCATCTCTTTCTTTGCTCAGCCTGTTTCTCCTGACGGTGGCACAGTGAAGAAGTGTTTTGCTATTGAGCCTTTCCTCATCATGGTTATCTTTGCCATCCCTGCGGAGTCAGTTCACTTTCAGAAAGTCCTCTGCACCTTTCAGTGCCTGTCTGAGCAGCGTTGCTTCATTTGGAGACTATACTTAGAACTAGTTCATTGTATGAAACAGTCATGATAGTAATTCGTTCAGGGGAAATTGCTTTTCCAAAGGTGGAGAAGTTAATTAAGTGTGTAACAGGAGGAAGCTAAACCTTACTAATTAGCGAGAAGGGTAACGATTATGGGAGAGAACAGATGACACTTGGCTGAAGATGAACTCAAGAAATTGCTTTAGCCAAAAGCAAGTTAGAAGAGTGAATAGAAGATGAGCTTTAAGAAAGCAAAGGCTCTGTCACTGTGTCCTGATGAATTACACCTCATTTATAGTGTGTCTGCTCGGTATTAATCAATAATTTGTCGGGGTGATCCTTCACTGGGATGCACGGACCCTGCTGGGAGTTAGAGAGAATTTCACTCCAGCCCTTTGGGTGCTCCCCAGGAGGATGTGCTGGGTAAAAGGGGTGGCAGCTCTCACAGACAGCTGCAGGAATGTTTGTGGGGAATGTGGTGAGGAAGCTGCAGCTCCACTGCTCTGCTCTGCAGGTCTGGGCTGCTTCTCCCCAGTGCTGTCCATCACTCTCACCCTGTTCCTTCACGTGAGTCAGGAAGATTGTTTGAAATGTTGGGTTCATGTTTGGTCCAGAGTAAATCTTTTCCTTGTGGTGTGTGCTCAGAACCAGTCAGCACTCACACCTTGCTTTTGACAGGGTTGTTCTGGTCAGTATTTTTTGCTTATTGTAGCAGTAATGTAAATATTGGCTGGGTAAATACTTTATTCAGTTGCCAGATTGCCAGTGAAGTGACATGCTCTACCTACAGCAAAATCAAACCACAGCCCAAGACTTCTGTGTTTCAATAACAGCTGTTTTATAAAAATAATAACAATATACTTGTTATACTGAAGTATGATAAACATTTTTCAGCATTTTCTCTCCATCCTTTGCCCGAAGGAGCTCCATTGCAAAGCCCTGTCTCAAAGTCTGCATCCACACTGCATTCCTATTTGTAAATCAATAAGACAATTATAACCTTGACCTACATTGTTATAATGATAAATCCATCTCAAACTGCTCACAAATACTAGTTTATCTTGTCAGTGTGGAGCACCAGGGCTGTGCTGCAAGAAACTTGTGGCCTGATATTTTTAGCCATGTGATTTAAGCCTTCTTTAAGGCCAGTGCTCAAAATCCAGTGTACTGTAGGCAAATACCATCACATGTTTATGACCTTTTCTGGTTTCATTCTGTAGCCAAGGACAAATAAGTGCAGTTCACCTTTGGTTTCAAAATTTTTTGTTTCCTTTGAAGCAATAGGTCTGGCTTTTCATCAGTCTAGTGACTGGTACCTGCATAGTGCCACCATTTCTTTGGTCTTTTATTTGGAATTAATTGATTGTCAGTGTTCTGGAATGAATCAAAATAGAAGGGAGAAAAATCTTGTTTTCTTTGCTCAGTGTTTAGACTCTGATGGGAGACAGTAACACTACAGGATGGAAAAAGCAGATAAAATGTCTTAAACCATTAAATTTCAGTCCCCTTTGTTCAGCAGGTGTTTTAGAAAGTGCTCTTTTAAAGCATTGTCTGGTCTGGATTTAGGAAATTGTTGATCTCTTCTAGATAAATAGTTTTACTTTTTAAGGGAGTTATTAATAAATGCTGAAGGTGGCTCAGCCTTGCAAAGCAGAAAGAACACCCTTAGAGTCCTCAGCATTTCAATTGCCTTGCTGAGGTGAAAAAAACTTTTAGGGCCAAGTGTATAATTTAAATCTAAACCAGTTTTTTTTTATTAGGAGAATTCCTAATGGAAGGTGTTGTAAAAAAAATGGAAAAAGTAATCAGAGTATATTAATCATTTAAACTTCCTTGGAGTCTGGGGCACTATAACTTTAATTAGTGATGCCAAGTAAGATAAAAAAGGTCCTCTGCTGGGTAGACATCAAGGATGAGGAGACTTCTGCATTCTGCCAAACATTACATATTGCCCATATGATGCTTACTATGCCAAAGCAAGAAACTTAATATGGTATATTTTATGCCAACCAATATGTTTTTATAAGAAATGACAGTTGAAAGAGATTTTTAAGCAGAGAAGGTTATCTAAGTTTCTCTCATTCACTGAGTGTTCACGACAACTTCTATTTACTCACATTAGTTTCTGTGGGCTGCTATTTTTTTGCATTTTTGTAGTGCCTGGAACTTTTCTTACTGTGTGGACCATATGTTTTTGTGCTTGATGGTTTATAAATGATGATTGTATATAGAGGAAAGGTTTGAGTGTATATATGTGTGTGTCTGTACATTTTTCTGGGAAATATCTGCCGTTAGCGAAGACTTGTGTGGCTCTGAAATAGGTGGGGAATGATATAATTTGTTACTTCTGTTACATTCCTGTAGTTTGCTTCAGAAAACTCCTCAGATAGTTTTGCCTGAAGTGTTAAACAATAAACATGTTTGATAAACCAGTCTGGTGAGATTAAAAATGCTTCATATACAAAATACTGTTGGTAAAATTCCATGGGACACCACCTCGGAAAAGGCTCATCAGATTTAGCAAAGGAGCTCACGGCAAAAGAGTGCAGATACAGAAAGGATCCTGGAAAGAGCCACCTGCAAAAATGGACAGAGCTGATGGTTTTCTTAAGGAGAACTTGAGGTTGATTTGGGTTCGTCTGTGTTCCACGGGGAAAGAGAAGCTAAATTCCAGATAGAAATTTGAAATGAAAGTAGAAAATACATTCCCTCTGATTTGCCACAAGCCTTTAAAAGCCTTGTCACAAAGGCCTGTTATAGGAGAGTTTAAAATGTGAAACTGGTACCTTTGCCTCTATGCATACATGGAATGAATACTTAGAGAGTTGTGCACTATTTTAAAATCCTTTGCATCCATGTCCATCAAGAAAATAAGATCAAAAACGTTTCTATTGCACGATGGAATAAGGAACAGCATCACTGATTATTTTAGAATTTATTTAGGGGAAAAAAGGCAGAGGTGGGTATGAGATTAACAGAATAGCCTAAATTCATCTGCAGTAATAGGGTTGCAGCAGGGATAAATTTGTCCCCTTTTGTTTCCCAAACTTTTTTTGTTTCTGAATCTTGAGCTCAGATCAATAGGAGCAGACACAAGATGCCCATGAATGAGTTATAGGAGTTTGCAAATGCTAAATGAAATATATTTAGGTTCTTTTAAATTTTGGGATGTTGCTATAATGTAGAACATCCTCTCAGACTATTTCATGTCTCTCCTACTCAGAGCTTCTGAAGGTTACAGACATGGCTTTCAACAAAGCTGTGGGACATAACTGAAGCTCTCTTCATTGCATCACACACGTTCTCTCTGCTGGCCAGATAAATCCCTCCTTACCTGAGGCATTTGAGACACGTCGTTGTAACTGCAAAACTCAGAAATTTGAACACAAAAGGTATGTCCTGTAATTGTAGCTGCTTTCATGTTGATTTTTCAAAATGCCATTTATCAGCAGTGAACTTGTCAGCCTGTCATTTTTATTTGAAAAAGTTGGGGTTTTTTTTTTTTTCATTTAAATAATCAGTACAGTCCCTGACACTGTAATGACTTAAAAGCAGACATATTACCTTAGGAAATGTGTCTAGAAAATAAGGCATTGATGCTCTTGATGCTGAGAATTAAATTAAATAAAATATCTCAGTTCTTCAGTTGTTGGTGCTTATATCCTTGGGGAGAAATCTGCTGTCCTTTGCCAGCTGGCCAGTGAAAAGTCATGCCACAGAATGATAATCCAGAAATCCAGTGCTGGGAAAGGTATTTGAAGACACTTGTGTCCATTTAATATGTGGAGATCAGAACTTTTTCTTGAGAAAATGCAGTAAAGTGAATTCTGTGAAGTGATTCAGGGAGGTTTAGTGCTGTCCCCTGAGCCATGACCACAAAGGACAGTGAAAAAGATGTCACTGTTCTTTGGGGAGCAGGATCTGCAAACCCCACCATAACCTTCCTCTGCCTGCAGGGGTTGGCATTTTCCACTGGCAGCTTCTAAAGCCATCCCACAAAAGCTGTGTGCAAGGATTCACTGCTCAAGAGGGGAAAAAATACCAGACCAGCTTTGCTGCTTCCTGCTCTGTCCTGCAGCCTGAAGGCAAAGAACCTCCCTGAATAAAAGGAATCCTGGCTCCTGTCTCCAGCCCTTGGGTAACTGGAGTGTGAGGATTGCAGGAGAATTCCACACAGCTTGGTAGGGAGGAGATGGATATTATATCTTACTGCACACTTTGTACTTTCAGATTTCTCCCCAAATGGTCGAGTGGTTGGGAAGTATTTCATGTCTTGTAGCAAATCCTCAGACTCTGAACACATTTGATTCTTTCCACTCCTTTAAAAGGAATTGTGATGCTCCCATTGTCTTCTTGCAGCTCAGACTGAAGTCCTGTTGAACTGATGTGAGGCTGTGCCTGAAAGGGCACAAAAAACCAGGCAAAGAACAACTTTGCAGCTTACTTTGATGATACTGTGTCATGTTTAATCAGGGAAGATTGAACCAGTCACCTTGAGATTCTGAGAGCATTGTTCAATACCATTTAAAACATTGATTTTCTGTAACTATGAATCCTCTCAAGTAGTCATTAGACAGGAAGCAAGTTACCTGGGGGGTTTTTAATACAGAAAATGTTAGGAAGAGAGAAATCTAGCCTGGAGGAGGCAAGCTGGAAACTGAGGAGCAGTTTGTCAGACCTGAAGCAAAGGTGTCTCCCAGGACTGGCAGGGGTGATGGTGCTCAATTGATTCTCAGAAAGAGCTAGAACAACTTTCTGACCTTACCTCACCTGACAGCAGTACTTTTTAGATGACTAAAAATGGACAGAGTGGTTAAATTAAAAAAAAAAATAAAAGAAAATACAAAATCTTGGTGGATGTGAAGAGTTAAAGCATGGATCTCTTTTTGAGAGCCAGCATTGGTCGTGGCTGTTGCTGCCAACAGATGTTTCAGTGTTAAGGCAACTACTTGAAAACATTGCCCAAGACTATGTGAATCTTTACTGCAGCAAAAAGTTATTTTCCATGAGCTCTCTCGGTGCCTGAAATGTTGAGCTGAAAAAGAATGGTTTTACAGGGGTTTATTGTAGTCACTTTTCCTGTGGGTGAGAATCACACAGAGCACGAGCAACAGAGTTGTCAGGTGGTTTTTAAATTAAAACAGAGGCCTAGAAAAGCAGCCATACATACAAAATATCAGCAGTAAAGAAAAAAAAATCCATGTCTATTTCTCTTTTCTGATGTGACTTGTGTTAGCTGTCTGCTCCTGAAAAGAACTACTTACCCAAATTACAACAGTACCAGAGCTTGCTGAGACCCTGCTGATGTGAGAACAGCCCCAAAATTGAATGGTCTGCTGCTGGAATTAGGGGTAATTTATAGGGACATCCATGTATGTATATTGGAGGTATTGGGATTTTGTTTTGATCTCATCCCTGTGGTGTGGGTGTGGTGTGAATTTGGTATTCTGGAGTACAAATTGACAGAAACGGCCCTGGGCTGGCAGCTTGTGCTGTGCCATGGGAAAATGATGGAAATTACTAAAATACTAGAGTGCTGCACAGTGAAAGGGGAGCTTTGAAGACTGTGTTTGGATGGACTCCAACTTTGCCTTTTACACCAAAGATGAGCCAGTCTGAAACTTACTTTGCCATTGTTTTAGAGATGAAACAAGTGAACAGTTTGAGGAGCAGCAGTTCAGCTTCCATTTGCCTGTCTGGCTGGGGAAATATGGTGCCTTAGGGACATTTCTGTTGGGCTGGACTGGAAGAACAATTCTGGTGAGCAACTTCCCAGAATCATGGAATCCTAGGATGCTTTGGGTTGGAATTCACAGAATCACTGGGTTGGAAGAGATCTCCAAGATCATAGAGTCCAAGTCAGCCCCAACACCTCAACTCAACCCTGGCACCCAGTGCCACACCCAGGCTTTTTTAAACACCCCCAGGGATGCTGGCTCCACCACCTCCCCGGGCAGCCCTTCCAGAGCTTTATCACTCTTTCCACAAAAACTTTTTTCCTAACATCCAGCCTGTATTTCCCTTGGCACAGCTTGAGGCTGTGTCCTGTGGTTCTGTCAGTTCCTGGAGAAAGAGCCCAGCCCCACCTGAGCACAGGCACCTTTCAGGAGCTGTGAGAGTGACGAGGGCACCCCTGAGTCTCCTTTTCTCCAGGCTGAGCACCCCCAGCTCCCTCAGTTGTTCCTCACAGGGTTTGTGTTCCCAGCCCCTCTCCAGCCTTGTTGCTTCCTCTGGACGTGCTCAAGGAAGGGACCTTAAAAACTGCCTTGTTCCAGCCCCTGCCATGGGCAGGGACATCCCCCACTAGCCCAGGCTGCTCAGAGCTCCTTCCAACCCGCCTTTGACCTTGTGGGTGTTGTGTGGGAGTCCCAGCAGGAATTTCCTAAGCAGAATTAGCATAAACTGTGCATGAATAGATTTGAACATTTCTGTCTCTGCAGTCAATACTAAAATAATTCCTATTCCTTCACTACTGAGATGTAGCAAATGGAACCAGCCAATCAGTGTTTCTTGTGTAAGATTTGTCATTAATAGTTTTCTCTGTCCTGCCTACTCTCCTGTAAAATCTACAGACCTTGGTAAAGATTATGCATCATAATTGATTTCTGCATTGTTGCAAATGGCATAAAGTAACTTCATGCAATTAATTTGTTAAAATTTCCAAATATTTTTCCCTTATCTACCATGGTTCTGGTGGTTTTACATTCCCTTTGAAAAGATGCTTTTCTGCAGCATCTTTTGTCTTAGTGTGGTACAACAAATTTGGGGAAAAAAAAAGGAGGGGGGATTAGAAAGTAATTTTAATTACTTTAGTTAATTTAGAAAACTCTGGTTGTCTAAACCAAACCTGGTTTTGAGTACAAACAGGATTTTGAGGTACACTGAGATATGACAATGGATGAGCAAGTGTGTCTAATTGCCTTTCTGTGATTAAGAAAGTTGAAAAAGAACTTTATAAAAGCTACTGGTGCTGCAGGTCTTTGCTTGTTGTGTACAGTGATTCCTCTGGCACCAGCATGAGAAAATGTTTATTTCAACATCATTTTATCTGACAATGACCCTCTCTCTGTACCTGCTTCAGAACATGCTAGAAAACTCTCTGCAAGCAACTCTAACTGACCTCAGCAGGGACTAATTGCTTCATTAGGAAAAAAAATCAAGGGATTACAAAAAAAAAAGGGTGAAAGAGTGCTGCAATTAAAATTGACAGCTTTTAAAAAAATTCTGTTGCAGTCTGATGAGAACTTTGGCAGTGGAAAAAAGGGGCAAGTTGAAAAATGGAAATAGTCTGTTTAGAAAATATTGGAATGAAAGGCACTGCGTGTTCTTTCCATCAAAATGAACAGCTTGGTGACAGTTGCATGATTTCATATAAACATTTCAGGTTTGTCATAGCCTTAGCTTAAACAGACATATTACAAGAAAATTGTACTCCACTATAAGGTGTCAATCTGATTTATTTTTCCCCTTGTCACAGTAGGCCTTTGTTTTTTATTTACTTTGGACAGGGATCAAATTTTTTTCTTTCCCTTGTCTTTTTTACCTGCTTTGATATATCTCACCTTGGTTGCTGCTGTAGAGGTTGCTTTGCTGGAATATCAACTCAATAGCTCATTTTGAGTAGCTGGGAATGAAGGGCCAGTCATTTTTCACCCGTAAATGTATCTGAGAGAGCACATGATTAATCTATCATTAACTTTGATCAGCTGCTCTCAGAAATATGGATATGCAGAAAGCCAGAAGAGGCTGCACAAATCTCTCCATGAAGCACAAGTTGATTTGTCTTTTCTTCTGGAATGCTTTTGAGGCAACCATCGAGCGTGTCCTCTTATTTTGAATAATGTTCATGGAACTCTGCTGGAGCTCAGGTGATGAAATCCATGTGCCTGGCATCTGGCTCACTGCTTATTTTCTTGTGGTTTGTCCCCCTGCATGCATGTATCCATGAATAATGTCAACACATAACCCCTCCTCCACAAAAAACCTTCATCTAGTCTATTAAAAAAAATTATTTACTATGTATAAGTTAAAAGTTGTTTGTATACTAACAAAAATCAGAAATTTGTCAGTTGAGAACACTAAATATTTACTATGAAATGAAATATTAATCTGAACTTAGATGTGTGCACACAATGTGGGCTTTCCATTTCTCCTGTGTTATTCTTAGTTTTTTTTTTTTTTCAAATGACCCACTATTCTTGTGTACATGGGATACCTGTGGCTGCTCAGTTCATGCATTGTTTTTGTGCCTGGACTCTTCATTGGGTAATTCTGGTCTAACCATCAGTGCAGCCTGGAGTGAGCCCGGGTGTCCAGGCTGCATTGCTTGGAGGGAAGGTGAATGTGGGGAGAACGTGTGAATCAGGTAACACTTCATCCCTTCTTTCCCAACACACGTCTACTTTTTGTTTGCTTGTTTCATAAAGCCGGCCAAATGCTCCATAATCATATTGAATATCTTTTGTGGTTCAGGGTTTTTAAAGAAAAAAGCTCATTTTCAGAGTAAACAGATTTATCTTAAGGAGAGGTGGCCTAGATAGGAAGTGAGGCTGGTGTTCACTTTGAAGAGGCAAATGGTTTTATCTCAAATATTATTTAGATGTAGAATTATCTAATATAATTTAAAAAATGTGCACATTGGCCTCTGTTCTGTTAAAACACAGAAGTTTTAGCCATACCATGAACATATTGCTATGTCATCAGCTGATCAACTGTTTCACATATAAAGGTAATTAATAAACTTAAAGGCAATTATTTCTACCTAAGATTGTTTTCAAAAAATGTGCTGTAGCCGTGGCAGACACAGTAGGAGAGTCACAGAGCTCCACAACCACCTAATAATTCTTATCTGCCAATTGTTTCAGTTTTCCATCATTACTTGAATCTGTTGCAAGCGGCACTGCTGAGCTGTGGGGCTGTATCTGCCACAGGGTGAGTCCCTGCAAAAGCAAAGAGAATCACTTTGGTTCTGCTTCATTTCCTGCAGGGTTTGTGAGTCCATTTCCAGGCAGGCTCTAAAATGTTGTGTGACATTAACTGTGTCACAGCTCCCAGGCACGCTGTGCTGAAGTCAGAGCTGAACAATCCATAGGTACCGAGAGAGGGACACTGACACTCAGGTGTGGGATGCCCAGATATGAGGGTGCACCCTTCAGCTCACCCCCAAAAATGGACAAGGCTGGGGAAAAGCAGTCCCAGGAGTCTGAGCTGGAAGGGGTGGCCCTGGCACAGGGTGCCCAGAGAAGCTGTGGCTGCCCTTGGATCCCTGGCAGTGCCCAAGGCCAGGTTGGAGAGGGCTTGGAGCAGCCTGGGACAGGGGAAGGTGTCCCTGGTATGGCAGGGGTGGCACTGGATGGGCTTTAAGGTCCCTCCAACCCAAACCAGTCTGTGATTCTCTGGTTTTGCTGGTGATATGAAAGGATATAAACCAGTCCATCCCTTTGGTGCACTTGGCCACGTCTGGAGCCAGGTGTGCTCCAAAGCAGTCCCTGGGGTGTGCCCTGTGCTGGCAGGTGCTGCTGCTCTGCAGGGCTGGCACAGCTCTCAGCAGGCTCAGGCAGACCCGGCTCTGTCCCTGGCAGCAGGAACAGCTCTGTGCCTGTCTGCCCAGGAGCTCAGGTACTCTGGGCACAATCACACTTCATTACACAGCTCTGCCAGCACTTTTTAGTGGAGAGCTTGCCTGGGGCTCGCTGTGTCCCAAAGCTATTTCTGGGCTGCTGCAGTTTACAAGGTGGCTTTTGTTCAAGGCTGTGCCTGAAACCACAGTGCAGCCCTTGCTTCTAAACAAGCCAACTCCTCCTTTCTTTTTTTAACGTTTCCACTTTCAGCTCTGTCATTAGTACGTTTTGTGGCTTCTCAGAATTAATATTTAAGTTTTAATGTTGTTAATAGCTCAGCCTTTAATTTACCTGTGTTGCTAGAAGCAATTAATAATACCTTACTGATTCTCCATGAATAGCATAAAATATTGATGTAAGAGCAGAAGGACTATTTATACTCCTGGAAATATATCCCCTCATTTCACTTGTCTATAACAGACAACTTTAATAAGACTGTAGGAGGAGAGTTATGTTGGCTTCTGATATATTCTCAGCCATATCTACTGAAGTATTTGGTTTTATTCCAGAGTGTTTTATCATTAGCTGTTTGATATGTTTTTATATTGGGTTTACAAGGAGCAAATGGGTAATATTTTTCACCAGTGTTCCACAGCAGGTGACACCAGGTGATCCTAACATGTCACATCCACAGGCAGACAGTGAAGCAGAACAACTGCCTGACTTTCAGTTCAGTGAAAAGCTACAAATTCTGCAGGAGAAATGGTTCTAAGTCTATTTTGAACAGAATTTTGGGGGGTGAGGGGTGGAATTTGTCAAATACTCTAAGTCTGGAGATTAAATACAACTTTTTGTCCATAGAATAAGGCCCGTGTCTGTCAAAGCTTTGCAGGTAAAGACTAATTGAGAATGAGGAGAGGTGGGGTTCCCGTTCTGCCAGCACTGCTGGTGAATAATGAATGCCCATTTGACAAGCAATGCTCACAGATCATCCGGCAGAACAGAATGTGACTGTGGTGTGAATATTACTCAGGAAAGGAGAAGACAGATCACCCCATCACGCTGAATAAGTTATCACAGAGGGCAAAGGGAAAGGATTACATCCCAAAGGTTTGTCCCTATTGTTCCGTGGCGATGAGAAATATTGTTTGTGTGATTCTGAGTTTGAAAAGCCCTAAGAGCCTTTACTTCTGTTCCACAAGTATTTGTCACTAATTCTGCTTTCTCCAAAACTCCTTGGTGAATATTTGCTATTAACACCTTTTCATGTGTATATGTACACTTATTTCCCTCATCCTGTCTAAATTATAACTGGAGTCAAAACCTCATGTTTGTGCTAAGATTACTTTAGATACAAATCTAGAGCTCAGTTAAAACTGAGGAGCTGAGAAGACACATTTAAGGCATAAAGGGGAAACAAGGCCCTGTTATTAAATCTCTTATTGCAAAGTCTGTTTGCTAAAATACTGAGGCATAATTGCATCTCACAAACATCAATGAGCAGGTGAGACCTGTTCAAACACTTTATTATGGTCCTCAAAATATTGCTCTACTGTGAAATTAATTCAAATAAAAATATCCAAAGGAATAAGAAATAGGAGAAAGGAACAGTCCTAATTCATATTCTTTCATGCCAGCCTTGCATAAGGATTCTGAAAAGCCAACAGTAATTTTGAAGTCTGTTTCAAATTTTCATAATCTCAGTGGCAGGTTGGTGAGAAAGGGTGGTCAGTGAGGGTGGAACCAACCTGAGGCTTCTGCTTGCCTCTTCTGCACCTTCTCTGGGAAACAATTTTGCATGTGAAATTGGAAAGTGAATTATTCTCCACATCCCTCAGTCCTCTCAGTGGGAATGGGGTTAAGAGAGTTTTTGTGTCTCACAGAGAATTTAAATTATAAATGACTTTATAAGGTGCTCGGATTCTCCAGTAAATGTGTGTGAAGTGTGAAATACACCCAGGCAGGGATAGTTAATGTTATTTTAATAATATCAAATCAGGAACCTTCCCTATCAAAGCAGGCTGAAGCTGCATGTAATAATGGTCTCTGATTGTTACTGGTGTAATTGCCATTCCTTTATGTGTGCTTTATATTGCCAACACACTTTAAAGAGTTTTCTCTTGCCAGAAAAACAGTTCTACTGAGTTATGGCAGGCTGGGTTACTTATGATTTTTGTAAACACTGAAAGTTTTTGTGCTTTCTGAGCTTAAGGACAATGGGAAAAAAACCACCACTTTTATATAGATAAGTATTGTGACATTTTAAGCAATAGAGAAAGGTTTCTCAATAAAGCCTTTCCAAGGAGCTCCAGGGATCCAGGAATTACATGTTAGCTCATTGAATGGTGCAGGTCTTACATACATTGTTCAAAATAGAATTTCCTTCCTCCACCTCCCCCAGGAGCAGATGGTTTCAGTGTTTCCTTTCTTTGTTTTCTTGTGGATTTATGATTATTTCACTCAGTTGCCAAGACTCGTGTGAAGATTGGAACTTGACCTTTTCTTTTAATCAGACTTTTTTTTTTTGTTGTCTAAAAAGGCAAGAAGGTACCAAACTAAATGTGACCTCAGAAAAATACTCATGTTTTCAACAGAGAATTATGGAGTTTATTCTCTTATGAGTTCTCCAGCCCAAAAATTGCGTGCTAGAGTGCCCAGCTCCCAGCATCCATGGGCTGAAATCAGGAAGCCAAGCAGAAGTGGGAGGAGGGCACGCAGAAGAAGCTGTGAAAGTGTAAATGGCAGAGAGAAGCACAATTCCCTTGGCAGGTGATTTCTGTGTCTCACCCAATATATTTCATTTCTCAGCCCCCTGTTTCGGGGAGTTAATAGGACAGAGCCCTGTGAATAGCACAGCTCCAGAGGGAGGGAAGGGTGGCACATCCCATGGATGTGGGATTTACAGCCCTTGCAGTCAAAGCTTTATTTTTTGCTGTCCGTGTGGCAAATCTGCTCCCTCTGCAGTGGTGTTTCAGCAGTGTCTGGGGAGGTTGGAGGGGTTTGGGATGACCCCTCCTGGAGGCACCTTGGAATCTGAAAAGCAGTAGTTGGGATCCCCTTCTCCCTACAAATCCACCAGTCGGAATTCACCATCCTAAACATTTGTGTGACAAACAAAGCCTGATGTTAGAAAAATTGCTGTACTCTGACATCCATTTGGTGACACACGTGGCAAACTTGTACCATTTTAAAATTCCCTATAAAATACGATTTATGGTACTTGAGTCAAGTTTCAGGGCACACTTGGTGCTTCCAAACCCCAGAAAATTAATTCACCTTGTCATCCCTTTTGGGCAGAGATGCAAGAAGTGATATTTAAGTAGATTTGAAAACAGCAGCAGTATTTTTCTCCCTATTTTTCTTTCTATTCTTGCCTAGCATTGTGTGTCAGATGTGATAAAGAGAGAAACATGTTGTCTGTTTGGGATTGTGGCAATATCTGTGAACAAATCCAGATAACTTCCGAGCTGACAAGGGAGATAGACAAGTGTCAAACCCTAATTCACATTAGACCAGCAGGCAAATGTCATCTCCTGCTCATTTCCACATCACAGCTCTTGCTCTGTGCTTAGTTATTAGGAAAAAAAGCAGGTATATTTTGGTATTTTGGGGGGTTTTGACAGAAAAGTTTAGAACAGATGGATGGATTAAGTTTGTCAAGTGAAATAGTCCCATTTTAATTTGCTGCTATTGAGGCTCGGATACAGGCAAGGTGAATTTATTTTGATTTTTCTATGAGGAAGAAAATTAAAGGCTAAGACAAAGGTTATTGAATTAGCTGCATAATTCTTAGCAATAAAGCAAAAGCTAAACAAGATAGCACCAAAAGGGTGCAAAATCTCAAGAATAATCCAAATGAAAAATTCACATTTTTTAAGGTTTGAGAATATATAACAGCACCTATTGAAAGTAATGTGGTTATTTTATAGCCCAGCTAGAAAGGCAACACCATAATATTTATTAAAAAAATAAAAATGCTTATATTGTATTTATAGTCACAAAGCAGGGTAGATTTCAATCCAGGAATATTTTTAATTGTATTTAGTCTTTGATTTTTCCAGATCAGCCATACATCTGTCAGGTCACTTTTCCCCCAACCTCTATGGTGGTTTCCAATTTTCAGCTGGCTTCAGTTAATATTTGTGTACATCCAAAGCAAAAAAAAAAAAATTAGTTTTGAAACCCAGAGAATAGCTTTGTAACAGAATTCTGGTGTTCTCTTTTAGGTTTATGAGACAGCTTTGTAATGAAACATGCAAATCACACCAATGTGTTCTGCTGTCTTTTGGAAAATATTTCTCTTTTCCATATACTACCTGGAAAAACTTACTAAGCTTTCAGTCAAGAATATGAGTGTTTTCAATCAAATTCAGTTTCCCCTTGAAACAGTGATAAATTTTCACACTGATCTGATCACAATTGCACGCTGAGGTTCCAGGCAGAGGTTTTCCTGAATTTGTGTATTTTTGTTTTGCAGCATGCAGTTGCTTTCTGTGATTGTTTAAAGCAATTTGGTAAAATCACACCAAACATGATGGTGAAACACTTTGTTGACCCGTTTGCATTTTGCAGCACTGCACACGTGAAGCTTTCAAAAAAGACCCTCGGTTGGTTTTGATTGTGAAATGGCTTTTTTTCATTAGTACTCACTTATGTAACCTGTGTAATACAAAATGGATTTCACCAGCCAAATGAAATAAAGAGAGCAGCTCAGAGTTTTATTAGTTCATATACAGTGTGAGCAGCATTTGCTTGATAAATCCTCAGCTGCAGATTGAATGTTTGTTTCTTTACGGATTACCATTTAGTTTAGAAAGCCATATAATTTAAATTAAATTTCATGACCCAGTCGTCTGTGTTCACAAAGGAGAAGGTCTGCAAGCCAGGCTAAGAATACCAGGCCAGAGCGTTTTGTGCTGGGACTGACAAAGAAGCCACTTAACAGAGCCACTCTTGCAAAGCACATCCAGAGTGTGCTCAGAGATTTCCCCAAGGTTATCCCTGTTTGCAGGCATCAGAGAACAATGCAGCCCTTAAAAAAATACACCTCTGATTGCTTTTATTGCAAAATTAAAGATGATGGATTGGAAAGAGAAGAATTAGGTGTGTTATAGGTTATAACAGATCCCCTCATTTCCCTAGAGCCATTAGGAGGGTGCAGAGAAGCATTTGGTAAAATTAAAGCCTAATAAAAGTCGTAAAATACTGAACTTCTCATGACTTATTGGAAACCTTTCATTGGGGAAAACACCATAACTGCATATGTAAAATAGATCTCGGAAAGCAAATTAGGTGATTACTTGTGAAACAAAAGCCTGTGTGAAGCTTTCGTACGCTTTTTTCTATGGATTTGAATTTTTTTTCCGTCATGTCCTGTAGTCTTCTCTAATTTGCCTCCTCTAATCTACCCTGTGCTGTCACTGTGCTCCTCATGGATTCACCTGCACCCTGTACAAGGTCTGGAAACGCCCTTGTACATTTTTCAGGAGCAGCTGGGCTGAGCTGAAGGGCACAAAGACAAACTGAGCCAGTTTGGGATCCTTGACCGTGGCTCTGCTCATGGCCAAGGCTTGCCAGAACACTCCAGCCAAAGCTGTCCTTAGTCTCAAATGTATGACCAGGAGAATTCAAAGTTATAAGGAATTCCTGGTGCCATGAGCAAGTCTGGGTCAAGGACAGCTCCAGGCTGCTCTGTGCTCTTACCCACCCAAATTTGTTGCTGCACAGTGAGCTGTACCTGTGGGGGGAACAACCACACAGAGATGGGTTTGGGCTGAGCAGGGCTAAGGGAAAAACTGGAGTTGTTTTCTTGTGGCAATGTGTCCGTTTGAAGGAGCTCTGGCCAGCAGCACATGACTAAACTTCTGACAACAGGAGTATTTTGAAGTACTGGGAAGGATAAAGACAATTGCAATGATGATATTATTACATAAAAATAGGTTTATGAGAACAGAAATCACCTACCCATGTCTGAAATATGAAGTTGTACCTGGGCAAGGTGAATATTTTTTGACCCATTGCAGTGCACTGCAAGACTTGTAAGATTGTATAATGGGATGTGCTGCAAGTGCAATGGGTAAATATAAATTTTGTGTGTTTGTTAAGGATGTGGTGAATCCAGCTGTGACCCAGCTTTTAGATTTAAATGTCAGTGGGAAGAGAGACATTCTTTGCTATCAGACCATCATCAGTGGGTGGGTTCATGCAGAGCACTTCTAATATTAAATATTTCTCCCTTTCAGTTCTCTGTGCTGTTTTTGGGATTTCCCTTCTGTTGCACCCTGAGGAAGAATTTTTGAGGCACCTTGGAAGGTTCCCCAGTCTGAATAGAAAATGGCTGGTCAGCTGCTTGACACTGGTGGATGTGAGAGGAGATCAAAGTTTCAAAGCAGTGACAGCAGATTGTGCCTGGCCTGGGTGCTGGAGACACAGAGAGAAGGTGCAAATTCAAATAAATTTCCTGCTTATTTCATTGGTCACTTCTGCAATATAGAGCAGATTGGAAGCATAAATTGGTGAGTGACAGCCCTTTAACCACACTGAACAGTAAACCAAGCAGGCATTAGTTCTTGGGACTGGTTTTAATCAATTCCCTCTCTGACTAAAAGATTTTGTTGGTTTGTTTTGGTTTGTTTTGTAAAGAGAGAAGCAGATTTGACCAATAGCCTTCCCATCTTTGGCTGAAAATTTCAATGAAATTAAGTTGATGTTTCCAGCTGGACCATCAGTTCTAAACAGCTCAGTGTTTTTAAACAACTCTATTCCAGTTTTAAAAGGCAGGAAATTCTGTTCCTTAGTGAATTTCGATGGGTTGGCTTTGTTTTTAAATTAGAGGTGCTAATTTAGATTTGGATCACATTTTGGTATTGATTCTCTTTAACAAAGAATGAAGATTTCCTGTGAGTACCTCAGGAAGGCAAAGGATTACTTGTCTGCTGCAACTGTGCCAGTGTGTAATGCAGCATTTTTAATGTTAAAACGAGGAGTGATAATCCCTTCCAGAGATTCCTTAATCTGCTTGAGAGGCAGGGGTTTCCCCTTAGAATTCTCTGCAATTTTTAACTGTGTGGAGCACTGTTTTGAGCCTGTGTTAGGTGCTTGTCACATCCTTGCCCAAGGACATTGTTTAGAGAGAGTTACTGGAGAATCCACAGCAGTTTCAAGTTTGAATTGTCCTTAAAAGAAATGTAACTAATCTGTCAGAGAGGGCAGGAGGATCTATTATATCTAAATATTTTTGAAATATGTCAAAATATGCTATTTTGCAAAAAAATCAATTAGATGTAATTTTGGGGTTTGGTTTTTTGTTTGGTTTTTTGTTTGTTTGTTTTTGTTGTTGTTGTTGTTTGGGGTTTTTGTGTGTGTTTTGTTTTGTTTGGGGTTTTGTTTGTTTGTTTTTTACTTCTGTGTAATTATTACAAGGCTTACCAACCCTCAGAATCACCAAGGTTTCCTCATCACATAACCCTGGTGCAAATAAAGCTGGGTAGGTGTAATTTAATCAGGCTGATCTATGGTACAATCAGCCACAGAGCTGCTACTGGGGGCATTTTAAATAGTGGAAGATTATCTTTATGCTTATATGTTCTTGATCAAAGAGCCTAGAATTCTTTCCACATTTTCATGGTGGCTACAGCTGAAACTTTTCCCGTGCTCTGCTTGTCCTTCTTAAACTCCAGGTGGCCTCAGTTTGGTGACACTGAGAGTTAATCTAAGAATATAAACCCCCATTTATCTCTAGACAAACTCAAAGTTGTGAGTAGATGTCATTTTTTTTCCTTGTTAAAACCTTGCCAAGGTGTGCTCAAAGTGCTTGGTAGATAATTCTGGTGACTCCCCTCTGGGCTCGTTGGATTGGATTGCAGTTTGCTGATTCCCCTCTGCCCTCACTCAATACCAGGCTCGACCTTCTGCAGCCTCCTGGAAGCAGATTTCCTTTCCCCACCCTGGGAGCCATCGATCTGCTCTCTGCAGCCTGGACACCTCTTTCTGTCTGATGGACTTGCTCACTTCTTCAAAACTTGTTTGTGGTTGGTTCTGAATGTGTTCAGTGATTTGGCTTCACCTGCCTGGTTAAAATCCTCACATGATATTGTTTGTAATGACATCTATGTTCACTTGAGTCCCAAGCACCGTTAATAGTGACTTTGCATTAATGTTGTGTGTCAGAAAAACGTGATTCTGCTTTTTTGGCACAGAGGAGAGCAAGGTTTAATGCTGCCTCATTACACAAATCCCAGGCCCCATAATTCTTTTGTCAACCTGCTTTATAAAATAGATAGGGCATTTGCCAGCATGGCAAATCAAAGGATTAAATATTTAATCTTTTAGAGGCTTTGCTGCTTAGGATCTACAATCAAATGATAAAGTCACTTTTGCTTTGAATGGAGAGTTCCTTAATCGTGACTGTCAGGAGATGGAGTCTGGAGAAGAGATGAGAAGGAGCAGTCAGGAATGCAGCAAGGACAGGCTTAATATATGGAAGCTTGATGAAGGTGGCACACAGAAAGGCAGGGGACAGCTTTGCTTCTCTCTGTGATACACAAAAATGAAATTAAAAGGCACTTATATGCAGGTTATGAATTACTCACCCAGCAAGGGTGAAAACAAAATTCTATATATTCTCTTGATGTCTGTGCTTTCCTGAAAAACTCAGTTCTGTCATTCCTAATTCCCACTGATTTGGTAATAAAAGCAGGTCTCAGAAGGCTAATTAGTGCCTGTTCTACAGCCTTTGCATTTTTGTGGGTGGATGTTGTGTATGGCTGAACACACACGAGATGAACATTTTTATTTTTAATGTTTGCATAACAAAGCCGGTCGGTCCTCGTTCTTCCTGGGGAAGAACACTTATTTGGACTGAGAGGAAAAACAGAGTGGAAGGAAACAGCTCCAGGTATCACAATTTACATCCCCAAAATGCTCAGGAATCTCCTGCTGAAGCTTTTGTGGGGCAGGAATCACATCTGGGCAGGAAAGGGCACGAGGGTCTAATCAGGGTGAGGGCAATGTGAGGGTTTTCCACGTGCCTTGTAGTGGGGGATAATACCAAAAAATGCTAAATAAATTCCTGCTGCCAGGCTAACAAGGGCAGAGGGTCTCCCAGTCTCTGGTGAAGGGATCCAGCTGGGGTGCCATGGACTCATGGACTCAGTGCTCCATTCCTCCAGGGAGGTACCAGCAGTAAAACAACCTGGCCCTGCAGAGCTCCTGAACCCAATTTTCCTGAAGAAATCTGATCAGTAAACAGAGAGATTGCTTAGCATTTAGCTAACCAGGTAATTTATTAAGGGGAGGAGCAGTGTGTGTGGAACACAAAAGCAGAGTTAATTTAATGCTGTCTCTCCTAGCATTGAGTATTTGCACATGGGCAGGTGTTATGAGAGCCTACCAAAGCACTGCTGAGAATCAGTTCAGTTCCTGAAAATCTCCACCTCATTAAATTTCTGTGTATGGAAAGCAATTTTTTCACTGTAGATAATAATTTTATTAACACAGATATTAGCACTACAGACTCTGACAATGAACCCAGAGTGTTAAAGGACATTTTCTAAAAATAAGCAAATTTACATATGTTATAATAAACTTGTGACTTATCCTCCCTAAACATTAGAGAAAGGAAAAAGAACTCCAAATCACCAAAAAAAAAAAAAAAATCAAACTGAAATAAAGAAATAAAAAATCCCAAGCTTATTGATGGCAGTAAGATCTTTGTGCAACTGTTTTGGCAGAAAACTGTAGGTAAACGTGGAACTGTAAAAATTGGTGGGAGCAGGTTTCAAACAGATTTGGTGGGGTATATAGAATAAACACTAGTGAGCAGTGCTTACAGGGGAGAAAGCTTGAGAGCACAAATTTCCAGAGACAAAATTCAAATAATGAAAGGAAATTAAATGACGCTATTAGTCTCAAAACAGGGAGAGCAGGCAAGTCTTGATGTATTGAAATACTCACATATTTATTCTCTGCCCCACCCCTATTAGGGGTTTCAAATAGGTCCAGCCAAGCAAGCCAAATGTTGGCAATATGACCTGGGACTTGAGCACCTAATTTATTTGTAGAGGAATCGCTTTCAAATGTCTGCCTTTACATTTTCAATGCAATACAAATGTATCTTCTACTTGAAAATTCCTGTGAGCCTCTGTTCCCTATTCCTGTATGTACTGCCAGATAAAAAGGAGTGCAGTTAGCCAACGCAGTTCCTATTCAGTCTCATTAACACTTTGTAGCAGTGCATTTTTAATTTATAAAGCAATAGCCAAATATTCTGGTTATGGGTGTTGACATTTGTTGGTATCGAAACCCAAGAGCTCCACAAAGAAGCAGCACAGAGTAGGGACAGCAAGAGGACACAAAAGCTGAAAAAGCAATCATAATGTGGGTTTTTTTTTCACAATTCTGACCAAAATAAACAATGCCTTTTGTTTTTTTTTCTGAGAAACTTTAGGAGTTCAAAGCTGGTGGCTCAGAAAGTCTTTTTTTTTCTGATATGCAACAAATCCAGTGAAATGACTCTGTGTGTTTGTTTATACCTATATATTCACACATATGCACACACACACAAACACTGAGACTCCCAAATATACATTCACATGGTGCTAACAACCTAGGCTAAATAAAAAGCAAGGAAATACAAAATTCAAGCTGTTTGCTTTGCCTTATCTATTTCCATTATGCATGGTAAATATTGCAGATCATATGGTCTATAAAATCACACGCTGTTTGGAGGCTCCTTCAGAGCTCTGCCACAACAGGGGACTCTGAGGATGGATGCAGTAGCAGCTCTGAGTTTTCTAGATTTATTTTTTTTTTTAGTTGGACTTTTCATGATATCTGAATTTATTTTTTGCCTGTCAAGTTCCTTTATTTCCTGCAGTTTTCAATTTAAAAAAAAAAAACAACAACCAAACACAACCCAAAAATATGTTGAGGGAGGGCAGGCAGAACATGGGAGCCTTGAAGTTTTTCTTTTAGGATGTCTGAGTTTTGAAGGAAATAGAATGCAGCAGTGAATAATAGTAGATGGTTAATAATGAGGTTTGATGTTGCTCTTGCGGGGAGCTGCTGCCTGCTCAGAGTCTGGGTCCCAAAGTGAACAGTTGAGTTTCTCTGAGCCCCAAGTCAGCCCGAGTCCAGGGGCAGCTCAAGGTTTTCCTCATTAAAGCATTTAGGCTTTAACTGACCATCCAAAATTTCACAAGAGAGATGTGCTGAAAAAGGAAAAATAACTTTTCTGAAAGTTAAACATATAAAACTATTCCCTGAAATCCTGTTTGCATGCTTGCTGAATAGGTGGATAGCCATATGTGAGGTAGGAGTAAGATCTTTCTTTTGGTGAATATTTAATATTCCCAAACCAACACCATCAGTCACCTTCTCTGCCCAAGATGAAATTATTGTCTTTATTCCTAGAGAAATATTGGTGTAATTGTAGGGGATCTATGCACAGGGTTTTCAAATTATTTTATTGTCAAGTTTTGATTTAAAGCCAGAAGTTATTGTAAATTGTGGTGAATTAATGCCAGCATTCATCCACAGGAGAGAACTGTTAAAAAACGAGAGTTCATTTGTTGTGTTAGACATGTTAGTATTAATTCTCTCTGATAATGGGATAATATTTTTAGGCAGAGTTAATAAGATTATGGTGCAAAAGTGGGAATCTCCTTTGGTTGGTTAATTACCTTCTGGTATTATTTTAATTTTAGTATCCTAAGTTCAGATTGAAAGTAGCACTGAGCATTACAGCGAGATATTTTAGGATATATTTTGGGGTTCTGTGTGAATGGGATGTGTGACTCTGCACCCAGAGCAGAGCCCAGAACTCAGTGGGCAGCCAGATCAGCTCCTCTGGGTGCAGCTTGGGGTTGGGTAGGAAATTCTGTCCTCAGCTGGTTCCTCATCCTGCTCTGAGGAGCTGGGTCCTGGCGATTTTACTGATTGACCAATCCCTGACTCCTCTCAACCTGGCCCAATTTGCAAAGCCCGCTCTGGGAGTGAATTGACATTTTTTCTGTGGTTCATTGGCTCAACCAGGGCAGCACCTGTGGAGATCTGAAACTCATCCTGCAGCACTGAGAGTCCATGTCACTGTCAGGCTGGACGTGACATACACATGATTAGGGTCCAAGAAGAAGAGAGTTTTTATTCTGCGTGTTCTCTAGCTTATATACTTTTACCAAAGCGTGATTTTAAGTTATTAACAACATTATAATAACTTATTATACTGGTGCAAAGCAATTAATGCCAATATAATTGGCAAAAGTCTTACAGAAATTTAATAAGGCACGTATACACATCTACTTATACACACAGTCCAGCTTGCAAAGATTTTCATGGATCTTTTCCAATCTGTTCCCATGCTGACAGCCTCGACTTCTTCCTTGCTATGGATACACTCCAAAATCATCTATTGTCATTTCTTCTGTTAAATCAGCTTTGCTTGCAGGCCACTTGTCAAACCCCTCCATAAGTCCATCCCTGCATTACTGTGAGTCCATCCCTGCATTACTGATGTTGCATCCCTGCATTACTGATGTTGCATCCCTGCATTACTGAGGTTGCATCCCTGCATTACTGTGAGTCCATCCCTGCATTACTGAGGTTGCATCCCTGCATTACTGATGTTGCATCCCTGCATTACTGATGTTGCATCCCTGCATTACTGATGTTGCATTCCTGCATTACTGAGGTTGCATCCCTGCATTACTGTGAGTCCATCCCTGCATTACTGTGAGTCCATCCCTGCATCACTGTGGTTCCATCACTGCATCACTGTGAGTCCATCCCTGCATTACTGAGGTTGCATCCCTGCATTACTGTGAGTCCATCCCTGCATTACTGTGGTTGCATCCCTGCATTACTGATGTTGCATTCCTGCATTACTGTGGTTGCATTACTGAGGTTGCATCCCTGCAGCCCCCAGGAGGGCTCAGCTGATGAAATCTTTCCATTTTCAGTGCTGTTGGTTTTGACTTTGCACTTTGGGTTCCCGTGGATGTGTTTAAAAAGCTGAATTTGACACTTTGTTTGGAAATATTAGGGATGGGAAATTCCAGGATTTGGGAATTCTGGGAATATTGGGGAATTTTGGGATAGGGGAATTCCAGAATTTGGGAAATCCTGGGAATATTTGGCATCCCGATTTCTGGGATTTGGGAATCTTGGTATTGGGGAATTCCAGGATTTGTGAATTTCGGGAATATTTGAGAATTTTGGGATTTGGGAATTCTGGGATTTGGGAATTCCCAGGAATCTTTGGGATCCCGATTTCTGGGATGGGGAATTTTAGGATTTGGGAATATTTGAGATGGGGAATTTTGGGAATTGAGAATTTAGGGAATATTTGGGAAAGGAAATTCCAGGAATATTTGGGAATTTTGGGGTTTGGGAATTTTGGGATTTGGGAATTCCAGGATTTGGGAATTCTGCAGCTGTGAGCTGGGCCAGAGGACAGTTCATTTTCAATGAACACGAGCCAGATAGACACCTAAAGAGAATTTTGGGATTTGGGAATTCTGGGATTTGGGAATTCCCAGGAATCTTTGGGATCCCGATTTCTGGGATGGGGAATTTTAGGATTTGGGAATATTTGAGATGGGGAATTTTGGGAATTGAGAATTTAGGGAATATTTGGGAAAGGAAATTCCAGGAATATTTGGGAATTTTGGGGTTTGGGAATTTTGGGATTTGGGAATTCCAGGATTTGGGAATTCTGCAGCTGTGAGCTGGGCCAGAGGACAGTTCATTTTCAGATGAACACGAGCCAGATAGACACCTCTTCTTGTCTTGTTTGTTGAACATTCATTTTCCATAAAATATATTTAACATGTCAGTGTGCTGTGCTCAACAGAAGAGAAACAGAAACTATTAAAATTATGCCTACAAAAATTTAGAGAAATAAAAGAAAAAAGAGATCATAGCCTGACAGAGCAGTGAAAGTCAGTTCTCAATATCTGTGTCTAAGGCTGGCAATCTCAATAGAGGGGTTTTTAATTAAAATAATTCTGTTTTATTTTAATGAATCAATACTAAAGATTCCCACAATTACATTTAATGTTATGGATTACAGGAGAAGGAGACATCTATTTTTTATGGCTGGACTGAGCTTATCACTACCACACACCTTTTAAAAATTCCTGTGGTT
This sequence comes from Motacilla alba alba, assembly GCF_015832195.1. Classification (NCBI taxonomy): domain Eukaryota; kingdom Metazoa; phylum Chordata; class Aves; order Passeriformes; family Motacillidae; genus Motacilla; species Motacilla alba. Next base: position 3,204,894 of record NC_052045.1, read on the forward strand.
CCCCCTCAATCTGTAAGGCTCTTGTCTATTAGTTATAAAAATACAGAAACTCTTATACATAAATTAGGAAATAGTTTGATTTCTTCTGTCTTATGGCAACATTCTCTCCTTTTACTAGTAAAAATATCTGCATATTCAATTTTCTTCTGAACTTTCCAGCGCTGCACAGGCGAAGCCAACAAAGGGATTTTTCACTGTGTTAGTTTCAGTGACTTCAAAAGCATTATGTCAAATATGCACCGAGCCCTTTACAAACAGCTAAGCACAGAAAACCTTTATTTCAGGGCTGCTTTGAGGCTGAGAGTGATGAGTTCTGCTCCTCCTGCAGCAGTCCCTGCTGTGCTGAGGGGTGAGGATGGCACTGGCTGCACACTCAGCTGCTGCAGTGAGGGGGCACTGCCTCAGTGCCGGGATGGGAGCAAATTCTGCAACAATTTGAAACGGAGCAGAGGTGTTTCTGCAGTGTACTGTGTGTTCTGGTCACATTGCCTTTGCAGCAGACTTGGTGGGGGCTGAGGAATGGCTAGGAAATATTATAATTCATGTTTCCGACTTCATCTGGTTCAAGAGGTAAAGTGATTTTCCTGTAATTTTAGTATTTCAAATATTTCAAGAGGAGCCCTGCTGAGAAGGACTTGGGGGAGAGGCTGGAAGTGTCCTGGCCCAAAAACCACCCATGGTCTGGGCTGTGTCCAAAAAAAGTGTGGGATGGGGGATTATGCCCCTCTTTTACAAGGGTGAAGAGTTATAGGAGAAGGGGGAATGGTTTTAAATTGAAAGACAGCAGGTTCACATGAGATATTAGGAAGAAAACCTTCCCTGTGAGGGTGGGGAGGCCCTGGCACAGGTGCCCAGAGAAGCTGTGGCTGCCCCTGAATCCCTGGAAGTGGCCAAGGCCGGGTTGGATGGAGCTTGGAAGGTCGTGGCAGGGGATTGGAATGAGAAGGTCTTTAAAATCTCTTTCAAACCAGGCCACTCCATGGTTCATTCTGTGATTCTGTCATTCAGCAAATGTCAAAAATAGGACATTTCCCAGCTTGTTCCCTACAGGCAAACCAGCAGTACTGGTTCACAGCTCAGATCAGCAGCCCTCATGCAAATCTTGGACAAGTTGTGCTGGGAAGCATCAACAGCTGCTTTCAGAGCAGAGTTAAAAGCCCAGTTCAGAAGAACAGCACTGAATGTTCACACTCAAAGTAGGAAAAGAAAGGTCTCTCTTTGCAGGAGGTTCCTGCAGCTCATCCAACACAGGGTTCATCAAGTCTTTTGATCTGTGACAATAATGACATCTCCAGTGGTATGAGATCAGAGATAAGTTATCCTGAAGATTTAAAGTCAGGGATGCTGATCAGGGCGTCCTTTCAAATACATAATTGCAGCAGATGCAGCTTAAAATGAAAACCAGGCAAATGTTTGCTGATGGTTTTGCATTAGGACAATGGTGCTGAAGGCTGGAGGCTCAGCTGCCAACCCCAGTTCTGCTTCTGGATGAGTGGTGGAGAGGACAAAGTGATCTGAAGCACTGGTATTGTATTTACCTACATTCCAATTTCTGTTAATGCCACTTATAAGACTGCAGCATCTGCTCAGCCTTCATTAAATTGATAAAAGCCTGTTCTTGCTTTGATGGTGCCACTGGAAACAAAGATCGTCTCACCTTCCCTTGGAAAAAAAGTGAATCACACCACTCGAGGTTCTGTTACAATGAGGCAGAAGTAAAAGTCAGCAATTTCCTCTTGTGTGACAGCAGGAGCTGGGTTTCTGAGTTTTAGTCCTATTTTAGAGTGGCCTCCAATGAAAAGGAAACTTCTAGTAAAAGAGAAAGAGGATGGTGGGTGTCACTGTGAGCATCTGCTGAAGACTCGGGGTCCAGTGAAACCCGGCAAGCACTGCTGTGTGCTCCAGCTCAGCACGTGGGTGAGAACATTTGGAGAGGTGCTTTGATCTTGAGCAGAAACAGCAACCCTTATCTTGGAGACAATTCTGGGCATGAAAATTCTGGACATGAGAAATCCAGGGATACAGATGCTGACTTTGAAATATTACCCTGTAAGGACACATTTAAGGCACTACAAGTCAAACCCTAAATTACTTTTCATCTCTTCACTTCGAGAGATGGAATCTACTTCAAGGGAAGCAAATAGGCAGATTTTTTAAACACCATTTTTGAAAAGTATCTAAAACTAGTGGTCTGCAAGTGGAAATTAGGTAAATACATCTTCTATGAACACATTTTATGGAAGTTGGATATTTTACCTATCTATTTAGAAGGAAAAAACAACTGTTTTTATCTATGTTTCCTAATTGCTCAAAGCTGTATCATCCTGCCAATATGAAAATCCAGTTTTAAACGAAGTGAAAATATTTATAGAGAATAAACTAGCTCAGGAAGAGAAAAAATGGGGTTAAGATTTATTTGTGTCTTTATACTGTTTTATACAAATTTCAGTTTAATGTTTTAAGTGATGTAGCAACAGTCAAAGAAGTCATAGAATTGTCTTACTTGTGTGCTCTAAACTACAGCATGAAATTAGTAAAGATGGAAAAAAAGTGGGGTTTTCATCTTAAAAACATTGTCTCAACTGAGCACTTTTAGAAAAACACAGAATGAAAATTGCAGGTCCTTGGAGAGGTGTTTGAGTTATGTCTGAGCCCCAGGGCTGCTGTACGAACTGCATCCTACCAGAACCTCCTGGATATGTTGTAAGCACCTCTTAAACTGAGGTGGAGTAAGAAAATTTGAGTTTTTCTCATATTTCCGGAAATGGTTTTTTAGAGGCATTTATATCCTTTTGTGCTTCCTGGGGTGGAGGAATGGTTCAGGTTAAGACCATCCTCCACAGATCAGAGGGTATGGGATAAACTTCCTGAACATTTGTGCTGATAAAGCAGTTACCAATAAAAAACTCAACAAATAAATCCCCTGTATTTTTCTGGATTGACCTGCTGGTATTTAATTGTCTAATTATTAACATTATAACACATTCTGAACTTTAGAGTGCTCCTGCTTCCCTGAGGCAGAGAAATCATCCTGTGGCTTTTTATCCTCCTTTTTCTGAGGTATCTGTGCAGTTTCTTGATTTTTCTTTAGTTTACAAAGAAATTGATTGCAGAATGTGTCACTAAAAATAGACATTTCTGAGAACTCTTCTGTCAAAACATTGTGAGAAAGCTGCTACCCAGATAAATCAGTTACTTGTACTGATTTTCTCCTCTAAAACTTCCCCTCTTTGCATGTTTAGCCGAAAGACTCAGGAGTGAAGTGGTTTTTATTCAAATAACACAGAACAAGGCTGGCAGCTCCACAGGCCTTTCCAAGGCATCCAGCTCATGCAGGAAAAGCCCTGTGAAGATTAAACATCTCTAAGGTAAAATCCAAAGCAGCAATTTTTCATCACATTTCAGGAAATTGGTCCCTAAATAAGTTAATTATGGAGATTAATAATTTTAGCTCTGTAAAATAAATTAAGTAAGTAGTTGCAGTCAAAATCCTTACTATTTAGCTAAAATATGGAGTAGTTTAGGATTTAAGAAAGGTTAACTATCAGAGGAACAGTGGATATTTCATTATTTAATTAAGACATTTTGGGTTGTTTATTTCTGTCAGCAGAAAAAAATCTGGCTTTCTTTGGCTCAAATATATATATATATTTATATATTCAATTTTTTTTCTTTCTGGTCTGTCTGCAAACTAAAAAAAGATGCTATTTTCCTGACTTTGCTCTGGAGTTGAGACTTGTTTTATTCCTATGGCTGTTCCCTGATCCATTGTCTTTGCCTGGGAGTGCCAAACACAGGCCCCAGATTTTTTTTGCAGTGCAGACATTGCTCATTGGAAATTGGATGATACCATCAACCCAACTTCCAGGCCATCAGGAGGGATTTATCAGGGCTAATCACAGGCTCCTGTATGGGGCCATAGCTCCTGTTTCAGTTCTTCCCAAGGAGGGAATGGCTCCATCAGTCTGGTCGATACCATAATCCCCTGTAAGGAAATACAGCTGCAGAAAAGAGTCTCTCTGTGTTTAGCAGGTGTTTATTTTTCCCCTCGGTGACAGCAGCTCATTAGTAGCTCTGGAGTCAATGAAATTAGAGCACTGTCAGGCCAGCAGAGCTAAATGGGGTTTGTCTCTAATGCTGGGACTCTGAAAGTCTTTATCCTACAGAGCTCCTTCAAAGGCACGACCTCAGCTGGCCAGCAAAGCTGCTTCCTCTGTTAGAGGTGTTATTCAAGGGGCATATTACAAAAATCTGCCATGTAAAAGTGATGTTAATGATGCCCAAGAGTTGGCAACAACAGCATAGACTTTCTTAATGCCTGTTAAGAACTGAGGAGTAGGTTTGGTTTATTTTTGTAGCTTAATGGTCAGGAAGAGAATTGTTTGAGGGTGATATCGCTCCTTGCTGCTCCTCACCTCTGCTACTTATTCCTGTTTAAATTGTTTCTACACCAGTGTGCTCTTATTTCTACAAAAGGCTTTAGAACCATGTGTTATACCAGGCTGTTTAAGAGAGGAGAATATTTGCGAGTTCTAAATATGTTTTTTTCATTCTTTATTCTCACAATGAACAGGTAAAGTACAGCGAGTGCTCATCATTTTCATACTAGATTTGTAATTAACTTTGGAGGTCATCACTAAAACATGGTTAAATTGCTATTTCCATTGAGTGCTGTGTCAGAATTTTGGCTGCTGCTGCAACTTGAGGCTCAGTTTCTGTGCGCATTGTGCAGTGGCAAATAGCAAATTAAGGCTGGGATGCTGTTGAGAGCACTGCTAGAACTTCCTTTGACTTTCAAAAGAGCAGTATCAGAACTCCACCACACTTTGTGTATGATTAGGAGCTGCAGTGTCAATGCTAGAGGATAAACTGTTAGACAAAATTCATCAGTTGCACTCGATTACGTGCGTCAGGAATCTAAAAAAGGCTCCCCAATAGAACGTGTAATTTAGCTATGAATGACAGCCTCCATGCCCCGATACAGCTCAGTATCTGGCTGGAATGATTACTTAATGTGACTTTGTGCTCTATTCTGAAAGATCCCCTGGACAGAATTTGCAGATATTTTAAGAAGCAGTTGTTGCCGGTGCAAGTACTGAGCAGTGCTGCAGATTGGATTTGGAATTATTTCAGTTGCACTTCCTAACACGTTCCTTCAGTGGCTCCCATTTTGGATCGAGTTGGGAATAAAAGTTGAATATTTCCCAGCACAAAAAACTACTGCCTTTAGCTCCTTCACTCTGGCCTCTGCTATTCCAGTTACCCCTCCTTCCATGAGGGGGAAAGTGGAGTAGAGAATCACAGAAAAGTTTGGGTTGGAAGGGATCTTAAAGATCATCTTGACTGGATTGAAACAAATCAGAAGAAAGTGCATTCACCACCTGCTCGAATTCATGTAATTGTGTAAATTGACACAAAGTGAGCAGAGTTTGCAAAGGGCAGCAAGGGAGTCACTGATAAAAAGCAGAAGAAACTGAGAATAAAACAAAGCCTATTTTGTGTATTTTGCTTTTCCAGATGCTTATAATTGCCTGTTCCCACATGATATGAATTATTCACTTCTATTATTATGCCAGACCTGTGGGAACACACTCATTTACCATTGGTGCATACGTTGTTTCCAACCGACACGTTCTGCTTGACTTAGCCAGGATCTGCAGCTGAGTTTGATTCAGCGCTTCCTCTGTCAGAGCTCCTAATAAACCTGTAGACTATCAGTGTATTAAAACAATTCCTGGTTTTGGTAGGCTGCTTCCAAGTGAATCCTGGAAAATCTGACTGTGCATATTTACAGAGAAAGAGAGTGGCAAAAGAAAGAAATCTTTCAAAAATCAGAGGGAATGATTGGCAGTGTGGGATGTCGTGGAATCCCAGAATGGTTTGGGTTGGAAGGGACCTTAAAGCCCTTCCAGTGCCACCTCTGCCATGGGCAGGGGCCCGTTTCTGGGAGTCAGCAGCTCACAGCAGGATCCAGAACCAGGCACTCCCTGGAAGCAGAGTCAGATTTATTCCAATTAAATAAGTGTATAATAACTTAGGGTTTAGAGGAAGGGAATTAGTGAGTCCTTGGTGTGCATGTAGACATCCTTTTAGTCAAGACACCTTCTGTGAATTAGCATAAGAATTATGCAGATAAGCTCTTTATCTCGCTTCTCTGTAGTTCTTTGAAGTCCTTAGAAGTTTAGGAATTTAGCTAAAGGAAACTGAATAAGTAAGCAGCATTTTGTTTGTACAAGAGATTAACTTTGCTTAAATACAGGTATGGCTTCACATTGCTATCTACTGACAATCATTTTTCTGTGTGCCCATGTAAAATTAATTTTATATCTAAGATGAGTTTTACAATTCACAGCGTGTTGCTGTGAGTTGAATTCAAATTAATTTCTTAAGGAATAAGGGTAGTCTCATGATGAATTTGGAACAGTGTTAGTCTTTGTGGGACTCCCAGAGAGAAGAAAATAAAAAAGCAGATTGCAGCAGACAAACTTTAGATATACTTATTTCGATTTGCAGACAGGGAGGAAGTCAGAGATACCAACCAAGAAAGGAGAGTGGAAATCTAAATTCCACAAGAAGAATTCCAAAAGACCTCAGTCCCAACAGGAAAATGTTGCCACTGTTCCCATGTCTCTTACAGTCTTTTATCCTGTGCCAAAAGGGTTTAGCAAAACCAGAATGGGAAGAGTTGGGTGGGAATGGGAAGGGGAAGTAGAATGGTGTCCTGGTTTGGGCTGGGGCAGAGGCAATCTCCTCTCAGCAGCTGGCACAGAGCTGTTTGGGCTCAGAGTGAGACTGATGCTGATAACACTCTGGTGTTTGGGCTGTTGCTAGGTTGTGTTTATCCTAAATCAAGAAATTTTCTGTGTCTCGTGTTCTGCCAGTGAGGAGATACCAAAACAGGATGTGAGGGAGCAGAGCTGGCACAGGTAACCAACCCAGCCTGGCCAAAGGGATATTCCACACCATAAACCCAGCGCCCAGTGCATAAACTGGGGAGTTCCTGGGAGTGGAGTTGATGCCTCAGGTTTTAGCTTTTATATTTTCAGATTCTGTGCTGCTTTAGTGTGTAGTTCTGAGCTTCACATGAGGGGATCTGCTGCTCTTTCTTCACAGAGCAGGGAGACAAAACAAATCCTTCTCTAGCTGGGGACCAAGGACAAATGATCCAAATCTCAGCCCAAGAGCACAAACACCATGGGCTGAGAAGAGAAAAACAAGAAGGATGGGAGTGCCTGGGCTAAAGCTGGAACTGGACAATGAACTGCAAGGTGCAAATGGAGCAGAGCTGAGCCAAGGGAGAGACCCCGTGAGCGCTCGTGCATTTTGGGACCATTTTGGTTCCTCTTGGGTGCAGCCCTGGCTGGGCTCTTGTGCTGCCCAAGGTGGATCCATGGAGGCCTTTTAACAAATCCTTGCTTTATTCCTGAACTCTGTTTAGCCTCTGTTCTAGGGCAGCCTTGATAAGGTGTCAGGGCCACTCAGGGTTCAGGGGCAGGTCTGGCATTTGTCAGGGTGTGGTGAGCACACCACACAGGATTTTGCACCACTTGTTATTATCCTTATTAATAATTATTATCATAATAATATTCTACTTTGTTTCAATTATTGAACTGCTCTTATCTCAACCCACAAGTTTTACTTGTGACTGTCCTCCCCATCCCTCTGGGGTGGAGTGAGGAGGGTGAGTGAGGAGCTCTGTGGCGCTCAGTTGCCACCTGAGCTTAAACCATGACAAATCTCACTCTGAACTTGGCTTCCCCTGTTCTCCAGGCAAAGGATTTATCCCAACAGGTAGCAGGTAACTGCCTTAAAAAATCAAAAGCAAAACAAACTTAATACGATTCTGTTCTAGGAACACAAATTTTCCACTGAACTAAATTTATCAAAACAGATTATCAAAGTTTTATAATTAACTTCCTAGCAAATAGGAATTAGCATATATTATATGAATGCTGTGTGTTAATCAAAGGATATTTAGTGAGGCACCCACCTATGCATGCCCAGGAATTACAAAGTTAATGAGAGACAGCAGCACATGTAACTGTAACTAATTAAGCAAGACACAAAAAATTCCGTAGATGTTTGACTGAATATGTTAGAATTTACTCATTATCATATTTACATGGTGGGTTTATTCCAGTGTTTAAGCTAAGCAAAGTAAGATATTTAAAGTTAACTTTCTGTCTGCTGCACAGGTGCACCCCCAATGTGTTGCTTTGGTTGGCAACTCCTGTATTGTAAATTCAAAAAAGCCCTAAAGGGCTTTGACCCCGGGAAGGTTGAATTAGCACAAGAGGTTGTTTTTATTTCTTGCAGAAGGAAACTTACAGGCAATAAGTGCTTAAAACCCAGGCATCAAGAGCGTGCCACAAGGTAGGTGGACTAAAGCAAGGGCTCAAAGAGGTACCACAGGGACTAAAGCATGTTAGAAATTATTAGGCTAGACTTAGAAATATTTTTAACAAAAGTTCAGTAATTTCATGTCACTTCTGTGATTCTACATTGAGCTTTTTCTACTTGTTTATACATAGATGTGTACTTAAAGTTAATTTAAAAGTATAAGTAATGACACCTTCTTGTAGAGGAATGAACAATGACAGCATAAACACCCAGACAGTTTTCTACACCATTCTCCAAGAGAAGAGAAGTGGTTGTTTTAAAGGTATGTCAAATAAAAGTGTCTAATATATCTCTGTAATAACAGTCTAGGTTGCAAAGTGTTGTGTAGACACTTAGGTATGAATATGAGGAGTCACTAAATTTGCACCTCTCACAAAGAATGTTTTCTCTCTTTAGACTGAGTTGTATTTTATCCTCCAATATTAAATCAGAAATAATGTGTAACCCTAGACTATACAGGATTTTTTTTTTTGTATGAGGCTTTGTGTAGACATTAAGAGAGTAATGTGAAATTATTGACAAGATGTTTATTTGTGTTCAGATAAGGAAAGGCTGCTGTAACTCCATTTTATACAATGCGTAAGGGAAAGAAAAAGTAAAATGTGTAGAAAATAATCTGTGATTATAAAACAGAAAGAGAGCAGTTTAGATGAGAAAGGAGCACTGTTTGTGTCCTTAATTTATTTTGATGATTTTCTGTATCAGGATGTGAAATGCTCAGGCTGGTTTTAATTAAACCTGTAAACTGAAGACTCTTTGCTTCTTTTACAAAAAATATTGTTGGTTACGGAGCATATGTCATTTATCTGGACTGCAAGCTCTCACTGTTCAGATGTGTTTGAGTTTCCTTTGTATCCCCTTTGAGCTTCTGAGAGGGTTCTTGGTTGCTTTTTTCCCATTAAAATGTCTTTGGGAAGTGAAACCTATTGGTTGAAATGCATCTTCACTGTTAATCAGCAGAACTCTGGTGAGTGGCAGGCTCATGTGCTGTCACTGAGAAGAATTGAATATCACAGTTGCTTCATCCACAGAAAAAACACTGATTTTTGGTGTTGTCAAAGATCTGGAGGAGTTGAGGCAATTGGCTTTCAGCTTTGCTTCCTGTGGAAACAAAGGTTATGAGATTTCTGCTGTCTCCCCCTTAATAACATTCCTAATCTCGGGCAGTTTTAAACTATTTTGACTCAAAGTCACTATGGTTCCACAGATTTGCTGAATCTATGTTTGGATGGATATCAAAATAGTGCTGTTGAGGAGAAGCTGCAGTCTGAGCTCAGCCTTAGAACTGAACATTACAAAATCCACTTGCCACAGCCATTAGGGTTTGCTTTGGGATCAGACTTGAGGGAGTGTTTGCTGATTTTTTGTTTTAAATTATAGTGTTTCTCTGTGATGTCGGAAATGAGGCCCTGAAACAACAAACAGGTTGTTAACTTACATCAGTAGAGTAGAAATTGTGTTCTGTAGTGTGGAGATCAGCTATTTAAAGTAACATCTATGGTAGGAGTATTGATAATGTATAGACTGTTGTATCAAAGGAGGAGTTTTTTAATGCCACAAGCCTTTCAATCTTTTGTGTCATCCATTTCCTTTTCTGTTTGAATCTTTGTGATCAAATGATTTAATAATTTCACATGTGGTAGATGTGATGGGGATCTCTTTGAGCCATCTGGTAGATGTGGGTTTGTATCAAAAATGCAATCAGGGAATAGATTCATTCTGCCATTGTTGAACATTGGAAGGGACTTGCATATCCATTCTGCAAATGCAGGAATTTAGCTTCTCTTTCAAAGAATTCATGCATATTTTTTTCTTATTTTCTGATCTTTTCTGTAGAAAAATAAGTGAGGACTATTCTAGAAAGAAATTACCTTTCTCTGAGAAATCAAAGGATAAAATTTGACATTTCAAAGACGTTCCTCTTCATTAGATTGCACAAAGATGCTACAAAAAATCAATGGAAGAGAGGTCTAGGAAAGGGGGTTGGAAGTGATGAGGGGGTGATGAAAGTGTTTTATTTGGGGCAGTTGTCGTTTGCAATCTCCGCTCTGCTGTCCTCTGGGCGGTGCCCTGACAGTGCATTGTAAAGGCAAGTCCACAGCTGGAGTTTGAATTTTTAATAAACTGGGGAGAGCAGCTCTGAGGTACAAGAGCTTGAACTCGATGGTTCTGATCCTTAAGATCTTGTTCATGTTGTAAGATTACAATATTTTATGCAACAAGGTCAGATCTTCCACTGCTGAGGGTCATCACAGGGGCAAAGGCAGAAGAGGACTTGGACCTGAGCACGTCACAGCTCCAGCAAATCCATTGCTGTTACTGCTGTCACTGCTTTAAAATACTAGCAGCAAGGATGTGTTCATATCTAATTTTTAAATCTGATTCTTAATTAAGTTGTTTTATGGAGAGGAGTGTCAGGGATGGCAGAGGAAGGTAATACTTACTAGAGAAGTTTTAAGTTACTTCACTGGTTTTGCTGTGTTTTTTGGTTTGTTTTTTTTTTTTTTTTTCCTTTTTTTAGAGATCAGGTCTGTCTTATTTATAAAGTGTCCAATTTCAGTCTAAAATAAATAGAAAATTCATTCTGATACTGAATGGTGAATGATCAGTGTGAGTGATCCCCAAATAGGTTCATGAAAGTTTCTCATTCAGTTGAAAGTTGAGTTCAGGGAATGAAGTGTTAAATGCAAACAAGAACTGAAGGCTGTACTCATCACTAAGTGTACTTTTTCCTGGATTTTCTTTTTTTTTTTTTTTTTTTCCTTTTTGCTGTACTTAAATTACAAGTGAAAGCTACCAAATGCTCGTATTTCCATGGCTGTCCCATGAGTAGATCTTTCATCTCTGTGCAAAATCAAGTGTTCCACAGGAGAAGTCTGAGCACACAGCTGATTCCTGTGATTTGCTGCTGCATTTTTTAAATACTTGTGCATGTTAATGTGCACAAAAATATTACTGAACTGTTAAGAAAATCTAGTGTGGCTGAAAAATAGCAGAGAAGGGCTAGAATGGGTTTTTTTATGTGCCAACGTGGTGCTGGTGGCTGACAAATGGATGTGAAAGACTGTCAGAAAATGTGGTGTTGAATTGTGGAGAAACAGGTGATAATGATGTTAATAAATGAGTTCATTATGATCATATTTAAATAATGTCCATGTAAATCATGCTAGTCCTCTCCATTTTTTTTTTTTTCCTTTTTGGAGCCCCCTTGTATGTTATTTAAAAAAGAAGGTGAAATATTTGGGATTTGTGAGCAGTTACTGGGCAGTGGACACCAGGCAGAGCCACTGGGCAATAATGCCACCTGAATAACCACTGTGACAGTCTGGAAATTCAAGAATTCAGATTCTCCTCTGTTTCCTACAGATGCACAGAGGTTATTCCTTCCACATTTAATTCGAAATCCATTCTGCATTTTTCCTCTATTTTTCCTCTGTGCCTCTGAGTTCTCTGTCAGCACGCAGCAAGGTACAAGTGACTTTCTTTAAAATATCTTTGTTCTGAACTTAGAGATGAAGATCAGATCAGACTTTTTTTTCCCTGTATACTTTTCTTCTGGTGCTTTTGGAGGGATGAAGCAAAGGCCTTTCAAAGCAGATTGGCTTCATTCCAGCACCAGACAATGCATTTGATTATGAGGCCCCAAGATCAAGGCAGCTTCTCGAAACCAGCCTCAACTTCAAATAAAGCACGGCTGAGAGGTGCAGATTGGTTTGATCTGCATCTTTGTGTGCATCCATCTCATGGAGGGTTTTTTTTCCTCCAGTGGAACATTAGAGGACTTCTTCCAAAGTTCACTTTTCCAAGTTGACAGTAGAATTAACACTCCATTCTGTACTTCCTATTATTCCTTTGTTTCTTGACTAATTATTGCTGTTCCACAGGAATTAACAAATGTCTCAGTTTTATATAGAGACAGCAGGAATGGCCAGTGAATCATCAGTTCCTAAAATCTCATTTGTTGAAGACATTAGACCAGTGAATACAAACCCTTAGCTTTTGTTTTGGTTTTTTTTTTCAGTAAGGGTCAAAGTTTTTACATCTCTTGACAATTCTCTCTCAATTTTTTTCTTCATGGCTCAAGTGGGAGGTGGTGTGATACTTCAAACACCTGATTTGTGAAGGCACTCGATTAAGAATCTCAGCTCTTACATTTTTTACATGAAAGAGGCAATGAGAAAAGAAGTGTACTTATCTTGCTGCTGCAGTTTAGCATTGCCATTGTGCTGCCACAAATGTATATAGTATATCATATTTTGATTTTTGAATATCACTTCTTGCATATTTCCATTCTATTTTAGTGAACTGGAGGCAAGGTGATGAAATAGCAAATCTGAATGAGAAAATGGGCAGAGAGACTGAGAGGCAAATCTGTGACACAAATTGTTATTTCCTCAAGCTGTTAGATAAGGCAGAACCAAGAAAGCAGGCAATAAAAGCAGACCAAAATGGAAAAACAGGAGGTTATTGACATATGATCTAAATTAAAACACCTTGTGTTTACTGAAAACAGTCTTTCATTTTTTTAAGCATTCCGTTTCTGCCAGTTTCAGAAATTAATAAGTTGTCCACTGTCTCCAAAAGAATTTAACACTTCAGTGTCTGTCCATTATTGCATATGCTGTCTTTTTTAAACGGAGAAGCACAGGAGACATTTAATGCTTTCAACATCTCTATTGCCTAATTCTGTTCTTTGAGTCAGAATACTACTTATTAACCTTTTCTTCTAACTTGGATATTTACTTTTTTGTTTAATGGTAGTAGCAAAAAGACTGAAAAATGTTAAAGTAATAATGTCTGTTAAAGTATTACAAATAAAGCCCTCTGCCACCTTCCATCCACAGCCCACAGCCCCCTTCTCATGGGATTTAACACAACGACTCTCCGACCTCAGTGTCTGCTTTGGATACAATCTCTGCAGATTAATAAAAATCAATGGAATATTTACCTTAATTGCACTCCAGCCTCTTTCTTTTAATCATGTTTAATAGATCTAACAGCAAGTGCTGCTTCCCACTAGTGGTTTTCTCATTAGCACTCAATTGGAAATAAAACTTGAGGATGAAGGTTGGCCCCTAAAGCAGCAGAGAATTTTAGGTAATGTTTCCTGGGCTTTGCACAGAAAATTCCTAAAATAAAAATAAAATGTCAATAAAAGCCCTATCAGAGGGTCACTGAGGCTGGCACAGGGCTCCCAGGCTGTCTGTCCCCTCTCCCTGCTCAGAGCAGGAGCACCCAGAGCAACCAGCCCAGTCCCTGGCCTTTGTCCAGCTGAATTTTGGATATATTTAAGGAGCCTCCACGACCTCTTTGGGCAACTTGCTCCACTGCTTAACCACTCTGGTCTTAAAGAAATTGCTTTTTCTTTTGTGTTGAAATAGAATTGTTTGTATTTCACTTGCTTGTGGTGAAGGAGCTCTTGTATGAGAGATGCCTTAATCCCCAGATCACATGGCTGCAGCAGGCAGAGCTTTCCCAGCAGCTCAGGGAGGGCATCCTGCCCCTCTGCTCAGACCTTTGGGGCACACCTGGGGTCCTGTGCCCAGTTCTGGACTCCCCAGGACAAGGGGACATGGACAGGATCCAGAAAAGGTTGAAAAAGAGAAGGAAGGGGATGGAACATCCCCCTTATGAGGAAAGGCTGATGGAGCTGGGAAAGGAAATCAGTACCTGGGTTTGATTCAGTCGTCTCCCAAGTGAAGTTGTAAACAAATGTGGAATTTAAAGGAGGATTAAAATATTTTGATTCATTCCATTCTGCATGTTCAATATCAATAGCTTCATTCCAGAGAGAACAATCTAAATAAAGTAGAGAGATCAGGATTAGATCAGGATCAATGTCCAGTTCAGGATAACAACAGTATTTACTTGGGCTGACTGTCTGCATCCACTTTTCTACGGTTCCACAGAAGTAATGAATTTTTAACTTTCTTTCAGTGTCTGCAGGTGGTGTAAAAAGCTCACTACTGCCATTGGGAGGTAAGAATGAACATTAAAGATGGTTCTGTCTAATTCCATGTTTATGTGTATATATAAGGAAAGTATGCATATACATATTTTGCATGAGGAGTCTATCATTATCCACCAAAACTTTAAAACTTACTTTCAGGCAAATTCAGGACTTCTTTATTGACTCTCCATGTATGTACAAAGAAAAAGCTCTTAGCTGCACTGAATAATCTCCTGATATTTTCCTCATAATGGTAAAATTTTGATCTTTAATGTAGATTTTGAAATTTATCTTATTTATCAGCCAGTTCACTGGCTTCATGTTGTACACTTCAAGCAAGAAAAGTCACCAAGGAATTTTGTAAAAGTTGTGGTAGTTCAGAAAGGTAAACGTCAGGCCAGGTTCATCTCTTGTTCTCAAATCTTCCCAGCATTAAAATTGATGAAGAGAGGATTTATCAGGAGGAGAAGTACTCGGCCATAACATGCAGGAATCCAGAGCCCCATGCATGTCCTCATTTGTCTCTGTCTTTAGTCATTTGTCATTTATGGTCATTCCAGCTTTGTGCAGCCATGGCTCGAGTTCTGTTTAGAAAGAGCTCTCAGTGCACATTTGTAGAACCCCCTCTGAAATCTTTGAAATGTAATGAATCTCTGCAGTCTCAAATTTACACTTTAATTTATGCAGGCCAGAGCATGCTATTATGTACTGTCTTCATTCTTTCTTTCAGTGAAAACATTTTTTTCCTAAGCAGGAAAACAAAATTTTGTCCTATTTATTTGTTTGTTTGTTTGTTTCCCAGAGAACAAAGTACTTGAAAATAACTTGAATTGTCAACAGCAATCTTGTGAATTTTCATAGTGCTTTATATGAGGGTTAATCTCCTGATAAGAATCAATGCAGCTGATCATCTGATTAATTGAACTAAACTGCAATTAGGTGCTAATGAAGATCATTTGTAAGCATACAGAATGCATGTAATTCTTAAGTTTGATTTGTAAAGCTTGACACTTTTCTGTTCTACTGATTTTTAGTTTTCTCTTTGTTTTGTTTGGGTAGGTTTCAATGCTGCATTTCCTGTTTGGAAAGAAATAGAGAGAGTAGAAAGTGAAAATTGTTTTGTAAGGAGGTTGAAACACGGCTGTGAACATCTAAAAGTGTGTTGGAAATTTGTTTTACTCCCTGATGGATGAGGAGGACAGAAAGGTATCTGAACCAAAGGTTATGCCAGGAGAGCACCCTTCAGCTGCCAGCTGCTCCTTGTAGGAATTCCCACAGGGAGCAGCTCTCCTTAAATTGAAGGTGTTGGAGCAGAGTCTCCTTCCAGCAGCTTGGTGGGTAACATCCCCTCAGAGGCAGGGGAGGAGAAGGCAGGGTGCTCTTGATGCCTTGTCAAGGCTGCCCTGGAACAGAGGCTGGGCAGAGCTAAAGAAGAAAGCAGGGATTCATTAAAAGGGCTCAGTGGATGCACCCTGGGCAGCACAAGAGCCCAGCCACGGCAGCACCCGAGATGAACCAAAATGGTCCCAAATGCATGACCGGTCATGAGGTCTCTCACTTTGATAATTTCTGGTCTACTAGTATATAGGTTAATTGTCTAATTAATAATTGTATAATTATTATATAGTTAATTGCCTAATTATAGCTTTAGGTTTGCAGTCCCATCCTTCTTGTTTTTCTCTCTTCTCAGCCCATGTTGTTTATGCTCTTGGGCCTGAGATTTGGACCGTTTGTCCTTGGTCCCCAGCTACAGAAGGAATTTTTTTGTGTCCCTGCTCTGCGCAGAGAGCTTATTATCCTTTAATATGAAACTCAGACCCACACACTAAAGCAGCACAGAATCTGAAAAATATAAAAGCTAAAACCTGAGGCACCACTCTCCAGGCTGTGCTGGTTGGGTTTGGTCAGCCTTAAGAGGAGAAGCCAAAAAGAGCATCCAAACCAGAATAATTTAGGTATTTTGATCCTTTGTAATATCTGGTTCAAAATAAGGAGCAGAGATTTGTGAGCAGAAAACTATAACTAGTCTTCGGGCAGCTTGGTGCCTGTTAGAAGCAAAAATAATAACCCATACTTAAAAAATGATAAAACCAAATCAAGTCTGAAGAGAGAAAACACTCAAATCCCATTAAAAATCAACGGGCTCTGATTTCACTCACACAAACAAGGATTCTTGTTCATGAAATTAAAGGTAATTGACATTTGTTTTCTTGTTTGGTTTAAATTTAAAATAATGATGCAGAGTTAATTCTCTGCTGTCTAATATCTGAGTCTTACACACACACAAAACCACAACATTCTCATTTGCACCAGGATTGCCAGTTAATGATTTTGATCAGAGAATTGCACTGTGGTTTCATTAACTCCAACAGAAACTTTTGGCTTTTGTGCTTATGCCAGTTATAATTTGTTTTGATAATGGCAGGAGTTGCTGTACCTATCTTAGGGCCATTTCTCACTGGAAAAACAAGATATTGAGTAGTTCTGTTCAGCACAGTTACTGTTGCTCAAAGTTAGAGTTAAGCATAGTTCTGTGCTTTCAATAACGTGAATTGCTTGAAAATACACATAATTACAGAGGACTCAACCTTTCTTTAGTATGGGTTAGCATCCTGCTCTGTCAATAAGGCAATAATAATAATAATAATAATAATAATAATAATAATAATAATAATAATAATAATAATAATAACTTGAAAAAGTAGCAAAGCCATTTTGATACCATGATAAATGTTTCAGATAAATTGCTGGCTTATGCATTGACCTTCATGACAGTGTTGGACGATTACACCCAACTTGTCAAACAAAACAACAGCTTATGAGCTCAAAAAATTAAATTACCTCAGCATATTTTTTAAAAATGGGGAGAAAGGAAAGACAATAAATGCAAGTCACTGTTCAGGTCGTGTCTTTATTAATAGCATGTCATTAAGCAAACTAAAAAAGCGTGAACTGTGCCATATTTAGAGATTAAGTGGGAGCAGAACCTCATTAGCTGTACCAGGAAATCTCAGTCAGATGGTGGCTGGGCTGGGAGCACTTCACTGAGTACATCTGTAGAGTCCATCCTGATTAAAGGGTCACGCAGAGAAAAAAGGCACCCCGAGCACTGCAAAACATTGGGCTGGCTTGGGCTTGGGGAGGGATTAAGGAGCTCCAGATCTCCTCCAAAATGGCCTCAAGCAGTTCCAGTGGTGAGAAGAAATAAAACATAGGAAAGGGTAGGCACAACAGCATAGAAAAGCCTTGATTTTTTTGAATATTTGATATTTTAGCCTAATTTATTTTGAGATATAAGTGGTGGCATCACTGCAATGGACCAAATCTTTGGACCCAGACTTTGTATAAAATAAGAGTAATTTCTTGGCTTTGCATATCAGGCGTGTTCCTTTTGCTCACATCAAGATCTTGAGAGCAAGGAACACAATTTTAAGCAACACACCACAAACTGGTGGGAATTTGTGCAACTTCTGCTGTAATTTGGATGAAATAAATTGCTGATGACTCCAAGACGTGCCTCCCATAGTTAGTAAAATATCCAAGTATTACCCAAGTCCTTCCCTCAGCAGGAGCAGATGATTAGGTTTTTGAACAAGAAATACCTTTGACTAGGAGAGATTAAATCTATTTCTAGAACTATAACATTTGCTAATTGACCCCATGGAGTTCAAGCTCCCCACAAGAGCTGGCAGGTTACCAGCCAGGTTTTTTTCAGAAGGGAATCCAGCATGAGCCACCATTGCCTGTCTATGGTCCAGAAATACTGCAGTCTGTCTTACAGCTGAAATTTTTACACATTTCAGTAGCTGATGAGTTTTATAATCAGTAAAGATGTCCCAATCCTCTAAATTGTAAACTCTTTTAAATAACTAAATTCCCTGCGTCTATACACTGTCCATAAAGACAAATAAAATGTAAATATTTCTCAGCTGAAATGCAGAACTGCTTAATGTCTCTCCTGGTGCCATATTTTACTTCAGCTGTGTCTGACTGCACATTGTCCTACCTATAAATAAAGTCATTAGATTGTCCACAGAGCCTTGCAGACATGTCTATAATCAGCCGTGTTATAATCCGAGCACTTTCTGCATTGGGAGTTTGATCTATACAAACACGAATACAATAGTAGAGGGATTTTAAAAGTCAAATAAATGTCACAGGAGTGCAGTAGTAAATGTGTCCAAGGAATGTGCTACCTTAATTGAAAATTCAAATTACTGAGCATTGCTCCTTTTCAATAAAACATTCAGTGCTGTTGAATGAAAAATCAATAGCTGCTTTATAGTGCATTTTTCTTAAGCAGTAGGCAAGAACTCAATTCCCCTTCAAAGGATTTTTATTCTTCTACCTTTAGTATTTACTTCTCTCCCTCTCTTTCTCTCTCTCCACAGCAGAATGGTCTTCAGATTCTTTTGTAAGCCAAAACATACTTCACTGGCAAAATAAAACCAGAGCATGTGGTATTCAAATTTGTTAGCTATTGTTGTAGTTAAAGTCATTATAAAGTCAGGTGCTTGGTCCCCTCTCTTTTTCCTGAGTGAACACTTAATTTAGACTGTGCCTACTGAGGTTTCAGGAAATACTCTAGTTCACATTGGGATAGGATAGGATTTAATTTTAAGGCAGGAGCTTTGACATTCTTCTAGGGTAATTTGAGATTTGTCCTTGATATTCAGAGGAAAAAAAAAAAAAAAAAAAAAAAAAAAAAGAACAAATTTGTAAAAGCTCAATAAGAAATGGTAAAAATGCGCTGGAGATTTGTAAAGGAAAATTGAAAGGAAATTGTAAATGCCTGCTAAAGCAGAGATCTTTGTGGAATGTGAGGTTCTTGGGGAAGATTCTCCATGATGCTTGAAAGAGGCTGAGAGTCCTCCCATTGCCTTTGGTGTTTGCTGTGAGCATTGACAGCTTCCATGGGGGCAGGCTCTGTGTGAAGGGCCCAGCTCCTGGTGTCCCCTTCTGTTGTCATGGGATTCCCTGGGAGGGAGCACAGGGAGTTTTTGTGCTCTGCTGTTGGTACCTGCCCCTTCTCCCCTCCTCTTCCTGCACACCTGGGGGCCAGTGAGGCTTTCCAGCAAGTCAGCCTGCAGCTTTGTGCCTCTGGGAGAGGACCCACCACATTTCTGGGATTCCTACCCCAGCTGTGTCCCAGCAAACACTCTCATCTCCAGTGTGGAAACTGCTGCAATAATCTGCTCCACAGTGATGAGAAACATTTCAGATTTGCCATATAACTTATGGCAAGAAAAGCCCTCGTGTTACAAACTGCTGTGCATGGAGGCTGTTGGGAGTTTGAAGTCAAAATTATATTAATCTTTGAGGGTAAGTATGGAGGAGGTCATTAAATTCCAGCATATAAATCACAAATATTGATTATTGCTGGTACTTGAATACGTAGTGTCACTACATATGCCATAGCCTGAAGTTGTGAATATATTGCACATTCCCACAGCTTTTTGAATTAATTCTGAGCATCCGTTGTTTTCTAAGAGAGAAGAGAGCAATGACAGTAAGTGTTACTTAGAGCATAAGCTCCCAGGGAAATGTGCCTTGCTAAAAGACCAGGAATGAGCTTTAATTTAGGTTTGCAGATCAAAATAATTCCTTGGAACATAGATGAAAACTGTGTGTGCCAGGATGGACTCGTTCATTTAAATGGAACTTGTCCTTTCCTAGCTTTGCACTGATATCACTTAGTAACAAGGATCATTAGTCTCTGAGCTAAAAATGAGACCAGGAAAAGAGCCAGTTCAAAGTATGCATTACAGCAGGAAAACCACTGCTGCTGCATGTGCTGGAAATACCACTGCCTTTCCCCAAGATGAAGATTGCTTCTTCAGCTCAGCCTTGTTGTTGTCCCCAGTGCCAGAAGCAGCTGCCTTTTTTTTTTTTTCCCCTTTTCCCTTTCCTTTTTGTTTTGTTTTGTTTTATATTCTGCAGCTTTTCCAATTAACAGGTGCTTGTGGAGAAGGATGAGCAGGCTTAGAGACCTAAAAATTCAAAAATGCTTTAGAGACTGGGTGTGTGGGCTGATGCTGAAATTCTCCCATGTGTAGCAAATCATGAAGAACTTATGGCTGGCCAGCCAGAGGCAGAATCTAATCTGTGTGTGTGGTAACAGATGTAAATTCTGGAAGCTTTTTCAGTATCTTATACAGTTTGTTTTCAACCAGCTCAAAATGAGAGCTTGATTTTTGACTCATCAGTGAAGTCAAAGAGTGATGAAAGAACCGAGTCTGTTATTTTCTTCACTGCACAAAGTCAGTGTCCTTAAGTGACTTCTGACTTTTTCAGTCAACATATGATGCTGTTCTCTCTGTGCTGAGCATACCCAAGAGGGGCAAATGGAGTTCGGGGCAAGTTTGCTCTGCCTCTCCCTCCTCACCTCCCTGGCCTCCACGCCAGAGACTGCTTCCAGCACGGGGTGTACTGCCCAGGATATCCTGGGAGAAGTTGGCTCTTGGGTCACCTCTGTGTTGTGATCCTGTCCTGGTTCACCTCTCAGAGGCAGAACAAGTTCCTGTCCCTGGCCTTCCTGCAGCCCTGCTAGGTGTGCTCCCAATCTGAGCATCCTGTTTAGGCTGGTGTCTAAAGCAAAGCCAGGCACAGTTCTGCTCCAGCCCTGCCCAGTTTGGGGACATCTGGCTCCATCCGAGTCCCTCTGCTTGGTGGTGGGAAGAGGAATTTGGGATGGAGGGGGCTGAGGGAGGGAGGGAAATGATGCAGGATCATTCTTTCTGTGACATGGAGATGTGACTGCAGCATCATCCCAGCCTCCCAAGGTGCAGACAGACACAGCGTTGCTGCCCTGGAACAGAGTTTGTTTAATTTCTTTCAGGAAAATTTCCAAGCTTTTTATTCTCTTCTGAATCAATATGAAAAATAGTTATTTGTAAAAGCAGCATGTGAAGGAAGAGTTTCTAGCTGGAACACGTTCCTAATATTTACTGATTTGGATGTTGAAATATTTTTTTTCAGTTTTATTTTTTTCCCTAGGAAAATCTATTTTATTTCACAGGAAAAAAAAAAATAAGAAAAAAAATAGAACATGGAAAACAATCTCCACCAATTGTAATGGGCCAGAAGAGATAAGCAATGGGGAAAAAATGAAAAAAGGAAGAAATACTTGATAAATGATTGATAAGAGGAGGAGGTAAGGTAGCAGTGAAAGATGGGTGAAATCCCAGTTTGATTTTGATCTGGTCTTGTTAACAAAATAATTTATAGGAATGATCTCTGGAGGGCTATGAGATTATGGGTCATCTTTAAACTTGGCTTAACCTTGAGAAATTTAATTTAAGTCAGTGACTTTGTAAATAAGTTTAATCAAAATACCTTTAATATTTTCCAAATGTAAGTCAGAGATCTATTCCTGAAAAATGGCAAGAGATGCAAAAATAGTAGTAATGGCACCTCTTCTTAGGGAAAGATGTGCAAGTTCTGAGAAGTAGTAAAAGAATGTAAAAGAAATTTAACATTTTATTGATTTTATTTTTAAGACAAAACAAAAAGAAATGCTTTAAGTTTCCCCACATTTATTCTAACCTCCTAAAACTTAGATTTATTTATTTTTACTCTGCTGAGCTGTAGGCTTTCATTCTTTGTGATGCCTGTATCAAACAGGGTAACTGAGAAGTGTTAAAAAAATCAAATTGCTCAGAACATGTTTCCCCAGAGTGACATAAATCCTGGCATTTGAATGTTGTATTCTGTTACCTTACCCTGAGCAGGAAAATGAATGGCTGCAGCTAATACAGAATCCTATTGTGGAGCAATGCTGAACAGCTTCCTCAAAATTAATTTCAGACAAGACAAATGATGTGGAGGAGCCAAGCCAATCCCCCCATGACCTCCCCTGGAGGCTTTTCCAAACTGCCACTGCTCCTGCTTGTAAAGCAAGCGCTGGGAGCTGTCAGGGACGGAGCCAGGCAGCCGGGGCAGGCAGCCAGATCCCGGGGCTGGAGGAGCTCCAGATCCCGCTGCCT
Organism: Motacilla alba alba; assembly: GCF_015832195.1. Lineage (NCBI taxonomy): Eukaryota > Metazoa > Chordata > Aves > Passeriformes > Motacillidae > Motacilla > Motacilla alba. The sequence goes on from NC_052045.1 coordinate 3,227,229, forward strand.
CTGCCAGATGTTTGCTGATCCTCTTCCATGTGTGGGGATGAGGCTTTGGGAAAGAATTCCTGCCACAGCAAAGGTCCCTGAGTAGGATGGTTGGGAATATGGCCTTGCATCAGGTGCCTCTCAAACCCCTGGGGTGTGTGAAGCGCTCCCAGAGATGGCAGGGGACAGAGTAGGAGCCCCACGGTGAGAATTGCCCTGCGTGGGTTCTGTGGGAGGTGTAAACTCAGATATGGCTGCACTGGTTGTTGATATTGAGCTACTTTCTAAGTCTTATGGAACAGATTCATATCTCTTTATATCCTGATTTTCTATTCTGTAAGAAATGTGGATAGAAAGGGAACCTGAGTGGTTTTGAGTCAATGTGATAACTGTTCCAGAGGTTCCTTTTCCCCATTCCTACAAATCCCACAATGTAAGCACCAGAGAAAAAGGAAAAATAGCCAATAAACATTTCACATTGCAGGGGAAGGAATGAATCTATAACACCAAAATGTTTATTCTTTCTGTTAATTCTTTTCTCTCTGTTAAACAATTTTAATTTTTGCCCTCCTCAAGCATATGGGGCATTATAGCTGATTTTAGAGCCTATGCATGGCTTCGTTCTGCCTGGTTTCAACATAGCCAGAACGAAAAGTGCTAAACTGCATTAAGTATTAACATCAGAGGGTGGCCCAGCAGACCACATGCAGCTTTTAATTAGACACATGCAATTGTGTGTGAGCTGGCTGGCTTGCACAGAGTTAAATGAGAGCAGTTTGACCTTCTGGCTGCCGAGTGCTAAATGCTGTGGCACTCAAGCCATGGTCACACAAGCCACTCTGCTCACCTTCCCATCCAACCCAGCCCAGCGTGGCTCTCGCCAGCTGGGCCAGGTGAACGTTTGGAAAGGTGTGTTCAATAGTAGCCAGACCCCATTCTCTCAATTATGCAGCTTTCACCAGCGCGCTGCACTAAATCATCCTTGCCCAGGGGTGGTATAATTACTGCTGAATAGCCTCGTGCTGAATAACTTAATATACTGGAGGCAATAATTATTCCCAGAATGCAGCTGTTCCACTTTGCCTGTTTACTCATGTTCTTCAGAAAAATTATCCCCTGACTTCAGTGCTCTTCAGGGCACTTCTGGTCCTTGCTTTGAATGTTTTGGTCGCAAGCTCAGCCCTTTGAGAGTAAGCTGAAAGAGTTCCTTAGAAGACTGAAATGGTAATGGAATAAATATCTTCAGTAGCTCTATAGAACATATTTTTAATTCTGTCATGGTCATGCTATTCATTTTAATTTAATCTCTACTGCCAACCCATTTCTTTTGAGTTGCTCAAAATTCATTTTTTGCTGATTTGAAAAAAAAAAAAAAAAAAAAAGCTAAACTTACAAACCCCAATAACCAAGGGTCACTTTTATCTTTAATATTTTAATAACCTATTATAATTTGCGTTTGCAACTGGAGGATTTCCATCAGATTCAGTGCAAGATATTGCTCCATTTCTTTCAGGCCCATGGTCCTTTGCTTGCTTTGTGCATGGAGTGAGTGGGAGCAGCTCATTGCTGTTATCCCCCTCTCTCCACTTAACTGCTTTTGTGACATTTCTGTTCAATAGTGTGGTGATACTGGTGGTACAAGACTTTTCATTGATGTGTCAAAGGCTTTTCAAAAAGTTTATCCTGCAAATGCTGCTCTGACAGGAGAATTTTCTCCAGATGAGAGGCGTTAGTTTTTCAGAGTGGCATTAACATTAACCCTCTGAAGGGTTTAGCAATTGAAAATGTTCAAGACTCTAAGCTATTATTTTGTATAATTTTAATTATTTAAAATCTGCATCTCAGGGAAGTGATTTTGAAAATTTTGCCTACTTTCCATTGGAAGTGTTCAGTTTAGAGTTTTAAATGTGTAGTGTTGGTGTATCAGTTTGTGTCTGACAGTCTGGCCTCAGTGTTGTGTGTTAATTATCTTGAGAAATAACCTTTGGATCTCACCGTGATTTGACAATTAATTTTCACTTAATTTTGTTTACTATTGTCTGGCTTTAAGATGTGAAAAATACCCATATGAGAGGAAACAAGGGAATTAAGAGTTAAGTCTATACAGACTCACACTAAGCTGTCTGAAGATGGCCCTTGTGACCTTGGCAGTGTTTATTTGCCCAAGGTGCAAAACTCCTTGTGTGTGAACCCCAAAGTGCATTTCTGCACTTCTGTGCATGTTTAAATGTTGCAGCAAACAGTTAAACTCCTGAGAATAAGTGGGGAATGGATTCTATTACTTCAGCAGGCACTCATTCTAAACCATATTTGCTTATAACCTTATCTGAATAAAGGCTGCCCTGGTTCTGAAATCTATAATGTTATTTCATTACCCTCACATTCAAACACGCATACAAATCTGACAAGCAGGAAATTCATTGGCTGAAAGCAACTTCCACTTCAGCAGCTGTATCTATTTTGGTTTATTGTCTTGGAGGCTGTGTCAACGAGCATCCCTATTCAAGTGTTCAGTATTCAAGTGCTGAAGTTTTTGATTGGAAGCAGACTAATATTAATCTTCAGTTATCAAAAAGTCTAATTCATCATCTATTTCCCCAAGTCCCCAGTAAAAAGAGCAGCTTTTTTTTTTTTCTTTTGTAAGTCTGACAAAAATTCATTTTTATTTGCTGAAGTAAGATTTTATTTAAACAAAATCACCACCACCAGAACAGGATATGAAACTAAAGAACTTAACTATCAGATGTTATGGCATGTGAAATCAAAAGCATTCTCTGCACCTTGGAGACCAGACCTACCAGACCAAAGTCAGGTAAACTAATTAGTGTTGAGCAAAGAACATTCTATATATTATGGCTCTCTGGGCTAATTTCACTCCTTTTGAGCTACTCATTATATAGAACTCCTTAAATCAGTAGGACACAAGGCACTGTACTGAGAGCAAGGTCAGTGAAACCAGACTCTTTTGGGATATAATGAATGGAGACAGAATTCTCCAAGGGACCTTCCTAATGTATGTCAGGAGCACAACAGATCACTGAATAGTGATTATGTATCTGTACTCTATTTTTTTTTTTTTACCCCCAACTGCTGTTTCCATATTTTCTTTTCAGACATTTCTAAACTGAATTTGATGGTTTAACAGGAAATTCTCATTATCAAACTCTCTCTTCAAGGTGCACTCATAAAAAAAAAAATCAGGAATATGTTCCTGTTGGGTTAAAAATTGAAGTTGATGAGCAGTCATCTAATATGGCATGGATTCCTTATTTTATGGAGGTATGTTTATTATGGATATCCTTAATTACAGAATTCCTTCATGTGGGCTGTCTGAACACGCAGGAAGAGTCCAATAAACTCTTCACAGGCAGTAGAGCTGAGCTGCTGACTCATCCCAATCTATATTTTATCTTTGTTTATCTCTAGTAAAGTCTGTGTCTCAGTGCAGAGTGAGATAACACATCCAACTCATCCCAGATGCATAAGCAGAGAGAGACTATTAATTCTTTCAGGAAACACAAGGAATAGGCAGGACTTATTTTGAATAAAAGAAGAATTGATTGTTTTCAGCAAGAAATGGAAAAAGCCAAAGTAGATTTGTATAATTTATAAATAAATACTACATCTGCTGCTAGCCCCTAGATAGTCCATCTCAATAGTTGCAAGAGTTTTGCTTTGGGGTTTAGGTGGTATTTGTCAAAAATATTTCAGTTAAGAAAATGGAAAAAAGAAAAAAAAAAATCATATAAAATTTCTGGAAATCATATAAAATTTCTGGAAATCATATAAAATTTCTCACTGACTGTGTGTTTTGGATGCATAGATGTTTGTTGAGTCTTAAAAGTTAATGTCATGTAAAACCAGGCAAGAAAACAAAAATGAATAGTGCACCCTAATACAAATTATGCATTAGATTTCAGAGATGTGCTTGACCCATCAGTATCTACTAACTCTGCAGAATCATTTTTGTTCCTTTGCAGAAACATTTTTGTTCCTTCAGATTTATTTCCTATATGAGAAGCATGACTTGTCCATACTGAGGATGAGATACAAATCTTTTTTGTTATACAAAGCACAAATTGGTAATCTGGAAGAAGCAAATATCTATATACATTTCTGATTTATGTCTGAAGACAAATATGAGGAAAATATTTCATTTAGCATAACTTTGTCAGTGTTTTCCAGCTGCCTTCAGTCACAGAGGCACATGCACCAGTATGGTCCAGTCTGTCTCTAATGATTTTTGATGTGGTTATCCTTAAGAAGCTATTTTTCTATGAACTGCTAAAAGATTTTATACCCTGAAGTACCTCTACTTTCACCATTCATAACTAAATTGGAACACTCAATTTTGAAGTAATAGTTAGTGTGATTTATTATTTACCAAGGCAGCAATGAAGAAATGTATTTGAAAAGAAGCCAGTAGCAAATTACAATCGATTTGCACAATATAACAAATAAAATGTTTTAGGGAGGCAGACTTGCTGCTTGAAATGATACGTGATCCATAATAATATTTCCAAGATGTCTGCTTCGTTATTACTGTCAACAATTCATTAATCACCTTCCTACAAAGAAAGCAACTCCCCCTTCCCCCTGGTTCAGACACCTAAGAAAGTGCAGATTGTGGCTCTGGGATTTGCACCCATGTTGTGCAAAATGTTGTTGTTTCAGGAAAATAAACACACAGAACTTGTAGGTGGCCATTTATGTGCCTTTGGGGTGAAGGCAGGGAAAATTACTTATCCTGTGATGGACTCACAATATGATTATGGCCATATATATATATATTTATGGCTGCTTTCCAATAAGGTAAAAGAGTTTTATATATATATGATTTTTATAAGCAAAAAAAGAGGAAAGATTCAAATCACAGAATCAGAAATTTGGGTTTGGAGGGACTTTAAGATCACTCGGTTCCAACCCCCTTCCCATGTTTTACTGAACATTTTCCTCCTTGTTTCCTTCCTGAGCAAGAAAAGGAATCAGAAGCCCAAGGAAAAAAAAAAAAAGTTCTAGCCCAGTGATAGTAATGTGCCTAAATGAGGTAGAGTACGAAATAAGGTTTGTTGAATTCTCTGCTGCTTGCTTTGGGTATTTCTCAGATTGTGTTGGACATTTCACTGCATCCTTGAGAAAACACAGAAGAGTTGCAGAGGCATGAATTTTCTGCTTCTAGTAAAGCCTAAATGAAAGATTAGATCAACAGAGATGTTTAGGCATGCAAAGATAGAGATAAATGCTGACAGGATCATCAGAAATCCCATGTTTAGGCCAGTGAGTTTATTCAGAATTAAGTGCATTATCCATGTAATTCACTTTTGAAGATAACATCCATCACCAAGCTGGATGCTTAAATGCCACTGTAAATCTGGACCAAGTTATTCTTGTTGGTAACCAAGACTGGGGAAAAAAAACAACTACAAAACTGAAAGAATGCAATGGTACAAATAGAGCTACCGCTTTATTTTGTCCTTGAACAAAACAGAGGCTGCTTTCTAAACAAAGCTCATTACTGTAGAAGAGATCATTCTGCCAAAAACACGGAGTAGTGCACTAAGTTATCTAAAAAGCCTCAGGAACTTCATGGCCAGACAGCACAATCTGTTCAGGCAGCCCTTTGATATGCTATCAGCAGACACAGAGCAATCTAGCTGTGCCTGTTCCCTCTATCACTCTCCCAGACTGTTGCTGCTCCCTGGGTTCTATTTCTGTGCATATCCATTCATTTAGGAACCCTTAATGGATTTCCCTTACACGAATTCATGCAATCCATCCTCAACCAGCGCACAGACAGGGTGAAAAGGTGGGGTTAGAACCCTTCATTCGATCAAACTGAGCTGGAAACTGCAAAATGTGACATTAGGAGCAATTAATTTAACCATCAGCAGAAGGGTTAACTACTGTTCTTGCTATGTTGTGCTCCTCGCAGAATAAAAATAACAACTGGGCACTACATCAGGACTGCTGAAGAACAAAAGGGTAGAAGCTCCTCATTCAAGTAAAACAAGTTGCTTTCCAAGTGATGGAGTGAATAAAAGCTCTGTCAAGATCTGTAAGAACGTTTGCTGAGGCAGCTGTGGCTGAGCAGCCTTTTTTTGTAGCTCTAAACAAGCACAATACTTATGCATTAATATAATTGCTGCTATTCATTGTCTTCATTCAAGGTGCTTCAGGGGAGGCAATGTGAGGATAAACAGTATGAAAGAGCAGAACATCACAGGGCAATGCCTTCCAAAATTTTCTTAATCATTGAATTTTGATTTGCACAAGAAATCTTTCATAGGAGAAAGGGCTGCACTGATTTTTTTTATTTTTGTTTGAATGCAAGTCATTTGCTTTTGGAGGTCCTTTTCATGGGTTTTTCCAGTCTTTAATTTTGGAATTAAACTCTGCCACTTGGATAAGGCAGACAGGCAGCTAATTAGCCAAGAAATGGGCATTGAGAGCTCTTGGAGAAAAAAAAAAAAAAAAACAACCCACGCTTTTGTAAGTAAAATGATTGCTGAGGATATGGTATTGATTTGATAGTTTTGCAGCTGAAAATGTTTGCTAATTGGAGAACCAATTCTGTATTTTTATTCTCAGCACAGAATCAAGAAGCTTCTGAATTAAGCATCAAGAGCAAATACTTGCTGAAGGAAAAATGAATCCAATAAAAGCCCAGGATGTGATGCTGGGTGACACAAGAACCTGGCAGTTGTGCTCTGGGCATTCTAAAACTGCCCTGGACATGGACAGGTAGAAATAATCCTAAATATTAATCCAAAATTAATATCAATGGATGCTAGTAGGCAATTATTGCTGGCCAAGTTAATAACATTTTTCAGCTCTTGTTTTCATCAAAAGGGTCCCTGGGTTTATAAGTCCATCTGTCAGAGTGATTAACAAGGAGATATAAAACCTTCTGATGTGCTGCCCTTGCTTTCACAGAATTTTCTCTTTTTCTGACAAATCATTCTGATAGAAAGAAACTGGTAAAAGGATAAGGGGTAAAAGGGAGAACTAAAAATGTTAGATGTTTCTTCAGAGCCTTAAACATTCCGACAAAATATCTGAACAATATGAGAATTAGTTTCGATTATTTTTTAATGGATACCTTTTTTCATTTCCCTCTATATGTATTTCATCAGGCAGTGTTAATCGGGTGTCAATGCAATATTCAGGAAAGAGAAATCCCACCCCTGTTCTGTTTCACATGTCATTCAAACATTCAAAAGTGTTTGGTGATCTACGGGAGCTGAATATTTGCAGTCTGCTGGTAAGGGCTGACAAATGACACCAATCCCTTCCTCACATCTCTTTGAATTTTCTCAGGTTTGTTTGGCTTTGGTTTTGTTGGGGGCTTTTAATAAATTTTGCTTTCTATTCCACATAAGGTATTGATATTTCTGAAAAAGTGCCAGCCACTACCTGGAGTAATTTCAATAAATATATGTCCAGCAATTCAAGAAGAAAGAAGGGCTGAAGTAAATCCACCACCACCTTGCTGCCAGCCTGCTCCCTGCTTCACACCCCTCCACCACCAAAAATAAGTTATCGATGGAGCTCTGGGATGCATCCCAGGAAGATAACATAAAATATAGAGGTATGAATAAATAAGAGAGTGCTTGTTTCTTCCAATGTGTGTGCTTTGTGCTGGTTTATGTTGCTTTCATATCCCTCCCTTCACCCCTACTGTCTCATTTCTTTTATTAATTGCTTTGCTTTTCCTCCCCTTCTTTTTTTCTGGCCTTTCTTCTGCAAAAGCATAACTTTTGTTCTACTCATTCATTTTTGCTCATTCATTTTTCTTTTCATCATTGTCTTTTCACTGTGTAAGTCTCCTTTCCTTTACCCCAGTGAGATTTTTTTTTCCATTCTCTCATTTCACTTCTTGTGATTTGTCTGCCCCTCCTTCTGGGTCTAATTCTTCCAATTTCTTTGTCATTGAGCTCTGTCTCAGTGACCCCCTTGCTCTGCATTCTACCTCTACTCTTTCTCTTTATGGCCTTCTACAGAACTGATTTAATCCTTTTCTCTCCTCCACAGTGCACAGCTGGGACCTCCAGCTCAGTCTCCTGATCTTTATAGAATCCCAGAACATCCTGTGGTGGAAGGACCCATCAGGACCATGGAGTCCAACTGCTGGCACAGGACACTGCAGGAGTTCCATCTTGTGAGAGCATTGTCCAGATGCTCCTGGAGCTCTGGCAGGTTTGGTGCAGTGCCCATTCCCTGGGGAGCCTGGTCAGTGCCCAGCCACCCTCTGGGGGAAGAACTTTCTGATATCCAACATAAAACTCCCTGACACAACTTCAGGCCATTCCCTCGGGTCCTGTCCCTGGTCACAGAGAGCAGAGATTGGTGTCTGACCCTCCTCTCCCCCTCACGAGGGAGTTGTAACTGTGGTGAGTTCTCTCAGTTTCTTCCATGTGAACAAGCCCAGCACCCTCAGCTGCTCCTCAAACTCTTCCCCTCACGGCCCTTCACCATCCTCATTGCCTTCCTTTGGATGCTCTCTAAGAATTTTCTATCTTTTTTGTTAATTTGGTGCCCAAACTGCCCCCAGCGCTCGAGGTGAGGCCTCCCCAGTTCGGGACCATCCCCTGCTGCTGTTCCTGATGCCCCCCAGGACATGGATGTCCCTCCTGGCCTGCAGGGCACACAGGCGACACATCCCACTTGCTACCTTCCTCAGCTGTGTTACATCAAAGGCAGCTTCTGCGCTTCTGGACCCTTCCACCACCTCTCCAGGCTGCACCTACAGCTGCTTTGGGTTGTTCTGGTTGGGCATGAAGCAGACAGAAGGGCCTAAAAGCAGAGTTTCTCTCAGAGGAGGCGGAGGAGCTGCTGCCCTGCTGCTCCAGGGCGCTCTCCCGTCCGTCGGAGCGTGCTGAGGGAGCGGATCCAGCGCCGGGGCCTGCTGTGCTCTGATTGTTCTGCACTTCCCAGAGCTGGGAGAAGCAGAGCGTAATTAGCTCAGCAATGAGGCTTCCCTACAGTTTGGAAGCATTTGTAAATCCCACCGATGGTTTTGTATGGTGAAGGGTTGGTTTTATGTAGAAAGGAAGTTATTGAATTTGGTGTGTCAGTCATAATAATTAGCAAGGCCTGTGCTCGCTGCAGCAGGATGATGGGCTTTGTTTTTTCCCTCTAGGCCTATCAAACTTGGATAACAAATATTTGAAGTTTCACCTGCACATCTAAAACTCTCTTCTCACAGGTGGGATCCATACTGGATCCAAGGCCTGGAGAAGAAGCTGGGTATCCCTAAAATCACTGTGCCTCTGCTGGCCTGTTGGGCGTGATGGCTGCGTCCACTGATGCCATTCAGGTTTTTTTTTCTTTTCTATATTCTCTATATTCTTCACACATATATTTGTAGCTTTGCAGTCTATTGTACTAGTTTTCTCAATTCTTTTCCAGGGCCTTTCCTTAAGCACAAAGACAAAACAAATTCCAGAGCTCCAAGCCCTGGAAGTAAAAGGTCCCAGTCCTCTCTTGCTTTTTCCTGGGAAGCAAGGCTAAGAACAACTCTTTGAGATGCATTCTCATGGACAAAGTACAGCTGGTGCTGAGGGGGGCTCCGGAGAAGGGGCTTGACCTGGGGGGGAATTGCACTTGTCCTCCTAATTGGTGCTTTTTATCAATTATACTAATTTCCTAAAACCTATACCCCTGTGGTGAGTACACCCATGGCTTTTGTGGACATCTTTCCATAACTTCCTCTAAAGGGCTTCAAATAAAGATCCTCTTTTATATCACTACCTTACTAAAATCATCTCGAGTTTCGTTTCCAGGTTAGGAAAACAGCAGCACCACAGGAGCCTGTGAGCTCTCTGTTCCTGCTGCTCAATTGTTAAATTCTGGCAGATTTTCCACTCATCAGGACCTGAGTGGCAGCCACTCAACCATGCTTGAGCAGTTTGGGGATTAACCCAGGCCAGGAACCCTCCTCCACCAGGCAGTCATGATAGGACTGCCCAGCTTTGGCACAGAAGGGCTCAGCTGAATGGAAATGAATGGAAATGAGCTGTTCCTGTTGGTCCAAGGGCCCCAAAATGGTTCCTGGATTGCTTCGTTGTGAAAACTGATGTGTTATTTTTAATCTGTTCAAAAGCAGCATCCGATGGAGCTGAATTCAGGAAATCACTCACAATGGTCATTTTGTGTCTGCAGTGCCAGACTTGCAGAGAGATGGATTTAGGTATGCCAATAGCCACAGAATTTTCCAAGAGTAAAATCAATTCCTCAATTCCTTCCCTGAATCACGATGTGGATCAATTGCTCAACTTTATTTATGAGCTTATATGGTAAAATGAATAGTCCTAGACCAGTATTTTTTAATATATCAAATAATTTTGTCTTTTCTTCCTAGGAAAGGTGAAAATATAAATGTTTCTACTGTTTTTCTTTGTGCTAGTTCACTTTGACCACTCATCTTACACCAGTGGAACTCCATGAAATGCTGCTAATTTGTATCAGCCCAGGTAAAAAAAAATATATATTGACAACTCAAAAGTTTAGTTTCTTTTTTTTTTTTTTTTCCAATAATATTCAGTATTTTTAATGTAAGAATTCTCTTCTTTCCACTGTTTCTTCCATGTGCCTTGAAATGGGAAAGGCCTGATGTTTTCAGAGAGGTTTCCCATGCTCTTGTACAGGCAGGTTATAAATCATAACTTGTTAACTACTGAAATCACCAACTCCCTTTTATTTTTTTTCCTCCCAGGCTAACAGTAAGAAACTTAATCTAGGATAGGTTTTGACTTCATTTTTCTTTCCAATTTTGTTACCAATTTTGAAGATGCTTTCACCAGTCCTATTACTAAAAACAATTCCAGTTAACCTTGAAGTCCAACAATAAATGTTCCTCCTCTATCAGAAATCTGTGTGTGCTTGGCATTGACCCATTTATTTCACCTTTCCCTGCAGGAAGAAATTATTTATTTTATTCAGAAATTAATATTGGATGTGCTTGCTAAATCTGAAGCTCTAACATGTCTGAGGAGTTAAAAGTTCAAGATGACAATGTAAATCTCAGCATTGATTCCAGCCTCCTTGTTCTGTAAGTACTGTTTATTCTTGGAGACAGGTTCCCCTGTGATCCTGCTTTGCAATTACTGGGTTGGTGTTTAAGGCAGAAAGCATTTGTGGACTGCTAACACGCAAGCTGACAGAAAATTCTCAGCAGATCTTAACTCGTGTTCAGTTCTGCAAGACTTTTTCAGAGAGTTCTGATCACAAATCGTTGTTGAGATGCCTTCATTCTGACCTCACCTGTCTCTGTTTGCTACCAGAACCAAGTTTTTATCTCTCCCCACCCACCCAGGCCCATCTTCTCAGCTCTAGGTGCTCTCTCACAGTGCCTCCCACACTGCCTGGCCGTGATGATCAGCTCCTAAAAGAGTGACTTGCACTCCAACTGGGCAATTAGAGACAAAGGTGGAAACTTTGTTTAAATTTTTATATTTAAAAAATCTTCAAAGTATCTTATGAGCTCTAATGACAGGGTTATCAACAGACACAAAGGAAACGTAATGTGAATTATTTATTCCTTCATCTACTTACCAATTGAAAGAAGTCAGCTTCTTATGTAGAGCCAAATCCCAGCTCTGCCAGAGACAGGCATTGTGCTGAAGGAGTCAAAGATGTGATGACAAAGCTATTTTAGCAAAACTCCTCCAAGGCAAATGTTAAATAATATATTTAAATTTAAGTACATTTACATATAAGTAAATATAAGTGTATTTATAGACATGCTACATAAACTACATAAATACTACATAAACACTACATAAATAGTATTTGTGTGTGTGGTACATTTTTATATATACAGTTTTTATAACAAACACATAAAGAATTTATCTAAATACATTGATAATTTCATATTTTTTTGACTAAAAAATAAAAAAGTCTGTTTTTTTCTGTAACAGACTCCATCACTTGACACACTTGATAATACTTTCTCTCCACTGAGATTTACAGACCAGAACTTCCTCTCTTTAATTGGGATGAATTGGTCAAAGGAACATCAGAGTGTATCTACAGTTCCATTTTAAAAACTGGTTTACTGAATTTTAGAAGTTTTACTCTTGGAACTTGTAGCTTAATAAAAGACTTGGAAACTGAGCATTCTGAAATTTATGTGCTCCCCTGCTACCAAAACCCTGCAAACCCAATGCAGTAGAGATTATGGAGATTCCAAATTCCAGTGGTTGCCAAATTTATGGCACTTTATTTTACATAGACTGTATTGACAGTTTCGTCTGGGAAAGAAATGGAGTAAAATATTCATTTTCCATAAGTTAATTCTGTTATTGATTTTAGATTTCATTCTTATACACTTGTAATTGTTCCTTCAGTACTTTTGGAATCCATGATGATGAGTTGGATGGCTGAGGTGCTTAGGTTTATATTCCTTTTAAAGTTATCAAGCAATTTTTAGAAGTGATTAAAAAGAGTAATTGCCTAACTTAGTAACTCCTGTAGAGTCTCTAAGACCATGTCTAAGCTATCCATCATAAAGCAAGCTTAGAAGTCACTGCATTCATATCTTAAACAACTTGTCACCATTTGTAATCTCATCTTGCACTCCCCAGTGTAAGAAACCAGATAATGTGCTAGGGTGTGGTTAGATAATGTTCTGGATGCAATGGAAATGGAAGAAAAGGAGACAAATACAGAAATAAGGTTACCACATCCTTTTTAATCTGTTTAACAGTAATTTCCACCAGAATGTCAGATCAGGTCACATTTACTAATGAGCTGTGGAATCAGTGCTTGGAAAATGAGCTAAAGAAGAGGCTGATATTAACTCTGAATTTTTTTATTGTGTCAGTTTAACTAGAACTTCAATAAAGGATGGGTGGGTCTTTTTTAACTCATAGAGCCCAAATATTTTCTCATAAAATTCTGTTGTATTGATTTTGATGTGCACACCAGGCACATTTAAGATTGTAGTGGCAATTAAAATGTTAGTCAGCATTCACATGAAACACTGACCAAGGAGTCCAAATGCCACATGAGGGTGGCTCTTCTCCCTGACAGAGAAAACTCTTTCTCTGTTCAATAACTACTGATCCTCAAGTTCAGTTATTCATTTTCTTTTTCTTATTCTTGAGTCCAGCTCAGCAGAATTTATTTTCTCTTGAACACAATGACCTCCAGTTCCAACTGTGCTGTCTAGGAAAGATTCAGCAGAACATTTTATACTTTCTTTTCTGAAGTAACTCAGACTTCTTAATTATCCAAGTCATAATTTTCTAATCCAAAGTCACAGGAAAAGGACGAGCAAAGACTAGGTCTCGGAAATTATTAACATCAGCTTCATCCAAATATAATAAAGTTTTAACATACATTTTAAGTCTTTTTAGATATTTTACCTAAATTAAAATGAAAATTACTAAATTAATCCTTCAGAAAATAGGAGAAATGTATTCATTGAGGCTGACTTAATTCAGTTTCCTTTAAGCATCCAGGAAAAGTACCCAAACACAATGTGGAGGAATGCCTTTTATTTCCAGCACATCAGAAGGCAGTGGAGATTATCCTCATGGTCTAAAACCCCAAATTCACCTTCCAGATCCTCCTTAAGGTGTCAGGGAAAGACCAGAACCACGGAGGACAGATGCATGGCAGAGAAGAGCAATAATTTTTTGATACAGGATGAACCCTGCAGAGCCTGGTCCCCATCAGATCCCAGCTATCTTGAAAAGTTAATGGCTCTGACTCACAATTTTTTTACCACAATAATCTTCAGAATTTTTATTTAATTCATGTCCATCTCCTAGGCTCTTATTGATAGAGTTGTTTGAATTCTCAGGCTTGAGTATCCCCTGTACATCAAAGGAATGGGAAGACATATGTACCCATGTGAAATCAGGGGGCATCATTTCTCTTCTGTGCTGAATAGCTGCCACTTAGCCAGCACCAGATGGACAAGAACCATAAATCATGTCTTGGCTCACTCAAAAAACATTTCCAGCCACACTTTGTTTGAAATTCCAGGTCCTTCCCTTAGTCCTAAAAACCCTCTTGATCCTCGTCCAGGTTACTGAAGATTTAAGGGGGTCAGTTCAGCTAAAATCATTTGTTCTAAGGCAGCTTTTCCTTACCAGCTCCAAAACCTGCTGGATTATTTTTGCAATTGGCAATTTGGCAATTTCTCATGTCCAAAGATGCCACAGATGCTGCAGACCCATTTAATCACAATGGAAGATTTATTTTCTTTGTGCTTTGAACTGTTAATGTGCCATTTCTGTCCTTTGCTCCTTATGAGTACAGCACCAGACAATAACGAGCACCAATATGTGTTTAGGCTGTATATTCCTTTATTTCTTGCTTTAAAATATGGAGAGGTAGCAGACAGCTAATTTTTTTATTGTTTTGGGGTTTTTTTTTTCCCTTTGAAATCTTTGTACTTTCCATGATCTTCTAAAGGAAGCATTTAAAATCTGTTTTTTAATAATTATATTCTTCATTGTTTTTAAAAGTAATGGACAGGATTTAAATCTTGTAACAAGTAATCTCCAAAGTATTTGCTTCCTGGTTTTAAGAATTATTCACTGAAACCAGGCAGAGCTGTCAAAAGTCCCAGAGGCCCAAGGCAGCACTGATGACATTGCTACCAAAATTGTTTTGGAGATTTGGCTGTCACTGTTCACCTTTTTTGCTGTGAACCACCAGTAAATACAGAAAAAAATCCACCTAAAGCACCGTGGCTTCCCTTCTCACTGCATCTTTGTTTCATAATCAGGCCTTGATACTGTGAGCAGTTCAGAATGTCTATATTGATTAAACCTTAGGAGTCTTCACTTGAAATTCTAGCTGGTGTTCTGCAGACTATAATGAACATTACGGAATGCATGGTGTCTTCTGGGAAACACCTCGAGATTATCAACTTTAATTTCCCCTAGGAAGTTCTTTCAGCAGTGCAATCAAGCTAACTTTTACTCTCTGTAATGGAATAAGATTTAATCTGCAATTTTTAAACCACCAACATTTCCTAATTTTCTTCTTTTAAAAAAGGAGGTTTGCTGGGGTTTTAGGCTCCTGCTAGACTTTTTCCCATAGTGCAAGTAATGAATATTCCATCCCTTTTTAGTATGCTGGATGTGTGCAAGCAGCTTTAAGCCTATGGTTCATAAGGAATTTATGTCAATATTGCAATTAAATCCTGTCTGTCATAATAGGTGACCTTTAATCTAGTGTATATTGAGTCCCTAATCTCTCAGATTGTAACTGAGTGATGGAGATGCAAGACTTCATGAAAGAAAGGCAGATCATAAGAAAATAATTATTTTTTTGTGTAAACTGTGATTTTCCAATTACTACTCTCAGCTGGGACAGAAAATATCTAACTCATGATATGTTCTGATTCAAAATTAATCCTTTTGTAACTGTGCTTTTTTGATTAAAGACTAATTTTTCTTTCTTCCAGACAAAATCCTCAACCCCTGTGGTAATTTTAATGCAATTTTTTTTTTCTTTCCCAGTATATCATTACAGTATAAGCATATTGATAAATACAGGTTTAAGCAATAGGGAGATGTATTCAGATAAATAATCATTAGATTTCTATTATTACCTATAAATATTGCTTTGATGGCAAAGTGTATCTGGCAAAAACATCCCTAAATTGTGGAAAATATTTCTTTTTTTTTTTTCAATTTATGAAGTAAATATCCAATTTTTAAAATTATTCCTTTTGAGATATGTAAAAATAGCTGTAGATGCTGAATACAGAGTTTAGGGTTTTGGTGACATGGTGTGTGAACAATAAAATAGGGCTCAACTTGAGTGGCCAGAAATTTTTGACAAATGCTGGTGGAAACATTTGCATCACAGAAGAGAAATTTTTAAAGATTGACTGTGCTCCCAGCTCTGTGCTTGTGCCAACAGAACCGCGCGAGAAAATTGTCAACTGTCACATTGATCTTGTTTGTAAAGCAATTTGAAATGTAATGACCAAAATGCAGTGTCAGAATGAGGCGTTTAGGTTTTTTTAACTTAAATTACTGTTTTCTCCAAGTTATAGTTTTGTTTCTAATTTCTGAATTTCCTTATAATTCCCAACACTGAGAATAGTGGGAGAATATGTTCCAAATTTGTCTTCCTTGAGGAAATACATAATTTTCAGATGTTAAATTACAGCAATATTACTTAGGGCTATTACTGGATTTTTAAAGCTTCCAATATCTTCTGTTTGATGATGGAGAGCAGACATGGCTCTGATGTAAACCATTTAATTTAAATGTCTCCCAAGAGGACAGTTCAGCAGTGCTTTGGTCACTCCCCTTACAGCAATGGTGTCAGGATTCCCTCCAGGGAAAACACAAATTAAACCAAATCAGGGCAAACCATGGACAGTTTCTTAAGCAGTTCATTCAAGTTTATTCTTGTCATTCTGCACTTCACTGATATTTTTAAGATGTAAATAAATGAGTCTCCTGCTCAGGGCATTTCCTGTCATGTCACAGAGTACAGTTCCTTTGCTCAGGATGGACCAAGACTGGGGTACAAACAAAGCAAATTTAAATTGGCATCAAGCACAGATTAAAAATCCATATTTTGGAATTTTATTTTTATAATCTTTACATTATAAAACTGGATTAATAAAAATACAGTAATTTATACTTAAAACCTCAAAACATTTGGTTAGCTTGTGCTGTACTGTGGAACTTTAAATCCAAAAAGTACAGATTGAATTACCTGAAGTTTTTTAACCCCTGAAACAGAACTTCATTTATATGGATATGGTCACACTGAACATAAAAATTGCAATGATTTGTTTATATTATTTTCTTTTTAATTCCAGTGGGGTGGAATTGAGCTCAGAAAATGCCAAACAACCCTCTCTGTTTCCTTAAATCTACTCTAAGAAACTATAGTGAAGACATGAACATCCTTTGTAAACTGTGGATGAGATCAGCTCACTTCATGCACTTAAAATTGTAAGAAAATTCTATTTTAGGTTGAAATATTCAAGTTTTAAATCTCCTTGTTATGGGTTATGTCAAGAGAGGGCTCCAGAGGAACTGGAAAGAAATCCATGAAGTTGCCACCCATAAATGAAAGAAGTGTGATAAATAACATCTGAAGGGTAAATTAGAGGCTTTTCAGGAGAGCCAAGGGAGACAGAGAGACAAAAGCAAAAGGGGGAAAGATTTCAGTAAATGATGTGTCAGTAGCTGTGGAAGGGGGCTGATAGGTGAACAGGCAGGAGGAAGGAGGATTCCTGCTCTATCTCCACTTCAAAGAGACCATTAGAGACTTAGATTGGTTCTGTGGAGTGGGAGGGATGGGTCACTGGTTTGAGAGAGATCTGAAGGTGCATCATAAATGAAAAGCTTTAATCAGTATAGAAACGAGACAAAGCCAGAACTGAAACAAACAATTGGACAGCAAAGTTTCTTTTACAGATGAGGGCAGTTCTGTTGTCTTTTATGGCAAATGGCAGAAAGCTACAAAGGCAAAGTTAAGCTCCTTTGCCCAGTTTCTCCATGTTGACATGCACAGGCACAAATGGCAGCATAAATATCACAGCAACAGAGAGGACAATCAAAAGCAGTGGGAAGGTCGCTGGGTTTACAAGCACTGGACCAAAAATGAGAGTTACAAGTTGTTAATGTCCATTTAGAGAAGGGAAGATACGAAGAAGAGGGAATCCTTGATTCTGGGGCTGCAGTGTGACATGGTCACAGGTTGTCATGGCAAGTGAGTGGCAGCTTGGTGCAATTTGTCAGCATGAGCTGAATGACACCACAACTGCTCCAGAAGGAGCAGGAGAAGAACACTTACCTGTAGGAGAGAGCAAATCAACACACAGATCATCTCTGTTTTGTGAGTGGTTAAGACTTTTTTTCCCTCAAACCAAACAAAAATAGTTCACCAAGAAATCTCCATTATGCAAAATGAGCACCTCTGTGTGAATACAGTCCAGAAGATGTCAGCTACCTATTTGCCCTCCTTAAGTAATATTTGCTGGAAATATTTGTCTCCTTGCCCTCGAATCCTTGTAACTCTTCTAACTGAAAAATGTTCCTGATGGGGGATACAAGTTTCATAAATGCCAAGATGATTTTGCAGTATGAATTTAAAATGTGTCCTGAACGAAAATAATTGATATTTTGTAGGTTGTTCATGTTGTTCGTGTAGGTCCCTAATCACTTGAGGTATGTTTAATTGTTTTAACTGATACTTAGCTCTTTCAAATGAGTAAATTAATCTCCTGGGTGCACAGCAGCTCCTCATACCTGGGGTCGCAGTGCAGAAAGTTATTTTTGTTGCTATCTACAGATTGTCTTGACATGCAGCATATACCCACAGGGTCAGAAGAATTGCCCTCTGATTACATGTACAATAATCTGGATGTCCCAAGGTATTCAAGTGGTTAATTAAATATCAAGTAATTGCTAAAACTACTAAGTGACATTTAATTAGTATGTTAATTGATATCAAATTTGTTCTCACTATCTTGTTTTATGTTAATAAAATCCCTAAACATTTCTTGGGAGTAGATTAGGAAACAATGTGCTCCTAATGTACTAATGCAAAACAGCCTTAAGCACCATTCTGCTTGTGGAGTGTAACTTCTGACTTCAATTTTTATCCCACCTGTGATACTTTATCTTTAAACTTACGTTTTGCTCAAGGTATATTAGATTCAGGAGCAGAGACCTCTCTTGGTATGGATTTTGACTTTTTAATCCTGCAATCTCTTAGACATCTATCAAAAGAGGGATAACTGTTAAATGGTCTAAGGGTGCCTCTGCTCCCTTGGGCAGTGGCAGGCAGGATGTGGGGAATGGGGACAGCCCCCACCCGTGGCTGATGGCAGGGATGAGTTGCAGCACAGCCTCCCGTGTGGAGTGGGAAAATCTGTGCTTCACACAGAGCTCAGAGCTGCCAGAATCACAGCTTTAACTGCCTGGTGGCTCTGCAGCAGCAAAACGCTGCCTCAGTGCTGGTGGGGCACACAAGGAAGGGTGTTCCCCTCCTCTCCCCGAGGAACAGCCGTGCTCTGCCTCTCAGCTTGAGTCCTCCAAACAGCTCTAACATAGAAAAGGGATATCTCTAGGCTTGGGGCCAGAAAAAGGCTGACTGAGCTCCAGAATGACAAGAGCTCCGAGCTTGTCCTTCCTTTCAAGCACTAAAATGTTCCTAGTGACCTCATCAGGAACAGGTGAACTGTCCAAAGTTGAATCCACTAAGAGAAAAAGTTGTTTCCCTGCCATCTAATTGGAGAACACACTGGAAAAAAAATCCTATGAATATTCATATGAATTTTTAAATTCATTCCTTTCAGCTGGGCTCATGCCTTTTGTGTGTCAGCTTTTTGTGGAGTTTCTTCTGCATTTTATTGGTGCCAATGCACAGAGAGAGTTGGTTTTACATTCAAGATCACAAAAAAAAGCTAAGTCTAATTTATTCTCCATGAACATTCACACCCAATTACTTCAGAAGAGTCCAACTGGGGAACAGAAACAATGGGGTACGACCACGCAGAGGGAAACTACAGAGCTCTGATGCCAACCCTCCTCAAATTCAAAATCTGGAACGTACATGGAAGCACTGTAAAAGGAAGCTGGTAGAGGAGGGACTGTCAGAGAACTTTGAATTAGGAATAAAGAAAACTGTGATCTGTTTATTCATGGATATGTCACAGGAAAAAAAAAGGAAAAAAAAGAGGAAAAATTGGTGAAATAAATTATTCGTTACAAAGTACTCGGCTCTAGTTTTATGTCACTGAAATACTGCCAAAGAACTAAGAATCAGCAGAATGATTGTGATAGGCAAAGTATGACACTGATTTTAAACTACTTTTGGATCAATTGATTTGAGCTTCTCTGGTTTCTTTTGGATGATGTTGATTTAAATTTCACAAATAATTTCACACAATATATTAAGTTTCCCTTTTGATATATTGTGATAATGCCCATTCACTAATAGAATGGTTTTTAGCAAGTGAAATATTTGAAACCTTCTATAATGCAAAATGGATTTTTTTGCTGAATTTGTGTGGAGCCCTTCCATCAGTTCTGAATGTCCTCTGTTAATACTGGCTCTACAACTCGAATACACTGAGGTAATGACACATAAAACTGTAAACATGAATAATACATATGAAGAGGAGCCTATTTAGGTGTTGTGTAGACTTAAATTCTTGAAAAATAATGTACAAAAAATTCAGAAATGACATGTTTTTCTCTAAAAAATTTTCAAACAAACTTGTCAGAGGAGATAAAAGCATTGCTACTGTTTGAGTCTCTTTTTGCCTTGTCCATTAGCCCTCACAGACAGATGGCACAGGGTGTCCAGAGCAGCTGTGGCTGCCCCTGGATCCCTGGAAGTGTCCCAGGCCAGGCTGGACAGGGCTTGGAGCAGCCTGGGACAGTGGGAGGGAGTGGGGTGGGTGATGGCAGGGAGTGGGGTGGGATGATCTTTAAGGTCCCTTCCTACCCAAACCTTTCTGGCGTTCTGTGAGTAACCCACTGCCTTCAGCTGTGAGTGTGAAGCCTGAACCTGTGAAATATGAAATAACATAATTACTCATATGTCTTTAGATTATCTTTTTTAAGTCATGATTGTTTTTTCTCTAGAAAAGATTAATGCTTGATTACTAATTTTGCATTCTGAAGTCTTCTGGTAAGAAATGTCTGAGATGAGAAATGTCTCTCTCAGTTATGATTGCTGTTTGCTTTGAGTATGATTTCAGGCCCATCTTCTAGGAAATGACAGAGCTGGAAACAGAGAGTACTTAGGGCTGCAAATCCACCAGCACTGATGTTAATGCTTTACAGCACTGCTGGTGTCCCATTTTTGTTGCAGTATCAAAAAGGTGACCAGTGTTTACCAAGAGTTAAGCCAGTAGTTTGATTGTTTTCTGCGTTGCTAATATGATTTCAATTGTTTCAATTATATTTGTTCAGGCATGAAATGCAGTATGGATCATTCAGTTAATTAAGAGATGCAATTTGCTTGCAGTCCTTTGTCCAGCAAAGTAAATCTAAGCCCACCAGTTAAAACCTGCCACTGTTAAGTAAAAGGTGAAGCACCCACCTCTATAATAAAACTGGCTTTACAGCCCTGCCTGCAGCAATGCAGTTGCAACAAGTCATAGCTTGCAGGTAGATAATAATATATTTTAGTTACATGAAGCTCTCAGATATCTGTAGTTTAGAAGATCTGATATTTAGCTTATAAATGTATGTATATATATATATTTATATATAAATGTGTATCTATTATAATATTCTAATCATTATCTTTTTAAAATTTGCTTTCTAACAACAACAAAAAAACCTACTTTTCACATCTCCCCACAGAAATAACAGTGACCTTTCCATGTGTATGAATATAGAGGCACAAAACCTGTGGCCTGACAAGTTCCTGTTCAGAGGTGGTGGCGTGGGAGCCTTCAGATGAAATCTGTCACGTGGAGCCCCCTGAGCCACCCACAGGATCACAGGGATGTGTTTGGGGTCCCCTGAGTGAAAATACTCCCAGTTTTGCACCCAGGGAGAGCAGAGACCCCACTGTGGCTGCAGCAAGGCCACGGGACAGGGCATGGCCCCATCCTCCATCAGCCACAGAGCTGCTGGGATAAAGCACCCAGGGAAAAAGGTTATTTCCTATTTCCTTCTGCACAACCTGGCTTATTAACGAGGTGTAACTAAAGGATCTGCCAAGCAAAGCTGTGAGCAGCTCTGGCCACGAGGAGTTGTGTTTTCTCTGAACCAGCCAGGGAGCCCAGCTCTGCACCTCTGAGAACTTGTACATCTTTTTCATAAATTCATCTGCTCTTTAATCCTATTTTCAGAATCACATGAAGTGTTGGAGATCTCACCAAAATGTCATTCTAAGGCAGAGCCCTGTATGGGATACTTCAGATTAGCAAATTTGGGAAAAGATTAAACCGATGTTATAAAGAATGTGCTGAGTGCCCTTCAAAAGGACAGAGCTCTGCCAACAGAATCCCCAGCTTAAAACCGCTGAAAAAATCCATTCCTGAAGGATATTCAGTTTGATTAGAAAGTCTGCTGTGTTGTGAAACTATTCTAAATAGATTTTATACATTTTAGCAACTTTTTAGTATGGAATTTAAGAATCACTGCAGTACTCCCTGTAATCTAGTTTTGAAAGGATTTTTTGTCATCTCTTTAATGAAATAAATCTAACAAGTTTTGTTTAAGATTCTTACAGTTTTCAGGACATAATTGAATATATATTCCATCGTGGTAAATCTTGCACAAAAAGAGACTGAATGTGTTGCTGGTCACAGAAGAAAATATTGTCTTCACAGAATCCATTTTGTAAGACTGTAAAAGCAGGTTTTGAAATATCCAGATGAGGGGGACTTTTTTAAGGAATTAATTCAAGCACCTGGTTCCTAATGCCCATATTACTCAATTTCAGTTGCAAATTCTGACCTGAAACTGGTGAATAAACTAAAAACAATAGGTGTGGTGCCTAAGTGCATGGCAGAGGTAAATAAATTTTGAGTCTTGCCCTGTGGGTCAGCTCTAAGCTTAGGGAGAGTTCATGAGGGCTTCCTTTAGTGATTTAAGTGGGCTACAGTTTCTCTTCTAAACGTAGACTCCTCCTAAACTGATAAATCATTATTTGAAGGAACTTACCATCAAAATCCTCATGAAGCCAAATGTAAAAGAAAATCGGAGTCCCATCTCTGAGTATTTATGAACCAGTCTCCTCCAACACTTCAATTACAAAAGGAGCAGATTCCTGATATTTGGTCTGATAATAAGGATACTTCTCTCTACTTCTAAAAGAGTCTGCAAAGAAGCTCCGTTTCTCCTGCTGTTTTGTAGCTGTTTTAAGACAGGATTTTCTGGTCTCTAGGGCTGCTGCTCTGGGTTGTTTCATGGGCATCAGAATCCCATTACAGAGAAAAGAACCATAGAGCTTGGAGCTGAGCTCATCCGAGGTCCCCTCGAAACTACTGAGCACGGGGATGTTCTTTTGTACTGCTCCTTCACGTCTGAAAGCATTTCTGCTTTAATTCATTCTCTGTACTTCTGCTGTGCTGAGTATTATTATAGTCTAGTGAGCTCCTGAAAGTGGGAAATGCCAAACAAACAGGTGTCAGACTTCAAAAGAAGCATTTGTCAGGACTTAATGTTCTGAAGCTAAAGGCAACAGCTCAACCTAAATAAGCTCTTCTCAACAGGATTTAAGATTTCCTAATAAAAAAGTAATAATAGAAAGTAAAGTGCAAATCCAACAGCCTAGAGAGTGGAAGGCTTAGAAAAATGAGCACCATCTGACATGATATCTTGATTCAAAGCCAGCTTGTACTGTAGTTCTCAAAGTCCAAGGGGTCCACCACTCTCGCATCTTTTCTCACCTTGCTGTGTCTGTTTCAGGTTCAGTTTTGAAGGATGTACTTACCCGTAACTTCCATGTAGGCCCAGTTAGGGATGTCAATCAGCACAGTATTTGGCATTTTCCCCATCTCACAAGTGCAGCCTTGCCTGTGGGTGGGTTGGAGCCAAGGCTGAACTAAACTGGGGGGTCCCCATCAGCAAAGGCAGCAGCAGCAGCTGAGCTGTGGGCTCAGGAGGTCCCACTCCACCTCTCCTTCTCTCCTTGAAGCCGAGATTGTGTCAGTCATAATTCCATCTTCCAGCTGAGTGCAGGGACAGAGAGACACCGGGATGTTTGCTTTTCACTGATATTACTCGACGCACTATTGTACTTTAGGTAGAGCCATCTTTTCTATCAGCTCCAGCAAACATCGCTGTGTTTGTTCAGGCATCCCCTAATTAAAAGGCACCGACTCTGATGGAAACAGTCAAATGAAACGTGCTCACAGTGTGCATTTTCCCAATATATTTGGATTTATCCCTCAAACAAATGTCTATTGTGATTCCTCATGACCAGCAGCTCAGGAATCAGATGTGAATGCCTGGATCAGTCTGCAGCCTGTGCTGCTCTCAGCATGACAATTTTGGTGAGGAAAAATAAAATCTGACCCTCGCAGCATTGCTAGGCAATGTCTGATCTGGGCTGAAGCACAGATGTACAGAAAGGCACAGGAGAACACTCACATGTATTAATGAGATTATTTGTGGGCTTCTGGCATGCCTGTGATTTGTCTTTTGGCTGGAACAGATGCACTGAAAGAGGAGTGAGTGTGTGTAACAATGCCATGTTAAGGAGCCTTTAAAAATCGGGTTTGAAGGCATGGGGATAACGAGCTATAGATTATTCTCATTATAAAGAAAGGAAAAAAAATGCAAAAATAGCTCTGTGCAAGGAAAAGAATTCATGTGCTGTGCTGGAACACACAGTTCCATCTTGTGTCTTTGCAGCATTTGTCTATGATGGATGGTGGGACTCAAAGTCCTCCATAATTTTGGGTGGCAAAGCCGCAGACACAACAAAAATAGCTGAATTTTACTGATCTTCACCCTTGAGTGGCTCCTCTCCAGTTCTTTCCTCATGGTTGCATTCTGTACATGCCCACCTTAGCAGAGGCAAGAGGTTTCTATGAGCATGAGCAAAGGATTTTTCTGCACATGTTGCGTTGATACATCCTCAGCATGTTCTGGGTGTTCAGTGGACAATGTACCAAAAACATCTTCCAAAAATTTTGCTCATATTAGAAAAATTATGTCTCTCAGGATGAAAAATTCATACAAGGATTTTATTTGACACCTGGGCTTAATTTGTCAGTGATTTTGTTTGCTGGTGCCTTCTGATACTGTTTTCTGACTGCATCTTACTTCTTTTAAGTTCCTGCACAAAAAACAACCAGCATGCTTCCTTTTCTTCCTAGGGTTTACTTTTTCCTGTTGATATTTTAATTGACACACTTGGTTTTCTAACATCATTGCAGGCAAATTAAGACATTTATTTATTCATATACATATATTTATATATATATATATATATATAATTTCCTTGGTATATGTGTATATCCATTTATCTTCTGCCTTGCATGTCTCATGGGCCTGTGATGGCTTCTGGCTCCTGCTCAGTGCAGACAGAGTTTGAAATGTTACCTGGAAATCCAAAGGAAAGATTAGCAATTGTACAGTTGGTGGTTTTCAGGGGTTTACCCATGTGAAATGTGAACGTCTTCTCATAAGGACAAATTCAGGAATCTCTTCACTGCACTACAGTTCATCCCATCAACTTTCCAATTCTGTTTCAAATCAAGGGCCAAGGGAAAACCTTGCATGGGTCCTGGTATAATCAGCTCAGTGTTATTATTTCCTTTTCCTTGCTGGAGAATGGATCAGTCCAGACTTCCAAAAATCATGGAAGAGATTTCTGGAAGGTAATTCCATCAGCAATAATTAAAATTTAACCATTACAAGGAATCCAAAAGAAGCTACACAAATAACTGTACAGCCACAACCACAGCAGGCTGTTGTGTCCATTTGTAATATTTGATAAAATCAATACATTTAAAGAGAAGAAAAGCAGAATTTCTAAATGTAGAATTCCAGTGAAACAGTTCCATGCATAATTGCTGCCCTATAAAGGAACAATAGCATTTCATATTCTACCCTTTTGTAACGCAAGTCAGTGTCAGAAGTTGTGTTCTCTGGGCTTGCAAAGATTGAAATTGGATCTAAATTATGGATGTTTACCACTGACCTGTATGGCAAATGATCAAGGATTATAGAAGTCTCATTCAATAATCTGCTTTGCATATATATTTAAAGAGAGCTGTATGAATATTCAAAAATGATTGTTTCTCCCATTTCAAAGAATAAAAGAAATAGAGCTGTTCTGCTGTCTTTACATAAAACATTTCTCCCAAGGTCAGAGGGAGAGGTCAGAGCCACAATAAAAGTCACTCCTGAGAGTGATTTGCCACGTGATCTTTTCTGTGTTTTGAAAGGTCAGAGTCTATGTGGGACAAATTTAATAAACTGATCCCAGAAGTATTGTATCCAATTTCTGAGAAAACATTCCAGAATGCCAGAGTTGGGATTTTGCTACACTGAAATGCCAATTGTTTTGTGATGTTTTGTCTTATAATTATGAAGGTGGCTCAGCTCCAGCTGAACCAATGATTGTTATGTCCCTTCTCAAAGAGAAAATAAAGTTTATCTAAAATGTCTGAACACTGGTATTAGAAATGGTTCAGAGTGATAACTTGGATCTGCTTTCTGATTTTCTGAACAGAACTTGAAGGAGTGAATGGTACCAATAAGGAGCATAACACCATTAACCAGCTGCTGGACAATCAGCATCTAAAGGACTCTGCACCTTTTGAGAAACACTGGATGGCCATTTCTGCTGCATGTAGAAAATGACCTGATAAAAGCTGAGAGTCTCAGGTCCCTTCTGCTGTTCATATCGAAATCAGGATCTTTTAAAAAGGAAAATTAATAACTGAGCTATAATAAAGGTAGGGTACACAGAGACCTGTGTCTAAGCTATCAAAGGCTTTCATTTTAAGAATTGCTTTAAATAAGTTTTAGTTAAATTTATATTTATAATATTATTTATGTAGTTGTATAAAATCACTTAAGAAAGTTGACCTTTCATCTTTATAGATCTTACACCTACAAGTAATTTTACACTTGATTTTACACTTTACACAGTATTACCTATGAATGCAATGCACTGACTCTGTGGGCACAGGCTGGACTGTAATTGTGGATGTAGATTATTGGTGACAGAACAAAACACTGACTACTGGTGGATATTTCTTTTTTCAATATGTGGTAGCAGAATGAAGATGCTGTAGCCCTGTGCACAGAGGCAAATCTCAGTTTCAGCCTGCGTGGATGTAATCATTATTTCCTTCTTGCTGACTCTGCCTCACTATTGATCATGCAGTGCATTTCAGCAGGCTGGGCTGTGATTTCAGCTGGTAAATGGAATATCAGCCTCCATGACAATTACAGCTGAACACCATTTGTTTTCTATGAAATACAGTAAATTTTTCTATTACATTTGCTTCTGGCATCCCCAACACAGCTCAACCACTGGTTTTGTGTCTCTGCTTGTCACAGATTGTTTTTTACCTTACAGGTATTTGTGGGCATTTGTCCCGTGAGCCTCAGTGTGGGTGATCCCGCTGTGGTGATAAGAATAAACCAAAAGGAGATGCTTGACATGAGGTTTCCTGTCCATGTCTGATTAAGTGTGTTCTACCAGGGGCCATCCAGCCCAAACCTCACCAGCTATTTGAGCAGTATCTAGTACAGATCCTTGGGGGGTGGGAAAATCAGAACAGAGCAAATATAGCCTCAGAGAAGGAGCAGTTGGAGCCTGCAGACAATGTGGAGCATCTCTTCAGAGCAGCAAAGCTTGGGCTTGGGACCGAAACCTAAAGGTAACAACTGAAATTATTTTAGTGTTGTTTTCTCACAGAAACTTCCCTGAGGCCCCAAACACTTTTTATTCCTTCCCCTGTGCCAGAAGCACCAATTCATTCCCACACAGGATTCAAATTCTGCAGCTGTTCCCTCAATAACTTTCACAATGCAGTTAGTTATTGCTAATACAAAAAATCTATAGCACACTATAAAGTGGAAATATAATACAATAGATTTAGGGGCTGGCTAGCTCTCTGAAGACTTAAGGAAGCCATACAGGAACTGTGCAGGATTTGTATGGCAAATTTAAAATTTCCTGATGGAAAAAGATCAGCATAAATTGTTTTATGACATCTTCTTCCTCTCTGCAGAGGGAACAACCTGAATTGGTGGGGGAAGGAAAATGAGAGACAGGACATGGGCCCAGTCTGCCCCTGGAGACCCACTGGGCTCTGCACTGCTCACGAGGGGAGGATGCTCCTGGCTCTGGGCTCCTCCTCAGCTCCTGCAGCAGCAACATCTTTAGATCACCCTGAATATTGAAATGGAAAATATGGAAGATGTGCAGTGTCTGTTACTGAGCTTCAAAATTTCCTTTAACTGCTACCAAATTGCTGCTTCAGTGGGAACTTTAATAGACAGAGCCAGCCCAGCTATGATGAAGTGTGACAGGTTCTCTTTCTTTGCCTGTAAAATGCTTAATGGTAGATAATCAGAAACTTTTTACTGAGAAATCTTCTTCAGTGTTACTTTCCATTTCACTTATTTAAAGTGGGATTCTTCTTTCTCATTTAACTCGGGGGTTATGCAATTTACCCTGATGTAACACAGAACAGAACTTCATCTTATGGAGGATAGGAAAAAATGTATATCTGCACCTACAAATTATACTTCTAATTATTGCAACAGTTCAGGGACCTGTTGTTTAAACAATTTCTTGCATAACATATTGAAGTAATCTCACTCAAAATACCTGGTTCTGCCATTTATTTTCTCTTTGTTAGACTGATGTCTAACAAAAGCAAACCCAAGAATTTTTAGATATTTATTTTAAAAGACATTTACTTGTGGCTGTTCAATCAATGTGCATCTTCTGTTATCACATTGGGTTATAAAAACCACAGTATTTTGATATAAAATCACAAATTAATCAGAAAACGTTTTTCTACCTTCATAATGCAGCTTCTCTTCATTTATTAAATGTTATTTATTAATTATTTATTTAATAACCAGTTAAATATGGACTGTGTTCAGTGGTGTCATGGTTTCAGCCCAGCAGCTGCTCAGTCAGGAGCCACCTTCCATGAGTTCCTTAAACATGCTGGACCCATCAGGCCACAAAAACACAACACAAGTGGAAATAAAAGTTCTGACTCCAGAACCTTGATGTATTTGAAATTTTATGCCTGTTGCCAACCTGGGTTTTTTTGTTCCTTAATGAGTCCATATATTGTTTTCTATTGTTCTTCATCTTCCCGTAAGGGAAAAACAGAGGCAATTATAACTTAATAACATTCTCTGTGCTAAGAATGTGTGGTGACAGATAATGAAGTCCAATATCCCGATCTGATTACAAGTTGCTCTTTAGATGGGGGACAAATAACTACAAGATGGCAATGTCAGAGCAAGGAACACTTACATGATGAAATATTAATGAAAATACATGGCACTTATGTCTCAATGACATCTAAATGGGAATCAGTTATCAGATCTTGAGTGTTTGCTACAAATTTCTGCTCTGCAAAAGAAAAAAAAAAATCCAATGAACTTTAAAAATGTCAGCCAGCAGGGCTTTCAAATACATAATTTACTAGTTTGTTGGCTTCCTATAAATGGATAATAATAAACTCGTAGCTAAAAGCAAGCTCATGAATCAGAAATGGGAAGAACACCATGAAATGATAGATGCAGAGCTGCATGGTGGTAATTTTCTTCTGAGGAGAAATTGTAGCTGTGCTGTTAAAGCTGTGAATGGAAACCTTGACAGAGCAATGTTTCCTTCCACACGGAAGGGTCTGTGCCACTGTTTCTGCATTGTGCAGAAATGCAGGAGCAACAGTGCTGGAATTGCAGCTGAAGTTTGATGGACTTCCCTGAGCATTATATTTTCATAGCCTGCCTAGTCAGGCTCGCCTCTTTGATACACCCTCATACTTATTTATTTAAACATATGAAAAATAGACTGGTCTATTAATCAGGGGGCAGAATGAAGTCATTTCTCATGGAGAAGTTTTAATCTTAATCAAAAATTGACCTATGTGTTCTATGTTAAAAAGGCATATATTATTGAATGGTATTAATAGAACCTTTAATGTTAAAATATTTGATACCAGCCAAAATTAGATTCTATTTTAAGCCAGTATTATGGGCCGAATGGCCATGAAAGGCTCTCATTTTTTGGTTTGATTTTAATAGCAGCCAGCCTGGAGTTGAAAGGCTCAGTTCTGCTGCTCAGGCTGGTCCTGCTGCCTGACACTACAGCCTCATCCCCCAGGAGCACCTTCTTCCTTGCTGGATGCAGTCTGCTAAACCAGGAGGGGAGACTGGACCTGGGCAGAGCAGTGAATGGAAGAAAGCTCAAAGTGCTCAGGTCATGGGGAATGTTCAGTCTTTCCTTTGGATATTTGCATTTGTGATACCATCACAAGGCCCTGCCACAGTGGGTTTGGACTGTGAGCTTGAGCTACACCTTCAGTAAAGCCCAGCTCAGCTTGGAGGGCTGGGAGCAGCCACACAGGCTCTGCTCAGCTGCTGGGGAGGGATTCCTGGGTTTGGGTGGGGAGATGCCCAGCCTCACCTCTTCTGGACGTGGTTTCAGTAAATGGCTTAGGATGGGTACTCAGAGCCACGCTGGGACACTTTGATACAGCATGGATTCAGTTAGAAAAGTTTAAGAAATTCTTTCTTCAAATATTTATATTTATTGCATCATAACAAGAAAAAAAAAACTCAACTAAATGTTTGGCACAGAACCATTTGGGTAAATTGCATTTATGTAGAATAACCCCAGGAAGTGTAAAACTAATTGATAATTAGATAAATTTTTGTAGGTTTATATTTTTAAAAAAATTAAATCTTAAAGCTCAGACATTTAGTCTTAAAAAAGGAACTGACTTAATTAAAGCACTGTTAAAACAATGATTTAATTGGATTTCTTTTCTGCTCACATTAAAATCTTTGTCATACAAATGAGCCCCAGCATTGTGGAATATTAATATGGGATATATACCTACACTACCTAGTCTCATGGTAGGCCTTATACCTGAAAAATAATGTTTAATTTCAGCATTAAACCTCTTCAACTTACTTATCTTAGCTTTAAAAAAAAATTATTCAAGCATCTAGCAGTGTGCTAAATATCCTACCTGTGGTCTAGCACCTAAATGAGCCTGGCTGGGAGAAGATGATCTCCACAGGTTCCTTCCAACCTCAACATTTATGAGATTCTGTGCCATCCATCCTGCAGTGCTGGGTGATGTGATACCTGGTGATCCAGGTGAAAGCCATGCGGGGTGAAGGAGAGCGAGTTGGCCAGAGGAGGGTTTCCAAGCTGAGCTGTATTCCTGGAGAACCCTGAGCACATCACCCAGTGCTTTCCGAGCTTTTTGGAACCATTAACAGACTTCAAAATAAATTCCTTAAGCACCTATTTGGCTTTGAGAAATGATGAACTGTCAAAATTATGAACTGTTTCTGCTGTGGTACAAGTGAGTTTGCAGGAGGCACCTTGATCTGCTCGTGTCCCAGGATTCATTTATTTCTAAGTGGAAAACAGAAGAGAAGTGTTTTTGTAGGGATCATTAGGCAACTCCTCCTGCTCCCCACCAGGATCCCCACAGATTCCCCAGGGCTCCACAGATCCTCCTGAAGTGTCACACCCTGAACGCAGCCAGGCAACAGGGGGATGATGGCAATCCACAGGAAGTACAATAAATTAATAAACCTGGCTGGGTGCAGCAGAGGTACAGTTAGACCTCAGAATCAAACCTGTGAACTACATTTACATTCAACAGGACCTTTCTCTATTAAAGCTTAACTCCACTGAGTTTGGACTGGGTTTGTAGTTGTGCCTGGAAGAAGCGAGGCACACAATCAATCTTGTGCAAAAGCCGTTAGTGGAACAGCATTGTGAAACCAGAGATTCCCGGGATTTGCATGCTGCAGTGCCTTTGCTGAGCTCTAACCAGTGGCTCTAAAATCTGAACATTTAAATCCCATTAAAGAATTATCTGTGTGGAAGATGTTTTATGCGATAATATACACAACAACACATCTTAGACTCCATTAGGTTTTTGCTCTTGTATAATGTAGATTGGCTCAATTAGTCTTTGCCAAATGACTCACTAAAATTAATTCTTGCAGGTAGACACATGACTAAATTTGAAACAAAATCTGCATCTCTTTTCATGCACTGTAAAGCTCTGTAAAAGAGAATATACATCAGAAAAAGAAATAACTCTTCTCTGAAGTAGTATTTAGAATTATGAAATCATAGAATGGCCTTGGCTGGAGGAGACCTCAAAGCTCATCCAGTTCCACCCCCTGCCATGGGCAGGGACACCTTCCCCTGTCCCAGGCTGCTCCAAGCCCCATCCAGCCTGGCCTGGGACACTGCCAGGGATCCAGGGGCAGCCAGAGCTGCTCTGGGCACCTGTGCCAGGGCCTCACCTCCCTCGCAGGGAATAATTTCATCCTAACATCTAATCTTAACCTACTGGCTTTCTGTTTTATGTCTTTTGCCAACCAATAATAGTATTTCAGATGTTTTAATGGGATTTATACACTTAAAAGTGCTGTGCAGCGTCCCAGCCTCTCAGGGAGGGACTGTTGTGTGTTGTAAAGATGTACAAAATGCAACAGCAACTGCTTCCAGTGTCCTCAGCACAGGGAATGGGCAAGGAGCACCAGAGCTGGGGTTTAAGGAGTAACACATTGTGCAACGCATTCTGTAATGTTAAAGATGCTTTATTCTTGTATTGTATCCCTCATTTCTCTTTCCCCACTTCTGCCATCTGAACTCCAGCAGCAGGAGCACTTCCCAACACCTGACTAAAGGTTTTGGTCGCATCCCAACATTGCCCTAGGAGCACACCCAACTTTTGGGCAAATTTCAGACTTTGAACTCACTGGTGGGTTTTTTTAGCATAAAACACAATCTCATGGGCTCCGAGGAAAGGGGAGGGTGCTGCAGCTGCCCCCAGGTGGTGCTGGGGTCAGAGGGTGTTCCTGAGACCTCTTTAAATGCAGGGAAGGTGCGGGAGCAGCTGCTCTCAGTCACCAGGACCTGCAGCAGCCTGTGAAGGTGAGGGAGCAGTGAGGAAAGGTCAGTGCAGCTATTATGTTTCTATGGATTAAATAGCTTTTCCTCACATATATATGAATCTTTAGTGAATTCCCCTGTAGCCTTAGAGGTCGGTAATTATGGACTGTGGTGTGGTACAGCTGTAGTTTTACTGCATCATTAGAGGAACCTCTTCCACTCTGGTGCTTTCAGAGACGTCTCCAGTCGTGTCCCTGGATGCTTGTGCTGCGCACTGGAAGATACATTGTGTGATTTCTCATTTTCTTAGAGGGAAAATGCTTTCTGTCTCTTGCATATTTTCATTCTCGTGTTACTTACAGGCAGCTTAACATTCAGTGTTCAGGGGCTTCTGCTTTGTGTGGGTGGAGAGTGTTAATGCAGCTCATCATCTGCGCTGAATTCTCAGCTTCAGCAGCCCTGGGGGTGTGGGTGTGTCTGTACCTGTGGATAAACACCCACCCATCCAGCAGGAACCACTCCAGGGAAGTGCAGGGAGCTCCTGAGCGAGGTGTGACCACTCCTGGGTGGAGCACAGAAACGCTGGATGAGTGGGAAAGGAGAACCAGCAATGCACAGGAGGCTTTAGCTGGGATATATAGCAGTGACCTGTATTGGCTCTGCCTGAAATACACGAGCTCCATATCCCAGTTCTGGCAGCAATGGCAGTGAATATTTAACACAAGTCACAACTTTTACACTTCCATGTTTCATATTCAATATATCTTTCTAAGTGTGTTATTCATCGTAGCCAAAGTGATATAAACAAATCCTGCTCTGCAGGCTGCTGTTTACTCTCCAAGTGGCATTTTAAGAGCAAACCTTCCCTCCCTGACATAACGCAGTGACAAATTGCAGCTAATACTTCTACATCCACCAGGAAAGGAGCACAGCAGTGCTGAGGATTTATTTAGTAGGGAGCCGTGGAGCATATGTAACTGGCTGGCATTTTTAGTGCCCTGCCTTGATTTTGAGACAGCTTTGGTTAAACATAGCTTCTCTCCTTTGTCCTTGACTATTTAAAGAAAATATTTTTATTTTTTTTTCCATTTGCTGTTTTTCTTTCATAAACCCAAG
The DNA here is from genome assembly GCF_015832195.1 of Motacilla alba alba. Taxonomy (NCBI): domain Eukaryota; kingdom Metazoa; phylum Chordata; class Aves; order Passeriformes; family Motacillidae; genus Motacilla; species Motacilla alba. The sequence continues at coordinate 3,260,871 of NC_052045.1, forward strand.
AAAATCTCCAAAAGTGTATTGGTAAAAAATCATCTGACAACTTTATTTAATCTCAAAGAACATGTTTAGGTAAGGGGGAGAAAGAACTGGGAAATATGAATGGGAAGAAAGACAATAAAAGATATTTGATAGTACTCAGATCTGGTTTTTTTTCAAAAGCTATCAAAATCTCTATGTTAATATAAGACTTTTCACTCATTTGGCATTTTTTGTCTTCCTCTGAGACTGCCTTTCAAAGGCTTTGAAATGTGCTAATTTAATTTTTCTGTTGCTCCCCATCAAAATTGTTCTTCATCCCAGCATAATAGCAGTAGATACTTAAGAAAGAAAAACCACATTACAGAAAATCAAGAGAAATTATGATTATTAGATCATTTTTGAAAGAGTTTGGTTCTTCTCAAGTCTTTCTGATCAGCCTGCTAATGTCAGCTGAGGAGGGCTCAGATAATAATCACTTTAAGCCTATCTGGGGTACAGGAGTATCAAAATCTGACAAAGCAGAAGGAAATCTGCCTTGTTCTTCTGGCTTCCCCCAGCACCACTGGCTTGAAACTTGCAACAATTAAGAGGGAATAACGAACTTTTTATGCTGTAATTATATTTCAAATATGTCCACCCTCAGCAATATGTGCTTCTTGTCCCTCAAATGCACAGGGTAATGTCAGTGGGCATCCTGAGTGTTTGGGCAGAGCCAGGCTGCCAGTCTGAACCAGCCAGGAGTTCTGAGCAGGATCTTTTAGATATTATGTGTAATTTTGAGGATTTCCTTCCAATATTTTGATATGGATAAAATCCAAAGTTTTGATGACTGGTGTTATTTATGTTTCTGTACTGGATTGTGAGCATTGCTCTTCTTTCACTGTCCTCTTTGTTTGTAAGGTGCTTGTTTGGTTTGGTTTCAGCCCCTTAGAAAACAAAATCGAGTTATTCTTACATTTGTGAATAATTTGTCACCCTAGATCTTAACAGGTAAATATTTTGCTTTTCTGAACACCAGTGTTTACAGCTGGCACTGAATCAAGGGCTCGTTCACAAGCTCAGTGTCTCAGTCAAAGGTGGGATGATAGCTGTGCTTCTCCTAGACACAAATACTTGTGCTGTAGCTGTTTCCTGTTGGTTTGGTTTTTTTGAAGGGAAAAAAAAAAAGCTTGGTAAACACCATCTGTCAAACTCAGTTTAAATTTTGCTGTTAGGTAAGTGCAAGTGCCCTCAAGGATGGTGTAGTCAATACTTTACTGTGAAAAGCCTTAAAGAATCCACCTTTTCCCAGTGGTTGTTTTGGTTTGGAGCATGTTAGTTATGAAGTGTACATCACCCAGCACTCCTGCTCGTGTGACACTGAATTCAGGTGCCTTCCTCTGCATTTCTTTGCATGAGCTGGAAATGACTTCCAGAAAAGGAACACCTCACCTGTGAAACTGTCCTGTGTTATCCTGATAGGCAAACTCATCTTCAAAGCTCCTTTTGCCTGCTTGACACAAAACAAACAAAACCCACGGGAAATAGAAAGGGGAAAAACCAACACGAGTGTTTCTGCTCATTAAAATTAACTTTTAGCTGAAGATATTGGAAAAAGGTAATGAAAACACATTTCTGCTTATGATTCCTGCCTAGATACAGCCTGTTTCAGCAATAAGTTTTTTTCATGTTTAACAAGCTATTTCAAGAGATAAGAATGATTATGAGTTTTCTCTGTTGATGGAAATTACAATTAAGTATTGAAATTCTCTTCCAGTGAGGCAGTGCCCTGGAACAGTTACCTGCTTTGACTTGAAACAGTTCTTTTTCTTTCTTCCCCCCCCCCCCCCCCCCCCCCCCCCCCCCCCCCCCCCCCCTTCCTTATTACTTAAAGGCAGGAAAGCTTTAAAAATCTGTGGGGTTTTCCTTTTTTTCTCCCCCCAGAAGCCATTCCTTTAATGATATGTTTGAAAACACGGAGTGGGTTTATCCAGTGCTTCACAGTTAATCTGTTATTTGAATGTCTGACAGGCTTTTATGCCTGGCAAACACCACATCGAATTAGGAGGAGACTCTGAATAGTCAAAATGTGCTCTTAAATTTGTAGAAAGATTTCTTTCAAGGCTGAAAGCAAACAAATGAATACATAACACAGAAAATAAGTCTTCCTTGAATGAGGAAGTTACCCTTTCTCTGCATTTTTTACTACAATCATCCTTGTTTAAATTTGCCCAGGGAGTTTCTAGCAGCTTTATTCTCTTCTGGAAGCATTTGTTTTAGAAAGTTGCTAAACTGTATGTTAAAGCAAACTGAGCTTCCTTGAGTGAATGAGGCTTTCTTGTCGCAAACCAAGGGCTGTTAACATAAAGAATGTGGAGAACTGTGCAGAAACTGGCTTGTGGAATGATCTTTCCTTAGAAAGAAACATAAAAATGCATTGTTCCAATGGTGCTCGCTTGTTCCCATCCCATGGAAATGATGGCATCTTAGGAGGAAATTCCGCTTTGATTTCGAAGTTTTAAATAATTTCATTTAAATGTTGCTGTTGTGACTCTGTTATTTGAAAAAAACAAATATCAGCTGAAGAAAGAGGATACTGGAGCAATTTTACATCAAAATGGAAAAGGGCTGGAGAGGAAATCTGCAGAATTTAAATCAATACTCCTCTGCACATTCCCAATTCATGGTTTTGTTCCAAGAAATTCTTGATTTGATTGCCTGTGGATTATCAGCTGCTGATTTCCTTTCTCACATCACTTTAACTTTGGCAGGATTGTCTAAAAAACAGAAAAATGAGGAATTGATGTGGAAACCAGACTAAAACTTTTGGTAATTCCTACTAAGGTGTAAAATATTTTACTTCAGAGCTCAATGAGCAAGAGTTAGCACCAACAAAGCAAACACCTGCATCATTTCTGTGAAACATAGAACCTGTTTTACTGGCACAGTATTGATTGATGCAGCTCAACATGAACCCTTCCTGCTCAGGCCTAGGAAAATAGAAGCACTGTTAAAATCATGCTTAGTCACTGGATTCCACATTAAAGCTTCTGAGAAGGCTTTATTATTTCAACTGGAATAAGAATGCAACTTTGCTGATATTTGAGGAGTTAAAAAAAAAAAAAGAGAAAAGAAAGCAGTTTAGGAAAATCAGGAGAAACAAAAAGCTCTGTGAGCCTTTATTTTTTTTGTAAAGAACTGCTCAGAAGAGAGTTTTCAATTAAGCTGAAAACACGTTTGTGTACATCTCCTGTAGAAGCTGAATATCCTCCAGGTCACTGAAGATTTCCAGCACTCTGCAGCACCTGCTGATGCTGATTGCTCCTGAAGATGTTGGCTAAACAAAGCTGCACCAGGAGCACTCTGACAGCAGACAGTGGGAGCTCCCACGCAGGGCTCTAATGAGTGATTTATTTGTTCCCTTCTCCCCGGGCTCACCCATCATTACGTGTTCATTAGGTAATAATTGCCATTGATCGACAGGCTGCTGTATGGATGATGGTGAAAGAAACGGGGCCATTAAACCCTCACTGCCTAGAACAAGTGCATGCCACAACCAATAAGGCAGATTAATGAGAAGAATTAGACTAAGAATAGTTATATGATGGACCACTTCCTTCCTTTTCTTTTTATTTATGATTAGAGACAAGTGTAGGGCATTTTAGGCATTTAGAAATAAAATAAAAACCGTATGAAATCAAACGGATGCTTTTCAAGTGCCTCTGACCCTCAACAGCAGCTGGTCAGAAGCTGTGCTAATAATTAAATTGGTCTGGTGGTTTTCAGCTGGGTTTCATGAAGAGCATGTAGATCAGCTGGAGTGAAGGACAAGAGGGTATCACAAATAAGATTCAAAGTCAAATCAGGCTTCTCATGGGTCACTTGTGGGTGAATCCTTGTATAAATATTTAAAAGCTCTGAAAGGCCTAACCTTGTATCATTTGGGGACAGTGGCCAGTTTATGATGACTCAAATTACGATTTTGTTGTATTCATTCCAGTGTATTATTTTCAGAATCAGGGGTGGGAATAAGTTTTGGGATCTTCTCACTTGGTCGGTGGCATCCCATGAGAGGAGGTTGCCATAAAGCCTTGACCAGAGCTGTGCCTTTGAAAATACATTTGGATTTAGGTCTTTTGGTGCCCTTGATCCTATACATTGAAACATTTTTGCCTCTCGGTAGGACTATAACAGCTCCTTATAATCTTTAGTAGCTTTTTCCAGCTGGATGTTCATGCCTAAACAGAATTATTGAAAATTTTCTCTCACAGGGCATGGATTTGTTTCTGAATTATGGCATCATATATTAATGTTTCTTTGGCTTGTTTTGCTTTGTTGCATCTGCAGATCTGGTCAGCGTTGCCATTACTGCTGGGCCAAATGGCTGTGCCTGTCTAACAAACGTGATGGGTTTTGAGCCCAGACAGTTTCTCCTTTCCACTGTGGTCTCAGGCCTCCTGCAATCAATCTTTTAATAAAACAGAAAATGCCTTTTGTTGATTTTTACAGACTGAAAGGTCAGGACAGCACTTAATGAGAACAAAAGATGGGGCAAAGTGGGAGACAGGAGAGGGTTAATTAAGCACACTGGTTGCAGTAATTTAATAATTCCAGAAACCATTGTCTGTGTTAGTGCTTTAAAAATACAGCTTTAATTATTATGCTGGGTAAGAAAAGTACCTTAGGGTAGATTCTGCCAGTGCTGTGCCATTGATTGCTGCAGAAATCTGATACTGCAGTATTTCCTCTGCCACTGCTGCCAGGGCTGACTCGGAATATCCACTGGAGCTGCTTGAAATTCAGCAGCAGTGGGAACTCGGAGGCAAAAGTTTCCAGTCTGCATCTCAATCCCACAGCAGCCTTGATGAAAAGCTGGATAATTGCTTTTAAGTATGGCAAATAAAAAGAATTGTTTAAATTTTAAACATACTCCTGCTTAGTTTTAATCACTTTAAAACCAAAAAGGCAAAACTATTAATGGTACCACGCTTAGAAAAGGAGTTTAGCCCTGCCAACCCTCCTGAATTTGTCTGAGCATCAGCTGAGTGTGAGAAAAGAGCAATACTATTTAAAATATTGTGTGATGTGCTTCCTGTCTTATGAAATATTATTCTTGGCTTAATGTGAGTTACAGCAATAGATCTTAACAGGAGAACATGATGGACTAGAATGGCCAAAAGAATAAAAAACATCATTTGGATGCATTTCTTCCATCCTTTATTTTAAGAACTGATCCTGTATTTTCTTTAATGAATTCTAAGCTATGCTCACTAGGAAGAAATAAGAGAGACAACATTACCTGAGAATATCCAGGGATAAATTGGTTTCTAATCTGTTGTGGAAATTAGCTATAAAATATTTCTCCTTGTCATGGCTGTTATTGCACTATACAATTTTCTAATATGAAAATAGGGATATTAAATTATGGATCTTTAAAACTGGTAGCTGATTCATTGTTAGAAAAATTCAAGTCACGTGCAAAAGCAGGGATGAGGAAATTATCAGAATATCTGAGAGAAGGAAAATAGAATAATATCTGCCTTGTATATATGAACCTTAGAGAACAATATTTAAAGTTTCAGACAGCTTAAAAATTGCAAATTTTTTTTTTAGAAATTGCCTTCATTAATTTAGAAACTAAACACTGGGAACTGAAATGGAGAAAAACGTCTACCCACACATTTTTGTAACTATGATATTAGTTATAAATACTAAAAACAACTATAAAAGCCACCCAAGTGCTGTCACTGGATTTGAGTGAGCAAAAGAAGCAGATTCTCTTCTTTCATTTCCATTATCACATCTGCAAAAGTTTATAAACTCAACTTTGGATTTAATTATTTATGAGCCTTTAATGAGCATTTATAGAAGGTAAAAATCCTCCCTTTGTTTTCACTTTCAATGAAGAGATTAAAATAATTAAGTAGTGATTAGACTTGCATTGACCTTTGCTAACAAACTCGCTTCTGGCAAATCCCAAAACTTTTTCCCTTTCCTGGGAACAGCTTCATGTGCTGCTGGAGAGCACCAAAGGCCACTGCTTGAATCACTCCAGAGGAAAAGGAGATTTTTTTTTTTACTGTTTTATTGACATGGGACGAGTCAGAATCTTCTCTGCTGACTTCTTGGCCCTAAACAGCAAATAATGGATTCCAAGGGTACAAGTGATGAGTTATTCCCATCTAGGACAATGCTGTGCTTGGACTGTGGCAATGCCTCATTTTCCCTGAAAGTCTCAAACAAAGGGCTCAAATCTAATTCGTCTTTTAATTTTGGCAGTTTGCTGAAAGGCTTTAATACAGAATGTTGTGTTAAAAACTCTTGAAACGTCTTCTAAAACATATTTTACCTGTTTTTGCTGGGATGGGAAAAATCTCTGCATGTGATTGTTACTTAGAAGCCATACTTGCTTTTTTGTTTGCATATTTACTGTAAAAACATTTAATACATTATTTATTTAATTAGTTTGGTTGTTGCTCAATGATTGCCAGTGTTAAGGTAGAAAAATTCTTTAAAATTGGACTTTTTAAATGTTACCTTGAGAAGTATTAGATGCTCCTGAGCCTGTCAAGTACTGGTATTGTTGTTCAATCAGATTTTGGAGTGCTTTTCTCCAAAAGAGTGTTTCATTTTCCTTTACAGATTTTTGAACTTTCTCTCTGTACTCAGTGGAACTGGCCCCACATGGTGCCTTGTTTCTTTATTTATGCTAAATAAGAGCAGACCCATATCCCTGACCTCAGGAGGGGGAAAGCCTTGGAACGCTCAGGAAAAGAGAGAAACCTTTTTCAAGTTATATTTTGACTTCATTGTCGGGCAAACATGAAAATAAATCTGATGGTCTCACATGTAAGACCCAGAGCTGATGTAAAGGCTCCATCCCTGGAAGCTTCACCTCTCCCTGTGCAAAGGATCATTCCAGGAGCCTTCCCAAGGAAAGGTTTGTTTCCAAAAGTGACTTAATTTGAGCACTGAGCTGACTTCAGTTGTTTTCAGGGTATTGCTTGCTTTTTACACCTCCCAGAGTGGCCAGAGAATAACACAAGCTAGCAGAATTTCTGTGTCTGTGCTATGAGCTGTGCTCCCTCTCCTCTGGATCACCAGAAACGTGGCAGCACTTTGCATTTGTTGCTGCACTGCTTTTATTTTGAATTGCCTGTACTGAAGGCGTGTGTATAAATATGATTATTCAAAACAAAACCCCTGAACTTTAGCTGGTTTGGATCAAGCATGATTTTATCTATTTTTGACACTGTTTCCTTGGTTACACGGTATCAAAGTCAATTCATTTTAAACACAGATATGTTGCTGCATATCCTTTAAAAAATGTGTTGGCATGGTAAGTGCACTAAACCCCGCTGCAGATAATGAGGTTCCTCCTTGGTGATCCTGTTATTATTCCATTTGGGAAAATGCAGAGGGGAAGTGCAGTCAGGAGTGAGTGCAGCTCCGTGCCCTGCTCCTTGGCTGCGAGTGTTGAGGATGACAAAGATGGGAAGATGTTGAGGGAACAGCCCAGAGACTCTCCAGCTGCGACAGGGATTTTGTTCTGTTTCCTCTGAAGGAGCTAATCCAGCTCTTCCTCCTGAAATCTTCCCTGGGGAGGTGCTGAGGTGGTGCAGACTCCTGCTGGAGGCTGTGTGCTCAAGCTGCAGAGCTGCTCTGAATTCCTCAGAATTCCTAAATTGTGCAATCCAGTTCTGCAGGAGAAATGCTGAAGCTCTCAGTGACTGCAGACAGGATAAAGCAGAATTATTTGGTAACATCCTCCATCTACAGGACTGTGGGTGACCTCCTGTGACTCAGGATAGCCTGGCGGAAGTCTGAGCATGAGGAATCAGGGAAAAGCACATCCTGTGGGACCTTGTGGTGCCTTTTTACAGGGTTTGGGAAGTGCTTTCATCATCTCAGCCTGCGCTGAATTATTGCTTCTCTATTATTTATGCCCCAAAATATTACTGTAACAATACCATCTGCATATTAATAACCTCGTCTAGGATTTGCTCTGTAATTGAGAATAGATTTTATATTGGATTCATATTTAATACAGAACCAAACTTTTCTGTTTAAAGGAAAATGGTTACTTACTCTTTATTTTATTCCAGCAGCTCTTCCTGGAGTCTGAGCTCTGTTATATCATGCATTATTAGATGGCTCTTTGTGCTCAAAACATTGAGAAAAATGTTGGGCAGCATTCGTGGCTAGAGAAAAGAGACACAGAATTTGACTTTTTAATAAAAGAATATTTTTTTAATACTTGGATCCTTTCTGAAAGCCTGGCCAGCGTTGTCACTGCCAGTCCAACCTTTTCCTTCTCTTGTTCTCAGAAGAGACAAATTCTCTCTCTGAGCTGGCAAAGGTGGTGCAAGACTTGTCCTGAAGGATGCAAACCTCACATTTGTGAAAAAATATTGGTGATGGTGCTGACATGGCCACAGCTCACCTGTGGCTATTTCAGGGTTAATTTGTATTTTTTTACCTCTCCTTTCTCATTCATATATTTTCATTTGTTATCACGTTCTCACCAATGCACTAAAAAAAAAAAAAAAATCATTCTATAACTCAGAAGTAAAAAAATTAAACTTAACTTTAGCATAGCAAGAGTAAGTGTCAGATGAGATGGTGGAGCTCAGAATCTCTTATTCTCAAAGACAAATTCTTATTTCACATCCTGCCAGGGAAGCAGACAGCTCCTTTGAAAGATCATTGTAATTCAATACATGCACTTTATAAGAATTTATTTTAATTTCACATATAAGAATGGCATTCACTGATGTCAGGGCACTAAGCTATGGGGACTGTTTTCATGGAAACTAAGTTGTAGTTGGTTTTTTCTTTTTTTTTAATCTCCAAATAAATACACTTTCTTACTTCATGGATGGAAAGATGAGCCATTCTATTCCAACTTTTAACTAAAAACTCCAGGGGTGCATCTGTGGGTGCATTGCAGTGCCTCTCTGAGGGAATAACGGGAGAAAGGATCTTGATTGTGTTCATCTACCCTATGAAAGGAAAATGCATATTCCTCAAAAATTCTGTAAACACAGGAAAAAAATCACATTTCTTACCATTCTTGAGTCTGACTCAAGAAAGCTGAGGCCAGTACTAATACCCTTAGGAGATAATTTGAGTTAAATAACAAACATAAAGCAAATCCAGACTTCCCAGCTGAGAGACGCAGAGACTCCTGGGTGGGATCTGCAGACAGCAACAGGCAAAGGCAAAAGGGGGAGGGATGGAGCTGTGAGGGGAACATTTACACCCAAGGACTGGGAAATATTCCCCAGGAGAGCCAGAACCTGGTGCTGCTTCCAGGAGGAATGAGAATGTCTGTCAGTGATTCCGGCTGGGAAAGGAAGGAGCTCCCATCCCTCAGTGGTACTGACCCACATGGTGACTTGTTTCATGTGATAATGAATTATTATTTATGATAATTTAGATTTATTATAAATAAATTTATCATAAATATTTATTATAAATAAGAGCAAATCCATATCCCTGACCTCAGGAGGTGGAAAGCCTTCAGAAAAAAGGTAGAAAATTCAGGAAAAGAGAGAAATATTTTTTAAGTTATGTTTTAAATTAATTGTCATACAAACATTTAAAAAAAAATCTGATAAAATATATCTGATATATTAAAACAAACGCTCCCTCACCGCTGCACTCCAGTGAGAGAAAACACACATTAAATGCTGGGAGTACCTGACATTTCCAGGGTAGTTTTCTGGAAGTGTAACAAACAAACGAAGACCATTTCTGCAGGTTCTCACATGCCCTTGAGTGTTTGGAATTGCTGCTGTGGAATAGCCAACACATTGCCATGCCACTTTTTAAAAAATTTAGGCTAAACCCTTCTCACTCAAATGTGAATTTGACCTGTGTTTAGAGTGCTACATGTTCCTTAAAGCTGTTGTTACTATTGGAATTACCTTTATGACAATTTTGCATGTTTTTGTCCAATAGCTTTTTCATTGAAATACAGGATTTGTCCCCTAAGTCTGTGCATTAATGAAAAGATTATTTTAATTAGTGTAAGGTCAATTTAGCTTAAGGTTTCATCACTTAATATCTCTGCTAATAGTTACTGGGGAAAAAGAAGAGTGAAGAAAATGATGAAATAATAGGAAATAGTGAAAATTGGTTAATTATGAGCTGAGGCTGATGCTCTCTACAGCAGAGGGGCATCCAGTTTTTCCATGCTTGTATTCCCTGCGTGATTTTAGCTGCTGACTGCACAAGGTGCTGGTGCCAAGCTGAGTGGGCAGCAATTACACAGGGCCATGAGAGAGAGCAGCTCAGACCACACAGCCTCCCCTCAGCTGGGAGTTTCCATTTGCCTCTTGTCTCTCTAATTTTCAAGAACTTCATGTCTGACAGATTAACAGATAAAGCCCCTTTTTCTGAAGAAGGCAGGCAAAACATTTGAGAGAAACCTCACTGAAAATTCTCCAATGCATTTCTTATGTTCTAAGGATAATTTTTGGCCCAGCTGGTCATGAATTTTATTGGTGAGAGCAATAAAAGGGAAGAATGATTTTCAGACGTCTTCAATAATATAAACCAGCATATCTGGTTGTGGAATTCTAGTCTTTTGGTTTTGTGCTGTTAATATCATTTGAATATCAACAAACCTCTGCCCAGAAGGAACTTCCAGAACCTTCCGTGGTGCTTAGAGTGTGAAAAGCTGCTTGGAGAAGGCCCTCTTTTGGAGGCTGGAGCTTGATTGCAGTGATCAAAAACTGTTCTGAAATTGGGAATTTTCCCCCACAGATGGTGCAGATAAATGGCATTGTGAACCTGAAATTCCTCCAGACATCCTCTGAGATCCTAAAGAAATGCAGAGCACTTGTCCACCCTCCCAACACCCAGGTTTGGGTGCTGCTCATAGGTGGATTTTCTCTACTGTTTTATCTCTGTGCTCCTTCACAACCCACAAAGCTTTTTGTGTTGGAGTCACTGCTCTTCCTACTTCTCACCAGTGTGTTTTCAGAGGATTTCTTGGAATGCTTCCAATCTCCCTCACCTTCTGCAGCATTTCTGTGCTGGCATTTGTTTTTCTTGCTGCCTGAGCAGGGTGCAGACAGTTTTGCCCCCAGCATTGCCCTGCTGAGGTGTCCATCTGATCCCCTTAAATCCCTGCTGCCAGACACACGCCCTTCCTTCCATAATCCTCGTTGCTGCTGAATTCCTGCAGAAATTGTGTTTCTTTGAGCATTTCCGAGCCGTGGTTTGGTTCAGCTCAGTGCAGGCTTCTCCCAGTCCAGATCTCTGATCAGTAGTCATGGAACACTCCTGAATTTCCTCAGCTCAGCCATTCTAAGGACATCTGAGTTTTTCTTTGGCACTAAAGGGAATTCTGAATTTTTAGATTTGCGGTCTCTTTAGGTACCAAGTGTAGGTAGTCACTCATGGAATTTTAAACTGTGGATTCCTTGCCAGATTGGGTACAGGGAACAATCTATGGAGACACTGAGCATTCAACAGAAGGGTCTGAAAACACAGGAGGCTGTTTGCTGTGGTGCCTAAACCTTTGGCATGCTAATTTGATATACACAAGTGACAAAATGGTGAGCTGCTTTCTCCCCATGGGACAGAATGATAATATAGAATTCTGTCAGAACAAGATGTGTGTCAATGAGGTCATTTAAACTTCAAGGGTGCTCAGGCACTTTGATATGAGTGCTCACACTACACCAAGTGACACTTAAGTTGTTTTTTCTTTTTTTTAAGTACTGGGAGCAAGTTTAATACCAACTCCAATTGGAGCTACCACTAAGAGTATCTGAAATTTTGGGCTGCAGGTGAAAAATCAGAATGGGGGGAATTTTTTTTGTCACAGAACAGATCATTTCTGGAATGATTCAAAGTTTTTGTTAAATTGTAGGATAAGTATAATAGCAATGACTCCAAATGTGTGTCTTTTTAATGATTTTCCTCCAAGTTTTACTCTAGGATCTATATACTTATATCTCTTCTTAAATAATGTGATTCCCTTTATTAATTTATGATTACATTAAATATCACTTAGTCCAATAGGAAGTAAAAGCAAGCATAAAAACCAGTACAAAGTCTGCTAGAACAGAAATATTCAATACTTTTCTAAGCCTAAAATTGTGAGATTTCACTCTGAAGTCAGTTAAGGACATTTTTTTATCATTTCACTTTTAGAATGCTCTTTGTAAACTAATAAGGCTGGAATATTTTTTTCCCTGGTTTTTGGTTATGGTTTTGTTTTTTGGGAGGGAAGGGGGTGTCACTGCTTGCTCCTCACCTGAGGCTCTGCTAGAAAATCCCGAGTATTTAATATTTCTGTCAGATACCTGACAGAATTCAGATTCTTTACAGCTCTGACTGTAAAGAATCCATTCTGCCAGAACAGGTAACCTGCAGCAAATAGGCTCTGACAGCTTGATCAGTGATAAAAACAAAAAGGGGAGGGGAAGAAGATGATGATGATAATGAAGGTTGGTTTACTATTGTCAGTATCCTTCACAGATCTGTGACAAACCAGCTTTAACACTCAAATAATAGGAGAACCCAGTGAAAAGCTTCATTGCAATTTGCATTAGTGTGATATGATTTGATCCTGCAGCTGCACTCGGCAAACACCTGAGCCATGGCTCTGCTGCCTGCATTCCCTGCCTGCTGCAGTTAACGTGTGGATTAACGAGGCTCCTTTCCCTCGGAGCCCTGCTCTGAAAGGACTAAAGGAAGGGATAGCATCTTTTCAGGTCTGGGATCATTTGAAAAGAGTGAAATTGCCCACAAAATCTGCTAATGGATTTATATTTTTGTACCAGCCATATGTCTCAGTATCTAACTCAAATGCCCTTGTGTGTTTTGTAATAAGAACATATTTAGAAGGAAGAGTTACAGATAAAATGTGTTAATGCAATTTTGCTTTTTTTTCCCTACCATCCATATGTCTTGGCAGCAAACATCTGTAGCCTTTGACATTTATATTGTGTGTTTCATGTTTAGAATTTCTCTTTCTTGGAGCTCAGATGTGAAGCTGTCCTTAATCAGTGCAGGGAAAAAAAAAAAAAAAGAGAAAAGTAAAACAAGCTAAAAGGGAAACCAAATAAATAAAATTTACACTTTGAACTTTTGCTCTTTGTGATGCATAGGGAGGAGACTGCCAGCCTGCCTCACAAAAGGCCAAAGACTGCATAAGCTCCCTGATAAAAATGTCTATCACATTCAGCTCAGGTGGTCATTTAAGATGAAGAGGGAAGCTCCATCAGCAGAGCAGTGTGAGGAAGCCCACCCGTGGTTTGTGTGTCTGCACTGCACTGATTGAGGCACTGGGGAGCTGAAAGTCATTCAGACACACACCCTGGGATTCATCAATTAAATAGAAACCATTCAAACAAACGCTAGGAAAACAAAGCTTTACACGGCTGGGTTCACATTTTGCTGTGTGTTTTCTCCATGATTGCTTCTCCTCACTGAGAGGAATAAGTGCTCGTGGCTGGGAGAACTTGGAGCTAGGGAAAAAACACTTTTGAAGTGATTTATTAGGGTTAAAATTACCATAGAATGGTTTGGGATGGAAGAGACATTAAAGATCATCCCATTCCGTGGGCAGGCACACCTTCCACTGTCCCAGGGTGCTCCAAGCTCCTTTCTGGGGCACTGCCAGGGATCCAGGGGCAGCCACAGCTTCTCTGGGCTCCCTGTGCCAGGGTCTCACCACCCTCACAGGGAACAATTCCCTCCCAAAATCCCATCCATCTCTGCCCTCTTTCAGCTTAAAGCCATTCCCTGTGTCCTGTCCCTCCATGCCTTGTCCCAAGCCCCTCTCCAGCTCTCTTGGAGCCCCTTGAGGGCCTGGAAGAGGCTCCAGGATCTCCCCAGTGCTTTCCCTCCTCCAGGGGGGCACCCCCAGCTCTCCCAGAGCACAGCAGAGGGGCTGCAGCCCTGGAGCAGCTTTGTGACATCCTGCAGAGCTGCTCCACCCTGTCCTGGACACGGGACTGCAGGCGGGCTCTGAGGAGAGCAGGGCGGGGAGGAACATCCCCTTCCTCACCCTGCTTTTGGGCCCCCCTTGGTCCTTTCTGGGCTGCCAGGGCCCCTCGCTGGCTCCCTGTGCTCAGTTCTGAGACAAGGATGCCGTGAGGGAGGGTGGCAAATTAGCACAAAGCCGGGTAAAATTCATGCTCCAGCGGCACAGAAAAAGCAAAAAAAACCAGAATAGACTAATTTCTGCTGTGATTCCTTCCTAATGCTGCACTTGGAGGGGCTGGGGAAGGGTTAAAAAGCTAGGTAGTATTTAACAGATGATAGGATGAATAAATGATTCTAACCAGCCAGAATATTTTCAATGTATTCATTGTCCTAATAATATGACTAACTCCATATTTATATCACTTATTATTGCCTTACATTTCAGAAATGTGAAAACATATTTCAGGCTTATTCTCACCTTTCAGAAATGTCTGAGCATTGTCTAGCAGATATTTTTGTAATCATTACTTATGGACTATTTAGGCAATTACTAATATGAATCTGGATGTGACTGCAGCCTTTTGGAATCAGGATCGTTTTGCCCTAAAATGGTGTTTTTAAAAGTGTTTTTCGTGACATAAAACAACGTAATTCTTCTGTATATTAAACAAATGGCTTTTTTTTTTCTCTTTTAATATCGACTGAGCTGGTTTCCCCACCTCTGCAGTACTTTTATTAGTTTGTAACACGCTGCTCCCAGGATAGCACCAGATGGATCTGAATATATGATGGCTTTTTAACAATAGTCTGTCATCAGTGACTGCTCCTCTAAGTGCTCTTCCCTTCATTCAACAGCTAAATGGACTCTTAAAGCATGAAAAAGAATAGATATGCATCTGTTATTATATGAGCTTCATTAAGATAGAACTTGCTAGAGATCAGGTGAATTACAGTAAATCATGTAAATACAGTTGTTTCCTTAAATCTAAGAGGACAGAGATTTCTTTTTAATGCACTGTGGGCATCTGCCCACACTGTGTGTGTTTCCTCGCTGCTCCTCTGCCACAGACAGCATTTGCTGATATATTTAGCAGCAAGGAATAGCCACAGTGGTTGTTTCACTGTGCATTAAATGACCTGTCAGACATGAAAGTTGACAATTTATCCACCTCAACCCAAGAACTCTTTCCTCCCTCCACAGATGTGCATGCAAAATAAGCTATCTTTGCTCTCCAAGCTTGGTCTCCTACCAGAAGGAAATGGGGGTTTTGCCAAAATGGAATGGAAAAAGAATTCCGAGGCTGCAGTAGGGATAACTTTGCATCTCTTTTGTCTTAATTATATTAACAGAAATACCTGCTCATTTATTTGAAGAAGTTTTTTTGAACTGAAGCCCAGAAAGATCACCTGCTCAACGTGTAATTTTGATACAACAAAGGCCCTGCATTTGGAAGATACTGAGATTTCACAAAGAAGCTGCTGTAAGTTGAACATGTTGCCTGCCTCCTCCTATTTTCCTACCACCAGAAATAGTAAATATTCCTGCCCACACATGCAATGCTAAACAGTTTATCAAGATGCAAGGAGCAGGTGCAGTACCTGGTGGCATCATATTTCAGGAGAAATAAATAGGACTCTGAACTGATGAAACTCGTCCCATCAGGCCCCACTATCTCATACCTAAAGCTGACTTCATTTCCAAAGGATATATTGCCTTGTGCTAAAGAATCCTCTTATTTCAAGAAACCTACAGAGATGCAAGGAATATTTTAGGATGTGCTTTTACTGCAATGACTGCCGGGGTAGGGATAGAATGAGAGACTCTTCTTTACACAAGAATAAACTAACTCCCTCATGATTTAAAAAGATGCTCCTTCTCAAGCTGTGCCTTTACGGTACCACAGAGATATCGCAGATAAATATACACAATTCTCATTTGCTGTTTCACTGGTATGTGACAGATGCAAATCTGCAGTGGACGTGCACCTGGAGTGGGGCCAGGAGCATCATTCCCCACCCAGCTCTGCTGCTGCAGTGGATAAATGTGATTTGGGTCAGGTTTGGGTTTTTTCCTCCCCTAAATTACAGTTTTACTGGACAACAAAACAGTTCTCACTCGTTTTCTGCAGATTCTCACTAGTTTCATTAAAAAATCATAACAAAGCCAGTCCATTCTGGGGATTCTGGCTGCAGGAGCTAAGTCAAAGCCATAAAACATTCTCCTAGCCCTCCCGAGCTCTCACCAGAGCTTCCCTCTAAAGCAGTCTGGGAAATCAGGTGAACCCCACAGTGTGGCTTGGCATTGGAAATCTTTTTCTGTTCACCACCCCAGAATCCAAATCAGCTTATACAAACCCATTTATAGTCTGGTAAAAGCTGAGAGAGGTGATCAGCCAACCTCCAGAGTTCATTCTCATCTAATACTTTCTAACAAAATGTTTCCTATTCTACCAAGAGAAACCCTCCTGGCTAAAGAGGTGACCCACCTGGATAGTATTTGGCAGTTTAGTGTACTCTGTATTCCTCTACCTTTCATCTCACACTTGTGGAATATTTATGTAAATAATTTCTGAGATTCATCCAACAGACACATCAAATGTTATAGGAATAGGGGACTTGACTAGGAATGCATTTTGATCTGATTTATGACAGGGGAGTTGAAGAATTATGAGAGTTTGAAGCGGCTTGATGTAAATCTCTATTGAAAAGTATTGACAGCTGGACTTGACTTTCCGGTGGAGTTTTTTTAATCACTGCACTTGACTTCCACTGCTCTGGTGCCTTGGATCCAAGGTGTACAGCACTGAATGTCTCTGAATATGTCATTTAAATTTTAAAATGATCAGACCGTCAAGCCGGAAAGAATTCATTTGCAGAGCATCTTAAATTTGACTTTTTGTGAGAATTACTTACAGGGAAGTGACAGCTGATAAATTACTACTGCTGTATTTTTATTAGGCTTAAACAGCTGAAATATAGTTTAGTTTAAAGTATTTCTAAAAAACAGAGGATGAGCAGGTCTGCTAAGCTGTGCTGGGAATGCACTTTGTTATTCCAGCTGGGAGAGCTGGGCAGTGACCCTGGGATTGTCCCTCAGCTCCTCTGAGCCAGCTCTGGGCTACCCTTGGTGCTGGAGCAGATTCAAGGGCAGGTGACACAAAGTGAGCACTCCAGGTGGGATGTGCTGGGGGAGGGAAGGATCCCTGGAAGCCTTTCCTGCTGAGGGTGAGGGGATCAGGTCCCTCTGTGGGCTCAGGGAGCTTTCTGCAGTCTTTGCAAGGGGTTTCACTCAGGATATTTTTGACTTTTACCACTAAAGTTGCTGTGGTGAGGAATCAAAAAGAGAGAGCCTGTGGTATTTTCATTAGGAGACAGTTAAACAGAAGTTTTGTGACTTTTTTGAAAAAGGAAGTTTTCATCTTTGTTACTTATTAGGTAGCTTTGTGTTATAAATTCACGGATTCTTGTCGCCTTACATATTTTTGTTGCATTGATTCATGTTGCATATGACTCAGTAATTCTAAAGAGAATGATAAGTGTAAAAAAGATGCCTGTTTGTTCCAAAAGTAAAGGAATGAACTGGAGAGAGAGAACAGACAGTAGAAACAAAAACTATTTGGTGTTTAAAGTTGGATCTTACTTTTCCCTTTAGCATTGAGTAGCTCTTACCAAAAGAAATAACTCCCTTGTTTATTTCTGGTAGTGCTTTACTCAGTATTTGTCTTTTATTTTCTAAAAATCATATTTCTGAGAACCTCTTCACTCCTCAGCACCTTCCCATGCCAAATGTCAGACAGGAGCCCTGTTTTGTTTGGGATCCTTGCAAGGCTCCCCTCCACACTTCCCTCACTGTTTCCATTCCCTGTCCCCACCAGCATTACTGAAACAGGAGGAAATAAAACGCACCAGCAGATTTAGGATTTTCCTCTGCTGCATTTCTCTTGATAATTCCTACTTCTTTCTCACAAATGCCCTCACCCCGTGTTTGAACAGACAGAAGGCTGAAGTAATTGTCTTTTAAAAATAAATGGGAATTAATAGACACTGAAATAGCCATGGGGCAGGTGAGAGAGGTTCATGCTAGAGAGGATTTGCACAATATTTTTATTGTAGTGAGTCCTCTTTTAGGGTTTTTACTGCTTGTTTAAAAGGACAGGAACA
Source organism: Motacilla alba alba (assembly GCF_015832195.1). Classification (NCBI taxonomy): domain Eukaryota; kingdom Metazoa; phylum Chordata; class Aves; order Passeriformes; family Motacillidae; genus Motacilla; species Motacilla alba. Next base: position 3,278,937 of record NC_052045.1, read on the forward strand.
CATTCCTTTCCTTGGTGAATACAAGTAGGCTTATGCATTAAATAAAAACTCTTGCATAATAAATTTACCAGCCTGATGTTCCTCAACTGAAATTTCTTGTAAGCGGAATAATCTCTTGGAGCAGCAGGTGACGAGGGAAGCACAGCTGGGATCTGGTGTGTGTGAACAGATCCTGCTCTGTGTAAATCTGCTCTTACCCCTGTGTGACACCAATCCCTGCAGGACAATTTTCCCCATGGCTTTGCTCTCCTTGGATAGTCTTCTGGGTTATTTAATTTATTCCTTCTAACTTTTATAGAGGGCAGAATGCACCCATTTAATAGCTTTTTATTTTCCCTCTCCCATTCCTCATCTGTTTTCCTGGCTATCTTATTTAAGAAGTTTAGAAGGATTTTTTTTTCCCCTGGAAGCAAGAGGAATGGTGTTTTTAGCAAGAAATTTCAGACTCTGAAAAATGAAATTCCGATGAGTTACTAAATCTTTCACCTCTCTGTCTTTCTTATGTAGTCTTTTACCTTATAGCAAAAAATTCTCTGAAAGCTTCTCTGCACTATACAAATAATATTGTGTAACTGCATATTAGCAATTGTTCACTGAGATCTCCATGTCCAAAAGGCCTTCTCAGCTCTCACTTTCTACAGAATAAGTGCAGTGTGTGCTCAGGTGTTGGGTTGTGGCTCATATTTTATTTAAATCTGAAGTAAATGGTCTGGAAGTTATCACGGGAGTGATATCACGGGAGTGATATCACAGGAGTCTGCCAGACCATGGAAACCCCCCCAGTTTGTAATTTGCAAAGCTCCATCCACCTTTTAATTGCTGGGAAAAAAAAATAAAATAAAAAAAAAAAAAAGGTGGATTGGATATTCTAGCACTGCAAACAATACTTGGGAACAACGTGGGTTTTCCTTAGAGAGAAATCACTCCTTTTTTGTTCTGGAGGATATTAAAGGTCTCTAATGATCTCCTAAAAGTAATACAGGGCAACTAATTATCTCCTTGAAATGGTCTCATTTCTGCTTTGTTCAAGTACATGGAGCTCTCACTATTACCAGGAGAGGCCAGGCAAAAGGCATTGGAGATCTTGTCCCTTGGAAATGCATATTTGCTGCTGTTCTTCAGCCAGGAGCTTTGGGTATGTGAGGGTATTTTCCCTGCAGGTGAATATGCATTTTTACAGAGGAAGAAATCACTTTTTGTAGTGTCCTGTAAATCAGGAGAGAGCTCTTCTGTCTGATTTTTAGTATGACCATTTCACTGCGTGTATTGGATTGATCACTGGCTCCTCAACACTTAAAAAAACCCCAACCAAACAAACAAAAATAAGGTTGAAAATCTAAGAGAAATGTGGACTAATGGAAGTCATTCACTCTTACTTTCCTCTCTTTACCTTACCTTTCTGCGCCCAAATCAGGAAATCTGCCATTTCTCTGCTCCATTCTGAAATCTCCCACAAATCAACCAAACGCCTCTCAAAAGCCAAACCTTTCCTTGATCTGGTCCAACACAAGCCCATCCAGTACCACATAAATACTTTTACCAAGGGTGAGTTCTTTACTTGCCAGCCTTTGTCTCATGCCTTCAGCATTAATATTCTATTAATATTAATATTTCCTTTGCTTTATTGCCTCAGTTTAGGGCGAAATCCCCAGCAGAGCTGCCCTGTACAGATCTTTTACACACTCAAGAGAGCTGAACAAGTAGAAGGCAGTTGTGTAATTGGATAAAAAAATCCACTTTGCGGGCCACAGGTAGTTAGTTATTGGGTTAAAAGTAAAAATAATTCAAGTATCATTTCCTAATTAAACACTTTATCCTTAAAAAAACTTATTAGAAAAAGAGATAAGATTTTTAATTTATTAAAATAAAGTACTGTAGAACTCACATTTTTGAGACTGTAATATAAATAAAAACTAATAAACATCTAAATCCAAACAAGAAATGCCATCTCACACATTTAATCCCGACCCTAACAGAAAAAAATAAATAAACTCAGCAAGGGAAAACTGTTGGGATTTGGCTCTGGTGGCACCTTTCAGGATCTCACCAAGCCAGCACAGTGCCCATAAAATGAAGACAAATTTCCCTTCAGTTTCTCTGCCATTTTTCATTCCTTGTGTCTTTAGGAAAAGACAGGGAGAGAAAGCAAGAGGACAGTTCTCCTGACAGAGAAGAATTTAGGAGAACACCTCCAAGATGCAATTTTTTGTTCTACTCTTTGACTGAACTTGGTTGCTTTATAAGGGAAAATTTGGGATTCTCTGTCCTTTCACAGCTGTTGGCTGCAGCGTCAGGTAACAAATTTATTCTGAAACTTTTTTTCCCTTTAAAACAAAACATCTTTTTACCTGCAGCAGAGTCATAATGAACCAAAGCCTATTCTATACATGACAGTAACAGCTAATATTGCTGTTAGACGAAAAATTACCCAGATTTAACTCCTACTATCTGATACTGCCTGATTATTATGGAACCAGAAGTATGTTATTTAACGTGAATAAATTATTATTATTATTATTATTATTATTATTATTATTATTATTATTATTATTATTATTATTATTATTATCTTGCTGGCATTATGCAAAGTGACTGCATGAGGTGTTTAGTCACCAGAGATAGGAGCGGAAACGATTCTAAGAAGTGGAACTGCCAGGAACACGATTTTTCCTTTATTCTTTTCCTTTTTCTCAAGCTGAATCTCATTATAAAAAGCTGGAGTTTGATAATGCTCTTGGAGATGCCATCAGGAATACATCCCAATTTGTCCTGTAGAACTGGCTAATATACATTTGTATGTGAAATGCAGCAGCAGATCTTACAAGATACACGCATCCAGGCACGGGGTAGTTAGCGTTGCGTGCATTATTTATGGCCTCATTTGGCTTTTAATGGGACTAGATTGTGGGAATTGTTTGGACTGATATCTCTGGAGCATCCTCGTGCAGAAAACAAAAAAGCTGCAGAGCAGCTGTGGGGAGGAATGCTCTGAACTTTTCCAGGATCAGGGGGAAAATAAAGAATATAACGAGGAATTCGAGCTCTGAGGAACAAGAGCCAATCTGGTCTAAATCAGGAGGAAATTCCTCAGCAAGCTGAGATCGTCTTTCTGCACAAAAAATAAGCTTTGAGCATCAGAGACCTGGTCCACTCAGGCTTCCCAGGGATTTGTGGTGGGATTGGGATTTTAGGGCTGGTCTCTGGGGTTTGTGCTCTGTGGCACCTGCTGAGGTGTGGCCAGGCTCCAGAGCTGCTCCCAGCTCAGCTTTGATTGTAAATCTTTGTAAAGAATCTTTGTAAAGATTCCATTTTAAGGATTTCCTAGGAATTAGGTTATTTGTGATCTTTCAAAGCTGAAGATGCTGGTGTAATGTTAATAATTTAAAGCAGACCTTTGTGTCAGGGCTTTAGTGCCTTTGTGTAAATGTGCTTATGAATAAAACCAGGCAGGTGAAAACCACTCTTTGAACACGGTGCCTTTTGAAGATGCCAGAATACTGAAAATATTGATTTTAAAAGGTTTTTCCATAAATGACCAGCAGCTCTTTAAGGAAACAAAGTCAGCTGAGGATGCCACAAACCCAGAAGTGAGCACTCACAGGTCATGAAACCACCACCTTTGAAAACTCCAAACAAGTCTGTTCTTAGCCAGGAGTGTCCTCAGCAACCAGGTCTTGTAATTAAGCTTTTTAATGACCCTGAAGACTATTTGAAAGCCTGAAATAATAGGTATGCCCTTGATTTAACATAATTAAAAAATAAAAGTAAATTAGTTTCCCTCAAAATCTCATGCCTTATTTTGATGCTGGCCTTAAATACTGTTGAGAGGTAAGGAAATGAAATGGAAAATTCTGCAATCCTTTTTACTGTCTCTGGCAGCCTTCCAAACACAGAGCCCAAAGCCAAATACTCATTTTAACCATATTTTGTTTGGAAAAGATGCTTTAAGCAAATTAATTCAGTTTAAATCTGGAACACTTTAATAATGTGTGGCTGCTGATGTTGATTAGAATAAATATTGTGCATTTGAAACATAATAGTCTTGTCTTTAGCGAGACACAGTCAGTACACACTTCTGAAAGGATGGAGCAGACTGACTGCAGTGCTAAGAAACTTTAACAACTGCTGGGATTTCAGCCGTAATGCACAGCTTTCCTTCTCTAGATGGGTCTGATTACTCTCCTCTTTTTAACTTCTGAGAAATTCAAACAATTTCTTTAGATTCACCAAGGACCACGTCCAGAAGTTGAATTTGAGAAGCAGAACTACCCTGTCTTATCCCCACTGTACAGATCTTTTTGATTTTTAGTTTGTTCTTGCAGAGCTGCCTCTGACACAGACATATTTGGGACATGCAATTAATCACATCTAATGTCATCTGCTGGGAGAATCTTGCATTGTGAGGACCCTTCATATGATTTTGAAGACCCTTAATGTGATTTTGAGATGATTTTGAACACAAAAGGGTTTAGAAAGTTGCAGGAAATCTTTGTTATCACTGTGTCTCTCTATTTTGAAATTAAGCTGAAGCCTGGCTTTGCCAGTGGTGACCTTGGTGGCACAGAGATGGATCAGTCAGACCTTCACCTAACTCAGGAGCTGCCTATAAAGTGAATTCCTCCTTTTACAGCTCAGTCTGTGCCTCTCTCCTCAGCCTTTCTTGGTCCATTTGGGTATGAAATCACCATTCTGATTTGCCTCAGACATGGCTCTGTGTAAATCCTGCTGTAAAATATCAAATTACTCACTGAGGTCAACCCCTTTTGCCCCAGACAGGGTCAAACTCTTTCCCTCTCCTGAAACTCAAATAGTGAAATGAAGACAGTAATGTGAATTCCTCTTACCTCGAGCAGGTAATTAATACCCAGCTCCAAAAAAAAAAAAAAAAAAAGTCTGAAAGGAAGGTTTCCTCCTTTTTTTTTTTTTAACTTCCATTAAATTTTCAGCTATGAATCTCAGTGAGATGAACTCCATTTACAGCAGCAGATATCCCAAACAAACCTGCAGCTCTGAGAGCAGAGCTGAGGCCCTGGCAAAGCCCTTTTCCCTGCTCTGAGAGGAGCAGGTGGCTATCCCCTGCACCCAGAGCATCCTGCTGGATTTCCTGCCTGCTTCAGCCCTTCCTGAGGATCATTCAATGAACTCTTCCCATGCCCTCACCACACCTTGGCCAGCTGGGACTTAGAAGTGCTTCTGTGGATATTCATAATTGGTATCTAAATAACACGAAGATGATTTTCTTCCATTCCACAGGAATCTGTAACAGGAAAGACAAATGAAATAATCTGTTAAGGTAGGTACAGAGAATTGTACTTGGGTTGCCCCCAGATGAAGGAAGGAAGGAATCTGACTCCATGTTCTCAGAAGGCTAATTTATTGCTTTATGATACTATATGATATTGAAGAATGCTAAACTAAAGTGTACTAAAATATACAGAAAGGATACTTACACAATGCCAAAAAGATAATAATGGAAACTCGTGACTCTCTCCAGAGTCTGACACAGCTTGGCCCTGATTGGCCAAAGAGTGGAAACAACTCGCGCCAGAATCCAAGGAAACAATCACCTGTGGGTAAACAATCCTCAAACACATTCCACATGAGCACAGCACAGGAGAAGCAAATGAGATAAGCATTGTTTTCCTTTTCTCTGAGGCTTCTCAGCTTCCCAGGAGAAAAAGCCTGGGTGAAGGGATTTCTCCAGAAATGTGAATGCCACAGTACAGAGTCCGGTTTTTGTTTGAATATTGCATCCAGACTTTTTCTGTAAAGATTCCATTTTAAGGATTTCCTAGAAATTAGGTTATTTGTGATCTTTCAAAGCTGAAGATGCTGGTGTAATGTTAATAATTTAAAGCAGACCTTTGTGTCAGGGCTTTAGTGCCTTTGTGTAAATGTGCTTGTGAATAAAACCAGGCAGGTGAAAACCACTCTTTGAACACGGTGCCTTTTGAAGATGCCAGAATACTGAAAATATTGATTTTAAAAGGTTTTTCCATAAATGACCAGCAGCTCTTTAAGGAAACAAAGTCAGCTGAGGATGCCACAAACCCAGAAATGCTATCAGGACAAAGTAGGGCTCTTATCTCCCAGGGACTGATTGATTGATAGTCATTTCATGGAAACAGTTATTTTTAGAAATTCAAATTAGTTTCCATTAAAGCTACTGCTTTTAATTATGAAAAAAAATAGATTTACTGAAATTGAACTCTTAATGTGAGATTTAATAAGGTGAGTATTGAAACTCAGAGAGAGTTTGAAAAATTCCATTTGCTTCAAAACTTTTTTTAATGTTGTTCTTCTCTAAATAGACTCTTCCCATTGGAATTCTATATATTATTTTGACCAATAACAGTTTTTGTATTTTAATGACCAATATGGAAATAGAATTTGAACAATAATTTTAAAAGGTGTTTACATGATTATGTTTGGTGTTCTGGAATTTTCTTAAATGCTTTCTCTACAAAATTTGGTCTTAGAAAAATGTGTGTAATGTTCAGATGATAAAATTCTTTCCTGAACCACTCAACACACAATGAAAAATCAGAACTGAGTAATAAAATGTTTTGAGTTTATTGCTCATGAAAACACCTTTGAAGAACCAATTCATGCTGCTCTTATATATGAGTGTCTCAAACTCAGTTTATTCAGTTTTCAGCTATTTAGGATTCTGTGTAAAATGAGAATAAAATGAAGCATTTTGTTGCACTCTGGTCTTCCCGAGGATATTTGTGCATTGGCTTTTTAGTTTCTGCTGTTTTTTTAAAAATAAAATTTTCAAAGTTGTGTCTGTAGATAAATGAAACACACAATTATACAGGGTATCTAAAAGTTGATTCTATGCTTATCCAGAAATCATTTTTTTGTGATTAAGTAGCCAGTGCCAAGAAGGAACACAGTGTGAAACTCAGTACAGTTCTGTATTAAGGTTTCAGGTTTTAGATTTGTTGTATTAAATTTAAATTTTCATTCATGACTTAGATTTTCAAATCACCAAAAAATCTTATCATGATATCCAGGGGACTTAAAAAACTGGGAGATCTTTCAGACCTCAGCTAGAATTTGAGATGCTGAATATCCCTAAAAAATTCTGGATTTTAGAGGAAGCTGTAGGTACCATTTGATTAAATTTTGAGGGGAAAAAAAATGAGAAACAGGTTATAAATAAGGTGTTTTAAATATTTCTCATCACAGCATGGATTGAAAAATTGGGCCAAGCCATAAATCTTTCAGAGCCCAGTTACATTTTATGTTGTCTTTTCCAGCAAAATTCAGTTTAAGAAGTTTTCACTTCCTTATACCTTTGCCTGCTTTGGTGTCTGCTTCCTAACTTATCATTATTTTATTAAACTTCTTTTTCCACTCGGTCTCCATACAAGTGCAGGATATTACACAGATCCATCTCATGTTGTAGAGACACTGAGCCTCATAAAAATAGCCGAGTAGTGTGAGAGAAGGGTAGAAGATAAGAATGATCCAATAACCAATTGTCAAGCAATCGTGAGTTCCTATATTTATAACAAATAAAATAAAACACAAAGTTGGATTTGATTTGCATTTTTGTCCCAATATTGATGGATTGAGGAATGCGGGGGTTGGTTTGGTTTGTTTAGTTGAATTTCCCAATTTCTAAGCTTGCAGTAAAGTCTCATCCCTTCTGTTGCTCCAGGCATTAATCCTCCTGTCTGGCACCACTAAGGCCAAAATCCAGGGGAGCCTCAGCAAACCCCACTGCAAGGAGCTGAGTTCACAGACCAAGGGATCAGGATTTTATGGGTAAATACTCCTGTGAAATGTGTGGGTGAATTTTACGGGTAAATATTCCCATGACAGCTGATTTTGGCTGGTATCCATGGATGATCTCTCCGTGGCTGAATTCCTGTGGTCTCTGCTACTCCAGATTTACCAGGGGTAGGAGTGAGAGCAAACAGAGTTTACTCCCGATTGCAGCAGGTCAGAGCTGTCAGGCACTGATGGTAACACAAACAGGGAATCTCTCTGGCCTCATGGCAGGAAAGGCTGGAATCAAGGCCAATTCAAGGTGGAATTCCAGAAAATTACAGAGTCCAGGGGCTGCTGGTGACCCCAGAGAGGAGGGGGTGGGAGATGCTGCTCAGTGAGGAAAGGATCTGATTCAGGAGAGAACCACAGCAAGCCTGAGGAACTTTTTAAGAGGAGTGGAAAGTGTGTAGTAGGTGTAAAGAGCAGTTTATTTTAGCAACAGAGAAGGTGAGAAAATTCATTTAGCGGATCCCAAAAAGAATATTGTGCTGTCAAGCAGGAAGAACTGATAAACACTTCATACTTACAGACTTTTTAATTTATAAAATGTCTGTATGTGGGGCCCCAGGCACACTTATAATCCTCTTCTTTAGCACATACAAAAATATAAGCTGACCCAGTGTCACCATCTCCCAGTTTGCTGGAAATGAGAGAAGAGATCAGCACTTCAGGCTTGGGCACTGCAGCATTCCTGTTCCATGGGCTTTCCTGGTAAAAATCCATATATAATGCCTCTTGCTGGAACACTGCACTGCCCTGATGTTTCACCTCCCTTCCTGTAAAAATTCAGGTGAACCATCAGCAATTTTAAGAATGCCCTGAAATTGTTTGTTTTGTTTGGTTTTTTTTTCCATAGAGTTGGAATTACGGAACACTGAACAGAATTCCAGAAAAATAGTCATGGGAGAGTGTAAACTCCTCATTTTTTATTCTCAACACAAGTCGTGGGCAAAAAAAATAGCAATAACCATAGCTCAACTGGGGTGTCATAAATATTCTGGCAAAACAGTTGGGAAGGACGCACACTCCAGTTTAGGGAGATTTTAATGAAAAATAATGTACCAAGAGCAATTCCTCTTCTATAATGAGGGAGCTTTCAATTTCCATTGATCTCAGCTACGGATGTATCACACAAAAATCTTGTAAGTAATGAGATTTAAAGCATTTAAGCTTAAGTTGACATTTTCTCCTTTAAATTTAGCTGTAACCTGTCACCCTATTTATGCACTTCACAAAGCACTGGGCAGCTTTGCATGGGACTATTCCCAGTAGGAGATCACATAAAACTCCATCTTCCACACACTCTGTCTTACTCAAATCACAAAAAAAATGCAGTGTTTAAAAATAATTGTGGCCATATTTTCTGATCAACCATCCATCAGTTCCCTTTAGTTGTGGCTAAAGACACCCAAGCTATGGTATTTTTTTCTTATTTTGTCATCATCTGAGGTGATTCTCTTACACCTGACAGCTTTCTTTCAAGCCCTGGTTTCTACAAGATAAATTAAAATATGTCATTAAATACATACCCTTTTCCTAAGGTGCTGTGTGATGGCCATAAAAAAATAGAGAGTAAAAGATTTTTGTCTCGCTAGTAAATATTGTGAAGATATCCATTTTGTTGCTTATATTTAACTTTTAATGGTTTATTGAAAGGGGTGATAGTGAAACTGTTCTTGTTAATCAAGAGTTAGAAGGTGTGGAGTGACTAATCAGAGAAAAATAACAGCTGGAAGCAAATCCCTTCCCACTGCTGGGAGTGTGGGGAAATACTGAGTATTCTGGAAAAAGACTAAAATACACTTTACATGAAAGAAACCTGGGCAAGTGGAGAATGAGCTGTGCACACAGAATTATGGCAAGCACAAAGAATCTGCTTGTCTATGCTGAGGAGATTTCCTAAAGATAGGAAAGGAGCCCCCTGAGAAAGAGTGAAAATGAGAAACCTTAGGACAGAGTGGGGAAAGGAATTATCAAATTTATGCACATGAGAATAACTCAAAATGAAGCGGCAGCGAGGAGATTTGGTGTTGACTCTTAACTGGTGACTTGTTATTCCAGAGGGAATTCTGCAGGTAAAAGATAATGTCAGAGATCTACAGAAACCAAAGGGAAAAAAATCAGGCAGTTAATTAAATTTGTAGTAAGCACAGCCATTATACTAAAACTTTAAAGAATTCAAGAAAATATGGGGGATTTCTGTGTAAAATACACAATTTCTGGCACCTTGGACTAGAGTGGTGAGGGGGTTATTTGTAGAGAGCAGCTCTGTTCTTGAACATCAGTGAAGATGGAGGAATTCAATGCAGAATTAACAACCTCAGACTGAATATGACCAAATTTAGCATTTTATTTTGGCAATCCATTAACCTCAAAGATGTTAATGTACTGAAATCTAAATATAAGAACAAAGTTCAAAGCTGTTAGAAACACTGAACTCTGTCAGCAGGTTCTGTTGGTGTTGTAAAATATGAATTTGCCTAAAACACTTCCAGACGGTCACCCTTGTGACAGGGAAGCCCAAGAATGAAATTCAATGTTTTCAAACATATTCCTGCTGGTTTCACCACTAACTCTTTTTTAACCCATTGGTGGCACTCATTTATATCCTCCAAACCTAACTAGGAGCCTCTGAGATAAAGTATTGCAGAAATGGAGTGTTGCAGAATGTGTTATTTGCCATTTTTGAACATCAAAAATTCTGCCAAACATGGAGAAAAATAATGCAAAATAAGGATTGAAAAATTAACAAGGACATAAATGAGCACGATTTCAGAATTCTATTTTGAACCAGAAATTGATCACATGTGGTCTTTTAATACTGGATAAATATTGGATTTTTTAACATACAAAATGCCCTGTCCTTTGTGTGCTGAAAGGGCATTTCCACTACACGTTCTGAAATACTTTTAGAGGTTTGTCACAATATGTTTTATCTCTACTAAAGCAATTTGCAGAGTTACTGAATCAGGTATTTGTAGCAGTCATAGATTGTCCCTATCATATTGTTTTCACCGAGAACATCAACAGAGTTCTTACAGACCTTTTAGAGGAGCCATTCAAAAGCACAATTTCCATGAGGCGTGGTGATTTCTGCAATGCTAACATCTTCATCAGTCTTTATTGTAACTTCTCATTAACTTATTGAGTTGGTTGAGTTACTCAATATTGAAATCAGGGTTGCTTAAAAAAAAAATATCTATTTTTACAGAGCTGTGCCATCTGGCAAAGCACTATTGATAGCTGTGAACAAAGGGCTGCCAGGGCTGTGATTTATCAGGTGATTGGTTTGCTCCACCTGGTGAATGCAGCAGAACATCCTCAGGAGCCCACGGGCTCCCCAGAGCTCAGAACTGCATTTCTGCAGCACTGTTGCAGATTTCAGGAGGCAACAGGAGAAATTACCCCCTTTATTCATACAGGCCAGGAATTTCAATTCTCATTAAAGTGTAAGCAAGGAAAACTCTGATTTGTTTAGGGCCTGAGGTTTTACGTGTGTGCTCTTCCCCTACTCCTGCTCATGGAGTAGAAGGTGTGCTGAAGAGCAGAGATTTAATCTCTGTCACTCAGATGCCAACCTCCGCTGGCTCTGACATGCACAGAGCCAGGATCTGCCTCTAATAGCACCCAGGAGTTGGGGAATTAATCTCAGCTGATGAAGTGTGTCTCCTCAGTGCATAAATCAGCTGGAATAATGGCACTGATGGGGAAGGAGGGTATGGAGAAAAAGAAGTTTGAAATGAGCCACAGCTGAGGAGCCCACTAATGGATTGGGCCTTAATGTCAAGTGTGGGAGTCAGTTCTGACTGTTTGATTTCCTCAAGCTTCTGTAATATGGATTTTTTATTTAAAAATAGTGAGCAAATACTGAAGTATAAAATTGTTTTCATCACAGAATCACAGAATTTCTAGGTTGGAAGAGACCTTTAAGATCATCAAGTCCAACCCATGTTCTAACACCTCAACTAGATCATGGCACCAAGTGCCACATCCAGGCTGTTTTTAAACACATCCAGGGATGGTGACTCCACCACCTCCCTGGGCAGATGATTCCAGTATTTGACCACTCTTTCTGTGAAAAACTTCCTCCTTAATTCCAGCCTGGATCTCCCTTGGCGCAGCCTGAGACTGCGTCCTCTTGTTCTGTCTGTTGTTGCCCAGAGAAAGAGACCGACCCCAGCTCAGCACAGCCACCCTTCAGGAGGCTGCAGAGAGTGATAAGGTCACCTCTGAGTCTCCTTTTCTCCAGGCTGAACACCCCCAGCTCCCTCAGTCGTTCTCCATACAGCTTGTGTTCCCAGCCCCTCTCCAGCCTCGTTGCTCTCCTTTGGACGCGCTCAAGCATCTCAACGTCCCTCCCAAACTGAGGGGCCCAGAGCTGGACACAGCACTCGAGGCGTGGCCATCCTTGTTTCCTTGTTTGTAACATGCATATATTTATATACAACTTTCTAATATTTCAGTATTTTGAATCATACCCATCCTGACTTGCAACTTTGGTGTCGTTTGACCTGACCTTAGAAGGACTGGAAGAATTCAAACTATGAAGAAGAAAACAAAGGTTAAACTCTTCGATATTCAAAGAAATTAAGTTTAAATTATGTAGAACATAATTCTCAGAAATTTGCACAAACCTGGCTAATTCACAACCATAATATTCTTCCTATAGGAAGTTCAGAAAATTTAGTCCACTTGTATTCCTGCAAGGAGTTTTCATAAAAAACAGGCATTGCAGAAACCACGAGTCATTTTTTTCTATTTTATTTTGGTCCTTTAAGTAGTTAATGCCTTCCAGCAAATTTACTGTACTACCAAGGCTGGATAATTTGGATAATTTTCTAATTCAAGCAATCATTAGGTGTTTATTAGTAAAAAGTCGTTATTGCTAAGTATTACTTTAAGAATGAATGACCACATAGGATATGTGGTAATTTAATAAGTGTAAAATTTGAGACTACTTTATTCTCCACAGACAAAAATTGGTATTTTCTCTGTGGCTCATAACAAGTTTAATGGATACTGAGAGAAGACAGTGTGCAATAAAGTATGAAGCAAGAAATTAACTGCAAATAAACAATAAAATTTCTCCTTGGTTATTACAATTTCAAGCTTTCAAATGGGCATGGCAAACTAAATTTATATTATAATAATAGTTAAGGGTGCAAGGTTCTTCAAAACTCACCCAAAATCTGGGGTGTTAAACACATGTATTCATGATTTTCACAAGATTTAAATAGGAGATATTTGGGTTTTTTTTGTAGTAAGTGACAAAGCAGAATTAAGAGCTGTGGTCCTGGCTTCTCTCTCAGCTTCAATAGATAAAAGATTCTCCTTATGGTCAGAGGATCTGCGAGCCCTAAACAGCTGAAAACAAGAGTTTATTGGAATCTATCAGTTAAAAAATAAGGTTATGGTTTGAAAGCAATGTGAATTTCTCAAGACAAAACATTTTGCCAGGGCAGTCTAGAAAGGGAAGGTGTGGTGGGCTGACCTGGGGCTGCTGCTGGTCTTCCTCCCAGCAGGACAGGGGGAGAAAAGGGAAAATCAGAATCTCATGGGCTGAGACAGAGGCAGGGAGATTCTTTACGCATTGCCATCCCAGGCAGAATGGGCTCCACGGGCTGCAGGGAAATCGCTGCTCCTCTGCTCGCTCTCCGTGGGCTCCAGGTGAATCTCTCCTCAAAAAAAAGGAGCTAAGTTTAAAATTCTTCTATTATATTATCTCCTAGACCAGCATCTGTCATGCTGAAATGACTGGGAGAAGTTCAGTCTGTAAAGAGGCATAAAGTGTAAAATGGTTGCAAAACAACTGAAACTTTTCCGTAGTTAACAAAATCCTTGCGCCTTTTCCACCCTAATTTGGTGCCAGCTCTGCTCCACATCCGAAACAGTCGAGCCACTGGCAGGTTTTCTTGTAGAACATTAATAAAAGCTAAGCTGACAATCAGAAACAATAATTTACAGGGAGTGTAAGAGGAAGAAGTGGGCAAATGTGACACCAGAATATCTGTTTGAAATGCGAGATGAAAGGGGAAGTGTTCCATCCACTGGAACGTCCCCCACCTCTGCAGCCTTTGTAGTAGAGATTTCCCCAACTATAAAAAGAAGCAAAAGAAGTTGTAGGTTATCACACCTCATCACTTCTTCTTTAATCTCCATATAAAGGTGATTAATTTCAAACTCTTTCAACTACAGAGGGCTCACCATGCAGGGGAGCAGAAAATCAAGACCATCTCAAGGAGCGGTTTCCTACATATTGCAGAACTTTACTCTTTTTTTTTTTCCCTTTCCCCCATAGGTTTGCAGCTAAATCAGCCAAATGACATTAGCTATGCTTTAAATTTCAATTTCCACACTTCTTTCCTTCTGTATCTCGCTCCTTTTTTCATCTCACCACCTAACTTCCTCAGATTTCAAGTGTAACGAATCTCCAACTCTGTGCATAAAGGCAAAGAGAAAAAAGAGGAAACTATCAGGAACTTATGGATTTGTGCTTGGCAGGTTCAGAAAGTTTTCTGGGGTTTGATGATATCCAGCCATTTGTACAGTTATTACTGATTTTGGTACCCTACACGATCTCTCTGCCTGTCCATCAATAGTTGCTGACCCTGGAGGATTCAGCAGCAGAAGTGGAAAATCACAAACCCTATAAATTGATAACAAGTACAGGTTCTGCTTTCTCAAAAGGATTTGTAAAATCGTTGCCACCGCCAGGGTTCAAAGTGCTTTCACTCCACAGAGCTGGAATCACATGATACCAGTTGTATTTCTGTTTAATTTTAGCCCAAAGTGTTGGCATAAATCTCATGGACCTTGTTTAGTGTCTCTAGGCTGAGACAGGCTTATTTTTGATTAATTGTTAAGGATGACCTTGAAACTTTAGTCTGTTCTAAGGTATGATGGTGGCTACCAGTGAAAGATGATGTTTAGCATCTCTATGCCACACAAAAGCACTGATTATTTATAAAAAAAGAATTGGAAAAATCATCTGGACACAAAGGCTTTCCTTTCCCTGGACAACTTCCTGCAAGATGTTATATTTGAAAGTCAGAAATTGCATTCTTTCATATCTATATTCATTTATTTTAACCTGAAGTGTCTTTTTATCTTCATCTTAAAAGAGAAAGACAGCCTCCAAAAATTTGTCTTCTCAGTTTCACTGGAATGTTTTTCCACAATGATAGATGAAAGATGCACAGCTTGTAGTCTGGGTAATCAAATATTGTATTTTTCTACCCTGTGAGTTCTGTATACATGCTTGAAGTTTATAATCAGTGAACAATACCCAAAATCTTCTTACAATTACACCATTTTAAATGCAGTCTCAATTTAATGCCAGATCTTTTGTAGAATAATGTGAGGTTATTTGTATTTTGCAACACTTGATATTAAATACTAATGAAAAAAAAAGCATGAAATTATTTCAGATGTGTTAGAAAAGTTTGGTGGTGGTGGTGTTCATGAAGGATTCCACCTTCATAAGAAATCAAAATAGCAGAAACCCTGTTTTTACTGTAAATAATCTGGTCTGATGTGCAGTTTCTATGGAATAGTGATGCTGTAGTGTACAGTAAGCTCCATTTGTGTACAGCCATTATCTGTGAGACATCAAAATTTCTTTATAAGATTTAGAGAGAATAAATGTTTTGGGGTTTTTTTCCTCTGGGGCTCACCTGAATAAAGAGGTTTTACATGTTGTATTTTCTGTTCCCTTTGTTTCCAGAGATCTGCCTGGTTACTTTTGCAAATTTAGGGAGCATAACATAAATTTGTAATCTTTTTCTGGACCAGAAGAACATCATAAAAATGATCTCACTTTGCTTCATTACAACACCTGCTTGCAGTAAGATGGGATCTTATCTATTTCTGTAATAAAATGCCATGCTAGAGCTGTGCTCTTAATTATCCTGCTAAATAATGGGACACATTTAAAGCCTTTCCACTCCATCTCCCAGCAGTCATTAGTGTCACTTATGAGTTATTTGTCTGCCAGGTTTTGCTTTTTGACCAAAAAATAGCGTTAAATGCATATTCTGATATAAAATGAATGCATAATTAATAGTCCCTCCTGTTTCAGATATTAATAACAGAAGAAATTCCAAGTGTTTCACTGAAAGCCAATCCACTGAGAGGTAACCAAGGTATCAATATTTCAGTGTTTTTATTGTTGGGAATAGAAGTACCTTGACACAGCAGGTTTAATAGATTAAACAATAACAATTAGAGAATGGTTTCATAAAGCTTCTTGTTCACCTGACAGGTTGAACAAATGAGGTATTTTTCAGGTATGACAGATCTGCATGTGCTCTGTCTGAGAGCTGATATGGACTGAATTCCTGTTTGTGGAAATGCAGCATAGGGGAATGTTGTAGTTATTATTCTGAATTCTTAAACCTGTAGTGGTTTAATGGTTTCAACAGGGGGAGTTGAAACCACTAAACATTTTCCTACTAAATACTTTTCCTATTGCAGTAGCTTATTTAACACCTAAAAAGTCCTTTGGAAGTGTTTTCAGTACTAAATATGTGTTGGGGTGAGTGGTTAAAACTTTATGGATAGAATGTTAACATCAATAAAATGTTTATAAATTGGCAATAGAGAATAAATAATTAGGAGATGCTGAAGTAAAAGTATAAATCAATTTAGTTAGCACACTTGAATTGTCTTAAGATAACTGGTGGGTGGAAACTGTTCCATGGGATTCTGTTTAAGCAAACATTTAATTCTCTTTAGTACCTGCTTTCAGCATTAAGATTTGCTTAATAAAAACTGCCTTCAGTGTGTTGTTTAGCCAAGTGTTGTAACTGCCTGGCTGTGTGCATTTCGTTAGAGCAGGAAGAGATTTGAGGGTTTTATTCCTCCGGAAGCAGGAAGTGAGGGATTGCCCTAGAAAGGGCTTTGCCTTGCTCCCAGGTATGGGAGTTGCTGGCGTGTCCAGAGGGGGAAGGAGCAGGAGCTTTGTCTGATCAGGAGCCAGTGTTTGCTCGGAGAACACTAAAACTATTCCTCTGCCATCTCAATGAAGGGCAGAGACTGCTCCCACAGCAGGTGGAACCACGGGTCCAGCACAAATCTGGGACACAAACCCCTGGCAGCTGATGAGAACCCACCCATGGAAAACCCCACAGGCCCAGGAGCACTGTGTTTGTGTGGGATGTGAAGGGGCTAAAGGAAGTTCAAAATAAGAGCTCAAAAATAAAAATATTAAATGTGTTGTCACCATTTATTCCCAGTACCTGTGACCCCACTGGAGCTCTGCCAAATAGTGATAACAACACTGAGAGCACCCAGGTGAAATCCCAGATTCTGCTCTGCTGAGGCCCTGTGACGTTTTTACTCTGCTCAGGATGAAAGTGTTGAGGAGGGCAGGCTTTGGATCCCATCATCTTTGCTGTGCAGGAAAGGAGGAAGAAAGTTAAAGAGACTTCCCTGGTTTATCTAAATCAAGAGCGTGGCAGTCCTGGGATTAATTAATTAATTAATGATGGTAGTGATAGGAAAGGAGAGTGGGAAAAGAATAACTGTGTCCTCCTGGATGAGCATAAATGGGAATCTTTAGCTAATCAGTGACCTTATTAGCACAGAGAAATCAGAGAATTGCTGGAATTAAACAGAATTAAATTTGGGAAAGGCCTCTAGGAGCACTGGGTCCAGCTGTTAACCCAGCACCTTGGAAGGCACAGAGCAGACCTGGCTGGCAGGTCCTGGCTGCTGCATCCCCTTTCTGTCCCACATCAGGGAGAGGCAGGTCCTGGCAGGGCAGCAGCCCCCTGTGTCCCCTTCCCCAGTTTATTGAGCAATAATGCCCTCACCATGGGGAAGGTGACTGACAGGACACCAAACCAGATAATGCCATTCCCCAAGGAGAGGATGTTTAAGGAGTGTCAAATTTTAGGCTGTTCACCTCCTTGTTGTGGTTCAAACATGAGAAAAAAGCAGCAGCCTTTGCACGGACAGCACTGCTACAAAATTCAATTTCCTGTAAGTGCTCTAAGGGCTCTGGTACATAATACAATTTCTATGATTTTAGTCTGTGTAAACCATAGATTTGTAATTTACAGAAGCCAGAGAACCTTGAATAAGCATGCTGGGTTTCTTTCTTTCTTTTTTCTTTTTTTTCAACCCAAACAATGGACAGGAGAAGAGTTAAAAAATCCACAGAGGAAACCACACAAGAGAGAGAATAGAGAGAAATAAGGAAGAGCAATAAATGATGGAATTGCCAGAAGGTGATTGGCCTTTAAGAATTAATGACTTTTTCTTCATCTCTGGTCATTCAGCCTTCTTCCAAAGGTGAGAAAAAATAATCCCTCATGACATGCTAAATCAGTGCTGGTGGGAGGAAAATGGGAACCTCATTTCTTTTCTTTCTTTCTCTTTCTTTTTTTTTTAAAGAAGAGGTTTGATCTTTGCAGACAGAAGACAAAGTGGGGTCCAAAAGAGTACGAAGCAAAAATGCAGAGTTGGAAGGCACAATCCCAGGATGAAATTTGACCAGGAGAGGCACAGATCCCAGAAACAGAGCTGTGTGACCTGCCCATCATCTCCCTTTGCCTGCCTCTCCCCACAAGGATGTGACACAGGCCTTGAAGAATATCTGCAGCCAAAATTGAAAGGAAAAGAGATGGGACCTTGCAAACCAAGCAACTTTTTTACATCCTCCGTAGGTCTTAATGCACCAGGTTTCCTGTGAGAAAGAAGTGACTTTGGATCTATTTTTGACTTTTTGTTACTTTATATAGGGGTATTCAAAAGGGGCCAAAGACAATTTAACTTCAGAAGCACAAATGTGGGGTGAGAAAGAAGAAATAAAAAAGGAAGCTCTCAATTTTCTGGAAAATACAGCTGCATCATCCTTAGGACTAGAATGAACTCAGTGGAATTCTATCTATGTCATTTATGGGCTATTTCTGACACATTTCCATGGCTCCCATTTAGTTTCTGCACCTGCATTTTTGGTTTGCTGTTTATATCTACCTTGATAAACCAAGCTGCCAGGCCAGGTTCAGCCAGCTGCAGCTCACTGCCTGCTCTGTGCTGTCCTGCCCCAACAAGAAACCTCAAAAAACCTCATGTGAACAATTTGGGGAATGAGCACAGGTCAGAGGTTGATCCTAAAAAGCAGTTTGAATATGATCATGCATGGAGGAGTGATGTGGAGAAAGACTTTTTGAACAGGCCATGCCTCTTGACCTCAGGGCTGGCCAGCTTTTCCTGGCACTGGATAATTTACAGGAACAGCTATCACAGAGGGGATCTTCTCCTGAAGCCTCTGAAAGCTCATTAATTACACTCAGCATAACTAGTGTTGGGCAACAAAGTGAGCAATGATGGTATTCTAAAACAGGGGAGATGATTTCACATCTCTTTAGTTCAAAGAGATATCTATAATTTTGTTTAAAGTGTGGGAGTTGAGATAGTGATGTAGATTAAGCAATAAATTCCTGATCTTGGTCTCCTGAATTAGTGCTGGTAACGTCAGTGATGCAACCTGGTGTAAAACTGACAAATGTTAGATGAGAATCAGGCTAAGAATTCTTGTAATTATCACTTGTCTACTTACTGAAAGTAAGGTAACTGCGAGGAATTAGAGGTATGAAAGAAAAGAAAGGTAAGTGTGTACAAACATCACAGCAGAGATTAAAAGTCTATTTATATGCTGTTATTTTTAGGGTAGAATTTCTATACAAAACGTAAATACAAAGCTTTTTCTTGTAACCAGCAGATCTGCCCTGATTATGTATCTAAAAAGATACAGTAAATAAAGGCAATCAGAAACAAAATGCCATAGCCTTGGAGGCTCAAACTGATACAAACAGAGTGCAGAAGCATTTGTGTGTTATTAGAATTTACCCCTCAGCCCTGTGCTCTGCGACTGGTAATTCAGTGAAGCACTAATGTTTGAAAGATGATATGATGTGGAATTGCTTAAGAAATTGATTTAGATGCTTTAATATCTCCAGTGATCTAGTAGCAGGTATGCCTAATGAAACAAATTGTTTGTGTGAATTCAGCCCATTAAGAAATACAGCTTTGAGGTGGTTTATTTTCTTTGATACCAAGTGATTCTTTTAATGAGACAAATAAACTCACAAACGCAACAAAATCTTTTCGCCTTAAAGCAATAAAAACAGAGATGCTGAAAACACTTGAAGAGTGATTTTTCTCTCATGCAAATGAGGAGCACGTATCTGAAATCAGCCCTGGATGCATTAAATAATCCTTGCAATATTTATCTATGTGTTAATAATACAGAATCTAATATTGATATGGGAGGAAGTAACACCATTGATGCCAATGAAATAAATTGTACTAAAATTAGAGTAAAATGAATAAAAAATGAGGCCCCAACTTGCTAATTATGCAACACATGAAAGCTATAAATAAATCTAGACCCATGGAAACATCAATTAGATGGCACTGCATAGTGCACAAAGGCTAAAATGTGAGAATTATCTGTACCTGATGCTTCAGCCTCAGAGTTTGGGGTCTGCTCCAGCATTGGAACTTTGCTGCTTTCTGAAAGAAAGAAGTAATTAATAAATTGTTCAATTTGACTAATAAATAGGTCAAGAAGGAACTACAGCACTATAATCTGAAAGGAAGAAGTGAAAACAGAACTTCATAAATACAAAAAATGTAGATTGGGTTTAAAAAAAAAGGTTAAAAATAGTGATAAAAAACCAGTATTGACTGTATTGTACCTGCAAGCTAAGTCAGAATAAGCAAACTAAATATTACAATCACAGGCTTGGAAGCCTCTAGATAATTTTTCTTCCACCTGTTCCTCTGGAATTTATCCCCCTCCTTAAACATTCTTATTCTACTCTAAGTCCCTTAAACTGGAAAATCATTATGAAGCTTTCTTAGTTTTCAAACAAAAACGTGGTGCATTGAGCTGTGAAGTCTTGGGTGAATAAGTTTCAAATTGCCCCAGTGTGGAGTGATTTTCACTGCTGCTCCAACAGCCCAAGTGACAGTGCAGGACTGGAAGAAATGAGTTTTTGTCAGCATTTGGTTTTAGCTGGAGAATTCAGTTTAGTGGTACCTGCATTTAGTGATACAGATGTGTCAGCTGTCCCAGGACAAACACAAACTGCTGCTGTTGTCCACTCTGACCATTCCCTTCCTCACCAATTGTTCCATTTTCCATCATATCTTTAATACTCTGCCCTGTGCACCTGACTTCAGCAGCAGGAATGAGATTCTGGGGGCTGAGTTCAGCGAGTGAGGACTTTGCCTCACTCATCTCAGGCATGTAAATAATCCAAAAATAATTTATCCCAGTATCATATCAGAGTCAGCTATTTATTTGCTGCTGGTCCTGTATTATTTGATTTCCAGCCAAGTGTGAGTGGCCAGCTGTAACACATTTTCAGAATGAGGCACTTAATGAACATGTTTAGTGTTAATGTAGTTATTTATGTGTTATCTCTCGCTGTTTTATTGCAGATGATAGGAAAATAGCACTGTACATTGTTGAAAGGGGGTAACTGGGACATGATTTTATGTTTCTAGAAAACAATATTAAATTTAGCAAGTGAGAGTTCCTGGTCTAGAAAAATGAACTCTATGTGAAGTAAAAACTGGAGGGGAAAAAAAGCAGAAAACCAGAGAAACTGGAGGGGAAAAAAAAAAAAAAAAGCTGACAATTAAAGCTTCAAAGACATATCAAGTACAGTTTGATGTCAAATATACAGAATTATACATAACAAAATATCAACAAATAAAAGCAAAAAGCAATAAAAAGAAAATTCTGCAAGTCTGCTTGTTTATTTATTTCACATTTAGAATATATACATCAACTCTCCCCAGACACTGCGAAATAAAACATTAACATCTGAATGCAAGACAAGAATAATCAACATCTTTAATTTCAAAGTGCTCTATTATCTGTAAACAAAAGCATACAAATGTGACTATAAAAAGGGATAATTCAGTTCTAGATGAAAATATTTCCATTTTGTAGGATGAAGACTCATCTTGCTTCAATTCCCTCCATTCTGAGGGCCTAAGACTTGAGCAGCCAAATCCTCTTTGCTTTACTCAGGTGAGCAGATCCTAAAAACCAAACATAATAAGCCCAAAATACCTTTGAAGCCATCAAAAGTATAAATTATGTTTGAATATATAAGCAACTACCCACTAGCTTTCCATTAGACCTGCAGTCACAGTAATTTCTGTGCTGACACACTTATTGTTCAAGTTGACAAATCAACTTCTAAAAATAAGATGCATCTACTTTTAGGGTTGTTCTGCTGGGTGTTTTGTGCAGCAGCTCAGCCTGGAGATGCAAACAGTCCCTGCATGCTGTGTGTGAGTGTATCAGCTCAGATTCAGCTTGGATTCAGCTCAGATTCAGCTCGAATTCAGCTCAGATTCAGCTCAGATTTGTGGATGCCATGGGACAGAGAGAGAGAAATGGCAAGCGTTTCTCACAGTGGCTTGTGAGAATTTTGAGGGAGCTGTAAGGACACGATAATTTGTTAAATATAAATAATTAGCAGGTGGTGTTTTTCTGCTTCTTATTTTTCTCCTTCTCAAAGACAGTGTATGAGGAAGATGTTTTTGTTAGTTAGCCAATCAAATAGAATCTATCGTAACACTCTATAAAAACCGCGCGGTTCCTTTGAATGAAGGCTTCTTGTTCTTTTGTACAAGATTGCCTCTGTCTGTTTCTGTGTTCTTCACTGTGCGAGAGCGACATAGATTCAGGCTCTGTGGCCTCTCAGAGCATTTCCAGCTCAGGAAATCCATCATTTACCTGCAGTGTGCTCTGTGTTTGCATCCTGAATCATCCATCCCGTCATTTGTGATGGGCACAGCTCACCCTGAGCCTTCTTTTGAACCTCGCAGGAAGCAAAGTGAGGAAGGACGGGGTGTGGGGACCGGGGAAGATGAGAAGTGGGCCAGGAGGGTTGTGTATCACAGGGACAGCAAAACTGAAAATAGGCTTGGCTTTGAGACACAGATCAGAGAACATCCAGAGCCACCAGAGGAAGTGATGGAGAGAGAACATTTGGGCTTCTAGAAGACTAATTTCAGTGTGGTTTAGGGAGGTGATAATATTTGCTGACATCATGCTGTTGCTTTCATCTTGCAATTGTTTCAATTGAGATGTTCCAGTGATGTTCTAAATTAAAAGCTTTTTTTTTTTTTTTTTTTTTTGGTGAAGCAAGAGGAAATTTAATCAATATAGATTAATTTAGAGCAGCTGCTATTCACTAAGTAGGAACAGTTTCATCTCTGAAGAATTTGAAATCCAGCTTTTATAATGTAACCTGCAGTACATTTAAATATATTCCCCTGGTCTCTGCAGTGCTGTAACTCTGCTCTGCTCAATGAAATTTATCTCATTCCAGACACTGTGCTGTAGATCTCCCCTTGTTTATTTCTCAGAAGCTCCTTTTTTTTCTGTTGAAACATGGGTGCTGTAAAGCCATTAAACCTTGGGGTGGGAGGGAGGTGGAGTGGGGGAGATGCTGCTCTGGGGTGGGTCAGGAGAGGGGCTCCTGTCCCCAGGGCTCCCCAGGGGGGTTCAGTGTCCCCACCCTTCACCTGCAGCTGGCCCAGGCCACCTGGAGTTCCCCCCTCCAAAATCACTTCACTGAGGTGTGAAATTCAGAATAATCCACCTTCTCCAAGGGCTGGATGTTGTTCACCAGCCAGTAAATTTTGCTCTGATGTAGCTGGGAGCCCACAGCAGTGAAAGATGTCTCCAGCTGAGTTGTACAAGGCATTTGGGCACCTTGCTCCCATCCCAAACATGTTCTGTACAGCTCCCTGAGTGCCACTGTGGAAATGTGTCCAAGCCACAGCTCCCATTTAATTCAGTGATTTCCAAACCTACTAAGCATCTCAGAACCTCTGAGACAGTATTTTAAACTCTCAGTATTTTAAACTCTGCTGCAGCCAAAAATCAGAAGGAAAATACAGAAGTACAGCTGGATGTAGTTTAATGTACAACAGTGCTGGGCTGTCTGTACATCCACGGAGGAGTTAAACACTCCAGAGGCTGTAAATTATACCAGTGATGGTGCCTTGATTGCCCCTGCCATGGACTAATTCTGGAGATATCAGGTCCATCCTGGCAGCAGTGCCATGTCCCTCTGTCCCTCTTTATTTCATTTCCTGTCCCCGATGAGTTTCTCCTGTGGCAGCACTTGTGCTAGGAGTGGCTTTCAGCAGGATGGGTTTTTGGTTTTCAAGCCAAGTGGTTTCTAAAAATATGGCTTGTGATTAATTTCAGTGCAGGTGTAAATGAGAAGCACGTTGATGGAGAGTTTGAAGTCAGGGTAAGCTGGTTTTCCTGTGAGAATTGAGAAGCAGAAGTGTCCTGAGCAGCACCAGGATGCAGTGATTTCCCTCTGTACATGGAATTATTGGTGCTGACAGAGCCGGGGGAGCGAAGGTGTGGCCTGACTTTCCCTGCCTGCTTTGTGCCCTCAGTCACACATCAAAAAAGGACAGAAAAAATGACAGCATCACTTCCAAAGTATTTTGAAAACTTACCATGTCACTTTCTCCTCACTGTGTGGCTCTTGTCATGCTCCATTATTCTCCTTTTAACCTCATAACTCTAACTTTGGTTAAAGCAATAAATCTTTATTTTTCCTGCTTGCTCATCTGCTCCAGACTTGTGCTTCTCCAGTACTGTCAACTTTGGTACTGTTATGAAATGACAGCACAATAAATTAAACATTTCTATTTTACCTATCCGGATGGATATTCTGAAGATAAACAGAATTTGAATAACCTTTGAGACTGGAGAAATGAAGAACAAAAAGTCAAAATTATTCAGGCAAGGATGTTTGCTTTCCTTATACATAGCCCAGCTGAGAATGCAAATTTTGGCTTACCTTTTAGGAGGTGTTGAGTTGACTGAATTCCTTAATAAAAGTTCTAGATATAACCTTCAGATAAGGGTATTGCACTTGTCTCAAGCTGCAAATCTTAAATTAACTCTGAAGTTAATCTTGGTCAGATGTAGTTCACCAAGATGATCGATCTTACTCTTGAAGCATCTTTCATTTTTCAACTGAAAATTTGCTTCCCCTGTAGGGAAAAAAAAAAAATCAAATTTGAAGAATAAAAATTGCTAGGCTGGGTTTTTGTAACATGAATAGAATTTCCTGAACAAAGAAAATATGTGCTGGTGGTGAGAACTTGTGGTGGGTGCTGTGGGTACACAGCAAAATAAGCAAAAATTTGTTTATTACATAGAATTTTCAAGATGCTCAAAGGTGAACAATTCAATCATTTAACAGTTTAAGGATAACTGAGTTTAAAAGGAGGTCAGGGTTCCTGTACCCCAACCCTTTGGTACTTAGGGTGCTTGTGACTGCACAGGGGGACCCATTGCATCGTGTTTATTATTAGAAAGTTTAGCATAATATGGCCAAAGGCAAATCCTCCTTCTCTCCTTCACAAATTTTATCCAGTTATTTCTCTCTCAAGACATTTTTGTTAAGTTAAAATCCACATTTAAAAATGTGACTAAAGTGCTCTTGCAGCCTAATTAGCCACTGCTATTTCTAAAGTAATCCAGTGACTCTTGCTATTACTGCCATGTCTCATTTCCAAAAGCTGCACACAGAGCAGGAAGTTTCAGCTGTCAAATAAGTCCAAACATCTTGCTTTTAATCACTGGGCTATATTTATAAAAAATCTTCCTCTATGCATGTTCTAAATATTTATTATTTTCAATGAAGCCTCATCAGCTGAGAAATGCTTTCAGGAATCCAAGCTCCCTAGGAAATGCTGAGTATTCCACATTCAGCCACAAGATCCTGGGAATTCTGGTGGCTCAGCAGAAGTCCACTTGGTATCTTACTAAACACCCACATTTTTTCTGTAGTGGCAATTTGAATATCAAAACAACCCTTCAAAGTAGATTAAGAAACAATTCGACTTCATAGTATTAATAGGCATGAAATTGGATAATTTGGATTTAATTACATTGCTAAGTTTTCTTTCACAGTTTATAATTCAAAAAACACCTGTTTAGATTAAAATTCTGTCCTTTTTTTAGTTCAGATTGTTACTAAAATCTTTTCTTTTTTTATTTTTTTAAATTGCGAGGGCAAAACACAGATATTGTTGGTTGGGATGTTTAGGGAGAGTTTAAAGATATAGAAAATGGCTTGGACAAAACCAATTTATTGCAGCTGTGGAAATATAAGATCCACTTTACCACAAATGCAATCTGTGGGAGGATATTGGCCAGCAGCAGATTGGCATGAAATTCCCAGCTGAAGCAGATAGGGAAAAGTAATTTTATGTATCTCCCTTATATTTATGTGTAATGTTTTGACCATTTTAGATTTAGCTCTACAAATGAGTTATAAAATAAAGAAGGAGCTGCACTGGTACGTGCTCACACAGAAGAAAGTAACTTGTGCCATGGAGATGGGGAAATGTTACAGCTTCTTTTTTTGTGGAAAATATCTGCTGAAATCCAGTGGTTTCACTGCATTTCAGGGGTAGGAACCTGCAGGCACTCAGGAATATTCTGAATACAATCCCTAATTTCCTGTTACACTCTCAGGCAGTGGGATTATTCCAATTTTAGTTCCAGCAGCACCTAAGGAGAGCTGAAGGGGAGTCAAGGCCCATTATGACCCCAGCAAAGAGCAGCTGGATTATTCTTGAATAACTCCTGAATTATTCAAGCAGATGGATAAAATTTAGAGGGAAAGGCAGTGACAAGATGAACTTTCAATAGAGCTGGGTAGGAATCAAGGAGGCAATTGCAGTTTAATAAAGTCTGAGTAGTGTCAGCGAAATAACCACACTGAAACCTGGAGGGATGGGCCGGGAATCGAGGCTGAGAAATGAGAATTTCAGGACACCTGAGCTGTGCCTTGCTCACCCTGGACATGGGTGCAGGGGTCACAAGGAGAGGCTGCATCACTCAGGAGCAGCCAGGCAGCATCCTGGGGGAGCACCTGCACTGCCAGGCCCATCCTCTTTGGGCTCCATGGCCTTTTCTCATATTCAGAATGTTTTATTCACACTGCTGTTCCCCCCCCCCCCCCCCAGAACATATTCCATTGCTTTGCCCTGGCATCCAAAAGTATTACATATGGGACAAAATTATACATCTTTTCTTTTGGTGATTTTTAGAAAGCTTTTTTAGTATTATTATTACTTTATGTTTTTTTTTATTAAGTTGTCTGTTCAGAGAAAAGATTTGGAAATTGCAATTCTTGATATAATAAAATTAAAGAAGGAAACACACAGAGAATAAGTTTTTCATCCCTTTGGGATGTGGCACCATGTTCTGTGTCTGGGCTGTTTGTTCCCTGGCAGAAGGGATCCACATTATTTCTCTCATAACAAATTTTACCACGAGATCTGATGCTTGACAGTGCAAACCCTAAAACTGAATATTTCAGCTGAGAGGGGAAAACTCAGTGTAGCTTCTGAGATAGCTACTTACAGCAATGCAGAGAAGGCTGGCAAGGCATTTTATTTATTGTATTTTATTTTATTTTATTTTTAGGATATTGATCTGTTTCATTTAGATATATTGTGAAAGAAATGAAAAACCTTCTACCATCTGAAATCATTTGTAGAGCTAAACAATTCTAGATTTTAAAAAAAGAGCAAGAGAAAAAGAAGAGAGAAAAAAAACTATCTAAAGTGCTTTGGACTATCTAAAGTGCTCACTTTTCTTTTTTCTAATAACGTTTCTGTACATCTGCCCCAATAATTAAGTTAGTGAAGGAGGCTAGATGGTTTAGGAAAGTTTTTGGAGAAATCTCTTTTATTATTGACTTTATTCAAAGTAGCTCCACGCAGGTTTCCTTTTAATTTCACTGGGTCACCTATTTGACAGTGTAATGTTATTTTAATGCATCTTAATTTGAAATAAGTATGTTAATTTCAAGAATTATTAGGCTGCAGTTCCTGGGAGCTCCAGACTCTCACAATCTCCATGACTGCACTTGTTTTACATACAGAATATTCCCCTCAGCTGAGTGTCCCCAGCCCAACCCCAAACACCTGCTCAAATCCCATAAAAACCCCTATGGAGGGGTGTGGGTTGGGCAATAATTTTTGCAGCTCCAGTACAGTCTGGTGAGTTTTCAGTGGTCCTTTGTCAGATTTTTTTTTTTTTATTTTATATCCAAATAGTTAGCTTTTATTCCTGTTTAAAGTTAATGGCCATCTGCCCTGCTGTAGAAATCCTGGTTTATAAATGAATGGGCATTTCCTCAGCTTTTAGGACTCTGATTTTATCAGTCTGTATTTTTTACTAAGGATTTCTTAAGTCTGAATGGGTGCTCTCTGCTAGGGCTGGCTAACCTCTACCTGGCTGTGTTTATCTGAGATTTCTCAGCTCAGAATAGACAAAGTTCTAGAGAAAAATGGGAAGTTAGTTTTTGGATTTTTTTTTTTCTTTTAAGCCTGAAAATTTCCAGCTGGGTGAACTTGTAAGTTAAGATGTATGTTTTGTCTTGTGTGTTTTTCTGGATTAACAACTTTTAGGGAAATTCACCAATTGGGAGCATGAGGAATAAAGAAGTAGGTAAAGAAAGATGAATTAGGGGGAAAGGGAATTGGGATTCAAAATGGATTGAAATTCCTCATAGTTATTGCTTTAGAAAAGCTGTTGAAAAATCTTAGCATTTGTTTAGAGAAGGATATTTTGAAATTATGTGAGAGTTTTACATGTAGGAGTCATAGAGTAAATTTCAATTTTAGTTTTGTTAGAAGAATGGGTGTGTTGTGTAGCTGTGTGTTCTTAAAAATGTGCTGCATGAGTAGTCTTTGGCACTGATTTTGCTATTTATATTTTACTATAAACTATGAAGTTTTTGGGTTGTTAAGCATGTATATTTATATATATCAGCCCCTCTAGAGAATCCTGCTGCTCCTTTGAGATCCACCAACCCTTCTCACTGCTTAACTGGGAAGGGAAGCTCTGAGTATCAGTGGGAAGTGTCTGATGGAATTGGGAACATCTGCTCCTGCAGCTCGTGGCTCCTCCCTGGAGGGGCCAAAGGGAGCAGGATGAGTGAAGGAACAAAGGAAATGTGGAGCAGGGAGCTCTCTGAAGCCTCCTGCTCTCCTTCAGCTCATCCTCCTGCCAGAGACAGGGAAAGAAAAGGGATAATAAGTGGTCCCCCAGCACAGGCAGCCCTTGAAAGGGACTTTTCTCCTGTGGGGTACAGCCCTAAACCCCCATAAAGGGATGTGAAAGACAGGCTCTGCCAGGCTGCAGAAGTTGATGTTCACATCTTATAAAATATTCCTTCACAAATGTTTACTTTCCCTCTTTTAGATTTTAGATCCTACTTTATCTTGGAGTTCTGATTACACAGGAAATGTCCCAGCAGATTCATGAGGATTCCTGTTGCTGAATCAAATGTTTTGAAAAGATTTTTTTTTTAGAGGTTTAACATACAATGTGACTGCGTTCACTTGTACTGATTAGCAAACACTGCTTAGTGAAAGGGGATTAACAAATTAATTTGATTAATAAGAAGCTGCAATTCCATAAAAGTCTATAATTTCTTTTAAAATGTAGTTTATATTAAATGTAAAGTGCAATTCATCATACATTATGCATGGAGATGGGGAAAAAATCATCAAGCCCACTTCTGCATTTGTCCTATAAAGCAAAATATTTGATTTTTTCCGTGTTTCT
Source organism: Motacilla alba alba (assembly GCF_015832195.1). Classification (NCBI taxonomy): domain Eukaryota; kingdom Metazoa; phylum Chordata; class Aves; order Passeriformes; family Motacillidae; genus Motacilla; species Motacilla alba. Next base: position 3,308,374 of record NC_052045.1, read on the forward strand.
CATTATTACAATGACACAAAATATTTCAAACCAAACTCATCAGAAAACCACAGAAAACAGATGTTTGTACAAGGTGTTTCCCCCCCCCCCCCCCATTTAGGATAAGTTCAAATACTGTTTATTAGCCAATTTCACAAGTCATGTGGTTATCTGAGAACCAGGAAACAAGTAGTGAATGCCAATTTAGGTGGAAAAAAGACAAAATTTCTGAGAGAAATTGAGAGGCTCTGGAGTGATATGAGTTGATTTCAGTAGAGGAGGAATAAAAGGATCTGATCAGATTGAATTTTTGGCTCGTGGGATCAATGCTTTTGATCAAATTGCAGGGACAATGGGAGGCAGGGACATTGAGGGTATTTATGGACTTGTGTGGTTGGAAAGGTAAAAACCAATGTGCAATGAAGAGCTGTGATAGACACAGGACATGGAGAAATCAAATTAATGCTGGGGAGAAGAGAGGATGTTGTAGGGTAAGAGAGAGATGGAGAAAGGCAAGGCTTTATTTCTGCCAGGATTGCTTGTGCATGATTAGTGTTTCACCCTCGTGTGGGTTCCCTCCCTGCCAGAAAACCATCACAGAGCAAATTGTTGGTGAATGAAGGATAGGAGAGGGTAAATCTTGGGGTTTGGAATTCTTTTTAAATCTTCTGTTTTGAAAATCCAAGTTCGCATTGCAAATCTCAATGTATAATATCTAAGATTTTACAAGAGAGAAAGCATGGATTCATATTTTCAATTTTTCTGGGTGACATTTAAAAAATATGGTTTTAAAGAATCTAATGATACATTATCTAATCCTATATACCTCTGTTGGTCTTGGTATTCTGCTATTTCATTTGTAGCTAAGAAAAGTTCGCAAAGATTCTATGTAAAAAAAAAAAATCTATATAGTTCTAGTCACTCATTTTGCTTCTTGAATACTTCTATGAAAATTTGCCTCTTTAGATTTCCAGAATGTACTTGTTCTTCTGTCAGTCATATTTCTAGCAGCAGCTTGGGAAATTTATTCTTTTATGTGTTGAATAGATCTTCAACACAGGTAGTACTGTTTTCTTTGAAAATGCAAACATCTTTCAAATAGCAGGATATAAATGTGGGGGAAACTCTGAATATGAGCTATAAATATTTCAGGCTGCAGCTACAGAGAACTTGAACTGAACCTGGTCTCGGGTATCTAAGTGTTTATTAAACCTGAGTTAGCTGCTTCTAGTGAATTCAAGTGAGTCTTTTGCATTTGAAAAAGCCTGAGAGATTGTTTCTGCAAGAAACACAGACTTCTGCATGCAAACCTTCTGCAGCAGTGCTGGAAAAATGTGTTAGTCAGGCTGTATAATCAGAAATGTTTGTGAAGAGATAATGAACGAAGCCTTGCTGTACACAAAAGATAAAACATCATCATGCACATATTTCTGCTGTGGCTGTTGATATTCCATTATTCTGTGCCCATGAAACAGATTTCTGGGAGTCTTTGGGTGTTGTGCTGTGATTGGAAGCCGTGTATGACCTGCTGGGGGGATGCTTTATTCCTCCAGGCAGTTGAGAACACTTTATAATAAATGTGAACTGCCTCGTGGGGTGTGTGATAATCACCCTGGAGCTGCTGTGGGGCAGCAGAGAGGAGCTCCAGGTGTGAGAGGTTAAACCTGCTATTAGTGCAGAGTCCAGTCCTGAGTCCTTCCAGGCAGGGAGCTCAAGGAGAATTGTACCTCTCTAGAAATGTCAAAGCTCAGCCCCCAGCAGTGAGACATGTGAGACAAGCCCTGCTTGAGACCCCAGGGACTCTCCCTCCTGCTCTCCTACACCCAGAGGGAGTCTGTGAAAAGCAAACCAGCCCTGGCAGTGCCAGAGGATCCCTCATTCAGCACACCAGGCTGAGTGTGCTCACCTTTTCCTGCCTCCCCTGGACTGCCAGCCTAGGAGAGTGTGGTATTTACATTTTCTGAAAAATCCCTTTGCTCAGGATTTTTCTCCTGGGAAACAGAGAAGCTTCAGAGAAAAAGGAAAACAATAATAATTTGATTTTCTTCTCCTGTGCTTTGTTCTTTTAGAATGTGTTTAGAAATTGGTTACCAACAGGTGGTTGTTTCATTGGGTTTCTGTGAATTGTTTTGACTCAATAGCTAATCAGGGTTAAACTGTGCCGAGACTGGAAAGACTCATGAGTTTTCATTACTATCTTTTTAACCTTCTGTAAGTATCCTTTCTGTATTCTTTAGTGTAGCTTAGTTTAATATTCTTTAATATAATATCATAAAATAATAAATTAGCCTCTGAAAACATAGAATCAAATTCATCATTCCTTCCTGCCACTGAAGACCCAGCGAGTACAATAGGAGGGGACAGCCAGGAGTGCTCCTGCCTTCCTTAGCCAGCTTTTGGGCCATGGAAAAATAGCACAAAAGCCATTTGGACCAGCAGCAGCAGCTCTGCCCTGTCCTGTGGTGAGGCACGTTCTTCAAAGTGTGCTTTCAGTGGTGTTGACAGCAACCTTGGCATTGTCACCTTCTCAAGATGCACCTCCCAGCCTTCAGAAGACAATTGAATTTCTCAGCAGTCTTCCAAGCAATGATTTACATTAATGAAAGCTGAGAGGTGGCTGGCAGGCAGCTCAACATTCACTGGAGTCATACAAATGCCATTTATTTAGCATTTGAAGTATCAAGCAACTTTGTTTTTAGCCAATTGTAATGTTATCCACTTTCAGGAAGATGCACCAGCTTTCACTTTAACACAATAAATCTGTAAGGAGCAAAAAGCAAATCAAGAAACTAAAAATAATAAGCCTGCTCCATTTCCATACAAAAAAAAAAAAAAGCCCCAAAACAAAAAACCACCCAAATCCAACAGATTACAACTGCAAAAAATTGGTAAAGTGGTGAAATTATTGCTTCACTCTCTTCCCTGTGGTAAAGAATATGGAGTGTAGGATTTTGTTAAGCCTTTCCTGGTCTAAATTCATCCAATCAACTAAACCTGACAGAGAGCTGAAGGTCAATATTCTGTGGTATTTTTGTTCCATGATTATTTCTTTTTTCTGTCCTCAAAGAAAATTGCTTCCATTTGAGGAGATGTCTGGACCAGTAGCAGCTCAGCATCCCCCAGTCCTTGTCTGCTAAACTTGTCTGTTAGACGTGGATCCTGACACCTCTGAATCATCTAATTTTAGAGCACTTTTTTTAATAACCATCACTCTTTCCCAAAGAGTACTTGTATGGCATTAGAAATATCTTAATCCTCCTTCAATAACAGGATGGAAGATAAAAATTGCCACAGCTATCATTATTGGAAGAAATAGCATTATATTGAAAGGATAAAATGGACTTATTCTGTCTAACCTGAAAAACCACTTACAGGATCTATTTTCTGACAGTCTGTGACTGTTTGAGGAACTTTCTCCAAAGGAGTGCTTAAATCAAGACCAGTTCCCTTACTGTCTCAGTTGTTTTATTTTTGCTTCCTGTTTTTCAAATGATTGATGTTCATAAAGGACTCTGAAAAGGGAGAGAAAAAACCCCTGGAATTATCCAATTAATAATGTATGGGCATTGTGGGATTTATACTGAGTGCAGTTTATTTTTAGATTTAAAGTGTGAAAAAAGGTTTTGTTTCAAATACCTTGCCAAGTTCTGTTTGTTTCAGATGTCTAACACTCTGCTGTTGCATTATCTCACCTCATACAAATCATCTGAACTAGTCTGAGACTGTTGTCTAAGCTCCTTCTTAATATCTTGTACAGAACTGATGAAAATCTGGAGGAGAACTCATCCCAGAGGGTCCACAATGAATAATCTAATGCAGGGAGAAAACCTGGCTTCTAGAGAGGTTTGTTTCTCTTCAGCAACTAGAGAAAAGACCTAAAAATACCTAAAAATGGTTTTCTAATTGTTAGTTGATTAGGATTGGGTCAGCTGAGTGCCCCAAAGGAGTCGAAAACCCAAACTGCACATCCAAGTGATAGAAAACTGTGCCCATCCAGATATTGGTTGCCTTTCACTGGAGTCAGGAAAATTTGATTAATTATAATTAATTCAATTACAGACTGAGTCCTGCAGCTCATTAATAATTTCAGAATCTGCAGCAGAGCTGGGTTTCTGTGCTCAGTGCTGCCTGTCCCCATCCTGTGTATTTAAACACAAAGAGCATAAACACTTTTCCTCCAGTGTGGGATTCTAATTCCTTTTAACTCTGCTTCTGGGCTGGCTGGGTTCTCACTTTATCTGAACTCTTTAAGGATAAAAATCTTTGCAGTATTTGTGGGTTATGTTTTAAACAAACACATTTTACATCTTCAAGGGTGTGAAGTAGCACTCATGGAGGAGGAACTTCATGTATTATTCACCTTTTTTTTGCATTCTATCAGTTTTAAATCAGGTGCTAAATTTTGCATTAGTATTGATCATAACTTTATCATCCATTATGAATACTCTTTCTGTTAGTTCACACTCCTTGGACAGAGTTATGGAGAGGGATGAGAAATGGGCATTAAATTAGGTTGACTTATTTTGTGTTGTTTGAAAGGGGTAGAGGATGTGCTCAGTTCCCTCAGTTTCTTTAAGTGCTGGAAAATAGAAAATCCTCACTCTCCAGGCCTGATCCCAAGATGAAAAGATGATATCCCATTCCAGAAAGAAGTTAATTTCCATTCATTAAAGGAAAAAAACGCACTCTTTTGGAAGTTAGAAGCGTTTAATTATGAATGTTTATTTGTTTGGGGTTTTTTTTGCTGAAGAACTGTGTTCTTCTGTCTCTGGTGACCCACACATGCTCGCTCACATGAGGGTCACGAGTTTACCTGTGGTAGTTCAAACAATATGGCTGAAGTGTGACTAACAAAATGATCCAAGCAGCCACTGCTATTCTGGGGGAAATGCATGGTTCTTGATTGTAAGTGGAAGACACTTATCAAGTCTCCTCAGTGATTATAAATGAATGTAAATAGTTTTGCAGGATATTTATAGCAAGCCCATTTTGCAGAAAACTGAAGTTCTATCACAGCAGAGTAATTTTTGAAGTAGTGAAGAGGAAAAAAAGCAGTGAAACAATAAAGCTAAGTCAAAAAAGATTAAAATATTCTTTGCCTTTTGATGGACTTTGGAGAAAATGATAATCCTGAGTCTCATCCAGTTTTAGCAGTGAAGATATTTTGTATCAGACATTACAGGACTCAGAGTTAGATAACATTCTCTCTATTGAATTTGAACACCAGATGAAACAAATCTGAGTGTTGTTTTTAACACATTAAGCAACTCAAACAGCAACAGCTCTAAAGAAAAAGGTTATATTTTCAAAAATAAAGTATTAGGAGAATGTCAAATCAATTCTGAAATAACAAAAAAGAGAACCAAACAAAACCTACATTAGAATAAGCACACCTGCAACAACATTTTCCTCCACAGGGATTTCAATTTCCTCTGTTCAGTATGTGACCTTATAAAAATGATAACAAGATTCAGCTTCTGAAAAATATACATGCATCTTATCAGTTGTTTTCTGAAGGCAAACACCAGAGTTGAGACGTGTTAAAGAAGTCACAGAGTGTGGTTTTGTTCTGTTGGTAACTTGAGGCAACAGGAAAATGTTCTGTTCCTACTGAATTGTTTATGAGAAGTGATTTTATTTTCTTTGGCTTCTGAAAAGCACAGAAACTCAGTTTGCCCAGTGATTTCTTAGTCACCGGACTGTGGACTAGCTAACTTTTAATAAACTAATGGCTCCTTATAAAATTTTCTGGCAATTTACAACGGCAAGAGTTAACAGATTACAACAGTTAAGGGAATTCTCCATTTCACTCATCCCATGGTTTCTAATTCCCTTCTGCAAACCAAATAACCCTGAAACATGTGCAGGATACCACGAATCTGTGCTTGAATTCTTCCAATATTTCCAAAGCCATGTCTGGAACAAAACGTCTTAAGCTGTGGTATAGCACAGCCTCTTCCTTTTCTGCTTCTCTTTTCAGCCTGAGATAAGAACACTCATCAGCTGAGATAAAAACACCTCTCTCATCTCTCCAGATACTGTACACATGGTTTGTGGCAGCAGTGTTTTGCTTCCTGGCTGCAGGAGGGTTTTTCAGCTCAGTGGGAAGGCGCGTGCGTGAGAGCAGAAATAGCGAGCGCCTTTCGCGCTTTCCCGTTTGAGATCTTCGCTTTTGGCTCCTCCCAGGCTGGGGTGGCGATGGGGATTCAGCTCAAACTCAGCTGGAGGACAGCTTTTAGCAAAGTCAGACCCAAAATCTGTGGCAGGAGTGCAGCCACTGCCCCTTCACTGAGTCAGGACCAGCCACGCCAAGGATTTGGCGCAAACTGAGGAGCCAAGTGCGCTCCAGACTCGGATGTTTCAGGTATTTGCGGGGGCAAAACTCTAATTTCCTGGGAAAATTACTTCTGAACTTCAGATCTAGAGAGCTGCTGAGCAAGGTTTTAAGGATTACAATTAAAATACCTAAAAGCAGACTAAGTCACATAGTACATGCTTTAAGCTCTTTTATGGTTTTTTTTTTTTCCCTCATGGGGAGTTGTGATGAGCAAGGATTTCAGCTTGGTTGTTTTTGCAACCTACATTATCTACCCAGTCAATCCCCTAAAACAGAATTAGCATAACTTAGTTTTTGTAGTAGTTTTTGGTTTTTTTCTTGAAGGGACAAATTGTTTTAAAATTTTCACTATTTCTGTGAATATTTCACAACCAGTAAGAAACTTTTTTTAAAAATTATGGGTCTGTTTCAATTTTGTGAAATCCCTGGCACGTGTAGATAAAGGTTTCAAACATAATTCTGCTGCTTTTCTTGTATGCTGTGGATTTTTCTGTACTACAGCTGTAATGTGTATTATTCAGGGATGGCAAAGTGAATTGTCCATGCTGAAGTGGGTGGGATTTAGGAGTTTGCTGGCACAAAGAATTGTTCCAGCTGCTTCACCTTCCATTCTCTTCCTTAATTCAACAAAAATTTACAAAATTTGCCCTTACATGTCTTACATCAGAGGGAAGGAATCCTTTGGCCTTTCAGTTTTTTGAATTTTATCAGCACCTTGCATTCAGTTTCCCCTCTTAATCTTTAGTTACGTTCAGCCAAATCCAGCAGATCCCAACAGACATCACTACCCAACAGAAATTGCCTGGTTTCAAATAACATTCTTTGTGTGCATTTTCCCTGGAATTTTTGACCAACATGGAAAAGAAATCAAGGCTCAATTGTACTCATAATTACCTGTACCTGACTCCAAATAAAGTAGGAAGCTTTATTAAAAACCTTCCTGGGGATTAGATGGTATTAAACAGAAGATAATTAGTGCAAAGGTGAGAAGAGGTGATCCCATTTTCCCATTTGCCAAACTTGGTGCAGAATGGTGCTGAGTTTGAGAGGTGTGACTCTAAAATACAATAAAATGATATACTGAATTTCAGCAACAACTAATTAACAAGGCATTTACAATTCTTATTACACTTTTATTAATGATGGAATACAAGCTGTCATATGGAGAGGTACCAAATATAACTACACAGGAATATTTAGGCATGAAAATACACCTTCGATATGAGTGGCTTTTCTGACAAGACTGAGCAAGATAGAGCTTCTAAAATAATAGAAAATAGGAGAAAAAACAGCAAGAGAAGAAAGAAACTGTCAGGGTAAACAGATACTTCTTTAGATTAAGTTTTGCTCTACTGAACCTTATCTGTCTAAGACTTGTTCTGATTTTTGTTGTACTTCTGGGGTTTAGTTTGGATTTGTTCTAACAGAAAATCTGGTATGCTATAACTTGATTTTCAAGATGCTTTTAAAAATAATTTTGAAGTGATTGAGGGCACACCTGTGGGTTTATATTTTAGGTGAATCCAGTTTCCGAAGACATAAATCTGGGATAAGGATGAGGTGTTGTGTACAAGAATTCAATCTGGTTTTAAAATCACTGCGTTAGCCTTTGAGAACTCTAAACCAGCATATCAATAATAACAGCAAAAAACCAATTGTTTTCCTCAGAGTTTTGTACATTTTAGGCAGGCTAACTGCAGTAATTAATATTTGGTCATGTTTTACATTGATTGACCAAAGCTATTTGAGGCCCTCCGTGGTGCTGATGGTGGCTCCAGGTTCTGATGCAGAACATTAAGCAGCTGATCAGCTGGAATGAGAGCCTGGGACCTTCTGTCAGGGAACGAAGGACAAAATTAATTGGGGACACTCTCATCCTTCCAGCTCACACAGAGCTCAGCAGGAAAAATTATTGGTTGTTTTTGTCAGTGTGACTAAGTGAACTCCTACCTTCCCTTTCCCTGTGCAGGAGGGACACAGCTCTGGCTTATCCTGAGCATCCTGGAGTTGAAATTTTAAAGTCCAATTTTATATTTTCTTTTAGACACAAATTTATACAGATTTCTCTTTACTTGTAAATGAAACACTTCAGTGCCAGGTGTTGCTTTCATCTATTATTTAATATTTTACCTGTATATTTGCATGTACAGCAATGTGCACACACGACATACATAGTTTTTTATTAACTCATAGTAAGACTTAGGTGATTTTCATTAAAAGAACTGTGTGAATTTGCTGACCTCCCTTGTGCTCAGGCTTTTCTTTCCTTAGTCACTCACTCTGCCAGAAACTCCCCAACACAATGAAAGAGAAGAAGCTTTTGATAGGTCAGCCTTAAATTTTATGCTATTTTGCAAATATCTGTGTAGGCAATTTTTGCTTTTGAAAGAGAAATTAAAAATCCATACAGCAATATAGCTGAAGTTGATAAACTCTGACTTAAAACAAAGGTGCTGGCTGAGGCTGAAGGTAGATCAGAGAAACTCAAGCCAATAATCTGCCCATGGACTTCAATCTAGAAGACACAATTTATTTTCTCAAAATATCCCATTTACCCCGTTTGATTTTTTTCAAGAAATAAATAATATAGGGTTTTGTATAATATATTTCTGTAACAAATTACTGTACTTTTCTATTATCTACTTTCAAATTCTGATTCCCATTTCTGTTCTTCTAAATATCATTTATTCAACAAAAGAAGCTCACATAATGATCTTGGTTTCATCTTTGAAGCTGACATATCTTCTTGCCATCTAATGAAACAGAACATTTTCTTTATCACCCATTCTCTTTTTCCCAGCGCAGCCCTCTGTGGTTTTATCAGAAATCAGCCAGCAATAGGACTTGCAATGCACTTAGGAAAACTTCCAGTGATCATAACAAAGAGCAGGAGATCAATGGGCAGTCCTAGAGATTCCCCTCAAAGGAGCAACGGGTGTGCAAAGCCAGCCTGGAAAAGCTGAGCCTCCTCAAACCACGGGGCTTGAATGAAACAGAACCAATCCCTCCCCTGAAGTCAGCCCTGCTGAGCAGAGGGTCGGTGCTGGGGAGGCGCTGCCTCGCCAGGAGCTCTTCTGCGGGAAGGGACAAACTGATCTTGCTGGTGCTTCCCCAGAGATGTTCAAGGCAAAGGCTTGGAATAAGAGCAGAAGCAGTCCCCAGCAAACAGAGTTCAGAGAGAGATTGTGATCAGAAATGATTCTGATTAGGAATGAATGTAGGATCTGGGTTTAGGTTTTCCACGAGGCATCAGTAGCGATGCCACATTTAACATCTAGGTCAACCCTTTAGTACTCTTTTAGAAGAGCATTGTGACAGGTTTCCAGGAAACTTTGCTGATTATAGATCACTAATTGTCTTTGGATGAGGAAAAAACAAGATTTGAATACAGAACTCAAAATGGGGCTGGATGTGTCCTAGCAGTTGGTACAATACAGTTGCTTATGATACAATTTCATGCAAAAAAAGAATAATTTAGTGGGTAATGAAAGCAGAAGAAAATGCTGAACTTTCTTAAAGTCTCGTTGTCTATTTAATATAACTCCTATCTCAAAAGTAAGAGAGTAAGCTTTTCTTTTTTGTTATCTAAGGGTCATCAAATTTTTATAATTTCATTAAATTGTAGTCTCAGTCTCACCACCATCATATGACCTCACTTTGACAGAGATGCACAAATAATGTTACAGCCTTCTTAAATCCAATGAATCTGTTGATGTGTTTTAGGAGATTCAAGGGAGGATGGCTAGAGGAGAAAAAGGAGGATTTGTGCACAGAGAAATATTCTGGTTTGGGGCAAAGGTGGCTTATTTCTCCTAGTGCTGTGGTTGGTGTGTCTGTGCCTCAGTGGCCATCATTTGTGTAGTGATGAACAGCAGGAAGAGAACAGATGGTGCCCCTGTTCGTTTGGATTTTCTTCCAACCAAGATTTTGTACTCTTGTAGCAGATTCTTTTGTTCATCTTTGAATTTTGAATCACATTCAACAACTCTGAAACTTGCATTACATTTAATTCAGGGAAACATTGTTAGTATAAAAGTAAAAAAAAACCCAAAAACATTTCTGCAATCTGTTGCATTTTTTTTTCTGATTTACATTAGTATTTTAATATTTTATTCATCTACAGACTTCTCACTTCTTGTATCTCTAGGTGAATAGCATGTAACTTGCAGCATCACTCATTTCTTTACTTAGTTTTGCCTGCTGTTCCAGAATGTTATGTTCAACTGGATTGTAAATGTAGCTGAAATAGAAATGCTGAAAACATTTTAGTTCAAAAGAACAGCTCTGCAGTCTGATTATTTAAAAATCTCCCCAGTCTCCTAAGTTTCAAGAACATATGGCAATTCACCCATGATTATTTTTGCTAAAAATGATTTTAATTTAATGAGTCAATGGAATTAAAGATTTCTTTTTCTGGCAGCTGGCTCTCTCAAAATTCAAGGTCAATGCACAGTGTTGACATAATTGCACAGCCAGTCTGTCCATGTTCTACAGGTGTCAGTCACATTGAAAATGAACACTAATTACGTATTTTAATGTGTAGCAGAAGTCATATTCAAAAGCAAAATCAGTGGAAACAATGACGAGCTTATTCAAAGTCACTTTTGGGACATCAAGTCCTCCTACCTTGAGGAAAGCACATTTTCCTTATCATTACTGTGTGCATCTATTCAAATGCTGTGCTGGATCTTTTTGTTCATTAATTGCTTGACATTATTAAGACTTAAGTGATTCCTAATGATTCATAACTGAGCTTTCAGCTGGAATGCATCAACAACAAGATTCAGAACTCAAATCCCAAACTCTCCAAATAGCATTTAATTTGATAAATCCAGGGGTCATAGTGTGAAAGGAAAACTCTAATAGCTCTAATACAATCAAAAGAAGGGAAAGAAACTAATACAGAGAAATGAGAAAACCAAGAGATTCAAACTTTACTTAGTTTAGAGTCTAAAGGTCAGGAAATGGTGTGATTTCTGGAGCTGATGTGCTGCCTAGTGCCTGAGAGGAAAAAAAAAGAAATCCCTAAGCAACCCAAACCCTGAGATTAAAGAAAAAAAATTTTTTTTTTTAAATCTAGCAGTCCTGAAGGATGGAACAGTGTTGCCCTGAGGTAGCTGTGCCACACTCAGAAGGAATTTATGGCATAAAAATGTCCTTGTAGTGCAAGCCAGCTCTGTTATGTGCCATATCCCTCTAATCACATCAACAGCACCAATTCTCCAGCAGCAGAAATCGAGGGCAGGAACAGGGTGTGAAATTAAAGCCAGGGGCAAAACTCTGGGATGGTCTGGCTTCCACTCCCCTGCATCTAGGAGATATCCACCATGAGAGAGGAATGGGCCTGTTCTCCTCTGTGCCACTCCCCAGGAAGGTTTTGATGGATGAAATTCTCAATAGGAGGCACCTACACAAAAATCCTGGGCAGCTCCAACAGCTGGGTTCCCTCCTGGGCTGGTTTCAATAGCACAGAATCATCTCAGAGAAAAAAAAACATAGGGCTGGATTGGAGTGCACCCCTTTGTATACACAGTGATACAGAAATCCTGGCAAATTAATGAGCCTGGAAAGAACTTATGTGGAAACTAAAACCAAAGAAAGTGATCTGGAACCAATAAAAACAAAGAAGAATCTAAAATTGAAAAAGATTTTGCTACAGTATTTACTTTAAAGAAAAAAAAAAGTAGTTGTCTAGAAAGAAAAAAGTTGTTTATTTTTTCCCCCTCAGATGGTGAGATAGTTTTGTTTGTAAATAAGATCTCATTTTCAACTAGGAAAACATAAATACTGAATTTAATTGTAACAGCTGTCATATTCATCTGATATTCATCTTGTGAGCCATTCTGCTCTCTACTATAGTTGTCTATGTTTAGCTAACATGTTTCTCTTTCTTGCATTCAAAATACATTATGCCAGAAAGGATTGATGAATACATTTTTCACATCTGTTACTGGAAAAAAAATTATTTTGGGGGCTGGAGAGTCTCAGCTCCTTGAGTGCAGGGGGAGAGTTTATTCTTTATTCTCATATTTGAAGTCTGGGATACTGAGTATGATGTTTTTCATCCTAGGGCCTCAGAGTGGCTGGACTGAGGTTAAAATTTGGTTCCACAATATTCAGTACTGGAAAATGAGTATATTAAATACTGGAACATTAATTAATTGGCCTTTGCTGCTCCTTCCATAGTTAAAATTCTGAGCCTTTGTAATAAAAAGATAATGCACAAAAAGGACCTGGTATTGAATTTGGCTCCAGTTTCCAAACTACTTCAATGTTGGTTTTTTTTTCTTAAATTATATAATCTAGTGTGTATTTTATTAATATAGGCTTTATTTGAAAACTGGGCTTTTCAAAGGAATGATATACTGTGTTGAGCTTCAGAGGTACTTAGAGGTCTCAGATAAATTGTGAATTATCTCTGTAGTAACACATTGAGCCTTTCCCTTGCAGACAGTCTTTGATCCCAGCCACTTTTTTTTTACTTTTTTAAAATTTTTTTTTAAACACCACATAACCATCTGAACTCCCCGAGTCCTACAATCTAATAAATACTAAATTCTCTGGTTGAAGTTTTGTTGGGAAAGAGATTCCATTACAAATCACAGCCCTTTCATATTTGTAGGAGTTATATTCCTTTGGCTATTGTACAGTGGTTTATATTTTGATGAGGAGGTCTGGAATAACATTTGCATTGGCAACATTTCCTGCTTTGCAATCTCTGTCAAAACTGGAGAGGTTTCACAATGAAAGACATTTCAGGTTTAGGCAGAAGGTGTTATCTTTTTCCAGACCACTGCAATGACAGTTTATATTTTAAGTACAGCCATAACTGGGACTATCCCCAAGGCTCGGGTCCTCTGTTGTTGCTGATGGGGTTTGGTGTGGCGTTTGGTTTTTCGTGTATTTTTTGTTAATTGGCATGACTCGCCTTTCAGTGTGCAAGAAACTTTGAGTGCGGTGCTCCCAAAATATCCATTTGACTCCTACAAAATGTCTTTCCTAAGATTTTTAGAGGATGGAAGTTGAGAGCCCTGGGCTGGCGGAGCTCCAGAAGTGTTTGGGCAGTGCTCTGAGCCACAGGGTGGAGACTGCTGGGGCTGTCCTGTGAGGGTCAGGGATGGACTTTGATCCCAGTGGGCTCCTTCCAGCCCGGGGGGTTCTGTGAAAATACCCTGTGGTTTTCTCTGCTGTGGCAGGAATGGCCTCTCCTGGGTTCTGATGGGCTGCAAGGAGTGAGGGTGTGCGAAGCCAAGTGCTGCAGGGGCCGGGCTCTGCCCGTGGTTGGTGACAGCAGATCCTGCAGTCCTTGCTGGCTTGTGCCTGCTATCTCCAGGGCAGGTTGAGTACAGGCTACCACGTTTGCAGAGTGATTGATCAGAGGATTGGGATCAGTAGCAAAAAGAATCAGCTTGGTGAAATATGCACAGATGGCGCCACAGGTCTGAGGTTCACCTTAATCTACCTGGAGCATCCGCTGCCCTCAGACTTGCCATCATTGGGATTGACAGACCAGTTCCTCCTGGCTCATTCTTATCCAGGCAGGGTCAAGCAAGCTTTATTCCCACATTTAAAAAAAACCCTCCTTAGTAAAACATGTGAGAGTAATTAAATATATAGAGCAGATTCCATAAATCTCTTTTCTTTAGGAAGTGCAAACTTTATTTATTAGCGGCACAGCTCTCCGTTCCGTATGCGCGCCCAGCAGGAGCCTGTACCACATCAGGGGTTGGAGTGTAATTTTGTATTGCAAAGTAATTTAAGCAGGGACACAGAATTTGGTAGTTTCACACTTACAAAGGCAGCTAACAGCCTTGCAAAAGAATCTCATTGGCAAAACAATTGATTTCTAACTTCTGGAGCAGAGAACCTTCACTGCCTAGATCATGTACAATAAAACTGACATCTGAGGGTAGAGCAGAAATATGCTCAGCTTTCCTAATCCCTTGGAGGCTTGTGAAATTACTGTCTGAAAACTATAATGAGAATGAGATAATTTGTGACATTTCCCTCTGCTGTTAGAAGGTATTGATTTTATGACATTTTCATTTCTTATTATGTATTACGAGTATAAGACATCCGAATGTTAATATCAGATGCACAGAATAAACAAGGATGGTGCCAGGTAGCACTTTATTTATTTCAATTATTTTTCAGTTTTATGCTGTAGCTATTTTCCCAAATCCCTGCAGGCTGTTAGCAGATAAACAATCATTCCCAAGCTCTGAGAATTCAGAATTAGAGGAGGCAGCCCATACATAAACTTATTTCTTCCATGAAGTCTACCAGCCAAGTAAGATATCATCACCATGCTGAGTTTTGACCTCTGTTTTATGTAAGATATTCCATTTTTCAGCCACATTGTCTGTCTAATTTAGACTGTTAATGGCTTGGGGTTGTTGTCATCTTCCTCCTCACATAGGAGAGACCTGCTGGAAAAACTAATGCACTCAAATAGATCCAACAGAGTCACTTGTGTTCAGCCCTGCTGCATCTTGTTGTCCGGGCTTTGTGAAGGGTAAATCCCCTCTCCTAGTGCTAAAACCAGCAGGATGAGGTCATGGAGAAGCCATCTCATCAAGCTTGTCTTGGAATTCTTTGAGCTTTGTTTGACCTCTTAGCTGTAGAGTAATGCAGTCCTATAAGCACTGCTCACAGTCCTACAAGCAGCTTTGCTCACAACTGGCTGGGATCACTGAAAATACACATTGTGGGTTTCTGGAGAGATGTCCATCTCTCCTCTGGTTTTAGTGCACTCATCCCCCTCTGTCCATCAGCTCATGATGATGAGTTCCCCCCAAGGGGTGACTGAGCAAGGTGTGCAGATCAAAGAGTTCTGGCAAAAACCCTGGGAGTTTGAACTGACTCTTGCCAGAAAGAGAGACAGAGAACACATTAAATTCCCCAGAGAAATGCCCTGCCCAGACTGAGCCATGGCAGTGCAGCTCTGCTCCAAGCCAGGCATGGCAGCAGGACACTCACCCTGCCCAAGGGCTGCAGAATCCTGGTTTTGTGCCAGCAATCTGCTCAAGAGAGAAGCATTTCTAATATTTGTGTTTAAGGCCAGCTTGGATGGAGCTCTGAGCCCCCTGCTCTGGTGGAAGGTGTCCCTGCCCACGGGACCTTTGGGCACTGTTGTGCCCTTGGTAAAGAAGGAACCTGCCCAGGGTCCCACTTGGCACATCCACCTCAGCACCCTGGCCACATGAGCAGTTTGAGGAGAAATATGTTTTCTCCTTGGCCATCTGCATTTAAATTGATACATTTTATGAAATAGCACAAGCCAACCCAGGAAACAAAAAATTATCCTGTAGTTGATGTGGATAGAATGGATTTTAAGGGCTTGTTTATTTGTTGTTGCAGTTTGGTTAGGTTGGGTTTTTTTAAGTTTGCTGTAGGGGAATTCATAGCAAATGGATAATATTGTAAAAAAATAAAAAAAAGAACTGAAGAGTAAAGAAAAAGAAATTGCTATTTTTTTATGCCTTGTGAAGTTGACTAAGTTACAGATATTGTATGTGAACTATATTTATATCAAATTTATTGAGAGCTTTCTCACAGAACCGGGTAGTGAAGAGAAGGGAAAAACAATATCATAATAAGGTCAGAGCATGAGAGAATAACTGAATTGTCCAGAAAATAAAGCCACACAGGGATCTCAAAAAACTGGGATATCAAAACTATTCAGAATAGCATTCACAAAGTACCAGTCCCTTGTGGGGACTTTAAATGATCCACGCTCACTTTGTCTGAAATACACTTCTTATAAAGAAAATAGTAGAACCAGGGAAAAAACTTTCCTTGGATTCTTTAACAATAAGGTCTGAAAACACAATGTTATTGAAATTCTTTTTATGTATACTTCAGAAACCAAATCATTTTGGGTTTCTTTATAAAAAAAAAAAGGATTGTGTAGATTTTATCTGACTTACACAGTGTAATCATATTTATATCATAATTTTCTGGTCTGTAACAATATCTTTGTAAATATTCAGTTCTCTTTTAATAGAAATACTTCTGATTCTGGGGGTCACAATTTGATCTGAGTGCAAATTACTTTAAGCAGCAGGGGGCCAAGCCATAGATATGTATTCAGATTTGGACCCAGCTACTAAAGTGGAATATTTAAATGTTCAGAGAGTTTTCATGTTGTCATGGAGCTGGAGATCAAAAACCATCAAACACTCACAAATTCCACATTGCACTTTCAGAAGGAGACACCAAGAGAGAAAAAGAAGGAAAGAGAAAGAAAGGAAAAGAAGAAATAATTTTTATGTGCATTTCTTAGCTGGAATTTCTCTCTAATACCACAGTGCTCAGTTAGAGCTTGTCTTACACACACTCAGCAAGGAATATTTGATTTTGATAATTTTAGTCTAATGTTGCTGTTTTCTTCCTAAATGGGAAATGCAAATATCCACTCTTTGGGCTGTGTGTTCAAGGGGCTTGCCTGCACATCCCTCTGGGTTCTCTCCACAGACTTTTGCAGAAATCTCTAAGAATTGCTGAGAGTCACATGAGGGAAAGTTACCAGGGCTGGAAGGGAAGAGGGAAGAACAACAGATGAGTTAATTTTCATTCCAGTGGCAAAAACCTAATGGGAATTCCTGGTCCTTGGCCAGTGGGGAATCCACAGAGGAAACTTGCAGCTGCCTGGTGATGGGAAAAACATTACATTAATATTGCATCAATCATTTATACCTCCCTTCTCTGATACCTTTCTGTATCAGAGCTATGATATCTGTCTTCTGATATCAATCAGAAGCAGAGGAATTTAAATCTACTGGAAAATCCCTATATGCCCCCAAAATTCTGAGTAATTTCCACTCTTTAAAGATAGTTCATTCTGTGTGTCTGGCTCTTGGTAGGAATTACCAGGAGTGTCCCAGAGAATCCCTCTGTAGTGGTAGGCTGATTGACCATCTCTCTTTTCACTTATTGTGAGACTCTAATGTGGAATTAAAAATTTTCAAATACAGAGATATAAAGCAAAGCTCAAACAAATGGAAAGCAGTGCTTAATATAGGATAAACCTCAAATTCAGAGATATTATCGCACTAACTAGTCCTGCTAAAGCATTATTGCTGTTCCTCTCCTCAAGAAAGAATGGAAGTAAATCCTGCAAAAGGAGCAGCCTGGGGTCTCTGGGTATGGGTCTCTAACTCCATGGTGGAAATCAGAGGTGGCAAAGATGAAGCAAAAGGTTTTTATGAAAATGACACCTATTTAGGAGCATCAATATGTCAATGTAGAAAAAGAGAATGGTTTCCTCCAATGGTAAAAGGAAAAAAGCTTTGCCAAAAAAAGTGTGAGAGAAAAGCACCATGAGGTAGAAGAGAGTGGATTTGGAAGTTGTTTACCACTTTAGATGATTTGAGCAAACCAGCCTTTTAGCTTGATCTGTCATGAGTGTTTGAAGCTAAATGTTTTGTGCAGGAAATGAAAACAGGTTGATTAAGCATATTCTCATCCTCCCGCCATGCATCCTGCACATCCCCGTGACACCCTGTGAGGGAGAGCTGCTGCAATGCCCAGGTAATAGATGGGAAATTGCTCCAGGCCCTGGTGCTGCTGGTGTCTGGTTATGATCCAGGTTAGCAATCAGGAATTGCTGCCGAGAGTCATCTGCAGCTCACCCATTCCCCGAGCTGCTTGCTGAATTTGGGGATTTGTGTGCTCCGGCAAGGCATAACTTACACAGGAATTGTTTATAATGAAATGCTGCAGATGAGGCTTATTTCTCTGGCTCCTTCATGTGGAGTATGGCTTGTGAGGACAGGAAGAGTGACACTGGATGCTCTGTAAGTCACTGTCTGCCCTGACGTGTGGCACAATTTCCTGTGGGAAGCAGATGCCATCAGAGCCAGCCCAGTGCTGACAAACACTGCCAGTTGTGTGCTCACATCATGGGCAGGGCACAATTACTCACTTTGCATCTACTTGCACTTTATTTTCATAATTGGGAAGCTGAACAAGAGGAGGAAGTGTGGCTTTACTGCTTCGGAGTTGAGGATGGAGGAGGGTGAGCTTCTTTCTTCACGCCTCTCCCGAGCTGATGTAAACTGAGCTGGCACTGAGCTAACAGCTTTGCTGGAAGTTTTCATCACAGATGTGCTCAAGTGTCTGCTGTAAATTGAAGTAGCTTAAATATATTAGAAATTAAGTAGCTATTTCCTCGAGAATGTCCATGTTCTTTCTGCAAAGTTTCATTTCAATAATTTAGAAAATGTAGTAGTATGGGTTTTGTGCAATATTTATGGTAGTGTGTCATGAGAATGAAGAAAGGAGAGAGAGAATCTAAACCCTGAGAACATTATGGAAATTATTCTTTGCAGATATTGTGGTCTTTGCCTTCCATACCAAACTCTATTTGCGTGACCTAATATTATTATCGTAATAATCAAATTATTATTAATTTTATTAATTAATATTATTAAATATTACTCCTCCTCAGCCTCTTACTGAGGAGATTGGTAACTGAGAGCTTTCATTGAACATATTTCTCATGTAAACATCCCTAATCCCAGGTCCTAATAAGCCATCCTTTTTATCCTGTGTTTTTCTCATTGTGTCTATGTAGTATTTAATATCTTTATTTCCTATTTGTCTTCTCACTGAAATGAAAGTTACCCAGCAACTTAGAGGCTGATTCTCGACCTCCCTACTGACAGTGACTAAATAAAGGGACTTGGTCTCTTTCTGTGCTGAGGGATCACCCTATCAAACCAACCAGTCCAGCAAAATGAAATGTGCCTTGAACCCTTTCAAAAGCTGAGTTTAAACCAAAGACTGCAGGACTGGAACTTCCATTTTTTCCATTTTTAAAGCTGGGAATGGAAATATGCCAGTGCTATTACCAGGGCAATCATCCTGGGCTCCAGAACCAGATTCTGCTGTGAAATACTCAGGTTGAATTCCAGGCCAGGCAAGAATAGAAGTGAACATTTGCATGAAATCTGAGTTGTACTTGGGCTATGTAATATTTTTCTGCAAATATTTAAATTATTTGAATTTTGATTTCATCTAGAGACAAAATTCCATCACTTTCATTCATGTTTTCTGAATTAAAAAAAAAAAAAAAAAAAAAACAAAAAAAAAACAACAACAAAAAAAAAACAACCTAAACCAGACATTTTAATATATTTCCCTTTTCTTTAAACAGCTGGTAGAAAAAGAGCAGAGAAAGCCAAGCTTTCTCCTGGAAGATAACAATGTGCAGTGCAAATACTGTCAAATTTAGAGGTCAAGTGTTTCAAGTGCTGTGCCCTGTGGGAAAATATGCTTGGTGGTGTTGGTAGGTGGAAGTAATTTGTTTGAGCTGGAATGTGGCCACAGTGGTATAAATCAAAGATAACCTGGTAGACCATAAACACCCTTTTGTAACTGTGGAGTGTATTTTTAATTTGACACTGGTGTGCTGTGAATAGGCAGCTTAATTGTCCTTTTGGGTGTTCCCAAAGGTAAGGGGGGGAAATGTGGGATTAAGTGGTTTTTTTTCTCTGTTTAGGAAAATAAATTTGTTTATCCACAACAGAGCTGCACTGGAAATGTGGAAATACAGGAACCACAATACTTTTAGGTTTTCAACTTGTCACTGTTCTAAAGTGTAGCTGCCCAATCTCAGAACAGCTTGTACTGTTTATTATTTATTCATTTAATACCCCAAATGAACTGGGGGCTAGATGAGAGCAGCCTCTTTGCTTTGGATATAGTGGAGAAAAAAGTTAGGCCAGCAATTAGCCACAGCCCCATTTTCCTGGTTCTGCCTGGTTTTGCTGCAGGAGCAGTAATTGTCCATACAGAGATTCCTTTTGACCGAAGGCTGCTCTGGGTGTGAGCTCAGCTTGCAGCTGGTTTTAACAAATTGTAGTTAATAAGTTAACTTAAACAAGATTCACAGTCATAAAACCAGTCAGCTGAACAATTGTTTTCTGATGTCCACAGTCTTTCTTGGTTCTTTATCTAAGTGCTTAAACACTTTTTAAAAAGGACTTCTGTAAACAAAATTTATTTGAACCAATTGTCCTTTGTGTTCATAGGTTTTAAAATAAGCCTGTTTATGTGATTTGGGTGTGAAGTGGCTTTTGAATAAGACATGTTTTATTGGTTTCGTAAGGATGTGTGTTTGGTTTTGGTTTTATGAGGCAAAATATTTTAGTCATCAATAGAAGAATGAAACTTGGCTGATGAAGAACAGCTTCTCATTATGTTCATATGTTTCACAGTAGCCATAAATGAAATTTAACTCACTGGAAAGGGCAATTAATGGTTAATTACCCACAGATCTGAACATTTTGGGAGGTCTAGGTTTCTGATACTGCCTTCTGAAAAGAAGGAAAAGTGGAAGGATTAATAATTCTTTGATAAGTTTGAAATATCCTTTGATTAATTTATAGTGGGTAATTGGCAAGATTCTTCAGAATTTAAGAAACTTGAAATTGCTGTTAGGTTTCTGGAATGCAGAGTGATTCACAAAGAAGAAACTGAATTATTGTGGGATGCAGAGAGAAGTGCTTGTTTTCAAAGCAATATGGAAAGTCTTGGGTTGTGCTTGGCCTCCTGGAATTCCAGGCCCATCCAATAATCCCATCTTCTTTAAAATGCTGTGACATTGCTGAAATACCTGAAATATCAGATATTCTAACTGCTTGAAATTACAGCATCTTAGATCAAAGAGTGTTGCATGGCCTTAACAACCTGATTTTTTTTTAATGAATTTTTCCCCCCTTTCCTCTAATCCCTAGGATTTGTCTTCAGAGGTGCTGCCAGCAGCTGGGTGGAAGCCAGCTCTTGTTCAGGAGCCTTGGGGCAGAATTTGTGTCCACAACCCGAAGGTGCTGTGTCCCCATCCTGGCCCAGGTAAGGCAGAGCTGTCTGTACTCATTTATCTGTTGCTTTATTCAGGCACACAAAGAGCTTGAATTGCTTTTGAAAGTGAAATCCTTCAAAAGTGGTGCCACGCGAGATATAAATGAAGTACTGTTGGAAATGAGGCTCGGTTGTTTGTTGTTGGGTTTTTTCTCTGAAAGCAATATTTTCCTGGAATTTTAGGTATGCTGCTTTATTTAAAAAAAACACTAAATATAGAAGTGTTTTACAGATATTTTACAGATGTTGTGGAAAATGCAGGTTGTAGTGTGGTGCTGTTGCCAGAGGAATGTGTTTGCCCAGCAGGTTCAGTCCAAGGTGGATGGAGAGTTTGGGTCGAGGTTGTGTGGACAGAAATTCTCTGTCCTGGTGATGTAACAACAGATTTTGATTTTTTCCAACTATTTGGGGTAGCAAAGCTGTCTTATGGCAGTGATGGGGTTAATGAGGTCTGATGTTATATGATGGTGTGTTCAGTTAGAAATGGAAAGCACAAAGGGCGATGTGAAAAGAAAATTACCAGTGAATAACAGAACTGGCTGAATTGAAAAGACCAATTATTCTTAATTGCTATTATATTTCAGGTTACCTGTTTAGAATGCATTAAGATAGGGTTCCTAAGTATGATAAATTTGGAAAAGAAATTTCCTTGGGTGTGGTGTGAGTCTTATGGCCATTTGACAGAACTTTTTCTTTTGGACCTTGAACATTTTGTTTCCAATTACTCTTTGAGAAACTAGAAATTATGGCTATACAGGAAAAAGTGACTGTGGAGGTGAGAGATCAGAAATAATATTGACATAAAGATAGAGATCTATAGATTTGATTAAGAAATGAGCAGTGGGGTGGGGGGTGGAAATCACTATTGGATCAATTTTTCTTTAATTCAATAATGAAACTTATTCTAACTTCAAGTACATCCATATTTTGTGCTGTCTAGTTTTTGATGATGTAATTTTCCTTCAAGTACTGATGACTTCTGAATCTAGATTGTGACTAGAGCCAACTTGTAAGGGGAAATAATTGTTCAACAAAGATATTATTATATATCAATAAATTAGATATTATATAGTCTGTAGTGCTAGCGTGGGTCAAATAAGGAAGAATATTCACGCATGTTATTTAAATGAAGAAAGGAAAGAAAAAGAACTTAAATCAGAATTTGCTTGCTCCTTCTGTCAGTGACTTGCCAATACCTCTGGAACAGTGTACTGTTAAATATATATATGTTAAATACATATATATAGATATATAAAGGTTTATATAGATATATAAAGTTATAGAAGTGAGAAAAAAACAGCTTATAAGAGGAGTCATCCTTTAAGTAGAAGAACAATAAAGAGACACAGAGAGAAAATTAACTAGAAGAAAATTATTTCCTACATAAAAGACAATATCCTGTACTTTTGTTGTACCAAAATCAAATGCTTTCAAGAAATGAGCACAAAATGAAATATTCTAGTAGCAAGATGTTGATCTTCACTGATAATTAGTTTTTAATTTGAAATGATATCTCAAATTTTCATCATAATGGTTTGCCTAGTGGTGGAAAGTATCAGTGTGGGAAAGGTATCTAAACATCCTCCTTTCTTCAATAAAAACTAATTTTAGTTGAGTTACTTGCAGTCTTTAACTTCAGAGAGAATGGTGAATGATGATTTTCTTTGAAAAAGAGACCACTTTTAAGTCCTTAAAATTTTCTTCTGAAATCAGATCTATGTAGGAAGAAGAGTCATATCAACACCAAGTTTCATTATGCAACTAGAGCAGAAAATCACATAAAAGGATCATTATCATTAAGTAAGAATGGCTTGGCAAAAAATTTCACTCAGATAATCACGGAACTGGGTCAATTGTGTCTTGTAGATTTGTTGATTTCCTTTACTCCTTCTGGTCCCAAAGAGAAAAAAGGAAAAAATGCAGTTTGCTGTTTAATACTATTCACATTGACTGTCAGTAGAGAAAGCCATGTGAAAACAAATAGCTCTTCATCAAAAAACAAAACATAAACTATATTTTCTTTGGAGAGATCTAAATAATGCTCTCCTGATTCCAGGAAATGATGAGATTTTGACTTCTCTGTTTGCAAGTAATTAAAGATATTTGCCCCTTTTTTGAAATGTGGAGGTGCATAATGGGGAAAGCCAGATACTGTTATAGGAATATTTACTGTTGATTGAAACCTAGCGTGTGAGATGCCAGGTTTTTAGCAGGTGTCCCTTCAGATACAATCATATCATCTCCTTTTGTCTCTTCATATTTAAATATCTGCATATGTAGCATGTACAGGTTAGTGTCTATAAATATACACTACATAAATAGCACATTCTTGTAATTTTTCTTTCTTGCTGATATATTTATTGCTTCTCACCTTCCCTATGATACTTCAGAAATCTGCATATTCTTGCTAATAGCGGAACATAGAACAATCAGTTGAGAACTCTGTTCCATACTCTGCAGAATTCATTAATTCCTTCTGCAAGCACCACATCCTGCACCCCTGCAGGACTTTCTGCCTTCTCATGTGCACCATGCAAGTCCATATTTTGTTTCCATGGTAATTCTCCTTGCTCCGGTTAAGTTTTGAGATAAAATTACTAAAAGCTCTCTGATTACCTTCCTGCACATAACCTGAGCACTTCATCAGAATTCTTGCACTTGAAAATATGTTGTGTGTGCTGGTGAGGGAAAGTTGCCTCTGCAATAGGAAGAGAAGAAAATTAACTCAGTGGAGCTACCAAGAAGGAAATCTTTTGGTTGCTGGGCCTTTTTTATCAGCAATAATCTGTCACTTAGGCCTGTTCCAGAGTTCTTGAGATGTTTAAAGCTCTGGCTCTGGGGATGCCTTCAGCCACAGGCAGGCAGAAGCACCAGAACTGGCTTTGTGGTTCTATTTGATATTTTCTTTATGGTTGTGCTCTGCTCGTGTGTATCCCCTGAGCTCCTCATCCTGCTGACTGCTTCTCTGGTGATGGATGGTTGCAACCTGTCATCGGTGTGCTGTGAGAAGCTATTTTAGTGTTATATATCATTAGGGACCCTTCTCTCCAGACAGGTTACTATTATATATGATTAAAATGATGGCCAGTAGGAACAGGCATCCCAGAGAGGGAATCTTAGGATTTTATGTGGAGGAAAAAAATCCTAGTTTACAGGTGAGTTGGGACCAAAAAATACAATAGGTGGGAGTTGTAATATAAATAACATTAAAAATAACTGCTATTTTTTATATAAATTGTGTCTAAAAGGAGTCTAGATCATAAAACCAAACTCCTGCACAGCAGAAAATGTCTATAACTGAGGATTTTATGCATAAGACCTCGTGTGCTGTAACTCACTGAATTGTGACAGCTTTGGCCAGAATGTGCAGAGCCGAGTCTGAGAATCCTTTGGAAATGAAAGGGCACTTTAGATTGTTTCATAATCTAAAGGACTCCAGCACTCCCATTATGAATCTGCCTGTGATGTTATGCTACAGCTGCAGAACCTCCCCAGTGTCTCAGAAATAAACAATTTAAGGGATCAATTAATTTAAAACCATTTAAAGGATCAGAAGTAAACAATTTAAGGGATGACAATCCTGCTGAGTACTGAGAGGAAGCTGTGGCTCCTGCTCATCAGAGTTCCCAGCCATGTGGAAACTGAGAGAGCTGTGCACACACCTAAATTCCTGTGGAAATTGCCAGGAATCAGCTGAAGTTACCCAGGGGCAGAGCTGGACACGGTGTGTTTGCTGGAACCTTGTTACTACAGCAGCCTTCAGCTTTCCTTGCCAGTGAGCATTTTGTAATCACAGAGCCACCATCACCTTCCTAACGCAAACATATCTCCTGCTGTCCATCCAAAAAAATGGGTTAAGCCTCAAAAAACAATAAAATGGGGACTCTACATGAATATGGCTGAAGATGTGGAGGGATGAGTCCCTCCCCACAGCACTGATGATGTGCTGCAGTGGGTGAGGCTGCTGGGAGCTCCTGTCCTCTCCTGCTCCCCTTGTCCTCTGTGTTTGCAGCAGAAATATTTAGCTACAAACCAAATTGTTAAAAAACAAGCCAGCAACAGTTTCTATCCGTGGAGATTGTTGGTTTATATCTACTGAAACCACTAAGGCTCATTGCTTTCCTATTATCTCTATCAGAATTAGATATTGGTAGATCTCCTGCATCCTTAGTGTTCTGTGATTCTAAAGTGCATAATGCAGGCATTAGAGAACTGAAATTTCTTTTTGTTTGCTCTGTATATGCTCTTGAGGTGATGATGATGATAGCCTTTTAAATCTAAAACCAAATAAACATTTGTGTCCTTACATAATGCTGCTGAAAGTGTTTAGAGTAGAAGAGTTTACACTTTTTCAGATGAATTTTAGATTTTATTTCAGCTGTTTCATGTTTTTCCTTAATTCAGTTTTACACATTGCTCAGATATTCATGTTCTTGCTTAAAATAACCCAAACCACAGAACTAATTCTTGGGGCTTTTTTTAATACCACTTTTACTTGTGTGATTCATTTTCTGTAGGGCAGCTGTTCTTGATTTCCAGAACTCATGCAAATATTAGGAGGGGAAAAACTTGCCAAGATAAAGGAAAAACAAGAAGAAAAGTTGTGATACTTCCAATTAGACTTATCAAAATTAGACTTATCAAAACAACTTTAATAAAAATATCTCTGTATCCCATCTCTGAAGAGGGTTAGATATGGGTACAAAAATACATTTTTTTTCTGGATTTGAGTGCTGAGTTTTAAGCAGTTTTTTTCTGGATTTGAGTGCTGAGTTTTAAGCAGTTTTTTTTCTGGATTTGAGTGCTGAGTTTTAAGCAGTTTGTACACTTAGGAGAAACATACACAGGAGAAAGGGGATGGCAGAAAATCCTGCTCGGGGTGGCGTCTGCTCTGGCTGTGTGAGCATGTTCTCATAATGTGGTGTGTCAACACCATCTGCTGAGCAGGGACTGCTGAGCCTGGCCTGTGCTGTCTGCACATTAAACTCAAATTTCTGCCTCCACATCAATCCCAAATTGTTTCCAGTAGTTTTAGGGTGTCCCAGGCAGCTCAGCTCAGGTGCATTCCCAGGGAGTGGGAGAGGTGCTGGGTCTTCACATTCCCCTGCACACATGAGAGTCCTTGGGGGGATGGACTGGCTGCAATTATTTCTGTTGATGGTTTTACTGATAATTCAAGCTTCATATATCACACCTTCATGTGCAATAACCAGGTTGGCTATTATATATGAGGGTGTGATATATAATATATATTGTATTGTACCAACCCCATATTTTAAGAATTACAGCTTTTAGAGAAGTGATATTTATTCTGTACACCTATTTTGGTTTTGTTTGGGGTTTTTTTGGGTTGGTTTTTTTTTTTTTTTTGTCTATAATACACAAATAAGGTTCCTATTGCTTGCTAGTTTTTGGACCATTTACAAGTTTGTCATTTATAGCTTAGTGACACATTTCTTTTTTTTTTTTTTTTGTGGCTCAGGCTACCTGGAGCTTGTGCAGTAATCTTCATATTCACATTGAGCTGAATTATTCTTGAAAGGATATTTTCATTGTGAATAAGGTTATAGTGTTCACTAAAATATAATATTGCCTCTGCCATTTTCACTTTGTCCAAAGATTCTTTTGCCAGGAGAACTTAAATTACTTTTTTCAATCAAAATCTTTTCTCTGGGGACATGTTCTGTATGGAACACAAGGGAAAGTGAAGAGTTTAACAATAAAATAATACTGATGGCAGATAAAATGTTATTTGCATGGGCTTTACACCAGGCTGACATGAAAGCTTCCATGCCAAAGCTTCATGAGAGTCTATAAACTAAAAACTGATCCTTAGAAGGCACCAAGCCTTCTTAATACATTTCTTATTTATATAATTTCACAGTCACTGAAGAAACAACAATGTTTCAAAATGTGGAAAGATGACCATGAGTTCCCTCAAAAGGAAGGAGTATTTTTACAAGTTTCTGGCAGGTGTATAACCTCATGAATACCTAAAATACTGTGGAGGGTTGGACACTGTCAGTAAAGGAGGTGGTGTGGAAGTTTGGATGAGCCTTGACAATTAGTAAGTGCAAATAATTATGGGATAAGAGTCCTTTCATTACTGTTGTCTAATTTATTTAACATACAATGAACAGCATTTTTTGCTAGATGTAATACTCTGGTGTTTTGCTTTTGAAAGTCACTGACAGCAGCAAAGATAAATATTTTTTGAACGTAGTTGGCAGTTTGGACAATGTGTATCTTTAATTTACTGCTGTTTGTGGTGAATGTTCTTGCGTTCCACTTGAGTATCTCGTGTGTAAGTTTGCCTCACTTCTCCACCTCACACCTGAGCATTTCCCAGGAGGCTTTCACAAACACTTCATTTTTGCTTATTTCAGGATTGACAGGGATTCTTGCTGATAGCTTCCCTTGTTAGAGCTGCTCTGTTCCTCATAAACGATTAAACACTTTTTTTAGCCCTGATTAGGAACAGAAGACTGTTTAGGAAGCTGAGCCCTGTGCATTGCCAACGTGGGTCTGATTCACAGCCCACGTGGAGTTTGCAATAGGAAAACATAATGAATGAAGTCAGCAGTGATGTTTGTCACTTCACTGCTGTTGGACTTTTAGTGCATGTGTTCTATGCATTTGTGGCTGTATTTCCTTTTAAATGATGACACATTAAACAGCCTCATGGAAATCTGCAGCACCTACCTGACAGTAAAAGCCGCGTGGTCCATGCTCCTCACAGGCAGGAGTGTTCCACAGGAGCACAAAGCTGCTCCAGCTGGAGCTCATCTGAAGGTGCCTGAGCCCTGAGCATCAGTTTTTAGGTTTATTCTTATATTCTGTGTTGTTTGCCATCTGGATTGAAATTGATATTAAATATTTGGATGTAGTCTCAAATCCTCTTACGTTTTCTAAACACCATATTACACGAGCTGTTAGTGCCACCCCTGGATACAATTACACTTGGATTCAGACACTCTCATTGGCTTTGTTTGCCTGTTGCAAGCGCAGTCAGGGTTTGGCCTTCTGGCAGCTGACTTTATAAACCTGTGTCAATTTAGAACTTAGACTCCAGTCAGGGTTGAATAAAAGGGGGCGAGTTCCTGAATTTATATTTTTTTCTTGCCACTCAAACAGACACAGCATCCTAAAAAAGTAAAATATTTTGTAAATGATAATGTGTGGCTACAGTGGCTCATCACCTCTGCCTGGCACTGTTTATATCTAGTAAGTTTGTCAAGAAAATAATCATTTCTGTGGGGTTTAGAGTTAAATGCAGCGGGATTCCTGCCTTTGTCTCTTAGCTTGTCTCTCTTTCAGCATCATGACCATAAAGCAGAAGAGCTGAAGAGCAGTACAAGCTTCTGTAAGCCAAAGGGAAGAAAGCTGTGAAGGCATTATTTGCATAGCAGTGTTGTGTGTGCTTGTAGCTGAAAAGGCTTCAGGTTTGGCTGGTGTGACCCAGAAGCACAGGAACAGTGATGAAATTGTTCTCAGGAGGGGCAAAGAGGGAGAAAAAGGAAGGAACAGCACCCTTGGGTGGGGTTGGAGCAATCTGGTCTAGTGGGAGTGGAAGGTGTCCCTGCCCATGGCAGGGGGTTGAAACAAGATGATCTGTAAGGTCTCTTCTAACCCAAACCATTCTGTGATTCTATGAAACTTCCCTTTAACAAGTGAAGTATCAGGTAGTTATAAACATAAGAAGCATAATTTCCTTAAAGCTGTTCTACCAGTTATGTATATTGATTTTTTTTTTTTCCCACACCACAGCAATTCAGTGTGAGTTTGAAGTAAGTAAAAATTAGGATGTGACTGCTGTAATCTTGCTGGAACCTGTGATATTGAAGTCAGGTCACTTTTGAACTCAGTTCAGTGTCAGACAGAGTGGGATATGCTGGTATTGTCAATACCCTCCAGTTTGATCCTGGTTTGAAGTACTTTCAGAGATGCACCGGGGTTTATTAATAAAGATTCACTTGTTCTTTTATTGATCAGTGGTACAGATCACACCACCACCATGAATTTACTTGTTAAGCACTAAGCCACCTACATCTAAGCACTGCTTAATGAAAGGACTCTCCTGAGTCACAGATCTGGAGAAAAAAAAAAGAAAGATTAAAGACTTAGGGACTGAGGATACAGATAAAACTGATTGTACCTCCTACAACTAGGAGTACTTGGGTACTGAAATCATGAGATTCAGTGTCAGAAGGGAGGGAAAAATCAAGGGGTTTAGGGGGAAAAGGTTTGGCTTACCCCTGTGCTGTGCCTTGGACATCATGTTAGGACAAAGATGTAGAACTGGAATTCGTAAATTGAAATGCAGGTGTCCCTCTGAACTCCCTCTTTGACCCCATGCACATCTCTGACCTTAAAATAATCTCTGAGTTTGGTACTTGTGCAGGAACCTAATAATCTGGGAGAATCTGTGATGGGGGAGTGATAAAAATTGCTTTATGCTCCTCAGAGGGGAGCCAAACTCTTCAGGGCATGAGAGGCTCCCAAGGAGGGGAAAGCAGCAAGGCAGAAATTCTTTTCCTGAGCTGTACAGCTGCAGTGTTTGTTGTGGTTCTCTTCACCTGCAGAGTAAGTGATGTTTTATTTTCCTCTTGGAGGAGATGAGTGTCAGAATGGAGCTGTCTGAGCCCTGAGTGCTGTTTATTGTGGGCTCCAGGTCCCAGCTTGCCCACAGGCCATGGCTGCTGCTGGTGCCTCAGCACAGCTCTGGTGCTTTGGAACTCATACAGCACTCCTGAGCAGTTGTAGTTAAAATAGAAAAATGTCCTGAGTCTCAACACAAAAGATAAACCAGGAGGTGTTGCCTCACTTTGAGATTTTTGCATATCACAGATAAAACTTTGACTTGCTGGCCAACATTGAGGAGACTGCACAGCTAAGCATCACTTGCATTTAGCACAGCAAGTGCCATTGTTACTGGAAATGCAACCAGTGTAAGGAGAGGATCAAGAGTCACAGCTCGTGTTCTGCTCACATCAGTTTAGAAAAAACATCAAACTTTACCAATAATTTTACATCTCACACCACGTCCCAATGCCATGATTAGGGCGGTGGAGGGGGCAAGCTGCAGCTAGTGGTTTTAATTTCTCTTTTTAATTTAAGTGTTGTATCCTGATTTTTTTCCTGGTGTTGTAAAAATAAGTAGGTTTTGGAACAGAATTGAAATTTAAGTTGGGAATTTGCAAATATTATTATGAGTATTTTGTCATTGACATTGAACCACCTCGGCTGAAAGACAAGGCAGGAATTAGTGTCTCTTGAAGGGCAGGGCAGCATTTCCACCTGTTGATTGTGTCTACTTTAAGCCATATCTGTTGATGGAAAATCTTAATAATTTGGGGTTTCTAGAAGTGTTGCCCATTTTTAGGTATTATCTTTGTGGAGCACTGGAAACCTGGCTCACAATAGACTCTGCTAAAACTCCAGCCTTTGACCATTACAGACCAGGAGGTGGCAAGAACAGAGCTCTTAAATTTGCACAGACCTCCTGAAGCAAACTGAGGAATTCTTGTGACTCTGGTTCTTTTACAGACACCAGATTTACCACCTGTGCAAATTTAGATACCACAGCAGCTTTTTTTCATAGTCAGTGATCCATGACAATGTCCAAAGAAAATCTAATCAAGGTGCAAACAAGGATCCAGCACTGCTTGTGGGAGCTGGCAAAGCATCCGTCTAGAGGTTTTTGGATCCAGTAAGTGCACTGAGGCATCATAAAGAAATTGATTTTTTTTTTTTTTGGAGTGCAGCCTCTGATCAAAGAACCCCCATGATGGAACAGATCCAGCAATTTTTCATCCCCTGTGTCAATGCTTTGATCTCCAATGAGTAAATGCAAAAGGGAATCTGATGATACATCAAAAGTGCATCTGCTTGGTTCTTGGGCTGCAGGGCTGTGTGGCAGAGATCTGTCAGCCCCTGCTCTGAGGCTCTCTGGCCCTTCAGAACAGAATCAGTGGCTTGGAAGAGACCTTTAAGATGATGGAGTCCAACCCAGCCCTACACCTTAACTAAACCCTGGCACCCAGTGCCACATCCAGGCTTTTTATAAACACATCCTGGCGTGGGGATTCCACTGATGCCTCAGGTTTAGCTTTTATATTTTTCAGATTCTGTGCTGCTTTAGTGTGTAGGTCTGAGTTTCATATTAAAGGATAATAAGCTCTCTGCACAGAGCAGGGAGACAAAAAAATTCCTGCTCCAGCTGGGGACCAAGGACAACTGATCCAAATCTCAAGCCCAGGAGCACAAACAGCGTGGGCTGCAGAGAGAAACAAGCAGGATGGGAGTGCCTGGGCTAAAGCTGGAATTGGACAATGAACTCCAATATGCAAATGGAGCAGAAATTATAGAAGTGTCAGACCCTGTGAGCGCTCGTGCATTTTGGGACCATTTTGGTTCACCTTGGGTTCATTTTGGTTCATCTTTTTGTAGCCCTGGCTGGGCTCTTGTGCTGCCCAAGGTGGATCCATTGAGGCCTTTTAATAAATCCCTACTTTATTCCTTAACTCCATCTAGCCTCTGTTCTAGGTCAGCCTTCACAAGGCATCACCACCACCTCCCGAGGCAGCCAATTCCAGTACTTTATCACTCTTTCAGTAAAAAACTCCCCTTGCAACCACCCCTGCTGGGAGCAGCACAGCCCCTGCCACCAACAGCACCCCAACAGCTGCACACCCACAGCCCCACGGGGGTGCCTCACCTTCCATCACCCCTGCCAGCAGTTATTCTGGCTGATTCTGCATGGCTGTTCTGCTGCCCCTCACACAAACTCTGTGCATGTGGAATTTATGGCTGGTTATTTTGGTTATTTCCTTAGTGTGCCCTCCCAGCTCGAGGGCACGAGGGTGTTGTGCTCTGCAAAGTAAATATTTGAGAAGTGGAGCAGCCGAAGGAGGTCAGGTTTAAATGTACATGTGCTTTCTCTGAGCTTTCAGTCAGATTCTGTGGTGAAAATAAAGGCAGATTTTCCTCAGGATCTAGTTCTCCATGGCCTAACAAACTGAAACCAGGCATTCTCACATCTTTATGAACCAAAGTAGTACTTAAATGGTTGGATATTCAGACCATGGTCTCTAGATAAATCACTGATGTGTAATTCATTTAGATTTCCTCTCCAGTCAGTATAGAGAGAAGGACAATTTAGCAATCCTACATTATTCATACAATCTAACTTAGACATTTAAACTCCCTGAAAAGTTAAAAAATGCAATAGAATTTCTTAGAAATGTTAATACGCCGGAGCCAAGAGTTCTTCACTGCTGTGGTTTGAAAGGAGCTGTAGTTTTTCTGTTGTAATTGGTACTTTCTAGGGGAGAAACTTTCATTGAGAGTGGCTTTTAGTTAGCTGCTGAGTAAAAATAACCTAGAAGGCCCCATGTCTTCTTTATCTGTTTTTTTTTCTTTTTCCTCCAAGGGACTTTTGCCTAAGACCGTTCTTTCTTCAGTGTTTACATTTAAGAGATTAAAAAGTAATAGAGATTAAGTCTCTGAATGCATCTTCCCTTTATTTTACCCTTATTATCTTCTGTTTCTGGGTGTAAAAAATATCAGTTCATAGAATTAGAGCTGTGGTTTGACAGGGTTGGGACTTTAATTTCACTGGAGGTTTGGCTTCCAGTGCCTCTCACCACCTCACCTTTCCAGAGGTCACCACTTTTACTTTGCTTTGGACTTTAATTTTTGGGCAGAGAAATCAGATATTTATTTCCTCATTACCTGTTTACAGGTAAATTTTCCTGTGTTTTTGAGTCTATTTTCTCTGCAGTTCTGAAGGTAGAAAGATTGTTGCAGAAATGGATGGGGGATGTCAAAATCTTCTTAAAGACAAGGAAAATTCTAGGTTTATTTTATTTAGCTTAATGGTATTTCTCTGATTCACCTTGCATATTGGGAAATACTTAATCCACAGACGTGACAGGCTGCAAATTCCTACAAAGTACAGGGAAATAATGACGTTCAAGAAAGCACTCTTTGATAATTGTATTTTAAAATTCAAGCCACAGACTGTGATTCTGATTTTTTGATCATTAGTGGAGCAGATTAAAAACAAAACAAAAACATGCATCTGGGAAAGGTAATGAAATATTCTGTTTGATCTGACAATTTCCTGTTTAACACCTCCACTTTGTGGTATTGATTTCTGTACATCACTGCCTGGATAATAATGTTGTTGAATAAAACAATCCTAACAAAAGTATCAAACCAGTATTTGATGTTTCTATGAATGTTAAGAGGACAACACCTCTCAAAGAAAGGGAAAAAAAAAATCATGTCATTGATAAGAAAGGTTAAAATCTGGTTTGATGTGTGCTCTGGGCTTTCCAGAACATTCTGTATTCCATACTGAAAAGTGGTAGAACTCAGGAAAAAAGGTAGTTTTCATAGAGCTTTACATTTTGCCAAAAAATTCTGAGCCAAAAAAAAATCTCTCTAAACTCCCAAGCAACCCCAAATGCTACTTTTCCAGCACATTGTCCTGGTGCCATAAAGAGACGCCCCAGTTAAAACAAAGCCCAGGAATTCCATGTTGCTGCTGTCCTTTGGACCTTTCAGTGTTTCCCTGGGGTGTTGTGGTGGCTGAAAGTGAAATTGCTGGAATGCATGCCTTTCTTGCTTTTGTGTTAATCACAGGGGGAAACACCTGCCTCCAATAAGACAGTCTTTTAGTATTTTCAGAGAATTCAAGAAGATACTGTGTGAATGAGACACTCCTTGATGTCCCTCATCCAGTCTCTATTCCAGTGCTGAAGTCTCTGCGTAGGTCACATTTCTCCTCTCAGCTGTGTGCAGTTTCTTGGTTTTCCTGTATTAAGAGGTGTTTTTTCATTATAAAGAAGGGCTGTTTTGTCTTCTGAGTCCCTTTCCTAAGGTGTGGCATTTCTTACAGAATTCCTTGCTGTTCAGGCAGAGCTGTGGAAGTTTCACAGCAATGTGTTCCCTGCACTGACTTCATCACTGGGACTTTGGTCATGAAGATCAACTTTAATTTCTTTTTCTTCTTTTTTTTTTTTTTTTTTTTTCCCTCCTTTCTTGCTTGAGGTCACTCAGAGATCACAGACTTTACTGGAAACTCTCCTCTCCCAGCTGTGGATGTTTTCTCTATTGATCAGTAGCATAAAAGGAAAAATTCACCTTTGAGGCAGCCCTGTACCATGTGGAGCTAAGATGAACTCTTTTTAACCAAATAGCAATAAGGGTCATCATTTCTCCACCTACAAGTAAAAGAATTATTTACCAAATCCTAAGGTGCTGAATCCATTAAATATTAATTGAAAAAGATGCAGTAGGAATCTGGAAGTGGAACCCTGGGCTGGGGTTTTGTTACAGATCCTGGCCTTGTCTCGGACCACAATTTTCCCAGTACTTGAGGTCTGTGTCACAGATTGTGTGCATGGAAACCTTCCCTGCTACAGGGACAAGGCTCCAAAATGCAGCCCCAGACTTCTGAATATGTGTAAGATACATTTAGTAAGAATTAATATGTTACTGAAGTGAATAATTATGAACTATTAATTCTAAACATGGATTTAACACCAAGAATACTTTTTAACAGCATAATATATTCTGGTATTGTGGGATTCCAATCACTTGATGATAGGGGACACAAGGACATGAGGATTTTACTCTCCAGGCTTCTTTCTTGAACCAGAATTTTTTTCTCTTGCCAGAACTGCTGTGGCTGGGAGGTCTGGTTTGCCCAAAAGAACAATCACCTTCTGGGGAGACTCATCCTTTTAGTCTTGCTCTGCTGTAAATTCAGCTGTAGCCAAATTTACTGCTGATTCAAGGACTGGGAGGTACTAAAATATTGTGTTGATATTTTAGAAGGGAATTTTTTTTTTTTTTGTAGTTTAAGTTTTAGAGGAACACAAACATGTAAAGATGTTACTTGTAATAGAGGATGGTATTTGCATATTATGGGACTGGCCTAATCTGACAAGAACAACAAAAAAAAATGCAACTTTTCTTGTCTGCCTAGACCACAGACTATTCTTAGAATTATTAAAATTAAATTAATGGACTGTCTATTCCTCTTCTTCCAGCTGCTGGCTATTATGGGCATTTCTGAATACTGGAAATTTTAACAAATTCAGGCATGGAAACAAGTCTATAAAATCTTTAGCCAAGAGACAGGCAGAGATATGGATTGCTCCAGAAAATCTCAAAAAATGTATTGCTTAAGTTTTTACTGCTGATTGTTAAGAAGGGATGGGGCAAAGTGAAGTAAGGAAATGAGGTGAATGAGAGGTAAATTTTGTTATGCATGGCAGGTTCCCAGATATTCCTCATCTCCCAGAGGTGAAGGTACAAATAATAATCAAAGCTGATTTTCATGCTGTGTTCTTTCTATAGTAAATGAGAATTTAAGGGGGAATAGGGATCAGGGTTCTACATTTTGAAATGCTGTAGCAGATACTGGA
This sequence comes from Motacilla alba alba, assembly GCF_015832195.1. NCBI lineage: Eukaryota > Metazoa > Chordata > Aves > Passeriformes > Motacillidae > Motacilla > Motacilla alba. The sequence goes on from NC_052045.1 coordinate 3,343,993, forward strand.
TGACTGTATTTTAAATCCTTATGTTAAATGAAACAGTTTGTAATAGTACTACAAAATTTACAAAAGAGTTAGAATAGAATCTAGCTAATTAAGATGTTTGTCTTGATATAATTTCTTATTCTTCACTGTGTCTTTTCCCCATTAGACTGCAATAGAACAGCTCTGCAGCATTTCATCAATAGGATGTAATTCTTTGTAATAGCTTAAGTGTTTCTAGATTTATCACTGAAATGAAAAAATACCACACTTCCAAAGTGAAGACATTACAAAAGGAAATGAATGGAGATCCTTTCTCCTGCATCTTTCCTTTCACAAATCCCCATTGTTATTAATGCTGTGCATTAATTCCACATGACTACATCTTTTCCTCAATGAGGATGAGATGTTAAAACCTATTGTGGGGTGGCTCTATAACCAGCATTTCCAATTTCCTCTGGTCTCTGTCCTCACTAAATAAATTTAACGTCAAAGACAAGGTGCAGTGGTGCTCCAGTCTGTCTCTGTGCTATCAATGTTGTGTTAGACACAGCAGTTCTAAAATCCAAGTGTTCTAACCTAGATATTGCATAGAACGAAGAAAAAAGATCTTTGAGGGCTTGGCATTGAACTGGGTCTCATCTTTGTTTGCAAGTGCCCATGTCCACCAGCAGAAACCAGTGTGATGTGCAGGGAAAAGTTGCAATTTAGCCCTGTCCTCTGGCTGTTGGGGCAATAATCCCATTGTGTGGGTTTTATAAAGTCAGAGAAGGTGCTGAGCTCTTAAGCAACTAACTTGGAAACCCTGTGATGTCTAGGCAACAGAAGGCACACAATTTGTGCTACTGATATGCCTCAAGGCAATCCATTCTGACCTTTTGTGCCTTCTGCACAGAATAAAAATCAGACTAAGCCTTCACAAAGTGTTGCTCGCTGCTACACTTCATCAGTAGCAGCACTCTTTTACCAATTCTACTGTCTTTGTGTTGCTTTTAAATTCATCTCAATAGGTGCAGAAAGCTTTAAACACCTTAATGGAACAAACACCTTAATGAAAAAAAAATACAGCAACGGTGCAGTCTGTGAGTCCAGTGGCTACTTTGGAAACACAATCCCCACTCCCCTCCAAACATTGTAGTGTACCTGCCCAGGAATCTTTTTCTTGGCTCTCCAGCTGTCAAACAGCTTAAACCACAAATAATTTGGAAGATTATATCTCAGTAAGAACAAGTGTCATTTGCCATTACTTTTCCAGTATTGCTGGACTACAGGCAAAAAGCACAGGTTTTACAAATTCCTCTGAGTGTATTTTGTTGGGCTTTGCTTTTTCTTTAAATGTTAATTATGTCTCTTTGTTTAGTTGGATATATTTTAAGCTTTTTTTAGAGTTCCAATCAGAACCCAAAATACGCTGTTTCTGCTTTAAGGGTTGCAATGGGGTGATGTTCTGCTCTCATTACCAAAGGCGCATAATTCCTCTGCTTTTGAAATCTTTTATCAGCATAAATGAAAAAAAGAGTCTTATAATATGATCAAATATCAGAGTTAATGCTAAAATAATAGTAGAATAAGGCATGATTCTAAAAAGAAAAATGACAAATATGGCAGCTCTACATAGTGAATGTGAAGGGGGAAAAGGGTGGGTTTGCCTCAAAATTACATTGAGAACGTAATTGAAAATGGCCTTTTTGTTTATTTTCTGTTGATCCATTTAAGCTAAAGAAGAGTGGGTGATGTTTGGCCCATGATTTCACTGAATTTTACCTCCAGCAATGGGGTAAGGACTTCATTGTGCATTTGCTCTACAAAGTGCCTTAAACTTGCTTGATTTTTTTAAACCCAAGTCTGTCTTGTGATGGCTTACACTAAACAATGCAATTTTCAATTAATACCACAGTGCAATCAATGCACTCTCCACAATCAACTTAATGTTTAAGTTAGAAAAAGGTTTATTTCTTCATTTATTTCACACTTATCTGAAGTTAAAGACCAGGGAAATGAGGAATTCAATATTTGTCAACTGAGATAACCACACAAGCAAGAACGTCCAGCTTTAATTATTGCAGTCCCTGAGACAGAATTCCTCACTGTCTGTTGGCTGCACGAGCTGAACAGCTTGGTCTCTCAACGTGCAGATTGTGTGGAACATGTGACAAAAGGGTCTTAAGAGGAAGAGCCACAGGTTGCCCAGATCCTACAGCGGTTTGTGGGGTGGGTGGCATGTGGCCACCGGCACCAGGACAGGGGCAGCAAGCTGTGACTGAATGCCACAGCTGTGCAACGCTTTATTTCTAGAATGTAACCATGTTTTAAGGACAAAAACCCCAAGTGAAGCCCTAACCAAAGTGTGCCTAATGACCTGGCCCAGCTGCTGGCTGTGTGGAGTGTCCCCCAGGCGCCTCATTACCAGTGTGGGGCACTGGGAGAGAGGAAGGAGCTACTTAATTTCCATTACTGCTGCCATAAAACCCCTGCTCCTCGGAGGGCGCCCATCCACTGCTAACCACAACTCAATTTATGGGGCCTTAGCCAGGCTAGGACTGCCAGGGCTGTTTGCAAATAGTGGCACTCCTGTCCCATCCCTCTTTTGGGTTTATTTGTGGTCTGGATCTGCCTTCTTCCCTCAAGTCTGAAAACTTCCTGGAATGCCCATTTCTGTAATCAAAGAATCACAAGTGGTGTCTCTCTTAAAATTGTTTCTGCGCTCATGAATAAAGTTATTTAGGTGGTCCAGCTTACTCTTTAGTAGTAAATATTATAAAATACCCACCAACAATTTTATGTGTCTTTGGCAAAGTCTGCAGAAGCAGAGCAAAGAATGAACAACCTGGAATCATTCAAACTAGAACAATTTTTGTAAACTTCAATAAATTCAACATTTTGGAAGCAAAATGGGAAATAATGGGGGAGTTTTATTGAAATTAATTTTTTTAAACTCTGCCTTTAAATATAAGTGCTTTTTCAGGCTTGATTCTCAGTGATGTTCTTTCCTGGGTGTGGAATATGGGAAAGCAGCTAATTAAAGGCAGGAATGGCTCTGGCTGTGAGTGCAGAACTGCACCCAGAGTAAGAAATCTCCCAGAGCAGAGGCAGGGGTGGCTGAGGCTGAGGATGCCTCCCCTGCCTCTCAAACAAAGCATTTCCCTGCTTGGCAAAAGGCCTTTCTCTCCAACACTGGTATCTGAAAGAACACAACATTGTCCTTCTGTAGCCTGGAAATTGCTGCTCTGAAAGCCCCAGCAATTTACTGCAACAAATGTTTACCTCTATCACAGCAACTTGTATTTTTTGGTCTCTTTTGTTCCCGTTTTCTATTGAAATTATACATCGTGGAGGTTTATTTTTGTTGTTTTAGGTGTTTGTTCTAGCCCCCAGCTCCAGGCATTGCTGGGCAATGTTCACTGTCAGGATTTTAATGACAAGATTGAAATCAAAAGCAAAGCAACTACATAATTCTTATTTCTATTAGCATTCTCAGTTATTTTAGCCTGGCCTATTTGCAGTTCCTAGGACCTGTTACATCTCCTGGAATGGGAGTTCAAAGCAACTCTTTGCTTCTTGGTGTTATCCTAAATTGCAACTTGGTTTTCTGAATCTGGGGTTAATTCGTTTGGGGCAGAGTGCTCTGTTTTCATTTCCCTTCCTTTGTACCTATGCTCATTTTACTGGATTTTTCTTTTGGATTATGAGTAGCAAATGTGTTTGATAGCTCCCAGTGGAGTTAAGTACTAAAAAGTCCTAAAAAGTCCTAATTAATGCAGATTTGGTGGTGCTGAGTGAGTTGTGTTTCCTTTGAATCCAGCCAGTATTCAACTTTTAGCTGCTCTTCTTCCCAGAGGAAGATTTCTTTAAAGCATTGCTAATACATTTATTGCAAAAATAAACATTTTATCAATATATTTGGTCCTTTGGTCTGGCACTGAGTGGTTTTTCTGGAGAGACAAGGATGTAGGTAACAGGATTTGTTATTTTGCCTTTCTGGCTTTCTGGGTACAAACTGTTCTCCCTCACTTTTTGGTTACATATCAGTTCCACGTGGAATATAAATAACAGAGAGGAAATCAGTTTTTTAATAAGATGTTGGACAAAACCTTACAGATATAATATATTTCACATTGTAACACTTTGGGTTTCATTGTCTCTAGTTTCAATTCATCATTACCTCAGGAGCAATTGTTTTAAATATATATTTGCAGCTCAGAAGTTTCTCCATCTTCTGCTGATGATCAGAAAATACAATTTGAGGGCATTATATTTGTGTTTAGAGACAAACAGCTGGCACATTGCAAGTGTGTGTTGTGGCTTTCTGAAATGGAGTGTGGAACCCCAGTGAATATTCTGTGACCAACTATTTTTGTCTCTATGCCTAAAAAAAATTCTTTTGAAATAAAAGTTACTGATCCTAATTTATACAATATGCTGACAAGAATAAGCTATTTCTGGGCTATTACAGATGTACAGCCACTGAGGGATTGCCTGGATAAATGTAGGTTTATATCTTTTATCTGTTAAATCAAAGATCAAAATGCAAGATTTAAAGCTCAAGGACATTCTGTGGATTTGTGACATTTCCTAAAGGAAGCGTAGATAATAAACCTGTGACTGGATTAGTACAATGAGACCCATTGTAAATGCAGAATTTTCATGTGTGACACAGATAAAACCTTGCCCTCAGTATTTTTAATGATACTTAAAAGAAACGCCTTTGTTCAGTCTCCTTGTTTGAAAGCTCAGAAGGAATAAAACCCATTCCCAGCCAGAATTCTTTTAAAGGGTATTTGAAAGAGCTTGTCATGATATTGTTTAAAAAATATCACAAATATCTGCATGCACATATAAATATATGTGGTGCTGTACATAAAATTCCCCTCTGTCTCAAGGTGTTTTATGTAGTAACACTTATTTACTGCTTACCATAAAAACTATCTGTAAACACTTGTTGCAGTTATTAACTTGAAAGTTTGTAAGAATCTGCCTTTTTCAGCGTTAGAAAAAGCTATTTTTGGGAGGATAAGCCTATAAAACACATGGAAGAATATCTGTTAAATAGGTAAAAACCAATTAAAAATACAGGTGGATATTGCAGTGACTTAATGACTTGGAGGAAAAAAAAATCTATTTGCATATTCTGCAAGTGAATTAGGAGTAAACTTTGAAAATGTCACAAAGCAGACTGTTATCAATATATATCAACATCCTCGAGCTACTGGCTGGCAATAAATGTCAGGAGGAATTTTTATGGCTTTTTACAGCTTATCTGCAATTTGTAATAAGCTTTGTGCACAGCCCATTATTTTATGAGGGGGAACAACTTGTCAGCTGGGTGGATCTGGGATGTCAGGAATTCCATCAGCTCAGGGGCTGAGCCCCTGCAGCTCCTGCCTCTGGACAGGTCCCTGGAACTTGCTGCTCTCATTACTGCTTCTTTACCTTTTTAAATTAATTATTTAACTCGCATTTTTGATAGCCTCATTATCACCCCACCATTTCATTAACTAATCATTACAGCTTTGCAGTTTATGGCTTTGCAGGCAAGGAGGCTGGGGGAGGAACCAGAGCTCTGGGTTACGGAGCAAGCAGAGCCTGCAGCACTCTGAATTTTGTGTCATTGGAAATCTTTTTCATCTTTCTCTTTTATTTTATTTTAGTTTTCTTTTATTTTAAACAGAAGAGAAAAAAATTTAATTCTTTCTCAGAATGATTCATACCCTGTGGATTTTTCCTATTAGGCAATGAAGCTGTGATATTAAGATTGAGTATATAAATAATTCTCATAATTCACACAGAAGAAAGAGAAATAATTACCTCTGAACATTTCATTATGAATGGAATTCTGTCAAAAACTTTAAGAAGGGAGCATTAATACAAATTAAGGTTTTAGGGACTCATATTTTAAATACTTAATTCTGGATTTTATTTAACTTTTACCAGACCAATAAGAATTTTTTTTTTAATCAGCAAAATGAATTGCTGAGCTAGAAAAACATTAACCATAGAATGTAAAACTCCTATGATGAACAAATATTTTATATTTTATTATTTCTGTCATTGCAGAATGGCTGAACTTGTATGAATTACCAGCTTTGTAGAGCTGACCATAAACTCAAGTGTCATAAATAAGCAGGAGTAGAATACACCTAATTTCAAGTGATTCTGCAGTCTGTTACATTCCAGTCAGGGAATGCTGGAAGATGCAATCAAGCTGCATTTTTTTAATTCTTGGAAAACTGGAAACCCAATGACATCTGCAGGGAAAATGGGAATGGTCATTTTTTGGAAGTGCTGATTCTTTATCTTGAACAGAAATCAAGAGTGGAAGAGTCTGTGCCCAGCAAATCCCAGTTCTCACTGATAAGGGCAGTGAGATAAGGATAATCACACACAGATCGTGGAATATTAATGCACCTGAGGAAACTTGTGCATGCAGTCAGGCACCTGAGTATTGTTTCAGGAAAAGTCAAGATGTACCCTAATTTTTTAAATTGCCTGTTCTGATGCTCAGCTTTGAGGTTCCTTTGTGGTAATTGCTGCTGACTGGGGGAGCCTGAGCTGCTTTTCTGCTCTTCAGAAGCGTTTCTGCAGTCCTACAGAAGCCTCTGCTCACACACAAATTCCTCAGCTAAAGAGATATAAAGGGAAACATTTCTGCTGTTCACCATGTGATTTTTATCTCAAGGCATAGCATAAAATTCCACCTTATCCTACCAACGAGTTTGTTCAGCACCTCTAAAGCTCCTGAAATATTTGTGAGATTCCTGTAGAAAATTTTCAGATATTTAAGTGCCTAATAATTTGAAGAAGTCAGCATCTTACCATTTGCTTACAAAAACCATACCCTTGTATTTAAAAACTGGTATTACTGAGAGGATGAGTTATTTACTTGGTTGGTTTTTGGGTTGGTTTTTTTTTTTTGGTTTGGTTTGGGTTTTGTTTATTTCTTTTTTTTTTTGTTTGTTCTTTTTTTGGGGGGGAGGGGGGTTGGTTGGTTTTTTTTTTAATTTGGAATTAAATTATTCCCTAAATATCCTTGATTTCTTTATGGAAATCATGCAGTCAATCACAATTTGAGAGCACAGCCTTAAAAAGAGCAGGTGGCATTTGCAGAGCTGTGGAGAAACGCCAGCCCTGGGGTCTCCTGTGCCTGCTGCTCCTCTCTTTCATCTGCTGAGGACAAATTTCCTGCTGGTGTTCCCACTCCTGCTAAAGGACTTTGCTGCTGGGTTGTTTGTCTGCCTGTTGGAGGCAGAGCAAGGTTCCTGAGGGTTGGAAGTGCTCTGGGATCCAAGGGTTTGCAGCGCTGCCTGAAGTGTCAGAGATGCTGCGGCCCTAAAGACGGGCAGGAATTATCAGGTTTTGGCAAAGTTTCTTTCCTGTCTGGTCTTTATTTAAAGGCAGGATTTAGAGGTGACTTTTTATTTTTACCTGAGTTCTGAGCTCCTAAGAGTTTGCCTGAGGCTGTGTGGGCACATCCCAAATGCTGACTTTGGCCATGATGATGCAGCTTCTTTATCTTTCCTTTAGAGTATTTGTGGTCTGATATCTCATTTTTTAGTGACCTCCACTAAAATCTGTGTATTTTTTCCTTCTGGCGTGGTGATTATTTACAAAAGATCACCAGATGCATGGTTGTAGCGGAATAATTTGAATGGATAAAACTCTATTTATTCCTCTTTTTTTGCTGATCCCCTGTGCATTCCCCTACAATGGGGCATGTGACCCCATTGCTTTAGGACTGTATAAAACCTTGTCACTCCCAAATCTTGTCACTTCCAGCACTGTGCAGTTTGGTTTGCTTCATTTCAAGAATGTATAACCAAATGAGAAAAAGCATGGATGAAAGCAATTAAAACAATTAGGGAGATGCTGCAGCAGCTTTCCGAGGAGAGTCTAAAAAAGTCCAGACTGATTTGTGGAAAGTCATGGAACCAAATGCTAGAATTGAGTTGCACACATGGAGCAAGCAGGAAGTTGTTTTTAGAATAAATAAAGTAATTTTCAGTCAGTAAAAAATCTCAGTTTTAAGCTCTCAGATCTTGCTTTTTCCATAATTATATGTGTAATTTTTCAGCAGTTTCAGGTATTTTGAACAAATTGCATAGAATCAATCTTTTTCTCCCAGATAAACTAATGAGATTTTCATATCTATATTGCACTTGAAGTTGGTGTGGTTTTATTTGAAAAGTAAATTAGTGTTAGTAATTAATGTATTACTAGGCATTCAAAATTGTAGCCTAGGTTCTGCAAAATTGTGATGCTTAGTCTTCCCTATGAAATTGAAATTAGTGAATGAAAGTGGGTAATGAATTGAATACTTAAAAAAAAAACCCACAAACTTATTTTAACTGTCAAAAAATTATGGCATTGTTTTCATTTTGAAGATCTGAAGGGAAAAAAAAGGCACAGTGGAAATATTTATATGAATATATATACTTATATATATATTTATATAATATATTAATATCATTTCAACCTCTGCGCCAAGTTCCTGGGACACCCAGGTTTCAAGAAACTTTGAAGATCCAGTTGTATTTTTCAACAACAAATTGGTCTGGACTTTGAGGTATCACAATATCTACAAAAATTGGGATGTGGAAATCAATGCATTGTGTCAATGACCTGTTCAGCTCCCAGCTGTGGCCGTGGGTATTCCGTGCTGCCAGACTGTTTCAGATGATCCCAGGGAAGGGAAAAGTACTGCAGCAGATATGTTCAGCTCTGGGGAGGAGTTGATGCCTCCTCCTGTGAGCATCAGAACAGTCACGAAATTTTGCATGAATTTAAGAGCATGGAAGGGAGGCACAGAAGGTATTGACAGCTGAGAGCTTTTATTTTTTGCAAAATTAAAGCGGTGCTGGACACAATCCTAAAATAAGGGGATTTTCCCACCTGCAAAACGCCATTGTGCTTATCCGGGTGCCTCCCTTACAGGAGGAGGGTTCAATGCAAGCCCTTTTCTCTTTTCAGCATGACTGAACTCTAATTGAGAGGGGAAGCCATGGTGATCTGTGATTACAAAACCCTCTCGTGCAATTTTGAGAAAGGTGCAATGGAAAGCAAATTTATAATAAACTTCAGAGGGTATAGTTTTTGTAGTTTTTGTAATCACCTGCTCTAGTTAGTTCTTTTTTTTTTTTTTTTTTTTTTGCTGATTTATCTCATTCTGGTTCTCTCTTAAATAATTGAAATTAAGTCATTCAGGGAGGCATTTTAAAGGTGGCAGTAAAGCAAAAATTAAGTGCTCTGAAGTGCAGTTGAACATGTTGTAGCTGTTAATATATTCCTGAGCTTTTACACAGAACAATGGAGCTCCAGTATCTTACCAGATATATTTTATGTTGTATTTAAGAACTCAACAGCTGTTTATAGCTGTACACAAAATCATAGCTCACTTATGATCTTTTTTTTATTAAAGTGGAACCATTTTAGAAGAAAATAACACTTTAAAATATGTCAGGAAAACATCCCCTATTTATTAATTTGTTTTTACAGTTTGGAATGGGATGGAAGGAATCTCCAAAGACTTTATTATTAGATTTTATTCAAAATAAGTCTGATCTGTCTCAGGTTCTTTCATTCCATGGCTAAGCATTTCCCTGGGAGCCTGGACACAATTGAATTCATCAGGAGATCTCTACAAGTTCAAAGCATATATATACTTTATATATATATATAAATACACTTTATTCAGCATAACTTTATACTTTCTGGTTTCCACTTTTAGGGTTGCAGCTTTTCCTGCTTAATCAAAGAATGTCCCATTACACGGTGCTGTACAAAACAAAAAAAAATGGCTTTTAATTATTTTTGGTTTTGCTGTGGGTGTTCCTATTGAGGTATTCTCGGTCTAAGCATCTATTTTTGTCCCTCAGCTTTTTTCAGATTGGGAAAGGTGGAAATATTCACCACTGGTATTGCAATGTTGCCATTTTTCTGTGTTGTTGGATAATTATTACAAACATTTGTGGCTGTGAGGAACTCCTGTGTTGCTTGGGTTTAGTGTCTCTTGTATCATGAATGGCAAAGCAAAGATACACAAAATAATGATAAAACAAAATAAAACCAAGAGGGTGACTTCTCCCACAAAATAATGATAAAACAAAATAAAACCAAGAGGGTGACTTCTCCCACAAAATAATGATAAAACAAAATAAAACCAAGAGGGTGACTTCTCCCACAAAATAATGATAAAACAAAATAAAACCAAGAGGGTGACTTCTCCCACAAAATAATGATAAAACAAGTTAAAATAAAACCAAGAGGGTGACTTGTCTCAGTCTGGCAGAAAAAAGGCCAAGAGTGGAAAACTGCAACTACTTGGAGTGGATTGGAAATGAACTTAAGCTCTACTTATTAATACAGTTATTGATTAATGTTTGAGGCTATGGCTTTTAAATTCCTCTCGTGTGCTTCAAAATGCAGCTTTGGATGAAAAGAGTTTGTTTGCTTTCTTTGCATTCACATCTCTCTATTTTGCTGGAAAAAGCAAAGCTGGAAAAAAAACCCCAGACTGAAAAGGATGGCAGAGTGCCAGCATGGCACGCAGGGGAAAAACAAACCTAAAGTCATTGGGAAGCTTTAGGACTAATTCCACCACAGAACAGACTTTTGAAGATATTCCAGATAAAATCTTGGAACAGATCATGATATTTTCATTTTTTTTTTAATATGCGTAATAAAATAAAAATACAGACATCCATTTCCATGCTACAAAGATTTACTCCAGCTCTAAATTAACAATAACTGAATAAGGCTGGGGAGCATTATTCCCTTTCCCCAAGAAACAAGAGCAGCATTTTGAAGTTATTAAAATGAATGTCAGTGTTTGACAATGAAACTCCCCCATCTGCGGCGCTGCAGATTGGTCTGAAGTGAATACGGTGGGAAAATGGATGATCTAAAAACTTGGATTTGGTGTGGGTCAAAGAAGGGTTTATTCTACAAACATCTCTTATTTAACACTGCCCCGGTCCAGGAGGTGGCCTGGAATATCTGAAACCAGCCCAAAGGCAGCTGCATATAAGAAATCTGCCTGGTATCTGTGAAAATATCTCATTTATTGATAGCAGCTGCCAGGTTTGGAAAAAGTGGGAGAAAAGTCGAACAAGCCAACTCCAAGTAGTGCTTGTTATTCCAAATAAGGGGGGGTTATATAAAGATATTAATGGTATTTTGAAACCCAAATTGATTTTCAAACCACACAGGATCATCTCATGTTGGGCGGGAAAATGTAGACAAATATATAAATATATATATACCTATATACATACACACAGTCTTAAACCACAAATGTTTCAGAAACTTTCTGCATTTAAGTGCCATGGGAACTGCAAGGGAAAAGAGCATTGGGGATTTTTCGTTTTGGGTCTTTAGGAAAATTATCTCATTTGTGTGAACTTTGTTGTGCATTAAAATAAGCTCTCTGATGAAAATTAACTTTATTTCAGTTTGCTAGAAACTTCACCTGATTTCCTGATAGTCTGACTCTTTCTGTCATCATTTATGATGACACCTCAATTTTTGGGCTGCTCTAACTTCTATAATCAAAGTATCTGAATCCAAAGTTGAAGAACAAAGGAAAGCCAAATTCATAGAATGATGACCATCATTTAATCTATTGAGCATTTTGGTTTAAAAAAAAGACATAACTCCCTTGATCTAAAATTTATCTCAGGGGTTATGTTTGCCATATGAAAAGAAAATGTGTTAAACAAGCAAACCAGTAATTTCTGATAAAATGCTCATTGTGGGCTGTGACTATTTTGTAAAGTTGAAATCTCATTAATCTTGGGTTTTGAAGCCTCACAGCTGGGCAAATTCAGAGTAGGTATTTTTTGCACTGTGTGTCTCTACAGACACATTCAGGGAAACAGAACGACCTGCTGTAGCTCATGTGGGCTCTCCTGCTCTGCCCTGGCTTTCTGCTTCTCTCCTGCCTGGAGCAGCTCATAACAGAAGCAGCTGCCATACCAGAAGAATCAAATTCTTCGCCTCTGGGAGCTTTTCATGAGTAGCTCAGAGAAACCCCAGACCCATTTGCACTCCACTGAGACACCCCTCAAGCTGCACTTTCTGTCCAAGTGAGTGAAATTTGGACCCTGCTGAGGGTGGGAACACCAGCAGCAGATGTGAGTTGTGCTTTTGAAATTCAGCCTGCTCATAAAGTTGTTTCCTTGAAGTGTTGGCAATGTATCATGGTTAGTGAAAAGTCAGAAATATGTATTTTGTTCTACAACATGCTGGACCTTGTTTAAAACATCACAGGGCCATGGAATAAACTTGATTTCTCAGCTGTAGTCAGAGGAAAAAGCTGCAGCTGGCATCTCATGTGCAGTGGTGTGAATTAGTAATAGAGGTTTTCTCAGTCAGTCTTTGAGAGGATCATTCTGGAATATTTTCTTACCGTTGGAACTTTTAGAGAGAAGTCACTTGTGTGTGCTGTATTCCATGAGAAATAGTTTAATAAATTAAAGGCTTCATAAGTCTTCCTTAGTCTTTAATAATTAAAAGAATTTTTAATTTTCTTAGGAAGTAATGGGAATAGACAAAGCAGGCAATGGATGGAATAAATCAACATGATGAATTAATTAATGGTTCACAAGGGATCTTAAATTAGGTCACCTCTTAAAATATGTCAGCTGGTTACTTGCTTAAAGCCCATATTGGACATACCTGGGACAACTTTTCAAGCCTCAAAGTCTCTCCAGCAAAGGCCACCCAGAAACAGCTCAGGGGCATCATCTGGAAATAAGATTAATACAAAGGCAAAGCTTGCTTAGGTTTTCTTCAGAGAATTCACAATAAAGCTGAAGCTACATCCAGTATTTGACTCTTGGTTCATCTCACTTGAAGAAAAAAGTTCTCTTTAATCTCACCCTTAACTTTCCAAGTGCACATCCATCATGGTTTTTCTGCACTTCTGAGCTGTTTCAGATCAAAAATGTGACGGGGAAGTGTTACAACTGGTATTTATGAGGCTTTTAGCTGTTGTCAGCATGTGACTCCCTCTGGAGTTACTACATGAAACCAATTCTTATTAACATGATGTAGGCATGAAAGTATGAAAGGCTCCTTAATTATTAATTTAATAGGATTCTCTTCCACAGGAAAACTTGACTTAGCCTATTTTTCAGTACTCTGGATCTGTCCATAAATGAGCTCCAAGAGGATTGTATTGTTATCTTATAATTAGACTTCTCAAGGGTTTTTATGTTTTTCTGTTCCGTTTCCAAAAGTATTTTGAATGCCAGTTGTCTCAGACAAGTGGAATGATCAGCATTGTCCTGAGCATGGCCCTAGGAGTGCAGTGGAGAAGCTCAGAATTCCATTTTGGTGCCATTTGGGTCAGGAGGTGCTTGGTATTACCTGTAATTCCTCTCACTGAAATGGGAAGGGGTTTTTGTGTCTTTGTCCTGCCGTATCCCAGTCTAATTCCAGGTGTTCCAGGAAGGGGTTTTATATAGGTGTGTGATTTTTTTAGGTTGGCTATTATAAAGTGCCAACTTAATTCCTAAAGGAGACTTTATATTTGCCTCTCAAGGGTGGAACAACTTTGTTCTAGAAGCATTTTCTTGAAAACCTTTTTTATTTTAGAACCATACTTTCCCAGGAATTGTTTCCTTTTCTGAAACTTGATCTAATTCTTGCCGCATATTTAAAAGTACACAGTATTTTTGGTCCCTCAACAGATGTTAGTTTTCTTCTGATCTCTTTCAGACATCTGGAAATAATGTCATTATGAAATGTAACTAATTCTCTATACCCAAAGTCTGGTCTGAAATCCTGCAGAGATACATCTGCTACATCTGCACTGCATTATAAGTGATTCACTGAAAGTCTTCTAAAACTGGGCTGGGTTCTCAGCCGGTGTGAATTGCCACAGCTTCCCTGGAAGTGAAGTGAGTCTGCTCTGTGCTGTCAAATCTGCTCCAGTTCAAGGCTGTGGAGATGTGTGGGCAGTTCCAGAGCTGCAATATGTTACAAAGGAGTCCTTTGGGAGTGAAATTTCTGGTGATGCTCCTTTGTTCCAGCCAGCAGAATCAGAAAGATCTTCACCTAAAGCCATTGATTCCTCATTCTTTCCTTTTTACACTTGCATAACACTTTTTTTTTTTTTTTTTCAATCAGGGGCTGTTTTACTGCATGTTGAGGGATCAGCCCTGCACAGAGGAGTTGTGGGGTCAAGGCTGACTCAGTTCTTCCCCTCCCTATGTAAAGCAGAACCCTCTCAGAGCTTTCTTGTAGACATCAGAGCCCCTTCACCTATGGAGATGCAAATACAAGGAGAACAAGGGTTTTAGGGCCAGAGTTCCAATCCAATCCCTGGCAGGGCTCTCTGCTGCTCGCAGCAGGGAGATGTGTGCTGGCATCATTATTCCTGCTCCATTTTTCCTAACAGTTGTTCTTTCTCCTGCCAGTTTTGGGGTGGTTCTTTGGGAACTGTTCCGTGCACGTGCAGTGTGACCTTGAGGTGGAGTGTGGAGTTAGGGGAGACTGCTGCTGTCTTTTTGGAGTTACCACGAGATCCATGGAGCAGCAGGAGCCAAAGGGGTCAAATCTTCAACAGATGAATTTGTAATGCCTCTGAAATTAAGAATTACAGTGAATTTTGGGGACCTTTGCCTCCACTCTTGTTTCATTCCTAAGACCTTTCCTGAAGATGTAATTTTGAATGTAGTGTTTTCAGTTAATTTTGTGAAATTTGGAAAGGTATTTATTTGTTCTTTTTGTGAATCAATGGTAGTAGAAACTGCTCCATTGATTTGATTTTAAAAAAATCACTTAAATACACTTAAAAATTAATGTAACCCAACTTCTTCCATTAATCTTAAGCAGTAATAATAGGAGAGCACACAAAATACTGTGATTTAGCATTTTGTTGGGGATTTTTAGCATCTTTCATTCCTAGATTCTCATAAAAGCTTAGGTAAACACAGAAATAAAGCCATAACAATTTATATCCTGGAAGCTGGAATGAAAGCAATCCGAAAGCAGTGGACACAGGGCTTTGCAGGGCACAGGTGAGATGTGTATATCCCATTTTTTTATGGGAAATTCCATAGGCAGGTCTGTGCATGTGCCTCACAAGATGGTTGTAGGGCTGAAAATAGTGTTTCACAGACACAGGGTGGATTTGTTTGTAGGATTAATACGTCCCCTTGGGCATCTTGAAAATAGGGTAGGGCTGCTGGGGTTTTTTTAATGGTATGTCTTGGTCATACTTCAGAGAGGATGGAATTAGTTGGAATATCACGAGGGTGTTGGCATAATTCATGGAAAAGTGCACTTTTTCTAAAGTGTACTTTCACTTTCTAGAAAACATGTCAGACTGCTATTCTAAAAGGCATTTTTTGTCAGCAGTACTGATGGCAAATGTAGGAGTCTGCTTCGCTGAATACGCCATTTAAAGCATATTTAAATTCAAAAGTAGGGAGGAATTTATATGCAAAACGATCGCATTCAATAACTTATAATCAGAACAAAACCGCCGCTGATTACCGAGCTCCTGGAAAGTCATTCAAGGGCGGAAAGAGCAGAAATTTCTGCTGTTTGCAGATTTATTTAGTACTTAATCATTTGGGATTCGTTTGTAAACAGATTGTTTAAAAAAGCAGTTGGTGGATTAGCTCTCCTTGTTTGATGCAAACCCACAAATGTCACCCTCTCCCTCGCAGCCGCGGAAGGCGGAGGGAGCGCGGAGGGAGAGGCGTCAAGGGCGTTGTTTGATATCTGACATCAAGCACAGCTCTGACAAGGAGCTGGCAGGAAATTGGGCTTGACAGCTCATCACCAGTGCAAACCAAGACAGAATGAGGCCTTGCCAAGGATGGGGTGGAAGGCGCTCACCGTCGTGCTTCTGAAGGTGACATCACTCACGGTGACACCCAAATACGATTTAGGGGATGAATTATTAATGGTTGTCAGCTCCTCAGGAAAACAGAAGCAGGAACCTGGGGACTACCTGTTGTCTAAGTCGCCTCCGGCTGAAGCAGAAATCTGGAATTAAATACAGATTTTGCTCTCTCGTGTTTCTGTCACTCCTCCTGGAGACAGCACTGGTGTAGAGGCTTGCAGGGCAGTCGCTTGGTTGTGCAGGGATTGCTCTGGCACAGATGTCTTTGTCACAGAAAATATTTGTGGGGGTTTGTTGCTTTGTTTTGGGTTTGGTTTTTTTTTTTTTTTTTAGGTTTTACAAATTTGCATAGAATCTCTTCCCAAAACGTGCTTTGTCTTGTAGTGTAGTATAGCTCCTCAAACTACAGTCTGCCCATCTGCAAATCAGTTGTGAAAAAGAGCTGAGGAAGCAAAAATGATGACTTTAAACTGAAGGAATGAGAGTGCAGAGACTACCAGGGAGGGAAGATTTTCTGGCAATTTCAGATTTAATAATTCATATTTTAGAAGTCGTGGATGACTAAGCATACATGGTCTGTGTGATATGTACTGTTCAAAAGCCATCAATGACAAACCCAGGATAACTCTGGATCATGTAGAACATCACAGAGTTGCAGTTCATGGCTGGAATTCTGTCTCTTGTCTCTTTTTTCCTCCCATGCCCCGAGATAAATGACTAACATACATAGAGAGGTTGCTCCACTTCATATTGCCAAATTTTATAAGACAAGTGAACTCTCTGCTTTAAATGGGTTTATTTTTCCATTCATTAATGAAAAATAATGAGCAGTTTTATGGAAATGAGGAGGAAGTACATACATGATAATAACTAGATGTGAAGTTCTGTGATATTTCTGAATGAGAAAGGGTTTAGAAAATGGAAATGGAGAAATTTTGCAAAATTGCTTTTTTTTTTTGTGAGCGAGCCTGGCTCTGGAAGGGATGCTCTACTCACAGGTTATCTTCTGTTCATTTATTCAAAGCATCTGGTTTGTGGCCATTGCCCAGATTGCTGGCACCAGCTTTACCTGGCAGCACCATAAGAGCAGGAACTAAAGGGATTAAATGACCAATTAAGGATTTCCTGAGTGCATCAGGAACTGGTAGACAACTCTTCACCTTTATTGAGAGATCTCTCTTATCATGCTACCTTCAGCAGATTTTTACCCTGAACTTGGCTCAGGATCTCTGTGTCATAATACCTTAAGGCCACCTAATGCTGTACCATATTTTTTTCTTTTTTTTTGTGGTGTACATTGAAAATGAAGCAGAATTACTTCTGCATGTATTTGACTTCACGTGGTTGAGACATCACGACTCTCTGTAAAAATGGAAAGCTTGGGAGAAAAATAAAGAATTAGATTTCTTTGTCAAGTGATTGGATGGATCTTACTCAGAAAGCTGATAGGTCAGGCTGTTTGAATTTTGTAAATGGTAATTACTGCTTGATTAGGAAGCAGGAGAGACATGGAGTGGATCTGTCCAAATTAAAAGTAGCCCATTGGTGTAGGTTTTATCTGAGGGCTCATATTCTATGTAAAAAGAACTGTAGAAGCCTGTGCCTTAAATGCTCAGCAGTGAACCATTTTATTATATATGGGGTGTACATATTTACATAAAAATAAAATTACAGAGATCCTGTTAAATTTATCTGAGAGCATAAAAAGCGGTCTTCCCGCAATAAAATGTTTTGAGAATGAGTAATAGCACTGTTTAGATGAGATTCTAAAAGCCTTTAGGATTATCCAACTTCCATTTAAATTATGTAGTAACTGATGAGGCTGCTATCAGAATCAGATTTTTCTCTGCTTACTGATGCTAAGACAGTTCTCCTCAGCATGGTGTCTTCAAGCTCTCACTTATTTAATGATTCATTGTTCCAGTCAAGAAGAAAAAAAAACCCAAAGCACAAAATAATTACCTGACAGGTTTTTAAAATTAACTCACTTGGGATCTAAAGATTGCAGCAATAAATTACATATTGTAGAGTCATTCCTTTCCATTTCTACTCGTGCATTTTTCCTGTTGTGATGTTGATGTCATGAGTGATATAACCTAAAGGACTGAAGGTTGCCAGCAAAATTCCTTTGGATGAAGTCTTGATGAGATCCAGCCCTGCCCTTCATCTTCTGTCAGGGGCCTGAACTGCTTTTGAACAGGGTAGGAGTTCTCAGCCAGCAAGGAACTGAGCTTTATCTTGTGAGGAAAATTGTGCTGGATTCTGATTTAGCCAGAAGGAAATTCCTTTTTGTCCCAAAATAAAGCGTATTTGACTGACCACATCAAGCACAAGGGGGCACTAGGCCAGACCTCAGAATCAGAATCACAGAATATTCTGAGTTAGAAGGGACCCAAAAGGACCCTCAGGTCCAAATCTTTACTGAATGGGCCTTACAGGGACTGAATCTGCAACCTTGGAATTCAGCACCAGGCTGTACCAAACTCAGCTGATCTCAGAGAAGCTGGATGGGGTTGATTGAAACTCTACCCTAAGTCATGGAGTCACTAATCATGGAATTAGAGGAGCTTTGCCAGGGCCTTGTGTGCACCAACGGAGGGCACAGCTCTGCCAGCCTTCCTGACTCCCTCTAAATTGGCTCCATTCCCCTGCAGAGTGAAGGAAAGATGGGTTGTGGGGGGAAAAAAATACAAATCTTGTTAGTAATAAAAACCAAAACTGTGGAGGTTTCCTCAAGATGCTCTGACTTAGAATTCAGAGGTCACTCTTTTTAAGAATCCATCTTGGGAAAGTGTCAGAAAAAGAGAGTCCACAGGAAATGTTTCCTTTTGGAGCTCTCCCATCCAGAGGAAAGCAGATGCTCCCAGAACTGCGTCAGCCACTGCTGAGTATCAATAATGCATTGCAGCAGGTGCTGCAGGCTATGAGAGTTTCAATATATTTGAACAGTCAGCTCCTGCCTTTTCTGAAGGAAACTCTGAATTATGGATGGGAACAAATGATGCTTTCTGATGGCAACATTTCAATAAAAGAACAAATACAGTTCTTCAGGAACACAGAGGCCACCGTGCAATGTTTTCTGAGGAAATACTGGAAGACACAAATTTGGATAATGAAGTGATCGTTTATAATGAACTGAGTGTGTTCCCCTGGATTTCCTATTATGGCAGGAATACATGTCAATATTAATCTTCAGTTAGGAACACTTTTGCTCCCAACTTGATCTGCAGAATTCAGGCTGCCCACTTTATAAAACGGTCAGCAGCCAGTGAATCAATGCTGAGAAGCAATTCATAGCAGTCAGGATGGATTTGTGTTACTCTTTGGCTGGGGGATGAGCTCCTTTAGAGGAAAAAGCTGCTCTTATTCTTTCCAGTGAGCTTCAGCCTTTACTAAAATAAACCTTTTCTCAAAGGAGAGGGTAGAGAAGATTCCTTAGAGAATCACTAATTCTGATCTACCTCAAGCCACTTCCATTTTCTTCCTGGAGCACCGAGTGTGAGTCCTGTGACTGCAGCATTCCAGGGCAAGGTGCCTGGGAGTTGAGAGTAGTGTCTGCCTTTTATTCTGCACTTGTAGTTCTGAGGCTCTATAATATTTTAGAAAAAGAAATTTTTCACAGCTGAAGAATTGCAAGAACCAAAGACAAAAAGCAGCACTTCAGAGGGTTATTAGGGACAGCATCAATAAATAGTTTTTCTTCCCAGACATTTCTAAATCATGTGTTGTGATATTTCAAATTAATGAGGAAAAAAAAAAGGACTGAATTAAGGGAATTTTTTAAGGGCTTTCCATCAGGACTGAGTATGAAGCATTTCTACAATCAGGAATAAATAGGAATCGGGGTGGGTGGGGGAAAGATTGGAAAAGGGCAGCTAAAAACTCGACTGGGCTGTAGCTCTTGAAATATGGAAGATATCACAAAGATTAAAACAGCTACTTAATTTCTGTCAGCAACTGTTGCCTTCAGCATGTTGAAAGGAGCCCTATTTTTGGTAATAGCCAGCAATGCATTTGATGTATGCTAATTATCAGGCTGTCTTGGAGGCATTTGGAGAAAACAGTACTACATGTAAAAAGATTAAATAGGAAAAATTCCAATTTTCATTACTGCCGGTGATTTTGAACGCTGGACAAACTGGATGGCTGGTACAACAGAGAAAAATACCCTACCCTGAACTGCAGAATCATTGCTTGGGGACGTGGAAAATTTATCACATAAAACTCTAAGTATCTCCCAAATCCAAAGGGTTTTGACCTATGAAATTGCTAATCCCATATAATCCCATATCAAATTCAAGTACTAACAACTGGGAGATGGAAATACATTATGCAAGTGAACAAATGAGGAAAAGCAAAAAATTGATGGGTTTGCAAAGTTAACTTGCCCAGGTGATGTTGCATTTCTTGGATAAGAAAAGTGCATTTTTAAGCAAATACAGAGATATTATTTGTCTGGTTTTCTGAAATACATCTAAAGGTTATGGGTGGAAAGAGATTTGTTAAAATGAAGGAGGAAAAGTTTAAAACTGGGATTGATTATGTGGTAGACAAAAATGGCTTGCATTAAAATGCAGAGTCTTGGACTGAAAGAAAGGTCCTTTTTAAAGATCTGTGTGTAATGTTTTCTTTATTCCCTTGGGTTGACTCAAATGAAAACGTACAAAAGGTTTTAAAAACCACGATGTTTTGTAGCATAAGTACCAAGAGAGTCCAGAATAAATGTTAGTAGCATTGATGTAAAATTTAAAACCATTAATTGTGACCTCTCCTTTTCCATAAGTTTGCCATAAGATTACTGCTGAAACTTTTGGTACCCAATGAATTTTAAACCACAAGCTTTCTTTTTTTATTATTTTTTTTTTCAATTCCAAAACAATCTGCAAATGTATTGAATCAAAACGATCTTACACAGCTTGACTATTGAAATTTTTACTTTTATCTTGGTTCCTCATCGTAATTTTACATAGGTCTCTTGGTTATCATTTTCATTAGCAGCAACTGCTGAGAAGAGTGAGGGTGAAAAATGGCTGAATTCTTTGTGTCAGGAGTGCCAAAGCTGCCCCCTGAGCAGGCAGGTGCTGCTCTGTTGGTGCAGCAAAGTCCTTCAAGCCCCTCTGATAGAAACCAAAGGTTTGTAATTATCAATTGTCACTAAAATACCAGCTGGGGTTCCAGCCTCTGGTGCCTGAGTATTTTTAAAAATTACTGATGATTTAGTTTTTGATAGAGAATAGATGGTGTGGGCTGAAGTTTTTTTTTCAGAGGTGTTGTTTGCAGTCAGAATCACTCCCTTGCACTCCCTTTGCATTCAGAATATTAGTCCTAAATTGAAAAAAAATGACAAATTGAAAGATGGCAGAGTTGTCAGAAACTCACTGGGTTTGCTTTCATGGAATGGTGCTTCAGTCTTTGATGGTGTGGATTTGATTCCTTCCTTTTGGTTTATGCAAGTGAACAGTTTTGCTAAGAATGTCTGACAGTTTTTGAGTCACAAGATTGCTCTTGTTCATGAGCCTTAAAGTACAGGAAATTCACAATCCCTACAAGTGGAGTGAAGAGCCGTGACACACAGCTGGAGGCCAATCAGATGGCTCAAAAAGCTGGTCCCAATCACTGTGTTCACTAAATCAGACATATTTACCCTTGGAACCTCCTACCCTTGGCCATTGCCTGATAATGGCCACAGGAGGGGCCCAAAGGACATGGAGAAATGGATCCGATTGGGTGAAGAGAGTGTTTTCTGTCTGGCTCAGACTTTGAGCTACATAGAGAGAGATTTATTTTTTTTTTTTTTTTTAGTAGCCAGAGTCTAACAATTAAATGAAAATATTGAACTCCTGAAGGGTCTTTCTGTCTCAGTGGTTTATGGGATATTATACCTTCTTCTTTCCCCACCTCCAGACAAAAAGAGGAATATGGGGGGATAACCTTTTAGATGTCTTGAAAGAATTGGGCTCATCACAGCCCAATCCTAAAAGGAATGCAACAAAAAGTGAAGGTATTTGATAAATACAGCCAGAATTCTACATCTGATAGTATATTTAAAAAAACACAATAACACTATCTCCACATGACTGTCATTTGTTTGAGCAGTGCTGATATGCTTTATTTTGACCTATTTTCTGATGTGCTTTATATCTCAGAGTGCTGATAGTGAGTATTTGCATTCATGCTTTGGCTGTATGACTAATTGAAGAAATTTGTAATCTTCTCATCTCATGTTGGCATTACATTACATTGTTTCATATTAAATATGCTGCCTCTTTTAATCTGTGGGTTACAGATGCTTATTTCTCTCCGCATTCATGGTAGTGTTATCCTATTAAGGGTATTTGTGATTTATTATTGCCTTGGTAAAGGCCATCTCACAGCAATATGCCCTGCCACGTTTGGCTGCAAACAGGAATTTGTTTTACTAATATGAAGCATGTTTATGGACTGCTGTGCTAACTTATCAAAGGGCCTGTTGGAGGAGCACTTATTTGAGGTTTTTCTGCCTGATGGAGATTTCAGGGTGTCAGACTTAGGGAGGGGATCCTGCCCCTCTGCTCAGGCACCTCTGGGGTGTGTGTCCAGCCCTGGCTCCTCAGGACAGCAGGGACAGGGAGATCTGGAGTGGGGCCAGAGGAGGCTGCAGGGATGAGGAAAGGCTGAGGACCAGGGGGGTTGGAATCAAACACCAAACCAAGTATCAGCATCATGATGCCCTGGAATTGAGTCAAAGGCTCAGCAGCGACCTCAGTTCTTCACTTACCTCTTTCTGTCTATTTGGTTGTCTCAAAACTTAACTAAAACCAAAAACAAACAAAAAAAACCCTACCAAAAACCAGAAGCCAATTAAAAAAAAACCAAAACAAAACAAGAGTTTTTATAATGGCTGGCCACAGAGGACATGTACAATTGTTTGTAAGTTTAGTAAGATCAGAATTGGTTTTTTTTTACTTCTAAGTTAGTTCATGATGGATCACAGTACTCTGGAATCTAATCAATATGAGCAGAAATTGAAAAAAATAATTTTGAAGTTAATTATTTTTAAAAGTCTTTAAATCTTGTTTATTCTTTCGAATAAAGTGAAAATTTGGCATCAAAAAAAGATATCTTACTAAGGTATAATTAATATATAAAGAAAATACTTTTTAAAAAAATTTAAAAACCTTTTTCTTTTTTCTTTAAAACACCTTTGGAGTATAGAAAAAGATAATAGATATAAAGCCAAGAGACTGAAACAATCTTAAATCCAGTCAAGCAACAAGCCACAAGGGCCTGGCCATTCTAGCTCTTTCTGAGCAGAGAAAAGCAAGCAGTGTGAGCCAGGATAAATAATTTACAGCACAGACTGTCCCCTAAGATGCAGTCAGATTTCAGGAGGTGTCAGATAGCAGATAGTTGCACTGATTTAGAATAGAGCACAGTAGGATGCAGGCAGGCGTTTGCTGCTGAATAATAATCACAACAGGAGGCTACACAGCCCCAGGAGCTTTCTTGTGTTATCTTCAACAAAGCACGTTTAAAGCCATGTGAGAGACACGGGTTGGTGCCATCCTCAGAACTTCAGAGGCTGCTGCAGCTTCACTGGGGAGGGAAAGCTGAGCCCCCTGTGCAGGATCCCTGGGATTGTCCTCCTGTCAGTGCTGCTGCATCCTGGCACAGACACTGGAACTGTCAGTGTGTCCACTCCTCTGGAGAAAAGGAGACTCAGAGGTGACCTTGTCACTCTCTGCAGCTTCCTGAAGGGTGGCTGTGGTGGGCTGGGGTCAGTCTCTTTCTCTGGGCAACAACAGACAAAACAAGAGGACACAGTCTCAGGCTGCGCCAAGGGAGATCCAGGCTGGAATTAAGGAGGAAGTTTTTCATAGAAAGAGTGGTCAAACACTGGAATCATCTGCCCAGGGAGTGGTGGAGTCACCATCCCTGGATGTGTTCAAAAACAGACTGGATGTGGCACTTGGTGCCGTGATCTAGTTGAGGTGTTAGAACATGGGTTGGACTCGATGATCTTAAAGGTCTCTTCCAACCTAGAAATTCTGTGATTCTGTGATTCTGTGCCATGTTGTCGTGGTTTGAGAGGAAGTGAGTTTTTGGGAGGTGGTCACAGTGGACACCGGGGGAGAATAGGTTTTCATGGGGGCACTGGCATTGGGCCAGCGTCAAACCATGACACATGTGGTGCCCAAAGAGGCTGCCTGGAGCAGAGGTTGGGCACAGTTAAAGGATAATGCAGGGATTTATTAAAAGGCTACACCTTGGGCAGTTCAAGAGCCCAGCCAGGACTACACTCATGATGGTCTCCAAGTCACAAGTTTTCACACTTTTATAAGTTTTGGTCCATTTCCATATTGGGATTAATTATCCAATTCCAGCTCCAGGTTCTGCAGTCCCACCCTCCCAGACTGCTCTCCTCCATCCCCTGCTGTTTGCATTTTCTGGGCCTGAAGCTGCCATGGTGTCCTTGGTTCTGGGCTGGAAAAGGATTGTTCTGTGGGGCTGTGAGGAGAGCTGCTGGCACTGTGTGTGGAGTTCAGAGTCACACACCAACACAGTACAGAAAACATAAAAGCTGAAACTTAAGGCATCATATGGGTGATCCATGAGCCCCTGCATCTGTGCGAGGCCTGCAGGTAAAAACTCCTCTGTTCATTTTCTGTCAAAAATCAAAATATTGGCTTCTTCAGACTTCTGCCTGGGAGTTTGCAGTGGAGATCTGAAATAGTGAAACAAGGATGCAATTAATTAACTTCATAATTTCCTGTTAATATATAAATAGTATCCAAAAATTCCCACTCTTTTAGCACATATAAGTAAAACTTTATAAAAAGATAATTCAGCACTTTAGTATCTTTAGCTTTAAGGATAACCTAGCAGAAAAATTTTCACTTCTGTCTTCTATATTTCTCTGGATGTTAGGGAAGGATTTTGAATATTTTAAATTGGACTTTTTCAACAGAAGAACAACAGGCATTGAAATATTTAGTGTTTGAAGAGTCAGTGTGTAACAGATGCTTTGCAAAATTAAGTGTTTGGGCATATTTCAGAATTGATCAAAATACTGTTAGTTTTTCACTAAATCTGAAGTTTCAACAGACTGTGATGCCAAGCATTTGTCAGTGAAATTAGTTCAGTGCAGCCATTGGCTCTGTGTTTTTTCTGTTAGAAGACAGTGAAGACCAACAAAATTTTAATTAGCATTCATACTTAAATTTAGTCTGAATTAATGATCAGTGAGAGAAAGAAATGTGCTTGTAGTCTATTTTGGTACATTACAGAGAAGACTTTTATTCCTAATTTGTCATCTAAAATATACTTTATCTGTTGCTTGGACTACTTGAGGACTTAGCCACATCATGGTTAATCATGTTCATGAAGAGATTAGAGAGTCTGAAAATATATTTTGGAAATAATTGTGACACAAGTGTGCTATTAAATAAATAAATAAAGCTTGGCATGCCAAGTGAATTGTAGTTTCTTGGTCTTAGACCAATAAACAGATACAAAATGTTATAGTCAGGCATTAAGTAGTTCTATGGCCCATTCATTCCTCCTAAAGGCAATTTTAATTTCTTCTCACACAGAAGTATTCTAACGAATGCTTTTCATAAGCTCTTAGCAATAATGTAGCAATAATGTGATTATTGAACACTGGAAATAGTCTCAAACCATGCAGGAATGGCTCTGAAGCCATGACTCTTTGCAAAGCTGGTGGGTGGGTTTCAAAGCTGCAGTTTGAAGCCCTGTGCAGGTACAGAACAGCTCAGCAGGGCTCGTCAGGAGCTGTCATGGACATCCTGAAGAACAGAATCAAAGACATGAAAGGCTGTGGAGATGATCAGCTGAGTGCTGATTATCAGAGCGAGGCCTGGTTTCACATCATGGGAAGAGAAACACAAGGATGGGCAGCACCAGCAACGGGGCTGTGCTCAGACAGAAATCCTGATCCTGCAAACCTG
The DNA here is from genome assembly GCF_015832195.1 of Motacilla alba alba. Taxonomy (NCBI): domain Eukaryota; kingdom Metazoa; phylum Chordata; class Aves; order Passeriformes; family Motacillidae; genus Motacilla; species Motacilla alba. The sequence continues at coordinate 3,369,766 of NC_052045.1, forward strand.
GACTGGGAAGTTTTGGTGACACCCAGTTGTCTCACTCTGCTAAGGATACTTGGAAAAGTTGTTTGATCTTCATTTGCCAATAGTTTGGGTATGTCAAAACAAATGAGAAAGGTATTAAAGGTCATGGGGGTTTGCCTCTGCAGCAGGATTCACACTGTAGAAGTCTTGGCTCCTAATTATCTGCAATTTGAGCTGCAGCTCACTGCATGGATGGCTTTGTGACTTCATTCTTCTCATTTGTGTTGTTTTGTTCATCATATGCTGAAATAATTCTCTCCTGGCACTTAATATGCTGTGACATTTGAGGAGAAAACAGTCTTATTTAGACTGAGGAACAGCTGGGAATATCCTACTCAGAACAACTTGCTTTGCAGCCTAGCCTTTTGCTTATTCTTTAATTAGGAGGCTAATTGTCATTGTCTCCCTGATTTTTATCTCTTGTTTTTCTTTAGGAGATACTGTGGGGTGGAGGAGGGACAGGACACCCACACCACCTGTATCTCTCCTATTTAGATGACTTTTAGACCTTCAAATAAGATAATTATAGTCTTTACATGTCCAGGTCTTCATTTAAATAATGAACTTGTATAGGCTCTGTCTTCATGAAATGTCAGACTGTCCTGGTGTCCTATATCCTGAACAGAAATGTGTTTAGGGCTCTGAGATCTCATATTTTTCAGCTAGAGCCATGTTAGACAGACAGCTCCCTGTTGATTAAACATCTAGGAGGCTCATGTTTAATTGTTCTCTCCAGCTGTGATGAACAGCTCTGAGCAGGATTTCTGTTTCATCAAACTCCACTTAAAGGAAAATCAGAGCACTTGGGGCCGGGGGCTCTCAGTTGTTGCTCCTCTGCTGTGAAGCTCCCCCTTTTTCCATCCCAGGCTGATCCGTTTCCTTCTTTCCCAGCGCACAGCACCAGGTATTTTTCATTGCACACAACTTTCCTCTGCTGCAGCTGCCAAATGGCCAAGGGGAGTAAACTGTGAAGGAAAGGGATGTAATATATTAGAGTGAGAGACACAGGCTGGCCTGGCTTCAGCTGGGAGAGAGTTAAATCTCCTCCTAGCACCTCTTCCCATGTTGTATTCTGGATTTAGAATAGGAATAACATGGTAGGACACTGATGTTTTAGTTGTTGCTGGGTGGCTTTAGCTTTGTAGTCGCAGCCTTTCGTTTTGCCACGCTCTGCCTGTGAGAAGGTGCACGAGGAGCCCAGAGGGAGCCTGGCCAGGACAATGATCCAGCCTGGCCAGAGGGAAATTCCAGGCCATGGAATGAAATGTCCAGTGCAGAACTGGGGGGAGTTGGCCAGGAAGGACCAATTGCTGCCCAGGCACTGGCTGGGCATCCATAAACAGGTGGCGAGCCCATAAGGAATATTACTCTGAGCCAAAGAGATTTTAATTTTGTGTACATGTTTTCTAGGCAATAGCAGGATGGATGTGTCAGAAGTGATCAAATTATTCTAAATTCCCTGTTTGTTCTAGTACAGAGGAGACAGGTTCTCCAAATTCTGGGAGAGAATTTATATTCCACCAAAAATCAGAACACTGCAAAAGTATGTGCAACTGTAGATATGAAACATAAATTGCCCAATGTGTCCATTATAACCGAAACTCATTGTTTTATCTATTATCTGTTGGTACTGTGTGTTGATGTAAAGGTTTATATACCTTAAGCAGGTTTTTTTCATATAATTTTGAAGTAGCTTGCTTTAGGTGGATAAGAAGCTGTGTTGTCACCCTGCCATCTTCATCCGAATTCAGGCTGATTTGTCTTGCTTCCTTCCCACTTGGGTGGGAATATTTCAAATAGAGTATTTATACAACCTGTCTATCTAGATAGGATAAGCCTGTGAATATCTGTCAGTATCTCCTATTGCACTTGTGATCAGAGGTGCACTTAATAGTTCTGAAATCAGGCCTAAGGAATTCATTAGAATGCCAGTTCCCTTGAAGTATTTTCTAGGAAAGAGAGTTTAGAGAAGGGCTTGAAAATATGACATTTAAAACCAGTCTCCCACTGAGCCATATTAGCATTAGCTTTGAACACAATTGTGGTTTATTACACGTGTGCCTGACAGTTCCCTGAAAGACAGGAGCTTGCCTGTGAAGCTGCACTTTGGCATGCACTGGGTACTCCCCTGCATTTTTATATCCTCTCCCTGCTCTTCCTGTGCAGCCGTCCCAAATACAAATGCAGCACTCATCACTGGCAATAAAAATAATGCCTGACACCACCTCGGAGCTCCCGAGCAGGATCATCTCTCCCAGCACCCTGTGCACGGGGGAACTGGGATGGAAAGAGAGACTTGGTGAGAAGTCTGGGGAACAGTCAGCACCGAAATAGCACTTGCAGTGTGCAAATCTGTGTCAAAACAAAAAGCTCATTCCGTCAGGAAATCAATGGCTCCGTTTCACTGTGTTGGGGCCTCAGCGATGCCGACTGACGCTGACCCTTGGTGCATTCTGCCAGGAGCAGAGCTCCCTTGTTGGAGAACATTTCCATCCAGCAGCCTGGAATGCACCTTGGGATGTGTGTCCTTGGATCCAGGAGTGAGAGTGTGAAGGAAATGCCAGCTGAGCTTTTCTGCATTCTCTAATGAATCCAGTCTGGTCTCATGGACTGAGCAGCTGCACCTAAATCAGCTCTCAGAGGGACTGAGGGGGTCCTTTTGAGTGACCCTCCTGATCCTTCCCACTTACCTGGGCTGCTCCTCAAGCTGCAAAGTGCTCTGATTCCAACAGCTGTGGGGGTTTGGATGCCACTAAAACGAGGGGCGTGATGCAGGAATGGGTTTAGTGCCTGAGAGTCACTGTCCAGTGACAATGAAAACATCCCTGCGTGATAAAGGCTGTCCCCAGCACAAACCCAGAGCACAGCCCCACAGCAGCTACTGGGAAGGAAGTTTCTAGCCCAAACCAGCAAGGTAGTAATGATAACAGAAATCATTTATGGCTGGTGTAACAGGAAGGTGTTGTGGGTGAATGAGAGAGTTTCTGGAAAATGCTAATCAGCTGCATTGTGTTAAAATAATCAAAAATCTGGATTAGTGATTGACTAATCAGTTGTGATTAGGGGCAGGAAAAGGGACATTTTTTACTGAAAAAAATCTGTGTATTCAATTTTCATTTCCCACACACTGAAATCTTGTTAAACTCCCTGTATGCCTAAATAGACTCATCAGATAGATAAATTGCACTGAGGGGTTAATTGGAATCCCAGGTCATTTGCTCTATTTGGTTAGTTAGAAGTGATATCATGCCTATAATTTTGTTCTGCAGTTGTTTTTTCCTCTCTTAAGATACCTCCTTTTGGCCAGGATTAACAAGAAATGATATCTGGTTATATTTCCCTCAGTTATATTTTCCTTTCCTTTCTGAATATAATTATACATTTCTCTCTTCTCCCATAGCCTTAACCTGTGTTTCCAACTAAGATCAGATAGAGAATTTAAAACAGTGGAAACAAAGAAACAACTGAATATGGAGCACTTAGGGAGAGTGGAATCTTCCATGTCACTAAAAGGAGAGGTAAAGCTTAGAGCAGACATGAAAGACCCTTTGCATTGTCAGAAGTGTCCATTCCTTTGTCCATAACCAGAGAAGAGGAGCTGCAGAATGTTATAATGACTCAATTGAAGAACATAAATTACTTGCTGGTGAGAAAAACTGGATTTTGTTTCAATGAATCATTTTCTTCTCTATGTACAAATTTGGTTTTAGTTGAATGCAGTAAAAAAAAAAAAAAAAAGAGCCTGTTTTATCGGTAAGAGCTTGACTCTTTTTGACCCTTTGGCATTATTTACAGATATGGATTAATCTCAGAACCCTGACATTTAACCCTGTCATGTAGGGACCGTCTTGAAATTGAAAATGCAGAAGTAGGAGATGCTTTTTAAAGGATTTCTCCTGTTTACCTATTGACAATGTTGTAACAGCTCTTGTATTTAGTGCTTTTGAATAAAACTAAATGGCCCCCAAAACACAGAAAGCTGTTACTGAAAGCTGGTAGAAGTCTGGAATTGTGATATAGTATGTTTTGTTCATATTTTCTTAAAATATAAATATTTTAAAATTTGATTCCAGTTTAGGATCAGTGATTGCATGGCAAATATTTTATTTCTAACCACAGAACCTGATGTGGGAGCCTGGAGTGTCTGCACTGAAGAGTCATTGGAAGGGATCTCATTTTGCATGCTGACTTTAGGGTTTTTTCCTCTCTCTCCTTGCACTGAACAAGGAGCATTTCCCCATGCTGGCTCTTAATATGCAAAGAATGAAGCAACCTCTTAGAGAACCTGATGGTTTATGACCTGTCTCTAAGCTTTTAAACTCGGGGAGGGTTGGCTAGAACAGGAAATAAGTATGAGACAGGATTAGCAACCATAGAGAAGAAAAGGAATCTGATTGATGAATTCAAAAGGTGGAATAGCTGCAGGGTCAGTTACTGTCAAACAGAATGAGAATTATGCCGAGAAAGGAGTTTCTTAAGATCTGGGGGAATTAGTGAAAAGCAATAGACCTTCAGGTACCTTTCTGCTCCTATCAGTTTTAAAGCCCAGTTAATTTAGGATTCTTTTCTGATCCTGACAGCTCCACCACAGGCAGACTTACTAGGTGCTCACAAAGCATCGTGTGGAAAGCTGTAGGAGCACAGATTTAAATGGATGGGACTGGTAACCAACCTCCAAACCCCTCAGAGATCAGATTCTGTCCCAGCAAAGCTGCCCTGTGGCCAGGGTGTCCCTAGGCCAGGTGAAGTGCCACGAGAAACGTTGCGTTTAATTTGTCGCGGTTTCCCAAAAAATCCGTGTCTGGCGCTCTCAGCACCAGCTGCTGTTTGTCTGCTCCTGCCAGAGTGAGGAACAGCCTCACCCATGGTGCCGTGACATCCTGGGCACCCCAGAGCTGCTGCTGCTCTGCTGCTCTTGCTGCCAGGCTTGTGCTCCGGACAGGAAAACGTGAATTTGTCAGGGAATCACCTGGACAGCCAAAGCAGCCTCGGTCTGTGGCACCCTCTGCACTCTCCCCCTGTGGTTGTATTTCCTTCCCTTATTTAACTCTGCGAAAAAAAGAAATTTTGGAAGGCTTAGAGGGTTTTTTTTTTTTTTTTGGCTAAATATGGGTTTATCTTTTCTGGCAACATATGGGAAAAGAACACCTAGGGGTTTTTCTGTCAGCATGATTCCAGGATTTTGTCAAAATTCCATCCTTGAAAGGAGAATGTTTACCTTCCCTTAGTTTAAAAAATATTTTTTAAAAAACTGTTGTGACACAGGCAAAGAAATGAATTCTTGTTGATTAATGATAAGAAAGTTATGAACGTGGGGAATTAATAAAACTCACTATTGCTGTGAGTGTAGACACAATTCTTCTGGGCTCCATTGCTGGCTGGCTATTGGCTCCTTTACTTAAAATTCCTGTGCAACAAATAAGTGTGAATAAACATGTTCTTATCAGACAAAAAAAAAATTCTCAAAATCCCTTTGACTTAGCTAGTTGGACCACTCTTGCCTTGAAAATGTTATTATTCTATTCTAAAAAAATATCCAAGTTCTTGTTTGTGCACTCATCTGGTTTAAACCTACAACAAATGTGGTTTATTTGGTGTGATAAACTCATGATATCTCTGATTTTCTCTATAAACCACTGATGGGAACAATTATTTTACTGACAATCAGCACTCCTCAGAAGGATGATGATTTTCCCAGTTTTCAAACACCTGTTATCCCATTTTCTCTTTATTTTTATATTCTTCTGTAGACTTTATTTTCAGGTTATCTATAAATCCATTTGTAAATATTATTTGGCAAACATCAATTTCTGTAGTATTCATAGAATGAAACACAAAACAGATGGAATTTGGATCTACTGGAATCAGCATTACTGTTCCATTCCACTGGGAGAAATATCCAGAACCTCAAGAGTTTTCTGGAAAATTTTCTTCCAAGAGAAATTTCTCTGTGGATGATGGTAGAGTGTTGTTGTTGCTGCCTGGGGTTAATCAGTCACCATGCTCTCCATTGCTGTGGCTTGGGGCCCAGATGAAAATATTCCCCACTGCTGAAAAATCCAAATATTTGCAGCGTTGATCATTAGTCACCAGCAGCAGAATCCACACCAATCAGTAATTTCAAATGTGCCTCACCTGGGGATTTCTACAGGTCTTTGGTGCTATGTACCAACCAAACTACTGCTAGTAAATGAAAATTAACGACTTGTGGCCACAGCTCTAAACTCAATGACTGCAATGACATTTCCTATTGCGGTGGCCTCGTGACGAGGTAACGACAATTGCTTTTAGAAATATTATTTTTTGCTATGCCTAGAATTATCCTGCTGCTGCCAGCCCCCTCACCTCTGGGATTTTTGTTCTGAATGGCACTGTCTGCCCTGACTCGTTCAGGGATCTCCCCTAAGCTGGTTTTGTGCAGCTGCAAATGTCACAAATGGCAGCGAGGCTCGGGGAAGTTGGCACATCATTTTCTCTTCGGATGCTAACTATCTCAGGGATCTTTGCCACGGTGACTTCAATTTCCTCTGCTTGACAGACCTTATCAACAGCTTAAAACGTGTTTACAAACACAATACAATCCGAGTTCTGTGCTTTAGATGCCAAATTATGCTGTAAGCCATTGATCTTTATTACAGATTTGCAGGGTGTTTCTAAATACATTAGTAATTATACATCTGGGCTGTCAGAGCCCCTACTCTTGGGCAATCTCCTTTTATGTTGGGTTTGACTGATAGTTAGTTATAGACTTGATTCAAAATTAATTTAAAAATCACAGTGCTGCAATAAAAACCATCTCAGGTTACTTTAACTTTTCAGCCTAAACCTAAGGTGGGAGGATTGCTGATCTAACAAGGATTATTTAATCATGTGCAAAACACAGCACTAGCATTCATTTATCTGTCCAAGGCAAGGAAAAACATCTGGATTTCCAGTAGATGGCCATTTCTCTGCTTCCAGGAGCACAGTGTCAGGGAGCAGCTGTCTAACTGTCAGAAAGTAATAATAATTTTGGTGTTTGTCTTTCTATTCTTGGAAAAAGAGGAGGAATTCCTATATGCTCCTCCAAAATATTAATAAGCAATGGGTTGTTTCTATAAAAACAATGAATCATATCAAATAACAAGGTCAACTATCAAAATCATCCCATCTTCAGTTAAAAAAAAAATCCCTTTACATGTGAATGTATTTTTTGCGTTCTTGATGGTGGTGAGGAAGAACAGCTTTTAATTTGCACAAGGCATGGAGCTCCAGGTTTTCTGTATGTTAGGAGGGAGCAAGGCCACTTGAGACAGGAGTTATTGCTTGAATGTGAGGCAAAGATCTGAGCACCTTTAGATAGCCCAGACTGGAAATATCACAGCTGTGATCAGCAAGGTCATGAAGTGGCAGCTGGAGTGTCCAACCTCCTGCCCAGGGTGCTCCTGTTTGCAGGAGGATTCTCAATCAATTAACAGAAATAAGTGAGGCTCACCCCCTCCCAGGCAGCAGGTGAATTCTGCTCCTAACATTTTGCACCAAGTCCCACGATGAGCAGATTTGTTTGCTCAAGGGCCCTTTTGAAATCAAAATGTGTAAGACAAAGATAACTGGGATGAAAACTCTTATTTCTTTTTGTGCTCCGTATTAGGATAAATTTTGTACAATTAAGTAGAGCTCATACTGAAATGGAATTGTACATTCTATTTTTAATAGCAAAGCTGCACATCCACCTGCCCTTCATAAAAATCTTACATTAATTCCTGTGCTCCTGCTTATGTTTAGATGTAACACGTCCTTCTTTCATGAAGCTGCTGAAAGAAATTGTTTCTCAATTGAATTAGAAAACTGAGTTTAAATGCTTTTATATTTTCTTTTCATCCATGTAGTAGATTTATTATCAGAAAACCCTAAACACAGCACCTTTTGTTTCTCTGAAGACAGGAGGCCATTAAAATTTTAACAGTTCAGAAACTAAATTCACCTGTAGAGAAGCACTGAATTGCTTTACAGAAAGGTACAAACCCTGTTAAAAGAGAGAATTCAGAAAGGTCATATTACTAAAAACTTAAAACTTTAATGCATAGGTTTACTTCTTTTATTAAAGTAGCAAAATTGTCTATTTCAGGCCTGGAAAAGAAATTAATGTATTTTCAATGTTAGAAGTTTGCCAAAATTTTCCAACAAACAGGTGCTTTAAAAGTTAGGGCTTTATAGCAGCAGAATATTAGAGTTTATTTTATGGGAATCTAATGTTTATTTAGCAGTGGGAGTCCACTACAGAATTCTTTTGGGTTTGCATCAACAAGGTAATTTTTGCTGGCAAACTAATTAAATTGTGGATAATTAGGGTCAGGCATTAGTAGTTTATTTGATTTCTTTATGCTTATTTTATGACTATTTTAGCAACATGGGTGATGAAATAGAGAAATGGAAATGGCAAAATAAACATATTTAGGTTCTTTGAGGTAACTTATAAATCACTGCTCAGTCATGTTTTAGAGGACTGGGGGATTTCACCTCATTTCAGGTGAATTAAACAGATCACAAGGGACTTGAAGAATTCCCTCAGTCTGAGAAGGGCAACAAAGATGGGGAAGGGTCTGGAGAATCAGGCCTGTGATGAGAAAATATGACTCTGTATCCCATAAAGTGAACAAATAGATTTTTTGACCATTTTCCTTGGTTCAGAACAAAAAAATCTCTGCAGAATCTGAATCTGAATCTTGTCTTACAGAAGTCAGTTTTATCAGCAGTAGTATTTTGCTGCTTTGGAAGCAGTAGTGGTGTGAATTCTCTTCATTTTAATGTTATCCAAATTTCAAAGTCATAATGCTGTCAATATTTATAACTACTAGGGAAAACAGGAATTTTGGGATATCACAGCTCAAGAAGTAGTGGGTTTTCCTCATGAAATGTGTAAATATTGATAACCAAAACTGCCACTAAAAGATATCCTTGATAAACCTCTTCTTCCATTTTCTCTCCTCTTTAGTCTGTGTTTTCTTGGTGATAAAAAATGTTTCTGACACTTTTCAGTTTCAAACTGTTCCTTAAGCACGTGTCCGTGTGCTGGAATTCTTTCTGTTATATTTAATAGACTGGGGCTTTTATGAAAATTTCCAGAGATTTTATGAGTTTGAATTTACAGTTCATCCTGCCCTTCTGAAGGAAAACCATGGAATGAGAACTCAGCAACACAAGTGTCTTCTAAAGACCAGCTTCTGCCTCAGCTGCACAGAAATCCAAAGGAAGATGTTGCTCTGAGGGTGTAGATCCAGGGAAAAAATTCAAAGTCAGACAGTTTGGAATTTTTCTCATCTCCATTCCAAAGTGGAGAAAATCCCTATGTGGTGCTTCCCTGTGGGTTTGTGTCTTGCTTCCTTTTTACATTATTGATACTCATTTTTCAGCATCTGACATTTATGTTCACATCAAGGCTTATGTGTACGCTTAAACCACGAGAATCTCTTCTGTGCTTTGAGACCTCAAAGAGTTTGAAATCTTGGGGTTTAACTGTGTTTATTCATTCTGGCAAACTGAGCTTCTTAGAGAACACATTATTGGCATGGAGATTTTCCATCTTGGTAGGGTTTTGAGCCCCATTCTTCAGCTGAATCATTCAATAAGAACAAAAAAGTGCAAGTGAGTTTAATTCCTCTCTGTTAAACCATCATATATACATTCCAAAATGTAAATGCAGGAGTGGAACTGTGTTCCCTGAAGAAAGGTCTGTGTAAGCAATGTAAAACTCATTGGCTTTGTTTTGCCTTGAAAAGAGGATGGTTTTAAAACTTTCTTTCCTCTCTTGAAAGCACAAACAGTTCACAGGCACGTTCTGCAGGAATCTTAGCAGGCCTAGGGCAATGTAGTGAAGTCTTTGACAGCCAGCAGTATAATGAAGGAGCAAATAACACAGATGAACAAGTTTTCCTTTTGTGGGTTGTTGTTGTTGTTTGCGGATTACAGAAAAACGGGAGACGAGCACGATGACCTTCCTACTTAAAAAGTCTCAGTTTTGTAATTTTGTTTAGTTCTAGAGTTGTGCTTTTCCTCTTTTGTACACACACAAATCAAAGCTCTCCAGAAGCAATCTTGCATAAAGTGACAGCTGTTTATTTAAATTATCTGAGCCTCATTCTATTTCCATCTTTCTCTGACGGACATATGTTCAATGGGTGCATTAGAAATAGATGCACATATTGCTTGCCATCCTGTAGGAACTGGGGACTGGACAATACCAGTTGTTCAGACAGTTGTATAATATTTGAGATCTATTGAACAAGTGTTGTTCTTAGTTTTTATTTTAATCAATTCAGTGGCACATATGCTTGAGTAAACATTTTGACTGTTTTGTATTGGGAGATATGATTAATTGATCATAACAACACCAGAAAAATGTCAAGAGAATGCACAGCCTCAAGTTAGGTTTAAAACTGCCCTCATCTTGCTGTAGGTGCAGTAATTTGCCTCCATTGGGAATGTAATTTGGATTTTATGGGAAAACAGTTAATATAAGTCTGCCATCTTTTTTTACTCTTTTACTCAGAAAAACACTTTCAGAACCACACCATCTTAAAGGGTTAATTTCTCACAGCAGGTTTGAAATGGTGCATCTTCATTTGTCCTGAGGGATTGTGAAGTGAATATACTTGAAGGATAAAAAGAGAATACACAACTATTTTTACCCATGGATAAGAAATACAGGCAGCTCTTCCATGACCAGTCCAGAGCAGGCACAGGGCAGAAGGACTGACCCTGAGAGGAGAAAATTCTCATTTTCAGTGTAGTTTAATTAATCTGTCTTACTCAGTCACTGCTCTGTTTCACCCTCTTGCCAGTATATCTGTTAGATTTCTCCTGTTTTTGTAATTCTGTTGCACGTGGTGTCAGAAATGTCCTGAGATTCCCACCCTGAGTGCAGTCTCATCATGACTTCCCCAAGGATGGCACCCATGGTTTGGGCATCCTTAAAGCCTGTAAAAGAGAGTGATTTTCCCAATTCTAGATATCTAGAAATCCAGATTTCAAAAAGAGTATTGAATGTTTTAATGTAGCTTTAAAATCAGTAGTCCAAATCAGTACTATTTTTTAATGAATATTTGCCTTTTTATTACATGGTGTTAAAGCATTCTGGTGATCAGTTAAATGCAATTTTGACTGGGGGCAAAGGGAAAACCAAGCTGACCTCAAATCTTTCACTCTGAATTTAAAAAAATTCTTAATTTATACTTGGATTTTTATTAAAATGTATGTGGGTTAAACATAACTTGGTAAACCTCAAATATCACAGTTTCAAAGTGAGTTTTGGAAAAATCACTCTTAATATGGAAATAAAACTTTTTAAAGTTCCTGAAAAGAAAACTCAATCCTTGTTGGGTAGCATGAGGTATCTTAGGAGCATGCAAAACTCCTCTGGGGACCTGCAATGGCACAGAGTGTGGAAATGTCAGCACAGAGAGCTCCCAAGGCCTCGAGCATACAAACTCAGAAATAGAGCTGGATACAGGGTTTGACCTAAGACCTTGGAGAAGGCTTGAAGGTTTAGAATAGGCCAGTGAAACAAACATGAAATAAGAATAAAGATTTGTAGTTTAAGCAGAAATATGTTTTAAATACGTAGAAGTAGGCTTCATGTAGGTGAACAAATATGCTAAGCAAGACAGTAGAAAACAATGAAAGTTTAGTAATAGAACTTGTAATGATAAAACTAAAAATAGAACTTTTATAGGATAAAAAGCAGGAGATACAGTAGTAAGTTTCTGTAGAGTTCTAAGATTGGATAGAAAAGACACGTTGTGGTAAATCCAGTAAAACGTAGCAATTAGCAATGGGTTATGAAGACATTAGTGAGCTTTGTGGAAGTAGCTGATTGGATAGGACATTTATTAAAGACATTGTGACTAGAATTATAATGGATTCTGATGCAAGGCCTCTAAAGTGATGATTTTGGATGCAAAACCCAACAGTCTCACCTTCCATGAGACTGATTTTGTAATAAACCATCCTTTAAACGCCTCTTCAGCCAACCCCGTTGTCTTCCTGTATCCCAACCAAAGAGAAGCTCTGGGAGCGGGGTTATTCCTGGAATCAAACCAACTGTTCCAAACTGCACATGGACAACCTGATCCACGGCACTGCCACACTGCACACGCGTGAGGTTCTGTGCTCCAGAAGTGTTCCAAGTGCTTGGTGCTCATTGCTCATCAGCAGCAGCAGTCCAGAGCAGGCATTAATTGCCAGCAGCGTTCCCTTCCTTGCTCACAACTCGTCAAGAACATTGTTCCCCAGCAATTAGATTTAATTTTTGTTTGTTCTTCCCTACTCAGGGCCTAAAATCTTTCTCATGGCTGTCTAGGGATAGTCCAGGAACCTGTGTGAAGGAAGGGCCCGGGGGGAGTGCAGAAAGGAGTTCTGGGAAGTTTGCCCAGTAACATCAGTGCTCAGCAGTTTCTCATTTAGCTTCATAGCTTCCAATGAGAAAAGATGTTTTCTGAACGGTGGCATGGATTCTGTGCACACCTGTCACTTCCCCTGGTTTCTTTATACTCTGTTGTCTTGAATATTTATTGATTCCTATATTACCAGTTTGAGACCCTTTCATGCCTATTATCTATACCCTCTACAATCTGATTTCCAAAAATCAATATACTCTAACTAAATAGATGTTCCTGCTTACGAAACAGAAGCAGGACCACAGCAAGGTTACAGGCTAAAATGAGAAAATACAGAAAAAAGACTCAGGTGCACATTAGTATGAATATTTTCTTACAATATCTTTCAAGGTTAAGGTAGTGAATTGGCTCTATATTAAATACAAAACTTCGAAATTCCCTTTTTGGTCATGCAGTTTATCTTTCAAAGTTAAAATATTATAAAGTAGAACTATACTGATTTTTTTTCTTCCAAAGATGAATTTGTAAGAAAAAAATTGAAATACCAGCACTTAAAATACTTCAGAAATGAACCATTTTGCTATTTTACTTGGTATTTTTAGCACTACATGCTTGATTGTTATGAAATGAGTCAAAATCATTCATTTGGAATGACTTTCTCTAAATTTCCACATTTACTCCTATGTAGAGCCTGAGGGAGTTCCTCTGGTTTCGGTTCTTTCCCGCTTTTAACCTTGAATGATGGAAGGAAAAAGCAAACTTCCCAGATCTGTGGATGACAATGACCTGCAAGGGCCTGCAAATAATTTGGAGGACAAGGTTACAATTTAAATTAACCTTCCTAAATTGGAGAAACGATTCTGATGGCACAGATAACATTCAGTAAATACAAGTGTGAAGTGCCACGTTGGGCAAGGAGAAGTGAAAATGAAAAATACAACATGGGTGGGTGGGCACTGCTGGAGTAGGGATGGGTGGAGGAGTCAGGGAGTTGTGAAATGAGTGGGTCGGGAAGGAATTTTGTGTTTTGCTGCACCTCTAGAAGATCCAGAGCTCTGCAAGTAGAAGTTTGTGAAACTTGATATATTTAGCGTAGGAAACACAAGGCAGAAGTGGGCTGGCAAGTCTTCCAGAAAATAAGGGTTTTAATGAAGATGGAAAATCAAATATGGGTCATGATGTTCAATACCAGGATTAATTTGTGCTTTAAGACTTTTAGAAGTTGTATAGAAGTAGAACTTTTCTGGAAGTCAGAGGTCATGAGTGTCAGTATTCCCTCAGAAACCATGAGTCGTAGAAGTTAGAGAAGTTTTGGGTTTCCTGCAACTGTGTTTGGAAAAAATATGGAATAATAGCAAGAAAACAGGAAAATTGCTTTTTCTATTCCTTTCTCAACCTATATGTCCTCTCATAGACTTTAAAAATCTTGGAGCAGGTTCAGAGTGTGGAAAATTTGGAGTATTTTGTTATTATGCACCTGTTTAGTCCTCAGCATCTGTAAAAACACCTAGAAATTGTATTGATAATTTGAAATAACTTCTCTCATTTATAGAAACTTCCATGTGTTCAATGTTAAAACACTACACTCAAAATGAGGCTCAGCAGAGAATAAAATCTCAAAATTGTCCCACCCAAATCTCCTTAAATTGTTTGTTCTATTTAATTGATTACAGTCAATGAAAGTAAATTATACTAAAGAAATTCCCACTCAGTTTTGACAGGCACAAGTTGTACTCATTAATCAGACTTTTGCAGAGCAAAATAAATAAATATAATTAAACCAAAATGAAATTTCATATTAATATTTAAATCATATGCCTCTTAATTATAAATTTAACTGATTCTCTGATATTGGAAAGAGGGAAAATGGGATCAGCCTTTTTAAGGGGGGGTAGAGAGAGTAAAGAAAAAAGCTTTTATAGGAACTGTTGTGGCATTGAGAGCATTTCCTGCCATGTTCTTTAATTCTGCCTTTTGCTGGAGGCTCAGGCTTGTAGGAGGAAACAGATTCTCAATTTTTAATTCAATGGGCAAATTTTTTTCTCCTGCTGAAAGCAAGGAGTGATGGGACTACACAGAGATTTGCAACTCCAGGAAACTGATTGCAGCTTTTAACCACAGAATTTTCAATACTGTGGTTGTAAGTAGGAATCTTTAAGCAGAATTTTGGTCTAAAACTGTCTTGTATCTTATGGGTTCTGTTTGGGGTTTGTTTGTTTTGCTAATAAACAGTCTCACAAATGTGACTTTTTGAAGGTCTTAAAAGTTGCAAAAATGATTATTTAAAAGAGAGAGAGAATACTTTTTTCCCTAGGAGTTATTTATCAATATGATACCATCTGAAATGTGGAAATGGCAATTATAAAGGTCATTTTAATTAAATTTAGCACTATCTCCAGGCTTGCATCTATTTAATTCCCTGGTGACTCAGATTAAACACAGAGCAGTCCAGGCCAGTATTTTATACACAGGCTATGAAGATAAGAATCATTAATGTGTGCTGCTCTCTGGGCTCTGTTGATGCAAGGGCAGAGTTTCAGGTTTAACTCACTCATTTTATTTCTGATTTTGACTTTTGTTTGTTTTGTTTTCACCCAGTACCTTAGGAGCTCCTCCCAGGGGATATCCTGAGTTCTTACCCCAGGCAGATGTATCTGTACAAAGAGAAACTCTCACAAACTCAGAGGCTCCTGAATTTGATTCTTTTTCTGTCTTAGTCCTTTCCCTGAAACAGCTTTGACTTGTTGGACGTCCTCTTGCTTCCAAGGCAAAGAGTTTCAGAATTGAGATTTCAGAATTTCAAGATAAAGTTCTGCACAGCCTGCACATCTCCTTTTTAACAAAGCTCAGAGCATTCTCCCCATAAATTATGGACAAATAAACTATTTCACTATCTAAAATAGCCATATATTTCTGAGATGCTGTTGGCATTCCATGACTTCCATTAAATGTGTGTCTTTGGTGAGTTCGTGCACATTGCAGAAGCCTCCATCAGAAAAAATGCAGCCAGAACTATTTGCAGTTATTATTATTATTATTATTTTTACTACTATTATTATAAAATGATTGAGGATTTTTTTTTCATGCTAGAAGTTTGATAGCACCAAGCAGACTTTGCTTTATACCCCTGCCACTCTCAGACTCTCTTTTTGAGCTGAACCTTCTGAACAGATTGCAGACAAGTGACTGCACTGTCGAGCAGGGCAGGTTTGGATCATTTAATTCCTATTCCTTGTGACCTTCTCAGGCTCACTTGGAGAAAGATAACACGCTGCACTGATAAGACCTTGCCTTCAGGAATACATTCTCCGAGTATTTCTCGCCCCAAGCCCGGTGGCAATGAGATTTTGTTTTTCCTGAGCAGGCCCAGTTGAGCACGTGTGGTGTGTTAATGAGATAATTACAGGGGCTCTGCAGCCCTTCTCAATCCCAGCAGCTGCTCAGGGACAAGCAGCATGGTGCCGTACAAAGCTTAACTTCTCAATTTTAGCAAATAAAATTCCACTTTAGGAAAATCAAATAGTTCCTGTTTAGCTTAAGCAGCCAATCTCTCATGATGTTTTTCAATCTCCTTATTTTCTGACTCACACAGATTTTTTTAATTTAGCTGCTAAGTTTTTCTGCCAACTTATCCTTGAAATTTCTTTAAAACCACACTGGTCAATTTTCAAACTTTTTCACTGGTTTTGCTTGCCTCTGAGAATGGAAATAGAAACCCACGATGCTGATGATTTCAAACGTAAAGGCTCCCAGTACTGAATCAAATCCTGAATGAGGTCAAAATCAGCAAGTAGAGCATCAGGAGGAAGGATTTGGTGGGGTTTAGTTCTCATTAAGGTAGGAAGTAACATTAGATAGATTGATGAGAAAGAATTAGAATGGATGGAAGCAGAAAAATCTCATTCTAGGCTCAAGACCAAACTCACAAGGCAAGCAAGAATATCAAACCACAATCAGCTCAGTAAAAGATAGGGAAGGAGAAGACATAATCAGGTAATTTCTAATGACCTGTACTACCCTTGCTCCCTCTTTGTTAATGAACACAAACCTTTCAGATGGTGTGGAATTGCTTTTTAGCCCATATATCATCCATCTGCTGTTTCAGAGTTTCTCATGTCATAAAGATAAGCTCATCATTGAAGTAAGGCAGGAAATCATCCAGAGGTTATTTCAAGCATTGTAGTCCTCGCTATTTTTTTTTTTCAAGTTCAAATGATCAGCTGTATTCCTCATCCTCAAATAGTAAAATAAATAAATAAATTGCATTCCCAACATTGCCATTTTCTGTATGTGATCTCTCCCACTGGGTCCAATCCTCCTCTGATGGCACAGCAAAGCCTCAGTCCTGTGAGATTATTCTTCGTTTTAATCACTATTTGAGTTATTTGGTCCTGGTAATATTCTAGTTTCTAAATAAACAGCACCAATAATTAGTGGCTGAAACAATCCCATACAACATTTATGTGTAACCTTGAGAATATTTGATGTTAATTAATGAGGTGTGGGGAAAACATGTGTGTTTGGTGATACTTGTCCATTGCCACAAAAAACCTCCTGTGCAAGGACTTTCAGCAACCACTTTTGGGTGAGGTCTGAGTCAAGCCAGCCCTTTGGGCTCTGCAGCAATTCCCATTAAAATAACATCAGATCAAAGGCCACTGCAGCAAAAATATTTACCTTTGTAAACAAGTCTCAGTTCAAAAATTTCTACAGGCTTCAAATTGAAAATAATTTTAAAAGTTTTAAAAAAAAACTTTAGAGAAATATTTTCATTCGTGGTCTTTTGTCTTCTGTATAAAGCTTGTAATTTGCTAATACACCAAATGGAACCCTAGGTGCACCTGCCTGGCTTTGGGAAACACAATATTTCAAGGGATTTCAGCCCCTAAATCATCAGTTATTCAACCACAGTTAATAGGAATTTAAAAATAAGGGCTATTGAATTAGCATAGCACTGTTTGGCACACATTGGATTGCATATTGAACGATGTGCTCTGTAAATTAACTTATCCTTTACATTAATTGGTGCTAATTACTGCAGATCTGTTTAATATTAATGTGTTAATCTGTACATCAGTGACTGGAATTGCACATTAAACGCAGAATGTCAGCGGATCATTCAATTCAGAAAGTCACTGATAATGTAATTTGTAGTTTATGTTATCATTAGAGTGAGAAAACATGAAAAAAGTTGGGTATTACACAAGGCTGATTATCCTGTGTGCATGTGTGAGGGGAAAGGGAGAGTGTTCTTTAATCTGCTTGAGTGAGAAAATTTATCAAAATTGGGCTGTTTGTTTCTGATTTCTGTCCCTTTGAGATTGGCCAATGCCACAATGAACATCTCAAAACTTACAACATTTCCTTTTAAGACCAAAAAAAAAAATAGATATTCAGGTATTTTTCTGAAAATCGTGCAACTTTTAATTATGGTGGGGGGGGGGGGGAGAAAAGCCAAACACCTTTAAAGTTTGAGTTTGTATCAATGAATTCTTGAAAGAGTTTTGCCATAAAAACATGCAAATTTGAAAAGAACACGGTAAAAATGGTTCTTTGACCTGCCCTAGTTTTGACAACGTGTGAATTTTGGGTGGGTGTATTTGTCAGTTCCTCAGATATCTACAAGTTTCCATACTTTAAAATGTGCAGGGCTTAAACTGCTCATCTACCTCACCTTGTGTGTTTAGTTAAACCCTGGAGATCCTTCAGTTGGGAGCATCCAGAATTCCTCATCTATGTGTGCTACTGGATTTCCAATTCATTCAAAGGTACTCTTAGTGAAATTGAACACATCCAAAGACCTGTTAGTCCAGAAACACATGAAATGATGATAAAACACTCATTTTATAAAGAGATTTTAGGTGACCATAGAGAACTGTATAACATTTATATTCCCTTCCCCTCCACCCCAAATGCTTTGAGAGGAGCAAACATTTGAAACTCCTATTTTAGAGGCATTTTACCAGCAATGGTGCTTGCAATGCAACTGTAAATTATGGCATACAGTGTTCAAGAAATATTAAAATAACAGTTTGTATAATTACACTGTATGCCCTGCATTCTATTATCTAATTTTTCTACTTTTCTCCAAAACCTCATAAAATAAGCTGTTAAAGTTAACTGAGGCAATAAAATAACCATGATAAATTTACATTTATAGCACTGTTTCGCAGACATTTAAATCATGATGCATAAACCAAGGGACAATCAATAAACATCCATGGAAAAAATTTGCATTTAAAATATTAAAGTGCAATCTTTATGGACTGCTCAAAAAAGGTATTTCTGTCATTTGAATTCTGTCCCAGTTCTGAGGTTATGTCTTACTATAATATTATAAAGCACTGGTCAGTTGCATATTGGAAAAAAGCAACCAGGATTTTATTTGGTTTAATATTTATTTATTTATTTATTAATATACAGGAAAGTGCATCAGAGTTATTACCAAGTAAGTAGTTATTTTTATATTTAGTATTTTTTCCCTTTACAAAGCAACTTTAAAATAGACAGGAAATTTCATTGCACCTTGAAATCTACTATATTTTTGGACTGGGCTCAGGTTGTATTTTGTACCTGTGGATGTTGTGTGGGCTCACTATTTCTGAATGTCTGCCCAGGATTTATTTTACATTCCACTCTTGCCCTCCAAGTTGTAACTGCATAAACACACAGAGAAAAATTCCAGCCTTAGCATGTCCAATTTATAACAGGTATCACTTTGTAAGTTTAGATATTCCAGATATAAAACTCCTCATTTCCTCTGATCTTTTTCTCAAAATATGAAGAAACCCTTAACCTGAAACAATGAAACAAGAAAATACATAAAGTCAGAGTGAAAACATAACTTTTTTCATAGTGCTTTTCTTCTAAATGAAGGCACAAAAATTGTAAGAGTTTCTTGGTGTATTCTTCAGTGAGATTTCTGTGCTTGGTAATAGAAAAATATTCATAGCAAGTCATTGGTTTGAAGGTCTGGCCTGATTTTTAAAAGAATGTTTTTCTACATAAAGGAAACCTACTCTCTAAAGTGACAATTTACATTCCACTGAAAAGTAGAAACTATCTTCTGAGCTAAGACACTTTATAGAGAAATATTATAACTCTTCTAGAAAAAATGGGGGTTGGAGTAAAGCAAGTGCAAAACTTAGTGTGGTGTCAGTAAAAAACTGCATCTCCTGAAAATGGGAGATTCATTTGTTTGATTTAATTTTTAAATATTTTTACTTGCTGTAAAGTGATCTGGTTTATGGGTTAGAAAGCTGTTTATGGGTTAAAAGCTGTTTTGTGGGTTAGACACAGTCTTCAATTTAACTTTATAAAAATGATATGTGAAAAACCAAGAAAGATCTTATTTGGGCAATTTTGCTTGAAAGCAAAATCAATAAAGAAAAGTGAATTGTCAACAATGGCTGGCGATTCATAAATCTTTTTTTTATTTATTATTGAAAAACATCATGCTGATCAAACAAATCTGTGATGTCAACCTTCCCTTTGTTTAGCTAGAATACAGAATTGCTTTGGTCAGAAAAAGAACACCATGGTTTTAAAAAGAGGGGCAGGTTTAGCCTTCAAGGTTAATTCTATATCAAGGCTTTTAGAGCTCTGCTTTAGCATCTGAAATAAAATGCTTTTAGGACTTCATGATGAATGGGAAATTAAATGTTTACCACTTTTTTTAATAAGTAGTAAACCCAAGAATTCTGTGCCAGCCGTTTGATGGTTGTATTTGTCCTACTATTTTCCTACAGACACAACACCTGAATGAATTGTAGCATCCAGAATAAATATTCATAAGCTCCTGCTTTATCACAGAAGTCTGCCCAAAAGTCACATTTTTTTTTTCCCTTTAAAATAGAGAAAGGAACGAACACTTGCACATTGCCACTGTGAGACAAACAGAACGTGTCAGCTTTTTCAGATGTGGCAAGAGCTGTGGAATTGGAGCTGTAAATGTGATATGAGGCAGAAAATCAGGTTGGTTCTCTGGGTAGAATTGTGGTGCAAGGGGTGCCAGGCCTGTAAAAGAGCAGCAGCAGCAATCACCAACATTTATCTGCACCTTTAATCCAAGGCTGGTTCTCTGCTTGTAGAAGCATCATCCTGGTGTAGGCCAAGCACCTGCCACTGACAGAAACACGTGGCAGTGGCTCACAGGCTTCTTGCACAAAGAGTTGAGTGTATTTGTCATCTCAGTCTTGCTTTTGATTTTTTTACCTTTGAAATGGTTCCAGTTCTAGTGCCATTCCAGTGGCAGTGCCAATTCCAGTGGCATGGCAATTGCACAAATGTTGGTGTGAGGCTGGCAGGAGTTGCTGAGGCATCTAACTGAACATAACATCAACATGCTCAAATAATTCTGAACTAGCTCATCATCTGAATTCCTTCATACCTGCATCTTCCTCCCTTGGAACTTTTCTGCAGTGGATCTGTCTTTTGGAAAAAAATGTGTGTTCCATGGCCTGGTCCCACCCACAGCCTTGTGCTGAGGATCTTTTCAGCTTTGCGGGCATTATATTAATTCTGGAAGTCCTAAAGGTGGGAAAAAAAATAAAAAATAAAAGGCAGTTTAGCATTTCAAGCATATGAAGATTTCAGGGGTGTCAGCATCACTGAAAAACTCAGGAGTGCATAAATCCAAGTGCTGTGTAAAGCCCTGCCTTAGCTGGACAAGTGCAAGGTGATTTACATGAACCTGTGCTTGGCCAAAACCCAAATAAGGCCAAAGTTTACAGTTCATTGTTTGCCTTGGACTAAAATAGTTGGCTGTTACCGAAGGTTAAACGTGCCTTGGATGATATATTATGTTTTTTTTAAGTAAGCCAAGCAACAGGCTATTAAAAATCCAAATGTGGTGCTGTGCTGGTGGCACTACAAACAGGCAGGTGTCACAGAGGTACATCTGCCAGGCTGCCACACCCCTGATTTCAGACCAGGGCATCTTTTGGGATTAAACACAGTCCAGACCAAATTAGAAATACATTAGACAACATTTCTGATGGAACAAATGTAACAGCCCCAGTGGTTTTGATAATTGCTGGTTTTGCTGGATTTTTTTTTTTTTTTTTTTTTGCTGTCTTTTCCTCGGAAGTTACATTTGATGAATTTTTCCTGTCAAAATATAGGAACTACACTTGTATTTCTACAAACCCTATTGTAACAGAGTTGTTTTTAATGCAGATGAGGTTAAAGGCCCATTTAATTCTCTCAGGTTTGACTGTGGCCAAAGTGGATATCAGGGGAGGTTTTGTGGAGCAGAGGCTTCCTGAGGCAGTTTTGGTCTGCGCAGGGGTTTGAGGGTTTCCCCCCATGCTCAGAGCAGGGAGGCTGATTTGGGGTGTCCATCCTGTGCTGTGACAGGGCCCAGCCAGGTCATCCATCACAGGAATTCTGTCTGCTCAGGACTTGCCAGCCCCTGACATCTTTGCCAACACAATATTCTGCTGTGTCAGGATGAGCAATCACTCCTGGCTCAGCCCCAGAGTGTCATTTGTAATGTGATCTGGATATGGGAGCCACCAGGGGGGTTCATGGGGCAGCACATTCTGATGGTCCTGCAGAGCCCATCTTTAATCAGTGCACAGCTCTCCCCTTAAACTGCTCCTCATCCTCTTCTGACACTGCAGGGAATTCCATTCATGGGTAACTCATCTTCTTTTCTAATAGGAATATCTCCAGTTTATTTTTTCTTTATCATTATGCTTATATGGTAAAGGTACATTAAAAAGTAAACAACCATTTTTGCTTTCAAACTGACCCATAATTGCCAGGCTAAAGGGGAGACATGGATGGCCAGCTAGAAATTGGGATTAATTACATTTAAACTAATCATAAATTGAGGGTTCTTTATGAAGAATTCTTGTACTTCACCAATTCTTGTCTGCATGAAAACAAAAGCAGACACAAAAAACTACAGTCACAAAACCCAAAGGTGACTGTGAAATATTTATTAATGACTGACCACAAAATATAAATAGTCCACAGGCATTAACACAGAGACCTCCATAGGCTGTAGGTACTCACCCTGAGGCATTATTAGGTTGTTATTCTGGCCTAGAAGACCTCAGATACTTCCATCAAAATAGAAAAGAGGATCATTGCATGAGCTAAAAAGAATACATTTGTCAGTTATAGGGTTGAATTGCAGGATTTTTTCAGGAAATACAGGCAAGCAGTAGCATTTTTCCCATAACCAACAGAGCTAACCCGCAGATCTATGGTGCTTGCATGTAGAAAGAGAGGAGAATTGAATTAACTAGATTTCATTTTTCCACTGTCATTGAAGAGCAATATTTTATTTTCTCTGCAGACAGCAGTAGGGCTGATGCATCTTCCCTTAGTGAGCAAACACCTATTTTATTTTTTTTTTAGCTCAGTTCTGAAAGTTTGTTGACCTTGTTTCTTATCTAACGTGGCAGAAGCTGCTGATCAGGACTGCTGCTGCTGCTTTCCCAAACTAGGTGTGTTATCTCCTTTGATCTTTTTGTATAAAGCCAGTCAGATAATTGATCTTTTGGGCTTGATAAGCTGAAGAAGACTAACAACGAAACACAGACCAGAAAAAAATATTTTGCAGTAACATGAAATATTTATTTGATACACAAGTTTGTGTTTACTTTTCAAGACCTTAGTTTTCTAAACCAATTTAATTGCAAGTTTCTTCTTATAGTCAGAGAATAAAAGCATAGATAAATATATACAGAGAATAAGAGTTTGATCAAAATTGCCTTAATTTTGCAAGGGTGATTATTTCTAAAGCTGTACATTTGTTTCGCTTGCTATTTCATCAATACTGTGCCACTTTTTTGTATGATGAATTAGGGGGTTTTGGAGAGCCCAGGTTTTCAGTACTGGTCTCTCTTCTCACTAATCTCAATTAGAGGCTGAGACAGATTCCAGGAGAGTGAGAAGTGAATTTGATGTTGAGAGTTCTTCATCACCTCTGCCTGAGCAAGGGTGAACCTGCAGCCAGTGTGAACAAAGGGATTTTCACCCTCCGTGTTAATGGGCTGAGGAATTCCTCATGTGCACTCAGCTCAGAAAGAAAAGTGAAGCCCTTGAGGACACACCTCGTGGCTACACCTGAGGCAGATGTCTAATTTTCTCCTTATTACGTTGTTTTCATGCTATTAACTGATCCACTCCAAGAAGTCTGAGAAAACTTGGCCTCACGCCCTGAATCCTTGTCAGCAGACTTTGAAGCTTTTGTGTTTTATCTGGCAAACCTAAATCTTTATTGATTTTCTTATTTAATCACATTTCCCAGAGAAAGCACGGGGAATAAGCCACTAGACTAGGGCTTAAGAAATTTCAGCTTAAACCTTTTTTTCACCAGTTTTTCTCTAAGTCATTTAGGTTTTAGTACCTCAGTTACTCCAGTGGAATTGAATAACACTTCACAGTTTTACAGGATGTTTGTAAGGGTAATTTCATTAAAGATTTAAAAGCTGATGCTACAGTAAAAAGCCATCTGACTACAATTTCCTGCCTTGGAAAATTGGTGGGGAAAAGAACTTTTTTTTTTTTTTTTTTTTTTGCCATACTGATATCAGAGTCCCTTGTTAACTTACCTGAAATAAAACTCATCCAGACTCAGGCAGTGCTGGCTCTGCTTGATGAAGTTCCTGCATTACCCTGCAAAGAAATTTTGACATTTCTGTGATGTTTGGGCAAAGTTCTTGAAGATGGGAGGATTCACTTTATATGGCTTTATGGACAGGAAATTAGAACAGCATTGATGGTCTGGAATGCTTTTCACATGAGATGAGCTTTCATTGACTTTTTGATGCCTTTTCTACCTTGCCTTATTTTCTTCTTCTCTTCGTTTTGGGTGCCCTTTGAACAGTGGAATGAGGCAACATAAAATGGTTTAAATCTGTTTAAATCTCTTAATTCGGGTTTTGTGATAATTCCTGTGTTCCAGAAGTGTCCCATTCTTTGGACTAAGCAATGATTTAATGAAAAACCCTGAACTGAGGATGTAAATCATGTGCTTGTAGCTTTCTGTGGGGTGACTGTGCCTCTTACTTCATTGCAGAGCCAGAGGGCCACGTTCCGTGGACTTATAACTCCAACCAAGACCTTGGAGCACATGTAATTACCACTTATATCAGAATTTATAAACCTGCTGGAATTTATAATCATCTTAAGATACTGTTTTCTTGCCTTTATTTTTAATTAAGCCAGTTCTTGCTTAACTTTATTTTTTGTTTTTAAATTCTACCCATAAAAATCCACCAGACATGCCAGACATAAAATAAATAAATGCAATATAGAGGGAAAAATACATGGGCTGCCTCTGGCAAGAGGGGTGTTAAAAACTAAAGTGGCCCTATGATAATTGCAGTCATTAAGCTGTGACAAATTCATGAATATTATGCAACCAACTTGAAACAAAATAAAATATTAAATAAATTAAAACAAAACAAAACAAAACAAAAACCCCAAAAACAAGAAATAGAAGAGGTTGCTCAGAGCTCCATCCAGCCTGACCTTGAATATAATTTCAAATATGTTGATAGCAACCCAGAGTATTTGATATTCCTCAAAGCCCTGGGGCATATTTAGGTGTAGCCATCAGATGAAGAGGTCTGGGAGCTCACTCATGTTCTCTGTACATTTGTTTTACACACCAAAACCAGCACACACACACACCTTCCTTCCTATGTGAAACAGGAGGAAATGGTATTGTTAGCAGAAATTTAGGCTGCAAGGATACCACAAACAAGCAAATGATCCTTGTAAGCGTTTTGGCATGGAATAAATGAATAATAGACAATAAGGTAGTTCCTCATGGAAACCACCTGTTTCTACCTTGCTTGATCTCAAGTATGGAATTTTAAGATAAATTCATATCTCCCAAGACCACCTTTCTGTAAAGATCAATGTTTTCCATTACAAAGGGGTTGTTAACACCACATTTTACTGTAATTGAAGTATCTGGTGGTTGTTTCTCAGTAAGAATCACTCAGAACTCACAAAAATTAACGAAAAGGATGTCACATCTTCCTTACTTTTAAAATTTTCCTTCTTGATGCTATTAATCAATTATTCCTTAGCGAGTGTAAATGCATGCCTTAAATGCTAAAAAGCAATTCTACACTAGACAGGTTTATTCCATCAAGAATTTAGTCTTTTTTTTGTGTGTGTAGGGAAATAAAAGTTCATCTTATTTACACTTTATAAATGTTATATTGTGTTCCACTGGCATTTCATTTTATTTGTTTTACAAGCAAATTATGGCATTCTGCCTGAAATATTTGTGTCCTTATTGATCATTTGATCAGGAGAGAAGTACATAAAGATGAATGCTGGGAGAAAGAAAAATTATTCACACTGGGTGGCTTGGCTGAGTAAATTTTAGAAAAGTTCCAAACAACATAAACAATGTATTGGAATTCCCTTAAAATCACATAAATATGAAGTCTGCAAAGAGAGCCCAAGGCAAGCTGTTGCAGGGTCCACGTGTTCTCCAGTGAAAGCTGCACTGCCCATGAAGGTTCCAATATTGAAATTGTCACTGTGGGTCTTAACATGGTCTTCATTTCTGATTCCAAACAATTGTTTGAATAGTGGAGAGAGCCGTGTGATGAAACCCTGCAGTGTTCAGTGGGGCTTTCTCAGGCTCTGTTTTGGAGCTGGAGCATTATTGCTGCTCCTTCCATTTAGAAATTTCATTTTTATCAGAGTGAAACGGGAGCTGTGCTTGGGTGCACAAAGGGAAGTTACTGTGGCAAATGTTATCAGCTGCGATTGGCAATTAGCTTACGGAGGATTATTGGGGGTTTTAAATGCTTAACTAGAAAGGTGATATATTGTGTGCTAATGAAAGGGAAAATTTTAACCAATGTAGGTCATCTTTGAGCAAAATTAGCATTCAACAGAAGTTGCCTGTTATGTCTCAACTTCGGGAAGCCGAGCCTATAGACTTTAAACCGTGGTGGGATGCTGCCCTCTTCTGCTGATTCTAAACTCAATTTTTCATTTACAACACCTGCAGTGGTTCTGAGCAATGTTTGGTCTCTGACAGACACCGTGGTGGTTCTTTAAAACAGAAAGTAAGTGAAGTTTGCAAGTACGCTGAAACTGCATATTTCATGCTGGCAGTGTACACAAGAAAAACACATAGGATATTTTAGAAAGAGTCTCAGGTGTTTGTTGTATTATTTTAATTAGGCTAAATCAAGCAAAATTCCTGCCTCTCAACTCTTTTCTCTGTTCCAAGTGTAATATATGGGAATGAAATGATGAAGCTGGACTTTGAGCTATGTAAGGACACTTTTCATTTTGCCAGGTGATGAATTTATTACCCATGGCCCGTTCTGTCCTGCTGGCAAAGCTGTCCCTTGTGGAGCAGCCCAGGTCTGCAAACAGCTGCTAAAATGCAGCAGGTCTGTGCTGTAAGTTGTGGCTTCTCTGGGTAGGGACAGTGCTGGCATTCATGGCATTCACAGGGAGGTCTAAGGATCCTGGTTCAGGTTCTTCTCATTTAGGGGAGAGAGAGCTACTTTCATTTCTGTAGGGGAAATTATGGATTTGTGCCTTAACGCTGCCCTTTAGCAGGGTGGATCCTGACTAGGAATGTGCTCGTGCATTTAGTTCCTTTCTTGTGATCAGACATTGAAAATTATGGGAATGAAGGCAAGGGAAGTGATAAAATAAATTCATTTTTTACTTTGTCCCTGCATTGCAAATGTAGGTATTTGAATATCTTAGCACTTGTGCAATTCAGACATAACTCTAATAAGGATTTCTGTGGTGTAGGGGCTATGGATATGTCGGGCTTCATGAAAGTGTTTTTTCAGGCACTCCACTTACCAGATACCCCCTTTTTTAAGAAGAAAACCTTTCCACAACAAATTTCAAAATAAAAATCTGGCCTTGATGAAGACTCTTTCACTACCTGCCTTCAGAGACCCTTCACACTGCAAAGATAAGAATGCTTTCCCAGGAGATGGAATCTGCTTTTATTATATTTTTGCTATTTCTTGTCAAGTTGCATTGTTTTTGTCCTATCTGTATATCTAACTAAGCTGAAGTGGAAGGAGTCACAGCGAAGGTTTAAATCCATCTTTGAATCTAACACCACCTTCCTTCTGCAGCACCTGTGCAGAAGGGCTCTGATGAGCAATCTGGTCAGTGTGGCTCTTGTGGCAGAGTCTTTCCACAAATTCTGTGACATTTCTGCAAGGAATCATCAGGCATGAAAAATACCCATGTCATGGGGTAGAGGAACATCCGTGTCATGGGGTAGAGGAACATCCGTGTCATGGGGTAGAGGAACATCCGTGTCATGGGGTAGAGGAACATCCGTGTCATGGGGTAGAAGAGCATCCATGTTATGGGGTAGAAGAATATCCATGATATGGGGTAGAGGAATATCCATGTCATGGGGTAGAGGAATATCCATGTCATAGGGTGGCACTGGGAGAAGTCCCTGAAGGACCAGGTTGTGATTGTGATTGCCATGAAAAGGAGCTGAGCTTGTGGTTCAGGATAATGACAGATTTATCATGTGGCATTCCCAGGGTGTTGATTCTGGGGAAATCCACAAGAGGTGTAATGCTTATGGCTTGATTGAAATTTACTTATAAAATCTTTCTTCAGTGACGCTTCCTGTGACAACACTGCTCCTCTGACTGCAGTTAGGATATCCATACCAGTTTTCAATGCTACTTAAAAGCTGATACACCCTCAATTTTACATCAAGTTGCCCTTTCAGAGTAACAGGAGTGTTTTGGCAGCCTAGCTGCCAGAACTGAGTTACAAGTATGGGAGAAGTGGGAAAGGACAAGAGCTCACAACAATGAAATTCTTTTTGGGAAAGAATGAAAACACTTCTCATCTCGTTTGCTCAGCACTGAAGTGTTGTCTCTTCATATCTGTGATTTAATGAGCAGTTACCTTAAAACTGACTGACCTTTGGATGCTGTGTTTGGTATTCCTATAGCTGGGCTTTAAGTGGTCAATTTACAACCAACTTAGTTGGGCTTAAGTAGGATTGTGAATTGTGAATTGCTACAGAGGAATGTAATGAGATTGGTAGAATAGTCCTTGTTTATCAGGATGGAAACAGAGCCCTGCCTTTTTTAGAGCTGTAAGTTAAAATTGAAAGATGTCCTAATTCAAAAGCTGAAATAACAAGCAGATTGCTTATAGGATTAGGTATGTACTCAACAATTGCTCAGTGGGAAATTACTGAACTGGAACATGAAGAGGAATGAGATGCAGCACCGAGCAACGGGCTGAGGGTGGATCACTAATTAACTCAACAATAGGAAGTTATTTTTATTGGTAACTCCGGGATATCAGGTATTTAGCTCTGTCCAGAGCAGGTAAGAGAGCTTCCACCATACATGTAATAAATAGGCAGATGTTTCTTAAACTTGCTGCTGGCTCTGAATCCCTTTTAATTCTATTCTCTGCTCCCCTGCAAGGGAGCACAGAGAATACTAAACTCAGTAGGGACATTTCACTTTGGTTCTCTGTGTATACTGACAAAACCCTCAGAACTTATTTCCTGCAGGAGTTAATTCTGATTATCTATTAGCAGGCAGCCACATTTCACTCAAACCAAGATTTTTATCAACTTTCTTCAGCCCTGGTGACTATCCTGCATTCAGACCAGTTATCAGAAAGGATTCTGTCTTCATGCGGTGTAAATATTTTCATTTATTTACAAAGAAGCAGTTATGGCAAAGAGGAAAAAACCTCTCAATTTTTGGTTTCTGTGGAGGCACCTCAGGCAGGCAGGAGGGGTTTTACCTTTCTCGTGCAGAAGTGACTCAGATCTCCCTGAGCCCTTCCCCTTTCAGGTGTCAGCCAGGGATGCCCACGATGTCACTGCTGGGTGGGCAGCAGTTAATAGCACTCCTCCCTCTCCTATTGCCTAAAGCCCCCTTATGCTTTAAAATTATAGATAAATGTAAATTAATTTTAGATTAATGTGCTGGAAATTTAGGGTGTAAGTCTGCATCATCTTGTGATCACCACTAGAAATGGGACATGGTTCTGGCTTTAGGATGGAAAATCCTTCTCAGCCAGCTCTTTACCTGCCAGTGAGGCTCACAGGGATGGGTGACCTTTTTCGGTTCTGGAGCTGAATTCAGGGATTTTCCAGACTGCCCCAAGAGTGCTGGCTCCTCCTCTCTGTTGGTGAAAACACTGAGCAGGTTTAATCACATCTCCTGATAAATCAAATCACTGAAATGGCATCATAAATATTTGAATCATTAATATATTTTACATTTTGATGTTGGGAGACTTGAGTTTGGTTGGGACTTTGTACGTGTGTTTTAAAGTGAGTTTAAAGATGCCAAAGAATAGAGAGAAAAAAAATCAAAATTTGTGATGATGCAGAAAGTTTCTGCCACCTTCTTTAGCCGAGAAAACTGCCAAGTTTAGTGCTTGCCTTTTGCCTGTATTTTCAATTCCATAAATCTGGGAAGCAATAATTTCATTTTAGCGTTTAACCCATTGTAATGAAGTTCTCACAAGACACATAATTACAGCATAACTCTGAACATAAGATACAAATGTCCATTTTGAATGGTAATTAAAGATACTTGAAAATTCTGAAAGACACTACAATTGGAAAGAAATGTCAGCAAGGGAAGCTACATTGGGCCTAAGAAATTCTTAATGTGATGCAGGGAAAAATTTCCAACCCCAGATTACAATTTACCTTTTTTTTTTTTTTTTTTTTTGCAAAGAAACCCCTTAAATAGGATAAATACTCTGGGGCAAGAGGAGGTAGCTGGTAGCAAAGCTGAGTGATAAAAAATTGTAGAGTAGATTGCTGGGATAGATTCTGTTCCAGATGTGGGTGCAGAAAGAGCAGGCAGGAGTCTCACTCCTGATATATTCCTCTGTTCCAGTTTTTTTTTGTTCTGACTTTCAATGGAGACTTATCCTTGAAAATTTCTTCAGGTTCAAATAGAAATTTTGACAGAACTTGGAAAGTGAACAGCACTTAAAGTGAGCAAATTGGCATGAATTCATGGCTCTGCTGTTCAGAATTTTGTACATAATTAGTAGCAATGTTTGAACATTTTGGTTTGCCTATAAACAGTGGGGAAAACATCAAGGAGCTGGATTGAATAGCAGCGTGCAGTTATAAAATCTCTTTAAATAACCAAGTAAGTATCATTTGTTTGACAAACTGTCTGCTAAAATATTATTTCCCTCCTCCTTGAAATACATCTGTTCGGTGGTGTTCCAAGGATCTGTGAAAATAAGGCAGAAAGTGCAGAAAGTGCAGATTTAACTCCTTTGGTGGGGAGAGAGGATCTGAGGGCAGAGGAGCAGCTGAACCTTTCTGTGGGTTTGGGTGTGTGACTTGTTCTGAAGCCTGGCAAGGGAAAGGGGATGGTGACAACATCATTGAGGTTGTCTCCTTACCCCTCATGTCCACTGACAGCTGTCTGTGAAGGTTCCAAAATCAAAGGGAAGTTCGCCTGACTCCTTTGACTCCCCACTGTTTTACCTCACTGTCACAGTCATATTTTCTGGAAAAATCCTTTTGCACAGGATTCTTCTCCTGGGAAGCTGAGAAGCTTCAGAGAAAAAGGAAAACAATAATTATCTGACTTGCTTCTCCTGAGTTTTGCTGCTTTGGAATGTGTTTGGAGGTGATTGTTTCATTGGTTTCCTGTGAATTATTTTGACCTATTGGCCAGTCAGGGCCAAGCTGTGTCAGACTCTGGAGAGAGTCACGAGTTTTCATTATTATCTTTTTAACCTTCTGTAAGTATCCTTTCTGTATTCTTTAGTATAGTATAGTTTAGTATTCTTTAATATCATATAGTATCATAAAATAATAAATTAGCCTTCTGAGAACATGGAGTCAGATTCACCATTCCTTCCTTTATCCGGGCACCCTGCAAATACAATACCTGACCCTGAGTTTCTTGAGCAGCGAAGTGCCTCAAGTATCTCCTGTTTCCACTGGTGATTGGCATGAGGTGGGATTTAAGGCTGGAACAGCTCAGTTTGCCCACGTTTCGGCAGCAGAGCCCCAAATGGAGCAGCAGTGCTGTGATGTGGCACAGCACGAGGCAGGGATGGGTGCACCTGGCTTTTGGCTTTTATTCAGCAGCTTCTTCTGGTGAATGAGCTTCTCCTTCTTGCAAGCCCTGTCACTAGAGCAGCAAGCTCCAAGCTTGGGTTGGATGATCTGTCTTGCTTTACATCCCACAATAAACACTGGTAAAAAGGCTTAAGAACAAAGGGAGGGTTGCAGGAAATTATCCAGGCCACCTCCTTTGCCTTTCTTTCCTCTGCTCCGAGGGTGAGAGAATACAAAGCATTATTATGTTATCTCTCTGTTCATTATGAGCCTATGAATAGAGCAATTTCCTTATTCACACATCTTTACAAATTGCTGGCTTGACTTCCTGTCATTTAAAACTACAAATGTGTTTAACAAAGAAGGTAATAGAATCATAACAATTATTACAGGCACGAGGGTAATGTGAAAAACTCATTGGCTTAATTAAAAGCTGATTACAAAAGCAAAGGTCTAGGTTGCATCCACTGGAAAGTGTGAGGAGAAAGTAACAGCAGCTTCTCAATATCAATTATAATTTTAGAGAGGTAAGAAAGCTGTTATTATTCTTAGTTCAGTCTTCCTGTTATGACGTTTTTTGCTTTCATTTATTTTCCTTATTAACAACAAAATACCCACCAGAAAAAAAATTATGCACCCCTAGGAAAGGGTGGATTTCACATCACTCAGCACTCTCCATGTAAATCCTGCACCACACTGAAGCAGGCACCTGATGTTAACACTTACATAGGCCCATCAAAGTCAGTAGAATTAAGTGCTCAAAAATAAAGCATCTGTTTAAGTGCTTGGCTGATTTGGGCTACAATTAAAGATTTAGCTCAGCAAGCATAGGTATGAACTTAAAAGTTATATATATGTATTATATTAGTCTTCCAGGAGCTATAAAATTAATGAAAATTTGCCTTAGACTGGAATTTTATTAGGTTGTAGTCAAATGATGACAGATCCCAGTGGCACAGTTGCTTGAGGTCATTTTCTAACATTTCTTTGCCAGGGGCAATTCAGCCCAGAAAGGATTATACAGATTTTATAGAGACAGAATGTCTTACAGGACATATTTGCTGAGCAGCACCATTCTACCTATAAAAGACAATACCAGGGGGATCAAGACCTCTTTGAGATGACTTTGTTTGTTTGCTTTCCTGCAGAGGAGGTGCCATGAAGAGTTCATGCTCAGTTGGAGTGTACAAGTAGCTCTGGATTATGAACACAGATTGCACAGAATTCTAGATGGTTTCCCCTCGCAGGTTCAGTTCTAGAGCTTGGTCTTTGAGTCACTCTCTTGCTGAAGATGGAATTCTGAATTGGGCAGCAGCTTTTCTTGCAAATGAAGGATGAGGTGGGTCAGTTTGTGCAGCTGCAACAGCACAACTTGTGTGTTACTTTTCTAGAAACATGAGTGTTTCTGCTTCCTCTTAAAATAAGCTGAAACAGGTTAAATTTACCTTCAGTAGTGGCTTGTTACATATTCTGTCTCACATTAAAGTGGACTATGAACATTCACAGCATTAAAGTGGAAGGGTCTCAGTGAGAGAGTCAGGGGATGAGTCTTTGAAAGGTTTCAGCTTTTTTTCTGGCAAAGCGTGGGTTTTATTGCAAGAAAATCTTTGCAGTGAGGGGGCCTGGATCAGGAGGAATGCTTGCAGCTCCTGTTTCAGGCAGAGAGCTGCTCTCTGTAATTATTGCATGCTCAGATCACGACTCATTCCTGGGACCTCTGGAGGAGCCTTTCACAGCAGCAATTAGTGAGCAATGAAAAGGATGAGCAAATCACAGCCCAGCCTGGCCGGTGCTTCCACCCTCTCATCACAGAAATCATTTCCTTTGAAGGCACTTAGGGAGGAGCAGTCAAACGCTGGTCACTGGGCTGAGAGTTCCCCAGGTTCTGCAGGAAAAAAGAGTCAAATGAGGTTGGTGAGGTTTTGTCTCCTGAGTGCCCATCCCAGTGACACAAAGGCCGTTCCTGTGTCCTTGCTTTCCAGAAATTATAATTTCATGGCTGTTACAGTAAGAGAAAAATCTTTCAGTGCCTCAAATCTTTCTCTTTCAAGATAAGATTGAGGGTATTCTTTCTTTTCTTTAGGTAATCTTTCCTTATAAACAATTTTATTTGGAAAGGAGAACAAAGGCTTTCAGTCAAAAAGTACAACAAGCTTTCAGGTGAAGTCTTCCTTCAGATCTTGAATAAAAGAGGCAAACTTCAAAGATGAAGATAAGTTGAATTTAGCTCTGTAAGTTTATAAATTGTTTAGCTTTACAAACTTTAGTAGGTCATTTAGAGAACAATGTCTACCTCTGGTGTTTATAAAATAATCTTAAAATTCCTTTAGTATTTTTGTGATGACAGATTAGTTAGGATTTCTTCAGTTTTTACTCTATAGATACAATTTATTTTAAAGTTTCCTAAGGAGATAAGAATGGCTAAAACTACTTAAAATAGCTGAGGTTTTGTTCTGTTAACAGGAGACAGCAGGAATAAAAAATGGGTGGTTCTTGTCTATCAGTAGAATGCCAAAGTCTTGAGGACCATGCCTGACAGATGGATAATACTTCAGCTAAACCTGCAAAAATATCTTTGATCCCTGAGATAAATCTGATTATACTTTGGCATGAAAAACTTAATAATAAACCTGCCCTCTCAATCTCCTTGAAGGGAGAGTAACAGCCTGGCTCTTGAATGCCTTTAAAAATGTTCTGTAAGCATTTGTGTGAATAGAAATTCTTGTTCATTTTTCTAAGCAGTTATGATTAAGACAAAAAGATATTTTTCTTTTCCAGTGGACTAATTTTTCCAAGAAGTTAAATCAGATTATCATTGATTTTAATAAAATATTAAAATAATAAAATATAAAATAATTATAATTATAATTATAAAATAATAAAATATATTGAATTCTAGATTTAAATGCATAAAATTTGACAGACTAGCATATCTTTTTGTATTTCTAAAGTATATAGCTGAATTAGGGTGAAAAGAAGGACAAATTTATAATTATTCAAAAAAAAACCCAAAACCTTTTGTCTCAGGCAAATGCCCAACATTTTTGATACCAGGCACTCTATTGCAGCTAAGTATAAACTGTGTTTAATGCCTTAGGAAATAAAATGTTTAAATATTATGGTGGTAAAAATCTATCTAGATTATTATGAGAAATAAACCAGCTATACTTTGGGCAGTAATTTTATTTTAGGATTTCAGTAAAAATAAATGAGAATACAGAAATAATAAATGTGCAAGCAGTGCTTTAATCACCGTGTTAGTTGCTAGAATGGTCTTTGAATAAAGATAATTTCCCTACTTCAGCTGTCTCAGCTATTGTAGGGAAATTGGTGTTGCTGATGGAGCATTTCTAGCAGCCCTCCCATTCCCTCTCCCGGAATGTGAAATCTTCCAAATGTCTTTATATTACCTGAAGAACCTATTGGACAAGTGGCACTTTTTTTGTCTTGATTTTCAACACTGGACAGGCTGAAATTATTCCATGACCACAAAAGGCACCAGTGGTGTTGGGTTTTTGGGGGAAGGATGAGAGACTGGGGCAGGCACAGGGAAGGGCTTGGTTATTTTTATTTTTGGAGGGAAATAATTGCATATTTATGCGTTCATTTTGTGGAGAGATGAAGCAGCACAGTCCCCAGCAGATAGTCTTGATTCACCGTAGGAACCAAATACTGAAAAAGAGATTTGCACCCATCTTAGCTGTATGGATAGAAGCAAAAGGCTAGAAATCAGGAATTCATAAGAAGGAATATAAAACAATTACTTCTCCCTGCAATAATTTCTTAAGTTTTGTCTCAGTAAATCCTTAATTCCTTGTGTGACTGATGTAGATAAACATCCAGCCTGTGTGGCAATAATGGATAAGGTGCGTGAGAAATGAGGAGCTCAAGTAGTGAAAATCCGTCTCCAGAAAAACCTGAGCTTTGTTTTTTGCCAGCTCACTTCTGGAGCTTTGGGGGGAAGTAAAAGAATGTATGGTGTAATTTTGCAAGGCTACATGAGCAATACTCGGCCAGCTGGGAAATAAAACAGGGCCACAACACAGCAAGTGTGCCTGCAGCAGCAAGTGGTTAGCCCATCAGAGGCACTGCTGCAGAAACAAAGAGGGAAATGGGAAAAATCACCTGTTTCCTGCTTTGAAAAGAGCCCTGATGGCAAAGATTTCTCCTCACAGTCCCCTGAGTGTTTTCTGTTCCCCGAGACATGAAAGGGTGGGTTTGCAGAGGTTGGTGTTGGCAAGAGGGATTTCTGTGATCTGCAGAGCGGGGAGCAGGGGTGGATGCTCTGGGGCCCTGGTGTGCAGGAGCTGGGTGCTGGGGGCTGCCTAAAAACAGAGGCCAGACAGAATTAAGGGAACAAAAAGCAGTTCTATTTATTGAAGGGCTTTCAGGTACATTTCAGCAGATGAAGCTCCCCAGGGGCTACACACAAAAATAGATGATGGGCCACGGGTTATCACACTTTGATAAGTTGATCCATTTGCATTTTGAGGGTTCATCTTCCAATAACAGCTTCAGGTAATGAAGGAATTTAACCCAAGTTTGCTGCCCCCAGCTTTCTTTTGTTTCCATCCCTGGGCCCTGAGGCAGTGAGGTGTCCTTGGTTCCAGGCCTGGAGAGGAATTGTTGTGTCTGCCCAAAATGGGACAGCGGCTCACACTGCACATGGAGTGTAGAGTTATGCACTAAAGAACTGCAGGATTACGAATAGATTAAAAATATAAAAGCTCAAATCCCAAGGCATCAAGGGCAGGACTGTGTCTGGAAGGGGTCACACCGAGCTGGCCTGTCCAGGCCACACTCACTTTGGGGTCAGGAGGGCACAAACTGCCCCAAGGTCGATGATAGGTGGGTATTTCCCAGTGAAGTTTGCTGCTGCTGCCCCCAGCAAGGTTTATGAGCTGGGTGAAATGCTGTAAATCATTCAGGGCTGCTCAGCCCAGCCTGAACCTTTCCTGGGTGATGTTACAACTTCTTGCTGTGGACCAGATCTGTCTTTGTCAGAAACACAGTTCTTTAAAACATACAGCTGAAAAAAAAAATCCCAAACAGCAAAACACCCTCCTAGGGAAAAACAGAGAAACAAACCCAACTCCCCTCCCTTCAGAAAAACCAGGGAAAGGCTCAGGGCAACTCAGAGTTCATGTGGGCAGGACAAGACTCTGAGACCAGAGGGAAGATCCCTTCCCTTGCCTCCAAATGGAATTGGGTTAAATCCCATTATATTGTCACATTTCTCCAGAATAATAGTATGGAGATATTTGAGGATAGCTTTAAAACTACTTTTTCTTATTGATGCCTCATTGTTTGTCATGAAAAATAACAGCTGGATTGAAAGATCCAGACTGTCAATAAAGATAATAGGGTGGTTTGGGTTGGAAGAGTCCTTAAAGCCCTTCCCATTCTATCCCTTACCAGGGACACCTTCCACTGTCCCAGGCTGCTCCCAGCCCTGTCCAGCCTGGCCTTGGGCGCTGCCAGGGATCCAGGGGCAGCCACAGCTTCCCTGGGCACCTGTGCCAGGGCCTGCCCACCTTCACAGAGAAGAATTTATTCCTAATATCTGACCTGAGCTTATTCTCTTTCAGTTTGAAGACATTCCCCTTGTCCTGTCACTGCAGGCTCCCATAAATATTATATATATATATATATATATATATATATATATATATATGGTTACCTACTCTTTGAGGAAATTGAGGAATTAGTTTTCTTCTGTTCCAAGGATTGTATATTTTATCAATCTATTGCTTTCTCTGTAACACCAATATCATTAGAATAAGAATCCTGTCTATTAGTCATAATTATTTGCCATGATCCCAAATGATATGTGATATGGATAAGCCATACTTTGGGACCTGCTTCCTCTGGGCTCTTCATGACAACTTTTATAACAGTTTGACAAAATCTGGGGTTAAGAGAAGGAATCCTGAGCTGCAGGGAGTCTTTCAGTTCAGTACTTAGCATGAAGAGAAGTGCACATTTTGTACTGGTTTTTTTTTACAGCAGAGATGTCAAAATGTCTTAAAATGCACAGTATTTAATTTTCAAGGTTGGTAGTGCACTAACAATATCTTATTAAAAATTCACACTCTGTGTTTTACAAAAATATTTTAATTATATTGAGAAAGGCATTCTCTCATGAATTTTAAGTAATTCTTGCATGCCTTTGTAACATTATGCATCCTTATTTTAAGAAAGATGATTATTAAACAAAAAAAAACACCTCCTGTTTCATAATAAGTGTTAATAGCACGTGTTTCAATCACATTGAAATTATTCAATTAATTTATTTTTATTTTGGTGGGAAATAATTGCATATTTATGTGTACATTTTGTGGAGTGATGAAGCAGCACAGTCCCCAGCGGATAGTCTTGATTCACCAAAGGAATCAAATACTGAAAGAGAGATTTGCACCCATCTTAGCTGTATGGATAGAAGCAAAAGGCAAGAAATCAGGAATTCATAAGAAGGAATATGAAACAATTCCATCTCCCTGCAATAATTTCCTATATTTTGTCTATCTGATGTAGATAAACATCCAGCCTAAATGGCAACAACCATGTAAGACAGAGGGAAATCATGTCAGTGATTCCAGAGAGCTCAATTTTGTAACTATTTCCTAATTTTTAGTCAATGGAATAGCATAAAATAATTTTATAGAACATTCTTTAACTATAATTCTATAAATAATACCTCAATGGCCTCAGTTCACATGTGGCACCACATGAAAGGCACTTTGGACTTCATGTAAAATACATTGGCCTAGGAGAAAACAATCTAAGGTGTTCTATGAGGAATAAGCCAGAGGAGGTTTAATGTGAAATTCTGCTCTCACAAGGACAAAAAAAAAAAAAAAAAAGGCATTTTCCCTACCAAAGCTTAATTTTTGCGGGCCTATTTTGATTTTGTGACAAGTCAAAACTGTTCCATCCACGAAACATGTTGAGAGACAATAAAATGGCAGGTTAATGTTTGAGGGAAAATGTCATCCTTATAAAACAAAGCGTGCAAATGGGAACTATCACATCTGAGGCTTTAGTAAATCAAATTCATGAAAGGTCATATTGCAGAAATTCAGAATACAGATCTGCATCTCATCAGATCCTCAGCATAAAATTAGGAGTGAATATGAAATAAAAGGGAACACTTTCCTGGCATGAGTTATCCATGTGGAGTTCACTGAAAAATCCACAATATGGGCAATTTAAAAGGGCAATTTTTTTTTTTATCTCTTGGGGAGGAGTCCAGAGTGTAATTTCAAAAGTCAAAGCTTGTGTAAACCAGGTTGTTCAATACTAGTTAAGTTCTTAGTTTGTAAAGTTGGTTCATGTGAACTCTTCTGTCTGCCTGTAAGATTTGGACTGCATTTTCTGCACGTACAATCTCAACATATTAAATATTTGGATAGGAGAAATCACTGTACCTTGGCATGAGATGGAGAAGAGAGACACTTGAGCTGGTTTGTGGGCACTCCTTTAAAACCCAAAGGTAGAAGCCTGAAAATCCAGGGCTTCAGAATTTTACACACCTACTGAAGGAACTTCTAAAATTGAGATTTTATTTAAAAAAATAAAATCCTCATTTAAAATGTTTCTTTCTACAGCAAAGGTTATTTAGTTATTATTATGTTATTCATTGCCTTCATTTTTTAATCTACAGGAAATGAAAATTAAGTGGAGGAGGGAAAATAAAGTAAGAATGAAAAAATAAAAGCATTAACCACAAGCTGAAACAATGTAATTAATTCTTTACTTTCTCAATTAGAATAAATCCAGTAATGTAAAATACCAAAGTCATCAATTTAGTTAATTGTATAGCTGTAGAAAGATTTCACTTCTACACTTTTTTCATGGTGAATTGACAATCATTTAAGGAATAAGTGGCACTTAAGATATGAACAGCTGGAGCTGTCACCACCTCTTTCCCCTCGTTAGCTGTCAGCTGGTCAAAGCCTTATTCCTTATTCCCATTTTCCATGCTCACACTGCACACTGTTCACTGGTGCTTTCCATTGTACTGTTCAAAAAACCACAAATTATGTCAATTTATATATCAAAGCATGGCACTGCAAGAGCTATTAATGGCTTTGGAGTGAGTGAAGGAAATGTGTCCTGACTGTGGATGAATTATAAAATGCTGGGGCCTTCAGGCCAGGTCTGTTCATTGCCCTCTCCATGAAAAGGGTGCAGAATTTGCTAAATTACACCAGGTAATATTATTGAGGGGATGATTGTGAATTTGTCAATTTGTCTCCTGCATATGAGTTACTCCTGCAGAACTTTGGTGGAGGTCAAAGGCTTTACTTGCTGAGGGTATTTTTTTCCCTTTTCCAGTTGTAATCAGGTTAGTTTTCTGTGACTTGTGAGACTTTGCATATTCTGCAGCTGTGGAATTTCAGTTTGAAATCTGCTGTGAATTAAACAAGACCTTTCCTTTTTTTCTTTTTTTTTTTTTCATTAATTCAAAAAATATTTATTGAACAAAAAAGGACCTCAGGAATAATAAGCTGACTGTTAGTGGGAGGAGAGCTTCCTGATACTGGTTTCAGGTTTTTGAAGTAAACCACAATG
This sequence comes from Motacilla alba alba, assembly GCF_015832195.1. Classification (NCBI taxonomy): domain Eukaryota; kingdom Metazoa; phylum Chordata; class Aves; order Passeriformes; family Motacillidae; genus Motacilla; species Motacilla alba. Next base: position 3,409,795 of record NC_052045.1, read on the forward strand.
AAAATAGAGTAGAGGAGCAGTTCTGTAATGCCAAGGTGAATAAAGTGATATGTAAGTGAATCTATGCAGTGTCAATTCTGACAACTGCATTAAAATTCATTGTTAATCCTATTGCTTCTCCCAACCCTGGATCTGTTTATTGCTCAAAAAAACCTCACAGCACTGCAGAGCACCTGAGGGAATGGTGGGATTGGTTTTCTTGGAGGTGGTGAGGACCTTTTCAAGCTCAAAATGATGGTGTATTTTAAAAATTGGCTTAATTATCATTAATCCATTCACATTCTTTCCCTACCTTCTACATTGGTAATTTATTTCTTGCTATAAAAACTGAATGAGACAGTGCAAGCAGTAACAGTTTTGGGGTGAATTTAAATTATGTTGAATGGAGCAGAAAGAGGAAGAAAAGGGTTCTGGATTAATGCCTACACAATTCCAGTGAGCACAGGCTGATGTTCAGGACCCACTGCCAAAATTTGTGGTGGCTGAGTGAGGGTACAGATGGCAATCCCTGACTGTGCTAGAGGTGAGCCTATTCTATGTGTGTGTATACATATTTTAAAATGGATATTCACCTAGAAATCAGCTTAAGGGCCAACAAGTTTGGATGGCAGTGGCATTGCTGAGACAGATCCACCAAAATTCCACAGCTTTAACACGCTGCTGTGGAGAGGGGAAAGATAATGCCGTGGCTGAGACTGCAGTAAAATCCTGCCCAGGAGAGTCCTTTAGACATTTCTCATCCATGTGAGGAGCTGATTGGACTGAAAAAAGTCTGAAATTCTGAAATTTATGTGGAGACCTTAAACTCATGCTGGTGTAGCTTTCATCACCATGTAAAACCAGCCTGCCCATCCATGTGCTACACATGTGCTGCTCCAGGTTTGTCTGCAGCCAGCTCAGGAAGGACCCAGGGCAGGCTTGGTGTTCCAGCTCCTCTGGAAAGGTTAGCTACTTATTAAAGACCTCAGAATTACATTTTGAGCATATTCCATGTAATTATCCTCTTCATATTGCATCAGGATGCATAATCACAGAAACCACAGAGAAATGCAAAACGTGCTTTTTTTGGTACCACCTGAAGCTGTCTGGAGTTGCAGAAAAGCTGTTTAAAATGAAATAGTTGTATTTTTAAACTTATAAAGAACTAGAGCTGTGATTTCCCTAGATGCCCATAAACTACATAGATTTCCATTACTTTTTTTTAACCTTCCTTTGGGCCTTTTGTGCTACTCCACTTTCAGTTTGTTGATGCTCAGCTCCTTTAAAAGGCTATATCCGAATAAATACAAGTTAATAAAGGACAGAGGGTGCAGTGGGACTTGCTGGGTCATAGAACTCACTTCCCTGCAATTGAGGCAGCCAGATCACAAAAATACATTCATAAATTGTGCTTGTTTTCAAGTATTGGCTGTTATTTTTGCCACTTCTACTTGTGTTATGAAGCTGTTAACGTTCTTATGATCTTTACTGCTTGGAACTCTTTAGCAATTTCCATTAAGAGCCAGCCAGTCTCTGTACATGAGTCTTTCTTTTTGCATTTAGTTGAAGTTAAGCTAAAAGTCAAGTCAGCACATTAAGTTTCCAGCTTTTTTTTTTTTTTTTGGAGGGAGGAAGAAGACACACTTCTTTAAAAAGAATTTATTTAAGATACAAAACCACATGTACCTATGTGCTGTGATTAAAAATCACTTCGTTTAGAGGCTGTAATCATGAGGTCTGCTCAGCCCTTTTCCAAAAGGGGATCAGTATTCATTGTCACTGTCACTGGGATAATTCTTAGGATTGCCTCTGTGAGGTCCAGTGAATTTCCCAGGATAATGGGAAAGTTACCAGAGGAGAACAGGGATGGGTTGTAGCCATGAAATCAGCTGAAGCTCATCTTGCTTTATGAATTAACAACAAACATGATAGAGAGGGGAGCTCAAAGAAAAAGGGAAAAATGGAACCACCATATTTCCAAACAAAGTTGTGCTGGTTTAAGAGTCATGTCTCAGGAAGAATTTCCATTTTTTTCCCTCGAGTGCCCCCATGCACAACCCTACATGACTGAGGAAGAGGAACTGGGTCTGTCACAACTTTGGGACAGCTGGATCCCAGCACAGCAGAGTTTTGGTTGTACCCTTGAGTTTTAGAACGTTCTCTCTTCACCCCATGGGTCACACATTCAAGTTTCTGTAAATCAGTGATATAAATTCAGAATTTACTCAGTTCTTGCCCTTGACTGAGCTGAACTGCTTTGGTTTAACCAGGAATTCCTTTTTTTTCCAGGCTGTACCTTTCAGATCCCTTTTCTGTATCACATAAGTGACCTATAGGCATACACTAATTTATTCAGTGTTAAAGGCACTTTTGGGTGCAACATGGGTGATTTCAATTTCCCCATTTAGCCCATAGAAGAAAACAAAACCCTGAAATAATAGTAGAATAGGAATATAATGTGAAATCAGATGAGTTTCATTTCTGGCTAGAAAGCTTAGCAATGTGTTTTTCTTAACTGTTATACAGCTCTAATAATTGCAGTGAGAAAAGAGGAATATTCCTGTGAAGATTGTAAACCTTCAGGGATTCAATATTTCCACCTCAAAACTCCCTTTCTCTAAAGACATTATTTTTGTAAAGAGTTTGCTGTATAAAAGAGTTACCATTCTGACAAAGAACCTTGAAAAACTTGCAAGAATTTCTGATGAAAGCATGTAAAACCATTTGATGTAGATAAATAACACACATGCATATTCATGTTTAAAGTTATTTCAAAAGTTTGATAAGACAGCATTGAAAACAAATAATTAATTCAAGCTAAGATTAATTTGTCAAAAGAAAAGTAAACTTCAAGATGAAGTAAATACAATAACAACAATATTAAAAATCAAGTTTACTGGGTTAGTGGCATAATTACTTATTTCTTAATCTCCCAAAGGGGATTTATTGGGGTGTTTGACCATTGTTAAGTTGAAGTAAATCTTTTACCTGCATTTTGCCATCGTGGCTGTGAAGGGGCTGTCTTTGAACAGAAACAATGTGTGTCAAAGTGAAAGGTGCCACCATTTGTTGTCATGAACCTCTTGACTGCCTTGTCATCGTGCCCTCTCTAAAGATAATCTTTTTTTCTTCATCTTAATTACAGTCAAGATGCAAATTCTGCATAAACTCTCACAGTGAGAATCTTTTCAAGAAAGACTCAGTGTGGTTTTATGTGTTTGTAGTCAACTGTGGGTATTTCATCTGCATATTCTGACTCCAAATCACAAACATTTCCTCATCCTCTAAAGACAGAATTGCCTGCTGCTGATTCAGTAGGCTCTAAAGTAATACTTCTGCTACCTTCACTTCACATTCTTATGACCTGTATTATTAGTTTAAGACATAACCTTAAAAATTGCTTTTAGAAGATGCAGAGTGTCCTTAGGGAGCAGTGGATGAAGTGGAAAAGGTCAATATTACTGAATTTTTCAGTGCAGAAGTTCTACAACACACTCCCTCCATTCCTGTCAGTCTGTCTCATCTGTTCTTGCTCCCTTTAAATAAAAACACCTTCATTAACCAAATAATGACTTTTAAAGTAAAGAACTCATCAGCTTTAAGGTGATGTTTTTTAATAATGAAGTCCTGGATAGTTTTTTTACAGAAGGAATTTTAAACGTGAGATGCAGCAGACGGAGTTGAACCTATCAGGGGGGTTAGCATGAATCCAAATGTTTGTTTTGAGTATTACAGCTTTAACTATTAGTCCTGCACTTGTGGGTACAGTTTATAATTGGTAAAAAAAATAAAATAAAACAAATGCAGTGGAGGATGTATTGATCACAAAGATGGCAAATCCCAGAGACCTCCCTATGCATGGAACTGAGCATGTTCCAGAACCTGTTTGGCACATGGCACAAAACATTGGATTTGGTTTGCTGTGCCTCACGGAGTCTTTTGAATATTGAATGTCTGGCTGATCTCAGTCCTTAAGAGTAATTTTATTTGTTCAATATTTACATTTGATTCAAAAGAGCCATTCCCTGTAATTTAGCCTTTTACTGCTTGCCTAAAGAGGTACCCCCAAGCTGGCATAAAAACCCAGCAGCCCTTTATGCTCCTGTATATGTGATATTTAGACTTGAAGTTGGGAGGGAAGAGACAATTAAAGTACAGGTTTCAAAACTCAATGGCTTCATATAAAACCATTGACATTTTTCAAATGTATCTATTTTTGGTTAAAAATTCCCCTCTGATAATCTGTTATTTTAGAAAGGATGCAATATCATACAGGGCTATGAGTGCTGGGCACCATCCAGTTCTACTGCAGAAATATGTAAACTGCTATTGTATAGCTTTTACATAAAGATGTGCTTTATTACAAATCCAGTTTTAAATAGAGGAAAATCTGTGATTTACCACTCTTCATCTCATGGGAATCATAATTGATGTAACAGTCACATGGACTTTGTGCTTTTGGTAATTGAAAAACACAAAACTCTTCATTCCTGATTTTCCTTTACACAAATGCACAGACACATTAGTACAAATAGAAACATATTTAGTAAAACTTAATCTGATGCCTCTCTCTAGATTAATATAAAATAGATTATCTAGAACATGTAAAGATTGTAAGGATATTTGTTATGTTACATAGGATATTTGTAAAATGCACCCCTAGGTGGATTTTGAATTTTCAGTTCAGTTGAACTCAGCCCCACAACAGATAAACAGCATTTGAGAGCAAAAACGGCCTCCCACTTTATTATATTGGGATGGAATTGGTAAAGTCTTGTATGAGTGGCATGGAAGCAGATATTTTCTCTTGGGAAAAAAGGTTCCTAAATTCCTTTTAGTAGGTTTTACCCACCTATGGAATGACACCAGAGGACAATTCCAGAGGTGTCTCCATCATGAAGAGCTTGTTAAAATAGGAATATTGTCCTTTTTCATACAAAGCTCCTGTGATTTGCTTCTAAGGACTCTTGGACTGAGTGTTTTACATCTCACTGCAAAACCTGCTCTCTGTTGCCAATCTTTTTATAATGAAAAGGTGCAAGATGGTTTTGGCAAAGATTCCTGTATTGGTTGGGTTGATTCCAATGTGTATCATGTGTCTTGTGTAAAAGGGAACTTAGGAAAGTAAGACTCACACAACTCTGCAAGTGTACTTATGTAATTATGGACTATGCTGCCAAAGATTTTTTTGCTTCTTTTGGCATTTCTTCAGATTAGTGTCTGAACAGTAAAATTTCTGAAGTAGAATTTACGCTGAAAAAAAGAACCTGTCAAGAGCTGTTCTGTGCACTATTTTCTCCCTTGCAGTTCTTTACTTTTAGAGAAGGAAAATAATGTTGTCTGTAAGTATTTGGGAAAAGAAAAGGATGTGAATTAATTCAGTCCACCAAGACTTAATTTTGTCTTTTTCTGCCTTTTTCAGCGAGCCATTTGTTGGACAGTCAAAATCACTTTGGTATTTAGCACATAGACTGCTTTTCTCCTTGTCGTGGCTAAATTAAATTATACTTTCTGCAGCCGAGATTTTTTTTGTCTTTGTTTTCCATCCATGTAAAGGATTAGTATATTTGGTTACTAGGATTCTAGCTCTTCATTTCTCTGATGTATGATCTAGATTACAAATAGAACTCATTGATTTATAGACTCTGAGTCACTATGACGATATTCTTGTTTTCTCTTCCTTCTTTTAAACAGGCACATCTTGTCCATCACCTTGCTGTCCTACTTTTTCCACTCTTAAAGGCTTAAAAATTCAAATTATCTTCTAATTTTCAACCATAAAAAGCATTTTACTGTTTCACTTACCTGCCCTAGGAAAAATTATCCCAATATTGGATTATGGCCAATATATTGGTGACCTTTAGATTCTCTCAGAAATAGTGAAGTGAATCATTTTTTAATTCAGGTTTTAGTCTGTATTCTTGAAATCCAGTCTTATTGCTGATTGGACGTGGTGCTATTAATGTAAATCTTTAAAAGAATCTGCATTTAATTTTTAGAAAAATTATAATGTACTTTCAATTCCAAAAATGTTCTGTCTTTACTCAAACTGTGCACCTCAGTTCAGCAAAAATCTGACTTTTGTCATCTGCTGTCTGTGACAACATTTCATCCACAGCTTTTCTCAGTAAAAGCCCCACCAGCAGAGTTTTGCACCAGTGTTTTAATTCCTGTACCAAATTTGATTAGTTCATGGAAGTTCCACATGCAGTAGTGGGGCTGAGCTCAGCTGTACTGCCTGAGACAGAATCTGTCCCTCAGTATTAATGTTTTCCATGCAATTTCCCTCACTTTGGAAGGGAAAACAAAAACGTGCTGTTCATGTAATGCAGGAAAAAGGCTCTTACCTGGTGTAGTAATGCTGAGGACTTGGGTGACTGCACAGGTGAAGTGAAATTCACCTCTTGCAGACAACTTTCAGGATGTGGATGGAGAATTTCTTTCTAAGGAAGCTCATTTTCCTGAATGTTTCTTGACATTTCTCTCATTACCAACCCTGTATTTTTAAAATATTGGTAATATTCTGATGGTGTGTTGCACATGTTTGTCTTCTGAGAGTAGATACTTCTTCCTTTTAAGAAAAGTCTGTATGTTTCAAAATTTGTTTATGTACCAAAATATCAATATAATTCTTTTTTTAATAACTTTTTTATTATATGTTTCCTGGTGAAGTTTCTAAATTACCTGTAAACATCACCGCCTTTCCTCTCTTTCCTTCTCTTCTCCCACCTTCAAATTAGGTAGGAAATTTTTAATTAAACTTGCCTTGACATTTTAAGGACACTGACTATCTTTGTCATTTACACAACAGATAACAAAGTAATCCAATTTTCTGGCCTCCCACAAATTATCCCTTCAAAGAATACAGCTCTTGCTTCCTGTGTTTAAAATAAGCATTACCCTTAGCCTGGCAACCACTGTCAATTACTAATCTTTTATTATTGGCTCCAGGGAAGATTAAAGGAAAAGCTGAAACGTAGCTGACAGTTTGGTTATCGCATCTGGAGTAAATGAAAAGCATGGCCTGAATCCATCAGGGGAGATTAGGAAAATGTGAGAAAATTACTGATGTCCTTTTACACGTGGAAATTCAAACCCATTCAGAAATTGAGGTCTCTAACTTGTGACAGATCTCTCCCATGGCTGCTTTCACGGAGGGGTGATGCAGAGATAAAGAGGAAATGTGTTCTCCTGTGGAACACACACTGCAGGGCAGCTCTGCTCTGTCCCAGGAAGGAGGGGAACGTGCCAAGAGCACAAAAACCACCCCAACTCCCAGCACACCTGACAGCAGAAATGGTTTGGGTCTGTCCCTTACAAAACTAACTAATGAAATATTAATTGTTCACAGTAAAACAAATCAATATAGAATCTTGATAAAAGTGATCAGTCTGCAAAGGTTTAATAGAATTGCAAAGCTTATTGTTAGTAGATGAAATAAAATCATTGTGTCAGAATATGCTGAGCTCAAATAAGCTTTAACTTTCTATAAGTTAAATGGTAATTTTTTCCAGATTATGGCATAAATACTATCTGATTCTGTGCCTGCATATCCTCTCAAGTGATGGGACACTGCTCCTGACCTGAGCTTGGGTGCAGCTGCAGCACTGGAATAATCCTTTGGGAGGAATTGTTGCTCTGTAAAGTGGATAGCATCTGCTCAAGTGCAACAGTGGATGGAAAGCTAACTGCTTTCTTTTGGACTTCAGACTTTCTGTCTTATCAAATGGATCTTTCTCTCTTTAATGGATTGCACTGTGGGTTTGTCTCCTGTAATCTGTACCTAAACCCCCACACTATTGCTATTTGCTATTGAGTGAGCAAAGCACTGTCAGAGGGTGTTCTGGGTGAGGTGGGCACAACCCAAACCACCCAAGGAACGCAGATAAATTCAGAAAGAAGAAGAAATTAGTTCTTCTGTAGCACATAGATTTTATGGGAAGTAGAAGAGAAAAGTTTTGTTTCAAATCTGATGTGCTTTAGGTAATAATCTTAGTCTGTCTCTAATATACTTTAAGAGTTTAAATGTCATTATTTTAGTCATGTTTGCACAGGGACACACTAGTTCAGTGGTGAGTCTCAGCCCAAGCATTGAAGCTGACTTGGAATGAAAACTGAATGGAAGAACCTTTGATCTTGGCAGATTCAGAGTCCAGAAACTCCCAAATGGGTTTAGTCCCTTGGGAAAGCTTACATTGCTGACTCTTTTCCAAGAACTTGAAGGAACTCTGAGATGGTAATTAGACCTGGATTAAATCTGTCAGAGATAAATGCAGCTCAGAAACCCTGCCCAACCTCGGCTCAGAGGTTACTCTAACAGGCCTCAGCATCAGAAGTCATCACAATCTAAGCAAATTCCAAATTCAATTAAAAATCACTCTTCCAAATTCCATCCATTCATCATAAATCAAAGAAAGCTCTGGTGCAGTTATGGGTGATCTTAGGATTTTAGTAAATACTACTTCTGTCACTGCAGAGGGGTTTTAAATTTTTTTTTTATTTTTTTAAATTTTTTTAAAATTTTTTAAGCATTCAATTCATGTTTCTGAAATATTTCAGAAACATCTTCATCTCCTGGGGACATGATAAACCCCTAAACCAGCATTCTGCTGTCCTTGAAGTTTTCTAGTAGTCTGAATTTTCTAGTAGTCTGAATTTCACAAAAAGCTAAAACTGCAAAACTTGTCTTTATTACCTGGAGGTCTCAGGAGGTCCTCATACAGGAATACTCACTGATGTTTCAGTTTTCTTGATCCTGGCCCTAACATAAAGATGACAGATACAAGACTTTAAAGGAAGCTGCAGTTGTGAGCAGAAATTGATTAACTCTGATATAAAGAATTCCTTATTCCTTTGAGGAAACCTGTCTGCCAAAAGAATTGAGTAAAAATAATGGGAATTAGACACCCTTCAGCCCTTGCATTTTCAAAACACAACAGATGTGTCTTATATTCATTCCTAGCCTTCCTGGCCAGAGGTTGCTGACAGGGACTAGCAAATTCCCAGAAAACCAGGAGTTTCCACACTAAGAGCAATGTGCCCCTTTTACTTTACAAATGCAGATATGCATATAAACTATGTGTAACTTTTATTGTTAATCCTTTTGAAATTTGAATTTATAGTTCCTTTGGCTATGGTATCACAGCCTAAACTAGATGTAATTATAAAATTCATATTATTTAAAAGAAATCATGGTATAATTAAGGGGATAACTTTAATATCCATAGAAAATCTTGCAAATTCTATCATCCAATAGAAAATCCAATTGAAAGTCTTGGAAACATTAAAATTTTCCCTCTGTTATCTTTGCTGACAAGACTTGGGGATCTCTTGGAATATATTCACAGGAAGCTAAATTTCCTCACACAATTTCAGTATTTCAATGGAAAAGGGGTACACAGATTTATTTGGTTTCTATTTATAAAGATCTCTTTTCTCACTAGACATGGACCTCTCAATCACCTTTCAGGAAAGTGAACCAATTTTTTCACACTTAAATGTGCTCATTTGGAGCAGCCTGGGCTGTTGAATCTGTAAAACCCCAGTTTCTTTTTAATTCAAATTTTACTACATTTAACAGCATTGATATAAATTTCAGAGACCTTCTGGGAAGCTTTCCAATCTCTGCACTGTCTCTCTCTCAGATGTGTTGAAGGTCTGAAAGTTGACAGAATAATGGTTTATTCACATCTCAGACTACTGATTCAAGGCAGATCTTCAAGGGATGAAAACTGATCCCTGGCTGACTTTCATTGCAAGCACACACATTTTGAATTGAGTTGGTAATTAGGCACTCAGATTTTATTTGCCAAATTTAAATACTCACCTACCATTTACTTCTGTTGAATAAGACACCAGTATCTTAATTTATTAATTCTTTGCTTTAAAATGTTTCTGAATATTTTGCAATGTAAGATGATGAATACAGAAGTCACAACAGCTCTGCATATATCTTTTCCATCTTCCTGAGTGCTTCTCTTTCCTGTTTCTCTCTTCCTAATGGGTTGACTTCTTTGTAGTTTGTGTCTGCGGATTCCATCCTGGATGTTTCAGAGGCCATACCCCCCTGTTTGTTCTGGTTTCTCATACTGCCTGTTACTTCACGTTCAGCAGTTAAAATGGTCTTTCACACCCCGCCCCAGTGCTGGCCCTCAGCTGCACAATTCCAAATATATTATTATAGGAGGTTCAGGAAACTCCCATGGGATGTGGGGCATGAGGCAAATCTGATGAGGAGCAGCTGAGGGAGCTGGGAAAGGAGCTGGGAAGGGGCTCAGCCTGGAGAAAAGGAGGCTCAGGGGGGACCTTGTGGCTCTGCACAACTCCTGCCAGGAGGGGACAGCCAGGGGGTCAGGCTCTGCTCCCAGGGGACAGGGACAGGAGGAGAGGGAACGGCCTCAGGCTGGGCCAGGGGAGAATCAGGTTGGAGATCAGCAGGAATTCCTTCATGGAAAAGGTGCCAGACATTGGAAGGGGCTGCCCAGGGAAGTCTGGAGTGCCCATCCCTGGAGGTGTCCCAGGAAGGCCTGGATGTGGCACTCAGTGCTCTGCGCTGGGCACAAGGTGGGCATCAGGCACAGGCTGGTCCTGGAGGACTTTTCCAACCTCAAGAACAAATGAGTTCTGTGTAGAGGAATAAATGTCAGTGCCTGAATCCTCTCCAGAGCCACCAGCAGGACTGGCTCCACATCATGGCTTCCAGTGCTGGGTTTGCCTAGGCCAGGACTAAGTGTGAGACTTGATTTGTGAGGCTGTGCTCTGCGCTGCTGGTCTGAACAGCAGCAGTGGAATCACCGTGCTGGGGGCTTTGCCCAGCTGAGGAGCTTTGCCTGGTGGGGAGCAGAAGGAATGTTTGTTTCTCTTGTCCTTTACCCCTCCCCTCAGCGTTTTGTCACAGAGATTCTCATAACCCTCTCTGAATCCCCGAGTTGTCCTCTGGGGCAGTTTGTCACGAGAAGCTTGTCACCCCAACAGGAGCCACTTAGCAACTCTCACTCTCTGCCTTGTATTCCCTGCCTGCAAGAGTTCCTTAAATACCCAAATTTCCTTTGGCTTGGCTGGAGCATTATATGACAGCTTTGCAAGCAGAGTGCATGGTTTTCCTTCTCACAGAAGGGAAATAAAAGCTTCTGTTAAGAAATATCTATTTAAGTGGCTTTGCCTATGAATAAATGATATTTCTTAAAAAAAAAAAAAAAAGGAAAAGAAATATTTAATATTCTGCCTGAGGGCATCATGTTTCTGACTTCTACACTGCATATTTCTTCTCCGGGTCTGTGCTTGTGGTTTTTAAAGAGATCTCCACAGCAGTGACATTAAAACTGAGAAGGTAGTGGCTGAACTGGGAGATGTTCAGAGAAATAAAAGAACACATATTTCATTACTTCTTCACCTCTGGTTTTGCTTTGCCTGAATTTCACATTTATTGAGGTTTGCATTTTGAAAAGTAAAGATCAATCAGTAAATAACAGTCTGAGGAGAGAAAGGCAAGAGCAATTATAGCAAGATAGCTGGACAAGGAACGAGAAAATTCAAAAAAGGGCAGGCAAAGGGGCATTAAAACACAAAGACAAATCTGAATATGCTACAGAATCACCATGCCTTGTAATTGCTGTCCCAGAGCAATTACTCTGTGTTCTATTTCCTGTAAGAGTTATTGAAAAGAGCAGTATTTTTGAGCTCTGATTTCCCTGGATAGGAATGGTGCCTGTTTCCTGAGCAGAGTTTGTGCTGCAGGGAGGATGTTACTCCACTGATTGTGTGCATCTTGCACCTGGAGTAGGGATGGCAGCACTTGGAGTAGGGATACAACACTCAGAGTAGGGATACAACACTCAGAGTAGGGATGGCAGCACTCAGAGTAAGGATAACACTCAGAGTAAGGATAACAGAGTAGGGATAACACTCAAGAGTAGGGATGGCAGCACTCAGAGTAGGGATACAACACTCGGCACTCGGAGTAGGGATACAACACTCGGAGTAGGGATGGCAGCACTCAGAGTAGGGATGGCAGCACTTGGAGTAGGATACAACACTCGGAATAGGGATGGCAGCACTCAGAGTAAGGATGGCAGCTGCTCAGTTATCCGAGTCTCTGGGCTCCCATCACATTTTAATCTGTGAAAAGTGAGGGGCTCTGTCATGAGGCACTTCTGAGACAGAAGCCTGACAGAAAATCTGTTTCAATCAGTCTTTAATTCCAAAATTACTTCAGCCCTGTGTCACACAGCCCCTGCCAGACTGATCTGTGGGATGGAGCCTCCCTGCCCCGGGGGATTCCTGTTCCCTGCAGGATCCAGAGCTTCACCCTTGCTAAAAACCCTTTATCTGACACATGGCTGGGGGAGCTGCTGCCAAGTTACCAGAGCTATCAACTCCATTTCCCTTTGTTCCTTTGCTCAGTGTGAAATGATCTTTAGGAAGTTTGCAGGATGTCAGAAGAACTTGGAGAATTCTGCTCCAAGTTTTTTCCTGGTTGGTTTATTTCGAAGTTGGTGTCAAACACTCACAATCAGAGAATATGATCAGGGCATCTTGTTTCAGCGCTTTAATTTGGGTGAGCACAAGCCAGCAGAGGTGTTTCCTGACATTAATCTCACCTAAGAAATTCCAGTCTCCAGGATTTCTGCTGTCCTGTATCTTTGGCAGAATAAATGCTGGCTGTGTGTCCGAAATAGGGGATTTGGGCAGTTGATTTCGGGTCTTTCCTTAAGAAAGCAATTTAAAATAATTTCTGTGTTAATGGCCTGAGACCAGACATGCAATCAACACTTTTTAACTAAAGCTAAAACAAAGCATCTTTTCCTCATCTTTAATAACAAATAAAAGTGAGCAGGTATCTTAGAAGTGAAAGGATGGATGTCCCATATCTACCACCCTTCTCAGCATGTTTTCTGCTAATTAATTGCTGCAACACCCTTGGGAATTCTGACTACATAAATAATCATAATTTTGGTTTAGACAAAACTTTTTCTCATCTCATCTGTTATACCTGAAAAGTATTTGGAGGCTCAGGATTTAGCTAAAAAAGTTTGAAGGATAGAAGGACTGCCAGACATTCTATTTCAAGTTGTGATAAAACCAGCATAAAATAAGGTATGCAGTAGCTGATGAAATATCCCATGGCCTAAAGTAAGGAAATTATAGAAATTGAAACTTCATTCTCCTTTATCTTACTGAGCTAGGAATTTATCTGTGGATGATTTGACACGGTACTGATAAATAAACTATGGGACATTGAGTTTTTCTGTCATGTGAATAAAGCATATATATAATATATAGTGTGGGATGCCAACCACTGATAATTCACACCTTAATTAGCAGCTTTCAGATCCCCACGTGCTTTGCTGTCATTCTTTAGGTAAATAATGTTAATAAAAAAAGCTTCTAACTTGGGGGAATTTTTGTAGTTTTATAGCTGTCTGAGTCCTTAATAGAATTAATTGAATATATGAGAGAGGTTTCATATAAAACATTAATAAAATTCCACTGGGTAGTGGAATTAATATTTATATCTTGCTGATGTAAATACAAAGGGGTTTAAAATTTATTTATAATTTGAGGACGGCAGTAGTAGCGAGCATTGTTCAGGAAACAAAAATAACATTATTTTGACTAGTTACCTTGAAATTTAATGCTGCTACAGTTATAAAACATTGTCACAGAGACAAAAAAGAAGCACCAAAAAAACCAACAAAGCAGATAGTTTGTGACTCCTGTGCTTTATGAGAATATTGCAATTACAAAAGGAACATTATCTGTCTTTTGCTGGACTGTACTCCAGACCTACCAGCGCAACGCTGCTGCAGAATCTTTGTTGAGGAGAGATGTGGAAGTTCCAAAATTAGCTCCATGTGGGGGTTTGGGATCTAAAGAGCAGAAACTCCGATCAATTTTCCAAAGGAACTTGGTTCCTGCTTTAACAGGAGCAGGTCCATGCCATGTAAACCTCAAAGCCTTTAATGAGAGGGTTGTTCAGACAGCTTTGAGCAGCAGTGGGGAGCCTCTCCAGTGATGCTTTTTTTATGGAGAAGGAGACCTGGGAAGCATCAAAGTAGGAAGAGCAGCTCTGCACATGATTTGCCTTGATTTTTTAGAAACAGAAATTGATTTTCATACCTTTTCAAACTATGCTTGTAAGAAGTCAGCACATTTCTCTTTTTCCTGTACAAAAGGGCTGTGGAAAAAAAATAACATCTGAAGGAGGCAGCTTTTTTTTTTTTCCTTTGTAAAATTGATATTGTAATATAAATTTTAAATTTGATTTTTATGAAATGGGAATGGCTGTAACTTAACCCACTGCAAGGTAACAGGGGTAGCCAATGAAAAGCTGTGCTGGTGGATTTATTTCATGTTTGCAGTTTGCATTGCTGCTTGTAACAGTGGGCCAATGGTAGAGCTTTCAGAGCAGGTTTGTATGCAGAGCTTTCACCAAAATCAGATCTATTTTCCGAGCTGGCAATTATGTTCTGATATTATCAGGGGTTTTCTGTGTTTGTTCATTTTTCTCTCCAGCATGACTGACAGATTTATGACATTACAGATAGAGAAATTAGATACCAGGAAAACACTGCTAAAAAATAGGCTATGAAAAAATCCAAGGGACTTTTCACAGTGATAAAAAAATTTCCTTTCTGATAAATTTTTAAAAACTAAAGGCAGGAACATTTTTGTTTTCCTTCAGCCTTCTGCCCTTTACTTTTTAGTTTTATTTTGCATACTAAAATAAATTGCTGACAATTTGTCTCAGTTTCCCCTCTGAAATCATCAATATTTGCATTGGAGTCTCTTGGGTCACATCTGGGCTTGGTCTAACCTGGGGATGATCTGTTCTGCCATGGGCAGGGGCATCATTTTGAGGTGACCTGAAAAGTTTGTGCTTTAAATACCTGTGAAGTGACAGAATGTGGCTCTTTAAAATCCAGTCTTTTCATAAATATCTCCAATGGAGGGGAGCAGGTGGGGGACAGCCAGGAGTTCTTTCTGCTGGAGAAAGTGTGTCCTTAATTGCCCCAAAATGTAAGAGACTTAAAGACGATGGCACGTTAAGAAGTATTAATTTCTACCTTTTAAAAAATATTTGGAAGCACAGACAGGCCTGTAAAGATAGTTTTATTAAAGTCCCTGAGATAAAATCTCATTTTTACTCTTGACACTCTGAATTACCACCCACAGTCTGCACTAAGAAATTACTGCAAGGAAAACCTTTTGAAAATTTATCTTCCCATCCTTTTGCTGTCTACAATAAGAAAAGTTAAAGCATAAAGGTATGGCTTCAGAGTTTCTCAGAAAATTAAAAAGTCTTTTAAAAGATGCGGGAAAAAATTTACATTTTTCTGCCAGTGACTAGATTTCCTTTAGTCAGTCCAAGAAATCACTTTAAAGAATGCACCACCTCATGTTGTATCACCAAATGGGGTCACATACTATTAATAATCCTTAATAAAGAAAAGGGAAGTATTTACACTTTGCAGTTTAGTTTTTCTGCTTTCACAGGCATTGCCAGTTAGCAAGGGAGAAAACAAAGTCACAAGATTCAAAGCTCTGTGACATTGTTTGAGATAAGCATTTACATTTATGAAATTTGTTAAGCTGCTGTTCCCATATGTCATGCTGTATTCTGAAAGCTATTCTGTATAAAATTAGCATATAAAAATTCTTTCTAAGCAAAATTAAACTTGCTGGGAAGGTAAAAAGTGATTGTGTGGATTACAAAGGAACCTTGGCTGCCAAGCAAAGTTCCTTGGCTGAACTGAGGATCATCCTATGTTTTTCTGATGTAGATTCAGAGCATTCCCCTGGCAGAAAATCAGGATTTATGCCCAGAGTCTGAGCTGGACACAGCACGAAATGGGTCCTGAAATCTTTGGCAGGATCAGCTTTTCTTCTGAGGAGAGCAGAAACACAAGAAATGCTTGATGGGTGTCTGTGAACTTTGTTTATGGTCCCTAAAGAGGGAAAGACATTTCACCTATGGAGAAATAGGAGGATATTGGCATCTATAAAGACACATGAACTAATTCTGTAGCAGATATATACAGAGATTTAAGTTTCAAATAGGTTACTTCTGCAAATCTCATTCGCTGTTAATGGCAGCTGGGGGCTGCCTATATTTTCTGCCCTAGGTGCTTTCCCTCATTAAGGGAAATGAAAGCGTTGAAATTATGGATCTGTAATTGCTCTTTAGGCAAGGATTATTCATTGTCTTACTGAAGAACACGGTATGGAATCCAGCACTGGCATGCCAAAAATGATTCTCCAGCAAAACAAGTGCACTGAGCATTCCTAAAGATGCTGCACGAGATTGATGCACCTCAGAACAGTAATATCCTTCCTCTGCAGTATGGTGTTAGGCAGGAATTGTTTCTGCTTTTTTGATAAAGTTTTAATAAAGTGTTTAAGCTGCTGAAACTACCTGGAAGTTCAGCTCTCTGCTGCTCAAAGCATCTGCAGCACATTTTGCTTTAAAGAGGCTGAAAGATCATGTGGGGAGTGTGTGACGGGTGGGCATTGGCTGAACATGAGCCCAGCTGGGCAAGAGGCCAGTGGCACCTGGCTTGGGTCAGGAACGGTGTCCAGGGGATCAGGGCAGAGCTGTCCCCTGTGCTGGCACTGCTGGGGCACCTCCAGTGCTGGGGGCAGCTCGGGGACCCTCCTGGCCAGAGGGACACTGGGGGGCTGGAGTGAGTCCAGGGAAGGGCATGGAGCTGGGAAGGGAATAGAACCCCAGGAGAGCCTGAGGGAGCTGGGAAAGGAGGTGGGAAGGGGCTCAGCCTGGAGAAAAGGAGGCTCAGGGGGGACCTTGTGGCTCTGCACAACTCCTGCCAGGAGGGGACAGCCAGGGGGTCAGGCTCTGCTCCCAGGGAACAGGGACAAGAGGAGAGGGAATGGCCTCAGGCTGGGCCAGGGGAGGTGGAGATTGGATATCAAGGAAAATTCCTTCATGGAAAAGGTTGTCAAACATTGGCGCAGCTGCCAGGGCACTGATGGAGTCACCAGCCCTGGACGTGTCCCAGAACTTGTGGATGTGGCACTTGAGGACAGGATTAATGGTGAACATGGAGGTGGGGCTGGGTGGATCCTGAGATTCTCTACTTGAGCATTTGTGAGCATCCCCAAGCAAGAAAGGAAGGAAAATGTAAACCCAGCATTTTCTCAGTTTAGTTCAGCAGCCTCAAGGAAATGATGTTTCTAAGGAATTTGCAGTGCTGTGGAACGCTCACCATGGCTGGACAGCAGCAGGATCCTTTGTGAAATGAAGGATAAGCTGGCATGGAAGCACAGAGGAGCTCGGTGGGGTTTGTGAGCTGCTGACTTTGGAGCAGAATCAGCCTTTTTCAGACACATGATATATTTGCTTTCTAAAGTTGCTTGCATTGTCTGGGGATGAGGATTAAGGCTTAGAGTTTTTATGTTTGATCTGTCTGTGTCCAGGAGGTATTATTTATATGGCATGGGATTTAGTACACGATTCACATTTCCAGAAGGAATAAAATCATTTGTTTTCAGGAGGAAGGTTCAGCCTGTGAAGAGGCAGACTATAAAATTTTGATACAATTCTTCTGAAGGGAAAAAAAAATATGTAAGAACTTGTAGTTAGACTTGACAAGCTAATTAAATGCTGTCCAACTCTTAATTGCTGGTGTTCTGGTACAAAAGGAATTTATAAGTATTTTGTAAATCCAAATTTGGGCGAGCAATTTTATTTTTAAGGTTATACACATCAGGGGGGTTTTGTTTGTTTTCCTTATTGGAAATCTCTTAAAAACAGGGCAAAATTTGTGTTCACAAAAGGGAAGAATACTTTCCATTGATGAAATCAAGAGGCAAAATATTTGAAGCCAAGTAATGTAATGAAGTATGACTCAGTTAATCTTAGCACTATTAAAAGCTTAAAATATTAGAAAAATTCTATAAAATGAAATTATAGCCTTGCAGTAACATTCTTTTTACCCAGCACTATTTCTCATTTATCAGGTTTCTACTAATGGCCTTAGAGATTTAGAGAAAATAATCTGAGTGGTGTGCTTCCAAGGGAACTCAGTTAAGTCTGCCTTTTGGATTATTGTTTTGGGATCTGTATGATTTAAAATGAATAAAACCTCCCTGTACAGCCGTGATAAAGATTACATGGCTGGCACGGTATCTTTCAACATCCAGCATTTAGGGGAATCTCACAGTGTAAATTCCTCCAACATTTGTCATGAAATGAAATAAGGATTTGGATCTGGTCATAATGGGAAAAAAAAAATCAGCTTCTATAAAATTTTTAATAAAGAAAAGCTTTTTGTGCTCCTGCCCATACCCTAAATGTGTTATGTTGAGCGTTTCTGTCAACACAACGTGCTCGCATTTGTCCTGAGAAAATGGAAATATTACAGAAAATATTCACCTCTGGTTTTCATCTTCCAAATTTCAGTGTAGAAAAAGACAACGTTTTTCTATCTAGCTCCAAATTGCTTTACCAGTTAGTGGCAATTTTTGGGGACCACTCTCCTGTTGGTTAAGGCAGAGCCATGAGAACAGCCTGGCCAAGAAGTGCTGAGTTCAAGCAGGCACTGGGCAGTGGGGAAATGCAGCAATCACTGGGAAATTCACTGCTCTGCACTGAGCAGGTAGATACATAAATAACTTCCTTAACCAGGTTATTTTTGGCAATATGCATTCTTTTTATATGGTGCTACCTCCCTTGAGGTCAGCCTGGGCTTTGTCTTTGATATTTTACGACATGTGACTTATTTTAGAGGTCTCCAACTTATTTTGGGTGTATATTTTACTGTCAACAAATGAGATATAGTGATATATTTTACTGCCCATACAGTTTACTGCAGTGTGCTGAGGATAATGAGTATCAGCTTTTTTTTCCCCTAGGTTATTTATCAGAGCAAATTACCGGGTTTGTGCAGTCTAATACTTGCATATTTTCAAACATTTAACAAGTCACACATTCTTGGGGCTGAGAGAATTCAATCATTTTCTCCAGGATAGTAAGAGAACTAAAAGCAATAAAATAGGAAATTCAGCAGTAACTTTAATCAATGAAGCTGTTGTTGTACAATACACTTTACAGAGTCATTCCAGTATTTTGCTGTTTGCATAAATGTTTCTATCCACTGTAAGTGTTGTAAACTATTTTCAGTATATAATGTTATTTTTGTTAGGTAACATAACTAACAGCTTTCTTTTTGAAGTGCTTCGAGTGCCATTGTTTGTGATACAAAGCAATTTCTAAATCTATTTACAAACCACAAAGCAACTTGAAAGTTTTCTTTTGATCCATTTGAAGTTTTTATTCAAAACTGTGTGAAAATTATCATATATGACAGGTTCTTTGGCTGCAATGACAATATATTATGGAAAAGCTTGAAATGCTATGAAAGGCTGTCTCATCGTGTTTTTGTACTACAAAAGGCTCTCATTTCAAGCTCAGTCTCTGAAAGTTTGCCTCATCCTGTGCTTCAACAAATTAAAGCCTACTTTTCTTTCCCTGCAATTATTTTATAACTCTTTAGGTGTACAGCCTCTTGTAAAAATATATAATCTAATTTCAAGCTTAGTTTGCTCCTAATTATCTGTTTATCAGCAATTGAGAATTTTTTTCTCTTTACTTATACATTTTAGGCTTTCAGAAGAGAAGAACATCTGGTATTGAGAACTGAATGCATTAATTATCCAGCCTCTAATTTACTATTTAATATCATTTTGTCTTTTTTTTAATTATTAACGTTGAATTTTGCCTGATTTTAATGGTGGTCAGAAGATAGTTTGTTTGGAGGTTGCTGTTTCCAGCATTCAATTTGCTCTCAAAAAGTAGGCTCTGAAATGAGTGGAAGCTTTATATGTTTGTTTGTGTATCATAAATCAATTTCTTAATAGAAGCTATGACTAATTCTTTTCTTAGCAAGCTAAGCCTCTTGCTGTTGTGTGGAGGGTTTCATTTCATCCTTCTGATGTGCTGCTCACAGTCAATGCTGCTGAATCCAGAAGGTGTTGGGATTTTGAGGGTTTTTTTTTTTTTTTTTTTGATTGCTTTTTGGTGAGTGAATGGCACAGTGTGAACAAAAAGGCAGTAATTTATTGCAATATTTTCCAGCGTTATTGGAGATTTGGAGTTCTCTATCCCCTAACTGACACTAAATTTTGCCACTTAAGGCGAGTCATGAAAGAGTTGAATGACCAAATTTCACACCAGTCTGCTCTATGTCTCTGAAGTGTAATTACAAAAATCGAATCAGTTCTTTCTCAAAGATTTCCATTGTGAAAGAAGAGCCAGAACCCAGTGGTTAATCTCTGCTTTAACCTTCCCAGTTGTAAATTTCCTGTTGCGTGGGACGTCAGGACAAACAGGTGACCAATGGCTTTGGTAAACAGAGGGAATGGGTAGAATTTCCAATCTGTGAACAAAATGTGTTGTATAACTATTAAAAAAAAAAAAAAAAAAACAACCAACCAACCAACAACAAACCAACCAAACCAAAAAAATGACCAAACAAACCCATGGAGAAAAAGATAAAACCCTGAATAACTTGCTAGACCAAGCAGAGGAAAACCTGCTGGAATGGGTGATAGGGTGGAGAGGTGTGTCCAAGAAGGGTACGGAATAAAACAGAGGTAGGGGACAGAGTAATTTCAGCTGTAGGACCAATTTCTGTAGTGTTTCACACAGACATCAGGAAATGCTGAGGGAAAACAGTGAGAAGAACCAGAATCCAGGAGTTTGAGTGTCTTTGTATTCAACGGAATGATTTGGAGAATGGTGAATATTTTAACAGGAAAAACTGCTTAAGGGATGAACTCTGGATGACTCTGTAAGTAAAAATATAGGTTTGTAAGTTAAACATTTTGCAAAAATTAAGTTGCTTCTCCTGCCAAATCTTCATCATTAGCTATGCTTTGGAAGAAAGGTGAAAGTCTGTGCTCAAATATTCTCTTCTTTTTTTAGGCTTGGCAGCACTAAAGGAAATTGCTTTAGAATATTTGTGAGAAATTGTATTAACCTTTTACATGATTTTGGAAAGTCAATTCAATCTACTTCCAAGGAAGAAAAGAGAACAAGATATAATTGAAAAATTCAAAATATGAGAGGAAAAATCATGTAATCAGGTCCTCAAAAAGACTAGGTCAGTTTTAAGGCTGTAGGGTCAGTTTTACTGAAATAAAAACCCATTGGTTCTTAATATCTTGAGATTCCAGATTTTATCACTTTAGGTGTTTTTAGTAGCCACGGTTAAAAATTAAGATATCTTTTCCATTTTAGCCTAAACTCAATTAAATAGAGATTTACAGTTCAAGAGGCCAACGTTTAAACAAGATTTGAATGTTAATTAAAGGTACAAACCCATTATCACTGATAAACTTCTTGGATTTTCTGCCATTATCCAGTGTATGTCTTATGATCCGTTCCACCAAATATTACCTCCAAGTTATTATTTATAATATAGCCTAGAAAAATTGGATTATTTTAATATTCAAGCATTGAAATAATTTCATTTATCTTTAACTGGTACACTTGTCTTTGTTGAAATCTTAGTGATTCTTTCCCCTCGGCCTGTAAAGAACTCTGAAAAGCAAAGCAACAAACTCACTGGACAAGGAGTTAGCACACTCAGCAATAAATTCCCTCTGAACAAAAGTTTATTTCTTTCATGGTCTGCATGAACAATAATGCCTTCAAGACCTGTTTTGGGTGAGAGGGGCTGATGAAGGAGAGCAGGGTTTGAGTGGCACTTGAGCTAAAATGTGCCAGGCAATTTCAGTTTATTCAGAACTGCTTTATTTGAGACAGAAATCGGATTAGGAGAAACATGTAAATGCATTGAAATGGCTGTATGGGAAGAGAGGAAACAAACAGAAATAGGAGACTGCAGAAGCAAAGGAGGTGACACCAATTGTGATTTTTGATACACTGCTGGAATCTGATGTGCTGGATCATATAAATGGAATATTAATGAAAATGAGTAACTCAAGGAGCTGTGTAAAGGTGAGACTGGGAGAGGTAGTATTGTGTCAAAGGAATCTTGGTTTTTGGAGTGCAAAATGAACCTGCATGGAAAACAGCAGTGAAATCTTTGGGAAGAGGAATGGAATGCACTGGAAAAAAAAGCTGGGGTATCATTTACCTGTGACTGCTCATGCTGAAGGGCACAGAAAATGAAATTGGAGGAGGTGCCTTAAAATTTATGAAGTTGTGCTTAGAATTGACCTTGTAAAATAACTAGGATCAAAGGAGGAAATATACAGAAAAGAAATTAATACTCATTTCTGAAAGTCCAGATTATGAGCATCCTTTGGGTATTGAGGAAATTAGCTAGAAATACCCTGCTGTACAATGGAGACTTTCGTTCTGAAAAGTCACGTTTAACTGGGAAGGTAAGCAAATATTAGAACAAAGAAAATGTAGTGACAATTTTCTGAGGACAGGGGAGTGAACCTGGTAATTAAAGATAATTAATTTTAAAAGACCCAGGCTTAGTTTGTAAAAGACATTTAAAAGATAACTGGGGCAGAATACAGACATTTAGTGTCAGGAAGTGTAATCCTTCTAATTTCTGGCTGAATGTGAAGAGACAGCAATCAGCCAGGGCTTCCAAGTGCTCCAGGAAGGTTTATCTAAATCCTGGTCTGTTTTCATACACAACATTGCTTCTCCTACATCCCAGCTTGGCCTCAGTTTCACCTCTTGCCCTAGGTGGGATCTTCTCTCCAGTTATTCCAGGTCTCTCCTTCCCCAAAGGAAAGAGCAGTTGTGCTCACACCATGCCCGATACCAAGATTCTTGTCCCCTGCATCCATAAATAATATGAATCTGTGGATGACCAAAATATCAACACTCCTAAGAGAATTCAGCACAGTCTGACTATAGGGGGGAAAAAATCACAGAAAACTGTGTAGAAGATGCTAAGAAAAGCACATTGTTTTATTCCTCCTGGGGAAGTTGGTCAGGATGAAAGAGTTTAGATGATTCAGTGGTTTCAAAAGGATTGAGACTGAATAGGGGAATGAGTAAAGGAGCATGGAGTACAGTAAAATTCAGGGTTGATTGTGGTAACCAGACAGTGAAAGGAAAACCATAATCAAGTGAGGGCATTCTCAACTAGGGAATGAAAGCCAGCAGACAGTGAAGGGAATGAGTTCTGTTCAGAGCCACAGGCATCTGCTTTGGTGCTCTCTGTGCTTCCCTAGTAATGAAGACTGTGAGTACAAGAATGAAAATTATGCAATGTTCATGTGACTCTGACAGCAGCGACTTCTCCACGAGCTCCTGACTGCCATGACTGATCTTGCCTGTGAGAAAAGCTGCCTGTGTGCCAGGTCTCAGAGCTGTCATGTGTGACACACAGCTATTCCCTGGCGAGGAAAGGGTGAGCAGCCAGCGGAGCCAGCGCTCCTCACTCCCCCTTCTCCACTCAATTTCAGAAATAATTATCATACCCTGCCTAATTGTGATTTCTGAGATCTTCATTGTCTTGTGTCATTCTTTCAACAGGAAGATTTTTAGGGTGGTATAACGTGGTGGCAGAAATGTACATTTAAATCAGCTTGGAACCTGACTACTGTAGCTAATGTGTTATGACTAGAACATTCTATACAGAAAGAAAACACCATTATCATACTTAGAATCTCTCAGGTATATTACCATAATCATTCTTTCTAAAGAAAGAGGGGGAAAATTACTCTAGTGCTGGTTATAAATTGTGAATTCTGACAGGAACTCCTTGAAGGCCTCAGCAGTACAGACCTGCTTCCCTTCATCCAGGTAGAACCATTTTGTGTTTTTTCCTCGTCAATGCAGCAGAAGCTGTACATAACATTTCAGAGCTATGTAACCCCTCTAGACACAGCCATTGACATTGAGGATGTGGATTTCAGTGAGAAATAAATTTCAGTTGGAAAAAAAAAATCATTAATTTGACTCCAGTTAAGCTGTGGTCATGGCCAAAGTCAGGAATTTTCTCTGTCCTGTTGATTCTGGGGTTAATCTAAGAGGAATTAGGACCTTCAATCATGTGATAACTTTCCCTTTCACTGAAATATCATTCTGAGTGCAGTTTGAATTACCCCTGTTTAGCAAATTGTGAACAGCAAATAGCCATCATGCAGAAGCAGATGAATCCAGCCTTGAACCAGCCTGGCAAGGGATTCTGAGAGCATAATTTCAATATACCAGATTTGCATACTCAGGACCTAAACTGCTCTCTCTGCATGGATGTGCAAAGGCAAGCTGACAAGTGTTCCTAAAGTGTATTCAAATTACAGCATTTCAGGAGCAAAAGAACAAACTGATTACAGTGTCTGAACAAGGTTCAGAGCATGGAGATTGGGAGAAATGTCATTCAGGAACTCAGATAAAACAGGATGTTTATTTTCTGAATAGTAAATGACAGCATGATTTCCTTAACAAAATATTCATGATTTCTTGGAATTACTCATAAAGGGCAGCTCCAAAGAGTATAGACTGCAAAATTATGTATCATTCATGCCAATTTCCCAGATATTTTACTTAGGTCGGAAAGTGCAATGACAGAATAAAATATAATAGCAGTAAATATCAGAGGCATTTGTTAGACCATCTCAACAATTAGAGAATGTATTCCCATGAGAGCAGAATCCCAGTAATGTATGCAAGCTGGATGTTTGAAAACAACCCTCTTAATAAATGGAGTTGACAGAAAATACACTGCAAAAAGATTATTGGCAGAGGCAGGGAAAGTGAGAGATTTGGCAGTAACTTTAAGAACACAAATATGCATCACTCAAGGGAGAAGATTTCTATCCGGGGAGCAAGCTGTCTTTGTAAACAGGATTATACCCAGAACAAGCATCTGAAAAACATATATCAGTGCCATCAAAGAAACAAATGCATCAATGCATCTCACAGAAATGATGCATAGAAGGAGAATTTCAGTGGCAGTTTCTTCAGCTTATTGCCCTAAACAGTTAAATTTGTAAAATCAGGTTTTTATCATTTTTGAGTTTAATTGTTTATTTAATTGTTGCATTAACCAGTCATTTTGCCTCTCTCTGCCCATAACAGATGTTCATTATAAAAACTGAATACATTAAGATGATTACATTATTCAAACTCTTTGATAATTCATTTGTATTAAAACCATAAGACTCTGTTGACATTTCCCTAGGGTACATTTGGTGAGGTTAAGCAGGATAAATGTCACAGTTAGTAATGCTGTTAAGATAAAAACCTTGCAAAGGAACTACATATTATTTTTCTGCTTCATGGTCCTTAACAGCAACTTTCAGAGCTATATTTCCTTTTTAAATGATGCATTACACCTTGAAAAGTAAAATAAAAAGACCTGAAATTATGATTCTTGCTCATTCTTTCCTCAAGAATAAATGAATAGAGGAGGAGAAATCTTAAAGAAGTAGGCTTGATTTCTTTAAAAAAGTTTGGAAATAAAGCGCTCTGTTAAAGCATAATGGCCCTGGTGAGACGTGGTGTGGAAGAATGTATCTTGAAAAGAATGTAAGATGTGCATTAATTTCAGTGAAAATGCCCCCAAAAAAGGAAGTGAGCCATAAAATCTCAAATAGAGCACAGGCATCAATATTTGAGAATTACCTCAATACAGAGCATCGTGTAGCTGCAGCTGGAGGAAAATGAGGTTGGGATGACTTGTAGAGGTCCCTCGTTCCATCCTCCTTCTCAAGCCAGGGCTAAGTACTCAGATTAATTCAGCTAAAAGTATGCTCAGTCACTTGATAGTAATAACATTTTGGAGGTAATTTTGGGTTGGCCATGGCTCCTCCAGGCAAGTGGAAGAGCTGCTGGTGCACAGGTCCCTGAGGCTGGGGGGCTGACCCATGATTTCCATCCATCCCAAACCTCCAGCTCTCTCATGAACCCTTTCCATGATGCTTGAGTGGATTCCTCAGTTGGGACCATCTTTTTACACTGGATCCCAGCACTGGACAGCATTTGCCTCTCCCAGTTTCCCCACTAGAAAATGGCAGTGCCTGTGAGTATTCTCAAATATTAACTTGATTTATACCTTTCCATTAATCTCAAGGCTGTTGCTCAACCTTCAGTGAAATGTGATCATTGTAACACTAAATTGTTTATGTTTCAGGTACTGGAAGTTTTTCTTCAGTCTTTGTTCAAGAGCATAAAAAGATAATTAAGTATAACTTATGAAAAGAATAATTGCAACAGCTCCAGTTGGCAATAATATTAGATGGATGTTGAGGAATATAAAATGTTTTGCTTATTTTTTAATTCAGGAGAATTAATGAGATCTGCCTAATAATGAAAGTTAATTTGATACTGTTCAGCTGTTACGTGGGGGTTTTAGGTTTGATTTGCTTTTTGTGTCTGGATCATGTCTAGTGACAGAATTAAAAATTAATTATAAATACTACTGATTATAAAATAAGTGACAATTTTCTAGCTGTCTTTAATTGCAATATCTTTTACTACACTGAGAGGAAGCAAAGTTGGGCCTGAAAAATATTTATAATTATTAATAAAAATTGCTCATCATGCATTCTTTTTGTGAAAAGAGAGCCACAATGTCAGAGGCTAAAAAACGATCAACAAGAAAATCAAGAAATGAAATAGAGTAGTTGAATACTACAGGGTCCCTGGAGGTCTAATCAACCTTGACCAACATCAAGGTGGTCAGTTTGCTGTGTCCTCTTGTCCTGTTTCTGGGTACCACTGGGAAGAGTTTGGTCTGAGCTGCTCTCACCAGGTGTTTTTGCACACTCCCATGACCCACCCCAAGCCCTGACTCCTCGGGGATGAGCAGTTCTGATGCCTTGGGATTTGAGCTTTTCTATTTTTCATATATTTGTAATCCTGTAACTCTTTAGTGCATAACTCTAAACTCCATGCACAGTGTGAGCTGCTGCTTCCCCAGTTTGGGCAGACACAACAATTCCTCTCCAGGCCTGGGAACCAAGGACACCTCACTGCCTCAGGGCCCAGGGATGGAAACAAAAGAAAGCTGGGGGCAGCAAACTTGGGTTGAATTCCTTCATTACCTGAGGCTGTAATTGGAACATGAACCCCCAAAATGCAAGAAGCCCTCCTGATCTTCATTCGGTGGTGAGGCATTTTTTTTTTTTATATTACGGCATCCGGGCTTGGGTGGAAGGTGGGCTGAGGGTGATACCAGACGGCACCGTGGAGGAGACGCTCCCGGAGCAAGAGGTAGCCTGGCAGCACTGGTCCAAGGAGAAACAGCAACCCTGCAGCCCCCCACAACTGCACAGAGCTCTCTAGCAGAGACTGAAACTTTGAGAAACGTCAGGGAACTTTGGTGGCTCCAGATATGTTCTCTTAAATTAGTGTTTTGTACTTTTAAAACTGAAATTTGCAAATTTTAGCTGAAAAGCAACAGGAATGTAAACTCAAATTATTCTCGGCTGTAAAAATGCACTTTGCTGGTATTTGGCAGTTTTATTCCTGCTCTATCAGTTTTGGAAATTGATTTCTTTTTTATGTTTAGAGCATGCAGATGTTCAGGGATGCTGGGGAAACCAAACACACTGCAAAGTTAGTGTAGAAAGAAACTTATGATAAAAGATCCTTCACACATGACTTTTTCAAGGATATGGGGAATCCTTTAAGGACTATTTTTTTATTTTTGGGGTCTTAAATTAAAAGTATTTGACAAGTTCAGTAATAACCATGATCAGAAGCAAAAAACTAAGTAATTTAGGTCAGAGACTGGGAAACAACTGAAGCATCTGTTCCTGCAGTAAGTGTTCAGATTGGGAGGAACAACTTATTCAGTATCATTGTGAAAAACTCCTTGATATTGGGGAAAAAGTTCATTTTTCTTCATATATAAAGCTTTCTCTATAGGAAATTTTAAAAGCAAGTATTTATTGCTTTTCAAACACATTACAGCACATTTTCAAAAAATTAACAGGAAGTTTGTAAAAACAGCTCATGGATGTAGATTTTCATGGGTACATTTTTTTCATATGTACATTTTCATGTACATATTTTCAAAAACGGAGAGGGAACAGGAAGATGCACATAGAAGTTTCCATGCAGAGAACTGCTCATGGAAAAAAAAGAACTCCTAGGGTGTCTGGGGGAGGTGGTGATGTGCTAATTCAGTCTCCCCACACAGATTTCCCTTCCTGGCTTACAGAATCATTGTCCAGAGGTAAGTGCTGTTCCTGCTGTCCCACACAAGTCTGTGTTCAGATCCTGGGTCTGTGTGGAGATCTGGATCCTCCCATTCACCTGAGCCCTTGGTCACCCCTTTCTAGCACATGCTGCCTGTGGAGTTGTCATGGAATGGTTTGGGTTGGAAGGGACCTTAAAGATCATCTTGCTCCAAATTCCCTGTCATGGAAAAGAACACCTTCCACTAGAGCAGAGTGCTCCAAGCCTCGTCCAACCTGGCCTTGAACACTTCCAGGGTTAAATGAATTTATTTCCATTTTCCTTCATTGGGGTTACTCTGCACGTGGCAGGAATCAGCAGCAGCAATGATCCGTGCCAGATCCCTAAATCCCCAGAGTTCATTCTGCTGGGCAGACTGCTTTTGTTGTAGATCAGTAGTAGATCCCTTACTGTCAAGTAGGAAGTTTTGCTGATTATTTTAATTACAGAATGAATTTCCATGGTGAGCAAAATGAGCATTGCCTTTGAAATACACTCCTGCTTTGTTGCTGTTAATAACAACGCTGGTCAGAGGTTTATCTTCCAAAGAATGAAGCATTTCCCAGTGTGCATTACACAGCTTTTTTATCAAAATCCCTTAGCCCACAGGCAAACCTGGGCTAAAGTCTTTGATATATAGCTTGGATTGCATAGTAGGTTACAGCAGAAAAAAATAAATACAATAACTACTCCACCCCCCCAACCCAACATACAGCTTGTGCTTACAGGTTATTTAATTTTAAATCTTCATTCAGCATAAAAGCACTACAAAGTTTATCACTAACTTCTGCCTCTCTTAATAATTCATCTGCTTTGCAGTTGTGTGGGTTTAATTAGCTGCTTCTGCTTCGGTGTTCTGGTGTCATGTTGTCTTTTTCATTAGATCTCTCTCCTTCATCCGTGTTAGATGTTTGCACATTTCCTGGCTTTAAGCAATGTGGGCTATAATTGGAATCTAAAGTTGGAACTTGTCTTCAGTTACCATTTTGTTAATTCCTTTTATTTTCCTGTCAAAACCGTATGCTATCATGTGTTGCCAATGAAGTGAAAGAGAAGTCAAAGGTAATCCACATCAGCTTTCTTGCTTCTGGCAAAGGTTTTTGTCTTTAGACTTGTTTTCTGTTGTAAATGTTCTGTGGAAGTATCCATGCTATTTTGAGTTGAGTCTTTTCATAGAGACTATACACAAGCATATTCCAGAGTGCTGGAGGCTTTTAATGTAAAATCAAACGTATCAATGACAGTTTTATCAAATTCTCTGCAACTCCTTTATCACTCTTTTCCCTGTCACGTATTAATGTAATTTCAATTTTTTAAAAGAACATTAAGGTGGGATTTTATTAGTGCGAACAACTGAGTTGAAGGGCTGTTAAAAGTGTTACATTGAAAGGAGGAAAAGAGAAAATAGGAGGCAGAAGTAGCAGTCTGGAAGAAGGAGAATGTGGTCAGACACAGGAAGGGCAGTCCCGGCATCCAGAGAGTTTATCAGGGGCATGGAATGGGCTTTGTTTTCCTGTATGGCATTTGCAATGGCTGTGGGGCCTGCTTTGATTTTGAACAGGGATGTTTTGGGGTGATAAGATGTGGGAATAGCAGTTGTCTGCAAAGCTCTGATCTTAAGGAGCTGAATTTTTGAGAGATTGAAATGAAAAAAGTAATGGAGAAGAGACCTGTTTAATAAGGTAAGGGCAAAATGGCATTCTGCTCTGAAATGATTGGTTCATCAGCCTTTCAGGTAAGGCCTGGACTCCTGTAAATATTCTTGGGGCTGGACATAGCTACAGGTGATTATTCTGCTAATCCAAAAGTCATGCAACTTGCAGAAGTGAACTAGAAACATTTTAATATCCTTATTATATTTTTTACCATTTTTCATCTGAAAACAAATTTTCAAACATATGGTTCATTGTTCTGTGGAACAGATTTTATGATAGTTATTTGTTATGTGTTGTAGACTGTAATTAAATTAAAAAAATTCAAAATATGGAAAAAATTCGTGAAAATCTCTACTGCTGTTGGGAAAATGACATGATCTTACAGTTGAGAACTGAGAGTGAAGTGGCTGCCCTGGTGGAAGACACGTTTTTGGTTTTGTGAAGGGTTGCATAGATCTGATACAATAAATTAACAACCAGCTGATGTTCTGCAGTGCTGCTTAAAACAACTGGGTTTGATTTTTTTTAAAAGTGTTTGTGGTTTGTTTTGTTTTTGGTTTGGTTTTTTTTTTTTGTCTGAAACAGCCATTAAAATGAAATTAATTGCAATGACATGCTTGCCATTGGATGGGAGCTTAATCTCAGCAAGGGTTTGAGAATTCATTTTGAGTTGAAAAGGAGCTGAGCCATCAATGTCAAGTCCAGGTCCCCAGTGTCTGTGTCTGTGCAGCCCCAATCCCACTCCAGGACTTACTCATTCTGACCACAGCTCATTGCAGGATAATTCTTTTTCCATGGTTTCCAACTTTGTCTTCTTGACAATTCCTACATTTTATTTGATTCTAAATAATAACAAGTTCTATTTTGCCCAAAAAATCACCCTGAAGGGTGAATTCCTTATATTTTTGTGGTTTGCTTCAGCTCTGTGTCCTCTTGATGCTCGGCACAGAGTCCTTCACCCTGTTTCAGGATCAATATTGTTGTATAATAGAATTAATGAAGGCACTTTCACCATCAGTTTCTGCCTCCCAAACGTGAACTTGCACATGGCTTGATTTCTAAATTAAAAAAAAAACCAAACAACAGAAGTTATTTGAATTAAGACTATAGGAAAGATAGTTTAAAGAGGTTGTGCATGAATGAAGGATTTTTTAATTTCTTAAAAAGAAAATCTTGAATTGATTCCAGTTGAATTGACTGTTTCATCCTGAGATATTTATAGATCAATTACATGAGGTAAGTTTTTGGGTCAATATTACAATGCAAAAGGATAAGCTAGGCTGAAATGTATATATTTTAAACTGTGTGATGTGCATGCTAAGCTCTCTATTTTTAATAGTTTATTTCAGCTGGACAGTAACCTATCCTGGAGCCAGCATGGAGGTCTAAGATAAAAAGAATCTTGGGAGAGAAATAAGTCAGAATGCCAAAAATAATTCTTTGCAACTGGTTTTTCATTATTTAATCAGTTGCTACCTAGATTTAAAACCCCAACAGGAAACAAGTGTAACATAAGTTATGTTAATATATATTGCCCCATTAATGTGCTTTAAATAACATGAGACAACTTTTATATGGGCTATCTATGAATAAAATTAATATGAGATTTTATTTACAAGGAAGAATTAATCTGGAGGTGAATCAAACAAAAGACTAGGAAAAAAACCACAGTTGTGTGTTGAATATAAATACAAAGAAAATTATGTGAGAAATAACAAAGACTTATTCTCTTTGTTATATATTAAAGCAGAATGCCAGACTGAATAAGATTTTCACTTTTCAAAGCAGAAACTTGTAAAAAAAATAGAAATAGGTGCAGTTGAAGATGGAGCTTTGAAACATAGATAATTAATAATATAGTTAAAATGAGGCTTTAAAAACACATTTAATGGTTGGGCAGTTTGGAGGATTCATTCTCCTTTCTGTTCATAAACCAGAAAAAAATCTAAATGCATTTAAATTATACTTTTTACAAGTTTCTCAGACATATGAATCTATAAGAAAGTACCTCAAATATATCTACAGAGCTTGATATATGCCACAAATATCTGTGATGTGGTGTGAGGTGCACACAATCTCTTTTCCTGTTTGTACCATGACAGGAGACTCGCACAAGTCCTTCAAAGATGGTTTCAAATTTAAACTTTTTGGGAAATTTTTTACAAATATTTAAAGACTCAAGCCACAATGCTCTCTGAACACCATACTAAATATTATAGATACAGCCAGAGCTCAAGTTTCACTGAATGAGTGAAAATGAATTCATGTTCCTGAGCAGCAATACCTGAATCAAACAATTTTGGGGTTGTTATTTTTTTCCCAAATAATTTTTGGCTTTAAAAAAATCTGGAAATTAATAGAAGCATTGTTGAAGAGGTATCAAAACTAGAACAGAGGGATTGAAGAGTCCTTTCTTTTTAAGCAGTTGGGTACTAAAGGGGGAAAAAAAAAAAGGCAGTAGCAGACTGGTTTAGGAAAAAACCCAGCCCAATAGAGGTAAGAATCAGAAAACCAATGGTGGGGAAAGATTGCAAAGAGCATTCTCTGAGCCAGTGTTTTGTTCTGCTCCACTTTCTGTGGACAGATTGAAATGGATTGTTAATGTTATGGAGAGAGGAATTGCACCACGCTCTGTGTCATTACAGCAACGGCGGCATCTGCACGTCCCGGCTGGAGCCAGGGTTGCCAGCAACACCAGAAATTTGGGAATTCTGGAGGCATCACATCCCCCCACTGGGCAGCCACTGGACCAACAGGAGAGTGAAATATCAGCTGAAATATCAGAGAGAATAACCTTGGAGAATAACCCAGTAACCTTGGCATGAACCGCTGCATTTCCAGTGAAATGGAATAAACAAAACCAGGTTGGTGGCTCAAGGTTTCTAATTCCAAAAGAGCAGACTGAGAAATTACAGAAACTAATTAGTGGAGTCAATGTGATTGAAGTGCCAGGGGACTAAGTGTGAAGGAGCTTTGGAATCTGGAGTCAAGGCTTCAAAATCTGTTTGAAGTGCACCACAAACAAGGAGGCAGCAATTTACAGAAAATGGAAGTGGGTCTTCAACATTTGCTTAAAACCCAAATGATCTAGAAGGCAGCCAACAGCCAAAAGGTGAAATGGAGCTAATTTTCAGAAAGGTCTTAGAATGGTAAAGGTGTAACGGTTCTCCCACAAAATCAGGCCAAATTATACAAAGGACATTTCGGTTAGGGGAAATCAGCCGCAAAAAGTAGAATGAAAGAAATTCATTTGATGAAGCAGATTTTTACAATAAATATGATTTTCTAAATGCAGCACCCAAATTGTTATGTTTTGAACCTGATTTTAATAAGAATAATGAGGTTATCCAAGGCCTGTTAGTGGCAGGTTTGAGTGATCTGTGCCTTTCTGGCCTCAGAACAGCACTAGATCTGTCTTTCTGCCTCCCATAAATGTAGAGCTGTAACATTCAGACAAATAAACTCCTGGGTAGTCAGAGCAAACAAAACAAATTCAGATATTTCTACAGATTATTTTTACAGTAAAAGAACAGCTGTTGGAGAGATTCGTGATGTGCTTCACATATCTTTAATGACAATAAGATGAATTTTTTTGTTTACCACTCTATCATTTATAAAGAGTTTTTAAATTTGATTACAAACATTTTAACAAGTCTTTCCTTCAGAGAGGGTCCCATCCCTTAAATTTTTCTCTGGTATCTCTGTAAGTGTAAAACTTGATGGTTTTGGAAGTTACCATGTTAGAAATAAGGCAGCTTAACCATGAATTCTGTATTGTAGGATGTGAATTCATATCCTACTTACCTTGTCTTTACAACATGTGATGAGTAATATATATTTTGGCATATGTATGTTAATCATAAAGCTAAGCTTTTAGGATCTGTTTTAGTATCTTTTACAGTTTTGTGGATTCCCCCTTATGTAACCAGCTGGTTTTTAGGGGTGCATTTTCTCCAGATTTACAGCCAGAGCAGTGGAGTTGTCAGGAGCAGCTGTCACTGCAGTCCTTATGGAAGCTGTGAAACATCCTCGTGTATCAGGTATGAGAGGAATCGTTGATAATTTGAAATTTTAATATTTTAAAGCAGTATATTAGGTCACACATTATTTAAAGCACTCAGATTTGTCACATTCCTGCCTTTTTTTCTGCTGCTTCTGAGCTCCCAAATCCTGCAGCTGCTGCTGGCAAACCCTTCCTGCTCCACAGCACCCTGGGCTTGGCTGCTCCACCTCCAGCTCAGAGATCACCAAAAGCCTTGATTCCTTCCAAAGAAGGAATCCTTCTATTTAAAGACAGAAAAAAAAAAAGAAAAATCAGCCCAGTGATTAGCTGGAGAAACCATAATGTGGTTAAATCCAAGGAATTCTACAGCGAGGCAAAAAGAGACACTGATATTTCAGTTCAGAGCGAGATACAACCATTCCTCTCCAATTCTGGCACAGAAGCTCTTTTTAGCCTTACTTAACAACAATGTTTATTAGCATATTCAGGGACTAATTATTATCTGAATTATAATAATTATTATTATATAGTCCAGACATGTTGGAAGATTTTATTTAAAATTTAAGAAAATGTAAAAGTCTGAATTACAAGGGGCACCTGTAACTGAGTTTTCCGCAGTGGAAGTGATGAGTAAATTAGTTTCTGATCCTGAAACTTTGTTTGGATGTGTTGACTCTACAGAGACTTGGTTTACTTGAGGCACAGTAAGTCCTCAGTGCTGCACAGAAGTCTTTTAAAGCCTGGGATCTTACCTTGACATCTTTAGTGGTCCCAAATTCTCCAGGCACCAGGTGACTGCAAAGAAATCCTTCCTTGTTTGTTTCTTTTCCTGCTTCTCAAGAATAAATAAAATAACTCTGGCTTTTTGCTCCCAAATGGAATTTGGAAGACATTTAAGTTTTTTCATGCTTGATTTTCTTAATTGGGATTGGCTTCTGTTTAAAAAGATAGTTCTGCTAAACAGTTATGATAATTCTGTTACTGAAGATGGACAGTGAATTTAAGAACTGTGCTGATGATACTGATAAAAATTAAAAGGTAATATTTTTAATGAATTCCATTAATTAAAGGCTTTCAAGAAATTTGAATTTTTTACTATTGCAGAAGATTTTTAAAGTCATTTATACACAAGAATAAAAGGTGCTATTAAGGAAAACTTCTTACGTAGGAAACCACAGCTTAGAATGCAGAAAATTATTCAGCAAAATCACTCCCATTTCTGTGAAGTGTTCATTGCGTGGGCAAAATAAGCAGAAAATTATTAAACAGTCCCTGGTATTTGGGGAAGTGCTTTGGGATCATGAGATAAAGACAACCAAGAGCTCCCATTTATTTTAGCAGCATTCTTTTTAACTATTTCCTATTGTTCTTCAAGCTGTGTTTGAGCTGGGCCCTGTGGATCCCTTCCCAAGCAGAGCCTTTTCCCTGCTGTGGTGGATGCAAAGCCCAGGTAAATATTCAGCTGTGGACAAACCAGGCACAGAACCCAGCAACTACGTTTGGTTTATTTGTGTCCTTTCAACTCATGAAGGAAAAATTCCTCTGAAAGAAATTAATGTTTCATCTAGAAAATTACCTTGAGTCCTCACACAAGCCAACAACCCAGGGCCTCCAAATTTAGTGCAAATGTTTCCAGCCAGGTGAATATTTTTCTTAGAATATTGATTAAACTCTTCTATAAAACGTTGATTTATTAAGGATTATCTGTCTTCTCAGATTTCTTAACACATATAATTTAAAATGTAGGATGTCCTTGTTCATGTTTGCAGAATAATAATTGCATATATTTGGCTAATTTTCAGTCTTTTTGTCCTAGTCTAACAAAAAACCTTTAATATTTCACTAGTATTTGAAAGAATATTGGTCTGTAGGGGAAAAAAAATCAAGGTTGGACAGTGGCTTTAGCCATTATTAATCAAATGATTATTTATTGCTTTAATTAGGAGAGAATAGGAAGGTCTAGAACTGTAGTTTTTGAAAATGGGATTATTCTCCCACTTCCTGCTGGGGCAGGAGTCAAACACCCCAGGACTGTGGGACTGCTGCTATTGTAGCTTTTGTCTTAATGGTAGCACTGAATGCTTTATGGGCTGCAATGCAATCTGCCTGTGAATAATAAATCACTGTTCTTTCAGTGCCAGCTCTGACCTTTTCTGACTGAAATTGTAACACATCACCATAAAATAACGTCCATGTGATGGAGAATCACCTGCCCGGGGAAGAGTGGTGCTACACAGGGATCCTTAAAGAGCTGGCTGGCTCTGAGCAGGTACAAATGGGTGACACCAACCTGACAAACTGGCCTGGACAAGCAGCAATAAATCTGTGTTTTCAACAGTGCAGCTTCTGGAAATCTCTCAAGATACAAAGGAGCAGGGGTGTGATGAGCATTCTCGCACGTGGTGAGCACTCTCTAAGGTAAACCCTCGAGGTTCTCCTCAAGGAAATGCTGATGCATTGATATAAGTCAGTATAAACATTGAAATGAGGCCTGTCTTTAGAGATATTGATCTTGTTTTCAGATTAACTGGTTTGGAAAGCTCTCTACTCACAGCAGATTTTTTTTTTTTTTTAAGTAATGAAATGTATTCCGGGCACTTCCTGATTTCATTCTTTGCTCTGAAAAATTATTAGATTTTCATACAATTTTTATCCCCTTTGAACAGTACTGAGTATGTGAAGAAGTTCTTTGCCATTGGATTTCTTACTGTGGAATAGTTTATTCTCTTTATGAAATCTTTTGGTGTATGGATTTTCTACAAGGTAGTGACTGTAGTTGTTTTATTTATTGGAAATTTCAGATAACTATAGAAGTTCAAAGAAAGTACTTGAATTTAAAAAATAAATAGGAATTATACACATCTCTGTTGGATTCCCAAACTTATTCTACGATATTCCATTT
This sequence comes from Motacilla alba alba, assembly GCF_015832195.1. Lineage (NCBI taxonomy): Eukaryota > Metazoa > Chordata > Aves > Passeriformes > Motacillidae > Motacilla > Motacilla alba. The sequence goes on from NC_052045.1 coordinate 3,446,472, forward strand.
ACCCTTCCACCCATGTGTGAATATATACATAGATTTAAAAATACTGCATATAGTATGAAAAAAAAAATTCTGCCTTTCTTCCACGTGTGTTATTAGTAGTTTCTGACATTTAAAGCACAGTCATTTAGTTCTCTGTGCACGTTCCTAACTGCTAAATATGATTTTTATAAAATATCTATGACTTGGAGAACTCACATGTATGAGTTATGAAAAGCAGCACAGGGAAATTTTTCCTTTCCTTTTCTCCCCACTCCATCATGTCATGCTTGCAGTTAACCTTTACTTATTTAATCCTACTTTAACCATAATTGCATATTCTCTACTCTATTCATTTGGCATCGTTCAATTTTTGTGTGATCTTCCCATTTTTGCAGTATTGGAAAGTAATCTAACCAAAGTTTCAAATGTTTCTTCTGCTCGCATTATGACACAAGAATAAAAAATATCACCAAGGAAACGGGAGACTTCAGAGACAATTTATTCTTTTAAGTCAGACCAAAGTTTAATTTAGATGAAAATCCTGGAAGACATAATTCCTCACAAAGTCAGTAATGTTCTTCTCATTATCTGGTAATGATAGTCTAATTCTATCAAAAGGAATTTTTAATAATATAGCTGCATGTCTGAAACTTAACAATTGAGAATGAAGATGACACTATCCAAAAGCTTAAGAAAACACATTAACTGAAGCTAGAATAAATCACCAACAAAGAACATTGTCATTTTCTCAGCTAATATTTCACCCTTCTAGCCTCATCCCAATATAGCTTTTACATTTTTAGGTAGTGGCATGTAAGTGATGGGCACATCCAAGCACACAGAAGGGCACTGGAGGTCATCTTTAGAAGTTTCCTTCAACTTCTGATGCTCTTCCTTGTCTTCTTTGTAGCCATCAAGTGCCATTCTGCTTTTCTGTGCAGCTGTGCCATATTAAATCCTGTGGTAATAAGAATAAGATCCAATTTCTGGATTTGTACATTGTCCATCCTGCTGTGTCTCCCAGGTCACTGCAGCTGCTTGGTGACTGATTAAACCACACGAGGATCGTCACAGCTCACCACCTGCAGAGCACACTTCAGGGGCCACAATTTAAAAAGCTTTACTCTGAACTTGTGTTTAGAATATGGATCTTTATCCATATTCTAATACTTCACAAAGGAATCCAAAGTTTAGTCTTGCAAATTCCCTTGCAGCTCAAACGTGACCAGATTTCAAAACTTTTGGTTTCTATTCCAGCTTATTAATTTCTATCATTAACTGCATTCCTAGGGTATGAAGTTTCAGCCTGAGTTATAAAAAATTTGTTACTCTCTAAGTGCTAAAATACACTTGGAGAAACAGGGAAATATATTAAATCTTTCATCTTCAGACTATTAAAACAGTATTTGTATTTTAGCATTTTACCTCTTACTATTATTTTTCCTTTCTTGCCAGCAAAATATGGCAAAGAAGTTCTTGTTCTTATATTCTTTTTGATTATTCTTCCATACATTGAGTTAATAGGAAAAAGGCTGAAAGTTAACTTTTCATTTTACATTCTTTTAATAAAGAAAATAAATTTTGTGATTCATTTTATGGGCCCTTAATAGTGTTATGCATATTGGCTGCAGCTCAGCGTCAGAAGAATTTTCTGTAGAATCACAGAAATTTCACCTTAGACTTTAACCCATGATAAGCAGATTCTAACAGTATTCATTCTAAAGATTGACTTCATCTTAACTTTGCACAATACCATGCCAGCAAAATTAAACATAAATTTCTACCAAGTCATTTGACTTTTTTGTTGTATTATCCTGACCATATAAATCTAAATTTTGTTTGCCAGTAATGCAATCAACATCCATCCATCCATCCATCCCCTGCATGATTTAAATACCTCTCAGACATCTTTTCACAAAGTGTCTGTATCCTACTGCAAGTGGAATACTCAGCCTCTTGAGAACATGTGTCCCTTGCTTTAGAAATGGCATAATCAGAAGTAAGAGGAAAAAAAAGAAGAGTTTATTGTAATAATGACAGCACTTCTTAATAAGTATTTTGCAGATTGGTAGATTTCTGTGGTTGTGATAACTCTTCTCATATTCTTGTCTCAAGAAGTCTTTGCTTGATCACAGAATAATTCATGAAAGAACTCATGAGAGACGAACCACACATCTCTGAAAGGCTGCAGCCTAAACATCTGCTGGAGCCTGTAAATTCAACTAAAACCTGCAGGACTGATGCTGCAGTCCTTTCCCTTTATAAATTCTTATTTTCCAACAAGTTTCTGGATCATGGCTGAAACACTGCATCTGTACTTACACAGAAAATACCGTGGGTGTCTGGCAGGTTTCCAAGCTGTTTATGAGAGAGCAATGCTCAGAGGAAGATGTGAAAAATGGTCCAGTGGAAGGAAAGATCCTTGATTGCAGTTTATACACAAACTTTCAAGAGGTGAAATTCTAAACCAAATATTGAATGGTGAAGCATGACCTGCCTGTGTGTTGACTGTAGTGTTGTTTCACTGGATATATTAGTTAGTTTGCAGTGTTAGTTCCTGTATGTATTTATGAAACAGTTAGCCATGACTGAATATTTGTAAGAACATAAGAAATCCAAAAAATGTGATAAGGAAAAAACCCTGAAATTTATTGGAAAAAAATCAAACATGACATAATTTTGGGGTTTTTTTACATGCTGTTCACCCTAATATGGAGTGATCTATTCCAGTTCTAAGTTAGGAACAGTGGGTGAGATTTACCAATTAGTGCATTTTTTGTTCTTTTCATAGGAAAATGTGCCTTGGTCTTGGAGTGCATATCCCAAAGAACAATGTCTCACATTTGTAGCTGGGAGTTGATTTTATACAACGTGGAGTTCCTCATAAGTTCATTACCCTGTCTTAAATCAGCTCCTGAGAGAGGTGCCTTGGTGAAGGAGCTTCTACAGTTCCTACACTACAGATCTGTTTCCTCACATATAAAAACAAATGCCATGTAGTTTTGGCACTCTTTGCTGTCATACACAGTGCAAGGACCTTTTCTGCTATAAAATATTCATTCTGGTTAACTTCTGACAAATAATACACAGACTGAAATATCCAGCTATGGAAATAATCCAAGCAGCGACCTGGAAGGAGGCTTTGTTCTCAATCCCTCTGTCCTTTGCTTGAGCAGAAGTGATACTAACTCGAGAAATATCGCTTGTTTAAAGCTGTGAAAGTAGAATTAGGAGTGTGCAGACTTCTTGTGGCAAAACTGGGCCATATTTCTTCCTGCAACATTATGAATGTCTGAGCCAGTTGAACTGAACAGGGTTATCTGAGGGGACAGCCGAGATGATGATCATGGGGAAAGCAATCAGAGAGATTTCCAAACATCCTTGATTAGTAGAGGGCAAATACATTTTAAAGGACATAAATCTAAGAGGAAGTTGTTGTGAAATGGAAAACTGCCTCGGTAGCAAGAGGCTTGGAAAATCAAGTTTGGATTTGTTATAGTTAAAAGCCCTGAGGCTCTCTGCCTAACACACATATGATATGGAGAAACCTAACAGATGCTTCACTGAGGGACTGGAATGTAAATCAGTGCAGGAGCATTAATCTGTGCAGAGCTGAGCGTGGTATTATTCAGAGGAAAAACTTCTGAATTAGAGAAGTTAAGAAAATGTGATTTTCCACTCATTCTGCTGTGAATTGCATGAGGTTTTATAGCAAAAAAAACAGTTCCAGGGGAAGTTTTCTTTGTTATCATTATATCTGTGTGTAAATGGCATTGATTCAGTACATTCCAATTGGATACAAGTAGTTTTTGTAAACATCTCTTCTAACTCTCCATTATTTGCTTAATCAGCCAGTTGTTTCCCTTTCTGTGAATGTAAGAAATAGAAATATATTTTAATGTGATGATTGACATCACATCAGCAATGGTTACCCTTCACTGCCTCAGAAACCTCTGTGCTCACAGGGCCCCAAGTGCAATTTCAGAGGATTTTCATTAAATATTAACACCCCTAAAAATCACTTACTGTAAAATTGCAGAGAAATAAAAATTTTAGATAAAATCAGCTCCATTGTTAAATCCTGAAAGTCATACATTAAAAAAGAAATTATACATTTCTATTTTTTTACTCTTCAGCCATGTTACAAACCCTACCTGTTGTCTTCTTTCGCTCTGCTTTCTGTTCTAGTTTCTAACAAAATAACTACAACTGTCACTGCCCTCAGCACTCAAAGTCCAGAAGTGTGAAAAAAAATTGCACTAGGATCTGGTATATTTTGAGGCCTGTTAGTGTTTCTGGTAGCATGTCTAAGAAATTGTACTGTTCTTTTCACCCATTGCTGGGAACTCTATATTTATTCTCAGCATCATCTGTTCAGTGTCTCCTCCTTTTCATTTAAGTTAGATTCTCTTCCTTAAGTTCATCTTTTAAATTAGATTATGAAAAGCAATGTGTGTGTTTTAGCCTTGCTTTCAGAAATGTGTTTTAATTCCAAAATGTGGATAAGGTTTGTAGATTTTAAAAAGCTGCTGTTTTGTTTTGTTTTTTTCTTTTGTTTTGTTCCAAAATTTTTAATATAATTAGAAAAGAGTGGGTTGATAAACTTGTTTCTGCACCGTTTTCATTTTTTCTTTGATTGAATTGCTTTTTCATGGTATTATGCTGCACAAAATATTTCAGAATTGGCTACAGTGAGTCATTTTGAGGTATAGTAACACTAGAAATGGGAAATTAATGGCTAAAATAATATACATTCAACACTTTTGCTTAAGGGTGCAATGACAAGAGGAAAGGTTAAGATGGAAGCATCTAAATGAAAATGCATGAGTTCCACAGCTTCCTGGAAAAGAATGCCAACAGAATATCAAAAGCTTCCTTTTAATTTTTTTAAAAGATTGTGTGTATTTCTATCTAATTTTATATCATTAGTTTAGAATTAGGAAAAACCTTCATAAAAATACCACTGGGGTTTTTTTTTCTTGCTTGAGGTTAGAATTGGAATCTTTTGCTTTGACCTTTTAAAATATGTTCCTCTTTATGTTTCTGTTTAGATTTAATATTCTCTTGAGCAATACCTAAAAGATGTTCATTCGTCTAAAATATACCCATCAAAATGCACACCTCATTAGCACTTCTTGTCTTTGTCATATCTTAATCAGTAGAATTAGCTTATAAAATGTTTGAGGGCTGAAGAGTTTTCATTTGTTCAATTCGCAGAAAGGTGGTTTCTTTTAACAATCAAATTAACAACATGATACAAGATTGTGAAATTGAGTATAAATTTCAGACAAGAATTTGTGCTTTAAAAAAGGCTGGGTAGGAGGAAATGTCATAGCAGAACACCAGGCATGTTTAGAAAGAGAGGCAAATCTAGGTTGGGAGGCATCTCTGGAGCCCATCTGGTCCAACCTTCTGTTGAAAGGTTATCCCTGTCAGGCTGAGGCAGGGATATTTCCAGCAAGGAACACTCCACCACTCCTCTGTAACTTATTCCAGGATTGTTGTTGATACTTGCAATGAACTGGTTTCTTATTCCAGACCAATATTTCCCCTGAAGCAGCTGAAGTCCATTTCCTCTTGTCCTCCATCACTTCTGGAATTCCCTCTTGGGCACTGGCAGTTTGGGATTGGATTTGGCCTTCTCTGCTCTTGGATGAACAAAAATTCCTTCATCCTCCTTTCACCTGCCGAGCCCTCCTAAAGTTTGGTTATCTTGGTGTGTCCCTGCTGCACCTTTTCCATGGTTTATTGTCTGCTTGAAAGTGGGGGATCAGAGCTGGACAAAGTATTCCAGGTGTGGCCTGGCAAGTGTCAAATGGGTTGGAATGATCACATTCCCTGATTTTTGGGGCTTTTCTCTTGCTGATGTAACCCAAGGTGCTGCGAACAGCCCAGCCTGACAGGGCATATTTCTGGTCATGTTCATAATTCAAAAAAATCCCAAACTAAAACCAAATGTCCAATAGCAATGACATCTTGCTTTCTCACGTCCTACAAGGTACCCTGTCCTACAAGGTGCCTCCAGGCCTGCCTTTGGAGACATAACATTTCCTTCTCTATGAAAAAAATCCAATTTATCTTTGTAAACCCAGCTGAAGGCTTTAATTGAAAAAAGCAATACATCTCAGAATATGGTATTTATATAGTACTTGATAATTAACACTACATGCCATTGGATTTTTTTTTTTGGGTGAGGATTTTAAATCTCCTTTAGGAGTTGGCCAAAGAAAATGAAGATTTATTGATATAGTCTATTTACCCCCTATTGTATGTAACCTTCACACAATAATCAATCCTGTTAGGACTATGGATCCTGAGTCTACCACTCAAAGGTCAAAAGTGAGAAAAATTGATCATCTGTTGTATACCTGTATATCAAGATATATAGTCTTTCTTCAAGATGCCTCTCGTTAGCATTTCTAGAATAACATTCTTCTAATAGAGTTTTGTCAGCTGAAGTTTAATATCCAAACTTTTGCCCCAGAATTATACCAGAATTTGAAAATTACAGTTGGAAATCACAGCAAGCCTATTTTTACTATGAGAAGAACCTGTTAGTTACAGAAAGAGAAATCAACCATTATGTCATTTGGAAGTTTTTACAATTAAAAGTTTTATTCCTAGAGGAACTGAAAGACAATTAAATGAAATGCTAACAACAAATTAAATGCTTTATAGGTCAGTCATCCCATTAGGTCTCTTTAGGGAAGCTGTTCTCATATAAAGCATGCCATAACCTATTTGCATAATGATTCTATCTTAACTGTGCCTTCTGCTCTTTTATGGTGTGTTGTTTATCCTAGTGCAGGGCTGATATAGTGGAATTGCAAAGAAAGTAAAAGCTGCTATTTATGGCAGGCAAAACACTGCACCATCCAGATCTATTATGCAGGACAGTACCCAAACTGCAAATATGATTTAACACGCAGAGACATCATTCTGCCCTCATTGCAGTGGCTTAATTGTTTGAATTATATATACAGTGTTACCATCATTGTTTTTATAAGATTATCCACACAAAAGCAGTTCCAGCCAGTGTGGGGAAGCTTGTGAAAGAAAACACAAGGTTGCTGAAGACACTGCTAATGGTCTGGGCTTCTTGGAAAAAGCAAACCCCTTTCCTAGGGGGGAAAAACCACTTCTGAGAAACGCTCATCTCTGAATCACACTGAGACAAACATTCTTTCAAAATTTTGAGGGAAAGAAATGTAATTGAATGAGTCTTGATTTCTGGCTTTGGATTTATAGTCCAGTTGTTTATAAGATTGGCTGTCTCCATGGGCAGAAAGTGAATAGCTAAAAATCTTGGTATGGAGTTGGAAAGCTGTCTTTTATTAACTTATTTTTTAAAAATTTTGACTATACTGTTTCAAAATGTAGGGGAAAAACATAAACAATTCTATTGGTAGCATTTGAACTCACAGCAGTCTCAATTTACTTGATCTGCTGTAGGGAGTTTCTAAAGCTTATTTTCCTGAAACCTGATTTTGTCCCTCTGGTTTGGTGCATCCTCAGAAAATTCATACAGAGTCTGAAAGTGCAAAGTGTCTTTGTTTCACTGTCTGAAACAGGACTTCTTGGATCTTAACAATATCAGTTGCAGTGGAAGGCACTGGAGGCCTATTTTGCAGGCTGCAGGAGGAATTGCTGTGATAAAGCCATGGGATCAAAAGCCCTTAGGGACACAAACAACAGCTCCTTGCAGTTTGCCATCTTTAACCAATTAACTGCAGAGTCAGTCAATTGTCAGTTCCAACACAGGGCCAGGGATTCAAGAGCAGGGCTGAACCTCTGCTGTCAGTGGCAGATAACCACAGACAGGTTTATTTATCATCAAGGCACACACCCTTTGTAGCAGACTGTCCTAACAAGCTCTCACGGCGCTATGGACTGCCCTGCAGCAGAACTTCCATCTAGGTTTCCACTCATGTTCAAACCTTTTAAGTATCTGACTAATTCCTGAGAAAGTGCTGCCTTGCCCTTTGGGAGCTCAAAGAGAGTGGTGGAGTTTTCAAAAAGACCAGGTGCTCAGGAGTTCACAGCAGTTTCAAAAGTAGATATCAGGTGAAGACTCTTAATGGGTGTCTTTACCCTGGTGAAGACTCTTAGATTGCTAAAAAAGAGAATATTAAATCTTCTTTGTGCATCGCATTGTGGTTAGCTTTTCTGCTCTTGTGCTGATGCAATGGAATTTAGACTCTACAAGAAAGGCAGTTTTAAACTCTATTCTGGCATATGCTGCAAAATTTTATCTCAAGTATCTTGGCCCTGCAGTTGGTAGTACTGAGATATGTCACTTTTTGTCACACTGCCCTGGATTCTGTGCCAGGACCAGTGCTGATCACATGATTAGACTGATCCTGATGGTTTTACTAATGAAGGCTCTGGATTTTGTTCCTTAGGGAAGTCTTTCCCTGGATATGAACCTCTCCTGCTGCTGGCATGAAGCCTTGTTTCTCTTTTCCAGGCCTTCTTGAGATTATGTTGTCCACACTACAGCCAAGCACAAGTCAGTATCAGTTCCAGTTGGAAAACTCCAAGACTGGATGCAGAAGTACCAGGCACAGCCAATGTCTCTGTTGCTGTTAGCCAAAACACAAATCTATATATATTTTGCCTGAGAAGTACCAGAATTTGGATTTGTCTCTGTACAAAACTCTGGAAGGTGAGAATTACATTTTACACTTTGCTTTAATGAATTATTTCCTTCCAACGAAATGTGTATTTCTCAGCAGGAGTATGACACTAAATGTCATGAAAATGAATTAAGCAATTTCCTCCAGAGACCTGAAATAACTTCCTTCTGCTACTAAGGAATTTCAAGGAACATCCTCTGGTGGACCTCAGCAAATTAAAAAGATCACATCTGCTGTTCTGGTGTCTCAGACCTTCTTCCTCTTAACATTTATTCAGTATTTACTTTTCCTTCTCATAGCATGCAGATGTTTGCTATCATTTTAGCTTTGGAAGAAAGTAAATCATGACTCTTTGTAGAATTAAAGACATGATCTGTGGATGAGAACAGTGGATATATCTAAGGTGAAATGAGTGGGGATTCAGTCTCCTGTAGGTAGTGAACTTTGCTTCAAGTGCATCAAAATGAGGCTTTCCTTAATTCTTTATCTTGGCATTCCTGAAATAGGTCTTGAGGCTTTATAGGTACCTCCCTGCTGTGGTCCAAACTGTTAAGTAGTGAAAGGAGCATCTCACCTGCTTTTAAATGTCTCCAGAGATGGAAAGTCCTGCATCCTGTAACCCTTCCATCTGCCAGGGCTGAGCCAGGCATTGTTTTCCCCATTTTCTCTAGAATTCCAGAACATGACCCATTATGTTCTGATTTCCTGGGTGGTGCTGAGTGTCCAGAGGTTTAAATAATTTCAGAAATGTTTACGTTCTAGGGCAGTGTTACATTTGATCCACTTTCTCTCAGGGGATTTCACGTGGGGTTCTTTATGAAAGAAAATTGTGGAAAATGGGGAGGGCCTCACCAGACCAGGAAATAAAGTTGTATTTATTGGACTGCCATGTTTCTCATCACCCTGCCCCAATAAACCTTAAGCTTCTGATGCAACATTTTCTCTCTGCATCATGGAAAGTTGTGGAGAAAACTCTCATTTTAGTCTGACAAATTACGATCAGTGAGGGAAGAATGCTCTTTGTGGTCACCTACTTGTGCTATTCAGGATAGACGGGAAATATCAAAGAGAAAATATTAAGAAGTAAATTAGAAGCATAGTTTCAAAAAAACCTCTTTTACTTACCCAATATCTAATTGTTCACCATTCTTTTATCTTCCCTAAATCCAGTATCCTTTGTGCCACTGTATTGTTGCATATTTATTGAACTACTTTTGATTTTTTTTTTTTTTCTGTGTGAGTTCTCATACATAAAACCCTTGATTTTACTGAGGTAAGAAATAAAGGGCAAAAGAGGAAGAGAAATTTACATATAAAGCACAGTCTGGGGCACATTCTACTAGATTATGTGTCTTCAAAGGCTTTCTCTGGAAGTATATTACAAACAAGATTTCTTCCAAGTTAGAGAGATCCAATGTACATAAATTTTCTACAGCCAATTTAAAACAAGGGATGCTGCTTGAAGCTGTATTTTATCTACAATAATATTCTGGAGAATTATTATTGCAAAATCATATCAGGATTGGTATAAACAGCCAATAGGTTTAAAAATGGATTGTCTAGCAATTAATTATTTCCAGAGCATCTCTGTAGCAGTACCTGACACCAAACAAAGTTCAAGCGTGAGGTACCAGTACAGAATTATGTCTAAATGCTTGAATTTACTGAATCTGAAGCCAGAAATTTGTGTTGACACCTTAGAAGTTTGTTACATTATGGCTGGTACTACAAAGAGAAGGTTCTGCCAGGTTTTTTGATTCATTGTTATTAACACTTAGCACTCAAAGCAGCACATAAAAACACCAGGCCAAATGTTCCAGATTCTCAACGCTTTCCTCTGTTGATATCAGCAATGCCTTCCCAGTTTTAACACACTTCATTAATGAACACCCCATGCCAGATGTGTCCCTGTTTAAATGCCTAAAAATAACTCTTTAAGTTGTTCCCTGGCAAATGCTAAGCTGACATAAAGATGAGCTTATGGCAATAATTATATGGCTGCCTTTAAGGTTTATGTTGCACTTGCAATTGAACACACAATTTGGGATTTTTACACTGAGAATGGTCTTGAGGCTACTACTTAGGAATGGGAGAGAAAAGTTACAATAGAAAGGCAAAGGCATATAATTAATTTTGTCTAAGAGTTATACTTAAAGCAGTGAACAGACGGACAGATTTTAAATCTGGAAATCCTATCACTTGCCAGCTGTAGCATGTCACTTATAACATGTCTCCCTCAAACAGAGAAAAATTCCACTTGAAATGTTGGCTGGTACCAGGAATATTTTGCCAGTTCTTTTACTGTTACAGAAAGAGTAATTGCTGTTTCTCGCAGAATAATATGTAGGATGAGGGAGAAGTTGATATTTAAGATTTTAGTCAGAGGAAGAGAGAGAAATATGACAAAGATTAAGATAAAACCTTACAGAAACTTTGTCCTGATGATTCGTTTAACACACAATGTCCTGATGCTTATTTCCACTCTTCATATTCCTTTCTTTGTTGCCAAGGAGGTATAATTGGAGTATATCCAATCCTTAAAAAGATTTGGGATGGAACTGTAATTCTGAATTTCATCTTGTGACAACAACAACGATGTTGGTAGTGGTTACATTGAGTTACTTCTTACAGCCTATCATTCATTTCAATGTAAGTTTTTCAAGTTATTTTATATGGTCTGTTGCCCAAAAACTCTCCTTGCACATGCTTCCTATTAGCTTCCATAGAAGAGAAGGTCAATCCATTTGTTCGTTCTCTGAAGAAAATATTACTGTAAGTGCCAGAGATCTTAATTCATTGTTGAATAATTGTAAAGATTTATTATGACAAGCATAGTTGTAGAGATGATCCAGGCTGTTGTCTCTTTGAAATAAGAATGAGAAACAAGTGTTGAAAAAAATTCTCTCCATGTCTTTCATTAGATGAGAAAATGGGAAGAAACATCTGGAGCTGAGTGTGAATTCGAAGGTACGACCTGAAAATTCCCCTGTTGGCTCATTACACCCATTATCTGTCTTCATTTGCTGCCCTTTCTCAGCTGCATCATCCACGATTTCCTTCTGGACTGCTGTTATTCTCTGCTTCATTGGCTGCTAATGAGTTGAGATACAGAACAGCATGTCTTTTTTCTTTATTCTTTCCTAACGTTTACTGAGGGGCTGGAGGCTTGATTCATTTATTTATTTATTTTCCCTTCGTTATTTGAGAGGGAGAAGCAGAGAGAGGAAGATGGATGACATCCAGCTCAGCGCTCATGGATGTGACTGTGCTTCTAGTGGAGCTTTTGGTGGCAATGAAAATTACCTCGATTCTTTTAAATCTTAAAAATCTATTTGCTTCTCCCTCCAATGAATCTTTTTTTATGCAGAGCTCTATTATATACGGTCTCATGATTTAAGAATGATAATGAAGGTAAATGGAACTGTTCACTTTCAATCCCTGTTCTGATCTTGACTAGTATGGAGACTAATGATTCACAACTTCTCTGCACGTCCATTTCCAGACTGGCATTTTAGTTATTCATAAAAAAATATTATTTGGGGGAGGATTCTGTATAAGTGTGAGTCTTAATGTTCTGGTGGTTTGGATTTTATTCTTTGCTCTTTGTTTTTATTTACATTTTTTTTCCCTTCCCAATTGGATTCCCAAGGCAGGAAACAAGGAAGAAAGCAATTTTGAAGTGTGTCCTATGTTCTAGTCTCTCCAGAATTAAAATCTCAATAAGGAAATAAACTTTTACCAAATTGATTGGACTCTTTCTGCAGTTCAGTAGGTTCCTTTAGGTTCTACCAAAGTGATTCCTTAACTGGAAGCCTTGGTAATTCCCAACAACGACAAAATCATCAATGTGTAAAGGTAATTATTTTTTTAAACTACATAATTATATGATTGACCCTTCAAATAATCTGTAATTAACACTGACATTTCCTGGCTGGCATTGCAATTTGTGAAGTGTGTTTAAAGGTACCCCCATCACAGGTTATGAACCACACCAGCCTTTCAAAATTCATCAGCAAAACTGACTTTTTCTGTGAATACCGCTTGCAAATTTCTCCTCAGGTAAATAATTTATGGGCACATTTTTCCCTTCTATCCTTAAACTTCATATGGGATGAAATGATTTTTGAAACTGAGGTTTTCTCATGAAAGCCAATATTTATTACTATCTATTCCCTGTGTAGGAAGTGATGACATATAGATTCTATGGGGTTTATTTATTCACGTATTTGAATTTATATTTTGCTTTCCAGTAGTTGTGCATAGATGTAAATGTAAACCCAAACTTTGCAGGTGTCATATAATTGCCTAAAATAACAATTTCTGAGTCTGAGTGTGTTTTACTCCAAGCTTTTGCAATTCCCAGTGCTACATGGAAATATATTTATGCAAATCTCTTTGTCATCAAGCCTAGGACCCCAGCTGTGCATTCAGAGAGAATCTGTGATGTAAAATTCACCTTTAGGTAGAAAACCAGTATTTCTATTCACACCTGAAATCGGCCTTTTTTTATCGGTTTTATAGGCAATGAAGTTCTGTACTGTGTTTATGTCTTCTAAAATAATAACGAGGGAAGGTCTTGTCCAAGGTTGGCCAGCCTTGACCTGAACTTTGTGATGCGAGGTCACAATGAGATTTCTGCTCTCCTTTCTTTTGAGGTGCATTAGAAAAAAATTACAAGTACAATGTTGCAGCAGAACCCAGATGGCAAAGGAGCAGAACTTGGACTTGGAGAGGAACTTTGGGAAACTTCTTCCCCAGGTAGCAGCAAAATTTCTTTTATGAAAGACAAAAGAAATGAGGCAGAGAAGTCACTAACTAGAACAGATTTGACAGAGGTGTGGAATTGAGTTAAAATAAATTGAATAAAATCTGAACATGAATGCTAAGAAATAGGAAATTGTTATCATGGTGTCTGCTTAATTTACAGACTGGGGTATAGATGTGCAGCAGATCAGAAAAGGAGTTGTCTGGAAAAAATATGAAAGGCCAGGCTCAATAAAATATTTTAGAGGTAAAGTTTGAAATAATCATATTAAACCAAGTTGAAATGGCTGTAAATCTCTAAATAAAATGTATTTGCATAAAAATATGAGGACTAGTGTGCCGTGCTTCCATGGGCTTATCTAAATCTAACACATGTAAGCCCAGTTTAGAACCCTGTGCTTTTGACATCTGCACTTTTTATATCTCATCAGATTACTGGGAATGCAAATAAATAAATCCCTGTGCTTCTCCGAATAAAAGAATCAGGGAATTCAAAGATCACTGATTTGCCATTAATTCATAATGACTCCACAGAGTGCAGTGCAGGATTTATCAGGGACATGTCCTGCACTGGTGGTGAGCTCTGGATGCCTCACAGAGAAGGAAAACAATGAAAATAATTGCCTTGGGGAAATTATTCCTTTATTCTCTGCTTCCTTTTCAGGTCTATGCACAAAGCTATTTACTCAATAATAGTGGAACACAGTTTGGAATGTTCTGATGTTCCTATGAAAATTAGAAGGTTAAATAAGAGGAAGAAAAAGAAAATCATCGTAGGCCTTCCTTTAGGTAGAATTTCTGTTTCATTTTACTTTAATTCTGCCAGTTGCAATTTGTAATCAGCCTGTGGCTGTGCTGACAGGTCATGGCTGGATGCTTTCTCCAGAGCAGAGGGAAGCAAATATGGGACATGCTACAGCTAAAACAATAAAAATGCTCTCTAGGTCAGTCTGAGACAACTTTCAGAAATATCTAAAAGAAACTCATTACCCAAAACCAGACAGCACTGAGCTTAAAACATTATAGTTGAATATTAAAACTTAGCAGAATTTCAATACTACAATGTGATAATTTTCCATTTATCACATGGAATTTGCCATCAAATTTCCCATCATTTGCAGATGATGGCATTTTGCCATCAAATTGCCTTTATTTAATAAACAGTGCCACAATTCTGGCTTGTGTTTAGGATTTATGAGCTGGCTGTTTTTTTCTAAGAGGGCATCTAACAAATTTTGACACAGCCTTTTGATGCCCGCTGGTGAGAATGAAGATTAAAGTGGCTTTCCAGGAAAGATTTAATTTGATTTTATGCACTACAGTACATGTATGGAAGTAGCTACAAATGTCTTTGACTGTCCATAAATATGAACTGAAATTGAGGTTAATTTTCGTGAAATTTTTGAAAAGAAAGGTCCATCAAGTATCCTTTATGTCTGTAGAAAAGACTCTAAAAAAGAAGAAATGAACCTCCTAAGCTGTTTGGAAAGAGGAGAGCTCATCAAAAATTTGTGAGGATTATTAAAGCCATTGTGGTTAATTTGTTAAGTAAAAACATGAGTGGAATGAAAATATTTAAAGCAGGGATGATTGCCACTGTGTTTTTGCAGGGCTCCTCAGAAGAAAGGCACACGGGTTTAGGGATTCCCCCCCAGTCCATCTGTGTCTCACTCTCTCACTTATGGCTGAGATTGGCACCAAAATCCCGCCCAAATCTGTTTGTGAGGTGGAAATGAAGGGAAAAGCAGCTAAGGAAGGGTGTTTGGGCTGCTGGCAAGCACCAGGAGATGCAGATGAGAGGAGGGGAAGTGTTTCATGTTGTTCAAAGCAGCACAGATCTCTGTTTAGATGGGAGAGCCTCAGTTCTGCTTCCTGCCCTTGATAAGAGAGGAGCTCTTTGCTACCATGAAAATTTAATTAAAAAGCCCCTCTCAGTCTGAAAGGAAAAGTTTTTACACGAAGTTCCTTGCCTTCTCCAGTGCTGGGTTTGTGGCCATGAGAGATAAGTCATTACACGAGATCGGCTCCACCGTCATGGTTCTGCTCGTGGAGATAAAATTAAAAGTCCAATTAAACACAGCCAGGAGGCAGGAAAGAAGTGAAATAATTATCTTAGACTTCCTGTGCTTTCTAACTGAAATAAAAGAATGCACTGAGATTATCAATAATCTACCTAAAGTCAGTATATTAACAAAAGGAAGGAGATATAACCCCTTAGAAAGCAAACTCACAGGAAAAAGAAAATACCCAAAGGCATTAATGATAAGTTTTTCTACGGGAGAAAAAGGAGCAGTTTAACTTCTCTGCACATTGTTTTATCTCTCAGTCAAAGAACAGGTAATTAAATCAGTGTCTTCCACTCTGTTCAGATTTCCTTCAGCAATGTGTATTAGTGTGTTAAAAACAGTACTTTGCCTTGTCTCACTTGGAGAGTGAGTAGATAGTTTCAAATAGATCATTTCAAAGTTAAAGAATAATGGAATGTAAAATTATGAAGGAAAAATATAAATACATTTCAACCTGGCTTAGCAATGTGTTTGGAAACATTCATTTCAATGGGAAATATAAATCACACACGAAGAGAGAGCTGCAGTTAATAATAAAAGTTAATCATCATGAATATAATGGTAGTCAAAAAAAGAAATCTATTTTTTCCCAATCATAGAATCACTGCAGGTAACTTCTTTAAATCTGATTGTATATTTAAAAAAAAACCTAATTGTCCTTGGTTTTCAGTTTGGTCAAAGAAGATTTCGTAACTTTCTCATCCCTGGCTGTGTATAAATCAGCTTTCTTCAAAAACATGTCTGCCTTAATTTTAAAGATTTTCTGACTTTCCTGAATGCTATTCATATCTGCTAGGCTTACCTAGATAAATCAAATAAATAAGAATTCTATTTCCTTTCCAGATAAACTTGCTTTTGAATGGAATCAGTTTTCATGGTTTTTATGTGTAAGTTTTCTAAAATTCTCTCATCTTAACTAGATCTATGCAATTATTGTTTGTGTACAGACAAGAATATATTTAAAACCCAGTCAAACAATTCTGAAGTAAACTTTCATAATTTAATGTATTTTAGAAACACTGGATTTTGTAACATGGTAGAAAAATGCAATAGGGAGGCAGGTAAGAGCTCAGACATTAAAGATAAGAAACTACTGTCGTTTAATATTGATTAAATAAACACTACACATTGGAGAAGTTTATTTTTTAGGGTTTTTCTCTTCATATTTAAAGTAAATTAATTGTCACTTAGAAAACTAGATTTATTTCCTAGTCTGCTGCTCATTGCCTAACTTCCTTGTAAGAAACAAAACCTTTTTTCATGCTCTTCTTTAAAAAATTTGAACCAGATTTCTTCTGTAACAAGTTCACTTCTCTATTGAGAGTCAGTTTTCTCCTGGGGAA
This sequence comes from Motacilla alba alba, assembly GCF_015832195.1. NCBI lineage: Eukaryota > Metazoa > Chordata > Aves > Passeriformes > Motacillidae > Motacilla > Motacilla alba. The sequence continues at coordinate 3,463,260 of NC_052045.1, forward strand.
CTTTTTGGGTTGGTTTCCCAACAGCCACAAAAGGCTGAAAGTTTCTTCTTCTGTTCTAAAAAGGCTGTGGTTCATTTGTTTAAAAATGTCAGCAGTGTAAAGTAGCAAAAAATCCTAAAAATACAGCATTACTTAAAAGCAAGTGGCCTTAGAGAAAGGTTTGGATGGTCTTTTGGAAGCTCAATCTCTTGGAGTTTTTTTATTATAAAAAGTCATTTTACATTCATTCAGCCTCAGCTAATGGAATTTGTTTGTTTGTTCTTGTTTTTGCCAGTTAAATCTGTGATCTGTGACTTTTTTAATACTGACAGGAACACTTTTATTTTGTTTTTACACATTATCTCACTCTGTATTTTACTATCTCTGGACCTCAGCATCGTCACCTCACTTGAAGGCTTCCATTGAGTCCCAGGTCCCTTCTTGAGCCAGCCCTGGATCTTCCTGCTTCCCATGGAGTTGTCATCATGAGGCTCATTTCAATTTTCACAGATCTACTCACTGTTAATTAAATCTGAAATCCAGAGCACTCAAGCCTTTTATTTTCATATGCAGAAGGGAACGCTCTCATCACTATTTATCCTGGAAAATGAACAACTCTGAAAAAAGAGCCTAAGCAGCCAAAAATAATCTATATAAAATATGCATTGAGTCAGGAGGGGGAAGGAAATCAATAGAGTTCCTATAAATTCTGCTAGCCCAAGGGCATCAGTGACTTGCAGTGTAAGCCAACGTATTAAGTGCTTTGTTTTGACAATTTACTTATAAATAAATTTCTATTTTCTCATCCCTAGTGAAAGAGAGCTGAAAACTCCAGCTTGGCCGTGTGGATCTCCCCTTTAACCTCTGCCTGTTGTAGAGGTCCAAACCTGTGGCTGTTTCATGAATGCCTTCTTGCAGCATCTCTGGTTTGCTGCAAACCTGAAGGTACTTCCATGCAGGTGACATCAAAGTTATGGTAAATCAGGGTATAAGAAATGGAAGAGAAAATAATTACAAATAAATACAGTTTGTTCCAAAAAAATGGCACCAACAGATTTTGCACTTAAAATCAAGATTTGAAGCCTGAAGTGAGCTGGTTTATAACCACTAAAGTGTGTATTCCTAGTTAGCATTCAGAAACATGGTTAAAAAACACTGATTAAACTGTGTTTTTAGAGCAATTAATTCAGTGTTTGTGTCTACAGAAAGATGTGAATTTGATGGGTTTTCATCTAGCTCCAGGAAACACATTTTATTTTTTGTTCAAGAAAAGTTACAGTTATGCCTTTCAAATCACGAAATTTTCTTCCATCTTTTGGTCCCATTTATCTGTTTGTCAGCCATAGTTTCTAAACTATAAAACACAGTTTTAGGAAGGAAGAAAACAATGTTTGCTCATATTTGCAGACAATTTTCAAAGCAGCCACAGCTTCAGCTTTTCATATGGAGTGGATGCACTTCAGTGGAACAAAACAGCAAATAGCCATAAAAAAAATAGCTATAAAAGCAAATAGCCCACACAATCAAATAGGAAGTGGGTCTGGCAGTTGTGTTGATGGCTTTTGGATTGCTCTGTTTGACCAGCCCCCTGCCTTCAGCGAGGCAAAGCAGAGCCACAGAACACTTTGGGCTGAAGGGACCTTAAAGCTCATCCAGTGCCACCCCTGCCATGGGCAGGGACACCTTCCACTGTCCCAGGCTGCTCCAAGCCCTGTCCAGCCTGGCCTTGGGCACTGCCAGGGATGGGGCAGCCAGCACCCTGAGCTTGGCCTTCTCCACTCCACCAGGTTTGCCCAGTCCCACCTCTGCAGCCAGTCCAGGTCCCTCTGGACCCATCCCTTCCCTCCAGGGTGTGCCCACCCCACCCAGCCTGGGGCTGCTGCTGAGGGCTCCACCCCACTGTCCCTGTCACCAGTGGCTCCACCCCACTGTCCCTGTCACCAATGGCTCCATCCTCCTGTTCCTGTCACCAGTGGCTCCATCCTCCTGTCCCTGATACCAACAGCTCCACCCCACTATCCCTGTCACAAAAAGAGATGTTAAATGTGTCTGTATGTGTGTCTCTCTGTGCCTTCAGCACAAATGGCTCATTGCAGGCAGTCTGACTTGATGATCAGGGTATCAGAAATGCTCTAATTATACATTAATTTACAGTGTCAGCCTGTCAGTGTCATCTGTGTCACCACCAACACTTCCCAAGGTTTGCCAGCAGCAGTGGGCCTGCTGCTGTGCTCATTTACCTCAGCAGCCTTCATCTCACTGAGAAAAACTTTAGAAAAAGTGATTTATTTTTCCATGCCTTGCTTCCACTAATACAGTAATTAATAAAATCCAGGTTATCTCAGAATTTCATGATTGAATATAGTTGGGCATTCTTCTGTCAAATCCACTTTGACAAGTTTCACAGTTATGCCCATTGTTTTCATGAATATATAAATTTAAAAACATTTCTAAAATAACTATAGAAATAACTGTACATGGGTATATAAATAGGTATATTTTCTTTCTTTACACATTTATGAAGTTTATTGACACAAGAAGCCAGCTGCTGTTCACCCAGGAGTGGCCACTCTTCAGTACCTGTGCTGTGATGCCACGCTGCAATTCAGAGCTTTTCTCTGGCTCAAAACTTCTACGTTAATACAATTCCTCTATCTGAAGTTTCAATCTAGGCAAAAGCACCACTGAAGATGTAACTGCATCCCTCATTTTAACCTTTCCTAGGGAGTGCCTTTTCTGCTTCCATCCATTCTGGTTCTGGGAGGAGCTCTGGAGTTCTTTGGGGTGCTGCACAGGTAGGAGTGAATAACAAAAGGATGTGATTTATGTTTGCTGCTTGGAGGCAGAGTGGCTCTGAGCAGCAGCACGCTGAAATGACAGGGAAACGTACAAGTGGCTGTGTGGGAAGTTGACAAGGCATAAACTGTGAAGTGGAATCCCTTTTAACCAATATAGCACTAATGTGCATTGATATAACACGAAGGATAACGCAGACTTCCAGGAAGGGAAGCTGCAAGAATTATGTAGAATTTTTGGACATTAATCCTACTTTTCTGTTACAAACTTTACTGGATTATTTTACTTTAATGGTGTGAGAGAGTTTGAACTAAACTTTTCTGGACAAAGAGTTATAGAGATTAATAAGGAAAAAATAATTTCGAAATTGTATGCTTAAGTATTGTTACAACCATTGTATTAGTATTCAGCCTGTGGAACAGAAAATAAATTCATTCAAAATGCTTTTAGGTTGAGCCTGTCAGAAAAGCCACAGGAAGCCAGGAACCAATATCCCATTAAAATACATATCCTTTCAAATTTCATAAAGGCAGAAACTCTCCATATAAAGATATGTGAAGAGAGTCAAATTTGAATTATTTACGAGGATTAAATTAATAAAGCTTTAATTCTGAAGCAATGGATAAAACTTAAGAGATATTATTAGACTAAGAGCATTGGATCTTGATTTTTTCCAAGTCCCATATGTTCTCCATGATGTAATTAATGTATAACCTAACTTATGGTTTTGTACAGTGCGTTTTCCTATTGCTCATTTGCCGCTTCATGTGTGTTATGTGGGATTTTAACAGGTCTTACTGGACACTGTTCACACTTAATGGGGAAAATGATGAACTAAAGAATCAAAAACTGAGAAAAGGATTTCTGAGAAATCCTTTTTTAAAAATTTTTAAGCTCACATTGCTGCCTGAGTCTGCAGCTCATAGCAGTACAGGGCTCACCATGGTGGGTAACTGCAGGAACTGGGGGCATTTTGGAGGTGCACTGTGAGAAATGTTTTCAATATACAGCTGTTTTTTTAAGTTTCATATGTTGTTTACTATGCAAATTAAAAAAGGAATTACACATACAAGATTCATCAAAATTTAAGCAATTTATAAACAAGTAAATATTTACCTAAGGAAATTGTCTCTTGCGTGTGCTATGTGCAGTGGAATAGAACAATTAAGGTTTGTAGATTTTGTAAGTTTTTAATAGTTAAAAAGAATAGTAGGAGGTGGTAAAAATAATTAGGAAAATAATAACCAATTTTGAGTATTTGTCCCTAATTTCTTTTACTGCAGCACACATTTCAGCCTCGGCTGCCAAGCTTAATGGCCAAGCCTACTGATTTTAATCACAATTTAAATTCTGACTTATTAAAGTCCTTCCAGCTTTACACAATAACCTTTAATCATTAAAATTTAGTTCACTGGTTTCTGTTAACAGAAGTTTGTTTGCAGTCTATAATCTGCATTTGCTGGATGTGAATATGTAGAAATTCTTTTTTTTTTAACAGGACTGTGTCTTAGCAACCATGTCCCCTTGATTCCTTTGGGCACACAGGGGAAAGAAATTAAAGTTTCTTTTCTAATTAACATAATGCAGTTATTCCAGATTGACGAAGGGGTGGCTGTACATCTGTGACTCAGGGAATAAACCAAATATGTCAATTTGGATAAAAAAGTAAACATTCCTTGTTCAGCACAGAATTTCAGATTAATTGTCAGTACAATAATTATGGAAGTGTAATTAATGTTTAGGCTCGGAAGCCGCTTGAGTAACAAGAATGCCCAAATACAAATCTGTGGTGTCGTCAACATCTCTGCAAGTGCAGGAAGTTTCAGGGTGCTGTTACATATAATTAAGTCAGCAAGCTGCCTGCTCATCAGCTAAATAAAATGATTAATGGGTATGACCCTGGTAGGTTTTTGACAGCCATCTCTTGTGAGTGTAACAAGGCTGCTCTGTGGGCAGGGGGATTTTGATTGCACGTTGTGTTGGCAGTTGTGCCTTTGCTTTCACCTTGCTATGCAGGCATCTTCTCCATCTCGGGCTCACAACTTCAGCTGAAGAGGCAGTTGTTAAAATGGCCATAATTAGACATGTTCTTAGTGCAATTGTGTTGCGCAGACTGAACCCAAGCTCCAATTTTTAATATTTTTTTCCTTCAGATTGAATTTCTACCCTGGCAAGAATTTCACTTCCAGGTTTTATTTCCATTGCTTGTCGTTAAAAACACGAAAGGTGTTATTTCAATTTTGTTGAAATCATATTTAAGCCTGGGACAGAGGATTTACATTAATTTGTTCATAAATCACATTTGATAAAAGTGAGAGAGGGAGAAGTAAAGAGAAAGGATGCAGCTGGGGATTCCACTCTGTGGGAGCACAGCTGAGGAGCATTTCTGAAGAGGAGCATTGCAAATTGAAGGAAATGAAAGAGTCTGAATCAGCCAGGCACTCTCACACAGCTCAAGAGGAGCACGCGGTGGTTTTTGTTTCATTGTAAATCCAGCATACGAGCAATAAAACTTTGGAAGACACAAAATCTTGACAGAAAAAAGTGATGCCTATTCTGTTTGAAATGCAGCTTGCATTTATATTTAGACATTATAGGATTTTTTTTGTAAAAAAATAGTGTTACAGAGATGAAAGCCGAAGACTCGGAAATATGAAAATGTGAAATAAATTACACTAATTGAATCTTATTTTTTCCTTTCAGAGACTGTCTTTAGTCCACATGTCAACCACAATTATGTCCTCTGGAATCCAAGGACTTCCTTTTAAATGTTCCACTTTGATCAGCCCCCAGCCAAGTGCTTCACTGGATGTAAAAGGCTTCAGCTGGGGAGGAGAGTCAGCCTCACTTTGCAGCTCCCAGAAAATCTTCCTGTGCTTGAAGTTTCCTTCTCTGGCCACAGCACAATCGACAGCCCATCAGTCCATGTGCTCTGCAGGGCAGGAGGATGCCAGGTTACATTTCACTTTGTGTCCAAATTGGGAATTTTTACTCTGAAATGTTGGCCTTGCTTTAGCAAAACTGTTCTGTTTTTTCAAATTTGGAGAGTTTGCCTTTAAGTAATGACCAATTCCCATTTATAGTTTGAGAGTAATTTGCCAAGAATGAATAGAAAAACAGTGACTTTGGGCTGTTGAACTTTGCTCTACTGTTGGAAATTTGAGAGAGAGGAGGATGCTGCATTGGTTTAACCTTCGCTGATTTTGGTGTTGAGTATTTTTTCTATTGCTTAGGACTTATTCTGCCCTTCTACACCAACCTTTTCTGACACTTGAGGGCTTGTGCTGGTCCTGTAGGAAAGAGCAGCCTGAGGTGTCCCTCTAAAGGACATGTGGAAATTAAGATGCCCTGATGCTGCTGGAACTGGGGCCATCGCAGTTAGGAAGAAGGTTTGGAGGTCCACTCTGGATTTCATTAAATGCAGTGCAGAGGACACAGCTTCAGGGAGAAAGATAGATACAACACAAAAATGTACTTGGATTCTTTCTTTTCAGTTTGCAAACTGTATTTCTTTAGACATTATTCAAATATTTGCATGAGAGCCATAGATAGCATTCAGCCAGAATTAGGGAAGGTGCTGATTCCTCTGAAAGAGCTCAGTTGCTGTCGTCCTTCTCAGCATGAGCAGAGAAATTCCATCTGTGAACCTTCCCAAACAATCCTTTCATTCACGTTTAAGAGCCTGAATCACTTCTCCTTGCATTTCACATTTGAAATGTGAACTGAAATGTGTTTCTGTAGATAATAAACAGTAACAATGAACGCTATAAATAATTTAGTTGGCAACTCCAACAGATTTGTTCCTGGAAGCAAAGGTGATGTAAGGATATGCCAGTTGAGATAAGCTATAGGAACACCCACACCTGGTTGAGTTAACTTCATCATATTGCCAAGAATAACTCAGGAAGTGCTTTGTCTCTTCCTAAAGAAAGCTGCATTCTTGACTGCACAAGCAATTGTACAAATGCATTTCATCTTTTATTCATGTGGTGGCTGGGTGTCAAATGCTGTCGTTCAGATCCCTGGGAAGCTGTTTAGGACATTCCACTCTGTCATTTATATGTCACTTTAGCCCCAGATTACTTTGAATATGTTTGTTTGTTTGTTTGTTTGTTTTATCCAACCAGCATTACTTCCAAGATGTTTAAGTTTCTACCTGCCTGTCTATTGTTTTCCTAGAATTCCATATGTCAGTGTAGAAATGGTGCTAAATTCCCACCCATTACTACACACAGATATACTTTCCTTCCTGGCAGGTGTTCTCAGAAGGATGCCTGTTATTGTAATTGCCCTCAAAATACAACAAAGAATAACCAGGTAAACAGCAATCAAAATGTTGAAATATGTCTAGGAGAGTTTGCCAAAAAATTTCTTTTGAATAAGCTTTATATGCCAAGCATATACAGTGAAATGAGAAATTTATGGAAAAAATTATAGATAGAAAAAACTCTTGCCAGTCCTAATTTAGCTTTTTTTGCACATATTCAGCACCATTTATCATTGTATTTTCTACTTTTAAATCTTACCAGGCTATGCAGTTCACACTTTGCAACAGCATAGCACGAAATTCTAAAAATAATATTAACAATGTAGCAGTACTAATTTAAGGATATTAACCATTAATTTCCATGTAATGTACATGATAATATCTAGTTTGAATTTTTTAATAATGAAAACAGCATTTAAAGCAGCCAGCAAGGAACAGAGCAGTGTTTTCTGAGCTGATGCCAGTCCCCAGTGCAACTGCAGTGAGATGACCACATTGTCCTCCCCTCCATCTGTGTTTCCCTGCAGAAGAAAATAATCCCATTATTATCAGTTAATACTTGCAGTGCAGACAAGCTGCTAGCAGAGAGGACCAAAGCCAGGCCATATCTGAGAACTTCTTTATATTTCATAGCCAGAAAGAACCTGGCTGAAACACACCACACCCCCATGTGATTAACACAAAAAGTTTATTTCCCAGCTAAGCCTTGTGGCTGATGCTTGGTGTGCCCACCCTCGGGTTACTCTGGGCATGATGGAGCATGACCTGATAGGTAATAATAACCCAAAAGGCAAGAGATAAGAAGTGATAAAGAAATAGAGACAAGGTTTTTGTGTTTAGCACCTCTTAGTGCTTCCAGACTGGAACGGGAAAATAAGATTTTTCTTTTTTTCCTAAAAAAAGTAAGAGGTGCTTAAAAGAAAATACAAAATAAAACTTTGAATAAAAAAGAATCTCCAGATGGTCATTAAATATGTTAAATGGCAGCCTGCTTTCAGCCCACCAGGCACTGAGCTTATTATTCTAATAACATCTTAAAATGAAAAAGATAAAGTCTTATAAAAAGAGGCTGTTAACTTTGATGGCGCTTAATATAGATAACTTTTAGAACACCCATTAATGTGCAAAGATACAAAACATATATTCAGCACCACAACAGTTCTCTCCGGAAGGACCCTCATGCAGGCATTGCCAGACTTTTTCTGTTCTCTCTTGTATGCAGGTGCTTAAAAAGAGAAAGCTTCAAAGGAAGAAATAGAACACTTAAACCAGTGATTTACAGAAAAAAAAAAAAAAAAATTGAAATTATGAATGTTAAAAATGCAGAAGAGTTGGGAAACAAGAATTTGGACAGGTAGTTTCATTTGCAGTCTCAGCTTTGCCATACAAAGCTTATTATCACAGACATATGCTATGAAGATTTGATATGTATGCCATGTACACATTAACAATATCTGATCATTCAACACAGTAAATCCTTCTCCAATAATGTGCATTTTGCACTAATTTGCAAATACATCCAGTTTAAGTGCAGTGGCTTGGAGTGGCCATGATCATTTTGGGACAGTTAGATATGTATTTATTGATTTGATGCTATATAAATAGGTATTATCAAATTTACTTGATGTTTTCAGAAACTGAAAACAAAATAAAGTGAAATTTCTTTATTTGAGGGGTCTGGATGTGCAGAGTCTGGGATCCTGGACTGGAAAACCTCCTCTTCTAAAAGCCCTCAAGTATTTATAGTATTGTTTCAACTCAAGCCTCACTTTCTGCAAAGCAGTTTTAAGGTACTCAATTTATATGGAATTCTAATTCCAATGCTAAGACAATATAAGATTGCTAAGATGCTTCCAGATTTAGCTATTTAATTAGATTTTTATGCTGTTTTAAGGGTGCTGTGTCACTTTTACAGCGTATCCAAAGCAGATTCGCTCATTTCTTTGATTTCACACGCTTGATATGATTGCAAATTCTACATACAACCTTTACAACTAATTCATATTTTACCTTTTTTGCAGAATGGCTCAGTTCTAAAACGCTGACAAAAGCATTGAATTCTGGAATGAGATTTTTGGATCAGAGTGTTCCTGTGAAGATCTGTGCTGTGTTTTGGAACCTCTCCCCCTGTGCAGCTCAGCCTTGGTGGTACCAGCGATGCACAGGCTGAGGAACTGACCCAGCCTGGAGTGTGCACGTCTGTCTGTCCTTCCCACAGGGGAAGGAATTCAATCTGGAATGTGCAGAGGAACCCGAGGAGGCACTGAGGCCCAAAATCCCCAATAATTATCAACACAACAGCCCCCAGGTGCAGAACAGCCTTTGATCCATGGTGTACGTGTGTATCAGCTTCTACCAATGCAAATTAGGATAATTATTGAGTCATGTCAAGAGAACAAACCTGATCAATGTCTTTCAATGATTATTTCAATCCAGTGCCCCCATTCTTTGTTTTCTGTCCTTCTTTCACTCATCTCACACCACCCAATTGAGCTCCTTGGTATAAGTGGTCATCCTGCAATCATTACTTTTTCTTTTTTTCCCCACTGATTTTCAAAATTATGTTAGAACCTAAAAAAAAAAAAAAAAAAAAAGGTGACAAAATTAACAACTTCATTTTAGTGTGAAAAGGCAATTTTTATATCCCCTATGCAAAAGAGTCTTAGAAGTTACAAGTAAAAAATCACTGGTAATCAATGAACTAGAGGAATAAAATCCTGTTACAAGTGAGTTCTTTTTGAAGAGCAATTTCCCAGTGGAAGGGGATGACTTATGCTGCCAATATTAAGGATAATGCACAAGAATCTTTTAAAAATGCAGGCAGGTCTTTTTGTGCCCACAGAATTTTCTCTAGTGGAACCATGGGAAAAGGAAAAAGGAAGAATTTAAAAGGTAGCTCTACGTGCTCTTTAGAAATAGGCTGTAATTCTTTTTCTTCCTATTTTTTCCCACACCCCTTTGCCAAAATTATCTCTCTTGCTCAGGTTTCGCTGTGTGTCAGGAAAGGGGACCCACATCAGCAAGAGAAGCGATTTTTGGAGCAATTAAAGCTGATAACAGAAGTTTCCATCTGGAAGCAAAGTAAACCAAGGATCATGGAAAAAGGAGGAAGTCCCAATTCAAGAAAATGCTCCGTTCCTCATGGTTGAAAAGGAGGTCAGTGGTACACCAGGGCTACTATTCTCTTCTGGGAAAACAGGAATTTTGGAAATGGGTTCCAGAGCTTTACATTCATCATTTTGTTTGTTTGGAACTCTAGACCAAAGGAGGCAAAAATGTCTTGAGAAAAAATATGGCAAGAAATTTTCAGTCCACCAAGAAATAAATTTCTCAAAATTCAGCACATTCTATGCTGAAAACCTGTTCGCAGGAAGAATTGGTTCCTTTTTGGAGGAAACAACTGAATACATTGATTAAATTCCAAGAGAGTGGATCTCTGACCATGTAGAGGTGTAGCAACTGGTTTCAGTAGCAAATTTAAAATGGCTCAGCAGATGCCTGCACTTCCGAGCTGGATGAAGGGAAAAACTTCATTCCTCTGAATTTACTCTGTATGAAGAGATGGCTGGCAACTACTTTGCCCACAGTGAAAGCAAACTGGAATTAACCTAAAAGAAATCAATCCTAACCAACTAAATGTAGGTAAATGCATTTACTTTCTTCTCTAAATACATGGCAATAACAGAACACACACAGTCTTCTTACTAATTAAGAGTTCAAACAGAGTAGTCTTTGCTCCTTGTGTTTGATAAAAAAAAATTAAATAGAATGAAAAAATTAAATAGAATGAAACATGGATTTGGATTTTGCTGTATCTGATAAAGGCACCAAGGAAGCTCTACAGAGCACTGGGGTCTAGAGCAGTGTCCAGTGCAGTGCAGAATGAACATGGGCTAGGAAATAAATTATAGAAAGTGGAGATCAACAATGGATAAATAATCCTGCAAAATATATGTCGGAGAAATGATTTCTTCCTCTCAGCTTTTTAAAGCAGAGAGAAAAACTTTTGAGTATTTTTTCATTCTTCTATCTCTGATTTTTAAGAGGGTCTGATGATTTCAGAAAAGAAACTGCTCTAGCTATTGAAAAACTTGATTCTGAAGCACAGTGCAGCAGTTCTTGAAAATCTGCTCCTCTAAAACTTCAGATTTATGAGCAGAGACATCTTTTTAATATTAATACTGATATTAAAATATATAAAAACTGCACAGTTACATTCTTAGGCAAAATTTTAAATTAATTTATCGTTTCCATGGCATTCACAAGTACAGTTAGTGTTTCTGTTGCAAAGGCTTTGTCACAAATGTAAGTATAAATTATTTTATATAAAATTAAAATGCAAGAATACAACGTGGCAATCATTTGGTATCATGTAGTGTTACCGAAAAACTAAACAGATATTAAACAGGTGTCATTAATGAAAATTATGTTTTATTCCACGTTCGCATTCAGCTTCATTGTGAATAAAATCTTTATAATTATTGCTTCTTATGGGTGTAATGTTAGGTTGCAGCCATGGGGTGCTAGCCGATGAAGGAAGGTATGAACTCTTTCCCAAAGTTAGCACACCATTTTGAAAGGTTCCTTTCTCATTAAAAGTTTACATTTTTCAGTTGTTATGTACTTGGTTTTCATGTTCAAGTAGAAAACATGTCCAATACATATTGCTTTTTAAAACATTCACTAGGGCTTAGATGAAGCTTAATTTATTTCAGCAGCTGAAACTTGTCCTCTTAGTCAAGTTTCATCATTTCCAGATAATGAAATCTTGCAGCAGTCCTGTATTAGACTGGCAAGCAAACTGTTTTGTAGCTTGACTTTCAGGGTTGTGGTTATCACCCCAAAGAGGGAGGAAATTTTGCTTATCTGAACCAGTCACATGTTGAGATTCAAAGAGAAAAGGCACGAAGCAGGAGGGTATTATGGAAATAGCAAACAATACTTTCATATCCTACTCTGGGACTCAGTCAGTCCACCTTAGCTCTTTGAAAGAGAGGCCAGAACATGAAATTCGTGTTTAAATAAATATATAGGGCATCACTGAAAGTCTGTCAATGCAGTGGAAGTGTCCAAACCCTAATCCTGCTAAGGGAGCAGCTTTGTCACAGTAACACCCCCCAGCCCAGGGACCCTCTGCTCATCCCCTACTCACTGCCACACTCTCCCATTGTTGGAAAATTGAATTAGCCCCTCATTAGGAAGCAGATAGGTGCAGATAAATGTTTGATATTCTGCCTCCAGTAGTGGCTAAAGGGATCCCCTAACAGCCTCAGTCCAACCTGCAGAGCTGGGTGTGAGATAACACCTGCCTGCTGCCTGTAGGGCTGAGCCCTGCCCTGCTGCCCAAAATTAATCTCTTCCTAAGCAGTGTTGTTGCAGATATTGCTGCTGGTCAGTTCTGCAGCCCCCCTGAAATTCCCTGCTCAGCTGTGGTGCTGCATAAGTGATTATTTCCTGTTGGGTGTTATCTGACTGCTGACTATAAATCTTAGTGAATAACCACTTGTTTTCCTGTTCTGACAGATGCTCCCAGGGAATGCTTGTTAAGGGAAGAGGGACTTCTGTTTGCATCTGCTGCAGTCAGCCCAAAGTAGATTAAACACTGAGCAACAGCGGCCAGATTTTGCATCCTGATGCTCACAGGTAACTGTTCCCTTGGAATGAGAGATGCTTGGAGAAGAACTGTCTCACTCTGCTGTGCTCACAGTCCGTGAGGGTTCTGCTGTCTCCACACTCTGATTTAGAGCTATGCTGTGCCATTCATTACCCCAGTAATTGTGAAGGGAAAAAAATAATGGTTCCAGGACTTGTTCTTCATAAAATGATCTTGCCAGTGGCTATGGTAAAACATTTGATGTGATAATGAAACATGGAAGATCCTGTCATTCTTTGTTCTCCCTCTTATTACATTTATTACAATTGAGAAGAAAAGAATATAGTAAAGGATGTGAAAGACATTTCCACTCTTATCTGAATAATTTGAATATCTTAATTTAGATGTTTTTGAACTCCCCCTCTTCTAAATGATGTACTTTCTATATGCTGGTGGCTCAGGATCACCCTTTGGTGAGAGCTGGGCCTGGTTAGACTGGACAAGAATGAGAGATGATTTCATCAATCCCTACAAATATCTCCAGGAGGAGTCAGAGGGTGGTGCCCAGGGACTGGAAAAGGAAAAATGGCCAGAAATTAAAACACAACAAGTTCCATCTCAACACGAGGAAGAGCTTCTTACCATGGAGAGGGCAGAGCCCTGGAACAGCTGCCTCTCTGGAGATATCCCAAACACCCTCGACACCTTCCTGTGTCACCTTCCAACCCCAACAATTCTGTGATTCTATGAAAACAGCAATTATTTATGTGCAAGAATCTATAAAATGATGGAACCACACTGTGCTGTCTTAAAGAAACTGTTCATCTTATCAATAATTCTGCCAGCTCTCTGCCAATTTGCTCTGTCAGTTTTTCTTTCCTTTGATCAAAGCCAGAAAAGAACTTATTAAAAGCAAGGCAGGCTCTGCCTGGTGCAGAGCTTACTGAAGGGGGAAAGGACTTTTGTGTAATTACTTCTTTTACATAAAAACAACACCAAAACCCACTTGAGGGTTGTTATCCTTTCCCTGCTACTGGACAATCCCTTGTAACTCTCAGATGTCACTCCTGTGCCTCAGGCCTGCCTGCAGGGTGACTTGTCACTCATTTGGGGCATCAGATAATGGCCAGAGAGCTGTTCCATGGCAGATTGCTGAGGAGGTGTCCCAAAGGAAGGGGAAATGCCTTAGTGTCCACAATGTACAGCACTCACAGAGCTAAATCAGCCCCAGCCTTCTCTGTCATTTCCTGGGCCTCCACACTTCTTTTCCACATAATTCAAATAGGTTTGTTTCTCTCTTCTCTCTTCTCTCTTCTCTCTTCTCTCTTCTCTCTTCTCTCTTCTCTCTTCTCTCTTCTCTTCATTCCTTGATGTCTCTGCCAGGCTAGTGAAGCTCTTTTCTAAACAGAAATGTCATAAATTCAGCATTTAATTTTTGTCATTGTTTCAGAGAAACTACTTTTATTTCATTTCAGCAGCCTCTTTTATTTCATTTCAGCAGCCTCAGGGTCTTCGGTAGTGGATTTTTTTAATAAGGTCTGTTTTCATTGTAGAAGGTAACAGTTAAAAGCAAGATACTGTATTTTACTAAAAAGAAACACCACTTCACCACCTGTGAGAGGGAGTGGAGCTGAGTGATCGTGAACTGAAGAAAAATGCTGCAACAGTGAGGAATGGATGTGGTAGGTAAATGCTGCTCTGTCATGGCTTGGAATCACACACGAGGGACCTGGAGAAGCTGAGTAATGGAATGCTGCCTTGGAGATGAGAAACACCAGCTGATTTTCCTTCTGAGCTTTATGCAGATGGCAGAAGAGAACTAGAAAGAGGGAGGCAGGGTGTTTTGAATCTATTGAAATTTGGTGCATCTTCATAAGTAGGACAAATATGAAAATGAGGAAAAGTGCTGCACTTGCATGTTTGGGTTTTACCAAGCAGCTCTGCCCTATTTCTTTGCTTCAATTTGAAAACTGATGTTTTAATCATCAGTGGATGCTTATTATTTAATTATTAATTAATTAGTTAGTGCATTTTCACTTTTGATTCAGCCTAAGTATACATCTAAATATTACTTGTACACTAATTTTCTTGATCACAAATAAAATTTGTGACACCATGCTGATCAGTAGCAATATAGTAAATGATTAATAATCACAGTACAGACATGCTTCTAATAATTTTATAGAGCAGTTAGGCTTTAGTGCAGCATCAAAATGCTTCATTTTCTGGAAAGTTAATGCAAACTGAGCATGAGTAGTGTAGATATCAACCTCAGAGTGTTTTCACTCACACGTGTGCTTAATAATTTTTCCTCTATTAGGAACAGTTAAAAACCCTGTCTCCTCCAGTTTAGTTTTTCTTGATCTTTTATTCAGATTTTGATTGTTAATCTAATCTGGTTTATATATTATGATGTAGTTATGTAGTCATTTCTTACATTGAGATGCTGAGTTTATGTTGTTTACTCTGGTGCAAAATTCCAAAAATTTCAGTGGCAAGTGGATTATACCTTTGTTACAGAGAAAATGCAGAATCCTCAACATTTTAAAATAATGAAGATGAAATTTGGCATTCTTTGCTTTTAGTAATCTGCAGTCTATCATTTCAGTAAATGAGAACAGACATTTCTTTCTTTACTATTTAATCAAATAGCTAAAGATATTAAAACTAGAATAAGTTAAGGACTTTTAATAGACTCTGAAAACAGCAACTTCAAGATGGCCCAGATTAATTATTCTTTAATTAAATGCAGTATGTAAAGCCTAAAGTACAGACATTTGGGTAGCAAAAAGTGGGTAGAGATCTATAGAAAACAAACCTATTAATAAAAACTAATTTGTAACATGGAGAAGGGAAAGATGAAATTACCAATTATGTCACAGTGCAAGCAGAGAGGAAAGAGAACTATGGGAATAAGAACATGAAGAATTTGTGGTTTTTAAAACAGGTACAGAGTGAGTAGATTTAGACATTCAGACAAATCTAAAGAATTAGAAGAAAAGAACAAACCAGTCTGTAAAGACAGTGAGAAGCTTGGGGTTGTTGTTTTGGTTTTGGGGTTTTTTTTTGTTTTGCTCAATGTAAAAGGTTGTTTCTCATAAAAGCCTTAAAACAATGTGTATCAAGACTTACCCTGTGGAGAATGAATGCTTTTACATTACAAGGTTTACACAGGATGCCCCAACCTTGCTCTGAGCACCTGAACATTGCATTATAATCCACAGCATCCGATCCTATGGGTGAATATGAGTAATGAAACCCAGGGCTCATAAACTCCCTCAGACCATGCACCTGTGCTGCATTTTAATCCCCCCTTTCTCCACTTTCTGTATCATTAAACCTGACACACCAAATTTTATTCCCTTTAGCAGTGTTGTTAGGTTGAATGCCTACTAAATATGAACCCTAAGTGGAGATGACTTCACCTTGGTGCTGAGCTTTCTTTGCTTCAATTACCTCTGGTACTTTCCTTGCCTCAATTAACTTTGCAGGATCTGTGAAAAGGTCTCCCTATTATTGTGAGATATTTTTCTAAGGAAGGAAAAATATATTTTGGAGTACACAGGGATACAGAAATGAGTTAAAAGAAATGGTATTTTTGGCAGGTAGAAGCAGCTAAAGGCCATATTTAAGCAAAAATAATTGTTGTAATCTATTTATAGACCCTCTTTAGAACCTCATTCTTTTGCTTAACCAGCTACAGACTCAGTGCAGAAATATCTTTTTCTGTTCTGCCTCCTGTGCTCCTGTGCTTATTTGAATTCTGCCTCAAACTTCTCAGGGCAGTAATCAAGTCATTTCAACAGTGAAATTGCTGTATGATTTCTTCTCCAGACATCTCATGTATGATGGTGGACAGGTATTTCAATGTTGCCTTGTCCTGCATCAGACAGCAGTGAGGAATCACACCTGGAATAGGGACACAGCAGCTTTCAAGCACTGACAAAGCTGAACTTGCAAGGGATCCAGGCAAGCAGGGGCTGAAGGAAAGTAGCAGCGAGCTTGTTTGCTGTTGAGGTGTTCTAGCAATGGTTTTTGAATCCTTAAAAAAGAAGGGATTCTGTCATTTGTTATTTATTTATTTTAAATCCCTGTGGCTGATTTAAAGCTATCTGATCTCCAGGCTTGGCTAACTCGCTGCTGTCCATCTCAGCAGGAATTTTGATGACAGATAATGGCTGCTTGATGAAAAGCCAGTAATGAGGGAATTTGGGAAGTGCAACTAAGATGCCAAAATTGTTTTTAAGCTAGCTTTCAAAAGCTGATTTAGAGGGATACATCCCTTGAGATCTGGGCATTTGCTTTCCAATGGGAAAATCCAAGGTTGGGTTCATGAAGAATGTGAATGAGTTAGACTGAGCCAAGAAGTACAAACACCAAATGTCCACGGTTTAATCTCAGCCCTTGATTCTCAGCAGAGTAAATGTTCACTGGCACATCTCAGAGGAGAGTTTGATGGAAACAATGCCAACGACTAGGGCAGATATTGGAAATACCTAACAAAATGTTGATTTACAGCTTGAAGGAAGAGGTCCCACATTTTACCAAATTCCTTGTCCTTGCCAAGTGTAAAAGTTTAAAAACTTGTGTCAGTTTATCTCTCGATCTGTGTCTTTTTAATCAACAAATTATCTCAATCAAGATGTTGCTTTTCTTCTAATAATAATGTTTTCTTTATACCTTATTAAGTAGCAGGTCCCTTGCAATTAATCAAAGCATGAGCCACTTCAGTACTTTTTTCTTTTACACTCTTTGTCTTTTCCTGATATTATATATGGGACTAAAAGGCTTAAATGAACCTGAATGTAGTAATTCCCCAGGTAAGATTTTTTTTTTTAGTAATACTTTTTTTTATTAAATGGCATATCATTGCTTTCAGATTAGTTGTTAATATATTATTTATGCTTTTTTTATTATTATTTCAAAATCTGGCCTGCACGTAGAAGATATCAATAAAAAAATTAATCTTTTTTTTTTTCCTTTCTAGATATGCAGAGTTTTGGTAATCAGTAGCTGAGTAAGATCTAGTCCTGCCTTTATTCCAAGTTTTAACAATTTGTTTCACAGCTTCAGTTAATCAGGAATGGCTTTGAAAAGAATTTTCTCCACCCTTTTAGAGCTCTGTGTTTCTGTAGGGTACTTCTGATGAAATATTCCTTTCACAGAGTGGAAAGCTCTTGCTTTCCCCACTGAATTCTGTGTGTTTGTTCTCTGTGGTAAATACTCAGTCGGCCTCTGTGCTTTGGTTTGCTGCATTTTCCTTGCTAGAGCACATAAAACTTGGGAAAAGAAAGTTCCTGAGTGGATGTGGATGTATGCCCCAGCTTTCCCTCCTGCAGGATCGCACCCAAAACCAGGGTTTACTCTGCTGGGAATCAGCCAGGCCAGGATTCACTCTTTGGGGGCACTGGACAGCTCTCACTCAGCTGTTGATGTGGTTTGAACATGACAAAATCAGCAATTCCTCTTTAGTTCATTATGTTTTCATGTAATTTAGGAAAAAAAAGAGGCTTTGAGGGTGGAGATTTCTTTAGACAGACAATAACCAGGTAGGTGATAGATGCTTGTTCATCACTGGGATGCTGAGCACGTTGTCACCCCAAACATGGCCTGGCAGGACCAGGTCACCTGCTGCTGACCCATCCTCAATGAAAACATTCTGTCTTCCAAGTTAGAAATCTCCAGAAACATATTTGAAAAATAAATTAATTGCATTTTTTATGATCACAACTGACATATTCAGCTGTATAATCTATTTCCACACTCGTGTAAACCTCTTGCAGCTGATCTACCTTATACCTTAAACAATAATAACTCATTTGTTTTGGATTTGGTTTTTTCCTTCTTCATCAAAGTAAAGTGAAGAATGGGGTCTTGGTAAATGCAACATTTTCCATTGGATGATTTAAAGGGTACAGCTGGTCTGTAAAGATCCCTCAATTCTGTATATAACCCATGTTGTCTTGATGGAAAATGTGGAAAAAAAAATCTTTTCTTAGGATTTTTTTGGCTGAGAAGTTCTGCTGTTGTGTCACATTCTTTCCTTGTATCTCAGGGATTAGCTCCAGCTTTTTTATTTTTAACAAAATAATCAAGTAGCAAAATAGCTATGTACACTAGCTAAAAAAATACAAATTCTTGTGTGATGTTTTCATACTTATGCTTCTATGACTATTCCATCCCATTTCTGTTGTGATATTCTGTGCCATTACCTTGCTTTATGAGACATGGGCTTTGTTTTTTCCTCAAGGTGAGCTTTCAACATTTTTATATTTCTAATGCATAGCCATGAAACAACATTCAAGCCAGTTGGTTGCACATAAACAACTGGGATTCCAAGGGATGACATCTGCCAGGAGCTCCAAGATTTGTGATTGGTTTTTTTTCAAAGTCAGTGTTCCCAAACCCTCTGAAGAACATTTGGGAATGTGCTTTGTAGGTTGCTTGGCACATTGCTTGCTTTTCTTATCGAGTTGCAGTTTTCCTCATAAATCTCAATAGTCTGCTAATGATTTGTGTGGCTTGTAATTGGTTCTGTATTTTATAGAAGGATTTATTGTCGCTGCAGTGTAATGCAGTTATTAATTGGTGTGTTTGCTAATCTTTGTCACTCTTGCATTTGGTTGCCTTCATATTTCCGAAATAATTTCTTGTGCTTGACTAAAGCAGAACGCGGGCTCGTGTTTGAAGGCGTGACCTCTCTGGAGCAGAGCTGGCTTTGCCTCTCAGGCTAATTAGCATTCAGTGGTACATCCCTAAATGGACACTGAGCAAGGTCTCAACTGGTGAAGGAACAACTGTTGTGCCTCCCGCGCTCGCAAAGATCAACCTTGTAATTAACGTGCTCAAGGAGCTGTGGTCTGAGATAAGGAAAGTCAATCCAAACCTGTGTTAATAGCTTCAGCTTCAATTAATTTTCATCAGAACCATCACGTACCCCCCCAGTGGCCCAAGTGCTGCTGGAAGATGGCTGGCTGTGTGGTTTTTAATGAGTGGGTGAGATGGGGAGATGGAAGGGTGAGAGTAACATCCAGAAACTTCTGTAACAATATAATCACCCCATTCTCTGTCTGATCATTTTGTACTTGGCACAGATGTCAGCCACTGATCAAAATTAGGGCAAAAAAGTACGAAGGTGGTAATATTCTGTTTGTTTGTTTATCTTACACATTTTTCTGGGAAATTGTTTTCTGGCGTGAACTATTATCAGCAAGGCAAGGGAAAAGGGACCCATCCTGCCTCCAACCTTGCTGCCAGTGGTCATTAGAGAAAAAAGAAATTGCCCAAAAAAAGTGCAATTCTTGGTCTGTGTCTCTGAACTTCATTCTCTGCTGTCCTTGCTGATCCAAATGCTTAAAGGAAATAAGCAGCAGTAAGAGAAAGCCTGTTTATATATGAGCATGATTTTTCTCCCCTAATGGCAGATGGAGCATCTTAATAATGTGAAAAACGCACAGAACTGAATTCATGACACAGAGCTAACCTATGTAACATCAGATGTGGGCTCAAACACAGGGGGAGCTTTAAGCTAAATGAATGAATCCTCTTCCTGCATCAAAGGAAAGCAAATTGTACTAGATCTTTAACTAAGATAACTATGCAGACTTTGGAAATTTAGAAGCAAGCATGGAAATTTGCAAGCATGTGTAAATTGCTACATTCAGCCAGGGCATCATTCAGAAGTCCCCTTATGGAAGAAATAGGTTATTTACCCCACAACTTTTCTGTTTCTCCAGTGGTTCTAAATCAGGTCCCTGGGATCAATCTTCAAGGTCAGTGGCTTTTTCATTAAGTGCAGAGATCCTTGGCCTCTTCTGAGTTACTTAAATTTCCTGTGCTCTGGGCCACTGGTTTTAGCCTGAGTTCCCTTTCATTTTTGGATTTGGCCAAAGTTAATTTAACAAGCTGGATGTGTTAGCAGATTTTTATTTCCCTCCCCACTTTCTTATTTAATATGAGAGCTCATCCTTTCAGTCTGACAGATCACCTGCATGATTGCTGGAGTATTAAGTCCTAACTCTGCCATTAGCTTTCAGTAGGTCAAGAACATGGGCTGCACAGCAGGCAGAGTGCAATGCCTGCAAAAACTGATTTTTTTATATTCTTTTGATATTGCTATTTATATCTGTTAATACAAAAAGGACAAGCCTCTAAAGTCACTCTTCAAAATGTAGCTGAAAAATGATTTTTCACCATGAAAAATCTCTGAGCTCCATCTATTAGGTTGATGGGAACAGTGTTTCAACAGAGGAATATGGATAAAGTGTAGTGTGACTAAACACTAAATTTATAGAAAACATAGTTTCTATCATTCTGCCAATTGTATGCCAAGTAAGAAACCAGTAATTCTGAAAAATGGTATTTGCTCAGCTCCTCTTAATAAATACTTGAGCTTCTTTAACATCTCTTATCTCAGCATGTTTCCAAAGTTTGAGTCGTGTCCTCCCGAGTAGGTCACAGCTATTATTTCCTGTAGAACAAGTGAAGAAGCCCAGGAAAACACACATTATTTTCCTCCATAATACATGATGAACAAATGACAGAAGCAGAAATAAAAGCCCGCTGCTCTGGCTGTTACACTGCCACATTTCCTGGCTTGCAGTGCCATGGGAAGGGAGATCAACACTTTGTCAGGGTGACTAAGCAGTTGGAGGTGCTGTGTTAATGTGGCGATGTCTCCTAGGATTTGGGTTCACTTGAAATTACATTCAATTAGAAAACACCACTAAGTGACTCCTCAAGGTTGTGATTTAGCTTGGTGTGATTTCCAAGTGAAGGAAAGCCCTGGAGGAGATGTTATTAATTGTACTCTTCGCAGCAGTGCCTAAGGAGCAGCCAAGGTCAGCACCAGCTTCCCAGGCACTCTGCAGGTGAGTGACCAGTGCTTCAGTGGAAATAGCTCAGAATCTCAATGAGCAAGTGGCAAATGTCATTTTATGGAGGGCAGGACAGAGTGAGAGAGGATGTTCTCTTAACAGAACTGTAAGGTGATGTCAAGGACAAAGTTGTAGGGCAAAACCTCTGAGCAAAGCTTTGATTGTTCTTTCTTTGTCAGGTTACAATTCCTGTTCTGATGGAGGTGTAGGCGCCCTGTGCAATGGTGCCTCGTATTCTTCTTGCTCTGCCAGGTCTTTTTACTCTTTAGCTTCCTTGTACTTTTATTTTTTAAAAAATAAAGGTGATTCAAACCCTCAGATGTTCACAAAAAAAACCCACTTTAAAGTGCTACTGGTCCAATTTTTTGGTTTTTTTTCAAGGGGGGAGTGGGTTTGTTGTCTGTGTTTTAGTTGTTAGGAAGATCAGATTGCAGAGAGATCAGAAAATCCTAAAGAACAAACCACAATTTTTGAGTAAGACATCACCTTAAGGTAACATACCCTACCTTGCTTGCCAGCATTTTGTAGCATCTTAAATCTGACTTTTCAAAGGCCCTTATTCTAACAGGAAGGAAAGAAGACAGTGCTTAGTTCTGTAACTCTTCATTGTGATTTTATTTCTTTTCCAATGAACAGCTTTCCAAGCAGCTGAGCCCGGAGAACAAGTGAGTCAAGTGTTCAGATTAGCCTGGAAACTGCAGGCTGCAGGAAGCCATGGAAAGAACCAGAATGATTTGCTTTTGTTCTTAGGCTTCCTTCCCCAAGTGCCCACTTCCCACTCTCCAAGGCAAGAGTCTCTTAAGCAGATCTCCTCTCCAATCTGGTCTTAAAGACAGAGCTTTAATTCAGCCAGGAAACTGGAAATATATTTCAAGTGGTTGGTTAGAAGAAAAAGCTGGAAATATCCACCCCACAGCAGGTGATCAAGTTTTCCTTTTATTGAAATCTGCTATGAAAAATACTAATCATTAAATATTAGACAAGTAATGAAGAAAAAAATTGTTTGGAGCTCATTATACATTTTTTTCACAAGTATTCACATAGAATATCTCTTGGGAATTGCTGGAGGTACAGTAAGATTATATTTTTAACATAAAATGTAGATTTTTTTTTATAAGAGCAATTTTTGATGTTTGTATGGATGGGGTATTGGAACTTTTCCTGAGTTGCTTTCCCCTGGATGCCCTCAACAATGCTCAGCTCTTTGTGTGTTTAATGGCACTGTGTGACCTTGGCCTTGCAGTCCATGCAGTCAGTTCATTGCCAATGTGAAATTATCAAGCCTACCTATGATATAACCAATAACTGGAAAAATAATGTGATGCTTGAAGCCATGCATGTTATCCACATTTAGCTAGAAGAGTTCTGAACCTGAATTTTGTTTAATTTGTCAGAAATAAAACTCAATCCCAGTGAAAAAATCTTTCCCAAGTGCATCAGTGCACACTTAGTGAAGTAGTTCAAGGTCAAAGCTCTGTCTTGACAAATGCAAAATTACTTATTTATTAAATATGTTCATGTTTCAAACAAATCAACAATTTGTGGTCTCCACACAGATCAAACTTATTTTTGTAAATAAAAGTAATTTTCTTATATAAAAACAGCCTAACAGCACCATCTTCTGACAAACTCCAATTTCTGCACTAACCTTGAAAAGCACTTTTAATCCTTTCTTGTGAGTATTTTGGTTGCTGTCACAAATAAAACAGAGGCTCTGGGGGGACTGAATGGAAGTGTAATCCCATGTATCCTAGCAGAAGACTTTGGCTGAGAGTCTGAGCAGCCACTTCTGTCCAATTTCTTCTTTTCACTTAAAACAGTGAGAGAATTTCCTTCAACTGCAATTTTACCTTAAATTGTTATTGAAATGTTGGCTGCAAAAACATTTCAAAGGCGTATTCCTGTCGAATATTTGGGAAGAGGTAATTTATATGTAATTTGAACAGCTGACAATTCTCCCAGCCTCAGTTATCCTGTTACATTATTATGAGAGCAGAAATGTTATATAAGTCCTATTTTCTTACCCAGTGTTGCTGCATTTATGCAACCAAAATTGCTGCCAGTTTTGCAGTGAAGAGCACAAAATAAATGAATATTGATGATTTTAATGCATTTGTGATCCGTTTAGGGCAGTGCTGCTGTTAGCTGATTGTATTTTGGCAGTGGTGCTTTTGCTCATGGTTGTGTTTTGTTCTCTGTGAGCTCCTGGTCTTGGTCACTTCCCATGGAGTCACAGGAGCAAAACTGAGGTGGCTGCAGCTTCCCAGACACCAAAACCACCCTCCTGATCATCCCTTTTGCCATGGCTCGTGGTTCTTTGGCTCTCAGAGCTGATGAGTTGCTCATACCCAACACCTTCCCCTGTAAATTGGAGCCCTCTGCCTGCTCCTCCACAGGTTTGTTCCTCACATGAAGATAAATGGATCCCTGACTGCTTCCTTATTTCACTTTGGGATTGATCCACCACCTGTTCTCCTTATTCCACCCCCAAAATGACAACCAACCTTCCTGGATATCTCTCGCTATTAGGTTGGGTTCACCTTGAATTCTGTTCCAGGTTTTTATTCTTACAACTCCTCTGTAGCTCAGGCTCAGTGTTTCAGTCAGGTCTCGAATTTCCCAGTCAAAATCCACTCCAATGTACAATCTGAATAATCATTTTTGCACATGGTTACATATTTTCTAAGTTAAACTGTAATTACAGTGAGCAGGGGTATCCTATGGAAGGTGTTTTAAACATGCTAAAAGATAGGGAATTTAGACTCTGGGAAGTTTCTTTACCTGCTTTGTAAAACAAGGTTGTTTTTTTTTTTTTTTTTCATTTGACACAGTAAGCTCCTGGAATAGAATTGTCATGTCAAAATATTAGATACATTTTTGCTGGTGTAATAGATGCAGCTGTAATGAATGTTTATCAAGTTGTGATAGAGAATCATCCACTCTGCTAAAAAAAAAAAGTGATAATAAACACAGTCCTGAAACAATTTATGGAACAGCAACTTTGCCTCTCAAGGGATCCAGCTCTATCTCAAATCATTCCAAGTAATTTGTGAACGTACACATTTACATTAGAAACCTGCAAAGGATCTTTTTAGGTAATCACTGTTTTCATATGTATTCATGAGTTTTCAGCCAGATAACTAATCCCTGTACTCCTGAATTACATATTCACACGTTTAAATGTTAGTTGTATCACCACTGCCTTAATGAGGAAATATATGCTCTACACAGCTGTAGTGCCTAGAAGCTTGTAGCAGGAATAACTAAAAATATTCAAAGTCTGTCATCACAGAATCAGTGTGTTAATTAGAGATTGAATGAGAAAAAAAGTAAAATTTTCAGTCCTAAATTGAGAACTGAATAAGGAAATACCACACTGCGTTTCCAGACTAAAAGGTAAGGAACTTTGCTGGAGGAAAGTGGAAATGGAAAATTGTTATTTTTGTGGTGACTGTACTCCAACATTATCAGATCTCTGAGGTTTGATGTGCTGGAGCAAGGCCTATATACAAGACTCTAAGAGATCTAAAAAATACAGCAGTAAAAAACTCATATTTTAATTCTGAAATGAAAGTTTAGGAATATTTTCAAATCATTGCACTGCAACTTGAAGATGATAATGCCTTGCTGTTGCAACTGTGTACTTTGGAAAGGCATTGATTTATTGTATTGATTTTACTTCCAGAAAAAAGTGTGTAGTTCTGGAAGAAAGCAGAGCCTGACATTTGTAAGTGCACTCCATTTTCATATATACCTACCAAGGGAGGAGAGCTCTGGTTATAGAAGTCAATTCAATTCCAGCTATCTGTCATTCAGCTCACAAATAATTCTGCTATATTTTGAGCAGTCAGAAGTTAGGTAGTATGTTACATTTGATTTTAAAACGGTATTAAGAACAAAATATTGATGGCCATTTAAATACCTCTGTAGTTTTTCTCCTTGCGTGCTGTACAAAAATCTATTATTTTGAGAAATAGTTACCAAAGTTGGCCTAAGTATCAGAATTTCTGATAGTTATCCTTGAATGAACTCAAACTGAAAAGTCTCAGAGGATGAGGGCAGCCCTGAGCAGAAGGACTTGGGGGTGTCCATTGGTGAGGAGCTCACCATGGCCCAGCAGTGAGGTCACAGCTCGGGCAGGGCAGCCTCCAGCTCTGAGAGATCCAGCACAGGGAGGATGTGGAGCTGCTGGGGGAATCCAGAGATCCAGCACAGGGAGGAGGTGGAGCTGCTGGGGGAATCCAGAGAACCAGCACAGGAAGGAGGTGGAGCTGCTGGAACAGATCCAGAGATCCAGCACAGAAAGGAGGTGGAGATACTGGAGCAGGTCCAGGGCTCCATCACTTAATCATTCTCTCCCTGCAGCAGCTCAACCTGCATTAGTGCCCCTTTCTTCCAAAGAAAGGATGTGGAGCTGCTGGAGGAATCCAGAGCTCCAGCACAGAAAGGATGTGGAGCTGCTGGAGCAGGTCCAGAGCAGGGGCACAAGAATCCCCCAAGAGTTGGAGCCCATCTTCCATGGAGCCAGGCTGCGAGAGCTGTGGGTGTTCAGCCTGAAGACAAGGCTCCAGGAAAAGCTCAAATATTAACAAGAAATTATTCCCTATGAGGGTGAGGAGCCCCTGGCACAGGTGCCCTGAGCAGCTGTGGCTGCCCCTGGATCCCTGGATGTGTCCCAGGCCAGGTTGGACAGGGCTTGGAGCAGCCTGAGACAGTGGAAGGTGTCCCTGCCATGGTCTTGGATATTTTTAGAGTAACAGCTCAGGTAAGACCACCTAAAAATAAATAAGACTAGATTAGATGACATTACACCACAATAATGAATTTAATTCTTCTACGTATTTCCTTTATGTTAAATCACTTTATTTTCTTTCTTTTTATTTCCCTTTGCTGTTTATACGTGTATGAAATGCGAGTAAAACAAAACACAAATCAATAGACCTAATTATAAGAGACAAGAGTAGGTTGTATTTCTTTCCACAGTTGGAGCCTGAGACTTTCAAGTTTGACATGTTTTCTGATAACTTATTTGTTCACATCCTCTAAAAAAAGTAGAATCTCCCCTGAGATATTTAAAACAAACAAACAAAAAAAAAAAAAAAAAAGCCAAAAAATTATGTGTTTTTGAGCTTCTTTGCAATGATTACAAATGTAGTGTAAATTAAACTGTGTGAGAAAAAGAAACCAAACAAAACCCAAACTTATTTTGTTACCGGAAACAAAATTGATTCCCGTTCTTTGCATATAGATTTAAGGAACAGAAAAAGAGAAAAAATTATATGGGAAAGATGGGGGAAAAAAAGACATTGTCATTTAAAGTAATTAAATGTAATAATCCCAGCCTGTCACTTCTCTTTATTCTTCATAATAGTATGTCTTTTCCTACTTATTTCTTCAACCATGGCAGTACTTTAGTAGTAAATGTTTCTGCTGCATCTTTCCAGATGAGAATTAAATCTCCAAGCCACAGGTGATGCATGATTGGGATCCTGTATCAAATCTAGATGATGCATAGGGTCATGCTGTTCACACTCCTGTTTGAATGACTTTCTCCTGGATTATTAAAAAATGTTGACTCTTTCATTCTTTTAAACTTTGTTATATAAAAAAAAAAATCCCTGTTTTTTCAAAAGAAGTAACATTTCTCACTTCTCTTCTCTGAGGCAGCCAGTGATGATGCACAGTTGATAAAGACAAATTTCATTATTTTGTCTTTCAGAAGAAGACTGCACTTATACTGACTGTGGATCCAGTCGCCTGCAGGATTGGTGTTCTTTGGAGGCAAATTGATTGATGAGACTAAGAAAAATGAAAAAAAAAAAATGTACACAGCAGAATTCTAGACAGGTACACAATGCTGGGCGTGGTGGGATCCAAACCTAGGAGCCCCATATTCCTGCCTCCTCGTCTGAAAATCTGTTTTCCTCACTTGTGATATGTTGTGGGAATTGTGCAGTCTCTGGAACATCTGGGTTTGCTCTGGAAAACAGCAGGATGCTCTGCACAACCAGACAGGTGACAGCAGAACTGAATCACACCTGGAAGGACGCTGGGCTCCTGGGGAGGTGGGAAATTGCTCCTTCAACTTCTGTTGTCACCTTTTCTCGGGAATTGGGTAGCTCTCCTAGATCACATGCCTTTAGAATTCCTAACCAAAATAAATAAAGATAAATTTCAGGCCTGGAGTTATTTTCCACAAAGGAAAACAAGCACTCAAATGGGGCGTTCTTGTTTTTTTTTAAATTTGGTTTGGTTTGGATTCTTTGCTATGAATTACAATTTGATGATGTTTCTTTCCATGTAATGGAGCAAATTTGCTTTTCTCCATAAATGTAATGTTTAAGACACATCTTGTAGGCCAGTAGTTAATATACAGAATATCTATTTCCTGGGTTTGTGCTATAGAAAAAAAAAAAAAAAAGTCATTAAATAAATCAACAATATCCCCCTAAAAATAATGGAAAGGCAGTTTTCATGGATATGTTCCTGTTAATTTTCATTTTTAGAGGTAATTTATCAGATCTTAGTAAAGGTGAATTCCATCTGTTACAGCTGGGCATTAAAAAGAAAACTGTAAAAAATTCCTTTTCAGCCCTGAAGTTCTCCAAGGTAAACAAAAACACCTGACCTTAACTTGGAATGCACTCACTTTTCCAGGCTTAAGTTTAGACCCCTGGTATTTTTTGACCATACAGAACTTTTTTGTTGTTGTTTTTTAGTTTTAGTATGTGAATCAGTTCTTTGTTAGTTTTTTTTCCTAGACTCAGGAAACAAGACTATAAATCCCAGTGGTGGAACTTGAAAAGTTGGGTTTGTGTGGTTCAAATCTTTTGAAAATTCTATAAAGCTGCATGAGACATTGTTCTATTCAATTTCTAGCTATTGATCCAGCTGAATGTTTGTTTGGAGATTGCCTTTGCAGCTTTATTTGAACAGAAGAAATACTTTTCTCTTTAGAGATGGGGTGTGTGAGGGTTTCTCTTACGAGGGATACATTTCATGTGTACAGATTTCTCCTGCTGAGGGCAATGAAATAGTTTTGTCCTTGAAGCTGAGCATTATCCCTCCAACTCACAGGGTTGGATGGGTGTTAATTGCAAAAAGATGGGGAGCAGCTCACAACTGGGAGGATGAATGCCTTGGCCACAGAGGAAAACAGTTCTGATTAAAGATGTGTCAAGCAGCCTCCCCTGTTCTGTACCAGGCTGTGATGAAACAAATGCTTGAAAGGATTCAGGAGTCAAATTTGATCCTGGGCCCAAGGAAACCTGGGTCTACCGTAAAGATGGAGAGAGCTTTCACTATGGGAGGTGAGAGGAGCTGGCCTAATTGCTTTGCTACTGATGGAAAGGTCATAGAGGTGCTCTGATCCAAAAGGCTTTATTCATGCTTGCACCTGGAATGCAAGAGCTTTTCAGAAATAATTACAAATTCTAATTACAGCTACTTATTCCTCTTTGCTTTTCCTTGCAAGATAAGGCAAATAATCTTGTGTTCCTCTTTCCCTTTTCTTCTGCTTTGCTATTATGTTTTTTCAAGTGATGTTTGTTTATGAATGTTCATTTGTGTTTACGTGTGTTTTATAAAAACACAGTGAGCTTCTGTGAAGTAAAAATGATGACGCAAGAGCAAAGAAAACACTATTTATGGTAAATCTCTGTAAAAACTACTCAGGGATTAGGGTATTTTTTGCTCACAGGAAAATAGAGTTAGCTCACAAAGAAGCATTAAAGCATGCAAACAAAATGTCCCACATGAAGTTGGATTTGGACAATTTAATTTTGCATCAGCTTGATCCTTGGTGTTCACATTTTGGAGACTTTTTTGGACACTAAGTTGTCTTTGGGCTGATTAAAATTTTTGGCATTCAGCAAATTTGGTGGTGGCCAGCACTTGGCTGAATTAACATCTTTAAACAAAATTTCCAGCCTTCTCTGGTGCTCTCAGGGTTATTTGATGTGCTGGACTGCATTATATCACAAGCATGATAAAAATACAGTATTGACTTCGTGTTTCATACAGTTTTATAGTCTTATAAAATGGTATTGATCCATCTTCAGCTTCGAAGGTCAGCATAAAGTTTACAAAGAGAAGCATAAGAGGAAACATTAAGGAGACCATTAAAATATTAAAAATGTGACCTGCTCTTGCAGGAGCTTTCAACAAATCTTTTATTTTCCTCATCAGTCCCAAGCTGCACACACAGGATATAAGTGTTGACGAATAAAAATTAGCATAATGTTGCACTGATTAAGGTGCTTTGCACTAAATCATTCTCTGCCTGGAGCAGCTCAACCTGCATTAGTGCCCCTTTCTTCCAAAGGAGTTATTTTATAACGCAATAAATCCACTTCAAACTTAGGGATGGAACTTCTGCTCGTGGCTCCTTTTCTTCTGGCAGCTCTTGGATCCTCTGCAGCGTTGATGTCCTTTGAAATGCACAGCTTGGTGTGGAGACTCTGCAGACAGCAAATGTGAAAAAACACCTTGCAAAGGAAAGTAAATGAGAATTACACGATGTCGTATGGAAAGTAAAACCAAAATAGAGCCCACAGCTGTGAATCTGCTACATAGAAACTTGAGGGGTTTAATTTGAGCCAGATTTGGAGACCCCTGTGGTCCTTTCACTGAGGGCAGGTACAGTTGTGCTGCTGCTTAAGTTCCTGTGAGTAAGAAAATGAGAAGAAATTTAAAAGTAGTAGAAATTTAAACCAATTGTATAGTCTCTTTTGGTTTACTTTAACATCCAAAGGTCCTCCAATATACGTAACATTATACTTTATAGTTGAGAGCCTCTAGCTGGAAAAATATTTTCATAAAAATATGCACCTACAGTATTTACCTTCATTACAAGGCAAGAAATAGATTTGATTGATTTTGTTGGCTGATCATAATTGTTTTTACATGTATTTACTACCTAGATCTCTTAAATTTTAAGAGAGAAATTTTAGTTTTGGGGGACTGCTTTGACTTTTTTAGTTTCTAATGTTAATTTCTGCCACATAAATTCCCAGTTAAAATAATATTATTTTTATGTCATCACATGCCCTGCTGTACCTGAGTAAGTTTGGGGTTTTTTTAAGTGAAAGCTTTCAGATCTACTATAATCCTGTATTTTTATTTTTATTTATTTATTTGTTTATTTGGGGGTCTAAATGGAATCAATATCCATAATTTATTAGATATAAATGGGGATTATCATTGAGAAAGTCAATATCAATTATGTATCAGAAATAAATTTCATTAGATACCGAAACTATAAAAATCTTTACTGCAATCCATGGATGAAAGGTTTAATTATGCATTGTATGGTGCTCTACGATTTATACTTAATATTTCTGTATTTATTTCTTTTTTTTTCCTGCTTTTTCAGACAGTCCAAAGGTGCTTGAAATTAGGCTTGTGACATCATTCTCAGGTATTATTCCCATTCTTTAAGAGGATAATTTTCAGTGAAGGCTTTTTTATCTGTTGTTTAAATAAATGGTAGATAGTACAGTTCATTAAACTGAAACTTGTCTTTACAGAGTTCTGTCACTTTTTGGAAGTAGATCCATCATTTATAAGGATAAATTGTGGAGTATATGAAAACATAACATTTGAAAACAGGTTTATATCTGGTTCTGAAGATTGAAAAGAGTATTCCTCTTTCAGAGAAGTCTTTTAAGACATAAAAACTCAATTGCCTTTTTCAGGTCTATGACTATTTACCTGGGTAGAGGGGAAATAGTGATCCTACAGAAGAGGAAAAATAACTCTTCAGAAATTTCTCATATCATTGGAACAGAAGTATAAAAGATATGAACTGGATGCTTTGATTATCAGCCCCCATGAAACCAGGGCTCTGCAGAACAAGAAGTTTTATGAGAGCAAAAATACAGGAATATTTCTGAAAGTTGTTAAATGTTTACAGCAGCAACAGCAGTGGGTGGAATCTTTGGCACTTAGCAGGTGAAATTTTATATTTTGTCAGATTGATCGCGAGCTGGATGTGTTCATCAAACTTTGGTGCTCAAAAGTGGCATCAGCTGAAACCAGTGGGAAGGCTGAGATTGTAACATTTAGTTCAAATTAATATATTTATTAAAAGCCCAGCTCTCTGCTTTTATAGTTTCCTGGTTCCAGTCATAACCTTTACTCAACAAGCATTTCTAAAACAGAATATCCTCAATAAATCCTTTTACTCCTAGTTCTGCTCATAACCATTCCTCAAAAAAGGTTTTTAAAATGGAATATCCTCAAAAAATGGAGATGGGGAGATTCTAGTGAACCCTTGGCTATGAAGTGTTCAATTACTGACTTTTACTTTAAAAGTGAAAATAAATAAAGATATATAATCGAGTGAGGTGAGGAGTTGGTAATTCAGTTTTCTCTGTCTAAACTTCCAGTATTTATCTCCACTAATAATAAGACAGAACCTTGCTTTTTGGTATATTTATCTTGGTAAAATAGGCTTTAATTGCAGTAGATGCTATATTATTTCCCATTTTTGTATTATATTTTGAAGAATGTCTAAACAGAAAATCAGAAGTGTTAAATATTTATCTAAGCTATTAGCAAAATCTCTGAAATTTAAATGATTCACAGCAGAACAAGGATAAAATTTTAATATTCCTCGCTGACTTTGTTATCCTTGTAAAATTTTGCACTTAAAGTTGGTGTGTTAGGTGCAATATTCACATGATTTGCTGCAGGCTTGAAAATTAATTTCTGCATCTGTTGAGAAAATATGTTTGTAAAATACATTAGGGAAACTAAGTAATGTTTTAGTTAAAGCTGTTATGGTAGAAAATATTCATATTCCTTGGACTTATCTGATAGAAAATTCATTGGATAAAATAAAAATAATGTAACAGGATGAGTAATCAGTTGTGACACCCAAGTGGGAAATATTTTTGCAAGCAGTGTCTTGTTACTGGTTATTTTACCGATGAAATATGTTGGAATGGAACTATTACTACTTCAAAAATTTGGAAATCTTCCTGACTTACCAACATTTCCACCCTCAAGTTAGCCAGACATTTAGACAACCAACTCTGTGTCAAATCAAATCAAAGGGAATGTTTTCTTTCATTTAATTTTTTATGCATGTCATGTTTCATCAGCTGCATCCCGCTCTGGCCCCGTCCCCTCGTGGCTGGCATTGGGTGAGTCAGGTGTCACTGCACTGGAGGCAGAGCTGTCCCAGCAACTCCAAACCACCAGGAAAGGGAAGGGAATTCGACCTCTTGTGGTGCCATTTTGGGACTGTTTCATGTAAAGCAGGAGGAAGCTGAACTTTGGCGTTTTGAGAGTTTCAGTCTCTTCACGGGAGCACAGCCGTCGCTGCTGGAGGCCCACAGCTGGAGTCAGAAGAGGTTTGTTTGCTAACTCCCAGTCAAGGCAAGGCTGAGTGATGATGAAAAGGAAAATGGATTTTTTCAGCCATTTGAATTGGGTAGGACTGTGATGGGGCACACAGAGGATCTCACTCCTCATTCTCCTTCAAGAATTGTACCCTCTCCCTTTGTCCTGATGAGAACTCTAATGTTCAGTAAAAGTGAGGAGTGTGACCTGCTTTTCTGAAAAAAAAACCAAAAACCCAAAAAACAAAAAAAGCCCCAAATAATCAGATTTTCCCTGGATTTCTGAGGCTAAAAGGGACAGGTTCTGTCACATTCCCCATGTAGACCATGTCTTTAGTCTGATGTATCTCCCCTTCCACAGAATCCTAGACTGCTTTGGGTTGGAAGGGACCTTAAATCCCATCCAGTGCCACCCCTGCCGTGTGCAGGGACACCTTCTACTGTCCCTGGCTGCTCCAAGCCCCAATGTCCAGCCTGGCTTTGGGCACTGCCAGGGATCCGGGGCAGCCCCAGCTGCTCTGGGAACTTCATCCACTCATCCACAGCTTCATCTTCCATTTCCCTGTTTTGTTCTTACACTCAGATTTATTTCTTTTAGTTTAATATTCACAGTCATATATGGTCAAGTTCATCCTGAATTCAGGGCTCACTGAGGGTTGTGTGCATAATCCTTTTGTTTTTCTTTCCTGAAGGTTGGATCCTGGCAGTGCTGTCCCAGACTGCATTTCTGCAAGCATGGCTGCTGTAGACATGATGTAAGTCCTTAACACAGATAGAAATATGCTATATTCCTTACACTTCTGCAATAATCATTCCATCACAAATATCATAAATATGCAGGTTTTTAATGAGCCAGCATTCTTAGGTCAGTTACATGGGGCTGTCTGTGTTTTCTTTGATGACAAAAGGCTGTCTTGCCTTAGGGAAGCTCAATCTTAATTGCATTTTTTTGCTAGCCAGATTTTCTCTCCTTTCTGTGACAGTGGGCTCTCTCTTTGGTTCCCAGGCTTGCAGACTTTGAAGGCAGACATGTCCTTCTCTATCAAAAGAATAAAATTAAAAAATTATTGTGAAATGGTTAGGAATATAATCACTCTTGTTCCATATGAACTGCTAAAATTGATATTTTTTGCAGGGCTAAAAGACAGAAAAGAAAAAAATCCCAACATTTATAACAATCATTATGGCAATTTTTTCTCATGGTAGAACAGAATATGACCTACAGAAAAGTGTTCAGATAAGTAAAAATTGCTGCACTGCAGCCCTTAAAAGGGCTGAAAATCTGATCCATGACTTTGAATGGAGTGGCCATCAGATGTTAATTCCTCAGGTTTTAGCTTTTATATTTTCAGATTCTGTGCTGCTTTAGTGTGTAGTTCTGAGCTTCACATCAGGGGATGCTGAGCTCTCTCCACAGAGCAGGGAGACAAAACAATTCCTTCTCCAGCTGGGCACCAAGGACAAATGATCCAAACCTCAGCCCAGGAGCACAAACAATGTGGGCTGAGGAGAGAAAAACAAGGATGGGACTGCATGGGCTAAAGCTGGAACTGGACAATGAGCTGCAAGGTGCAAATGGAGCAGAACTGATCAAAGTGAGAGACCCCGTGAGTGGTCATGCATTTTGGGACCATTTTGGTTCATCTTGGGTGCAGCCTGGCTGGGCTCTTGTGCTGCCCAAGGTGGATCCATGGAAGCCTTTTAGTAAATCCCTGCTTTAACTCCATCTAGTCTCTGTTCCAGGTCAGCCTTGACAACGCATCTCTGTGGCAGACATGGAGCTTCTCAGGGTGTGCTGGACACTGGAATTCCTGCAGGTCTGTGCAAGGGAATGTGTTCATTATCCCACTTGCCTGTCTCCATTTAGTTTATTTTCAAAGAGTTTAAAGGAAAGTATTACATTATTTATTTATATCAAAGTTCAGAATGTTTTTTACAAGACGCTGAGTGTCAGGACAAAACAAGAGTGAACAATAAAAGGCAGTTTGCTGTGAAATTACATTTATGTTAAACCATATATATACTGACTTCAAAGGCAGTGTCTGTCCTTCTGAAGGTATTTGCTGTTCTATCACTTCAAATTTACAGACGTGCAGTGTCTGTAATAATGATATCAAAGACAAATCCTTCGCTCAGTACATTAAAAATTAATGATTACTGGATTTTTTTTAAAAGAAAAAATGCTTTCAAAATAAAATGTTAATTATCTGTGATCTTGTGAAAATGAAACAAAAAAAACCTTGATGCAGCTACTCTGTACTTTTAGTGGTCTGCAATAATACAGCTCCAGCTGTAAAATAACAACATGGCATTGCTAATACAAATTAAAGATATTTTTTAGTGCCAGAAGAAAATTTTGATCTTCCCTGGCTTTAAAACTTTCTGTCCATAGGAAACCCCCTGCAAAGTGCTTTTAATTCTAACAGAGCAGTGAACTTCTGTTGCTGGAAATGAGGAGAGAGCCCTGCGGCAGCCCTCAGTTGTCCCCAGCATGTCACTGAGCCATTGTGCCATACCCAGGGAGCAGCTGGGCTGCCTTATTTATTTAAGAAAGACATACACACATCAAGGTGGCTTCAGAAGCTAAGCAGAGCTTTAAAGTCGCTAGAGGGGAAAATTGCCTGCAAGAGGGATAGTATAGGACAACATGGAAAAAAATTCCAGCCCTGATTTCCTAGCTGGCTGCCCTACTACAGTTTGTTCAAGTAATAAAAAAATGTTCAAATATGCACATCCTCTTCATTGGAGTGAAGAGTTTTGTAATATCAGTGAGAAAAGTGCTGCTTGGATGATTTTTTTTCCCTGTTTTCCATCCCAGGTAATGTTTAGAATTCGTATATTAAGCAGCAAAGGAAGAAAAGCCAACCCCAGAGCTGTGATCCAGGAGTGCCCCACGCACCAGTCCAGAGGCACAGGACTCCTGTTTCACCTGGACTTGGGACAGAAAGGACAGAACCTCTTCCAAAACATGGGAAGGTCCAACATTTTAGTGAAAACTGTCAATTTGCATAGCTCCATCTGCAAAGTCTGTCACCTGTATTTTCAGGTAAGGTTTTTGGCTTAGTTCAGGTGGAGGGATGGTAAAATTCCTCTTCTCTCCTTTCCTAGGATATTGTGGCTTTTGCTTTCCTGAAAACTGAGGTTTTGCACAGTTTGCTTGTATAAGGAAACATTTTTCTGGAAGTTCACACATTTAATGGGCACAGCCAGACTGTGGAGCTTGGCACAGGGATTTGGGGTTACAGTTGATTTATGTTGTTAACCAGGGTTCCAGGGTAGAGATGGGGCTCTTAGAAGGACCTGTTGGCTGATGTGCAACTGGTGTTTGTTGTGTATTTTTGATAATTGATGGAAAGTTGTGAATATATTCTGAGGGAAAAAAAAAAAAAAGAGATATTTAGGAAACCATGATAAAGAGGCCTCCCTGAACTTGTATCTGAGGGGTTTTGTTATCCTGAAGTTTATTTTTCCAACTTGACTAGTTTGGGGTTTTTTTAAATATTATCATCTTTTATAGGTATTAAGAGAAGGTTTACAGCACATATTCTTAATCTGTCTTTTAATTATAAATTCAGGTCTTACTATGTTTGATAGCTGGGAAATTCTGGATCAGAATCACCCTGATTTTGGAGAGATAGCACACAGCATTTCTTAATGGCACTTAGTAATTATTAACAAAACCTCTCTATGTCCTTGACTTTTTTGACACTGCCAATCAAAATTTGTCTTCCCTTTGGGCATGTCTTATGAGCTGCTCAGCTTCAGAATAATTTATAATGAGTAAATCAAACAATTCTCTAACATGTTAATGGCCTTAATTTCCTCCTTCTCCTCAAGGTCTAAAGATTTGATTGCTGTGTTGAGAATATAAAAAAAAGAGCATTATAATTTGAAACCTGTCAGAGATGGCCAGAATGAGAAACGTGCTGATATAAAAAGAAATGTTAAAGGTGCATAAAAGTGGAAGATGTCTGGCTCTTGTTCGTACCATGCCTATGAAATATCTTCTCGATTTACATCATAGTAAATACTATTTATTTTCATGAAATGTACACTGTATGGTACTGAATCAAAGGCACAAAAGATATAATAGATATGCTCTATTCTGGTACGTCTAGAATAATTCCTCTTGTTGTAAAGCTGTAAAGGTATTTGCTTGCAGTTTGTGTGTGAGGGAAAACTGATGATCCAAAACAAAATTATGAAAAAATAGTCTGTGTGCTGGCAGTGTGCAGGGGTAAGTTACAGCCCATAATGTGAGCAGCATAGAAGT
Source organism: Motacilla alba alba (assembly GCF_015832195.1). NCBI lineage: Eukaryota > Metazoa > Chordata > Aves > Passeriformes > Motacillidae > Motacilla > Motacilla alba. The sequence goes on from NC_052045.1 coordinate 3,500,389, forward strand.
GAAAATAAAACTGGGGTATAAAAGCAATCCTATTATGGGGCTTTGTCCAATCATTTTTTATTCATTACAGTTTGTAACAGAGGCATTTATGGCACTCATCGCTTCAATTTTTAAATTTTTTTTTTGCATCAGCAGAATATCACTTTAATTCCATCTTGGAAGGCACTCCAGAGGTGTCCTCCTCCAACCCCTTCTGCCCCTCACACCTTGCAGCAGAGCAGATTAGGCCAGGTCGCTCCAGCCAGTTTGAATGTATTGAGAGATGTCAATTCCTCAGCATCTGTGCTTGACATGTTTAAGCACACTTCTGATAGCGAAAAAAGAGTTAAAACCCTAATATTAAACCAGAATTTCCTGTGCCCCTGTGCTTCCTGTTGCTGCACACCTTTGTCTTCTCCACACATTTCCAGTGGGTAGAAGTAAAATAGATGTTGATGTAAAAAAATGTAGAAATACGCAGCCTAATTATTGTCAGGAGTTTTACACAGTAAGAAAAAATAAAGAAAGGAAAATCATCACAGTTGTCCCTCAGTACCACCCCAAGCAGGCTCCATGTGGGAATGTCTGAGTGCACTTGATTGGAAATGCAGCCACAGAGTCCATCAGTGAGTCAGGAACTAGCACATCCAAAGGGTTTGGTTCAACTGGGAGGTGACCTTGGACTTGAAAGCAAACAAAAACCAGTTTTGGGAAATAAAAGGAATGATTGTAAGCTGAGGCTAAGAGGTTAATGATGTAAACAGAGCAACAGGCTGCAGATTTATCTTCCTGAAATTATTCCTAGTGTATAAGGCAGAGGATAGTTCAGTGCTCAGTATGTTGACAGACTGCACACCTAAATGTTGGAAAGGAAAAACCAAATCTTTGGTCACAGCAAGGCACAATCTGCAGATTTCTGTTTGTTGGGTATGTGAGAGCATTTGGAGAAAGAAATACTTCTAAGTTTATATGTCAGAGATGGTGGTAGAGTTGCATGACAGATAGGTGTAGCCTTCCTTACAGTAATTAAAACCTCACAAAAAATCAGCTATAAATGTAAATATGCCTGATGTCTGTGGTGACAAAGTTCATAGAATATTTTATGAGATATCTCTCAGATCCCCTACATTTACTGCACGTTGCATGACAATAACACTTGTTTGTCCCAAAAACTGACAGATCTTCTGTAGTTGATATTTTATACAATAATTAACACACAGCTTTATTTGCATCTCTAATACATCCCATATGTTTTAAACATAACTTACAACTTATTGGGTGAAAAAAATCTATTTTGTATTTGTAGCTCCGGATCAGTTTATTTACTGTGCATAGTGAAAGGTGAGTGACGATTTCTTTAAGATCCACTTTGCTCAGGGTCCATCTGGCTCTGTGGTTCCATCATCACTTATGGAAGCAGCTGGTTCTCATTTGTCTCCTTAAATTTCCCTTGTCAAGGCTTGTGCTGATAAGGGTCAGAATATGTATCCCATTATGGAAATCTTCAATTCTTTTTCCTGTCATCTCAAGTAATCACAGAATAGACACACATTCAGTTAACATTTATGGTTTTCACATATGTTATGGGACAATAATTCTGCAACCCATGGGCTTCTCTGGCCTCTGATGGTAATGACAGGGTAATTTTTATAGTTTCCCCTTTGTTATTTCATCATAGGAAATAGCCTGGAAAGGATTTTATTCCAAAATATCTCCTTACTTTCCCGAGGCAATTTAAAGAAAGCTGAATATTTGCATAACTTTATTGCTAGCCAAGTTTTTAGCTGTTTTCCAATTAAAGTAATAAAAATGTGTTCAAGGTAAATCAGAAGGAGCTGTTAGGTATTTGTGATTATAAAATTTTCCTTTATGTTGCAGAGATTTTATTTTTCAGTTTGCTGTTGTAAAATTAATTTGTTTCCATTTTCAACAAGGTACTTCAGAATTCCATTTTGCTGACTTGAAGCCACCCAGCTTCTTGCATCTGTGCTAAACAATTAAAACATTCACACTAAATACTTTCTGAAGTCTTGAAAGATTAAACATGAGATAGTAAAACAAAGGCTGCTTCTAGCACAGATGGGATAAGAACCATTTTCATGACAATTTAAGTTTGTAATAATTTTTAATAAATGTCTGTTATATTGGAAATAATGAATCTGACTTGAGTACAAGAGGAAAAAGTTATATGAGTGATATTCATCATATTCATGAGTTGTTGTTGCCCCATCCATGGAATTGTCCAGGGCCAGGTTGGAGGGGCTTGGAGCACCCTCGGATAGTGGAAGGTGTCCCTGCCCATGGCAGAGGGTGGAATCAGGTGGTCTTTATGATCCCTTCCAACCCAAATCATTTTGTGAATCTGTGATATCCTATTTCTTTTCTTCTAAACCTTAGATATAAAATGTTAGGAGTTGATAGACTTGGAGAAAGTACCTGGGTTTTTTTTTCCTACCATGTTTTAGGGCCTAGAGGGATTTTTACAGGGTGACCATGATTAGAAGCAAAGGGTTCTGTGAGCAGCAAAGCTCCTGACACCCAGCCTCTCACAGGGGTTTTTTTTACAACCAACAGCCTTGGCTTGCCTTGGAGTGGCCGCCTAGAACAGGCTAGACAAGGTTAAGAGAATAAAGTGAATATTTATTAAAGGCCTTCCATAGAGACACACCTTGGGCAGTCAGAGCCTCCCAGATGCTACACCTAGGCTGGATGATGGTCATGAGTTTTTGAGACAATTATAAGTTTGGTTCATTTACATTTCAGGGGTTAATCCTCCAGCTACAGCTTCAGGTAATGAAGTCATTTATCCCCAGTTTGCTTTCCTGCCCAATTCATTTTTGTTTATACATTCTGGGGCCTGAGGCTGCAGGGTGGCCTTGGATCACAGGCCTAGAGGAATTGTTTTGCCTGCCCAAGATGTGAAAACAGTAGTTAACACTTTATATGGAGTTTAGAGCTCTGCACTAATGCAGTTCAGGATTTGAAAAACATAAAGGCTGAAATCTTAAGGTATGACAGAGGACGGTGCCTCTAGGCCTGGCCGTGAGGACAGAGCCAGGCACCGAGAGGGCTCTGCAGGGCAGGAGCTCCTCCAGCACAAACCCCTGCAGCTCTCACATCAATTTTCTTGCCATTGCAGTGTCAAAGCAAGCTCTGAGCTGGCCCTTGGAGACCACATTATTATGTCATGACAGGAGATTACGCCTTTGCACTAAGTGGTTTCGGAATAAGTCTGCAGAGACCTAATTATGGTGCCATTGCTGCTTGAGAGGGCTGCTTAGCAGTGGAGCACTTCTTGAGAAAGCTCACTTACCATGACAAAATAAAGTGAAATTATGACAGTGTATTTTCTGGTAAAAAAAGACCTCAACAAATAAAGAAAAATTGATTATTGTGTCAAATTAAACCATAAATAAATAGTAAATGCTAAATTTACAATCTAACTTCACTCTGACTTGCTGTAACTAAAATACACAATAAATAACATTTGTCTTTAAATTCCCACAGCAAATATGTTTTTAATTGTGAAAACAGTTATTGTTTCACACAATGCTACAATAACTCTGGGCAGTCAATTTTATGCCCCTGTAATAATGATATGATTGGTTTCCAAAGACCAGCTCCTGTTCCAAACTGTTTAATGCATCTGATGTTGCTAAACAGAGCTTTTGATTCAGGTGTTAAATGGTCAGCAGTAGTTAAAGTTCTAAACTTATGCAACATTCTAAATATAATATCAAATTAATTCCAATATATGTTCTATTTAGCTGGATAGAGAACAAATGTATTACCATGAAAATTAGATTAATACTAATAACAATCTACACAACACGTTTCCCAAGACAGAGGGCAAAACAAAGGTGAGATCAATTCTTGCAAATGTTTGTTTAGAGTGCCTTTCTGCCTATGAAGATGTTATTCATTACCTGTTCCATAGATGCAGTGCCTCATTTAAATTGGTATAGAAAATCAATGTTCTGAGCAGGAGAAAAGACACTCTCCTCTATAAATCACAAGTATAGGCTTTAGTGCTATAAATTTAATTTAGAAACAATGACGACAACACAAATATCTCCTTACCTTTCTATAGTTAATAAAGAAAAATTGTAAAGGTTTTATGGAACTTGTACTCAGCCAAAATTCAGATTTTCCTGCAAGGAAAACTAAAATCCAGAATTAAATTTATTACATATTCATATACAGGCATTTGCTTGTACATAAACATTTCAATTAACATATAAATATGGTTAAACAAGTTTCAGCTTATAAAAATCTGCTTTTTATGTATATAGTCAACTTCTATCTGTAGAAGTCTTCTGTCTCTTAAGTCTTCATCAGTTAAATGGAGGAAGTTGCAACGAGGCACAATTAGTTCTACAAATTGAAGAGTTGGAGAAAATTGGTTGGAGTTAATAAAGCTGGGGTTTAGAGAACAGTAAAGGGAATATAATACTCATCAAGTAATCAATCAACCTTAGCACATACAGTGCTAATTCTGCCTCCCTAATATATCTATTTTGGTATATCTAATGTATCTATCACTGTGGTATCCAGATAGGATGTGTCAGATTTAGCAAGCCTCATTAAACTTAGCATAAACTTACATTCAAAATAAGGTAAAAACTATTATTTGTGATACAGAAAAGTCAGGTTGGAAGGGACCTGTGGAGGTCACCCATTCCAAGACGGTGTCACCTGGAGCAGGTGACAAAGGAACGTGTCCAGGTGGGTCTGGGGTGTCCCTTGAGAGGGAGACTCCACACTCTCGCCTGGGCAGCTGTTCCATGCTCTGCCCTCTCCATGGGGGAGAAATAAGTTCTCCCTCATGATGAGGTGCAGCTCCTTGTGTTGTGGTTTCTGGGCACTGCTCCTCATCCTGGCACTGGCATCACTGAACAGAGCCTGGCACCATCCTCTGGCACCCCTTGGAGATATATTGGTATGGATTGGTGAGATCCCCTCTCATATAAAAATACAGCAATAAATTATCAACTAAAGAATCTCTTTGTAGCTATTGTACCTTAAAATGCTTGTACTTTCATTGCTTGGTCAGATACTGAAATGATTATCTATTTATTTATTTGTTCATGATGGTCTGAAAAATGAAAAGAATGAAGCAATCTACGACCTGTAAATGTAATTGTTGAGGTGCAGCCAAGTATGGGATTTGCAGCTGCAGAGCTGTGCTCGATGTAAATTGAGACTAACACAGGAATGGAATGATTTCATCATGAGCTCCTGATTATCTTGCTGTTGCACAGACTTAGGGGCGACAAAGATCAGTGTTATGTACATAAAACCCAACAGATTATGGGAGGCTGTGATAGTGGGAAGGACCTGGTAATGATGTTTTTGTAAAGGGGAAGAAGGGCTGCATGTTTCAGGGTGGAATGGTATGAAAGGAAGTGTTGGGAGGGAGATAATCTTACCTCCTGTGTTTGAAATTAGCATAGTTATTGAGTAACAGCAAAATCATTATCATGTAAAGACATGTAAGATAGCACATAATGGGAATGTAAAGGCTAAGCTCTTCTCAAAGGAATATGGATGGAATATTATCATTTTAATTAAAAAAATGAATTAGGCTCGGCTAAAAAAAAAAAAAATGGAAAGTGCCTTTGGGGACAAATCTGGGAATGATCAAGGACAGACACTAGGAAAGAGCCCCTCCTTTAGCCTGTTTGCAGCAATGTGCTCAGAATTTGGGGGACTGAAGATAACCTCCATTCTCATTTATGGGAATGTCTCTGGCAGGGAGGGAAAACACCCTGGAGAAGCATTTGCCACCATTTGTGGAGGGCAGCACTATCAAAACATCTGAGCTATTAAAAACATTTACATGCACAAAATTCAATTTTAGAAGAATTTCTCCTCCATTATCTTTGTCTCCTCCCCATTCCCCAAAGCCAGTTAATTATAAATTGTGTTGAGGAACATATCCTTGTGGTATTTATGCTGTCATTTCAAACACACCCTCTGATCCGGAGGAGGTGTGACAAACCTTGACCTTTCCTCTTCCATGACAATGGAAATTTTAAAAGTTTTTAAGGAATCGACCTGACAAAGAATTTAGACCATCTGATCAGAAGAAAAACTTGAAGTTGTAAAGGGTAGATGTGGTAAAATAGTATTTCTTCGGCAATAAATTTGGTTTCTAAGGTGTCCATCACAAACCTTTCAGGGTATTGTGTCTATTCAGTAAATACAATCCCAATGCAGTTGAACTGGATTAATGAATGTGGGAATTTTTCCTAGAATGCCTTGACTACTAAAATAAAAGGAATTCATTTTGCTTTTTTCTGGCTGTTTCAGTCATCAGAACTTGTTATTATTATTAGAACCCAGAAGTTTGCCCATATTTGCTCACCAATTGCACCAATATTTTTCACTGACAGGATTCTGGGAAAAGATTCAGTTATCTACCAAAGCTGCAATTATGGGTTGGAGAACTATTGTTCTTCACTAGAGAGACAATAAAGGCTTCTCCAAGGCTCATTAAGATATGAATCTTTGAAATGAAAGAATTCCTGCCAGGAATCTTAAATTTTACCACATTTAGTGAAAGACTCCTTATGTTTGACTTCTTGTTTCCTTTTTTCAATTGTCTTTTGCATCTAATCAAGTAAATTAAAATGTGCAATGAAGACAGTTTTTCGAGACAAAAGATTTCATAATGATCCTACAGAAAGATTTTGGTCCTTACCTCCTGCAATAAACAATCTCTATGAAGCATTCAGAATTATTGTAGGAAAAATATAATTATAGGAGTCATTATGTATATAGTTCCCAGGTAAATTATGATGAAAGAGACAGCAAGGCTGATGACTGACAACTGAGGAAATGCTAGAATTAAGATTACCTGAACAAATAAATTCAGTCCAGTGTTTATTGGAATGCTTTACACTCCACACAGTGCATTTAATACTATAAAAAGTGATTAATAAGGCAGTTATTCAATAGTTTCTTCACAGGCTCATTTCCATTTTCCTACCCTTCAGGACATACATTTTGCATCCTGAGAGATATTATTTCATGTTGGATGTGGATGTACTTTAAACAATCCTTTATTTTATTGGAAAATTACATGAACAAGAGCTTGGCCACTAAATAGGAACCACTGCATGGAATATTGCAGGATTGATTCCTTCTAGGGAAACAGGAGCTCTTAGAAATGTGAGCAACAAAGTACATTTTCTTAATGCTTTAAACATGTTAAGAGGAGAAACTCTGATGTGATTGCATGGTATAATTAGACTTTTGCCCTGGTATAGCATCTATTCACTTTATAAAATGTAGAAAAACCTCAAAAAGGTTTTTAAAGTCTTCTCTGGGGTCAGTGAAAGATGTAGTGCGTTCGTGTTAATGCACCTTTTCCAAAAACTGCTTTACAAGAGCTGCATCTCCAACGTGAACTCTGTCCAACCTCCTCAGGAACTGACAATGAAAGGTTGGCATCCCTAATGCTGCAGAAGTCAGATACAAAGCCAAAGAGAGACTTCCCCCTCCTTTTTATGCGTTACAGTATTTTTTATGATCTGTTATTTTAGAATGTTTCCTACTTGAATAAAAGCTGTTGAGAAGGCAGGAGCTGTGCAGACAGAAAATCAGTTATTTGCCAAGGAAGTTTTAACTATATTACCCTTGAAATTTTATATATTTTAATGCATCATTTTTAATACAAAACTCTAACTTTACCCATAAAAGTCTAATTTCTGCCTGATAAACTCAAATTAGTCTCAGATAATTGCTTTTTCAGTCTTCTCACATACATCTACTGTCAATTTTTTACAGCTCACTGAGCCATTTCAAATTATGTCTGGTTTGTCTTGCAAAATAAAAATGAATGATTAAAGATGTTAAGTCTTTCTGTATCTAAACCTTTGCTTTTGCTTTCCGTGTTACAAGGGTTTTGCATTTGGCTTTTTGTTTTCCATCTGTAACGTCTTCAATAGTCGTGCTGAGGAGGAGGACTCGTGGTGAGCTGCCCCTGCAGAGTGGATTCCTTACCTAAAATAATGGAATTGTTTGGGTTGGAAGGGAATTTAAATTAAATTTCAAATCCCCTGCCAGGGCCACAGAAACTTGGAAATAGATCTATTTTTAACTTCTAAAATATTTTAAATATTTTCCTCTGGACTTTGATAATTGAGTTTAATAGAAGTATAAAAGAAACCAGTTGGTTTTGAGAGATGGGTATAAAATTGAGAGAACACAATGATGTTCAAAATCTTATTGCCAAATAAGTGAAGGAAGAAATGCTACTTTATATTTAAAAACTACAGAACTTTTGTGGAGTTTTTTTTATTTCCTTTGGAAAATGCTATATAATTCCTTTAGCAGAAACATAAATGTTGGACTTTTGCCTCACTAGAATATAACATTTGTGCTTTTTGCCTTATTGGAACATAACAAGCTAATTTTTGCCAATAATTTGATCTTCATTGTCTAACAATTATATTAATTGGCTGGTTAAATGCTTACTTGAGACAGCCTATTTATCTTCTGCAGACAGCAGATGTATAATTAGCAGGAAAATACCTAAAATGCCGTATGATAAAACCTCAAGTTGATTCCAAGGCAAAATGGGCTGATGCTTCTTCATGCAAGGAAAGCTGAACCCTTCATGCAGAGTTTTCTGGAAGGTTGTTGTCCCTTCTCATCCATTCAGGGTGTTTGGGGGATTTTAAGAGAGAAAAACCAAACTTTTGTGTTTTTTTCTCAAAGAACACCGTTGCCTGTAGAAGATCCCCCCAGTTCAGAGGAATTCCAGCACAATGAGAAGCCGTGGTCACAGAAGAACTTCAGCTTTGAGGGTCACCTCTAAAATGTTCTGGTAATTCCTTCTTAAATCATTCTCCTTATAAGAGATTTCCTTGTTGTATATCTGCAAATACCCAGCATTATTATAATAAACAACTCAGAGGGCTCCACAGGGATACTCTTCCCCCTTTAGAATGGAATAAATAATATAAATTTTAATGATATTTTAGCAAATGCTAAAATGCTGCTTCACGTACATAATGGGCTACCACACTGGGAAAAGTGAGTACAAAGGAAGGTAAAAGATATTCCTGCTAGAATTTCTGTTAGGGAATGCACTTTAAAAAAATTTTTTCTAATTGAGCTTCCATTTCTAGCAGATGGCAAATTTTATTCTTTAGAATTATGCAATTAGCTAATTAGACTGTTGAGATATTTGAAGTACAGAGCCTTAATCATAGCAAGTTTTTGTGCACAAGGTATTTATATTATTATGGCTTCTCCTTATAAGGTGCAGGCCATGCTCCCCCAAAATTTAGGTGCAATTTTGAGTAAAACATGTAATTATTTCCTAAAAACACTGGAATGTTTAGTCTCTTGTCAAAGTTGGGAATTCACTCTCTTGCTGATATGGTTGCCTGTAATTTAGGACAACCAGAGACTTCTACTGTACAAATTATAGAGTATTGCTCTTTAGGGTTTTCATGAATAATGACAAGTTATCCATTATATAAAGAGATTAATTTGGCTGAATAAGTTTTAGGATGCTTGGAGTAATTTTCAAATAAAGTCTGAAATCAAGATGTTCATCCATTCGTGCTCAGTTATGAGGGGAAGAAAGTACAGATTATATAAATCATAACATAATAAATGTGAACACCTTCTGCAAGTCTTCACAGCTGGTTAAAATAGAAAATAAAGTATTATCCTTTCTTTAAGTACTCTAACCATTAAATCAGTAGATTTCTGAAGCAGAAACCTTCAGTAGGAAGAAAAATTTGATTCAGTATTATTTTAAATCCCCAGGTAATAAGATAAATATGAGTGCATGAGCCATTCCAGCAACTCTCGAGAGACACAGGATCACTTATGTTCTTAATTAAAATAAATCAACTTCATAAATGATGATTTTACAGCCAGTATGCAACTGGAAATTTATCAGATACCTGCAGGAGGCTTTCAAAGCATCAGAGTTAATATTGACAGGCACTAGGGCTGGTGTGTGCATTGCACATGGGGGTTTGTGTGTCCCGAGGGCAAAAAATTCATCCTGGGAGACTTTTCCTCTCCCAAAGGTCAGTCTGGCTGGCAAACCCTTCATTTCTCCCTGTCCCCCCCCAAAAAAGGAGAGTCCCAAGGTTGGATTTGCCACATTTCAGAGATAAAGTATTTGTGTTAGATCCAAGATCAAGATTTAGACAGACTGGAGTCTGTCTTTGATAAATAAAATTAAATTCTCTGTAGATGCAAATTAAGTGTGTTTGGTTGAAACAGAGCCTGTTCCAACTGAAATGTTTGTTTTTATTTAACAGAAATCTGCATGTGTTCAGTCTTTATCTTGGCAAATTGTGCCTGCAAAAGTAGGAAATAAAGAAAGGGTAAATACTGGCTTTGAAGGCAGATCAAAAAATTCCCTTATCAAAAGCATTAGTGAGATTTAATAAAGGACATAAGACAAATGGAGTGGTTCTTGATTAAACCAGTGGGAAAAGGCTTTGAGAAAATAGAAGGAAAATAAAATTTTCCCTAATTCCAATTTTTTTTTTAAATCAACTTCTAAAAAAGCTAAAAATGCCCAAAAACATGTAACTGGTCAAAACCATCTATCAATAGGTAAAAATTTATACCTGTTTAGACTCTTCTGTGAATGGAAAACCCACTAAGTAAATAACTATTTTCAATGGCCCCTTATCTGTTTTGACAGAATTTTGTTTTGCTTCTAACACTTCTAACACATATTTAAAGTATCATTTTGTACACTGAGATAGTTTTCTAGAACTTCAAAGCCAGTATTTTTCTAGTTCAGATTAATTAATCAGTTCTAATTTTGTCCCATACCATTGCTGTGTTTATTGATGAGATACAAACGTGGGGCTTTCAAATACAATTACTGAAAATATGATTTAGGAAACATTCCTTAGTCCTTAATTCCACCAAACTTAATCTGTCAGATGTTCTTCAAAAGCAAAGACATATGGCTATGGGTGATTAATTTCAGATTGCAAGTTAGTGGGAATATTTGGGTATTTTCAGGGTTTTTTATTAGTTTTGGATAATCAATACCCACTGCTAATTAATTTTTTGAGATAATGAAACTGACAAATTTTGCTTCTCAAATTTCCTTTGCCAATTATTTCTGCCAGAGGTTTTTGATCATTATTTTCTTCAGTGAAATTTAAAGTTTTTAATCAGAAAGCTTGGCTTTTTGCTTACTCTGAATCAATGTCTGCACAAAATAATGGATCAAGATTTTAATTGCAGTTTGACTTCTGTGTGAGCCTGGCCAATTTAAGGCCCCTAATTTGCAGGGCAGTTTGAGCAGCTCTCAGCAGTGAAATTGCTGAAGCTGACATTGCTGGCCTGCCTGAAACTCTGGGTTCTGAAAAAATCCTCTTTTTTCCTGTGTTCCTATGTAAGAAATGAAATTTTACTATGGTTTATATTTCCTTTTTCCTAGGAGATAAATATCTGGTTTTTCTGGGAATCAATATTCAGACCAAGGCAGATTTCTTTCCCTGCTCGTGGTTCCCTTTCACACTCACAGCTTCCTCCCTCTCCTGTTTTTCCCTCATCCTGTTTCCTCACAAATGCTCACCAAGTCATGGCTCTCATGATTGCAAGATGAGCTTTCACAGGGAATGAATTCTGACATTCCCAGCTGTTTTTCCTGGATCAAACTTTCCACCAGGAATCAGAACATTTTCCCTTTTTTTCTCCTTTCTGGGAAAACAGTCCAAGAAAGGTCTCCTTGACTTTCCCACAAGAAGTGGAACACCCATATACGCAGAAAAGAGAAAATTTTTTCAGAAATCCGACTTGCATGGAATATAACAATTGATAGCATATTTACTTGCTATAAAGGTACTAATATATTCATTTATGTTCCGTAAAATCTGAATTTCAGTGTCATCTTCAAGCATGCACTGGTTTAATAGACAGGATTATAAGGTTATAGGGGGAAAATATAGACAGTGAAAAGTAACTTTAGAGTTTAAAAAAAATCATAGAAATATAGAATCATAGAAAAGTTTGAATTGAAGAGAACATTTAAACCCATCCTGTTCCATGGGCAGAGACAACTTCCACCATCCCAGGTTGCTCCAAGCCCCATCCAGCCTTGCCTGGGACTTCAGCTGAGTTTATTCCTGACTTTCTCTCTTAGGAAAGTGCATAACAATCACCACTGATGTCACCACTAAAGATTACAAGTCACCACTGAATTGTGTGATTGTTTTTATCTGCTCTGCCTATGCCTTTGAGGACAGTGCCTATAATTAGACAGCACAAGGAAAGTGTGTGTTTAAAAAAAAAATGAAGTTGTTAAGGAGATGATGCTGAAGCAAGTTCAAATATAAAAAGTAGATTTAAAATAACACTTTACTGTAATGAGTAGAAATCATGACAGGAGAATAAAGCATAAGAAAATATCCTTGGGGCATAAGTGAGATGATTAGAAATATCATTAAAGCTAAAGCATCTGTTTGAATCCTTTGTGAGACACCCAATTCACCCACATGCACACATAAGTGAGGGCTCAGTTTACTAATGCTGCAGTTTGAACACTAAATATAGCATGCTTTGCATTTAAAGAACATACAGATTAAATATGAGCTGCCTGTAGGACAGGGGAGCTGCACTAATGATTGCTGGGGCTTTAAAGATCTCCTGCAAACAGGCAGATGTCCAACTCCAGCAAATATTCCTTAAGGAAAACTTCACATCAGGCATCAATTTTATACCACAAACGTAAAGTAAAGACAATTTTTAAAGGTTTGTAGGGAAAACTGGAATCTATTAGTGAGGAGCAGGAGCAGGGAGGGAGATGCACACCTGTCAGGACAGGGCAGGTCCAGCTGGGGGCCAGGAGGGGCTGGGACAGAGCCCTGGGATGCAGGAGACCCTCCTGTCCTGCAGGAGATGGAGCTGCATGCACAGGGAAACGAGACAAGCTGCAAATTCACCTTGTATCCTGTGCATGTAGACATTTAACACACATTTCCTAGGTCCTGCAGAGTCCATTCCATCCTTTGGGCAGGTGTGCACAGCTCTGCCCGAGTCTGGGGTCATTAATATCCCAAACAGCTCTGCCTGTTGCCATTAATGTTCTCCACTCACCTGGGATGGCTGCACAGACCCCAATACACAGCCAGCTCTTGTCTGATTAGCAGCTCCTTCATTAGTGATTTTTAATGATTCCATTAATTTAAAATGGAACTTCCTTTCTGAATGAGTCACTTTTTGCCTTTTTCTCAGTCTGTAGCCTCTTTACCCAGTCTTTTAAGATAAAAGACTTCATCTCTGTCTTATCTTTAAAAATATATGCTGATCCTTATGAGTTCCTGCACGAGAATGGCAAGTCTCAAAGCTAATGAAAGGATAGCCACAAAATTCCTCTTAGTCATGGTTAAACCTCTTTGCAGAGCAAAACCAAAATAGTTTAAGAATGCTTTACCCTGATTTTTGGATGTGCTGAAGTGCCTTTGTGGATACATAATTCTAATGGGATTTGATCACAGTCCTGTAATCTACTTTCAAAAGGTCAGAAGAATAATGATTCATTTCTCCTAATGGTTTGAGACTTTTGTAAAGTATGTTTTGGAAATATGACAAGGAAATAAATATATTCTTGTGTAATTTCCAGCTTCAAGGATGGAGGATTATGATAATACAGGCCAAGACTTTGATTTCCCTTTTGTGATAAGAAATACTTTGTAATATTACAGGCTATCAAAATAATCAGTCTTCCTTAACCTGTTCTGCAGTAAGGAACATAAATAGTTAATTTAATGGAGCCTTGCATGCAGTTGAAGATGGTTCTGTCCATGCTTTCAGTCACTAGCTACTGCAAAATGTATTTCAGAGCTCTGTACATGTTCCACTTATGCTCTGCAGCTGTTTCTACCCTGCTTTCCTTATTGATCAGTGATTGATCATCATCAGTGATCTGTATTTATTCCACTGGGGTTTCTGGTATTAATCTGTGCTTGCCCCCCTCAAGCCTCTGCTCTTCTCATTTTTTGCTGGATTCTTTGGAAACCTCTTCCACATCTTCTGAATTCCTTCAGTAGCTTTGGAGATCTGGCTTGCCAAGAACATAAAGCCTTTTTAAAACAACCTAGCCATGCATACATCCTCATCCCAGGGTCATTAAATAGTTCTCTACACAAAGTAATAGGCCATTAAAGCATACATTTATGTGTATAGCCATAAATGTCTGCTAACTGTGTGTTTTTAATATCTGTTAGTTACAGCAGGACCATCAATGTGCCACCAAAACTGCCTGACAGCAGCAGCACAGCAAAATATTGGTTACAACTGGGAGCAGAGCACAGATCAGGTCGAGTGTCTTGATCCAGGTTTAGACTTAGATCTTGACTTAGATCTTGACTTAGATCCAGGTTTATGCCAGACTTGGAACAAGAGGGAGCAAACAATAGTTTCCCAGAAGCATCTTGGTGGAAAAATCAAGAAGTCCAGGTTGTTTTCTCTTTGTTTTTTTTAGTTTTGTGAAGTGTTACAGAGCTTTGCACACACAGGTGACTTTGGGCTGGTTCCTAACTGCTGACAAAAAATGCAATTCTTGCCTCCTCGATGAATAAGGAACGAAATTTCTTCAGCTATCATGTTTTCAGATTTTAAAATTGCCTTGAAAGAAATGAGATGAACAAAAGTAATCGAAGAGTTTATGTAGTATGTGTTATTAACAGATCTTGTGTGCTAGAGTCACTTCCAGGCATTCATGTAATAACTGCATGAAAATGAAAATAAAAATAAACAGTGCTAATAAACTTTGCCATCAGGAATGCAGTCATTCTGATACTTTTAGGCCAGAGTCCTGAAGGCTATAATAATTATACTTAAATGTTCCCAGAGTATTTATGTGTGTTCCTTTTAAAAGGAACAGATTTTTGCCCTTAAGGCCCACTCAAATCTCAATGATTTTAATTAGTGACACACATAGCTTAATTCAACTTACTCTACATGCACTTTTAGGAATGTTTAAGCCAGTTAACAGCTCTCGAGGAGCTGAAGGTGTATGGGAAGTGCTACAGATTTAATGAACAATTCTCTCAGCTCCAAGAGGGGACTCAGATTCCTGGGACTCTGGCTCTGGGCAGACGTGACTGAAGTGCAGCCACAGCTCTGCAGAAAGCACAGGCTGGGCCAGCTTGGCCTGGAGGGCACTGAGCAGCTCTAATTGACTTGGGCAGGCCTGGCAGGCTGGAGCTTTTTAGTCAAGTCTCCTGGCTGAACCAGGTTTCTCCCAGGGATTGATCTGTGCAGCAGAGTTCTCATGGCCTTCTGCTGTTTTCCCCTTGGTTTTACAAGTCCTGTGTGAGACCCAGGACCATGGGATTCTCAAAGAAGCTGTAATTCCACGTTGTTGTGTTTGAAGTGTCTGACACCAAAGTATTTGTTTGGGTCCCTGCTTGTCCTGTTTTATCTTATTCAACATTCAGCTTTAAAAGGAACATGAGTGATAAATGAGACCCTGGCTGAGACAGGACAGCTGTGATTTCAAAAATGTGACAGGATGAGATGTTCTGAGTGGTCTTACACCATTCTGTAGTTTGAGCTTCTCCTTCCCTCCATTCCTTCTTCTTGTGGCCTCTTCAGCTGAAGATTTGATAACACCTTAGAGTCTTTGATTTAATTTGTTACATTTCAAAGACATATCATAATTTCCTTAAATTTATATAGACTTGCTTCATATATTAAATTATAAGAGAATCTAGAAACATTGCCGTGAAGATCTGTCTGTCGGTCCAAGATAGTTTTGTTCAGTAGGATATCATAGCACGGACATATTCTTGGTTATCAAAGTTATATTTTCATCAACAAGGCAATTGAAATGAACCTGAGGGCGGTGTTTTGACTGTGTTCTCTACATTCACTATTTACATTTCTGTTGGAATCTTTCTATTGCAGTCAGGTGTTTTGTTACAGAGATGATTACAGGGGGTTGCACCTCTCATAATTATCCTCTGGTGTGTGAGACATTCTGAGAGAAGAACAAAGGCTCTTCTTTAATCCGGATAGGTCACAAATCAGGTTTGTGTTTGCAAGCCACATATTTTAAGTTGGATTAGTTATCAGAGAGGGGGAATGGGTATAAAAAAGAAAGGAGAAGTGCTTTGAAGTGTTTGGTCTTGGTTGTTGTGAAACAGAGATGTGTCTTGCTGTCATGGGGCTGATTAAAGCAGAGCTCAGCGTGTGTCGCTGCCGCCTCCGTGGCCGTGTCAGACAGACCCTGCAAAACAGGCTCTCCATTGTCAGTGCCACAAACACCCTCCAAAGCTCAGCTTCACTGGGCTGGAGCTCGCCAAGCCAGGCTTTCTGGGTGTCTGACACAGATTGTGGTGTTAGGCAGGGGTGGTAACTTGAGACCCCGAGTTCTCTCTGTGTGCCCCAGAGCTGGGGCTCAGCAAAGCAGCGCCTCCAACAACTTCACTTTTAGGACACTTTGAGATTCAAGAGGGGTTGGAATGAATCAAATTGTTGGAATTTTGATCTTAGGAGTGTTTAATCTGGAGGACAGGCTCAGGGAGACCTGATTGCTCTGTACAGCTCCCTGGCAGGAGAGTGTGGTGGGGGTCAGGCTCTCTTCCCAGGCAAAGAGGGATGGGATGGGATGGGATGGGATGGGATGGGATGGGATGGGATGGGATGGGATGGGATGGGATGGGATGGGATGGGATGGGATGGGATGGGATGGGATGGGGGAAAGAGCCTCAGGTTGTGCCAGGGGAGGGTCAGGTTGGAAAACAGGAAAAGTTTCCTCACTGGAAGAGTGGTCAAACCTTGGAACAGGCTGCCCAGGAAGTGGTGGAGTCACCATCCTTGGAAGGGTTAGAAGGAGGAGGAGATGTGTCACTCCATGATCTGGTTTGAGGGACACGGAGGTGTCTGGTTGAAGGCTGGATTGATCATTTTGGGACCTTAATGTCCCCATGAATCTGTGGTTCTACCTTGGCTTCAGGTCAGAACTAAAACAGGGGTCGTGGATTTAGGATTTGACCCATTCAGCTACACATTAAACTGAGACTGAAGTCTCTGCACTCATACCTGAGGAGGTTTGATTGCTTTTTTAGTGGCATAAACACGCTGGTTTTGACCTACGTACCACACTTATACCAATTCTATCTCATTTTCTCTATAATTCTTATAAAATAATCTCAGAGGAGCAGGACATTTAAAAGAGTTTATGTACAATTATTACATTTCTAATTAAAATAATTTACATGTGTACAGTTATTATATGATAAAGCAAAATCCAAAAAATACCCTGTTAATCACTAGAATGTGACTCAAAAGTAATTTTTTGCATGAGAATGACATCTATGAAGGTCAGAAATTATTCTCACTCCTTTAAGAAATAAGCATTTTAGTTTTGGTAAAGAGGTAAATAATCCAAGAGAAGAATTTTATTCCTGATGTTCATCAATATGGGTAACATGAGAAATCAGGATTATTTTCAGCTATCTGTTCTTTATTGGGCTGTGCATGTGCCTATTAGGTAAATGGGCCTAAAAAGTGGATTAGATATTTACAGGAGGAAAAGCAAAATACATAGCACCACAAAGGTGAAAAAAGGAATTTTGTGCTGATAGGTGCTGTCTTTGAAGTCTTTATGAATTAATGGCATCAAAGCTAATCCCTGAATTGGATGATGCATTTGTGAGGGTAGGATTTACCACATTTACAAGGAAAATCGTTCCATGGAAAATTGCATCTTTATTAGTAATACAAATATTTTTGCAATCTTGGCAAGTCTTATTAAAGACAATTGTTTGAGTGATCTATTTTTGGTGGATTCTCTGCCTGGTAATTGTTCCATATATCCTGTATGAGTTCCAATGCCATGATTCTCAACTTGGGGACTTTCTCTTGGCATATTCACTTTAAAGCATTCAGAATCTCTGAATTTAACATAAGTTCCTCCTAATGTTGTACTTTATACCTTAATACACAGAAAAATTTAAATATTTTTTATTTTAATATATAGAATTGTATTGAAGCATAAATTATCTGTTCATGAGGTTAATGATAGGCCAGAGGAACTACTTGTATTTTGGTACAAATAATTCAGGAGAAATAAAAATATTCTAGAGGGGATCATAAGAGCCCCTTTCATATTTCATAGACAGACAGGTGAAATAATTTAAAGATAGTTTTAGTCTTAAAACTGAACTCCATTAAAACAAAAGGTATGATATGGTTCAATAAAGCCCAGAAGATTAAGTGAAAAATTTTGTTCTATGCTGAACAAAATGCTTTGGTGTGGCTTCATCAATTGTAAAGGTCTTTTTCCTGGTCCAGTTACCAGGTTTCCATAAATGGATGTAATTTAACTATTCCCTTCATGTGTAATTCAGACTTTCCAGCTTAAATGCTGTCTAGAAAACTGCATGACAGAATTGCGTGTTCACATTTCACACAGTGCATGCTTCCAGCAGAACGTGTCATCACCTGCATAAAGATAGCTCCATCCACTCCCATAAATAATTGTGACTTTATCTCTGTTATCCAATAAAGCCAAGGCAGATATTTGATGCTATAATAATGGTCTAAAAATGACAGAAATTGAATTTTAGCCCATTGTTATGGTGGCAGATAATAGCAGAGTTCACCTACATGGATTCTCATTTGCCTCACAGAATCATGGTTTTGTGTGGATTTAAGGCCAAAGCTGCTGTTGCACACAGATATCGTTGTGTCCGTGACTGTGTCACACTTGGGGTGAGGCTTCCTGCTCTGTGCTTATTCACGGGGTCTGGAACAGTATTCAAAAATGCAATGTCAATATTTGTAGCTGAAATGTAATGTAATTCTTTCCTCCTGGCCTGGCTTCTCCTTCACCACTGTAAAAGGTGAATAGTCTTTCTATTAATCTTGTAATATCTCTTTGCCAGCTGCCTGGACAACCTCTAATTCTCTTTTGATGGCTAGCACACACTCAGCAGATCTAGGGGTATTTGGAGCAGAGTATTGCAAATTTAAAGCACTTCTGTAAACCTGGCATTGCCTTTCAACAACCTCACATAGTTATAATTACACAACTTTGAAATATACTGAACTTATCTGTCTTGCAACAAGTAAAAATCTCATCCCAGCCATGAGTGAGAAGCAGAGGCAGGGTGCCAGCGTTTGTGTTTCCTGACAAAATTTACAATATTTACCAAAGCTAGCCCTTTCATTTGAACACACAAAGAAAGTAAACCAGGAAATAAAGCTAGAACTACTGTGACAGCTGCTAGAAAAAATTTTGAAGACTCACCTGGCATTCCTTTTCAAAATGTCATTTCCAGACAGCAATGCCAATTAAAATACTTTTCTTTACAGATCTCATGCCATTTTTATCACTTGACTGAGAAGAAGCTGGATCCACAGATAAGGTCAGATCTCTGGTCAGCAGCATTTTGATGTAGGGCCCCCTTCTGTGTGTGCAGCCAGAAATTTCTGTCCTGGATGAGTGCAAAGCTGAGCTGCGTTTTCCTCGGGGCACTGCCCATTCCAGTAATCATGATTGTACCAAATAAACAAAGGAATGCACTGCCCACGATGCCTCATTAGTAGAGTGTCACACAGCTGAAGGATTAGATAGAAAGTCAATATTTAGCATAGGCAAATAATAAAATTTTAATTAATATTTTTTCTCAGTTAGCCAGTTAACTCTGGGGGGAAGGATATGATCGCAAGAAGATTTTTCTTTCATCTCCAAATTTTAACTTTCCATCTGAGCAAGGGGAGGCTTTCAACAGTTATCATAAGGATTGTTTGTCTAAGGAGCAGACTCATGTTTGTGTTAAAGGGCAATAAGGAAGAGGGAATTAAATATATATTGGGGGAGAAATAAGAGTCTCTGCAGTGGTTTTCCTAAAAGGAAGATTTGCAAGCGCACACAAAAGGGATAGTAAAGAAAGGAGAGATATTGACAAGAAAGGAAATGAAAATGAATTAAAAGTGTCAATATTTCCCTTGAGTAATTAAATAAGAGCATTCTCATGCCTGACCCATTTTGTGGGGAGGGAGACTGTGGTTCACTGCAGTGCTATAAACTACAGAAAGCCAAGGCAGCCTCCAGTTCCATGGACTCAGTGACAGACTGGGCTTGGGGCATGTGCTGACCTGTTCCAGCCTGCCTCCTGCAAGCTGTCAGCCAGAGCCTCAGTAAGAGGCAGACAAAAATAAATAGCAAATTTGTATAATGTTTCTCTTTTAATCTGGGTCAGGCTCAGGATCCAGTAATCAATGCTGCTCCGTAGACATCCAAGGGTGAAAATGGAGTCAGGATAAAGAGGCAGAAACTCATGAATGCCTTTAAAAGCCAAATAGTTTGGCTTTTTATTTTACATATGTAAAAAAGGCACCTTTTAGCAGGTGCAGGCTTTAGTTCAGATTGGAATGTGGCAGTGAGTGTGTGGGGCACATCCTGCCCACAGTTTGCCCCTCAGTGGATTCCAGTTTATTTTGTTTATCCCTGGGTAGAGCAGGGATGCTGGGACTAGGAGTGCTCACGGATCAGTTTACTGATGTGCTCATGTAATCCTTGCAGGCCGTAAGAAAACAGTTTAAAAGCAAGATTGTTTGTGTTACACTGATGTAGATGAGGTTTATCTTTGTAATCCTATAACTCGATTACTTGCATGCCAGCAAATGTCTTCTTTCTTGTTTCTGTAAATTATGAAAAGTGTTAACATCAGTCACTTCAGTTCCTGGAAAATCTTCTCAGATTTGCAATTCTGTTGTGTAAATTAATAGCTCAGTTCACTAGAGAAAAATATTGCAAATGTATTTTGGCATCATATAGAAGTAGACAACTTGTAAGGTAATATATTTTCTTCTAGCAAATATGTGTCAAATTAGCTGAACAGGTTTTAACAAGCATGTCCTCATTCCTTCAGCAACTGAGAATATACTTGCTAGATTCTCAAAGCAAATTAGGCACTCAGCTCCCCTTAAAAACAGAAATAGGTAATAAAAGTTATTCTGCTCTTCAAGATTTGAATGAATTTGAAATTTTCATTTAGTTCTAAAACCAAAACAAAACATTTTAATTGCTGCTGTATATACCGCCTATGTCTTGCAAGTTTTTCAAGATCAGACATTCATTTTTTTTTTCCCGTGGTCTTTAAAAATTGGAACTTTTGTCACAAAAGACACCTTCTTGTATAAAGAGCTGTTAATTACATTGCTGTGTCAACACCTTAACCTGCTGTGCTAAGGTTGGTGTAATTTAAGGTTATGGAAATCGACAGTTCAGCTGCACTGGGTTGGTTTTCAAGCATGTGTTTAACTCTACATTTGCAAAATGTCATTTTCCTTCCCTGCTCCTCATGGCAGAGGTAAATTACTCACTCAGAGATGAGCACTTCAGCGATAGGAGAGGCTCTGCAGCAGCATCAGGAAGTGTGGGAGTTATTCTGATACTGACCCCTGAGCAGGGCAGGAGGGGAAAAGGGAGCACTGTGCTTTTACAAGGTTGCTGTGTGCTCTTCCATCAGCTAATCACAAAGCCAGCAGCACCCCAGGGATCCTGCTGTAGCAGGATTTGTAGAGTGATGTCCAAGAGCATGTAGGATTCAGGAAATGCTTGGGAAAAACCAAGGTAACACCAACCCCTTGAAAACATGAGGACATCCATTCACAGTGAAAGAGGCACAAGTGACTGCTCTGTGCTAGGAATTAGAGTGGAACAGAAGAAGCTTTCTGATCTGTTTGCTGAAAACTGACTAAGTCAAAGATTAAAATGTGTGCAAAAATCTTTTAATGATATTTTGGAAGTATAAACTAAGCTCAGGAGAAAAAAATGCAGTTGTGGTTTCACTGAAGTTTGAGTTGTCCCTTTGTTCAATTCACGCACAGCCCTGTGGGCTGAGCTGTCCCAGCTCACATTGATCCCAGAGATGTCAATGCCACCCAAACCTCAACTGGTGATTCCAGAGATGTCACCCAAACCTCACCTGGTGATTCCAGAGATGTCACCCAAACATCATCTGGTGATTCCAGAAATGTCAATGTCACCCAAACCTCATGTGGTGATTCCAGAAATGTCACCCAAACATCATCTGGTGATTCCAGAAATGTCACCCAAACATCATCTGGTGATTCCAGAAATGTCAGTGTCACCCAAACCTCACCTGGTGATTCCAGAAATGCCACCCAAACCTCACGTGGTGGTTCCAGAGATGTCAATGCTACCCAAATCTCAACTGGGTGACAAAAACATTTTTAAAAAATATTCAAGACATACTCATCCAGTCATCCTTGCACATTTTGGACCTCCTCCATTATATGGAGTAGTACTAGATTTTCTGTTGAAAACATGGGTAAGAAAAGGACGCAAGAGTACAGTATCGTCAGTTTATGCCACATAAAGGTTAAAGTAGTAATATTTCTTCTTTTTACTTCATATTTCTTGAGAAACATCAACTCACAGGATTGCACACTTCAAAATAATTGGCCAGTGCGAGCTGACAGATCTGATCAGAGCAGAAGGGTCGTTACCAGACGCAATGAGCCTGATCTTCTGCCTGAAAACAAAGATTGCAGAGGGCTTGCAAGGACAAAGGAAAAGAAGTAACTTCCTCATCTAGGTGGATGTTTTCTGAAGGAAGAGATTAAAAAAAAAGGTAAGACACTGACTTTAAAGCTAACAAATCTTCCCAGAGTGTGCATCACTGAAGTTCATTTACAATGGTTCTGTATTCATTTATTACTCTTGGTCAGGATCACAGTAACTTCTGTTTGTGCTATGCTGTTGTGCTACTCCCACAGCTGAATTAGCTGACAATGCAGTAGGAATATTTTCCTTCCCTCATCCATGACAATATTACAAAACAGTGAGTTGTCATTCCTGGGAAAGTCATACCTGAACTGCATTTTATTCATCCACTCAAATTGACAGTGATTAATAATCATCCCACACTGGGGAAACTTAATCCAAACAATCTATTTCATGTTTACTCAGGGGAGTATTATGTGTTACTGTAAAACACTGAGGTCATGATGAATTCTAACAATCTGGTTTTCTCTTATCCCCAAGACTTGTCACTGCATTAAAAAAAAAAAAAAAAAAAAAAAAAAAAAAAAAAAAAGACAGGTTTGAAATGATTCATCCTGGAAAAAAAACTCAGGTTGATATTTATTTGTTTTATTGGTGCTACCTAAATGTCCTGCAAATGGATTCAGTGCAGATTCCAGGACTCAAGTGGGCCCATATTTACACCTTCCCCTTTGTCTGTAAAACTTTTCCTCAAGTTTCATCCACCTGCTCTGAAGGGTTTCACTGAACATTTCCCCAGCCTGTGTTTGTACTGATCAGACAGAAACCTTGGCTGGAGCAAAACTGAATATACAAATTACAAATAATTACAAATTAACTGTTGTGTTCAAACCCTTTGCAAAATCTGACTTGGAATAAATGACAGCATTAAATGGTTCCTCTTCTTTTACCAAAACAAAATTATCCTTCTATTAGAAACAAATCACTCTAATTGGCCAGCCAGACTGGAGAGTGAGTTGATCATTTTTTTCCTAATAAAATACTTACAAATCTATAATGATTTTTAATGTTTCTTCTGTTCTCAATGTATGCTCATAAAGTGTACAAATAATTAATTTAAATATATTTTAGTCAGTATAGGAGTAATTTGTTTTATAGCTTATTTTAGGAGTAATGGTGTAGGAAAAAAAAATTACCCTAAAAGTAATCTTTATATATCATCACCCTTGAAATAAGGTATGTCACAGTTTAAATCTTGATAACAAAATTAAGACCTGATTGTTCTAATATAAGTTATCAAAACCAAAGTAATCTAATCTAATTTCATGAGCGTGGACAATAATTCCTGTCCTCCAATAACATCGGGTTTTTAAATAGAAAAATTAATGTTTCATTGGATTTATATACATAGAAGATGAAATAAATGTGGTTTAAAATGTGTGCAGTTACCCTGAATGAACAATTTAGGAGCAATCAATCTGTCACCCACTTTAATCTTTAAAACAAGCATGCAATCTAATAGTCTTTTGTAAAATTACATTTGTCTATTAAACTTCTACATCAGATAAACAGGATAAAAATGTACTGCTTCTGAATAACTAAATCAGAATAATTTGTAAATAAATCAGGCAATTTTACTACACTGTAGTGTAAAGTATTTTTAGATACTTTAGGAAAGATTATAGAGACAAAGGATTAGATATAAAAATAACATAGAGAGGAAATGTTGATCTTGCAAATTGGAAGGTACCTGTGACATTTTTTACCAGTACTTGTATATGACCCTGGTGGAAGGAAGCAGAATACATATGAAATCCAGAATTAATTAATATATATTAATATCTTATTCATAGTCCATTTTTAAATGTGCAAATCTTCCAGGTTCTACAATTCTGTCTCAAAAGTCATTTGGAAATTACAATTAAATGACAATACTCCTCATGTTCTCCGACTGGCAATTTATGTAAATTCTGATTTCAGCAACCTTTTTTCTGAGTACATTAAAAAATAAAGATCATGAGGGGATACTCAGTTGATGGTTCTTTTATTGCATCATGCACCCCAAAACCAGAATTATTTTAATCAGATTGCAGTAAAATCAAGGAAAGAGAAAATGTTTACAACTGCCAATCCTTTGTATGCTTATGACCCAGTGGGTTCTGTGACCAGTATCCACCCATAAACCAGCTGATTTCTTGATTTTTACCACTGGTTTTGTAGCTGCAAGAGCTTGAGAAAATGAGGCAGGACAAATTTTAAGTGTGTGCATAATTATTGTGCACTTAAACATGTGCTTAAGTACATTCCTGGAGCTGGGCCCAGTGACCTCAGCTCTCCCCATGAAAGTCAAAGTAACACAAGCCATTTATGCCTAATACTGCAGGATGTAACTTTTAACAACTCACTATTAGAAAAATTAAATTTTAACCTTGTCTTGCCAATTCCAACTATTACTGGGGCCATATTTATGCCCCAACTTAAAGTGCAGTTTATCACTCTGGTGCTTTAACCTTCGGACATCCTCTCCCTAACGTTTTTTTAAACACCAAAATATCTTCCAGCTAATTATAACAGCATTGATTTCATACATGAAGAATTTTTCCCTTAATTTTTTCTCGTTATGTAAAAATCAAAACTACCTAGCAAAATGTGGCAGGGTGGATCTAAAGGTTTTTATTTTTTTAGTTAATGGATTGACTTATAAAAACAAAAGATGTAATGGCTGAGATTCCTGGAAATGTGAAGCATGTTGACTGTACTCTTATTACTCTGATGGAAAATGCTAGGAGTCAAAGTTTTCATTTATATGGCTGGTTAATAGCTTTGGCAATTTTTATTGTGCAACAATTATGTTTTTAATTGCTAGATGCATCCTGAGCAGTGCTAGGCAATAAAAAATAGGAAGATGTGCTTTTATCAAGCATGACTCACTTAATAACCTTGAATTTAATATGGATTTCTCCAGCCCTTATATTTATTTCTTATGGTAACTCTCACTAGATACTAATAAGTTACTAGATATTAATGAGTTACTAGATAAGAATGAGTTAGGCTTTTATGCACTTTTCTTCATGATTCTTTGAAGGCTCAAGCAGAAGTTTGCAGAGCTGTTGATATTTATAAATTCTGTTTAAAAAGCTTTAACATGCAGAACTCTCTTCATTAGAAAAATCCCAGAGATGTTTGCAGTGGTTTTCGGTGAGAGCAACTCCAGCTGTATTCCTTGGTCAGATTTTACACGAGACATACCATGGAAATGCCAGATTTCTGCAGAAAATATTTGCATAATGTGCTAGACACGAAGTGGCATCACATTGAATTGCTCTTTGAAAGCTCAGGAAATGCATAAATTTGTGTCCATAGCACAGGTATTTAATTCCCCTTTGATCCCACCCGGGCATTCCTTTACCTACCAGAGATTTTTCTCTGGAAATCTCAGCTTTAAAATCCTTTTTCTTCCACCTGACACCCTCTCTGAAGGTGTTGTGGGGCTCCACATGAGGACAGCTGGGAGATGAAAGCAGCTTTCTGTTCTTGCTTGGCACTATTTTCTGCTAGAGCATAAAGAATCTCTGGCTCCTCACCTTGAACCACTCCTGAGAATGGAATTTTGATCACTTCAAGAGGTTTCTTCTCACTGCTCCTGGACTCACACGGGTACTTCAAAGGATAGAAAGCATTTACAAGAGGACAGGTTAGGAACTGACACCTTTAATCAGCAGCTTTGGAAATGCTGAGTGTAATTTTAATTGCTCCTGCTGATCAGTGGCACTGAGCGACAGAAAATGTCTGTCTGTCTGTCCAGCAGGCAGGGCACAGGGCAGCCCTCAGCTGCCCAGCCCAGCTGAATCCTCACCTCTGGATGCCTCTCAGGTGCTGCAGAAGCATTTCCCTCTGATCTCCAAGAGCAAGTGGAGGAAATGTGAGACCTGGGCTGTTGGAGCAAATTAGATGTCAAATCTTCTGACACCAACACCTTTGGACAGCTGGAGGAAATGCTCAGCACGGAGGTGACACCTGGGAGCTGATCTGTGCCTGCAGGGGCTCACACAGACCCCCCTGCTCCAGGTGTCAGCACCTGGCTCCCAGCAAGCCCTGCTGCCTTGCAGGAGTCACTCCTCATCAGGCAGGTCCATTAATCCCATTTCAGGAGGCCAATTTCCTACAGCCACTCTCCATTTCTTCCAGGGATTCGAGACGGATTTAATTTTTCCCCTGAATGCATTAACCTGAAGGAGCAGCCTACTTAATTAAAACAGATATTGTTTCACTTTCTTTAAATATGCAAATGTCTTTATTACACTAGGTGTCATGTGCTGTACTTTCCTGCTTAATTAATCTCAACCTCATCCTGATTTGCCTCAATGGGAATAAAACCTCCCCATTTATTTTTGGTGACTTTCCTCAATGCATGCCCCCCAACAGGTTTGTTATCAGCAGTAATCTCTTTTCCCACGTGGAACAGATCATCTGTGTGTCACTGAATGCACTTTGTGTAAGCACCTAAGGCAGTAACATAAAAATGTATATTTTTAGGTCACAGGGGTGTTTAGGTTGAAATTTGGGGTTACAGTGAGTTTGGGGAAATCCCTCACAAATAGCTCAGGGTTCAGCACCACTGACCTCAGGGCTGTCTGTAGGTCTGCACCTCATGAGGGTTGAAGGTTTTCATCTTTCACATTAATTTAGTCCCCACCTAAGGAGGGATGAAAACAAAGTCCTAATTTTCTAGTTTTTGGAAATATCTTTGATGTACATAAAGAATAAAACCGTAGAATAGCATTCCCAAAGGAAGAAAGGTAAATCCTAAAGACAACTCAGTGACTTGTTTTGTTTGAACTTTCTGTTGCAGGGGTAATATTTCATTATGCAGATTTAAGTATTTGTAAAGCTTCTACAAAATAAATTTAATTACATATCTAACAATGAATCAAAACTTTAGATTGAAATAAATTGCTTCAATATCTTTCTGTAGCTACATGAAATTTATATCAATAACCAGAACGAGTTTACTTTGACCTTATTTTTCAATTTAATTTCGTTGCAATTCCAATTAAACAGATCTAAACCCCCATAGTTTCATGTTCTGCTTTATCGGTATCCAATCTGTGCAAATACTTTCATCCACTCAGTATTGTGAATTTGTCAGGGATCAGTCACATGGCAGACAGTAATTTGTTAGGTCTAAAATTAATTGGACAAACAAATCAATGAGTTCCTAATAGTGGTTATTGGGCTTTTTTATTTGACTTCCTTGGTTGTCTCTCCCTCAGAATCACTCTGCATATTAAATTACTAATTAGTACAGCAGTACTTTAGCTTAGTGTGTTCTTCAGGTGAACTTCTCAGCCAGTTTGCTGAAAGGAAATTTCTATGTTTGTTTTTTTAGGAGCAGGGTTATGTCTTCTCCATGGCATTTTCACAGTATCTACCTGTATTTTCAGCACAGCAGGCAGTACAAACCTACAGTTCAATGCAGGTGAGCAATTTTTGTGTGCACATGGAATTTTCTAATAGATTAAAAGTACCGGAATCTGATTCCATTGCCTTTCCTCAACATTTTGGAAAATCCAGAAGAGAACACAGAGGCCAGCTCAAGACCATCAATTTGTTTGGATTTTAAGTTGTGTCTCAGTGACCTGTCACGTGTCCAGAGCTACCCAAGGGCTGTCCTGTCCCAGTGTCCCTCTGAGACACCCCTGATCTCAGAGTTCCAGCTGATCTCCCTTTCATTGCCACTTCCCCAGCCCTCCTAGGAGCACCTGCAACTGGACAGGTCCTGCAGATTGGAGCAGTTTGTACTGTCAGCCTTTTGTGGCACAAACCCTGCTTTGCACCACTGCAAGTGTCCCATCCCCTACAGAAATTCCACACTTGTTAGAAAGAGAAAATGTTCACTTCCTTCTTTATGAGTAGCAGCACAAAAATAAAGTTCTTACTGCTCTTGAAATGATAAAGTTATTCTGCATAAACTGACTGTAAATTCCCTCAATGTAGATTAATGGGGTCATTTCATTTTACAAAGCAGAGTCCTTTGAACTGTGGAAAATTCTGAAGCCTTGTCTCAGGAGGAGTCTTCAGCCTACCAGGCTAAATTATTTCTAGTTCAACAAACTTTCTGAGACCTGCAAAAAAAAAAAGGTTTAATTTTTGTTGCTGTTAATTGAAATCTGTGTGAAAATATTCCACAAATAGTCCATTGTCTTGCTACCACAACTGTGGGATGAATCCTCTCCCTCAGGAAGCTCCTGAGAAGGGCACAGCTGTAGCATCCCTCCAGCTCCTGGAGCAGGAAAACAGGAGATCCTCCCAATATCATTGTTGTGCTTCTGTGGACTGTGAAAGTTTGTTGGGATCTAGTTTTCAGTGTGACCATTCTCCTGTTGCTTGCTGTGTAAATTATCCATCCTGGAAATGTTCTTTGATAGAGGACAGAAGGAATTTAATAGCAGTGCACTTCCCAAAAAACCCTAAAATCTGCCCATACTCTTTTGTGACAACTCTTTGGCCTCACAGTGAAGCAAAAAGCAAAATAACTTCAAATAATTGATGTATATGTTTGTAGTGATGGTGGTAAAAAGTTCTATCTGGAGCAAATTCAAAAATAGAAATGACACTTTTCTATCTGCAGAAAAGTGAAAGTTATTTATCGTATTTAGGGTCGTGTATGATGGAATGGGAGAGACCAAACAGAGCAGAAGATTGCTTCCACTTATTGTAAGTAACAAATAAATAGTGGAAGTAAATGTTAGAGGAAATAGAAGTAAATAACCACTGCTGAAAAGAGCAGAAACTTTGCTAACAGCCTGTGACCTCTGACAGTCCCTCAGCTGGGCAGCATCATCCTATTACAGGATTTGGGCTCAAACCATCCATTACAGCAGGACTGGAAACAGAAGCCAAGGAAGTTTCAGTCCCATTTATTTTAATCTCCATTGTAAAGGGATTTATACTAATGGAACACAATTACATTAGCCCACGAGATTTTAGAAGAGAACTGATATATAATTCCATTCTATATCGTTTGTAGTTGTCTAACTAATTAGCAATTATAAATAATTCCCTTTGGATTAATTGCTTAGATAGCATTCAGAATATAAATCTTTCCACATAACATTTATATTATACAGACTGAAAAACCTACTTTGATTTTATCCTTGGCTGACTTTGAACCCAGGTCACTGAACCAAAGCAGTATAAATCATCTATTCCTATCCAGCTTTTACTCCAGGCTTATGTCGTTTACACAAAGCATTCTGTATTCTTTGATTTAGACTTGGTCTTAATCCTAATTACCTAGGAGTAATTTTTGCAAAAATAAAAAGTATTGCTTAGAAATAGATAAACGAAATTTGATTTTGCTACTGAAATATCAAAGATGTCTTAAATGTTCTACAAAAATACACTAAAATTGGGTTTATGAAGCCCTTACCCAGGCATAAGACTCTTGAATACCCTGTGTGGCTTTCTCTTAACTCTCTGTTTGGATTTAAATTAGATTTCATTACATCCATGTCTTAATTTTCATAACAAAATCCTTCAGGAGGATAATGCATCATCTATGCAGCCAACCAGGAGCTTCAAGAGATCATATGGGTGATGCCCTATCACTATTTGGGAAATAAAGGAGCTAAATTGTATTCCATCTGCTATTCAGTAAAGAGCCTCCAACTGTGGAAAGATGCTGCCATAACCTTTCTTTATAAAAAGGCCAAAAAAATTCAGAAGGCAGTTTAGCAAAGGCCTTGGATAGAAACTGAAAGGTGCTTTTCTTTAACTTTAAAGGGTTTTTTTAACTTTAACTGGCTCCACAGATGTGCTAAAGCCTGGCCTGCCTTGGCATGGGAACTGCTGGGAGCACTGGGCTGCTCCTTGGAGAAATTCCAGCCCCTGAAAGGGGATCAGGGTCAGGAGAGGAGGTGACCAGAGACGTCCATGGGGTGACAGTCTGCACCCATCCTCACCCTCACTTTTATTAGCTCCCTCCCCGCCGAGGCCTCACTGGTGTGGAAGTACCACTGCAATTGGAGGAAAGAGTGAAAAAGCAAACCCAGCACAAAGTAAAAGTCCAAGCAAGCCTGTTGCAATAACAATATGCATAAAATCAGCAGCGAAGAAGCAGCAAGAGGCCACAGAGACAAGTGATTTCCAAGGTGCTGCGGCAATCCTTACTTCTAACTCGGTTTTTTAAGCTGCCCCCGGAGCCCTGTGACTGCATGAAGCAGATCACATACAAATCATTGCTGTGGTTTTGGAGCGTTCATGTCCCAGTTCCATCAGGAACCCTGGTGGAGCTCCTCAGACTCAGCAGCCAGCTCAAGGCTGTCAGGAAGGGAGCAGATACAGGATGTTCTCAAGGGCAGTCCTCCCTCTATTCCCTGCCTGTCTGGGTGCTTACGAGTTCTAAGGAAAAAAAAACAACAAATATTGCTGAAACAAACACAACTGCTGTGGTGTATTTCACATGTAAAATGAGGGGTTTGTGGCTCAATAATGAAATACCCTGGAAGTGGTGGAGGAAAATATGCATCATGACTGCTACAGAGATTAACAATGTCTGCAAATTGCCTCAAAGAAACCCAGTGTTTGTTTTCCAAACATTTGCATTGAGGAAAATACATTACCCAATTAAGATGAAAGGGATAACAATCTCACTGAATTGTTATTGTAGAAAATAAAGAATATTGCAGTAATGGAACTTAATTTTATCATTATATGTATTTAAATTGCCTTTTATATACAGCCATATATTTATTTGAAATAGATTTAAATGCAAACATAAACATGTTGTAACAGTTTCCAAAGCTTTAAAATCAGAAAGAAAATAACCTTAATGAAATATTCAATTCCTTTTATTGTTAGGAAAATCTGAAAATGATCTATCATTTCTAGGTTACAATTCCTGTTGCCTCTAATTCAGTCCTTTATAGCCCGAACACATTATTGGCATAGGATGAGACCTTGGGGGGTAAGGAATATGTCATTCCTGAAAAGGGAAGGGGAAGGAGAGTGTGTATGTAATGTGTAGGAACAAATTTTTACATTTGTAGAAAATCCAAGTTTTTTCCAGGCCATCACTAGGATGGAAACAAATCCAAAAGATTTAGCACCCGAAGGAATGGTGAGTATGTCCTTCATATCTTTAATGATTGTTAGGTCTTGCTGTGTTTTACATAATGCCTAGTTTAATTCTGTTTTCTTGAGATTGTTTCTTGTTTCCCAGCTGGTCCCAGTCTCCTGGCCACTGAGACCCCCAGCAAATATCAAAAGAGCAGAAGAGTTTCAATACAGAAGTCTGGCCACACCCAGTGTGAATCCAAAGCACCTCAACGTGGGCGTGTGTTTCCTTTAAATGCTGTTGGAAACAGTCTGGCACTTGGAGAGCAGGATCCAGAGCTGGTGTCAGGTGTTGGGCTGGAAAATGAAGCTGCCAAAACCCACAGGACCAAGGCAAGGAGCTAAAGCTGGCTCCAGGCACATGGTGAGTGAGCAATGAAGGGTCTGAGCCCAGCTGTCAGAAACTGCTTTCCTAAAATAATCACTGTTCAAGTTGTCTAAGTTCTGAGAGTTCACCATAAACCAGTTTTCAGTTTTCTTTTTTGTTCTTAAATGGCTGCAAGATTTTTAAAGTTTCCTTTAAGTATTGTTTTTTGAGTAAGAACATCTTGGGTTTTTAAAGGCATTCTTTAGCTGACTGAGGTTGAAGCTATGATTTATGAAGGAATCAGTGTGAGGCTGCAATTTATATAGAAATTGTTAAATCTAACTCACCTCCTGTGATTATAGCAACAGTAACTCAGTACATGCATATTAAATACATATATATTTATATATGCACATATAAATGAGACATCTCTTGTGTTTCTGAAGAGCACAGGTGAACCAACATTAAACTTGTAAAATGCAATTATTCTGTGCTCAAGAAAATGACCAGCTACTCAATCTTTTTCATTTTTTATGCATTGCCACTTTTGAGTGTTTTGGGACAAGGCACTCAAATTGTTTTTGCTGTTTACTGCATGAAAACTCTGCTGTGCTAAGAATGCAACTGCCTCTGTGTATGATATATTGACAGGTTGTCTTTTAATTTTCAATTTTTTTTTTTCATAAAACATTAACAGTTTTTCTCTACCCAAAAGACCTACTTTCCCCCAAGGCATATTTTTCAATAACTGCTGTCAGCTATCAATATTTCCAAGCATTAGAGACATTTCTGGGCAAGGTCTTTTGGAATGTGAGAGATCAGTCAATTCTTTTTTCTACTTATTTTCAAAGTCTGCCTTTTCTTAACAAAAGCTATGTTAACTCATTAAAGATATCTTATTTATTCAGGTGCCTGCTAATATATGGGGGGTTTATTACAAATTCTGCCAGTTTGGGGGATAAGAAAGCCAGGTTTATTTACTGTAATTTTTCCCATCTCTGCCACAGTTGTCTTTGTGGAAAATTGGTGTCATATTTGCCCTGGCATTGAAATATCTTTGTCTGTTATTGAGACAGTTTTGAGTTAAATGGCAGTGAATAATTCAACTGTTTCATGCTTGAATTCTTTTAGAACTCCTGTGCAAAATACTATCCAGAGTTGGAGATTATTCTTCAAAATTCTGCTGAATTTGCTCTACAACCTCTTCTACCAGGACTTGAATTTATCATGGATCTTCATTGTGTTCTCTATTTCCATGCCAGAATTTTTTCATGTTCTTCCCTTAGGGATGAATTCAGTTCTTTGAAGGATACTCGAATTTATTCATTGTACCTTTTGATTTCTTTAACGACAATGGAATTAACATGTTTTAGTTATTTTGTGTGGAGATGACTGTCTCATTTTATTGGAGGTTCTGGGATGATTTGGAGGTTCCTCCTCCAATTTCCTCATGATCAGCATGAGTTTCTTTTAGAATCCATGTGACTGCTGCTTACTCCAGAAAATATTCTTAAACAGCCTCAAGATAATCTAAATAAGTGATTTTAAATAACAAAAATATCCCAGCAGAGTGTCTTTGTCAGCCTGGCAAAGCTTGTTTTGGTAGGTGGAAGGGCTGAAAAATGTTCCTGTTCCTCCTGGGTTTTAGATCAGTATTTTGATTTTGTTCCTTCATTACAAACCTGGGCCATGTTCACTCTCAGTCTGAGCTTGCAGAAAGCTTTGGATTTGAATGCAGGTACTGGGGGTGTTTTTATTTATTTAGTGGGGCATTATGTGAGTATTGTGGAGAGGGATTCAATAGAACTGGTGAAACAAAGACCTGATACTAGTTTGGTTTTTTTCTTTTTTATTGTTTTACATTCCTGTAGGGTTTTTTTTAGCAATATGGATAAAGTCATCATAATTCTTGAGTAACTCTGTGGTTTATCCAAATAAATAAAGGAAAGGAGCTGGTGAACTGAGGTTGCTTGAGGTGGAACATCTAATCAAATCTCTACTACTTGATTAACTATCACTCTGAAACAAAAAATAGCATTTTTTATCTGATATAATGCAACATGATGTTATTAGAACTCTCTCTGTAATTAACCACAAGACGATTATAATTAGGGAGAAAAACAGGATACAAGAAATAGGAGTTATATATGATACAAACGAAATATGCATCAAGCTTAGCTAACACTAAAAACAGCTCAGGGAGAGAGTTTATTCACTATTTTCCTAGATCAATATCCTACTTCAGTCATATAACAGCAGCTGTTTCATAGGAATATCCTCATCAAAATCCTGACAGCAGTAATTTTAAAAAAATGCTTGAATTATTATTTCTTGGTTTCTCATCATAAAAATGGCACATTTTGTCTGTGTGTGATATGATGCCTGTAAAGCAGAGTGTGAGATGTGGAGCAGCATAATCTGAAGCAGAATCTTGTGCTGCTCAGGAAAATCCTGTAAGATGCCTTTCAACAGCAATTCGGGAGAATTGATCAGAGTTACAGGGGTGCAATGCCCCAGGCTGAGACAAAAGCAGAGAGCACAGTCCTTGCTGCACAATTCCTTGGTCAAATCCTCAGGAGCAGATGATTCCTAATCCTCCGTACCTGTGGGATTGGATGTCAAATTTGGAAAGCTTCCACATCAGCATCCTGCAATGAGCACTCTTCCTTTGGCTGTGGTGCTGTTTGCACTGCAGATGAGGCTCATGTTTGAAAGAACGAGGGCAAGAATGAATCGCTGTGATAGCAGTCACAGACTCCCCTCTTTGCATAATGCATGCTGCTAAAACAAAAACATCCCTTTCGTCCTTCTTCAGGACAAAAACTTTTTTAGGAATAGTTATTACTGTCCAAAAGGAAAATACCAATGTGGTGAGGTAACTTGATGGGAATATGATACCAATATGAAGCTCTGTCCTTTGGTGATGAGCCACGTTGTCATTTTGTCTCCAAATCCTGCATTATGACAGGTACAGTGCTCAGTATTTGCTACTAAGCAGTGGTTTAATATGTATATAACCTGCTATGTCACCTCTGGTGTATAATTTAAAGAAGAGAATCACGGAATTCTCGTGAGGAAACATTTGCAGTTTTCTGTTTTCACTGGTTTCAGTCATGTTTCCTTGTTTTCCAGAGGATAGTTTTCAAACCTGTCAGCTATTGGAATTTTAATTTAAAAACATTAATTCAAGTCATCTATGATGTCTGCTGCTTCTACATTCATTTAATACAGCTTTTAGCTGTATCACTGTATTGCTGGTTTCCTTTTTAAAGTGCTTAGAATGTATTATTGCATTAATGTTCTTCATGGAACATTGCAAAACACTCACTTAAATTATTTTGCTAATGCTAAGCAAGGGTTGTTGCATTATTAAACACCAGAGGCTTGGCAAATTACTACAAACGTGAGTTTAAAGCACATTCTTCAGGTGCCTGAATGTTTATGTATCATGACAATAACACAGACATTTATAGTAATGCAGCATTGCCAGCAGAGTGTATTATAAGTTCAGATATTAGTGTAGTTCAAAGTCATATTTAGTTTCAGCTTTATTCTAATTTCTGCTACGTAATCTCATCCCCAAATGAGCTCAATCAAACACGCGACCTGCAGAAAGTTGTACCTGCTTTTGCAAAGCAGAGCACTGCTCAAGCTGACTCCACAAATGCTTCAGTTCTCTTTGGCCTGAAGTTCAGAACCACTGGAAAGCTCCCCAGATTTTTTTTCTTTTGCATGAGGGATGCTGTCTTCCCTCTGATCCTTTGTGTCTTTATCTTTACACATAGGGGAAATCAACTCCAGATTTTCCTCAGCTTTTTTTTCTAATTCTTAACACCCTTTCTCCTCTCCTCCAGTTTCTTTCCAGTAGCCAACATCTTCTCTAAGACCTGTTTTTCAAGCCTGGGTAGGGTATTCTGGATCTGTCAGCAGTGTTGTGTTTACCAGGGTAATTTATCTCTTGTGTCCTAAATCCAGCATTGTTCTGGGGTAGCACATCCTACAATATTTCCCCTTTATTCTCCTGTCACACCACTGACTCCCATTTCTTTGTGATGAATTCAGGAGTAAAATCTCCCAGTGCTGTTCTCCCACACAGATAACGACTCCCCATTTTACATTTTCATTACCCCTAAGAAACAATTAAACAACAGTATTTGGCAAGGCTAAAAATGCCATGCAGGGAAATGGAGAACACAATAAAAGGTAATCGTTTCAGCAACAGCAGCAAGAGGAAATGTCAATAAATAGTGTAGCCATGCTGTTTGCCACCTTTAATCAGGTATGGGGCCTCCAGCACAACCTTTGAGACAGGCATGCTTTTAAAAATGGTGTTTCATAGCATTTTACAGACTTAGAAATTTGATGCTGTGGGAAGTTAATATATATGCTAATAAAATTCTTAATTAGATTAACATATAATAAATATGTTATTTTAAAGATTTTTTTTTTCTTTAAAGGTGGTGTTGCATTTTTAAGCAGCAGTATTTAGACAAAATACTCTTGTCTAACATTCTCTTTATAATCCTGCATCGTACAACCTCTGTTGAGCTCAAAAGATTGTGGTAATCATGGAATATATTGGAAAGTTATAATTAGCTGCACAAAACTTCTGGGTTGCTATCTATTTAGGATGTCTCTAGCCCCAAAAGTTTAATGTTTCAGTCTTAGCCAGAATGGAAGATCCTCTACAGAAATCTGTATTGTAAATGGGTAATAATTAGATATTGAACAGTGCTGCTAAAGGGAAAAGTTGATGTCAGCCAGAGATTAGATCTAATTGAAGGGAAAGAAAACCCAAATATAAATTATATAAAGTCAAAAAGTGGTAAACCTTGGATTTGATAGCACAAAAAAATCTTTAACTATCCTGCAAGAACTCTTGAACCCATCTTCATGATTTAAGAAACCATGCATGGCCACCTTTAAAAAAAATAGCTATAACTATAGAGGGAATCTAGCTGGAAAAGAGCCAAGCAGAAAATAAATTAGGAAATCAAGGGCACCGTTTTCCAGGTTTTCTTCATGAACAATACTCCAGGAATGGATCCCAGAGTACTGCAAAAATTCCAGAGGTTCAGCAGCCAGATGTGGATCTGCAGAGAACGCCCATTCCTCTGCAGGTAAAACAGCTGCAAAACTGGCTAATGAAAAAGAATCAAAAATAAGGTTCCTGACAGTATTGGGTCACTAAATTAGGTTTCCAAATAAGCAGCCATTGCAGTTTCATGTGATAATTACAAATGATGTAATTAATAACACACTGCAGCAAAGGGGTCACTGCCTTGTCTAACCCATGCTGTGCTTTGTGGGAAGCTCCATGATGGCAAGTTCCAGTTAAAAGCTCATCAAGATAACAGCCTGTGACCACAAAGTGCTGTGGCTGCTCGGCATTGATCACTGAGTCTGGTGGTTTTGGTTTGTTAATTTGAGATTTTATTAATTTTGAGATTTTTTTGGTTAATGCACCCATAAGTGTGGTGGGTTTCGTGTTGGTTAATCGTTAGTGTATTTACTTCTTGTTGTGAGGTAGGATTAGGAGAAAGGTAAAGTAGGCTTAAAACTTCAAAAGGGTATAAAGAAAAATTTATTGACAATAATTAAAAGTGTAATAAGAATTAGTATATAACTTTTGGAATAGTTTTTTTCTCCGTATTACCTTTCCTTTCCACTGACAATGTAAATAAACAAAAGCTAAAATTTTAGTTAGTTTATTCTTTCATTTTTAACATGTGTTTTTCACAGAAGAGTGTACAGCTTTTTAGTGGTTAAAAGCTTGTATTACTTCTGTAAATGCATCTCATGTAAAACCAGGACACAGATCCTGTGTGGAGCTGTGAGAGAAGCAGAGAAGGGGTGGCAGAGGCATTTTTCCAGGTGCAGATGGCATTATGTATGGAACAGGGACACAGCCTGGACAGCACCTGAGAGGGCTCACACGAGCAGGGCAGGCCAAAGTCTGCATGGAAACTTGGAAAAACCACCACTGATCCAGCCAGATGAGAGTGAGATAAAAGTGGAGCACCAGAAATAAAGGACAAATGAAATGTCATGTACAGAACAGAGGTAGTGTCACAGCAATCCACCCACACAAGTGAAATCCTCCCTAGAAAATCGCTGTATTTGAGGATCTCCAAGCAGGCCACAGGCTCTGTTAGTGCCTTCTTTTACCAGAGTTTCAGGGCAAACCAAAATAATTTGATAGGGGGAAAAAAAGCAAAGTGTGGCTTACGTAAAATCTAATGAGTACCAAGCTTAGAGAAACTGAGAGCAAGGGAAAGAAAATAGGATTTTTAACTGTAGGCAGTTCCTCAGCTGATGGGCTGCAGGATCTCTCTGAAAAGTTCTCTTGGTTACAAATTAAGTTAATTTTAGAAAAGCATTGCCCCTGACCCCATTACTTAGTATGTAATATTGAGGAGTTGGGTGGTAAAAAAAAACGTAGTAGTATCAGCTTTTCTCAAACTGGTTTTTATCTGATTCCAGGAGTTTCTGCTGGTGCCTCTGATGTTTAACTCTTTGCAGTTAATATAGTTCTATGACAGGACACCAAGAAGCACTGATTGTTTCATCAGTGTCCTTTTCTCTTGGAAAGAGAAGAATTGGATTGCTCTCAGTTGTTGTGGAGCTGAGGTAACATTTTCTTCCTCCCTCCTTGTTTTGGCGTTGCGCTGGGTCTGTTTGAAGCCCGCTGTGGTCTGTTCTCTGCACTGATGCTGCATGTGCAGACAATGAAAGCACAGAGGGAATTATGCAGGGCTAGTTGGAAAACCAACCCTAACCCTTCCCCTAAGTTATTATGTAAAAAATTCTTGGGTGCTTCCCTCCATTCCTGATTTTTATTTGTTCAGCTACTTAGCTAGACAGGCATATTCCTTTAAAAACAGGATTTCCATAAAGTATTTCTGAAAAAACAATGACTCTCAAATGGGTCAGCTGTGAATACTAAGGAACAGTTTAAAATAATGAAAGCCTAAGAACAGGTTACCCTTTCATGTAAAACTCATCACATTCTTAATTAATTTCAGGATATTCAAAGATTAGATGCTATATCTCAAGTAAGCAGACCTGTACAGACTCAGGAAATTAAACTGAATTTAATCTCCACAATATTTTTACATAAACAAGAATGTCATGTCAGAGCTTCCTGACCACGTCCTGTTGTTGGTGTATATATTGAGATTTCTAATTTGGAAATGGGAGATGTCATAAATGGCAGAGTAACAGAGTGCCTGGGGCTTGGAGGCCCCTTGATAGCCAACAACACCAAAAGAGGCTTGGTCTGAAATTCCTGTCACAGCCCTTAAATTAGGTAATTCACTGAGCACTGCATTGTCACAAGCCATGAATTAATCAGAACTCACTGAGCACTATCAGCAGTGATTTAATTTCATAAAAAAGAGCTCATTAACATGCTGGCTTCTGATCTTTGGGCAGCAAAGCTGTTGATGTCAAGGGTGGGTGGGTTATTTTTTATTTGGTTTATTATGTTTCTCTTTTATCAAACAGCTAATCACAACCAAGGACTCTTGATGTTTCTTAAAGTGTCTTTTTCACTTTGAAATTTGAGCCATGAATTTTTCTAACTTGCCTGTGATATGAAAGGTCATGTGCCCAAATTTCCTGAAATGTCTGATCCATCAGGTGTTAGAAGCAAGAGTGGCAGAGGACAGACTTGAAGTTTATTCTTTGAACTGAAATCTATAAAAATGCAAGTGGCATCTGCATAGATGCCAAATTTGCTTCCAATGATGAAAGATACTACAGTGAATCCACACTTAAAAGTCATCCAGCATAAAGTCTTAGTGGCTGAATAACAGAAATTTTCTGTCCATAATACTGTGAGATGTGCAGATGGTTGAAAAATGATATGTGATCTCATGCAGTGCCTGCTGAGTTAACAAGAGAATTTCATTCAAGAAAAATAGTACATTTTAGTTCCACCATATGTGTGATTATGTTTTCTTCATACCCATGGAGAATCCCTGATGTTAGAAAGCAAACTATGATAGCCATTTACATGTCCTCTTTTAAATAATTTATTTAAACATGAGAAGCTTACATTTTTTTGTAAAAATAACTTGCACAACAAAGATAACAGCTGCAGTTGAATATTCTTGGTTGGGTTGTTTTCCATGGAATTGTGAGCAGAAAAAGCAAAAAAATGTACTGCTCATTTCTCACCTACAAACAGCCTTTGGGTCCATCCACTGCTCCTGATGAAACAAAATGCTGGCAGAATATGAAATATAGGGCAGAAATGGTAATTTGTTGTCTTCTTCACAAGTTCCACTCCAGAAAACCCACTGCCCCTACCTTTGGTTAAGGTTCCTGTTTATTAGAACCAAATTTCAGTTGTTACACGGAGAATATCTCATATCATATTTCACCCTCAGTCTTCCACAACTTGAATTTAATCATATAAAATTTTATGATAGTTGTACAAACAATTTTTGTATCTAATACAACAATGGACATGGTGCCCCTTAAAATTGCTGTAGTCTGATTCTATTCCATACAAAAATATGATTACAGGGCAAAAAGATCCATTGAAATATTAAAATTACTTTTAAGTATTTAGAAATAGGGTCTTTTTATAATCACTAATTAAAGAGAAATCCTTGGAAAAGGACTACAGTAATGTGTTCATCATGTCCTCTCATTCATCCTGCCCTCCACACACTGGAGTGAGTCCTGTCGAAGTCCCTGAGCTTGGTGAGGATTTCTTTCTGTTCCTGCAGCACCAGGAGTTATCCAGAACATTGCTGCATTCCCATCTTCATCTCGACATCACCAAGAATAAACAGACAACACTCAGGAAATGACTGGGATTGTTTTCATCTTCAGGTCACCCTTTCAGACGTGCACAAGCCACTCAGTATTTTTTTCCATCCGGCAAATTTATCAGCCCAGGGTTTTTTAACATAACAATTTAAAGGAATGCCGTCTCTCATTTGGTTGCTCATGGTCTCTGCAGCATCCCCATGTCTTTTCCTGAGGCTTTCAGGTTTTTTATGAGTTCATTAGGATGTTTTCCTTCTGTCACAGATCCACAGTGACAATTTGATATTGGTATTGTTGTATGTTCCTATGGAGTTTTTTATTTTTCTTTTAATCTTTAGGAGCATACAGACATCTCCTTTCAAAGAAATTGGATTTTTTATTCTCCAGGTATGAGTGGCCATCCAAGAGGACTGTGAAGGGAGTCTGCACTTAATTAAAATCTCTGGTAAATAACCTTTAATATTCTGAAAAAGAGAATGATGTGATGAGAGAAAGTGGCTTTACTGTCAATTTCTAGAAACCTTTCTGTTTGTTAGTTCCACGGAAGAATTGAGTTTTTTAAGGTTTTCCTAAGAAGGTTTCCTTTGTGGGGGTAGAGTTTAGAAGCTTGTTCTGGGTGTGTTACCTGTCATCTTCTGTACTTTACATTTTGGAAAAACAAAAGGCTGTGTTTTCACAGAACAGCCTTGTCAGAAAGATCAGAAGACCTGGTATTTTTGAGATCACTCAAAAGTTATTCTTTTGACAGTGCTTTGAC
Source organism: Motacilla alba alba (assembly GCF_015832195.1). NCBI lineage: Eukaryota > Metazoa > Chordata > Aves > Passeriformes > Motacillidae > Motacilla > Motacilla alba. The sequence goes on from NC_052045.1 coordinate 3,541,816, forward strand.
TGAATTTCTCATTTTCTGTGACCTGTGTGTGCACAAGTTGTAGCAATCTTTTCTTTCAGCTATGTGCTCTGCATCTGAGAAAAAAATCTCCCATTTGCACCGTTCAGAGAAGTGGGAGTTTGGAGAAAGAGTTGAAATCTGGAAGCTGAGAGCATCCAGGCACTTTGGGATAGATTGGCTGCAGTTGAATTGTTGAATTGTTGAATTATTTCAGCCACAAGGGGAGAATGTTTTTGTTGTCTCACGTATGCCAAGATCAAGTTCTGGGCTGTGAGGGATGCAGCCTCCTGCTGCTATTGCCACTTTAAAGAATATTGCTATCTGCTGGGGAAAAAAAGCATCTTAGGCTCACCAAGGGCAAGAATCAATCACTTTTGCTGACAAAATATGCTTAGACAAGCTTTACTAAATAATAATATTTTATGATGTTCTTGGAGGGGGGGAGTTGCAGAAAGAGTGATTTTATCCCCCTTTTTCACAAACTTCCTTTGCTAAGCAGAGAAATGTTTAGAGTTGCTTTGCTTTAAATGAAAAAAACAAACTCCTCTTCTACAAGAGCTGCCAAGTTACTGCACCTCAGAAGTCTTTTCAGATGTCAGTGAAGCACCAGCAGTGTACAAAGATGTCTTTGTGTGTTGCTTTGTAGTCTGTGTTCAATGCAGATGCCATTTAATGAAGTCAATCTTTCCAACATCTCCTTTTTGGCTTTTTTTTTTTTTTTTTTTTTGTATAGTTTGACTTAACACTGGTAAATGTCAGCCCCACGAGGATGTGAAGAGGGGAGGCAACCTGACAGAGCTAAGTGTGGGAACTTTTGGATTTAAGATTTGCTGGTACATCTGCATCCAGTTATCAGAACCTTCTGATTTTGGGAGTGATAAGTTAGATTTCCAGGTTTTCCTACTTTTTTTTCTTTTTGTTGTTGAGGTGACAAGGCAATGACAGACATGAGATAGAGACCCCACTTTCTCATCCTGTGGCTTCAGCAGTCTTTGGATGAAGCTGTAATACAACCCAGGCACTGTGAATAAGGAGATCCTAGAAAGAGGGAGAAAAGAGCTCTGCATCCCAAAATATCTTTTGCTTATAAATATAAATGAGATGGCTGGAAAAGAACAAAAAAATTATTTCTTTTGAAAATAATTTTTTTTTATCTCTGCCTGCATAATGGAAAAGTGTGGCATTTACAATTATCCTGGAATGTGGAAGTTACCTCAAAATATGAAATGCATTAGATAATACTGTAAAAAATGAGATGCATGGCATAACAGTAATTTACATCTCCATCACAGTTCTCTCTAGATTCTCAAATTCCCCAATGCCGTAAAATACTTTAGGTTGTCCATGTCAGTGAGCTGGAAATTATCATGATGCACTTGTGAACAAAGCAAGACATGAAGAAGTAACACAATTACTGCAAAGTGTGTGGCAAAGAAAAGAACAGAAGTTTTATCTACTGATTCCAGGGCTTTTGCTCCAGGAGCAAGGCTGGTTTTAGATGCAACTGGAAGGGTGTAAGGTGATTGTGTTTGGGCACAGTGCAGTCTCCATTTTGTCTGTTATCAGGCTGCTTGAGTGATTGTGTTGGTTGAATTTGACGACAGATGTCTGCATTATTCTTCTGAAGAATCCTAAACAATTGGCACAAGCCATGGTTCTGAGGAGTTTGCTGAGTCTGCAGCACAGATCCCTACAGGAATAACTGGAGTGATGGCAGCAAACTAACCATTGTTTGACAGTGATTATTCCCAACACATGGAAATAATTCTTTTCATAACTATCACGAATCAGCTCTTCATGCTGGAGATCTTCACATGGAAGTTTCCTTTATTTGGCTCAAGAGGGGCAGTATTTTAAACCATGTAAGGAACTTTGTAGTGACTTTCTCCATTAACTCGCTCTGGCTTGGGTGAAATCACCAGTTCCCACTGTGAAACTGTCCCCAGACCTCCCAGAAAAAGAACTGAAATTCTCTGTTCAGGAGACAGAAATGACACTGCAGCAAAAGGTCACTGAGCACAATGTGTTCAGACTCCTGAACCTGAAGTTTTAAAGGTTCCTGTGGAGAAACACAGAGGACAAAACATGGTTTTCTATTCCATCATTGCTATGAACAAGCCAAAGGGGAATTCTTAAACATTTTTTTGATTTTGAAAGGATGAACTAAAAGGATTTGACATTTTCAGATATTTTGCTGTTGTTTCTTGATGGCAGGCACAAAAAATTATCTTGAGAAATGGGCAAGAGTTGACCCAAATGGTGAGGAAGTGTTGCTTCCTTATCCATAAAGGTTGTGAGGGGATTTTTTTGTTTGTTGTTTGGTCAGTGCTGAAGTCAGGCTCTCAGACAAGATGATCACTGCAGGTCTTTTCCAACTCAAATGATCCATTCTGAAGTTAAAAAATCTTTCACTCTGCTTTAAATACTGTCTTTTTCTCTCTCTTTTGACCCAACTCACCAAAGTCAGTGTTTCTGCTGTTTAATTGATGTGGTCACAGAGTTTCAAACATTCTCATTCCCTGATTTTTCCCACAATACTTTACCAGTAGGTGGTTTTGGCATCTCTCAGAGCATTTGTTTTGCAAGAGGCCAGGTGATTTCAGGCATTTAAGTTCTGACCAGACCAGCTGGGACAGAAAATCCTGGTAAATTTCAGTTTTGGAGTTGGGAGGGATGGGGATTACTCCTTTTACCCCTGAATTTTGAGAAATTTACAGCTGGCAATGCTTTAGACCCATGTCACATCAGAAGTCCATGAAATAAACCGACTTGGTCACAACCTGATCTCTTAATTTCATTGCAAGTGTCATATCAGAATATTTAATGCTCTAATTTCTTTCATTTCACATCGTGTATCTGTCCTGAATAATTCCAGAAAGAGATTTGACCTGAGATCTGGGCTGAAACGCTGTAGCTTTTGTGTTTAAAAATCCAATATTTGAAAAGCCTCATCTCTCAATACAGCTAAACATGACATTTTTTTAAAAGGTTGGAGAACAGAACAGAAAATGTTGATCCTCAATAGTCACTTCTTTCAGTCATGTAGGGCCAGCACTCTGAGATTCCATATTCATTGTGCCATATTGATTTCCAGCGCCATTTCAGCTCACAAAATATTCCTCTTTCACTGCAGGCTCCCACATTTATGCTGTTTGCTGTCATTTTCTGCATGATAGGTCAATTTATGATTCTGTGCATACTTTGCCATTGAACTGTCTGGAGGCTGTGCCCCCGAGAGCACTGGTGAGGATCCATTCAGAGAGACTGAGCCTTGCTTGATGTCAGTAGAGAATTACTTTAATACAGCACAGAGCACAAGTTCTGTGCCCCAACTGGAGTTCTGTATTTAATGCTGCCCACTCACAACCAGGAGTTTCAGTGCTTTCCTCCCCCTCAGGCAGTGGCTTTCTCTTTGTGTGGTTTTATGTCTGCTTGTGCCTTTAGTTCTGTGCTTGGAAGAAGTTCATTACCCCAGCAGGAGTCCTGTCCAGCAGCTTCTTTATGGCAAAGCCACTAGAAAGATTTCACTGACATATATTTCAAGTTATGCTTCAGAAGGGGAAAAAAAAAAATGGGGATAGTGATGGTAATTATAAAAATGAGCGATGACTGACTGGAAGAAAAAGTTTATTTGATTACCACAGCAAAGGGATCCTTTTGCTAGTGAGAAGTGTATCATTAGTAGAAGTTTTCCATTCATGTCATTTGTAACATAAAAAATAAGAATTTATTCAGAACAAACATTTTCTTTTATCTTGCTAATCAAAAGACCTCTTGGCAAAGTAAAAATGACACTTGACGTCCCAAAGCAAATGCAGAGATGGAGTGGAATAAAAGCATTGCATGTTCAATTTGAATAAAAGAATTCCAAGTGCTCAATTAAAAAAAAAATTGAAGCTAATTATCCTTCGGCATGACACTCACTTTTACAGATTATTGCACTGAAGTCACCATACCATATGTGTAAAAAATGTCCTTTTAGCTTGACCTCAGCAGTACCAATTTATGGGATGTGAGAAGTGTTTTCAGGGGTGGCTTCATCGTTCTGAACCCGTTACAACATAATGGGACTTGTGTACTTTGGTAATTTACTACCAGACTTTCAAAGTCACAGAATCTCCCAAAGACAGTGATAGATGCTGAGAGGGATTTGGAAGAGCACCCAGTTTGCTGCAGGCACAGACAGAAAGAGGTTTTTGCTTGAGTTCCATTTGCCAGGTGACAGTTACACCATCATGAAAAGATTGTTGGCCAGATTGACCCATCTGCCTTCTGGTCTTTGTTAGCTGCCAGAATAATGGGGGGATCTGGGCCAGGAGCTGTAACAGATTAGTTCCTTGCACTCTATCTTCTTGGCAGGCAGATGTTCTATTAATTAATTTTTTCTGTAGTAATTCATCACCGAATATTTAAGTCTTGTGACTTGTGATTTGGAAAAGGAATACTCATTTTCCTAGTTCATGAGGCAGAAACAGAACAGGACCAGATGGTCCAATGTGGCAACACTGGATATCAATGAAGAGCTAAATCTAGATTGCTTCAATCTACTACAGATTGTTTAAAAACACTCTCTGTGAGTGTGTAGCTTCTCCTGGTTCTCAGAGCTTTGCAGTTAGGCCACAATAGGAATTATTGATCCCAGCAGAATCAATCTGTAGAAGCAATGGCAGCATCTACCTTTTGCTAGAGCTGGATTTCCATCCCAAACCCACAGGTAGTTTCTTCTAAAATAAAATTGATGACAAAATATATGATAAATAATAGATTAAATGATGATGAAAATAATGCTGTTTCTGTGGAGCACCTCATTTTGAATACAGGACAAAACAGAACAAGTGAACCATGACATCCCCTCCTACAGGTTGTAAACAACTTGCCTCTCTTAATTCATCAAGACCTTAGAAATTTCCACTCTGTAGCATCATTAACTTTGTAAAATTTTTCCTCCTCTCCAGCAAGTGTGTCAGTGGCTCAGCTGTGCTACCTGGGACAGTGGCCTTGACAGGAAAGATTTTTGATATTCAGTCCTTGGAAATTAACAGCGCACGTATTTGCAGGTGATTCCATAGCTATTAAATTAACAATGAAACCCTTGCTTTCATTGTGTTATTTCTACATTAGCCACAGCACAATTTTTTGATATCCAAGGTGGCTTTCCCTTCCTACACTAAATAAAAAAAAAAAAACCAGAACTGACATCTAATGAACTAGCTATCAAAAATAATCATTTAGATAAAAACCTGTCCATAAAAGGGATCTTACTTTTTAGTCTTGATTAACATTTGTAAATTAAGCTTGACTTTTTTTTTTCTCATGCTTAGCCCAGACATCTCAAGAACCACTTTGGCAGCTGAAGTGTTTGCAGTATTTTTGTCCCTTTTCTCCATCTCCCTTTCCCCTCAATGAAAGCTTTTTGAGGAAGTGGAAGCCACCAAAGCCCACAGAGGATTTACCAGCTGATTTCAGAGTTGGAATAGAACCAAAAACATTATAAAGTACCATCATCTTAATTATGTTCAGCTTTTACATGAGTTTATAGATTCTTTTTAAAAGAACTTATTCTCCAGCTGTGTTTTACTCTTCCAACCTGATATTAAATCTTTTCTGTTCCAATCTGTTTTTAACATTCAAATTCCTTCATAATTTTCTACAGTTTGCAAATTTTCAGTGGATTCTTGCTAGCACTGAGAAGTTAATTGCTTATGTGGGAGAAGAAACAGATGCTGAAAATGAAGTCATATGATGGATTTAATTTGTGGAAGTTCCTTCACATCCATTGCTGCTTACTTTTGCTTACCAGAGATAGCTCTTACCTGAGCACAGGAACAGTTAACATCTCCAAACCATTAAGCATTTTTCCATGGTTTTTTAATGTCTTTTCTCTCTTTATCCAGATTCAGTTATTAAAACATTTTAAACACAACAGAAGGCACACAAGAATGATGATATTTGATTATTGTTTTCTGATTTATACCAACTATGTACATCTCTGAACACAGCACCCCAGCCTTGCAGTCCTGACTGGGAAACCTTCCTGATGGATGTGGTGAGCCCTGGGGTTTGCTGCCTTGCTATCTGCAAATTTGCATGGGAAAGTCTTTTGGTAATTGAGACTGAAATTATGTTTCTCAAAGGCCAAATTTCATTTAAAGTGAAGACTCTAAATAAATCCATGGAGAAAAAAAAATAGCGTGATTTAGAAATGTTGCAGTACAACTACACAAAAGTAAATTTGACATTGCCTTAGTTGCACAAAACTATGTTATTTTAAGAAAAGGAGGGAGACTGATGTCATGCACTCCATTACATTTTCACAACAAGGTAATACACGCGATTGAAAATATTGCAAGGAAAGGAGAATAATTTTGCAGAAGTGATTTCAGGAACTCCCTTGGATTCACAAGTTAGGATTTTGCTGTAATAAGTGATAATACAAAATACATTATTCTGTGGCAGCAGTACTGCTAGAGCAGTTCCACAGAGATGTTAATAGGATTCTCAAATTCTTTCATGTCCAAAAACAATGGCTGATGTCTGAGATTTACTCAGTGGGCTTATAAAATGTGTGTAAAATACCCCCTAACCCTTTCTAGTACCATATCCCCAAGCACCACATACTCCCTTATAGTGTAATTTTCATTAATTCACTTTAAATTACATTGTCTTAAAAAAAAACCAAAAAACATACCATGTGGAGATGCTTAAAACTTTAGGCAGTGACCTTATCCAGCTGCTCATACTGGATATATTTATATTTACACACACTTCTTTATCTACAGAGGAGGTTTTAAAATGTGTGGAGTATTTCAAATGCAAGCAAGTCAAAATTGACTTTTTTATTAAAATATATTTGGCTGATTTAAATGTAATCTATAAAATTGTTCTATTTTGTCATCTGCTCAACCATTTAATCTTCTTGTAAGGCACTGAAATATTAAAATTTATGTTAACAGGAGCTCTGCTTAAAGTACAGTATGCTTAAACGTGCTCCTGATAGAAGACCAGTCCATAGGTTCTAATCAGTGCCAATAAAAAGCCACTGATATGATTTAATTGACTGAAACACATTTAAAAAGTGCTGCTGACTGATATAATCCGAGCAGTTCATGCCATTTCTTCATTTCCTTTGTAACAGTTGTTTTTATGAAGTTATTGTTGATCATAAATGGGTTTAAGTGCTTATTCCTGATGGCTCACCAGAGTTTTCAGGATGCTTCAGTGAGCCCATCTCAGAGACTGGCAGAAGGAAATCCTGTACTTCACTTTTCCTAAGCATGAAACTTGTTTTGTGTTTCTTCTGAAACTCAGGATAACTTGTTCTTACAAAGTAAGGGTTGAGATTTTCATCTCTGCTAGGAAATAATTGCAGAAGTAACCCAACTGTTGATGTATTGGTACATAATATCCCTCTTGTATTGATTAGCCCTTAATACTCTTGTCCAAGATGTGATAATTGAGTCGAAGTATTGAACATTTTTGCCTAACTGCTTGTTTCCTTTACCTTTCCCATTTTATCTTTCTTAGTGCTGACAACTTCTGGTTTTAATTTTTTCCTGCTATTTCTACACAATCTTCCCAAGTTATCATTTTCCCAAAGCTTTTCTGGAACCAAAATTATTGTAAAATGTTCTAAGAGTGGAGCCACTCCAAAAGAATTTTGTATGCAACTGTCAAAGAACACAAACTGGAACAAACTCAATGTTTAATTTCAATGCACTGAAAATACAGCAAGGAATAAAAGCAGATTTGTAGCAGTTTTGTGTTGTATAACTTGGGTTGTATTTAATTTGTGCACAAGCAGCACAGGGAGGGTGAGCAGAGCTGCTCGACCTGGGCTCCAAATTGTGGCGTAACCATCGAGCTGAATGATCATCTAATTAGATTAATTACTAATTTGACAAGTTCTTTACGTGGTCAGGCTCTGATAGCATTAACTGTTGATATGCTGTAAATACAGAAGGTGTCAGAGCCTTGAGAGGGTTTCAGGTGGTCCAGAGCATCCTCCCCACTCACAGTCCTGAGCCCAGCTCAGCCCCACCTGAGCTGGGGACGAGATCCAGCCGTGGGCCCTGATGGCATCACTCAGGACTTTGGTATTCTTTTAAAAAGCTTTTTCTCTCAAGGTACCTTCTTATTCAAAGATTTTTTAATCCTACTTTTTTTGACTGTTATATTCTGTCTGGCTTTGAGCAAAACCTGACAAGGACAAGAAATATTTCTGTTTTACGGCTCTAACGCCAACGTCATGAGGAACAGCTAATTACCATGCAGGTAATTAGCTGATTAAAGAGGCACAATTTCTTTGGACACTCAGTGTGCCTTTTTTTTTCAGAATATCTGCTTTAAGGCCTTGCAGTGCTACAAGATTTAGGAACCAGCCATGGAAATAATTTGAGCTCTATGAAACTTATTTACTGTTCTGTAAGCACAGCTGGCAGCCAGTCTGTGCACTTGGTCACCTCTGCCGTGGCTTTTAGGGCAGGAAAAATGCAATTGTTGCAAAGGGAGCCCTTCCAAATATGTTTTGTCCAGCATAGCTTATATTCCAGCAGGATAACAATGTTGAAAATGCTTCTGATTTTAGGTCAGATGTAATAACTGCTCCTTCCACTAACTTCTGGAATTGCAAACATTAAAGATGCTGTTGCATCAAGAAAAATGATTGGATAAGAATGTTAATAAAATAATATGAAATCTTTTCATGAAGGCTTGGTAAAATCATTAAAACCTCGTTTTATGTGACCAATATTGCTGCTGGAATGAGAACAAAATTGACCAAGTTACAGAACACAACTGTGTGGCAGGAAATATTAAAATGGGACACAACAGGAAATGTTCTTCATTAAAGTTCTCTTCAAAACATTGGCTGCTATTAAAAAAAAAAGTGCTTTTAGTCAAATATTCTCTTTATAAGAAAGACAATTTTTAAAAAGCAGCTAAAATATAAAGATTTTTTTTATTTCAGAAATATTCAAAACATGTTGTCCTTCTATCAAAGTATGATCAAATTATATCTGCACTGATTCCTATCTTCATTTCTTCATTGATTCAGATCACCTTTTTTTCACTCTCTCTAGGGAACATATGTAGATGCTATTTCACTCCTATGTTTTAGTCCATATTTAAAACATTAATTATTTCTGCCCTAGTCAGTTCACGTGGCATTGAGATAACTTTATGTATTTTTCCTAATTCAATTCAACTTAACTTGTCAAAACTCATTCTAACAAAGGTGAATAAAAAAAGAGGGGAAATTCATCCTAACAATACAAGTGGTTGTATTTCATGGGGTTATTTTAGCAATAGAATATGTAACTTCCAGTTTACAGACACTGAATTCCAGCAGTTTATTTTCATTAATATCATTGTTACATTATCCAGTTACAGACTCAAAGTGTCAGGTACAGCATCTCTTGTTCTGAACCTCTGTCATGTTTAATTTATGCTGATTGATTTGTTTAATGCCAATAAAGAGTATTGCACCTTTGGGTTGGTTATAATTAAGATGCAATGCATTCTTAATGTATCTCCTTAACTACAGCTGGTTCCAAAATCAATATGACCTCTTAAATAAAGAATCCAGGCTCTTTGTTATTCACTGCAGAAATTCATATTACTGAAAAGTGTCTCTGATCAGCTAAGAGAGACTTCTAAAAATACTAGTTTTGTAGCTACAGCTTTATCCAGAATCCTTGTCTTGTAGATGATGGTCCTGAGAATCTTTTCTTTTGCCATTGCAAAAGTTTATTTTCCCTTTCAGCTGCCAATGACCCAAATGGAGCAATAACAGGGATGGGATATCATTGCCATGGACCAGCTGTTGAATAGGAAATAATTCCTTTTTTTCAGTAAAATGATCTTACCTATGATTATCATTGCTGACTGCCTTTCAAATAGGTCTCTTTTTGTTCATAGGCAACTGCTCTGAGACTGCAAAGATAAAAATGGACCTAACTGTAAGTAATTTTCTGCATTTCATCTTTAGTCACTTGCAGAAATATCCATGGAATTTTAACAGGAAGTCTTTGAAGACATTATTATCTTTATCTTATTTATCTTTATTTAACTTTAAAAATAATAATTAAAATGTCAAATAATAAGTTTACAAGTCTTTGTTTTCCCTAAAATATGTGGTCAAAAAAACAACATTTACTAAGGAAAAAGAACCTTAGAATTTTGAAGTTTATCTATTTAAAATTCAAAAAGGTAACTTTTAAAATAATTTTCATTACAAATAAAACATTTCTGTTTAGTTATAAAAATAAATAAAGAACATTATTAAATATGAGGTAGGAATTCTTTAACTGAGGGGTTAATTTTTAACTGAGGGGGAGAAGAATGTTTGCTGAAAATTGCATCTGAATACTTGTTTCACTTACTCAGGGGTGAAATGGTCAAACCACAGTGGAAAATGCAGCTTGTACTCCAGAAGAGCAGTAACCCACTACAGCTCAGAACATGACAGGTGGATTTAGAGGGTTTTTAACAAAGAAAAGGAAGGAAATACTTCAATCTTCTCATTGCCATGGTCTTTAGTTCCCTCCAGTAATTTGTGCTACTTGCTTATACAACAGTACAGAATAATCACTGTAACCATCATAAAAAAACATTTCTTTTTCCTTCTTGATGAAGTAAAATATCATGGTCATTCAGATTTATTAAAAATCGCTCAAAATAGAATCTGGGAATCTTATCAAGGGTACAGTTCTGGACTGCAGAAGACAAAGATGAGCTTGTTCCTCTTCAAGCCTGTGTGCATTAACAGTGAAGCTCAAAAATTTGTATTCCCCAATCACTCAGCAAGAATTGTGCCATTGTAGAAAATTGTAGAACCCCAATCATAAGAGTAAATATTGGAAAGTTTGCTTCTCTACCATGTTGGGATTCTTGCAGTCACTCCTGTGATCTCACCCCTTCATCAAAATGTGGATAATGAAATGTGAGATTTTAATAAGAATTCCATCTTTGCACCATTTTGCATTAAAATGTCCAACTGACCATTTCACCTCTTTAGTTTAGTTTTTATCTTTATGTACGTTTAGCATGTGGGTTTGCTGTTTAACTGGATTTTAATACATCCACAATAAAAGGTATTGATTACAATGAGAGAGAAAATTGCTTTGCAAGTAAAGTATTCCTGATTCTCTTCTCCCAAGAGATAAACACCCATCTGTTACCACATGAAAAAAGGAGGCAATTACAGAGTTAATGCTCTGAAAAACTTGTTAGTTTGTTGTACCATTAAAGGTGGTTGTAAAAAAGTATAAAAAAGTATTGTCTGCAAACGATAATGTGGTTCTGATGATAAGCAATGATAAATGGTAAGCACTTGGTGTAATTTACATTTTAAGTATATAGAGGAGCATAACACATCCCTTAGAGCCACCCATAGAACAGATCATTTCACGTGTGGTGAATATGCTTCCTCCTACAGCCGTGCAATTAAAAATCTCCTGAGGCTGTTAAGGTAGAATGTTCCCAGGCATTTCCTGTAGAGACAAATTCTGAGGTTGCTTTGGGCTGTTGATCTTATACTTGCTGAATCAGGATTTCACATCATTTCAGTGTCGTTTCCCTGTTTTCTTGGGCTTTTTTCCTGGATTTCAGTTCGCCCTGGAGCCATGGTTGTGCTGCTGCAGAAAAGCAGTGAAGCTCTGGCTGGTGTATTCGATGTTCGTTCCCTTCTGCTGCTCAGAGCCACTCTGGGTTACAGCTTCTGCACAGGGGATGGTTTTCCCACCTGAGTAGGAGAAGGAGCTGAAGAGAATTAAAATGCCATATGTCAAATTGAGTCTGTCCTGGAAGCTTTGTCTGTCTTGCCTTACAGACCTGTTGAGTTTGTTTGAGTCAAAGTTAGAAGCAAAGACCAGCTTAGAACAATTACAGTACGTCAGGGACACTATTCCAGGTAAAATTAAAAGTTCTTTCTGTCTGTAGGATATTATCCCATAAACAACTCTTTATATAATATACAAATAATAAAATAATACTGGAATAGCCATGACTGGTCCACCTAGTCAGTGGGACCAAATAAATTTGAGTTTGCTGCTGAAGATGCACCCAAATGCTGTTTGCAGTCAGCATTTCTCCACAAGGACCCAGGGGCTGTAGTAGCAAAGGCAGAGTCTGTGGCTAAAGCAAAGAGCAAAAGGGATTTTTCTGCATCCAGTAGAGCTGTTGATAGGCTTTAAAAAGAAACGGGTATTTGAATGTTCACCTCAGAAGGAATAACTCCTGTTGCAGCTGCAGGACTGTGCCATGGTGTGGAATGTGTGTGGTCACTGGTGTGGCCATCTCCAGGGTGACTGCCATCCTTGCTAAACTTGTGTTGCTGCTGGTGGTGAGAGACAGAAAACCTCTTCAGAGAGGAATTGTGCATCATATGGTAAAGACTAGGTATTAATTTTTATTTTTAGCTCCTTTTAGCCAGTTATGTAAATGATGAAGAGCTTAACTTTCCTGAATGATCAGCTTTCATTGTGCAGAACAGTTGCATTTTGCTCTCATTTTAAATTAAGTTCCTAATGTGTTTATGACATTGATAATGGGTTGCTTCACTAAATGCATCATTATGAATCTGTGTAACGTTCTTCTGTTTGGAGTCACACAAAGAAAATTCCTGACACAAAGGTTATAAACAGGCTCAATTACTGGCAGCCTTTTTTTTTTTTTACAAATGAACAAGTTACTGTTTTGGAAGAGCAGAATTTGTGCCAGAAAAACAGATTTTGATAACTGAGCCTGTCAGGAACACACTGAAGGTCAGCATATCTGTGGATGAGACCTACTGTAGAGCAAACAATTTACTGGATGATTCAGCAACATTTCTAGAGGAGTACATCATTCATCATTGTTATAACAACTGAGAGGCAAAAATGTGATTAATTTCTTTCTTCTGTTGTGAAGTTTGGGAAGCATACATCAATTTCTGGGTTCATCAGATAACTCATTTCTGAAATAGATCCGAAGCCAAAAAAACCAAAGCATTTAATAGGAGTGTAATTTTAAAGTTGTCTGCCAATTTAGGGTGGGTATTTTATTTATTCTTTCATATTGTAGTGTAAATGGTCTGTATTTCAGAGATTCCCATGGCCATTGATTATATTATGTAAATCCAGTGGGTATCTATGCCAGGTGTAAGCTTTGCAGAGCACACAGGTAAATTTGTCCTATCCTACCATCAACCCATTTTTGACAGTGACAAAAAATAAAGGTGGTGTTGGCCACATTCCAGTTGCAGAGGCTCCAGGCTGTGCTGGGGCTGAGAGCAGCACATTGTGAATGAACACCATTATTCATGATGATGATGATGATTATGATGATGATATTGTTATTATTATTATTAATATTAATATTAATATTAATATTAACAATAATAATAATAATAGAATCATCATACTTCTCTTAGACAAGTTGGCATTCCTATGTTGTCTGGCTGTCAACTGCTCAACTGGCAATATTCTGCTTTTCAAAAGGAATTCCCCCTTTATTATCAATGTTTTCCCCTATATTTGTGTCCCTTTCTTACACCCATCAGGGAAGGTGTTTTGTCAGATTGCTGTTACAAAATGATAGCTCAGCTCCAGACAGGATCCACAAAGTTGTACCAGTACTCTTTATTAATTATTAATTCCTTGCTTCTGTCAGATCAGTTTCTAGAACAGTCAAGGTTTTATCTCTTCCTTTCCTTAATGCACTGTGTAACTTTGTAACTTCAGATTTTGGGAATGGAAAGGTATTAGTTTGCTTCTAAGAATCCCTTGCCATTTTTACTAGTGCTCCACAAGGTAGTGTTTATTATTTTCATATAAAAGAAACAAAGTTTTAGTATCAGTTTTTTTGATTTATTATGAAAAGATAATTCAAAAATCTAGGAACTTGATCAAAAAGTAATTTTGTAATTGGGCTGCAGGGGAGATTAAAACTGAGATTTGCATTAGAGCTGACAATTTGGCAATCAGATTTGGTATAACAGAAAACATGACCTGAATACATCACAGAGAATTAAGAAACTATAAATTATTCACTTATGTCCTTCATGTTTCTAAAAAGAAAATTCTATTATTTACAGTCATGTCCTTATGATTGTATATGTTCAGAGAAGTAGAAATTACACATACCTACCATATGGACAGTTTCTTCTGTAAAAGTCTTCCAAAGCAGAAATAAAAAAGCGAAATAGTTTCAGAATGAAGTATGACCAAATGTAATCTTGGCTTTGTTGTTACTTTTAGTTATTTGTAAATTCAGGTACTTATCTGTAGGATCTGCATGATTAGAAGTACTTTTGATTAGGCATACTTTCAATTCTTGGTTTTTTTAAACACAGTCCACTGATTTTCTCCATTTGCTGAAGTCTAGTAAAAATCTAGGTATTAATTCAATATTTTTTCTAATCAAGAGAGACTGAAGAATTATCTTGAAACTCACTGTAGCTAGTTAATTTTAAAAGAATCCAGGGTCTGAGCCATTCTCTTACCTTTATGCAGTCCCTAAAAAATAAAGAGCAGAAGCTAAAATGCACAGAGTTAGGCATGTGCATAAATCCAAACCACGTCTCTTTGACTGTTTGTTTCTTAAATGAAAACCACAAGACTTTAGGCAGAAAATTATGTTTAAATGAAAAGTACTTTGCATTTTGTACATATTTCAGAGGGGTGCTCAGTGTTCCACATCTAGTCAAACATCTTCTTACAAAGCAGCTAGGAAAAAACCCCTTTTAAGTACCACTAGATTGTAGGACAGCTGTTCAAGAACTTAAAATCTATTAAAAATTCAAATCTTTCCCATGTGGGCGATAAACCAGCTGACAATTACATAAATACATCAGTATAGGCCATAAGCAATGACTCTTTGCCTCATTATTTACCTTTCATGTTGCACAAAATCTGTTGCAGTTCCTATAATTCTGTTTAATTTCATCAAGTATAAAACTTTGTATCACCATATCTATCCTGTTAAATATTTTACCCTGAAGGTTTACAAATCTCTCTGACTCGTGGCTGGGGTCTGCTTTTTCATGCATTGTCAGATTTTGAGACAGGAAAAAAAATCCTACTACTTGTTTCAGCCTTTTTGTAATTAATGTGGGCATGTGGTGAATGGTAAAAATGCCACATTCACTGGCATTTTTTTTGTTCCAGTTTAAATGAGTTGATTAATAGTCAACCATTCTTCAATCCTGCATAAATTCATCTTGGAAAAATGGGTTTCAGCATTTACTGTGCTTTTTAAATAACTGACTGCAGCACAAGTTGATTTTTTTATTTATTTATTACTTGCAAAAATAAAGAGAGTGTAAAAAAAAGAACATGTAACACAGATAGAAGCATTCTCACAGAAAATCAAATAAGCAAACCAAACCCACAAAGCCAACCCAAAGCAGAAATGGGAACTATTCCAATGGAATTGCCTGTGTGTGCTGTACTTGTAGGTAGGAATGAAATGTGCCTGTGTTTTCCTCACAGGTAGGAATGATTATAAAAGTCAAAGGAAAATGTTTTTTACTCTGAAATTGAGGTTTTTTGGCAATTAACTAAAGGGTGTCATCAGTTGTAGCAGACCAGGCAAACCTCTACCAGGAGCTGTCCAAAGCAGGGAGGGATTAAGCAGCCAAAACATCCTGAAAAACACGTTTTGAAGAAACACTTATTGAAAACTAGCAGCCTGATCTCAAGTTCAGGCAGGACATTTCAAGCACAGGAATTTTTAGGTCTCCTGGTTAAGTCACACCTGCTTTTTGTTCACTTGTTTTTCAGGCTCTGAGTGCTCAGCTCCTGGCTGAAAAGCCGCCTTGCTCGGGCCAGGGTGTGATGGGAAGAGCAGAGATCTTGGGCAGAAGAAGAGGGAGAAAAATTCAGGTTAACAGGGAAAAAAATCGAGTATTTTTACATATTTTTAACTTTTCACTCCTCCTGTGCCAAACGTACTCTGTGAAGTGATCACTGGATGCAGGTATTACACCCACACAGCCTGTGAGCCCTGAGTCAAATAAAAATATCAGAGTGCCACAGCTCCTTACAGAACTGAGGTATTTACCAGAAATTTTTCCTTTTTTAATATTTTATTGCTCCTAAAGGATGTCCTGTATTGATTTGATACATATATCTGTTCACATTACACAAAAAATGGTGCATTTGGAACTGACTGGAGCCTATAGGGGGACTTCTAATACATTTCTGTTGTTGGTTTGTTAGAAAAATCATTTGCTTTTGAGAATCTTTTAAGTATTTAGAATTACAAATAGAAACAAGATGATAAATTATGTTAAAATACAAATACCAAACACTATAAACACAAGATATTTAAGGAAACAGAAGTGGTTATTGCCCCAAAACACAAATTATTCTTTACTATTTTTGTTTGGCTGGTTTTAGTAATAACATTTATTAGAAGGAAGAAGGAAAGATTGGATGCCTGAGTAGTATTAATATTAAAAATGAAGCTTGTAAATTATCCAAATAATTTTAAAAGATGCAATGCTTTCATGTGAATGTTGTCATAAATCCTACTTTCTCTCTCCCTCGGTCTCTCCAAAGATTATTAAAGGTAAATCTGAAGCTAAAAGTTATAAATACTATGTATTTATGTATTCAGGTGCTTAGGGAGGGCCTTTGGAGGCTGGGGACATAAATCTGTCCCTCAGGTTGCTGCCACACTCTTGCAGAGATGAGTCTGCCCGGAGACATTGCTGAGAGCATTTCATTGCAGAACCAGAACTGCAGTTCTTATTTTTGGGCTGTCACCTCCCAGCACCATCCATTTCTCTTTATGTGGAGGATATTTAGGTCATCTAATTTTCATTCACGTTTTTATTTCTAAGCTGAAGCCTGCAAAGGTAATGGTGCATACCTCTAAATGGCATGTTAATGGGGAAATGAATTCACCTGGTAATTAAGGCACTGACATTTGTTGAGTACAGCTGGGTTTTTAGAAGGGCTCTGAAACCTGAAGGGGAAAAAACTCCCCAAACTTTCTCTCTGTTTCCTTTTCTAGGACAAATATATGTTTCGCAGTTCTTAAGGAGGATCAGTTTATGGCATCACTGAAAGGGTCTTCAACCAAAGCTCAGCTGTTAAACCTGAAAGCAGAAATCCCCTGGGCAGAAGGGCTGTTGATCCTTAATTGTGGTGTGTGAAGTAGCTGGCTGATTTCTTGCTCTCACATCTTTTATTTGTTGTTTGTTCTGCCTGTTCCATTCAGTGCTGGATGGACACTACTCAGATCTGTTGCTGGATTTGTGCTCTATTACAGCCTGCAAGAAGATGCAGCAAATTCCCCTAAGACTCCCAGTGGAGTTTTTCACTAGAAAGGTTTTTAGAAATATCTATCTCAGGATTTTTTCATGCAATTGTCAAAGGCAGAAGAATCCTGAGTAAGGTATTTGATAAGATTTTAAATTGAATTCCTTAAGTTACCTAAATATATTGCTCGTGTTGCTAAGAACAATATCACAGAAAATAAAAAAATTGAATTTCTCTGCTCCTGCTTCTCCTGGTGGTACCAAAACTTCAGAACATTTGTAAGTCCCTCTCTCACTTTCCTGAGCACACGCCCTGGTTTTATGAATCTATTTATCAGCTTATTTTTAGCTCAGCTCCCTTTTACAAAGGAACTGACAGTTCTATCACACAAACTGCTTCTCCAAATCAGCTTTGTTTTTCAATCTGCGAGTGTTTCAGAAAGCCAAGTGGGAACCTTTCAGGTTTTTTTGTCTTTTCCCCCTTCTCCTGACAAAAGTGAAGCCACGAAGGCCCTTTTGCCCATGGTACATTTGATTTATCCAGGTGCTGTGCAGTCCAGGCTGCATCCTGTGACAAATGCCCCTGTCATCTATTCAAATGACAGCAGTCCTGGGGCTGGGGGTGCTTTGCAGCTTGACAAGGTGTGCATAAAAGTGTCTCTTCCATCACCACCAAGTCCATGAATATTATTCTTTTTCAGTACAAAATATATACTTGACTGCTATTTCCAAAAGGCTTTTGAAATACAGTGGTATTTGAGGATTTTGACAAGGGAGAATTTGCTTTTTTTTGTGGGAAAAATAATATTTTTCTCTTCATCATCCATAAAACATGGGACACTGAGGAACAGGGTGTTGGTTACCTGATCTTGAAGGCAAATAATGTCAGTCTGGGATGTTATTCTGCTTGTTTTGCACCCTCTGGGGCCCTGAGTAGATTCAGAAGAATTACATCCTTGAGATCAAAGGTTAGCAATGTTAATTCTAAAAGTGTAAGTCTTCATTGGAGAAATTTTGGTTTTGGCTTTTACCTTAGAGAAAAACTTAAATTTCTTTAAATAATGTAGTACTAATTCTCTTTTATTCACAATATTATTGCTTTATCTTTACAAGTATATTTCAGGATATTCACTGATCTAAGCCAGAAAAGGATATTTTAAAGATAGAAAAGGGAACCACAATGAATTGAGGGGCATTGACTCTCACATATCTTTGATAATATTACCTTTTATCCTTTCTGCATTCATCTTTTATTCTCTGGTTCAACATGACTGGTAATGACGCAATTACCAGTGTAAAATGCAATACTTGAAAATATAGGGTTACAAAAATGGGTCCATTTAATGATTAGGTTAAAACTGATATAAAAAAAATCAGTGTTTTAATATCCTGTAAGAGCAATTAAAATCTGTATTAACATTAGCCCTGGTAGAAAGAGTTTCAGAATTATTTCTCGTCCACATTAATGAGCCTTTATTATAGAAACCCTGAGGTATTTTATATCTCACATGGAAGAATATAATTAGACACAAATTGATAGGCCTGTGCCTGGTACAAAATTAGAATTTATAGCAGCTGATTGTGAACCTGTTGTCTGCCTAGTTTTACCCCTAGCAAATGCATCTGCAGGCAGTGGAACTAATCCCCCAGAATAATCTGTAACCAATCTGCACGACAGCTCCCATTTCCTGCTACACAAACCCTCCCAGAGCCAGCCAGGTGCAATCCTCTCCCAGTTTTCCTAAACACTATTGAACACCTAATGACCTTGACAAAATTATCTGCATTAGGGCTGGGAGTGCTCATCTCCATCTCAGTGATGACTCCGTGTAGCAAAGCAAGACTTTCAGTAATGAAGGCCCATAAAAACTATTTCAGTGTGTTTTCCTAGCTCCCCTATTGCCCTACCTATTCTTTTTAATTGTGTTTAACAGCAGTTAAGTAATTTTGTGCTTGTTATGGTGCAGTATTCAATTCAGCTTCCTTCCTGAGAATAAAAATAGTACGAGGCAATAATGCATTGTCTCACTTGCATCTGAGTTATAGATAGAAGCAGAATTATGAATCTACTAAAATAAAGTTCTTGAAGTGTCTGGAAAATACAAATTGCCTTTAGCTAAAAGGTCTAAAAGTACTCACAGGAGTTTATTTTGGGAGCTGTATGGTACAACTAACAGGAAACACTGGATGATGGCAGATACAAATCTCAGCCTCTTCCTGAAACAATGGTTGGTGGGGAAATTATTCAAGCCTGCCTTGAAAATATAACCCAAGAGTGACAGTGCTTCATAGCTCATTAACTTCTGTGATGCTCTGAGAACAGAAGAATGAGTGTGGGTAAAATGTTGTGTACAAAAATGGCCTCCACTGCTTTTTTATCCTCTCTAAACTGTCAAGTCATGATTGAGATGTAAAGATTATGTTCAATATATGAATATTCTCCCTACCCTGAAAAAAGATCTGAGGGCTTGGATCTGAATGTTGCATTATTAGGTTTATAAGGTATAGGATCAGGAATTCACCAGAAATTGCCTTCTGAAAACTCTTCCTTCAGGAAAAAAAAAGCCAAAACATTTTTTGATAGAATTCTGTTCAGTTGAAATCTCCCTTGCTTAGGTTTGAGGTGCTGTTTCTTGCTTATTGTCTCCTTGACAGCGCTATTAGCAAAAAACCACCCTTCTGAACTGCCTGGAATGAATCTGACATCCCAGCAGAGGCTCCAGAGGGGACCAGATGCAGCTGCAGGCAGTGTGGGGATGCTGCTCTGCAGCCTTGGGGGAGGTCGGGAGAGAAATAATGCTGAGTGTCAGCTCCAAACACCTCCAGAAAGTATGGCAAGCCCATTTGATCAGGTTCCTCTTTATTCTGTCAGGTATTATCTGCAGGTTAGGGGGAGAGATGGCACATTACAGCTGTTGGACAGATGGGCAAATTAAGGGTGATATTTCTGTGTGCTACAGGGCTGTGCAGCCTGCCTCAACCTTTCTTGGCTGCTTAAATGTGCTTCTCATTACAGATCCTGATAAAAATCTTCATGTTTTTTTGCCTAAAACACATTTTTTTTCCTTACCTTAGAGCATCACAAACCTTTCTCCTTTCACGAGCATTTAAAAGGAGGTCATTCAGTGTCATCTTTAAGTGGGAAGGCCTCAGAACAGCAGTGTTTATTTGGAAATAAGGATTCCTGAAACCTCCTCTGGCTTTTTGCCTTTCTCTTGAGACAAAAGCACACAAGACTCTGAGATTTGAGGTCTTGCTAGGAGGAAAGTGGCATTTTAATGGCACTAAGTGCTTCTCTTGTAGCAAGTCAGCGGTGAGTCCCCATTAATTTTAAAAAAAAGTGAATTTCCAGACTATTATATATATACTTCAAATGAACAGTGAAAATGCTATAAACATCTCTCAGACTTCTTTTTCTTCTGTTTGATCTGGTTAAAGCAGAATTCATAGTTGACAGTAATCACAGGAGATAAAGTTGTCAAACCACTGGCATTACATTTCAGTTTGTGCTTAGATAACCAAATCTACATTTTTCAGTTAATTTTGATTGTAATTTATTTTTATGTCAAAAATGTGGAAAATTCGGGTATATGAAACACGCAAGTTTTCAAAACCTAGCAGTATAAGAGTTTAAACATAGATTTTTACATATTTTTCAACTTTTTTCCTATGGGGCTGTTGCAGGTTAAAATCAGTCATTTGCCACTGAGCCCTAGATCTCAAACAATAAAGTTCTCTTTGCCCCAGAAAATGAGGGGGATTTAGCATCCTGATGCAAATTCTGGGACCTAATCCCAGCTATAGCCTCTGGAATATTTCAGATAAAGAATGATATTTAAACCATACATTCAAGCAATCACTTGTTCTTGATCACACCCTAAAAGCCAAAAATCGACAGTTTAGTGCCAGGGTAGCTCACAGGGACTATTGTGAGTTTTCTTGTTGGTATTGGTGTCTCCTTGGGATTTTTGGGGATGAAAAATAAAACATACACAATAATCTTCATAAGGTTTCCCATCCTGATGAGGGATCTGTAAACAGTTATGAAGTTGGATGGAACATTCTGGTGTAAGCAGCTTTTGCCTGACCATTGTAATTCCTGTGCTGTGAGGAGTGAGAAGAATTAGCAGTGCTAACAATTAATCTCTTCAGCACAGCTGATGAAACAAAGTGAAATATTTATGAGAGATAAAGTAGATTTCCTCTTTCAGTGTTTACCTTCGTGTTTGCTTAAATAAACTCCTACTCCCTTAAGACATGGTGACATTTCTGACTAAACTAAAGCTATTGATCATGGAATTAAAGTTTATATCCTGTCCAAATATTTTAAGATAGAATGGATTTCAATATTAAGTACAATTTAAGTCCAATAAGAAGATTACAAATATGATTGTTTTTAATAAATCATCTAACACTAACAGCTAGATTTAGCTAATATTTTTAAAATTTATCTGAAGATCTCTTTTGCTTAGCTTCTTTAATGACTGCTAACTTCATTTATCAAACAGAAAGACAGAAGATCTAAAATCATAAAATAAACCTGTCTTGTACTTCCAGGACTCAATACCTCATGATCATATCTGATGTGTCCATACCATGGAAAGAAAAGAAAACTGCAGAAAAATTAAAAGGTTCCTTATTCATACAATGCCACTTCTTTTTCCTGGTTTGGATTCCACATAATTTAATTTGAATTCCTGTTGTAGCAATAACTGGCATACTAGGCATAGGAAAAGTTTTGGGGTTTTTTTTCAGCTTCTGAAATATCACATTATATTTAATATTTTAATATTTACAAGTCCTAAATCATGAGATTCAAACTGCCCCCCACCCCCAGAGCTTTTCAGCTTGTAGAGTTTTTACATAAAGTTCCCATTGATAATGACAACAGCTTTAATGCTGTAATGCAAACATTCTGTATGGTGAGTGTTGGCTTTGCTCCACGTGAAATTTCAAGACACCCAAATGCTCCAAAATCAACCTGACACATTTTGAATGCATTGGAAAGAAGTCAAGTGACAAGCCTGAAAATGAAAAGAAATTGCTGAGCAGGTGTGCTCCCCAGTCTTAGGGGGCTGGCTCTTCTCTCACAGAACTCCAAATATCCCTGTCAAAATTCCTTGGTAGCCAGCTTGGGAAATGGTAAATGAAGACAGGGCTCAGCTGTGAAGGTGTGGGATCTCAGGGGCTGGAATGGAGCAGAGAGCAAATGGTTCAGATCCCAGGGGCACTCCCAGCAAGCAGCTCCAGAGCCTGGATTTTATTTGTCTTGTGCTCATCAGGTCTCACATTCCTTCCTTAAGGCCGTTGTAGGTTTCTTTGCTTGCTTTCAGTTTTTCACCATCTCTTGCAGAGCCAGAGTTTCCTCCCAGCCCTCTCATAGTGAGGTGTGACCTCTCAGCGCCTCCTTCCAGCCAGAGTCTCCATTTCTTCCCACGTGGTGTCAGAGAGGGACAGAAAAACAACTTCACACAAAGAACAAACTCAGGAACCTTAAATTCACTATCAAAACCAGCAGCCAAAACTAACAAATTGGGGGGTGGGTGGGGTGAAGGTGTTCCTGCCATGCTGGCACAAACATAATATCAGCTTTCAGGCCAAGCATTTCAGCTATGCAGTGTCACCAGGATGATTTGACAGCTGGATTTAAACAAAGATCCCACCAGACTGGCAGTTTCTTTTCCTTCCAGCACTTCTGGGTTCCAAAAGGGACTGAAATGTTTCAGTGATCTGATACCTAGCAAACAGACATGGTGCTTGTAAAACCACCTGTGCAACGAAATTGATGTATTTCTAATCCTGGTTCTGAGGGTAAACCCAGAGCCAATGGAGTTTTTATTGGATAAATAAAAATCATTTCATATAAATCACGATATCTGCTGCTGATTGTAGTTAATAATTGTATACAGAATTATCTAAGCTAGGGAATGCTTTGGTGGAAATTTTGGAGAAAAAAGAGCAGGTTTTTTTGGTAGGGAACAGTTCTAGACACAGACAGGACCATGGCCTTCCAGAGTGTTTCACAAGGCCCATTGCTGACTCTAGAGAAAATCCAGAACAGCAATTTCTTCTGCCATCTCCCTTTCCATGATGTGCTGTTGCATCTCAAGTCCTTTAATAAGAAAATTGAAGGGTGGAGTTGTTGCAAAGGGGTTGGAACGGGCACTGGTCTGTCTGTGATGATCGGTGGGAACGGGGCAGCCAAAGGTCCTCAGAGCTCCATTTTGAATTTTGGAATAGAGAGAAATGGGATTGCACTTCTAGAGGCAGAAGTGTGTGCCTTGACTCTCTCCAATCCTTATTAATTGCTGGTAGGTGCTGATAATCCAGCTTCAGTGTTTGCACAAAGGTTTTTTGTCAAAATAGGACACGTGGCCCCCAGAGAGAAGCATCTTTGTACAAATTATGTTTTGCAGAGTTCTGTATGCAAATCCATACAAGAATTTTAACCCAAAGAGGAGCATTAGTACTGTAATTATACAGAGTCAGTTAAAAAATACCTAATTTTGTGATAGTTCCAGAACAGCAAAAACAAGCTTTGCCCCTGAAGCAACAAGGGAATTAATTGGAGGAATTCTCAGTAATTTGCTTATCACTCAATGAGTTCAGATACCTGGACCCAGTTCAAGTTAATTCAGTCATGGCTGTGGGAAAAATGCCTATTTATTACTCTCTCCCTATAGCTTTTGTGTGAAATGGGTTTTTTCTTTCTTTCCACCTTATTAAAAGCCTTTCATCTCCTAAAATCAATGAAGCTATCGCCTGGGAATTGTTTGGCTTAAGTCAGGGTTTCTTTATAAATTTTGCACACAGTCTTCTGTGTGTTTCCTTCTTAAAATTCATTTCATTTGTTTTGCTCAGATAATATTTTGCTCTTCAGTTTTTTTTACCTGTTTGACAGATGGACAGCCAGATTTATCTGTGCACATGTATAAACAGCCCTCTGCACACAACTGAACAGCTGACCTGTGCAAAAAAAGTGTAATCTTGCCCTTTCTGCCCATCAAATATCTGTTTTTTTCCCATCTTCCCATTGTTCTCACTGGAAAATGCTCAGGATGGAGGATGGATGTCATGGCTGGCCAGTACACATAGGTGGATTTAAGATCCACTTGTCTTCTTTCACTGCAAAAATTAATTCCTCTCTCCTGCTCCTTATAGTCACTGATTTCTAAAAAGCTCCCAGGACCTTTTGCCTTTGAGATGTCTTCTTTTCCAGCTTTTAATGTGGTTGATGTTGGTGAATAATTTCAGAATTATTTCAAGGATAGATCTGATAAAAACACTTATCTTGTTTTCTTAGTGAGATAAGATAAAAATACTAATCAAATACAGCAAGAAGCACTTCTTTTTGTCCCAGTCTATTGTATTTTATGCATACTGGCACTCCAAAGAACAACTGAATTAACATATTGAGTGTAAACCTCAAGATAAACAAAAGCAATAAAAGAGCTGAGAGCAGAGCCTTTGTTGATGAAAGAAAAGAAGAAAGGTGTTTATACTATTTAAGAAATTTTTGGAGACATAAAAGCAGTCCATGCAGAGGACAGTAATTAAGTCAGTTACTAATGAACATCTAATTAAATATTTAGAGAAGGGTGGAGAATGTCTTGTGTTTGGAAAATCTCAAAAGGGAAACAAAAGACCAAAGGATGGTGAGGGAATGAAAAATGGAGCTGGGCCACCAAGTCAGTGGAGAAAGAGAAACAGGTAATGAAAGGAAGTTTGATAATGGTTTAGAAAGAAGAAAAACAAAAATAGATAATCAATAACATAAAAGTGTTTAGCAAAGCTTGTACATTTCAGGCATTTCCCCCCTTTTTTGTTTGTTTTTAAATCTTTCTAGAAGTGTATGTAGTGTGCTTGAAACCCTTATGCATCAAGACATTTTGTTTTCCCAGAGCCTCGGGATGTCCTCTTTAATTCTGGTTAGTGGTTATTAACACTGACACCATTGTCATGCTAATTGAAAAGTCAAATTTTAAGCCTGAGTACTCAAAGAACCTTTGGCACTTTTGTATGTAATTCTCAAAAAAATTGCTTAAGAAAACCAACAGTGTTGAAAACACTTTCATATTAAAAACGATTAGAGGAAAATGAGTTGCTGTCTCTACTGAGTTGAGCTTTGTTGTTTCTGGTGAGCTTTGCTGTGACTGTTTGTAGAAAGCTGTTCTTTAAATATAAAGTACACAAGTAAACATTAAGGAGAAACAGTAGCTTAAACATGAGGTAAGTTAAACAAGGGCAGTGCTGACTTTGACTCTGTACAGAAGGAAAAAGCCCTGATGTCTTCCCCAGGATTTGACAGTGACATGCTGTTAGGTGTTAGTTGAATCACTGGGGGAAAAACATGTTTGTGTCTCATTAGCATCAAAGACAAAGCCATGGTGTCCTCACTTACCCTCTGCTGGGCCCTACCTGCAGTGGCTCTTTAGAACTCTGGATTATTGAAGGGACAGAGGAACAATTGTGTGTTAAGCCATAGAGCACAGCCAAAATGCCTCGGGGTACAGAAATCACATAACTGGCTTTTTGAAGCTCAGAGCTTGAATTTACAAACCCAAGTCAACCTTACCTGATGCCACGAGGAGCAGGATCCTGGATCAGGAGGGTTGAGGGTGTTTGGAGACACCTGAGTGTCTCCTTTGCACTGTCAGAGTCAATTCCTCTTCCCCTGCTTTTATTATTAGATAATTCTATCCATGGCACGACGGAGAAAGAAGAGGCTGCAGCCCTGTGCTGCCCACCAGACCTGTGAGGGCAGCACAGCAGATTCTGTCCTTGAGGCTGGGATAAAGAGTGTGAGACACTAAATCTTTTTAGGATTCCTGAGTGCAGTGCCCTGAATTCATCGAAAGCTTTCCCATCCAGCCTCACAGCCTGCTCCATTGTCAACCAAGTGTGTATCCAACACTAATGAAAATGCAGCTTTCCCAATTTCTTGCCTCTCATTGCTGCTACTCTCCCACTGCCTTTAAAATGGCACATATCCAGCAGGCTGCAGCTCTGTAGTTCCTTTATGTTTGGTAATGCAGAGTCCCTTTACCTTTTTATTTCTCGTAAGCGTTATATTTGCTTCTATTTTCATTCTGTTGTAATCTGTATTTTACAGTGAATATAAAAGCCAGCGTGGAGTTCTGTGAACACTTCCAGACAGCTTGTGGCTTTTTTTGTTGGCAAAATGTGTGGTTATTACAAACGGGGATGTTCTAGGACTTCATTAATGATCAGTGAATACAAACTGAGAAAACCTCTTTTTTTTCACCTTACTAAACCCCTCCACATATGAGATTTGCCTTTAGAGATTTTGATGGAGAGGGTATTTTAGGGGTTTTCTATATATATATATATATATATATATATATATATATATATATATATATAATTTTTGTATTCAAATAAGAAAAGACCCAGAAAGGAGAAATCATGTGTGAAGCAGAGAAAGGAGAGTGGTTAATGAGAGAAAGGAGCAGGCACAAGGCAGTAGTGAGCAGAATAAGTGGATTTCTGTCAGAGGTTTTATAAGCACTGAGTTTCTGTGAGCAACCAGTGATTCTTATTGCAGTGGAGCTGATATACTGTCTGTTGTCATTATTAATAAAAAGAGTTATAAATTACTTGGCTGAAATACAGATCCTGTACTCCTGAAGTCAATGGGAGCACATGTCAATTCCTTAACACACCACAGAGAATAGCTCTGGATCTACAATGCAGAAAAGTTAATTTTTCTCCTGTTATTTTTGGAGAAAGACTGTGTGTACCCTATATGTCATTTAAACATTTTATGTCTTTAATTTGTCATACTCTGGTGTAGAGATAGGGTCAAAGAGGACATTTCACTTACTCTTTCTGCTGGTGTTCTTCCAGACACTCAGTAGAATAGCAGAATTTCATAGTTTGTATTAATTATGGGTCCAGTTAGGCTGCTATTATCACTATGACATTCAAATAATATTTAAAATTATTACATCAATGTTATTTATAAGGTCAGGCATGTCACAGTTCTATTTTTATTAAAATTAAAGACACCACTGCTGTAGGGTAATAAGCCTTTAGATTGCTTATTGTCATTTAAGGGCACACATAATTGTGGTCTATGGTACTTAAACTGGAGATATTATCTTCATGTTTGAATTAGAAAAATGCTTTCTGATTACTATAAATATTTCCAAATCTATAATACTTCACCATTAGCTGGAGATATTTGGGTTTGTCTTGTTAGGTATCTATTGCACAGCTCTTCTCTCTGTTGGTGCCAAGAGCTGCACTTTTGGAACATCTTTTATTCAATTTTCTTCTGACATATAATTATGGTAAATAATTTTTAGAAGCTTATAGTCACAGACTGTGTTCGTGACAAAAATGGGAATTTTGTTTTCTATTCCTTCATTTCCAAGAGCTGCTAATTCTGCTACAAATTTATTTAGATATCAATTTTGCTCCTGAAGGAGCTTTGTGTAATTGAACTGTTTCATCCAGTCATGGGAAGATCATTGCACCACATAAAAACCAGTTTAGAAGTTCTGTCAGTACTCTTGGACTGACCAAATTGTACATACAGAGGGTGAATATAGAAAAAAAATGAAAAATCTTACTGATTCCACTGTTATTAAACAAATTAATAATTTATTCCTTTAATGTTATCAACAAAATTGACCCAGGGTGTCTTTGTACTGATTAAAACCAAATAGCATGGCTGTGAATACATGAATTTACCACTCTACTAGAGGACAGTCCAGCTCAATTCTCTCATTCCAGTTTAGTATTTCAAGGCTAAAAAATGCATTGTAAGTTGTTGACAAAGGGTGTAAAAGCAGCTGAAAGCAAAATTCAGTGACAGAGCAGAGCTGGGCTTGAAAGGCTCCTGTTTCCTCCAAGAATAGGATCACTGATAAATGTGGGGTTGGCTCTCCTTATTGCAGCTCAAGTATGAGGTCATGATGACACTTGGGTCACCCAGGGCACAGAGAAATTTTCCTTTATCTTTAATATCCAACTGTGAAGCAGTTGCTGGGATTGAGGCTAAGACAGGTGGGCCACTGAGGAAAGAGGATGTGCAGACAGGTATTCCTGAAAACTGCAGCCTAGGATTCACTAAAGCTGTCACCTGGGCTGTGCCATAAATTGAAACTAGATTTTTTGTATATTTGCTTTTATCTTCTGCTACATATTTTCCAATTTCAATTCATTTAGTGGGCTGACATTAGAGTAGTTTATTCTTAATCACTTGGTTTTGTTCCCATCACAGGTGTGTGCTGCTCTTCAGTGTGGTTGCTGATTTACAAGCACTAAGCAAGCTTTCAAATTAAAAAAAAAAAAGCCCCAAACCACACCAAACTACTTTTCAACAATGGGTTGCTTTTCTACATCTTCTAATTTAATGTTTGAGCAAAGTTGCAATCAGAAAATGGAATTACTATCCTGAACTGAGAAAGATAAAATCAATACTTGTAACAGTTATTGCTAACCATGTAGTGCTTATAGATTTAAATATAGAAACAGTTTATTCTGTGGTATTTACCAGTGTCAGAGCCAAGAGACTTCCACAAGCAGGAAAACAGTGGGTGACTGACAATAAAACCACAGATACCTGATGTCTTGTAATATTGTGGATGTGGTTGAACAAGGAATTTAATTGTAAAATACAGAAATAAAAACGTAAGTACAAATAAAAATAAAAAGCTCCTTCTAATTTTTCTGTGCTTGGTTCCCTAATGGAGCTTTAAACAATAAACACTGAACCCAGTCACTGTAGCTCAAGGTATACAACTGTTGTTCAAACTTTTATATGGCTTTATGCAATAATAACAGGAAGAGCATTTCCTGGGTAGAGCAGAGGCTCAGTCTGGAACATCTGTAAATCCAAATGCATTTTGCTAAAAATGGGCTTGCTTGATTTTTAAAAGCATATGGTTAAAAGGCAGCTATTGCATCCTGCATTGCATAAAAATGCAAATATGATGTGCTGAATACAGTAGGTAAAATCCTGGCAGAGCTTTCACTGACTTCATCAGTTTTGATGTTGAGAATTTTGTTAGTGACTCTAATCAGATGATTCACATTATTGCTCACTGTAGCAATAACACAGAGTGCAGGAGATAACCAAATCTGGCATAGATGCAAGCTATATTTACTGCTGGTATGTCTCTGCTTTTAGCACTTCGCTGTAATGGCTTGATCATTAGGTCATAATGATTTGAATTAAAAAAATCCCTGTAAACAGCTTTGTGTGCAGCTTTCAGTACAATTTCAGTGTCAGTACCAAACTCAAGGGGTTTGTCACGGACAGGAGAAAACTTCCTGTAAACAATTAGGAGTTTCACAGATAAAAGGATGATTAAACTCCGCTTCTGTCTCTCCAGAATTATTTTCCTCCAAAAGGCATCACATCCTCTCAGCCTTAAAAAAGCTGGGAAAGGTGGTGCAGGCTCTCTGTTGGATCCATCAGCAGCCAGTCAGCCAGCACTGCCCACCTTGGCTCCCTGTGGGAGCTCCCTGCTGCTCCTGTTCCATGGGAAGCAGCCAATTAGAAGTAGATAAAAGGGAAAATTTTCCAGCAGACAAGTATCACAAACCTGCCTAACCAGGAGGTAAGTCTTCAGAGAGGAAGAAAATTCCTCCTTCAGTCTGAGAACACTTTTATCATGCTGTAGTAAAACTCTCCTAGGACTGGACACGGGCTGGAGCAGTGTTTGATACCACTACATCACCATAGGAACCTGGATATTGGTCTTAATCACAAAAGATTCATGTTTTTGACTACTGGTCCAATCTATTCAGTGAAATACCTACCCAGAGATCCCTGTTTTGTAGTTTACTGGTATTTTTTAAGAAGGAAAAATACAGATGTAAGAAAAAGAAATTAGCATTTGGAACATGAGCGCTTTTGATAAGAGAAGTGAATAAATAACTAGTTCCTGGAGTTTTTTCAGAAAAACAAATTAACTGAAGGCAAATACATTACAAATTGTATCAAGGGTGTAAATACCAAGAGAGCTAAAATGAAACTCCACATGAGAAACAAAAGAAGCAAGCTTCATTGAAACAAAAATGTCTTATCTGCTGTAGATAGACATCTAATCTGCAAAATACTGCTCATGGTCCGAACCCTCCTGACACCTGCAGGAGGATTGTTCTTTGAGAGGAGCAGATAATCATCTCTGCTTTTATCTGGGTGCTGCAGTGGTGCCCCAGAGCCACGCTGAAAGTTTACAGAGCACGAGTGAACTTTCCACTGGCATGATCAGTTTGAAAGCAGCTCGTGTTACCTTTGATATTTCTCTCTGTAGTGTTTGTGCAGAGCTGTGGAGCAGCAGATGCACGTTTTGTTTTCCAGTAGTTCTTTCATTTTTATTCAGCTAAGCAGTGCACAGTGCAGTCAGGTTGAGATTATACCCTTAATGACAACAAAACCACCAAAAAATTGCTCTCAGATCGTTTCAAATCAAGTTTTCAGACTATTTAAATGAATGAGTATGATGTGTTTTCAAGCAAAGCCATCAATGTAAATAGAGAAATTCAAATTGAAAATTTATTCTTATTTATGTTGACTTTAGTGTTGGATTAAGAATGTATGTAAAATTAGGATATTCACCTTAAACAGACTGATTTTGTCATCATTGGTTAAAGAAAAAAGATAAATAAAATATTTTGTTGATGATGGGTAGAATTTTGTATGTAAGACAGTAAGGGCCAACATTAAATACAACCTTGGGGCACTGACCAGTGCTTAAATATACACAAATGTCTTTGTTCTTGTGGGAATCAGTAAATTGATCTCTGGTGTTCTATTTTTCTTGGAGTTCATATTTTAGACATAAGAAAAAATAATCCTAAGAATACCTAGAAATAGTAAAGCCATAAAATACACAAGTTAAATGAGAAAATTAATATATTCCTGGATGAGTCTTTGAAATGGGAGTTAAGAATAGTGTAACATTTGACATTAAAATTGCATGATGAATTAGGTTAATTAACTGGAAAAGTTAATAATCTCCAGAGCCCTATAGCTTTTGGAAAGGAAGATGACAAAAAGTATCTCAAAAACAGTAAAATTCCTTATTCATACAGATGTGTCAGTGCAGCCATGGGGAGGTCTGTGGTTGGGCTGCTTTTCCAACACTGCTATTATTATTATTATTATTATTATTATTATTATTATTATTATTACATTTTATTTACTTGTCAATTCAGATTTTAACATGCAGTTTGATCACAGTTTTGTATTCTCTTCTTCCCAGAAATATATGTCAGTTTTGCAATGAACCTTACTAATTTCTGAGTTTTACAGCTTAGTTGTGCTGATATTTTTAGGACTTTGTTTTGTCCTAAGAAATACAATGTGCTGTATATCTATTTTTATGAATAAATTTGTTTTTGAATGCTGTAGGAACCTTAGAAATCCCATAAAACTTTGTGAAACAAATATATTACTTTCTATCCTCATTTCACAGGGGAATGGAGAATTAGAACCATAACTTTTTTCAGACCTGAATGATTTTTTTAAAAAAAAATTTATTGTTGAGCCCTGAGTGCGGTTATTTCAAAGGGAAATATGAATTTTATTTCTAAAAAAAAAAATGAAAAAGGCAACCAACCATCCACATTCACTTCAGTTTTCAGTGCAATCTTAGTAAGGATCATAATGCAAGATTTTGACTTCAGATGAGGAAAGAATCTGGGCAGTGATGGGGATATGGAGTAATGACTATGAACACTTAGCCTGGCCAAATAATATTTGAGGGGAGTTTCGTGTTCCATCCTGCTCTGGATGTACACTCATTTTCTCGTCCCTTACCTGCAGCAGCTGACAGGCCAAGCCACACTGGCACAGCATTTGAGCAGGAGTGACACAAATTGGATGTGCTGGCTGTCACCGAGCCTGCTGCAGTCAGCACATTCCCTGCAGTGAGACTCACAGGACAAACCCAGGCTGGACGGTGTCCTTGGCACACACAGGGCTCCTGCACGGGGCTGCTGTCCCTTGGTGACCAGGTGTGTCACAGTGATATTTTATGAAAATCCCTTTGCCGGGATTTTTTTTCTCCTGAGAAGCCTCAGAGGAAAATAAAAACAATAATTATCTGCCGCTGTGGAATGCAACAGGTTCATCTTTGGTTGGTCCGTGTGAGTTGTTTCTACTTGATGGCCAATCGTTGGTCCAGCTGTGTCGAGGCTCTGAGCAGTCACAAACTTTTGTTATCATTCCTTTCTGTTCCTTTCCGGCCTTCTGATGAACCCTTTCTCTCTATTCTTTTAGTATAGTTTTAGTATAGAATTTTTAATATAATATATGTAATAAAATATTAAATCAGCCTTCTGAAACATGGAGTCAAGACTCTCATCTCTTCCCTTGTCTTGGGGACCCTTGAACACAGCCACCCAGGTGAGTGAGGGAATTTGGGGAGGTGGACGAGGCAGGTGCATGGGCAGAGATGCTCCCCTGTCCCCTTTTGGGGGATGCCACAGCAGCCAGCAGGCTGGCTCACCTCACAGCAGAGAGGCTTTTGTGCCCTGCTGTCCATGGATCCTCTTACCTCCTGATCCTCCACGATGGAAGGAGTGAATCTGTGCATTCTCCTTTCTTCTGGGTTGTCCTTGGCCAGGGACAGAGCCCACCCGGCTGCTCCCACACTCCCTCTCCTCCCTGCACAGAAGGAAATACCATAAAGTGGCTTTGGTGTCAAGAAGAACACAAAGAGGTCACTTGCCATTAACCACCACAAAGTCCCTGTCACGGGTGCAGGGAAGTGTCTGCTCCTTCCCACTCCCTCCACGGGCTGCAGGGAAATCTCTCTGCTCCAGGCATGGAGCACCTTCTCCTCCTTCTCCCCTGGCTCTGCTGTGCCCAGGGCTGTTTCTCTTCCCCTCACACCTCTCTGCCAGGCACTGTTTCATCCTCCCTCAGTCATTTTCCCAGAGTTTTCCTGCTGCAGCTGTGCCCTGAGTGTGGAGGGGCCATTACAGAGCAGGATGGAACCATCTGGAAGTGTGTCCAGCACCGAGCACCCCCTGGCCTCTCCTGAGGGGAGCCTGCAGACCCCACTCTGCCAAAACCAGACCCCCAAACCCAAAGCTATCTTCCATTGGCACCAGACCTTGTCTGTGTTCCTGGCAGAGCTGGCACCTGCTGCCCAAGTTCTGCTGGAGGTGCAGAGGGTCAGGGGGCTGCTGGGGGGGCTGTCCATGAGGAACTGCCCTGGACCTTCAGCCGTCAGCAACTGCACATCTGATGGGCCACAAACCAGACCTCAAAACCAGGGCAAAGGATCACAGGATCACAGGATCACACAAACACACAATCACACAGTCAGAGAATCACAGAATCACACAATCCCACAGTCACACAGTCACAGAGTCACACAGTCACAGAGTCACACAATCACAGAGTCACACAATCACAGAATATGCTGAATTGGATGGTACCCATGAGGATCATCCAGTCCTGCTCCTGTCCCTGCCCAGCCACCCCAATAATCCCACCCTGGGCATCCCTGGCAGTGCTCTCCAAACCCTCCTGGAGCTCTGGCAGCCTCGGGGCTGTGCCTATTCCCTAGGGACCCTGGGCAGTGCCTCCACCCTCTGGGGGAAGAACATTTTGCTAAAATCTACCCTAAACCTCTCCCGACACACCTCCAGGCTAACTGTGGGGCTGCTGGACCCCGTTCTGAGGTGACCAGAGCGCCTTTGGCCTCTTTCATTAAATGGAAATTGACTCAACAGCTCTCCGAGCAAAGCAGCCCCGTTCTTGGCAGGCCATGCTTTGTCTCAGCTGTTATTGAATCCCTGGCCCTTGGCTAGAATAATTATCATCTCAGGATGATTTTTAACAAAAGGAAGAATATAAGTACTATTACAGGAAATGTAATACATCAAGGGCTCTGTCTTGCTGAAACTGCAGAAGGAATTAGGAGCAGGTACTTTCCTGTGCTAATAAATACTGTAATTATATAGAGTTTTCTAGTTGGGAATTTCAGAGTGGAAACTTTAAATTTATTTTGGGTTTATGTGTGCTATGTGGGAAAAAAAAAAGAACACTAGTATGCATTGCGGTAGTCACATATTTTTACTTGTGAGGTTTTTTTTTAAATCATTGAGGTTTTATAGTGACATGAGTAATACCATTATAAACTTCTTTGTGAAAACTAAGTACTTTTGAAAGAACAGAAGGGAGACTGCAAGCACGTATTAATATTGATGTTTTACTCAAATCTATTTTTGTTAGCAAGTCATAAGAAATGAATTGCTGTGAAACATTGGAAGTTCCAAACACTAGTGAGCAAGTAGGTTATTAATTGTATTTATTGGGGTGGAGAGATATTATGGGCAATAGAGAACAAAGGTTTTCATCCATAAAGAATGCATTGAGCTGCCTCTAGAGTGATTTAGTTAATTGATCTAAAAGAAGGTTGATTCATGATTAGCAAAAGGACAAATAAATCTCAATTTAAAGCTCTCAGAATGCATTCGCTCAATAAACTGCATCAAGAAACACAACTAAAACACCTGTTAAGAAAGTTGGAGTCCTTTTCTACTTGATGGAAGCAAGCATTGAAATGCCTTTACTTTCCTCTTTTTTTGAATTTGAAACTAATTTATTTGCATAAACTTTTAATTCTAGCTACACAAAATATTCACCGGTTATCTGTGTGTAGAGAAAATAATCTTTATTTTTACTTAACCTTGCAGATGTGGATTTAGCAGGCTGCCCAAGCCCCCAGGGACCACACAAGGATCTCTCAGCCTGATTTAGGGAAATCTCATGCCAGATTTAGGGAAAGGTCTTTGGCAGGTTTTCTAATTGCAAAAAATATCATATGGTGGAACTGTAACAAAATGTAAATGATCTAACAGCAGGACCTTGCTGGAGTGGCTCAGAGTTGTCTCTTCTCCTTCTCTGCCCCTTCAGGCACTCTCTGTGTCCTTCAAGAAGGGGAGCGAAGGTTCCTGCTGTCCCACCTTTGTCAGTCTGCCCTCCTGTCCCGTGTGCTCGCACCGCCAGGGATGAGGGACCTGGAGGATGGGACCTCCTTCACAGCAGCTCTTGAAGCAGAATCCCTGCCCAGGAATGGAACCAAGGAGGGAGAGGCCCCAAAGCATTGTGAACTGGAGGATTCTTTTCACTGGGGCCTCTGGAGAAACAAAAACGGGCAAGAGACAGATATGGAAGAAGCAGCAGACTGAGACACATCCTTAAACACATTCTCAAGTGAGGGTCTGTGCAGCCAGAGAAGGGCACAGCTCCTTTCATTCCCCCTGAGGCTGACACTCCTCCTCTTCTGCCATTGCTGGCTCTGGTTATCTAATTGTGCATTTGCTGAGTGATGCTCTTGTGACATCAAGAACATGGTTCCCTTTCTGGATACTTTGATAAGACATCTCCACCTGAAATTTGAACTGCTTAAATTACACATATCCATAGTCAACCCCTATTTTGACAGAAACCTGTTTTCTTTCATGCAAACTACCTATAAACACTTTGAGAAAGGAATTGAGGATATCCAAGAGAAAAAACTCAAAAATATTTATATTTATACAGTGAAATGGTTGCTTATGTTTTGAGGGTCTTGCAATGGATTGGGATTGAAGATGGAATTTCCTAGGATTTAAATTGTCTATCACCTGATGGTGGAGAAATTGCCTCATCTATTTTCAAAATGTGATTGTGTCACTATTCCTGAGGGATGGATGTGGGCTGGAATGACAATAGAAATGATAAGGAATTACAATTATATGGCATACCCTAAATGAAGCTACCTGCAGGACCCCTTTGGAGGGGTTTAGCAAGTCCTGTTTGCAGAGTTCTACACTCTCTTGTGCCTTTTAAACTAATTTTTTGCCAATTAAGGTTATTAAATTCATTAATTCATTAAATTTTAATCTAAGTAAATCTGCTGAAGAGTCTTGATCTTCAAATTCTTAAATTACTTGCAGTCCAAACAGAAATGGGATGGCACATCCTATGCTATATGGAGGACTGTAGCAGAGGATTTAGAGTGTATATCAGGCATCTGTTTAGTTTAATTACGTTCCTCAAGAGCTGTGTCCCTTGCATAAATTCACCAGTTGCACCAGGGAGTGTTGGACTCGATCTCCTCGTGGGATTGACTTTTCTCCTGAAGGGAAACAGTGCCACCTCCAGACTCAGCTGCTCGTTTGAAAAGAGCAAGGTGTAATTTCATTCCAAGGCATTGCAGAAAACTGCTGCCTTTGGAAATAACCCGGTGTTTATATTTTTCATAAGTTGTGTATAAAATAGCCCTTGGAATAACTGCTGACACAGCCTTATAGCATCTTTTAAAGTAACCAGATGCTGTTATGACAGTATTAATGCTTAGTTCATTAAGCCTAATGATAGAGAAAAGCAATCGATATTTAACACTGGTTAATTTTCATTTGAAATTACACAAAAAGTCAAGGATCTACAGCTGTAATTACTTCACAGGAAAACTGAAAAGAGCTATGTCATTTTCTTGACTTTATTTAAAAAGACCTTTATTGAAATAGCTACTAAAAGGAAGGTAATAGCGTTTTACACTCCTTTATCCCGTACCCAAGGGATAACTTTTCCTGTTCACCCGTAATTCTGATAATGTTAACAAGCCCTGTGGAAGACTATCACATAACTTGCTGTTCTGTTACAACAATAACCTTCAGCCACTTTTGGAAATGTGCTCTGGGTTGACAAGTATTCAATCCTAATGTATTAACAGAATGAAAAAATACATATATAT
The DNA here is from genome assembly GCF_015832195.1 of Motacilla alba alba. Classification (NCBI taxonomy): domain Eukaryota; kingdom Metazoa; phylum Chordata; class Aves; order Passeriformes; family Motacillidae; genus Motacilla; species Motacilla alba. Next base: position 3,578,791 of record NC_052045.1, read on the forward strand.
ACACTTGCTATCCTAATTAAATATAGCTGGGGACTGTGCTACGTGCTGGCTTCGTGTGGCACTATCTCAGCTATCAAAATATCTGAGGTATGAATGCACTCCAGGGGCAGGGATGCAACTCCCAGTGAACTCACTGAAAATGAGGACTCAGGCGTTTCCATTCCCTCTGCAACTTGTGTGTTTTAATCAAGTTAATGCCACAACTCCTTCAGATAAATGCAGGCAGCACAGGAGGTTACTCAGCCCTGTGCCTTCCCCAGAACCCCCTTGTCCAGGACACCTTTCAGAGCTCATCTGAGAGCACGGTGCCTCTCTGATTCCTGTCCCAACACAGCTCCAGTCTTCTGACCAGCATGCTGAGCCTAAGGAAAAATTTTTGATGTCTTTAAATGCTGTGTAAAGGATTGCAACATAATAGGGGGGGTTTAAAACTCTTTTAATTATTAAAAAATAAATTTTGAGAAAATGAACACGTGTTTAAAAAGTTATCACATTTTTGAATGAGAATTTAGATGATAATTTCATGTTGAGAGTCATTTACCTGGCAATATAAATAAGGCCTGAGGAGTATAGTTGGTAAAGGTGAGACTGCTCGGGGGTGCAAAATTAAGTGTTCACAATGTGTGTACTAGAGAGGAGAATATGATTTCTAAAATAAACTTTGCCAAATGAATTCTGGAGCAGTTTGAAAATTGTTTCCTGGGTTAGATGTGAATTGCATCAAATAATAGATTTATTACATTAAAAATTGCATAGAATTTAATTTTGCCTTTTGGCAGTGAGCCAGTAACTAACATCAAGAAATGATGCTCTTGGTAGATTATTTGAATTATTGGGAGGACCAGAGGAAAAGGGCTCAGAGGAGGACACACCAAAGCATTCCAACAGGAAATAACCCATTCCCATTCTGCTGCCATTGGCTGATAAAGTGCCACCACAGAGATGAAAATACCTTCATGGAAATGGTTTTTGTGCTGTGGGAAGAGGAGGGAATTTTCCCCTTCAGCTGCCAAATAAATGCCTTTAAATCACTTCTACCTTTTTTTCTGTTGTCCCAAGCCTGCTGCTGTGCACCTGGAAACCCCTGTGTGAGGTGACTGCAGGTGATGCCAGCAGAGCTCACCTTTAGGAACACCCAAAAATCAGAGTGAGGACATTGGTCACCAAGGACAACTGCACACAGTGATCTGCTCAAGGACTCTCTGGGTGGTGAAACAGGAGTCAAAAAAAAACTTTTTTTGTTTTTATTTTTATGGTTAGATGGTTCCAATGCATAAAAATCATGCATTGGAATGAAGAGAGCAGCTGAAGTTTGTGGAAACGTGGAAAACTGATGACAGAAAAGGACTTTCCCTTTTCTCCAGAGCAATTCACGACCTGCTCTCACACTATCCATAATAAATGTCACTCCTAGAGGAACTGAGTCGCTCAAAGCCACAATTAGCTTCCTGTGCAGCTCTCACAGTAGAAGCCAGGATGGTCATCACCTCAGTTCCCCCAAACACAATGAAAAACTGAATTAAAAAATCAGCCCTCGCATGCTGTCTGCAGTTAAAAACCCGGCTGATGTGGCAGTAACTTCAATTTCCTTTGTTGATTATATCCACACATTAAAGCCATGTTTCAAATGCTTATTCACTGCATTCTGCTTTTCTACTAACACCTGATCTTCATAGTGGGAAATGCATGACCTACAAGGCAGCAGGTCAGTGGGGAATGATGAAGGGCTTAATTACTTCCCCATTTAGCATCCAACTATCAATTAGAAGCAGCTTCTGTGAAAGCCTGAAGCCCAAAGGGCAGAAAGGGAAGAAGTTCCTTAGGAGGATTTGAGTTTGCCATGGGAGAAATGCATGAGGAAAGCCTGCTGATAGTGAGGTGAGTGCTAAAATGCATGACTGTCAGAGAATAACTTTGTTAAATTAGGATGGGGGTGTTTAGAATGTCTGGTATTTAGAAGTTGCTATGAGGTAGTAATTCCTTGATGATTTATAGTCTTTCCAGTGAAGTAACTTGTATTTTCTGGTGCTGTCTCAGTGATTTCAGTGTCTGAGAGGTGTTTTTTGCCCTAATACCTACAGTTTATTATTTACCTGTTCTTTATCTTAAAATAATAAATATCTTTATTTGTTTTAAAATTTCAAGTATCTTAAAGCCACCTGAGCATTAAAGCAAGAGGTGTGTTTAATTGATTGTTCAGCTGGCAACTGTATCAAATTTATTTTTGTCTTCCCAAATTCACATGGAAATCTGAGGTGCTATCCTCTATCAGAAATGGCTATTAATAAACATTAGCTAGTTTGATGATTATGAATAGTGTCACCAAGCAATTAAAATTTAATTGAGCATTAAATAAAGTCCATTTACTGTAAAGTATTGCCGTTTGAGTTTGAAAAACAACCTTAACAACAATTTTTTTCACAAAGCATTAATTGGCTTGTAGTCTCTGGTTTAAAAACAAAGAAAGGTATTTTCTGTGGAAGCTTAGGGAGATTATTAAAAGGAGGATGAGGTTTGTTTAGGCACTTTGGGACCCATTTTCTGTTCTGCACTGTAGATTTAGTTTTAAACTTTTCCCCCTGTTTTGCACACCTCAGCACGAGGAGTGAAAATGAAGCTGGCAGGCCTCAGCATTGCAGTTCAAACCTTACAAGCTTCACTCCCTGTTTCAGCTGTCCTCAAAAAATAACTGGTTCTCAGATTTTTCATAAACATTCTTTAAGTCACAAACTTGGCTTCCAATTGTGAAGTGGAAGCCCTTGGGGGTGGACTGACCACAGCAAAAATAAACATTCCTCTCTGTGATGTTTGTTGTGATGCCACCTTAGGATTTCAGCTGTTATATTTTTCATGTATTTGTAATCCTACAGTTGTTTAGTGCTTGACTCTAAACTCCATGTGCAGTGTGAGCTGCTGCTTTCCCAGTTTGGGCAGACACAACAATTCTTCTCTAAGCCTGAGAATCAAGGACACCTCACTGCCTCAGGGCCCAGAAGTGTAAACAAAAGTGAGTTGAGGGGGAGAAAACTTGTGATAAATTATTTCATTACCTGAAGCTTTAATTGGAAAATTAACCCCCAATATTCAAATGCAAATTAAATTAACCCCCAATATGCAAATGCAAATTAACCCCCAAAATGCAAACTTATAACAGTGTGAAAACCCTTGACCCATCATCTATTTTTGGATGTGGCCCTGGGGAGCTTCATCTGCCCTAAATGTACCTGAAGGCCCTTCAATAAATATAACTTAATTTTACTAAGTTAATCAATTAATTAAATATAACTTAATTTCCCTTAATTTCATCTGGCCTCTGTGTTTAGGTAGCCCCAAAAGGCATCAGTGAGAGCACCTTGCTGGCTTCACCTGCACGAAGCAGAGGAGCAATGAGCTGCACTCTGGTGCCACTGTGCCTCTCCTGTCTCCCTCTTCCATCTCCATAAAACACCCAGGGCTGATGCACTCATTTAGGGAGAGGTTTAGCTCATACACAGTGAAGGTGGACAGGCTCTTTCACCCTGAAAACTTGAGGAGTTTATATAAAAACACCAAGGCAAACATAAACCCAAAATCTCTGCTGTTTAGGATACCTCCCAGCTGGCTTTCAAGGAGCATTTCTTTTGTAAAGCATCTCTTGGAATATGCAAGAGGATCGGCTTCCTAGGAAGCCATTAACTGGTCTTTTCTCCTCTGACTAACCTGTTTCCAATACATTCCCTTCCCGCACAATAAATGTTTACTGAGTTGACTAGTAGGGTAGCAAAACTTAAATTGTCATAATATTGATTAAACCATCCTCATTTTCTCCCCTGTTGGAGGAAATCGCATACTCTTACTGCTACTGATTTTATTCTGTGTGCAGGTAAACTCCAAAGCAAGGTTTGGATTGGCCATTAATTGACTTTTCTCTTGTAATAGATGTTATGGCATCTCTACAGAGCTTTACACACAGCACTCCCTTCCTGGAGCATATTTCAGAGGGGAGACTGCTGGACTCTGGCAGACATCTATTGACTGCATTGGGCCTCACAATCAGTAAATTCTTGTTTTCCTTCTAGAAGGAGCACAATAAAGCATTCTGGCACAATCCCCTCAGATACTCTTTTTAGGTGTAGCACGTGAATATTTCAAGTTTTCTCTTGAAACTTGTATTAGTTCTGCTCTGTAGTTGAAAGACCTTAAGTAAATTGGATGTACTCCCTTGATTGCTGCAATATTCTTATCTGGTGATGCTGGGTGGAGCATCTTGCACCAGTATGGGCTGTTTGAGATATTGGAGGGGATTTCTGTGCAGCTGCCAAGCCATTCTGTTCACTTTTTAATTACTTTTCTGAGCAGAAATTACATATCTTTTCCTTTTTCCCAGAGTATGTTTAATATTTGTTTTATGATAGCTGAATAAACTGGGTATTCTCTCTGCTTCTAAAGGTTATTAACATTGTTTGAGATGTATTACTATCCTAATTGCATTCTTTCATCTCTTCAATATTTATTTTTCTGAAACTCATTGGAGTGAGGGTCCCCATTCCATTGAGTCAGGTGTCCTGGTTTTTACTGTGAGCATTTTGCAGAGCAGGGCAGAGTCCTCGGGGTCAGGGATTGATCAAGCACTGAGGTTGCCAAAGCCCCAGGAAATGTGCAACTGGTACCAAGGAGGGTGAGAAAGGAGGGTGTGGGTGTGATGGAACCCTTAGGAGCACCTGGGCAGACCCTTTTTTAAAAATGAGCTCCCAAAGAAAGGTTTGTAAATTAAAGCAAGCAGCCAAGAAATAACAGCTTTCCTTTTGGAGCATGAACTGGCATAATTAGTTTTAGAAGACAATAGGCAGGACAAAAAAACACTGTAGATATTTTACTTTTCTCTTTTTTGGTGTCAGCCAGATACTACAAAGTTTTAGAAGTCAACTGATTGTGGTGGTTTTGGCTTTCATCTTTAAAGTTCATTTGTCAATAAATGTAACCTTGAGCTGCTTTGTACTGTTCATTCTCTCAGCTGACTCCCAAAAGAGGTAACTCATGGTACCACGGATTTCTTGGGAAACTGTGCTCCAGGAACAGATAATGGTGGTTGTGGTGCTTTCCCAAGGACAGCTGGGATTTCATCTCTGTTGTGGAACTGTCAAATTTCTATTCTGTTATTCTGTCCTGGTGTTTTTTTCATACAGAGAATTTAAAACTGTTTTTAACCACTATTATAAGTTTGAAAAATTCCATGAAAATTAATTGAAGATTTTTGAAGAAAATTTAAATTAATCTCAGCTTATTATGAGAAGCAGGTGCAGCTTCATTTTGGATGGCTTTTTCAGATAGCATGAGGAATGGGTTTGTTTTTAGCAACACAAAGAGAAGCTTTTGATTAGTTATCAGAGTCACATTTGGCTACTCAGGCCTGAGGAATGAGAAGGGACATGGGTGTGGTGAGAGACTTCTCTGAGTTGGTAAACTGTTGGTCAGTAATCTGTTGTTCAAAAATAAATACATTTATTGAATATACACAATTGCACTTGATATTGATTTTTGTTTCCCTGTGAAGCCCAGCCTTAAGTCACCTAACCATGCTTCTGATAAAAGAAATAATACTCAAAATGAATGGTTTCTTTGGGTAGTGGAGTCCAAAATTTTCAAATGAACTGTGTGTTGTAATGACTTTCACACCATGTATTGATATAAAATTAATCAAGTTTATGTCCCCTGTCAGTACTCAGCCATAATAAATGACAGGTTCTCGTGGTGCCAAAGCATCCCAGAGATTATTTGCTATAGGCTTTGTCAGAAATCTGCTGACATTCAATGAGTTCTTGACTACGGCTCAGATACGAAATTCCAGTTTTGTGTCATATATGCATGAGTTCTTCTTTCAGGCTGTTTTGGCTTTCTGCAGCTGTTAAAAGGTCAGAGGTAATCAGATAAGCCAGTAGGATGCTATCTGTCATTATAATTGACTTGAGCCATCATACGGAGGAAATCATGCCGAATAACAACGCTGACATTTAAAGTGATGCTGTAGTGGTTGTATTATTACAAATGTGGCCCATGTTAAGTTACAGCAGATCCTGAAATTTCTTCTGTGCAGAATCAAGTGCTGGAAGGTATTAAATTTTTATGTATGCTTATCTGAGAGGCATCTCAGCTCTCCAGAAATTACGTTCCCAGAATGATGTGATTTGGTTAATTCACATTTTTTGAGTTTTGAGTTTTGAGATGTTGCCGTGCACAATTTATTTTATTTTCAGATGCATAATGGAAGTATTAGTAAAATCTAACTTTTGCAGCTGGCATTTTGAACGTTTCTGCCAGTGAAAAATATTAATAAAGCAGTCAAAACTTGTTTTCCACAACACTGTTGAATGTTTGTCATATGTCTAATTGAGTTAACTCCAGGTATTCATATCTCTTGCTCTCTGGTGAACACATTCAGAATTTATGAAGTAAATATTCAAGGTTCTTGATAGTGATTCTGTATTTTCTCCTCCAGAGCCAACTAAGTGTGTACAAAATGTCATGTGTACCTGTATTTTAGCTGCAGAGACACTATTTATTATTATTATTTAATACTGTTATGTAAATTTTAGTGCAGAGAAGTACAGCTGAAAAGCACTTGCAAGAACCACCTGAGGAGAATCACTGAATTTTCTTTTAATCTTCAGGTTTCTCTGTATATTTTTATACAACTGAGCACTGCTGATGAAAGGATCAGAGTCCATCCCCTTGTCACTGCCCTTGTCAATGTAATGTGAACACAATTCTATGTGAAAAGAGCTTGGAGCAGTGAAATGTTTAAGAACCAAACCATCAGATATTTGGAGGATTTCACTGACTATCGTGATGGAGAAATCTTTTTCTTATTTCCATACAAAAATGTTGATTTGTCTGTGACTGTAGTGACAGACACATGTCCTTGCAGAATGTATCAGCTTTTGTGACTTATTCTTTGTGAGTAAATTGAATATTGGATTTTCGTGGTTTGCTGTGGCAATCAATTCTTAAATCTGAATTGTATGCAGGACATGCAAGCAATTTTGGGATGTTGGGCATAACCTTCTACTGCTCTCACTTTTAAGCGCTGCTCACTCATAAAATGTCAAATCATAACATTATTTTTAAAAATCTTCCATTTTTGTTCTATAAAGCTGACTTTATACAAATGTTTCAACAAAGCGGCTGAGTTCTCATATCAAACATGAACCTAAGCTGAAACAAATTAATAATATGAAACAAATTTTAATAATAATTTCTAATTATTGCCACCAAGAGTGAAAACGTCTGATATTTGGAGTCATTAAGGTAGCTTGTCTGAAAATCTAATCCAGGTGTTTGGGGTGGGTTTGGAGCAGTGACACAGTTTTCAGTATTGCCAATTATCCACCTTAAAGGACGTGCTTGAAGGACTGTGCTGCATGGGAACAGGGGTTTAGTAAAGCTTAAATGAGGAGCTGCTTGTTTTCTCCTGGAAGTGGCTTTCCAGTTCTAATTTATCATTCAAACTTGCCTGCATTGTTAGGTAGGTGTATTCACATGTTCTGCATAACTTTATGATTTTATTTATACATCCTACTGCACAAACTTCATCAGTGGATGACTGGCATTTTTTGACCCTGGCCTTTATCTTCTCCCTAGCAGCTCTGTGTGCTTTTCCTGGAAGGGTATCCATATTGGAAGAAATCATAAATTTCAGTGTGACTCACTAAAAAGATGGTCCTTAAAATGTAGGCTTTTCAATGACAAGTCACATCACATTTTCATTTATGCAAGGCCTCTACCCTCTTCTTTCAACTTGGAAAATGCTCTCCTGTGTGAGTTAAATACCTCACTAATTAATCCCTAGGTAAAATAGGCTTTAGCTGGCAGCATTTAGCTGCTACTGTCAGAGCAGCTCTCAGCTGTGTGGTTTTTCACTCTGTTCTGTGCAGATGAGACTGGTCTGGGCTCCACGTGTGTGAATAATGATTCTGGATGGTTCCTTCTTTATCGTGGAACCATCAAGGCTGGAAAATACCTCCAAGATCACTGAGTCCAACCTTTGACCAAACCCCCACCCCAGACCATTTCTCAAGAGTTTAGGACAAAATGTGAGATTCTAACATTTAGGCCCATGGCTAAACTACTTTTTTCTTGAGCATCCCTTTTCATCTGGGAAAGACTGGTGTGAAGATTTGCAAGGAACTTTGTAACAGCTTCAGACAGACTTGTAACAGCTTCACTTGAGCAACTGCTCTGCCACACTCCCTCCTCTGCTCTCTGGTCCTGGGCAGGTTCATTCCAAGTCTGTGCAAATAACAGGTTTCCTTCCAAGGTTCATTTGGGGGCCCCCTGATGGCAAAAGGTTTGACTGAGAGGAGAATCGGTTTGGAAGTGTTAATTAGCATGGATTGGAGCCATATGGATCTAGATATCAAGCGCTGTATGATGTGTGTATATCATGTTTTCTGATGTGTGTATCTATGGTGTTTGTGTATAATCTGACCGTAATTTCACACTGAAAATAGTCAAGGGCCACAGAGCATGGACCGGCTGCAATGTGGTGCAACACACAGTGATACAGGGGTTAGTATTAGTCTGTCTTTGCAGAAAACATAACAAAATAAGGCAGTTTTTTCAGATGGTTCAAAAGCAGATTTTGAGGCACACTTTTCTGAGCAGTTATATTTGAAAGTGCTATCAGCAATGCTGAAACCTCAGTGATCTGAGGTCACCCCGCTGGCCCGGCGTCTGTTCTGGCATAAGGCAGCAGCTCTGAGTGTCGTGCACGACACTTTGGATGTGAAGTTAAGAGACTTGCTATAAACAAATCAGCATTGTTCCTGCTCTGACTGCCTGGGGGAGGAAGATAGGAGCTGCTGCCTCAGTCCTGTTAGCCTGGGTCAGCTGAAGCTGTGCTGTAACGTGGCACTACCAACACTGCAGGCTGCTGATTAGGCTGAGCTTGGACACTGATGCACTTCTTTGCCACTACTGAATACAACAGCTGATAAGGGCTTTCTGTTATTATTCTGTTGGGGGCTTTTTTTAGTTATTTTTGTGCTCTTTTTTCCTCTAAATATTAGCCCTGAAAACAGCTGATAAATTAAATGGCCTACCAGTTGGTGAATCAACGTGTTGATAGGCAGCAAGAGCCAGAAACAATCTGTGTGAGACATACCAATAAAATATGCTGATCAATTCATAATGAATATTCAGCCAGAGACATAACAACAGAAATTCATGAAGACAAATATGTGCTGTGCTTTGTAGCGTCATCTTTCCATCTGGAAAAGCCAGCTACTGCTAGATACACTAAAAATAAAAACCTGCATCCCAAACTCCTCACAACTCAGTAGTTAAAATATTGGGGTTTGTATTTCTGTTACCTTCTAATGGAGAAGGAGTTGAGGTTGGGAGAGGTAACAGAAGTGTGATGAGTGGATGGGGCAGGGAGGAAGTGCAGCTTTGAGAGTGCAGAATTTTCCCTCAAAAATGGAGAGAGCTGCCCAAGTTGGACCAGAGCAAGAGAGGGCTGTGTGGGTTTGGCCAGGGAGCTGATATGATCCCCTGGTGCACCCCGCAGGCACTGAAATGCCTCAGTCATCCTCATCAATAGGTATTTAAAGTTTAGGAGGCCTCAGGATGAGACCTCCCTGCCTTTTTTTAATGTTAAATATATTTTATAGGAGAATGGGGAAGATTACATGAGGATTGAGATTTGAAGTTCCATAATCTATAATTACATTGCTGCCTTATTGTACCTGGTAATTTAATTTGTGAACTCTGTGTTGGCTCCATTTGCTCTCCTGTCCCATTCCTTCCCAAGGAACTCAAGAACACAGTGATTGTCTGAAGACTTTTCGTGAGGATAAAGCCAAAGGCTGAGGAGTGGGAGCTCTAGGGGGGTTGTTTAGAGTAGCTGATGGTTTCTTGAATCATCTCTTAGAACTGGAAAATTAATTTAATACGTAGGTTGGAGAAGTCAGTCTTGGAATAAAAAAAAGCTGCTGCTTGAACCCTTATTTAAATATTCTTTGTTAATGAAGACTTTAAAAGATAAACAGATACAGATTGTGAATAGCAGTTACCACTGTAGTAAAGGAACTGATTTTTGAGAAGGAAACAGTGTTGAACTCAGTAGAATACATCAAACTCATTTCAGAATCTAATAAATATTATCTAAGTGTCTTAAAGATCAGGCATGTCATTTGCTGCCCTGGTCATCCATGTTTCTGGAATTTGTATCAGGAACCACTGTTAAGTTGTGACTTCATTTGGTGTTCTGAGTGGAATTCTAAGTTAGAAGCAAATCGAAACTAATGTCTACTTCCAGATTTCATTGTATTGAAATAATGAGGTTTTGACCTCAAATGAAGGAAATGTCATGGGATCAGCTGGCTGCAATGTGATTTACTTCCCCTCGTCCTGATTAGAGAGAATTCTCAAAAATTCATCATAGATCCAACATATAACAAAAAAATGTAGTGCTCCTTAATTATTTTCTGGTGGGTAATTGTTAAATTTCCATTTTGAGGTGGTTCACTTAGGAAAGTGAAGTCTTCAGCTGTCTCTTTTTGCCTGTAGGAGTTTGCATGAAGCTGCACCCTGCAGGGTCACTGCTGGGGCTGTGCAGAGGGGCAGCTGTCCCTCCCTAGGCTGCTCTGGGGTGGTGGCTCAGCCCTGGGGTCCCTCCAGCCTCCCCAGGGAACATGAACGTGCTGCCCTACAGCAGCACCAGCTCTTTGCTCTGCTGCCTTCCATTTATTTACAGCTACCAGGACACCTCTGAGAGCTCTGCTTGGAGCCTGCTTTGAATTACTGCAACTTCCTAAGCCCAAATATCCAGAGATAACGCTGGAAATTGTCAGGTGCATTCTCACATTCTCCTTTGGTCTCCCGAGCCACGAGTCAGGAGCGTGGAATACTGAGGCTGCTGGTGTAGCTCTGCAGCGCTGTCTGGATGGGTTTCCCAGCCAGAATGCCCATTCACCATTTGTATTTGATGTGGTAGTGTTTGATATGCAGAAAGCATTTCCAGTATTCACTAAAAGCACTTGTAAGGGTAAAGATGATCTGAAACCACTGTAATAAATCATGTGTGGAAGTTTGGTATAAAAGGCTCCAAAGTGCTTAAAGCCCAAATCATTTTTTCACTTATTACTTCACCCTGCAAGTTTACACACAATTTGCATCAGAGATTTTGGAAACTCTCCTTATTAGTGATTTGCATACTAAATATGGTTTGAAATGAGGATGCATTTGTTCCTTTTGTTATTCTATTACCAATTTAATAAGCAAGGGAGGAGTTCAATAGTATCCTGCATGTTGCAGTTCAAAAATACTGTGCTACACATCTTCTCTAATTTAAATTTTATTCAAATAGAATACTAAAAATGATCCATTAAGTTTACTCCTTAACCTCTCCTTCTTCTAACCTCTCTGAAAGAGCAAAACATACCATTAGCCTTTGAATTCATGAAGCTTTTCCTTTCTCTTCTTCTTCCCTCCCATAAGAAAATAGCAAGTAGTAAGGAAAAAAAGGTGTTAGAATGAAATAACCCTCCATGTCTGAAGCTGATGTGATGATGCATTAGAACCTTGAACTGGAACACAGGCATTGAACTGTTTCTTGAATAGGACAACTCTTTGCTGTCCCTTTTTTTGGTGCTTTTCACAAAGGCATAATCCAGTAGTGAATAATATGCCAAGGTCACTGTGGCAAACAAGCAGTTCCTAAAAATCTTTATTTCTACATTGTTTCTACAGCTTCTTATGGGGATGTGAAGCCATATTAGTTAAATTATTCCTTCCAGGAATATGAATTATTCTTTCCAAGAATTTTTCATTGCACAGTAAGTGCAGAGCCCTGAACACAGTTCATAACTGGTGTCCCATGCTCAATACAGCTGGAAGCAAACTGGAACATCCATAAAATGGAATGGAGCAATTTTATGTAAACTGCCTAGAAACCAGCAATTTCTTTAGCCGTGTAAGATATGAGTGCTTGTCCTGACTACTGCAGAAGCTCAGAATAAATGTTACCGATGAAATGAGAAAAATAAGTGGATTGTCCGTGTACAAAATCTCACCAGAAGCCAAAAGATGTTTCTAATTGATTAGAAGTAAGGTTCTACAGCTTTCCACTGGAATTAGTGAGAGCCAAAATCCAATTACCTTTGTGCTAGTCTGTGGCCAAATGGATGATGTTACTGCATAAGGCAATAACAGTAAGGAACTAGATTAGGTAGATTCTGCTTTCATGAATTTTCACTACATCACTTTCCAGGGATGGGATCAGTGGTGTTTTGCTGATACAAAGAGTCCATTGTAGGACAAGGTTTGTAAGCAGAGCTAATGTCTTTGATTACACCTGATGTAACAGGGATGGAGGGGGGAAGATATGCTAAAAGCAAATGCAGACATAAATTCTAAAAGGAAAAAAAGTTTTGCTTATAAAATACAATTTTAAAATTAATTAGACTGAATATCTTGAAAGCAGCAATGATCTAAGTAAAGACTTAAATAGTAGGAAAGGTCAACAGAAGATCTGAAATGGATTCTGTTGTATGGTTGCCTGTTAGATCAACAGAATGCTTTCAGTGATGTGTATCTAGAATGAGCCACTTGGAGATCCACATCTGAAATTTTAATTTCTTTTAGATGTTATAATGATCTCTGAATTGAGGCAGGAAATGAATAGCTCATAATAAGCTCTGATATAAGGTTTATTGCCTTGCTTTACAGCTCTTACATGTGTAGTCATTAGTAAGTCAGGGCTGGACTGAAAATTCTTGGATGTCTCCTGGAATTCTTTGTCTGGATATCTGTGCAGGCTGGCCAAAGGGATGTGTCTGGTGGTGCTTTCCTCAAGTGCTCCCCTTCTTGTCAAGCACTGGGTCTCTTTCTGCAGTCAATGCTGCAGCTGCAGTACCAGAGTCCTGATCACACCAGATGACTTTTTCAAAGTCAAAAGGAGTTTTCAAGCCCTTTTGATAGCAAGTGGACCAGGAGGCAGGGAACTGTTTCTCAGACTGCTTTGATTTGCCACTATAGAAAAGTTTACCAGGGAAAAGAGTAGCTTTGTGGAAGAAAAATGAGGCTGCTGCCATCAGGACTGGTTCCTAATCACCTTTCATCATTAAAACAATTTCTCCAGACTCTGCAGGTTGTGTGCACTAGCACTAGTTCTTGCCAGCTCTCAAAAGCTGAATCTTAAATACCTTATTTCCTACCAACCAGAAACATGCCTGAAGCAAATGGGTGTTCAGTCACCTGAAATCAAACTCTCTCAATCATTCCTGTCGAGGTTACACAGCTAGTGAATCTGAAAAAAACTACAAATAAATCTTTTGCTTAATGACCTGAGCATGCAGGCTTGACTGAGGTTCTGTTTCCTGGTCCAATTAATGTTTAGAACACACCTCAGATGCAGGTTCTGTCACTGCAACTTTCTCATTCTTCTTCTGTAATACATTTTCCTTCCCTTTAACCAATAAATCAGTCTTCTGCTTCATCTAATGTCTCCTGCTTCACTTGGCTCTTGCTGTAAAGATACAGGAAAGGAGTGGGAACAAACACATCTTTAATCTGAGCCTCAAGAGAATTAATTCTATGTGACTTCTTGTTGAGGTAAGGGAAAATTCAGTGAGCTATAAGGACTAGAAAGGTCACATAAATAAGGATCCCAAACAGTGCCACCACATACATACAGGAGTGATGAGGAAACTGTGCTAATGACTTTGAGTTATAAAATTAAGTGTGTTTGCACTCAGTCTTTGGTTTCCCTTTAGTTGTGGTGTGCACAGAAACAGGGATTGGCCGTGCCTCTCAGTGGGAGCTGCAGAGGGAGGGTAGATATCATTTGGGAGGAAAAAGTGCTGAATCTCACTATAGCACCCAAGAAGTGGCAGGTGGTTTATCAAAGACAAAACCTGAGTGATATTCTTACTGAGAGAGGTTGTGGAAATAGAAGCTATTGAAGTAAATTTTTTATTTAATTTTCCCTTAATTTCTTTAATGCACCGATTCAGTTTACTTGTCTATCTTTGTGCCTTGTTTATTTAAGCATTGCTTATGTACTGGAATATAATACAATATTGCCATCTAGTGAAAGGAGGAAAAATGTCCAGCCAAAATGATCCTTTGATGCCTAAAAATGTTAATATGGTACTTAGAAATTAACACCTCAGAACACTGGGGTTGTGCAACTTTGATAACTTGTAGTTTGATTTTGTTTGCTCAGGGTTTTATTTTTTTTACATTCAGTGAGATTCTTTGCTGCTTTTCTCAACAATTTTTCACCCTTCTGTACTTCCACATGAGTGCACATGAGTGCTTGTGCTGTGTTACCTGCTAAATCTCCCAGTTAGTTTCACTGTAATTCCATGAGAACACCTTAATACCCACACTCACTTTAGAGTAGCTCCAAATCATAAGAAAACAAAAATATCTTGCAGCAATTTACCAGGGTTTCTTCGGTTCATAGGGAATTTTCCTGTCTCACACAACTGTGGATTTGCCCACAATAACCATGAACACCTGAGCCACACCAAGTTTGCCTCCCAAACAGATCCAGGTTTGGGATTCCTCATGAGCTCCTCTTGGTGTCTTCTGTCATGAAAAATTGCTCGATTTTTGTGTGTTACCCAAAGCCTTCAGTGATAATCACAATTTTTGTTTCCACGTTCAGGAAGAGCCTGCAAATGTCAGATGATGTTTATACCACACTTTAAAATCTAAAGACCATTTCACTGAGGACAGGGACACTTTGTGCAAGGGAATTACTGAGTCACGAGGCTGAGCCTTGCAGTGCCACCCTGACTTTGTGCTCATGTGCTGGCACCCAGCCACAGTGGGCAGGTCACCTTTCCTCACTGTTTGGGGGAGCAACCATGACCTTGCATGATAATTTTATTATTTTTTTAAGTCTAGTGAGAAAATATTTAAAGGCAATGCATACATCTCCCAGTTACCCCAGTAATTTTCTACAGAACGGAAAAGAGTGGAAACAAACACATCTTTCATCTGAGGCTTATTTCCCAAACAAAAAGACTGCATCATATGATCCATCTTTTGAAACATTCTTTCCTTCTTTACATGATTTTCTTTTTTTTTTTGCCAGAGGTATTCATATTTTGAGTCTATATTTTATAAAAGTTTTCTAAATAATCTATAATAAAGATGATAAATTGCATATACCTTTCATGTAACAACCATCACTTTTCCAAAGCACTGATTTTTTTTCTGAAATTATGGCTTTGCATTAAGAAGTGAAGATGTCATTTCTTGAATTACACTGCATATGTTGGCAATGTTTTTTAATGTCAATTCAAAAATACAACAATTTGTTTAGAGAAAATGTTTTTTGAAAAAGCTCAAACAATTTTTGTCAGATGCTGACCTCAATTGCAAAAGACATTTTCAATTAAGGAAAACGTTTATATAGTTAGCAAGCTGTCATTCAGTAAAACTCATTTTTTTAATTAAACAGATGGTGATAACAAAGAAATTAATGAACACATACTTGCTTGCCTGCTATCCTAATTTGCATTTCTAAATTATTCAGGTTATGCAGCAATTAAGCTTTAATTGCTTTTAGACAAATGAATATCTCAGAATGAATGACAAATTATGACGAAATTGTCCAAGAAGCATGGTGTATTCTAATGCACACGCTATTTTATTTTTGTAGCAATTTCAGAAGCCTGAATGTGGGTCTGGAACATTGCAGTGCAGATTTCCAGGGCTGGCTCTTTGTTCTTTGTGCCCCTGGCCTGGGCAGGCAAGAGGAATATAAAATGTAAAATTGGCACGACTCTGAAAGCTGCAGGGGGATGGTTTGGGTGGGGGTTCAGGGTCTCCAGTCCTCTGCTCAGGTAGGGTGGGGTGAGGAAATGACATCAAGTGGTCATCACAACCCTTCCAGTTGGGTTTCTGCTGCTTGGTTTATAAGTAATGCTTGAGAAAGAACGTCTAATTTACCAAGCTGGTTTGGAGGGGGAGCGCACTAAAAGCTGGGTTTAAGTCAGGGAACTCATACAGGATGAGGGTTAGTCTGGGCCCAAAGAAATCACAAATAATTATTATACCCTGGTTTTCTTCTTTCTGTCATTTGTGACTTCCTGCCTTCTCCTTGGAGCAGCTACACGAACCATAAACACAAATCTTGTGACGCCATTGCAGGGCTTTCTTTGTTACACTTTTATTGATGAAACCAGCTGAACGTCCAGCTCAGCCTCAGTGGGTGTGAGCTCACTGCCCAAGAGGGAAATAGAGAATTGTATGGCTTTTTTGTGCCCTGAATATAGCAGATCATGGCTTTGTGCATTAAGGTTTCATGTTGGGTGGTTTAACTGGGGCTTGGAACTAGGGGGTGTTTAAGGCCCCTTCCAACCCAAAGCGTTCCATGGTTCTGTGGCACAAGAGAGATGTGGGAATGGATTTACATGCAAAAAATAAACTAAAAATGCTATGATTGTTACATGTCCTATTCCTTACTGAAAGGAGGGGATTTGACAGCATTGGACACAAAAAAAAAAGTTTCAATTACTTTATTTTCTATTTTAGTCACACTTTTAAACAGTCCACATTCTAACCTTAGAGCCAAACTGGAGAAGTGTCTTGATACATTTAGTACAGACTGTAATCAGAATTTTACTTTGGGTCATCTTCTTACCAACTTCTAAGCATTTAAATTGGGCAATCAGGTAGGAAAACTATTCAGTCCATATTTTCATTGTGTTTAGTGCAGAAAAGCATGAGCTGAGCTAGTCAATGCAGAATAAATAAAATGAAGACTACCTGGTAGCTGCTTCCTGCTGATTACAGGACCATAAAGCTGGGTGAATCAACACTGGGTTTTCTGTTAGAAGGAATAAATCTCATTTGAAATCACATCAACAGGACAGCTGCCTAAATATCTAGAAATAATCAAGTATTGGTTTAGACCTATGATTCTGATGGAGAGTGATAGCTGCCAGAGGGGTAACAGCTTAGAAAATGTGATAACCTGAATAAATTGGGTACTATCATCTGGACAGCAAAGCAGTGTACCAGGACTTGCAGCTTGTCACTTAAAAAGAATTGCATTGACACAGCAAATTATTAATTTATTCTCTGTACATCATTTTTAGAATAGGAATCGACCTCTTTAATCAGGGCAGCTAATGAAAAATAGAGGGAAAAAAATGAAGTACTCAACATGACACGGAGGTGTCTTCCTGTTTGGTTTAGTGGTGTCTAAATCAAAAATTAGGCTTCTGTCATAACATGTATGTCAATAACATTGAGTGTAAATTCTTGTTCTTCAAATTCACAATATTAGATGTATCAGGAAAATTTAGGCTAAGATTTAGAGGATTAATGGTGACACTTTTTTTTTACCAATTGACATTCAGATCACAGAGAATTGAAGAAGGAGAAAATATTTTAACTGTTGCCTTATCTTTCTTATTTAAAAGGATTTATGAAACATGAAAAAAAACCTGACCTTGCTATCAATAGCAATGAGTCATTAATTATAGCATGCCAATGTAGATGTGTTCTCTGATTTTTCATTTTGAATGTGAATTCTGAACTTATTGGAGATCTTGTTGCAGATTTCTCCTCTGAGTAGTTACTCCTTGCCTAACTTTGAATATCACATTATTGTTCTTTCCTTTAAGATCCTGGAGTAGAATACATGAACTAATTTCATTAAGGCAAAAATATCTAATGATTTATTTCAATTAGTGCAACACTAGTATTTTTTTTACCATCCCTTTTCAAATTTTTTATACATGCCCTGTGCAGGGCATCCATCCATCCTGTAGATATCCTCATCCAAAATGATGTACAATATCATTACCTCATCAGAAAAGGAGGAAAGATCTTCTTGATAACCCCTTATGTGTTTTAATGGTTTTATGTGACAGATGACACGGGATGTGCAGGGTTGGTGAATATACAAAGTATTTGTCTAAAGTTTATTTCTGTTGGCACAGTCCCCACAAGCCATTATTGGCATTCATGTTTTAGGAGCTTGAAAATTTTGCAGGCATGTGTTTATTTAGGAGCTGTCTGGAGGAACAGGAAATAGCATTTTTATATTCTATTAGCAAAGCTCTTTACCAGGACAAGCCTCAGGAGTGAGGCTGCATTTTGTGTGGCGTGTGACATTTGTCCACGTGCCTTTTTGTGACTCCAGCTCTAAGGCTCAGCTGCTCAAACCCATTAGGGAACATCAGTGGTGTCACCTGCAAAAATCCTGCTCAGGATCTGGTCTAAGCCTCTGGAGATGCCCAAGTCTGATTCTTGTATCCCACACTGAGCTACAGCTCTGCTGTAGTTTAGTTTATATTAGTTTTCATTTAGTTTTATTTAGTTTTCATCAGTTTTCTATTAAATATCTTGAAGACCTTTCTCACCTGTGTTCTGCATCTCCAGCTTTGTTTGACAAAAGCATTAAGGAGCCTTGAAAATTAATTGCTCAATTTCCCTCCAACAAGAATTCCTACATCCACTTTATGTATAAAACTTTAATGCAAGTGTTATACAGTAACCACTGCTCTATTTCTGGTGTGACTTTCCATTTCTTCTTAACATGGTTTTTTAATAACATTTATTAAATTACCAATGCTTGAAATGGACTGGGAGCACATCTCAGAGTAGCAAACAGCTGCAGCTGCTTTTCAGAATGTGAAATCAAAGATGCAAATGCTAAATTATTGCAATTCTTAATATCTCTTTATTGCAGAAAGTTTTTTACCTCTTGATATTGACAACTAAAGTAGTTTCACATCTAGAGTTTCCTTGAAAAATATTTATAAAGGAGTTAAGAAATTCCAGTAATTTTTTCCAAGATATTTTCGTCTTTGAATGCATTTAAGCTAGTCTATATGCTTAATGTGAAATACAAATTGAATATTTGTATTAAGTTAAGCACTTCTTTTCAAGCAGATATTAAAATTGTCCTATTAGTGATCAAGAGTGCAGCTGAATTAGCAATATATGAAATGCAAAACAAGTTATTAGGTTTTAGTTTTCTACTGGTTTGAGTAAAGCAACCTCATAAATCTTATAGAAAAGATAAATGACTGACCTGGATAAATAAAGAAAAAAAGTTGTCTGAGTCATAATGAATACTTCCCCATCAGCCATTCATTATTGCTCAAACACATGTTGCCTTTAACACGAGTGCATGATCTTGAATATTATTAAGGTTTAAAGAAATTTAAATGTGACAAGCTCAAGATTAAACATGGCACAGAAATGAGTTTAAACAGCTAATTAGGTTTTTTTGGTCCATCCTGTGTTTGACAGATATGTAAGAGCAGTAATACTAATTAGGGGACCATAGCACCCGACAGATATCAATTCTATCCTGGAGCTGCAGTCTGTGCCACACATTCCACATGAACCACTTAACCCTGTTTGAGGCATTTTGAAAACTAAAATAATTCTGTATGTTACAGTTTTACAGCAAGCTTCACTTTATGCGAAATAGGTCTCCCATCTTTAAAAATCTAAAGATGAATTCTTCACTTTTAGGACAGAATTCCATCAGATAATTTGTCTAACTACAAATCTAATTCTCAAGTGAGGTTGATTTTTCCCCTATATGTTTTTGATTTTGATTCCACAGTGCTGAATGTGAGCATTAACGTTAGTTGTCATTTACAGTGCTAATTTAAAAAATAATTGGAGTAGAGCCAGTGTTTTTAAGAGGTGATGAGGTATCATAAGGAATCTTATGTTAATATATAATTGATCTCATACAGTAATGAAAATTCATTAGTTCTTGGTTAGTCATTTAATCAAATATCTCTCAACTGGTATTTATGGCTAAAACCAGAAATTAATCCACTGGGTGATAATGAAAAAGAATGGGAAACATATAATAACTTTTTCTTTTTAAACCACATCCTTCTAGTTAGGGTAACCCAAGTAAAATCCATTTCATTTTAAGTCAAACATTTCCAAAACTTGCATTATCCCTCTTACTATAAAAGTGTTGAAGACAATGCAATATTGAATCAAATAAAATAGCTGTCAATCCCGAAGCAGGGTCACAGGCAATGTCCTGGGTCACAGAGACATCAAGGTGGGATCCATCAGCCCCACACTGCACCCCAAAGCATCAGCTGTCAACAGCACAACGTTCCAGCCTGGCACAGGGAGAAATTATATTCAGTTTCTTTGGGGGTTTGGTTGCAGAATTGCATCTTAAGCAGAGAAATCTGTTCTTTGGCAGAAGAGAGGGGGAGATGAATTCAAAACTTGTGCCTTATTATCCAATCAAGCTTCAGTCTTAAAAGATTCTGCAGAGTAAAGCTTGAGCCATCATCACTAGAACAAAAGGATGGAGGCTGAAACAATCACATTAACATCTATCAAATCCTTGGACAAAAATTGACTTTCTGACACAAAGCTGCACAGGTTAGTGAATGAGCAGATGCCACGGAATGAGAGATTGATGCCTCAACAATAGCCTGAAGTCTGACTAATAATCCAGAACCAATTTGTCACAGATGCCAACTCTAAAGTATTGGTTAAGCCCTGAGCAAAGAGTCTGCATTCAGCACCTCAGAGAGGTTTTATTTGAGCTGTATTGTTGTAAGCAGCTATTCCCAATGCTCCTTTAAACCTTCTCTTCCTGGTGCTTCCTTTTAGCCTGTAAGTGAATTTATTTAACTAAGAGCAAGCTCTATTTCCTCCAGAACAGAATAGAGGTACAAGTTATGTACAAGCATTTCCAAATCCTCTATTTCAGTGAGCTTTGGAGAATAGTGCTTCAGAGTTTTCAGGTACCAGATCAGGATTCCTAGCTTAACTGTCTTTCATATTTCATGACATTAAAATCTCATCACATGAGATTTTCATCTTTTCGTTCCAGACTGTGAAATAGAAAATAGTAAAGGTGAGGAAAGATCCATCATTTTCTTCTATCTCCTCCTCAGAGTGACTGGATGGAGGTCAGGAGAGGGAAAACTCCTCTGCTTTCAGAGATGCAGCGATTTATTTATACCCTGTGCTATACCATACAGGCCTTGCACATCTTTCATTTTGTCTCCCTGTCTGTGTTCTTTCTCTTCTCAAATGAATTTTGCAATTTAGAAATTGGAATCATCTTTCTTCTTCTCTAAACCATGAATAAGATATTCCTTAGCAAAGCACTCATTGCAGAGCGCTGCCTTGGTGCTCTGTACCACTTGTGATAAGAAATCAGGATACTAATTCTTGCACATGGCTGTAGCCTTAATATATGGAGCTAATAAAAAAATAATCTTCAACACATGCATAGGAATATTCAGTGAGATTATCTCCTCCTAACACAATTTGTTCCTAGGAGACTGATTTAATAAAGCTAGAAAATCCATGTCTTCTAATGGTATTCTATTAATCTTCATTGGCAAGCTATTTTTCTATTAATAATGTAATGTTGAAATGTAATTTTATGTTAATGAATGACATTTGCAACTATTTTTGAGCTTAAAAAAAATACATCTGGAACCTCTAGCAGAGGATTCCAGACTTCTGCACTCTTTATCTAATCAGTAGATAATGACAATTAATAGCACTTGGAAGAGGAAAACAAAATAAAATAACCATAAGTTAGTTGAATGGTTTAAAAACAATGATTCAAAACTTCTGTTACATCTCTGTGGCACAACAATACATTAAAAAAAAAAAAAAAAGAGGAGCTATTTGTTAATGAAAATAGCCTTACTTCTGTGTTCTGTTGTCTGGAGCCTTCACACTTTTTATTGCTCAGCAAATGCCTCAAAAATGCTTAAGTTGAGTGGCTGGGCAGCACTCCCTGTGTCTGCCAGTGGGATCATTAAATTTGGCTCTGATTTGGTTCTGTACGTGGAAATGCAGAATATTGCCACTGAACCATGGAATCCAGTTTATTGATTAAGTTTTTGTTGTCTGTTTGACCCTGGCTTATGTGGCCTGTGCTCAGCTTTTTATATTTTGTGATATAAATATGATCTCATATGATTCCCACAAAATACAGAACCTCAGCTCTCCCTTGTGGGAGTGCAGCCCTGGCAATCCAGGGCTCCTTGTCTGAGGGAGCAGAATGGGGCCCTGCTCTTTGAAGTTTTTGCTTGCAGTGGGTGAGATTTACCATGAATAATTCACTTGACAGATTTTTACCCCTTTAACTGTTCAATTATTGATCACAGAATGAAAATCCTCCAACGTACTAATTATTTTAAATGATTTGTGAATTATTATGGGTATATTTTACCCACAGATTGTGAGGATTGTTATGAATATTCAAAACTTTTAGTATGAGTTGCATAAATCATGTGGGATTTAGAAGACTTATACTGCAACAGACAGTATGAACTGAATTACACTTTGACAATTGACATAATTGTGTAGCTACACTATATGACATTGCAGTCAATAAACTTAATTATTTGGCCTAAATTTCACTTTTTAGGAGCATGGCCTCTAATAACTCTCAACTCCTTTGGTGAGCTTAGGAAGGGAGAAAATACAAGGCAAAAAAAATAGATATTTTGAACTTTTCTGCAGGGAAATTACTGTAATAAATTGAATGCAAGATGCTATGAAAAGGAAGTTGATCTTATTAGACAAAACCTTTGGGTGAGTTGATTTCGCCCACCCCGTGCTCTCCCTGTACCAGGCTGGTTTATGCATAGGAGGAGTTTAGAAAGGATAATTTGTTCACAGCACAGGGGACAAGGGACACAAGCTGGCAAGTTCTGAGTTTCCGTCCCCTTTTTGCTGGACAGCTCATTTATTTCCCCTTGGAATCCAGCTGGGATGGGTGGCCCTTCCCCTCTGGAGCTTGCTTACTTCAACTCTCAGCAATCCTAAGCCAGGCTGCTGCAGTGTCTGGTTTTCCCTGGCTCAGACAGGATTGAGTGGTTCATCTGTCATCTGTTTTCCACTTTTTGACATCCTCTTCCTCCTCCGTGCAGGATGGAGGCCACGGCATGGAAACACCTCCAGGGTTATTTCTGAGTGTTGTCCTGGGAGCAGGTCCTTCATAACTGCTCCTGTAACTCCCAACTCTGTTTCCTTCAGGGGAATTTCCGCTCAGAGCAGAGCTGATGTCTCTGTGTCACATCTCTCCATGCAGGTTCCACTCACAGCAGTGCCTGCAGTATTTCCTTCTCTGATGGCCAGAATCTGTGAACACACTTTTTTTGCCACGTGTTTCAGGCTGCTGTAACAGCTGCTTTGCTGTCAGTGTTGTCTTCTTGGGGAGGGAGATTAAAAAAAAACAAACAACCTTAATGAATCCCAGTATTTGAGAGGTGTGAATGTCTGAAAAACACAATACAAAATCCTTTGATCAAAGAAGAATGAGGAGTTAATTAATCTATCTTGTCAAATGATTTTTCTTTCAGACACAGCTGACATTTGCAACTGTTATCTCCATTTACAATTTCAATATCTGAAATTCTTCTTTCCCAATCTGAATGCTTAGTGTGAGCTGGGAATGTGTATCAAGAAGGTTTTTCAATACATACGAGAGTATTAAATGTCACAGCTCAGTGGGAGGCTTCAGCTGAGGATCTTCCAGAGGATAAATTGCTGGAAGTGCCCTGCAGAGCAGCTCATCTCTCTGGTGACCAGGCTGCAAGGCTGGGACCCTGGGTTCTCTCTGAACTCCCTAAAGTTCACAGTTTAAGGTGGTCCTGGGGATATGTCATTGACCTCTGAAGTTACATCTCCTTTTCCTGTTTTTGTTCTTTTTTGTAGAGCTGCTGCAGTTCATTAGTTTCAGGAGAAGTGGAAATCCCTGTCTCTCTCTATCTGTATTCTCCTGTGTTGGAAGTGTTGGTTGTTTTGTTCTGGACAGGGATTCAGCCTTCTCCACAAACCTTGCCACCACGAGTCCTCCCCAAGGGCTGCAGTCCTTCACAAATTGCTCCAGAATGAGTCTCCATGGGGTCTTTGGGTTGGCTGACCTAAATCCCATCAGACACAGGGATGGTTTTTGGCAGCTTCTCTCAGAAAGCCACCCCCTGGAGCCCCCCAAACCCAGCCCAGGCACCCCCTTGGGTTGCTGTTAGACCTCGTGCCCTGCTCCTTCACCCTCTTTTGCTGAATGCTGTATCTCAGTGTGAGTGTTTGCATGTCCTTTTCACTTCTTGCTTTGTTTCCCATCAAATATTTACAGCTTAAGAAAAGCAAATTTGCTATAAACAAGCACACGAAAGAAAAGCTGGTTCAAAAAATACAGCTAATCCCAGGCAGTGTGGGCCAGAACCTGACAATCGATTTTGGGCTCCAATGCCACTGGCAGCAGATTTAAAATGTCAAAGTGCAAACACCATTTGAAAATTAATTTGGGTGCTTGTTGTAGCTCCCCAAACTACAGAGAATTTTGCACCCCCTTGGCTGCTTTAGTTTCTTGACCTGTTCAACCTCTAAAGACAAGTGTAATTCACACCATCTCTGAAGAGTTTTTTAGGATTCTGAAGCTCTGAACATGTTCTGAGATCCCTTGAGAGGGATGTGGTCCTAAATATTGCTGATATACATAATCAATGATCAAGTCAAAGAAATAATACTTTTTTTCTGCCTAGATTGCTATTTTATAACTTATCAGCCTGGCACAGTTAAGTTGTTCTGGTCATTTTTATCTAAGATTTGTGCTTATTTAATGCTAAGTAAATCCATTTTCTGACTAGCAACTAGAAGTAAATGTGTGTCATTTAATATCTCATTTAGCACTTACATTTTACCTCTCTGCAAACATTTATGGGAATCAACTGTAAAAAAATTGGGTTTAAGAAATTGCTGCAGTGAAGCAAAATAAGCTTTGTCTGCAAATACTGATGGTGTCACCAACAGCCCGCTGACAACTACTGACAATTTTTTCTTGCCCTGCTTGAATTTTGATTTGCTGAATAGATAAAGCTCCCCAATGTATTGACAGAGAATATTTAGACAGCTCTTAAATAAAACCAGCTCTTTCCAGTGAAATCTTTGCAATTTCCATGCTTTATTTTAAAAAAAGATTCTTCTTTTTAGCTTATTACTGGTTCCTTAGTGTATTTCTAAAGACAATTTTATTAGGGTTATTATTAATATTATTATTACTACTATTAACTATAAATTGAGATCTTTTCCCATGTTTTTAACACACAGGGTCTGTAGAGGCACTGATTGTTGTTTGTTTAAAAAAAAACAAAATAAAAACCACCCAACCCTCAATGTCTTGCTGGTGATAAGCAGCGTGCAAAGTATGAATGGCTCTTGACACAAGCACCTTTGATACAGAACTGGGGAGGGATGCAGTTTAACAAGTTTTAATTTCTGGTGCAGCTGGAAGACAATAAAGAGAAAGCATGAGAACAAATTAAACAGTATATAGGTCAATCATTCTATTAGCAGTCTTCAGGGAACACACATCTAATTTACATAATTGTATTTCTGCTGCAACCAGACAGACTGCTGTGCTAATACGTGTTCTTGGCGAGTCTACAAAAACACTGAGGATGGCCTTTCCTACCTTAAAGCATGGATAACCAGCATTACGGGAGCAAATGCATTATTAATTTTATCTAATCAGCAATTCAAGGTTAGCTTGACCCAATCTACAAAGGGCCCAGCAGCTCTACAGGTAGTGGTCTTTTGAATATTTTGCCTTAAAGCAAAGATTAAGTTCTTCTGTTTCTCACACTTATATGCAAACAAACCGAATTTCCAACTTTTTGGTTTAAGTCTGGGAGAAGATGCTAGCTCTTTGTTGTCTCCTCTGATAAATTTAAGCATCCTGCAACTGGGACACTTGGTTGGCATTTCCCTGTTTGTGATGCTTTCAATTTCTCATAGAAGATGCTCCAAGAGGGATCATTACAAGTTTGCTCAGTGATCAAATTTCAGTCACGTGGGTTTGCTCAGTGATCGTTTATGGCATGAACTGAGTGTGAATAATGAATTCTTCAGTATTTGATGTTCAGCTCCAGGTGTCTTTCCCTGTCAAGGCTGAGCTTACACTCTGCAGCATTTGGCAAACCGGTCATTTCATTTTTTGAAAGTTAAGAGTTCTGTGGTAATACAAGTTTATGAATTGGGCAGATTTAAAGCTGTGCATTGAGTAGTAAATCTCTTTTGGGTCCCTTTTTAAAGAACTGAAAGGGAACCTGCTGTTTCTCCATGAGGAATCCCATCCAAGGGCTAAATGAGGACAGACACTCATTATTGAAACCCCTTCCCTCGAAGATAGAAATAACCCTTCTGTTTCTTTGAAGTTTCCAAAAGCTGCTGTTTTAAAAAAAAAAAATTGGCCCAAGCTACCCAAATAGTACAACTGGTGAATTTTATAATTGCATTTCCTCAGAACATTTTCCATGTAGAACAAAACTGGTCTTTTAGACTATCAAATAAATGAAAATCCTAATTACCAGCAAAATAGCCTGGAGCAGAAACACTGGGCAATAGGGTTTATTTTTTAATGTATCACTCTGAAAAAAACCTGCTGGTTATACTGTAGAATCTTTGTCCCAATATTTCATCATTGCATATTTGAAACCAATTCCAGAAGCTTTTATTTTAAAGAAAAACGTAAATGTACAAAGGGTTCTGGAAAAAAAAAAAAAAACAAATCAAAAAGCCCACCCCACCACCCTGTTCTCCAGAGTTCACTTAAATATTATTATTAGTGAGCAATTTGGTGGTGCTCCCCTTTTTAACTGCAACTTCTGGTAAATATAATAAATTATTTCCAATTAAGGGCTAGCAGAACTCATGACAAGTGACATCTCTATCAATTTATTGAAACAAAATCTCTCTGCACTGGAATAAACAGGGTAGAATGTTAAAATATTGTGCCAGGAGTGCGTGCTTAATTAAACTTACATTAGCTAGGTAATTCTTTATAATTTAATAGTATGATTTTTCTTTTTTAAGTAGATGTCAATTTTGCACTTGTAGGAAGAACAGACTTTCAGCAGATTCCAGTATTTCAAATCTGGCTCATTTTAACAGCTGAATGAGTTGGAGTCTTTATTGGGTTTTTCATTATTATTCACTCATTATTAGTGTGTAATGAGAAAATTGGTCTAAAACAAATCTTTGCTGTTTGTTATATTATGTAATAGGCAACCAAATGACATTGAATTGGAATTCAGTGGGATTTAAGCCTTTGTGGTTGATGAGTAACACTAAACATCTGGATTCGCAAATCGTTTTTATTTGTTGGAAAGCAAAAATAAATCTTGCACAGATGATGATCAGCATCTTGAGCGCTCTGCAGAATGAAGCATTGTTGCAGGGATCTGTTCTCTGAGAAGTAATGAGTCAGTCCAAACCCAACAGAAATAGGAAAGCTGAGTTGAGTCATGATGCTTTAAAAGGCAGAATTTTCCTCAGATTAACAATAACTGACTTTAAATGCAGATTTCTTGCTTCTCACGTTGGGAAGGTTATTGTTAATAAAAATAGACTGCAGAGATAACAAGCACTGATTATGATTTATCTCTTCACCTAATCAAATTCTAAAGGAAGTCTGGTGTAATTTGTGTGGTATCATCTTAGGAAGATTACTTTTGGACTGCTTTTCTTGATGAAGTGATGTTAAATATTGTAACTGATTGTACGAATTGGTTTGCATACAGTCTTTCCTCTAAAAGAACACTTAATCAAAAAAAGAAGTTGATAGTATGTAATTTTCTTAATGTATGCATAACTATATTTTATAGGAGCTTTTTCTGAAGTGACATTTCTTTTGGAAAAGGCATCACACTGATTTTTCTAAAATCTGTGGCTGTTTTAGAGAAAGTGAAATGTATAGTGCATCTGACAGGTTGGAGGCGGGAGTTTTTATTCTTTTCTTGACCAACAAATTGTGGTAATGCTGCAGATATCACTTGTGCCTTTCTATACCCAGGCAAGAAGGAATTGCAACTTTCTCACTGGGAAAATGAGACCACTGAAAAAATGGTGACAGGAATTTAAATGGAGACAGGTTTTTGGGGGTTTTTTTGAGTATAGAGTTCTAAACATGTAAATCCCAACATATTTTTCAGTTAGTTCTGGGGATGACTTAGCACTGTCAGTTTATCCCTTGCCAGTGAGAAATTCAGCAATATGGCTTTTGCCAATGTGCCTTTGGACTTGTTGCCACTCCAGACTTGGCAGTGTTTGGAATTCCTGTGCTCAGCCTGGGGCAGTCAGCTCAGGGACGTAGCACAGAGCAGCCAGCATGGCAGAACTCAGCATTTCACACACAGATGGGGATTTGTAGTCAAGATACCATTACAACACCCATACATATTCATATAGATACATGGCATTACTACTTTTGGTGAATAGGGGTACCTTGGATTCCAGTTAATACTTTTTTCCCTATGATATGTGAATAAAATAGGGAAATTGTTACAAATAAAAATGAATCATAATTAATTTACACCAGTAGCAGTAAAAAGATTTAATTACTGTTTTTCCTGCTCACGTGTTTAAAATCAGAGCATTTTCTTCAGTTCTAGAACTATGAAACACTTATTTTACTGTGCAGTTGTGGTGAGCAAGGATAGTGTAAAATTAAATGCAACGCCATTTATAAAGCTTTTCCTTAGGCATCTAATGAAAGTTCATAGACAAGCCCAAAAGATACATGATATATGTCAAAGAAGTGAAGTATTTGATGTGAATGAAATATAGATATGAAAGTTACTCCATGCAGCCCAGCTTCTGTAAGTCTGCATCTCGGAGATCCACGCTGAGACATTTGTGAGGAAACATATGAACTGCAACCTCCCTGTGAATTTATGCACAGTGGGAAATGTCACATATGGAGCTCTTGGGATGGGATGCAGGTTATGATAATCACTGCAGTTGTATCAAAGAGAAATTGGGAATCTGGCATGCTCTGAAGAACTTCTATAAAACAGGGGCCACGCTCCTTCCTTGGTGCCATGTGCAATCTTGCCATCATTTCTGGAAGTGGATTTCCTCTGGGTCCCCATTTTCTCCCCCGTAGTGGTAGTTCTCAATCTTTACCATATTTTTCCAAACTATCAAAAGTGCTTGTGGCAATGGCACAGCTCTTTTCCTTTTTACTTATGATTTCTGCTTTTGAAAGATGTAAGAGTGTTACAGTGCAATATAGATTGAGATTTATTGAAGGTCAGAGCTGTTGTTTTGTGGCTTTCATCCCTGGTAATAATCCTAGTCAGTACTGTGACAACATTTGATGTGTTAGGAAAATTGGTTATTGCAGAGAAATGCATTTCCTAGCATGTTGATGTTTTCCAGGAGCAGCCTGAAGCTGCCATTCCAGGTTTCAGCCACAATTCCTGTTAGTTGCAGAAGTTCTTCTTGAATCTACTATTAAATCCCAGCTAGCTGAAAGCAAGCTCAAGCTCACAGGCGCTGGCAATCTTCTACCTCTATTCACTGAAGTACCTGTGACCAATTTCTCCAGTGCAGCAGGCAGGATCTCCCCTGTTTAGATTTGAGGATGTGTGTTTAAGCAATGACTGCCTTAGTTTCCTGTGGAATGCTCATAAGGAATAATTTGATCATGGGAGGGGAAAAAAAAAGGCAGTGAATGACAAGGGAAGGAGAGAGATCACAATGGACAGAAAGGGAACCAAAGGTAAAAAAGGAAAAATAGCCAGTAATCAATCTGACAGATTAGCTCAAAATTGCCAGGGGAAAACATGGGTCATCACAGAGATGAGAGCAACAGGCCCTTTCTGACTCAAAACTGAAGTGGAAATACAGACTGCCTCTAGCTTTAGGCCCACTCTTAGTATGCCTTCATGCTCAGCTTTCTGCTTTTTGTTCTTCGTGACCTTCTGTGTCAGGTTCCCCACTAGAAGACAATGTGACTCCCAAATTTCGGTGTCTTTATGATATGCTGTAAAACCTGCAGGCCTGCACTTTAGGTACCAGCAAAATACAAATGGAATAGCAGGAAGGGTACCTGTGAGCTTGGACAGCACTTTTACCACTCTACATTGTTCTGGGGAGTGAATTATCACTCCTGGTCCTTGTATCCATCACTGACCTGGACTGAGGCAGCAAGATTTGGGGTTTTGGTGATTTGCTTTTTAACTGAGCCATGTATGTCTAATAGCACATGGGGTATATTTTTCTCCCACTACTACAAAAGGCTTTTTCCATTAATGTTGATGAACCACATGCACCTATCTGGAGAAAAGACCTCTAATTAATTTCATAATCTTTCTTTTACCAGACCAAACAGAACTTCCTCTAAGAAATGGGGGAGGACATTTTGTTTTGCAAACTGAGTAATAATTCCTCTGTTAATCCATAACGACTTGTGCTGGTTTGGGCTGAGACTGAAGCTGGTGTAGGGCTGTGGTTTGGATTTGTGCTGGAAATCGGGTAGAACAGGGATGCTTTGGTGGTTATACTTGTATTGAGATGTGTCTATACATAAAGAAGATAGAGCTTGTCTCAAAAGCAAGATGATTCTAGCCAGGAAATCTCCTTGATGTCATGTTTGATCTTCCAAGGCTTAGGTTCCCCCTCCCCAGTATGTTAAGAAATAGTGTGAGAATTTGCACTGCTCCTGGGATTCACCTTTAATGTGATTTTTACAGTTGAGATGGAAAGAAGGACAAGCTTGTTCCCTTTCTGACATTTTCATGGGGTGTAGTGTTTCATTAAGCATTGCATGAAGATTTGTTCCTTTCTTGTTTTGAACATTTTGAATCCTTTACAACGTTTTGGTTTTCCCACGAGTAAGTTTTTCTCATGAATGGATTCAGAAAAGAGCCCCTAAGGAGACCTTGTACCATCCTCATCTTGCTGTTCAGCAGGAACTGGCTTCTTATGAAAATGCAAATGGGATTAAAGCAGAACGCTCCAAGAAAAACATCAGCCTCCTCACTCAATTTAAATTATTTTGTCCTAATTCTCGGCTGAATGTTTACAGCTGTAGGAACAAGATCTCTCCCTGTCTCAAAATCCATCTGGTGACAAATCACCTAAAACACAACACAAACTGCCAGGCATATGGAGGAGAGAGCAGACTGGGCAAATCTTCTGACAAAGACTCCTTCCTTCTGAGAGCAGCCAGGATGCAGTGCAGAGGAGGAGAAGTGCAGGGAAGAGCTTTGTGAAGCACAAATGCTGGTTGAGAACAAGTGGCTGTGAAATGGCCACTGCCAGCATGGTCTGGGTGGAAATAGGGGGGCAAAAACCCTCCTGAAGTTATAGGAAGCTGAATTTAAGAAAGGGATCCTGCAGTTCTTTTAAGGATGAACTTGGTGAATAGGCAGTTTTTTACCTGTGGAATTTTGGAGAGGTGCTTCCACTCTTACAGATGCAGGAATAATGTATTTAACAAGAAAAGGGTAAAAATGCTTTATTGTTTTAATCAAATTGTGTAATTTATTAGTTATTTTTTATTATAAAGAAGATAAAGAGGAAATGAAAATTATGAAGGTTACAAATCCAAGCATAATGACCCTCCCCCATTGATGTTTCTGCCTTTGATTGCTGATCAAGATACTGTCATGTTTTAATTAGAAGAATAGTTGGTACTATTTCAGTGTAAGGATTGATTAAACATCAGAATTGCCATCTTAAACTCAGTCTTTCAAAATATTTCTTTTTTTTTTTCCTAATTTGAGAATTACTTTTGTAGTGCAACAGCTTCAAAATAATTTTTAAAAAGAGTTATTCAATCTGAGGTAGTACCATTTTTCTCACATCTGTATATGATTGAACAGAGATCACAGAAACCCTGGAAGATTGTAAAATGCATTGTCAGCTTTTATTTTATTTTTTAATATTAAAGGGTTTCTCAGTTTCTCTGGTGCCTTCATTAAGCATTATTTGATCAGTGGCTTCCCTTGATTTTGGGGTTAATTATGTCTTTTGATATAAATATCTGTTAGAAATAGGTAAGATTCATAGGATGGTCATGAAAATGGAAAGTAAATTCTTCCATGGGGAGAAATTAGGGAAGTGCTATAAAGAGACAAGCAAAAGAAACTTAAAATATTTTCTGTTGTACATTCTAAATATTAGGAAAAGGATCATTAAAGTAACTAAAAATCAAAATTAAATTTTCAAGAACTTATTTAAAGGCTCTGCACAGTTTTTACAAATCAGAAGGGATGGTACATGCACTTAATAGCATCAGAACACCTGTAAAGTCTCATTCCTTCAGTATCTAATTAGAGTTTCTTTCTCCATGACTTTGATACAGAACACTTTATTTGAAGTCACTTCATTAATTTTAAGTAGTCCATGTCTGAAAATATTCCAGCCTTGAACATAGGACTTTTGAGAGTTAAAACCAACTGCTGCAAAAGCTATTATCTCCCAGATAAAATAGCAGATGCTGGCTTACAAGATTTTCAGCTTGGATGTGTTCTGAGGGGGTTTGGTTTTCTCCCAAGGATCTGGGTATTGTAATTTTCACAGAGGAGAAAACTTTTACATCAGTGGGAAAGAATAAACTATGTCTGGTCATGTTCTTGGACTGCTAGATGATGCTGGAAAGAAAATAAATCAGTGTATGGAGGTAAGGGTGGGTGGTCAGGGGGAATAGTCTGGCAGCTCATCATGTGAGTTTTGGGACATGGATATCTCAGGTTTTAAGAGAAAGTGATGGCAAACAACTCTGGCTGTGCTGTCATAAATGGGATTATCTGAGGGCCACGTTCTCAGCAGGATTCCTGCGTGTCTTTCCAAATATTAAGAGAGAAGGTGAAACAAGGCATAAATATTTAATGTGATTCTAAAGAGAGGATGCTACAAAGCTCTCTCTGCTGCCATCCCCAGCTGTAGGACTGATGACATAATACAGGCACCATGGCAAGTGACAATATTGCAATTACTCGTACTTAGCAGAAAAAAATGAAGATCTGACCCTTGCTGTGGTGTCACCTGAACCAGCAAATATTTACTGTGCTTTGGACAGGCAGCAAGCAGAAACACACTGCAAATTTTAATATGTTAAGGATCATTAAGTTGATTGTGTCAATTTGTTAAAGTGCCAAGTAATGATTTTACAGGTAATTAGACTTTAACAGGCAGAAACAAATTTATGTCCTGCTTGTTTTTATGATGTATGTAATGATAGATATACCATCATCCAAGCTGTTGTTTTTAGGTACACAACACTTCTTAATGTCCTCAAGCAAATGAAATATTTCATGTCAGGGACTGATCAGTGACTGTATAAAACACATTAGTAGCTTTTCTTCTTTTAGCTCCTTTTAATCGAAGCTCATTCCTCATGTCAGAAAGATGGAATGTCTCAGGTTATTCCTGCTGCATGGAGAAATGGCAGTGAACCTCTAAGGTCAGGGGAGAAGATAATAGTTCCAGGTTATTACAATTGTTTTTCTGGGGCTGATCCTCGCGCTGCCCTGGCAGATTTTGTTTGGTTATGTCTCAGTATGAATAGGGAAAAACACACCTCAGGACTGAGCTGGAAAAGGAGATTGTGGTTTAACTGTGTTTGCAGAGCAGTTTGTCTGTTTGCTGTTTGCCTTTGTGTACCAGGACCACAGAAAACCACTGGGCTGTTTTTAAAAAAAACATTTATATTGGTGAGAACTGAGGTTTTCTGCTGCTGCTCTCTCAGTTTCACCCCCCAAGTGATGACTGCAGCTTCTGAGCTCTAAAAACCAAACCAGGAGGAATCATTAACCTGCAATGAACACTGCATAAATCTGTATGTGGAGATTCCTTTGCAGGTTATCCAGGACTCAGAAACAGCAGCTCACAAAAAAAAAAAATGTAGCCTGGAAATTGGCCAGTTCTTACTCTTGTGCAGCACTTCAGTCTTGGAGGTTAATTAAGGATGGGCCCAAAAGGTTGCTTTGGTTTTCAGCTGTGTTATTTTTTTTCCTGCAGGAAGACAACACGAGGGGAGTGTACACGGTCCATACATTTTTTATTGCTTGGAGAAAATCAGGGTTTTTTGTTGTTTGTCTTTTAATAGCATCAAGCTTCCTGTCAATCAGCTCCATTGTTGGGTGCATTGATTACTAGTGAGATGTGGAGCTGCAGTCTGCAGGATGCTGCCTGTTGTCTGACACCTCAGGAATGAGATGTTTACTGCAGTGAATTCTTAGATGTAATTGCAGTGTTGCTATTCAGGATGATATGGTTAAAATTATGTCACATCATTGAAACAGCAATTTTCAGTGGTGAATGATGATTTATCTGTGGCAAAAACTAAGTAAAATTATCATCTTGGTGCCATCCCTTGACAGCTACACCCATTCTTTTTCCTTTATGAAACCCAGAGCCTGAGCCTGGAAAAAATACAGCCCAGCAGTTGATCTGGAAAAGGGAAAATAAATAAATAAATAAATAAACCAGAGGTTTTGTGTCTCAGCCCTGAAAGGATCTGCACCTTTAGAATACTTTTGCTCTCATCCTGGCACAGGATTTAGTTGAGCTCTGCCCTTCAGCTGGAATTAAATGGTAAAGCAGACCTTGTACTTTCTTGGTATGGTCAGTTTTGGAAAAGCCTCATTATTGTCCAACACAGCCATAGCACTGCTCATTTTATGGTGAAGTTGTTTTTACTGCATTTTAAATAAATCAGTGAAAAATAAAAGCAGTTTAGGTTCGTGTCAGGTTTTGTGTATCCAGTTACAAACCAGTGTGAGCTGAGCTGTGGCAGTGGTCAGGGGATGGTGTGCTTTTAATGAAAAATCCAGGAACACAGCCTGTTCCCTATTACACACTAAGCAAACATGTGCAAAATATGGGTTTCATTACTTGCTTAGGAAAATTGGGGATTTCAGCAATTTCTCTTGGAAGCTGCCCTATCCTGTGGCTTTTTCAGGAAATAAGAACAGAATTCAGATCTTCAGTTCACTCAAGCAAGGAGAGACATTGAAAATTACTGCAATAACTGAAGTTTTGTTTAAAGTTTTATTACAACAGATGATGATTTTTCATTAAACTGAAAAATAAGCAGGTCTATGATAAGCTTTCTTCAAATAGTAATTGTGGAGCTGTTTGTCTTCATTACCCTTAAGCTGGACAGACATTTTATCCACAAGAAAGGGCTTACATTCCAAATTAGGGGAAAAAAAGTGCAAAAACTAGGCAAAATTTTTACCAGGGTTCCATTATGAATAATTATCTCTGGGATCTCAGCCTACAGCTAAATTCTGCTACCAAATATTACTGAAGTCCTTTTAAGCATGTTATTTTTACTGTTTTGAGGCTGCTCAAGTGAGTCTGACTCCCAATTAAAATAATTTTACTCCACTTTTGATCATGCCTCGTCTGGATGTCACCTGATTATATCAGGAGTAGTTACGATGAGGTTCATAAGTTGTTACTTATAAATAAGTAGATTCTTGGCCAATTATGTTTCTAATTTAGACTCTCCTGTGTTCACAGCCACCAGATGCCAGTACAGCTTGTTGTGTGCCTCTGAATTAATTTATAAACATTATAATATCTGTAAGAGAAATATTCAGTGCAGGGTCCAGTGCCAATCTTCTGCTTGTAGGAGACATAAAGCCCTCACCAACCTGCTGGAAATTCAGTGCCACCCTTCCATTCACGAACAGGAAAATTGGGTGTCCATCAGAATGACAAAATATAATGTTCCAACAAATTTGCCAAGTTGGATGTCAGGATCTCACTCACCCTTTTGTTTTAATTAAGAGACAGCACAAACTTGTCACTGTTATATTCTTATCAAGGCCATTGCATCTGCAAATTGCAGTTTGAGGATATGACACTTAACATTTCATAATTCAGAAATAGTTTCAAAATCCTGAGAGAATACGATGAAATAATTTCACATTCTTGGTGGTGGGAAGAGGGAAGAAGCTTCAAAAGATGCTCACCTTGTACAAATGTCAAGATGCAGAGAGAATTGGCATTTGGGCACCAGATGCCTGCAAAAGCTACAGGCTGCTTTTCAGAGTTAATTTAGCTGAAAAAAGGAAGAAGGAAAAAAAAAAGAAAAAGAGAAGGAAAAAGGCTGCTGCCTTTGGTCCCAGTGCAGTCAGACACTGAAATGCAAGGAGGCAGTGCTATCCTGCTTTAATTTATGGCTCTGAAGTTGTAATTGCCTCGTGAGTGTGTGTTTAGCATTTTGCTACAATACAGGGCTCCAGTGTCCTCCCTTGCATCCCTGACCTTTGGGCTAACAATGAAGCATTGCTGAATCATGAACTCCCTGCCCTTATCTGGCAGGTCTGACTTATTTTCTCCTCCAATATTCTTTTCTTCTAGCTGCTACAAATTGTTGCATGTCCTGGGAATGTCTGGGTTCCTGGCATTTAGATTTTAATCAGGGCCTTTTTCCTTTTTTCTGAAAGCACCATTAAGGGAAGATATTCTTCTCCCTCTGCTACTGCTGCCCTGTGTAAGTGTTTTTTGTTTACTGATTGGGGGGGAAAGGTGATCTGTGTTTTTATTTGAGCTGACACTTCAGTGTGTGCTCCTGCTCAGGCACCTGTACCACCACATCCTCCCTGACAGGCTGCTGCTCCTGGGCATGAAGTTTCATTTGTAAATTGGTGCACACAGGGGCTTGCAATTCCCTCCTGGTTTGGGAAGATCATAGAATAGAGAGATACATTTAAATGATTTCAAATAGAATTTTTGGTGCTTTATTTCTTGTAGCATTTTAAGAGATTTTCCTCACTAATCTTATTCTTTATAGTGCCCATGGAGCAAGGCCTTTCTCGAGCACAGTGCAATCAAAACACTGTGTGCTGAAGGATTTATGATGATACAAAACTTTGATTTACTGAGTAGATCATCTATTTATTATAACCTTTACATTTAAGAATTCTATGGTTCAGAACAATCCAAATTTTGAAAATGTAAATTTTGAGAAATCCTCTCTTATTTACTCGTATTTTTCCTATTATTCTGCTCAAGTTCAGTCTTTGCTTGCTATTTTTGATAGTAAAAATATTTGGTGAAAAAGATAGTCTGAAAGTACACAAAAGATGGCACAAGAAACTTCCACATCCAGCAGAAATGGCTGCAAACGTGGTTCACATTGGGCTTTTATGTCTACTTTAGGAAGATTGGGGATTTTTTGGGTTTGTTTTCTTTTTCTTTAAGCTTATTCTGTGCAGTTGCAGACAAGGACCAGGGGATGATCCAAGATCCAGTGCTTTGCTGCAGATTCCTGCCTTTCCCCCTTCTCTTCATTCAGAGCTTCCACAGCCTTTACCTTTAACTCCCAGCCAAAACTGAGCTTTTTGTTTCCTCAAAGCCCAGCATTAAAATCTGCAGCTGTTTCTCTTTGCTGAATCTCCCAGAAAGGGTTGTTTGTAGGATTATGGTCCCTGTGCTGTGCTTCAAGCATTGATCACTGGTTCCCTATAAAGGGAAAAGAGGGATGAGGCAGGGAACCCCTAGAAAGGATTGCTGTTGTGTGCTCCAATTAGTGCTGAAAGGTGGGAAGGAAAAGGTAGAGCTGGAACCAAAGAACAACATCTAGAACTCCGGGAGGTTGTTTTGGATTTCAATTTGTGAGTTTTTAAATTTTTTTTTGATTTTGTGGTTGTTATGCAATCAACAGAGACACTCAAAAGTTCAATGATTTTTAATGGTGTACAGTTCTCAGTGCCTGTGCAGAGAATCACTGTGTATTCACAGAGAAACCATAATAGCTCAGAAAGCAGGATAATGGTTTCTCCATAGTGCTTCCCAAGGATAACGGATTTCAGACTTACAAATTAGAAATTATCTTCTGGAGTGCCTGCTGAATATGAACTAAACTGGTCTTAAACATTTCATATCACTAAAATCGCCATGATTACAGCTCTCACCAACTGACTGCATGCCTGGCAAATTAGTTATTTGTGACATTGGACTAAAATTAGCATCAAATCCTGACACATTCAGTCTAAAGGGAAAGCTGCTTCTCAGGAAGGTTCTCACATGCCAACTGCATTTCATCTGCAAGTTCTGCACGCAATGTTTAAGGCTTGATCTGTTGTGCAGTGCAGCTTCAATAACTTGTGTTCACCGTGGAGCTGATCTGGATTTACCAGAGGTAAAATCTGGTAAATCTGGTAGGTCCCACAGAGCTCCTGCTGCTTGTCATGGTCCCAACACCGCTGACTTTGCATCACTTGTGCAATTGTGAGATTTTAGTTATTTTAAAGATTTTTTTTAAATCTCAGGGTGCTAAAAGAGAAAGCAGGGAAATCCAGTCCATTATACAATATTGCAAGATGATTTGATGTGATAAAGGAAAGCAGGAAAGGAGTTGTTGGCAGGGAGATTTTCTGCTTAGGCACAGGAATGGGGCTAGGTATTTGAGATTAAGATAATTCAAGATTATTGAAATTATAGTATTAATTTCCTGCTCTTAAAGTTCTCTGAGATTCTTGCCACAGAGCCCTCTAGCAGAAATTGTCTGGAATAAGTCATTCTCTGTTTATCACTTGTTAACAAAATATGCATTTAAATAATTAGAGAACACAGTCTCAAAGGAAAATTAGATAGACACCAGATATCAGTTAAATTTGTTGGAGGGAAAAGCAAGATGATACATCCAGAGGCTATGGCAAGTATTTTATTCTCTGGATATTCCTACTGCTAGAATTTCAGAGAACTTAAGAGCTTTGTTATCAGAAGAGGATGTGATGAACTGAAGAGCTGACACACGTGGTAAATGTTACATCAGAGAGCTTTCCACACTGGAATAAAGCTGGATTCCCATTTTTTTATTGTCACTGAAACCATATGTAAATCTGTACATGGGAGCAAGAGATATACTGTCCCCTTTTAACATGGCTGTGCTCTCCAAGTGAGAGTGAGTTATGGTGGAACCAGGGGATTTCAACTAAAAGCATGAAGTCACTGTGTAAGCTAAAGCACATTAAAGTTCTTCATGGTGTGAGGGCAAGCAGTAATCCCCAAAGAGTGCTTCCACAGAACTGCAACATCCATTACTTTACAGCAGTCTCACTTCCATAAAATCAGATTCATAAAGTGAAATGTCATTTCTTTAGGTAATTCTTTTAAAATATAATTTAAAAGACTCAACTCTTAACAAGTCATGCTTTTGGCATAATTAGCAAGTAACCTTATTTAGCACCTGACTATTGCAGACCTGCTGCATTAAATCTAGGTTGATATGTGATTTTCTGGCACCAAAAGTGGAAATGTAGGGGTTGCATAGCCATCAAATGTAGGGGCTGAGGGAAATCTCATCAATCTCTAATGCCTGAACTCTTAGAGTCCAATGGAAACCTCAATATTTTTCCCAGCCTCTTTGCAAAACTCCTCACAGGTTATGCCACAGCCAACCTGCAGATCCTTTAGAAAAGAGAGAGCTGGAAATGAAAAGCATCTCAGAGTGATTGGGTGGATACATTTCTGGAGGGAGTCTTTGTTCTCATGCTTAAAAACAATTGTTCTTTTTCATCTGGGTCATATATTAACCAAAGCACGGTGAAACTATTAAATCAGGCATTTACTAAAAGGCCCTCAGAATTAGTTTAAAAATTGAGTAATTAGACCCATGCTGCTCTGGCATTACTTTTGTGATATTGCTTCCCACTAAGCCCAGTTTCACTGCAGCACTTTCATTAGCTGCTCCATGGAAATTAGCTGGGAAAGAATGCCGTATGTTTTCAATTATATTTTAATAGTAAGGAACAAGTTATTTTCTCCCAGACTCCACGAGTTAGCAGTAGAATGTGTAGCATGCATAAAATCAGCTTTGCAATCATTTTCATCTGCAGAAGATTGGTTTGCAATAATTTATCTTTGTGAAGGGCCTATAATCAACTGGAATTTAGATTTACATGAGATTGGAGTTATTTTAAAAATACCTGTAATACAAAGTAAGGCCTAGCACCTTTTGATGAGCACTATTAGCTGGATTCTGTGACTTGAATGGAAGGTGCAAAAAGAGTCTAATGAGAAAGGTACTATAAAACCAAATTAACAGATGTTAATGACTGACAGAAGCTAAGAGAGCTTCCATCTCAGATCCGTTTACTTTGGTACCACATGAAGTATTGAAAAATGTAGCAGTTAAATTGTGTTAATGTTCAAATTTAAAAAGAATAAAGGTAGTAAAAAAGCCTAAGGAAAAATAACTAAATACCAGAAATACTTGTGAGTATACAGCTGTCTAAGGGGGGTTAAATAAAGAAAATGAAATTATACTGCAGGTCAGGAATAGTGATTATTTTCTCTGAATTTCCTTTATTTATATGCACTAAGTAACTGTTTTGTGGATTTTCTTGATTAGGTTGTGGATTTTTCCATTTCTACTGGGATTTACTCTCAGTGAACATACAGAACTTTGAACCATTGCTCCATTCCTTTTCCATACCCACAGTCTGTTTGCAGTACAGGAGCTGGATGAGGTTTGGAGTCAGCCTACAACTGGCAAACAGTTCTCATCCAGCCTATACTGGCATTAATTTTGATAGATCTCTAACACTTCCCAGTGAGCTCATGAAATTTACTGTCAGCACTGGAGTGCACAACATCCCTACAAGGAGGAGGTGGCAGCTGAGCCTGTGGAATTTGGTAGCATTGCATGCACAGGTTCCCATCCTGCAGCTGCACCAGCTTTCACATGGTCACGTTTTTATTGCTGACACAACAAACGCAAGGAAAAGTGAAGCTTTCAAATTTACATGTTGCTTTTAACACAGCACTCTCCCTCTAAAATCACTGGATTATTTTCTATCTTTACAGACAGCACAAATGCAATTGGGAATCAGAAAGAGTTCCCTGGATAACTGAGGGGAACCACCTTTGTGCTACCTCATTTCCCATCATTATCACCTCTTGTTTCCCTATTCCTCTACATTAGCAGTTCCTGTAATCCTTTCCAGCAGGCAGCTTCAAAAGATTAGAAACGTTTTTTTCACTCTAAAGTAGTCAAATGGAAATATTGCCTTTTCAAATGAATTCTGCATTCTCTGTCCAGGAACTGTTTTGTACCACTTGAATTAATGGTGGAGAGTGGTTACTGTGATTATCCCACAGCTAACAAAAGGGGAAAAAAAACGAGAGAGAAAATTGCAGCACTCAGGAGGAATCACTGGAATATTTAGGGACATGCAGCCACCTTTTACTTCACTGTAGCCCTTGTGTCAAAACATGAGGGGATAATAAAATGCCAGCATTTAAGTGAAGTTGACAGATTCCAAATTTTGGTGGAACTCACACATTGGCCTGGGACAAAGGGCATCACCCCAGGGCTTGTGAGGGAACAGCATCCCCAGCAAAATTCTGTGGGAATGGCAGAGTTTAACAGCTGCAGCATCAGAAAAGACAAAGAAGATATTTTTTGTAACCTGAAGAAATATTAAATGTCAAAAAAGAAGTATTAGATTGGTCATTCACTGGAGATAGGAATCTGGTTGTTTCAAGAGGAAGGTAGGAAGGCTCAAAATAGAATATGGGCAAAATATTCTGATTTCATGACAAAAAGAAATAAATCCAAGTACTACAGAGCTTTAAAACTGAAGAGACTGACAAATAACATTTCACTTTTGAATTCTTTTTGATAACTTCAGTGGTTTGGGAGTTACCTGGGAAGGTCTTACAGCTCCCAAATATTCTCACTTTCACTTTGAGAGACATGTTGGAGTAATGCCCAGCTATCTTAGATTAAGAAAAAAATTTTAAAAGCTGTTTTTTACACTGGCAAAATTAAAATATAGATGTTCATTTGTGGGTGTGCATGCTTAAACAGACACATCATAATTAAAAATAATGTCTTATCATTTCTCTTCTACAGTGGCTCTTGCTACTGGACAAATTATTTGTTTACTGTAGAACTGTATTTTGAAAAACTACTCGTGATTATTATGAATGTGCTTGCTGTATATTTGCCTCTCTTATATGGTTTTATCAGAGAAACAAAGGCACATTTGGGTTTTTCCTGCTACCCCATGAGATTCTGCTCCTGGATTTGTGGGCTTCTGGGAGTCCATCACCCCACAGTGGCACAAAAATAGCATTGAGCTCTCATAAGAACAGCTTTTATAACCTATTCCACCTCTACTTTTAAATTAATTTGTAAAATAAACAGATAGTGAATAGTTTAATTCTCTCATCATACAGTAACGTCCTTAGAGGAAATGTCATTCCCTAAAGTTACCCAAAGTGCCTACCTGCAAAAAGGGATGTGCTGAAATTTTAGGGATGGAAAAAGATGATTACTGATAATAGCCTTGTCTGGTTGCCTGTCAACACACAAGTATTTCATGAGAAACCTGCCAGGGTTTTGTTACATCTCACTGTAAATAACTCAATGAATCATTTTCCCTCATGGATTGCTAAGGAAGAATTCCACCCTACAGGGAGTTGAATATATTATTTTGTTTAATGTCATTCAATTCATGCACTACAGGCTGTAAATATGTCCCAGCTTGGAAAGTCCTTAAAACACCTTCACTGTTGCCATTCCACTCTTTATCCATTGTCATCTGAGCGTTTTGGAGGGGTTCAGTATTTTCATTTGCAATGATCTTTCCTGCTCTCACTGTTTTGTTGGGTTTTTTTTTCCAGTTCTTCCAAGTGTAGAGCTTGGAGTTTTTCTTTAATTTGTATAATTCTTAGTTGATTAAATACATTATACACATTTCCTTTAAAAGTATTGAAAAAAAAATCCACCATAACCATTCTCTGTAAGTACTGATTTAATGATTAATTCTCTCAGTTAATCAGAATAGAAGTGTAGATTTGTATTAATTTTCATGTATATATGGGAAAATGGGGGTGCTTGGAAGAAATTTGAATAATGAATGAAATATCATTGATTTGGCCCCTTCTAAGGGACACACCTTTCTTTTCATGTTTTTATCACATGGTAATGAACAATGCTTAGAGCTCAGCCCTGCTAATAGAAGGAATTTGGGGAAAGTTTTAGTGAAACTGAATTTCTTCAAGACCATGGCATTAAAGTCTGTTTCTCTAACTGTGCTAGAATCTGTTTGCAGACAATGGAAATGGAACTGCAGCACAAGGGCAAACCTGAAACTTTGGTGTGTGCATCAGCTTTACTGCATGAACCATCCGAGAACAATAGCAATGATGGGTCAGGTTTAGATTTTATATCCTGAAAGACATCATAATGCTCTTTTAGGATCATTTTGTGGCACTGTGAAAGTGTCTTGCCTTTAGGGATTTTTGTTTATGTTTGTGAGCATGTGTATCATATCTAAATTTGTGTATAGAGGCATAATTCAACAAAGACTTTTATTTTAAATTTGAACAGTTCTGCAGTCATCACTTCCTGTGGAAGTGAATTGTGAACTGTAAGTCTGACAGCAAGACTTCTTTCTTTCATGATTGCAACGAATATTTGCAGGTAATTCTGAGTGAGTGAGATCTGGGGCTGTTTGAAACTTTGGAGATATTGCTTTTTAAGAACTCCTGAACTAAATACTGTTCGAGAGAGCACTGCTTGTGTGCCTTGCCTTGCTGAGCCCGCCAGGTATTTCAGTGCCTGTTCAGAGCAGGTTGTGCTGCAGTGTTCTTTACAGTGAAGCATTAGCAGATTTTGCTCTGAGTGACAGAAACAATGGATGGGCTCTGTTCCCATTCCCACCGGCCTCCAGGACACAGGGGAGAGCACAGAGGTGCCCTGCAGTTATTGGATCCCTCTGCAGCTTTCTGATAGATGCCCTGACAAACACTGGGGAGCTCTGAAAGCTCATTTTATCTCCGCTTACATCTCGCCCCGATCCACCTAGGCAGCACTTATTTAATTCAAGAGCCAATTTTTCCTTGATTTTGGGAAAAGCTGCGTGCTCTTTAGCTGATTCTGGGACGGATGGTGACAGAGCTTTGCTTTTGCTCCAGTCCCACCAAATCCATCAGTTCCTTCCCAATCGCTGCGAGCCCAAATGAAGAACAGCAAATTGCTTTTGTTTCTCTCACTGTTCCTTGGTATTGAAACAGGAATGATTTA
Organism: Motacilla alba alba; assembly: GCF_015832195.1. NCBI lineage: Eukaryota > Metazoa > Chordata > Aves > Passeriformes > Motacillidae > Motacilla > Motacilla alba. The sequence goes on from NC_052045.1 coordinate 3,622,607, forward strand.
TGAACTGCAGGGTGGAACACTGTGGAGCAAATACCTGCAGGGAAGTCCTTTGGATGCTGCTGCTGTTGTTCCTCTGGCCTGGGCCAAGGCAAAGCTGGTGCTGCCCCATCCTGCTCAAGCTTAACTCTGGCTGAACCAAACTAACAGTGCTATTGCCCTTTTATAATTATTATCCCTGCATTAAATGCTATAAATAAATAACAAACTGATTAATCAGGAGACTTGAAAGTGAAGGCTTTTTGATTCAATAGAATTGCAGTGTAAATATTAGACCAAAGAACATGAAAATTAATATTTGATGGAAGACAATAAAATACACCTTTCTCTCCAACTTTTAATGAATTGAACAAAGACAGCAATTGCAATAAGAAGAACAAAGCAGAAAGGATCCTGGTATCAGAGAAAATATCTGAAGTCTCAGGAAAAACAAAAGCTGTCATTTTATCACAGTTGCCATCTTTTTATCAAATGTTTCAGTATTTTAGCTTATGCCACCATCTACTGGTCACCAGCTCAAAGTGTTCAGCTCATTCTCCAGAGCATTCCCTGAGGTTTTCACATAGATGTCTGCTCTTGACCTGAGCTTTAGGAATAGATTTTTAAATGCCTTTTTGCATTGGCATAAAACTGAAAATTGGATAGAGTGGTAAAAATTGCTTTTTGATTAGACACATGCTTTTGAAAACTTGAGCAACTCATATTTCTGTGTGCAGTGTGGGAGCTGGTGAGAGTCACCTGTTGCTAGAAACTTTGGTGGAAATGTTAAATTTTAATTAATGTCTTGCATGTGCATTGAAGGTTCCCATGGCACTTGCTTCGTTTATAATTCATAGGATTTTTATCCTTTGGCATGATTTAATGCATTGCACGTGCCACATCTAAAGAACGGGGTTCTGGTGTTAACAATCTATTCTACCCTCACCTTCTGCTTTTTCAATAAGCTGAAACAGAGAAATGCCAAAACATAGATCTTAAAATGTCAGGCCTTTAGATAAATTTCTGCAGAATTTACAATCCTTTACTGTGAATTTGGGGTCTTGGCAAGCGTTTTCACTCACTGCAAGTGAGAAATTGGATGATACAGCACCGAGTTCTGCATGGCTGGGGAGGGAATCAGGTAATTCTGGTGATGTATGGATGTATTTCGTGTAAGCCATGAAGTTTACATACACACACCAAACAAATAGAAGAGATGTGATGTCACTTCATCCTTTTGACTGGGGACCTAGAGATTCTTCCTCAGCTCTGGCTGTTACTGACTTTCCTTTTCCTCCCTATCCCAGAGACAAACCTTCCTTTCCAGCAGGAGAAGCAGGAGCAGGTCATCAGCCTTCTGGAAAATCTCCAGCAAAGCAGTTTGGCACTTTTGAAAGTAAGCCAGAATGAGGCAGGAATTGTGGCAGGAATCTCCCTCCTGCCCTACCTTTGGTGGCTTCAGCGTGATCAAAGGATGTTCTTTGCCCCAGCACCAGTCCTGGGTGCTGTTTCTGTGCACAGGCTGGGACATTTGTCCTGAAGGCCCCGAGTTTCAGCACTGGGCTTGACCTTGAGTTCCTTTCACCTGGGAGGATGTGAAACACTTCACAGCCCTCACTGAGTTCAAGAGTGGGTTAAATCTCCACTACTGACAAAACCACTTTCACTTCAGAAGACCCCCGTGAACTTAAGCCAGTAACTCATAGATGGAAATGGAAGCCTTTATTACAGACTTTAATTTCCATGCAGCCATAACCACAAATGAGTGTGTCAGAGTCCATCCCTGACTACGCCTGAGTGGCTCATGCACCTCCCATCCCCTGGCCTGTGCCCTGGCAATTTCTGAGGTGACAGCAGCACCCGAGCCTGCTCTCACCGTGGCCACGCTCCCCATCACAGTTTCTATAGTGATAACTTCGGGGCTTCGTGGTAATGGACACAGCCAATTAATTTCCTGTCTGTCCTTTTTGCCTTGCTTAGCTTTACTAATGCCGAAACTAAATGTCAAGTAGGAAAATCTGTTTTGTCCTTCTAGCTTAGAAACAGTAGATAAGGATAAAGCCTAAGCCAAGCATTGCATCTCTGGAGGTTTCACATATGACTAAAAGCATATATGCTTCCAAATTGCAATTAATTAAGCTCTATTTTTTACAGGCAGAACATAGGCAGGACTGCAGTAGTGAGCACCCTTAGGGCTGTCAGGCTGTGAATTCCACTCTAAAAATTGATCTGATGGGAAAGTGGGGTGTATTTCCTCCTGGCTCTCATTTCCAGGCTTTACCTGAGGGAGAAAATAATCTGGTGTCAGGTCTTTAAAAAGCTGCAGGATATCCCTGCAGTCACACCCCTCACTGGCAGTTTGTCCTGTGGTGAATCACAAAGGTTTGGCACCATAATGTCCTGTCCAGTAGCAGCTCTGGGATTGTACAGCAGGAAATCGAGGCAGCCTAATGCTGAGGCAGAGTTGTGGCTAAATTGTCATTCCTTGTGAAAAGTGCTCCTGCCTCCTCTCTGTCACTGCAGCGGGCTGGGGCATGCATCACTCTGACAGGTGCTCCTTACAGCAGCGTTCTGGAACTGGGGCAGCCAGGTTGATGGGCAATTTGTGCTTGGAAGGCCAGAAAGCAGGATAATGGGAAGGGAGGTGATTTTGAGTGGTTCTGTCCAAGAGTTCATTGATCTGCTGGTGTGGATTATGATACAACACTTGCACAGGCACAAAGCTGCCAGCCCCACTTACACTGGATTCTGTGAAAGAAAAACCCCGACTCATACTTAAAAATAATGTCTTGGTTTTTTTAAACTCCCTTTCTAAGAAAATTCAATACTGATTCGCTGTGGGGTTTTTTGAATCACTAGGCTAAGTCCAAGAATTTTTTTCTGAAAAACTCATCAGGATATATTAAAAAAAAAAAAAAAAGAACTTTGGTTCATTACTATGAATTTAAGCATTCATTATGGTTACAATAATAGCAGAGAGATCACAGAGTACATGGAAATGGTATTAATGACCCTTAGCAGGAAACTGCTGTAAAGTTGATCAGGACCTGTGAGTGATTTGCATATAAGTGAGGGCAGGTAGGATAGTAATTGTTCACAAGCAATTTTGGAATGAAATGAGTAATATTCACACAATTAAAGCTTTAAGTGTGCAGTTGATTAAGGAGGATCAGTTTGCAAAGCCCTCCTGTTTAAAGTGATCAGGTTTGAAGAATGAAGAATTTCATCAAATGATTCTTTGGATCATTTGGAATGGCAGCAGAGGTGGCTGGAATTTGCAGTTGAAAGCACTGAAATGCCTGAGAGGTTTAAAAGCTGATGGATACTCTCAGCCTTGCCTTGCCTGCAGGGCTGCCCTTGCTGCCTTTGTGTCCATAACACCTTCCCTTGTGTCACCTTGGCCCTAGTCCAAGGACACCTGGCTCTCCTAAAGCTTCAGGAATTGATCTCCAGCCCTCAGGAAAGACAGTCAGGGCACCCTGCAGTTAAATATGGTCTCACAAGGAGCCATCCTCACATCCTACACCAGCATCAGCTGATCCTGCCTATTCCTGGGACAGTCAGTGAAGCAGAAATTCCCTGCCCTGTCACTTCTTGCAGGCTGGGCATCAGCACAGGCAGGGTTCAACTGCTCATGAGAAACTCCTCTTGTTTCTATTTCCTCTTCCCTTCTCAGGTCCCAATATAGGCTGTGAATTAAAAATGCTACAGCTCAGAAGATGGTCTTACATGTGGACCAATGTCTTTTACTGAGAGTGATTAATATTCAGAATGATTCTTGAAGATTAAAGTAGCAAATGCTTTCTGGGTTTTTTTCTACAGCTGTTTTTTTCCTTCTTTTCTTTTCTTTCATTGGCTGCCTCTGACGTGAAGTGATGTACCAAGTTAGGCACACAACCTTGAAACACTGCTAATGAATTTCTAAATATGCTGAGAGCATGATCAGAAGTGTGCTATAAACATAAAGAAACATCCCATGGAGGTATTGTTCAGTCTTTCAAACAGCATTTTGGCTCCTGGGGAAACTCTAGACACAAGAAAAGCACAAACTGCTCAGAACCCTCAGAGAGGCTCCCAGCATGAAGAGATGGCTCAGGGGGCAGAGCCAGGATTTGTTGGGTGTGGCATTCACATTCTCTGGAAAAATTCCTTTGCCCAGGCTTTTTCTCCTGGGAAGCTGAGATGTCTCTGAGAAAAGGAAGACAATTCTTATCTCATTTGCTTCTCCTCTGTTGTGCTCATGTGGAATGTGTTTGAGGATTGTTTACCCACAGGTGATTGTTTCCTTGGATTCTGCTGTGAGTTGTTTTCACTCTTTGGCCAATCAGGGCCAAGCTGTGTCAGACTCTGGAGAGAGTAATGAGTTTCCATTATTATCTTTTGAGCCTTCTGTAAGTATCCTTTCTGTATTCTTTAGTATATAGTATAGTATTCTTTATTATAATATAGTATCATAAAGCAATAAATTAGCCTTCTGAGAACATGGAGTCAGATTCATCGTTCCTCCCTGCCACAGGGGTCCCTGCAAAGACAACAGTTGGGTTCTTGTCCTGTGCCAGCCGAGGCTCAGGTGTGCCCCAGCTCCACTGGGACCTGCAGCAGGTGGCAGGGCATTGATGGAAGTGTTCTATCCCTCTTTGGAGCCCTTTGATTCATCTTTGTCTTTGCAAATCTTCTGCAAGGATGTCTCAATTAACCCTGGGCGTGGGTTTTAAGTACATGAGAAGAAGTTGTTAGGCAATCCTAGAGCCAGGCTTTAAGGATGCTCTTTCTGTAAGAACCGAGTGCTGGAATAATTCATTGTTATCTCCATCACCTGAAAATTTTCAAAATGAAGGCATATATTTATTTAAAATGGGAGTTGCACTAATGAATCAACCTGAGAGCAAATAAAATGCTTTAGCAGACTAGGTTTAAAAGCTGTTTCACACCTCAGTTTAATTGCACTCACCTTACTGCAGGTCAAACTTAAATCTCCTTTCAGTTTTCCAGTGTTCATAAGAGTCTTTTTCATATTTACTTCATAAAATCTTAAACATTTTATGTAAAAGAAATATCCTACAAGCAGAATCACCTTTCTGCAAAAGAAAAGCTTCAGAAATTGTTATGGAGGAGTCACAGAGCATATTCTGGATAACGTAAGTGGAATGAATTAATCTCTCTCAAACTCTGGTGATCAGAAACTACTTTATTATGTCTGGGACATATAGTATGATGCATGTCAGAACAGAACATAAATTCCTTTGACATAAAATTACAGGGTTTAATGAAAATAAGCTACAGATGGATGGAACGTCTCCTGAATCCTCTGTCAACTCCACACAATTCTGAGAATACTTGGCAACAATAAATGTGGAGAAAAAGTGAAGATCTTTTACTCAATTTTACACATCATTTACTGTTCCCGCACCATTTTCCTTTAAAAAATGGACATCTTCCAATGTCACATGCAGTGGTTTGGAGGAAAAGTTAGTTTGGGAGTTGTTTGGGCTGTTCAAAGTGAGCAGCTTGGGCAATACTGGGCCCACGGAATCCACAAGCTCCCTTCTCAAAAACAGCTGCACACTTTTCTTCATGAGAATTGAAATAATTTCGTTTCACTCATTATTTATTACAAGATGCTCGTGGAAACTTTGTGTTTCATAAAGGAACTCAAAAAAAGAACTTAATTTTGTTACATAAAGAAAAATTTACCAGTGAGGGAGAGCTTGCAGAGAACCAGCAAGGCAAAATGAGTTCATGGGTCTGCTGGGAAGTAGATTTTTGTGTCTGTTAAATCTTCTTTTAATAGGACAAATCTTAAGGCTCTGTCACTCCTGTTGCAGCTATAATGTGGTAAGCACCAACCAGTTCTGAATGTGCTTGAGGTGTATTCCTAACTAGGATTCCCTGTTTATAGCGTAGCTGATAGAATAGCATTACGTGGGAAGGAAAGCCAAAATTCTGTCTTTCAGGTGTCTGCATTTCCTCAGAGCCATAAAATGGAGTGCACATAAGAATAATCTCCCATCTAATGAGCATGTTCTGGTTTCACACAGGCTGCAAGGGCTGAGGGCTCAAAGGCACAGCTTGACAAAGAACCTAAATACATTTCCTTGCTTCTAATACCAGAAATTCAGAGTATTTTAAAACTGAAATCATCTCCACTTTTAACTGCTTAGTTTCTTAAGGTAAAAATGTCAGGACATAATAAAAGGAAGGTGTTTTGGGGAAGTTCTGTTTTGATCTGGGTGCATACTGATCCCATTTATTATGTCCTAGTTTTCATAGAACTTCTTGAAGCCTTTCTGAAATGATATTTGCACTTCAACTCAGAATATTTTTATTCTTTTAAGAATTCCACTAATGCAAACTTTATATCTGTATCAGTACATCATAAATTTATTGAGCAGCCTTGTTATGAACTTGAGGTGAATCCTCTGCTATGTCTGTCTCTGTGTAGGGACGTGGGGCAATAATTAATGAAAACAAAACTGTTACTGACAGGTGGGCTTTGAGAAGCAATCTTGGCAAAAATATAGCTATAAACTTAAACTATAAATTAAAAGAAACTTCAGTAGATATCTCACCATTGATTCATAAAGTCTTTGTGAGCAGCAAAAAACATTTGCATGAGCCCAAGAGGATTTTTACACCTTGGCGTTGCAAGGTTGGAAAATATATTTACATATGACATTTATTTGAAGATTTAGAAAGCTGAGAAAGATGAAATATTCTGTTGGATTTCATTTGCTTTCTGTTTGTTGATTAGATTTTCAGTTCTGTAGTACATGGCTGGGGAGCAGAGGGAAGAAAGTTAAAGGTTTTTTATACATTATTTTTCTCACCACGTTCTCCTTCTCAAAATGGTGATGCAACTGCCTTTTAGGGTTATATTTTTCTACTGAATTACCTTACTCTTTAATTACCAGAGGCTGGTTTTTCTTCTCTTGTTCCTCCTGTATAATTTTGCAAGTGAATTACTTTGAAAGCTGAAAATCATATTGATTTACTCACTTTAAAAGTTTATTATATAGTCAATGTGCTTTAAAAAATTAATAATCTTATGACTCTTTGCTTCATCTGAATATTTCCAAAGCACTTAATGAGTTAATGACATATTTTAATTCACAGATTATATTTACATATTGAATTTACAGCATAGGGCTCTTGGGTAGAAAATATTTCATGATACTCTTCTGATTTTGTTCATCAGTGTTGCCCAGAACGCCTGTCAATACCAAGATTTTTGGTTCATTTATATTCCTAAGAGAGGAACAGTGTGACTGGATCATAGTTTTGCCCTTCCAAGCAATTTCTGCACTGAAATTTAGAGCAGTTGATTGAGTTTTGTTCCAGCAGAACTCTGTGTGCAGCTCAGCTGAGAACTGAAACTGGAATTTCAAAGCGTGGCCATCCATTCCCATGACTTTACAAAAATCCACCCAGAGCTGGGAAAGCATCAGCTGGGCTCTGAGCTCATGCCTGCACTGGAATTTATGGCAATGGAAGGTCTGCATTAGCATCAGTGAGCTACTGCTGGGTGCTAAGGTCAGCTGTGCATTTCGTACTTCAGCTGCAGAGGCAGAATTTTATTGCTTTTCTCAGCCGTGGTGCAGTGAAAAAGGTGCTTTATGATGCCACAGACAATTAATTGAGGTACATTACCTAGAAACTTAAAAAGGTCACACATGGAACATAATTGACACCTCATAACCCCTGTTAATGATTACAGAAATGCAAATTAGTACTTTTCAGTTTCCAACAAGTAGCATAATTCTTCTCCAGCTTTGAATTATGTGTCCATTTGCTTGCAATCTTTACTCTTTAAAATGTTTAATTTACCTTTCCTCTTAAAGTAACCTCAGTCTACATTAAAAGTTACACTCTACATAAATTATACTATTCAGAAGAAGTCTATTAAGCTGCAATTATTTTTCTGTGCAATTGGCACAGGGAGAAAGAACTGATACAAATCACACATGTAATGCTTCGGCAACCTCCCTTCAAGGCTACAACCTTTATGGGACTGCAGAAAAATGGTTTTTTCCTTCCTTATGAAGACAAACTTGAGACTTTAAGAGAGTTTAATGTACTAAAGAATAAATTATAGGTTTATTTAAAGGTGTTTTGTTGTTATTGTGTACAAAGGGAGTAATCCTAGCGCAGAGGATGGGGAATTGATAACTAAGGGTTAGCTACAGGATTTGCTCCAGTCTTCATGTTCAGTGGTGTGCAGCCACTCACACACTCAGATCGTGCTGATTTTACTGTTAATAATTCTGAAGTTTATTGGTTCTTTCTGGTGATTGTGTTAAAGCATCACAGCATGACATCAAGGTGTGACGTCACTGAGCTGTGAGATTTCCTTTCCTCCCAGGCTGTAATATTTTCAGTGTTCACCAAGACTAAAGAAACATTCACTGGAGTGTGAAAATTCTTTAAAAGATAATTTCATTTTAATTTTTTTTTTTTTGGTGTAGCTGTACCTGAAACTGAAATCCTCTGAAATAAAGTGTGAGAGCTCAGTGCTTTGCTCACTCTTGGTAAGAGCTCATTGCACCAGGTCTGCAGCTGCTGGGAGCCACACTCAGCCTGAACAGCCAACAGTGCAGAGCAAACCCCCACTGGTGGCTGTAAAAATAATCCCCAGCAGTTTCTGACCTTTCCAAATCTTACCTTGCAGAAGAACTTTAGAACAAGACCATTGATTCATCAGTTTTTCTCAGATGACTGGGATGTTGATTGATAAAGTAATTTTATGGAAGGATTTATTCTAAGGATGTCTAAAATTAATGGTCATGCTGGAAACAATTTATTGGTTTTAAAAATTGCACATTTATTAAATGGTGCAAAATCTTCACCTCAGTTGTTGATAAATAATGCAGAACCACCATGGCTCATTCCCCATTTGATTCATTGTGTTGCTTCCCCTCCTTTTTTATGTCATGAAAACTTCTCCTTTTGTCCCTTTTTCTTTAAGACCACAAAAATTTCATGCTTGCGCTACACAATGCAGGAACATGGTGGTGATGGAGCCAACTAAAGGATTTCCCTAAAATTTGAGGATTTAGAGCCCCTGCAGTTCCTACTGTTCTGTGGCACTAAAATTTATTCTTTTCTCTTTCCAAAATGAAAGGAAACTGAGGTCCAATGACTATTCCAGCCCTGAACATGTATTAAAATAAATAAATACCATGCTTATGTCACAGCAATACTTTTCTTATTAGAAGGCAACTGAAAATTAATTTCATTTAGTCAACCTGGCAGAGTGGAGGACAGTTTGAATTTAAACAGTTACATCATCAAGATGCTGTCAGTCCAAATTAATGAACATGTACTAGAAAGAACTACTTTTTCTTTAAAATATTAAGCATTTCAATGTCCTAATTAGCATATTGAGTTTTACTGTTAGTGTTTGTTTTTGAGTAAATGGTCACAGCTTCCATCCTCCAAAGACAGTACTTCCCTTTTGTAAGAGCTGCATTTTTTTTTTTCCAGTAATAGAATTTTCTGTTTAATCTCTTACTATTTAGATATATAATAAGCTTTTAAACTTCAAAAATACCATAAAAGTAATGGATATCTAGTCAGAGATACACCACATCCGCCTTTCCTCCGCCTTTCCTCCGCCTTTCCTCCTCCTTTCCTCCTCCTTTCCTCCTCCTTTCCTCCTCCTTTCCTCCTCCTTTCCTCCTCCTTTCCTCCTCCTTTCCTCCTCCTTTCCTCCTCCTTTCCTCCGCCTTTCCTCCGCCTTTCCTCTGCCTTTCCTCCTTTTCTTCCCTTCCTTCTGAAATGTTTCAGCCCTATTTTGAATTTTCTATCCAATGAAACAATGATTTCTCTGAGGTTGAAATGCAGGTTTTTTTCTTTTGCTTTGCGCTTTCAGCCAAACAGTTTGCTGTTTGGGGTATTTCTTTTTTCAAATCAGAATTAAATTAGTGATATTGTAACTCAATACCATATATAAAAATTGATTTGCTTTGTAAAAATAGCTTGGAGTGCCATTACAGCTGCACTGGCTGGACTAGGTGACTTTCTGAGCTATCACCTGTGGCAGACTAAAAATAAAATCTGTCTGTACTGAAATTTGAGACATGCAGGAGGCTCAGGGTGTAGGGGCTTTACAGATAGAATGCGGAATATTGGTCCCTTTGGTCTTTGATCCTCCTCAAATCATTTGTTTGCTGCTTTGTTCTTGTTTGATCCTGTTTGGTCCTTCACAGAGAGAGCCTGAGTTTCAATTTTCTCTTCCTCTTATCCTCTCACTTCTTATTTGAGAGAAGAGATTGACCCCCACCTGCCCACAAGGCTCCTTTGGCTCCCTCTCCCTCCTGGGCTGTGCTCTGAAAAACTGATAAATAAATTATCTCAACGCTCCTTATTTAACACTCCAGTGATTTGACCGCATTAGAATAGGTGTCTGCTTCATTTCAAAATGAAGTTATTGTTTTATGAAGTGCATCTGGGCTTCTCCTAGGTCATGAAACATAGAAAATAAAATCTGTTTGTCATAAGGGTAATGCATGGTCTGATGTATTTGGTAGAACAGCTTGAACTCAGTTTATTTGGCAACTTATGACAGAAGAGCAAATGAGCTTTCAACAGTGGAGTCAAGCAACTGTTGATACACTGCACAGAAATTATATTTTAATTTGCAGATACTTTTAGATTCTTGCAGTGTCCCTTAAAGTCCAGATTCTGTCAATATGATAGTATAAAAAATGTTTTAGCTGAAAAAGGAGTTATTTGCATGCTCAAATCAAGAGCTGGTTGCTTGCAATTATCAATCAATATCCCAACACAATTCTACAAAATTCTGTTTAAACACTTACAAATGTCTGTTCTCAAATGAGAATTTGAGAGTAAAACGTGTAGCTCTGCATTTTAAATAATAGCAACAGTGAGCTATATCAATAAATTAGGGGACTACAAACCATTCAAGATAATGACAATTATCAAATTGGTTCCCAAATAATATTCCTGAAACAACTTTAGCAAAAGTTTACTTTCATCTGTAGCTACATTACTTTTATGAAAAGATGCCAACATTGTACTGGACCTTGCATTATTATCTGTCTCTGGAGGGCTGGATAAACTAAACAGTAATGAGAGAATTATAAGGGTTTTATGATGATAACCTAGTGGAGAAAATACAAAAGTTAAATCAAGTAAAAAAGGTTTGACCAGGAAAAAAATAAGAGAAGAAATACAAGGAAATACCAAACAAAAAAAAAAAATATGTAAAGTGAAGTTCACAGAGGTTGATTGTTAAAACTTAAGAAAATTACATTACATTTTAGATTTTGTTGGCTTTTAACCTTTTGTAAAGGCTCTTCAGCTCTTTCTTGCTAAAAGCAATAAAAACCTCTTGGCATTTAATCACCATGAATTTTAACTCTGTTGCTACGTCTGCATGCTAGGTAATTGAAATATGAATTTATATACAATTTTCATCTCTGTTACTAAGTGTAGAGTGAAACAGATTCCAAATAAAATGTTGCTTTCTGATCTGACAGTTCTGTTCTTGGAAGAATAAAACAGGAAAGAAATCTGTAAGAAATGCTCTTATGTACACTTAGAGCTTCATTGCTCCTGCTTTGCTGCATGGTCCTTTTTACTTCTTGTAGTAAAGCATCAAATGAGATTTTTATATTGTATTTTATTGTATTTTGAGGATAAAATTAAGTTTGACAGGTTCCTCAGAGGAATTACCTTTTGGGTTTGTTTTTTTCCCCTGCTCTGTAGTGTCTCCTTTAGCTCCTGACCTCTTCTCTCCGATGTCTCCCAGTTTTCCAGGATATTGTTAATGAAGTGTGTACAATGTTGCTGGGGAAGAACATGCCATAGTGATTTTTCTTTATTCTTGCAGCGTGTTTGATTCCATCTAGCAGCTGCAGGCCCCTTTTCCCACAAAAGAATCTGATTACTGAGTGTGATTAAAATGAATTCTTCTTTATATGGCACACTGTTTTCCCCAAGTGAATCAGACAAGCACATGTTTTTCTGAGCATCGTGCAATACTTAAGGTTGTAAAGACACAATCATCACAAGAGTTTTTATTTACTATTGTTCAGCACAAACAGTGTAGAGTGAAAGAAACTAATGAGGTCTTTGATAATCAATTCTTATCAGAGATGCCTTGGGCAGAATGGGGTTTTTCAATTATCATCAGTTGTTCAGTGGCTGTACATAGGCTTTTATTTTTTCATCTAGAAGTGCTGATTTTATCTTTATTTTGAGAAAGATTAGCCTACATTTGAATGCTTGAAATTAAAACTGTTCCCACTTGGACTGGTTTGGTGACAATTGTCATTATTTTCTGTGCCTGATTTCACATGTGAGCACTGTCAGATAAAAGCTGAGCTTTGGGAGGGGAATCTCAGAGGCAGGAAAGCCTTTGGCACACAGAGGTTTGGAGGATTTGGGGGCAGGATATTTGTTTTTAAGAGAATAGGAGATGTTTTTTGTGAGAATAGGAGGGAGGGAATGCATAGAGGAGCCTCTAGGGAAATGATATTTCCAAATTTTTTGGAAGAAATCTCCTTTTTAGTGAGGAGGGGGAGGCAGGGAGGGCCACTGAGATTTGTAGATATAAAGAGCTGCATCCAAATTTTAGCTCTGGCTTTCAAAAGGGACCAGTTGGACCCTGAGGAGTTTGGGAAGCTGAGGCATTAAATTTGAGGATTTATCTCTTTTTCCATCTCCGCTGCTCGTGTCACAGAAATAAAGAAGTTTTCTTATGGAGTTGTAATTATTGAGGAAGTGTCTTTGGTAGGGGGTAGGTCCTGAAAAAACAAAAGCAAACTTTGCCATGTAATAGTGGTGGTTCACAATGGATTATTAATATATTTGTGGTGTTTTAACTTCTCTACAGAACACAGTCAAATGTCTCTGATGTCACAGAAGTCAGTGAGGAATAGTTACCCCTTTAATCAAAAGTATAGCAGAGGAAAGGGTCAGTTTCAAGTGTTCTAATACTTCACTTTCCCCAAAATTTTTAAAATTATTGTTTGTATTTAGTGCTGTCTTATAAACAGTATAAAGCTGATTGTGAATTAGCCTCTATTTTCTGTAAGAAATAATTCATAAACTGTAATTTTTTAATGTTTTGCTTCAGAACCTCTTTCTGAATTCTGGAATTAGTATCATTGAACTGTTTATAAATTGGAGGTGACAGGGAGAACTACATATAAAAGCAAGCTGCAGCTCTGTGTTTACAGAGAGGTGAGGTGAGACTGCTGAATCCTGGAAAAGTTACATTCAATATCTGGGAATATTCAATATTCCCTGTTCCCTGCTGCAGTGGAAGGATGAAGCCCTGCTTTATTCCCTCTAAAAAGAATTGTCAGGGCTCTATGAAGTTTCCTCATCTTTCATGTAAAGCACATTGTATTCACCTCTGCTCTGTTTCATGACCATCCTGGTATGGAAAATGAGGGAACAGGGCAAAAACCTTTTCATACTTTATTAAAGCCATAAGGCTTTAACAGCTGTGGATTTGTCGTGTGCATTTTCTAAAGGGCAGAGCTGTGCAGTTTCACCCCACATCAGGAACTGCAGTTGAAAATGTCTGGGTGAGTCAGGGGTGGGTGCTGGGGCTCTGTGGCTGGCTGATGGGCTAATGGGGCAAAACAGACCCTTCTCTTCATCCACCTGCCCACATCAATGGCTTTTCATCCCGAGCCTGTGCAGCCAGAGGAATGGGTTCCATGAGCTCAGCAAAATCAAACACAAACAGCTTTTGATTAACACGTGCCAAAATCCAGGAGAGGCACCAGGGCAGCAGTACCAGCTGCTGCTTAGGGAATATTTACAGAAGGGGCTTTGCTGTAACTCAGTAACTTTGATTCCAAACTTTCCTGAGGAGCTCAGCAGCGCCTGTGTGTGCAAGGAGCGTGTCCATAAGGCAGCTCCACTAACAAATGGAGGAGGCTCTGGAGAGTATTAAACAGTGGATTTCTATTTCAAGGATAAACATTACTACAAGGTAGCCTCGTGTTCTCTTAGAGCCAGGATTCTCCAAAAATTGTCACACAGCACCATCTTCTGAGCAGAGCCTGAATGGCAAACAGCCTGAGCGGAGCTCGAGTCTTGCTCAAAGCCCTGATGCTCAGGACTTTGCAAGGACGGGGGCATGAGAAAAGTTTTATCCAATTTGCTGAGGAAGAGAGGACTCATTATTAAGAAATGGGTATCAGAGTGTCATGTCTGCCCTGAGTGAAAAATTCATGGGCAAACATCAAGCAACTCTAAGGAAATTCACACTGAAATGTCCTATGTGGAAAATGTAGTATGTGTGACCCTGTCAGGGAAAAAAATCTTGTGTTTCTGCCTGTATTGAGTAAATCCTTACTAAGTTCCTGTAAACTCTGAATGGAGGCTGTTCAATCCTTAGTTTGTACAATTTGAAGTCACCCAGAACTGATCAATTGAGGTTGTGGTTTAGCATAGCTGTGTTATGCAAGAAATTGAAAATTATATTCTATCAGGAATGTAATTTATTTTTATTGTGACAGCTGTAAATAGCTCTAATACTGCTTTCCTCCAAGTATCACTGCTAAAGTTGTGGGAGGGACTTTTCTGGGCTTATGCTCTTGTCCTGAAGATCTCCTACTAGACAGAGATAGGGTTAAGCTGCATCTTCAGCCTTTCCCAGAACTGATTTCAGGAGTAAGTGGTATCCCTGCTCCCCATACATCCTATTTACATAAATTATCATTGCTAGTGCAACTCATGTAGAGTTATCACCTAAACCTTCAATTTTCTTGCTTTCTTTCCTTCCACCTTCCTGTAAAGAACCCAATTTCCTTTTGTGGAGTGCTGGTTTCCTTTCACGTGGTTTTTCACTGCTGTACAAAAAAACAAAACAAAACCCTTAAAGTTCAGTACTAAAACCACCATATCCTTCCCATCCTTTCCCTTTTCCCCATACCTGTATTTATCTTGGTGGTGTTTCCATAACCAGCTGCAACCTTAAACTTAAAATTGAAGAAATGCACTTGTTACTGCAGCCTTGCCACAGAAATGAGAGCATCTCATCTCATAACACACACGTGCAAATATTCACATGCTCTGCCTCAGAGATTGTGGTTCATGCTGGGAAGAGCTACTGAATTTATTAAACTGATAAATCGAGCTGATTTCTGCCAGCTAAAAGCATGACATATTTTTTCTGCTTTATGTTATTTTTTACATAAGCAAACCTCATGACACGATTTCTTTAGAGAGCTGTAAAGAAATAGAGGAAGTGTTCTAATACTCCTTCTGAGCCTTTATTAAATTACAGAAATGGCAGTGTGTATTTTCAAAGATATTTAAGGGAATTGTTTATATCTAAGTGTTTTCCCTAAGTGTTTCCTGTCTTGTTTACTGATAGAGCATTTAATAAAATTTACAAGCTGAGAAGGGGACAAAGGCAGGGGAGTTCTGTGTCATCTCTCAAAGATTCTGTGTGTTTGGATTCAGGTACTAGAGACTTGAACAGGTTTTTGGAGGTGGGCTTTTATTTATAAACCTCTCAATTGGCTCAGGAGCCATGGCTGCTTCCTCTCACTTGAGGCTTCTGCCTTCTTTTTCCCAAGAAAACTTCAAATTCCCTGCAAAGGCTCAGTGGGTCAGGCCCATTGGCATTGTCCGTCTGTCCTGATGTGCCTCCTGCCCATGCTGGCATCAAGTTGCACATTGTTTGTATCATTTTTATGTTGGAATTTTCAAAACGAGCATTCAATGCCAGTGTTTTCCAAACACAGGAGGCTGTGCTGGTTCCTGGAAGCAGAGGTGAGCTGTTTTAGGAGAAAAGCATGATTTAGAGCCTGAGTGAAAAGCAGCAGGGATCCTCTCCCTGCATCCACACAAACCCTCATTCCTACAAAAGATTGCACGTGGCTGTTGCAGGACCAAAGCAGGATGACAGAGAATAGGGGGAAAGAGTTAGAATTATTATTATTAATGTTTAAAAGTTAGTGTTTGCTGCAAGAAGATGTTCTGGGTAGGTGGACAGACAGCTTCCCTATGGATAAAGAGAGAGGAACAACACCCACCTCCCACTCCCCAGTGCCACGGGGCAGATTCTCTGTCTGTGCTTGGCCCCTTGTGTTTGCTTCAGATCCTTGATCTGCCGGGAAATTAAAATATTTAATGGTATTCTTCTGATGTGGCATCTGGAACCCACGAGCTGCTTTGGGGTTCATTCCCCATTTGCTTGGCAAGGGGATTTTTGTGCATCTTTTGTTCTTTTAGAGTACAAAAATGAGATTGATGTTTCTGTGTCTTCTAGTTTTGAAAGTGTAGTCCAAATATAGTCCAAACATAAAATATAGTCCAAAATTTTCTTAGCAGAGAAATTAAAGTTTATTTGAATGTAGCATGCTATATATAAACATAATTGATTTTTAAAGTTAAAAATGTTCTTTTTATAAATATGCTTATGAGATTTTTTTTCTTTAGAGGCATTCAATAGGTTTAATACTATAAATTTGTTTTAAAATAGCATATTGCTAAAATCTGAAACCACAGTTTCTATCAGGAAAGTTAGCATACACATTCAGAGATCTTTGTCCCTGTCCTGAATTTTTTGATACTGACAAAACAACAACATAACAAACACTGAGGTGGATACTGACCAAATATTGTGCTTTACAGCATAGAATATCTTACATACATTCTTTTTTTCTAGAATACACTTTCAGCATTTGAAATTATAAAAAATGACATTAAAGCAAACCAGTAGAAATTGGCACACAAAAAGAAAATATCATGCAGGTGGAATACTATGTGCTGTTCTCAGGTGATCCTTTTCCTGTTCGTTCTTGATTCTTATCATTCCACTAATTCCAGATGAACAGGTTTACGTAAATGGCATCTAAAGTTACACAGTGGGTGTGGTTTATTCCTTACCATATTTCTACTGTACATGAGAGAAAGCTGGTAATCTTCAGCTGAGGTCAAAGATTGTCATATCAATATGATATAAAAATTTCATTTTGTAAGTTATAGTCAAGGAATGTAATTGTGTGATTGTTTTAAAATTTAATGCATGGTTATTATCCCGAGAATAGTCAGATTAGTTTAACACATGACAGATGGTTAGTGGGCAAAGAGAAATCCATGAGTAACCTGACACACAGAGCAGCATTAAAATATCACAAATCTATGCACTGAAAATTATTGCAAATTATATTTGCATTATGTTTTGACAAGAGAGATTTCTTTCTGCTGGCACACAATAGGATAAAGGTACCTTAACCCTACTATTTAATTCAATACACTGCTAAAAATGGATATTCCATCACAGTTCTAGCAGTGTTGGATGGTAAAGAACAAAAATTATCTACTTCTCTGATTTGATTTTAAAGTTAATTTAGGAGTGTAATTTCTGAATATAGAAATTAAGTTGTTTCTGCAGAGAATATTCTGTTGACAGTAATATTTAGAAGCAAATATTTCTTTTTGTGCAGTTCCCTGTTGGAGGTGTTTCATAGTCATTTTCATGTACTTAAAATATAAAAGATTTTTTTATAAACTTTAGCATTCCTGACAACATAGAATGGAAAAAAGTGTTTGAAATCTTATATACATCTCTCACTGCTGTAATTTATAAATAACAGATACAATTTTGTAACAAACCTGAACCATTCAAACATTTAAACCATTTTACTGGATTTTACATATTAGGCATAACCAAGTAATTCACTTCTGCAAAGTTTTCTGATTTTTGTGATGCAGGAAGCCACTTCTGTGCTGTAATGAGATGGCTCAGGGATAAATATTGTCTGTAAGAGAGGGCTGCTGAGGTGCGTGCAGTCTGTACTGTCCTGGAAATGTTTCTTGACTTCTGAGACTCCACTCAGTTCGGTTTCATGATCATTTACAGTCCTCAGGGCAACTTCACAACAACAACACATGCTCCAGCCCTGCCAATGTTGACAGGAACTTCCTAGGAAGGAAAAGGAAAAGAAAAATGAGGAAATTTTTAGTACCATCCTATGGGTAGGACAAGAAGAAATTACTTTCAGATTAATGGGAAAGCAATTTATTTATTCAAACTGATGTAATGCTAAAAAAAAAATAGGTTTAACTAAGGTATGAAAACACAGTTTGGGCTTTTTTAAAAAAGTGTTTAGCCTGGTGTTGTCCCCCTGCTGTGTTCAAAGGCCTTCAAATCCAGTGTTCCAAAACCAGGGACTGTGTGGCTGCAAAAGGATCCTGGCAGTGCAGGGATTTCCTCTTGGGCTCAGTGGGGAGAGCCATAAATATAAAAGTTGGGAGGTGCCTCCAGAAGAGGGAATGGCTGACAAACACACCAGATCTACCAACAGGGAATCTGAACACTTAAAACCCAAAATGATTTGTGCAAGCTGGTTTCCTTGCCCATGCATTTCCTCCACCCCTCAGTGTGAAAAGTTTTACGTGGTTATTTTGCAGGAGAGGAAAGTGATATTTCATTGAAGCCCACCTAAAGTATTTTATAGTATTACCTACATCCTGACATGTCGCTTTTCCCCAAACCGGCGACAATTTCACGGTTATTTGGACAGAATTGTTCCTAGCTGCAGGAAGAGCCCCTGTCCTTTCTGAGGCATCACCAGTGTTCCCATTTTACCTCTGTCCACTCGTTGTTCTGAGCATCATAGGACTCCACGGTGTCCAGGTAGGAGTGGCCGTCGTAGCCGCCCACCGCGTACAGCCTATCCCCCAGGGGACAGATCCCCACTGCGTCCCGTGGCACGCTCAGAGGGGCCACGGTGGTCCAAGCGTCTGTTTTGGGGTCATACCTAGGAAATGTGGGGATCAATTTCAGAAAAAATGCATGGTGGAGACACATTTCAGGTTTAAATTGCTGATATTTGCTGGTTTTCTCCTATGTTGCTTTCCTGAACAAGTAGAACTGAGATGTGATTCAGTATTGTATTTGCTGGGAATGTCCCGAAGAAGGCAGGAATGATGCATCTGACTCCATGTTCTCAGAAGGCTAATTTATTGCTTTATGATACTATATGATATTAAAGAATACTATACTAAGCTATACTAAAGAATACAGAAAGGATACTTACACAATGCTAAAAAGATAATAATGGAAACTTGTGACTCTTTCCAGAGTCTGACACAGCTTGGCACTGATTGGCCAAAGAGTGAAAACAACTCATACAAGAATCCAAGGAAACAATCACCTGTGGGTAAACAATCCCCAAACACATTCCACATGAGCATAACACAGGAGAAGCAAATGAGATAAGAATTGTTTTCCTTTTCTCTGAGGCATCTCAGCTTCCCAGGAGAAAAATCCTGGGCAAAGGGATTTTTTCAGAGAATGTGAATGCCACAATTCAGTTTTTGATTTAGCCACTAGAGGGGCCTTCAAGCACACAGAAAATGCCCCTATTTTCACTTTTTGATTACAGCCTCTTAATTTCAATTACATTAAGCCATCAATAAGTTTTAAACACAAATGGGACCTGAGGGGTGATAGCATGGCCTCCAGTTGATTCAGCAAAACTAATTTCATTATATTATTTTTTTCTTCCTCCATAAAGCTTTCGGTTTTCTGTTTATTGTCAGAATTAATGTTTCCAGAGAAGTTTACTATAAAAGAAGTTAAATATCTTGTGTAGCAGCTGTAAGTTTCTCACATGAAACGCGTGGCAGCATCTTACCTTAATATTGATTTTACTTCGGATCTATTCCAATATATTGCAGTGGATTTTACCCCATCTAACTGAGAACAGAATTTGGCCATTGTTGTTCACAGCAGGGTTTAACACCCGCTCAGTTTTCCTTTCTTTTGCCCGAATGACAAGACTCTGTGATATTTCTTATATTTTTACAACTTTTATCAGTATCAGTCAAATTACTGGGGGAATAACTGAAAAGTATTTCATTCCTACAGCACATGGCACAAGCAGCCTAAACCTGAGTTCTGGCATTTGAGAAATAGGAAGGTCATATATTTAACTTGTCTCAATACTTCAGTTCCTTTTACCTGGCTCTTAGGTAGCTCAGGCAGAAGGGAGGAATTTGCTGCAGAGGTTTAATTCGTTTGTTATCACAAAAGTATTGGAAATCAGTTGGAAATTCCTGCTCAAAATATTATTTCAAAAAGGTGGGATATGTTTTACAAACACAACATTCCAGCTGTGAAGAGAATTTATTCTAGAATCCCTTCCCAGAATGTAAAGAGAAAAGAAAAAAAAGCAAAATAATTTCTTACCTCTCTACGCAGTCGGACAGGCGGGAGCAGTGGTTGGAAGCAGGAGCATCGTGGCCTCCCACGGCGTACAAAAACCCATTGTAGGTGGCCACACCAACACCTCCTCTCCTCTTGGACATGGAGGCACACAAACTCCACTTGTTTGTGTGAGGATCAAAGCACTCCATGGATTTCAGGCAGGAGCTCCCGTCTCGCCCACCAACTGCGTACAGCCTGGGACAGCAACCCACAAGCAGGAGAACAATTTCAGTCTCTATTCTCCCACTAATAGGAATTTTATCTGGCTGACTTCATTCAGACCACTTTAAAATTGTCATTACTTGCTGTGCTCTGGAACTTCCTTTGCTCAAAGGCAAGCATGTTAGCTGTTTGCCGTCTAACATAAAGCCACATTAGATGAAGTTACATTCTTCACCTGCAGTGGAAATGTTCAAGCAGCCACATATGAAAATTAAGCTTAAAAATTCATGTCAGGTCCTCTAAATGTGAGCCAATAGAAAGAGTTGAATTGAAAGATGCTGCATATGTTTGAAACATATGGTGGCATTCCCTGGGACAGGGTTACAGAGTTTTTGACATATTATCACATTAAAAGTTTTTCCTCTGCAGTTAACTTTAACAACTTGAATAGCTATCAAAAACATATATAAAACATATAGTAAATATATTTTCCTCTGAGCCTGTATTTAAGAAAATCTGCTGGACAGAAGGTACCACCGTGTGTCACCTTGTCTATTTAGCCCAAAGGCACTTAGCAGACAGAGATTTAAACAGCTGATGTCGGGGCAACTTGTAGGAATAAATTGTGGTAATCCCTGTTTAAAAAATTGGGGCAACTTGTAGGAATAAGTTGTGGTGATCCATATTAAAAAATGTCAAGGGTTGTGGCTCTTTGTCAATGAATTTTCCAAAGCCTGAACTTGTTTCTGGTCTCAAGCTGAGTTGGGTGCTGCTGGACTAGGACGGAGTGTAATAGCAGATGTGTTCAGATGTGTTCAGGTGTTGAACGTGCTGGTTTTTCTGCTCCCTTTCAGACCGTTGTTATTGTTTTCTGCCATGAAATTTAATTTATTTAGTGCAGCTTCTTAAAAACCTGGGGAAATGTGGAACTTGCCCAGAGTAAATCGTGTAAACCAGATCAGCTGAATTTTACTTTAGAAATGCCTGTTTTATTCCAGAGACTTAAAAATCTTACAGATTTCTCTGGTGCATATTTAAACTAGGAGATTCTTCTGTTCACCAAGAATAATAAAAAATCCCCATCTCTCTCTCCCCTAATGTTTGTTCACTTGATAAAATTGAGCTTGGTTGTGCAGTTTTTTTGTCTGATCCATAAAAAACTTGAGGCTTTGATTTATTTTCTTTTCACATCATGCCATTGATATAGCCTGCTTGTTTACCCAGCTTTCACAGGGCAAGGAAATCTCTGTGTATACAAACTGATGGGTTGGGATCCTTTGTTTTCCACAACATGTCTACAAACTCGGTGGTGTTTCCCATTCTCTAAGGAAAAGACCAAATATAGCATGATTGACTGATGTTTTCAATGGACCATTTATTGGTCCAAAAGTGCTGCTCCACAGATATGCAAAGGCTTTTCTGGTGGGGTTAAACAGGAAAAAATATGGTGTGGTTTAGGGAAACAGGAAAAGGAGAAGCATTCTCTTGGTTGGAGTGCAGCAGTAGCACTGAGTGATGGATATTTGATCTCCTGGTATGCCAGAAATTACATCACCAGACTAACAGACGTGATTTAAGCCCTGCTGGAGACAGTTTGTATCAGCAATGATTGAGAACAGAGTCAGGATCGGGCTGATTTCCTCTTTGACAAAGTGGTTTCCTGCATGTTGTTGCTGTGGAAGGCACCAGGAGGAGTTTCTGGTGGCGTTTCTGCTGAGAACATTTCCTCTGAGGTACAGCAGGGACCTGGAGAGGCACTTCTGCCTCTACTTTTTGAATCCTGTATTGTATGAATGCAAACCCCCAGCTTGCATTTACAAATATCCCTTTGCTGACAGCTTTGTTTCTGCTTTTTATCCTTCTCTTTTTTGGGAATTTACAAAGAGATCAGGGAAGCCAGTGGCAAAGACTCCAGGTAAATGCAATTGTCTGCCTGTAACTGAGTGTTCCCAGCCCCTACAGACTGCTAAGAGCTTCCCACAGGGTTAAATAAGAAATGTTGGCTCAAACTGTATTCTCCATAACCAGAGGCTTTTTACAAGGTTTTTGTAAGATCCACAGTTGTCTGCTCCCATGTAAAAGGGCTTGAGTGGCTTTAGCATCTTAGCAGAATGTTTCAATACATTAACACTTGATTTTATGTATTTAAGCGAGAGATGGAGGGTGGAGCAAATCTGGATAGGATAAGATTTATAAGAGGCTGTTTATTCCATACCTAATTAATAAACTCCTCTTCTTTCCATTAAACACTTCATACACCTTTTTAAAAATTGGCTGTGAATTTGTATGACAAGGGAAAGACTTTGTTTCCGTACACATTAAGTCTATTTAGACACAATGATTTTAAAGTGTAAACATAAATGCAGAATATATTTTTAAGTAGCTGGTTTTATATCCCCATATGTTACATTCTAGGTAAAATTCTGGTGTGCATGTAATAACATTTTCACATTGCTATAATTTAAAAGGGCTGAAATGTTTTCAAAACCTGACTGCAAGCCTG
Source organism: Motacilla alba alba (assembly GCF_015832195.1). NCBI lineage: Eukaryota > Metazoa > Chordata > Aves > Passeriformes > Motacillidae > Motacilla > Motacilla alba. The sequence continues at coordinate 3,645,454 of NC_052045.1, forward strand.
AAATCGATTTACCACACAGCAGAGGAAAGGCTTTCCTTTCTTATTGCTACACATTAGATTTTTCTCTTTGTTTCCTTGAGGTCATTAATAACCATAAGCCTGAAAATAAAATTCAAGAAGCTGCATTTGCAGGGAAGGAAGCAATGAAAGCCCAGAGAGAGGTTTTCCTGTGTTCATACTTGCTGTTGAGTGCTGCCACCCCGACGGTGCTCCTCGGGGTGGACATGCTGGCCACGTAATTCCACTGCCGAGCCTGCGGGTCCCAGCGCTCCACTGTGTTCAGGTAACTCCAGCCATCGTGGCCACCAACTGCATACATTGGTCCTTCAAGCATTGCTACTCCTTGAGAGATAGAATTAGGGACAAATTATCTCTTGGTTTCAGTGGCCAGCGGTGAATTCATCTCGTGCGTTAATTCCCTGTATGCAGATAAGCAATTTCGGCTGGTATTAAATGATCTGAAAGCTGCCTTTTCATTTGGAATAATAAATTGAGATAAACAAGCACTTCACATACAGTCCTCTTCTAAATAACCATTATCTTTTGCCAAAAGATTAGAGGAAAGCTGCTTTAGTTCTGATGTTCTCTTCTTGGACTTTATCTCTTTCACTTCTGGTGACCTTGCTCTGAAACAAATTTGAGCCCCTAACTGGGGAACGATGCTATTCTCCTACAAAAAGGCAAAACTCGAGTCAGGCAATGAAAAATATGCCCAAACCAACAACCTCTCCTAATTCAGAGCCAGCTGAAGCTCTGTAGTGCTGCCAGCTGAAGCCTGGGTGGGTGGGTAGCTGGCTGTCCTTACCAGCTAAAGCTCCACAACATTTTAATGCCTTTTGGATAAGAGCTGGCTCCTGCCTGCTGTCCTTGAGGCACAGGAGGGCCAGCTTGGCTGTCACTGCAGAGTTCTGTGTGGACAAAGCCTGGGCCATTGTCCTTCTCCAGAGAAGGGCTTTGGTGCCTTCCCTTTGGGAGCTGCTGCTGCTCTTTGCTCCCTTTGTTAGGTGAGGCAAAATGTCTCAATCCAGCTGCTTAAAAGTTTTCTAAATCTGTCTTTCAGGCCTAAATATACATGGCCTGATTTCTTCAAAAGCACCAGCTCCATGGAATCTCCCTGAAGGTAATGGGGGCTGTAAGAGTGAGGCAGCTTTGCAAACCAGGCACAGATTGAAGCCAAACTTTGGGCACTCCAATTTATGGCTGTGACCTACTTGTTAGGGAGAATTATGCCCCTGCAGTCAGGAATTACAAGGATTTCAATGCAAATTATTTCATCTGTTTGGTCTTCTTCCCCTTTGCCACCTACTAGTATTTGGTTTCATAAATTTTGTGCTCTAGCTGGTAAGAGCCCTGCACGACCCTTTCTCTGTCAGGCAGTGGAGAAGGTGACATAGGCCACATTGGTTTGCCAAATAATTCTGGCTCAATCTTCCTCTATTATCCATAAAAATAAAAATATTCCAGAACATTTGAACTTACTGATGATTTCAAGCAATACCTGTTTCTTTAGCTTAAGAGAAGCTAGCTTTTTCATTAGGTCTGGGATATATAAATTGTTCAGAAATCATCATATTCCCTCTGTTACAGTCTACTCATCTGTAAACTTAGCTTTATTTTTTATAGTTCTGGAAATAAATTCTAGATTTCATATTCATATTATTCCTTCAGTGTGAATTATATTAAGGATTATTTTGCACTAAAAAGACCCATAGATACTAAGCCACAGCAGAGCTCTGTAAAACTTCTTGTAATTACAACATTAGAACTGGTGAAGTTGTACTTATTTCCATACACTGTTTTCTTCAGTGTGGGTAATGCCCTGATCTGAGTTACAGAGGGGGTTGATATCTCTGGGCTTATTTCATAATTTATTTTAAAAAAACCAATAAAATCAGGTTGTTATTGTATTGCAAACATATCCCTTGACCATTAAATCATGTGAAGTTGATTCTTTTCACTATAACTTTTATTTTGGAATTTCCTACAAGAAAAATTAACTCTGGAACACCAGTGCTAGTTAGGTGGATACGAATAAAATCATCAAATCATGGCAATGGGCAAATCTCTCTTTGAAAACCGTCCTCTACAAATATTGCTGCGTGTCACTGCATGCTGTTAGAAGCTTTCTCAGCAGTGCTGCACTCAATCCAACCCCTGTGTGTGTGCTGGGAGGTTTGCAGAGGCAGAGCCCCCCTTACCCAGGCCATGCCTGTGCGTTGACATCGGGGGCATCACGGTCCAGGCCTTGGTGACAGGGTTGAAGCACTCGACGATGTTGGAGGTTTTGAGCCCATCCCTGCCCCCCACGATGTAGAGCTTGTTGTCGATCACCGCAACCCCAAACTGCAGCCGCCGCCCGTTCATGGTCCCAATCTGGATCCAGCTGTTGGTCCTCAGGTCGTATTTCTCAATCGTGGTGGTGCCTGTGAAAAACAGAGACAGCCATGGAGGGAGCAATGCCCCAGCAGTCAGCAGGCAGCTCAAAATGTGATTCAGTTATAAAATAATTGAATTTTTTTCTGTGAGGTTTTGCTGTGAACTTCAGTTCTCATGTGAAGCCAGTGAGAAAGCTGCACTAATTGCATACATGGTTGGCAAGTCCATGAGAATATACTGGTGGCAAGAAATGGAGAATTAAGTTGTGGCAGTTTTTGTAGCACTGTCACCCTGTTCTTCTAAGCCTTCTGATGTTTATGTTTTTGTAATGGAGTTTCTCACACACTTTTCATGTAAATAATAATTGTTTTGCATTCCTTTGTGGAGGAGAAGAAATTTGATGGACTGTTGGTTTGACCAACAGTGTGGCTGGAGAGGTGGCAATTTCATCCTCCAATCCATGGTCACTTTTGAAAGTCTATAAATATTGGAGTTTGAAAATAAACTACCTTCTTTTTACCTTGTACTTTTCAGCTTGTGCATGTCGTTCATTTCATGTCCTATTGCGACATAGCACTGCAAATTTTGGAGGTGAGTTAAATCTGTTGCTTAAATGCCATGAGAGTAGGGGGGTTGTGGGTTTGTTTTGGGTTTTTTTTAATATTCCTTATGAATACAGTGCCTCACAACAATCTATTCTTTAACCGTGTTTGTGCCTGAAGCACTAGTGATATTAAAACCAGACTCCATGTACCTGTCTGAGGAACTCAACAAGCATCTTCAGGAATCCTGTGGGTATTTTCCCTTTTAGGATGGAGTCAGGCAGGAGGCAGGGCTGTTTGTCACTGCACACCTGGTTCCCACAGGTATTTTCCCTGAGGCTCACCTGTGCAGCAGCCCTGCAGCAGCTGCCTGGCTGCTCTAACACACCAGCCACATTTTCCATTTTCTTTCAGGTCACTGGACCTGCACTAACATTTTACTGAAACCCTTCCTTAGGCAGGAGCTCTCTGCCATTCAGCCTGACACTTCTCCACGCCCTGGCTCCCATCACCCCTCAGGAGCCATAATTGCTCCTCTGAGAGCTGCTGAGCACAGCGAGGCCACGGCTCAGTGAGATCCGAGGCAGAATTGCCACTGCACCCTGGAGCTCTAATTCAGCTCAGTCAAAGGCAACCAGATGAGGAAAACAGAGCTGATTTCTTGTTCCTTGACTGGGATTTGAGACCAGACAAATGGTGTTTTGGAGATAACAACGGGCAGTTTGTGGCTAAGAAATCAGTTTTACAACAGGAAAACAACCATGCAATAAAGCAGAAAAGAAAGGTAGGATTTGGTTTAGAGATCTGTTAGAGATCACCTGATGCACTCCAGAAATTCAGTAAAATAAGAGTTTATCTCATGCTGTCTTTTCTCATATCTATATGTTTTTTTCCACATGCATAGGTTGGGAAAGAAAATACCAGCCCCATCTGCAATAAAAGGCAGAAATTCTGCTTTCTCCCCTTCATTCAGAGCAGCTGAGTTTCTTTGCCTGTTCTTTCCATCTTGTTATTCTATTTGCTGCTCTTTGCTTTGATTCTTTCTCATTTATTCTATGCTAATACGTGAGTGCCCCAAAGTTCTCCACTTCAAAGGAAATCTCTCACACTAACTAAAACACAGGGAAAATGCAGTCAGGTTGAAGTGTGTTCAGCCATACCCTGTGGGCTGTAATTTTTACAGAGGCTCAAAGATTTGAAAGTCACAAAACCTAACGTGGTTTAGGCACATTCCCATTTTTCAAAATTCCAGCCCAAAAGCACCTCTTTGATCTTCTTTTGATCATTGGAATTTGAGATTTGTCTACGTATTCCACCTGAGATAAGCACAAAGGCAAAGCTGGCGTTGCCTGGTGTCTGTCTTTATCACAGGCAGTGTGTTATTGCCAGGGGTGGGAGACATTCCCTTCTCAGAGCTGTTCCTCCAGAGCACCCTGGTCTCTTTCTGCTGTTCCTTTATCTCCCAGTCCAGCCCAGGCTCCAAATCTGAGTCAGAGCTGAGGAGGACAGCAGGAGGAGCAGAAGTGCTGTTCTTCTTACCCATCAAAAGGCAAAAGTTCAAAGAATTGGCTTTGCTCCAAGGTAAGAAGTAAGAGAGGCACCAAGAGGAAGTGCAGATGTTGACTGAAATAACCCTTTCTTTGCATAACATTTACTAGGAAAAAATGATTGGAAAATTGTACTCTTATTTTAGGGGAAGATACTTTAAAGATTACCTGGTTGTCTGATATAATTCATAAATACTCGGTATCGCTAATGAATCTACTTAATTGCACCAGATTAGCTCCAATTTGCTAAATTGTGCTAGGAATGAGTGTTTTCATGTTGTGCTGGCGGTGAATGTGTATTCTGCACTTGATTTGATTGCACCGAGATAGGGAGGTAACTCTGCAAGGTCTCTCATGTGGGGAAAAATCAGTCGTCAGCAGGTTTTTGTAAACCATGAAATGGATTATCCTCTTTGTGATTCTATTAAAAGTGAACTCACACAGCTAAAAGTAATTCTGTGCTGCAAGTCACTAGACTTTAAACTAATTAGAGTTCTCTGGCTCCAAGCTGTGGGTTTGAAGTTGAGGTTCCTGCAGAAAATGATTTAATATTCTGCCTCCTAAATAGAATAGTGCAATGTTTAAAGCTGTAACCTGATTGCAGTTGTGAAAATCAAATAATAGAAACCGGAATATATTTATGATAATTAACTTTCGACTACAAACCTGAAAAAAAAAAACCCTGTGTTTGAAGTCCTGAAGAAAAGCTGTGTTCATGAAAAATACAAATCTTTCCACCTGAAATGTTCTAATAAGGATTTATAGGCATTAGGTAAGAGTTCTCTGTAGTTCAGTGATGCTTTATGGGGTTTTTTTTTCTGCTTCTCTGAAATCTTAGCTTTCTGACTTTGTTCAAGGTTCAATATTAAACACACCTTGAAACATTTTAAATATTTACTTTTCCTTCAGATTTCTAAATTCAACTATTTTTCCCAAAAATTCATACTAAGTTTAATTTTAAAAATCACCGTATGACTCAAACTTCTTTAGTCTGCACCTAAACATAAGTGTATTGTTTACAAATATGATTCTTGCAAGAAGAAAGCACTTCTGACATGTAGGATTTTGTTCTGTAATTTGCTTTTTCTTCTTTTAACCCCTAAATTGACATATTCCTATGGGAAATATTTAACTAAATGTCATATATTCCCTGGGCGTCTGTAATACAATGAATTAATCCAATCAAATTAACTTGTGGGCTTACCTTTAGTGGCATCCATGCCTCCCACAGCATAAAGGGCACCCACTGTGGATTTCCTGGGCTTGGTTCGAGGGCTCTGCATCATGGAGCGTCTCTCTGGCAGCAGGTGGTACTTCATGGCCTCCATGAGAAGCTTCTGGCACTCAAGGTCATCTGCAAACATTGGGCTGTTTTCTAGATCAGCCAGTAGCTAAGAAATAGGGGGGAAAGCATCTTGAGATACAGCTAAATCATTAAAATTGCATGCACTTGAATAATTGAAGTATTTGTAGCTACAAATACTCATTTTGAGCTCACCACTCACTTGTGCTTTGCTGGGAACTCTGCTTTAATGCAAGCAAAACTATATCAAGGTGGAGGGGGAAAGTCTATGAGTGTGATGGCTTTGATTAGTGTTTTCCTACTTCTGTTAACTCTTAAAAATGTTCAAATCAGAATTTTTTAGTTCTCCATTCTCTATACAAAACTCCTTATGTGAGTAAATAAATCTACCACAGAGTACTGGACATCTCTGTGAGTATTAGAAGATGCTAAATGAATTTTAAGTTAAGTGTTTATGGTACATTTTTATGCTATTCAAGGTACAATATTTGCAGTGTCAGTCATGCTGATTCATAAAGTGTCCTGACTGACAGTCTCAATATTCTATATGAAGTTTTGAGGAAATATAAAGATTCCTCCATGACACAGACACAGCAGAGTCACCTTTCTGTAAAACAGAATGTCCAGCTCTGGAACTTGATGGATGAATTGTCTCTTTCAGAATTAAGGGACAAGGAATGTCTCTGCTCAGAATTGTCAGCAGCAATTTAGGACCTTTTATATTTGTCTACTTTTTATGGCAATACAGAAAGAAGCATTGTGGCTTCTCTGTCCTGCAGTTTGATAAATCTAATGAAATGTCTTTGCATGGTATCTAAATTGCTGTGCTGTTAGAGGAGAACTATTGCAACCCAACATTGGAAGACTTGGCTTTTGGAACAGACTGGCAGTTTTTAGAGGTAATTCTGAGCCTGGTAATTACACTGGCACTGGGGGATTTCTTTTTATCTGTGTTTAAAAACAGATATAAGGTATATGCTATATCATTAAAAAAATTTAAAAGGGTGAAAAAATACCAATAATCTCCAGTCCCAACCACAAAATTCCACAAACCTCTCCTCTCTGCCTACAGGATGCTCAAGACAGGCATTTCAGCTGGCAGAGCTCCCTGTTAACCCTTCACATTCCTACCTGGGGTGGCAGCAGGGGCAGTCTGATGTAGGAGAGGAGCATGCCCAGGTCCTGCTGTCGGGTTTGCAGGTCGTGCCTCACCCACATCATCAGGGCCTGGAAAATTGTCTCTTCGTCCGGCACATTGATGTCGTCGCTAGACAAGAGCTTGGCAATTTCATTAGCTGGGAGCAAAAGAAATTCCTGGTTTTTTATTACTTCTATGAAGTGTTCCTAAAAATAAAAGGAGATTTCAATGCGCTGGTGATTTTCACAGGTAGAAATAGCTTTTCTCTTAGATAATGTAGGCTTTGAGAATATTTCATTCAGGGAAATGCTGTGGATGTTCTAAAGACTACTGAATGTCCTTACTGAATGTCCTTCTACCATTTAAGGGAGATTTTGGTTGCTTTTTGCTGCCCTGCTCTTGCAAAACTAAGGAATAATGCTCATCTTCACACCACCAGATGACTTTGTCCTGGCTTAGGGATTTGCCACTGGCACTTTTGCTCATCAGTGTTATCTTAGCTCTGTGGCTTGATAGAAATACTATTTGAAGCTAAAATGTGCATTTTAGAAGTGCCAAGTGGGCACTCAAATAAAATGTGTCCCTTCTGTTGCAGATTCAAAGGTTTTGAGCCAAATAAACCAAAACCTTCCAATCCTTTTGCAGCGTGCTGTGCCAGCTGTTGGCTGTGTTATTGTGCTCTTAGGGCAAGAAAATCCAGCAAAGGAAATCCAGCTCACTTTTCTAACAGCACTGTTTGGGCAACACAAAGTTGGATAAATCCCAATAAAGGGTTCTCGGTCTTTTAGCTACTGCTGTGATCAAACTCCCCAACTCCAGAAGTGACCACGTGTGTTAAATAGCTAAAGTCTTTAATAGAATTATTTTTCATTAAAAAAAATATTGTGCATTTGAGTTACAACAATATCAGAGTTGATATCAATATATAGGATCTAAATATAATCTCATTCCCTATCAAACTCCAAAGGAAAAAAGAAATTTGATGAAGAGAGAGAAGGGGTTATGTTACTTGCCAGGAGATGCATGTTGGAATTCATTAGTGCATTTGAAACAGAATTTCTATTTCTGTACCTAGAATTAATATATCTTCTTTAGGAACCAGATTGAAATTGGGCAGCTGAAGAAATTTTAGTAACTGATATTTTATTGTTTGCTTTCAGCAGTTTCTTCACTTTCCGTAACTCTTTTCAAGTGTAGCCAGGATGCAAATACAGAAGTATCAGTGATTAAAAGAGATGTCAACTTTGGTCTGTTGTGCATATCCTGCTTTAATATTGGTGACATTCAGAGAACAGGGACAGGAAGGCCAGTCCACTTCTAGTCACAAATATAGCCCAAGTTGTTTATCAGAACGAGCTCTATCTGCACGAAAAGATACCAGGCAGGAAATTGTTAATACACAGCCCCAGTGGCCAAAATATTGCAGGGGAAGGTCCCCATTGTGTCTGGTTTTATTGAATGGATCTGGTGTTTACAGCACATCTGAAAATGTAACGGGATCTATATTTACAGGACAACCTTCTAGCCTTTCCCCTAAGTTCCACATTTTCACCAACATGAAACAAACCTGAGTGTTCACTTATCCTCCTCCACAATGTTTATGTGTTTCTGCATTGTTGTCATCTCCTGCTCTCCAAAGGCTTTTTGTAATATCACTGCAAGGGTTTGAAACAGATTTTTATTTCAGAGGTTCAGGTTTCCTCTTCTTTTTCTAAGCTGTCAGTAGCAAACGCAGTGCGTGGGTTTGTGGTCCAGGTCCTGTTTCATGGCAGCATTTTCATGCAAGAACAGGAGGTGGTTCTAGAGGTGGTAGAAGTTGTTTTCAAGGAAAATAATACAAAACTTATGCCCAGTGCTGCTTAGTGTCACAGAGTCATCATGATACTTCATGTTATGAAGTTCTTAATGACTCAACTCTCAAATTTTTTTACATTGTGTTTCAAAAAATAATAAAGGTTTAACTGCTGGGAAAGACTGGAGGATTCAAATGGTTAAAAAAAACTGTAAACAAAAATTATTGTCATAATCTCTTTGTTGTTTATTAGCTCATCATCTCTTACTGTCATAAAATCATAAATCCAACACTAGGATTTTATTTCAGCTTTGCAGAAACCTGAAGCATAATTTTAAATGCCTTAAGCTGCCCCCCACATTCTCACACTGGTGGGAGGAAAGAAGCAACAGCAGAGGGGGATTTCCTGATTTTGGATGAGTATAAAAAGGTTTGGAGCAGCAAGGACAACACTTATTTTATACAGGCTGTGTAAACCTCTATCTAAAATGCCCCGTTTCAAACTTTGAAATGTAAAGGGGGTGTAATTGCTGCTAAACAAAGCATTCATTGCTGCGACAGGGAGGAGCACAAGAAAACTCTCACCTTCAGCAGGTGGACAAGCACAATGCCCTGCTGGAGTGTTCTCAGCATTATGAAGCCTCTAAACTGGTTCTGACATCCTCCCCTAATATTTCAAGCAGAAAGCTGCCATGGGTTTCCTAACAAGTAGTTCTTTTTATATCTATTTAGCTCTAGCAGTTGCCATTCTTTTTGTGTGCTTTAAGCTGTGATAGCACATCTTGTTGCCCTGAATATTTATCCCTCAATTTGGTTTCATAGCAAGTTATCTCACTTCTCTGTTTCCCATGCTCTGAATATTCATTTCTTGCTTTGAGCCAGAGGAGGATTACGTTCCAGTCAGCGACGTGCTTCTTTTTAGCATTCCAAATCTTTCCAATACATTCTTTATTTTGACTCTTTTTATGAGTGTCTCACCTCAAAATCAGCTTTAGAGTTTTCTTTGTGTGGAATCAAAGGCACGAGGATGGCCCGTTGCTGTTTGTCTCTCGACATGAGCCATGTTAAGGCCCTATTACATTTTTTGGCAGGAGTAGGTACCACTCGTACTGCAAATTTAAGTTCACTGAGGCTGCCCTTCTACAGGGCAAAACTCTGGAATGGGGAGCAACAGAAGCGAGTATTTCTGTATGCAAATGTTACTGCAAAGCTGTCAGCTGTTCACCTTACCATGGTGTAGGTGTGGGCCACCTTGAGGAGCTCGGTGCAGCCCTGGGCGTCCCCGAAGGAGCGGATCCCCAGGCAGTTGGAAGGGTGGAGCTGCTTCATGAGGAAGTTGCAGCACACCTCGATGACCTGGGAGAGCTGCAGAAGGCATGCAGCAGCCAGCAAACTCTCTATAGTGTCTTCCTTTAACTCGAGGATACCTGGGCAGATTTCATTTAGGAAAAAAAAAAAAAAAAAAAAAAAAGAAGAAAGTTTTAAGACATTTCTCTTGTATTTTCATTTTCATTAATTAAAACCTTGTCGCTCTCTGGCTTTTCTCTGAGATATGCTGTGGTTCACAAATCCATTTTCCTTTCTAGCTGAAGGATTCTTTAAACAGATATTTAACTTACAGGATTTGGTGGATTTTGAATACAATGATTGGACCATTTTTATTGGAACTTTAACAGCTTTAAAACTGATCTGGATTAGTTAAAAAAAAAAACCAAAAACATAAAAAGAAAATGGTTATTAGGGAAAAAAACTTTTCCCAAATCAAGGCTCTGAGTAACCTGGTCTTGAGAAAGGTGTCAGGGTTGGAGATGGGTGTTTTTTAAACTCCCTTCCAGCCTAGAGTATGAAAATTCATATAATAATGAACAAAAAAATATATAAATGTCTATAAGCAGAGCTTTAGTATGAAAATTCATGTATTAATGAACAAAAAATATACCAATTTCTAGAAGCAGCTGTGGGGCAGGGTTACCTGTGTAGGCATAGCGCACCAGAGCCCTCAGCGCCTCGGGATCCACTCCCTCCATCTTGATCTCCTCCTGCTTCGCTTCCCGCACATCGTTGGTGAACATGGCAGCAAAATAATCAGAGACTGCACTGAGAACCAGCCTGCAGGGGAGGCAGGGTTAGCAGAGATGCCTCAGGTTTTAGCTTTTATATTTTTCAGATTCTGTGCTGGTTTTGTGTGTACACTGCTTTAGTCTGAGCTTCACATCAGGGGATGGTGAGCTCTCTGCACAGAGTAGGGAGACAAAACAATTCCTGCTCCAGCTGGGCACCAAGGACAAATGATCCAAATCTCAGCCCAAGAGCACAAACAACATGGACTGAAGAGAGAAAAACAAGAAGGATGGGACTGCATAACCTAAAGCTGTAACTGGACAATGAACTCCAATATGCAAATGGAGCAGAACTTATAAAAATGAGAGACCCTGTGAGCGCTCGTGCATTTTGTGACCATTTTGGTTCATCGTGGGTGCAGCCCTGGCTGGGCTCTTGTGCTGCCCAAGGTGGATCCACTGAGGCCTCCTGATAAATCCCTACTTTATTCTTTAGCTCCATCAGCCTGTGTTCTAGGGCAGCCTTCACAAGGCATCAGCAGGACAGCAAATTACCTCATCATCTCAGTACCAGGCAGAAAATCCAGCTTGATCATGTTATGAGTTGTGTGTACAACAGAAACTATTAGCATAGGAGTCAAATCTTGCAGCAGTGAGCAGTGAAGTTAAAAGAGTAATTAGTAATCTAATTTTCTCCCAGAGTGCTTATCTGGGCAGAATTTCTTCACTGATCTTGCTGTGGTTTGACAGCAGCAAGAAGAGAGGGTGGACAGGGCCAGCAGTTTGCATTTGAATTTCATTGTGTTCAAAATAACAGATATGAAAGGTTGATCATGTGATTAGCTGGAGTCCTAAATAGAGTAACTCTCCATTCATAACTGACCAGGCTGTTCATAAACTGAGGCAGCTTTTTGGGCATTTGAGGCAGAACTGAGGGAAGCGCACCTGTGGGCTGGGATCTTTTGGTCGCCGGCGATCAGGAGCACGTCGCAGAGCTGCTTCTGCTGCAGGTAATTCTCCATCTTGCGGAAGGTTTGCTCCGCGTGGTTCGTGGACTGGAAATACTCGTCAGAGCCATTGCTGCTCATCCCAAGAGAGCTGCTGGTGGTGGACAGCCTGCCAGGGACAGAGGCAGCGATGAGCACAGAGTTAGAAATGAAATGTAAACGCTGATGATGTTGATTTTTATTCAAAAGGCAGCACAGAAATTTTTTAAATTATAAAAGTCCCACAGTCCTGGTCTTGCTACGCCTTCTTGCAGCTTTTTCTCTTTGGTATCTAGATATTTTCATTCATAAACCTGCACATAAACTGTACATTACTACAGCTGTGTGTAGTAGGGGGTGCTACTGGTTTGTCTGCTTCCATCAGTTTTGAGTGGATTGCACAGCACTGACGTGATAAATGCAGCCTCCTGAGCACTCACAAACAGAATCCTTAAAAAAACCTCCTATTTTCCTGTGATACTGACAGCTAAAATACCTCTTGGCATGAAATATTGGATATTGCATCTTTAGGTCTTATTTCTGATCTCTTCTTACTTTGTCCATTAAATTACTTGACTCAATAGTAATGAATCTGAGGACAATTTAATGAGCACCATATAATTCTAGAGAAATTTCCAAATTAAAAGTTCATGGAATCTGTACGTGGCCTTTAGAATCTGAATGCAAATAATGGAGACAAATTAAAATTTCTCTGCCTTTCACAGAAATGTGCAAGATAAATATATTCCTCCCACTCCAGGATTCTGTTAGCTTTCCCACTTATAGACAACCCATATTGTTTTTTCAAAACATTCCTTACAGCCTTTAAATATGGATTTTGATGTAGATTGAAACACTTTTCTGACACTTCCTTAGAAAAATCTTTATTTTTTTATCTGTTTTTAGTAAATAATAATGCATTTGTTGATATAAATGTAAATCACATAGCTTGAAAATGCTGCAATATTTAACACTACTTTAGCTAAAGATTATTTAGAAAAACCTTTTCTCACTTTAATATAATATTTTTTTAGAATGCATAGGACTTGTGTTTTTAAATTTCCAAGCCCAACTGGGAAATATTAACAGCTGGTTTACTAAATTTCCTGGTTGTCTTTGATATTGTTAATGCAAATTCATGAGTGATTAGGAGAGATGAGGTCTCTTCACAAAATGAGCATATTAAATTTAGCAGAGTATTGGCTTACATCCACAATTTAACACCTAGTTCAGAAAACAGAAAAATAAAAAAGGGTAAGTCGGTTGAATTGGTAGTATCAGAAAACAGAGATGTTAGATCATTCATTTTCAAAGATCATACCTCATTATATAGCTCATAGAAGTCAAGGGAAATAATTAAAAATCAAATTATAATGTAATATTGAATTGAGACACAGCAGTTTTCTATCCCCTCTGCAAAACATTTCTGTCTTTATTACAACTCCAAATCCATTTTAGCTTAGATTAGTTTAGTTTTAAAGAAAAGGGGGAAAACCAAGTTCACCTCTAATGTGTTTCCTTTGTCACTTTTGACTTACAGAAATGAATTTGTCTCAGTGTGTTTAATGACTCCGCTTTCTTATTTGTTTTCTTTCAATGCTTCATAGACAATGACAAAGCTGCAAAATTGGATTATATGCTCATTAGTTTTGTATCAGCTACTGGGTGCCAAATTCATACTCTGGAATGTTTTGTTATTTACCTCTTAACCATCCTTTAACATTTCTCCAGAAAATTCCTTTTTGAAAAAATTATTTTTTCAGATTCAATATATCCACTCTAAGTTCTGTATCTCAGCATGTTGCACTCAGCCTTGATGTTTGCAGGAAAAACCTCAAATAATACTATAATTGTAAACAGGCAGTACTGGTTGTGTGAAATAAATAATTCCCCACAGCACATATTTATTTGTGGTTAGAGAATCATTTCCAAAGGAATGAAAGTCTAATTATTTCATTTAGTCATGGGTATTTTTTCCAGAAGTTTAGTGGAGTCACATTGAACTACACCATAAATACCACTAATATAATTAATTATTTCAAAGGCAAAGGTCTTCAGAGACTGAAAAATACTGGAAGCATAAGCGAGTTCTCCATTAAAATTACAAATATAATTTCTGGTTTATCTTCAGCAGCTGATTCGAAATGGTAGATATATAATGGAGGGGGAAAATTAAATTCAAGGATAAATATTTATATATTTTCCTTAGTGTATGACTGTCAGACTCAAATATTGACCTTCAAAGTGTAGAGCTGGGTAATGATGAACTAAAGTCAGAGATCAAAATATCCTAAAGGAAGGAGTCAGGAAAAGCCCCCTGGAGTCTGATGTGGAATTCTGGCAGAGAGTGTAGCACAGATAAAGATTTATTCCTATAAAACATGCACAAGTTTGGACAAACAAAAGCTGAGTATTCAGAAATAAAAGTTTCCAAAAGTGGAGTCAGGGAGGAAAAATATCAATGATTCAGTCTGAAGAATCAGGAACCCAAATTGTTTCATGTTATCTTTGTGCTGGTGTTCACTGGGATGAGGAGCTGTAATTAGCATTCTTAATAATGGCTTAAAACGTGGATTAGCTTGGAGAGATAAATCTATATTTAAATTATTCCGAAGTCGCTGAGTTGAATGAATTTCATTTCAGGTAGAGAACCAAGTGAAATCATTCCAGAATTTTCCTGTAAGGATTTGTGAAGGGTACTCAAGATATGGTCCCATAGTTTGAAAGAAACATGGAATTTTGAAACAGAAGATATACACTGAAAACTTGAAGAAATAATCAAAAAGCATGAAGTGCCTGGATGATAAGAAGGACACAAATACCAGCCAGCGTGGCTGGTCAGAATGAATCATGTCAGAAAATTGTATTTTATTCTTTTTTTTCCAAGGTACCAAAGCTTACTGGGAGAAAAACACGAATTGTCAGAAGTCATCTCGCCTTCTGGATGACTTCTGACACTATTTCACATGACATTTTCAAAATCGAGCTGGGATGGCAGGTTCTGAGTGAAATAAATACAAGAGATAGGAATAACTTCTTTAGCCACGCTTGAAATCTGTCAGGGACTCAGTTCCAAAGGCAGGCAAGGTGCTGAGAGAATTCCAGGCAAATCCTGCTCCTGATGCTGCTCCATGATTTTATTACAGAAAATCATGTGGTAGAAAGAGAGTTTAATTGTTATTAATATTTAATTATTATTATGGGTAATTATAGCATATTGTATTTTTTTCTTTTTATTGTCATAGCAATAAATAAGGTTTTTGGGAACAGAATTTAAATTCAGAAAGGGAATATAATTTAATTTTAGAGAGGCATCTTTGCCCTTTTCTCATTAAACTTTGGGGAAATTTTTACTTTTCAAAGAGCTGCTTACACCTCTGTTCAAATAAATGAACCTGAATGAAACACAGGGGAGGAAATGACAGGTAACAGCAAGATTTTTCTGGATCCTAAGAAAGCTGGGACTCAAAAATGGTGTTTGGAGGTAAAATTTCATCTTTTCTGTAATCAGAATTGATGGCATGAGTTTTGTGATTCATTCCAAGCCTACAATTCTTTAAATTTCTGAATTATGTTAAATTTATTTTCTGTCATAGTGGAGAACTCTTCACACTAATCAGCAGAGCACTCTTCATTAATCAGTATATAAAGGATAAATCCAGACTTCCTCATTATTTAATTAGAATGTGATAACACAAAAATACCATTTATTTGCCATAACATTTTTAAAAGTCAGTGTTTTATTAAACCTCATTCAGTGTGTCTGTGGCCAAAACCAAGAAGCAAACCTGATGATAAGGAAGCTTAGAAGCACAATATTGCACGAAAACAAGGTGATTTATTGGAGTCTTTTAATTTTCTTGGTGTGGATGAGGCCATTTTTTACATTTTTATGGTGGCCACTTCCTGGGTGTTTGTTGAGTGTACCCATTTAAGATGCTATGATACTGGAGAAATTCAGTTTCACCAAGTTCAGTAGTTGGTGTCATTTAGAGATTGGGATTTGGGGTGTCCTTCCCTGTGCTCTGTAAATCCCACCAGCCACAGATCCTGGAGTTCAGGAGGCTCCAGCTCTGTGGGATGTGCTGGAGCTGTGCCGAGGCAAAACTGCAACTCCACCAGTTCTGTTGGTGTGTGCAGCAATATTTCCAGCGCAGATCATCATTGTTTTCTACTCTCTCTTTTTATTTATTGCTTATTTAAGAGAAGTGCAGCTCAGCCCCTTCACCCAGACAGCTCCACCCTGCTCGGCCCTGGGAGCTCTGCCCCTCTGGCTGCTGGGAAAAACTCTTTTCCTACAAAAATCTCAGCATCTGTCACAGCTAAACCCCAGCAGCTGGCTGAGAAATTAAAATACTTCAGTTAGGAAAGAACAGAGAGAAAGTTAGATGCCGTTTCTGAACACAGACAAAATAATGATAAAGTTGTATTTGTGTATTAATTGATGCTGATAAAATTTTAGCTCATCAGTAACTGTCCCAGCCTCTGCCTTGAATTTTCTGCTGCAGTCATTTTCTTCATTTTTTTATTCTTTATTGTGGAGTTTTTAGGGTATGGGTGAAAAGATTTGTCCTAAAAGCATATGGGAAATTGTTGATGACTGCTGAGGTCATAACATTAACATGAGGTTATAATGATAGAAAATGATGTAGCAAATGAAGAAATAAATAATTAAAATTTATAATTTTTTTTTTTAGTTAACGGAGAAACTCCTGACTTTCCAACTAAACTGAAAGCTCTGACAATTCCTTTAGAGCTTGGAGCTCTTGAAACTGCCTGGTTTTAGCAATTTTTTATTGCCAAGGCTAGCATAAAATGGCCACTTGTCTCAGTCAGTGTCAGTTAAAATAACTTTTCCCATTTGGGATTACAAGTGTAAATGTGCATTTCATTAACTGCAAACCACTTTAGCTCGTTTGAGTTTTGTTCTTCCCCCAGACATGACAAGGTACAGACAGATGCCATCATGATTCATAGCAGGATGAATTTGGGTTAGGATATTTTGAATCTTCCCAGAAATAGAAATCAGGGATTTGTTGGGGTAATTCCACTGGGAAATGGAAGCTGCACCCAAACTGCAGAGCCCCTGAGCCCTTTGTACCTTCTCTCAGCTGTGGCCACATTGTGATTTAAGGTACAAAGATGAGCCAATCCCAAAACTTTCCTCAGTAAGCTGCTTCCCTTTGGAAATTATATATTTATTATTTTTAACAGAGGAATTGCAAACTTATTTTCCAGTCTCTGCAGATTAGTGTGTGAACTCTTTTGATTGTTGATCTACTTTTTCTACTGTTGAAGGATCTCGTGTCTACACTAGGGTTTTATGCTCATTGTTTGTGTAATGCGGATAATTAAAAAATTGATTAATCCTACATACATAGAAAGGAGTTTCTAAAGGTTCTCTTTCTGGTACAGAATTAATCTGAATATGAAACTTTGCTATAAACATTCTTAAAATTACTTAAAACCCCTTCTTTCTGTGGCATAGAAATTGGAGCAGCAGCAATATCCAATCAGCCTGGAGAGAACACTGCCTGCACAGCCCGAGTGTTTCAGTTAATAGAAATGTGTCTATATTCAGGGGTGAAGTGAATGTCTCAGACAAATCATTTCAATTAATGCCAGTTTAAATCACCATTCAAGAACATTATCCTCCAGGAGAATTAACACTGTATTCATTTACATTATATAACAAAGAATAACCAAGTGAAACCTTTCAGGTAAAAGGATAGGAGTATTTTATATATCATCACCTTAAAATTATCCCTTGTTCTGATAATGCCGGGTGGTCACTGCAATGCATAAATTCCAAACTCACATTTGTAGTGCCTGATTGTGTTGGAGGGAAATTAAAAGTGAAGGAGAAACTCGGGGAGGTAGAGTATTTCCTGCTCAACTTCCTGGGAGCAAGTGATAATCTTTCTAAAGAACAAAAAATGATGTGACCAGAAGGCATGATACAGCATGATTTTGAGCTGTCAGAATGTACAAAATGAAAAATAATGGCTTAATGCTGGATCTGAGCCTGTGGCATTTTTCTTTAGAGGACATAGAAAACAAAATACAGGCCAATGGCAAGAAGAACTGGTTTTCACTCCAAGCAAAGCTATTGCCAGATGAAACTAATTAACTCCATGTTTGTTCTTTCATTAAGCACTTTTCAGAAAGACTCCTGATGGGAGAGCATGAGGGGAAGAAGACCCTGCTTTATGCTGTCCCTTTTGACTGTTATTGGGAAAAGTGGAGCAGAGAGGAGCAAAGGGAGATCCAAGTATAAGAAAAATGAAATGTGAAGTGGTTGTGCCCCCAGTGAGCAGAGCTTTGAAAAGGCAGAGAGTAACAGTCTCAATAGCAATTATCCCTGCCCCTGCCAATCTGAGCCTTGCAGCTCATCAGATACGGAGCCTGCTGGGAGATTTTTGCAGATACCTTGATTTATTAAACCTCAAACCACTAATACCTTAATACATGCTTCTCACCTCTTTTTTGTTTTTCATCAGAGGCAAAGGGACACTATTCTTGGGCTTCTCATGACTATTTCATTTTTTACATTTTTCCTTTCCTGCATTTAGCTGGATCCAACTAACAAACAACAAGACTTATGCTTTCCCATTCAAGTGAGACATGATCCCCTAGATGAAGGCAGCACTTCAAATTTCATTTTGCTATATGAGACACCCCTAGTCATGTAAAAATCTCCAGGCTTGTTCCAAAATATCTCCTGACCTGATTCAGCTGCTCTGCTGGATACCCCGTTCAAAGCTAAACACTACTGCACTGGGGAGAAAAAGTGTGATTTTTAACCTGTTTAGCCAGAGTGTCCTGTCATAATTACAGATTTATTAGAAATGAGGGAAAGAGGATGTGTGTAAAGGTCTGGGCAGCCTCACAGGCAGAAATCACAGATGAGAAGCAGACTGAAGTTTTCTATTCTGTTTGAAGGTTTTGTAAGCCACATAAATTTATCTGTGATCAATTCTCTCCTTCTCTTAATTGTGCAATTACACCCTGAGAGAGTTTCCCTGTGTTAAAGCCAAATATTTCTGCGTGTCCCTGGGTACAGGTATGCCAATACCAAAGTACTCTCCAGCCAGTTGTTATCTTCTGAGCTTCTGTGTCAGAAAATATAACTCAAACCTAGGTCTGGAAAGGAATTCAGATAACTTAGCATGCTGTATTCATTTCTGGCTCAATTGAGGGCATTTTATTTCAAGTCAGTACAACCAAACCAGCATATTGAGAATGCCCTTCCATATTTACTGGAAGGAATTTTGAATGTTATAAATTATGTAGACTGTTGTGCTTTAGCTCCTGTTTTTACCTTTGGTTACTGACTTGCACTTTTTAACACCTGATAAATATTTTAGCATTTATTATTATGCACATCACTGCTAATGTCAGAAATTATATCCTCTGCACATCTCCTGTGCTTGCTCAGAAAAGAAGGGGGTTGAGGCAGCACCTTACAGGAATTCCTCCGTGAGGAAACCTCTACTGATGAGCCCACAGCACCTTTGTAAGACAGAGAGAGAATTGTCTTTACAACCTTTACAGGAAGAACATTAGGGCTGCTTTAATTTGACAGTATCAAGTGTATTTACCAGTATTTCTGACAACCTGGCTTAATAAAACCTGTTCTCTCAATGCCATTAGTGACTTGGCATTTATCTGGACAGATAATAGTGGTAACTTGCTCCAACAAGCCAAGGTTTGTGTCAGCCTCACTCGCTGTAATTGAATCGGAATAAAAACATGAAATCTAAATAAATGTAGCGCATTAAATCAAAAGAAAAACAAAGAAAGGCTAAAAGCATGTAACTGATATGAACTGTGAAAAATATTGCTTATATTATTATTATTATGACAGGTTTTTTTCCCAAAGTGCCAGTAGTAATCACTAGGCTGGGAGAGAGGCAAATTTACATTGTAATGTGGTTATACAAATAATACCACAGCAATTTTATTGCATTTATTCATAAAATATTGTCCTTCCAGTCCTGAATTTGTTACTTTTTAAATTGTGGTAAAGTCAGGTTTGGATTCACTTTAAGTGAAGAAGTGTAAGGAAGCTTTAAACAGCTGAGGAGTAATTGGGCTCTGTTTGAAAGAGGAAGGGAGAGGCACACTTGAGCTCTCCTGCTTCATGACATCCCATGGGAGCTTCCTCCTGAGCAACTTTATTGGCATTTTATACCACCAAGCCCCTCGACATCTCTTTTTTAGCAGAACTGAGGATCCTTTAGGTGAATAAAACAAATTAAGGCAAAAGAAATAAGTCCTGACTTACAGCCTTGTCCTTTCTGTGCTGATCTCAGCAGCTCATTGTGTTGTGGTTGAGCAGCCTGGCTCCTGCAGGATCACCAGGCTGGAACTTCCCAGGAAGTTGTCTTGCCCTGCTCCTAAATCCCCTGTGACAGCACCAGGGCACTGCAGTGGCTGCACTGCTGGGGAATTTACTGGGTCAGGCATCTCAGACAGAAAGGTCAGAAGTCCATCCTGAGCCACTGCCCCAGCACACAGACACGGGTGGGGGTAAGGAAGGGCACAGGAGGGAGTTTCTGCCTTTAGGTGTAGTTTGCCATAAAGTGAATGATGAGCTGGAGAGAATCTTTTGTGAGTGATTTTTGTGAGACAGGAATGAAAGTCATGACCTAGAACCAGCATTTTCATCTTCAAATGATCACTATATATCCCTTATAAGCATGATCGAGCTCCCCAGTTTTTGTTCAGAGTATATATTTATTCTCTGCTCAAAATACTATTTTTATATATATATATACATATAAATATATATTTATCTCCCTGCTCAAAAGGATGGCCAGGAATGGTGGCACCAGAGCCAGCCTCTCCTTTGCCTTTTCACTGAGTGCGTGACAAAGGCAGAGCTTCTGCTCTGCAAAGATAAATGTCTGGAACATGAACCCCAATGGATCCAAACTGAAGGCAACCTTTGAGCAAATATTCTCAGTCTGGAATCAGAGCTTTTGATCTGGTGGCCATGGCAGAGAGGGGAAGAAGGAGCTGCCCCCAAAGACGTGGAACATGACTAAAGTAAAATTGCTGAGGTATTTTTGCCTGCATGTGTGTGTATGTGCATCTCTATTTCCTCACATTCTGCAAGGCTCTGAAATGCTCTGACATGGAGACAGAGCTTTCCTGAGCATCTGTGCTAAATGAACACTGCAAAAGAGGTTTCCCTAGCAACTCAAACCATATGTAATAGCTTAAAATAGCTTTTCTCCAACTCCTAGGATTTCTTAGTGGTTTGCTCACAGTTTCCATTTAAATAAAGGTATATTTGCCCTGTTCAAAAAGGTTCTTCATTTTTCTCAACTTCTATTAAAATGATCAGGGTTTGAAAATGCTCATTTCTTTTCAGAATGTCTCCTTTCCTCTTAACTTGTAACTTATCAGGTAAACTGAAGCATGGCGAAGGGCGGCAGTGGCTGTCCACTTTCTCAACTGTGTTACCTTTGTTCGCTGTTCAAAAGATTTTATTGGAAATCTATTGGTCTCTACTTATTGCAATGGGAAGTCCCAGCAGACTTTGATTTCTGTGATGTCAGTGTAATGAGAAGGTAAACTGTGCAGCTCTGAAATATAATGGATCACTCACATGAATTCCACTTTGCTTTGCAAAGCTGGGTGCAGGCAAATCTGGATGTTTGAAAAGCCTGCTCAGTTCCTGTTGTACCCCCAGGAAAATGCTCTTTTACATGAGTGAACTGTGATACCAAGAGGCTGGGTGATGGCTCAGGTAATAAAAGAAGCAGACAACAAATCTGAGACATAACCCATGTATTGATTTTCAGATCCTAGTCATGAAGCTAAAAATTTTGGCTGGGAGTGCTTGAATTTGACTAAATCAAATGTTAATGTCCAGGTAAGAAATCTAGATTCTTGTCCCAAGGTTTTCAAAATATGTACAACAAAACTGAAGGAAGGGCCAGGTATTAGCCATTGCTTTCCTTTCCACTAAAAATGTTTCTTTGGCCTAAATGGGTTTTAGTGGAGAATGTGATGAGGCAAACTTTTTATCCTGCAAAACAGCATGAGAATACAGTGCCTATTTCCTGACAAAACACTTTGAAACTGTATTCATTAGATAATCCAGCATACATTTAAACCTGCAATGAAGGCAGGATGTTCCTTTAAATACTTTTAGGTATCCTCTTGTTCCCGGGGAGCAGCAGACAGGTTCTAATGAAATACCCTGACTTGTCACATGGGATGGAAACAATTGCTACAATGAAAGCAAAGATGTTTTAAGCTAAGAATTCTTGGATGGGCAGAATTTTTGTAAAGAGCCAGGGTCTCTGCTCTTATTCTAGCTGTTTTGAATTGAGTTTTTACTGTTGGGCATTTGCTTGGAAAAGGAGGGAATGGGATGGTCTGGGAGCAGGTTTGCTGTCACAGCAGGGTGGCAATTTCCAGTGCTGGTGTTTGTGTTGATGGAGTCACAGCGGGGGAATCTGATGTCACAGAGGTTAAATTTGGTTATAACTTTGTTTTAGTATTATTTTCTCTACGTTTATATCCTATATTTCAGCTCTTTCTGTGAATCCCAACAGTACTTCAGCTTCATTTTTTAATTCTTTTACCCTGCACACCAACAGGTGCACAGCAAGTAAGCCACAGTCTTATTCAATTGCCTGACATCATTCTCTAAATACATTAGGGAATTTTATTCTAGCAGAATGACAGGAGCTAAACCAAACTGGTGTAGTTTAGTTGGGCAAATTTAGCTGCTTGATCATAACAAAAAAATCCCTTTATTTCTTAAATGCGTAGGATTTTAATAGTTTTCCTCATTACAATGTTTCAAAGTAAACAATTCAGCCACAAACCAAGGGTGAAAAGAAATCGTTTCTTTTCTTTAGGATCCTGTTTGGCTATAAATTTGAAACCAAGCAAAACCTTCTCCCCCTTTTCCCAGAATGTTTCACCAACCATCTCATTTCTTGTTGATCTTTCAGTTGCATAATCTCAGTGGGTCTGTGAAAACTGCTCTGCTCTGTGTTTAATCATCTCCTTAACTTTTCCTGAAGACATTAAGAAGTGATTTTAAGAACAGTAATAACTCTTTAAAAAGTCATTTAACAGCTGTCTTTGCTGAGAGCGAGCTCTGTGGAGTGAAAATGAGAAGATAATTGAATCATAAAAAAAATTGTTTTGAAATGACTGGAATTGTCCTAGATTGTTAAATTACTATTAAATGGCTTTTTTTTTTCCCTTGCCTGTAATAATTCATCTTTGAAAGCTAGGCTTGTTAAATGTAGGTCTGTAAAATAATGTGTGTTTTCTAGTAAGTCAGATTATTTCTCATTATAGACTTCTTGGTGGGTAGACAGGGTTAGACTTGATGACATCCAGAACCCCTTTTCAGCTTAAATTTTCCTATGAGTCTATTTATCTAGCTATTAAAAAAAATGTTTTTAATAAATATCCAGTCCTTCCACAGGGTGAACATAAAATTAAATTCAAAATGCAATTCTTCTCATTCCTTTCATCTTTAATAACTGTTTCAACCCACTTCAATACCCCATGTTTTTGCCTTTTCAAGATCTTTAGAAGATGTCATAATAGAAGGTGAGAGTAGGAATACATCCCAAGGATGCCTTTGAGTCATTGTGATTCTAATTTCTGTACCAAGAGCTCTTGTATGAGGTCACAGCATTTGTCCAGAATTAATTTATTGGTCACTGTTCAGTGCATTTGCTCTTGGCCTCAAAAGGCCTGTTCCTCTTTGTGAATTATCAACTACTGGGAATAATAAAAAAGTTATTTTCCTCTTAGATTTTAAGATTTTAATCCTGCATCAGATGCCATTTACTGTAACTTTATAGATTTTCCACACTTAGCAAACATTAGATACCAAATTTTCTTGTTTACCCCCAGCTACCCTATTTCAACCAGTTGTGAGTGAATTTCTATAAAATAATGTCACTTCTGACCCCTCTCAAATCAGCTACAAACATCTTAAACAATTCAATTTCAACCCACAATTTGACCTTTAGCTAAAGATCATTGTTAGAAGAAAATTAGTTTTTGCTTGTCCCTAAGGGAACAAGGGAGCATTTTGGTTGTCCTTTGCAGGCTTGCAGAAAATCATCTTTTTAAAACGTGCTGCTGGAATTGATGTTAAATTGTTACAAATGCTATGGAAACTGATGAATTCTCCACAAGACAAAAACATATTTTTTTTTCCTTGTTGCTTCTTCTTGCCAAATTATGCACTGTAAAATTCATATAATTGTTATTTATAAGCACTTAGAAATAAAAAGTCAACAAGAATTTGCTGAGAATAACACGTCAAAGTAAACTGAAGTGCCTCATTAACAGCTTTTACTAGAAATTATGGAGAACAGAAAAGAAATAGTTGTAATGTATACCTTGAACAGAGGAGTATTAGTTTTCAGTGTGTTGTATCAGACAGTGCAAAGTTCAGCCTCCAGGACTGTCTGGAGTAACCCATTTTGGAACAAGGGTGAAACTGGTTTGAAACATGCTATTAAATGATCAGTGGTTCACTGACAAACAGAGTTCCTAAGGAACTTTTACTGAAGTTCCTCTATATCTTCTCATAAATTTTCTAAATTAATTGGAAAAAAAAAAGATAAATCTTTGATATTACATGTTACAATTGGAGGTCAAGCTGAGAAGAGCTGCATGTATGGTGGGGTATTGGATCAGAAGTGAATATTAAATCACTAAATCAGGGTTATAAAATCAGAACTGAATACTAGCTCAGCCAGCTGGAGACATTCTATGATAAACACAAGATGGAATTCATTTGTGCAAAGTACTGGTTTTGGGAACAAATAACTGCAAAAATGTACAGATGGTTTGGGAACAGGTCTCTGGTACAGAGGCAGGAGTTCCACATGAATCACAAGGCAGGCATGAGCAACAGCACCACATTGCTGAGAAGAGAAAAACAACTACTGAGGACGTTCAAACAGATTTGAGTCAGGACGGCACAGAAGGACTCCAGCTCTCCACTAGAACTGCCAGATCCAACAGGAGCCCATCCAGCTCTGCCCACTGAGCTGCAAGTCCAGACAGACCTGCTGGACACAGGCAGGACGGCAATGAAATATCAGAGCTGTCAGGATGGGAATTCTGGGACCAGACTGCACAAATTGCAGCTCTTTAGACTTGCAGCAATTTTCAAACATAAGCAAAGGGTGCCAAGAAGAAAAGCGTGGCAATAAGAATAATAAGGAGAACAATATATATAAAATACAATGTATATATATATGTATGTGTGTGTGTGTGTATATATACATATATACATATATATATATATATGTGTGTGTGTGTATATATATATATATATGTAAAATATATATATACACTGATGGGGAAAGACCAAGACATTAAAGAGCTTAAATTGTACTGTAGACAAGCAAGGAAGTACCTAAACCTTGTTGGTCCAGCTTTCTGGCTTGAAATGCTGTCTGGCCACATTGTCCAGCATTCTTTATCATGCTTCTAAAATATTTATTTGTTAAACTTAAATTTTTTTGAAAGTTTTTTCAAAATGCCGGAAGTTCAGCAAAAATAAAATTGGAACAGTTCTGTTTTAAAAAATAAGGACTGCTGCGATGTGAGATTAGCAATTGTCATTTCTAAACTTTACCTTGAGAATCAGAGATTGTTCATAGAACTGAATTCTTATCAAGACAGGGAAGCAGTGTGGTGATGTTCCCCGCTGAATGCAGCCCTCTGTCACCTTCTCTGCCCAGGACACATCTCAGTCCTCCCTTGCACTGCTGCCTTGGGATGCATGATCAGTCATTCCTGTGCTCCACTGTTTATTTGGATACCCAGAGCTTCACTCACAGTGCCAAAAGCCCTCTCAATCTGGTTTGACCAGTGGCTTCACAGGATAACTGATATGCTCCATTTTCACCAGGAAAATTATCACCTGTTTTCTTTTTCTTTATTCACGCTGGAGTGGGAGCCAAGGTTGTTGTCTGCTCCTGGAGGTAAAAGCAGAACTCAAGGGAAAACCTTCAGATAGGAGACATCTGAAATAGTCATGTACATGTGTGTGTGTTTATATATTTGTCAGAGACAGTGAAGAAAATAATCTGATAGTTATTTCCATATGTCTGCCAGAACCAAAAAATGTGTGAATTTTCAAGTCTTGAGATGAACTATCAAAATAGCTGTACATCAAAAATAGCCACCAGAGAAGAGGATTGCCTTTGGGAGGATGCACCTCCCAAGTATCTGTTTCCATGTGCATCAGGAATGACTGTTTGGATTACAGCATCAAAAGATACTGTTAAGATTAATTAGAAATATATTTTGTCTCATGTGGGAAATTAGAAAACATTTGTCCTAGAATTCGTCCCAAGCTAGAGTTTGTCAGCAATTTTTCAGCCACATAATTAGAAAAAAAGATGCAGAAGAGAAAAATGATGAATGGATGCTACATTTACTCTTGAAATCCAAGTGCCTTTGGGCAACCAGGAAATACTTAACCAGCACACAAGGTCTGCAATAGCACACTTGTGGAATCACAAACGTGGCAGGCATGCAGGAAGGGATGTGAAAATGTGGCATGCTGTTAATAAATGCTGGGCACAGTTCTCTCATGGAGAAGTCAATATCTGTGAGCCCAGAAATTATTAAGGGAAGTAGTTGAAGTAATTCACTATAACAATTCTTCTTTTTAGGAGGTTTCTGTGCTTTGTCAGTCGGTGTGTGCACAAGTGTGTCCATGGGGTGCACACACAGTTTCTGTTGACTGTCAAGATCTAACAATCAAATCCTCCCGGTGTGTGCTGCTCTCTCTGGAGCACTGCCAAACCACTTTCTTTGAAAGGAATGGAAATGCTTCCTGGTCCCCCTGGCAGAGGAGCCTGAACCTCACAAGATTCCAGCAGGATAGGTCAGAGATGTCAGATAGATCAGAACAGCTCAAGAGCTCAGCTGCCCCAGCCCTGCCGGCTGAACCACCTGCAGGTTATTTCCCATGGGTCCTACAGAGCTCACTTCAGCTCCCTCTTTAAGCCAAACCTGAAATCTCTGAAGGTGTTTTCCCTTCCTTGGCATGGCCAGATTCCACAGGTTTTGCCTGCTGATCACCCCAGTAACATCAGAAAATGCTGCACTGGGAAATGCACTCTACAAATAAAATAACTCAGTGTCTATGCAGACTTCAGCTGGTTTCTCTCTTTTTCACCCGTGCAGAGGTCCCAGTCCTCATTCAGGGAGCAGATTGCTGAGAATCAGATGAGGTCAGTAAATAAAGGTTGTCTGCTGTTTATCTTTTTTCCAAACTACAGATGTAGCTTCCGTAAGTACCTTGGAGCAGCTTGTCAAGCCCATCATTTCAGATGCTCCTGTTTGAGCAGGTTCCCTGAGCAGCACTGGACCAGGCAGCCCCCCCAGTTATTTATGGTCCAAAATGTATTGGTTGACCACACATTAACTGGTTATGATTAGAACAAAACTAATGAGTTTTAATCACTTGAGCCTCATTTACTTTGTCACTTGTCATGGGGTGTAATTCAGGAGAAAGCACCAGAAGGGTTTCTTTAAGTCTTGCACTATTTACTTTGGGGACAGGAATACCAAAATGGGTTGAAAACAGCAGAAATAAGAGTAGTGATGATCACGTATGGAACTGGTTTTTGGTACTTTATTATTTAACTTTCCTCCTCAGTAACCAACCCTTATTTCATCCAACCCCAGGGTACTCTCTGTCCAGCACTGACAGCATTCAGTCCTGAGGTTTGAGAAAAAGAAAGATCACATTTTTCTGAAGAAATTAAGAATATTTTTTTTGCATTTCCAAAGTTTTCCATGGGAAGCATTAAACTCTTAGTAGAAACTGCTTTCATATTCTGCTCAGGGTTGAGGTATTGCCAGATTCTCTTTCCTTTTCTACTATTTTGGATGTCCACGTGACACTCAGCAGAGTCCTGCTTTAGATCCACCTAAAAATGGGACTTCAGGCAGAGGAAAATCCACTGGTTGAGAGAGAGCTGCTTTGAAGGTACAGAGCTTTTGTGGTCTAAAAGGCAAAATTGTCTTTGGTGTCCTCAGGTGTGGATGTGAAATTTGACCAATTGACATTTGAAATACCTGCACAGCTCCTGCTGTGGTGGCTTTGGCAGCGTGAGAACGTGGGCTCAGGGGATCCTGCAAAAACCTGATTTTTGTGTGTTAATCACCAGCAGAGCCCATTGATTACCATTGGTTGGGACTATCTGGAACTTCTAAGGAAAAGGAGACCTGGAATGATGTGAAGGCAGGATTTAAGGATGAGACATTGTTTTGAAGAGGTGAAAATATATTCAGATACTGTGTCTACATCCTAGATTTACGTAGATGTAGGTATAAGGCTGCTTCTCCTTATTTTTTCTCAGTATCTCATTTCTACCCAGACAAATAATGTATTAATTAATGCATTAATTAATGTGTGGCCTGTGCTGGATGTTGTTGGGGAAGGGAACAGTGCTTTACCTAACAATTTCTGTTAATACATATTTAAAAAATTTGAGCTATGTTGTCCTTAATGGTCAGTTTTGTTTTCTTGAAATAAATTTTAACTATAGAGAAACTCATAGCCATGAATCACTTTATAAACAATTGATTACCAATTCAGCTTTTGAAGATGTATGTTAAAATAGATTTTAATCTACAACATGCAATGATGACTTTCACTTAAATCTTAAGGAAACCCACTTATTTTACTATAACATGATATATGCAGCTCCAAAACTATCCTAAAAGCTGCAACTTCAACAACTCAAGAGCAGAACTTAAATTGGAATGGATATGAAGGTACAAAACTTCAGGAGGTCTTAGCAGAAACTTTATACCTAGCTGGAGAAAATGTCACATCTTATTTTAGAAGGCAGTGGTTTATTACCTCCCAAACTGAACTGATTAGACTTTTTTTACCTCCTTCTTCACATGGTATAGAGTCTTATTTGGATGAACAAGTGTTCCTTATTTTCTTCAAATTAAGTCAATTTTCCTTCTAAGGTGTGTCTAAAACCACCTCTTTTTTTCAGGAAATTTGTACTATCATTTGAAATGTTGTACTAAGGGTCTGCTGCTTCCCCATTCCAAACCAGCACCCTTGGAAACACACAGAACTCCCACAGTCCCTCCTCAGTGCTTTTATTCTGTCATGATTTTATCTGGTACCTATTCACTACTGGGACTGGTTTCCAAGTGACATTTTGGAATGCAGTTTTTGCTGTTCCATCTGCAGATGCTCCCCACAGCAGATGCACAACTTGAAAAATAATAACTGCTAAAAATATGCAAGCTGTCAGCTTGGTTTTTAGTGAGAGAACTGTAACTTCAAGTGAGATAAATTTGTATTTAAATGCAATGTGATATATTTAAATTATGTCCAAAGACTGATAGCAATCTCACCAAACAATGCAAACAATCTTATCATAAATGTTTGATTTGAGTCCAAGGTGGGGAAAGGTGGGGTAAAAATGTTGCTGGATAAGCTAAAAATACTGGCATGAGTTTTGAAAAAGAAAACATTTAAAAAAACCCTTAATTAAATAAGTGGTATTGACATTGTATTCTTTGTTATACACAACTTAAAAATAGCTTTTCCTTTGTGCTTACACCTTTAAGGTCTCAGAGCTGTAATGTTTTTTCACCTGACCTTGCAGAAAGTATTTGTCTTAGCCTACTAAATAAGCAGTGAAAGTACTGGGATTTCAAACAAACCTTTAAAAAAGCAAAAAATGATGCTTCCTTTCCACTTAGTTCAAGGTTAATTTTACTTGCCAGGAAGACATTGACAGAAAATCAGTGAGAAATTTGAGAGATCAATGGCAACCACAGAGCCCATGCACCTCCAGCAGCTCCCATTTGTCAAAGTTGCACCCATTGATAAAGTCAGAATGAGGACAGGATATCAGGAGGCTCCTTTTTTCATTGCACTCACACATAATAAATCAAGAGAAGAAATTCATATGCTGTGAATGTTGATAGAGCAAATTTGACAAACTGGCAGATTGTATGCATATGGAAGAGTTATGGAAGGATGTACCTTAAGCAAAGATCACAATTTCATGACAATGTTCCTGTTCGTTTTTCTGATGCAGAAGTGTTCCTTCTCCTCTGAGTGTGGGTGTGCACAGACATAAAGTGAGATTAATGCAGCAAGGAACTCTGGCTGAAAACAAAGACAGTTTTAGGGAATAACTTGGAAACAAGTCTGCCTTTCCAAGCGCAGACTTTAAAACTCCTACCTCTCTGCAGATTCATCTGCATTTTGTTCTGTGATCATCTGCAGCTCCTGGGTGCTTTTACTTGAATCTTCTTTGCCAGAGTTTTCCTGGGTGCTGCTTTTGGGGCTCTCCTCGCTGCAGCGCAGCTGCTCGATGAGGTTCTGCTGGTGCCAGCTGTGGATGGAGCGGTGGTGCCCCGGCGTTGGCCCCGGCACGGGGGCCAGGATGTTGTGGTGCACAGGGCTGCTGTTCTTCTTCAGCCCATTTCTGTCCCGAGAGTGGCTCTTCAGCCTGTTCTGCACCGGGGTGCCCCTGTGCTCATATCCTTCCTGCTGGTGGCAGCCCCCAGAGCCAGCGGAGCCCTGCGAGGGGTGGCTGAACCACCTCCAGCGGAGCCTCAGGATCTGCTTCACATCAAACTCTTTCTTTCCAGAGACTGACATGGTTTTTTTTTTTCAGAGAGGAATAAAAAAAAAAAAAAAAAAAAAAGAAAGAAAAAAAAAAAAGACAAAAGCCTGTTCTTTCAGGAAGGAAATGGATTCTTTGTTATCTCTTCTGTTTCAACTCCTCTTCTTAAGGAAAGGCAACAGAAGAACAAACACCGGTAGCTCTCGCTCTCTCTGCTGATGAATGCACCGCGAGCTCTCGCAGGCGATGCTGAGCTGCTGTTAGCTGTATAGGTGGGAATCCATACTGACAGGATGATGAGGTCAGACCTTAAACAAGTAAATCAGCTTAGCACAGGAAAGCAGCAACCATAACACTCCCCAGCTGCCAGGCTTACACACTCGCAGCTCTACAGCGCGGCTCCCGATATATAACCCAGCCTCACATGATCCTCAGGGAGCCTGAGCTGCAACTTAAGATGCAGGGAAGCATGCACGAATCAAGTGACAAGACTTTCTGTCTATCTCACGGCGTTCTCCATTGAGCCTGCTAATTAGCAATGCTGCTTTTCACGGGAGATTTAGAGAGGATGCTTCCAGGCGGGTTTTTGGTGGCGATTCGCCGCGAAACTCTCCGGCATCTCCCGCGTCTCCTTAAGGGTCTGCGTTTGTTTGTCTTGCTGTGTAAAATTCCTACAAATGGCCTCGGTGTGGTAGCACTTACCTAAAGGAGAGGCAGCGTTTGGATGCATGGTGCAGGACTGGCTGTGCCTTCTCACCTGCGGATGGGTTTCTCCATGTAATTGCAGGGCTAGGAGAAGAGAGGGAGGGAGCTCAGGAAAATCGGAGATGTGCTCCCTGAATGCCTGGATCTGTGGCAAGCACAGTTTCCTGGCTGAGTGCCTGTGTAAACAGCCTTTCCCATCCTGCTCTTGATTTCTCACTCGTGGGTTTTGTTGTTTTTTTTTTTTTGAAAACACCTTTCTTTTGATAGCGTGCGCTGTAACGCGTTTTCAGCAAATTTAACAGGGGAGAGGTTTTCATTCCCATGCCTTAGTTACCAGGCAGGGCTGTGAGAACTGTCCCCTGTGTGGTTTGAAATAATGTACACAGAATGTTTTCATGTGCAAATTGAAAGGAAATGAATGGACTGGATTTTTTTTAATGTTATATTCTCCCAGGTTGGCTACTGATGGTCTATCCAACTGTAAGCAGGGTGCAGAAATAGCAAAAGCTGTAACACAAAGTGAGTTGAACACGATTCAGAGAGGACCCCTCTCCAACACACCTCTCCTCTCAGACCTTCTGACGTTAATTTCATTTTTCTCCATCTTTTCTGTGAGTTTTTCTCCTTTTTTTTTACCAAAATTCTATGATGGGACATTGAACTTTCAAATAAAATCTGTTCTTTTATTCTTTTGGACTTCATACAATACAAGCAAGGAAACGTGAAATAGAGTTTAAAAAAACCAAAAGAAGAAGAAAAAACAAAATGAGAGAATAGGACTAAGAAATTTGCAGGTTTTATGCTGGGCTCTCCTGCTCCTGTCCTATTCATGGTATTCAAGCAGAGGATATGCAGCATCATGGGCTGGATGCATGTGAGAGAAATTACAGGATGAGTGAAGAACTCATCAAAATAATTGCAAGATCTTTTCTTATCTAGATCCATAGAGGGAAAGACTTTGTACAAAAGAAAACCTGTGTGAAAGGCTTGGCCATAAAAGGCAGAAAGGAAGGAGCTGAGGGAAGATTTGACAGACATAGCCAATGCATATTTGTTGCTATAGAGAACTTTGAGGCTGAGCTGTTGCAATTAAATGTACATTAACAAGATTTCCTTTGAGATGTTCTAGGAATAGAGAGAAGCTAGAAAACTTAGTCAACTTCTAATAAGTTACATTAAGAGGAAGGTGTATAAAGGCCTTAAAGTGCATTTAATAAGGGGCTTCAATTCAAGCTTGTTGAGGATATGAGCTAATAAAGAAGCTGCTACCAAACTTCAGGGATATTAAAAGATTTATAGGCAGTGAGTGGATCAGTGAAAAGGCTGGGCATTGAGCAGGAGAGATTATTGTATATCCTGAAGTCAGTTTAAGATGTTTTCACATTCTATCGATGACCTTTTACAGCAATCTAAAACTTTCTGAAGACCCAAATGTTTCAGGTATTTTTTCTTGCATTACACGTGTATAATATTCAATATAATGTTTCTTCACTTCTCAGTTTCAGCCTGCACACCTAAGGATATTTTTCTTTTCAATTTCACACAAGTAATGAGACTCAGTGGTATCTCTGTATATTCCTGAGGATTGCCTACATGGCAATTTGACATCTATTTTAGGGAGGGAGCCTCTATATACCAAGTTAATGAAATAATTTATGATGAAATCTTGTAGAGGTGGACAGAGAACACGGTTTCTTCCTACTCTTTAATCAGGTCATTGAGCTATCTCAGCAGCTCTGTCAGCTCCTCTTAGCAACAGCTCTGATACATTTAATCCATATTTTTCCACCATGTCACAAAGCTTCTGTCGGTTTTCTTCTCTTAAATCTCTTTTGCTGAAGTCATCCTTTGCTCTGAGATAGCATCAAAAGCATATTCCTTGCATTTTACTGGCGAATGTACAAGCAGCACTTCTGCTTGTGAATTACTCCTGTTCCTGCTCAGTACAGGTTTTAGCAGATGTAGTGAATGTAGCTAAAATTAAAATAGTCAAACTGGACATTTGCTGAAGAGACCATCTTGCTCAGAAAGTCAGCTTGAGTCAGCACAGGATATGTTTCACGTAGGGCATAAGGAGATTATTTTTTTACAGAGCTTGTTGGTGTTCTGGCTAAAATTTCAGTGTGCTGTACCAGGTCAACATAAGTGATTTGATAACCCAAAATTTCAGGCCTGAAATTGCTGGAAGTGAGGCATATACACGTATAACCCTGGAGGAGCTTTATGCCAAGTACCTGCTTTTCACCATTTTCATTTATCTTCTGGTGAGAAAATTAGTTCTCCTCAACCTGAATGCAATGAGTGTTTACTTCTGGGTGATTTCTTTCTGAATCTCTCGCATACTTTTAGGTGAATCTCTGATTGAGTTCAACCTTCTAAATGAGAAAAGAGACAAGAGATAAGATTTTTCTGTTATTACTAGCCCTAATTTAAGGCCTTTGGTCTCATTAAGATGAATAACCACGTAACAGCATTATTCTTTCCCCTCATGGCTGGAAATCTCCAAAGAACAGAATTTTCTAGGACCACAGCAAGTCCAGCCAGGGCCACCAAGAGGGTCAGGCAGCTGGAGCATATGATGGATGAGGGGAGGCAGCTACAGAAGGATTTGCTCAACCTTATGAAGAAAAGGCTCAGGGGCATCTTTGTGCTGCCTGCAGGTACCTGATGGGAGAGCAGAGACAGAATCAGGCTGCTCCAGAGGAGCCACAGACAACACTGGGGACAGCAGGCACCTGTTGGGCCGTGGCAAAAGCTGAGGAGATGTGAGAAAAAGATGTGAGGTGGGAGGAGGCTGCCAAGAGAGGCTGTGGCATCTCCTTGCTCCGGGAAAGTGAGACCCACCAAGGGAGGGGAGGTCCTGGCACAAGCTGCCCAGGGAAGCAGTGGCTGCTCCGTCCCTGGGAGTGCCCAAGGCCAGGCTGGACAGGGCTTGGAGCACCCTGGGACTGTGGAAGGTGTCCCTGCCATGGCAGGGGTGGCACTGGATAAGCTTTAAGGTCTTTCCAACCCAAAGCAGAGTGGGATCCTGTTATTCCAGGTGGATCTGTGTCACTGCTCCAACTGGGCTTGCTTTGAGAGGGAGATCAGACTGGATGAGCTCCAGAGGTCCCTCCTGAGCTGTTGTGTGCCTGTGTGACATGCCAGGGACTCTTTGATGTCTTTATCTCATGGCTGTGGTGGAGCCAAGTAAAATTTATGTGGTTGTCAGCTGTGAGGAACAAATACTTCTCCAGAAATCTGCCCTGCAGTCCTGGAGCAAAGCATCACTGCCTGCAGGGCTGAGCGTGGCCAGCTGCTCACCCCAGGGGAGGCTTGCC
Source organism: Motacilla alba alba (assembly GCF_015832195.1). Lineage (NCBI taxonomy): Eukaryota > Metazoa > Chordata > Aves > Passeriformes > Motacillidae > Motacilla > Motacilla alba. The sequence continues at coordinate 3,679,855 of NC_052045.1, forward strand.
AGGACTTGGAGGAAAAAGAAGTCTTTATCCGCAAAAAACTCTCCATCCCATCCAATCCGTACAAGATTTGGAGAAAGGTCTTTGCTCCCATTAGGAAAATACATTAAATTTGATCGTAGATTGGCCCCCAGCAGGAAAATGGAAATTATTTGAAAAGCTTTGTGTAAATATGTTGAACTTGCAGATGATTTGAATGATATGTATTAATAGTCTAAACAGGTTTTGGTAATCATTTTAAGATTACATGTGTGAATACCTGAGGCACCACTTGATTTAGGAAATGATAAAAGTACTTTGGTCATAATCTACCTATAAAAAAATAGATAATTTTGTCACAAATCATATTTTAAATAGACTTCAAAAATGACTTTTAGCTACAGCTGCCTCCCAAGTTTGCCACCAAAGCACTTAACAGAAAGGAGTTTTGTAAAGCATGTCAAAATGTCTGTATTTTTCAGTTAATAACGCAGTAATTTCTTTGAAAATTGAAGCAAGAGGAATATATCCAAGCAGTTATGTAATGTTTATTCTCTTCTCAATACAGACACAGAAATGTATTCTTTTTTTCTTCTTCTTTTTGCCCTGAGCCTGGTAGTACAGTGCATGTATCAAGAGCCTGTTAGAAAAATATCTCTCTGATCCAACAAACCTCGACAAGAGTAATAAAAAAGAGGAATCATCCACCTTTCTTGTAAAATAATCCCAGAAAAATACCACTTGTGGACTCTGAAGCCAGGAGTATTGTGAGGACTAGGTTAGTAGCAAGAGCTGATAAAGTAGTTCTTTGCTGGATATAAGACAGACCATTAAAAAATTGATTTTTTTATTAAAGGCAAGGATAGCTTGAAGCAGAGTTCTTCAATGCCAGATAACTGAGTCAAATAGGGGAAAATCTGCATAGGCTGAATGAGACAACCAAAAAGCACAAAAAGTGAAGAATGTTTTCTCACATTTTTGAAGACTTTTTTTTTGTCTATTATGATATTACATTATTTAGAAAGTCAAGTTAATTACTCATGTCAATATTGTTTACAGAGTTTGCATTGGGGTGAACAGCAAAATAAGATTCACATGTGCACACATTCATTGTTGCTAACTAAACCCAGCCCTATTTAAAAACTGTTCCCTCTGTGCCCAAGCTGTGCTCCACAGGGTCTGCACACTTTGTGTACTCAGCACTTCCACTGCAGATCAGGCCAGATACAGAGAACAAGAAGTTGAATATTTTTATTACCCTGTTTTGAAAAATAATGCTAAAAAGAACTCCCATTAGTCCATCCTTTGTGCAAGAGATAGGCCAGGAAACATCTGCATAGCACAGAGCAGCATTCAGGAGTCAGAGCTAAGGGGAAAGGAGCAGGACAAAACCCAAAACAAATAGCTCAATTTAAAATCTGCAGGAAAGCTCCTGCTTTCTTTTCAAAGAAAACTTTCAATGCCACAGACTCAAATCAGTTTAAGACAGTCAGTGGCTTCCCATGCTCCCCACTAAAGGAGGCAGGAGAGATGATCCACTTTAGGGAAGGTGTTGACACATTTAAACGCAATTGCTTCCTCAAATAACTGGGAACTGTCCTACAGATTGCAACCCACCTACAAAGCCCTGTGCCAAAACTGGAAAAAAAATCACAGCATTCCCACAAGATCCAAGAGAAAAGCATGTGAGACACGAGCGTGGTATGAGTAAGTCTGACTAAGATCTCGATAAACAGTGGCAGTGTTGTCACCCTCAAAATGGAACCAGAATATTGGAGTGGAATAAGAAACAGCAAATGTCCAGAAGGGTCTCCCACGGACAAGGGCTTGAAAGTGATGCCACCAATGCAGCAAAAATAAAACTCAAACTCGCGACTTGAAACACTTGTCACAGGTCAAGAACAAGATATAAAAGAATGGAAAAAATGTGGACGGATGCAAAGACGTATAAAAATTATTTGTACTGCATTTTATTCCTGTGAACTCTCTTCAGTTTATCAACATATTTCTCGTGCTGGTGAGGCAGGGTTGTGCAAACCTGGCAGTACTTATTAAAGGTGACTGCTGCTTACCTAGTAACCACTAGTAAATTATTAGTAAATACCAGTAAGTAGTAGAATTGTAGCTGCAACTTGCATTTATTACATGAAACAGATGGACCAAACAAGCATATGCTGATTTATATTCCACAAATGTAAAAGGATCACAGCAGTCAGGTTCTTGCAGAAAATACTTGGATTTTCTGCACACTCAGTGATAACAATAACCCCTATTTAACCCCCAGTGATTACTGTTGGATATGAAGGAGTATGGAAAGGATCTGGCATACCTTCAACAAAGCCCAGTATGTGGATTTGACACTTGTCAGTACAGCTCTGTATCATTTGCCATCTGAAAGCCTGGGCAGAACAAGGACTTATGCCCAAGGTCAGTCTTCTCTGGGAAGTTTTTTAATGTGACTCTTGTTCATTCTCTCTTAAAAAGTAATAAATGGCACCTTTAATTGCAGGAAAGGGGGGTCCTGGAGGCAGCTCTATTTCTATGCACTGTAGAATGTAATGGTTCTTAGGAGTATTTAGGTTTTAATCCCACAAATGTGTTCTGAGGCTCATGAAAGGTGCTGTATGTCAATAAAACCTCTTAAAATATGTAGTGCTGCATCTCCCCTGAATCCCTGGTTTCAGGGGTTGGAGTGTTTTTCAATTATTGCTGGGAAAATGAGCAGCCTGGGGCAGGTGTTGGAGAGGTCTGAGACAATTGTTTCATGTCTTTCTCCTGAGTGGCTTCTCTGAGGTGCACACATTGATTGGAGCTCAGGCACACAGCCCAGCTCCCACCAGCTGGGATTTTGTCTCTGCAAGGGTGGAATTCTGAGGAGGAATTCTGGAGCAGCAGCTGCTTTGCCTTTACAGCAACAAGGGAACAGTGTCATTTCTTGCAAGCTGAGGCTCTTACTGCTGGGGTTTGGTAACATCATAATCCATCAACCTTCACTTCCCTCCCACTTGTCATCACTTTTCCTACCAATTTTCCCAGAGGTTTATATCTCCTTTGTGAGTCCATAAGAATGCAGGGGACAGAATAATTTTTACAATCATATGTTCAAAAGCATCATAGTCAAAGCTCATCTGAAAAAGTGCTGTGAACCAATATCCTTGTCAGCAACCTGTCTCCAGCATCCTGACACCACTGCTCTGCTCATGTGGCCTGTAAAGCACACAATAACTCAATTTTTGCTTTGACAAAAAGCCATACAGATCCACATCACAATGTTATTGTTGTTCAGCCTGGCTCTAGCTGCTGTAGCTGCCAAAACACCTTGAGGCTGCGCTTTCACTGTGTGATACTGGCCTGGAATATAAAAATACAGAACTACATTTCAAGCACTCAAGTCCTATCCTTCTCATGCAAAAATAATCTTTGATTCTTTCCCGTTTGCAATTTTTAGAGTACAGAGACTCAGCATTTCTATTTTGGTGTGTAAGGATTTTTCAGTCTTTTAATGTTTTCTGGAGGAAGGAAGAGATGTACATGTAAGTGCTGTACCATAAGGTGAGATCTGGGAATTTATAGGAAAATAGAATATGTTTTCTCTTCATATCTATTTATTAATGATAAAATGGTACTGGACAACATCGTGATTATGTTTGAAAGTGATAGCAAATTTCAGGGAGAGAGGGATGGCATGAAACCTCCAGAAAACACAGATTACTGAATCCAACATACAATATTCTCAGACAAAGCCTATTAATGACAGATTCCAAAGGGCTAGAGATGCACAGCCTGCTGAAGAGAAACAGAAGGACAGAAACCAACACATTAAATCTGACTATTTAATATAAAAGGCTGAAAAATCCAGTTATGGCCTAGGACAGGAGTGTGATTGAGAATATCACCTCTTTTTTAGTATAGATTATTCTGGTTTAATTTTTTTTAGAACTTTATCAACAATCTTATTTGATACAGCTCCTTATCTCTTCATCTTGAACCTGAGTTTTGCTGTGATTTGTGCCACCCCAAGCCCCAGTGATGTGAGAGGAGCTCCTGTAGGTGTGGCAGAGTTTCAGTGTTAAAAGCTGCAGACAAAAGCTTCCAGTCCATTTTCAGTTTGGGGTGTTTGAGTGGGGTGCAGGTGCTCAGTCCTGCACGGCTGGAAGGGGGGAACTCTCCAGCCCCGAGCTGGGCAGCAGGAATTTCTGGTGCTTGGTGATAATGTCAAGTGGCACCATTTCCTGAAAGGTCCTCTGGTGATCTGCAGAAATCAATGCAGGACAGAAATCCCCATCACTGCTGGGTGCTTCTGCTCTGATGAGATCTGGCAAAGGAAAGTGGCTCTTTTCTCTTTGATTAAGGAAAATACTTGCAGCTGCATACATTAACTATAGAAATTCTATAGCAGGGACAGCTCTGCTGTAATAAATTAAATCATATTGCAAGTACACTACCAGGAAACTGTTTCAGCAGAAATTAAGGGTAGCAAGCCTCCTGAAACTAAGCTTCTGCTGAAATAAATTGGTGATATCTAACTAATAAAGTTCAGCATATGTCACAAATGAGAGAGATGCTCTTGGCTGATGGTGTCAATTTAAAAGGCTGTTTCATCAAATCATTTTGAGATCTCAATTTGCACACTAGGGGTTATAAAGAACTTTACTTTAGAACACATATTGTTTGGCTCAGTTGGATTGGCTGTGTGGCATTAATTTCTTAAATTAAGTTACTGCTAATACATTAGTTAGTGAGTTCCTGATGGCTTACCACTTTCTTGAACATTTAGGGATCTTGGATGCCATCACCATTTTCATGTAAAATACAGTTATCTTTAAAGAACTAAGCCTGTAAATGTGGTGGTGCTAATGTGGAATTAGTGATTACAGGAAAAATAGAACTCCTAAATTCCACTGCTCTAAAATACTCAATTCAGCTAACCATGGAAACATGCAGACAAGCCTTGGACATGGGATTGCTTTTTAATCACTGCCAGCAGTTGATTATATTAGTGCTTTATTTCATAATTTTATGTGTCATGTTAATGAAAATGTTATGGGAGAAAGCAGTGGGAAAAGAAAAGCTATTTGCCTCTCCTTACTTAATAACTGCTTCTTGCTGCTCCATTGAGGTGGTTTTTCCCTCTGAAATTGCTTTCTGTGTGCTGGAACACAGCTCATTGTTCTTCTGGCTGACAGTCTAATCATTCTGCCTTGCAGACCTCTCACTTACACACAGCAAAGGCATTGCTGGATTACCAGGACATCCAGTCCTCTGCAAAACAACACCTCTTTTACCTTCAAAAGGAAACAATACTGAAATTCCAAAAATCTGAGGTGTGATTCACATCATTTACATATCAGGATCTTTTATAACCTTCTTTTCACCAACTTGGTCAAGTCCCAGAAGCTTGAACAAACAAGAGAAGATTATTCTGCCTGTTTTTTTTTTTTTTAATACCACTACAGGAACTATATTCTTTCTCACACAACTTGCAAAACTCCAGTTGCCTTTTCACCTAGCCCAAAAGCAGAGAATCCTCTACCTTAAATATCTTATTTTGGTCAATATTTTGATTAACACTGCACGAAGCTTTCAGTAGCACTGCCAGCACATAGGTGACTCATTAATCTGGCTGCACAAATCAGCTTTGCAGGACTGAGGGCTAAAGCACAAAAAGCTACACGTGTTAGAGGGTTTCATGGCAGAGGTGTCTGAAAACCAAAGTGCCTGGCTGTGTCTGAAGAGGAAAAAAAAGTGTATATTTGGAACAAATGCAGCATTTGAATTCTCAGCATGTAGGAACGAACGGTTCCACTCAGTGCTGCTGTGATTTAAGGAGATTTTTGCCTTGTGTCCCCCTTCTTCAGCTGTTTGGGGACATTATTCACCTGTGATGCTGATATATGTCAGCAGTACATAAATGTAAAGGGGGAGTGAGGCAAAATAAAAGGTTTTCACTAGTCTTTACAAATTTTAATGGTGTTCCTCAACAGCTGCTGGTCCTCAGCCTGGCTCAGGTTTTGTGAATCAGCCCATAACACCCACAGAGAGTTTTGCAGTGCAGGGCACAGCCCAGCTGAGCCTCTCAGAGGAGGGATGTGGGTTTGAAAGACACAATAAAGACTTTTCAAACCACTGAGCATGGTTTGTGTGGCACCTGAAAATGTCACCAGGCAAACAGGCTCTGCCTGGAGGGAATAAAATGCCTGAAATGCTGCCTGGGCCCTGCCAGGGGGGTTGCAAGGCACAGGTTTGGAATCCTTTCAGCCCAAGGATTAAAGAAACACGCTTTGAAAAAGAGAAATGGAAAAGAAAGTTAGAATTTTTTTCTTCTTTCATTTTTGTTTTTGTTTTTGTTGGAGCCTATGTAAGTTACTGCCAGCAGTGTAAAATGGATCAGAGCTGCCATCTCAATTTTTAATGAGACAATCTGCAAATGGGAAGATCCTGTGCACATGGTCCAGGTCAGTGCAAAATTGTCCTTACGTGATGTTCTCTTTAGTAAGCTTTAAAGTACTTGAAATAGATCATCCATTTCCCTGCAAAAGAGGCAGCTTTTGTATGAACAGACCCACTTTCTCTACCTCCAAACTAAACTCTTCTATTTTTTCTGTGCTTGGTTGTGCTGTCATTCCTGTAATGAATTCAGAGCTGAATTCCATAGCATGACTAAAACCTTGCCTTACTTTATTTTGCTTTAGCTCGAGGCTTTAATATCATTATTAATATTTGATTTTTTTTTTCTCTCTCTTCCTGATTTTCCTCAAAGCCAGGTTTGCTATTTGTCCTACATTATTTACCCCTAGGCTGAAGGCACATTTCCCACCTTTGCAATTTAGCAGTGGGATATGAACACAGCCAGGTGGAAATTCCTGTGTTCTATTATGTAATCCATAAACTTCCACTGTTAACCTATCTAATACAGGTAATGGCATTTTGAATTTGGAATTCCCTGAATTCCTTGTTTTTAAAGCAGATAAACATAATTTTAAAACTTTTTTTAAACATTACTCAGGAAATTATATGATCCACCAGTAGAGTCATGAAGTTCAATTCTTCAGTGCTGTCAAAAGCCTATTAGGTTCCAGCGGGTTCTCCCCAACACATAAATCTTGCCAGGCATCTCTTTCTTAATTACATGGCACAGGCTGTCAGCTTGCAAATGTTGTATAGTAAATTAAATTGTCAGAAATACCCAATTTCAGGTGACTATTTGTGCTGCTGAAGCTATGCTGCAGAGCTGGAAGGGCTTTCTTGGCTACTTTTGGGCATGGCTTTCATTACTTACAGTTGTGGAAACATTTTTGGGTGGAAAGAAATGAGCTTGTACTCAACAACTACGGACTATTTGCTTTGCTCTGTTTGATCAGCCATAAAAGTCAAGGTAATGAGATGCTTCCTGATATTTTTAAGTATCTGAGGTAGATTTCAATGTCTCACTTGTCTCCTTGTACCAAATCAGCTCTGTGAGGGTGTGCAGCTTCAGATAAGAAATAATTCAATTCCTAGTAAGCAAAAGCAATCTGTTGAAAAATTGGGATTTTTCTGATGAAAATGCCAGAGTATTGGTCTAGAAGTCATAATGAGAATATGTACTGGGTATTTTTTCATTATCTTTGATCCAAAGCCCTGGGAGCCTCTTCAGAAATCTTTAAACGATTTCTTAGAAAAGCAATATTCCCCTATCTTTACTTTGCCATATATAAATTAACTTTATGCTCTCTGTGACCCTTCTCTCTTTAAAGCAGAGACCAGAGAGCTGATTACCCCAATAATTAATTTGGCCTGACCCGTGTCCATGTGAATCACCCAGAAGGAAATACACTGGGACAGAAAATATATTGACTATTCCAAGAAGTGTCCTTGCTCCAACCCAGAGCCACAGGCCAAAATCTCCATTCTGCTTCCCAGCCAGGATACATCCCTGAGCAGAATCATTCCTCAAAAGAAAGTAATGCAATATTTCTGTCTCATCAGCACACTTTGATCATGGCAAGGGTGACTTCAGGGGGGAGGTTTCGGGGCAGGATATTTGATTTACTGGAAAATAATGCCATGGACCAGAATAGTTTGGTGCATCTGTTCTGCTATTTGTATTTTGTTCTTAAAATAAGGTACTCAAGAAATTGTGCATCACTCTTCTTTGCCTCATAGACTTTTGTATTTCAGAAAATCTCGTTGCCAAATAATTCCTCTGGGTAAATATCTATCCTGATAAAAAGCACAAGCTCAAAATCTGTCAGTAGCCATTGGAACCTGTGAGCGCCACTCTGTCCCTGGGATTTATGAGAGCCTGAAGTACTTACAGAGGTTTTAAAGAGAGGCTCATTTCTTTAAATCACTGCAAACAATGTGTCTTAAAAGTCCTCTGTTGTGTTGCTGGTGCGTGAGGAACATTATCCTTGAACTTTCCCCAAGGACCCTGGTGTTGCTAAAATCTGCTCACAATAAGCACATTTGCAGATGTGCAGACACAGAATTATAGGAAGTACAAACAGCACCCCTGTGTAAAGCAGAGCACACTCAGAAGCAGGGAGGGTTATGATTCAGGTAGTTTAAAAGACTTTTTAATAGCCAGTGAAGGAGATTGTTTGCTTTAGGAGAGTACATACAATAATAATGCACACACTCAGGGAAGAAAGGGAGGAGGCAAAGCAATTATTCTGCTCTTAGCTGATGTTATTTGGATAATGAACCACCTAGAATGGGGTATTTTGCCAAGATCCTTGTTAAAAATACTTTGTCAGGCAATCTGAATTGTAACTTATGCATGAATCAGCCTGACCTGATGTGCTTCTTTATTTTTTCCCCATTATGTTGCTGTGGCAGATCTCAGATCTCAAACTTTTGGGGAGAACTTTATATACCCCATCATGAAATTGCAAAGGCAACTTCCTCCTACTTCTTGGGGTTTCGCCATCCATGTAGTGACTAAATTGAATTTATAACAACAAGGCCACGGTGCTGGTGTGTGCTGGAGGTTTACTGAGCAGTGCAAAGGTGAGACACAGGCAGTTCACTCATGGAAAAGTGAGATGTGCAAGGCAGGGTCTGTGCAGAGAGTTCTGCTCTGCTGGTGCCCTGCCAGCTGACATAGGGATTATTGCATTTGCTTGACAGTGAACACTGTGAAGGATCCACAGAAATGCCCATCACTGAGAGGCTTTTGAAGATGCTGAGGATATTTCTTATCTGAAGTGTCAGTGATTGTTCGGCTGCATCTCTCATTTTTAGCTGGTTCTAAGGGTGGATGCTTTTTGAAGACTGAGTGGAAAGAGATTGACATTCCTTGGGAAAAAAAAACCCTTTATATACTGTATTTCCTGGCATTCTCTCATATGTGATAGGATGTTTGAGTTGATGCAGACTACTGGGGGTTTTTTGATTGCAATGTAGTTTAAATATATTGAGAACTTAGAGCTGGGAATTGGAAACCCAGATTCAAATGCTCTAAGAATTGGAATATAATGGTAAAATTGTGCCATCACTGCAGTTTGTGAATGACATTCAAGCTCCATTATGAACTTAACTCCTTTCTGCATTATCTTCTGTATTAATAAAACCTGTTTGACAGGTCTAGGGTTTTTTCACTCTGCCCTAAATTTCATAAAATTAGGGCAACTATTTCTCCTGCTCAGAAATTCCAAGGAAAAAAAAAATCTAGTTATTGGGAAACTTCTGGTTTGAGTTCTGCTGAGGTTCACAGGGGCACAGGGCAGTGACCAAAGGTGATTTTGAAAACCCACAGTAACAGAATTGCCTTTTAAACTCTGCTGCTTCCCTCAGAAATGGCATTCTTATCTTCTGCATGCTTGACTAGAAGTATATAAATATTGCATGCTTGGTTTTAAGCCAGGCAAATTCACAGTGGAAATGTAGCATTTTAGTAGAAGAGAAGCCACTACTGAGGTCAGAACAGCTGGAGTAACAACTCTGGAAGTAAATGCCAGATCAAGGACTGCCTCCTTCTATGTGGGATGGATTTTTTTTTTCTCTTTTTTTCCCCCTTTTTTTCCCCTTTTTTTCTTTTTTTCCCCTTTTTTTTCTTTTTTTCCCTTTTTTTTCCCCCCCTTTTTTTCTTTTTTTTCCTCTCCCCCTCTTTTTTTTTTCCTCTCCCCCTCTTTTTTTTTCCCTCCCCCCTCTCTTTTTTTTCCTCCCCCCTCTTTTTTTTTTCTCCCCTTCTTTTTTTTTGAGGAATATGGTGGCGTGTTTACTTTTTTTTTAAATAAGAGCTCAGAGATTTTTTGGAGAAGGACCTTGCTTTGAGATCAGCTTTTAAACTTGAGCTCCAGAATTTGGCAGCAGGCAGCGATGTTGCCACGGCAACCATTATCAGAGGCTGTGGTACTGACCCTGCTGCCAGCTCACCCACAGCTGAATGCTGAAGGCAACCTCAGAGGCTATTGAATGTTCTGGCCTGCAACAGTTCAGCAGGCCCTGCCAAAAATAGCCTGGGACTTGAGAACACCAGCAGCTCTCTGGGAAAAAGTGGGGAGAAAAGTTTTCCCTTTGGTGGTGAATGGATGCCCTCAGTCTTGGTGGTGAATTTCCACCCTCCTGGTTAAAGCATTGGGTGTTTTCTGGTGAGCAGAGGTGGCTCACAGACGTTTTCAGTCTGAGGGGTGGTGGTTGCATCTGGTTCTAGAATACCTTTGGAATTCAGGATGTGTCACCTTCCTTCTCCTGCACTGGGTGGGGCTGGAAGGGCTGTGCTTGAGAAAGAGCTCCCAGATCCAGCTCTCAGGGTGCCAAAAAGCCTGGGAGATGTTCTGTGAGCCCCACAATGCTGCTTCTGCCCAGTTCTGTTTGTGCCATCAGCCAGCTGGTTGCCGTGAAGCATCCTCAGCCCAGCCAATTCTTAATATCCACACTCCTCAGTATCATCTGTTCATTCTTCCTTTTTTATTCACAAACAAGAACAGCTTGTTTTGTTTACCACAGCTGGTCAACAAAAAAAAAAAACAAAAACAACAACACCCAAAACTCTAAAAATTTAGAATTAATTACATTATTTGTGCTCATACCCTCACATGCAGAACTTTGAAGATGCTTTGAAGGACAGCTTTCTGTGTGTATGTTTGTTATTTCCTGGGAAATTTTCATCTCAGTTTTGGCATTCTGCTCTCCACACTCCTGAGGAGTTAACCCAAACACCTCTCTGCTCTGCATCACTCTGTTTGCTTCCTAAACTCTTCCCTTGTATTTAGAAATACTTGTCCTGTGATACACTTGTCAAAATGTTCTCAGAAAATAAGCCCCAACTAGAAATGCCTGTCAAATAATGCAAAACTGACAGTTTTAGTCAAATTAATGATGACTGATACCATTTGCCACAAGCATCAAAGCTTCCAAAAACATTTTCTTCCTGGCAACAAGCAAAAATATTTCTTTTTTTTAGTTGAATTACTTTTTTTCCATTTGGTTGTATGAAATGAACAAGGTTAACGTTGTATTTACACACATTCTTTGTTATTTATCTCATTATCTAGTTAAATGTGGTGCTATTTAACAAAATGCCACACCTCTCTTGACATGAAATTTTCTATTCTACTCCTAACAAGCTGAGATATATACGTGTATAATGTATATTATATAATGTGTGTATTAATACATTATGCATAAGATCCATAGTTTCATAAAATTTATATCTAAAAATTTCCATATTTTAAAGTAACTTTGTGGGTGATCTGTAGGTGGAGGAGTAGTGTTGGGAATTCATCTCTCAAACCTAGCACCAGGTTACAGCTGAAGGCTGAGAGAGGGCTGTGCTCTGTAGCTGAGCCTGGGGCAGCTGAGGAGACACCAAACAGGAATTGCTGCAGAATTCCTGCTGGATTGCAGGTGCTGCTCAACAGAAACTCAAACACAACATTGACTCCTGATGGGAAGGAATTGCAGTAGTGCAAGAGGTAGGAAATTTCATTGGATTTCACATTTTTTAAACACTTTCAAACAAATGAAATGTGAATCCCACCTGAAGTTCACTCTATGTCGAGGCCGCCTTAGTGATGAGCACTTCTTGCAAAAATTGGAATATTTCCTCTGAGTAACTGAAGAGCAAATATATTCAATGCAGGTAAATTAGGTTTAGATCCTTCTGCAGGAAAAATAAGAACTGGGGCGGGGAAAGTTTTGTTGTTTTGGGATTTTTTTTTTCAATTGTGTTCTAGAAGACACCGTGAAAATAGAACTTGATAGAGCCCCAAGGCACAGAGCTGAGGAGAGGAGCCAAATCCCCTCTGAAGCTGCAGGATTTTGAGCCTGCTGCAAGCCCCAGTCTGCTGTGAGGGGTCTGGATTTGGGCAGGAGCAGCCCTGGAGCCAGAGCTCCCAGGGCACACATCCATCCCATGGCATTCCCAGTGAGGGGCTCAGCAGCAGAGCCAGGGCAGCTCCTGCTCCCCCAGGAAAGCTCCTGCACTAAGGAATGCAGCCAAAACACGAGCCAAGGGCTGGCATCTTATAAATCACACTGCTCAGACCAGGCTTTCTTGGTATATTTTTTGCCCTTTTTAAGCATAATTTTCATGATGTTTGCTGGAGTGGCTCACCTGCCAGCTGCAAGTTGTTCCATAAGAGTTTTTTGTTTGTGCTTGTTAGCAGAGTGGATTTATGGATCCTCCTGGCTCCATTGGGCAGCTGGGGATCTAAGGGAGGGCAACAATCCATGGTAAGCTTGTCTTTCTTTAGCCTCTCTGAAGAGAGAGGTTTCTTGTCTTAGACAGGATTATCGTACGCCAGAATCCATGGAAAAATAAATGGAATTGCTGTCCCATGAGAGCCAATGCATACCTGCCAAATCCACAGTGAGTTTGATGCATGTGTGGTAAAGCAGAATGTAAACCCCATCAGCTGTTTTATCCTTTCAAATTCCCCTTTTCAGCTCCTGCAGCACTTCCAGTAGCTCTGGATCCATACCCAGGGCACAGCTGGGAGAGTTACAGAGGAAAGGAAAGGAGAGGAAAAAAAAGGAATGGGAAAGGAAAAGGAAAATGTATCTCAGTGATGGCCAAGGAGAAAAGAACTTTCTCTTTGCATTGGGGTGAGCAAAATCCTGTCCTCCACACAGCCACTCCATCCATGGAATCAGGATCACAGAGCTGGGGCCTGTGGTCATGGACACTTTGATTTGTCCCATTCCTCACCAGGCAGCTTCTCATTTTTGGGGCAACAAGATGGAATTTTGCTGTTTTCCTGGTGAGCTGGGCCGTGTCTGACATTAGGAGGTTTTCAGCTGCAGTAACAGCTTTTAGAGGAGAAAAAGGCTGAGGAAAACCTTCCCCTTGCACACTAAAGCAGGTGGATTGTGTCTTGATGTAACATTTGCATTTCATTCTTCGAATAAATTAATGTTTTAAAGCAAATGCCCAAGGATATTGCAATTATTTTTGCAATTCATACATTTATTCAATGCCTATCAGAAAAGCTCCTGTTAAAGGCAGGAGGTAATCTGGGGTAAATGTCAATTACTGCTGGGTTATGTTAGGTCTGTGGTGGATGCATTTGTAAGACACTTTAATATTTAACATTTGAAAACTTTGACTGCCAGATTTTTAATGATGCTGCTACTGGTTCAGCTGTTTTCGTGTCTTCAAAAATTAAAAACATTTCAATATTTAAAATAACTGTACTGCTCATTTCAAGGCATATGTTACTGCATATGTTTGTAGCTCTGCTTTTCTGAATGTGTAAGATTTTTTGGCATATATTGGTATTTCATTCTGAACCTGGGGGAATTAATGTTTAGAGTCACTGTTTGAATTCATTTTAGGTTTGATTGTTAAGAGCTCCTCTGGGAGTCAGGGAAGGAATCCCAAGGAGGTATAAATGGAAACAAAGGTGGGAGAAGAAAGAAAAGCAGATGGTGGCAACAATGGCTTATCTTTTTATAGATCATTTATTTAGTACAAAGGAGACTGTCTTAGAACTCCTTTATATACTCCATATTCATTTGCAGTGATAGAAATACCATATTTTCATATTCAAAATACATTTTGAGCCATGAAATTCAGGTAATAAAAACCCCTGAATTAATTACTGCAACCAAAACTCCCTCTCATGGTCTTCTGAAGGACTGAGCATCTCAAATGAACCTGCAAATTAAACTGAAAGTTTTTCTGCTCCAGCAGTAAACTGGTGGTGCCCTTGAGAGATCTCAGGTTATTTTTATAAATTAATTTCTTTGTTTTCTGTGAGTTCCCATTCAGTTTATTCTGTTTCTGTGTTTGAAATATGTGGGTTTTTCTTTCCCAAAGGAGCAACAGTTAACAAGCTCAGAGAGGAATGAACTCAGAGTGTTTAATGCTGAAGTTGTAAGTACTGGGTGAACTGGTTTGTTTTTCCCCTGGCTCCAGTATTCTCTCACCTGTTCAGTTTTGGTCACCAGTACTAAATCAAATGTTAACCATGTCACATTTGAAAAAACAAAAATTATCAGTACACTTAATATTTCCACACTGTTTTCCAAGCAACCTGTCATGGAATCACTGCTCTGAAGAGAAAGTGCCCTGTGTTTATTTCAGAAGGGATTTTTTTCCTTTTCAAGTGTCTTCAGAGCAGAATTAAAATTTAGCACATGCACATTTAGCAAAAATATTTTCATGTGAATGTGTCACTCAACATTCCTTCCCTGTTAGCCCTGAAATATTTTTTTTCCAAGTCACATCTCTAGATAAAAGGAAAAATCTCAGATATCTTTTAGCATTCAGAAAACAGATTTCAGCTTTATTTTTGCATTAAATTAATTAATTTAATTTTCAACAAGTACATCTATATCCTGACAGGCAGAAAAGCTGAAGTTTTGTGGGTTACTTTTTTTCCCAGGTTCTGCCTGTTCAACCAAAGGAACTCATTCCTGAAGTTGGCATAGAGTGGGAATTAATACAAAGCATGTCCATTTCCTATTAAATGTGCTATTCTGGCAGAGGAATATTTTCATCTCCAGATCTCAGCAGAAATAATTAAAATTCAAGGCATTAATTATACTTTAATCAAACCAAACCATATTTCATAGGACTGTTTTGGCGGTATGAGGAAGAGTCTGTCTCCTCAGCAGCTCGTGAGGTGCTTATGACAAATTATAAAGTCACTGAAGCCAAGTGGAATTGTTCCAGTCAATTAAGTGTGTCTGGGAAGGGGTAGCTGCAGTATGTAAAGAGGGGAAAATATAGTGGTATTTGAAAGCTTTCCAGACTTAGACATTAAATTGTTTTTTTTTTTCCTCTCCATGCAGTTTTAAGTCCATTGGTTTTGGTTTGGCCAGTAATTCTATTAACCTGTCAGACAATAATGACACAGCCACTGTTAGTTGAGATTTCTCTGAATGACACGGCTCAAAATGCTGCTTCTCTGTATGAGGAAATGAGTTTATAAGCAGAGATTGTGCTAAAACTTATGGCAAACAATGCTTTGAAACTTAGTGAGCCTCGAGTTTATTCTTCTTTGTCTTTATTGTTTTCTTCCTAAATATTTTTGCATTCAGTGTAGGTGTGATCTACAACTGTGTGTGATTTTGGGATTAGAATTTAAATTATATGTTTCTTTATAGCCTCAAAAATATTAGTTAGAAGGATTTTTTTGGAGGGAGGAGAGGTTTTTGGTTATTTGGGGCTTGGGAAGGATTTTTTTTTTTAACAGAATGTAGGCAGTTGTTAACTGCAAAGCTTTTTTATTGCTGTGGGTCACATTGCACAGCAGGCAGGCAGCTTTCTGTGACTGGGACGTGTGCAAGGAGGTCCCAGGTACAGCAGCTTCCACAGTCCTTACCTCCATGTTTTAAAGCCTGCAGTTTGGTGAGAAAAAGACATAAAATATGAATTAACTGCTCAGATTTTTACTGTCTTTAATTGCTTTGATCTTTGTTTTCTAAAGCCTCCTGCCCTCTTTGCTGTACCAACAGCAGTGGGCACAGGGAGCACACCTGGATGGGGCTGCTGAGCATTTCAGGCACTAGTGCAGCATTTTACATCTTTTCCACAGGGTTAATTAATTGTAGGCAAGAGCTGGGATCTGGCAGCTATTTCACTTCTCCCTCCACTGAAATTAGTGAGGTGAGTAATTAATACTCATGGGACTACTCAAGGCAAGCTGGGACTACTTTTCAGCACAGCAAAGAAATTTGATGTTACCAAGGCAAACAATAAAATGGATACAAAATGTGTGAAGTGTGCAGAGTATTGACAAGGTATTGATCAGGTCATGCTTGAAAACCTGAGTTGGAGGAATGTATTTAACTTTAGTAAATAGGAATGTGTCTCTGTTTGAATCAGCATGGAGCTGTTGGGGTATGTCCAGCAAATTTCATATTTCATGTTTCTCTTTCCGTGTGGTGCCAGGGAGGTTCCTGAGCTCTGTTTGTTGGAAATGCCTCTGTTAGTCCTGTGGATGATGCCTCCTCTAAAGGAGCTTTCCATGGGAAACAGAACTGGGCACTGCCAAAGGTGTTTCTTATCAGATTGTCATGGATATTTTGTGACTCCATATGAAATGTTTTAGGGCACGTCAGCCACATTTACAGCCTGCTATAACTGTGTGGAGCTGTTCAAGTTTCAGCTGAGTTTAGTCTTTAGTGCATGAGCAGGGTCCAGGTTGGATCCACATCAGGGATCCTCCTGTGGCTGCACCAGGATAAATCCTGGGGGTAAGCCATGCCACAAAAAGGACACGTGGCTTAGCAGAGTGTTTGCCACAGCTCACTAAACCCTTCCTGTTCTTCAGATTTCCAAGAAATTCCTAATTAACATTTGTTTACCAGCTCATTATAAACCTTGCATGGCGTGTGACAATGACAGCAGGGGGATTTGAGCAGTGATGCTCAGTAATGTGAATGATCCCACATTATTTCATTGTAATCTTTCATAAGAGTCTCAGTTATTTCCCAAGTTTCTCATACCTGGCAGTACTTAATGAGTAATTCTTGGCTCTGTTCAATGGAACTGAGCTTTCTAAGTGGAAATTGCACAAAAGATGCAAATTGAACTAGAGCTTTGGATTCTGACATGCTTTTTTTTTTTCTGTGCTATTTGCATGAACCTGCCATGTTGTTGAACTTTGATTCAGTCCTTTTGTATGAGACCCTTATTCTTAGTTTAAAAAAAAAAATCTATTTTTATTTTTAGAAGGAATTTAATAGCTAAGAAAAGTCAAGCTATGCTTTTGAAATTGACCAATGATTTAACCTTCTGTAATTATATTTTCTGCAATTATACAGCATGGAAATGCCATTATATTACATCATGTAAACACCTTCTAAAGGGTCATTCCATCGTGCTTTGCTGCTTTAGGTAGAGTTAGTGAACATTTGAACCACAGCAATCATTAAGGTTGGAAAAGGCCTCCAAGATTGAATCCAGCTTTAAACACCCACTAAACCATGTTGTGAAGGGCCACATCTACTCATTTTTGAACACCTCCAGGGGTGCTGACTCCACCACTGGCCTGCTCAGCCTGTTCAATGTTTAGCCACTCTTTCAGTAAAGGAATTTTTCCCAACCTGGCCAATGTGGAGAAGGTCCTGCTGTGAGCCTTGCTGCCACCTTTGTCACTTGGGGCCCCGAGATTGCCCCAGAGATGGTGCTGGGAACCCCCCCAAAGTTGTGGGGCTGATCCCTGGATGGGCCATTCAGCTGAGACTTGGGCTTGATGAGCCCCGTGGGTCCCTTCCAACCCAGAATATTCTGGGGTTTAATGCACTTGACTGCTCACTGCCCAAGCTGCAGGAGGGCTGGGGACACTGAGCAGTTTGGATCTGATGCTGAAAGCATCTGATGGTGGCACACAGCCCTTCCCTGGGAAGATGCCTCTCCACCAGGCTAAGGACAGCGCAGAGCAGCTCCTCACACCTGGGGGATGCTGTGGTCACTCTGTTTTGTAAGAAAAGCAGGCACAAATACTGCTTTTTCCATTCTGGGCTCATCTTTAATGAGACTGTTTCTGGGCACTGCAGCTACCAACGTTGCTACCAGATTCTTCTTTCCTGGAGGTCAGGTTAAAAACCACCTGCTTTGGAAGTCCTAGTCCTGGAAAACTGTCATAAAGTCTGAAATATTACTAGAGAGAAGATCAGAACACATGGCCTGGTTGAGTAGAAGTTAAGAGTTTTGAGCAAAGCTTTTGAATCATGAAGGGTAATTACAGGGATGAACATTTAAGTCTCATTTTTTGTGGCTTAATATACTATTGCATTCTAAAACTCTTTACCAGAGTTCTGAGAACTGCTGCTCTGCTGGAGATAGCTCCATGTTTATCCCTGACTTTTAATAACTTTTTCTTTAATTCTGTTGCCTGTACAGTGGAAACAGACTTTGTGGATTAATTTAGTTCTAGGCTGCTTTTCCTGCTCAAGTCCTGTTCTGTTTTCCCTTCAAACTGTAAAATCTCCTGTCTAAGTCATCTACTGAGCACAAAATTTCCCTTGAAAGAAAATGTTCAAGGTTGCTCTTGGAGGCAGTGTGAGATATTGAAGGGTGAAAGGGGAATCCTCTGCAAGGAAATGCAGACAGGGGTGTGAGTGGTTTGGCCACGTGCAAGTAGATAAAAGCCTGGTTTCGAGTGAAAGCCTTTCCAACATGAGAGTGTGGTAGCAGCACTGCAGTGCCTCCTTGCATGTGACTCAGAGAGCTGTTGCTGTTTAATTAGACAGGAAAATTGTGACCCAGTCATGGCATCTGCCTTAGAATAGCAGGAGCTGGGAACAAATTGCAGTGAATATTACAGCTGTTGCAGAGGGGAAAGCGAAGCAGAAATTTGAAATTACTTATTTTTTAAGTTAGGGAAAAACTCATATTTTCTTTCTTCTTATAGTGTATGAATCATTACTGTTTCTCATTTAATTATTTCAGCCCTTTTCTCCCTCCTGGACCTGGTTGCTTTGTTTCCTGGCCAAAGATAAAACTGCCTGTGAAGCCAGCAAAGCCTGTTAAATAAGCTGTCAAAACACGAACTGTTTCATACCTTGGAGCTCAGTAAGGAAGCCAATTTTATACAACTTAAAAATGAAAGTCTCTCAGTGTCACCTTGTTGGAAAACCTGGAGATAGACTGCACAGAGCTCCTTTTCATTACGATGCACCTGTAGGCTATCCAATTTCTGTAAGGAATGGTGGAGGAAACATCATAGTCACAGCAAAATTGCCATGATAAAAGGCAGGGTTTTTTTTTTCTTCAGGAGCAGGTTTTAAATTAAAATGAGAAGATTCTAAATGGGGTTCATGGTGTTAGAGAAGGATTTGGGTAGATCTGTGTCAGACATTCTTCGCTGTGGCAGAGAAGCCTGAGATGATTCAGATATGTGAGAAAATAGCACCTTGAGAGAAAACTCCAGCACTTCAGAGCAAGTGTTCCACTTTCCATCTTTGCAGCTCTGGCAAGGGCTTCTCTTCTGAAGTCTGACTGAAGGCAGCTTTTTATTTGATGAGAGTTTCACATTAATTCCGTTACATGTGTAAGCTGCATTCCATTTGCACACATGATGGTGTGGGAGCTGACTGAAAGGTGCAAGAATTAAATACTGGTTTGAAGTAGAGGCAGCAGGTTTTGTATTTCAGAAGGAATAGTTTCATCTTCAAGCTGAAAGCTCTAACCATCAGTTTTTCCTAAAAATGCAGAACCTAACCCTATTCACATGAAAGTTAAGGGGCAAACTGAGAATATAGTTCTTATTTAGGTATTTGATTCAAGAAAGTTTGCTTAAATGCCTCCAAGCCAGGGGATATTAACATAGGAACAGAGAATATTAACAAAAGACACTGCTTAAATAATCAAATGCTAGCAAAAGCATTATCACTTCAAACTGTGATAACTGTACCAGTCTGTCTGTGCTGCAGCACTAATGAGGGCTGAAACCTTAGAAAAGATCT
This sequence comes from Motacilla alba alba, assembly GCF_015832195.1. Lineage (NCBI taxonomy): Eukaryota > Metazoa > Chordata > Aves > Passeriformes > Motacillidae > Motacilla > Motacilla alba. The sequence goes on from NC_052045.1 coordinate 3,699,676, forward strand.
AATTATAGGGCAGGGATTCCCTGCAGAAGTTCTGACATTTTAAAATACAAATAATATCATTTGGGCTAAAAATGCAAAGGGTAATGGTTTCTTCAAAACAAATGTCTGAATAAAAGTTGACATTGATGTTTAGAAAAGATATGTAAAAGGAAAGAAACTTGCTTTTGACTGCTCATGGGAATGTCAGTAAGAGAGTAAGGGACAAAACTGGAAAAGGAATAATGAATATTAAACCTTAGGAGGGGAACAACTCAACTTTCTAGAACACCCCAGAACGAAACCCATTCTAGTTGGGTTTGGCTATCCCGAGATGCTCCCAAAACCACTTGGTACTGAATTAATACAGCCTTCAGTCCCACATGTGGCATCAGGGCACTGAAAACAGCTCTCTTTGTAGTTTTTAGAAAGTATCTAGATGCCAGCACTAACTGTCATTAAAACATGTGCTCAAATATGGCAGTTTTTCCAGAGTATTTTTCAAGGACAGGCCTAGGTAGACTTTTTTTTTTTCTTTACCAGCAGGGTCTGATTCAAGATTGGATTTGCCATGGAAATACATTTATCCAATGTTGCATCTGAGGTGGGAAGAATTACAGTGTGACTGATGAGCAGCACTGGAAGTCTTATCTTTGTTCTGTAACCAGAGGGGCCAGGCTAGAACTCTTCATTTCCCTTCTTTTCTTATCTACTCTCATCTGTCATGCATCACAGTTTGTGATTGATTACTCATTTTTCCTGTACATTAAGCATGCACACAAGCACCAATAATTATTGAATCTCTGTGTTTGCAGCTCCTGCTGCCTGCTTGAAAGTGTCTCACAGATATCTCCTGTTCTGCACATCCTCTTGTGATAAGAAGAAAGGTGCATAAGAGGAAAAATAATTGGCTAAAGTGCAAAATGAGGTAGGAGTGCAAGCTCGTCTTGAACCTTGAGGGAAATTATTCGAAATTACAAAAGGCCTGGAGGTTGGAACTTTGCTGTCCAGCACATTTGTAACATCTGGGAGAAGGGTTGGAGTTATCAGTTGGTAACATTTCCTGGTGATGCTGAGCAGCAGATTATCACACTCAGGCCCTGGCAGTGAAGAATTGTAGATTTGAACAAAAAAGTTCAGTAACTGGGCAATAAAAGGGCCCCTGAGATTCAGCACAGAGAAATGTCAAATTATGCTCTGGTGGAATGGTGGGCTCTGAGTTGTACCCAAGAGAGACCCTGGGTTATTATAACATCATGAAAATGTAAAATTATGTCCTCCCCTCAAAAACAAACCAAAAAAAACCAAAAACAAAAAAAAACAAACAAAAAAACAAAGAAACAAAAAAACAAACAAAAAAAAAAGGTAACTCTGGGGATGTTCAGCTGCATTTGGTTTGCTGGTACAGGATTTCCTGATGTCTGATTGTGGTCACTGAGAGAGGAATAATATTTTGGTGTCACCCCAAAGGTGCTCTCCCAGTGGCACACCCCAGTCACTCCCTGCTTTGTGGACTCAAACACAACAAGAACTGTGAGCAGGCCAGCATAAAACAGACGAAAAAGGGTGTAAGAACACAAGGAAATGAGCAACACTTACAATTCTATCTAATTTCAGCCTGAATTTATGGAGTGAAAAGAGGAATTCACACCAGATTTCTCTGTGCAGAGCTATTGGTTTAACAACCAAAAAAAACCACCAACCAAACACGTGTTGAATTCTTGTATAAAAATGGACCTTGTAGTACTGAAATCCCTGCGTGTAAGCCATGTACATCTTACAAATGCACACTGGCAAAAAAAATTAGGTCAAGCATAAGGATTTATGCACAACCTCAATAATATATATTAAAGCAAGAAATGACTCATATGTAACTTTAAAAAAACCACAAAATACAGCAAAGGAAATATCACAGATTTCTTTATTTCTTTAAATCATTCCCTCTTTGACTCCAGAAACAGCCTTTCTGTTTCATTTTCTAGTTACAGTGACATTACTCCAGCCAACAAACCTGAATGATATGGAAGGATGGCAAATGGAATAGCTTGGAGTACTAATGGAAGAATTCCTGTTATTTTTTTTCCCTTCAGCTGAGTTCAAAGATTAGTGCTGTAAGCACAGTTAAAATGTATCAAGTGGTAGAAAATTAATTATGAATGTACTTTAAGTAGAGCCTGTTAAACTTCAGCAGTTTTTAATATAGAACAAACAGCAATGAAAATTATTATCATTATAGATGCTGACAAAAGAATGGCCTTTCAGGGACCCCAAAAGAGTCATGGCTGTGACACATTTCGATGGGTTTGTCTGAGAAAATGAGAGCCTTTTCTTGCTTTTCAGGAATAGAAACCCATTGGCCCCCCCACAGAGCTAAAGGCAGACAGGATTTTAGGGACAGTGTTCTTACCCTGAGAGTTTTTGAAGTTAAATTTAGTTTTGAGTTTAGTTTCTGAGCATTATCTGTGGTTTATATGCTAGTCAGCCTTGATCAAACCCCTTAGGGCTGAGATTTTATTGATCTTCCTGACAGATGTCCTGTACTCTAGGGTGAATTGCTGCTTAAGCAATAAATACTTTTAAAAATATATTCCCCACAGTCAGGGAAGAGTAATTAAGATAAAAAAGCTCGACAGCCATTGTCAGAATTTGCAAGCATTTGTTGCTACGGCTGTAATTAAAATCCTGAAAGAAAATCAAGCTTTTAGGCCAACTTGTGCCATCCATAAAAAAAAAAAAAAACAAAACCAAAACCAAATACCAATTTATTCCCAAAAATTGTCTTCAGCACATTTTGTTGTTTATCAAAACAAATACTCATGTAAGTACTGTCTTGATTTTGTTAATTACATTCCCACCAATACACCAGAGACTATTCTTTCAGAATATTAATTTCTTTATGTAAATTAGGAAGGGGGGTTAGAAATAATGCTGCTGTTGCAAACCATTCATCTGTTGTGTGGTGTAAAGAGATCCAATTCCAGCTGATTGCAGGATGATAATTGCGGTTACTGTTGTCATTAGATTTTTTAAGGAGGGAAGCGGGTTTGTATTTTCAAATGGAAGATTTTTGTATGGACTTTGTTCAAGAAATATTTAAAATTTCCAGTCAGAAGCAATTCCCATTCTTGCTTCCAGTGGCCCTGTGCTCACAGGACTCATTACTGTGCTTGTCATGCCATTTCCCATTCACCAGACACAAAGTTTTTAGATTTTTTCATACCAAGATAGAGAGGTGACAAAAACATGGTCCAGGAACAGGTTTTTGGTCTCTGATAAATAGTTTTTATTCCAACACTGGGGCTCTCTGTGGGCATTCATATCATGGGCACATGGGCTGGCATTTATTTAGCCCAGCAAATTTGCAACAGTGAGGGAACTACTCCAAGATCAAAGGTGAATGTGCTCAATGGCTTGCAGAGAAGATGTTTGCCAAGTTTGGACTTTGTTCCAACACAGTGCTGAGGTTTGTTGTATAAAATTTTGGTGCAAATTCTGTCCAATGAAACTGTTTTGTCTCAGGTGTCAATATTACAGATCAGTGCCATTAGTTCAGGAATAACTTTATGAAGCAGGAAGGAGAAAATTCTCCCAAGCAAGCTGGCAGGAATCTGTGGTGGAGCCTTTAGGGAGAAGGCTACAATGGGCAATTTTTGGGCAATACAGAGTGTAAAAAGCACAAAGAATCAGGAGCTGCTGCACAGGGACATGCATCTCTTTGGCTTCCAAAACAGCCCAGGCTGGGGGAGGCACAGAACCCTGTCAGCTCCACACAGGCAGGAGCATCTTTTGGAGAAAAAGGTCCCCAAGGGGCAGGATGAGGTTTAGGCTGGTTTTGTATTGGTGCCTCACATCCTTTGCCAAGGTGAGGGCACAGCTGGGCTGTGTTTGCAGCACAAGCAGCTGAAGGGCTGGCTTGGTTATCCCAGCCAGGAGCTGCTCTCAGCCTGGTGTGCTCACATTGGGCTGTGAGCTCAGCAGAACTGAGGTTTGAATTCTGTGGGGTGGTAATGAGCTCTCTGAGCAGGGCAGGAACGGGGTGATGGGGACCATGGGACACCCAGTAATGGCTTCACAAATGTGCTGCCATGTCCTGGGTCCGCCTTGTGTGCCACAAAGAAATCAGACTTTTTGTTTCTAAACAATCAGTTTTCCAAACCCTTCAAACAGAAGCTAGCCCTTTTCCTGTTACAGCACAATACTTAAAACAAACCCACTGGTACCTCTTAAAATAAAGTTATAACATTTCCAGATCTATTGTGACTTAGTGCTTCCCTCAGTAGGAACAGTACTGGAGTCAATTAAAATGCTGAAGGAGAAATTAACTGAAGGAGCAGATGAACCAAGCAGATGAAAGACAAGTCATTCTTTCTTATCTAGGAAACACTTCTTCAAACAAAATAGATTTGAAAGAAGCACCACTGAGATGTTTGGATGGAGAGAAAATGGTTCTTTAAATTTCTTCTTATTTCCTAGATTTTCAAATAAGGCCTCCAACTGTTTGATTCCTCTTGGAAGCTAATTGTCTTTCAACAATTCAGTTAGGGATACCAGCAAAATAATTTTCAATATCTATTTAAGCAATACAGGACTTAAATCTTCTTTATGAAGATGTTTCCAAACACTGAACTATAACAAGGAAGTAAATTTCATATAAAATCTATTCCCTCTGCTTCTGTCCTTTGGTGAATAAGAAAACTCAGTCATATTTTTATGATTTTTCAATTGCTGTGACTTTTGTCTGACTTTGAATGCATTGAGCTAATGGCTTAACAAAACAGTTTTAGGATGAGAATAAGTATCCAGGATCCAGGGATAATTGTTCCTAACTTGCTGTTAAAGCATTTCGTGACTTTAGTAGGTGACATCATGGCTTGTCTTACAAATTCAATCCCTTGTCTAGGAGGAGATTTTATGTTACTAGAAATGGAGACGTAGTAGTTTTATTTCCTGTGTTTTCCAGTTTTACAGTTCTGTCCAGTTCCTGTTCTGTCATTATGTGCAAGTCTTGATGTTTGTCACCAAATAAATGAGCTCCTGTCCTTTGTGTAGTTGGAGACCTCAACTTGTGCACAGCTTTTCTGGTGCATTAAAGCCACGGTCAAAAACTATTTGAAGTTGGTGTATTTAAAAATATCTGTCATCAAACTATATCAGCAACACTGAATTCATTTCCATGGCCTTTTTTCCTGACCTTCTCAAATAATACTCCAAAATGCATTAGGATTTAAAGGAAGTCAGCTTTAAGCTTTTTGTGGTCACGTGTTTACTATTTTTAGACAAATATTCAACTTAGGCTTCAGAACTTAATTTCTGAAACAAGTTATTTGAAGCATGACCTGAGTTTACTTCCATGTATGAATATTATATGAAAGGATTAAGACTAGCCTTTGGAAAGCAATCCTAGTTCCCTTACAAGACACCATTCCTTTTCTCAGGCAGCTTTGATCTGCTATTCTTTAAAACCAGGCAGATTTTCCTTTCTTTAGGAGAGGTTTTGTACTGGATATCTGCTTAGGAAACTAAGTGATATATTCAAATTCTTAATTAGCACTTAGTGAAAGGCTCTAATCCGTACAAGATGAATAAACATCCAAATATGAATAACTTAGAATAACTCAATAATAATAACTAACTCAGAATAACTGAGTAAAAGATGAATAATAAAAGCTGTGCTGCAAATGATAAAAATATTGCTGTCAGCAAAGAAACAGAATTTCTGAAAAAGTACTGAAACCATGTTTCAAAAAAGCCTCCAGACATATTCCAGGGTTATGTAAGAATTACTTCTTATGTCTTTTCTACCTCTGTTCAACTTCAGAGTGGTTCTTCCTCCCGAGACTCTCCCAGTTCACAGCTCATTGCCAATCACTCCACATTCACTTCAGCCACACCAAATGTTTACTGTGGTTAGGGGTCTGTAAAAGTGTCAAAGATGCAGAAAACGTGGTATTTCTGTCCTGGCTTCCCTCCTCTGCCAACTGCTTGTCCCCACTGAGGGGCAGCTAGAAGGGAGGAAGGGTTTTGCAGGGCTGATGGAGAGAAAGGCTGGGAATTGAAAGGTGTGACAGCAGCACAGCCTTGGGGAAGGGGTGCCCTGAGGGATTTGGGGTGACAAGGTTCTGAGCCAGGGGAGGGGAAAGAGTTTGTGTAAAGTCTGAAGGAAGAGCAGTTAGTGGGACTTGAGAAAAATTGAAATCATTTAAGCAGTTAGGGAAAAAGGAATAAATAGATGCATCCTTATGATTTTCACCCCACAAGGCAATGGAACATGTTTAACCCAAGCCCCACTGAACAGTCATGTACAGAAAATTAAAAAAAAACCACTTTTGTTCATTTGACTTATTGACAGATGGATCAAGTCAACATTCAAAAGTGACATATGGAAAAAACTTCTAATTTTTTTAAAAGATACCTTTTCATGATGCCTTCCAAAACAAGAATGGAAATCAGACCAGGATCTAATCATATTTCAGATGTTTCTCCTCACAGGTGCAGAAGTTCTTACAGCCACCACAGATTATTTATTTGCTGGGGGTTATCTGGTCTGCTCTGCACCATTGCTCCTGCCTATCAATGCTTTCTGACCTGAGCACACAGTTTGCTTGCTGGATTACAGGAGCAGCTTCAATCCCCTCCTGGTATCTCCAGAGACTCCCTGTGTGTGATATCAGCTCTCACAAGCTGATAACGGTGTCACAAATTCTTTCCCATTTTGATTTAGTGTAATACAAGCTGTTGTACAAGTCTTCATGTCTCAAGCTTTTTGATACAGTACATTTATTTTGTGATTCTGAGAGTTCTCAGACACCAAAATGAACCAGACAAGTGTTGACAGCATGAACAGTAGGCACAGGGGAAAAAAGCAAAAACTGGAACTGAGAGTATTGGAATTGTAATTACAGTTTTAAGTATGAGATTTTTTTTTTAAACATTTTTATAAAGTTAAGATCCTTAAATCCCTTGAACAAAAAGCTGGAATATTATCTGCACTGCAGTTTGCTTTTCTCTTTGGATTTTGATGGGTTTGGGAGGTATTGGCATTCCTTTGTACCTCGCCCTGTCAGACAGCAAAGCCACACCAAATCCTCGTGGGCCAGGGTGTCTGTGGCAGTCACAAACTGCTTTGCTCCCCAAAATGTATGGCCTGAGGTAGTTCAAGGAACAGGGAGAACATTTCCTTCTCTCAGACCTTTCAGCCCACATCCAATGTGATATTTGCAAGCTGTTTTCTCCATTGTTGCCAGACCAGACTCTGTGGATGTGTCTGGATCAGTCATGAGCAGACACAATTCTCCATTTCTCATGTGATACCAAATTGCTTCCTCCAGAGGACTGCAAACCAGGTAGACTATTGGTTCCCAATTCTTGTTCTTGGGAAAGTATGAATAGATAGAAAAAATTACTTCAGTCTTTTTATAGGAAGCAATCTTTCCCCTAATCTTGGTAAATGTGTGCCAATGATTGTTAAATGTTACTAACTGAAGATCTGATATGGAAGTGTTTACTGGAGTATCATCTTTCTGCTTTATTGCATAAGTCTTTGTATATCTGATTTTATTTAAATTTAATTTTAACTATCATTTCATAGTTGGCCCTGCCTCTGACAGGAAGGTTGGGCTAGATGGGCTGGGACCTTCAGAGGATGTCCCCAGCCTGAATTATTCTGTGATTTTAAATTGTTACACATGTACCTGCAAAGATTCATGAAATAGATCCGTGAAACAATCCAGGTTTACCCCAAGAAAAAGACCCCACAGAACTGCTCAGGTTAAAGGGGTTTATCCCTTTCTCAGTGACCTTTGAATCCACCTATTTATGAATATTGGTATTGCTTAACAGTAAAATTTACAAAGAGCCTTAAAAATGCTGTAACCTTTAATCATGCTTTCTTTACTGGGTTTATTTGTATTGATCCAGCCATCTTTAAATGGAGTTAGAGAGTAAAACCAGTGCTCATTTCAGAGGATAAGCCAGCTCTGAGATTTCTCAGCTCTCTGAGATTTCCTGGAGTTCCAGCAGAACCAAGCAGACAGCTGCCTTGAGATGCTGCCTTTTTTCCTGGTGCATATTTTTGCGGGTTATTTTTAGTGCAGTTATTTGTGGTGAGCACTCCAGAGCGTCTGGGAGAAGGTGCTAAGCTGCATCTGCATGCAGGGAACAGCGACAGCCCTGGCCAGGCTGTGCTGCTGTGGCAGATGTGTGTCCATGTGCTGTGGGAGGGGAAGGGACAGGGATTCCAGCTCCTCCATCCCACTGACCTTGCTCGGCCTTGTCTGCATCATGTTATCCCAACCATCAGACACTTGGGTTGGGTTTTAAATAGAATATGACACACAGACTTTGATGGAGCTGATCTCCCCTTCTGGGTATTTACACTCCAGTCTGTGGGCTAAATTTGGGGACCTTTCTGTCTAAAAATTCTCTGCAGAGGATATACAGTGAGGGAGAGGAAGAAAACCATCACCAAAACTCCTCCAGGGGATGGTGTTCCTTGATATTATTATTCCTTGGACATTTTCCATGTAATTTATAGTCTCTTCAGCTAGCTAATGGAACAGAACTGACACTGTCTTAATATTTGACAAGCTAATTATCCCACATGTAGTAAACAAGGTTTTATGTAAAGTCTTCACATTTTCTTAAGTGAAACAGAAGCAGACAGCCCTGTTCTTTTTCTGAGCAAAACATTCAAGTGTTGCACACTTCACATTATGCAGTTTTATTTTTGATGCTGTAGTCAAGTAATTAGATCCTGCCTTATCTGGTTGACTTGAAGACTCATTGCATCAACCTTTTGAGTACTGCTGCTGAACATGCAGTGGCCATAAGGATTTTTTTAGCCAGGTATGTTCTGTGGCCAAGTGGTTAATGCAAACTCTAAAAAATAATTAATAAATTTCTAATAATTTCATAACACCTATATATTCTCACATATGTATGGATTAGATAAAGATGACTCACCTTTTCTGTAGCCCACAGTAGGTTGGTGTTTGTTCTCTAAAATGGGTATTTGTGGATTCAGCTGTTTCACATATCCTGGCCCCACTGCCTATTTTTATCTTCTGTATTTACAAAGTATATTTGACCCCATATAGCCTGAAATCAATTATGTCTCATCAGAAGAGACAGAGTTAAGGAACCTTGCTTTGCATGGCTGTAGCTGTGTTAACAAGCAGCTTCCAAATGGAAAATGCTCAATTCTTCAAAGATATTAGTTCTTGTTTTTCTGTCCCAGAGTATGCCCCTGTGAGTACAGAACACTTATTGGACATGGTTTGGAGAAATCCTACTTAAAATTATGCATTATCTTGCTCTGTGCTGAGTTTTCTGAGGGGTATTTTTTCTTTGGTAAGTTTTTGGCAGTGTGAGTGAAGGCAATATGTTCTTGTTGCAGTCTGAAATTGTTCAGATTTTAACAATAATAGTTAAATCTCTTGATTCTAGGATTACAAAGCAATAAATATATTGGCTATTTTTCAGTAGATGGCACAATATGTCTACCAAAACTTAATAGCAGAAATCATGAACTGCTTAAAAAAATTAAACTAGCCAGACAGGTTGTTCTACAACTGAATCTAAATCTTCTAGATATCCATGCAATATTTACAGGAAGAGCAAGAGGATTGCAAACTTCCTCCTCCCTGTGATATTCCCACATTTATTCTCCAAATGTGCTCCAATGGGGATCAGCTCTACTGCATAAGCAAATTAGGCAAGAGCTGTGCTTTTTATTGATGCTGCCAGCAAGGTGGTGGTGGTTTTTGGAATGAACTCTCCTAAAGAAATCTCTCTGGATCTGATCTCTCACTTCATGCAGGCGTATGTACAGTCAGCTGTCATCACTACCTACAGAGCTTTAGTGTACCCAGTGCTTTAAAAAAGGGTAAAACTAGCTAATTATATGGAAAAGTCATGATTCTCGGAAGTAATTGGATTATTTTCTCAATATATTCAGCTTCTCCCTGTTTTAACTCCTTTGCTGCCAAGCCACTTGACTTACCCAATAAAAATAAAAAGCACAGTATGAAAATTGCTTCAGCACCCTTTCCATTCATCCTTTCCATTCACAGCAGAGCTGTGCTGTGCTGGCATCACCTGCTGAATCTGAGCTTCAGAGCAGCCCTTGAGGCAGTGTCTGCTCTCCAGTCTTGTGGCTGCATCCCAGAGGCAGCTGTGGGGCGCCCTGCTGCTTTGTGCTCTCAGCTTTCCTTCCAAAGGGGCTGGAAAAGCAGCCAGGGCAGGGCTCTGGGCAGCCCCAGGGTGTGCAGTGGGGCTCTCAGCTCTGCTCCTGAGCTGCCTCAGGATGAGTTCCCAGAGCCAGGAGTGTCCAGCCCAGCACAGAGCATCTGCTCCTGGAAGGATCTCTGCGTGCCCAGAGCTCCAGCCATATACAGCTGGAACTCCTCCCAGTCCCCCCAGTGGTGCAGAGGGAAGCACAATCAATTACAGAACTAAAAACAAAGCCAAGAATGTCTTTATCACTGATAATATCTTCTTTAATGTTTTCTGATCTCATCTCCCCACTTATCTATGTCATTGCTTTGTCCTTTTTCAGCCAATCTAAGTTGAAATTCCTCCTGCACTTGTGCCCTGCTTTTCAGTTCCGTTGCCTCTCACTGTTTTACTGTCAAATTTCTCTGCATCAGCCACGGTCATTTTATCACTCTTGTTGTTATCAAGCTTTATGAATGACATACCTTTAACCTGTTTTTTCCTTGCTGAGGAGATGCTTTTTAAGATCCACTTCCTCTGCTCATTTACGATAAACTAAAGCCTACTTCAGAGATGGGGTAAGCACTGAGGCGTGTGAGCACACTGTCTAGTGGAATCCTTTTGGATGAAGTCATTTATTTATCTACATTATAAATTAAGGAAGTGGTGAGGAACACATGGTGCTGTAGTTTAAAACAGAAAGTAGTGTGAGGGTAAAGATATGGAGAGCGAACAATGGAGACAGGAGAGCAGACAGACAAAGACAAGCACCCAGTTGAGTGCAAGATTGCAATCATGCTGATTATTTTCCTCCTGTACTTCTTCCTGCCTTGCATTTTTTTTTTGTATGCTCTTGATACCACCCATTGTAGGACATATTCACTTTGCCTGGCTTCACGAGCCTTCTGAGTGCCATTCACAACAGAAAGTCTAATTTGCTTGTCCTAAATCACCCTCTGGAGGAGCCTCTCTTCTCTGCTGAAGCACCTAGAGAGCATTGTTTCATATTATTGGTACCTGGAATTAGTGTGAATATTCCATATAATGCACTTCTCTCTCTTTCCTGCTGTGTCAGATAAGCATGGAAAGCATTTGTCAAACCTAGGGAATTGCTACAATTTCAGTAATATTTTGTGGAATAGGAACTCAAGGATACTGGAATTCAAAAGATAATGCAACACTAATTGCAGCAGTTATGATTCCTAATATTATTTTCTTTACCTTTGAGAAAGTTGTTTGGGGATTTTTAAATCAGTGGGGACAACATAAGATATGGCTGAAGGAAGGATTGTTAGTATATCCCCCTGTGTAAGGACTTACTCTTCTGTTCATTTGAGCAATATGATTATCATAAAAACATCAAAAATCAAACTTTAATAAGCATCTATTTTGCCTTCAGTGATGCAAGCACCTTTATTACCAGAAGGAAGGCATACTTGAGGTTTAGTGCCTGCAGAGTTGAGCGTTCCAAGGTTAAAAATGCAGAGTTCAGATCACCATCTCTTTTTCTATCCCTTCCTGGTTGTATTTGAGGAGGTTTCCTTGCTGCTCCCAAAAGCCCTGCTCCACCCCTTGTCCCAGCCCTGGCAGACTCAGAGGTGGCACCCTCCCAGAGCTGTGCTCTGTCCCTCTGACATCCCTACAAGATTTTGGCTTGATGGTTGGCATTTCTGAGCAGGCTGTGCGGAGCCCAAAGCCAACGGTTACAGCGTTTCTGAGATGTATTGTTTCCGTGATAAGCTCATGGCTTTCCTATGAGTTACTCCAAAGGCTCAAATAATAAACATGCAAATGATGTGTCAAGATAAGACCCAAATTAAGCTTTTTCTCCTACCTTGAAGAAGCTCGAATTGGAAGTAGCCAACTTTCAGATAATGGCACAATGCTGCAAAAGGATCCTGACTCGTGGAAGGCTTTGAAACAACAGAACGGGCAGCACACGGGGCTGTTTTCTCACATTTCAGTGACAGATTATTTCAGAGAACTCTCTAGCCCATTTCCTATTTCCTTTGCCCTTGGCCTGCTGAGTAATATTTGCATTTTTCCCTACAACCTATCTCTCTCTGGACGGAAGCTTCTGATAAATGTTTTCCGTTGAACTTCCCTCAGCATCCACATTAACAACGCCTTTGCCAGCGACCATTTCCTGAGGCCTCCTCCACTTTCTGCTGCTGGACAAGGTCCTCATTGTCCCTGCCCAGTGCCACAGCATGGAACTTGGGGTTGCAGGACATTCCCCAGTCTCTAAATATCATTATCTCAAAAATCATACCAGAAAATCTCCCCAGAAATCGAAACTTTCATTGAAATTATAGAAATATTTCCTGCAGGGTAAATGCAAAGTGAAGAAGTAACAATTCTGGAGAGTTAGACTTAGACTTTGAGGGGTTTTTGTGAGCTAAAGGCGTCCTTGGAGGAGCAAGATACAGCTACAATATTATGTATTTCATGCCCCGCTGTTGGTAGGTGATTAGAATCGTAGCAGAGCAGAGAACACACCAAGATGAATTATAGTGAGACTCTTGCACAGCAGCTTTCATTTATTTTACAGAATAACATTCAGCAATATATCCCTTCCAGCCTGCTAAAATCTTTTTGTGTTTTCCATTTCCCTCTGAGTCAAAGGTTTTAATAACTTTTCAGTTGTAACACTTAAGATTCAGGTGGTTTTGTACACATTTAAGTGGCAGCTAATGATTCATGAGAGTTTTACTGTGAAAATAAAGTTGCTAAGCTACATTCATGTTGCAATTAACTTCAAATTTAAAAATCTCTTAAAGCAATCCTTTCAAGATGTCATATAAAAGGTTGCCCTTTCAGATGACACAGAAAGATTTCTTGTCTTTAATTTCTCTTCAAAATATACTTTATAAATAATCCTAAGGTAGATCTGGCCTCTACTCTAATATTCACCCAAAAGGCCTATCTTGAAAAGCTTTTTTTTTTTTTCTAAAAATGAAGTAATGCCTACAAAGTAACTTTTTTCTTGTCCTAAATTTCTCTTTTGCTAAAAACTGCAAGCAATTGCAAATCTGTTCAATGTATTTCTCCATTTATTGCACGAGTATTGGAGTGCCTCAATGAATTTGATTATACAACTTGAACCATTTTTCCCTGCAGAAAAAAAATATGAAACATATTCACTTTTAAATGTGCTCCTTGAGTGCATTTTTCATTGAAGAGTTTTACAAAGAATTGCCCCCAGTGTAATGTATTTTAGCTCATGTACTGATGCCCATGTTCCCTCAAAGTCTTGTGAAAACTGATAAAAGAATATGTAGTGCTGGCTTACCAAGAATAATTTTTAAATCTTAGTAATTTATCTTGAGAGACTCCACGATCAATATCATACAGCACTGTGAGCCTGCTGCTTTATTATCCTTTTTAGCCAAGTGTGGAGAGATAAAGCATTGATTTTTGTTTGCTGTGTGTGCTGTAAAAACAAAGGAGAAATGTCATTTTTGAATGCCAAGGTTATATGAGTATCGTTTTATTGATTTTCAATTAAATAAAAGTTATGTAAGGCAATCGTTGACATTGCTTTGGGGAAAAAATAAATGCCATCGAAATAAATTTTAAAAAAGCCAAGCAATACCTTTGAAAATAATTTATGGCAAGTTCATCTCCCCAGCTGAGCTTTCAAAAATCGTTTTGCCATTGGATTCAGAGTAGTGTAGTTTAGATAATACTGCACCAACTTTAAATAAGTAAGGATTGACAATATGAAAAAAGAACAGTACAGTTCTTTGTTTTAGAGATTTCCTACTTTTGAGGTTTTTTATTGTGATGACCCAATGCATTATAACTGGCTTCTCTAAGAAAAAAAAACCTGAGATATTTCACATTTTCTCTACTCAATTTTTCCCTATTAATAATAATTTATTCCTTTTTTATTATTTGCTTGGTAAAGTAAATTTTATTCATTCAGAAAGGCCATTTGTTTAAATCTGTGGTGCCTTGTAGGACTAAGCTGTCGAGTTTTAACGCAGGAGGAAGGAAGCCACCTGCTGCTGGAAGACAGAAAATAGAGTTCTGCTGTAAAGGCTGTATGGCAGAGGCAGCCTTTAATTAGACATAAATGTACAGGCAGAAATTCCATATTTGAATGCATTTGGAATTGAATTTGTTACCCCTGTGCTTACAGGAACACTGCGGTTTGATGTGCTCTTCAAGCACAACCATGCACTGAACTGCACCCAGACCTCAACCTTTAAGAAACAGGAAGGATTTTTAGAGACCTTTAGTTCTGAATTTATATTTTCCTCCCTTTCTCTTTAACTGTGCACTTCTGAAATGTCACCTACATTTAAATTACTAGTGAGGAGTTTCTGTAATCCCAAAATGCCAAGAATTTATCTGCTTTTACTATGAAAGTGCTGTATAACTTCAAGAACTGGAAATGAGGGTGGAGATTCTCTAATATATCATTATATATATAGTTTCCATAGACAGTGATATACATAGATACTGTTAAGAGATCCTCAAATTCTCCATTTCTTGCATATTTTTATAAATGCATGAAGTAAGAAACCTTTGTAGAAATGCCCCAAATGCTCGAATAGGCAGATTTGAGAAGTCAGATACAATAACCCCAAACCTGCTCATCCCTTTCAAGTTTTGCTGACCATATGCTTTCTGCCCAGCAAATTCTGGTCATCTACTGAGTTTTTCAAAGTAACTCACAACTTATTGTATTCCTTGCCTACGTGGTGATCAAAAACCCTCAGTGTGTCAGCTGGGTGGAATTAGCATCTGCCATCTGTCCTCAGTGGGATCCTTATCAGCACATGGGGGAAAGAATTCCTGTGAATGCTTTGGCAAATACAATAGGATCTCATTCCTTTTTAGCAGTTCTTGGGAGCAGGAGAACCCAAAAGGTATCGGGAATGTGGACAAGGGAGCTCAAGGTAATCAGTGAATAGAGAACAGGATATATTTTTAATGTTTAGGTTGTTTCTTTTGTTGAAACACTAAATGAAATTTTTATCTTGGCAAATTATCAGAACTGTCCTGTCATGAAATAATCCTCTGCAAATTGTTTCCTGTTATTTCCCATGTTGCTATTCTGTTACATTTATAAATTTCTCCATCCCCTTGGCGCAGATAATCAAAAACTTATTTCCCCAAGAGGTTTTTTTTTAACCCTAGGTAAATTTTTACACGTCCATCAAAAATTATGAAAATTTGAAAAAATAGAATCCCTTTCTGCTGACAATCTTTTTTCTGCAAGGCCATGCAAGTGCAAGAATGTTTGAAGGAGGACTTGAGTTTATTAAGTGACATAAGACAATGGGAGAGAATTGCAGGGAGGGAAGAATTGAAGTTTCAAAACAGCCTGAAGAGGAAGGAGATGAATTTTTAGACAAAGAGCAGGGTGAAACTATAGTGTTGTATGCAGGAAACAGCTTCCTTGTGTCTTGCTGTTGTTATGATATCACTCTTACATTGACAAAAATTAATATTTTTGTATCATAATTAATAAATAGGTTCAAAGGTACAGCTGCCATCAGTTTTCTGAGCAATCAGAGTGACTTACTGGATTGTAAATTTTGTCTACCTGTGAAAGAGGCACATCTGTAGGGGTGAGGGGTATACAGATCCCAAGTTACCTTTTTCTCTGCAAATAGGATCACTTATGAAATATTAATATTAATTACAAAATTGGATCTCTTTTGAATCTCCAAACCCTCCTGAGTTTTGTATTTAAGGGACAAAACCAGGTTAAATCTGTAGTGGTTGGAACCTGATCTGCTTTTCATTCTGAATGTGAGGCAGAGCTGTGTGATGGCCCCTGTTGCCTTTTACACGGAATTGGTGTTTTAGAACATTGCAAACATTGGGAAGCAGACAGCACAATGAGCTCTTTTCTAAATTTGCATTTCCAGAAGTCCATAGCTTACATTTTTTTTTAGAATAAATGATCTAGAAGTGTGGAGGCTGTCACACTGCAGTGTGAACAAGCATTGATTATAAAGGTGCTACCACTTTGGACTGGAAATAATATTCTGGGAGTTCCCAGAATCGAAGAATAAAAAGCAGAAAGTCCTAAAATACCAAGTTCCTGCAATGTGAAAAATTAATTGTTTCTACAACAGCACGTCTGGCTAAGCTGCCATGGCAACAATTGCATAAGACACACTCCCTGATCAAATTTCCCCTCAAATTAAAGGTGCAGTTGGGAAGTGTTTGCTGCAGAACCACACTTTCTGAATGTGTGCACGGCAGCAGCGCTCAGCAGCAGGCTCCAGCTGCAGCAGCGCAGGATCCTTCCTGCAGTCAGACTTTCTCTGCAGCTTGGGATTGTTCTTGTGTGGTCACATTCCCATGGACATCCTGTTTAATCCTGAGGAAGTGGTGGTTGAAAGAAGGAAGGGACAGTTAGGGAGATAATTTCTGCTCCTGCCACAGCTCTGTTTTGTATTTAGTCTCAGGGAACAGCACAAAATGCAACCAGATCATTTCCTTAGCTCTGATCCTGGCACTGGGATTTAGCACATGGGTTCCAGTCATCCTCAGTATTGTGTAATTTAATGGTAATCTTAAAATATCACAGTTTTTGTTAGAAATGTACAAACACAAAAGGAGAATTTGTTATTTTGTCTGAAACCTCACTGTCTTGTATGAGAAATGTGCTGCTTTTTGTGCTCGTGGTACTTTAGACACTATCTGGGCCTTTGCCTAAATAAAACCCTGGTGGGTTTGGATTCAAGGGTTGGGTTTTGAATGATTTCTAATTTCTAACTGAAGGGGTCCCTCTGCTGGCTCCTTCCAAAATTCCTTTCCACGGGTTTGGAGGGGTTGGAGTTGTTACCTTTGAAATGTAAGTGCACCATTAGTAACATAAAGCAATTTCATAATGAAAATAAGTAAATGTTACATGGTGAGTACAGCTGTCTTCATATGATTTTAGAAATTATTTTTATAAATCTGCAAGATTATTTTTTTCCTAATGGTATTTTAATGATAAATAAAATACACCATAACTGTATTTGAAGAAAATAAGAAAATTATAAGAATAATACTCTTCAAGGTTGGGGGGCGGGGGAAGGTGAGGGGGTTGATTTTTTTTTAAATCTCTATTGGAAGAAGAAACTAACGATAAAAATATTTACCTGGGTGAAGTAATGTCCCTGTCTTTGTTTAGAGCCTAATTCCATTTATGTGTTAGATTGCCTGTAAATCTTTCAAAGATATTTAGAAGAGAAACATGTTACATTTTTATGTTTATCCATATTAGTTAGATTTTAAATAAATATCAGAATTCTCATTTAAATATGGACATCTGCCCTGGGCTGGGAATTTGGAGATGTAGATTCAGTTTTTAGTGGTTTGGATGAGAATTTCTGTAAAAACTACTGAAACTTCAATAATAATGCTTGTAATGCATAGAAAATTAGGTAATGCTTCAATTACATGAGGAATTCTGTGATTTCTGTACCCCAGAAACCATATTAAGAATTTGAGTGCAACTGCTTATAGTGGAAATATACCTTTAAAGAATGCCTTTTATTGAAAAATAAGATTATGAAATTTTGAATGAATCACATTGCTATGTCATACTTTGTCTGAAATACAGTCAAGTAAAAAAACATATTTTTTTCTATTTAGCTTAGCAAACTGAGCCCTGATTGCTGCACTCATAAATGTTCAGCCAGAAATGAAAGCGCTGCTGTTCTAAAAAAATATATTTTGGCTCCATCCACTGAATTCATTGGGACAATCACACACAGTCCTTCTGTAAACACTTATCTTGCTGCAGCCAGCTCCTGTGATGCCCGAGCCTCGTGTCTGGCAGCTGTGGCGTTACAAACCTGCCACCTCTGATGGAGCACCCAGGGGTGCCTTTCCCACCTGATCCTGGCTCCTCTCTGGCACCTGCAGCTGGGGATTTGTGCCTTTCCCACCTGATCCTGGCTCCTCTCTGGCACCTGCAGCTGGGGATTTGTGCCTTTCCCACCTGATCCTGGCTCCTCTCTGGCACCTGCAGCTGGGGATTTGTGCCTTTCCCTGTCAGGGAAAATGCAATTTCCACTGCCAGGCTCCCAGCAAGTGGTCTCTGCCCTGCCACCACTCTTTCCTCTGCAGGTTTGATGTAGAGTCTGGGCAGGGTGTCAGATAATCCACAGAATTTACAGAATTCCCAGAATCACTGGCTTGGGAGAGACCTTCAAGATCATCGAGTCCAAGCCAGCCCCAACCCCTCAATAAACCCTGGCACCCAGTGCCACACCCAGGCTTTGTTAAACACACCCAGGGATGGTGACTCCACCTCCTCCCTGGGCAGCCATTCCAGAACTTTATCACCCTTTCTGTAAAAAGTTTCCTAATATCCAACCTTTATTTTCCTTGTGTCCACGATTCCACCCTCCTGCACTGATGGGAATGCTCCCAGTGAGCTCATTCACCTCAGAGCAGAAATGGGAGCAGCTCAGAGCATTTTGGGTTGTGCCTCCTCCACCTCAGCGGGCTCGGGCTCTGGAATGGCCTCACTGCCTGTGAGGTTCTCCCGAAGGAGCCCACAGACGTTTCCACCATCCTGTTCCACTGAATCAATGAGGGAAAGAAAATTCATCAAGTTTACTCTCTCATCACTCTGCCTGCTGCTAAGGTGCTGTTTTGACTTAAAATTTGGTTTTTAGTAGTGAGTTTTGTCTGTAGGCCTTCAGAAGAGTAATTTAGTTTTCCCAGAATCCTGAGAAAAGCTCTGAAATCGTCCAGAGAATTGTAGACCCTTTAATTTTGTCACTTCTGGAGCCAAGGTCAGGTAGCAGAGGCATCTGAGGGGATGGGGATACAAAAACTGTGCTTCTAGAGACTCATGATTCTCATTAGAATATGCAAGGCAGGTAATTCCAAAAGGAATGGCAAAGAGTGACTAACAAACTCCATTGCGTGGGTTGGCCTTTGATGCAATGATTCTTGCCCAATTAACTCAATTTCGAGGGGCCTCTCTGAAGCCTCAGTACAATGAAGAACTTGTTTAGCTTCAAGCATGTTCTCAAGTCCCTCCACTGTTTGTGTATGCCACAGTGCTGCTTTCAATCAGAGTTTCAGCGCCCAATTTCACACTTGAGCATTATGTAAAATATAAAAATAGCCTGGTACATGCATTGAAACGCCACATGCATTGCAATCCCAGGCTTTTGTCACCTCCTAATGAAGCTGGGCACTCAAGGCAAACTCTTTCCATTATCCAAACCCACTACTGTTCTCCTTGCCTTGGTAATGTGTTCCTGACAAAAGATAAACAAACTCTGACCCAGAGAGTTAAATAGGTTTATATGTCTGAATCAATACACCTAAGTATAATATTGGCATTTAGATTTAGAAAGTAATTCATAGTAAGTTTAGACTTGAGCTTTAAGTACTCTGTAATGAGTTGGCATTTATCTGCTGCCCTTGTAATTGAAAGTAGTGACATTTTGTTTTCTTCAAGCACATTTATACTACCCAGGTGGAATTGATAGCAGTCATTTCCACAAGGACAAAATGATTGAGCAGACAAAAAATGTGGCAGAAAAGTTGTTTGTACAGATTCAAAGCTGTATTTTTGTGTAAGTTATAATAGGAATAAAATTGCTAAGGATCAACTACTTCTCTAGGTCCAAAGTCTAATGTGGTCTCTCATTTGGTAGCTGCTTTGTACAGGGAGCTGAAGTTGTGAGAGAAGTATCTGAAATCACAGAGTGTTTTGCTGGCACAAGGATATTGTGTGTGATATTACTGGGTTGCAGTTATGGATGGGATTTGATAAAAGAACTTTTGCAATTGCTGCTCCACAGTTAATGTTTTATTGTCACAGACGTGCAGGAGCTGTTGGAGGGACAGCAGGGCATAACAAAGGAGAAAAATGAGAAATTTTCCTTTTTTTCCCGGACTGGCCAAGTTCAGAGAGCTTCAGAAGAGGCGTTCAGGCTCAGAACTGATTCTGTCAATTATTCACAGGAATGTCCTGAGAGCTGCTGAGCCCTTCAGCACAGATATTCAGCAATTTGTAAAATGCAGCTCCTCACAGAAATCATATACCATAGCAATCAAACACCTCAGTGCTTTTCCTTGGGTTTTCAGTGTTTTAGTTTTGTTTGTTTGTTTGTTTTCCATTTCAAATAAGGCAAGAAAATCTCATTGCAGAAAATACAATCCAATACAAAACACACAACGAAGTACTGTGAGGAAACGAGCAGCTGACAGACATAGCTTGCTGTGATTGAGAGGAAACATTTATGTGCTTGTGAGAAGAGCATGTTTGCAGTCATATGTCTCAACAGAAGGAGAGCAGTAGTGGAATTTCCCCCGGAGCAGGGGCACCGAGGGAAGGAAGAGTGCTCGTCCCCAGAGAAGTGAACACTTGTTTTCTTGGCCACTTCACAGCCAGGGTTGAAAGTGATATTATAGATGTTTCTGCACAGCTGAATGAGGAATTAATAAACAGCAGAGCAGACAGGTTGTATGCAAGACAGTCTCTGTGTTGTCTGTGTTTCTGGGCAGGAGCAGCCCAGGGCAGGGCAGCTCCAGGCTGACTTGGTGTCAGGCCCTGGCTAAGCTGCAGCAGCACCAAGAAACATTCAGTCTGTGCTGGTTTATTGAGCCTCTGGAAACCCTCACTGCCTTCCTCTGATGGTGCTTCAGATGCCTGGCACGGCTGTGCAGGAATGAACATTTTGGGATCAGGGTGGCTTCCAGCAGAGCTGGTGTTCCTGCAGGACACCACACTGGGGTCTTTGAGATCTGCACTGCTGGGGGTTTCCCTCATGTCCCACAGCATCCCAGCCCCCACCACTGCAGTGAAAAATGGCTGGATTTAGGGATTCTGGGGGAGGCACAATAAATACTGTTTGATTTTGCTTCTCCTTGAGGAGGCACTGAAAGGTATCTCTAATTTTCAGACAAGACCCAAAACAACTTGATGCAAATTCATTCAGAGAATGGCTACCTTGCAGGGACCTAGGTCTAAGGAAGAATTACTATGGATTAATTTTAATTTTTGGAGGAGAAATATAAAAAAATGCTAAAGTTGTCAGAAATAGACTGTGTCAAAAGTGATTCATTGAAAGTATTTCCTAAGATCAGGCTATATTTTGATTATTAACCATTTAGAAAAACCATTCCCTGGACCCTTCTGGCTGAGGATTGGCATGAGAATACAATGTTGGTGTGCTTGGAGATGGTGATGGGGATGCTTTGATGTTGGGTGCACTGATTCAGTTAATTGGCATCAATACAATTCATTGTTTTCAGCCTTTCGTGTTAAATCAAAAGATGTTTACGAGGCTCCCATCTATTCACTTATTAAAAAAAAATTTAAATCCCACAGTAAGGCTGGTTAAATTTCTCAAGATCATGCTAAAATTTAATATCCTGTTTTTAGAATTCTAAGAATATAAATATCTCCATTCTAGGAATTCATTGCCTGGACTGGGGGAGGGACAGAAAAATTTGCAGAAGGTCAGTGAGGTTCGTACGTTTATATTCTTGTTCTGGTTTTGACACATATATGTATTATATTTTCTTGAGCATTTAAATTTCTAATATCTGCAATATTTTGGAAGAAATAAAACATTTATTCCCGGAAAACTCTGTCAGCTCTGGTCCATCTCGCATTTTACCACTGGAGGGCAGTAAAATATTTTCAACTTCTCTTTTTCCCTTTTACTTTTTTAAATTTTCCTTTTAATGTTTGAACTGCTGTTAAAACATGTAACTATTTTTAAAAAGGTGATTTACACCAGTACCCAGCTCACCATCTCCAGGTTTGATAAGTCAAAAGGATGTTTCCATTTTAGTCCTTAGGTCTCTTTTAGCTCTCGTGTATAGGAAATGATGATCATGGTAGAGGCAGGAAAAGAGTCCAGACCTGATGATCAGAGGTTAAATAAGATTTCCATGCTGGAAACTCTTTGGTGTTGGCAAAAGGGCATTGAAGTGATGCATTGGCATGGGCAGGTGTCAGCTCCCACCACCAGACTGTAAAAATAAGAGCAAACCTTCTCCATACTGTGTTTCTGATGCTGATATTATCCCCTGGTACTGTCTCTCTGTGCTAAATATGCTGTTTCTTCAACAGCAAAGAGGAATGTGCTCTGACCATGACCCTTCCAAACTTTATTTTCCAAAAATCTACTTTCTACCTGTGTTTAGGTTCCTGTGTGTGTCTGTGTACCCTGAGTTTCATTGTCAGAGGATTGATTTGGGATTGTGTCTTTAGACAGGGGTGTTCACTTTTTCTGGCCATTACTGCAAAGGTATCCAACATGCCTTTAGATCAGCTTAATATCCCACTTTTACCTATTTTAGACAGGTAAATACTACCATTGAAGAAAGCATTTATTGTAAACTGTGTGGTAATAATATTTTACTTCTGCTTCAGCTGAAAAAAAATGGAAGGATGACTTAATAGATATTTTTAGCTCCAGTAATCGCAAGCTGTAAGGTTAAATTTGATTTTTCATTCCTCTTGAATCTTTTTTATTTGGATTTAATAAAAATTATTCAAACAATAGAACATGTCCACTTGGACAAATATCAGATTTCTTCAATGGTGTGTGAAATCCTGCACTCTGCTGAGTGATGTTCTCTCTGTTGGGATGAGTTTACATTGGAGCAGTTTTGGGTGAGGACGTTCTGGCAGGGACATCTAAGAAAAGGCATTGCAGCCCCTGGATGTTTTTAGTCTGCTCACAGATTTGGTTCTTGGGCACTGTTTTATTGCCATTTCTGTGGTGTTTGGTAGCTGGGCACAGAAGTAGAATATTCTACTGCTGTAAATTGCCTTATCCTTTTTTAACCTTCAGCTGCCAGAATTAGTTGTTTGGCTTTGCCTTTTTGTTTGTTGACTGACCGAATTCTCTTTCTCGATGACTTCTGAATTATTTTGCAAAGCTTTTTTGACTGCTTTATCTCCCATTTCATTTCCTTTAATATCTACACCAGCTGGAATCCATACAAAAATGACATTGTTGCCGTGACATATTACCTTATTATAGACATCAATAATTTCCAGAGCTATTCCTACTCTAGTGATTGAAATTTCTAGGATGATATCAACGGCACTTAAAAGATCTGGAGAAGTGACAGATTGTAAAGGTTGTACTCCAGCAATCTAATTCAGTGCCATCAGGGTAGGAAATAACTCCACAGCATAACCAGGTAACCAATCTAACTGGCTTCTTCAGCTAAGTCCACACAGGAGGCTGCTAAACCCTGGCCACGGCAACATCTTGAAGGAAAATGGGAAAATAGAAAAGGGGGGGAGAAAAAAAAAAACCCACATGAATCAGAATTAAATTATTGCAATGAAATGTTAGGTCATAGACAAGGAAATGTCGAGGGTCTGACTCTTCCCCCACGCTGCTTGCAGGGTTGATGTGATGTGGTGAGCTCAGGGTGGGGCTGGACTTGCTGATCTGAAAAGTCTTTTCCAACATTAACATCTCCATGGTTCTACAACTGATCTCTCCATAATTGTTCCAAATCCAACCAAACTGATCAATGATCCATCATCTCTTCCTAGTTTTTTCTCTGTGCTCTCTTAATCTTTGAACTACCAATAATTGTTTCCTTGTGAACACAAAACTCAGAGTTCCCCAGACCACTTTATATGCCCATTTCAATGTCCCTGCAAAGAGCCTCTGAATCCTCCAAGTATCTGATTTTCCACCATCTGTGGTTCAAAACTGAATTTTTTGCACAAGGATCTTCCCAGCATGGTTGCTGCTTTAGCTGTGCCTCATCCATCTCTCCTTGGAGTATCAGTGTTCCTGGCTTTGGCTTTTTTACTCCTACAGGAAAAGTTTCTGCTCAATAAGGAAAATGTCTGCAATAATATACAGACATGATCATGACACTCAGAAATTCTGAGGAATCCTTTACATGTGGGGAACACTTGACCATTTATTTAATGCTATTTATTCAAGCTATTCCTTAGTAGCCAACCTCTGCTCAAAAGTGATGATGCCCAAATCGTGAAGAGCAGCTCAACAATTGACACAAGCTAACAATTAAAGTCAAAATTTTAGGATTTAGAAAAAATTCACTTTCCCTATTTCCCAGAAGCTTAATTCTTTATTCTTTCATTGTTCAATTACAAAACTGTATTTGATGACCATAAGTCATTACTCAGTCCTTCCTCTAAATATTTAAATTCTGCAGTAAATGTCATTTTCCCTTATTATTGGAGATATGGAGGTAATGAATTTTCAGTAGCTTGAAAGAATTCATAGATAATTTAAATTACCCACTCCTGAGCATACCTGACCTGGAAATTACTCTGTGCTTGTGCTGGAGTTCCATGGGGCAATGTTGTGTGTTCTGCAGCCCTGACAATCCATTATCTTGTCATTTTATGATATATACAATGGAGAAGAGGCAGGTTTAAAGTAAGCCTTCACATATTTGCTGTTCCACATTATTCCCTCTCATCCCTATAATCTAAAAGGCAATCTTTGGGTTATGTAGGAAGACTAGGAAATACAGGGATGCTAATTATAAATAAAAAGTGAAATACCATAATAATTTACATGATGTCCATTACTCAGGCTGCACCTGCAGTCGACTTTTGTCTCCCTGACTTGATCCCTTTATTTGAGACAGCATTCCTGGCAAACTGTTGCACTCTTGCACATAAAATATGCTGAAGAATTAAGAAACTTGTGTGTTAAAGTTCATTTTTAAACAATGCCACAGGCAAATTGTCCCCTTTTTAAAGAGGACATTATAGCATTTCTGTGTCTATAAATACAACACATAAAGCTCCTTATTACCAAATGCTTTATTAACATCAGCAGACAGTCTTATGACATGATCTATGGTTGATTGATTTGCCTGAAAGCCACTTTAATACTGAGGAAGAAGATTATTCATCTCCAGAAAGAATGACAGTCAACAATAAATCATTCTTTCCATCTTCTTACACAGCCATGAAGTTAAGGCTATCAGCTGATAAGAACCTAAATCAAAGTATGATCTGTTTTTTGGAGGGGGTTGGGTTTTTTAATAAGAAATGCATAAGGTTGCTTTCTTATTTTTTTGATCAAACTAATGCTGCAAACACAACCACTGCAAATGTGTTGAGATATCAGAAGTTTCATATTTAACAGAAAGAACATGGTGTTTTTCTACCATTATTTTTATTTTGTACTTGATATCTAGGATCATTTTGGCTTGTTTTGTAAGTTGATTTACTCATAAAATGACCCAAACTGAACACTTTTTCTATAATATAAACGTTGACAGTGTAGTTTAGTAAAGTTTTGGACATTTTGTAGAGCTCATTCAGCGAAATATTTTGCTGATCTGATTTTTGGATTATTTATGGGATGGTTATTCCTTTGTTCTTCCATTGCTTTTCCACATGTGTACTTCTCCTTTCCTGCCCTTGTGACCCTGAGCTGGGCTCTGCCATGGGATTGCCAAGGCAGGGAGGCAGCAGCAGTTCTTGTTTTCCAAGAACACCAAGGTGTAGGGGCGAGTCAGATCCCCCTGTCCTCAGGACAAGTGTTCAACAGTGATTGAAATCCTGAATTTCAAATGGATTTGGGGTTTTTAAGCCTCACAGCAAAGCAGGAATGCTCAGCTTTGAACACTTTGGGGTCTGGCTGCACTCAAAAACAGCAAAGGAAGAAGATCCAGGAGCAGGGAGCAAGTTCAGTGTTTGGATGGTGACAATTTACCAGGCTGGGTAATTCTGTTTGTGCCCTGTTGGGCTTTGGGGAAGTAAAAAGTGGATGATGAAAGAGACAAAGAGTATTATTACAGTAGCATGGAAAACAAAAAGAAAGGTAGACTTTTCTGACAAAGTTGTGCCTTTGAAATTTCTGTTTCTGCATTTTATGAAGTCTTTCCTCTTTCTCTGGAGGTTGGATGATCCAGTGAATTAGGGGCTCCTGTTTTGGTTTGCTTTTTAAAAAATCCTTATTGCTTTTAGCATGCTGAAAGATTCATCGAGGTTCGGATTTTCCTTACTCCACTGCTCCCTAGCATTGTAAAGCCTCTCTAGCACTGTGCAACTAATTAACATCACGGGGATATTGTTCATTATGGCTCTATGATCAGCCGTGTATCCCCTCTATGCTGAATTGGCTCTTTTGACTCTCATTCAGAGTGCCTGCTCTAAGTCCCTTATAGATTGCCTTCCTCGTTTGCACAGCACTACACACCTTAATATTCACATGCATTTAAGTGGAAAATTGCCTCTTCCTGAAGGACCATCAGCCCTGTCTGGTGGCATTTTCTATAAAACACACACTCAGATATTGCACTGCTAACAGGCAGTGCTTTATTTCTCTGCTGCCTCTTGACTTAGCATGCCCATGCTCAAAACCCAACCTGCAAATTTCTGCTGCGTTTCATTTAATTTCATTTCCGGGGATCTGTTTTCCTTATCCACATGTCACCATTGCTTCTGAGAACCCACAGGTGGACATAGACCCCCCTCCCTGGCCATTTTCTGTTTCCCTGCCATCACAGTCTGCCACTTCCACTCTGCCTGTGAAGAAAATTCTGTCCAGTTCCTGGAGTGAAGAGGGAATTCCATCAATGCTGCAGAAAAATGAATTGTCTGGAACAACCCCCTGAAACTGCAGCTCTGTGGGTCTGCAGTTTCCTCTTGGTCAGCACAACAAACCAGGTCTGTTCCCAGTATTCTGCAGGTTCAGAGGGAACCTTGAATCTCATAGCTGAAAAGGGAGTGTAAGCAAAAAGGCAGTGTCACACTGTTCAAAAGTTAGTGTATCATTTTCCATTGGAAATCATTTCCCTGCTAATTCATGGAATCACCATAATTCCTGTCTCATGACATACACAGCTGTA
This sequence comes from Motacilla alba alba, assembly GCF_015832195.1. Lineage (NCBI taxonomy): Eukaryota > Metazoa > Chordata > Aves > Passeriformes > Motacillidae > Motacilla > Motacilla alba. The sequence continues at coordinate 3,726,670 of NC_052045.1, forward strand.
TCCAGAGAAGTCAAGATAGGTTTTTGTTACACATTTTGGGAATATATATGCACCCCTTCCGTGAATTTCCAGCATATTTATACACTAGCTTTATATTTTTTATGCTTCTCTAATGCCTTGCAGTTTCTTGGAAGCCTCTTTACCTGTTGTAGATGTATTTCTGGCTTCATTGAAGGCGTTCCGTGTGCATTTTATTTTCTTTTCTAATTCAAAGTATCTGAAATGCAGTGAGGTTTGTGCTGCAGTCCATAAAAATGACACTTTCCTGTTATAAAACTGAGCTTGTGTTATGTGCTTTGGAGTGTTCTGAACTTCGTGGGCATTTGTTCACCGTAGCAAAAACTGACAAGAATTTCATTTGTACTGAGATGCAGATTTTGGGAAGTATCTGCTTACTCCAAAAACTGCACATTTTTTACACTTAATTTGGTACCAAGTCAAGTGGTAATCACACCATTTAAAATACTTTTTATAAGCATAAAAGGAGGTGTGTTGTGTGTGTATTAATTGGGAGTTTCCAACTTTGCCTTGAAAAAGTGAAAAACTCTTTTAAAATAGTGCCATGCTTTACTTTCAGATTGATGCAGTACAGGCAGGTGCTAAAAGTGCTTCTCTATGATTTTAATTTTGGCACATCAGCAAGGCTATCTAGAATTCCAGCAGCTTGTGTGTCCTGGAGATCCACTGATTTGTTGAACAAAAAATGAGAATTTTGAGTATGAATCACCATAAATATTATTGTATAACATCACATACATAGCATAACATAAATGTTTTAATGTAATAATATTACTTAAATATGAATATTTGAATTGCAATAGTTTCCAGTAAGAGTTGGCAATGAAACAAGCACGTGTGACACCCCTTGTAGTCATGTCCCCTGTGGAGGGCCAGGTAGACCTTTTTACATTTAAGACCAAAATGCCATCATTACTACTGATTTTTTAACTGTTTCACATCCACCTTGTAGAGTTTGACACTATTTTTGTTGATTTTATCCAGTTTAGATAATCTTTAATAGGTCACAAAAAGTCCTGCATGCCAACACTATAAAAACCTTCATACCTGCTCAACTGGCTGCCTTCCCAAGGAGTCAGCTGCTTGATGTGGGGGAAAAGAAAATATTCATCTGTTCCTTAAAGATTCAAATTGTCATAAAAATCTAATATTAAACATGGTGCCTGTTTAGCCTTTTTGGATTTCCCATAAGTTTTGAATAAGTCATCTTGTATTTGGTGCTGACTGAAAAATGTAATTTGACGTTTTTGAAATTAAAACCGTCATGGTATTTAAAGATGAACTTAAGCTCTGCTAATTCTATTAAACTGCAGGCTGCCAATGAGTTATAAAGTCTAATTAATCATTTTGTCAGCTTTGCCTTCTGAAGCTAGTCAATATAAATTTGAATAAATAGGAAGCTGTTGACCCAGACACCTCTGGATGTTCTGAATAAAGATGTGCCAGTAGTAAAACACTCCGACAATTACCCACTTTGCACATAGTGCGCACAAATGTGGCAGGGAATTACATGCTAACACACAGGCGTGGTGTTGGTTTTAATTTAAATTATGTATTTGTGGTGATAAATAAAGGAATATGTGTAGTCATCCCTCCTGTGTTTTGTCAAGACAGGGGTTTTGAGGAGGAAAACTTTTTAGCCCAAGTTTGTCGCTGACACTGCAGTGTGACATGTCACATCAGGTTGCATCAATAGAGCCATGTTATGTAAAAGTAATGAAATGTGACTGATAGAACCCAAGATACTGTAACATACTGTAACATAATGTGTCAGCATTTCTTTAATGGAGCCTTTCAGGAATGCTTTTTTTTTTGGTAAAACACCTTAAAAAGTCAGTTACAAAGAGTGATGAGGAGAGAGAAAATATTTGCACTCAGTTGCCACCACGAGAAACACAGAAAATGATCTAAATAAAAATATTTCCAGCAATTTATATACATATATATGAATTAGAAATTCAGAATAGTGAAGCCTAGGCATCATTAGTTAATTTTCTAACTGTGTTTTATGAAATTGGTTTCCTGATCGTGCACAGGAGTAAAAACTTGCCTGTGTTTGACATAAGATTATCGGGACGTCGTGCTGTGCTATTGGAAGCTCACTCTATCCAGCAGAAAAACTTGTATTTCTCTAATATATCCTAACAATCCAGAAAACCTCATTTCCATTAAAACCATCCCCGTGACCCTAGAAACAAAATGATTATTTACATTTTTAGAGGTCGGATTGCATCTTTTTCTCCATCCCTCAGTGAGCTCGTGAACCCGGGGGCGGAATGTGGCGTGAGGGATGTGGCACATAAACCACCACTGCCACCAACATCCTTCTTGGCAGGAGGGGAGACACCGAGCTGTTTGTCTTCAGCAGATTAACAGGGAAGGTTGTTTTTGTTTGTCTGACTGGTCAAGGACAATTTACAGTTCAGTTACTCTGAAGGAAAGACTTGTTGATTTGAGAGCACTCCTATTATAGCTGCAGGTAGGGGATGATGGATTCAGCCGTCACCGTGATAAAGTGCAGCCCGCGCGCTGGCAATGCACTAAATAAATAAAACACTGGTGGATCTGTTTGCTTCAGCTGCTTAACAGCCAGGGCTGCCATGTAGGTGGAGGCTTCTCGAGTGGGGGAACCAAGGATTTCAATCTTCTCTTTAGCTCAAACGAGTTTAGTTCAGTTCTTGGTCTTTCTGAGAATATTCAGATTCATCCATAGGGAAAACAAAGAAAGACAATGAAAAGAATCTGTTTTTTTCTTATAGGAATTTTGAATCCCAGTGGCCCAAAGACAAATTTTTATACTTCCTACAAAATATTGTCTTCACCTAGTTGAGCATTCGTTTTCTCCATTTTTTTCCTTATCTTGGAATTTCTGAGACAAGAGTTGTTAAAAATCCAGTTTGTCCCTTGGCTGTGGGAGACTGTTCTGTGCAGAACATCCACTCTGGGAACAGCCACTGTGACAAAGTGGGCGCAAATTTTCTTGTAGGTTTAATTGATCTATTAGCTCAGTTGCTAATTCTCTGGCTGGATATTACCCTTGATAGCCATTATCATTCCATTAGAGCAGTCTTGTCAATTTTTAATTGCTTATCATTTAGGATATATTCAGTATATGTAACAACTCCTTTTTTACTCAGCAGTGGGAATTGTTTGCTATGCTACAAAGCTTTTAACTAATAGGAATTTTTCTTCTGTGTCATGTTAGTTTTTATGATTTTTCTCTTGGTGACATGAAATAAATCACTGCTAACAGTACCAATTCCACTATATTTTAGTCAATTATATGGGTACAAATTTGCATTTTAAATTAAAATTTATACACTTTAGAAAAACTATTAAAAACTGTAGAATAAATCAATTTTAAAAAACCAAAACATGTTTACCTTCTACTTTCCTGCACATCTCATTCCATGCTCTTCAGTGCAGGCAGGGTGCATAGGCTGGTCTTGAATTTTCTAGTATGTTGTGGTGTAAGTGAGGCTGATACTGACAGATTTTGTACTTGCGTGGCTGCTGAGAGATCAGAAATTGAAAATTGGGTGAAAATTTATGTCCCCAAGCCAAAATTTGAGTTCCATTTTTCATCAGGAGGTGGTGCAGAGTGCTGCCCATGGTAGCTGAGTGCATCTCTCTGTGCCATTTAGTGGTCAGACCAAGGATTGTCATATTCATATTTCATATTATTTTCATCTTGCAATTCGAGCAGCAAAGATGGGATCTAGACTGAGAGATCATACATCCAAAGTCAGTAAACTTTATTTCAAAAAGCGAGAGGTTTTTTCCCCAGAGTTTTTTGGTTTTTCTGATAGGTTTGCCTTTTTTCAAGTATTCAGATTTGCAGAAATTCTTGAGAGGTTGATGATAGCACCCAAAGGCCAAGGTGAATTTCCCTGTAAAAACACTGATCATTTGTTGTCTTGTGGCATTCCTAAGATGTGATTACTAATCTCAAGTTTAATTTTTGTCTGTTTAAATACTGTGAAATCCCCACTGAGTCAGGAAACCTTTAAAAACAGAGAACTGGCAATTCTACATGAAAAACTTTGACACACACAAAAGGCACATCACCTCTTCAGCCCTCCAAAAAGGGGATGGGAGCAGAAAAAAAAACCTGCTTTGTTCCTCTCTGAGCCTTGAGTGGAACAGATAACATTATTGAAGGGAATGCTACAGAGCCACGTTGGACAGTTCTTTCAGCAAGGATGGATTCTGTTTTTTCTCATTGTCTGCTTAATATTGATACTGCTTTAGTGGCCACAAAATACAATTTTATGAGTGTTGTTTCTTTGCTATCAGGAGGACCCACGAGGGTAAACACCTGCCACTTGTAATAGTAGTGGCTCTTTGGGGGTAAAGTTGGAAGGAGTGATATTGCAAATAAAAGTCAGTTTGACAGGGAAGAGTAAAATCAGTGTTAATGCTGTTTGGTTTTGAAGAAGCCTTGATAAATTGAAAAGCCAAATTAAAGCTTCAGGTCTATATAGCAAATGAGAATGAATAATCTGATAAAATATAACATTAGTAGGTACTAATAGAGGAGATGTAAACATTATCAGGGCAGATAAGCTGTGCTCTGGGAGACAGAAATCTGGCAATGGCTCTGGTTTCTGCAGGTGGCTTTGGTGCCCTCTGTCATGAATTTAGCAAGTTCATTACTGGAAGGGAAATGAGGATCTAATATTGCAAATCAGCCAATTTCTACTCATCCAAATCAAACTTTTGTGTGGAGGATACTGAAGTTTCAATACTGGTAAATTTAATATTTTCTTGGCTTTTTTAGCAAGCGTTACGCAACCCTCTTCCTCCAGCTTATAGGTTGATTTTTTTTAACCTTTTCCCTGTTTTTTCCAACTTTTTTTTTTTTTTTATTTCACTGTGCTCACAGTAAGCTTAATTCGTTGCTCTTGCTCTGCAGAGCACTCCAGTAATTACTGAAACTGCCAATGAAGAAACAACTGCAAAGCAACGAATCAAATGTGTGCTATAAATAAGGTATTGAATTCTGTTTGACTGCACAGGGCAACAATTTCTAAAAATTGCTGAAGAGTCCAATAAACAAGGTGGATCTTGAAGATGTTATGTCTGTACAAACCTGCAGAGAAACCCCCACAAATAGCTTTGTACAAATGGGAAATGAGAGGAAGTTTTAAACTTGCAAGTACTTAAATATGTAATTACTTGTCCTAAGAGTAATACCAGAGGAAAATTGTGGAGAATCCAAAAGGGGGTTGCTCTTGTCCATGCCTTTCCTGTTCAGAGTGAGCAATTCTTAAACAAATTTCACAGTTCACACTTCACCCTTTGCCTCTCAGAGGTTTCTAACTAATTTCTTCCCCAGTACAGCAGGTTTTGGAGGTGGAAATGGTGAATATGTTTGGGGTAACTGTGAGCAGGCGACTCAGCCCCAAGTCTCTCTGCAGCTCAGCTGCCAAACACCTATTTAAGTCCCTGACTCCTAAAATAAATGTTCAGAGCAGCCTTGCCAGTCAACTCCAAAATTTTCAAATCAGTTTTCCACTGAAAATTTGATTTGATTTTGGAGCTAGCTGAAAATCAAGTGGTCCAAGTGCTATTTAAAATTGAAGAGTTCCTGGAATTGTGGGAGTCATCCTCAAGAGCTCAAAAGCAAATCCTGTGTAGGACTGAGCAAAATCCTGTTGGGGACTCTCCGGGAGGTGTCTCACAGTCCAGCTGAGGCTGGAGAATTCACATTGTACTGAGACATTTTGGTTGCCCCTCCAGAAGGAAAACCTGTGCAAATGATAAGATTTGAGAATAAGGTGACTTGGCCATACCAATGTGATTTTAATGGGAGAATCAGCTGGAAATGCTCGTGCTGTACCAACCGCATGAAGATACTGTAAATGCATTCTGCTGGAATATAATTTATTGCTTTTTCCTCTGTGATTAGAGAAAGCAGACGAGCCCCTCTCTGCACTCAAGGAAATTAGGGAATCAATTTCATGGGAGAGGCAATAACAAACAAACAGAGAGCTCTGGGTTAGCACAGGAATATTCACATTGACAAAGTTGTGCAGGTTAAGCAAAAAAGTTTCTTCTTTTTGTACAGTGATTTTTCATTTTGCACTACAGGCTTTTAGGGTTATTAAATGTCTAGATTTTAAAGTGTATTTCATCAACTGAAGCAGAACAGGAGCCAAATTTGGGGTTTTGATACGCAAGCATCCCTCTCACTAATTCCATTATGAACTATACATTTATATTCAAAAAAGCACTGCCTGGCTCCGCAGTGGTGTGCTGTATGGGATATCACAGAATCACAGAATATTCTGGCTTGGAAGGGGCCCACAAGGATGGAGTCCAGCTCTTAAGTAAATGATCCATGCAGGGATCAAACCCTCAGCCTTGGGGTTATTTCACCTCAGAACTGAGGGTCCCTGACACTGCAGTACAGACTCTCCTCAGTAACTCAGATTTCCTCACGGCTCAAAATTTACAAATAATTGATCTCTTTCGGTCTTCTTCTTCTTTTTAACCTTGAAATTATATTTTATCTCCACTAGGGAGCAGCAAATGACACAAAAATATCACTACTGCTCTAATCCCAAGGGAAGGAACACTGGAGAAATGGGACTAAGACTTTTAAATTCAATAATCTGGCAGGTTAGAAATGCATTTACATTCAATTCTTGTTTGAACAGCTGTGATTTTCGAAAACTACACAGTAGCTTTATCTCTTTTTCTCTTTTTAGCTCAGTGCATTTAAAGTCCCCCTGCATAACTTGTCTTTTGGTGGACAAGATGGGTTTTCTTTCATCTTCAAACTGCTGTAGAAGGGTTAAGGAATGACCTGAATGCTTCAATTTGTCTCAGGTGGAAACTCAGTTGGATTTCTCTTTTACTATGTGTATTTTTAATAGCCTTTTTGTTATAAAAGCACTTTGAATTTGGGCATATATATATATTCAGAATATTTAAAATTTATTTTTTAATGTTATTTAATTTCTTATCCTCCTACTTGTCTCTGCACTCTGAAGAAGAAGAAATAAAGATTTATTAAAGAGTGCACTAAAAATAAATATATCACATTCATCCTTTTTGGTCTGGTTAGACTAAACACACAAGATAATACAAGGAAAATGTATATACACAAATTAAAAGAGCAAGCAGCTGGGATGGCATTGAGTTTCCTCTGGACAAATGGGCTAAAACTTAATAAAAATTAAACTCTTTTTTTTTTTTGTGGCTGTCAGCTGCTGAACTAGGGAATAATTTTCTAATTAAAGTGATGAATTCTCTCTTTTAGAGTCCTTTTGAGTGGGAAAGCTCTGAACAACACAGAGCAGAAACTCTTGCAGTGACAGAGGCTCCTGAAGGCTCCTTATTTCTTGCTGTGAGCTCTGCTCCCTTCTGCCACTTAACTGGAATATGTAAATGACAGATATTAAGAATAGGAAATTTCCAAAACAGATTTAGGCCTAATTTTCAGGTGATTTCTTGGCTGGAGAAAGACTTTGTGGAAACTACACTGGCATGAGTGTATAACCAGCGCTCTTCATGCATTTATTTCTGCAGTGGATATTGCTGGGTGTTTAAAAGTACCTCTAAAAACTCACCAGCTTCCCAGAAAAACAAGAAATTGTATTTTTGAAAGACAGATTTTTTTGTTGTTTATTTCTATCAAATATATAAGAAGGAGAAAAGACCTCCCAACAACTTTGGAAGCTGCTTGCTGTTAATTCTTTGTGGCCTGGAAGAACTGCGGCGTGCCTGTTTTGAGTATCAGCACTTCAAAGGTGACTGTCCAGCCCATGAGGCAGCACTGATGGCACATTTTGCCCTGGCTCTTTGGTACATTAGGCAGCCCTGAGGCACTGAGAAGCCCCTTAGGATCTCATCCACCTGACCTTCCTGTTCCAGCTCCTTTCTGCTGTCTGTCACACTCCCGGGAAATCCAGATCGTTTAAATGGTTCCAACCCCCTCAAAGCCTCCCTTTGCTCTTTTCTTCTCTTCCAGGCTGATTTGTTTAACTCCTTTGGCTGAACTGGAGTCAATGTCCTTAAGGATGTTGGAAGATGACAGGAGCTATAGGGAGATGTCAATTTTGTGTCTGAGTAACTCTGCCCACCCGCACCAGAGCGCTGAGGTGCTCAGGGTGCACTCGGTGCCTTTTGGGGCTACCTAAAAACAGAGGCCAGACAAAATTAAGGGAATAAAAAGTAGTTATATTTATTGAAGGATCTTCAGGTACATTTAGACAAAGTTCCCCCAGGGGCTACACCCTAAAATTGACTACAGGTCACAGGTTTTCACACTTTTATAAGTTTGGTCCATTTGCATATTGGGGGTTAATTTTCTAATTACAACTTCAGTTAATGAAGTCATTTACACCAACTTTGCTCCCCTCCAAACTCACTTTTGTTTCACATCTCTCAGGGCCTAAGGCACTGAGGTGTCCTTGATTCCCAGGATTAGAGAGGAATTGTTGTGTCTGCCCAAAATGGGACAGCAGCAGCTCACACTGTGCATGGAGTTTAGAGTTATGCACTAAAGAACTGCAGGATTACAAACAGATTCAAAATATAAAAGCTGAAGTCCTAAGGCATCACACCCAGCTCTGCCAAGAGCAGACAGGGATCATGGCTTGGAGAATCAGCTGAAATCCCTTGGGAAAATCTTAATCAGAAGGATTGGATCCAGCCTGGAGCCTGGTCTGCCCTGGTGGCACCGCTCCCCCCGGGCTCCTGCAAAGGGCTGAGAGGAGCAGGGGTGAGCCTACTGCTCCAGGATGGGTGGGACACACTGAACATTTCCTCCCTTACCTAGGAGTGGGTCTGGCCCTGCTGTGGAAGGAGAATGTGCTGCAGTGTTCTCCTGCTTGGTCTGGTGGGGGTTGTTTGTGTCCAGGCTTCACAGAAAATGAGAGCACTAGGGGTAAGAAAAACATCTACTGAGAAGGTGCTGAAAGTATTTTCAATTGACTTTTTCCTCTGCCAAAAGGAAATATAAACACTTGGATTTCTCGGTTTTCATGTGCCACGCATGAAAGTGATTGGGATAATTTACATTCACACTTATTTTGATGGGCAGGGGATAGATAAGTAGTGAATTAAACTTTTTCTCTCCACCATCTGTATCCAAAAGCAGGAGCATTAGGAGCGTGGCAAATGATTCTGGGTCGGGATGCACTTGTATTTCAATGGAAAGGTAAATGTATGGAAAATACCTGAGAGCTGACCATAAGTTTGTTGTGGAATCATTAGGATTGCAATGAACATAAACTATTGAATTCCATTGAATTATTTATGGAGTTTCAGGACATAAGATTTCTGTCATTCTGTTGACTGTGTTATAATTAGAATAACTCTGGCATCAGCATCAAGTTGCACACAAGCCCAAAAATAAATAGGATCAATCATAAGATCATGGTATTGAGTGAAAGAGCTAAAGTATGATGAATTCCTAATATATGAAAAAAAAACCCACAAAATTCAGCTGCTCTGTCAAGACAGAATGTTGAAGGTGTTGGAATTTTTCACTGACACAATGGTACAGATTTCATAACATATTTAAATATTTTATGCTTCTTCCTTGTAAATCTAACATGGAATCATCAGTGACTATTCTGGTCAAATTTACACATTTGTCAGAGCCTGAGCTGCTAACTCTGACTGAAAGCAGTCTGTAGTCTCAGATGCATCTGCACCAGTGATCTGATTTAATTTCTTGGAGCTTACTCTTCAGCCAGGGGTAGAATTATGCCCCAGCACCTCAAGTAAAACTATTCTGCCTGTTTGTTTTTTTAATGAAGTTTTTAAGTTTAAAAACTTATCTCATTGAAAGTTTTTCTGATGCAAACCTCTGGCCTTGAGAATTGGAATGGATTTTTCATCCCTCTTAAGCAGTCATCAGTTTTCTTACAACCAGTCTCTGTGTTTTCCAGGATTACTTAGTGTCAGCAAATTTCCATTCTTTTGATTTGCTTTCCTAAGTAGAACTTCTAGTAGAAATAAATTACTCTATAACTAATCCAGCTTGCATATTTTATCAGCGTTCTTTCCATCATTTGTTTTCTTTGCATTTATTTTCATCTTGCCTGTTAGAAATAATGTAGTGATTAAAGAATCTACCCTGTGCAGCACTACTGTAATATCTGTCAGCAGCAAGATGGGACCCTTTTATGCTTCATTTTACCTGAAGTTGTCCCCTTAAAAAAAGATAATTTGTGATTCTCACGAGTGAACCAAGCATCAGCTCCTTTTTGCACTGCACTGTTGGTTGTTGTTGTCCCATATTCTAGGAAATAGGAAGTGTGGACACCTTCAGTGGGGGTGTTCTAGGAGTATTTTTGGTTTTGGAGCCCAGTGGCAGCCCTGCAGTTTGGCAGGGCCGTTCTGCAAGTCCTGACTTAGGGGAACTCAATATTTTGTACACATAATGAACATCTGGTGACAAGGCACTCAGAGCAACAACAACACCACCAAAAAAAAAGAGAAGGGGAAAATGAGGAGGAGGAGGAAAAGCAAAAGGCAGTAAAATCTTTTGCATGCCTGCTACTTTTATGGCTTAAAATATTTTTTCCTTCAATCAGTGCATCTAGGGAAACTTTTTTTTGATGTAACAATCTATTTTTTAACAAGGAAAAAAGTCTGAACTCATAAATATCGTATGTATTAATTGTGAAGCTTAATGGAACACTTTGTGTTTCTGAACAACTCGTTTACATAATTAAAATCTCCTTTGATCTGTGAGTAAATGATTTAATCTTAATGCTCATTAGTCTAAATGGGTCTTCTATTCAATTGTATCAAGATGCTATGGAAAATTCTCAGACCTTTAAAAAATATTTGTCAGTTGTTAGGTAAACAGAAACCTATCTGTGAACAGAAATCTTTTATCTCTGCAAAAGAATTTGACTCTAAAACTAATTCAGATTAAAGCTTCTTTTTTTTTCTTTTATCTGACATTTTGGTTTCAAGAGCAGTTCAATGAAATATGGGAGGGGGTTGTTCCATTTATAGTCAGTAACTACTTCAGTACAAAAAGAATTTAATTCTTGAAAATAAAACATGAAATGAATAATAAAAAAAAAAAGAATAACAGGTAGGTGCACCTCCAACTGAGGTATTAATTTTTGTAGCTTCACTGGTATTTTCTTGTGGGTGTTGCTCAGGAACCCCTGTGGATATGGCAAAGCTCAGGAATATCTGGGAAATACACAACAAGATTTTTCATCTTTAGAATTCATATAACAGCAGCAGCACCATGACAGTATTTATCTGCCAAAGGTTGCCCCCTTTAGGTGTCCAGGATAGGATCCTTTCTTCCTGTCTTCTCCCTCTCAAATGTTGAGTACAAAACCTCTTACCCTAACGAGGTGCTGCACATCTCCCTTGGATCTTCAGGCACTTTTCTGTCAAACCCATTTCCTTATATCCTCATGCAAACAAAGCAAGCTGAGAAATTGGGCATCAGTGTCACTATACTCATTTTTCCCTCAAAAACTCTAAACCAAATAATTTATTTTGAAAATAGTCCTTTTTCATTATCCCATCTGTAATATTTTTTTTTAAAGCCACTTCTCATTCCCACAGGGAGCTTTTTCCTTTTTTTCTTTTTTTAAAAAAAGGTAAGAATTTTAATTAGCTCAGGTGGTGCAATAAACACAAACATCTGTGTCCCTTTATTAAAGGCTGCTCTCAGTCCCTTCCCTCTCTCAAGAACAAATGTATGGCACAGAAACACTCCAGAGTCACCTTGCTGAGAGCTCCAGTGCGTGGTGAGCACAAGCCCTGCCAGGCTGTGTCACACCAGCCTCTCCCCAGGACCTCCTGGAATATTGGGGACAGCAGAGCCAGCACTCAGCCACTCCTGCCCTGTCCCCAGGGACACTGCTGGCAGCCTGCACTTTAGGGACATCTTGAGCCAGAAGGTTGTAGCCATGTTTAATTCCTCTTGAAACCGTTCTCCTCCATGCAGTAATCCACGGCAGATGCATCAGTGGTGCTGTGACACAGCTGCAAAGGCACTTGGGGTGAAACACTCTTGTGCACGCTGACAAAACAGTCAATGTTCTGAGTATTCAGTGTTTTGGATTCAATATTTCAATGAAAAAAATATTGAAAATTAATATTTCACATTTCTTTAATATTCCCTATGTACAGTTTGTTTTATTTTCCTCTTGTAGGCTTTGAGCTGTTGTGTTTGTTTTATCTACTAAGAAAATTTTTTTAATTGTCAGGGTTTTATTTGGAAGTCCCATTTTCAACACTAGTCTGACATTAGAATTGCCTGTTTCTGAAGGTTACCTTAGAGCAAGGTGAAACTTTTAATTTATGATAGTAATTCACTCTTTAACAAAAAGCAAACTCTGTCTTGGCTATAACACTCAGTTAATGGAATTGTTACTGAGCTGATTTCAGTGCTTAATTTTGATTATTTTCTTCTGAAATTCCAGATTTACTGTATTTTAATTCTAGAAAACGTGACGTATCCTTTTACCCACTTCTATCTCATTTGAATTATTTCATATTTGTCAAAAATACTGACTATAATTCAGTCCACATACAAGCAAAATACCCACGATTTCAACTTATGTAAATAAGGCTTGGGTTTAATAACTGAAGTTGCTGGGTATTTTTTAATCAAAACAAAAAAAAAAAAAAAAAAAAAAAAAAAAAAAGAAAGAAAAGGAAAAAAAACCCTGTGCTATCAATTTCAGCTGAAGGAAACAGGTTTTTGGCTGTGCTGAGTGTTGAGAATTTACATAGCAAAGTGCAAACACCCAAGAAAACACACCTCTGTCCTCGGAAGGGTTGGTGTAATATATGTGCAAACAGAGACTGAAACGTGGGCTTGGCATGGTTTGCCTTGGCATGGCGCTGAGGATCTGGAACATTTTTGGAATAGCCTGAGGGATTTGGGCTCCTGAAGAGCTCAGTGTAGAAAAGAGCACCAGGGCTCTGCATTGATGCTCTGCAACACTCGCTGCTGCTCTGCATCTCACAGAGCCCGATGCATATTTTAGCTATTACTCGCTTTTAAATTTGAAACAGACAAAGAATTTTAATGTGGAAAATCGACGTGAAAGAGGTTGGGTTTTTTTATTTTCTCTTTCATGTTTTTGTAGCTTGAATAAGCATTTCCTCTCTCACTCTTTATAACTACTGATAATAATGTGAAAAAAACTGCCTGAGCATCTCTTAAATCATTGTGAGGACTGCAGGGTGGATTTCTCATTTCAGCAACATCAATACACAAAATAACCACAAAATAGAGATGAAGTTCACTTATCCTGAGTTACTGCCTAGGATTTACTTGCATGGCTTTATAATAAAATAAATAAAATAATAAAATAAATAATCATCTAACTTTGGGAACAAAACTAAAGAATTTGAACTGTATTCAACTGATAAAGTTTGGGGGGAAAAGTCAGAAAAAGGCTTTTCAGCAAGAGTCCCATCAGTTCTTAATTTCTGTGCAAATAAGTGGTGTGCAATGATTTTAGAATTGTTTCTGTTGGTCAGAGGGTTTGCAAGAAGACATCTGGGGTGGTGACACGTTTTTGAATGAGACATCAGAGTTTGGGCTGCTCTCCATAGATGTGTGTGCTGTGCAATCCCCGTTTCGGATGCCAAGGTCCAAAGCATCTCCCATAAAACCAGCCCAATGTTATTGCTGTAAAAATGTTACAGAATCAACACACAGACATTTACAATCAGCCTGTTGAAACATTATCTTCGTGGACTTGGGTCGTGGAGAGGCAAGTCTGGAGTGATTTGTGCTGAAATCTCATGGGCAAATTGAAATATTCTTAAAAGCTTAAATAAGTGCATAGTAAATTGTGAATTTTAGTAATTTATTAGTATTGATACAGTATCAGTGAGCTCTAGCAATATTTTTTTTTTCCAAATAATTTTATTTTCTTCAGTCCCAATGAGAAGTTGTCCCTGACTTAAAATTTAGGGCACTTTGTAAAGATATTTGGAGTGAGGTTCCATTCAATGCACACTGCAGAGAGGAAATTCATAGAGCACAGATTAAAGAAGGGTGTGCTTCAAAAATATATTACTGTATTTTCAGCTTAATTATATTGGTCTGAACTGAAGTAATTTTTATATTTGTAAAGAACTTTTAGTATTTTCACTATTTTGTTATTTTTTACTTACCTACATTTCTTGAGCATTGATGGATGACTGTCAGAATAATAACTTGCATGATTGAAAATAATATGAAAGAGAAGCATTCATGTTGCTTCTGTACACCAGTGGCTGGATTTGCTTTAAAAGAACAAAAAAGAACTTTTCATTTCTGAACCATTGTTATCCGAGCTATAAGTAGTTTAAAAATTTATTTTATAAAGTTGTTATTGTTCCATCAACAAAAAAAAAAAAAAAAAAAAAAAAAAAAAAGTGGAGAAAATTGGCCCAACCTGCAAAATTTCTGCATTTATAAAGAAAGGACTATAAAAGAAAGGGCAAATATGATTGGATATAAAAAAATAGGTAGAAGTTAAGAAACTGAGCTCCAAAAGTCAAAGCGTGCCTTGTCTGTAAAATTTGGGATCAAAGGCTTTCTTTGCCAAATTAGAAAGATTCTTGTAATGAATTTAACTTTCTGTGACATTGGGCCCAAAGTGTTTTGCACAGACGAAATATTTTTACAGGAGATTCTGACAAACACAATTTTTGTGCTATTTTATAAATAGCCATGTGAATACTTGTTCTTTGGAGATCTAAGGCCAGGAGTTTTCCCTGAAGACCAGGAAAACAAAGTGGCCCTTTATGTAAGAACACTGGTTCATTCAGGGAGAAATTAAATATCACAGGGAAGAGTGTCAGAGAGCTGGCTGGGAGTCACAGCAAAACCAGGAGAAGTAGCAGTGAAATATCTTTTATCTGCCCTCACAATTAATGTTTAGGGAGGTAGAGTTAAAAAGAGTTTTAAAAAATATTTTAAAAAACTAGTTTTTAAAATAGTTTTTAAAATAGTTTGAAAAATAGTTTTTAAAATAGTTTGAAAAATAGTTTGAAAAATAGTTTGAAAAATAGTTTGAAAATAGTAATTTGGTTATTGTCACTAAAATTCTCAATTTCCCTCTTTCAGAGCAGGTTTGTTGATAGTGACACTGCCCCAGTAGGAAGGACACTCCAGATGCTCAGGCCAGTGTCCAGGATGAGCCCAGAGTGGATCTTTCCCAGAGGATTTCCCAGCTGGCAGCAGCTTGCCCTCCCCAGGGCCAGGGATAACCTTGGATGGATTTTTCTTCCATGAACTCGCTCAGCTCCTTCAACAGACCAAGTGAAGCTGTTTCACTCCAGGTGGGATATCTGAGCTTATTTTAGTACAGAGAAGTGCCGTGCTGGCTGTACCTTCACAGGACAGCCATCCCCACACAGAAAGCAAAGCCTGAAGCCAGCTTTGTATTTGTAAAGAATATAAATATGTTTTCCAGGGGCTCCAGAATCCCTGATTCCTTCACTCCTGCATGGATTCACTCCAGCAGGTCCCTGACTGAGCTGACCAAGCAGGTGACCGGGTTTTGTCACTGTACCCAGACCCTGTGCCCACATTCCTGACCTGCATCATTCTGAAAATGCAATGCCAGCCTGGTTTTCTAACCCAGCACTGGAATTTTTCATCCTGTCCCATATTGCTATTTGCATCAAAGTCCAAACTCTGATTAATGGCATAAGAATTGTAGTTGCTAAAATTGAATTTAATGTTCATTGAAAGAGCTGGAGCACAAAGAAATTGCTTTGTTTTGAGCTGCTACCAGAACATTGTAATTTAGAATTAGGGAATAACCCTTTCCAGTGATTATTTACATTCTTTGCATATTTTTAATGGTAAATTTTGGACTGAAGTTATGGAGTAGATGCTCAGTGGTAGATATTAGAGAAGACATTTTTTAACTTGTTGCCCCTTGTTCCCTCAGGCATGTTGGAGATCTAACAAGGTGCTTTAGGTGCATTACCTCACATGAGCTACCTGCTGTACTGATGTCCCACCAGCTCATCTGATATCCAGAGAAAACCTTTAAATTAGCTCCTGAATTCATGCCAACTCTGAAATACTATATATTTTCCTGCTTGCATCCTACAGTCTGTCCTTTCTTCATCCCTCATCTTCCTTTAATCAATTGCAGAAGCTTATTTTTCCAAGGTAGAGAGGGGTCTTTTTTAAACAGAATCTTAGGGTTTCCAAATCCCAGTTCAGAACTAAAAACCATAATAGCATTCTGAAGTAATTTTATGGCTCCTGATAGGTTACAATTAGTGATCAAACTGTGCTGGTGCACTGCATTGTCAGCCAGCTTTTATCTCTGGTAAACAGCTCAGTAATTAGGATTTCATGGATCACAATAAGTCCCAGATTTTACTTACATATTTTGAGGTTGATGTTTTCTTCCTTGGGTTATAAATTTATGTGAAAGTCTGGAGTTACGAGTAGAAAATTGAAACAGAAAATCAAATTTCCTAAGAATGCAGAGTCAGGTGTCAATCCCTGACTCAGGTAGGGAGGTTTGGAGTCCCTCCTTTGTGGTGATTCCAGAGGCTGCCTCATTATCCATTTGCTCATTAGAAACTATTTCTAGAAGTTGTTGGAAGTGCAGACCAGAATTTTCTCGGTGCACTTATATTTCAAAGCTGATCAAATATATACATAAAGGTTTTTTTTGGTTTTTTTTTTTTTTTTTATTATTCCATGAGCTGCATTTTATTTCAGAGACTGTGGGGCATTTTATAGTTTTATTATGGAAAAGAAAAAAATTCTCTTTGTATTTTTTTTCATATTAAAATAATCACTGAAGCTCTTTAAAGACCCAGGTATTAGAATTTCAAAGACTGTTGTCTTTTTCAAAATACCAAGGACACAAGAAAACTTTGAATGTTGCATTTTTCCTGAAATGGAACTATGTATTTTTCTAAAGCACAGCACGCTATTAAATGAACATGCAATATTTTTGGGGATATTATGACAAAGTATGGACTATTCTAGATAAATTACTGACACACCAACAACTGAGACACTGAAATTCAGATTGCTTTTGAATATACAACTATTTTTAACCCATAAAGGCAGGGATTATGAAGGACAAATAGCCCTGCTTGACACTGTATCATCACAGGTTGCTCCTATTAGCTCTTCTAATAATTCATTGTTTTAAAAATGACACCTCAGACATGCACACCAATCACTCAGCTGGGCCAGCAAGGCTCATTTCTCATCTATGGATGAAAAAAAAAACCAGGAATTAAATTAGAAAACTGTGCTAGCTAGGAAATGTTTTACTAAAGAATCTTGTAAAAGAGAGCAGTAGCAAATCACAAAATAGATAATGGGGATAATTTGCCATAAATGAACGGTAGGCTTAAAGAGAATTAGATATTTGCAAGATTTTTAGCAAAATTAAATTACCTGAACACTTTTGGCTAGCCATGGATGTTATTTAAAAGGTGAAAATCAAGCGAATAATAATCAAGAGGGATGATACTACTACTATTATTATTGTAAATAATAATAAATTACTATATATTATACTATTGTATATAATAATTATAATTAAATATTAAACAACTATTTAAATGTATTTAATACATAAATTATTATATTATATATTTTAATAATAATAATAATAATAATAATAATAATAATAATAATAATAATAATAATAATAATAATAATAATAATAATAATAATAATAATAATAATGTCAGCTCCTCGGGAGGGACAGGGATGAGTGATGCAGGTGACACTGGCATTTCCTTCCTCAGGAAAATTAATCTGATATTTACACCAGAATGTGGGTGAGGCTTTACAGAAGTTTCACTCTGCTCCCGGGATTCCTGCCTGCTCCAAACTAAACTCTGTCAGCCACATTTCCTCTCTTTTGGCTCCTCTTAATGATTAAATAAGACTTCATTACAATGGCTAATCTTTCAATTAATTCAATTCAATACTTACCATTTTACTTAAATCAGAAAAAGGAGCAAAGGGGAAGAACATCAATATTTTATCAGGCATAGAGCACAGAAATTTCATAAATAAATGACCCATTGATACATAACAAATCCCTACAGACCATATCCTGTTGTACAGCCTTACAATTTAAATAATTGACTAAAAGAGCACTCCTAAAATAAAACAATCTTGCTTAGAGGAGTTTAGGAGCAGAGACAGAATAATTTTAAAAATTGACCAGAAGATATTTAATTTAAAAATAAAATTTTTCATCAGTCAGGTTTCACAGACACACTGAATTGTAGTTTAAAGTTTGTACAAATTAATATAGCACAAGACTTATTTCTTTTAACTATGAAGTATTTTAGTGTTAGGCTCAGTGTGGGAGAAAAATTTATATAATACATTTTTCGTTTTCTAAAAAACTTTAAAGCTGAGAAAGTCGTCTCATTTAAAGCAAAAATATTTTGTCACTTGGAGATCTGCTGATTCTGCTTAGGAAAATCTTTTTTTCAGGGAACCAGGTAGGCTACAATTTTCTTTTTATTTCTTATTAGCCAGTGGATATTCACTTGTTTTGTAGTTGTCAAGTGTTTGGAAGAAACTCATTACTATTTACCTTGATTCACAGGAGCCTTTACATGATAAAAATGAAACACCTTTCAAAACAGGAACTTTGAAGCTTTCACTTGTGACAAAGGTATCAAACAGAAGTTCTGTAGGAAATCTGAATTTCTGAAAAAAAAGTTGGGTTTTTTTTTTGTTTTGGTTTGGTTTTTTTTTTTTTTGGTTGTTTTTGTTTTGTTGGGGTTTTTTTTGTTTTGTTTTGTTTTTTGTTTCATTAGATATTCTCTGTATCAGGCTATAATTCTTTCTTTTTAATGTTTTTTCCCCAGAAGAACAGAGTCAAACAAGAGCCACCTGTGCAAAACAAGAAAAGATACCATTCCCCATTCATCCTTAACAAACAGACCTGGGAAATTTTGGCAGGGAGTTTTAAAAGCCCACAGCTTATCCCTGTGGGGAAACAGGGCAGTCAGCTAGCTCAGGAGGGAAGATCTGTGCAGTTTGTTCCTGGGAAATCTGTTTGAAAAGCAAAGTACACTGGAACCATGGTGAATTTTCCTGCACTTCACAATGTGAGACTCTTTGCATTATCAAAGGTATTTAGCTACAGGGACTGATACACTGGAAATTTAGAGCAGCACTGCAGATATTGATGAAATTAGTGTGAATTCTCACTGCTCTGTAGCATTTTTCACCTCCTAGTAAGAGTGTTGGAAAGGAGGAATCATTGGGGTTTTTAGTTTGTGTAAAAAGAATTCAGTTCCTGGAGGAACAGCGTTAAAGCCTTAGGTTGGAAAAGATCTCCAAGAGCATTAAGTCCAGATCTGGTATGGATTTGGAGGTTTTGCACTAATTGCTGACCTGAGCCAAGCCCATTTTAGGCTGAGCCCTGGCGTGCTCATCCCACCACTGTCTGTGGGTCCAGGTTTGTTCTTCACCAGAAAAATCCTGAGAGCGAACCTCAGCCCAGGAGAGGGATGGTCCACAGGTAGGGACCATCTGTCTCTGTGTTTATGAAGTCTTTCCATCAATGCTATTGCCCCAGCAGAAGGCACGGTCTCTTTTTAGTTCTGCGAGGTCACATGAAAAAGAAAAAACAGCTTCACAGGTGCATGTTATTAGACACACAAAGCACTTGTTAACAGAAAATACGAGATGGCTCGCATTTATCAAAATTATCCCTGACATTTCCTTTTGCTCAGCTGAAAACAATATTTTAAGCTCCCAGAGCAACATGTAATGTGTGAGGGGGAAAAAAAAACCCTAAACCACAACCACAGTTGTGTTTTTATAAAGGACACCCAAAGGAATATGTGGTGAAGAAGTTGTGTTTGTGGTAAAGAGTTGTCCAAAGAGCCGTGTTTCATATGTGTTTATTACAACCAAGTGGATTTTAAAATTTTCTATCTGTATTTCTAATGTACTGACAGCTAGGGACACTCATAGGTCTGAAAACATAAAAATCATAATCCTGATGTTCTGCTGTTGACAGAATGGACACTGTGCCATGGACAAGGCAAACACAAATGTGGCCATTATTCTCCCATCTGTGGTTTCAGCCTCGTGGCAAAAGGGGCTACTTTTAGGGAGGAACAATCCAACCCTGGTCAATTAGAGGTCCCTGTACTAAAACTGCAAATAGAAGGGTGCTTTAGCCACATTTTCAGGGATTGTTTTGTCTGTTAATTATTTACTTGAAAACTCTGCCTGAAAGACACTTTTTTTCCTCCCTGAAGACTGCCATTGTGATGCTAATAAGTGTCTCTACGTACTTTGTTTGTGCGTTAATTGAATGCTGTCACTACAAAATTCAACTTGGATAGCTCATTCTCAAGATGATGTGTATCAATAAATAAAATATGGTACCTAAAACAAAAGCAGTTTTGCTTGCAGAGAAAGAGAGAAGATGAGCTTTAAAAAGAAGTCATTTAGTAATTGCGTGATGTATTAAGGCTAATAAATCTGCTTAATTGTCACATTTGCCTTAAATTAATAATTTATATCAACATTTGGTGTGGGCAGATATGATGAATATTTTTATGTTGCGATAATCCTGGAAAGTGGCACTTTGAACACTTTAAAAACCAATTAATTGCAAGTCCTGTCTGACTTTACACGTTTGTGGTAGTAACTGAATGAACTAAGGTGAGAAAATTTCCCAGAAACCGGTAGGAAGGACAGAGCATAAAGGCATTAAACCCTCCCAGAACATTCCTGGTGCTAATCAGCTGAGTTAATGGCATGCCAGGCTGTGTCTGCTGCTGTGGCAGGTCACTAGCACCAGCTCTTCACCTGCAGATCTTTGCCACCCCTGGGTTTTGCTGCTTCCTGTGAGCTGGAGGGGAGAGCAAAGCTGCTCCATCTGACACCAGGCTGTGATTTGGGACTGGCTGAATCCACTGCTGTCCCTCTGTCACACCTGGACCTCTCTGCAGCCTGCTCTCACCTCGTGCTCTCGCCACAAACGCTGCAGGGACTCACTTTTTTTTTTTTTTAATTCATTTTTTAAATACGTTTACATATGATTTACCATAAAATAAGTGCAACGCTTCAAAAATAGTAATTTGTTTATCACAGGTTTACTGGGAAAACCTGTTTGGAGTGATTTGTAGGCTCCTGTGTCCCTTGGTGCTGGCCTAGGCAAGCTCATGGCTCCTCTGCTAATGGCCTGACTCTTCTCCTGCTGTTCCCATCCTCCTCCACCTCACTTTACATCCTAATGGTGTACATCTGTTACTGGACAGATTGCACAAGATGAACATAAGGCACTCTTTTCCAGGGTCAGCTAAATTGCCAAGCTAGGTCCACTTAGGCTATTGAAATGTATGTTCAAAATTCCAGAAATTCTACTAATGACAGATATCTCTGTCATCTTCTGCTGCATAATAATTATACTTATCCAGGCCAGTGTGAGGTCAGAATAAAAACATTGTTTCAGTATCAGGGATCTATTGGTGTAAGTAAGGAATAAGTGTAATAATGTGAGGTTTCTTGTGATTTAAAAAACGGTGATTTTTAAATTTTCAATTTTCATATTCAAATTTACTTTATTTAGAACACCTGGGAAGTTTGGACTCAGTAGTTTTGGAGTTTACAGGTCTTTGAGCGTTGTTTTCAAATGCTCTGGCCGTGTTTGAGGAGTCAGCAGATGTTAACAATTAGGAAAAGATAAAAAAGAAACTGGGGTACCTCTTGGCCCCACTGTTCTTTGTGTTTGCTGTGATTTTTAATTTTTTTTAGCTGTGGGATTAGTGCAGAGTAACAAGGCACTGATTTGTCTTGGTTCTGCACTGTGGAGTCGGACAAGGAACTGTCGCAACACATGGCTTTCAAATGAGTTGATTGTAGACATATTGTCTGTCAGTCAAAACTACAATATTGTAATTAGAGCAGGCCCTGTGTCTCCATACGTGCTTCAGATGGCAATGAAATAATCTCAGGAGTGAGCTATGGGGATGCTGCAGTGTGGATCAAAGCTTATATCCTGCTCTACTGCAAAATTTTAACTAATTCACAGTTGGAATTACTGAAAAAATCATATTTTATCCTGTCATTCTTGTAGAGTCTTTGTATTTTTGAAAGCTGAAGTGTAATATTTCTCAGTAACAATATATCAAATTAATGTGTTGGGAAACCCTGAGGAGCTCAAGGAAGTTCTCTCTATTTGTCCTGATTCCTGTGACTGACTCAGTTGGTCACTCTGCTTGAAATGGGATTTGGTGCTGCTGCTGCTGAAAAGTTGATTTTTATACTTCAGTTCATGTATTAGAAGTCCATAGGATAAAGCTTACACAGGTCTGCTCCAAACATGGAGAGGAGGGATATTCAGAATTGTTGATGGAGTAAAGTAAGTATGTAAGAAAAAGGTATTGTTTGGATACCCCAGGAAAAAAGCAAACTCTGGGGAAGAGAGGAAATTCTGCTGCTCTAAAACAAAGCTCCCTTGTTACAGACATTGCCTGTTTTATTCACTGATGGGTCACAAAAAGCAGATTTACTTCCAGATTCTGCCTGACTCTGGGTCCTGTGACGAGGGAGATGGGAGGAAGAAGTTTCACTTAAATAAGGTCATCCTGTTTAAACAACTGGTAATAGATAAATAGGAATAATAGAAAGCAGGAGCAAAACAGCAGCGTGGCACCGGTACAGCTGATGCTGGTGATGTCCCTGTTGGTCTGCATAAAACTAACAGAAAAATGAATGTTTACTGGATATTGTATTCACCTGGAGGGGAGCCAAGGAGCTCCAGAAAAGACACACAAGATAAAAGTAAAGCCTTGAGAAGGTAAAAAATAATTTAAAAGAAAAGGGGGGGACACAGAAGGAGAATTGAGTTAGTTACTCCCAGTTCACCCTGGGCACTAACTGGGATATTGTCAATTCTTTGGTTCTGTGAGGAGCCCAGATTCATGTCATGGCCACAGCCAGTGGCACTGCTGATGAGTCAGACTTCTGATTTTGTGATTTGCAGGAAAGTCATTTGAGAAGTAGTGCCATATGGGATGATGCTTGATTTGTAATTCTAGAAGTTAACAATTCAGTCTCCTGCAAATCCTGAGTCTGTCAGGGATTTCTCAAGTGATGTGCAGCATAGAAAATGTCCACTTTAATTTTTCTATGCTGAGTTATTTTATACAAATCAGCCCTGGCAGAGGGCATAAAAGAGCAGGATGGTGCAAAGGAGGGAAAAGTTGGTTTATTCTGGGGCAGCACAGCCATTCCCAGAGTTCTTCCCCAACACTACTCCATCCACTGCTGAAAGCCAAAGAAATATTAATACATTTTTTAAAATCCCCGTGTAAATTTTATTTTTCAATACTACCATATTCTGCATCTCTACATTCATCTACATAAGGAGTTCAACTTGAATTTAATGCCTCTGTAATAAAATCCCTTTTTCTCTGTGGTAGGGCATGGCTAGGGCAAAGTCTCTATCAACCATGGCAAGGAAAAGGAAATTTTCTCCAAAAATAAATTCATTATTTTCAAAAGGGTTTTTAGGCAGACAATAGTGTATTTTTCCTGATATTTTTAAAAGCAGAAAGCACTTGAAAACTTCTTTTTTTTTAGAACACTTATTATAGTTAAGATTTTAGGTTTTTCTTGGCCTGATATATGACTTGGAAATCCAGGTTCTTGTAACTGTCTTTTTCTTGGTGAGAAAGAATGCTCAGCCATTTTAAGTCATTAATTTTGTATGAATAGGGGTTCTTTAGCCCTGCACTTCCAAAATATATGTCATCTCTGGTACTCTAAAAGTATGTTTGATATCAGAGAATAAAACTGTGACTGTGCCAGCGTGTGGTGGCAGCAGTGCAGGTGGTGCATGGTGATGAGGAAATCATCCCAGCCAAGCCTAAGCTTCCATGTTTGTTTTGTACAGATATCTGTCTGCATGCTGGCTTTAGCTACGTAAAAATGTGATTTTGCACTAGAGAATGAAAGCCTGTCTCCCCAGCCTGGCTCAGTGTGCCCACAGCAGCAAAAAGCAGCTGCTGCCCAGTTTCCATTAACCTCCCATCCCTGTGGGAATTGACTCTTGAGGAGATAAGGATGGGCTTGGCTGTTATCACTTGTGCTGATTGTTCCATCCTGGTGCAGGACTCAGTTTCGGAGCCTGCTCCAGCTGCCTCCTTTGCTCTTTGCCAGGATTGACCCCTGGAAATTCCCCAGGAGCTCAGTGGGAGGAGGTCAGGGATGGGGCAGACGCTGCCACTGACACCACAGCAGCCACAGCTCTTGCAAGGGCCATCCCCAACCCTTTTCAGGAGACTTTGTAATTCTCTTTCTCTCTCTGATACACCTTAGAAGGTCACCCAATAACTCTGCTTGTTTTTTTTCCTTTTTTTTTTCCATCTTTTTTTTTTCAATTTGATCATCATTGATTTGTTGTCTTGTTTCTCATGAAGCTTGAAATTACCTCTGGCAATGCCAGTGCAGTGCAGGAAATCTCTCATACACACCCTGGTGGTGCAACCCCAGTGCCACCTTGGGACAGCACTGGTTGGTTGATTAATAATGCTGAGGGTAGAAACTGGGGGCGAGGAATCCTTGCCAATGCTTTAAAAGAAGTCAGCTTTCCAATATCAATATGTCAGTAAAATATTTGTGCTTTTCTCTCCTAAATTCATAGTTGGCTTAAGAGCTTCTGGCTTACCTGACATCACTTCTTTCATTGCATCTTATCTATTAATACTTGTTCTTCCTGGAAATGCAGGGCTTCTTCTCAGTCTCAGCACAGAAATCTTGCTTCAATTTCAAAATGGACAAGAATTGAACTATTTTTTTAATGTTTTTTCCTGCACAACTGTTTTTTCCAGCTCTCTTCAATTGGGCTCCATGTGATGGTTTTAGACATAACAGCTTCAGTTCGAGTTGCCTCCCTTCAAAGATTTGAAAATGTGCACAGATCCTGATCAACATAAATTAGCATGGCTCTGCCTTCTGTTATCAGTTATTCCAACTATATGAAACAATCTGTTTCTGTTTCAATATAAAATAAGATGGTATGCACGTTTACAATACATAGCACTTCCAGACATAAGTGGGAATACCTGTTGAAGGGCCCTGTGAGTAAAGACAGCCTGTTAAGGATCTTTTTTATTCATGAGAGGAGCATCCATGCAGTCACTGTGTTTGCAGGAGCGTGTGGGACTGGTTTGGAATGCAGAGCAACATTTCTGCACTGTGACATTGCCTTTTCCTTATTTATTTATATATTTTTGCTAGGGGGTGAAAGGGGGAAGTGGTGATACCACATTATAATCCATGGGAATTCTGATAATAATTCAAGGGATTCAAGACAAAGCTTACACTGGAAAAAACACCAGTGGAAAAGTAGGAGCCAAGAAGTGTCTGCATGGCTGCCCTGCTATTGTCTGTCCCTTTTCCTTACAGAAGTCTTGGGAAAGGAGGTTGCTGCCAATATTATTAATCTTTATCTTGTGCTGGCACTTAGCTATCAGGATGTCTCTGACATTTGATGGGGTCTGGAACAAACTCTTTTTTTTGTAATAGAATTTTTATGTCTCTGACTAGCCAAGGAAAGGAAGAATGAATTTTGTGGGCACGGAGTAAATATAAACCAGAGCTTTTATTCTTTCCCAAACATTATTTTGCTTTTATTTTTGCTTTATAGCTAAAAGATGTCAGCAGCTCAGAGCACGCTTTTCCATCAATGCTCTTCACTCCAATGTCTGAAATCTCTGGTTCTGTCTGTGCCACACATTTGCTGCTCCGTGGGGTGAAATGTCACTGCCCACCAACTGAGCACAAGGAGCATAAGGGAAATTGCACTTTCCTGAGATATCCCAGGGTGCAAAACAGACACTGCCAGCACGGGTGGGAAAGCAGGGTGTGGGAGCAGGGGGAATACTTTCATTTACTCCTCATTTTGCATCCCCATGTGGAGTTCAGCACCAGGGGAGCATCCTGAAGGCTTCACAGCAACTGCACTTCTGGGAGAGGGATGGAAAAATGCCTCCAGATGAGGTGGAAACACAGGCCCTGTCTTTTGCTGGAGTATGTAAACTTTGGGTGAGAAAAGAGGTACGAGTATGTTGGGCAGGAGATTCTGGAGATTAGACCAGGTGAGTGCAAGGAAGACACTCAGATTCTCTCTTATGCATCATCTGCTTTGACCTCATAAGAAACAGCACATCTCCCTTCATTAACAGGTTGTTTTAAAACAAAAGATTAACTATTCATGGAGGATAATACTAGTATAGAGAATATATCTATTAATAAACTCAACAGTCCTTGTTACAAGGTTTTCTACCTGAGCTCTGTTGGTAAATGAGTGCACAGAAGGATCTTGGAGTTTAATATTTTTTCCTACTCCATTTATTTTTATACCAGGCCCCAGTGGAGGCACCTGGAATATTACAGTTAAAGGCAGCCACAAAAATTTGATTATGTTTAACAAATCATTGCTATGCAGTAACAAGGTAAATTGGGTCCATAGAAATAATTTTCCTAGCATTTAGGAAATCTGTTGATAGAGCAAAACACAAAAGAATAATCTGCAAGGTCTGTAATTTTGATGTTTTATAGTAGCTGAGGTATGTGAATAGATAAATTATCTACTGAGACATCAAAGGGAGGTATTTGTGAGTGGGTAGTGGCTTGGGAAAGAGGGAAGTGATTAGTGGAGTGCCACAGGAGATCAGTATTAGGACCAATTTTGTTCATTTTATAAGCCAATGGTCTGGAAAAAAGAAAAGACCATGCAGCCTAGGCATGGCACACACTTAGGTTCCTGTGTTGGGAGGCAGAGGCAGGCCATGAAAAATGTGCAAAATTCAGAAAGATTTATCCAAGATTCAGACAGATAAGGAGCTATCAGTTTAGTTGAGTGGATGGAAATTGTGTGCAAAGACTAAGCAGAAGGGAAATAAGGTATGGAAAGACTGCAGGAAGATGTTGCTTCACTGGAGAGTGTGCGTTAAGGAAAATATTTGAAATCATTTTAGTGATTTTGAATGTGCGTGATTTGGTTTAT
Source organism: Motacilla alba alba (assembly GCF_015832195.1). Taxonomy (NCBI): domain Eukaryota; kingdom Metazoa; phylum Chordata; class Aves; order Passeriformes; family Motacillidae; genus Motacilla; species Motacilla alba. The sequence goes on from NC_052045.1 coordinate 3,753,681, forward strand.
TTCACTTTTTCAGTGAGGAAGACAGTTGTTTTATACTCCATATATTTAAAAGCCTATGTGAAAATTAGATTGAACTGTTTTCCTAAAATCCAGTATTTTCAACTTTCAAGCTTTTTGGTACAATGAAGATCCTGGGTGGTTCTGCCACCTGTTGTCTCACACAAACCCTGGGACCATGGAAATAAGATCATGCCACAGAAGAGGTCAGAAGGAAGGAATGGCTCTAAGGGGTATGCCTGGTGAAAAATACTGGAATATGGATAATTTTAGCAGAGATTTCAGTTCATTGACTAAAAACTGAAAATTAATCCCATTTTTTACTCATTTTGAAATTCCCCTGTTCTGTTTACCAAAGGGATTAAGGAGGTTCCAGAATCTGAAGCGTGTTTACTTTTACTTGAACATTAGCAGAAATGGCAATTGCCAAAGAGCACAAATGTCTCTGCAGCAATTGTTCCAATTAAACAACAGGGCCATCATTAGAGAATCATTAAACTCTGAGCTTACAACATTTCTTTATTGAAATAACATCTTCTACAAGCTACCACTGGAATATTTTGGTTTAAGCTATGCAAGAGTTTATTATAACTGAAATTTAATTTAAAAAATAAGCTCTAAGCCAAGTACCCTAATAAGAAACTATCATGCTACTTAAGGAGATAAAATAAAACTAAACACTGCCTGAAATAAGGATAATTCCTACTGAAACCTCTTCCTGAAAATTGAGTAATCCCAGCAGTTATTGCATGGTTTTCCATTTTTTAATGTTTTTCCCCTAAAGCTTCACTTCTAGTTTAGAAGGAGGTATTTTTCTTGGGTAGCTCATGGCTAGTGGATGATCTGCTATTATTAAGCTTTTACCACCACAGAGTCACTTTCTTTCAACTACTCTGCCTTTCATATTTCTTCTAATGCACCTAACATTTGCACAATTTGTTCAAAGGTATTTTTTTGATTCACAAGCCTGAGGTGTGAATCATATTAATGCCTGGAAAGATTGCAGCCTGATCCTTTTCCTAAGGACATTCAAACACAAAAATTAATCCCATGCTTTGGAGGCTGCTGGAAATTTGACCGTGAGAATTACTGCTTATTCAGTTGTGCTAATTCCTTCTTCAATCAGTATGAAAAAGCAATGCCTTCATTATTAGCGTAATTAATGTTTTAGGAAATGAGAAAATGATTAGCTCAGAGTTGCTTTGTGCTGCATGTCTCTCGTAGTGAATAAACAAGAATCCACAGAACTGAATGGGAGCACAGGCAGTTGCCACGAGCTGTGAGCTCCAGAGCCAATGCTCAAAGCTGCACCATTTCCCTGCCCGCTGCTATTGAATATTGCCTGGTGATGAAGTGCCTCTCCCTGCAAGTTCCAACGGCAGGACGAGTCATTTCATCTTTGTCCAAATGATGGTGTGTTTTGTTTTAGGTGATATCTGGCTTCTGAGGCCAATAAATGCCTTTTCTGGTGGATGGATGTTTTATGTGAGGCTGAGTATTCCCTTTGAGTTATGTGGTATTATCAAAGAAAAGCAGAAAAGTGTATATTTTCCAAAGGTTTGTAATTGTTTTCATCTTTTTTTTTATATTTCTGCTTCACCTTTTGAGCACTATAAACTGTGATGGTCTTCTTTCAGCAAAGGTTGACGGGATCTGTTTCATTTTTAAAGTGTTTTATTTCTTATTTCCTATCGGAGCAGGGAATCAAATGGGGCTGCTATGGAATGTTTTTCCCAGTGGCATTCATTGCCTTTGAGCTCCCCAGGAGTGGGCTTGAGGAGTGAAGGATCCTAAAACACAGGTCCTGGTCCCGTGTGACTGCAGGCAGAGAACCCTGATGACCCTGATTTTGTGTGGATTCATTAGGGATCTCCTGGAGGGGGAGCATTAAAGCCATGGAGTGTCTCTGGCTGAAACTCGTCAAAAATGTCTCAAAAATACAATTTTGTACAGGCCTTTCCTGACTTGATCAATATCTGGCACCTTTAATATCTGCCTTTTCAAAGACATTCACTCCAAGTTCACTCCTGTGCCTTTGGGAATAGGAAACAACCTTCTCCACATTTCTGGCCAGTCTAAGTCCTCACTGAAATTCCAAACACTTGTGCCAGCTTGGAGAACAAGGAATCCATGGCCAGCTTGAGAAGGTGACCTTGGTTTTCTTCTTGACTTGTTCCTCTTATTTTCTTTTTGTCATATATTTCCAATTTAAGATGGGAAATAAGAAAGCAGTCTACCTGGAGGTGCAGATTCTCTTAAGAGTGTGACTGTGTGGGACAGGCACAAAAATTCTTTGTGAGAGAAATGTTCTGAGCTTTAAAAAAACTGAATATGTATCTTCATAATGGACTGTCCAAAAAAGTGTATGGAAGTGGCAGGATTTCACTGCAAATTCTTTAAGTTTTCTGTGTTTGCCTTTGTTATTTGAGTCATTTGAGGTGCCACATATGTGAGTAACAGCACCAATGTAGTCCGACCCACTTGTTCCAATCATTCTTGTGCTTGCCAATTTTCCTAGGTCAGATTTGGCTCAGTTTTATGTGTACAATGTGTTTTGGTTTAATTTGCTGTAATCTATAACTTTTAATTTGTCCTTGGGAAATAAAGCAGGAGAGTGGACGCTGAGACATAAAACCTGTGGGCTAGAGCCGTGCAGAGCCAGGGCGCTCGTTTTTCTGGCAAGGAAGTTGTGCTGTCTGTCAATGGCAGCTTAGGAGATGTTGGGTAAAACAGAGGAGTTGGTGGTTTACAGGAAACTCCCAACAATCTGCATGCCCTGCTTTCAAATCCAGTGTGAGATATCTGCAACTTTGGCTTTTCGCTATTCACAGCCCCCAGATACAGAGTGAAATAAGATTTCAAGGTGTGGAAACTGAGTTTGGTTTAAAACCAATTAGCAGCTGTTCTCTCTGTTGGGTTTTCTACTTCATTTGTTCCCGTTCTGAATCACAATTTGTGTACTCTGAGGCCAGCAGTGCTCACAGCACTGTTTTAGACATCTGTATTAGCTGGGAAATGCTACTGATTGTGTTTTTCTCTCAAACATCCTGCACTCTGTGCTCAGGTTTCTCACTGGCAATGAGATCTACGTGCTCTGCAGTGTTGCAGCACCAGAGCTTGCTCAAACACTTGCTTTGTAACGTCACAAGAACAGTGGAAAATTAAATGTTTATTACAGAGTGAGGCAATATTGTTGTTCATATTGCAGCAGGATGAGTCAATGTGATCTGATTCTGATGAAGACTTATGGAGTCTAAAAATAACTCATCCCCAGAGCAGAAAAATATGTGAAAATATACAGTCTATCCCTTAAATCCTGAGCATTAAGTTAAATTAATAGAAGAACTTGTAGAGTGCATGATTGAATCCATGAGGGATGTAGTGTGATAGTGTATATTTGCCTAAAAGCTCTCTCTGACAGCAAAAACAATGTACCACAGTATGTTTCTTTCTTATCTAATGGAAAGAATAACACACAGAGGCTCAGTTCTTGTAATGAAAACCCCCACATTAATTTTATTTTTTGATGTGTCATTGTAATTCAAGAGATGTTTTTAATCTCAGGATTGCTAGGGCACAATAAACCATTTAAAAAGTATTTGGCAAAGATCCCTGTGCTTAGCAACAGCTCCTTTCATTTAAAACTGTTTTTTGAACCAAGCTATTCAAAGCTTTGTTCCACTTATTAAAATAAAGTATCTTAGTTCAAACAAGTGTTTCAGAGAACATAATCAAGAGGAGAGCATTCAAATACAATGCACAGAAAACATAAAAGGTAGCAGCATGAAAAACTCCAGGACTTTGTGTATGTTTCCTTGTTTTTCATTAAGAAAAACTGTATGAAAATATACTCACTGCCTTATTTCTCTTTGTGCCTTTATGGCATAATTAATATTCCATTTCTTACCACATTCTGAAATTCACTGCTGGATTTAAAGTAAAATTTTAAAGCTGTGCAGTATTTTAGTGAATGAAATATTGCATTAGTGGTGTGCTTTCCAGTCACCTAGGTGACACAAGACAGCAAAAGAGGAGCTAACTATAGAATAAAATCTATTTTTTGCTGTTGGCTTTGTGTTCCTCTGTGAACTACAGTGTCAATTCATGGCACAATGTCACCGTAGAAGCTTTTTCCAATAAGGTGAAGACAGGCTGAGCTTCATTATGTAACTTCACATTAAGAATTTATTTCAGATTTTCATTAATGTCATTTTGGTTTAGTTCAGCCTTAAGTTTGCTTTGGATAGCAGAGGCATTGTCAAGGCAGTGATGGCTCCAGGAGCAGCCCAAATGCAGTTTTCCTCCACAAGTGAAGGGATGTTGTTCCTTCTTAGTGTTTCCTTGTTCACCTGCACACTTTTGAAAACAAGGATGGATTCATCATGCCAGGATCCTGTTCTGAAGAGATTCCAAAGAACAGTTCTGTGGGATGCCAGATGCTTTTCCTGGTCCTGAGTCCTCAGTTCTCTCTGAAGTTAAGAGAGGTTGAGGTGAGGATGAAGGAGAACTGGGCATAAGGAATAATCTTGCTCTGCAGATTTTGCTGGCTTTAAATTTGGTTTTGTTTAGAAATGAGAACCCCAAACTTTAAAAATTCCCCATCAAGAGAAGGGCTTGGATCTGTGGCTCTGGCTCAAGCTCTGACCTCATTCCTCAGGCTGTGGTTGTAGGGTTACAGCCAGCAAAGCTCCTACCCCACCATGGGTTCATAGGAAACTATCTTGGCCATTGTAGATATAACTGATAAAATTGTCATAATCCACCAGAATTTTGGGGGTAAAGCCTGAAGAGGAGCTTTGAATGATGGTAACTCTGCGTAGATCATGCTGTATAGCTTTTTCAAGATGGCAGGGACTGTAAAATCAATGCAATTTTTGATCTCACGTTGTGTGGGCAGAAAAATGGTTATTTCCAAGATGTTAAAAAGCTAATCTATTCTGTTAAGTTTTTGTATCTTGCATAGATATAGCTGATTTCTTTTTTTTTTCTTTTAATTTTACAAACCAAGTTAGGAGCCTTGACATTTATTGGGCCCCCATATTTTTCATTTATATTCTCTCTAGTCTTCACCATCTGTTATGACAGTAAATAAGTTTCAAATAAGCCATATCTTCCTCAGCATGAGTTGCTTTTTCTGCAAAAAAAAAAATTAAAGTTGCAGTTGGATGTGATATTTGAAGTCACAGCTTGTCTTCAAATATTTAGTAGCGTATTCCTGTGCCAAGGGATATCAATCTGCCATTTGCCTTGCTTACAGTATAATAAAGATTATCCAAGCCCTTCTTTCATAGATATGTCAAGGTTTTTAATTACTATAGCTCAGGAAGTAGCTCTTTCCACGGGCTTTTTCCATTTTGCTTTGGATTAATATGGTTCCTTCTGATCTTTTTGCACATTAAATTCCAAAAGGAGAATGTAGTGTCTGATTTTGGTGGATGTGATCTTCCCTTACAAATAAATTATTTGGCTATACCAACAGCACTTTTGTTGTTGTAGAAGTCAGTGCTTGATGGATATTTCAGATGTCGGTACAAAAAACTCAGGAAATTCTGCAAAGTTGTTGGTTTTTAGTACTGGCGAAAGTACTTTAGTATAGGCAGGCTGAGGGTAAATTTAAGGCAAATTCTTTTTTCATCTTTCCTTTATGCCATACTAAAACACTCCAGTGAGAAGGGATGTGACTTGGAAGTCACCTTTGTACCAACATTCCACTTTGCTTTCCAAATTTATCTCTTCCCTTGGTTATGAATATTGTGTCACATGGAGCATTTTCCTCATCCTTGGAGGCCAGTGCTGCAAAGTCACGGGTTGGTTTCACTGGTTGTCTTCTAATCTGCAGAAAAATCACTCTGAAAGTCTCTCAAAGTAGCTCCTCTGACAAGGAGGAAATTTCAACCCATTCCACTCAAAACTGAAAATACTTCTAGAACAGCAAACATTAATGTTTCTTGTGGATTGTGCTTTTTACAGATTTACCTGTTCCCCAAGAGCTTCCCAGATGTGTGAGAGGTTTTCTAGGATAAACCAGGAATAAATAATTCTCCTTGTCCCTTCCACCCATCACATGTAATTCTGTGGCTCCAACTGGCCTCATCCCAAATTAGCTTTTTGCCCCATCCTTTGATATTTCTGAAGGCTGCACATGTATTTAGTGGGTGGATTTTAAAATCTACATCTTTCATCCTCATGAATTGGTTCTTCCAGAATGGCACCAGAGAGAATATTGTGACTGAACATCAGCTCTGCAAAACAAAAGGAGGTTGACTGCAGTTTGATTTATGTGGAAAGACTCGGGCAAATTCTGCACCAGCCACAACATTCATTATGCAAAGGTACTTTTGAGTAAAAAACAGGTTTTACAGCATTAAAATAATGTTCCTGTTACAGTCAAAACTGATGCACAATTAAGATTAACCTTTTTGTTTGTAAGAGGATTTCACTTTCATTTCAATGTTCATAAGCTTCTTACTATAAAAATAAAGCTTTTATTTTTATGTATGCAATTGTTTTTTTCCTTTTCACCTGTAAATAGAGTAATTGGACTTTTTTATGATTTTCCAGTATTAGATTAGTTTTATAGCATGTTCTGAAATTTCATTCTCTTTCAGCATCAATCTTTGTTTTGCTTTTATTACAGAATTAGACTTACAAATAACATCATTTCATAACAATAAACATAAAAATACAATGCAATATAGCAGTTACAGCTTTATAGAGTAAACATTTCATTTGGAAGAAAATTCCACTCTCACACTATTATTTCACAAAAGCAGCAAGGTCAGAAACTCTGAGGGTTAATAACAAAGCTGTTTATATCATAAAATGAGGGGACAAATATTCAGGGGTCAATGACTACACCTGTGAGAAAACACAGAAAGAGGATTTCTTGTCCACAGCTTAATTTTTTTGAAGAAGGGGTCTTGGACAAAAAACTGATTTTCAATTTGGAGTTAGTGTACAATGTAGGGTAAATTGTATCAAAGCCAAATGATATTCCACAAAATTAAATTTCTTTCACCTGACGTTGCTCAGTGCCAGGTATTTCAAGAGAATTAAAAATTTTCCATGCTACTTTTGCAGACTAAGCACACTCTGGATAGTGTAGAAAGATGGCAAATATGAAGTCAGGAGATTAGTGCAAGGCAGGAGTTGCTTAAGCACAATATATTTTTCTTAGACTTAGAAGAATTTTCCAAGGTGCTGAATGGAAATAGGTGTGAAAAGAAGAAATACCAGTCAGGAGATTTGGAGTAGGGATGGGTTTTGCCTTAGATGAGGATATCTCTTGATCTGATCACTTGCCAAATTCTCTTATCATTAAATACAGATTTGCTTAGCACAAAACACTGTGCTGGACCAGCATCTTCTCCTAGCTTTCTTTTACTGTAGTTGTAATATTAAATTAGAAGTATTTTTGGAATTATATCCATGTCAAATAGAAACTTTACAATTAGAAATATCTTCTGGGCTAAGAGTCCAATTTTCTGATAGCTAGATGTTATTATGATTTTTGTCACTTTGCAATGCAAAAATATGCTTAAATTTACACTGAAGAACTTTTAGAATTACCTGAATCTCAATTGAGGAGTTTTGTCTCATGATACAGTGCACGTTTTTTTCCCACATGGATTGGCTTCCTCTGAGGTCCCTGGCACATCCTGTAAATTTTTGTCTCTAGTGCTCAGCTAAAGCTCTTCCATTTTCCTAAGGTAATGTTTCATTTTTCAAAGATTCTTCTTTAGAAACCCAAGATTTGTTTGCAAGTCTCTCACGTCAGAGCCTTTTCCTACATTTACTTTATTTCTTCATTTTTAAGTGATACTTAGTGAAGAAATGCTATGCAAAATGAGACAAGGTGAATTTTCCTTGCACTGTTTTTTTGCAAAGTAATGTTTGTTGCCTCTTATTTCCTTATTTCCAGTATTTACAAGGAATGTCTCTAATTATGGACCACAGACTCCAATTCCTAGCTCCTCTTCCCTTTCCCTGTTCATTTCTAGTCAATAGATGTGATGGATATGGTCTGTTTTGCAGCACTTTGTCCTTTTGCTGTCCTCTAAGACACCAACACTTGCCCTGAGACCCTGTGAACAGTTCCCCTGCTGGCAGATGATCAGCTCCTGCTAATTTGAAAGAGTCTATTTTAGCCAGTGTTTCCTGACCTCTTATTTCTCCATTCTAGGCTGAGATTTTACCTCTTTCTTGTTTATATTTGTGGCCATGGCCATGGAGTGAGGGTGGGTGCACAAGGCTGAAGGTTTTAGCCCATAATTGTCATTTGTTGGTGATGCCATTGAATGTGGGCTGCTGAGCCACAGTGTTCCCACTGCTGGCCTGCTCACAGCACAACTTATTTTTTTGCTCTAATAACTTCAATGTTTCTTGCTACTGTGTTCTTCTGAGAGTAATCTCATCTTATTGCCTGTTTTCTGTGTGCTTCTCTGTGACATCAACAAGTATTTCACATTTGGAGTGCTCATCGTTTGATCTACCTGCTTAAAATCAACAGATTATACTCTACTGGGTTTCTTTTTTTACGGTTCTGAACTTTCTCATCCCATTCCACTTGCCTTATATCCAAATTCTCAAAGAGCTTCCTCCTACAAATATAAACAGCATGTTTTTTTGTAGTACCTCCTTCAGTTGCAAAAGCTGTCATTGATGCTTTCTAAGAATTTGCAGGCCAATTTGTGTTTTATTTCCTTTACAAACAATAAAATCTCCCTGTCTTGGCAAACTCTTTTTTAGTGATTCTACCAGCGTCTCACAAAAACTCCCCAAAAAGCCTCACCCAACCTAATTTTCTTGCTCTGGTATTCTGCAGTAGATAGTTATCATGATAAATGCACATGTTCTTTATTGTTGTATGTAATCTTGCTCTTTGCATTGCTGATCTTGAAGTAAATATAGAAAGTGTTGTCTTATAACAGAGACAAATGATGGGAGAGAAGAGGCAGAGCCCTGGAGTGCCATCCTTCAAAGTCGATCTCTTGGAGGCCTAATTCAGCTGTACGAGCAGAGAGGGCAACCTTGTAATATTTGCCCTTTGAAATGCTATCTTTCAGAGGTGACCTTTAAGCTAACTTGGGAGTCTGACAACCTGGGGCCTCAGCACAAGATCCTTCTCTCTGTCAGCCCCTCACAGCTGCTATCTCCTCTGCCTTTGTTCAAAATAGTCCCTCCTTCTGATTTGATCTGCCTGGCTTCATGACTTCTCCTAAAATACAGTTACCAGGCTGTTCCCTTTCTCTTCTGGGTGCTTCTCTGAGGTGATGGTTCTGTTGTGTTCTTTACAGACCTTATTCCTTCTAGGTTAAATTTCTTCTCTCCAGTAATAAAACCTTTCAAGGACATTACGGTACTCTGGGGAGATTCACAGTCCCACAGCACTGCACACTCATTTTGGAACTTAAGCAAATGTAAACCATGAAGTTGATCAGGAAAGAGCTCAAACACTCTCCTGACCTGGCAGAAGTGAAATATCCATGTGGCAGCATACAAAATTAGGGAAAACTATATTAAATTATGTGGATGCTTGCCAAGAACAGAGGAGTCCCCACTCCTCTGGATTACCAAATCAGACATGGCCATCTCCAGCCATGACAATTGTCCAGGTGTGCTCATGCTTGTCCAGGCTGTGACAAATGCAGGTGTGTCTAACAGCAGCTTTTAGGAATTCAGGCATCTGTTTCCATAGCTTTTGGAGTGCTGAACCAAAGCTATCCATTTAATAAAAAAGCCACAACAGTTAGAAGGCGTGGAACCCCACTGCTATCTCTGCACTTCTCCATTTTTTGGACTGAATTGTGTTCTTTGCTTTGTCAGTGGTTTGGGCTTTTTATCTGTGCAATTGTTTCCTTGGTTGACTCCAACGTGTTTGTTTTTCTAAATGATAGCCACCCCCTATTTTGGTGTAGCTCCATATTACTTCATCAATCACTTGAAGGGGATGTTGACACAGTGTTAGTTTCTTTTGAGTAAAACAAGGCTGCTTTTATTATTTTGTTGTGTATTATTTTCCACTATTCCCATTGGACTGGGAAAATTGAGTTTTCATAGGCCTAATCTTCTCAGCTAATGTTATGAGCTAAAGCTAAGTAGCATTTGTTGGAAAACAAGAGATTCCTTTTGTGCTCAACTCATTCTTTTGTTTGGTAGAGATGTAACAGATACTGCGCAGGAATTCAAACCACGTTTTTTTATTCATTGTATGGCTCAAGTTCTAGTTAGATGGTTGCTATTTAACTGGTCGCTATTTATATTTCAAATATTGCAAACACTATGTTTATTTTTTAAAGAGAAGATTTTTGACTTGGTATCTCTAATTGAATTAATGTCATGTAATGCAAAGAACAAATTTGTAAGAGTTGGGCAGGATGATCTGAAGGGAAGAGACAACAGGAAAGATAAACAGAATTTACAGAATATCCAAACAGAAAAAAACTCTGGTGTGCCCAGAAATAGGCCTGTGACCATCAGATATGAATAAATTTGTTGGATGGATTAAAGGCCACGTGAAGGGTGAAAGGGAAATGGGTGAGACGGAGTCAAAAGTCTTTTCTCTGCTGGAGAGGAGCAGCAAGTTTGCAAACTAAAAAAGTACTGGTGGGGTTGTAATTAGTAGCATGAGCAGTATTTTGGGGAAAGGAGTAAAATGTATGAGTGGTTTCTGTTCTGGGAAGGAAGGAAGGAAGGAAGGAAAGCTGCCAGAGGAGAGGGTTGCTGGGTGTGTGAGACCGTGGATGGAGGCTGGGGAAAAGTGACACATTCACAGGGACTGTAGACTGCCTGCAGGAAAGCAGAACACATAAAATCGGGTGCTGCTCCCCAAAATTGTCTGTTTTGCATGGAATCTGAAGTGCTGAGGGGTTTGTGTAATATATCTATGTAGGAGAGAGATGGGACAGGATTTCTGTTCAGGAAATCCAGAACGAGGGAACAGAGATGTCAGGCAAGATCAACTCATTGGAGAGGAACCACCTCGTCTTTGGATGTTCTCCAGATGAGCTCCTGAACACACAGGGAGGAACTTTGGATATTCTACACATGCCAGTAGTGAGTGTGAGTTTTTTATGGTGTATCCTTGTATTCGTGGCTGCTTGAATTAGACTTTCTAGTCTTTTCAAATTCTCATCAGGTAAGAATTTTTAACTGTTTCTAAAAATTTTTGCATCGTCTTCCTCAGACCATTATTACAGATAAAAGCAGATTTTTTTTATGAAATAGCATACACTTGTCAGCAGCATAGTTTCACCTTTCTCCCCCATCATTCTATAATAATATTTATTTCCTGATTACACCTGTTCAGCTATGTTGGATCTGCCTCCTGACAAGTTTAATACAGTTGATGGCATTGATTTAGAACTGTGTAAAGTCTATGAGTGGAATTTTCTTTTTCTTATGAAAATATTAGAATGGCTAGAAAATGTAAGTCTTGTATACAAGTTATATTTCATAACACACGTCATGTATTTCATATGCCTGGGGACTAAACCTTGAAATACTCTGTTCATCCTTTGCCATGGTGAACATTGGTCACTTTTGTCTACCAAACATTTCCTGCTCCTTAGAGAGCCTCAACATTTGTAAAGAAACTTTCCTTCTTACTAATTATTAGTATTTTCTTTAATTAATGATGCTAAAAAACTAACAAATTTCTAAAATCCTCTGTAACTATCATAATTCACACAACTGTCCACAACAACTATTGAAAAGAAATCCATGTGTGGGGTTTAGTGCACTGTCCAGTGAAAGGCGTCTAAAATTCTGACTTTATTCTTATACTGACAGACTTGGTAGTGACAGAACTCTGGTTAGGGAAAGCTCAGATGTCTCTGCTCCTTCTCCAGGCCAGGGGCTGGAGTGGAAGCACAAACTGCTGTGGAAAGCCCCTGTGGCAGGAGTTTTGGGGAGATTTTGCTCCCTGGGTCCGTCTGGTGTTCCACGTGCAGCCCCTTCCCTCGGCCATTGCAGAGAACGTGGGGGCACTGCTCCCACTGAACAAAGATTCTTCCTCATAAGTAATTTTCTTGCCTGTCGTTTTTTGGATAGGAAGCAATTTTTAAAATGTGTTGTCAGAAATCCATCCCTTATGCAATAAAAAACTCAAAAGCTGTGCCTGATGACATACAAGATGTCCAGATCTGCATTGGCTCCTTCTCTGCAATCTGTTTACAAAAGTTAAAAAATGCAGCAGAATGAGTTGGTTTGTAAAGGTGCTTTTTTGAATGCTAAATCATAGCTGCAGAACTGAAACACTAAAATTTGTCTTGTTTCACTACATGAGAGTCATCTGAAACAAGTTTTAGTTTAAATTGAAACATAAGATGACACAAATAGAACGGAAGAATAAATTACACTAAGTCCATTCCTCTCTCTCTCAATGGGAAGAATTGTATGAATTGAATTTATTTGAGGTTTCTGCGGTACTTTGTGTATTTGCAAAACAAAAATCTGAAAATTATATATGTGCAATTATTATAATCTTTTCCAGAAGTATTCATCTTAAACTGTCATGAGTTTTTTCTCTCATGAAAATCCCCATGAAAATACTTTTGATGATACTTTTTAACCCAAATATTAATTACTAATACATTTTGAATTTTAGAAATGCATATGCCAGATATTTCAAAGTTGTATTTTGATCCTCAATGAGTAATCTGCCTTTTAGAACTCTGATGTACTTCATTTGCCATTGATGTAATGTGAGCTAAAAGGCTTAGCATATCTAAAACTAATTCAATAATTTTATGCTTCTCTTGAGATTTCTTTAAGCCTGCAAGGAATTGGAAATTCCCAAACAGTGGTTAGGAAACACTGAAAAAATAAGTAAGTTCTCCTGTCTGAGGTTTGAATTATTGCATGGAGTCATATTTCTGCTGCCTCTAACCACTCTGGTTTAGCCGTGCTAACAAAGCTGTGAGCCTCTGGAATTACAGAAATGGAATTAGAGGAATGGCAGCTGAGCTCTGTGGGTCATTGCCAGTGCATTTGGGTGCTTCCCTTTGAAGGGCAACCCTCATTCCCCCCACAGAGAACATCCAGGGACCCAAATCCCTGCATCCCCCAGGCCAGGTGTGCCAGGGGAGCCCTCAGGGTTAACTCCAGGAGGAGCTGAGCTGAGCTCCTGTCCTGCCCTGCTGGTTCATGGTGCTGTGCTGTTCCCTTCAATGCCCCAGCTGGGATCTGTCCTCACCCAGTGATGGCTTCTGCTTGGCAGCACCAGTGCAGTGAAACAAGAGGAATTCAGCTTACCTGGCCAGCTCAAACCATTCTCAGGAATTTTTAAAATACTTCAAGCGTGGACTGAAATATTTTTAAGAGTTCCCAAAACTTTCTGTTCCATTTTTTGTCCAAAGCGAGTGTCTGCAGACAAATTTCAGCAGCAGTGTGGCAGGAGGGCTGTGCTCCTCCCTGTGCCTCTGTCACTTGTCCCAAAGATCCTGCTAGTTTTCCTTGGCTTTTTTGTCTCTTTATTTGTCACGTTCGTGTCCACCCCTGAGCCATAAAGGGAAAATCCCTCTCTTCATTATCCAAGTAACAATGGGATTACGGGTCTGTGAGGGAGTTTTTTTTGTTTGTTTGGGGTTTTTCCCAGTGTTGCATGACATGGTGCTATTAGTGTTTTTACAGATTAACAATGATGAGAGAGGAAACTGCATTCCAGCGGCAGGTCACCTCCAGGTTAAAGGAGGGAAAAAATAAGAATTCTCTGTCATAATTGCCTGCCATGGAAGGAATAGTGCCTGAACATTAATGCCAAGCATTTTGTCCTGAGTTTTCATCTGAAATATACCTGGTACAAGCCCAAATGTCCCCAACAGGGTACAATGCAAAGTTATCTACACAAAGATAAAAGTACATGTGGAGGTAAAGGAGTTAAAGACCATGGGCTATAGACAAATTTAAATTCTGTGTCCTGTTTGAGCCTTGGAGTTTACATTATTCCATCTGCTAAAACTCCTAAGCAACTGTCCTGATTTCATGAGCTTTATGATATCAAGACCATTTGCACAAGTCAGATTTTTGGTTTTTTATTCTACAAGCATTTACCAGATATTTTCACCACGTTTTTACACAAGGGTATAAAAATGTGAACACGGGGATCGACACAATGTTGGCATACAGAGAAATATTATTTGTTTTCTTTAAGGCAGGTAAACTTTCAGAGAAGCTGCCTGAAGAATTCTATCAGCAGGAAATTATCATTTCCACATACATGGCATTGTATAATTTAATGTTGTCTTCCCTTGACTCTTGTAAAGCACAGAGGAATGGCAAAGGTTACCTGTGTCATCCAATCTGTTGAAAAGAATATTTTTATTTGATCTTTTAGCCCAGGATGCTCTTGCTGGTTTGTGACTGTCCATGTTTTTCCTTGTCATTGATGAAAATATTCAAAAAGCTGCAAAAAAAATTATATTGGTCTAATTAAGGTACTTTTCAAGCTCTAGCCATGAGGACTGAATTAGGGAAGAGTATTTTTGTACTCCTGGATCACAAAGGAAATTATTTACACTCAACTGGGCACTAAAATGATCTTCAGAGAGCAGTATTAGGCTGAAATATAAAGACCAGGAATAAAAACTTCAGAGGAAGAAAGAACCTCAGTCAGTTGGTTTGGGTTTGATTTGGTACCAGAAGAAACCTTCACTTTAAATGTGAAATATCGTGAAACACTTCACTCTCCTCTGAGAGGCAAAAGCTTGAATTCTCACAGGTCTGGTTCAGATTCATCACAAGATCTGCTGGTTGGCTGAATCCAATGCCTCCAGAAATGCAGGTGTGAACTCCAAAAAAAGAGAGTTTCTATGCAAAATGTGTGGTGTTTGGTGTTAGAAGTGAGTTCAGGGAGCCAGTCTCTCAGCTTTCCATGATTTCCAGCTCCATCTGGGCCTGCAGGGGCAATGCCATGGATTTGATACAATTCTGCTTTTTGAGAGAGTTATTTATTTATTTATTTGATGGGGCATTGGAATATTCTGACTGAACCCATGTGTATCAGCTAATGCTGCTTAGGGAAGGAGCAAGAAAAAACCCCTGTGAATTTTTAATATACCAGAAATAACTGGTGTATCTGTAACTCCAGGAATTAAAATATTCTGGTTTTGAGGAAGTTGGTGTGTAGCATCTTCATTACTGTTTTATACAGTATTAACTTCTCCAGAAGCATTAGCACTAAAAAAATTAAAAGCAATTTAGCTGCACTAATACATAGTTGTTTTCAGCTCTAAATGTTTAATTTCTTCAACTAAATGAAATTTATTATAAGAAGAACTTTAAACAAGCTAAAATTGCTATTTGCAAAAATAACCACCCTGATGAGATTAAAATCACAATTTCTCAATTTGCCCGTGGAAACATATTAATGTAATGGATTCTGTTCTGCACTGAATGACAGACAGATTGATGTGTCAACAGAGAAAAGAGTTATAACCATCAACGTGTCTCTCATTGTTTGACAGTGATTTACTACTGTCCAAAAGTCTGTTAGCTCAACTTTCAGATTGAGTTATTCAGACTTATTCTGAGGTGTCACCCCTCAGAGGCTTTGTCTGTCAGCCCCTGCTGCTGCAGGGGACCCCAAAGTCCTCCTGGAACTTCTCCTGTTGTGGGGACAGGCTCCAGCTCAGGGTGCAGATCTGGGGTTTAGAATAGCTCTGTTGGAAACTCAGAGCTGCATTTTATTTTTATGATTTCATTTTCCAGTCTGAAAGGCACTTTTTTTTTAATATTAAATGGATAATCCTGGTGAATGTCCAAATTCTGTAAAACCAGGAAATTTCTAATACTCGCATCATCAAGCAACAGAGATCATGGAGATGCAGCATCTTTGCATTATTTAATGAATGTGTAGCCCAGGA
Source organism: Motacilla alba alba (assembly GCF_015832195.1). NCBI lineage: Eukaryota > Metazoa > Chordata > Aves > Passeriformes > Motacillidae > Motacilla > Motacilla alba. The sequence continues at coordinate 3,769,541 of NC_052045.1, forward strand.
TTTGATATAGAATTAGAACAATTTTAACACCTAAATATTCATTTCTGTGCTGTTATATCCCAAATTTTAACTCAAGCAATGGGGAAAGCCTTGAGATCCCAAATCCTTGCTGAATCAGCAGGAAGAATCCCTTTTCCTTTCAGCTGTTTTAAAGTCAAAGTATTAATTTTTCTCTGTGCTATCACTGGATTTTCAGAATTTATTGCATCAGAATATTTTCATTTACCATTGATAATTTTGTCTGTCCAATTTTAATTGTGTCTACCTTTATTTATGATCTGATAAAACAACTTGCTGTTGATTTTAATACAAAGAAAATCTGGTCTTTCTTACTTGGTTAGCTTAATTATCCATTTGATCACCTTTGTCACTCTTAATAAAGAGCTTGCAAGAAGTGTAGCCGGCACTAAAAAATAAATTTTGCAATATAGCACTAATCAGAGTAGAAAGCTGCTTGCCTTCATTCCTGATGTCATAAAGAAAATAGTGCAAGTACTGGTTTCAAATTTTAAAACTAATAACCTTAAAACTATTTAAACATCTTTAAAGAGTAATTACTCAAAAAGAGTAATTTCAATTAGAATGGACAAGGCTGCAATTCTTTCTTTGTTTGGTTTTTTTTTCCCTATTATTTTGGTAAAACTAATATATCCAGATTAATACACTTCCCAGATATATCCAGATTAATATATCTAATATATTAATTATAAAACTAATATATCCAGATTAATGGGACACTTCCCAGCCTAATTTTCCCAGTTCTGTGTGTCTGTGCTCTGCTTTTTCTGAGCTAGGTTTGACCAGCCACCACATTTTTCACATCTCTTGGAAAACCAGTGTGTCCTTGGGCCTTTTGCAGCCACGTGACTGAATTTTCACAGGAGTTTTCTGTAATCTGTGTTGGCATTAGCAAAGGACATCCTCATGTCCCTGACTCTCTTGGCTTGAATACGTGCTGATAATTATATTTGAATTGAGAAGTAAATTTAAGGGTTCAATACATACAGAGTTAACAGTGACTTAATTCTTGTTTGCTCTATAACCCTCTGTTGCCTGTTCTTAAAAACTTGCTGGATTTTAATGAAACAATTTGGTATTTGAATGAAGCACATCAGGCCATCCTCTCAGTGTCAGAGTGCTGCACACAGGGCTTTCAGAGAGGCTGAATTGGGTGTTCCATTCCTAGAGCCCCTTGATTTATGTGAGCAGCAGCAGTTTAGAACAATGAGTTCAGAAGAAAGTTGGAATATCCTCTGAATTCTCAGGGAGTGTAGGGCTGTTGTATGCTTGCCATTAAAAGAACTTTAAAAATAGCAAAATAGTGTATGAAAGCGATGTACATTTGAAATTAATAGGTTGTATTTGGAGGGGGGATTCAGAACTGAGTGAAATGTTCCTCAGGCTGCATTTGGAACACACCCAGCCACTGCACATCACGAGGAGCAGCGTCCAGCACAGCCCAAAAAAAATTCTACAGCGTTGTCCGAAGTCCCAGCATCAATTACTGTGACAAATAAAACAAGGTCTGAAGAAGGAATTGCAGTTTCCCTCAGAAGGAACTGATTCTATTGTAATTCTGCCATCCCATCTGTCAGAGCAGAATCCAAAGTTTACAATAGCACATGTGTGACCTGAGCCCTGTGTTTCTCCTTTAATGGGCCTCAGTGTCAGGAAAACAATTGTATTGTGTTGCAATGTCCTAGTAACTCTCAGGGCTCTTTATTAAATAATAGGCATCCTATGAAAACTACGAGGTGATGGCATCATCTTCCAAATTAATGAAATTTTGGGGAAATATGTATAATTTCAGAACACTGAAGGTTCTCAGGCAGTTTGGTTGTCTACTGAGTCAAATTTCAACTAAACCTCAGGGATTCCCTTCAGCAGCAGCTGGGCTGAGGGACAGGCCCAGGATCACACTGGACCGTGTAGGGAGGTAACATCAAACCTTCATTTCATTTACCATCTTCAGACCCCAGTTTATTCAGTTCTAGAGAACAGTAATTATCTATCCCACTCTAAAATCTGATGGAATCTGGGTTCTTTTTCTCTTTGTTTTATGGCTGTTGGGTTCATCAATAATAAGACTGGAATACTGAGCTAAGAAGGAAAAAAAAAGAGTAATGAATTCTTGTATACAAAATTACATTTTGTGTTGTTAATTTTTGTTCTGTGTTAGGTATTCAGCCATTCTTGAGTGAATATCACACGAGTGATAACCCTGCAGAGGAATTCAGTTATTCTACACCCTTGGCACAAACTGACACATTTCCAACACATTCTTCATTTTCCAAGCTCCTCATATTTTTTTACCTGCACGCCAGAAATCTTCAGATTGCCTGTATTCTTTAGACCAGGAATAACACTCAGGTGTGTTTCAGAGGTGATATGGAACCAAATATTCCAAAGCTGGTGGTGGAGCTGTAGCAGCTGTGGAGCCAGGCATAAAAGCCACTGCAACACCCTCAGTTTTCCCACAGTGCAATTTGGAAATTAAGAAGGATTTGATAGATATTTATTGTCAGGATCTTTTGGCTTAAACATCTTATTTTTTTTTTTTAATATATATTAGTGTCCTGCCAAATCCTTTCCTTTGACTCTCTCTGCTTTCTGTAGACTTTAAAACTATTGCCTAGGGACTTTTCAAGGGAAACAGACTTTTTTATAAATTACCAGCAAAAAGGATAAAATTTGGCATTAAATTAAAAGACAATAAATCACTTTTTTTTCCCCCCTGTTGCATTAATTATCATCAAAGGTTTCATTAACTGATTTCTTATCAGCAAAGTCAACAACAAAATTGGAAACTGGACAATTTTCTTCCATTATCAAAAAAGAAAACATTTTAGAGCCTCTTTTTTCTCACTTTATATTTTCTAGAAGAATGACTACAGCATGCAGATTGGACTCAAAAGTCCTCAAATCTCTTCCTGCCTTCTTTCTTTTAACTGGAGTTGAAAACTGTGATATCAAAAAATCTATATGTTAGTCTGAGACTGTCTGAAAATAGGCTTCTGTAGATCATTAATACAGAAATATTGAGTTTAGGATGCTGTGACCATTTTAAATAAGCTTGCTTTTTTCAATAATTATCTAATAATTATTCAATAATTCAGTAATTATCTAATCATCCATGATTACTCTTCTATCTCCTAAACGGTCCTTGAAGCTGAAGTAAGATTACTTTAAATAACCTTGTTTGAGATCAAAATATTTGCCAGCTGAAATTTCAGCTCAGCTTTCCTGGAGCATTTGGGCTGCTCAGTAGCCATTTAATGGGAAAAAAAACCCAAACCCCACAAACTCTTTTGTTCTTCTGTTAGGAATTTTTCTGGTGCCCCTTTCCAAGGAAGGTTCAGTGGTCATGGGGAGAGGAGTTGTCTTTGCAGAGAGGGTCAGCACCAGCACAGGGCTCCCTGTGGTGCCTCTGGAAGGAATTCACAGAATTCTGGGTTGGAAGAGACCTCCAAGTTTGAGTCCAACCCAACCCCAGCACCTCAATAAACCCTGGCACCCAGTGCCACAGCCAGGCTTTGTTAAACACACCCAGGGATGGTGACTCCACCACCTCCCTGGGAAGCCATTCCAGAACTTTATCACCCTTTCTGTAAAAAACTTCTTCCTCATATCCAACCTGTATTTCCCTTGGTGCAGCTGAAGAGGAGGGAAGCTTTGGGATGAGCTGATTCCCTGGATTTCATCCATAGTCAGAACGCGGCGGCATTCCTTACTCAGCTCAGGAGCTGCCACCTCTCTCATTGCCCAGGAGCTGATGCAAGAGGTCTGCGAGGTTTGTGGGCTGTAATTATCCCGAGTAATTTAAGAATCCATTTACCTTCTGCCGATGGAGATACAGTTTAATCAAATACAGTGTAAATCAGCCTTTATTAGGCACATTCTGTTGGCTATTATGGAGGTGTTAACGTTTAAAATGCTCCTGTATTAAAATGCCTCCCAGGTGAACAGGCCCAGGTTTCAATTGTAAAACAGAATTTTGCAGTAATGACAAACAAAGAGCTTTTTCTTACGAATTTGTGCTGCTTTGAACAATGGCTCTTGATAATTATAATCCACATGCTGTGGTCACTCTGTAAGCCAAATGACTTCTTTGGAAAATATTTACTGAAGTACTGATTTGGTCAATAATTTACCAAAAAATTTTGAAGCTGAAAATTTGCAGCAATGCATTTTTATATTAAGATAACAGTTTCCAGATTTGCTTTTAATTACTTCAAGTGAAGGAATGCAAATCCAAATTCCTCCTGTAAATCTTTGGTTGTGTGTGAATTGAGTTATATTTCTGTTTTTACATACAGAGCTCTAGTTTTGGAAAATTCTGTATTAATATTATCCTTCTTTTTGGGCGTTTAAACTGTAAATGCTTTGTGACTATCTCTCATCAATGGTATAGCAAATGAATTATCCATGTTGCACTTCAAGGCAGCCCAAGCTCCAGGACAGATCTGCGGTACAGAGGTGGTTCTACAGACCAGCAACAAAGCTGGGCTGGTGTTTGTGGAGTCCTGTGTTATTCGGATGAGCTTTTGCTTTGCACTTATGACAAAAAGTATAATTTTCCAAGGCTTTTCTAGTCCAAATACAGGAGTATCTTCCTCAAAGCCTCAGAGCCTGCAGAGGCCCGTGGTGATCTCAGGTACCAGGTTCAGCTCTTTCATGGCAGTTACTTTGGATATTAACAGGATATTCCCATCATGAATTCCAAAACTTTATAGATGGACATTTTGGTGGGAATGCTAAGTGTTGGGATTTGACACCATTGTGACCCAGAATAGCTTTAATACCCACTTTTTCAGGGTAGGGAATAGAAAGTTCCTTCAGTCCCTTGAGGATCAGTCTTTGAAGAAGGACTATACCTATTTTTATGAGGAATAAATCTGGTCTGGAGTGTCTCAGCTTGCATTTACTGCAGAGTTCTCTGTTTGGTGACTCAAAACAGAATTTAATATGCTCAGTTAGCCCCTGGCTACAGCAAAGGCACTTGTTCAGTGGGTCAGGTGAAGTGGGTTGAGCTCCTCCTGGTTCTCTGGACCCAAAAGCCATGGAAAGCTGAAAATGGCAGCCCAGAGTGATGGTAATGACAGTGATCAGACCCAGAGAAAAGGAAGAATGAAGAATAACAGCAGGGTGGAGAGGTGCACTGCATTTTCATATGGTGATTCTAAAATGGAATTGTGTGTGCAGCAGGAGCAGGGTTTCTTCTCAAAAGCTAAATGCTAATCATCCGTTCTGGTAGATTTATCTGTTAGACACTGCCCTCTAGATTTATGGTAATTGTGAGTTTGGCTCACTCTGAATCTTGAGAAAATAACAGAAATGGAAGGAATGCCAGCTGGCCTTTTTGTTCCAAGGAATTAAAAAGAAAAGGAAAAGCAAACATTGGATGGGGCTGATAGTTGTTTGCTTTCTGGGCAAAAAGCAGCATCTAATTTCCATTCATACATCCCTCTCGGGGCTGCTGCTTTCAAGCTTCCCCACGTCAAAAGAGTGGAAATAGTTTCTCAGTTCGTAAGTGCCACTACTGGGTTTCCTGGGTGAAAATGAGAGCTTTTGACATCTGCCATGTGGTGTCCTGGTAGAGCCTGCCCAGTTTGGGATTTGATGCTGCAGGGTGAAATGCAGAGCCCGTGGGGCCCAGGTGTTCTGAGTTAGTTATACAGGCAATAAGTGCAAACTGGGCACCCTTGGCTAATAAAGGCTTCACTCCTGCCAGCCCAAAAATAAAGGCATAGGGTCAAATCAAGGTCAAATCAAAGTCAAATCCTTCCTTTTTTAATGCTGACACTGCCAGCAATAATTCAAATGGAAGTGGCAAATATTTTCTAGATTGAGGGTTGGCCTTTATGCTTTATTGTTATCTGTGTATGAATCTCTGAATTCGTGTAATACTTTATTGAGTAATTAAATATTATATTTAATATTTTTGTTGCATATGTTTGTTTAGATTACCAACTTTTGAGTAGCTCAAACACTTTTGTGTTTTATAGGTAAATATAAAACACAAAAAGGTGAGGTAGGTAGGTAAATATAGATAAACATAAAACACTCGGTTGTCCTGAATTAATGAAAGATTTACAGCTCGTCATTTCTGCACATGACACCAAAAACAGATTAAGGAGTGGCAGATAGTGGATCTCTGGATACTGGAAAATAAGGACAGGGAAACAAAACTTAGTTCTTTCTGAAAAGCTAAGAAAGAACTTAAGGTCCTGAAAGAAGATTATGATGGTGGTGGTAATAATAATAATAATAATGATGATGATGATGATAATGATGATGATGATGATGATGATGATAATAATAATAATAATAATAATAATAATAATAATAATAATAATAATAATAATAATAATAATAATAATAATAATTCCCTCTTGCATAGCAATGGATTAAATTCAGCTGCTCTTAGGGATAACTGTGTGATCTATGTAAGAAGAGGGGATATAACTCCTTCATTTCTTCTGGAGCACCTTGAAAGCCTTTTCTGGCAGTACAATTAAAGTCTTGTATTTTTAGTGGCATTCACTCTGCTTCTTTGTATCCCATCCTGTTTGAAATTAAAGACATCCTGAGCTGCTTTGTTTTGAATAATGCACTGGATTCTGGGTTTTTTTAATGCTTTCATTCATATATTTATTGCAATTTATTAGCCTCCATTGCCCAGAAGGACTTGGACTGAAAGTCCAAAGATTTTACACGCTGTGAAATTGCCTCCCTGCATTGGCTGCTTTAGGAGCTCCTTCAGTGTCCTGTAAAACATCTCTTTCAGGAGTTCCCATTTCATGGTTCTGTGAGATTTTTGGGTTTTACAACTTTCAACTAGCCTGGCATGCTCGCAGGATTTAGCACTAGAAAAATTCAGTAACCTTTTTTGTCAATCCCCCAGTTATTTCTTCCTTCAGGTGAAATATAAATAGAGCTGAGCAGCAGATTAAAGTGTTGCTGAAGGCTCTGATCCTCTGCCATCATCCTCAGGAATGTTATACACGTGTTTTTTTCACAACAAAACAAACAAAAAACCCTGAATATGTATTTTTTTTTCTTTTCTACTTTCTGAAAAATGCTTTTTCTATGGTAGAGTCCCAAAGAAAGCCTCTACCTCCTGTCTCTGAAACTATTCCATCAGCAGCCTTTGCTCTGTGACATAATGTTTGTCAGAGGAGAGATAAGAAAGAGAAGGAGCTTTTTGTAAAGATTGTTTATGGGGAAGGAAAAACAAAGCAGTAAAACAGAACACATAAAAAATGAAAATTGCCATATAGTTTAATGAATATTTTGTAAAAATCATTTTCTATTCTCCTACAAATTCATGATAGCAGCACTGCTGGCTGCTTGTACATGATTTAGCATGTCAGATTATATTGCAGCAAGCAGACTATCTACCCTTTGACCTTGAAGACTCCTACTACGCTGCAATAGATTTTGGGTTTTTAAAAGCAGTGAGGGAAAATGCTCTTTTAGACAGTTACTGGGCTTAAATACCTTCAAAAAAGAGCCAGTTCTTTTTATTCTGCTTTGTGCTACCAGATAATATTTTGTCATTCTGAATTTATGTGGAAAAATATTTGGAATTTTTTTTGCATCTCTGACATGGTGTGTGTGTGTCTGCAGCTAAATGTCATTTTCAGCACAAGTATGTGAACCATGTTAACAGAGCTTTTCCATGACAGTGTTTGCTGAGCTGTGAAAAATGTGAAGTTTTCAGTGCAGCCTCTTTCAAAACCTGATTTTTAAGTATTTCAGCTTTGTGACAAACAATTGCTGTGGGATGAAAACCTGGAAAGACACCTTGTGAAACAAGGGAGCCTCATTTCTTCTAGAAGTGTTCCTACATTCAGGAGAGCTGGAATCAGACTTTCCCTCAAGCTCAGCACTTCTCCTTTACCCACCAACCCACAAAATGGTGTCAGCTGGCTCCAAGAGCACCTAGAAAACTGGTGAAATGTACAGTTCATGAAACAGAAAATGTCAAACTCTCAATGTTTTCCTTCTGTGGGGTCAGTGGTTTCCTCTCAGGCTGCTGAATTTACAGAATCCCAGGTGTGGGTTGAAAGGGATCTCAAAGTTCATTCCATTCTTCCTAATATCCAGTTTACGCCTGGCCTCCATCAGCTCAAAGCCGTTCATGCCCACCCCGTGAATATTTTCACATTTTCTGAATTGTGTATCTTTGAGATCTCTATTATTTGTCAAATTGAAGCTGATGAGTGGATCCAAAAGTCTTGATGTTGGGGGGAGGGCTGGGTTGTTTCCAAAGGGAAAAAACAAAAAACCAACCTATATATAAAGTGCATTTAAGTAAGGGAAAAAATAAATTTGTGATGTATTGAAAGGACCCAAGGAGGCAGTTTCCTTTTTTTTTTTTTTTCTTCCCCTTAGAAATCTGTATTCTGGTCTCTAAAATCTTCAAAACCATACTTTGCGGAGCCTGTCTGCAGAAAATATATCTGCTAAATATATGTTTTATAAAGATTCTGTTCCATAAAGGCTTCAATGTTGTGGGGTTTCCCTCTTCTGTTCCTTCATGTGGTCCTTAAACTCTTCCACCAATGTAATGAAGCTTGCTCTTGTCTCAGCCTGTTTAATCACAGGAGCTTTAGGCTAATGACACCTCCTCCACTGATGAACCAAAATTTCATGGCCACTTTATGCTGCTTTGTGGTAAAGATACTGAAGAGCCTCTTCATCCAGGAATAAAAATAAAGAAATTCTCCATGTCTCCATTGAGGGAGGTAAATTGTGCCCTGGAGCACTCAGAGAGGCTCCAGCTCCAGGAATGTTGACTTTGATCCTCAGGAATGGATCTCTGTAAAGTGCATTAATGGAGTGGCTGCATCATTAGTGCAAATTAATTAACCATTTTGCAAAGGTGTGCAGAGTGTTCACAGCAGAACCCAGGTGAAAAAGGCAGTGACAGTTTTGGTATTAAACTCATTTTTTCAATACTGAATTGGAGGAACCTTCTGCAAGGGAAAAGGGAATTTCAATTTCTGTGTCACTTCTGTCATTCAGACAATGACAACTGAATGAAACTTATTGTAACTCAACCACAAAATCCACTTTTATTCTGAAAATGCCTTTACATGAAAATTGACCCGGACATTCAAAGCTGTAACTTTCCATTCTTTATCATGTGAAGCTAATGCTTCTTCCTTTCTTTGTTTTCTGATTCTACTGAGGACTTTTATTTTATTAATAACATGTTAAACCATGCAGACTTCCTTACTCAGTACTAAGAGAATTTTCAAAATCAAACCCAAGAATCACTTTTTTTTTTGTTATTATTTTGACTTATCATTTCAATAAAGAAATTTCATTACTGGAAAGATTACTTTAAAATGAAAAGCAGAAAAAAAAGATCCACACCAGTCACAAAAATTATATTGAAATTATTATAAAGAGTAAAATACAAATATTGGGATATGCAAGCTACGCTTTATGTGTAAAACTCTCATATGATAAATTGTAAAAAAAAGAGTGAAGCATGAAATATTAAGAGAAAGATCATGAATTTATAGCCCAGTGACATCACCTATGGAGGAGTTCATGGCTCTAATGCAGGCTCAGGTCCTGATTTTTATTTACTTTAAGTGTTCATTGAGTGCAGTGAAAAACAATTGAGCAGTTCTAATTTCAGAACGAGCAATGGTAATCCAGTGAAATACCTCACTGATTGGGATGCTGCCTCTCCTTATTATTCCTTCTGCTGTTCATGGAATTTTAATTTATTTCCTCTGTGCTGTCACACCTTGAGAGAAGGAGGAGAGGATTTCTTTTCCCCTGAACTGGAAGAAACATTTTCCTGCAGCTCTGCCCAGGACCCAGAGGCAGCAGCTTCAACACTAACCTGATAGAAGGAGCTCAAACTTTTTCTACACCTTGAGGAATTAATTCTGTGTTGAGTGAAAAGATCCACACATGACCTGAGTTTCTATTTTTGCCTTGTAAATATTAGGACAAAATATGTAAAGCACTTTAATGCCGGCCAAGTGTTACAGTGGGATTCACTTAGCAGAGAATTTTGCATATGTTAAATCACAGGAAAACAAAAAGTAAGAATTATCTGTCATGTCTGTAAGCAGCAACTGAAAATACCTTTACAAATGTAGTGGATTTAGGGAACTCTGCTGGTTTTTAATTTACTTTCAATAATTCATTAACATGCACTTTAACCTGAATGGCCAGTCCCCACAGGATTCATGTGCTGTGCCAAACGAGGTTTCTCACAGGCAAAATTAATTTTCTACAAATAACTTCCCTATTTTTCCTGATTCAGGAGCAGCAGAAGGTAGCACAGCTTTGGTGATTTGATCTCGATACATGAGATTTCAGCACTTGTTTTAGCCAGTGTTCTTGTGTATTGAGTTTTCATTTTTAGACTGCTTAAATATTGGGTGTGACTTCGAGAAGGATATGATTCATTTTGATGGAACAGCTTCTAGGTATCTGTATTGGTGCTTATTAATTACTTTAGCAGAAGTGTTTTGTTCCTTCAGTTCCTCTGGAGGATTAAATACCACATAACATATGTTAGATTTTGGCAATCTTATGTTTACCGAAGTTTAAAAAATATTTTGAGCAGTTGTGCATGAAATTATTTAATATCCCTCACGAGAGGAAACACTAACAATGTTAAACCCAAATACAACCTCTTTCTATGAATACTTTTTTTCATATCTCATGAGAAGGTGCTGAATGGAATATGAAATGTCCACATTTTGAGCTCTGGAAAATCAAGCCAACAATGATACCTGAACACAAATATTTATAGAGGAAAAGGCAGGATGGAAAACAGTTGAAAACACCACATATTGGCCCAGTTACAGTCCCTAAGTAGGAAAAAAGCTGAGTTTGTTTCAGAAGTGTCTAAGTTAAGTATTTGAGTCAGATTATTGTACAGAAACACAAACACATGGAGGATGTAGTGAGTTCTTAAGTTTTCTTTATTTTCTTCAGTTTTGTGTCATTATAGAGATGATGACACATCAGAAGCTAATTCCTATAAATTTCAGTGACAGCTGAAATGCACCTTATCAGCTCCTGTACCCCTGAACAGCAGCCCCATCCCTCAGCTCCCCAGCAGGAAAGAGAAAACTATTTCAAAGAACTTATTTCTATTTCTGTTTCCCACTGAAATCAGTGAACTGTGCTTGTGAAAATACCACTGGCAGCTGGAACTTTCCTGTTGTGCTCTTACCTAAGTAATCTCAGGCAAAAAAAGGATTTTGCCTTATCTATTCTTTTGACTTCCCGTAGGACTGAAATGGTCTTTTTAAATCAAACACTTCCCTACAGAAGAGTAATTAGCAATTAGCTTGGTATTCCAATTTTTCAGGATAAATCCCTCTCTTCCCAAACTCTTGTTGTACAGCAGACTCAGTCTCTCCATAGCTGTTTGTTGCAGGAGTAACTGTGTCAGAATTTTGAAGAACTCTAAAAATGAAAGCTTGAATTGACATTTTACTCGGGAATATCTTGACAAATACCCACTCCTTAGAAGCACTGTGCTCCTGTTTGGGCTGTCATAATGGAAGGGGATTCATTTCTGGTTTTAGGTGACTCACTGTGAGCTGTCTGAAATCTATCTAGATATTCCTTAAAATAATTCAAAATTGGAAAAGCAGATTTGCAGAAAACTGGCAATACCTGAGTGGACTTTTCCATAGCTTCTGATATTAATCACTGTGGGCAAAAAGACCTGCTGTGGATTTTCTGTATCATGTTTTCAAAATTGTTTCAGATTGTGTTTTGTGGTGTTTGTCATTAGAATGTGATCAGAAGGAGTTGCAAAGATCTATTTAATCTGAAATACAAGAGTGAGATAAAAAAAATTATAAAATCTCAAGTATTTTTTAATTGGTTTAGATTCCATTCATCTTTTTTTTTCTTTTCCACATGAGTGATATTCTCCAGCTGTGCAGTCTCTCAACCAGGTCTTTGGAGAGCACAAAAGAAAAGGCAAAACCAAAGCAAGCAACTTTCCCTTTTGAGCACATTTTCAGTCATTCAACACAAGGATTTAATTGTTCTGGCTGTACAGGAAGGCCTATGATAAAATGAATGATAAAAGAAAATTCAGATTTTTATCTTATTGCTAAATTAGATAAAACTTACAGAAACCAAAGACATCATCAGACTTGAACATTTCTTTCCCCAATCTCTCTGTGAGGCTGTTTGAGTTTTCTTGAGGCAAAATTACTCGTTTTCTCTATATAAAGCACATGGAGCTGTCCCTTGTGTTGTCTTCATGGCTTTTGGAATGATAAAGCTGGGAGTGTTGGATTTCCTGCAAATGAGCTTGGATGAGGTTATTTTCCAATTTAAGGGGTTTTTTTGGCTTTTGTTCTTTGGCCTTCAGGAGGAAAATAATTTGTAGACAAACATGTGCACCTGGAGCTGAAACAATAGGTACTAATGCATTTACAGAGAGGATGGGACTGCTGGGTTTCCAGGAAAACTCAGCCCTGCCTCGCTCCATGCCAGCAAAATCTCCAGGTTGTTTTGTTGTTTGCACTTATGACGACTTTCCCCTTTTTTTTTTAATAGAAATTAATTCCAACCAGCACACAAACAGCAAATAGTGTTGCAAGTTCTCAATGCTGGTAGAGGCAAAAGATAAAGACAATTGTGAATGAATAAATTTGCTTTCCCCTGAAATCGTGTAAATTTTATTTTGAGGTGGAAAAAATGTTCTTTTTTTATTCTACTAGAAAAAACCAAAACCTTCTGAAGTAATGTATCAAGGAGGCTGATATTGTGGAAGTGATTGAGGCTAAAGCATGATGATATCAATCAAAGAATTACAATTTTGTCTACAAAATTTGAAGGAAATTACATTAGCAGCCTAACAAAGTCCAGCACTGCAGCTGCAGGTGAAATGTTTTTATGCATTGAAGTAAATGCAAGGTAAACATTGTCAGATCATTAAAATTATTTTAGATATTCTGAATATAACATCTAATAGTTTTACACCAAAACTTGAATATTGATCTCCTTTGTTTTCTGCCTTTACTTTCCTATTCTCTCTATCTACCTGCAGCTGAAGTCTTACTCAAAAAGCTGAGAGATATGAATTTACAATATTTGCTTATGTTTTCATTTTCCCTTTTTTCCTGAGCTGTAAAACAATTATTCTCAAAATATAATCAGACAAGTCTGGATGAAAATCTACCAAAAGGTATAAAAACCCCATGAGAGACATATGATGAGTGGGTGGGTTTTCTTCAGAGTCCATCTGTAAAAGATTTTAGAAAAATGACATCCCACAAATCTTGGTTAGAGGGAAGGATTGGGTCTGAGATGTTCAGAGAAGATAGTTAATGGAATTGTGACAATTTAACTGGGATATGTTTCTGAGAAATGTGTAGTGAAATCTCAAAAGACCAGCATGTAAGAGAAGAGCAAAACAAACGGAAAAATAAAAGGAAATAAAAGTTACAGGCAGAATGGATTCCTTGAGCCAGTGAAGTGTTTCAAGTTCTATTTGAGTAAACTTCTTGCACCACTACTGAACTGGGAAGGAATTGTGTGTAAGAGACCCCAGACAGAGGTGTCAAATAAAGGGAAAGAAGAATGGAGGGTGTATTCTGGGATTGCTACCAGTTTGGAACAAGGAATAAGAAAGGGAAAAGCTGGAATAAAACTGGGAGGGATGGGATGGGAGGAGATCAGAGCTCCTGAAGGGCACGAGGCAGGGCAGAAACGCATTCCTGGGTCATGGAGGGATGGTCAGTGAGGGAAACAGAGTTAAGCTGGGATGAGGAAATTGATCCTGAAAGTGTGAGTGGGGATTAATTTTGTTTGCCCGTGGGTGAACCAGATCAATTCATAAAGACCTGCAGTGGGCTGGATTGTGCTGCTGTTACAGGGCAGACATTTGAATATGTATGTCAGCGTGAGAGGAATTGACTTTGACTGGGGAAGACAAAGTGACTGAGAATTGATTTTTATTGTGGAAGGAAATTGATCCAGAGAGAAGGGGAAAATCACTTTGATTAGTGTGTAAGGAGAGCTCCCACAGCAGTAGAGAACTGACAACAGAAGAAATGAACTTTGATTTTGGTCATGACATGATTTTGAACGTGGTATTTGTAGCAGTTGGTAAGTGCCCTCCATGAGATAAGATTTTATGTTCTGTTCTGTGGGATGGCACTAGTCAACTTCCATTCAGAAGAGCAGTAATTCATATTTGAGCCAAAACCACTCGTTACTGAAAGCAGCATTGACCAAAAATTAGAACCAGGAACTGTATCTTGAATCATTTCAGTATATTGACACTGTCAGTTAAAAGCATGATGAACTTGTTGAATCCAAATTTTCAAGTTTTAATTTATTTTTATGCCTTTAAAAAGCTGGCATGCTGATTTATATAATGTTTCAGTTGCCATTTCCAATCCAAGGGAGGTCCATTTACTGAAGGCTGAAAAAATCCAAAAGAAAAAATACAATTTAAGCAAGTTTACTACACTGCCAACCATTGTGTTGCTTTATATTTGGCACCTGGCAGAGATCTCTTCCTCCTGCCACATGAAATTGTTTGAATCTGGCTGTAAGACTCACAAGTGGGATTCCTTTTTCAGGGCAAGGAGGGGATGGAGAATTCTGGGCCTGGAAAAACCAACTTGTGTCCTCGTGGGAATTTTCAGGTACAAGGTGGACAAAGTGACCTGGTGGAACAGGAACAAATCATTGCTGGCCAAGCTGATTGATTTCTTTGCTAAATTAACAGCCTCTCTGGACTGCCTCTGCTGATCACAGAATATTATTTCTCTGTTGGGTTTTTTGCTATTGAGTGAATATTGGTATTTCCTCGAACACTCTTGAAGAGAATGAGGTTTTAGTAACTATTTTATCAGCAGATTTCATGCTGGGCTTTTTATTATCAATATTTTTCTCTAAGTTAATTTTTAGTCCTTAATTGGTCCATCACAAAACATTAATATTCTATTACCTATCACCCACAGGTGCTCACTGAAATAAATACCTAATAAAGGATTTTTTTTTAAGTTAACTGAAGTGTTAAATTTTCAGTTTCTGTGTGAAAAAAATATATACAAACACTTAGCTTTGGTCATACCTCAATCATACTGTCCTTGTTTTTAAGGAAGTGAATATAAGGACAAGCAAGCATCCTTTGCCACTGGGCATAATGCAGGAAATTTCTATACAGAGAGACTGTGGAAAGTGAGAATTCTCTGAGAGTTTAGGAAATAGAAATGATTTTTAAAAATGTTGTTATTACTCAGAATTTTTATCTCAAATATTTTTCAGAAAGCAAAATCCAAGGCAATCATGGTTTGTCATACCAAAGCCAAAATCTGTCTGGAACCTCAAGCATTAAAAAAATAGATGGACAAAATAATTTTGAAAAAGCAATGATGAGTAATCTAGACAAATTCCACTGTTTCTGAGCAGGTGGCTCATAAATACTGTCATTGTCAGGAATTTTGCTCTTTCTTTTTAGTTCCCCTTGCTAGGTTTTCTATCATTATTTTTATCTGACAATATACCTTAGTCTGATTTAAGAGGATTGGTTTGTGATAAAATATTTTATAAAGTATAGTGGCAAAAATATGTAGGGAACCTAAATACTTCAGTGCATATTTAGTGATTAAAAATCAAACAATTCAGAATTATAGTCCAAGCTTAACTTGTTGGCAGGTGAAGTGGTTTGTCATAGAATTACACTTATCTTTTAATGGGTGAGTTCAACACATCATAAAGATAATAAAGATACAAGGCAGTACATGCCAGGTCCAAGTTCAGGAAAGCTAAGGAAGGGCTGCTTTGAAACAAAAAGAGATAAAATTGAAACAAGCACTATGAGAAAGGAAATTATTCTTTTCATATAGGTTTTCTTTCATTAGGTAATATATGGGAGGTAATAGGAAATATATAGGATGTAATAAATCCCCAAAACAGCACGAGATTTTTCTCAAACTTTAGAGGTCTGTGTGATACATGGTATTTTATAAATATTGGGTACTTAATTGTCTGTGTGAGAAATAACTGTTATTTATGGCCATTTTATATTTAAACTAAATTAAGAGCTGTAACCAAAGCTATCACTCCAGGGTTTATACAGTAATGTCTGGATCCATGTGATGTATTTTAACCTATGCACATATCCATTTAAAAAGGGCTTTATCTCCTGTTTGACAATCCTTAATAACACAATAGACCACTCCTGTATCCCCTTTCCATCCATTAGTCAATATATCCACAGCAACCAGCAATAACCCAGCAGCAAAAAGCCTACTTAAGTTCTTTAAAACCTCCCACCTGAATTGCTGTAGCCAGGAAAAACAAATGGGCCCAAAAATGTGTGGCTACATTTTAAAAATGTGCTGAGCACCTGCAGCTTCATCAAAGGATGCTGGATGTCAGCACTTAACAATTTAGCCCACCAAATTAAAAATATTAACCGTGTGAATTCATAAAGGCTGCAGTGATCGGCGGCAGGGCTGGCATTTTCCCAGGGATCCTTCCTCAGCTGGGGATTGTACCAGGTTATTTTTTGTGTTATTTTTGTCACTCTGCCTGGGTATTTTTGTGACTGCCTGTCCTACACCTTGCTGGGAGATCTGCTTGTTCTGTTGAGGGTACATTGGCTCCAGAGCCTGCACCAAGGAGCTGCTTTGGGATCATCCCCAAAACCAAGAAAAATCGATGACCGTGGTTTTTCCAGACATGGTTTTGAGTGCAGCTCCTCACCCCAAATCCCTCTCGCTTTTCCTTTTCCCCAGACCTGTCTCCATGTTGAAGGCTGTCATCCCAAGGAGTGCAGACAGAAACTGGAAAAAAAGCAGGGCTGACGTTTCTCCAGATCCATCACCTTTTATACGTCTGTAGAGGGTAGCTGTGAGCTTGCATTTTTGTATCTGGTTCTCGGAGGACATTAGTTCCTAATAAAAAAAAATTAAATTAAAACCTCATAAATATGAGACTACAGTGCAGAATTGGAGGCTCATGCTGAAAGGATTTACAGAACTCTCAGCTTTATACTGTTGCTCAATATCATATAAAAGGTTTGTTTCAATGTCATAGACCCGGGATTTTCCTGGAAATAAGTCTGTAATGAAATCCTTTATTAACTGCTCACAGTCTTGCAGAAAAACAAGTATATTAAATAAGGAGAATATGTTCTGGGTTGGGGGTTAGTTTCTCATACAGTTTTAAATTGAGCAGTCTGAGCATTTTAACAATCTTCCTACCGCTATATGACACCTTAATAATACTATTTAAAAGGTTTGAATTGTTATTTTTGATGCTGGGTCTAGAAACATGGATGTCTACCTCCCTCCCTGCCTCTCTCTATTTCTCTCTCTGTAAACATATCCCCAGTTTCCCAGCAGGTTCAAACACAGATGGCTGCCTTATTGCGACAGAAGCAAAAATGCTACATTAATGTTTAAAGAGATTAAAAATCCTCTTGGCAGCAGTGGCATATGTTACCAGTTAATTGTAGCACTGGAAGCTTCCCTGCTGTTTTAAAACATGGACTCATTTTACTTGCTTTCTGCAGAGCAGTATGAAATGTCAAATTTGTTGGTATAAGTTTTGAATCCGGTCTGACAAAAATGAGTCATTAAGACAATGTTGTTGTCCTTCTCTAACATAGTTTTTGAATCCAAATAATGTTCTGCTCCCATGCCAGCTCTGGCAGAAAGCTGGCTCCCTGCTCCAGCCCAGCGATCATGTGCACACTTTATGATTTCAGCGGAGGGCTTTGCCTTTGGAAGGCATTTTTTAGCTCTTCACCTGCATTGTTCCCACCCATTGTCATCCTGGGCCAAAGCAGGCTGCTGGTTTGAATCACTTTACAGATGTAATGGTGGCTTTTTCTGGCCCAGCGTCCAGCTGGAAGCAGAGCAGTCAGAGGCAGCCCATGCCAGCCTGCGAGCCGTGAGCGGTTCTGCGGCGCTGGAGCCGCTGCTGAGAGCCGTGGGCAGGGATGAGCACACTGCTGAGGAACATCCCCCTTCCCAAATCCCTGCTCCAGATCAGCAATCCTCGGCAGGACCCTGCTGGCACTGCGCAGCCACTGCCCACTACTCTTTGACTGGGGAAAGAAATAGGAAAAAAGTGTTGAAAGGCTGAAAATTTCTATCGTTCCTTGCGTTAAGTTCTGTTGCCATTATTGGAGATTATCTAGTTCCTCTTAAATCAGGGAGCAGCTGCCACATCAGATATATATTAGGACAAAACAAAGGATTCTGTCTTCCTAACTAGCCTTTCAACCTCAAATGCTGTTAACAGAACACTTTTGCCTGAGAAAAAGCTGATGATAAAACTTTGTGTTCCTGGACTGAATGATGTCACCTCACCCTGGTTAGAGCTGCACAGGCTTTATGGGGCTTAAGTATTCTGGAAAGTAATTGTGGCATAAATACACTCTCATGTCAGGAAGGTAAACAAAACTTAGCCTCACGTATTGTCTGTGATCCTTTTTACTATTTGTTCTTTGCCATATGTGCACATTAGGTTTTACAGACAAGTAGATGTGATCTCTGCCCCTCAGGGGTTTGCAGAGGAGATTAAATATCACATGGAGATGAGACATTCTTGTTGGTATTCCCAGCAGGGAGGGCCAAGTGTAGGGTAGGCATGAACTATCCTGGCTTGTCTGAAAAAGAGACCTTTGAAATCAAGGCTGAAACACATCAGTGGGAGGGAGAGCACAACTCCTTCTCATTTCTTCTGGGGGCTTCAGATTGCCCAGAACATACCTGATACCAATTCCTGGCATTGATTTCTACATTTTGAAAAATCTGTGCAAACCCACTAGGTTTTCCCTGGTTTCTGACCAGCCTCACTGCTCTATGTTCATGGTTCCTCCCCCTATTATTTTTTTTCCTGCTGATTTGATTAGATCATAAGTTCAGAATTATAGACAGTGAAAAATATAGCTCAAGATGTCTAATTAAAGAACAGCTTGTTTGCTCAGGGATTTGAATTCCCTGCCAGGGGTTCCTGTCCCGGGAGGTTGATTTTTACAGGACCCATGCAAGTCACTGGGTTACAGAGTCATCAAAGGAAATTCTCTTCCCTGACTGTAAAAAGTTCTGTGCTGACACAATTTACAGTTACATAAATTACATTTGTGTGCTAATTTATACAAGTCTTTCAGGATAGACCTCCAGAAATTAGCAGGAAATTTTACTTAATTCTGAAGAGGGGGGGATGAGCTGTTGTTTGTCACCCACTCTGTCTCCTGCTAATGGAAAACCAGTGGTACCAGGTTCTTGCTCAGCTGAAACAGAGCATTTATTCTAGATTGCAAACCAGATCATATCTTTGAGCTATTTGCAGCAGAGCAAACACACAAAACCCAATAACACTGGCTACTTTCTCAGCATGAATAATAAATGTAATCTTCATATGGGACATTATTATTCTGGAAGACTCGATTAGATCTTGTTTACATCTTACCACAACATTAGAATACACAAATTATATACCAATGATCAAGTAGTTGCAGAGAAAAAGATTTTGTAAAAATTATTTTAGATAAGAGATACAATTTTTCTCTACCCAAGTTTTAAACTACTTATTTCAACACTCAGTGCATATCAAAACATCTACTTTCATAAAATACCTTGTGAAGGACTGAATTGAGGGGTTAGTGATAAGAATTCCAGCCTTTCCAAAGCCTTTCCAAAAATTTGGGTAGTGGTTTATAAAAAAGTAATCCAACAGAAAAGTGAACTCCTTTATCCAGACATTCAAAGTCTGAAACAGAAGATCAAAATATTATTTTGAGATGGATAAATCTCAAATTCCTTTTCTACAGGCATATTGAAGATGCAGATTGTCTTCTGTTTGTGAGGGTACGTGAGATTTACTGGAATTTTTGTCCCAGTACTTACAGACATTCTTTGCTGAAATGCTAAAAACACATACACAATTTCACAAAGGCAGCTGGAAAACATTCTGTATTTTTCTGAGCAGCAATAGGCATCCCTTACACTGTTTAAATTACAATTACTGGTGTCCTATTATTTGTTTGCATTTTTATTGGAGCAGCAAGATGAGTGCAGATGTAGCAGCAGTACTAATTCCTTGGGATTCACAGATACCCTAATTAAATTATTTTCATACTTTGTTTTCTGCAAGTGAAGTTTGCAGTTGTAGAAGAGGGTGTTTTTATCCTTCTTTCTCCGATTTGTGAACTTGTGATTGTAGCATAAAACACTAAAAAAAAATGAGTCTTTAGCTTTGAAGTTATAGTGAACATGTTAAACACATAAACAAGCATATTTAGTTACTTTGCATTATTCATGTAACTGCAAAAAGATTCACTCTGGGCAGACAATTACTGTGTATTAATATCTTGCCTTAGGGCAGTTGAAATGGTTTTTAATGAGGTGTTACCAATCCTGAATATCTTTCACTTGCCACTTGACCCAACAATTTATTTTTTGCTGTACGTGGGACATCTTGACATAAAATACTTTATTGCAGGGATTCTGTTAATCATCTGCTATACTTACACAGAATTTCTATTGGCATAAAAGGTATTTATTAAATTAATTCATTTTTTCTTAAGTAAGGATAACTAGGTACCTATAGATTGAAATTAATTGGAATTTTCTGACTGTTCAGATCCAGAGCCTAAGAAGGACTCTGTTAAATTAGTATTCAGGTCATGAAAACAACTAATGAGGCTTCAGACCTATAAAAGTCCACTCAAACAAACAGCTGCCAGTGTTTTAGAGAATATTCTGGTCCTGGCATCTGCTATGACCTGAAGGGCAGAGCAATATGAACTTAACTAAGACAGTATTTCAGATAATTTGAGATCTAGAGACCAGAGCAATAAAGGGAAGAAAAATGGTTCTTCCTCCAGTGTGAGGATACAAATATCCCCTGCTCAGCCAAACAGCAGCAACTTGAGTAGAAACAGGATTCCCAAAGTTATTTTCTTCAAATAATATGGTTCAGGAGCTTGCACTGCACCAGTGGGACTGCTCATAGCTGTATCTGGTGGATAAAATGATATTTCTGAAAAGCTTTGGTGTAAGGAGGCTGTCAGTGACCACAGTGTGAATTTTGTACAGGAACTGCCCACAGCAGCAGCCCTGATGTGGGAAGAGTCCCTGCCAAGGCACACCTTGGCATGACCAGAGTTTGCAGCTCTGATCTGTTCACACCTCCACTGTTTGCTCCAATAAATCCAGTTTGGATCCTGGGGTACAGAGAAACACCAGCACAGAGCTTTTCCCAGGCTGTTCCTGTCCTGAACACAGTTCAGGCATCCTTCTCTCCTGCTCTGCCCTCAGAGGGATTCCCACAGCAGCATGGGTGCCACCAGCAGCTGCAAGTGACAGGAATCAGACACCTCAGTCTTTTACAAGCCACCATATGACTGTGTTTGGCCCAGAACCACTTGTCTAGAAAGGGGGAAAACAGACATAGCACAAATTAATTTATGGAGAAATTACAGCTATCAGGATGAAGAGGTTGACCACTGCTTGGTTTGGTGCTGGAGCATATGGTGCACAAATATAATTCATCTTCCTGACTGGGAGGGGATGCAGGGGAGAGGGGAATCTCTCTGGCATGGATGCCCACACAATGCCAGTTACTCTGCTGGAGCCTCTCTCTCCCTGTATATGTAATCTATGTTGAATTAATTTGTAGTTGGCAGAATTTCAAACACATCAACTTCGTTTTCATGTATGTTGATGGGATTTTCTTTTGGATCGGTTTCTTATGTTAATTAGCCCTCCATTTATGCTACATTGTAATGAGGTTTAGCAACTCTGCATGTGCAAGCCTGGTGGGAAATGGGCTGGATGTGCACAGTTTCAACTTTTGCAGTTACCTGGTTTGGACATGTTATAGATTTTCCTGTTTCCCAAGTCATGGGCAGTCTTAAGTGGGCCAATCAGTTCTTTTCTAAGTTTTCAATGGAGAGGTTTTAGAGTTTTTAGTTTAGAGTTTTATAGGGTTTTTTGATGGAATAGAAATCATGTTTTATTAACTATAGTAAAGGAATGAGGGGAGATTTTGGTTGGGAGACTTAATGGTTCTTCAGATCTTCAGCAGTGAAGTTAAAAAGAATAAATGGGATGGGTTTGCTGTGGCTTCCAGTCAGGCCTGTAGTTGGAAGGGAAATACCAGAGATCTAAAGCAAACTTTAAGAGATATATTTAAGAGATTAATGCAAGAAAATATTAACTGTCTTTCTTTTTAGCAGAACAGAGACACGAGTTTTTCTGATACAAAGGCACTTCCCTATTAATTGCTTTGCTCATCTGATCAACACCTGAAAAACACCTGATACATGTATATATTATGCGTATATAATCATTGATATTTTTATTGGAAGTGCCAGGGTGAGCACAACCTTCGTGGGGCACAGAGGCTCCCTGCATGTCCCTGCAGGAGCTGGTGGCACACTCGGGATATCAGCACGTGGATCTGGGATTTTGTAGGCAGAAAGTCTTGCTCTGCGCTTACCCAAGGGAAGGTGAGCACGGCCACTCCATGCCAAAGCTCAGGGTGATGCTACACCCAAGCTCATGTGGCATAGCCTGGCTTTTAAAATCTCTCTTAAGTCAGTTCAGCACTGTACTAAAGAAGCTCAGCTGGTTTTCAGTCAGCCAGCCAAGCAGGGGCAGGGCAGCCTGTTTCTGCCTGTGGAACACCTCCCACTCACCCACTCCTTAACACAACCACCTCAGCTGAGCTCGGCACTTAAAAGCTTTTTTCTACAGGAGCCTGAGGCAGGAGCTGTAATTGCCAGGTCATAAGTACCTTCTTTAAAGCAAAACCTTATTTATTCCTTCTCCCACACAGCGCAGCTCTTAATGGTGCAGGATTTAAGAGCAATTGTCTATTTTTCCCTTTTTAACTACCTCCATTTTCTCTTATAACAGTAGAACTTGATAAGTACAAGTTTCTCTCAAGCAACATTCCCTTTTGAATGAAAGAATCTTTCTCTCTCCAAATATATTTGCATAGCAAAAAGTAATCCTATTGCCCACTGAAGTACCTTAAAATATTTAGTATTTTTCTGCCATGTTATGGGGGGGAAAAAAAAGTTCATCTAGATGACGTGGCTTAGACTGTTCCCATTTCTCAGAAGAAGTTTGCAATAAATATTCATCTTAACCTGAGGCATTGTCGTTAATATTCAAACTCAGGCTTTTCAGCTTTAGATTTTAAGTAAGTGTTCTGGAAATGTATGAATGGATCCTCATTCTCAGCAAATCCATGTTCCACACGGAGATGTATTTTTACATGTAGAATTATTGATACGAAAATTATGAACTTGTGTGTCCAAACCATTTGGTTCATTCAGCCATTACGGTCATAATTTATTGTGCTGGAACATGCCTAAAACTCTTCCCCTCACTTAAGTGAAAGAATCAGTGTAATACCAAAACCAGAATTTCTGAAAGGCATTTGTAAGATGTCCTCCCATGTGAGCACTGAGCAGTGCCATTACGATAAGAATTATATCAGCATTTCCTGTTATGTAATCACCAGTGTGGAAATTATGCTTTATATTCTGTTGAGTGTTGCAGTGATCATGAAGCAGGGGGAGGACCGAGCCCGAGCTCTCCCTATAAATAACAAAATCAATACCCAATGTTTATCTGTGCTCGGGTTTGTCTGCTTTACCACAGTGAAAATTGGAGGCTGCACAAAGAATGAGCACTGGATAAATAATAAGCACTGGCCTTGAAGGGGCATTTTAGGAGGTCGGGTGGTCAATGCAGTAGAAGCATTTGTTGGCTCTGGGAATCCATCCAGCTTCACACTGTGGTCAAATACAAAGATGACTGAAATCCCAGTATTTCCTGAATTTAACCTTTTAGGAAATCAGAACCTCAATATATAATTGAATATGCCATTCCCTGGGGAAACCAAACAGCCTCCTTGCCTACTCCATTCAGCTCTTCAGCCCTGTGGTTCTCGCAGTGCTTTAAGTAAATCAATGTGAAACAGAGAAAGTTTGCAGTATTTAGTTGAATGAAGTCATTTTTAGAGCAGGAAAGAGAATCCCTAATGCTCATAAAGTGGCAAGACTTTCTTAATGTGCACTCTCTCAGCAGAACTTGCTGCATAGTCACCCACGGTCAAGAGTCTAGAGGAGAAAGATGTGCAAAACCCTTTGCAGCCATGCATTGCATCAGAAACCAGGGGGAAAAGAAAAAATCAGAATAATTAGGCATGCCTATGAGTGTGCCTCACCATAAATAAAACTTGTAAGTATATCATTTTAGTATGCTTAATTGTTTTGCTAAACTAACTCACTAATGGCTATTGTCTTCTCATAAAGAAAATCCCGAGCATGAAGCAAGACTTCAAAGAAGCCCTGGAAATTCTGCTCTTGGTTAAGAGATTTCAAGGGGCCCCAAGGCTGGGTGGTAAGCTCTGCACAACTAAATCCCTTAAAGTGCCTTACTCACTGCTTGTCTGCCATCTAACCCAGCAATCTCTTAACCCCTAACAAAGCCCCAGCTCCTTTGCTGGGTGCACTGTCCTGTTCCCAGCCCTGTCCATACCTGCCTGCCCCAACGGCACGGCCCAAAAGGGGCAGGGTTGTTCCACACCTGCCTTTTGGGAGCAGCCCTGAACAGATGAGGAGGTGCCATGTTTTGAACACAGCAGCCATAGAGTTGTCCCATGTATTTTCCTTTAAATCACCGTAGCTACAGATGTGCCCTTGGTTTTCCCCATAAAGACAACAGTCCCTGGCATGGCACCACAGCAGGGACAGGGATTGGTCTCAGTTAAAGGGGATTTGTGCCAATTTTTTGTAGGACTCTTGATTTTTCTCCTAGAAGAAACCAAATCCAACAAGGGTCCCACTCAGGGAGGGAAGACAAGGACATGTATCTGAGAAAAAGCCAGGGCAGTGCACTCGTTTACCTGTTCATCAGCTGCCAGGGAAGGACAGAATTGTCTGAGGACATGAGGAGCACTTGCAGTGTCTCAAATTCACAGAATTATATTAATGTGTAAGCTGGATGAGACCCCAAAGATCGAGTCTGATTGTTGACCATGTTCCCACCTGCCAAATCCATGTATTTTTGGAACCTTTCCAGCAAATGAGAGCAAACAGTGGCCTCCCACCACCCAGCCCAAGGATCTCCTTGCCTTATTATCCCAAGAATAAATGGAATGCTTGAGCAGCATTCCTAAAAGCACCCCGGAGTGGGCCATGATAGCTGGGTTTCTAAGACAGCTCTAATTTAAGAACCCCCTAAAAACAACCATGGCAAAAAGAGGGGTTTTTTTTAAAATTAAAAAAAAAAAGAAAAAGTTAACTTCATTGCAGAGCTGATTAATTGCAGAATTTGGTCTGCAGACACTACTAAGAAAAAGGAGACAAGATCAATATTTACAGTATGTACTACACAAATAAAATTGTTTGAAACAGGGTATTTTGCAAGCTACTGAAGGCTGATTAAAAACAGTTTGCCTAAATTTACTTTGGCTGCCTTGCAAAGAGATTTTAATTTCATCATCACAAATACTTCATCCAGTGTGCTTCTCCCCCCACCGAATTACAGTGGATGAACACACAGAGGAACAGAATTAAAGTTTGGAAAAATTTAAATTCAGCATGTCTTACATTTCCAGTGTTTCTCTTGGCAACCTAAATATTGTTTTAACTTTGTTTTAACTTGTGGTGTGATTATACATTGGCTCACATAGGGGAACTGCAGAACTCTGCCTACTGAGCATCATTAAGCACTTTGGTGCTCGGTGGGAGTTTGTTCATTAGGAAGAGTGTGTTATGAATTTTACTCTGTGAGCATCTTTGTCTGTGAGAGGGAGGGAGAACGAGGTAATGAGAAGAAAATACAAGATCAATCATTTAAGCATACAAAACAACTAAATATAAATACTTCTGGTTAAAGGAATTAAAGTATTGCCCAGAAGAAAATAAGCATCAGCACGAGGGCTATGAAAAAAGTCTCCTGAAACCTGTTGCTACTTCTGTTTGGAAGTTTGCTTTATTTCCTCAGATTTAATCTGCGTGGCAGAGATCCACAGTCTGCCACATTTTGCCTTTTGGTTTACCATTTCCTTTTATGCATTATGGAAATTTCTTTAAAATCTTGGGACATATAAAGGTATAATTGTATAATATAATTTATTGCAATACTTACTCATACTTATAAATAAATTCTACTTGCAAGAAAGAGCAGTTTTCATTGGTAAATACTTAAATGACATGATTTTTACCCATTTTATAAACTTCAGAATTTTCACAGCTGAGAATAACCTATAGGAGATTATTACTTAAATCTTTTTACACATTGATTCCTTGGTATAAAAGACTAGGTGGTCAGAGAGTGGAATGTTGAAATTGGTGAAAAAGGATGTATTTTGTAGGATATGCAAAATGCATTTAATTTTTTCATTCCAGCATTTTTAAAATGGCCTAATTTTATATTCACAAGGGCTCCAATCTAAGATTTTGTAATTCTGTTGGTGTCTCTGGTGTATAAGTTTATTTACATCAACATGGATGTGGAGAAAAATCAAACCCACCATTTTGCAAATGTTTTTACAACGCCAGTGCAGTGTTACACCCACCTGGCATGAGTGACATCCATAAGATTTCCCAATATACTTATTTTAGCTTAAAATGTTATTTAAATCTAAGATGGCATTTTTACCTGTGACCATTAAAAACAAAGAAACAAGTACTGAAGGAGGAGAGAAATGTGAACAATGGATAATATCTGTTCCTTTAAATTATGTCTCCAAATATTTTTCCTCTATGAAAGTAGCAAGAGCTTAAGCAACTCCTGCTGTCTTGTTGTTCGACATCCACTACTGCCCATCTGCCTATTGATTGGTAGGAAACTCCAAATGGGAATTTCATCTCATTAATCATGTCACATCACAGGGATTAGGACAAAAAAAAATCCTTTATGCTTCACAGCAGCCATCTAATGCCCAGTAAGACAAGTGAAGGAATATGATATGGATAGAATATCTTCCCACTAATTAAAGGTCATCTGCTAAAAACTGTGAGTCAGCCTGGCTCAAACGTGCTCTGATCTAAGCCTGCACATCCTTCCCAAAATGAAAGCAGCAGTAAATATGTATTTCTAACTCAAATGTTAGCAGAGCTAGAGAATAAACCCCATCCATTACAGAGCACTGCAGTGACAACACTGGCAGCAGCGGTTCTCCCTGAGCAGCTCCCTGCACAGCCCAGTGCCATCGATTGTCCCCTGTTCCCCCTCACACCACCATCAATATCCATCCACGGGGCACTTCCCCCACCACGCTCTGTAATCCTCTTACAACACCACCAAAATCCTTCCTGTTCTGCTCATAACCCCCATAATCTACACGATAAGGTACTCCGATTTTCCTAAGCCTGTTTGGTACGGAAACGAGCAGGAAAAAGCAATTAAAATTGCTGAGATGCGCCTGAGCAGGTGAGGTGAGGTTCCCTTACAGTGAGGGCACCATGGCAGATGAGAGGGACACACACAGCCTTGGAAGGAAGCCAACTTATTAATGGAATTTGACCATGCAAAACTTGTTGAAATCCCTCTGGAACATCAAACACCACACTGTAATATCTTTACTGAGGTCCTTGCCATTCCCAGGCAATCTTTAATTCCCGTTTAGGAGTATGATTTTTTATTTCGGGAGGAGTTTCCAAAGCAGGGTTTGCGGGATGGGCTTTGGTTTGCGTTTGGCTTTGTCTCCACAGGGAAAGCGCTCAGCTGTTAAACACAGGGCGGCGTGAAAACCCGGACCGGATTCCAGCCAGGGTCTGGAGTGGAGTCAGAAAAATGGGAAAACCCGGACCAGCTGATGACAAGAGACTGGAATGGAGTCAGCAAAAGGGAAAACCAGGACAGGATAACCACAGGATTCTGGAATGAAGTCGGCAAATGGGAAAATCCGGACCGGATTTCAGTCAGAGTCTGGAATGGAACCAGCAAACAGAAAAACACGGACCGGATTTTCCACAGAGTCCGGAATGGAATTGGCAAAAGGGAAAACCTGGACTAGATTTCAGCTGGAGTTTGGAATGGAGTCAGCAAAAGGGAAACCAGGACTGGATTCCAGCCACAGTCCAGAATGGAGTTGGTAAAATGGAAAACCCGGACCGGATTCCAGCCGGAGTCTGGAATGGACTCAGTAGAAGGGAAAACCCGGTCCGGATTTCCCCCAGCATCTGGAATGGAGTCAGCAAAAGGGAAACCAGGACTGGATTCCAGCCACAGTCCAGAATGGAGTTGACAAAATGGAAAACCTGGGCCGGATTCAAACCAAAATCTGGAATGCAGTTGGCAGAAGGGAAAACCTGGACCGGATTTCTCTCAGAGTCCAGAATGGAGTCAGAAAAAAGCAAAACCTGAACCAGATTCTGGCCAGAGTCCGGAATGGACTCGGCAAAAGGGAAAACCTGGACCGGATTCCAGCCAGAGTCCAGAATGGCGTTGGCAAAAGGGAAAATCTGTTGCATTTGCAGCAGCTCAGGTGCCCTGTCCATTCAGAAACCCCTTTATTAGGAACAGGGTCACTGATCCCAAAGGAGATCTAGACTTTTCTCCTAAAGCTGCATCCACTCTCCCTGGAGCATCTAAGAGCAGGATTACACCTGGGATTGTTCATAAATGTCAGCTTTTCAAGGATTTTCTGAGCTTGAATAAGGATGTGCAGAAAAAAAGAATATTAATAAAATATCCTATTATTCATTTTTTAAGCTGTTTAGGGTGACAGGTGTAGAGCTTCGCGTTACATGTCCCAGAACTGGCTCAGAACATGCTGTGATGTCAGTTCAGCACTCAGAGAATTACTCGGGCTGTTTGCTGGAGCTGCTGAGCACCTTCAGGTGCTCAGAAAGGACTGGGTAATGTGGCTGGAGAACTGGAATGTGACCCCAAATCAGGGACCATCCTGTGACTCTCCCCTGCTGGTGTCTGCATCCCTCCTACTCTTCACAACTGAGCCCAACAGACTCCTGACACAGAAGGTCTTTGCAAAGTTCTGTGTAATGCAGCTATATATCCTTGCAGGCTTTGAATTTTGATCTTATAAAGCTGTCAATATTATTCACTTCTTGTGTAGTGACAGGCAATCACCTCAAACCTGACAAATATTGAGTAATCTACTCAACCTTTTGCCATTCAGAGGGAAGCTGACAAATCTTTCTTCTTGGCTATCTTGTTTGTAACAACTTTTTTGACCAAAGAACAGCATTTTTTTTCTTCAGACAGCAGAAATCTCCATCCCAAACTTCCTGACATTCAGCAAGCAAGTCATCTGTGTGCAGGAGCCCACACAGTGTAAAAGCAGCATAATTCCCATTTCTTCCCTCAAACAATTATTTTAAATTCATCTTACAGTGAGAGAACAGGCTCAAAATAGTTCCACCATTCAGCAAAGCAGATTTCAGTGAATTGTGAGGCATTTCTGTTACCTGATGCCAAACCCAACTGCCTTGATGTTAAGATAAAAACATCCTGAATCTGTCCAGCGGGATAAGGAAAACACATTTCATGCGTTGCTTACACTCTCCTTCATTCCTTGCCCAGAAGACACTTTTAAAAGCTCTTAAACTGTTCACATTTCTGACTTGAGCATTGCAACGTTTGTAACCTTTCTATCCAGTTTCTGCATGCAGGGATGCTCTGGTGGCCCACGGCAGAGGCTGGACCCTGGCAGTCCCCTCTTATTTAAATTATGGGAGAATCCAAAGAAGAGATATGTTAATGAGGAGGGAACGATCCCTCCAGACATGTTGTTCATAGCACATATTGATTTCTAGCATGTCATGGCAAGCAAAGGTTTAACAACCATAATTTTATGAAAATGACAATTGAACAGCACATCTGGTGAGAATTCATTTATGCTTTTTACATTTTTAACAACCTGGCTATTTTTACTCTCCTCATCCTCTCAAAGGGAGTACAATGTAATGAAGCATGGAGCTGGAACTAGGCCACACCTCAGCTGGAAAATGTCAAATTCTATTATGCCATCCTCAAAAGCATAAATCATAGCTGCACATTTTTAAAGGTATAAATGAGGGAGGGAACACCATAAAACATTTATTTGAACTCATGCAATGTATTTATAGTACAGAATGGTAGAGTATGGGATTTTATTTATGTAATGTAGAAATCTACCAAACATTTTAAAGTTGAAATCTACGATGCACAATAGCTTCTCTCTGCTGAGAAATCCCTTTGCACACTGAACTTTCTTGCACTTAATTTTTTCTGGTTGTCAGCTCACAAACTAACCTGCTTAGTGTTAGTTCCTTTGTCACTTAAAATCCTTATTTTATATAGGACAGTAATTTTAATTGTCTTAAGTTTAAAGAAATACTTGACTAATATAATATCCAGGGGTCTACATTTCTTTTTTTTTTTTTAATATTAATTGTACCTTTCATGCATTGTTTTTCATTGCTTAAATTATGTATGGGGAGGAAGCTCTGTATCTCTGGCAGCAGCAGTACCATAGTTCATAACTATTCCAATAAATAAACAGCATTTACTAAGCATTTAGGAGGAGGAAGGAAGGTTGTTAAACTGTCTTGCTTTCTCTCACTCTTCCTCTTTTCTTCAATATTCCTTGTATTCTAAGAGGTTTAACTGTGGGTGTCTGACCCTGTTTACAATAGTTTTGTCTTTCTGGATGGGTTCTACTCCTCTCAATTCTGTAACACAGTTTTTAAAGGCTTTCCAGGATATTATACAAATGATTAGATGACATTTATGGGGACAGCTGAAATGCTACATAATAATGTGATTACATATATTCATGAGATATTTTTGCCTGCCATTCAACCTGGAGTAGGGAGGGTCTCAGAAGAGTATTTAAAAAACTCGTACAACATAAGAATACTAGTAGGCTGATAGAGATTACAGATTATGGTATATTCAATGTATTAAAATAGCCTACATGCATTATTACATAATTAAAATAGACTCAAACTCAACTTACTGCTATCAATAAAACTAAAACTATTGTACCAATCACATTACTAGTTATCTAGTAAACATGTTTTTAGTTTGATCTATGACTTCTATACCCCTACAGTTTTTGACACCCTGGTTAAAGCTTCTCAGACACAAATTGCCAGTTGAAAACCATTTTGAGAGCCATTTGCAGAACGGAACTCTTTGTTCTGAGGCACATTTTGCTCTGTGCAGATTCTCCCACCCTAAACACAGTGATGTCATCACAGCATCCTCAGGTGCATGAACAACAGCCTCTGGGGTGGTACTTTGTTACAGTCAAGAGAGCCAGAAACAACACACTGAATAGCACACCAGAAACCCCTCTTGTTCATTGCTGCATGTTCTCCTCTTTTACACCCCTCATCTTCCATGCACTGCACCTGAGTGCCCTCTGTGCCCTTCTGGGATTTGTCAGCACTCAGCACCCCATGTCGCATTGCCTTCAACACTGTTCACCTGTCCTGCACAGGTATAGCCCATCAGGAATGAGGCTTGGCCACAGCCCCATTCCCAGTCACCCCATCTGTGTGCCTGCATTATTTCTTCTTGTGTCCTTTAGCCAGAGGGATCTTGTGCAGCTGAACTTTGAGGGTTTATTTCTGACTGAGCCTGGGATCAGTGGATGAGGCTCTTTCCCAATGAATATTTCTGTTCTCCACGTGTGTCTGTGATACAACAGAAACGTAAACGTGGAACAGCCTGGTGCAGCCTGTGCTGCTCTGCTGTGCCTGTGGGCATTATTCCCCTGTTCCTGGCTCCCTACAGCCAATTTTCTGTGGTTCAGGAGACATAAACTGTCAGAGGAGCAGAGATGACCATCAACTGCTTTGACCAACACTGCTGCCATGGTGAATCAGACTTTGAATCTCTGAATCAGACATTTGAATGCAGATTAGAAAGTGGAGGACAGGTTGAGGATACTCCTGAGCCCATTCTGCTGAGGACTTGCATTCCAGAGTCTCACATCTGCTGGTGCTCCCCGGCTGCTGAACACACAGGTCCCTGTGTCACATTGCTGGAGGCCATCCAAGCAGTGACAGGGGTTTCTCTTGCCGCATTGATTCATTCATCTGGAATTCCTAATCCTGGATCTGAAGGTCTGAAGGCAGTGCCGGCTGTTTGCTCAGAACTGTCTCAGGTCACCCTTGGATGGGATGGGGCAGGAGGGAAAAGTGAATTTTCTCTACTCAGTGATACACACATCAACCTGTATAAATACATAAACTACCTGATCTTTTCATTTTCTTCACTGAGTAGACCATGTAGCTTTTTAGTACTTTTAGGAGAAAGCTCTTGATCCTGACAATGCTGATGCCATTTAACTTCATTTTGTATCATTTGTTACCAGCTTATATCTCCACGCTGCTCTTGAGCAGTAGATATTTCAGTGTTGAACATTTGAAATCTTATCTACCATTCTGTTCTGACTGATTTAATCTCCTTGGCTTTAAATTGTCTGTCTGAAATCACTGCAGAATGGATCAAGAGGGGAACACTCAGCTCATTTAGAAGGAGGTTAAGAAGCTATTCTTGAGTTATTCTTTAGAGTTCTTAACCTATTCTTAAAATTTTAAGGGGCTTTTCTTAGACTGAAGTGTTGCAAGGAGTAAGTTGAAGCCTTAAAGGTGATAGGATAGTTTAAGAATGGTTTGTCTTGTACAGCCTCAGCAGGGATTTCTTTCCCTTCCTGACCACTTCAGTCTGGGCAACACAGCCCTGTGTCACAGCCACTCTGGAAAGCAGGTGATGAATCAGAACATCTTTTAAAAAGTGATGAGGAATTTGAAGGGAAAAAAGTAAAAATGGAAGGCAGGGCATGAGCAAGCTGGAAGGGGAGGCTGTTCCCTGGCAGCAGGGGCTGAGCAAAGGGCAGACAACACCCAGTGCAGCCAGTAAAGGGTTAATGTTCAGTGGCTCTGCTCAGCCCTGGATAGACACATTCTCACTAATTTCCAGCCTTCCTCTCTAACACTTAGCTTAGAACTCAGCAGAAAGCAGGTTTTTCAGTGTTTGAGTAGACATTTGGCAACTTGTGAAGTGTCAGATGAGCACTGGTGAATTTGAGAACTGGGGTGAACGTTTGTGTCAGGGAAGGAAAAAATCTTCACAGCAGAAAGCCCCCTCTAACCTGAGAGTGGAGGTACCTGAAATAAAGCAATTCTAGTCTGTTCCAATTACATTAAAAGCCAAATCCTGCACTGCTGACGCTTTACAGATTTTACAACTATTGAAATCTGGTTTAAGGGACTGGCTGCATACTAGAGACTTAGTCAGTATAAAGGGAAGGCAGTGAAGGTTTAAACTGGGGCCTAAATATAATTTACCATGAGAGATTATGGCTGAAAAGTGCCAGCAAGGCAGAGAGAGCAGCCTGTAGGATTCAGGACAGCAGGATTCCTCCTGGGGTGTCCTGTCCAACATCAAGGCTGTGGAAGTCAAGACAGCAAGGTTCTCCTGCCTTGGTTCCTGGGGTGCAGTCCCAAACAAAAGCCCAGGTCCAAGTGTTCAGCCTTCCTGATTTTTTCTAACCCCCCTGGGACATGATCCCTTCTCTATGGATTCTCATCTACGTGATAAAACACTTCATAAATCTAAAACATTATTCACTGGACTATTGTTAGGGAATTTTAGATTTATCATCACTCCTACTAATTCCATTTAATCTATTAATTTACCTTCTATTAATTTATCACAGCTCTCTGGGCTGGCTGTTTTTTTTTTCCCTGCTCATCTGCGAGGTGTTGGATGCTGACAGTGACGGAAACCTCACAGGAAGCATTGACAAGGTCTGAAAAATAATTCTGGAGCCCTTGTGTTGCTAAGGAAGTTTCATCAGTAGAACCAACGATTTGAGATTGTTTTCTCAGCAGTGCATGAGATAAATGAGAACTATTTCCAGATTCAGTAATTTTGAAATCTGAAGGAACGATCTTATCAGTTTGCTGGCCACCCTGAACAGAATGCATCAAAAAAGATTAATAGGGAGCAGGGATACCTGTTTTCTTTCAAAGCAAAAAAGCCCTGCAAAAATATTTTATGGAGCTGTTTTTACCTACTTCATTTTGCGTTAAATATAAAATCTATATATTTTCTATAACTAGCCTTTCATTCTCCAGTGCTGGGATAAGCAAATTGGTAAATGAAAACAAAAACAGGTGATATTCATTACATTAGAAAATAAGGCTTTCTATGAGATCTGAGATGCTGGGATATTTAATGTGGTATCTTCCAAAATTTTCCCAGTGGGTAAAGGAATCTCGCAGAAAAACTTTGTTTACACAGCTTAACCTAAGATACATCTGTACTGAGAGAAGAAGGAAATTTTCTTTCACATCAGCTACAAAATTTGACTGGTTTGAAATCCACCCTCCTCAGGTGTATGACAAAAATGTTCAGCCTAACAAAGATAAATAATGTGACTGCAAAAGCCGATGTCCAAATACAAACAAAGAGCAACTTTTGTTTGTTGAGTCTCTTCCCTACGTACAGCAAGCCCTGGCTATTTTAATAAATACGAAATATTTCCCTTCCATAGGAGCAGGACTGGGCCCAAGAGTGGCAGGTGATCTATTCCTGTGGCTCCAGCATTCTGGAGCCATCTGAGGGGAACCCATGACACAAATCTGTGTAGCTCAATTTAATGTGCCTGGTTACACGAGCACAAACATTCCTAAGCAGTGCATTTGCAGCACATAGATATTTGTGTCACTGTATCCCATTCAGGATACATTTGGAAGGTAATTGGAGGGGATGAAACCTTTTAAAGGGATCATTAGAATGTGTAGAATACTTTTGAAGCAAACAAAAAAAAAATCTGCTTTTTTCTAAAGTTAGTTTAACTGAGCTACTTCCAAACAAAAGCATATTCTGGCAGTGATAGCTGTTGAGTGATGAAAACTGCATTTCAGTAAGGAATAGATTATTTTTATTAGAATTATAATCCTTAATTTTTACTTCAAATCTTGTGTGTACAATACTGTGAGTCATAATCCTATTTTAACAGCAATTAATCTGGTGTTAATTTACCACTGAACAATTTCCAAAGTGCATTTGACTGAGTCACAAATAAAACCTCTCCAGGTTCAAAGTGTTTTGGTTTGACCATGTGCATCTGATTAGGGAGAGTTCTGGTGATTTCTTTTGCCAATAAAAATAGATAACTTCTATTTTTGGGCTCTAGGTTTCTAATTCTCAGACGGTGCCATGAATCTGAATATATTTCCAAAGTCTGAGCTTCAGGCCCTCCCGACCCTGCCCAGCTGGTGTCAGTCAGCAGAACCTCCCTGCTCAGCTGGCCTTGTGCAAGAGCTCTCTTATGCTTTTAGGCAATTCCCTTTCCTGATGTTTTGATTTTCCTCTGCCTTTTCTCACCTCTCTGGAGCAGTTTCAGACTATCAATCCATGAAGGCCTGAGATATTTTGGGGGACAGCTCATTTGTAACTGACTTTTTTTTTTTTTTGTTCTTCTCCTGGAGCAACATGATGTAGGTTGGAAGTGTTGGTTTGCTTTTATACAGAGGAGTTAATCTGATCAAAGTGCTCCAAATGTGCCCTGTGCAAACAAATTCCTATAAATCTCAAAGCTGGATTTAATGTGTTCTCCTTCAGCTTTTTTTCTGTAGTGAAGGTGTATTTTTCTCACGTGCATTTCTCTCATGAGCTACCTAATTCTGTTCTTAAACGTGTGCATTTTATTCCACATAAATGAACTTGGCATAAAAGTTCTCACCTATAAACTGATCCACAGCAGCCTAAATAGAAAGATTCTGATAATTAAGATGACAGTGGATGGCTGTTTCCTCCCTTTGATTGCAAAAGAAATGTCCAGCTCTTGGCCAGCACGTCCTGGTGGCTCCTTCCCACGCAGGAGCTGTGTGAGTGTGAGCGTGCACGTGTGTGAGCGTGCACGTGTGTGTGTGTTTTGGAATCAGTCACATTCCTCAGGCTCTCAGAGCACATCCTGTTATGAGGAAACAGCAATTCAATTGTGTCTTGGTGCAACAATACACAATTTTGGATAAGTTTCAATGATAGTCACCAATGATTATCAGGCAATGCTTCCCTGAAGGCACCACAGCTCGGCAGAGGGATTTGGAGGTTTTGATAAAAATTGAGAACTCTGCCCATTTTGTTGCACTCTCACAAGAATTTTCCTTTTCCTCTGCAATCACAGGATCCCAGAATGGTTTGGGTTGGAAGGAACTGAAAGCTCCTCTCATCCCAACCCTGCCATGGGCAGGGACACCTTCCACTGTCCCAGGCTGCTCCAAGCTCTGTCCAGCCTGGCCTTGGGCACTGCCAGGGATCCAGGGGCAGCCACAGCTTCCCTGGGCACCTGTGCCAGCGCCTCACCAATAATAAGCTTAACTTTAGGTGAGGTTTAACTGCTCTGCCCTAAGGCTGTGGCACCCCTTTCTTTTCTGAGTGTGCAGCTTTTGTTGATAGGGTGCATCTTGGGGCACAGAATCATTTCTAGCCATTCTCTTTGATTTCTCTTCCCAATCCTCTATCCAATCTTTTCATTAGCTTTTTTTGGGGGGGTTGGGTGGGGGTGGTGTGCCACCAGGTTCCCTTTTTTTTTGTCAGGTATTGTTATATAAAGAAAAATTAATGTAAGGTAAAAAGTAGGTGCCTTTAAAAAGATACCAATAAATCATTCAAAGTCTGTCAGTTTTCTGCACAGGCTGCTAGGAGAATAGATTTAATGGATCTACATACAACAGAGATTTTCTATATTGCTGAAGTTTTCTTATCTGGCAGAGCTTTGCATCATTTGGAAGCAGCCCCAGCCGTGGGAAGACTCCACTGATTTCTCTCAAGGAGTGCTTTGGCTGTGGGGGAGTCCATGTATAACTTCTCTATAAGTGTTTCTGGATGTATATTTTGAGACACAAAGCCTAAGAATACAG
This sequence comes from Motacilla alba alba, assembly GCF_015832195.1. Classification (NCBI taxonomy): domain Eukaryota; kingdom Metazoa; phylum Chordata; class Aves; order Passeriformes; family Motacillidae; genus Motacilla; species Motacilla alba. Next base: position 3,806,436 of record NC_052045.1, read on the forward strand.
CACAGAATGTGACAGTGCAGAATATAGAAAGAAGCTGTTGATTACCACTGGTATTTTTAGAGCCCTCGTTTCAGGAGGATGCCAAAAGCAAACTGCAGCAGTCAGATCCAACTGCATTATTCCTCATGGCAGTATAAAATAGTGAGACAATTTCAGAAACTAGATTAAGAATCATGGTTTTTCTTGCTGCATAAAATTGCTGAAATTGTATAGAAATCTGTATTGCGGATCACAAGTTAATGTAAAAACTCCCAGCTATTTTTTTTTTTCACTTTGTCTGTTTAAGCTACTGGGCAAGTCGTTACATGAATAAATTTATTTTCTTCCTCTGAAACTGTATATTATTAAATGCTGTGTTGTTGGCATAAAATATAAGTTGATCAGACAGACAAAGATTATTATTCTGACAACTGTATACACAAGGGTATCATTGTACATTGAATTTCAGCGTGTAATATGGTATAAATCTTCATGAGAGACTCAACTTTTATTGGCTGCACAGAAGGTGCTTTTCCTTATTAAATATGGGAGATGGTCCCAGGGGGATTTTTTAAAAAATATCTTTATCCATTTTTTTCCTAGCCAGTCTCTGTGCCCTGGGAGGCTCCTGGATTCAGCGGGGTGAGGAATTCTCCCTGGAATGCCTGGATGGAGACACAGCCGTGCTTGGAATGTTTTACCTCAGCAGGACCCACACAAACCTCACCTTTCTCTTCCATAAACTCTGTCTGGAGCCTCTAGGACACAAAAATGCACCTTGATTCAGTGAAATGTTACCAGTGAAACCCTAGAATCACCCTGGATCTGCACTCCTGTCATGCCTGGCTGTCACTGACTGTTGCCATCCTCTCTTTCCACCTGCTGAGGATTTTGGGGACACCCACAGACTCTCTTCACTTCTGCACAAAATGAAGGGCAAAGAGAGACCCTCTTGTGGAATTTAAACTGCATCCATCATTTTCCTGGCCAGTGCAGAGATATCAGCTTTTATTGGCCATGAGGAATTAGGAGATTTCATCAACTGTCCATCCAGAGGGCTCCCCCACCCTCCTAAATCAGCAAGCCTGAAGAGACTGTGGAATTTTATGGTTTCTCTGTTCCTCCAGGTTGATTAGTGAGTCAATGGCACAGCTCAGCTGGGAGGGCTCTGGGCACAGGGGTGTGACTGCATTTGGAGCTGATGAAATGCCACTTCTCCACAGATTCATATATTGCACTCAACAAGTCCCTTCAATCTCCATTTGACATCCCTTTCCCCATCTGTAGATCAGAATCAGGTGGATCTTTCCTGTGAGGCTCTCTGCATCCCCACACCCACCCTATTTAGGGATTCATACTTGGCCCAATCCCACAGAACGGGTGAGGTTTGGGGGATGAAGGCAGGGCTCAGATCTGGGCTGTGCACCCTTTCTTTAAAACAGACAAAATCAGGGCTCAAACTTCCAAAACTTCTCTTCTTTGCTACGAAAAGTCGTTCATTGTGATGTTTCAGACCCTATTAGAGCTCATATGAAAACGTGGCATTACTAATTTTTTTACAGTTTACATATACAAAATTATTTCATCCTGGTATTTTCTGTTATGACTTTATAGTTTGATGCACTCAGACTACACCAGCACGTTTTACACCAGTACCAACTATAAAGTTTATATGCATCACCTTTATAGCATCAGCAAGGACTATGAAATGTTGTCTTTCTGCTACTGATTTGTGCATTATTATGTTGAGAGAAAGCAACAGCTGTAAGGACAAAATAACACTTATTTCACCACCCACAGGAACATGAAATTGCATATATTGTTTTTAAAATTAGCTATCACACGTAAAGTTCAATTGTATATAGCTAAATAATAAAAGTAAGTGCATTTTTAGGTGCTCTTCAAATGAGGTCACAGTGCTGATGAAGTTCTCAGTATTTCTCTGATTTTATGAGATTCCAGGGGCCGTGATGAGATGTGTGGCACACAGGTACAAGTGGCCAATTTAAAAATGCCCTAAATATAACTTGATGGGCTAATCACATTTACAGGCCACAAAATGTGCATGAATGCATATTGATGTGAGAAAAACACATCCAGCGAGGAAATAGTAAACTATTAAAGTGAATATGTATTATTCACTGCTAATTTTAATTAAGACTCAGTCTTAATTCTCATGTACACAATAGAAAAGATGTATTTTGGTACATGGTTTCCACAGCCTCATTTTGCACTCTTTTCCTCCGTTAGAAGTGGGTAAATGGGTTTTTTTTTAAGCAGAGTTGTTCAGGAGTGGCCTCTGGGTCTCCATCCTGTGCCTGGATGTTTGCAAACCCCACAGGAGGGTTCAGGGCACGCATTTCCTGCAAACTCTGCTCCCCACGGGAAGGACAGCACAAGCCATGAGGAACAAGGGGGAACAATTCTTTCTCAAACACTGATCCAACTGGAACACTTCAAAATTCTGATCCAGGAGGAGAAATGAGCACTGGGGCTGCTCTCCTCCAGGGCATCTGGAACTCAGAGCAAAGCTCCTGAGTTATTAGCTGGGTAGTTTAGCATTTATCTTCTGAAGTCACTGCCAAAGGCATACAGGCAGAATAAAAAATAACACCACATTGATAAATATGCATAATTTCCCCCTGCCTTCCACAAGAATTGTACAAAGTGGAAAGGCATAATTGCACTCTTAGTAAATATAATAGATCAGAATTTATTTCAGGGTGGGTTTATCTTTTTTTTTTCCCCAGACTGAATCTTTTTAACATCAGATTTCAACCTGCTGTGAGTGACTTTTGGGTCTGATTTCCAACTCTTTCAGATGGAGAATGTCACATGGAAACAAAATGAATGCTTCCGTGGCTGTGGTTTTTTGGTCATGAGAATTTATCTGACTGGGGGTGGGGGGAAGCAGAAGAGCAACTGAGCTGTGCTTGCTGAAGGAATGGGTTTGCCTCCTTGAGAACTTGGATCTCCACTGGCCACCTGGTGGGATGGGGAGTCCCCAGAGGTCTCCTGTCCCTCCCATCCCTCTCCTGTCCCCTGTCCCACCACAATGGCTGTGGCTTTTGGTTCATTCTCATGGCAGATCTCCAGCCCGAGTGTGGGACTGAGCAAGGAAAGGAGGGCAGAGTCACTGAGTGCAGCAATCCCACCTCCCAGCTGCATTTCAGATGGCAAAGGAAAAAGGAATTCACAGTAAAATGTTACTTCCTGTTTATAATTTCGTGATCCCATCTTTCTCTCAGGGGCAGAAGATCTGAGATGCAAACTGGATCTGCATTATTGTTTTTGTCTCTGAGGGAGCATCTTTATGGCACACTCAGCTCTGACAGAGGCATGGTGAGAGCTGGCAGGTCTTTTCTGCCTGCCTCCCTCCATACACCTCATCGTGGTGATTTGCCTTCATTTTACCCCTTTGATTATAAAGGACATTAAAACCAGAACTGAGAATGCCTTAAAATCTTTTCAGCTCACAGTGTGATAAACTGCAGTCAAACAAGAGAAATTACTAACCATTTTTGCTAATTAGGAGATGGTCTGCCAAATATCTTAACTATTGTTTTATTTTATTTTCCAAAATCAAGTAAGAAATGGCCATAAGAACTAGTGGCTACTGTTCAGGAAGACTTAATGGACTGACCTGTGGTGATTGCACTGAAATAAAACATAGAAACAGAGACAGCAGAAGGTAAGAATGGCCAGACTATGTTGAACAAAAAGGTGTCAAGCCCAGACCCTCCACAAGAATATTCCAAGGCACATTCAAGTGCCATTAAAGCCATGTAACTCTGTGCCTACCACTCCATAAGGACACCTATGAGGATGTCACAAGCCAAAGGTTGTATCTGTGTGTTTAATCACCCTAGACAGCTTAATCTTGATTAATTTAGCTGTTCCTTATGCAGGTTATGCTGTACAGCCACAAAAGCTTAGAATTAAAAGTACATTTTTTAAAATGTTAAATGATACTTGATTTGCAGCCTTTAATTTGTCCCTGTAGATTAACATAATGTTTCATTACACCACTGCAGAGTTACAAATATTTTATGACAATTTCAATTGTCTATTTGTTTATTATCAGGCAATAAACCCTCCAAAAACCTTATTCCCATGTTTTTGCCTTCATTTCCATTTCACACATGGTCCCAGAAGTCTTTGAGTGGGAGGTGGGAACAAATGACTTCCTGAGACCCCATCACCCTGAATTATTCCATCAGTCTATACAATCTAGAGTCAACAATTTCCCTGAGTGCCAAGCAGAATTACAAACACCTAAACCTGTTTTTAACAGGCATGAAGAAGCAGAACCCACCACGGATCTTCTGCACAGAAAACACTTGTGAATTTTCATCTGAGCATCCCTCTCCCTGGAAGCAGCTCTCTAGCACAGCAAGCAGGACACTGAGCATTCTGTGCTCCATTTAATCCCACAGCCAGTTGGCCAGCAGCTGCAGGCTGGTGGCCAGGCAGTGTTTGTGGTTTGGTGGCACTGGGAAAACCTGGAATGAGTTTCTGGTGTCCTTTCCCCAGTGCTCCTCCCCACAAAAGGACATCAGGCTGGTTGTTTTTCTTTCCTACCTGCTGGAAGGTGCTGACGTGATTTGGGGAATGAGAAGGGGGTACAGGATAGTTACAGGTTTTATGTCAGAGGCTGAACATCTGCAGACAAAATAAAAAATTTTATTTGCCTCCCTCTGGCCTTGTATAGTTCCAACAGACAACCGGGCCAGGGTTTTAATATTGCCAAATGTATGGCCAAAAAGGCCCTAAATCACAGGGCACGTGGGAAGGAGCCCAGACAGATCCCAGCACACCTGACTGAGCAAACAGCACCAGCACGGGGCTGGGGGGCAGAGCTGGGAGCAGAGGCCTGAAGAAGGGGAGGAAGAGAGAAGAATGTTCTGGGAGGCGTGTCAGGGATGGGGAAGGAGGGGGCTGTGAGGATGCTCCAGGGACCAGCAGCAGCTGGCCAGGAACACCCTGATACTCCTGGAGCCACCCTGGGGACAAAAGCAGGGGATGCTGGCTCTGTTCAGCCCGAGAATGAAGGCTGAGCTGGGGCACAGAGGGTGCAGAGCACACTTGGGCTTTCTGCCCTGCCACAGGGAGCTCTCCCAGAGCAGGGCCAGGAGCTCTGGGGACCTGCACTGTTCTGGAGACAGCTGCATGGAAAATGTCAGGGCAGGCCCTGCAGGTCAAATGTCTGGGTTTGGGGAGGAAAACCCTGACCCCTTCTCTGCCCTCAGAATGAAGAAAAGCAGACTTAAAAGCAAAATATCTTCAATAAGGTGCTTCTAAATATCCTGCAGCAGCTTATCACTGGATTAAAATCTATAAGAAATAAGGACCAAATGGTGCAAACTTCAGGCTCACTGCCCTGTTCAGGAGGGAAAACAGTACTCTACAAAAAACTCCTCAAACTTCCAAAATTAGCATCACCAAAGAGAAAGTACCAGCGTATTTGTATATTCAGGAAAATGACTCCTGCAGGAAGTCTTCCCAAAATTACTTCTGGCTCTGTGTAATTCAGGGAGATAGATGCATATGCCCATGAATTGTTTAACTGGAGAAATGTCTTTTATTCCTGTATAGCAGATGCACAAAGGGAATGGGAATGTTTTATAACTTAGGCTTTTAAATAATAAATAAATGCTGACATTCTCAGCTGAGACATCTTGATTTTTGTGTACTGTGTAATACTGAAGTGTACAAATATTTTTTTAGAAAGAATTATTTTTCCCTTTCTAAAAAGAATATGAAACCTCGAGAATATGATAAAACATCACAGTTGGTTTCTAAATGCTTTGCATCTTAATATGGTTGAAGTTAAGGCAGTAAGTAATTTCTGAGTTTTTCCCTTGAGCCACGTAGTTCTTTTCATATGTAATTATTCTCTGAGTGCATTAGATAATGCTATGGTTCCCACAGCTGTATACACATCTATAAATCATTAATGAGGCAGTTAACTGAAACAAAACTATAAAAGATTTGCATTACCCGGCAGAACCCAGCCTTAATTGACTTCCAGTTATTTACAATTAATTTTTCCATTTGGAATAATGATTGCAAGCAACTTAGGGTTTTTTTTTTACTGAGGAATTAGATGCTGACTATTCATCAAAAGTTTTTACAGAGAGGCTGTGTCAGTGGCCAGCAATGAGCTGGAGGCAATCTGATTTTTACACACACATCCTCTCCCCAACACTGGCTGAGGGGATGGGGCATGTGCAGTAAAATGCAGACAGGAGCCAGCACAAACTTTTTTTTGTCCTTTTAATCACATATCTAAGTTTAACTACAATTAATTTCTTCTCTTTATAGCATCCAGCTGAAAGACAATAGGATGAACAGAGCTGGCTGCAGCTCTACACAGAATAAACTGCATGAATGAAGAGTGAGTAAATATTTATTTCCATCTCACAGGACTGTAAGATAGACACTGGGGAATAAACAATGCAGGGGCTGTCGAGTAAATATTATTCCATTATGCTATTTAAAAATTACTTTTATAGAGCCATGGAGCACAGAGTAAACCCTCATTAAGTTGTCATTGTTTGAGTAAGGCCCAGGAATGGGGCTGTGAGTCAGAGCCTGGACAGACACACGGAAGAGATCAGCTCTCTGCGCCATGAGAGCAAGCATAACTCTGGCTGACACTAATGGGCTGGGGATGTGCTCATCAGGAAGGGATGTCACCTTCAAATTCCTAATAAAAGTTAAGTCAGGAACCACCAGGCCCATTTGCAGCAGCTGATGTTATCTGCCTCACCCTTCAGCCTTCCCTTTCCACAATCCTGAGCACAGGGCAGTGGAGATTCCTGGCTGGGAACCTCACTGGGAAATGAGGAAATCTCAGGTACTGGGGTGCACTACACTGCCTCCTTGGAAATCAATCCTTCCCTGACACTGAGCAAATGATCCTTTAGTGATTTCCCCTTGCTATCCTTTGGGTACAAAACACATACAATAAACATTTGGGCTGTTGTCTGTCCTCCCCCTCAGCTGCAGCTGCCATGCTGAGCAAGCCGAATGTCCTGCTTTATTTTCTTGTTTAAAATAAATAATTTTGCTGTCCTTTGGCTAACATTTGAGACTCTCCACTCGTGCCAGCTGGCTGGGCTGCCCTGAGCCAGGCACTGCAGGTGAAAGCAGCCCTGTGAACACAGGGAGGGCACGGGGAGCTTTGATTTCTGTGCACATGGTTTAGACCAAGAGACAGCCACCGGTGAATGTGGGGGAGTTTAATTCTGAGTGATGGCAAAGCAAGAGGCTGCTCTCTGCCTTATCAATAGGTGCCAGCAAAAGGCCACTGGAATTGATCTAGGAAATGACAGCCCAACACTGGTAACCTTGAAAACCCTGCAATCTCCTGCTGGAGTCATTTTCCCCAGGTTCTGTTCTGCTGGGCTGTGCTGCAAAGTGCAATGTAAAGTGAGGTGACAGCCTGGCCATGGGTCATTCAGGCTGGCAGTAATTCCAGCCTTGGCAAATCGGTCCTGCCTCCTCACCAGTCCATGAACTTCACAGACGCTTCCCTTCCTCATGCTGCACTGGCTACTGCATCAGTTCAGCTGGACAGCACTTCCACGTGTGAAGGCTGAGAGGCTTTTCCTTTGGAAATCAGGCTGCCACCAGATGAGCAAACAACGTTACTGTTTTCATTAAGATCCCACACCCTGTCAACACACAACATTGGCAATTGCATGTCAAATAGCTGTGCTCTCCCAAATTGTGCAGTACAATTGAGACAGTGTTTTTGCTGTCTCCATGGTCCTTCTTACTGGGCTTGTTGTCCTGGAGTGGGGAAAGCTCTGTAAACTCAGACCTGCAGTGACTCTTTATGCACAGAGGTGATATTGCTGACACAGATTTTTTATTTTCCAATGGGTCCAAAATATCAAGCTGATCAACCCCCTATCCTGAACAGTCTGATGCTGCCTGTCTTCAAGCAGCAAAAAAGAAATACTCTGGCTTGGTGGTTTGCTTTGAAGAAGCCAAAACCAATTTAAGTGAAAACAAAACTTTCATTTGGTGAAAATTTCTGTTACTTTCAAAAAACGTGATAAAAACCATGCAATTTACTTACCAGCTTCCATAAATCAGGAGTCTTAGTCCTGCAAGGTTTCTCCTCCCAGTGGCAGAATTCTCACTTTCCTGTGTCTCCTTTCAGCTGAGTTTGGTTTGGTGTAAGGATCAGCACCTGTCAGTCCAGGCTGTGGATTAAACACAATTGCTTTTCTCTTTTCTCTTTATGCTTTTTTCTTTTTTTCCCCCAAGTCAGTATGAGCAGAACATAACATACTAGAAGAAATAAAGAATTACAGTCAGGAAGTGAGGAATTACATTTTTTTTTCCATTGGAATGGAATTTCAGTATCCAATTATAAGGAAAATGCCATGAAAAGAATCAGAGCTTTTTCCACTGCTTTGCACATTGTAAAGTCATTTCAACATTGTGATATAGGCGTCAAACGTTACTAAATCAGCTGTCAAATGCTACCAAACACTTACTTTGCACAGGTGTAAATGATCACATAAAATGCAAAGCACTGATCTGACACCAAAAATCTCTGTGTACCATTTCTGTCTTCAGCAGCTTTACAGAACTATCAAGAAAAAGTCCAATAGGGAGTTTATTCCTTGTTTTTTATGCATTTTTGGTCTGTTTTCTTACTTTTAGGGATGTGGTTTCCCCCTCTGCTCCAGCTGACATCAAGGAAGAGAATGCATGGAATAGCTTTGAACTGATCTGCAAAGAACAATATTATGTTTCATAATAATGTCCCAAATGTTAAAGAATTTTTCCTGCCAAAACCTCTCTTCTGTAAGTGTCCCAGCATCATCAACTGATGGCACACAGCTCTGGGAATAAACACTTTCAGCTAATGGCAGGAATTTTCAGGGGAAACATGAAACAGATATTTCTCCCTGACACAGAATGAAATGTAAGATTAAAGTTAAATGCCAAATCCTACCAGCACTGGAGAGAATTAAGGTTTATTTTTCATTCCTGTTAATTCTTTCCTCTCTTTTTAGCTAAATCATCTTGTTTTACTTAATGCCAGTGGTTTTTCCTGTTTGGCCACTTTGGTGGATGGGGGGACAATCCATTTTAGGAATGTGGCTTTGGTAACAAAGCTTCAGGCAAAGCCCAGATCCTAAAGGAGCACCCTGCAGGCTCCTTGCTGTGTCCAGCTGTCCAAAGGCAGGGCAGGGTGACCACAAACGCCTCCCTGCCCCTCCTGCAGCAGCCCCAAAGGTGCCCTGGTCCATCCATGTGCTGCTGGGACATTCAAGGGCCTCATGCAGAGCATTTAAATCAGGCTGTGCACAGCAAAAACTCCTAAGAAGCTTAATGTCAGGGGGGTGGGACTGCAACATTTATTGTGGGGCAGCTGTGACACAAACCTTGCCATAATGAAACCACTTCAGGTAACAACTCAAAAGGACTGAAGTGTCTCCACTGTTTTACTTTGGATTTTCTTGTGAAAAGTAAGTCTGGCCCACTGGGGGCTGAGTGAAGCACGCAGTGATTAATTAGAGCTGGATGGATTTTGTATAGTTCAATATGAATGTGTCACTTCTCTGGCTGCTTCATCTCCATCTTCCCTCCGACCAGCCAGAAATTATTCCAGAATGCTTGCTCTGGAGCAGCAGGTATATATATATATATATATATATATATATATATATATATATATATATATATATATGTATTTATATATACACACAGTAAAACCCCCCCTTTTCTCACAACTAACCATTCTTGGGACACAAAAAAATAATAGATGGTGAAAAGGGATCTACTATTCAGTGAATCCACATTCCAGTGTCCTTTCTGAAAGAGCAGTGAAAGCATTTTCAAACACGCAAGGCTGAAGGTATGTTAAAATAGTTAAACTATTATAAAACATCCACTTGTTAAAGTATCACTAATCACAAGAACATTTTAATGTATGGCATTGTATTTGCTTTCACAGTTTTGGATTATGTCAACAGAATCACATAATGAAGATGTAGTAAAATCTTACTGCATTTGCAACTGAAACTCAGAAAAATGGGAGGTTTTATTTTAAAAAATGAGCTCCAAAGAGAATTTTCCCTCTGCCTTAGATGCCCACACCCAAATGTTCATGCAAAAGATGCTCTGTTCCAGCAGAATACCCAAACAGGTCCATGTCCAAAGGCAAGGGTGGGTGCAGCACCCACAAAAGCTGCAGCATTTGTGCTCTGCTGACACTGAACTGGCTCCTTTCAATTGATTCCTTTGATGTACAATAACAGGGCAGCAGCAAATCATTATCCATCCCTAATACATCATTATAAAAATACTTTTTTTTACTGCCCTTCCATCTCAGCCTCAAATCATCAAAGAAGCCCTTATTTGCAGACAGAACTAAAGTCAGATTGTTTATTAACAGTGATTTTACATGTGCTTAAACATTTGCAGGGTGTATTAGAAATGATGACAGCTCATGACCTGGCTTAGAAAAGCCCCTCTGTAAATTCCTTGCCCACCCCAGCAAGGGCAGCAGGGCCAGTGGATGCTGCAGGGCCACAGCAGGGAGCAGCAGGGGGAAGGTGGAAGTGCCTCCATCAGTGCTGCTGATGCCAAGGGTTCCAGATCCAAGCCCAGGCTGGGAACTGTCCCATGTGTATTTAGGGCTCAGTGCCTGCACAGGCACAGGAGGGGTTGTGGAGATCAGCTGAGGCCATAAAGGAAATCTGTAACAATTCAGGTTAGCCCACATTTTGTCATGTTACTAAAAATAGTCTGTAAATAAATGTATTTACAGGCCACTTCCTTGTAGGCAGCAATTACTTCAAGCAGCATCCAGGTTTTAATGCACAGCCATGTTCTCACTGTGCACTGCTATAGATCCAGGCTTCAAATGGAGATTGGGCACTATTGAGCCTCTGGGGTTTATTATGGTCTGCATTCCACAGCACCCAGAACCCATCTCCTTGCCTGCATTCAGCCAAGATCATGGATGGCTCCATGGCCACTCCACAGGGCACCACACTCCTGGGCAGGCTCTCGGGGAGCCAGAGCTGGCAGAGGGGCCGTGGGTGCTGCGCCCCAGTCACACCCAGCTGAGCAGGAGGGGCTGTCTGTGTCCCTCTGCACACACCCAGACAAAAACCACCCTAAAACCCCAACCCCAAGAGGAGCTGTCCCTCTCTGGGAGCCAGCTGGGGCTGTTCCAGTGAGGAGGAGTGTGGTGGGGAAGGCTGAGCCTTTAAAAGGCTTGAACACCTTCCTTCCACACAAGGTTTGTTCATCAGGCTGAGCTGACACCCAAATCCCTCAGCCTCCTGCTTTGTCAATACTTACCAGGAGCCACCTAGTGAGGACTGAAAACAGAGTCAGTCTCTCCAGTTTGTCAGTCTCCTAAACTTCATTTGTCAGAATTTTGACATTTAAAACCAATCTGGGATGGGCAGAGCAGGAATCAACCTGTGCTCCTCAACCCAGGCTCAGTGATGCCCTAAGGAATGTGTAGATCAGCCACTGAGGGGAAAAATGCTCAAAAGGCCTTTAAGGAGATGGAAGAAAGTGCAAAAATGTTGTTATTTTAAAGACTGAGCTACTTTGTTACATGAAGTCTTTCTAAACTACACGATATTGGATAACTGAGCAAAGATCTCTCTTCAAAATCTGCCCTTCACAGGAGCACTGCCAGCACTGGGCCAGGCAGAAATGCTGCAGCACCCCAAGCGCTGTTCAACTCCTTTTTAAAAATAAGATTTATAATAAAGTCCAGCCCTGACTTCAGAAAATTCCACTGGAACTGAAACTAAAATTAATATAATACCTAAAAGTACAATTTAAGTTCTGGTGTTGCAATGTTTTATTCACACATGAGCATTTATTAAGAATCAGGAGGACTCATAATTCCTAATGCTCCTGTTTCTTTGTCTCATTCAACTTTTGATGCTTTGATCAATGGCAGCATGATTAATGCAATTATTAGAACAGCTGTTATAAAAATTATATTGAAAAAAACCCAATTTGTACACTGGAAGAATACTCTGATAAGTCACTTGATCACCCGTAGAACAGAGGGCAACAAGTTTTCTTGCACTGACACCGGTTAAGATAAAGATTTCTTTTAGGAACAAAAAAAATCAGGAGATTCTTTTCTGCAGAGTCCGTTTATGAAAGTCTGCTAATGAGAAAAAAAATGCAGTGCTAGAAATGAAAGAAATTGTGAACACTCTACATTTAGACATAGCCAGAAGTCAACATAATCATAGGGAATATATTCCCTGTAGATCTACTTAAGGGTCTTTTTTAAGTGACAGTGATTTATATTCAGGGCATGTGTGTGTAAACATGTGTACATAAACAGGAGTTGGGAAGGAAATAAGCACTGTGCCTTTGACCCAGGAATCAAAATAAAGAGGGAACAGGTGATCACTTAATTCTACCTGACTCAAACCAACCTGCAGTGCCATGTTTTGAGAAGGGAAGCTTTCAGCTATTTTCAAAGTTCAGAATCTGGAGCATACAATAATTAGGAAGATGTTTAATACCAACCCACCCTCTTTATTAAGTCATTTCTTCAAGTATTTTTAATAGTGCAAAATACTGGTTTGCATCAGTACATTTACTATGGGAATTCACAGTCCAAAAAAAATCTTAAAAGATTTCCAAAGTCAAACAAAAAACTTTTTAATACTGTATTTTTAGCAAGAACATTTTTAACAAAGAATGTGTACTTTAACTTAATATGGTACAACAGAGAAACCATACTTAAAAGTTTCCATTATCTAACACTCTACTGCATATTCATTTTTCCATCTTAAAAGACCAAAAGCCAAGCTGAACTGAGCATTAAAAAAAAAAGCATCAATTATAATCCTCATATTACATCAGCTATTAGGGTTTAGCTCACACTTTTGAATCGGTCATCTAATGAAAGGACAATTTTTACATCGTTCTTTTAAAAAATGTACACACATTTCTTTTTAAAACGTAATATATATCGAGTATCTGCTTCAGTAAACAAAGCTTAATTTATAAACACAATCGAAACAGCTCCATGTTGAACAGTTTCAGTGATAAACTGGACTTGTATGATGTACAGCCAGTGAGGACCATTGTGGCTTAAAATCATTGTGCCATTGCTATTCAGTAATAGCCACCTCCTAAGGAAAAAAAAAAAAAAGTTCTTTTTTTGGGGCAGGGTGGGGAGGAGAAATAATTGATGTATGTGCTTAAAAATACTAAAACTCCTTTCTATCTCCAGGGACCTAAAAATGATCTGTTGTGACAGGCTTGGTTTGGTATGGTAAGCTTGTAAAAAGTCTCAGTATTTCTTAGTACGGCAGTTTTCAATGCAGCAACAGTAAATTGCTTGAAATTGTCCTTCAAGTTTCATGCTACAAATCCTGTTCCTCACACAGTACTGAAGGCATCAAAGGTTGGAAGGGACGTTTCTCAGGAACTATATAGTCTTCAAATAGTGGTCATTATACATTTTTCAGCAATAGGTGCTTCCTTCAGTACATAATGGTGGGCTTGATGTATGTTCTGTTTTCTGGAGGGAAACAAAAAAGAAGGAAAAGGTCAATTACACAGTTGAACATTTTAAAATTAACAACACTTAGGTGCTTTCTTCACTTGGTTGTGGATATTTTTTTTTCCTCAAGCCAAATGAGCAGATCTAAAAGTGATATAACCTAAACTGCCCATCACGTGGCACGTTTTGTGTAGGAAAAGGAGACACTGGGTGACAACACCTGGCCAAGCCCCCAGGAAAGGACAAAGACCCACCACCACTTGCCCAGGTGTTTGCCAGCAATGGCAAACTTGGATTTTCTTCCTGTAAGGCATTTTTTTTAATCAAACAGTCCTTTTCTCCCAAAGGCAGCCTGTGTTGGACTGGTGCCTCCCTGGGACAGACCCAGGGACAAGGCACCAGCTTCACCACACACCCTTGTCACTGCACAAAACCTGCCAGGGAACAGGGTGTTAAAACTGCACTGCTTTCAGAAAATGTAAATCAGGATCTGTTCTTGGAAAACTGTTCTTTCATTCAGAAACCACCACATTTCTCTTAAAATTCTGTTTCTTTATTTAGAGAACGAAGCAGAAAAGCACTTCACAAAAATATTCCTAGTTATAGTACCTATCAACTGTGATTTTTCACATTAAGCAACTTTAAGCCCAGAGAAAAAATAAATATTGAAATGCCCACAGAAACTGAAGCTAACAAGAATCCATATTCCTGCTCATTATACAATGAATCATGAATCCACCCAGTTAAATCTGCAAGAACTGATCTGGAAGATGATAGCAAAATGATAATATGGAGCAGCATTTTGTATAATGTTGACATCTCTCCCATTACTGCTTTACATACGCCAATACCGAGCACTCCTAAGGAAAGAACAAGTATTGACCTGCAAACTGACACTGATCCTTGGAGCAATCTCCAAGTTTGCCACATTTCAATTTCAAAATGCATTTCAGCTATAATATGAGTGATTTATCATTTAGCAGTAGCTGTCAAAGTAACCTCCTAGATAAAACAAAAACATCTGGAACCATAAACAGAGCAGAGCAGTAGCTGAATTTTAATCCAAATCCGACATGTTCACTTCATTAGGAACAGGAAACAGCTAATTAGTAATTGAATGTTTTGTGGTTTTAAGGAGGCTCAGACTCTCCAAACTGAGATGATTTAATACGTATTTTGGATGTAAGCACAAATAAAGATCACAAGAGCCAGGGACATAACAACTCCAGAGGGATGTTTGGGAGCCTCCGAAGAAAGAACTAAAATGAGTTTCAGGCCATTGGCTGATGAAAATTCTTGTTTTAAACCTGGTGGGGAATTATTAAAGCCTGGGGGGTTCAGCAGAAATGCAGGGATTGAGCACTGTGGGGTTTGTTTGTGGTTTGGGGTTTTTTTTTCCTTTTTCTCATGATCATTAGGAAGCTGCACATGGCTTCTTCCTAGGGGAGGCTGTTCTTTACATTCTTATTAAATTTTAAGTATTATTTTTCAAATTAAGGTAAGATGAGGACATGGAGGGTACTGTGGGCTGACTAAACTTTGGAACAGTTTTCCGTATTTCCTTCCAATCCCTTTTATTTCTCAAGGAAAGTTCAAGGGAGATATCGGGAATACCTGTAAGAGAGAAAAGTAAATGCCACAGCTCAAGCCCAGTGCAGCCACCCAGGAGAGATCATTGATCAGTGAACAGAGAGTGCATAGTTAAATATTTCCTTTTTTATAACACCCTCAATTATTCTCCAGAAATTAAAATACTTTTTCTGTTCCTGTGTAATAAACTGAATTTCATGGCATTAACCACGTCACACAGCAATCACCTCTGAGGAATTAATGTGTTGGGAGCAGCTGTGCCCCCACTTACACAGGAAAGACAATGTGATGTTGTCAAATTAATCTTTTCTGGAGAATATTCACCATCTCCTCAGTGCAGCTGACTGCAAGCTACAGACCATTTTATAGCACTTTACTGTATTATAGAGCAAAGATTTGAATAAATCTGTGTGCAATAAATGTATTCTTTTATCAGGTTTATCCCTTAATCAAATATTCATTTATGTGGGCTTCATTCTATTAAAAAACGAAATTATACAAAGGTGAGCAAAAGCGTAGATTTACAGTAGTTTAAAGCCTAATCTCATTCTCTAGGGGTAATACTGACAATATAAAAACTGTATAAATGATATTCCCTAACACTAAATATGCTTATGAGCCCCCTGTGCATGTTACACTGCTTTACAGCCTACAGAGCAATGCATGACTGGCTTAATAAGCAAGACATTTAGAAAGGAGGTTTTTTCTTCCCCTTCACCATGTATAAGACAAGTAAAGATCTCTGAGTTTCTTGGTGAGCCAGAGTCTGTGTTAACAAATGGAATTTTCCCTCAGGACAGCGTTTCTTCCCTGAGTTGTTAGCCCAGGGTAGGTGCAGCTCTTGCACTTTATTTAGCCTCAGTATCATCATTTATATTTTTCTTCCAAGGTTTTAATGGGTGCATAAAGGACAAATCCAAAGGCAATAATCATCATCTCCGTATTTATTCACGTTTAATTTTTTTCCCAGCTTATTCCACATCTCTGAATTTTCTGAATCCTTTGTTTGTAAGATCTCTGGTTTAAATTGAGAATTTAGCTTTATTTCTCTAAACTACTTTAAAACAAAACAAGTGTCCAACTGCACAGGAGATGAGCTCTCCACCTTTCCCAGGTTGGGTAAACAGCACCTCAGTCAGATCAGAGCCAAGTTCAGCTTTGGAGGAAGCAACACATGGGAAATGCAATGCTGTAACAATAAATTAACTTGCAAAGCTGGGGCTAATTAGTTTGAACCAGTGTCTTTGTACAAAGAAAAAAATCAGACAAAACCAGTTTGCTTCTCCAAAGGATCACATCCCTCAGAAAACCCCTCTTTCCCTACAGCCCTTGGCAGACGGGATTGCTGCCTGCTTGGAAGGGGAATGAATCCAGGCCCTGCTTGTGGGTAAGGACCAGAGCAATGACCAAAACTCAGCAAAGGATCCCTTCACTCCCGTGAAAAGAAGATGGATCTGGGCTGATCATTCAGCTGAATGACAAGTAAAAATTACTTCTTAGCCTGCTTATTAGTTGTCCAGCAAAACTTCTCTTTTATCTGCAAATATCCTTCAAACTGAGCAGTGAGAGAGCAAGGCACAGCTCCCTCCCTCTTGACCCAGGAAGGACATGGTCAATAAACGGTTCTGTGAGCAGCAGTACCAACAAAGGTTGGTTTGTTTTCATCTCTCCCACTTTCCTATGGCCTCTCTCCACCCTGCAGAGGTGTAGATTTGATATCACAGGTGCCCTCTCTGGAATCTCGAGCTGGCTGAGCCCAGGGCATCCCTCAGCATTGGTACCAAAACCTCTCCTTCCTCCCAGGCTGACCCTGCAGAGCTGCTCACCCACAGAGCTGCTGGGTAGGAGTTTCTTCCCCTCTTATTTTGTGTGCGAGGCAGCTGAGTTGACCCTGTCAAGTATTTCCTCATCCATGCTAAGAGAGTTAAAAAAACTTGAACTAAACCCAGGATTTCTAGAGAGTCCCTGTAAAGCCTGCTCCTGGTGAGCCCCTATGGGGTAACTGAGCTGCACGTGGCTGTGTGGGCATGGAGTGACAGTCTGGGAACTGCACAGGAGCTTTGAAGGAGCTTTTCTAGGGACTCTGCAATGACACAGCACGAGGCAGCCAGCAGGGGTTAACTCACAGCCTCCAGAGCAGGACATGCTCTAGGGAGAGAACACAGCTTGGGCAGGAGGAAGAACAACAGGCTTAAGACTCAGATAAAGCAGCTGGATTCGAGAACTCTGGTTAGATCAGTACACCAAGGAACTGAAGCCCAGTCTTCCACATGATAAACCCCAAAATACATTCCAAACTACACCAGTTCTTTATCTTTGACAAATAAATAAAATGTTATTCACATGTTAGATAAAAATTAAATGCTATTCACGGTAACCCCAGAGTTTTTGTGCTGAATCTCTGCCAGGTTATGTCACAGACAAAAGCAGCAGCAGCAGCCCTGGGTCACCCTCCTGTTGCAGGCACAGTGAAGTACATTTTCACCTCAGGAAAGCCTGCCTGCCTATGCCGCTGCCTCCTTCCTGAAATTTTATTTTTTTGTAAATTGTTGTTATCAAGTATTACTGTAACATTTACTTTTTAAGATTTTAAGCTAACATTGCTTTGCTGATTGTTCCACTATCCCCTAACAATGAAATATTGTAATACAAAAGTTAACTAAGGTATAAACATGCAAAAGGAGAAGTCTCCCTGCGATCATAAAATGATGTTATTTTCTGTTCAGCAGTTCATGTTACTGCTGTTCATGCTAATTAATTAAAGGAGCTGTTGCTGTAATGTGCAAACAGGGAATCTGAGAAACTGAGAGGGCTTTTAGGTCTCGGAGTGAAGTTAAGTCAATCTGGGCGCGGGCAATCAAATGTAATGAAATCACTTGTCAGTGCTAAGCTTGCAAAAACTGTGAAGTTTGACTAGGGAGTAAAAGGATTATAATTAGATTTCCAATAGGATAATAACTAAATGGCAGAAAGCAGTAAAGAGAAAATATTACTTTGTTAGCTAATGGTGCTGCTGTTCGGTTTTAGTTTTTATCAGCACACTTGTAGTTGTGCTAATTTAATTTGCTTTTATCAGCAAAAATGCACTACTCGAATGGTACTTGAATGTCATTTGCAAAAATCATTGATCTGAAGGTGCACTTAATGACACCCAGCATGTTTATTTTATGTGGAAGGGAGACTGGCTGATAAAATGGTTGATGCACTGTGGTGCTGGCCCAGGAGTGAGTGGTGGAAGCAGGAGCAGGAGGGTGTCTGAGTGCTCATCACCTGCTCTGATCTCCTCTGCCAGCTAAAAACCTCCCAGCTCCAGCTCTGAACTACATCTGGGATGTGGAGGATGGAGGCATTAGACTGTAAAGTTCAAGAAAGTTTTAGGTCTCATCTGCATGAAATTTCTGTTCAATTAATATACAAAGCAGAGGGAAAATGAGTCAACTAAATGGAAAAGATTTATAATGCAGATCAGAAACGCAGTACATGAACAGCTTGTGTTAATAAAATCATTTTAAGAAATGAGCATAAAATATGATATGACTTAATCACTGCGAAAGGTGGCTGTGCAGTAGTTCTGTAATTTTCCTCTAAAGCATCTTAAGGAGATACTGGCAGTGGAACTAATTGAATTTCAAAGGAAAAGCACTGTGTGAATGATAGATTTCTGTCCAGCAGAGCTATTGACAACAGAAAAAGAAAGCTCTGTATTGATGCTAAAGCTTTTTTTCTGAGCAACTGACAGAGATTTTGGAAGCCTGGAAACAGCTTTGTATTAGGGACATGTGTTTTGCCCCTTCCTCCTCCTAGGGCCCAAAAAACAAAGGCAGCAAATGACAGGGGCAGTGAGGGAGTGTGCTTGAATTGTCAGAGCTGCAGCAGCCATAGGAGCTGTCAGGGACACGAATGGTTATCAAAGGGAAAGGGAATAAAAAGTTATTACAGTATCAGCATAAATAAAAATGAAAGGGACAGTGCTACAGGACAGGAACACTTTGAAATCTAAACAAGCTCCACAGAGAGCTCTCCAGAAAGCTTTTTATCAGCTGAGAGTGTTTAGTGACCAAGTGGCTCAGCTCCTCACGTGTCCCCACGAGCAGGATTACCACGCCAGGGGGGTCAGAGCCAGCAGGGCAGAAAAGGGAAGGGGAGGGACAGGGACAGGGACAGGGTTGCAGCTCCTGCTGTCAGGCCTTGTCCTGCTCCCACTGAGCCCAGGGACACTGAACACAGGGAACATCCAGCTCTCCCCTTGGCCACGCTTAATAAAAACTTCCTGAGCCAAAGCCTCTCATAACTGAAGGGGTGATATAGTTGGGATCAGATTAAAAGAAAAAAAAAAAGTAAAAACTCAATGTGAAATAAAAATGGTAAAAAATCACTGTGTATTAATAAACCACAGGTAACATAAAAAACTTCTCTTAATTCCTTCAGGCAAGGAGATGGTCATTGGAAGTGGCTGTGTATCACTTTCCTCACAGTATTTGTAATAATTTCTGATGTAAAGACATGTTTGAGCCAAGTGTCACGGCTTTTCTTCAACTGAAAAGTGAAATTACCTTTCTCTTCTTTACCAGAGTCTGCCCAGATGCACCTTTGACTCTCAGAGTTGTCTGGAAGAGCACTGGGCACTCCTCTCAGCAGGTACCATGAACAGATCAGAAATGTAAAGAACATTTTGCTCATCAAATTTAAATACATGTGTCCCAAGTGCTCATCCAATATTTTGACTATTTCTGGCAGCAGCAATTTTCCAATTGCAATATTTAGAGCACAGCTCTCATTATATGTGCACATATATATACACACATATGTCAGATGTATATCTCTGCATTACAATAAAGCTGTGATTCTCCTTCTCTGTAATACAGAGCATATGAATCTAAAATCACAAGAAGAGACAGCAGTAAAAATATTTGAAAGCTTTCCTGTGAGGATGGCAGATGGACGACAGATGCATACCAGAGGTATGCAAGTCAAACCTTCCCCAGCTGAAGAGAAATGCTCAAGTGCGGTTTGTGTCTCTAAGTGCTCTGCAGCCCTTCTCCTGTCTGCACAAACTGCCTGCAGTTGCCTCAGCACAGGGGATTTCTGCACATTACCACTCCATGAAGCAGGAGAAAGGGTGAGACTGCTCTAAGAAGCAGCAGCTCTGTGAAGAGGCAGCTCTCTCCAGAGAACTGAATGAACATGGCACAGGACTGAAGGGAGAAAAACTCTACAAGCTGGACTTTGTTCAGAGAATACCAATGTTCAAATTGCTCAGAGCAGATTTCATCACAGGTGACTGTGGATTTTCTGTGTGGCTCAAAGAGACTTCCAAGAGGAATGGGAATATCCCTGGGGAATATCCCTGTGTCCCAGCTCCCCCAAGGGAGGATTTCACAACTCCTCACATCCCAGCTGCAGCCAGAACTCGTTTCCTGCTCTTTGGGAAGCACTCAGGCCATACCTGGAGGTGCTGCACTTACACACAGCCACAGTGTGAAGGAAAAGTAGCACCAGACAACTGCCCATAATGTCAACATGGCTTTTCTTTTTCACTTACAGTTCATGCATTTTTTGAAAACATCTGTGGTCTTGGTAGGTAGGTAAAGACCAGAAGTAAAATATTTCAAATGATAAACCATATGTAAAACCCCTTTTGAACTAAGGGAATATGTCTTGGTAGATAAACATCAGTTTTAAAACAAACAGCACCTCTAAATCACCTCAGCGAAATACCACCTCTAGTTAATTCCTGATCTTGTCAAGTTAATTTCTGATCTTTGCTCTTACAAAGGTTTTGTGTATCAAACAGGAAAACAAACTGAAGTTCTGTAATTTACACTTATCCTAAACCATGAAAACAGATACAAAAATGACTGTACTTCATTTTTAATGACAAGCACACAAGTGAGGAGCTGTGGTACATACTGCACCTTGCATGGCTGCGCTGTCATGTTGGGTTCCGTTGTGTTCTATTTCCATATCTGGGATTCCAGCATCTGAAAGATGGGAGACTGAAGATTAATGCGTTCCCCTTTGCCCCTCTCTCAGGCATCCTTAGAAAAATATTTATAGCAAACTAGGGTGCTCTCCAAGTTAACATGGTCTTGCATAAAACATTTGGTCCTCATAGCATTTTCAGTAGTAAATTGTTCCCAAAATGTGCAAACATTACTGGTCTCACAGTGAATTATTTTTAACGTGCTTCACATTTGTCTGACGATCAGATAATAACCAACACGTGGTAGTAATATGTCTGCAAAATCCTCTTGGAGAATGAGGGCATCTGACACATGAAAAATAAAAGTTGAAATTAAACTGTGATAATATTAAACCACATTGACTCTTGTGTACAGCCAAGTACCTCCAAATTACAGAGTTGAAGAATATAGCCAGTGCCAGGCAACAGTTTTGGGGTGTGTGTATCAGTTTGTGTGAGTGCATGCTACAGATAAGGACTGTGCAAATTGCATTTCCAACCTCAGCTCGGGATGTGTGAGCATGTGTTACCACCCAGACCCAAATTACAGCTGTCATATCATGTGAAGTATTTCCAGATCTCTGAGAAGAGCTTTCCAAAGAGGACTGTGCTCTTTTTTTTGTTTTTCTTTTCCAAGTTGAGAAGGAGTCTCATGACACTCACTCTGGACCTGTTTAATTTCATGTTGGTGATCCCTGTGTCTGCACAGTCCTTGGGGTGGGGGCGGGGGCTCCAACACCCCAGGGTGTTACAGGAACAGATGCCACGATCCACCTTGTGCCAACAAGGATTAGCATGAAGGGGATGTGATTTGAATCCATGGCACCTCAAATCCTGGAGAAACATCTGCTTCCCTTATCACACAGCCCTTAGAAATTACAGGAAGGAAAAACCCACACCTGAAAGGAAACTGTGTGTACAGTTTGGGGGTTTTTCTGTGCAAAAGCCTGTTCTGGACTTTCTCAAACAGGGAATAACTGCACTGCTGCTTGCACAGATCCCTTCAGCTGAGTGTCATGATCTGTCACAGAGGTGATGCTTTGCTGCTGACCCTGCAGTAACTGAGCCCTGAGTGAAAGCAGGGCAACCCTGAGAAGTACAGTCCTTACAGGAGAGCCATAGCTCAGCAATAAATGTGTAAATGAAATACATATCATGTGTGCATATACAGCTCTATAAATGTATATGTGATAAAAAAGCAGTATTTTCACATATACATTTTTTTCCTTATAAAATTACAAGTGACTGCTATTCTGCAGGGTTTCCCTTACTCAGATTTCTGTTCTGAAGGCAAGTGCAGGGCACTGACCTATCAGTCTGAAAAGGTTCTTTCTTCTCCAACCCTTCAGAGTACACATTGTATATACCAAAAATGACAAAGTCATCTGTAACTAATAACAGCATCTGTTAAATGAGACAGACTGTCAGAGTTAAATTAAAAATACTCAGAATAGCCCTTCACATTTTGTTGTCATAAAACTGTACCTGCAATTAAATTGTGGATTAAGATGCTAATGAGCTACCTGATTTGCATGTGCAATCAGATTAGCATGTAAATATCAGCTTCTTGCAGGCACTAACATATATATGACTACCTGAGTGTGCTTGCAAATCAAACTGCTGCAGCCAGGCCCACACTAGCAGATGCAAAGGTGTGTTAATCACACTGCTGGAACGTTGGTATCCCTGGATTTGTGGCTTCCAGAACTGCTGGGTGCTGCTGGCTGGTGTGTGAGCAGCAGGTGCTTCCCTGCAGTGGCAGCACCCAGGGGAGTGACCTTGCAGCACATCAGGATTTTAGTTTTTTCTGACATTCCTCTCAAGGTGCTGGTTCAGTCCATAGGATCCAGTCTGGGCATTTGTCTGATCTAGTGGAGGTGTGGAGAAGGTTTTTTGCTGGCTCTGGCCACCCACTCTCCCCAGTCACTGTCCCCACCCTGGTGTGACTGCAGCTGTGAATCCACACCTGGATCTCCCTGGCCACTGCCAGTGCTCCAGGGACAGCAGCCAGTCCCTGCTTCCAGGATGTGCAGGGCTATGAAAAGGAGATGAGAGGAGCCTCTGAGAGATGCTGCTCTTGTACTCACAGAGTTTATGTGCCTCGGGTGCCCCAGATAACTCACAGCTCCCATCTCCTGCAGAGCGCTGCTGTGCCAGGGAACACACACAGCCTTGCCCTGGCTTTAGACAACAGTGTGGGCAGCTCTCACAGCTGAGAACTCCAGACAGGCCAAATTCATTATTTTGGCACAGCAGTCAGGCAGTTTCTGCACTCTGCAGTCTCTAGCAGTGCCCAAAGCAGGCAGCACAAATTAACACACCACAGGACACCTGAATGCAGCAGGGACTGAACGTCACTCTGATTCCTGAGCCTCTGCAGAGACTCCAGGTAGGGATGCACAGACTAAACCTTAGCTGCAGAACCTGAAATTAATTAAATCTCAGCTAGGTTCAGTTTTAAATGTTCAAACTAAAGCTCTAAAGTTTGGCCAGCATCATCTTAAGCACAAAAGGCAAATCCTCTCGGTAGCCAGAACTTAATCACTGTTTAGGAGATGAACTGATTTGCTTTTGTTTCACAAGAATATTTGGGAAGTGTTCAAAACCCAGTCAGCTCTGAAAGCTGATACATATTTAACAAACTTAATAGGTCCTGAGGCTGAGCAAACTTCAGCCAAACGGCTTTTGAAATGAAGCTCAGCAGTTCTAAAAATGAATCTGCTGGGAGAGAAGAGTTCACAGAACCTTATAGGAACCAAATTTCACATTGTCTTAGCTGGCACTGTAACAGATTTCTCTGTAATATATTCAGCATTTCTTGTCATCTCTGTGTAAACTGCTCTGTCTGTTTCTCTAGTTGCAGACTTATTTATTTTTTTAATTCTCGACCCAGAGCACATAGCCTTAAATAGATTTTTCATTATTTCAGGAAAGAATTGTGGGGGTTTATTCTGAAATTTGCTCTGTGCACCATCTGATTTTTTTTTTCTCACTCAATCAAACATCATTTTAAGCTGACTGTGAAAGGCCAACTAAGACATTACCATTTAACATCCTGAGACCGTCACCTGATGTGGCCTGTTTCAGAGCCTGTTCCACTTGTTCTCTTCTCTTGGATTCAAATTCCAAAGCTTCCTGCAATTTTCTCTTTGCCTTCTTCTCTTTCTTCAAGCGTTTTTGAATTGTGGCTGAAATGTAAATACAGTGTCAGAATGGTTGTCAGGGCACAATTAACAGATCATGGAGACAGTAAGAAATTAGTTTATATTCAATATTCAGAGGTGCAGTTCTAGCTCAAGACTCCTATGGCAATAAAGATGTGCATGTAGTGGTGATCTGAAAGACAAACAATTCTGAGGATGCTGATTATTGGTGAAATTCTCTCTCAAGTCAGGAGCCATCAAAGTCTGTGAATGACCTGAAGCTTTTGGTGAGTTAACTGGGATTCAGGAGGGGCACACTGTGCTGTCCTGGGAGCTAAATTTTGTTTTACAAAAATACACAGTCCCATCACACTTGGGTGATGCAACATTTTTGGACATCCACTGCAATTTAACAGCTTCAGCAGGATTTACTGACCCTTCTCAACTCAACTGAGAGACACCCTTTGGTGCCTCTAAGTGAGACCTGACGCTGCAGAAAACTCCACACACCCAATTTCCCTTAAAAAAAGCACAGGAAGACAGGACTTGGCACCTATGCTTTTGGTCTTATCTAGTTTTATCTTTCTGATTTCATGGATGTAATCTAGAAGTAGCTTTTGGCACATGAAGTGCTGTTCCCTTCCTTCAGATGCAGATCTGAATTTTAAAAAGAATACTAATACTGCCTCCTTTGCAACAGCGCAGCGAGAAATTCAGATTTACCAATTTAATTGCCTATTATTATCAAAAGCTTCTAACCAGTCATGGTTTTGTCTCAGAAGGCCCCATTTGGGGTGTGCTACTGCACCTCAATCTCCTGTTTCAAAAAAAAATACCAAGGATTATTTGCTTCAGATCTTGCACTTGGGCAGACAATTTCTCATAGCTCTGTTTTGTTGTGCTGAAGTTCTCAACAAGACAAACTGATCAGCACTGAAGCTGCAGAAATGTGGGCCAGGGAAGTAATGAAAAAAATCCCCTAAATACCCAGATTAAAGCCATGTCTTTCTCACAGTAGGACTGATGATGCTTGGAGGATAACAGCAGAAACAAAAAGAAATTAAAGCTGTCAAATGAAGAAATCAGGCTGGGAATACCTGGGCAGAGTGATGTTAATACACCTGGAAGCCATGGAACTGCCCCAGCTTCCCTCCTCAGAACCTGACAAAACTCTCTGGGGCTGGCTGCCCTACAGGTAATAATCCTTCAGCCACTGTTCCTTCTGCTTACAGAAACCCGTGCTTTGCTCTGGTTCTGTGAGATTTGAATCCTTCATTACCAGGGCAGGTCCACTGCTGCAGTACACCAGTATGAATGTCAGCTAACACCGAGCCCTCGACAGCTCCAGCTGGAAATGCCAAAGGGTTACACATTTCACAGACACCTAAACTCCATTTTTCACTCACTCACCTCTGCTTTGCAGCTCAGCTGTGAGTTGCCTTTCCAAGCTCTCTCGTAGTTCTCGCTCTCTACAAAGCTCCATCTTTAACTCTTTCTTTTCCTGCTGTATCTGCTTTTCCTGGACTCTTGCATTGTCCACAGCCACTTTCAGCAGGCCCTAAAACACACACAGATGCAACATCTGAAAACACCATTTTCTTTCAGCAGTGACAAAATTCATCCACTTGTTTCTTTTACACCCTCTAGGAAGACAGAAAGCTTAGAAGCAGGAACCTACAGACCTGACGCACCACTAGGCATTGGAAGGAACTAATGCTGGAGTTATTTATGAGGAATTTTGTGGCACGTGGAATCATTCAATACAGCTTTGGCTAATTTGGTTACACACACAGTGCCACGTCTCTGCTCACCTCAATAACTGCAGAGAGAAGCAGTGCAGGAATAATGAGAATGGTAAATTTCAATAGGACTATTATTGCCAATTATCAAGTCAAATATACAATGTATGAAACCCTTCCATGACTGGTAACGCCAGGGAGGGAGAGAGGAAACCTGAGCACGACATTACGTTAAAGAGGTGAGAAACCACAAACACAAAATTGTTTCTGAAACTTTTTTAATAGTGCAAAAGAAACACATGTTATCTATCATGACATAACCTGGCCCTGTAGAGAAGAATTTACCTGAATGTTGGTTAATAGTGTTTCTACTGATGAAAGACCATCAGCAAAAAGAAATGGCGCCGGAAATCCAGGAGGCAAGGCCTGTCCAGCCAGTTGGACTTTATCTAAGGTTGGTTTCATTATTGGAATGGCAATTTGGACCTCTTCTGTAAAGATAGGTTTAAAAGCGACATCAGAAAGCATTGGAAATATAGGTTGACTGTAATTTCTAGCAACTAGCATTTTGTTTATCTGAAGTCAAAATACAAGTGCATTAGTAAAATCAACATTGTTTCAGTCTTTGGGCAGCTGGGACTGTTGCCAAGACAAGTTGGCAAAATAGTACAGAACAATAATCAATACACTGAGACTACAACACAGCTGTAATGGAGTACAGACTATTATATCTCAAATTCTACAGAATTATACCACAGAATTATAACAGCATTACGCAGTTCATTAAACCTGAATGACCTGTCTTCATTCTATCATGTTTGCCATTCTGTGATGTGCATTTTTTGTTGCTGTAACCTTGGCAAAATTCTAATCAAGGAATGTATCACATCTCTTTACTCCTTTACCTTTCCCCTTCCCGTGCTCAGCAGTAAATAATCTCCACTGAGTCATCCATCCCCTCTGCCAGCCCTGCTTGGAACTGCAGCATCTCCTGCAGAGAGTAAACTGGGGCCTGGCAGCTTCCCCCTTCACTCCTTCTTGCAAATACATGGTGTGGGTATAGATCAAGCTGCGCACAGACAGCAGAAATGTGTATCCAGAAAGAAACAATGTTAGAAATTGTTTTTTTCTAGAATCCCTTCAATTTGGTGAGGAATCAATACTATCACCAAGGATTTCCCTTTTTTTTTTTTAATAGAATAATTGAAGGATCTTTTAGGACACTAGTGTACCTCCTTTTCTCAGATCCCTGTGAGTACTTCTTCCCACATATTAATTTTAATTGCTGAAAACCACACAATTAAATTCTAGCTGTGACTGAAGCCAAACTTTGCACAATTTTTTCACTCTGAAATGCTAAAAAAATTCTTCTGTGCAATATTCAAGTCTATACATATAAATACATATACAAAATAATGATCCTGCACTTGCAGAAATCATGGCAAGTATCTGCCCAGCACCTCCCTTTTAGGGAAGCCTGTGACCCCTGCCTTGGCCATGAGCTCCTGATGCCAGTGCTCACCCAGGGCAGCAGCCAGCCAGCCAGCCCCCAGAGCTTCATCTGCCAAGTGCCTTGGTCATATTAAAACCTGAATTTACAATTAGACCACACCATACTCAAAAGGTCTCCTTCTCCCACTCCTGTTTTTATGGAATAAACAACTTAAAAAGAATCTGACAACTAATTAACCCAGGGTGTCTCCACTGCAGCACTGTTTTCTGGTGTAGCACACTCCCGGAGCCTCCACTGAGCTGCACTTTTTGCATCCACCTGACAACAAACCAGGAGCATTAGCAGTTTTCTAGCATTCATTGAAATCTCTGGTTTGGGAGTATTTTGTCTTTGCTCTGTGAGTTCATTAAATGGAACATCTTCCTAATGATTTTTCAGGACTAATAAGAAAAGCCAGTAACCTCCACACGTCCTCAGAGATGGCATCTTAGATGGAATTTAAGCGATCCATTTAAAAAATCCCAACTCGGGAAACAAACTCAGACCACCAAGTTTGTGCTGATTCAGACACGCCATTTCTCACATTCAAATATATCAGTGGCAGAGTTTTTAAAATAACCTGATTAGTTGTCACACATGATGCCACACAGAAATAGCAGCGAAGCCACGGAGTCACAAAAGACTAAACAGAAGTGGCATTTGAAAAAGAAAGCAATACATGAAGTATGCATACAAAAACTGGAGCTGCTCTAACACCTCTAGAAATCTCTGCTATTTGGAGATGAAAGTAATAACAGTAAATTGGCCGAAAGGAAAATTACTATTGACTGTGAAGACAGGTTGCATGGTCTATGGTTTGTAATGCTACTGTACAGCAGATTGAAGTTTCAAAATAGTATTACTCTTCTTTAAAGAGATAGACACAGCTAAATTAGGTGCTGCTTGCTGCAGTGAGGATCAAATGCAAAAAGAATCATATTTCATCAGACCTAGTCAACACCAGGAAAATAAATAGAAATATAAGAGGTATGCAGGCAATGATTCATTTTGATAATCTGGCCCAAGAGAGACACATAGAGACAGCACACAGATCTAAGCTTCTACCAAAAGACAAATAGGACACAGAGGGTGGGAATTGGGATGACAGTGTAGCAGAGGTCACATCGATTTTCAGCAGCAGTTTTCACACA
Organism: Motacilla alba alba; assembly: GCF_015832195.1. NCBI lineage: Eukaryota > Metazoa > Chordata > Aves > Passeriformes > Motacillidae > Motacilla > Motacilla alba. The sequence continues at coordinate 3,835,020 of NC_052045.1, forward strand.
GATGAGATAACCCTGGACTCTATTTGGCCCATTGTTCATATCCTACCTGTCCCAGAAGCAATAAATTTCCAAGTCCCAGAAAAAGGGCAGTAAAGAAGAAGGATTCTACTTATGACTTCTTATGATTAAGTTTTTGTGCTAACCAAACATGCTTTGCAGACCAAGGTCACATTGCATGTTAAAGTCTGTAATAGCTGAAACTAGAAGCAGCATATTATGTTTTAGCGTATATGGGTGGAAACTGTCAAACCATTCATCATTTTTTTTTCTGATTGAAATCACACTCGGCAAGGATGAATGATAAATGCATTAGAAATCTATTTCAATCTTGTAATAGGTCTTCACATCTGAACGGTGTCTACATCTTGCCCATGCTCTGAGTAAGTGCACAGTTAGGCAGAAATTTATTAGCTAGACTTGAGGAATCATAATTGGCAAAGCAATTAAAAATGGCATGTGCTGGAAGCATTTCTTGGGGATTGTACCAAACGCATCTCTTTAATGGAAAAAAAATAATGTTGATTTAAGGATTTTGATTTTAAACACCACTAAAAATATAAATGCTAAAAGCTGCACTCACATATACAATACAACAGAATAAGCAAGAAATAAAGCCAAGACAGCTACAGTCTGACCAAGGACACAAACAACCTTTCTGATTATTGAAGCAAAGTGGGAACTACTTTTATCGAGCCTGTTTGTTAAACCTGCCATGCTTTATAAAAGCATTCAGGAATCCATTTAGAGTGCAGTCTTTTCATTTTAATTTCTAGCTGACATCCAGATGAATAGATGAAAGTAAGAATTATACTGCAGAGCAAAGAAATACACAGTAAACACTAACAGTGAATGGAGTATCATCCTGGGAAAGCACACAGAAATCTGCTAGGAAGTTTCTTGCTCTTAATTCAATATGTTTAAGTATTTCATCTTCTGTCTTCTGCCTAAATTGCAGGAACAGGGATTGGCAAATGAAGCATCAACCTCCAGACTGAACACAGCACTGGGAACGTGGGGAACGTGAATTGCTCCCTGCTCGGCCCAAACCAACAGGCACTTTTATTTGCCAGCTGGTTTATTTTCTTTCAAAAGGCATGTTTTTAAACCCATCAGTCACAGCCCTGATCCACTTGAAATGCCACATCCCTCTCAAAACAAGGGAGAAATATTAAAGGTACAATTTACGCTGGTTAGACCACCAAGTTATTTCTTCTCATGCACTTAAAAACTTTATCTACCTGGAGCTGTAGGAGCATTATTCACCTCCAACAGCTCACAGAATATAACTCATACATTAAATAAATATGTGGCATATGGAGGAGAGAGAAACAATTGATACAGAATTTATAGTTATTAACCTGTTAGTTACTAACCAAGACATTTGATCTCAGAAACCCTTCAGGCAGGGATGAGAAGATGGTTTTGGACACAGATGGTGGCTGGGTCACTCCTTTTCCCTGCCTGTGGCATAAAATTTAGAAACCCAAGGACTGAAGTGGTTTATTAAACTTGTAATTCATACCTGAGTGATGGGGATTACATTTAATGGCCCATAGTTACAGAACAGCCTGGATACTCTAATGGACCTCTTTGTCTTTTAATAAAATAAAGCAGAGGATTTGCAACATCAGCTGGGCTGTCTGCATGACTCATCTCTGAAAGTAGAATACATATTTGAAATACCATTATTTGTCCAAAGACCTGACAGAATTATCCAAACTGATGTACCTTCATGGTGGCAAGAGGTGCCCTGACTTCCAGCTCTACATCTACTTCCCAACAGGGATAGGTGGTGTCCAAAAGTGGGTATTTGAATGCAACTAGGGCTAAAATTCTAGTTTTGGACTGCAAAATCAGTTTTCTGAAAGAGACTTCTTATTTTAATGTTAAATCTTGGCTACTTCTGTATTGCTTAATTAGAAGCCAGGTTGTTGGTTTGTTTTTTTCTTTTACAGCAAAAAAAGTATGAAAAAAATCTGTAATCTGAAGCATTGTTTATTTCAAGTATTTTGTATTTCTAATTCCTCAAGGACAGGGTTATCTGTCTTCCATGTCTTAGTAACTTCCAAAATCCTCCATAACCCTCTATATTTTTCCCCCTCACTCATTGCTGCTCTGCCAGGAGCTGAAATTCCTGATCATCAGTGAGAAAAGAGATGTCTCCTGCAAACCAAGCACCAGGCAGAAATTTAGTGCTTTAACCTTGTGATTCAGGTGCCAAATTTAAAGTCACTGCTGTTTTTCTTAATTACAGCCCCTGAATGAACGGGGTCAATGAATGCAATTGAGGAGCAGCTGATTAATCCAGTGCAGTACCTTTAAATCAGATTTCATTTCGTTTCCCAGTGACTGATACAAGCCTCGTTCACTACTGAGCTTTGTCAGGAAAAACTCCACTTTGAGAACAGTATCTAACAATTAAATACACATTTCTAATACATTTCCACGCTGCCTTAAAAGCCTCTAGAAACAAGCAGAGAATGGTACCATCAACTGTGCTCCACTTATCTGTGTCCAAGCAGGTCTCACCTGTGCACTCTGAAATCACTCCATTTTGTCTGAGCAAGTGTTTCACAAAACTTTTTCAGTGGGATCAGCAGGAAATGCAGGCCATACAACCATGGAATTGTTGAGGTTGGGAAAGAGCTGTAAGGTCATGATGGAGTCCAGCTGTTCCCCCAGCACTGCCAGGGCCACCACTGACCATGTCCCCAAGGGCCACATCCACATGGCTTTTAAATCCCACCAGGGATGGGGACTCCACCACTGCCCTGGGCAGCTGTGCCAGGGTTGGAGACACTTTCCATGAAGGAATTTTTCCCAGTATCCAACCTGATTCTCCCCTGGCCCAGTCTGAGGCTGTTCCCTGGGAGCAGAGCCCAACTTCCCCGGCTGTCCCTTCCTGTCAGGAGTTGTGCAGAGCCACAAGGTCCCCCCTGAGCCTCCTTTTCTCCAGGCTGAGCCCCTTCCCAGCTCCCTCAGCCCCTCCTGGTGCTCCAGCCCCTCAAGGTCCCTCTGTCCAGGAGGGTCCCCGAGCTGCTCCAGCACTGGAGGGGCCCCAGCAGTGCCAGCACAGGGGACAGCTCTGCCCTGATCCCCGGGACACCATTCCTGATCTCAGGAATGATGAGTGTGTGTCCTCCCAAAGAACATCCCAGAGCTGCCACTTGAGGTTTGAATACAAGGAGGCGGCGAAAGGCAGAGAAAATTTCACTAGAAAAGGCTGAAATTACAGTTTATAAATTGCCTTTATCTGCGCACTCTTTATCAAGAGGTGCATAATTATACAGCTTTGACATTTTCATCAGTGTACTCTCATTAATAACCTAGAAAATTATATCTATTTATAACTTTAACATATTTACAATATACTCTGATGTTCACATGGCACTGCCAGTAAAAACACCTGAAAATATTTTATTCATTCGTGCCTTAAAAACAAAGACCTGAGTTAGATGAGATACTTGGTTTACAATAATAATAAAAAATGAAGCTAAAAGGTGTAGCAATTCACTGGCTCAACATCAGACCTAAAGTTTCACGGCACACAACCTCAGTCTAAAGTTCAGTATGTACAGATTAAGAAAAACAAATACAACTGATGTCATCTTTTAAATTCTGTTCATTAAGGAGAAGCCTCAGTACTCCCACTAAAGCTCCTAATACATATGTAAAGAGCCTTCAAAATGCTTTTTTATACTCATAATTATTTACAATTTGTAGTTTGTCCATGTTATTAATATCTTTGCTTTCTCCTACAAGCTGCTCCTCAGACAGGTTTTGGTAATCTAGATTCCAAAATATTTAAAGTTGCTCTCTGCTTTAAAATACTTCTTAATCTACAGAGAAGCTTAAAAACTATTGATGTGCATTTTCCACATGGCAATGTAAAGTAACTGTTTTGTTTGGGCAATAATAGTACCTTGTCACTCCTGACCACGATGAGGAGGATTATTTCTGTGAAATAACATACACTATTCAATAAAAGTTTAGTAGCAAAATTACTCTGGCATGGAATAAAGGGGGAAATGGAACAAAATAAGCAAAATCCTCCTCATGGTCATTACCAGGAGGTTATAAAATTTTTCTCAGCTAACTCTCCTATTAACATTCACAAAGGGTTTTTTTTCATGGTGATTTTTAAGCATCACTGTAGTCTGACTATTCCTCTACTGAGATTTTAAAGTGTCAGATGAGGATGGGTAGGAGGAATTTGCCAAGAAGAAAAAAAAAAAAAAGATTCTTCAATTTTCTTCGCGGATTCAGCTTTTCCCTATTAATGTTGAGATTATTTCTTCAACTATTTTGTTGCAAATATTTATGACTCCATATGGAACAACAGATGTTGAAGAGAAGGGATAGCAGAAAAGACTTCATTTTCAGCAATTACCCTGCTACTTGTTGTCATACTGTAGGTGTTCTTAGTGCATCTATTTTACATACCACCCTGTCCTTTCACACACTGCAAAAATGTCAGTTTGGATAATTAATGTAATAACTGTAGTCCAAATCATTTCCACAATGAAAAAAAAATATAAATAGGACAACAGGAGGAAGAAATCAAGAAGGCAGAGGGAAGAGAGGAATCGCTTTAGCAGTTCTTCTGGAATATCTGATCAGGAATCAGTTTGCAAAGCTGCTTTAGGTCCTTAATACAAAATCTTTCCCTTTGGGACAAATTCCAGCGACTGTCACCAAGAAGAGAAATCACACCAAGAAACAGGAAAACAAAGCTAAGCAGGAAGCAGGATAATCCTGGAGGATCATATACAGTCAACACCACAGAGAAATTACAGTTATGTATTGATTTATGCTAACATAGCACTTGTGACACACAAGGTATTTAACCTCTTAATATATTTTAAAATAGTATCAAGCTAATATTAATATTATTACTGTTGAGTTCAATTTCTTAAAGTACACGTATAGCCAGCAGTTAAGCCTTTCAAATATTTGAAACAGGAGGAATACTCCATTTCCTGGATATTCCTGGATAATTATTCTTGCTTTATTAAGGTTTATTTTACAGCTGTGTAAAATAGGTTATAAAGGACAATTCTGCTATTATGTCCTCCCTTGCTTAGGCTTAATAAATATTATATTCCACATCATCCATTAAAGCCAAGCAGTGGAGAAAATAGGAGTGGTAGTAATCTCCTCCACAGATGTAAAATACCTTTAATAAAATAAGGGTGTATAACAGTCAGGAACAAATTACTGAGGTCTGCTTTAATAAAATAGTACCCTTAAAGCAGTATTACTCTTAAGGTACTGACATTCCCACTGGTGATGCAGTGTATCCTTTCAAAGCAGTGCAGCTTGTTAAAATGGCAAGATATCTTTTTGCAATAGAGTGTTTGTGTCCAGGCAGATACAAGGTTTGTATAGAATGCATCCAGGGAGCCATAAAACTGGTGGGAAACATATTTCTCCGTGGTATTTTAGTACTTTGAAAAATTCAATCACTGGGAAAAAATGTTTTGCTGTAAACATCTGAAGAGCATTATAAAAGCAATGGCTTCCCACAGCACCTGCTTAAATAATTTTAAGAGGGAGTGAGTACGTCTTTGCTCGTCTTCTAAAACTTGTAGAAAGCTTCTCCTATTAATTTCCCTGGTGCTGTCAGGCCAGGGCACTTTTAATCAGAAATAATTATGAGTGCAATTGGGGAATGTTCACCGGCAGGATTTTTTTTGCACTGCAGAAATAAGACAACTTTCAAAACTGATCGTTAGGAGAAATATGATTAACGGGAAAATATACCCAGAGAGATGAGCACCTGAAAGGGTTGCTTCTGAATGAATTATGAATTTCTCAGATGTCAATAAAGGACTCTGCTTATATATCCCAGTGTTTGAATTCAGTTCAGTTACACATTGATTTTATAAACCCTGATTACGCATGAGAAATCCATCCCTTTTTAGTCCACCTGTTTTAATTCTGACTTTTTCCCAGAAACCTTTAACCTTGCCCCAGCTCCTGATCCATCCCATGAAGCCCAGAGCACATCCTGATCCCTGCTGTGAGCCCAGCTCCCCTCCCAGTGCCACCAGTTAGACACTGCCAGTATCTCCTGCAGGACTCCAGGTTGCAGAGCTGCACCTTGACACAACCAACCCTCTCTGGGGCTAAGAAACAGCCAGAATTTGCCTGATCTCTGTGCTCCTCCCTCGCTGAGCTTGGGTGGCAAGGAAGAGCCCCTGAGGCAGAAACACAGCCCCAGTGTGGGGACGTGACACGGCAGTGACAGAGTGACCAGACTCACGGATATTCCAGCAGCAATCCGCGCGGAGCTGCCTGGCCATGGCAACTCCTCACCACCAAATCATTACACGATGCTCTGGGGAAAGACAAGTTTTCCTAGCACACAGCCAATCTATCAAGAGGAAAAGCTCTTCCTGACCCAAATGGCAGCTGTGATCAGGGTATAAATGGAAGCTAAGCACCAAACACTGCACATCCACTACCCTGCAGCCTAATAACTGGGAATTCTGCGGCTGTCACTTGGCCTGAGCGCTTTTAAAGGGTCAAATACTGGGGAGAGGAAAGGAAGAGGAGAACTTTCTGCAGAAGGCAGCAGCTGTCTGACATTAATCTGCTGCGTTCCTGCCCCAGAGGAGCCCGAGTTGCTGGGGAGGTGGATGCTGTTCTGCTGTGCTCACCTCTGCAGTGACCACCTCCGTCACAGTGGCCCCCAGCACATAACAGAGACAAAACATCATTTGTAAAAAAAAGTGTGAACAATTTCAGCAATTCCAGGGTCCGCTTCCCTCTAACTGGTTTCCAGTATGGTGCAGGATACAACTCCCAGCAGCTCTCAGCAGTTTCCCTCTACTCCTCTCTGCCCAAGCACCCTGTGCCACCAATGTGGAACAGCAAAATTCACGAAGCCGTGCTCTATTACAGAGTGCACGCGGCAGAGGGTGGCAGAGCCCTGGTGTTTGGGTTAATTGCATTAAAAATAAAATTATACCTGCTGAAGGCAAGGCACAAAAGCTGGAGAATTGAGCAATGAGGATTTTTTTCCCCTCACAGCCACGTGTAGGTACAATCCCATTCTTTTGGTGGGTTGGCATTGCAATCCCATCACTAGGGAAACTTTAAAGAACTTCATGAACATTTTGTTTCCAAAGCACTCTAATTTAGAGGAGGTTAAGACAAAAAACTGCCAGTGATATCATAATTACTAAATAAAACCTACTAAACAGATTTTTGGATAAACCCTTGGAGTTACGTGCTTCTCAACTAAAACAAGACACAAAGCAAAACAAATTACACAGGAACCCAGACCTCTGGTGCATTCACAGATTTCAAACCAGCCTTGGATTTGGCTGGTGGCTGAAAAATCCAACTTTATGGTCTTGCCACTTTCCGTGGCTTCTGGGTTTGGCAGCTGATGACTGAGGAGATGCTGAGGGGCCACAGAGAGCACAGCTCTGCCACTGGCTCCCAAGGAAAAGCGGAGGGGAGGAAAAAACCACCTTCTTGAGCACCCTACCACTGCAAATACAGAAGGTGAAAAACCAGCTGTGACCAAAATCAAAACCAGCTTGAACATAGTTAAAAGAAGGAGGTAACAAGAAAGTATCAAACAGTTGCCCACATTTTTCTTCCAAAAGAGAGGAATGAAGCTTTGCACTCCATCAGTGCATCTCTCCTGCCAGGGGGATCCCAGCAGGCCAGCCAGGAGCATGAACATACTGCTCTAAGCCACATTATAAACTCTATAAGCACAAACCCCTTTACAAATGTTTAGGTTTTGATTACTGCTCCTGTGACGTACGGCTTTTAGCAAGCCAAGCATTTTCCTTTCCCAACTGCCTCACTCTCTTTGCAGGGCACATTATAGTTTCACTTTGGCTTATTCTACCTCCTCGCTTTGAAACCCTGCATTACTTGAGAGAGTGGCTGACATCCCCATTCATGATAGTGCACAAAATGAAGCTTAATGAATCCCCAAAGCAATGTACTTCACGTGCTAAAATCAATGTACATTGCCTGCTACAGTATCTCCCTGTGAAATGGAGGCATTTGCTCAGAAATTTCTATCTCAACAGGGTCTTTTTTCTTTTTGTAGCGCTTAACTGCCTTTTGTCTGCTCTTGTCTCCCTCCAGTGTTGCTCAGATGGCAATCTTTTATTCCTTGTGCAAACTCATTTGGAAAATGCTGGATGGGCTACAGCTGTGTACTGCTATGTAAGGTCTAATCCATGTCAAGCAGTGCTTTATACACACTGAATAAACACAATGAAGCAATGTTTTAATTGATTATTAAAAAGGCAGGGTTCTGGGCTGAAAGCAGTATTTAAAATCAGATTTAATCAGCTAGTTTTGTACAATTCTGAAAGGTAGTGATGCTGTACATACTGCCACTTGAGCCCTGGGGTTTTCACAGAGGTGACTGCAGGCCCAGGGGAAGGGGCTGGGGATGAAGCTATTTCTGGGTGGTTTGTGCAAATTTCCAAGGCTGTGGCCCATGCAAAACAAGCAGTGGAGCAAAATATCAATGAACACAAACCTCACCTGGAAAGGTGTTTTCCCACACAGCTTCCAGGAAAATAAAATCCCCATTTTTGCAGAGTCAATCCAGGTGCTGGGGAACCTTTGCAGCTCAGTCTCCAACAGTGAAATCTGCTCCGGCTTTTACGATGCAGAGTCTGGATTTACACTCTCTAGTATAAATAGTGACTTCAAATCGACCTGCACTGCATCTGACAAAGGTACCCCATTTGGATGTGCAGTCTAGAGCCATAAAAAGTCTCTTTATGTGATTTGTTTAAACCAACAATTATTAGACAGTGCAACTAAATTTTTTGAACTCAGAAAAAGTCATAAAAGTAATACTGAAAGATAAATAATTGGTAATAAATCACTCATGCATCCAAAAAAGGTGCCTCTGACCCTCCACAGGACACTACACCTAGAGAACCACAGATTTTTTGAAGGATTGTTTGAAAGCTTGGGCAATGATTAGTCTGAAATGAAGTCCAAAATGTAAATTCTTCTTCTTTATTGCAATAAACTTTCTCCACTGACTGTACTTCTCCGTGGTACCCCACGGATCTAATCGAAAAAGGCACTGGAAAGCAACTAGGTTTTTATTTCCTTTTTCCTTTCAATTAAACTATTACTGTTGTCCTGGAATTTAGGTAGGAAAAGCTGGCAATGTCTATTAGGTGGCAGCAAGAACAATCTTCATTAGCTTGAAGTACATGAATTATCAATCAAATGAGAAACAAGCAGAGAGCAGCTGAAAATGGCAAACTGCTATAATTACAAATGATGTCTTGTGCATGACTGTGTCTCAAGAATTGTTACAGGATGCTGTGCAAAAAACCTCAACATTTATATCCACAGTCCAAAATAATATGGCCCATTACAGTGACATACTTTGGAGCAGAAATATAATTTTTTAAAATTCACATTGTTTCTGTTCTAGACATTGAATCTTTATTTTGTTTTATTTTAAAAAAGGATGAATTGCCTTAGAGAACTGACAGCTTACATGAATAGTAGAGTTTTGCTTGCAAGTAACAGGAAAAAAACATGGCATAAAACTCAAGCCCCAAGTTTCTCAGAATGCCTACTGAGAATAAATTTTATGTTTATTTGTATTTCATTTTCCTTGAACAACTGCCTTTCCCTTGGGTATTTATTAAAAGCATAAAAAAGAATGAGCCAAATTCACTTCTCAATAACATCCATTCAGCATTGTTGGAGCTTGCAAAATTGCACTAGACCAGCCAAGGGGAAAATTTCACTCACTGTTTAGTAAATATATATAATTTTTTTTCTGGTTGAGAAGATGTATTGTTTAATCTTTAAATTCTCTGCCTGCCCCTGCTTATCAAAGGAGAAAAAGCAGCTGTTTGGTTATAAATCTGTGACCTCACACAGGAATAAAGTGATGTATGTGCTGGGCTGTGGGTTACTCAGGGCAGTCCTGCACCAGGCAATTCCCACTGATTGCTGAGGATTCCAGCACGGGTCCCATCTCCACAAAGCAACAGTTACATTTTCTTCTGTAGGATTGGCCTGAAGATTCCCATAAATCATCTTATCTGACCTGCACTCTCAACCCCTCAGCCTGAGGCAGTGTTGGGAGGGGAATGGTCTGAAGTGAATTTGGCCACGGGGAGGGTCTGTTCTCAGTGCAAGGCTGGAACAGCAATTTTATAGTGCATGGCAGACACATCCACTTCTGGAGATGAATCAGGGAAATCCACAAAAAAACCAACAGAGCAGAAGGGCCTGGTTGGGCTGTGACCAAAACAGAGCTGGTTCACAATGCAGCCAAGGTGTCCCCACATGTCCCTCCCATCTCCTGCCCACCAGGCTGGGCTGGGCTGCCCAGGGTTGCTCTTCACCTGCTGCTGCAGTGCCTTAAAGCTGACCTGATCCCATAAACCCCAGTTCCCATGATGCAAGATCACTTTTCCCACCATCAGCATGGGTTTTGCACAGTTTGATCTCATCTTTTTTTAACCAGAGTTTGCAGGAAAGGTCATTAAGACACAGAAACTGTGACTCCTAAATGGAGCACGTGGCCAAGAGCAGGGGTTAGTGCTTCTGATCCACTGCTAGCCACGAAACTGCAGTTTATAACTTTGGGAGTAGAAAAATGATGCCTTTAAGATCTAAGCCGACGTTTTCAGGAGTCTCGTGGATTGTCTTTACTGCCAGCACAAGAACCCCCCCAAATCCAGCAGCGAGTAATGTGACCATTGCCCTTGGCAGCACCATTAAACTGGGCAGTGAACTACTTCAAATAACTGTGAGTGTTAAACATTAGTTCTGCCTTAAGTAGGTTGATTTTAACAGTCAAATGTGCACTGCAGTCTATGTGAACATTAAAAGCACCTTTCAAACTTAATTTTACAGAAATGTTAACGACCAGAACAAACTATTGAAGGCGAAGAAGAAAAGTAATTATTTCAACAGATGAAAGGAAACAGTAAATTAACACTCTTGTTTTAAAAGGGGGCTCAGTAACTTATCTGCTTTAAGGAAATACCATTAACTGGAGGTACCATGGATATTTCACTTAATATGTTTATGGTTTGGGGTTTCTTTTCTCTTCTGACCTTTAAAAATGAGGTCTGAGGCGAAAAGAGAGCCGTAAATCTTTTAACTGAAATACAACAAGTTCCAGAAACTGCTTTATCAAAATCATAGCAAGGGAATCGGCTCCTAAATATCAGCATTACATGTCATACACACACACATCAAAGCCATCAACAGCAAAAACCTTTATGGCCACAGAGGCCTCTCAATTCTGAAGAAAGCAGGAAGACAGAACCAGAATGACTCAGAAATATTCCTAACATCCCACCAGTGCCTACGTACATAAAAAAAACCCCTAGGGACAGCTAAACTAATCCTATTATTACATTAAAAAATATCCAGGGAGAAATTTGTCATAGTTTAGAAAATGTTAAGCTGCTTGTTATAAATAAAAACACACCAGTTTTTGTGCATGAGCTGTTATTCAGTGAAATTCTGAAAACTGTTTAAAAACAGTCACTGGCTTGTAAGCAAGATTTTCTTACCATATGTGTTGCAATATGGAAGCAGATTGTGGACATTTCCAAAGGAATTTCAGATATATATTTTAAAAAAATCATTACAGCAAAATTTAGGTGATCTTTAGGGGTTTTTTTAGTGGACATGCATTTTCTACACAATAAAAAATGTACTGATTTGAATGTGGGGCTTGAAAATAATTTATTCTGCATAATCAACACAGCTATATATGCTTATCATTCTGAAATCACTCACTTGAAGACCTCAAATGATGAAATGGTTTATTGTCCTCGTGACTTACACATGTCCACTTTGAAAATACAGTCAAATTTGGGGTTTCTTCAGCAAAGCTGCATTGCTGATGAAAGTGGCTTTAATCTGGGCTTTCAATTAATATTTTTTGATGAAGGATACTTTAGTAAAGATATTACATTGTACTGCACGCATCTCAATCTGCAAGTGTTTGTGCAGATTTCCAGGGATGCTAAATGCTACATCCACACACATCCATACAGGACATACATGACCTGAGAGGTAAGGAAAGAACTGCACACAGAATTTAGCAATCCTGAAGTAAATTGAGAACCAGAAGGTCAGGAAAAACTGATGATGTAGTCTCAGCAAACACTGGCTTTGACAGGAAAGCCAATTTAAGTAGTTCCCACGCCCCACAGCACAGCTCAGCAGCCCCTTCTGTGAAAATCTTTTGGATGCCTATTTTTAAACTGCATCATATAAAGAGTCTCTTCACTAACACCTCTGGATGATGCAGGATTATTATTTTGGGGAGACATTTTCTTGCTGAAGGTATTTTGATGTGGGAATAGGCACAATCTGGTTCATTCTTACACTTTATTTAAATCGTGGCAGTTAATGTCATGTCAGATAAAAACAGGAGTGAGAGTTGTTTAAGAGATTTTATTTTTTTGAACGAGCAAAATGCATTATTTTGTCTGATTTGAAGAAGAAAATGAGGAATGTGTGGAAAAGTACCCATGAGTTCCTGGCATGAAAGAAGTCTACTCCACAAATTAAGTCTCCCTTTAACAGTCTCATTTGAGGGTATTACAGGGGGTAATTGAAGAAACAACAGCTGAAGACAGCCCTTCAAGAGAGAACTGCAAGTCGGAAAACCTTTAACCTGTGTTATCAGTCCCACCCAGACACTGTCAGATCCACTACCCAACCCAAGCTCAGCCTGCCACTCCTGCATCCATCAACCAGGGCTGGATTGATCATGATTTGGTATTGAGATGTGATAAATACCACCACGTTCAAGCCTTCAAACAGCGACTCCTGAAATGCACAGTGACAGTGCCATTGCTATAAACATATCTGCACCAATTATTAGGGTGAGAAGAATTTGTGAGCCAGCAGTCTAAAATCGTAAGTTTTAGCTGCACACAGCAAGGTATACACTTATTTAAAAATAAATGTGAAATTCAGTCTTCCACAAAAGCAGCAGTGTCATGAGAAAACTCGGGCTTTAAGTTTTGTAAACGCTGCGTTTTCAATATTAGAGTGTCAGTCTTCATTCACTCTCTGACAAGGTTGTCAATCAAACAGCAATCTAGTTTTGTAAGACTTTAACCAAAGATCAAAGCAATGATACTGCTGAGTTCACATTACCTTCCCAGAGATAACTACTTGAGCACTTTCACAGCACTGCATCGATATTAACTTTGCACCCTTCCTTCCAAGCAAATAAAACAGGACAAAGTTTGACAGCCCTGCTGGCTTCTGCTCTCAGCCCTGATCCAAGCTGAATCCCAGTGCCATTCCCTCTATCCCTTGTAACTCCTCCTGGATATTGAAGGTGAGGACTGCAGGACTTGAGTTCAGTTACACTTTCATCAATTAAAAGAAAATGAAATGTGCTTTCTGTCTCCTCTGAGGAGCACATCAAATGCCTTTTCCTCAATAACAATAGTTGGGCAATAAAAAGATGAGTGAGCAAAATGTGGTATATCATCGTTTTGCCTTTGACTCCAGCCCAATGGCAAATGAAAGGCATCCAAAATCAATTTCCAGAAGCTAATAAATTCAGTATGTGAAAGCAGTGAAAATATAACTTTTGCAGCCTCATCATCAAGCTGATTTGTAAGCAAAGCTGGGCCCAATTCCTGCACCCTACGGCACCCATATTTTCAGTTTCATGCAGGTAATATACCATTTCTACACAGTTTCTATTCCGAGGCTAAACAGAGAGATATATGCATATATATCTTCTTTCCACAAACACATGTCCTGGTAATATCATAATAAAAATCTGAATGTGCTGTGCCCAGGAAACGGTGTCGATCCCTATCAGTTACTTCCTCCAGTAGCAGCGAGGGGAAGGTGAAGGCAAAAGCTGCTCCAAGGGCACAGTCTGAGCACAGCTGCTTCCCCCAGCCCCACAGGAATCCCAGCACAGGCCTCTTCATGGCAGCATGGGCAGGGGCTGGGGGGCTTCATTTGCTTGTTTACTGCAGAACTTGCCAGACCACGCCTGGCTAAAGGCAAAATTCCACAGGGAATATTGTGTGACCACCATCACAATTTAAAATACTCCCTGAGCAGTGCTGAATACCTGCAGGGTATGGCTTTGGATCTCACACTGCTGAGGGCTTCCACTCACCCTACACAGGTCTTCTATGTGAGAGACTATGGATTTTTTTAAAATCTAAACCATCTGCAGACAGCAATGTTACACAGGGTCAATTACACTTACCTAACACACTGTAAAGTCATTAAAAGTGTTGTTTTTTGGTTTTTTTTTTTTTTTTTGGTGTGGTACTTACTTAAAAAGAATAAATAAAGTAGGAAAAAACCCCAAAACATCAAAACCAAAAAGGCTTCTGAGCCTGAAGGTTTCTTTGTCAATATATGGATTTGTTTCCTACAGAAAAGAAAAAAAATCAAAACATAAAGAGAAAAAAAACTGAAGGGAGACAGGCAGGCAGGCAAGCTGGGCACTGGAGAGAGCTTGAATTGGCAGTGGAAAATGTGGCTGGGGAGTGTAGCTGAAGGATGATGGTGTATGTGGACGGAGGACATGTGTGAGGTTTGGAAAACAGCAGGTGGAGGAAACTGTGGAGCAGAATTATATTTAAAGAGGAGAAGTTAGAACTAGGTGATAACAGTAAAGGAATCACACTCATAGAGTGTAAAATATTGCTTTGTCACTTAGTTCATACTGTGAACATGTCCAGGTTTTTTCTTCCAAGTCACCAGCAATGGGAAATGCTGTTCTTTCTTACTCTATTTCTCACCAGGGCACCATTCTCCTCAGATGCTGGCAGGTTTTGGGAGCTCAGACTGTTATTATGGGACCTGGGACAACTATTTCCTCACACTGCAAGAAACACTCTGCTGAGTTTTTTTGTTAGAAATACCAGATCGTGTTTCCTCTTTCCTTACTGCAGGATTTTGGTGAGCAGTTGGAAATGAGTGACTGAAACGCAACTCAAATCTGGGTAAGACTCTAAATCCCCTTTCTTTCATCTTTCTTTCATCTACTTTACCTGTTCACCTCTAATGTTTACAAGCAAGAAATAATGATGTTTTAGTCTCAAACACTGTTTCTCCAGCTGAAGAGTCTAAGCCATGCCTGCCCTCCACACTTCCAGCTTTCTAAAACACAACAATTAAAAACCAGAAAGTCTGGCAGATTATGTTGCTGATATTTCTGCAGTAGTGAACAAGCACAGGGGCATCTTTCCAGTCTCCTGCAGACAGAGCAGTCTAGGAAGTGTGAGTGCAAATGTGAAGCCAGCTGTGAAACAGCAGCTCTTGTGTGGGTGTAAGGGGTCACCTGGATGTTGTGACAGTGCTGCTGTGCCTGCGAGTGCCCTGCTTTGCCCCTGGGGCTGAGCTCCCTCAGGGCTGGGCAGCAGAATGCTGGTGCAGGCACAGGGCACATGAGCACACAGGTTTTATGTTTTATGTGAAACACAAGTGAAGCTGTGAACGCCACTCATCACCCTGCAGCGAGCACTCTGCCAAATCCAGTCCTGTCCACCTCCCCTCTCCCATCCCAGTGACCCCAAAGGCCAGGACATGGGGTCCTGGGTGTGCTGGGGTGACTGACACACTTCATGTGCAGAGCACAGCTCTCTCCACAGCCACGGAACACAGAGCTGGGATTTGATGCATCACGAACCACAGCAGCACTGCAAAGGCCCCTCAGATGTGAACATGCTTCAAGTGCTCTATTCTAAAAGTACCTGTTCATAAAACATCTTTAAACTGCTGCTGAGCACCCTGATCTGAACCAACTGCAGGGAGAGATATTACAGAATATCGATTCCACTTCACGTGCTTATGTGACATTACAATTAAGATTTCCTCAAGGTGTGGTACTTGCTTAAAAAAATAATCAAATGAAAAAAACCCCACCAAAACCAAACAGATTTTTGTACAGCATCAGTTTCAAACAGGACCTGTGAGCTGCCATCCCTTCCCAGCCTCCACGCAGCACAGAGAGATTTCACACAGCTTCAAGCATGAATTAACTTGGTCCTTCCTGCTCATAGGATTTAAGACTGATTTTTGAACTCAAAGTTTAAAAAGTTAAACTTTTCTGCATTTCCTTTTATCTTTGATAATGCCACCCAAAAATAGTTTCTCCTAAATTCTGACAGTTTCTTCTGTAAAGACAAAAGGCACATTTATAAAAGCATCTAAAAACCAGAATATACTTAAATATAAAAAAATGCCTAACTGTATCCATAACTAAGTCTTCATTTAGTTAAAAAGTTTTGATATTATCTCTTATTATTTATTCTTCAAAGGAGAATAGTAATTAGAAAAGTTCTGCAAATTTGCACTAATGAAGCAGAAAAATCTACTATGAAGTAATGAATTTTATTAATCACCATGCAAGCAAATTAGTAAAAAAATAGTAAAAATTTAAGTACACTTCGATTTTTCTTAATGGTTTTTATAGGAGTTCATATTAAATTACTTACAGGTTATTTCAGAGAATCACAGAATGGTTTGGATTAGAAAGGTCCTTAGAAAACATCTTGTTCCAACACACTGCTATGGGCAGGGACAACCTTCCACTACACCAGGCTGCCCATTTCTAAGTCTTTGTAACAACTCGAGCTGGGAAGCGTAATTTTGCCACAAATTTGAGCTATTATCAAGGAGTTCATACTCCCTGAACACTGAAGAAGAGTGGACACTTAAATTTGCAGCAAAATTACATCACTGAATCGAACCAGAAACATGAAAAGTGCTGGGACTGTGTGTGACAGGAAACCCCAAATCCCTTTTTTGTTTCCATCTTTTTTGCCTTCCTCACATCCAGCAGCTTTCCTTGCTGTGCTCGGGACATCTCTCTAAATCCAAGGGAAAAAAGGACTCCCATAGAAATGCCTTTTGCCAGGATGTGTTAACACCACTGCATGAAATAATTGCTCCTTGGGAGATTCTAGACAGTCAATTAACCCCCAATTCATGACTCAAGTGCCAGAGCAGACACTCCATGAATAAAGGGTAGGGGTTCAGTTCTCAATTAGGATGAATTTTTTTCCTTAATAGTTTAATCTTGTGGTCAATTAAATCCCCGAGCGTTGTATTAATTATTATATGAATTCTGGGCAACTTCTAATTTAAAGGTTAGTTATGGTGTACCACAACTGGACCAGAGTCAAGGGCTTAAATTTTTCCAAAAATTCTACCCTAGGGGTAAAAATCCCCTCCTCTGAAAAAAGACAAGTTAATGACTTTACACTGTGCTTTCCGAATCTGGAATACTTTAAATTTAGATTTAAAATCCTAATCTGGAATACTTCAAATTTAGATCTAGTCTCCCAGATTTTACACCAGAGGTAAGACTGCATTATGCCACAGATCATTAGAAACCTGTTTACTGCTGCACCACATATTCCCATCACCAGTTAAAATAAACAGGGCTTCTAAGCAGACTTTTAAGCATTAATCCCATCTCCAATTTCTGAGCTTTATTCCTATATTGTTGGGCACAGCAGCTTGGAATATAGCTTACTTTTCCATCTGTTAGACATATAGAGACTATGGGTTTGTGAAGTACTTTCTTGGTACTCTTTTTGTTAGAATAAAGTCCTGCATTTCCTGGGGGAAGCAAGGGACATATGCTGGTGCTCTATGGTTTCTGAGTGACTGCAGAGATGAATTCCTCTTGGCCAGCTTTCTGTTGAATAGGTGCTGGAATCATATAAAACAGCAACTTGTGAAAAAAAAACACAGTAAAATGGTGAGTTCGCCGGCCAAATCAGTGATCTTTTTTCAACTAATTATTTTTCTTGCTCAAAATGAAGACAGTTTGTCTTTGAAAAGCCTGTCTATCATTAAAAAAGAAAAGTATGGAAAGTTTTTGAAACAACTATAACAGATGTCATAGCAGTTGAAAGTACAATTAGAAAGCACAACGCCGCAGAAATAAAACTTCAAACAAAAGCGGAAAGAGTTCTTTGTGCACATCAATAATTTAGAATGATTTAAGAACTGTTTTATAGATGCAAGTGGAGCTCTTTCTGTCTATATATAAATCGAATGTGGTCTTTATAGACAAACAAAAAGGGGATACAATCCTTTTAAATTATTTTTAGGATAATTGTTTCCACAGCAAACATCATTATTTATCAGTTTTGAAAAGAAGCCAACTGCCAACATTTGAAATGCACAAACCTTGGCACACAACACAGAAAATGGTAATCTCCCCCCCTTTTCAAAACCAGTTTTGCATTTATTTTACACATTTGTCAAGTTCTTATCTCAAAGCCCATGCCGTTTACCTATTTCTATCAGAAATCATTATATTTTATTTTTAATCACCTTCCCATAGCTAATTTGGTAACTCAGGAAGGGAAACTGTTATTGCTACCAGATGCTGTTACCTTCCTGCTCACTCACATATTCCTATAAATTGATTCAACAGCCTGGAAAACAAGGTTTAATACGTATTATTATGCCTTCTGGATTTCTTCTGTTATAATCTCTTTTTTTAGATAAACAGGCTCATTTTAGTGATGCAAACATTCTAAAGCTACGCCACAGACACTTCCCTTAGTAATTCCTTCAGGAGAGTACTGCAGGATGCTGCTGGTCCTTTGCCAGCAGGAATTTCTCTGTAGCTTTATTTCTATGTGTAGACTTAAAGAAAAAAAGAAAACTAGGCAGTTTCATGTATAGAAAGCTGAGATTTTCCTTTTCAGATGAGGAGGAATATTAGGGAATAAATGACAGCACTTGAGACTGTAAGATTTCTACAGAGGAAATGGGAACAGATGTTCTTGTAGGTCACAGAAGAGGAACCAGTTCTCCAACAACTTGCACACTGGAATATCAGAACGCACTTTCACTGGAGTCAGCCAGGAAATCTCCAGCCCAGCCACTCTGCTGCTCGAAACAGCAAACATTACAAGGAAAAAAATCAAGCAAAAATAACAAACTGCAAAATTTGAGACTTCAGTTCTGCCATTACAATTTATTAACTCCCATAATCTGTGTAGGTTGGCTCTCATTGGTGAAAAAACCCCACATTGATTTTTTTGTGAATTTAGCAACAGCTCTTCCAGAAAGATAATCATACTTTGCAGATATTTGGGACTATTTACCCTGAGTATTTTATGTGACTGATGATATATGAGCTGCTAGTTGTGTAAAATTAAAGCTCCAGCCTGCTCCATACAGTATTTAATATGAGCCATATAGGAAGTGATGTTTTCAGAACACTCATCCTAAAACAGACTGCTAAAAGTTATCTTGTACATTAGAGAGAATTCTTATTGTGAATCAGACCCTAATCTAGAAATACTTCACTCATTTTCTGCTGAGTTTCCCACACCTCTGCATGGAGAGAAATTAACAATGACCATTCTTGAAACAACAGAACTGTCTTTAAGGAACTTATTAATTAATTTTTGAATATTGGTGGATTTATTTTCTTTTTTTTTTAAATATCAAAAGCTTTGTACAAATAAATTATGTCACGATATAATCCTTATTACTGTTACGACTACTGCTGGTGATCTTAAAGAAATATTATGCTTTCCTTGTAATATATCAGTTAAAATAAAATTCAGTATATATAAATATAGATGGTATATAAATATACATACGTATAAATATAGATCTATGGCTTTACAGAGCAATTCCAACTCTCCTTTTTGCCTAAGTCCCTCCTGCCTCCAGTGCCGAAGGCCATACGACCATAATGACAATAATGACAATAATGTCACAAGTCAAACAGCAGCTCTGGTGTCTCCTCCTTTAATTTGTGAATCTCTCCACACTTTTGCCTGGAGGCTGCCATCATTACAGTCAATTTCAAGATTTTCAAGCTAACAAAAACCAAGACAGCAACAAATACAGTCTCCTAATCGACAGCATGTAGGAAGTCCCCAGAGGTTACAGATGTATAAATAACATGGTATTTTCTGAACAATGCTTATTTTCTGGCCTCCGTGAGTAGCCACGTGTACACACACGCATCCCATTTTCTGCTCCAGCTCATCCATCTCCTGGAGATGACCCATCATCCAACATATTCCACACAAAAAGGCATCTTCTAAGCCCAGCACAAAGGGCTCTCCACTGAACTGTCAGTGAAATTTGTACAGCTCTGGATCCCCTTGCTGACAACACGCTCCCGAAACAGCCACGGGATATGTCAGCAAATTCACACAAGCCAGCTCCAACTATCAAAATATCACAGAGCAGCCCCAGTGACGGGTGAAACAGACAGATTCAAAACTGCACCATGTTTTATAGATTATAACATCTCAGAATACACCTGGAAGCAGAATTTTATTTATTAAACTGCTTGTTATAGCCTGTCACATTCTGTCAACTAGAAGAAAAATCTGCTTTGGAAACTACTTTCATACTGACTACAAAATAAAAGAAGAAAATAAATCAGTTGGTATTTTGACATCAACATGGAAAGGCCAAGCATGACCAAAGAAGTGTGCTGGGGAATTTTGTATTGGAGCAATCCCTCTTTCTAGTTTGTACTCATTCACCTCCAATTTCAGAGTTCACAGCTGTCTCTCCTTCCATCTTTTTATCAATCCTGCTTCAAGAAGGATATTCACAGCTGGGAATCTTCAGAAGGGACCCACAAGGATCTTCAAGTCCAACTCAGTGAATGGCCCATGTAAGGATAAAAGCCCCCTTAAAACCTTGGCATTATCAGCACCAGGCTGAACAAACGGAGCCAATCCAGTTGAAATTCCATTGATTGATTACAATTGTGGGCTCCTGCTCTTTCAGGCACGATGGTGAATTTCCAAAGGACAGCTGATAATAGGAAAAACCTACTGAGAGAACTGTCCATCCCCAGAAATGACTGTGGCTGTGACACACAAATCCCATACACAGTCCAAGTGTTGGAGTGGTGCCTTCTGCCACAACAATCAAACATGAAATCTGATCTCCTGCAGTCTGCAGCCCCACTGGCTTCTGAGAGGAGCACATGGGCCATTATCAGCTCTGCTAATAAGAACTCGTGTAACTTTATCAAAGGAACTCAACACAATGTCTGGGATATAATGAAGAACACATTTATTCTGGTTTCATGACTACAAATCAAGAATAATCTTTTTCTACTTCCACTCTGAGGTTAGTTCACTATCTTATGCACAGAATCCTTGAATGGTTAGAGTTAGAAGTTCACTAAGGATTTATTACTTTTTATCATCAGGAATATTCTAATGCACTAAGCATTCTAAACCACTTTGGAGATGAACCTTAATGTGCAGTTTTATCTCAGCCTTGCTGTCCCCAGAAGCCTCTGGGCAGCAAGTCCTCCACAAAAGGGAAGACAGAGCCCTTAATTGCCATCTTAATGTGACTGTTACACAGGAGACAGACACACTCCACAGAGCCATCTTAGATATTCAAGATCAAATTAGAAAAAAAAGTCCCTGAGTACACAAAAAATGCTACACAAAATACCATCCACCAGTGCTGGGTTTGCTTTTCTGACAGCAGGAGCACACACTGCTGTCACAATCATGAGCTCTGCATTTCACTGATCTGGAACATCCAGCTGTGGGCAGCAGGACAAACTCTGGCTCACTGGAAGGAACCCTCAGGAAAGAACTGTTTTATGAAGCGCAGCTTCTGTGAATTTCTTGAAGGTCTTCCTCAGTCACAAATACTACAAAACTTCCAAAGTCACCAATTAACTAATTTTTATTATTAATTTGAATTTTTATCTGTACTTTATCCCTGTCGTCCTCTGTGTGTGCACAGGGGCACACTTGGGCACACAAATGCAGGAGCACAGTGCCCCTGAGCAGGTTTGGTGCTCAGGCAGGGGAGGCTGAGCCCCTGCTGGCACATTCCCCAAGATCCCAAGGATTTCTGAATGACAAAAACATTCAGCAACCTCTCAGGACAGAGATTGTCCACATCCTACTGCTCATAATGAGGACTGAAGGCAAACTTATCAAGTAACTCATAGACATTTAGAATGTCACCAAGTGCAGGTCTCAGGTTAATGACTTTGCACCAGAGCTAACACCAAGCAGAGAATCCAGTGGGTCAGGTTAAAGACCAGTGCTAAGGAAAAGATTCCTGGGCCTAATCCAAAAGCTGTCTTAGGTCACTGGGTGCCAGTCAACAATTTTTATCCTCTTCTTATACTTTTCAAACTTGATACAGCTCAGATGAGGCTACATGAAACAATTCACAGTGTTGGAGGAGAAGTGGGAATGTCCCTGAAGAGACAGCTGACTGAAGAGTAGCTTCCGGATCTCCCTCTAATTTGCCCCTTTTATTGCACAGACTGACACAAATGAATACCTTGCTAAAAATTGGTTTCAAAGCCTTTTCAGTAAAGAAAATTTCATTATTTCACCATGTTTATACAGACTCATAATTTGTAGTGTTTAGATGGCGATACATTAAAGTCACTGAAATCTAATAAATTAAACATATTAATAAATTATGTATCAATGCAAGAAACTGCCTTAGCCCATCTGGCAAGGTAACTGTGAAGTAGGTATTTTACTCATCAGAAAAAGAGCATTCCTAAAAATAATTCTGCAAATAAAGCTCTAATATAAACTTCATGTAAAAGGTGTGACCTTGGAGTACTTCACTAGCATCTCTTGCATAACTGCTTTTATATTTATAAATCTTTCAGCAATGGTTAAGCACAGTGATAACATCATGAGCACAGACACTTCAAAAATTAAAGCTTTACCTTTATTAATTATTTACATTTTGTGAATCTAAGTGTTAATAGAGTTTGCTTTGGTTTTATGGGTTTGGATTTTTTTGGATTGACTGACTGACAGACAATCCCAATGACTATTAGGCCACCTTTTTAACAGCTGTCAGTTCATTTGTAGGTTAAATTTAACAACAACAACAAAAAAAACTTGTGGGAAATGCTTCCACCCAGAATAGAGCACTGTGCTTCTTATCTTTCAGTATTCTCTGAGGATAGAAAATGTAAAAATACCTCTGACTTATCCAGAGGACACTTGCACTGTGCATGTCACTCCAGGTTTTGGGAAAAAGAACCCTTTAAATTCATGTACTATAGCACCCACTGCTGATGAAACAACCCCAGGGTCTGTGACACACACACACACACCCCAGAATGAATGTGGAGTTCTTCATTTGTGAAGCTTTTCTTTTTCATTACATCTTTAAGATGCCAGCATTGACACACCAAACAAGCAGCACAGAGACCACGTGAGGTGCTGGCACCTCCTGCACACTTTGCACAGCCACCCTGTGGTTCAGCTTCGTGCTCCTTGTTCCCCTTCTCCTTCCTTCCCTTTTCCATCTGGATGCTTTCAGATTAATGGCTGGGAAAGTCCCCTCTCTGGAGCACAGCCCCCACCAGCCTGTTGCTGTTTCAGGTGTTCTGCACCTGCTCATTCTCCTCCCCTCACATCCTGAGTAGCCCGGTCCTTTGGCAGTGATTAATTTAAACAGCATAAACCCTCTTTTCTGCTAATGAAATCCAATAAATAAATATGGTTATTCTTTCATTACCGTGGTCTCTGGCCATCTGAAAATATTTCACTCAGTGGAGAGAAATGATGCAAAATTCCCCTTTCCTTGAAGCAATAAAGGAAAAGGTGTTCTTTAATGAACTGGGAAGGGAGAGCTGCCAGATGCAGAGCTTGGACACTACTGTGGGCCATGGGACACAGCCCCAGAGCCTGGATTTGGGCTCTGGAGATGCAGGATGGGCTGGAGGAGGGAGCACTGCCCCCAGGCAGCTCTGGGAGCGCAGAGCAGCCCCCTTCTCAGCAAAAATCTTTTTTATTTTTACTCATAGACTGCACCAACAGTGATAAATCTGACAATATGGTCATTAATGGAATTTTCCTACAATATTTTCCTCTAGTTTGCACCCCAAACCTCATGTGAACACGCTATCCTTGTCTGCATAACAACCAGCAGCATGATCTGGGGGAAAAAACCTTCCAAAAGCCCAAGCTTTGGTCAAACTGTTCCCACTGAAAACATCCTGCACATCCCCACTGATTTCAGTGTGGCAAGAGCTGGGCCAGTGCCTTTTATTACTCCAGCCTGTGTGAGGAGTTTGAAATATTTCTTGTCATGCAGTCAAACAGAATAATTGTACCAGCATCTAAATCCGGCTGGAAGGCACGGCCAAATTCTTTTCTGGCTCATTTCACCTTCCTAATGCCAGAATTCATATGGAGCTTTCTGTAAAGCCTATACAGGGCTGTGTCAAACACAATCCTGCCCCACACAATAGAGATTTCTTCCAGGATATGTATTGAAGCAGATGAATTTAAAGTGTAGTTTCTGGGAGTAATTGTGCAGGTAAAATGTGGGCTGTGTTCTAGGGTGGATTTTGTAACTGTTTCCTTGCACAAGCGATTTCAAAATAAAGTGCAGATTACTCTTGATATGGTTTTCACTCAGAAATAGATGCAGGGGCAAAATGCTGGTGTAACATGCCAGAAAAAGGCATTTGACAAAAATATAGTACTGTATGTAATCCACGCAGTAAAAACAATTTTAGATATATATAAAAAAAGACCCCAAACCATGCAGGCTTCCAAAGATGTTTGACTTTCTTGCCCTCTAATGTTAAATCTGACCATATTTCCTCTAAAAGGATGATGAAAAGAAGCAGAGTAATTGAGATTTAATGGCATTTCTCCTTCAAAAAGCTTACAGGTATGGCTGTAACGGGGCTCTAAAGGCTCTGCAATGAGACAACCACCAATTCTGGAAATTCTGACCCACCAACACATGCAAACAAATCACAGGAATTGCAACAACCTCTTATTAACTGTGTTTTAAAGAAGCACTGTTGTGAAGCCATGTTCTCCTCAGCCCTAATTACCTTGAAATTACTTTGATGAGAACAAAGTGGCACATTTTTGTCTGTTGCTGAGATCACTTAAAATGGAACATGGAAAACAAAACCTGTGTATCCTGAGGGATATTTTGTCTATAATCATTACAATAACTTTAATCCTTTTTTTACTGCTATGATTTCAATAAATAGTACTCCTGATAAATTTGAGTTCCTTAATTTTCAATTGTTGCTGTCTTAATTGTTGTAGAGAGCTCGGCTTTGTGAAGTTGTGTCAAGGTGTATAACACAAAAACACGTTCAATATATGCCTTCAATAATTTCTTTGTTGTTTGAAAACTTCCAACTTACAGCAAAGCTGGCATTTTATGGCCTGCAGAGCTATAAATCATATTTAAAATCATGATGATATTACTCAAAACAGATGTGAAAACATATGTTTGCCACGGTTGTATAAACCGCTTACTTGTCAAACCTAATAAATGTTGATACTTTTATTTTAACTACATTCTTTCTTAATAACTTTGAAAATCTTTTCCATGGTGAATATATTTTGCCTTGGTAAGAGCAATGGCAGGTTTGGAAAAACAAAGCTTGCTCTGTATACAAATTACACGGATGTTTTCTGCAGGACAAGGCAGCACAGATCACACTCCTCACACTCTCCACACCTGACCCTAAAACACTCAACATAACTGAGGTGCACCAGAGCCCAAAATAAATATACAGGAGAAAACAATAACAGGATTAGGAAGACAGAATCCACACAGGACTGGGACAAATCACTGAGGAATAACCCCAGTGGTTCCTACAGAAAGTGCAGTATAGCTGCAAAATCAGCTCAGAATCCGGGATATAAAGGTTGGTGCCTTTACAATTTCTGTATTAGTCCCACTTAATGTCATCAAAAGGTTCTGGAGCCATGGGATGACTTGAAAAATCACATCTGTACATGACAACAAAAAATAAATTTCTCATCCTCATATTTTCTGAGAAAAACTTGACATCTGCAGACCAAGCAGAAAAGCAGAAATTTTGTTCTGTCTCAGAAATAATATTTAAAAATGTCTCATGATTTCAAAGCATTTTTTTCTGATGCAGGTGGATCTCTGAACACTAAATTAATTCCAAAAACATCCCCTAAGTGCATGCAGAACTAACACATGTATAAAGACGTATTTCCCAGTACTTAATCAATTAAAGAAATTATGCAAAAATGTAGACTAGGAAATGAATAAACCTACACAACTTTAATCTTAAGGAGAATTATGGCACACAAACTGTTAGCATCAGATCTTTGTGATTTCATCCATGTTAAAAGGAATGATCACAGGAGCCTGGGAATTGGGTTCACAGGTGGTGGAGGTTCAATTATTTTCGCTTTGGGGATTTCTGAATTATTTTTACAGATTTTTAAACTGTACCTTCCTTCATCCATCCTGAGTGACAGAACTGCTACTACCATGAAGTACATGATTTGCATCTTTGAACCCCATAGGATACTGAATTGTTTCACTGAAAAATTACTGAACATGTGGCAAGAAACCATGTACATTTCAACAGAATTATAATCAACTACACTTTCAGGCTTAGATCAAATACTCACTATGCAATTACTACAGAAATGTAATTTTTAAATCTTAGGAGTGAAGGTAGGGCTGGTAACTTTCTGTAAATGTCAACAGGAGTCAAGAGGGAAGGATTTAAGCAGGATGATCCAGACAGAAAATTACCTCAGAACGGCACAGAAGGGCTCTTTTGGGGTTCATGAGGAAAGTGCTTAAAGGTCCAGAAAAACCAGTGAATAGAAAACAGCTTCTGTCTTCAAGGAGAGTTGAGTACAGAAATACAAAATATAAGGAGGGAGTTTCAGGCTCTTCCTATCCATGACTAGATCAGTTACAGACCTCTAAGGAATAGAGCTGATTGTACAAAACCCTGACACTGCTCAAATAATTTTTTATAACTCTGGAACCACAGGGCACGGAGGGGCTCCAAATTCTCTTCTGAGTAGCCCATAAAATTGTCTATGCCTGCCTTTTAGCTTCCTCTGAAAATACAAGAAAATCACCTCAAACAAAATATAAATCAATTTGTGCTTTCATTTATGAAGATAAATATGAATATTCTCAGTAGACTTACAAGAACATTTAGCTTATGTTGTCTCTTCCTTCTCTTTCTTTCCCTTCACATCTTTTTCAGTCTAAAACCTCACTATCCCCCTCAACATCTCTCTGCATATTTTCCCAGAATAAATCCCTGAGTATCCACCTTCTCCAGCACCCAAGAACCTCTGCAAGGAGATCTCAGCAGAAGAAGCACTTCCCTGCCTACAGGAGAATCCCCCCAGGCCAAACATCACCTCTTCCCTTGCTGCCCCTCACTGGTGAGACAATATAAAATTAAATTGTTCACCCAGAGCATCAGAGCAGTCTGCACACACATCCCCTGAAGGCAAACAAACAATACCACATGACTGACCAAATATTTGCTTGGAACTTCATAAATAATTGAGCCAAAAGACCTGCAAAATATTACCCTCATGCTATATAAACAGAGAGAAGCAAAGTTCTCATTGCTCACACTTCCATGTGAGTTCACTGGATACATTATTCATTGCAATTAAGCACTTAGTTCTCTTAAATTAGTAATATAATGTCATTGCATATGCAGAACATGAGGAAAAGGAATAAAACACATAATAAGTGCAATTAAATGCTTGAGATGGAAAACAGTCTGTGATTTTACCTTTCTCCTTTTGTATTTTTTTTAGGCTGGTCCCAGTTTCTTGGTCAATGAGTTCTCCTTCCCTGCTGTTGGTCAGCATGGCTAAAAAAAAAAAAGAATCAGAGGGCACAGTTACATAACACTGTCAGTAAAAAATGTTAAGAGAAAAGAAAATATCAAATTATATTTCCTCTTGGTTGGTATTTTGGTATTTTAACTCTTAGAGCCAAATGAAATATGCACTAAAGGCTAATCTGTTCAAGTTGATTAGACAAGGATACCAAGATAGAACGCAAATTAGTACTGATTTCTTATGTGATTTCTTATGAAATGTTCAAATTAATTAATTAGATGGAAAAGTACTTCCCAAAAAACATTTTGGGGAAAAATACATTTAAGGATTTAAGTATTAGTAATTATCTATAAAGCAGTAAACTTAATAAAAAGCACAGATTGCTAGATCATAGCCCAAATTGATTGGTGACAGCAAAACACCCCCCAACATTTCAGTGCTGAAGGGAATTCTTTACTTAACACCTGCAGTTTATGACTTCAGAATGCCTCTTTCCTTGTTCTTATTTGATTAAAACATTTCCTTCTCTCCAATCCACCAATTACAGACTTCAGTTATTCCAGGGAGGACACGTGTTACATATTTCATTAACATGTTTTAGGGAGAGCTTTTTTTTTACAATTTCAAAAGCAAAAATCATTGTATTTATGTTAATGAAAAATATTTATCCATATCTTTACAACACTAGATCTCTACATACAGACATCAACAGTCTCTTTTCCCTGCTGCTAAAGGGAGTTAAAAGTTTCTTGTCCTGTGTATTTCCAGCCTTATTTTACACAGAAAAAATAGAGGGGAATCTACTCCACAGTCTCTGCCCTGTGTGTGCACAAATTTAGGCAAAGAATCCAGGTTTTAACCACTGTGCTGGGCAGTGCTGTGGTGCTGCTGCAAGGACCGGGGTCAGAACTGCAAAATCCCAGGGGTAGGTTGTGCATGGGAGGGAATTCTCCAGTGACTCACCCCGAGCGCACAGCTTTTGTGGTTTAAACTGGCTCAGCAATGCCTGCACGGGCTCCAGGCCATGAGGAGACAGCAGTGTTGACACACACTGACGTGAGGAGATGTTAATTGACTTGCCCTAGATCCCTCTTGGAAACACCAAGAATAGGACCTAAACTTCCTCTAGACGGAATTAGCATTTTAATCGATAGTGCACAGCCTGTGAAAGCTGTGGTGGAGGGACCAAAAAAGCCAGAAAGGCCTCAGCCTCAGGGTGATGAAGGAATGTGTGGGCACAAGGAGGTTTTTGGAACAAGAAAGTCATCATATAATCCGTGATTTTCCTCACACACATGCAGAGAAAAAGATACCTTGCTCTTTTTCAACAGCAAGAGCCTTGAGCAGCACTTCCCTACCCAAGCACGCTTGGGAAGGAGATGGCTGGACCAGGGAAGGGTGCAAGGGTGATCCCTCTGTGCAGGGGATACTGGCACACGAGGAACTCAAGAGGAGGGGCTGGGCTCTGCTGAGTGATGAACTTCATGGAATTCACAGAATTACTAGGTTGGAAGAGACCTTAAAGATCATCGAGTCCAACCCATGCCGTAACACCTCAAGTAAACCATGGCACTGAGCGCCACATCCAGTCTTTTCTTAAACATATCCAGGGCTGCGTTTAAGCAGACCATTCCAAAACTTTATCACCCTTTCTGTAAAAAACTTCTTCCTAATATCCAACCTCTATTTCCCTTGAGGCTGTTTAATTTTAACTAAAGAACCGCAGGGATGAACTTCCCGCGTATTCCGTAGCAAGCGAGCGCTTCCCGCGCGTTCCCAGCGCACAGTGAGGGGAGCGAGGGGAGCGAGGCCGCGGCACTGACCGATCCTGTCCGGGGTGGTGTCCAGCTGGGACGGGGAGCTGGACACGCTGCTGCTGGGGTGGGAGGACGCGTGGCTGCCGGGCCGCTGGCTGTCCTCCAGGGATGGTGCCGGGGAAGGGCTGTCCTGGATCCTCTCCTGCAAACAGAAGCAAAGCAAGGCTGGGCCCTTTCATCCACGGGCTTCACCCAGGTTCAGACTGAAACAGTGAGGCTGGCTTAAAAGGAACAGTAACAAATGGTGTTGCCGAGGTAGACAGAGAACAGAACTTGTGTCTGAGAGCAGTGCAGTCATCTACAGCCAAAACCAACACCGGCTTCTACAAACAACGTGTCTGAGCTAAGCTGATCATTTGCCACCTTTTTCTTGTTGGCAACTTTTTATGTTCTAAGTTTTTCACACATAGGAACATACAGAATATTCTTTCATGTTGCTTTCACAAACTACTTTTAATCTGCAGGTAGTGAGACTGCCATATATGAGTCACATTTCAAATAAACAGTTCACAGTTGGACTGAACTGTCACTAAATGCAGTCAAATTTGTAATTAGAATCTGTACTTGTGAATT
Source organism: Motacilla alba alba (assembly GCF_015832195.1). Lineage (NCBI taxonomy): Eukaryota > Metazoa > Chordata > Aves > Passeriformes > Motacillidae > Motacilla > Motacilla alba. The sequence goes on from NC_052045.1 coordinate 3,865,024, forward strand.
TGTAACTAGAATCTATACCTCAATAAATTACATCAATATCTTCTCAGGACAGCACCTGAACAAATGATAAATGCTGTGGCTCTGGTACAAACATCCCTCTTACATGAAAAGCACCACTGATTAACTAAAACGAGAGTCTGCTTGCAAAATGTCACGTCTATATTTGCAAAAGAAACTTTGATAGTAACCCCTAATTTAAATATATATAGTACTTGAGGTAAGGAGGGGGAAAAAAAAGGGTAAGAAATATTAAAAAAAAAAATAAAAGGGCAAAATTAAATTCTGCATTTTCGTGTATGGAATTTTCATCAGTAGCAATCTTTAGGAACAGGTCAGACAAACAAGGCATAAGTTAAAATTCATCCTTAAGACAAGAGATTGTGAGACGACCTGAGATCCTTTCAACCTAGTGTTTCCACACACATACTTTTAATTTAAAAAATTTCAGTGCCCTTCATTCCTGCCCCCAGAACCAACAGAAAATAAGAATCTTCTGAAAGGGACAATCAGGGCCTGAGTTACTCCAGATTTTTTTTTCCTAAAGTGCCTTCTATGTTTTAAAACCCCTGTCCAAGTCCTTGAAGGTGTAATTCCAAGGGAGAGACATTAATGAGGAAAAATGGTTGAATTTACAGAACTCCAGAAATTGAGCCTCTAAAGCTGCTCTCATCTCTGGCAATCAGCTGCTTCCCGTGCAAACCCAGAACTGAAATCTAATTTCCTTTTTTTAAAAAAAAGAGATTATCTTGCCTCCACCCCACTAAAAATCACAATTAGAGTTCATCTGGGAAAGTTGTCTCAAAGGAACTTTGCAATCTTTCCTCCTTTCTAACCTACTCTGAAGATGTTTAATTAGGAATATTCTATCTGGCTCCTTGGTAGCAATTTACTGTGTACTCTGGAAAATAAACTCAGAAGCATCTGAAGTTTTTATGCAGTTTTCTAGGTGGAAGCCTGAATCAATAATGTAGCTTTGGGAATCACATGGCGGTTCCTAGGAGTTTTTCCATGATAAATCCCTGATATAAAAAGCTGCTGTTTGGATGTGTCAGGGCAATTCATTAATTACACCACCAGCAAGATCAACAAGAATATTCTGTTACCCATTAAAAAAAACCACCCCTCTAAGCCACACTCATCTTTGTATTTATGGATACTTCTGAGAGTTATGCAAAGGGAGCAGGAGATTGGATCCTCCTCAGAGCATGGGATGGCCTTTCCCTATTCCAAGCACACCAGCTGAGAATGTGGCACTGGACGTGGTTTTAATAGGATTGTTATTGTACATTAAATAACAACCCAGCCCCAAAACCATGCAACAGATGTGTATCTATTACATAGCTGTTAATCCTCAATGGATCAGTTTCACTAATTATCTGTTATTTAATGAATGTACAGTAACTAACAGATCTGAAAGGGAGACTTTTAATGCTAATATTTATCAGATATGAGTATATTATGTTGAGTCACAAGTTTTTATTATTTTGAAAACGGAATGGTTTTACACAAATTAGTTTTCAATTCTGTGGGAGGAAAAAAAAGGCCCAAGTCACTGAGGTTAAAGCCTCCCATGTTTTCTTCCTTTTGGCCTCCAAAAGAGAGGGTTTGGAGGCTTCTGAGCTGAACAGATGAGTAAAAGGGAGTTGGGACTTTGTGGATGTGCTGCTTACTGAGTTGCTCTTAAAAGTCACATTCTTACCCCAAAAAGTACTGACCAAAATAACAAACCATACACATGCAATCCTGAGTGGATGAACCTTGTGTGTTTTTATCTTTGTGCAAATAATAGTTTCCAAATTGGTTCCTGCTAACAGATTACAACACTGACTGCAATTTCATTTGCATGGATTTCAGTTTTAACAGTTCTCTTTGGCACTATTTCCTCTCTTTTAACCACAAAGAGCACTCAATTTACAATTAAGATATCATTTTGAAATGATTAATTTTACAGAAGAGTGCATAGTTTAAGTAAATTTCATTGTCTACTGCAACCATGAAAATGAATAGCCAAGGAGAGGACATGCCAACTGTTCTGCAAAAAAACCCTATGAACAAATATGACTAGGAATTAACACTTAGATATCACACAAACAGCCATATATGTCATCTTAAATGGGAGTTATTTGAGTAATTCAAAAGCTGATGATTTGGAAAAGCAAAGTATTCCAGCTCCTTCTGGTAACTGCATTTCCCATTGTCTCACTATGAAATAATCTCTGCTTGGAGTAATTTGCCTTCAGACTCAGGGTCTTGGTTTGAAATCTTCGGGCAGATGTACAAGTGTCAAATAAAAATGTCCTTCTTAATCACACAGCAAGTCACTTTCTAAGAGAATTATGTGATTATTTCATCTAATGTCTTACCAGTTACACCCATGTAGAGGCACTGGGAATGCAGAGTTTTCCCTCTAAGCAACAAAGGAGCTGGAATTCCCTCTGTACCATACGTGCTCCAAATGAGGATGGAGTATCACCATGTGAGGCTGCATATGGATCAAGAAATTGTCCATTTCTAAATGTTTATGTGGAAATGTGCTGAATTTTCCCTCCTATAATGAATAATGCTATGAGCAGACTCTTCTTTTGCTGGTAAACAGATCCATTTTTCAGTCCTGTAATCAGTATGCATCTATTTAGCTACTTAACAGCAATGTGCTCTGGTTCATTAGGTAGCTACTGTTGTGTCTCAGCCTAGTTAAAATTTCACAGCAAGTTAATCTATTTTATTACAAATGAGAACACAAGTGATAATGTCCTCACCATTTTCCAAACACAGGGTTAACAGTATTTGTAACAAATCAATGAGGGCATTTAAATAGGAAAATTGCAAATCTAAAATCTTAACATTTTGTTTTACACATTGATGACTTCATTTGATTTGTCATCTATGTATTTTACAACCTTGTTACTTTTAATATTTTTTTTTCTCCTTGAAAATGGCTCAGTTCCCCCTGCACCGTGCAGGGCAGCCTGGTCACACACTAGGTAAACTCACAGTAATAAAGAAACACTCCTAGATAAAGTAATATTTTCCCCATTTATATTTATTCCTGTTCATAAATTTGCAAGCTTAATATTCCACATTATAATTGAATGAATTATACATAAGAGTTCTACAGATTGTGAGAATTTTATGAAAAATGAAAACATTTCTCAAGGTCTCACCTATTTATCTACCTACAGTACCTACTTTATCTCATCTTTTTTCCTTCCTTTACAGAGCTGTAACATAAATTCTCAAAAAGGACTTTTCCAGTATTTAATCCTCTTGAAGGGTAATATATTTGTCTCACTAAAAATCAGTGTCCTTCTCTGCCTTGGAAAATGCAGCTACAAAGCTTGACATTGTTGATTTTAGTTGTGATTTAGCTTAAAGGCACTGAAGTCGTGAACTCAACCCAATTTCCAGACAGATCCTTGATTTCAGCTCAATATCCCTCTTCCCTCCCCTGTGAGGGAGTATTCCACACCAATAACAGAAAATACTACACAGTAGTTTTATTTGAAATATATATGAACAGCTTACCTATTTTTGACATAATCATCTTGACCTTAATTCCTTACCTCTGCTTTTTTTTGTAGTATTGATCTTCCTTTTATGTCAAGAGTTTAGAGAAATGATGCTGCTGGATTTTCCTTTTTATTTTTCTTTATTCTTAGTTGTAATGTAGTTGTAATTACTCTTCCAAATGTTAATCTATTAATGAGCTCCTAGAGGATTTAGTGGCATTTCACTGCTGACAAGCAAGTTTTGGAAGTTTGTCTGAGTCCTGGATGTTTTATTCATACATTTATCTTGATATTTCATATTTAATTGAAGTGCTGCTGCTCTACTCTACAGGGCTCTGCAGTGGCTGGAATTCACCCTACCTAATGAAGTGGAAAGGAAGGTAAAATGGAGATTCTACTGGTTTTAGGCCTAGATTAGAGTTTTCAAGAGTTGTAAGAAAGATTTCTGATGTTGACCATGATGGAAAAGCAAGAGGAACTGGCAGAAAAAAATCCCAGCATAAACTTGCACAGTGGGATGTTCATTATGCCACACCTCACCCTCCCACTGGTTGCAAGATCTCCATCCATATTCTCAAAATGGACTACACAGAAATAAAAAAATTCCAGAAACCAGAGCCTGAATCCCTGGAGGGGTCTGTGAAGCCAGGATGGGCAGGCAGAGTCTCCAGCCCCAATTTCCCTGCTGAGCTCCCTCTGCTCCCCCCTCCCTGGCTGAATCCCATCCTCAGCAAGTGAAAAGAACAAGAAAAGTTAACACAATTCACAATTCCAGTCAGCAAAGAACCGAATTGCTAACACTTCAATTTTTTTTAGTTATTAATAAGATGTATTTCTTTCCAACTGACCTTACTTGATACTAATGCTGTTTGAATCCTAATAACCAGCAGATTTTAAATACTGCTCTCAAGTTTACAGTCCTTATCTGATGGACTACTCAATTTAGGCTTTTCTAAGGAAAAGAACACCCCTGCCTCAGGAAGCAGGAGCTGTGCTACACCTGAACTGAGGCCAACAAGAACTAGGATGGTCACAGCCATTTCTGGGCTAGAGAAGAGCAGTTTGGTTTGGATTTTGAGTCATTCCACCCTGGAAACGAGCACACACAAAGACTGGGGGTGACTTGTGGGTCTTCTGAACTACTTATAGTACCTGTGATTGCTGTAGGTACTGGAGATGAACAAGGTAAACAGCTGGTCTAAAAACCAAGATAGGATCTGTGTGTCTGAAAGCCAGCTGGATCCCATTCATCTTTTGCAGTGTATAGGGAAGTCTTTTGCCTAAAATATGTACTCTGCCATTTAAAATGCACTGTTTTTTCCACTGTGTACATATAGTTGTTTCAGTTGTAGTCAACTGGCAATTATTTTCTCACAGAATTTAAGAAATCATAAAAACGCCTACATTTACTGATTTTAATACCAGATGTTCACTCACTAATTCCATTACCTTGTGACTACTTCCTATCAATCCATTAATTGCCAGCTGCTCAGCCAAACAGAGAAGTGCAGCTAATCAGATGGTGTTGGGAAACAGCCAAACAGGAGCTGCCTTCTTCCCCGTTTCTTAAATTAGCAGTCACTGGGACAGCCATGAAAACCTTCACTCCTGGATTAAGATCTTGATGTTTTACTTTCAATCTGAGAGCACAACAGTGCCTGAACTGGAAAGAATCTCACAGTGGAAACCTGGTACTTGTGCCCCTCTCCTGAATTGTGTCACCCAGAGCTGCCATGGAAGGGAGGAAAGGCACTCCCAGGACTAATGATGAAAATGCTCCACCTCATCTACATTAGAGCCATACCAGTTATTAAGAACAAATGCAAATGACTAAGCTAATACTAAAAAGATCTGAGCCAGAACTAAGAGCTTAGATGTGCTTGGCCTAACAATTTTCCTTTGCAAGCTCTGCAAAAAGAGATGTTTCTGATTGGATTTTTTTTCCACTTGGAAGTTTAAAATAAGTTCTGAATGCTTAAAACCTCTCAATGAGGGTGGTAAGGAGCCAGGTGTTCTTGGCACTGCAGGGAGAGGGACAGCCTCCTTCCAAAGGAGGAGATGAGAAGGGTATTTAATGCAATTTGAAAGGATCTGAACATCTCCCAGCAGAGCAATTTCTCTGAATCAGTGAATGAAGAGATACAAACCTGCACACTCACTCCTCCACCTCAAATACAGCCACAAAAATTAACCTTCTAAGAAGCAAACAAACTCCTGTGTCTCCCGTGTCACTCCTCCAACATACCCCAGTCCCAGCCAGCAATCAGCTGCCTGCTATGGAGCAGGACAGAATAAATCTAACAGCATGAAAAATCACATACATTGTAGAGAAAGTTGATTTTATAAATGTTGCAATATTCTGAAAACAATTCATAATGGATTGAATGCACAGAGAGATATGAAATTACTGATGTTAGAAATTCTGTAATGGGAAATGTTTCTATTGTGAGAAGAAGTGTTTCAGAGCATTCTGAGATGGCCACATTTTTCTGGCTGTCAGGTAAATATTATGAATGTGAGTTGTAGAGCACACAGAAAAATAGCACCTCTCAGCAATAATTACACAGCCCATCTGTACTCTCTTCAGGGAATTTAAAATCATGTCATATACACCCTTTACAAATGCCTTAACAATCCCACAAAATCAGGAGAAAAACAAAACTCAAAGAGAAGGAGACTCAGAAGAAGACTGTATATCTAGATAGGTCCCACTGTACAAATAATGCTTTGCTCCATTTATCAGATTCGTTTCTGAAGTGCATTGGGGTGAAAGTCTCAAGGAATTATGAAATATGAAAATTAAAATTCTGTATTTTTTAAAGCATTTTCTGTGTTTCCCATTTGCACTCGACAAAAGCCATGTTTATTCCTATCTGGGACCTTGATGAGAGCAAGAAAGATAAGAGAAAAGCAGGAATACAGCAAGCATGAGGGGATGACAGCAGAAGAAAAATGGACAGCAGGAAACCAATTTTCAGAACTACTCCTACTTGGGAGAAGCACATCCCTCAGCAGCTCCAAAGAGGCTGCTTGCCAGAAGGAAAGGGAGGGAGCACGAGGAGGAAGAGGGTGAGATGTGAGCAAGAGGAGGAAGCAGGGTGCAAAATATGTCAGGCTAGTAAAAGGAGAAGCAGGGGAAATTTGGGAGAAAGTTAAGTCTCAGATTTCTGGCATGAAGTTTTGCCTTATTACTCTTTGCATATCTAACACAAGGAGCAGCTTAAGGCCCTGGTTTTGGTTTGGTTTCCAGAATTTCAAGCCCAGCCTAACCCAGTATTTCAGTATTTCCCACCAGCCTGTTCCCAAGTCCATCTGGGAAAGTGGCCTTTCAGTGAACAGTCCAAGATTATCACAGTCACAGCTCCAGACTTGGCTCTTGCCAGCCTTCCCTCCACCTTCCTAAGCCCAAACCTCTCCCCAGCCCTCTCCCTGCATTTTGGCTGGAATTGTAAATCCGTGGTTTTAGTCATGTATGGTCATATTTGTTACAGGTGCACTGTAAAATAAAAATCTTCACATTATGTAGATACTGCTCTCTGGAGCTGAGTGTTTCACAAACTTCAGTGGAAAATCCTCTCACTTTTCTGTAAAGGGCTCATCCCAACTTTCCTTCTGAAAATATTGCCACTGAGTAGATTTTTCTGAGTTTCAGGAACAAAATTATCATGTAACAGTAAACTGCTACATCTATTCATAGAATCTCAAACTGGTTTTGGATGGAAGGACCTTAAGGGTCACCTCATTCCAGCCCTGCTAGGTGCAGGGATACCCTCCATGAGACCAGGGTGCTCCACCCAACCCGGCCTTGAGCATCCACTGCTCTTTCTAGCCCAAACCATGACTCAAGTATACTTAGCCAAATTCCACCCCAGACTGATCCTCATTTGGCATCCAGGCCATTCCTGCATTGCAGAGCAGTTCAAGCTGAAGAACAGCTCTGAAAATGAACAAATAACAAGAACTGGATGCAGGAGGGAGAAGAGAGAGGGTGGTGAACTCAGTGTCCCTGTCAAATTCTGCTTTGGCCATATGAGACCCTCAATAACAGAGATTCTCCAGAGCCATCTGAGCCAAGCTTCAAACCAAGCAAGCTTCTTCAGATGTGTAGTAAATCCCTGTAAGGTTGGATTTATCACAGGGGCACTGCCAGACCTGCAGCCACAGTGCTGCTGGTGCTGCTATAATCACATCACATCATGTTAGAGATGGCTAAGAAGGTTTTGTGAGCCTGGCCATTGTGCCTCCCTAATTTATGGTGTTCCTGTCAGGGAGAAATCAAGTTTCATAGTTATGACATTTCTTTCTGGAGCACTAAATGTTAACTTTGCTGATCATGCATATCTTGGTAGAACAGCTTATTTCTAAATGGCAAACGTGATATAAAAAGCATAATGACTTCATTCAAAACCTTATAAAGCAGCTGATTCTCACACCTATAGAAAACAGGCCAAGTGGTATTTTAGTCATCAGACTATGGAAACAGACACACACTCAATATATTTGATTCATTTCTCCCATTTTAAAGAAAAACATGATGCTGGGATTTCACTCTATGGAAAACTAGCTGTGTTTTGTGCTTATTAAATGCACTTAAATAATGTCCTGTAATAAAAGTGTTACTGACAGCAGGAACAGCAATGCTTTTCTTTTTTTACATTTTTCATTTTGTACAAGAATTTCATGTTAACTGGTCATCATTCTGTGGTGGACAATTTTACATAAGGCAAGGAAAGGGCAAAAGGAGCCTCACACTGTAACAAAATTCATCTACAGTTTCAGCTCTCAGGACAAACTAGAGAAAGATACAGCACCACTTGACAGGTGAGAGTAACACAGCAAAGGATGCCCACTCTGCCTCTGTCACGTTGGCTACTGGTGCATTTTCCTCAGCAACATGAGAGGAAATAATTCCCACCAGAGTGCTGGCCAGACCTTGTGTTGCTGTGGAGATATTGTGTCTCCTCTGGTGCAGGTGCTGGGGAAAAAATTGCTGTAAATGAGTAACTCCCATCAGTAAGGGTCTGGTAAATAACACCCTGAAACCCAGCTGCCTGCAAAAACTGCAGCTTAAATTACAAAGGACTGGCATTGTTTACAAATACGTATTCAATCTTCATGTTGACATACTGGTAACATTTAGAATACAATCAAAGGTTCTGCAAGTTTACTTGCTGCTGTGTTTAAATCAGGGTTTTGTCAAGAGGTCTCTGAACACTTAAAGGAAAGGTTGTGGTTTAAAATGAATAGACTTTCAACTAATTTTTATTAGTTTAATGACTTGCATTAACTAATATCCAGCTGGATATCAGAGAAATGTTTTCTCCACCCAGCCAGCAACTGTGCAAGTACACTGATGAAAAAGAAGATTTTACACATCTTAATCCTAAGTATGGATCCTAATGGGAAATGTCACTCCTGAATTTTCCCAGCCTCACTAGAATCCAAGAGGAAAAAAAAAAAAAGTCAACAAAACCAAAGCATTCAGAACAATATTTACCCTAATCTGGAAGTGGACTCTCAGAAAAATGTGAAACAATCTGAGGTAATTTTGGAGATGCTTTGGGCCAGAAAGCAAATCTCAGGAAAACAAACCTCTCTAGAACCTCAACAACAGAGAGATGTAGAATTTTACTGCAGTGATGTGACAAGAGAAATGTCTCTTGTCCCCCTTGAGAGGATGCTGCTATCAGAACACATGGGCATGAACAACAAACACGTGCTTGGTCACTGCAAGTTTCTTTCCCTGCTTGATTTAGAAACAAAATCTTCTGAAGCACCAGCCTGTGCCAAAAGGAAGTACAACACAATCCTCACTAATGTATTCTCACAACTGGACTGTAGTGATGGAAAGTGACTTTCTCAAGGATAAAATAATGGCACACTAAAATTAGGATGTTTTACAATAAAGATGTGAGAGCAAATCTGTTCAGCTAATCAGTGAGAGTTGTAAGAATAAAGCAACTCAAAAGTCAGATTCTACAGTGACAGGGATACATGAGTGTAAATGAACACAGATATTGAAGACATTTACTTTCCAGAACAGATAGCTCTACAGACTCATATATTTAAACCCAAAGAAAAATGGATTAAACTAATGAACTTTCAAAGCTGACAACATTTTACTTTGTCAACAAGAAACCCACATGTGCATGCAAATACACACACACACGTCAGACTGGTAACACCTTTAATTTTTGCTCAGTAAAAAGTGGACACACTGTTTTAGAGAATCCCATCACACCAATCCTTCACATACACTGATCCTACACACTTCTATTTTGAAAATTTCTTGTTTTAATGCATTTTTGAGTGTGTGGCAGGACAGCAGCTCTCCACACAGGGAAGAACCTTTCTGAACAGCCTACTTGGCAGAGACTATGACAAGCCTTACAAAATACAAATATGTTTGAACCAACCACAATGAAGTTCAGGTTTGGCTACCAGAGACTCTACTCACTGAAGTACTTGTGATAATTTAGTCAGGTATTTAGCTGCTCTGGTTTTGCACTGCTAGAATTCCTGTTTTGTTCTTCAGCCTCACTAAGGTACTTGCGATGATTTTCTCTGCTATTTACCTGTTCTGGATTTGCAGTGCACTAGAATTCTTGTCATGTCCTACAGCATTTTCTCTTAAATTTGACTTTAAACAGCATTTTAGGAGAGTTATGAAGCTTTCAGAGATCTTACTCTAGCCTGTAGTGAGTGTCAGTGTCCATTTTTAATTACATTACAGACTGACTGACAGACCAGAGCAGCTGAACTCCCTGGCTGCAGTGGTGGGTATTGCTCAGTGCTGGGAGCAGCCCAGGTGAGCGGGAGCAGTGTGAACTCAGTGCCTCATTCTCCTCGTCCCGAGAGAACCACTGCAGATCTCTGCATGCCACGAGGAAGCCTTACCTTGATGACGGAGGCCCCTGCCCTGGAGAGGGGGCTGTGCATCTGCGCCGCCGCGGCCATGTTGGCGATGGTGTTGAGATGGTTCATCTGGTTCATGGCCATGGCCACCGAGGCTGGGGGGAGGCTGACGGGGAGCAGGGGGTGCGGCATCATCATGAAGGGCAGGTCTATCCCTGCGGAGAGCACAGACACGTCACTCGGGCACCCTGAGGGACCACAACATCCACCCTGTCACTGGAACACCATAAGGGACCACACCATCCACCATGTCACTGGAACACCATGAGGGACCACACCATCCACCATGTTACTGGGACACTCTGAGGGACCATAACATCCACCATGTCCCTAGGACACTCTGAGAGACCACACCATCCACCATGTCACTGGAACACCATGAGGGACCACACCATCCACCATGTTACTGGGACACTCTGAGGGACCACACCATCCACCATGTCAGTGGGACACTCTGAGGGCCCACACCATCCACCATGTCAGTGGGACACTCTGAGGGACCACACCATCCACCATGTCACTGGAACACCATGAGGGACCATAACATCCACCATGTACCTGGGACACTCTGAGGGACCACATCCCACTACAACATCAACCATCCACCATGTCCCTAGGACACTCTGAGAGACCACACCATCCACCATGTCACTGGAACACCATGAGGGACCACATCCCATTGCAACATCTACCATCCACCATGTCACTGGGACACTCTGAGGGCCCAAACCATCCACCATGTCACTGGGACACTCTGAGGGCCCAAACCATCCACCACATCACTGGGACACCCTAAAGGGCCCAAACCATCCACCACATCACTGGGACACTCTGAGGGACCACACCATCCACCATGCCACACAGGCACCCTGAGGGCCCATATCCCATTGCAACATCCACCATCCACCATGTCCCTAGGACACTCTGAGGGCCCACGACATCCACCATGTCCCTGGGACACCCTGAGGAACCACATCCCATTGCAACATCCACCATCCACCATGTCACTGGGACACCCTGAAGGCTGTCACATCCCACTGCAACATCCACCACTCAAGCCCAACAGCAGCAAATCTCATCAATTCGGGGGTTCCACAGGGGATAACTGTCTGTGCAGCCCAGGAAAGGCTGGTTTGTGCTGGGGAGAGGAACACACAGCTGGGGAGTGATGGAAAATAAATATAAAACTGCACCAATCAGTGATCTCTTTAGGTAAGAGAAATAAAGAAGAAAAAAACACACAAACAAACACATGCATATAATTTGCATGTTTTCCAACATATCAGATGAATATTTATTAATAACTTTATCTGATCATACAATCCTACCAAGACTTCTTCCCATTACCACTTTTCAGCAATGTCACACTAAATTCTTATACTCTGTTTCTCGAATCCAGGAGGCTGTGGCTGGGACTACAGACACCACTGAGTGATTGTACAGAAGGTCTGTGAACTGCAACACGTAATGAGAGGTTAAAATTGTTGCCAGAGGTTTTAATTTTCAAAATGTCACTTTAAATTGTCTTCTGCTATGGATATAAACCAATTTAAAAAGGTATGAAATTTATTTGGATCAACTTGCAGATCTTGACATTGCCAAAAAGGTGAAGTTACTGCTAGCAAGAATTAGATTCTCATACTTCATTAATATCCATTTCAGCATGTGTATTACTTCTTGTATTTAGTAATGACTGCACTGAAAAGAAAGACCAAGACACCAATTCACTGAAAAAATTGTTCAGGTTATTGTGCATTCAAGAGTTCTTTAGAGGGACCACTTGGAGATAGCTACTATCAGGTATCCAAACTTAATTTTTCAGAAAAAAACCCCAAAAATCAGGACCCACTCCACCAGACAAAATTGTCTTATAATTTTTCTAAATGACATTTAGATTAGAAATCCTCATTAAAAAATTCAGGTGCAAATATTAAATAACACAAACATATATACCTAGTCATTACCACAAACCATTGAGAATGTTTATTGCTAAAAAGTTTTCAACTTTTGGGTTTATCCTGACTACTTTAAAGGAGAAGGCCAACCACCAGAAGGCCAGTTTTTGGTGTATGACAGAACTAACAACAAAAAATACCACTGACTGACATATCTTATGTTATTCCTACAGAATTTGACTCCAGTGATATAAAAACACCGCGGTGCCCACCAGGAAAGGCAGAATTGCAATATTCCCAGCTCCCACACTAGTCCTGTTTAACATGAGCTAATCATGATCAACAACTGTGATGTCTAATGACTCACTCTCTATTTTATATGATGATCCACGCCAATATTAATTATGATAGGCAATAAGCAATGCCCACATACATCTCCCTTCACTTCAAACCCCTCTGACAATCCCCTCCAGAGCCTGCATCCACAAGCCTTTGTTCCCCTGCAGATCTCCCTTAACAGCCCAATAATCTTTCCTCATCCTCTATAGAGTTCCAAAACTCCCAGACACCATCTGGCCACATTGAGTTGTATGTCTACTTAAAGTCCAATTGACATGCAAACTAAATGCAAACTACAAACAGAATTTAACAGCACATCACCAGTTTTAAGACACAATCCGTCAAACATTTCAGAGGACTATGAGGAAAATATATCCTGCACTTGCAAATCATTGGGTATAATGTGTGACATCCAGTAAACCCTTTTACAGCCTATAGACATTCACCTACCACAAAATCCACTGGAAAATATCCTTAAGGGCAAAAAACACACTATGTCTGTGCGTAAAAGAAATCCAGGTATTGAATTATGCAAGAATATAAACTGAAAGGACAAACGACAGAGAATTTGAGTTCTATGACCTGGTGATTTGTAACTACTGGCACTTAATCCAAAATGCTCAGGTCCACACCTTCCCACAAACAAAGCAGGCTCATTTTGTAGGAGTCATTTCAATAGCTCTGATTTGCTCAGGTCTGGGGCCTGACAGAGGCAGCAATGAACTGCCTACTCCAAAAATTGTGTAAGGAGCCTGAAATATCACTCATCCACTAAAACTAAAACCAAAAATCAACCTTCAGAACTTGGAGGATAAAGAGCTTAAACAAGCAACAGGAGTCTATAAATAATGAGCTTTTAATTCTTCATGCATCATCAACTATAGGAATAACTTTACTCCTAAATAATTTTTAAAATGTTAATCCCAAATCAAATCTTTCTTGGAATACTTTTTCCTTCCCTTCCTTCCCTCTTTGGGTGCACAGATGTGGAACTGATGGCTTCCCACCTGCTCCCTTCCTAAGGGAAAGAAAAGAGATGGCTTTTCGGGGAACTCCAAGTTCCAAATCCAACCTGTTTCATTTTATTCCAGTTGTTTTGGATAGCTGGGTTCAGTGCATGACCTTTTAAGTGGACATTTTGCAGTTATTCCTTGCTCTCGTATTTTATATGCTGGGTCAGCATTTCCATCTGGAGAATTTTCTCACATAGCTAAAATTTTAAGCTTAAATTTTAATTTTTTTTAATTTTTCCTTTCAATGCATACCATGGAAATGACAAATAAAGACTGACAGTCCCAAACCCAGTAATAAGTGACTGACTATTCCAAGAAGGAATAGCCACTTGGCCTTGGACTGATAACAGAGGGTGGCTTGGACATGAGACACAAGTGCAGCTGGCAGTGGAAGCCTGACTCTCCTGTCACTCACGTATCCCACATCATCTCCCCCCTCCCTGAGGTTGGGAAGGAAGGCAAGCCCAGCTCCCAGCAGGGCTCCAGGCACTCCTTTTTCCCCGCAGGATGCCAGTACGTACTGTTGGTGAGCAGGTGGTTCTGCTGGAGAGGGCTGAGCGGGTGTGCACTCCCAAGGCTGGACTGCCCCGACAGCGTGGGGTGACCAATGCTGTGCTGGGATCCCGTCGTGATGGGAGACTGCAGCTTGTCTTTGTCCCAGGAGGATTCACTCCCACCTGCAAAACAGGGCACAACAAACCATGAGCGGCATGCACCTTTATTCAGAGATATTTTGCTTGGTTAGCAATGAGCCAACACTCCTTACCACAGCTGAACACCTGGCACAGGCACGGCACCTGGAACCTGCACCTGAATTTTTCAAAAAATAAACTAATAAACAAGTATCGGGCAAAAAAATATTTTTAGACACTTTCAGCATCACCTACTTTCAAAATATTGGTTTGTGGAAAAGGGAAAAGCTAAATGTCTGAGGATGAAATCATCAGTCATGATTAAATGAATTATCAGAACGGGAATATCTGAGAGGCTGAGTCACCATCTCCTGCTGTCACAGGACATGAGGCCACCAGTCCTGCCAGACACTCATCTGAGTCCACTCCTCAGGTCTCAGCACTGTCACCCCTGGAGGCACCTGGCCATTCCCTCCCTCCAGTGTCACCACGTTCCAGCTGCAATTCACCCCTGAAGAGTTTATTACAGTTTATCCTCGAGCCTGGTTATCTTTGAGCTCCAGCAGCCCCCCCCTCCACTGCTGGGCCTGACCCTGGGGATGCCCCACGTGAAACCCTTCACTTTGTGGGTTAAATGAGCTGGGCACAGGCTGTGCTTGGAAATCATCAATATTCAGCAATTTCAACTTAGGAGTCCAGATATCTATTATGCATAGTAATTACTGTCTACAACAAGCACAAAGTCTGGAAAACGGAGCACTGGGTGTCTCGAATCTCTGTCTGGTCTTCTGCAGCAATTTTACAGACTGCAGTTTTTTCAGTATTACACACTTGAATAACAAATTCCTTTTAAACAGCAGGTTAAGTAGACCATGTTACTGAATTACAAAATGCATCTGGTCCACAAAACAGAACACCTAAAAAAGTTAGACTGAACATTTCTAGAGTTAAAAAGGTATTTTAAGATCCCTCCCCTCTCAGGTACACCCCACGCTGTCACTTAGATTATAGATTGTTAGAAAAACATGTAACTGCAGTATTGATTTTGTTTTGAATTTATGAACAAGGATCTCAATTAGAATAAATAAACAGATTACTGGAGTGCAGCAGATAGAGGCAGCAAGCAAAAAACCATTTTAATTGAATATGAAAGTAACAGAGAAATTCCATTCTTAATGACAACATTTGGCTAATAAACATGATTAATACTGCTAAATGCAAAAGTTTGAAAGATCAGTGATTGAGAAAAAAGGAAAACACTCCATCATTTTAGCACTATGTCCAAGTATGAATTACCTTCCTATAAAAGAGTTGTAATTTGTAAAATGATGAGTAATACACTGACAAAGAAAGATACACTAAATTATGCCATGTGATATAATGTAGCATGGCATAGTGCAGTAATTAGAACTACTACAGTTGAGGCTGTGTCAGCATCTTTGTTATTTAATATACTGTATATCAGCTCTTTCAAATAACATTTGACTGCTATTTAGTGTGGAAGTTGTTCACTTTTGACTATTGTGAATCTGGGGTGCTATTATTTGGTGTGTTTCAGAAGTTAAATGTGTGATTTATGAAGGACTTTTGGAGGAAATGTTGAGCATTTGATTTTAACAAGTGAGTTTTAATTTTCTCCATATGCTTTTTCAACAAATTTAACATTTACACTCTATTTTTCCTCAGAAAACACACATACTTTTCCATGAATTTTTTCCTTACAAACACATTTTGTAGCTATAATTTCACGTATCGGGGCACTGGCTACAAAAATTGGGCCAAAGGCAGTTTGTTGGGATTTCTGAATGAAAAGAAAAAAACTGAGCCTTCATCGAAAAGTTTCCCTCTCCCTGTGTTCCTCTGCTCTGGGTAGTTGCAGCCCTAGGCACAGATGGTCTAAATTCAGCTCGTTGAGTTCATTCTGGAAGTTTCTCTTGCCTTTCAGAGCCTCGTGGCCCTGGGGCTGCAGTGGCAGAGCCCTCCCCAGCTCTCGGGCCCAGCTCTACAACTGCTGCACGTTCTCGAGGAAAATTCCATTATTCCAAATTTACAGATGGAGAACTGCCCTGTGAAGAAAAGCAACTTGCTTAAGAAAACCCAGGAAATCTGCAATGAAAGGGGAAACTGAATTTAAATGATGTCACACAGTCCAAATCACTGGACCAGTTCTCCTTACAGATGGGGACAACAATAACTTTTCCCCTCTGCAAATTCCACTTGTAAATCTGCTCCAGTATTCAGTGCCAGCAACACAAGAATAAATTGCAATACACTTATCTCTACAGACCATTCCTGTATTCTTATGTTCCCTATCACTTCTCCTTAGAGAAAGAAAAAAATACAGCTGAGTGTACGATGTATAATAAAAGTGATATTAAATGAAATGCATCCTTAGCCTGCGGTGTCCCACAGATAACAGCTCCATCTCTCCATCTGGACTGCATTTCCTAGGTAGCAGGAAGCCTCTTAAAAATGAAATAATAATTAGAACAGTTCTTAGCTAGAACTGCTCAGGTGTGAAGTGTTTTATAAGGGCAGTGTGCTCAGCTCCAGGTGGGAAAGCTGAGGGGCAGAATTAGGAAGCTCCTGTTACACCAGCGAGGAAACTGAACTGGAAACCAGTCAGGGCTCGTGGTCCTACCCCTGTGCCCTACACCACAGACACCTTTGATCCATCCTACCCACAGTCCCTCCACACAGCTAAAAAAATAACCATTTTAACAGAAAACCTGCATTCTTCCCTGGAGTATCTATGCCCATAGGGTAAGAAAAACATTATATACAAATTTACAGCAAGCCTGAAGCAGATTCACAGTAAAAACCAAGTATGTGACATGCAAACCTGTGCTGGTACACTCAGTCCTTTAATTGCCATGCAGCGTTAAAAAAAGGTATTTATTTTTGAGCATACAATTTTCTTATTTGGTAACACAGCTGTCAGCATGTTTGATCAGCAAATACATATCTGATACACAACATACCAATGTGTATTTTCAAATGCTTTGTTGCCATAACAATTAAAAGCAAATACATCCATAAAAACTGAGTCCTTCCTAATGCTTCAAATTCATGTTTAACCACAATTTTTCAAATTTCTGTTCATCACCCTTTTTTGTCCAAACAGGCACCATCCATAAGGCAAAGATATCTTTTTTTTTTTTCAATTCTGTATTTTGTATCATGAGCTTACAGTACATACAGAGATGTATTTTAAGTAATTTCTTTTAGGTATATAAAACATAAAGGGAAAAATATATGGAAAAAATAAACATACACTCCTAAGAAAAATGAGACAACAGGAAACAGCAACGGGACCTACCTCTTTTATATGAGGGGAAATAAAACTTTTTATTTTTTTATACGAGAAAGAATATTTCATTTTAAAGTATGAGTAACTTGATACATGAGTGTCATAGGAATATTATTAGAGCACCCAGAAGTTATTTGTCAAAATGCCAATACATCATTTATACACTTTACCAAAAGCTTTACGTTTGACACTCTTACCCACTACCCACATGACCTTCCCTCCAACAGAGAAAACTGAAGGACAGAAAGGTGATAAAGGTGATTTTCCCTTATCTTGTTTGCATTCTGGTCGATCTTGTCCCAGAACAGGCTGTCCTCAGCACGGGAAAAGGGAAAGACAGAAAGGACCTGCAGCCTCAGAGCTCCCGATGCTCGGCAGGTGCGGGCACAGAGCTCGTGGGCTCCTGACCACAGCCTGGAGAAAGGGGGAAAGAAAAGAAGTCTGGGCTGCCTCCCCCACCCAGCTCAGAGCAGCAGAGCTGTGCTGCAAGCTCTGCTTTCAGAGGTGCAGCTGAAAGCACAGGGGGGGTTCAAGAAAGGCCTGAGTGTCTGCAGTGTCCAGGGCACACAGAAAGATGGACCCTGTGGGGATTTGGGCAGTTATTTACTGAGTAATACATGAAATCTGGTATTCACCAGTCTGAACAGGTTATTTGAGAGAAGTTACTTAGCAGTGCATGGATTACACTGATGTTCAGCTAAGCAGAAGCAAAAATCAGGTGAATTTAGGAGTTAAATCACATGTACAGTGAACAAACAGGGAATATCAGCCCAAGCAATACAATCACCTGCTGTCAGTGACAGACCCTCACAGCCCCACTGGAAGGTGATTTACCATCATAAAGTGTCTCTGTTTAAATTTGTTTTATTTGTTTGAAGAAAATGTAAGTGAAAAGCTCAGCTTCAGTTTTTCTGAAAATGCTACTAGCCACCCATTATTAACTTTAGGAATTGTTTAGGGCAACTCTTATAGCCAAAAGTTTTCTAGCAGTGAGTCTCTCTGTACATTTCCGTTCTTCAGAACAAAACCCCAAAATCTGTTGTTCGTTTGTTGGGGTTTTTTTTTGGTGAAGACATATCTGTAGTGATTAAATCAGTGTCTTGGTTTTAGGCATTGAAAGATCTCCAGAAAGTAATCACAGTTCAATTCGGTGACAGTTTCTTTTCATTTGGTTTCAAATTCATTTTATCAGCCTTAAATCTGTCTGGTTGAGCTGAATGAAATCCTCTCTGTCAGAGCTACCTTCGAATTCCACAACCACACTGTTTCAATCTATGTCTGTCATTTTACTTCTCCTTGCGATA
Organism: Motacilla alba alba; assembly: GCF_015832195.1. Lineage (NCBI taxonomy): Eukaryota > Metazoa > Chordata > Aves > Passeriformes > Motacillidae > Motacilla > Motacilla alba. The sequence continues at coordinate 3,883,941 of NC_052045.1, forward strand.
CATTCCTGAAAAATTGAACTCCAATTGTAAAAAGCAATACCATCTTCACTGGCCAATTTTATTCTCAAATTATTTTTAAACACATTTTTCATCCTGTTGGGCATATTAAGCACAACAACAGCTGTGAAGAAAAAAGTATTCCGTGCATTGCTATTTCAGCACTGGTAATTCCAAAGTATTTCTCACCTCTAATTTCTTGTGAGTGTCCAGCACATACAGGGCCTTTGAAAATTCTTGCATTATACAGAACCCCATGACTCTCAAAACAACACAGCAGTGCTTCTTACTAGCACTCCTAATCCCCATGTCTCCAGATTCTTTTACCAATATCACAACCTCACCCTCATATTGGAAAAAATGGTCACATTTTTAGCCTACACAGACTATCTTCTGCAATAACATTTCAGCCTACTGTCAACATTTTCATGGTATCAACCTTTGAGTGTCCCAGGAAGACAAGATTAGGTCAAAAACTGCGACTCTCACTGCAGGAAGGTCAGGAAGAGACCACCCAGGTCTCATTCCTGGTCAAGTGTCACTTTCCTGTCAGAAAACCATAAAACTGCTCTGGGTCAGGATTTTGACCCATTTAATCTCAAATTCTTGCATTGGCAGTAGATAATGTTATTTACAGAGGCCACGCAAGTGTGGGCATTTTCTGTGGCCTCTCATTACTCCCAAATGAAATTCTCAACTTTAAAAATGGGAACAAGATTTTTAATCAGCCTCCAAAATCATTACCCCCATCTAGAAATCTGAATGGCAGATCTGAAATGCATTTAAAGCTTTAATCCATGGATTTATCTGGCTGTGTGTATTCAGGTGTATCAACTTTTGGAGTGTACCCTACAAGAAAGCCCTGAAAGTGTGTAGGGTAAGATATTAAAACTCAAGAAATCCAGTGATGGCTTTACTGGGCTACTTCCAAAAACTTATCAAGTGGTTCAGCAGATGTAATTACTGCTTAGCCCTGCCAAGGCTTTGAAATGTGCCCATTAATTCAGCAATTCCCAATCTGTCCATCAGTCAGTCATACTTAAAAAATATGTCTGTCAGGACTTAGGTGAAGTAATCTGTTGATAATTACACAATAAGAAGGCATCTGAAATCTGAATATCATTTTTAAACTTTTTGAAAAGTCTTGCTGACAGCAAAATCAAAGTTTATTTCACAGCAAACAGGACATTAAAGGTAACTGGGAATATGTCAGAATATTTGATGCCAATTTAATTAAGAATGATTAATTTCAGGAAGATACTTTCTGAGACGATAAAAGCAGAGTTGCAATATTTATCTAGGAACATAACCATCCCTTCCCAAACCATCAACTGCTTCCTTTAAAGTGAACAAAGAAACAAGGAGGTGGTAAATGAAACGTGCTCCGAGGTTCCCACGTGCTGATGGATGAGCCTGGTGCTGAAGCTCAGCCCCAGCCAAGTCTCCTCAGTGCCAGGTACCTTGGCAGGTGTGACTCTCCCTCCCGGGGCCAAACAAGGTCTCACCATTACAGCCAGGTGCTGGTGTCCAAGGCTCTGAACAGCAGGAAACCTGTTCCCTCTCTCACGCCCGACAGAGCCATTCATCCCTGCAAACTGGATCCTCACAAATGCTCCTGAAATACAACCAAGTGTTTTCTGCTGCTTTCTGAGACCAGTGCAGATGAACAAACTGGCTGCATCAACTCAACTTCAGTATCACCTTCAGCACCTCCAGCTGGACTCCAAAACACCAAACACACCTCAGTGGTTCAACAGCCACAACCACCACACCCTGTAAAAGTTACATTTAGCAAGATAAAACATCAGATTTACAGAAATTTGGACATGAACTCTTACAACAATTGTCATTAAAATGCACTGGTACTCACAGGCACCTCTCAGAGTCAGATACCTGTGCCTGCACTGTGTAAAACCCCCTGGTGTTATTTGCAGTTGTGTTTTGGGAGGGTTAACTTGGCATTTGTTGTCTTCCTCTGACAGCTCCTAGCTCTTGTAGTGGATTAAATATTAAGTTATAAAACTCTATTCAGTTTCTTCTATAGAGCATGAAGTACATTTATTGCTAACATTTTTAGTAACAACTGTGTGACAACTGTTTTATTTTTCTACACAAAGATAAGAATGATGTACTAGAACACAGCATCTATTCTGGTTAAGGACCATCAACAAAAAACCTGTTTTCTACTGCAGGACTACAGCCTGCCTTCAGAAACACGTTCATTTCACAGAGAGAAAGAAGGTCAAAATTCTGGTCTGTCATGTTTTTATTACTGTTGATGATGCACAAGCCAGAAATAAAACAGCTTAACTTTCAGATCTTGAATACAGTTTGCAGGGCTGCCTGCCAGAAAGGATAAAACATACATCCCTCTGAACTCCACTACTGCAGCCAGCAGCAAGCAGGGAACCAGGATTTGTATTCCAGTGATGATAATCACCCATACCCTCACTCACCACAATTTACAATTTTCCGCCTTTTTAAAATTACTTAATATTTCCCCATTTTAACAACTTACTGAAAGAACCCCTGAGATAAAATACTGAGTATTTTTACCCTGGCTAACTCGGCAGACAGTTTAGTTTGAGTCTGAGAGGCTTTGAGAATATCTTGACATCCAGGGCAGACAGGTAACTACAAAATCAGGTTATTTGAGCTTCAACAATTCATCATTTACTAATTGTTTGTAATCATTATTAAGAAAAATTCAAGTTACAGATGGCAATCTGCTGAGTTAATCTGCAGTGACATAAATGGATCATGTATTAATAATCTTTCCAAGATCTCCTAATACTAAGAGAACTCTATATAATGCAAAGTATGGCTTGAAAGAATTAAATAAAATCAGTTTTCCAAACTTCCAGCACCTGCACAAAACTCATTGGAGATGTTAGCAGAGAAGGAGAGGCTGCTGAGGGATGCCCAACACATTTTGATACAGAAGAAGGTCTCTAGTGAGATTTAGAGCCACAGTCCTGGCTTCCACAAAGGATCAGTGGCTGCAGCCCCTTGCACAGCCCCACCAAGCCGTGTCAGGATGGGACCTCAGGCCAGGTACACACTCATTCCATTTCTCCCATCTGACAGTTGATCCCTTGCACTAAATACTGCACAGGAATACTCCTGACTTCCAAAAAACTGAGAGAGCTGCCAAAACCACGAGAGCTCGTGAGCAAACCCAATTCACAGAAAAGGTCAGCAGGGACATCTACTGTGTTTCACTTAATGCCAGCCTAAAAATAACACACAAAAAAAACCCTGGAACTACATGAGCAGCCAACTCTGGGCTTCCTTTCACAACCCCTTACATTTGTGCTCACAGTAATACCTGAACAGGTTCCTACCACAGCACTTGGATCCATCTCACACATTCAATCCATCTTTGCTTTTCAGAACATTTTTCTCATTCTGCAAGCTTAGCCACTGGTTATTCCCATCACCTCTGGAATAATTCTCCTCCAGGAATACCGGTGGGAGTTTAGCATTAGCTTCTCTAAGGAGCAGGATCCAACCCCTAGAGAACTGACCAACGATGCCAAACAGGCCATTCCTAAACTTGTTATTCTGTAAAGGATATTCTACCTCTTCCAGCTAGAATTTCTTTCTGAGCTATACAAAGCAATAAATAACAAATACCATCAGAAAAAAAATTATTAAAATGTTGATATTGATGCCAGATAAAGTGAAACTGTTTCTTAAGAAGAGAAATTGAGAGGCTTCTGCAACAGAACAGAATAGCACAGTGCCAAGCTGAACTTAACTAAGCTTGAGGTTTTGGACAGGATTCATTTCTGCTTGTGGTATAAGTATGCACCACCTTGATTATCATTTAAAAAAATATTGACAGCTTGCCTTCTCATACCAATGCCGGGTAACAAATTCCAAATGTTTTGTCACATTTCTTGTGAGCAATGCCATCTGCCAGAGGTGGCATTTCATGGCTGTTTACCCTGACTCCCTCCAAGAATTCATCTGCCACTATCTAATGCTGCCTGAATAAAGGGGATTAAGACTCTGATGCAACAGAGACTATTGATAATTTGGTATAATTGGGAAGAAATGAAGATAAATGAGGTTGAGGATGGAGAGGCAATTAGTTGAGCTGCCTGTACAGCTGTGTTCTCGGCCTGGCTCCCCTGGCCTTTTCTTTGGTGAGGTATGTGCAAATTAAACATAATGACAAATACACTCTTCCCAAAGCTCTTTACTTTGTGCAGCCTGAAGATCTGTTTTTCACTTCTGAGATTCTGTGTAAAAAGAAAAGGGACAGAGGATCACACTCTCTGCTGAGGTTTTTGAAGAGATGCACTTTGTCCCAGCACACCTGTGGCTCAGTACCTGTGGTTCCAGCTTGGCATTCCCAGTGTCCAAAGCCCAGGGCTTTGGCCAAAAGGTGAAGGATTTGGTTCCCTCAGTGTCGCAGACAGCTTTGGTCACTCCCCAGCTCCAGATGGAGCTGGAAATATCCTCTATCCATGTCATTGCTCAAGCAACATCCCCTAACCATGATCCCCCCTAAAGCCATGCCCCACAGTTTGCAGCTGAACGTCCACTTTATAAATGATGCCAGCTTTTAAAAATACTGGTCAAAAAATCTTTGAAACTTCTAAAATACACATTTTACTATACAAAACATCTTGGAAGTGGTAGGAGGTTTTAATCCTAATACAAAGACAGCTACCCAGATAAAAGCCTTAGCTCTAAGCTACATTTTTCAGGTGAGGCCAAGCAATCAAGCTTGAATATCTTGAAAGATATTCAAATCTCAAGTGAACATGGTCAGACTACAAACCTCCAAATTAGAGGTTTGCAGTCTGCAAATCTGCAGTCTGATTTGCAGTTCTCATTTCAAATATACTGAGATACATTCATACATATACATGCAGAAATGCCCCCATATGGGGTTTACCATAAATGTAAAATAACATACATTTGCCACAGGAAATGTCACTACATGTTTCACATAAAACTCTGACAGTTTTTCAGAAATGTCAAATGATGCAAGATCCCCTTTAGAAAGAAATCCAATATTTGCAGAGGCAGCTTTGGCTTACAGACATGTTTGCCCAGCACATGTTAATTTTCTGATTTCACGTACAGGTGATTCTATCCCAATTAGGTCTTAGATGAAAGACTTCATGAAACTGCACTTCTTTCCTGCATCCATACAGTCATCAGTTATCAAAAAAATTATTTTATGGATTACTCGAAAAATACTCCTTAGATTAAGACAAAAGCCCAGTTTCAATGCACAGAGGAGATTTTAGAAGCCAAATGTTACACATCTTAAAAGGATATAGTAGATTTATTTTGTAATGAATTTTCAACATAGCTGCTTTTTATGATGCAATACAAAGAGAACAAAAATTTACATTTTGTAAATTCTCAAAGCTAAAATCACTTGAAATTTTCTCTTTTCAAACTCAGAGAACTACAAAATACAGTGGTTTTTTGCACATGAAAAACCTCACTCAACCTCCACACCATGCTCTTGCCCACTACCTGGAGGTCAACCAACATTTCAGTTTTACTCTACTAATGTACTTTTCATTTTGGATTAGTTTTCTACAAAAGCCAAAGGAAAAAAAAAAAAAAGCTCACTTTTTATGAGACAAGCATGCCAGGATAAAAAATAAATATATATATATATATATACTTAGGTTTATTTAAATTGACCTTGTTTCTTCTTAGGAGGTTGAAAATTTGGCTGAGGTTAAACTGCTCCTTTATGGAAAATGGGAAGGGGAAAGGGAAAGGAGAAGGGAAATAAAATAAACCCAGGAAAATTTGGCACTGTCATGAACTGGACAAAAAGCTGACAATAAAATATTCTGTTTTCCACATTCATCTTGCTTTGTTTTCCCACTTCCACATTAAGACAATGCTCTAACTCCCTCTTCTTTCCCTGTTCCACACAGCCCTTCCCCACAGGTGGGTGCTCATTCTCTCTACATCCAAATGCTGTCCTCAAATCATAAAAAGTGACAGACTCATGACGACTGGAAGGGATTAGGGGAAGCTGATTCTAAGAAAATACCCTGTATTTTTATAGAATCCCTTCTCACTGCTGTTCACATGCCTCTGTGATTAACTAAGGGGCTAAATATGAGTTCTGCTCTGCCTCTTCTCAATTCTGAAAATCAGAATCACCCCGTATGAAGCATCAAATCAGACAACACCAAGTTGGACTCGATGATCTTCAAGGTCTTTTTCAACACTGGTGGTTTTTGAGTCTACAAGTGTAAGAGAAAATATGCAATACACAACAGCTTTTTGACTGCTGGAGTTTCTTCTTGATTTCTTTGTCCCCTGCTTTTAAATGATGGCTCCTTTTCCCACTTTGTAATGGTACCTGCACCAATATTAAATAATATTTATAAGCTAAACCAAGAACTTCATCACAAAGGTAACTGTGATTTCTCAAACACAATGCCAGAACAGAAAAAGAACTAACTGAAGAAGTATTTCTGCAATTTGCAGATGATTACATTTTGAAGGTGAGATGTTGTGTAAGTGCTGAGCCATTTATTAAGCTGACCTGAAGAGCTGTAATTTGTGGTGTTTGCCCAGAAGAGCCAGCACACAGCCGTAACTGATGATCAGGGATAATGGCCACGGATTTCAGCACATTTCCAGAGCTCCCTGCTATATGCTGAGAACAACAATATCAAAAGGTTCCTCTCTCCAGCACTGCTGGTGTCAAGGTTAATGAGCTAAAACTTGTTAAATTGATATTACCAAACTAATGACTTTTTTATAGGATACTGCATGGATTTTGACACACGGGCTAATGTGGAATATTGCTGGTCTTAATTAAATTAGAAGTTATTGCATGTATACAATTAAGATAAGTAAAAATGGGGGAGCTGTGACCACACTATTGTCACATACCTCATGTGCTTCAAATAACATAGAAATATAGAATCCCAGACTGGTTTGGGTTGGAAGGAACCTTAAAGCCCATCCAGTCCCATCCCCTGCCATGGCAGGGACACCTCCCACTGCCCCAGGTCATTCCCAGCCCTGTCCAACCTGGCCTTGGACACTTCCAGGGATTGGGAGTTCACAACCTCTCTGGGCAACTTCCAACTTTTAAAGAAGAAACTATTTAAATAATACAAACGTTATTTCAAAATATTTTTACATCAACCATTCCAAGTGTTAAAGAACAGGAAAAATAAATGCCTGGAGTCTCCATTCAAAATAGATGAACAACCAACAGGAAAAAACAAATTAATGAATCGTATTAAAAAGCAAGGAGCTTATGAAAAATAAATTACATTTGTAGATGATTAAATTTTGAAGGTGAGATGTTACATAACTGCACCAACCATTTATTTCAGTGCCATAACTGCATCTAATAAATAAAATACTTCTTTTAAATCCAAACTGAAGATACACTGCTATCCTGATGAGTGGGATTTTCCATTTGCATAGTACAGGGGCAAGGTTTGGCCTGTAATTATTTGAGGCAGAAAGAAGAACTGTTAGTTAGCTGGAGAGAAAATCAGTATCAGCTGTGAGCAATAGGACAATGCAAATATTTCTTCTTCAGACAGAATGACTGAATTTAAATTCAGAGAGGCTCATTAGAGATTACCCTCCCAAATGTAAGATACCTGCAAGTTTCAAGCAAATTCCCTTTTGTTTCAGTAGTATTTTTGTATTAAAGTTCAATCTCTCACTGACAGAGAAATGCCATTTAACATACAGGATATACCCAGATATGCTCGGTGTTTAAAAAGTGAAATTGAAGATCTTACTTGTACTCCCTGTTTTTCTCTAAATTACTTTTCTACCTGGATCTTAGACTTTACAGAGAAAGGGAATAAAGTTGGACTTGGCTTCCAAAAAATATCTACGTTGTCAAAATCTAGAAAAATAGAAGGGGTGCTGCAAATGAGGGGGAATACTTCTCAAGGATGAAATGCCAAAATCCTCCTCACATCAATTTCTTAGAGACAGTCAATCAACAAACAGAACTTGCAAGACACTTCTTCCTACTGCCTTTCCAACTTCCATCTGAAATATGAGAAAATTAATCACAATTTAACTAATATTATAAGCTTTATAAGAAAAGGGGGGAAAAGCAGCCTCTGATGGCCCAGGAGATGACAAATTGAATATACAGCTCTTACACAGTTTCACTGGTCCTGAAGTTTCACTGCCTCCATCCTTCAAACCCGAGCATCTTCTTAAAAAAGAAGAATCTATTCTAACTTTTATATTGCACAAATGTAGAACAGCAACAACCCCCCTCAATTTTCAATGTTTTAAATATCAATGCCTGTCTGATCTTAAAGGGAAGCTCAACATTTATGTCTTGTCTTGGTGATAAAGTTCATGAATATATAATGAGAGTGGAACAACTCTGCTACTGATTAAATGTCAAAAAAGGTTTTATTGTCAAATATATTGTAAATACAGAAGATATACAACAAAGAGCATTAATTGCAGATGGCTGTGTACAGCTTAAAAAATGCACGGCATCGAGACAGGAAATGCTGATTTTCAGTTTCAGCTATCAATTTTAATTTACCTTCAGAATGTTCCTTCAGTCAACATGTACAGAGAGAATGAGCCATAAAATGGCCAAACTCAACTGAACTAAATGCTCCTCATTCAAGGGCAGATGTTAGTCTGTATCCTAGGCATACACAGCAGAATTACCCAAAATTCTGGATCTTTATTAGAATTTGTCTAAACTTTTGTGCAGATTTACGAGAGATACAACGTGAAAATCTGCTGAGGACAGAGGAAAGGCTGAAATAGCCACTCTCAACTCAGTAAATTTAAAAAATAAAAATAAAAAATCTCTAGTCTGCAGCAGACTGCAGCTGGACACAGGTCAGCAGGATGCTGCTGCCAGGACATGCCAGGAGAATGAGTTGCACACGTTTCCAGGAGATCAGTGCCTGTACAATGAGAGGAATTCTCTGTCCCCATCCCTGCCACACTCCTGCCTGGAGCACGGCCTTGACCGAGGCACTGCCCTGGGTGGGGAGGCAGGAGGATCTGAATCACCTGGAGAGGGGCCAGGGCAGCACAGGGAGAGCTGAGCAGGGATGAGGAAACCCTCAGTGTGAGCCCTGCAGAACAGCAGGTTGTTCACTGGGGAGAGGGGGCAACAGGCAGGAGCTCACTAATTGTCTTCACCAGATAAAGAACATGCTCAGTCATAAAGAGGAATAAATTGTTCTCTGCGCCCACTGTGTACAGGACAAGATGCAGCAAGCAAAGACTTTGAACAAGGAAGACTTAGGGAAAACATTAGGAAAAATGGCCATGATCAGAAAGACGATGCAATTTCTAAAATTAGCCTGGGCAATTGTCAGTCAGACATGAGGCTGGCAGAGCTGGAGTATGGTAAGGAACCAAGCCTGCAGGTGCTGGGTTTGATGATCCTGAACACCACAAAGTGCAGCAGAAAGACCAGAGCCAGAGGCAGAGCCATCCTGCAGGGTGGAACTGTCCTGAGGCAGAGGCAGAGCCATCCTGCAGGGGTGGAACTGTCTAGAACCAGAGGGAAAACCATCCTGCAGGGTGGAACTGTCTAGAACCAGAGGGAAAACCATCCTGCAGGGTGGAACTGTCCTGAGCCATAGGCAGAGCCATCCTGCAGGGTGGAACTGTCCTGAGCCAGAGGCAGAGCCATCCTGCAGGGTGGAACTGTCCTGAGGCAGAGGCAGAGCCATCCTGCAGGGGTGGAACTGTCCAGAACCAGAGGGAAAACCATCCTGCAGGGTGGAACTGTCCTGAGCCAGAGGCAGAGCCATCCTGCAGGGTGGAACTGTCCTGAGGCAGAGGCAGAGCCATCCTGCAGGGTGGAACTGTCCTGAACCAGAGGCAGAGCCATCCTGCAGGGTGGAACTGTCCTGAGGCAGAGGCAGAGCCATCCTGCAGGGTGGAACTGTCCTGAGCCAGAGGCAGAGCCATCCTGCAGGGTGGAACTGTCCTGAGCCAGAGGCAGAGCCATCCTGCAGGGTGGAACTGTCCTGAGGCAGAGGCAGAGCCATCCTGCAGGGTGGAACTGTCCTGAGGCAGAGGCAGAGCCATCCTGCAGGGTGGAACTGTCCTGAGCCAGAGGCAGAGCCATCCTGCAGGGTGGAACTGTCCTGAACCAGAGGCAGAGCCATCCTGCAGGGTGGAACTGTCCTGACGCAGAGGCAGAGCCATCCTGCAGGGTGGAACTGTCCTGAACCCACCCTCCCACCTGAGCCAGGTGTGAGCCAGCAGCCTGCAGGTACAGCCTGCAGTGCCTGCCCACAACAGCAGCACTGCCCTGCCCTGTGGAACCTTCCTCTACACACAACTGGCCAATAAATACATATTAGCTACCAGGTAGCTAACTAATCCAACATTGGTTGGATTTCCAAAAATAATAAAGCAGTGAAACTTGTATTAAAAATCCAAGTGTTTCTCCAAATTAGCAGCTTCAATTATACGGTGCCAATAACATTTTCTTCTCCTTGACTAAATGGACCATGTTTTAATACTCTTCAGTGATCTTATTAATTTAAATTAACCTTCTAAAAAATTAAGAGTAAGAATTTCATTTGAGGAAAAGATGTCACAGCCATGGAAATTAAAGCCTCTGGTGTATAAAGGTAAATTTACTCTTGGTCTGAGACAACATTGCTGGTCTTTCCTAATTGTAACTATAATGATCTGATAAACTGCTGCTCTTGTATACAGTTAAGGGTTGGGTTTTTTTTAAAAGGAGCTAAAAACACAGACTACCCACCTGTACCTATTTTTAATTTGGTAATGACTGTACTTGCTAAAATTCTACCAAAATGTCACTCACAGCTTTGGATTCCATCTTTTTTTAAACAGAATATGGAGCAGAAAGCATAACCTATTATGCAAAACTGTCAGATGCTTACTGTAAAATCACAGAAATAAATGCATAATCCTGATTTTCTCACAGATCAAAACTTCATTAAAGGAAAATAAAGCTTGAATCTAAGTGCTGAAGAGGGCCAAGGTATTCTATAAAAAGTAGTAGAGCTCTGATCTATGTGTGTCCTGCTTACCCACACAGCCCCTGCTCCACAACTAAGGGATGCCTTGCACTCTGTGGGTGCAAGGAGAGGCAGAATTACTGAAGACCACGGTGACTTCTGTCTCATCAAATTCACAGATCAGCCAGACATTTCAACAGCACCAACTGTTGCAAGGAAAACTGCTACCGAATCTCAGCTGCAGAAATGTCAGCTCAGGGCACGCCACACAAATCTAGTGCTGAATCCTTAACTACAAACCCACGGCCTGGAAATTTTGGGGGGGATCGATGCTACTCCTTTAAGTGAGAAAATATTCCAAATAATCACAAACATTTCTTGCCTCAAACATAAATTAACTGTATGTTAGAGGACTTTTTTTTAAAAATCTGATTAAAATTGTCATTCATAAGACTCCTGCTGTTGGCAGCTGTATCACTGTCAGTGACATCCTTTGGGGGACTCTCAGCATGTGGCCCACATCAAAGGTAATATGCCAGTTTTCATCCTAACTTGTATGTGCCTTAACAAGAATGTTCCAGACTTTACAATGTAATTAAAATATTCAAGTACTTTCTATTGTTAAAATATCATTAATGTGAGACTGAAGTGGACTCGCTGCTGTCAACAAAGGGAACTATCACTAATACTTGCTTTTACTGGAATTCTTTACAGGATTCCTCACATTCTTACGCCCTGCAATGGGAAATGAAACCAAAGAGTTTGAACACGTTACTTTGTGCAAAATGATCAGCAGATGAGATTCTGTGTGAACAAGAGTACATACAAGGACCTGGGGGGAAAAAAAATAAAAAAATATAAAATTATCTGGCATATGGTATTTCCCTATCCCTGCACTGTGGAAATCCTGCAAATCCCTGAACCCTCCTAGCACCCCACACTGCCAGAGCTCTGCTGGTCACCCATGGATGCTGCCTGCTCCTGGCTCAGCTTTTGCTTTTCCAAGGATGTTTTAAGATAAAATTCAAGATGCATTTCTGAAGGGTAGAGCTGGATCGTGCCTTTCCCCTTCCTTGCCTTTCTGACCCCAGGGAGAAAAGCAGAAGTGCCCCCTCACCTTGTGACTGCAGGGACAATCCTCTCCACACCGTGTCCTTCAGCAGCCACAGGACCCTCCTAAAACATCTCAACTGCAATGCTTTTCCTTTTAAACTGTGGGGCATCCAATCTGCCTTGCTCTTCATAAAATTTTATACAGAAAATCCTAAATTTGGTCTGTTTCTGATCAGCCTCACTCCCCACAGTGCTGGGGAGCCCCCGTGCCGCGCAGATGAACACAAGACCTTGTCTTAATGGGGACACTTTAGAGCCACCTGCTTTCCCTCAGCACACTGGAAGGGGCACGGATTTCAGCTACTACCAACAAAAATGAGAATTATAACCAAGGAAAAAATGTAGCCTTGGCTCTGGAGAGGCCAAAATGATTTATGACATCAAGACCTAGTAAAGAGACTAATACTCTGAAGGGACTGTGTGAGCTCAGCCCTTACTCACATCTTCTGTGCCCACTCCTAATCACTTCATTTATGACTGGAAAAGTGTTTTAACAGACAAAATTAATTATTTTGAATAATCCTTCTGAAATATGAAATGCATTTTAATTGTATGCACCCCGTCATTAATTAAAGTTCTTTACCTTTTGGTGCATTCATTCAAAGACTGCATCAGTGACAAAGCAACAACTATAAGAAGATTGTTTACTAAAATTAAAAATACAGCTGAAGGGTTAATATACTCTTGTGATACACTTAAAGTAATGCTAAAATGTTTTCATTCGAGTTTTTACTAGGCATTATTTTTCCACTCTTTAAAATCAATCTCTTTGTTCCAGGAACACATTTCCTGTCAATAAAATGAAAAATGATATAGATTTAGGAGGATAGTGGTCTCAGCGTAGCATCTCTCATATTATTATTCCAGTATCATCTGTTACAAAGTAAGACCAATTCCCACATCTAATTACAAACAGGATTTCAGAGTCATTAAACAAAATACATTTCCATTAGTGCTGCTGTAAGAAGATAGGGGAAAAAATGAAGATTAGTTCATGCTGCACCTCTGTTTTTCAAGCTTTGAAGATTTAGACCTCTGCACTCTGAGACTATAAATTTGTAAAGGATCTGAAAGGTGACAGACATGTGAAAGCTCTCAATTCTCCTCCGTTTAGCCATACCATTTACATTTTGTCATCAGTTTATCTTTTGCTGCACTTAGTTCTGCCAGCAGATATAGCAAGAATCTGGAGAGGTTGTTTATGATCACGCCGTGGGCACCCTGGGGTATTTGGTTTGGTGTTAGGCAGGGCTTTTGAATAGATATGAATATTTAATAGATATGAATCTATGGATTTGTTCCAGCAAAAGTTAGAAATCATAGCAAGAAATCTTGTCTTTATTAAAAAAAAAGAAAAAAAAGAAAAAAACCAACAGTATTCTGTATTTCCTCAGTATTCTGAGGAAAAAAAGGAAGAGTTCTTTGACTTCAAATAAAATGGCAACCAAAATATACTGAGGAAGCAGATTGTGTGAGATGTTTAACTGCTGAAATATAAACATACAAATATATATATTCTCCATTTGTAAACACTTAGCAGTATCTAATATCTAATTGTCATGAATCCATTTAAAATATGGCCTTGGGAAGTATCCACTACTACTCAAAAAGCATTCACACAACCCAGAGCTTCATGAGTTAATACCAACTTTTCTAAAAAGAACCCAATAAAGGATAAAACCTAAATTTGCTTAATCTTTAAACCAGTTTACATTAGCTCAGGATGTTTTATAAACACAGTTAATTTCATCATGTGTAAGATAAGCATCAAAAACCTGAAAGAGAATTTCTCTCACAGAAAAAGATGCCTCAGTTACACAGAAGAGGAGAGAATTTCATTTTCAAAACTCTTCTGGAGTTATATCTCCTTTATTAGTTTTAAAACTAAAGCCAGAGCTACTTCACATTTCTCAACTGGGTGTCAGTCAATCCAAATATATAAATATTAGCTGATGTGTCAACAATTATGTGTGAATCATTATCCACATTTACTAAAAAGTATTTATGTTCAAATTTAAATTAATATTTTAAAAATACAGCTAAATTACTCACATGCATTCAATAGGGAACTGCTTAAGAATGTATCTAAAATGGGACATTAAGGTAAGCTTGCAGATAAAAAAATTCACTTTTGCACTGCATTGAAACTGAGGTTTACAAAAGCCTTTTAAAATTCTTGGTACCAAACCCTGCCCAGTGCTGGGAGAACACAGCACAAAACATCCACTGACATTCACTCTCCAAAAAACCACAATTTGCCAAATAAATAGATATCTGCATCTTATTTCCAAGCTTCCCACATGGAGACTGGGTTCTTGGGATGACTGAGGGGGCCCTTGGAGGTATCCCATTAGGGAGGAACAGGAGAGAAAACAGCACCGTGCAAACGAGGCACAACTGACCCAAACAAACAGCATTTCTCTTCCTGGTTAATGCTTGAGGAGTGTTTGTATCTTAAAAATACAACAGCACCTCCACCCCTTCCTCCAGGATTATCAGTGCCTGGCCCCAGGGAGGCATCACTGACACCCTCCACAGGGAATTCTCTGCCCGTGTCACTCCCCAGTCATGGATCTTTCCTGACAAGCAGCACTGGGGAAAGCTTTTTAAAGCCCCCGTATCATGAGAATGTTTGAGCTCCTTCTCTCCACTTTCACTGAAAAAGCTTAAATAAACTTCAGCATCACTTCTACGTGGGTTCAACGAAGCTCCATGAAAGCACAACTCCAAGGCCAAGCATGGAAGCACATCCTGAAATCCACCAAGTGTCACCATGCCCTGAATCTCCTTTGGGTGTGATGTCCCTGGGTGAAACGCCCCTGTGCAGATCATGTCCCCACAACAGGGGCCAAATATCCCCTGTGTGCCTCCTCACCTTCCCACCTTCATCCTCACCATCCCCAGCACACGCACTACCCACAAAAACAGCACAGAGGCCTCAATTTTTAGGATAAAATGTCTTAACGTGTCTGCTCGGGCTGGAGTAGAGTCTGGTTTTTGGATGAGACAGCACAAAAACCAAAACACGTTAAATTCTCTCTTGCTTTAAGACTGCACATATCCCTCCTGGCCAAAGGACAATTCATAACTATTTCAGAAAATGCATAACTCTCTGCTCAAGTAACACAAAAATACTTGCCTTAACAACAGGAAAAATTACTTTGTGAAATCTACATGGTACTCAAGGATTAAAAAAACCTGTTCTCTGGTCCTGTCATTTTTACATTCTTACAATAAAATAACAGCCTTGGCATCCTGCTTTTTAGAGAAAAGACCTACCTCTTTTGACTTTTCAAGCACTTGAAAATTTTAAAAGAGAAAAACTAAAAAATGCTGACCGTGTAATAGCTGGGTATTCATGGTGGGTGGAGAACATGAAAGGTTACAATATGGATCTGTGCCTACGCGTTTCTTTTCAACTTGAGCAGCATCCTCCTGCTTCTGCTAACTCGGCAATCATACAGCTGACAGATTTCTGGGTTTTCTAAATAATGCATGGGATTTTCTTTTAACATGTCAGTGCAAAAGTATCAATTCTGCCCCTGTGTCGTTTGTGATGCTGATTTTCCTTGACAGCATTCCATTAAACCAATGAGTTTTTTCCCTCCTGATGGTTCCTTAAATATTCCTCCGAGTGATGTATTTGTGGTTTTTTAAACAGATTGTGAAGGATGTTTGCATTTGTGAGAAAACTGCATGGCAGGTACCGAAGGGAAAGGAGGATAAAAAGATAACACTTTTTTTTTTTCTACGAGAGAGCTTTTTCTCTGATCCTCATATGCCAGAAGCTCGGGTGTTTTTCCTTTCTTTTCTGCCTAACTTAGCTCCTTGTCTGGAAATTAAGCAACAAGCCTCTACATACAGAATAACATTTTGACTTCCTAAGGAAATACCACTGAAACACTTAGTACTGTTTGATATCTCTCCTGGGAAAGCAAAACACATTTCTTAAATCATGCATGCTAACTCCAAAAGGCACCAGAAGGAAATACCTGCTTTATTCTTTGCTCTGAGGCTCTGCAGACACAGCTCCTGTCACGACTGCCATGCACTGATCCTTCCTGGCTCAGGCAGCTTGAGGGACATCCAGGTGACATCACCCAGTCTCTATTTTACAGCCTATCCCATCTCACACTTGTACACATCACCTGCTGCCATGCCATTAAAAAGAAAAGCTCAGATTTCAGCTAAGTTCCAAATCCCCCTAAACAACGACGCGCTGATTTCCAGAACTTCACCTGGCTTCAGCGCTGCACGGCGATGAAGGAGCTCATCTTTGTCAACACCTCTGTGCAACCAGAGAGCTTTTGTTCTCTTTATCTTATTTCTACAGAACAACAGATCTGGCTGGGCTGGAGTGAGCAGGAATCAGCTCCAGCTGCTCACTCCAGCCCCTCCTCACTCCCCAGGAGGAGCAGAAAGGCCACAACCACTCCGGCAACTCTCAGCAAAAAGTGTCCTCTCCAAGGACTCACCTGGAGGAGCCAAAGAAGGAGGAACAGATCACAAAGGCCTTATGGTCACTGGGAATTTGAGATTCCAGAGGGATGGATTTCTCCCATATCCAGGCACTTTTGTCCCAAACTACCTGGTTCTCCAAATTCAGCCTTCCTGCCCAGATCCCACCCGAAGATGGAGAGGGACACTAAGCCCCAAGGAAGAGCCAGCCCAGGTCAGCTGGACTGTGGGGCCAGAGAGGCTCCAGTGCCAGATTAAAGAGGAGATTTTCAACTGCCAGAGAAGTTTTGCTTCAACACTTCATATGATGAGTAGGAAGGTGCAAAAAAAATCTCTTTCTCTTCTGCAGAGAGAGTGGAAGGAGGACATCAATGTTCAAATGTATAACAGCATTCTTCACAGCACTGTGAACTAAAGCATTGCTTCAATTAAAAAAAATCAGCAAATTAAACTTTTTGGGGAATTTCCCCCTGTATTTTCAGTATTAACTCTTGCAGCATTTATTTTTAGCAAGTTATTTAGAATATCCCAGTACCAAAGTCCACCACTACTGAGATTATGGCAACATCATGAAAACGAGGTAGGTAGGACCTGATGGCAAAAAACCACCAGCTGGATTAGGAGCAGGAAAAGAAGTGGCACATTTATCCCCCTGTCCCTCAGACACATTTGTAAGGTTCAATTCCACACCTGCAATTTGCTAGAGGACAATATAATACCAGAGGAATTAGTCACTGACCGTGTTAAATCGAGTTACGGTTCAGATTTTAAACTGACAGGACAAATTCTGGCTTCAGAGAATTCTTAGAAGTTTCCATCATCATAATGATGCACAGAGGAAGAGACTGTAGAAGTGACAGGCTAGGCATCAGTAAGAAGCAAACCCAAAATTATTTCATACTTCACCAGATACAGATGGGGATTGAGATGAATATGCCAAGACATCCTCAACACTTTTTTTTATTATACTAATGGCCTGTATATAATGACACACTTACAAAAAAATCTGGCAATAAAGCTTCAGGACTTAATACTGCTCAATTACATTTTTAATTTAAAATAAACAACGGCAAAAAGAGAGTAATCCACTCATCTATCAGACTGTGGGACGAGCAGGAAGGCACATACCCAAAAGTGAAATATTCAGTGGCATTGTAGGAAGTCAATGTGTAACACTGAGGTAAAAAACCAACTTAATTGTTTTAAACAAAGCTGCAACCCTTTGAGTCTTTGTTACTGTAAAAAGAAAAAAAAAATTCAAAGGAAACAAAAGGTCCTCGGCTCTGTACAACCATATTTCTGATTTGACAGCTACAATTATAATCATTCAGACATCTATTTCCCACAAACTCTCCACAGCCATAACCTTTAGTGATTAATTATAAAGTTCCAGGAGCAATAGTACACAGACTAATTTCCTAAAACAATAAAACACAGAATTTCTCATTTGGAGCTAAATGAAACACGAACAGGTTGTTATTCATGCTGAAATCTAGATGCAGAGTCATGTTGCAGCCATTACAGAAGCTATTAAACACAACCTCAAATCAAAGAAACTGTAGGTCTCTCTCCTAAAATAAAATGTTTTTCTCACTTATGAGGCTTCTGACTCCTTTGCTCTGTTCCTGTCTACCTCTTCTTAGTAAAAAAAAAAAAAAATCAAAATTCAATTTTCTTCCTCATTTCACACGCCCATTTTATTTTTAATAGTCATTTAACCTGTAAGTCTAGAGCAAAGCAAACAGTTGGTGAAGGTTTCATGCACACGAATTATCCTGGTGCTCCCTTCACAGCAGATCAAAGTTACAACCTGTGTATTAACTTCTAAACAAAATTCCCACTCTCTTCATGCCACACCAAGGAGTTTTCTGTAGTGAGTGTTTGATAATTAATTGTTCAGTTCCTTTATTTGGTGAAATGTACCTTTTTCACTCTTTTCATGGTGGATTTCCATTTTTGACACATCCTGCTCAATGTAAATCTTTGTAGTGTGACCCAGCAATAAAGGAGGAATCCACTCATTACAAAAATTATCCCAAAACTCAAGATGCACATATTGGAAAGAGGGGAAATTGTGATTTTTAGTAGTATTAATACTAGTTCTTTCTGATAAAGAGTGATTGCTCTGCAAGCAACACTGGCACTGAAGCCAGAAAACTTGCTCTTGGCAATTTTACTGCACCAGGCAATGAAAAGTGGAAAGAATTGAGAAAAGATCTGTATGGAACTGCCACCACACTCTTTCTCTTGGGTCCCACTGTAACTAAAGTCAGTGGGAACTTTTCCAAATATTTAAATTGGCATTGAGTTGGTTGTAGAACTCATTGAATTGCTAAACCACAGAGAACTCCCTTGTAAAGTGCACACCCTTGATGCACTGTCCAAAGGCTGGTGTGACAGTCCCTAAAAAACTCCTTGTTCCATGAGGTACCTAAAATAACCACATTAATGAAGATTCTCCCCACATGAGGTACACAAATTTTGCCCAACCAGGTAAGACACAAAA
This sequence comes from Motacilla alba alba, assembly GCF_015832195.1. NCBI lineage: Eukaryota > Metazoa > Chordata > Aves > Passeriformes > Motacillidae > Motacilla > Motacilla alba. The sequence continues at coordinate 3,902,979 of NC_052045.1, forward strand.
CTATGAGCACTCAGACTTTTGTACAGCAGCTTTTAAAACCCCCATGCCAACCCTACATCTTTTCTGTATGAAGCTTCCTCACTTTTCTGTAGTAATTCCATCTTCAGTCCTTTTTCTTAGCATTCAGTGAACTTTCAGAATTCATTCTGATTTTTACACAAACTATTTGAGTTACAACCACTAAATAGGATTTTTCAGTGCTTTTTTTTTTCTGAATTCAATGTGCACTAATTGATTAGGGTCTGAGAGGTGAGTAAGAAATACTCATCCCACAGAACAGGAAGCTGGGGAAAGGTTTAACGCATGAGTTAGAAGCCAGATTTCTTCAAATACAGATGGGTACACAAAATTAGCAAAAGGCAATACCACTTTTGGAAAGACTGCTTTGTGCATAATTTGTCACGAATTCAAAGTTATTCCTTTAGAAAATGAGTCTAAGACCTCCCAGCTGCTGCTTTATTGGTCTAATAAATTACCATTTTGATGGGAGGATGCACATGCAGCACGCAGCAGGCAGGCTCTGCCCTCGGAGCCCGGGAATGCCGATGGGAGAGCGGGATGCCACGGGCAGCTCTCTGAGCCTCTCCTCTTGAACTGGCAAGGGAAACCAACAAAATCTGCTCCCCAAGTGGCAGAGGTGTAGGATGCAGTAAGAAGTGAGGCCAAGGGAAACTGCCCTTATCGCGACAGGTATCAGAGATAAAATGGACTGTCACCATGACATTTTTATGAAAATCCTTTGCTAGGATTTTTTTTCTCCTGAGAAGCTGAGGAGCCTCAGGAAAGAAATGTAAACAATAACTGTCTGTTGCTGTGGAATGCAACAGGGGCTTCCTTGATTGGTCCATGCTGGTTGTTTCTAATAAATGACCAATCAAGGATGCAGCTGGGTCGACTCTCTGAGAGTAACAAGCTTTTGTTATCATTCCATTCTATTCTTGTCTCGCCTTCTGATGAATCCTTTCTCTCTATTTTTTTTAGAATAGTTTCTGTATAGCATTTTTAATATAATATATATCATAATATAATAAATCAGCCTTCTGAAACATGGAGTCAAGATTCTCATCTCTTCCCTCGTCCTGGGACCCCTGCACATCCCACATTGGATCTGTCTCATTCCAGGTTCCCTACACTGACCACTTAAAATCTCTTCTATTCACCTGGAAGGACATCAGAATAAACAAAGATTTCTCCTTGAAAGGATCTGTTCTGACTTCACCTTTGAGCCCTGTTCTTGGGGAGCTGGGACTTGGGGAGCTTAGTTTTATAGATTAAATCTATATTAATGTTGATGTAGCACATGAACGTGTTCCACGCCAGGGCCTCCTGTCCAAGGTGACTCCAGCCACAGCCAAGGATTATCACAAACCCTCTGCACAGCTGGGCTTTGCAAATACCCATCCAAGGAAAGAAAAAGATGCAGAAAAGCCTGAAGTTGGTGATGGAGCATTCCCTGCCTTACCTTTCTCCAGTGACCTGTGGAACTCAGGAGTTCCCACAGCCCGGCCTTTTGGAAACCTTCCCTCACTTACTGGAAAACTCCAGACAGTGTCAATGCCAGTGGAGAAATCTTTTGTTACTCCAGATGTATTTAGGGGGCACTTTAAAAGGTCTGTGTCCAGCCCTAATGATGAGGATCCTTCACCAGTATTTTTCAAACAATTAGTGAAGAGAGCTGTTAGGGGGAAAACTGGAGGAGTGAGAGCATTAATTTTGATTTAGCACTGGTAGGGCAAAGCTTACAAAATACAAGAACCCAAGAATTTGAGACCCAGGTGCTGAGAGCTCCAGGGCAGCTCAGGGGCACAGCATCCCTTACCTGCATTAGAATTGAGCTCTTCATTTTCTGACTCGGTTCCATTTTGACTCCCACTCCCATGAAGGCTGTTCATGGCCATAAGTTTCATTTTCTGCAGCTTCATAGCCTCTGCCATGGCAGCTGCTGTCAGACCTGGAAAATTTAAATAAACAATATGCAGTGTCAGATTGTACAATGTGGCACTGCAGGTGTGAACAGAACATTCCTTTTCAGTAAGAAAAAAATCACATAAAGTCAATGGCCATTCTCAGTCCAGTTAAGTAATGCTATCCTTGAACACCATCTTTGTTTTAAAGTCAAGCCACTTCAATACACCATTCTAAGAACTAAGAAAAAAAAATCTTTCATGTTTATTTTTCTTTTTAACATGTAGAGCACAAAGAAATATTTATTTAATGGTATCCCTTTTGATTATACTTTTAAATATAATTTCCCGTCACTTTGATCACCTTGTCACTTTGATCACTTTCTGCTTGACTTATTTAGCTGCAACAAAATTTCCACATGCAGAGTAAGGTAGAGTATTCCTTAATTTCAACAGTTCAAAGCAAATTAACATGTAATAGTACAGCATTCATTGTTCTATTAAGCATCCAAATATTTTTGTCCTTTCGGGAATTTGCTGGTTTGGATTGATATTATTGTAACATGAAAATATTACATTGGAAATGTGTGGAAAAACACCATTTGGATAATTACAGAATCAATCCCACTTTTAAGAGACCGTTAAGACCAGCAGAAATTCCCAGAATTAAGGGGGGTATTGGTAGAAGGTTTTCAAATTACTAAAATACAATTAATTTCCAGTAGTAAAAGAGAATAAACAGAGTAACATCAGGCTTACCATAATTATAATTTTTACATTATTATTATTTAGATTTGCAGCACCTTTTTTTCATAAGTGTGAACTTTAAGTTTTATCATTTTGGCTTGGTCACTAAATAAAGAATCAGATTTTCTTCTAGACAGTACCAAATTACATTTATTGCACTAAATTACATTTATTCTGAGCAAGATGTGATTGAAAATAATCTGAAGTTCTTGCAGGAAAATCCAAGAGATACAGGCACAAAACCAAAAAATATCTCTACAATTGTTTATTCACTCAGGTATGGATTAAATGGGTTTATTCTTCCCTTCAGCACAGAACTTGCTTTCATTATCTGCCACCTAGTTCCACAAAATCACTGATTGCATTTATTAGAACCCATGATTTTTTTGGTGGTGGTGCCTGTTCTAGCAACCCACTAAAATATCATACATCCAACCAGAATTAAATAATCTGCTTCTGGAAAACATTGCTTACTGAGAGATTTAGATACTGATTAAAGGGAACGAATAATTTTCACACCCTATCCATAAATTACAACACTCTTTTAAATGCTGCTAGGAATCTGACATTCAGATCAGCTCCACTGCTCCTCCAAAGGCTTGCACAAAGTTCTCATTATTTATTTATTTATTTATTATAATTTTTATATATTTATATAATTTTTATATATAATTTGTATATAATATATAATATATATTATATAAAAATTATATATATGATAAATTATATATATCATTTATATATATAATTTATTATAATTTATTATTATTTATTATTTCAAGATTTAACAAAGGAAGCAATCCAGGACTGCATGGAGAGGGACACTTTTATCACTCATGGATACAGCAATTCAGTCAAATTCAGCAAAGATATTCTGATCATCACCAATATTCTTGTCTTTTAGGGTATTTAATGCAGCCCTCACTTGACACAAAAGACCACTATGCTGTAATTTTTTTTCAACACCCTTTAAAGTTCTTCTACAAATACTACAGGTTTTTCATCAAGCAGATATAAAATCCTGATGTTTAAACTCCTGGTTTTATCTCAGACACTCTCACTTAATCCATCACAGAATACATCTTCAATGATAAAACTCTCCACACACTTTCTGGAGAAGATGAAATAGTCTGCAAACTTTTTCACTTTTTTTTTTTTTTTTTTTTTTCTTAGGGAAAGGAAGTGGGATTGCTCTTTGAGTGACTTTTACATTATTTTCAGGAAGTAAAAAAAAACCAACTAAGCATCATCACAGTTCTGAGGAATTTACTGTTTTCAAGATTTCCAGGCACCTTTTCAATTTCTATTTTTAATCTATTTGCAAAGAATTCACATACATTTTAATGGTTACAAAAATATAGTGTTGGAACATGGAGTTTTTTCTTCCAACATTTTATAATTTGTATGTACCCAGGGATGCACAGATAAACCAATATTCCAGTGTTTTCATCAGGGTCAGTATTTACCCAGGTTCTTGATATACACTGGAAGCCATGAAATTTAATTAAATCTGCAAAACAGTAAAGAAACTGTTTATAAATAAATAGGTAACTACAGAATGGAAGAAAATTCAGATCTTTAGCAAAATGTTCAGAGAAATGTCAAGAGAAAAAAATTATCCAGGGCACTGTAGAATGAAAAGGAAAGGAAAGGAAAGGAAAGGAAAGGAAAGGAAAGGAAAGGAAAGGAAAGGAAAGGAAAGGAAAGGAAAGGAAAGGAAAGGAAAGGAAAGGAAAGGAAAGGAAAGGAAAGGAAAGGAAAGGAAAGGAAAGGAAAGGAAAGGAAAGGAAAGGAAAGGAAAGGAAAGGAAAGGAAAGGAAAGGAAAGGAAAGGAAAAAGAAAAGAAAAATTCCCCAAAACCTTCCACTGAGCAGTTGTACCAGAAGTGTAATGAAGGCAGAAAGGTACCACGGAACAAACAGAAAATAATAAACACAGTCCCCAAATCACCACGATGCGGCCTGCAGAAATTAAAGGTAATTATTGTCAGGCATTTCTGAGCTCCCTAACCAGACACAGCTGCCATAAGGACACCAGCCAAGAAACAGTGATGGATCAGAAAACTCTGCTGTGCCATCTGCCACACCAAAGTCACTCCACTTCAGCAGCTGAAGTTTCAAGAGTAAAGCACAGCCCAAGTGCAGAAAGCACCAAGGTCCTGCCCAGCCAGGCACAAGCTTGAAGACAGAGCTGAGATTATCCCTAAACTCAGGGTCTGCAAAGTCTTTATTCCCTCACCCACTTAGTCCCCAGTCTGTATAATTTCTTAATTGAACTAAAAGTCACAGACTCTGAGGCACTTTAAAAACAATGCAGTGATTCTTCAGCATCTCTGAGAGATGACAAAATTGAGGCTAAAGCAAATGGGTTCAGCAGAAAGGGGGTGCTGCTGATTGAAATGATTCAGAAAACAGGCAGCATTAGCACAGTCTTCAATTAGGTACTGCCATGGTTAATGTTACTGGAGCTATTATTTAATTTAACTATTAATAAAACTCCTTTCTATAATTGACTCGGCTTGGGCTAGCTGGGGAGAAGAGGGCTGTTCTTCACCTGACTTATCTAAGGATCTACAAAGAACTGAAGAATCATTTCCATCCTCTTGGATGAATCATTATCAGCAGCAGAATCTCACTTAGAGCACCTCACTTTGAAAAATGTCCTGAGAACTGCTGCAACATTTACATCTATCCCTCTACTTCCCCCTAAAACAACCAAAAAAGGATTGCTAGGAAAACCCACGTGCTGGGTTACATACTTCAAAGGTTCTGGTTTTTCCTGCCCATTTACACTTTGAATTCTCCTTTCTTCAGTTATCTTCTGCCAGCTGTGATCCGTCAGGGAACACCCAGGAAATAAACTGTGGACATTTGCTGTCAAACAGGGCCATCCTTCACAACGCCACAGCCCAGGAGCAGCGTGGCACAGTCAGGGTGGTTTCCTGGCAAGGCTGCCCAGAGCCCCACGGTGGGGCTGGTGCTGCTCCAGCATCCCCAGTATCCCCAGTTACCTGGGCTGGCAGGGAGCAGCTCCTGGTGGGATCTCTGAGAGAGACATGGCCTTGGGAGCCGTGTTCTGTGCACAGGGACCCGATCCCAACTGCTCAGGAGCTCCTGGTGTGCATGGCAGAACCACCAGCTGCCATCTGGGATCTGCTTTTCGTGAGCCCAGCTCAGCCAAGACACTCTGCATCCTCCCTCTGATGAATTCTGCTGCACAGCACAGGGGTTTATGGAATAAATAAACAAATATTTACCAAAATAATCAAAATAACCCTGCAATGATGCACAAACCACACACTGCATGCACAGGATGCAGTAAAGGAAAATTCTGCAGCTGTATTCTGGATGGACAGATCAGACTTAAGAACCAAACCATTTTCAAATCAAGAGTCTGGATCCAAACTAGGGCTGTTCTCAGCTGGCTCCACAGGGCACTGCACCCCCCTGGGGAGAACCCAGTGCTTGGGGTGCTGGAGATGAGCAGAGCCTTGGCTGCCCTGCACCCCCTGAGCACACCCTCTGCTCCTACAGCCCTGTGCCTGCAGCACCTCAGAGCCTGCGAGCCCCACAGAGGCTCCTCCAGCCTGGTCTGCAGCCCGTCAGGTCATTAATTGTTCACTCTCATATCCCCAGCACAGGCTCCTGAAGGTTATTCCTCAGTGAAGTCTCAGGAATTATTTCAGGAGCAGCAGCAGCATCTTCCCTGCATGGCCCAAAGGTCACAGCCCAGGCTGTCTGCTGTGTCCCATCACACGGCAGTGCTGACCCACCCCCAGCACCAGGGGACAGTGTCCCTTGCCCCCAGTAATGCCACAGTTTATTCCTTAGCAAATACTTTCTGGTGTTCGGATGAGAATCCAAAACTCAACTACATTCTGCTGGTGTCTTGGGTGCAAGTGACTCCTGCACATTTAACCACTGCCCAGTCACTGAAAATTGGATTTTGATGGTGAATACAAGGGCTCTGAGCTTTTCAGGTGACCCTGAGTGTCTGCTAATCTCATACTCCAGCTACAGCCATTTTTTTCCAGTTTCCTGATTAGTCAGACTGTGCCTCTCCTTCATATTAGTTTGAAAGCTTTTCTGTCAAAACTGTGAACAAGTAAATTAACTAAAGGAGAACTATGAGTAATCAAATCCTGAGGTTTGCAATTAATTAAATGAAATGGTGAGTCAGTGAACTGAAAAATGGTTTTATATAAAAACAAAACATTTAATTAAATTAACAGTCAACACATTGCAATTAATAATATTCAAAAGGAAAAATGAAACCCAGTTTAGCTGTGCCATATTATTTCAGTATAACAGTCAAGCATTGTGCATTGGCTTGTTTATTATTTGCATTCAAAGCTGCTATGGGTCAAGCATGCTGTGCTAAACCAGCAATGATAAAATATCTGGTACTATGAAATGTCAGTAGGAGAGACCATATTGCCAACAGTGAAAACAATCCTGAAACCTCCAACAAATTGGCTTTCCAGGACTGAAAAGGAACACTCACTTTAATTAAAATTAATAAGTGAATACATAAAACATGCTTTGCATTCTCAGAATGCCGGCAAAATTTTACTAATTAATTAATTTTAAAAATCAGGCTGGGATGTGAAGGCTTCTCTAGCTGAAATGAATCATCCTTGCTCAGTGATAAATAGGGAGGCAAAACCCAGCCCTACACAAAGGACAGTGAAACTGAATTCTTGGATAGGAACGGTGAAATGCCCAAAATCTTAAAGCAGTTTGGAGATGGGTCCAAACTCCTAAGTCTTGTTCCTGCAGATGTTTTTCATGTTCGTGAACAGACTCAAGCAGCAGCAGCAGGAAGGTTTAGCTCCAGTGCATGTCCTGTTTTCAGTGGTCAGTGAAGGTGCCCTGGCTACCACCTGGGAATGGGCACAATAATCCCTCAGTGCATCGTCTGAGAGACCAAGGATGGAACCGGTGAGTAACTGGTGAGTAACCAGCAACTGCAGGCTGGGGATGGATTTTGGAGAGCTCTGTGGTGGGCTGGGCTGTGGGAGCATCAGCCCAGAGCCAGGAGGGCACCCAGAGCCCAGGGTGAAATCCAGGACATCCCTCGGACACTGCCCAGCTGAAAGGCAGCCAAGAGCCAAGAAATGCATCACAACACTGGAGCTTCTTTCAACTGTTCTTACACCTGCAGCCAGTTGTTCTGATAGTACAATCTTATTTCAAAAATATGTTCTTTCCCGTTTTGCAACAGGAAAACTGACAAATGACAGCAAGAAGTGGTTTTTCAAGGACAACACTTGAAATTCTGTATTTATCATGCTCTATGATCAAGGCAAAGTGGAAAATGAAGACTCCTTGGTTTATCTTAATGGGGCTTGGAGCAACCTGGTCTAGTGGAAGGTGCCCCTGCCCATGGTAGGGGGTGGAATGAGATGACCTCAAAGGTCTCTTCCACCACAAACCAACCTGGGATTCTTGGATTCTCTAACCAGTTAATAAAAGTTGAGAAACTACTTTAGATGATCCTTATCAAAACATTTCAGGCAATACTTAAAAAATTTTGAGTGGCCTAACATTTTTAAATACCATCACTTCAAAATGTCAGAAACATTATACCACGGCAAAAGAATCCTACTGAGGGGGAAAAAAAAATCCAAACAAGTATTACTCATATTTATCAGGAATTGTGAGAAATTAATCTTTCACAGAGAAGCTCCAGTCATCTTGAAAATGTCACAGTCTTTTCTGGAGGGACTTGATGCCCTGCTTTTGTGCAGTCCCAGGTAACTTCCCCTCATGCAGCTGCTGGATGGAGACAGAGCCACAGACAGGTCTCCTCATCCCACACAGGTCAATGGATGCTCCACCACCACCCAGGCAGTGATGCTGGGGAAAACACTGATAATGTCATTTAAAGACTTTGCCAAATGCTCAAGGGATCAGAATTAGCGTTGCACAAATGTTTTTGATGGGTTGATTTTGAAATCCTGGTAATTTCTGTTTAACATGGTGCACTCGCTCACCTCACTTTAAAATACAATTTCATGCAAAAGTTCACATGAGCATAAAAAAGATGAAAGCCTCCACACATCAAAACATCCCTGCTACTCTGTGGAACAATTCACAGAAGCAAGAGGTTGTCACTCTCTAATTTCACCCATATTTAGACAGTAGCAAGAGTCCTGATTCTTACAAAATCTGGGGTCTGCTTTAAACATGGGGAGAGTTCCAGATGCTTTCATCCCATGTCTGTCTCTATTACTTAAGCTGCTCACCCCACTCACAACCTCTGTCCTGATCTTATCCTGCCTGACATCTATCTCAAAGACTGGAAACATTTTTAATGTGAACATTTTCCAGCAAGTACCTGGGATATTTCATATCCTCCACCCACATGAGGAGATGGTGACCCAAGAGCTGTCAGATTTCTCCTCTAGACCCAAGGGGCTCAGTTAGAAGCACACAGAAATTTTAATCCCACATTTCTGCCTAGATCCGTAAGATGAGCGCTCCTGTTCAAGCTGATGCACAGCAAACCCAGCTGTGGAGTTTACAGATGACTTCCTATCCAAAAAGGCACCTGCATCTCGTGTGAAACTGAACTGCAGCTTCCCCTCTTGGAGGGACACGGGAAAATCAGAACTTCAAAAGCACTGAGAGGGTTACACTCCTTTTTTTTCCATAATTCTTACAGTGGGTCTCATGAGAATTGATTAATTTTGTGACATTTTCTGCTCTTTTTTACAATCTCTGTCATGAGAATGATTTGTCAAGGCTCTAATGCGTAATACTTTTAGTATTCTGAACTACTGTGACCTTTACCTTCTTCTGTATATTTGATTGACTGACCACCCCACTCTGGATGTACAGAAGATGGAAGCACACACCAGACACAGCAGCCACTGAATTATCACTGAAAACATCACAACCCCTTGGTAACTTTCACATTCTTCAGGTGATGCAATTTTAGTCATGTCATTGAAACTTTTTGACACAAAATGGGAATTTACAATATGGAATGTATTTAAGCAGGGCTTTCAAACATCAAGAGAGTGACAAATTTATGCATAAGGACTCTGATTTCACTAAGTTAAATTAATGTTCATCATCACCCAAACTCTCAAACTATCTGCTTATGCTTTCATAATGCTGTCACAGACTAAAGATTGCAATTCTATGAGATAAGGACTTAAAAATTAAAAATTAAAAACCAGAAATGTGTTAAAATTACCTCCCTGAGAGCAACACCAAAAAAATCCATTTACAGGAAAACAATATTAACTCCAAAGCGCTAAACATTCAGAAGTCACAGAAAGAATGATGGTTACCATCAGTATCTGCTTCTGACTGGAGGACTTTGTTATCCATTTTAGAATATTCTTGGATACCTGGGAACCTAAAATTGTGTTACCAATATATTAAACCTCACAGTCCTCACACTGATCATGCACAATCTGTTACTCCTCTATAAGCACAGAAGTCTGCCATGGTGCATGTGCTGCCATGTGAAATCAGAATGTGCTGTTGTTTCTTTTTTCTCCACATTTATTCCTTTCCCATTACATCAGCTTCTGTGAGCTTCAAGCACCTGTCCATAAGCAGTAATGAGAGAAGGGAAATGGCAGAAGTTTTTGGAAGTCCTTTCAGCTAAGTACCAAGAAGTCTGAAAGCTTATCTGGAGCTGGCACAAATCTCTTGAGTTTGTAAAATTAATTGGGCTGGAAGGTCTTCTGGGAATAAGGATATCTTTGTGAGTGATTTCAAGCTACTTCCTACTTGTGACAGGAAAATACCACACAAATATTTGTTTTGTATCAGATGACACATGGCAGCTACATCCCAGCTGTCTCAATCCACACTTTTAAAATGGTGTATTTCAGGGATTTTAAGTGAATAGTGACTTCCATAAATTCATCATGCTAAAATATTTCACAAAAAAACCTCAACACACTGCCAGGATCAGCACTGCTGGTAGAGACTGCAATGTTAAAGTACGGTTTGCAAATTTGTAGAATCATGCCCTAAATGCTGCTGCTTCCACGTGAGCCATTGTCAGGACTCTGCCAGAACACAAATGGAATGCTCTGATCACACCCAACCCTTGGTTACTTAAGGCTGAGAAATCTGTGGCCAGTTCACGAAACCCACAAAAATATTATGCTTATTTGAGGCACAATAATCTAAGCATTGAAAAGAGAGAACCCAGACACTCCTCTCCAAATGGCATTTAATTAGCACAACTTCAAAAGATTCAAGTTTGAAAGCAGCATGACTTAGGAACAGAAATTCCAGGAATGCTCTTCTGAGACCTATAACCAGTCTGCAACTCTGGCTGTTGAATTAAAGCAAAATATTCATGTTTTGAGATCATTTCAAAACCCACAACTTACTCACAGAGAAAAACATTTGGGGATGGCATCAGGGGATCTCCAGCTTCAAGCAGAACCTATCACATTTACACTGTAATGAGACAAAATATGTAGAATGTAGTGCACAAATGTAATTCTCCTGGAATAGCCAATCCCCAAATGAATACTCCATTAATTGCTCAATGTAAAATAAAGTAACATTTGATAGGAGCAGGGACCTCTACCTCTTCAAATGAGGACTCCACCTACTGCCACAATATGATCTCTTTATGCACTTTTGGCTCAACAGCCCTGTTGGGTTTCTGGTTTGTTTCCCATTTCAGGGAGTGGAAACCCACATTCCCCCAAAGCAGCCACAGCCTGATCTCCACACAGTGCTCAGGAATGCAGAATTGCCACCAAATCCTTTCCACCAGTGCTGGCTGTGGCAAAAGGACCCTGTAGTACCCTGGCACTCAGGGTGTGAATCACGTGGTTCCTCTCTGGAAGAAGGAAATGAGATGCTCTGGATGAGTTCCTTCCAGTTCCAGCAGGGTCTGGACAATCCAAAGGATAAAAAACCTGAGGAAGGACAAGCTCCCATGCAATGCTCCAACCTGCAGAGCAAATCCCCGTGGCAGGAGCTGCCCAGACACCCCAAGGGCCGCGCTGGTGCTCCGGGCTCCTGTGAGTGGTGATGGATTTGCGCAGTCCCAAACTGCACAGGGAAAATGGGGAGGCTGCCCACAGGCTGCAGAACCAGCTTTAACTCCAGGGAATGTTCAGAGCACAGGTAAAGAAACAAAAGAGCCCTGTTTTCCTCTGGGGCATGAATGAATGACTATTGATCCCACAGCCAGAGTGTGAGGAATGTGATTATGGAGGACTGGGTACCTTTACTTTCTTTTCTTAAGCATTTTTTTTACTTCTGATCATTCTCTGTTTTTAAGTTACTTTCCTACAGCTTTGCTGAAGCTTATTCATGCACATTTACTTGCACAAATAACACAGGAGACAAGTAATTTAGTCCCAATAGGTTAATATCACCTTTGTTTATGAAGTTATGCCAGAATAGCTATTTCCATTTTACGCTGTGCAAGGTAAAGAACATTTTTCAAAGCTGAGACACTGACTGGAAGCTTATTTTCTTGTTCCAGGTGGTGAATAAAAATAACACGTAGAAGATGAACTACACCATTTTTAAAATCTTAAAGGATGTGTCTCTACTCATTGGTCAAGCTGAATTAACTTCCAGCCTCCAAGCCAAATGCAGGCTAGAGGAGGAGAGGAATAATTTAGTTACTGAATTGAAACACTGAGTAATCTAAAATTATGCAAATATTCTCTTTGCCCTTGCAAATCTTTACATAGGAACTCTACTGGTCTTTACTCCTGAGTTTGCACCAGTATAGCAGTTTCATTTCTTCTAGAACTATGGCAACAAACATTTTTAGCTCAGGTTTTGTGCAATTATTTCAGTAGTCAAAGTATGTTCAGATTTTAAAATAGATTCTCAGGATTGTTAAAATTGAAATGAAATAAATTTACTTTAAAAATAAAACTGCATTTAATATAAATCACGTCCAAGATGTACTGAGATATTTTTATTAAATTCAGAAAAATACTGCAGGTATCTTTCATCTGCTTTTCCAGAATTCTACATTATATAACTAACCCCTTGCAAGCATTCCTTTATTCCTTTCACAACTATTATACTCTGCAGCCATCACCATTTCTCAATATTAATACTGTACTTTTTGCAGCTGTTTAGAGCTGAGAGGTTTAAATCTATTTTAAGGCATTTCCCACATAGCTAAATTCATTATTATAAAGTTATCTAGGTAATATTCCAATGTATTCCCAGTAAGCATTTAACTCTGGTTTTAAAAGCTTAACATGCAAAACATCTGTCAACTCTGAAGTTTATTAAAAAGACAAATACTGCTTCTTCTATAGATACTCCTTTTAAAGAAATCTTCTCAGTATTTATCTACTATATCCTTTAATTGACATTTCCCTAACAGTAGCACTACATTGATACGAATAGATCTAACAGACATTTATCAATTAGTATCTGAGCAGCTCAGTATGCTAAACAGAAATCCTAACTGTAATTTTATTCCCCTGCATATGTTTAGGAACTGGTATGTATTTAAGAAAACCTACTCACTTCCCTTGGGCTGAGCATGGATTTGACACAGACTCCCCTAATGTGAAGGAACTTAAAGATGACCGAGAAACTTATTTATATTCTCTTTAGGAAATAAATAATTTGTCCTCACTTCTTTCAAAAAGCCACCAAACTGCTCAGACTTGAGAAGAAAATTAACCCCTTTACTGATTAATCACTAGGCAGCTTTGACTGGTGAAGAGAAAATTGTATTACAAATGAACAGCTACCTGTTATCAAATTACAAGGCATTTCCATCAAAGGACCCAAAAATGCAGCACATTGACCAGTTAACCTGTTTCCACTGACCTGGGGGGATTTTTCCAGTTAACAGCTTCTGAAGAATGCTGCCTTTTGATTCTTGTCTCTGACACAAAAATGATTGTCCCATTTAGCCACTGCTCTATCACATACATCAGAGAATCCTATTTACTCACACGCTACTGGAACATTAAAACACAATACTGTGATTGTCTCTGGAAGAAAATTCTAAAGATTGACTTTTTTCCTTATTTTTTTTTTGTACAGGGAGTAAGATCAAAAGCTAACTTTAATAGATGTTTGACTAAGGTCACACTCCTAGGAAATGGAACACTGAAGATGAAAGAGAACAAATAGATTTGGGTTTTGATCTCAGCCAAACGCATTTGGCATTGTTTAGCTTTTATAAAATACTTCAACTTTAGGCCCTCTCTGACTAAAATGAATTGGTTGAAGGTTTCAATAGTTTGGTAAGACTTTAACATGTACCAGCATTTGGAAAAACATCTGAAGTATCTGACCAGATTTTTTTCTTACTGGAATGACATCAGGTCAATTCTAAATACTGTTGTTAAGGCTAGATGTACATACATTTTAAGAATACATCTTTAAATGTACAATTTAAAGAATATATTTTCCTAATTTTAGGCTAATTTAAGAGTTACCATCCACTAGTGCTGTAAAATCAGGACCACTGGTACTTCTAGCAAGAAATTACAGAGGAAAAAGTGCAGAGCACTGAGAAAGGTACTGGAATACTCAATTAAAAGAAGCATCTGTGTCCCTAAGCAAGAGTGCAGATCAGATCCTTTTCCCAAATTACTTGACAGTTCTTGGGGACATCCACACTTGCAATCTAAACAGGAGTAAGAGAGGAATGGATTACAATCTACAAACTATTACTTTCAAATTTGTCAGCAGTAATGGTGTTTGCTAACTGAAGACAACTTGCTTAATTAAGGAAAAAGATGAGATAACACTCATTAAAGCAATACGCTTAAATCATTACTATTGCTAGAAAAAATTAATTATCATTAGCCACCAGAAGAACTGCAGGAACCTCTAAACCACTTGGTAAGCTACAAACTTTCCAAAGGAGTTCCATGAGCCCTGATACAAAAAATCAGTGATGGCAGAAAATGCCCCAACCCCCGGGTTCAAAAGCTCAGTTTTAGCATTTTGATGAAAATTAATGATTTACATCACAAATTATATTACAATAAAAATTACTCTGAGTTTTGCAAACATTTGTCCTCAGAAACGCTACAGGAATTCTATAAAGGGAAGAATTTTCTGCTCTTACTTTCAAATTATTCTATCACTGTATTACAGCAGTGATAAGGAGCTGATAAAAAAGCTGAGATATTTCTGAAGACACAAAGTCAAGTATTTATCATCATGAAAGGAGACACATCTGACCAGAAGCCCTAAAAAGTAAATTAGGGAAGGAAGAGGTGATTCCCTCCACACTTCTCTCAGTGCCTTTCTCCAGGGTCACTTAAAACCCACCCCAAAACCCACCCTGGCCATTTGCTCTCCAACCTCCAGCCACAAATTCAACCACACCAAGGTTCTTTCCTTCTTCATACTCTTTAGCTCTTAAAAAGGGAAAATATCTCAAACTTTCCCCTCTTTTGTTTCAGAAGGACATGGCCTATTACACCTTTTGCTGTTATTTATTACTTTCTGTACCACATTTCTGCTGCTGAGGCAAGAAGTGATTTGCTGAGCCCACCTGGACACTGAGATCTCTGCAGGGCAGAAACCCCACTCAGCTGAGCTCTGCCCCTCCCAGGCACAGAACACCTGCACCCAGCAACATTTCAGCTATGGCACTCTCAGATATGACAAATATGCACCTCCTTTTATTCAGTAAACCCACCTGCAGGACCTCGCCACACATCCCAGATAAACCTGGTTTGCTCCTCTGCACCTCAGTTCACCATCACCCACAAAATGATACCCTCATCTTCAGATCCCACCCACCTCCAGCGCCAGCCAGCGCTGACCCTCACTACTGCAAACCTTAGTTTGTAACCTTAGGGTTAGTGATTGTCAGAAAAATAATACAGATCTAAAAAGACAACTCCACACCAACACAGAAGAGCTGTTCATCAGTGTTAAAATACCTTTTTTCCAAGGATAGAAGGATGGAAGCAAGCTGGATATGAGCTTTGATGTAAACCTAATTTTAGATAAGCTGCAATCCACCCCACGTGGAGGTGGTTGTATTTTATATATATATGTATATATAAATAAGTAAATATATTCTTCCCTTCATCAACACCCAATGTGGAATTCCTGTTTCTCCTCACTTGTATTTCTCCAGGCATTGAAAATTTTTGATTCTTCTTGAAGCCAGGAACATTTTCATTTCTCTACCCTTAAGACATGAAGCCCATTAAAGTTCAAAAAAACCTTTTGTTTTAGCAGCTGAACGTTTGCTATTCTGCATATCCCTCAAAGGACACAAAACCCTACAACATTAATTATACAGCACATGTGGGCATCACCAAAACAGGTCTTGGTCTCATCCATTTCACTGTCCAGCAGCACAAATTCCCATCTTGCTTTTTACACATTTCCCAAAGAAAATTAAGTTTATCTGTCTAAAGATTAAACTGTGGAATGTGTGGTTACTGGCATTTCCAAAGAAAGAAGCTCAAGAAAAATGTGCTAAAGGACAGAAAAAAAAATGTAATTAAACCAATTAGTAGAATGCTCTACAAGTTATTCAGATGTATGGTAAATGAAGATATATTTTCAGTCTCCCAACTGTTCTGCTGGTAGGCTCAAGTTTCAAAATATTGTGCTTCTTAAACAATGAAATGAATAAATGCTTCATAATCTTTTGTGTCTGGTTCTGTGCAAGAAAAGGATTTTTTTTTAAAAACAAGAGTGTATTTATGGATAAAAATTAACTTCTATCAAATAAAACCCTGAAGACTACAAAGCAAAAATCAGAGCAAAATAGTGCCTGATTAATTTGGTTCTTAGTAGGAATATAAAAGGACCAGCCTGTGGAGGATATCATAAGACTGATTTATATTACAAACCCTGAACTATTGAGGTATATGCTTATATATCACATTTTATAAGAGGCATCATGGGATCACACCATCTGGTACAGAGACATCAATAACTGCACCTTTTAAAAAATAACAGCCAGAGACCGAAATGATCACGGTGAGGTTTTCTTTTGTTTTCTTTTTAACTGTGGAAATTTCCCAGTGAAAAACAGGAGCACAGGAAGGTGCACAGGAGCAAAGCCCAGCCCTGGAGGGGCACAGGAGTCTTGGGGTCCCCACACCCCCAGACCCTGCAGGCACAGGCAAGGGCAGCCACATTTACAGAAGACATTGTTATTTTACTCTTGTCTGGATGATTAAATATTTTTGTCCTTGAACAAAAATATTTAGTCTCCAGTTTTAAGCGCAGAAAACAAACTCCCAGCAGGAAATGAGTTATTCTTCCCTTCCTGAAAGAACTCGGAATATGATGAGCATAACACCACCAGTGATGGGATGAAATGGTGTTTTAAACTGTATAAGTAACAAATCTATTATGAATAATTCCTACCAGAAACCCTGGAAACTGGGCAACCTACTGCCAGTTCTTGTTTTATGCAGTGAAAACAGAAAATTAAGAAGGAGATCTGTACAACTGGATTTCTACTGGATTTACTGACAACTTCCAGTTCCAGTCACCCACAGATGCATAAGTGTTTTAAATTCTTGTCTTTCCTTTTTGGCCAAACTGAACAGGAGGCAAAGATGCAAGATGTGCTGTCCCCTGACACATTAGGATTAATTATGGGGAAAAGTAAATGAGAACTATTTCATCTTCAAAGTGCTTTCCTAAGACATTAACATCTAATAACAGTATTAAAGTCACATTATAGGTCTTTAATCTGTGGCAGTAATAATGCTGTCTAGTTTAATAAAAATACTCATTAAAACAAATATTTTGGCTATCCACTTTTAGGAGTTTGCAAAACTGTATTATTACCAAGTTGAAGACACTTTGGGATAGTTCAAACTAAATGTTGAGAGCAGCACTGCTGCAGTAACAGCAGCTTGGTTCCCTTTCCTTGCTTACCCATCATCTCCTAGAGAGAAACAAAACCAGCTTCATCAGGATTTCTCACGTCAACACTTTCAAAAAAGAAAAAGGCAGTAAAAGTTGTCATGTGTCTTGAAAGCAGTAACTACGTAGATGATCACAAAGAAGCAGAGCTCAGGAGCTGGGCGCATCTCCTGCAAACCTGATGGGCACAGAGAAGGCAGTACCCAGCTCACCCAGAGATATTCCTCACCAATCTCCATTGGAATTCCAGCAGAGGGACCAGCTCTGTTGGCAAACTGCAGTAAGGTAATTGCTGTTTCACCAGGAATGGAATCTTTGCAGGAAGGAGCCCTTCATGTCAAAGATTCCTGGCCCAACCAGAGTGACACAGGTTATTGGTACCAACTCACTCTGGATACACTGACACATTTCATGAAACAATTCACTGCTGAGGATATTTAAATGTCAGTAAATAATGTTCATTGCTGTAAGAACTGCCCTTTTAATTTGCTGAGGAGTTTGAAAAGGCGTCATAACTTCTTGCTGGGTTACATTTACAAAATTGAGTGTCAGCTTCCAAGTTTTGGGAGCTGTGATAGTTGAACATTCATCTGCAACACTGCAGGCACAGCATTAGCCAACGAGAGATTAATTAATTAAGTTGTTTACCAAAAGTAAGAAATAAAACAAGCATATTTTTGCTGCTGGCTTCACAGAAAGTGCAATCAGCATTTTCAGAGTGCAAGGTAGTCTCTCTTTGTGATTGTTTTTGGCTGGCTGACATTCTCTTGCCAACAATGTGTTATTGCTTGCTCTTTTTTTCAACAATTATTAAACTGAAATAGCTGAAAGGCTTCTACATAATATTCCAGCACTGTCTTGACTCAGGACTTGGAATTCCCCTGATTTTGTTTAATGAACTCTATGTCTCCTCTTTACCCCTTTTTCCCCACACAGCACCTTGGTACAGGGGAGATGAGAAGCTGGATAATCTCAATTACAGGTGATGGCAGATGAGGTGAACTGGTACAAAGAACAATGTCTTTCATTTGAGATTTCTGCTCTTTATCTTTCTTGGAGAGCTCATTCCTGCTGGCCTGGACTGGTGCATTTGATGAATGGGTCAGCAGCAAGGGTCTGTGTGAGCAAATGAGTAAGATGCACATCCCATCCCTCAAAGCATAATGAAAATTTTTATGAGATTGGATTCCTGCTTTGAGATGACCTAAGAATATGTTCCTGCTTTTTTACATATTACAATTTAGTTATCCACTAACAGCATGAAGTGTCAGCACCAACCATTCCCGAGAGCTGGGAAGGTAACTCACACAAGGGTGGTGCTACTTTACAGAGCTATTTGATATTAAATTAATTTTTAAAACCCCATAAAACAGCAGTAAGACAGACTTTTCTAATCACAAGTGTTCCGACAATCTTTTTGAAGCAACACAGCTGCTGCCAAAAAAGCTGAAGTTTCATGGGCAGAAAAATGGTCTAAATTGCCACAAGTTGTGCAGTTCTGTATTTTTTTCTTAATTAGCATGTAACTGATTAGCACAGAACTGATCTACAAGAAATACCTGTCTGTATCTGAGAGCAAAGGATGACATTATTTCTGCCTAATTACCTGCACCCATACTCACACCTCTGTGTTGCCAGAACTGACCATACCTACCCCAGGTGGGATCTTCTTTCTCTAAACCTCACTCCTGCAAACTTGCTATGAATGACTAACTGTAGAAAAAGTTGCAAAGTTCCCCTTGATATCTTGTGAGAAGGATCAAGGGGAATTTCAAAAACTTCTCTCATTAAAGCTGTTACAGAAGTTCCCCCCCAAACAGTTTGTTATCACAAAAAGAAGTATTTCAGTTTGTGGTGAGTTTTTCATAGAAATTTATTACCTCTAAAAGCTGTTGGTTGATGATTTAGAGACATGAATGGAAAATTATTCAGGAAAATCATTCACTTTCTTTGCTCAACCCATGTAGAGTTTGCTCAAGCTTGTGTTTCCTCAGCAGGTCCACTGATTGATATAAATGATATTTAGCAGGTGGAGATTCATTCTTTTATTCTTTCTTTTTCATGATAGAAAAAGAATTAATTTTATTTCAATTATTAAAAGCCAAGACTAACGAGACCCAAAAGAAGGTGAAAAAGTACAACAAAAATACATATCAACTGCTATGGTCTGGACAATGAAATCCAAGAATATGATGAAGAATATACACAATCAGCACATAATTTATTGATTGCCCCTTCTCCAACGAAGGGCCATCAGCTAGTTTAAAAGTAAAATTACATACTGAAATAACAGCAGAGAGAGATAAAAATTATGAGGGTCATGCAAGGGGAAAAAGATGTATCTTCAGCAAAGATTTTTAAATGAGATGGAGAGTCAATGAGGCAGAGAAATACAGGAAAGCCCTTCCATGCCAGAAAGAATTGCAGAAAAGCAGGTTCTTTTAGCATTAGCAGTGAAATGTGTAGTGGCAGCAGGGGAAAGAAAAGCAAAAAAGCAAAGCAGACACTTCTGAAATAAACTGCCCTAATCCTGCTTTTTAGAATATCTATTAATTACATTAGCATAATAGAAGTTGTCTGAAAGGCCAGACAAAAGCAGGAGAAGAAAAGAAATGACTTGTGCTAACAGATGTGCTCACAGGTTACAGGAGCTCAAATTGTGCAGAAGTCACAGACTGCATCTCCCAGCTCTCCCTGAGCCCTGCAAACCTCCTCCCCAACTCCCAATCCCTGCCCTGCAGCCTGCACAGCACCTCCACGGCAAACCTGGGCTGCCACCAACATCACGGATGTCACTGCTGTCCCTGGGGCAGGACCTGCACGCTCCCTGTCACCGGGTCCAGCTGCTCCCGCTCGCTGCACTCAGGGTCAAGGCAGGGAAAAAAGGCAACAGGTGAAAGAAAAATGGCAAGTGCTTGACCACAGAAATAAAGTTCAAAGGATTTGCAGCAGTAGGCAGAAAGTTTAACATAAACGGGAAAACAAAAAGGTCGTTTTTTAACAGCATGAATGAATGAATGAATGAATAAATAAATAAATAATAAATGCTGGGCTCATTTGCTGGGTGAGGGATGAATTCTCCACCAGCTGAATCTCTGAGCTGGGCCTGGATGTGCTCCTCAGGTACCGATGGAGCTCAGCTGGAAGTGCAGGCTGCTCCCAGGTGGAATTTGCCAGCCCTGGTGACACAGGAGGGTTTCACACATGGCCAGCACGGTTCTCTAACACACTCCTGTCTGCTCAAGTGTGCAGCCCATGAGCAATCCACACCCACAGGCTGCCCCTGCACTGCAGATTTACCCCACAGAGTGCAAAATTCCTTGTGGGAGACTCAGAATCATTCCTTAGAATACGGCATAATTTGTGTACCATGGATGTAAACAGACTGTTTGCCTCAATAATTATGTACACAAACAGTTATTCTGGGGTTTTAATGCTTCAGTGGAATATAAACTTTTAAAGAAAAATTACTCTGATGGTCTGTTTAGTGGCACATGTTCCCCACAAACATATTTCTCTAGAAAAACATATTTAGAGCAGGCAAGAAGGTTTAAACCTGCACCCTAACGGCTGGTTTGTATAAAATGTATTAAAAATTTCTCTGTGCCTCATGACCACAGCAACTCTCTGGTGCCAGCCCATTGCACTCCACAAACCTGTGAGCTCTGGCACTGCTGAGGACACAGAACTGTCCAGGCCATCTCCACAAGGAGTGGGAGAAACCTCCTCATCCAGGGCTCCATCCTGAGACACAATTACACCCCACATGCTCCAGGTGAAATGCTAAATACTGAACAAGAATGAATTCTGTTTCTAGAGAACTTATTGTAGTGATTGAGAATATGGTACTGATTTATATATAACTTTCCATAACAATAACCTTGCAGATGTATTTGAAGAGCAGACAATGACAACACCAAACTGAGCTGTTTTCAAACATTGCTTGAATGTTTTTCCTTCGATTGTCAAGTGCAACAAAAAAAAAAAAAATACAAATTACTCAACTGTGAAATCGTATTTAAATCCAAGACTTCCTCTGGCTGTTAGAATACCTCAGCCCAAGCTGCAGAGCAGCTCCCCAACCCGCTCAATTTGGATTTTAATCCAGGTGGAGCTGCTGTGAGGCTGCCCCAGCCCTGCTGTGGCTCTGAGAGCGTGGCCACAGGGATGGCAGTGCAGGCCCAGGACTGCATTAGCCAGGCTGTGAGCAGCTGATGAGCTGTGCTGATTCATTTCCAGCCAGATCTGCTTGGAGATGATTGGGTTTCAATCCTTGACCTACAGAATTTTAAGCATGGCTTCACTCATATTAGAGATTTTGTATATAGACAAAATACAAATTATGGATGACTTCTAAGTCAGCAGGAAAGAAAGTCCTTTACAGTCAAGATTATTTATTGTACTGAAGATTTGTTTAACAACAAAAATTTAAAAAAAATAATTCCTTCTCAACTGTAAATTAAGTTTAAACTTGGTAGAACTTATTGTTGTTAAGTACATAAATAACTGAAGAGAGAATGTGTACCAGAATTTAAATATACAGACATCAACAGTTTCTCCTATGAATTCTTCTATCAGAGATAAAAAACTCCCCTTCTTCATGTTCAGTCTACTCCTCTCTCCTGTTTCTTTCAGTGAACAGCTCATACCTTGTTTGTTGGAAAAAGCCTGAAAGAGGAACCTTAAAATGGTAAATTGCCATTAGATTGAGGAGAAATTACAGCACCACAAGAAATCCACTGAATGGCTGAGGTTGGACAGGACCTCTGGAGATCACATAAGCCCAACCTGGAGCAGATTTCCCAGGACAGAGTCCAGGTGAGCTTGGGGATGTTCAAGGATGGAGATTTCAGCCCAGGGAGCTGCAGTGGTCACCCAGCCCTCCCAGCCAGCTGCAGCTGTGCTGCTGCCCAGCTCTCCTTGGGAAAATATTCCTTGCCCCAGGGCAAACTAAAAATCAGCACTGAAAGCCGGCAAAACTATTCATATGACAAAGAAAGAAGAGCCACATTTATGCAGAAAAAAGTACACTGGTTTAGCTAATGAGCACTAACAGAAAAACAGAGCGTGGAGTGTTCTACCAGATCTCACCTGTGCTAAAAGCACTAACTCACTTCTGAACATCTGTCTCTGCACTACACCAAGAAAACGCAGATTTCTTGTGGAACATGTGGGAAAGAACACTATCCCTGCAACTGAGCCATCACTGCAGCCACTGTCCCCATCTCTGTCACCAGCTCTGACACTGTCCCAGGACAGCAGAGCACAGACCCAGAACCTCTGCTCTGTCTTCTCAAAATCAGCCTTCAAAGTTAATCCTCCTCTGCTTAGAACAATTAAAAAATCCCTGCAATTGTAACTTCAGATGTATTTGTTAGCAAATGCTATCCAGTGAGCATGTCCCACGCATTTATTTTCCTTTCCCAGAAGGAAGTTTCTCAAGCACATAAACAAGGTAAACAAATGTTTTTGGTGACAGCAGAAAATCAAATCCATGTTTTGTTTATAACCCCTGGGTTAAAATAACACCACTTTTTTTTTTTTTTTATTTCAACTATGAATATTTACATGACAAAATAGGTAATTTAATTCCATGTACTTAAGTTGAATTGTGATTACAGTGCACCAACTTTTGGTTATCCTTACTCTGACATCCCTAAATCAGTGACAATGGAAAAGTGCTTAGAACACATCATGCAAACAAACCAGGCAGGCTGCCCGACAGTCAGAAAGCAAACCTGGCAATACAAATATCAATTTGAGTTTGCTGATAGACTGCAAGAGGAAATCAAAATTAATATCAGAAAATACCATGTTAGGGTCAATCAAGAATATTTGTAATAAAACTTATTTCTCGGGCATTTGTATAGATTAATATTTGCATACATGTTTCTGTATGTATATATACATATACATGCGTTTATCTGGTTTTTTTAATCTGATCTTTGGTTTTAACCCCACAAAAAGAGAAATGTAGGGAAACCAGATGGCATTATAATGGAGGTCAAAAGAGCCACCCTGCATTTGTGATCCCTGTGTGGTATTTCAGGTCAAGAGCTCCAAACTTTGTGTTTCACTCGGGAATGACACAATCCCTGTTTGCTCCCTGTACCGTGGTGCATTTATGAGCCAGGACTTCCTGCAGGAAAACAACCTGGGCTAGGAAAGGCCCACCCTGGGGAGGAGGAGGAGAAACAGCAATTGGAGGTTGTCACAACTGCACCTCCAGCCCCTTTAGCTTTACACATGATTGTTGCAGCTTCAAGATTCCATGTTACATCTTTAATTGTGGGCATTTAGCAGACTGCCTCTTATTATTAAGATACTGCTGAATTTTATTGTCAATGTGGCCACAGGACAAGGCTAATAATTACCAGCACCAGAAGCAGCTTGTGGTTTTATATTACATTGAGGTAAATTACACTGGAATTAGAGTGGATTACTTTTATCAAATGGGGAATAAGCTGTTAATTAACTCCCTGCTGTAGCAATCTTTTTCTGAGCTTGCAACTGTTATTAGCTCTAGATTAAACTGTTGAATTAATTTCCCACTTACTTACTATTTCAAGAGTTTTTAATTTACCTGGCAGCAGTTTTAATGGGAAATTGTATTAGTGAGCATAAATTGTTTTTGGGAAGGGTAAACAGTTTGTGATAATGTTTATTAAGTCGTTTTGTTTGAGCAAAAATATAATTGCAGTTTTAATTAGTGTATGCTTGTTGGAGTATTAGGTTTGAGATTACATTATGGCATTCTGAGGAAACAATGGCCCAGGTAATCCCAGCATTTAGGAGTGAGAGCAAAGGGGAAAGCTGGGTCAACACTGCCTGGCCCTGGGGGTGCACACAAACACACACAAATGCTCAAATTCATACAAACACACACCCCTAAATTCACACACACACCCAAATTCACACAAACACACACAAAAACTCAAATTCACACAAACAACACAAATGCTCAAATTCATACAAACACACACCTAAATTCACACAAACACACACACCCAAATTCACACAAACACACACAAACACTCAAATTCATACAAACACACACCCAAATTCACACAAACACACACAAACACTCAAATTCATACAAACACACACCCAAATTCACACAAACACACACAAAAACTCAAATTCACACAAACACACACACCCAAATTCACACAACACACACAAAAACTCAAATTCACACAAACACCCCCCCAAATTCACACAAACACACACAAAAACTCAAATTCACACAAACACACACACCCAAATTCACACAACACACACAAAAACTCAAATTCACACAAACACCCCCCCAAATTCCCACAAACACACCCCCAAATTCACACGAACACACAATCACAAGGGCCCAGCACACTCCGAAAAGGGCCAGGTGGTCTCTGAGCTCTCTGCCCCCCTGCTCAGCCTCACCACTGCTCTCCCCACTCACCAGGCCCCCTGTATTTTTCTCTCTGTAATAGAAATTCCCTCCTCATGGAGGATTTGTAGGAACTAGACATGGAAGACACAGTTCAGCTCAGAAGTGACCTGGGAAAGGAAAGTTACCTGGGTCACCCCCAGCCCCATCTCCAGATGCTGAACTCTGCAACCCACCTGCTGCCAGGCTGAAAAGAGCATTTTCTGATCATGGTTGTGGCTGGAAAAGCATGATCTAGCAACAGATATGGGTGTAAGCAACCCCATCACAGCCTAAAACCAGCCATAAACACACAACCCAATTAACTTTTGTTCCTGGGCTTTGTTTCCCTCCATCAGCACTTTTTTCCCACACTGCATTCGAGGTGTGGTCAATGACAGAAACCATTAAATGTTCCTTAAAAAGTCTGTAATAGGCCTTTTTTAAATCCAAACATTAACATAAAAATGTTCAACTGAAGTTTATTCAATTAATTTTGGTTCTCAATTTATAAAGATTTTACTATTCATGCAAAGGAAAATGAGAATTAAGATGCAATGTGCTGACATGGAGTGGAGTTTTACAGCCTTTTTAATACAGATGTAATTTTAAAAATAATAGGTTTAAAATAGTAAAAAACAAAAAACTAATAGTTTTGCTAAATTACCTTTTTATTACATGGTTTCAATTAGCATTCCCTCATCCTCCCACCCAACATGCAGATTGTTCTCTCGTTGCTCTGAAGGAAATTATGAGATGATAGAAGTACAGAAGATACTTCAACCAAATGTTAGAGCCTCAATTGAAAACACAAGCACACAGCATTCCCAGAATGATTTGTTGCAGCAAATTCTATAAAAGTTAACAGTTCCTAAAGATGTGTGTAACTTATGGAGCATGGTTCTTGCATATGGTAATAGATTATCCTCCTAAACTCATCAGTTATTACATTTAATATGCACTATGCTAAAAATTACAAACAATAAAATGCTTTCATCCTGACTGTGGTTTTTCATGTCTTTGAAGCCACCAGAAAGCTGAGGTGGTTTTAGTTAAGGTATTACTCCACAGCATGAGGAAAATGTTATACTACAGGTGCAGGGAAGATTTAATCCACATGTTGTGAGGTTACGTATGGATATAAACAGTGGATTAATCCATGGGTCCCTTCACTTCTGACTCTCCCAGGCAGAAGAAAAATGGCCTAATTCTGGAATTGTATGGTTCCCTGTGTTGTCAACAGCCTCTATTTCATCTGCAGAAGGTTCTGTGAGACAGAGCCCAACTGATCACCATTTCATCATCATTTATAACACTAAAGATCACAAAATATGTAGGAATATCCATACTGAGAGAAAGGGCAGAGGTCACTGCAGCAGAAATAAATGAGCCCAGCCCCATAAAACCCACTCAGCCTTGCCTGCAGGACTGTCCCAACAGTGACCAACCACGACACTGAGCCCAGGCAGCTCAGGTAATTCAAGGGAACAGTGACACAGAGAAGACTCAAACCCTGTTCAAGAATGCTCTGAGCACCTGAAAACAAATTTCAAGGTGTTCTAGTAAGATCAAATTTAATACCTACTTGAGTACATAAAGTATTAATCATCTTATCTAACAAGTAGCTTTTAATGCTCAAGGTTCTGTAGCTAAAGTTCACATTAGGAAACTCCAAATACCTTCTCAATACCTTTTTTAATTATCCTCCTCTTAAAGCATAAGTATTTCACCCTAACAAAATCAGTTTTATTTCCAGAAAGACTGTAATATAATATTAAACACTGATATATAAATCCTTAGGGCTTAAGATTTCCACAAAGAAATCTTTTTGTCACTTCATATTCTGTGTCCTCAAACAGGAAAGGACACTTATGGTAAAGAATGCTCAGGAAAAGGGAGCCTGTGACCACAACAGAGCAGAACTAAAACCCATTTCCAAACCCACCTTACTAAGGGATTCAGTCCATGTAACTTTTAAACATCTCTTTTGTTGATTTTTTTAAGAGAGTAACCTAATTAGAGCAAATACCTGAAAGATTTCTTTTGGACAATTTCCTATTTATCTATCAGCAATATGTACCATTTACAGTATCCTTGTATCTCATACTCCATGATGGCATTCCCTAAAAAGGATATTTGTCAAATATAAACCTGTCGGGCTACAGCAGATCTGTGTTGAGATCAGCTCTCTATTCCACACCAATCTGCCTGACATAACTATTACAGGACCGAAGGCAGGAACACGAGCAGGTTCAATCACTCTGTCCAGAACACAAAACCAGAGCTGTTCGATGGAAAAGTTTTCATTTCTTTTCTTAGAAACTTCATGGAAGAGAAACCTATTGAGAGATTTATGGCAGTCTATAGAGCTCAATTTGGTGTGATGGTTTTTAGGTACCTACAAACACACACACAAATCAGTGGAAATCAACACAGACTTTCCTACTAAGTCAGACAGCAATTTTATAGTTAGACAGCAATTTTATAATTGTGATTCTGTCTAAGAGCAGCAAAATTTAGACAGATGCATGAAACAAAAGCTAATCACAGCTTAGAACCAGAGCTAAAACCAGCCATTCATTCACATGAGACACAAATAGCAGTAAACACCTTGGATTTGAGGAGTCCTGAGCTTTGCAAACTTAATTTGTGTTTCAGGAAAAAAAAAACAAAGTTCTTAAATCTGGAAAAAAAACAACTATTAAAAGCACATATACGCTACTAAAACTGAATTTACCAATACTGAGAAGCTGGGAATAAAGGGACCACTAACAATGTAAGAATGTATAAAGAGGGTAACAAGAAAGAAAGGTTCAAATGTCTCAGCAGGTTCACAAGCCCTGTCTGTGCCCAACGCTCTCCCCATGCTTTAGGACTGTCTCCAGGTGGAGTTTCAGGCACAGGGAGAGGATGCACAGAAGGACACGTTCTCCGAGGAGCTGCAGGAGAGTTTCCCCCTCTCCAGGACAGCTGGGGATCAGCACAGGCAGGAAGGGCTCCGTGACAGGCGGTGACAGCAGCCCCAGCCCTGTTGTGTCTGAGGCAGGTACGCTGTAAAATTTCAATGATGCCTTTAAATTCTAATGGTTTCAAGCTGCTGTAAACTTCTGCAGCCATCAAAAATAATCTGTCATGGGACTAAGGGGTATGAACATCATGTCAGAGCCACTCTGCTGTTAGATTTATTGGAGGGTAAAGCATGTCATTTATGCATCAACTCACAGGAGAAAAAAGCAATCCCTATGAAGTCAATCTAATAATAGACTGGAAAGCAATGATTACTGTTTCATGTGCAGCAGCTATTTGTAGCAGAAGTTGGCCTAATTCAGCAGGCCTTGCCTGTCAGAGCTCTGGGATTAGCAAGTGTTTAGATGAAAATCTATCAGGAAACATCAGGAAATGTTTTAATGAAGAACAAAAGTCTTCATTGTTGCATTTAATATTTGCTGAAACTTTTCCATTTGCACCACTACGTTTCTAAAAAGCTTACTGGAAGTGACATCCCAAATAGAATACAAATGTTGAGGGACTGCAACTTCAAATTGTCTTCCACAGTTCTCTGCAATTTCACTGCAAAAATCTGCTCTCACTCTTCTCCTGTGGGCGGAATGCCCTGAAATTGAGTGCAAGATTTTTTAAAGACATGACTAATAATCATGGCCTCACTGTACTACACACATTTTCCACCATCTAAATATTTCCTATCTATTGACTAATCAACCTCGTCAGTCCCCACATGGCATCATCCAAGTGCTGGCATCATTCTGGGGAGTGGAAGCAGGATGACAGACAGCTGCCAGTCAAACCCAGACACCCAGAAATGGCACGATGGGAACAGGGCACCAGAAGATGCCAAGTGAGTCCCCAGCCCATCCCTGTGCCCGGAGCCAGGCACCTGGGAATGCCTTTAACATTCTCACTTTCTGAAACTATTGAAAAAAAAAAATTTCAAATCCCTTAACTAGGTACAAGTTCCAGTGTTAACTAACCCTGGGGAACAGGCTGCCTTTCATCTTCCTTCATCCATTAAGCAAAATTAAAACTAACCCAGGGAAGATATTTCAATTCCCTTTCACTAAAAACATTGTTCATCAGAGAACACAATGAATATCTCAAACTGAGAAACCAAGACATTCCTATCTAAAGGAAAAATCAGGAGTTGATCTGATTAATACATACATTGCATAGCTAATTGTCTCCAGTGAAATTCCCAGCAAAGAATGTAAAATAGAGAAAATAAGACATTCCAGTGGACGTAGGAGACATGGAGGGAATGTTTAGCCACACCACAAGTTCACACCCTCTACCAGAAAATGACCCAACCAGCAGGAAAGCATCAGCAGCTCCTGGTATTTCTTCTAAATGTGCAGAAAGGGCAAACACAGACTGCTCCACCTGAAATAAATACTGACATGGTTACAAGTCTGAACTGGCAAGATCAGTGCCAACCTACTCCATCTCATCAGTTTAACTCATGAATCTTCAGAGTCCCAGTTAAAGCAAGATCAACCAACACTGCATCCATTCTGCACTTCAGAAAAACCTTAATTTTTAATCTGAGATTTATTATAAAAAACTGAGAGGAAATTATTAAATTTTATTCCAACTGCTTGACAAAATTAATTTTGATACTCCCTTTAGACACAGGATAACTCCTTTTATACAAACTGAATTTATTTTATTTTGTAAAATAAACATGCATAAAGCTGAAAAGAATTAAAAGGGGAGGCTGAAACTGTTCAAAGTTTCTTGAGCACATTTTAAAAGGGATAGTCATGGATCCTTTGTATTTGTGAAAAATCATTTCACCACAGTATTTAACTGCTCCCCCAATCACAGCTGAATGGCATCCCAGAAACTCCACTGCAGAATTTCCATTTATAATTTCACAGATGTGTAAGAGCCCACTTTGATGATGCAGAGGATGCAACTATTGCAGTTGTATTACTGGCTATCACCTAGCAAAAAATTCATGAGTGATAACTCATGTTAGCTGCCACAGG
The DNA here is from genome assembly GCF_015832195.1 of Motacilla alba alba. Lineage (NCBI taxonomy): Eukaryota > Metazoa > Chordata > Aves > Passeriformes > Motacillidae > Motacilla > Motacilla alba. The sequence continues at coordinate 3,932,881 of NC_052045.1, forward strand.
TCACCCACTGTTTGGAGACCAGTATGGTTTTTTTGAGCTGTGGAACACAAAAACAGAAAATAAGCTCACTACCAAGACCAGCTAGTTCCTCAATTAACACAGTGCCTAATCATCTTAGCCTTGAACAATATGCAGGTAGCAAACCCCAAAATTAAGCCATATTTTACTGTCTCCTGAACTATTTTGATCTCAGTATCATTTTCACTGTATCAGCACAGAGGCTCTACAGGGATATCACACAAATACAGCTTTGGACCAGCGCTGCTCCAGAGATCAGAATCTGAACATCTCTCTGACTATTCCTCCTCAAATTCCTCATCCTGATCCCTGGCAGACAAACCTTTGGATCTTGAGAGCTTCGTTGAACTTCCCGGGATGAGATTTCTTTCTCATCCCAACCTTTCCCAAATCCTCCTCTTGTTGCAGGTGGCACAGACAGGGCTGGCTTGAGCACAGGAAACCCACCCAAAGCAACCCCAGGATTTACTGCTTCCTCTTTCCATCTCTTCTGTATCCCTCCTTCTCTTTATTGCCTGGAAATAAACACTAACTTGAAAGGAAAAGAAAAACTATCACAGAGCAACTTCTAGGATGGCTCTGCTCTTCCAGTCAGGAGGAAAAGGGTGCAGAGGATTTCGGAGAGGGCCAAGGTGTGGGAATGGCTCAGCTAATTAATTGAGGGCAACCTCAAGATCAACACAAATTGCGGTGCAGACATAAAAGTCCAGGGCAAAAAAAATAAAAAAGGAAAGGCAGTCAGATGATGCAAGGAAAAATGGAGATCAGGAGAGACACAAAAGAGAGGGAAGGATATGTCCATATCAATGGACAAAAAAACTCTTCCCGGGATATTTTTCTGAGTGCACTCTACAGTGAAAACATCCCATAAATGAACACAAATTCTCAACAGGATTAGGACTCATGCTTAGCTAATGTAGACTGATAAGCTACTCTGAAGAAATATTATCTGTAATTAAAATTTGTAATGAACCAGATCCAAAACAGGAAGGCCAAAACAATTCATGGTGCATTTCCTTGACGTTTAATAGGTTTGACTAAGAGATTCTGCTGACGAGTTTTCAGCAATCTAACCCAGCTACAAACACAAGACAGCCTTCTGAAGCTTTACACTGACTAATTCAATGAATTTCAGGAAAAAACCTCAAGATCAGTATATCCATAACAGTACTCCACAGGACAAGGGAAGCACTAAACCCACCAGGGCAGAGCCTCTGAATCACCACTGCGAGATGGCAAACTTTTCTGGGTCAGCTGAATTTGAATAATAGGGTGTTCTTAGCCCAAATAACCTATTGACTTCCACACCTAACAAAATGGAGAGGCTCTTTCAAGTGCCTCCTAGATTTAGCAGCTGTTGCTCTGACACTGTCAGCGACGCATCCATCTTCATCACAGTATGAGCCTTTCAACTTCCCTTTCTTTTCCCTTCCTTCCCCCCATCAGCTCCCGGCTCTGTGTGAGCAGGAGCTCCAGCAATCTCCCTGCTCTCTCCTGCACGATGCCTCTCTGTTTTAGCATCCGATACATGCACATCTCCCCGTTTTTGTCCTGCACCCATAGGAAGCCTGGATCTGGATGCCTCTGGGAGGTGCCTTCAGGCTGGTTTTGCTTTGCTGTTCTGAAGCACTCTGCTGCAGCAACTCCCCTGCAACTTGCCCATCACCACAGGCACTTTGCTTTTTATCCTCATTATTCTTTTTGATTTTTCTTTGCTTGAAATAAGAGCCTCCATATGTTTTGCTCTTCTTTTATTGGAAGATGTTAATGCTGTGTACCAGAGGGCACAGTCAGATGAGGGATTGCCATTTGGACAGAATTATACACCCAATTACTGCCGAGGGTATATCACCTGTATGAGTGCTTTCAGCACATCTCAGCTCTGTTCCTGGCAGAATTGAAGGCAATATTTTACTGCTGGAAAACAATATTCAGTGCTTTCCAAAGGAGTATTTTTTCTGTCAAAGTCATTCAAATTACCTAGTACTTAATGGCCTACAATTCACTGCAGATATATTTCTAGTTCTTAAAAATGTGACCCATCTGAATTGTAAGTGCTTTTAAAACAAGAGCTCAGCCATATGCACTTTTAGTTAATTTAAAACCATATTCAAACTCTTCTCATCATTTGAGTTCTCATCTCAAAAAGTGAACTATTACTTTAAATGTACAGATCATAACAGATCAGGAGTTCCTTAAAAAGAAACCAGTCCTGTTTCACCAGCAAGGCACGAGGAGGCTGCACATCTGAAACAGCTTTGGTGTGCTGGGTAATTCACATTCACCGAGTGGATGAGCTGAAATAAGCATAATAAATGAAAGAGAATAAAATAAAAAACAATTTCACACTAAGGGAAGCCTTGACTTATAGGAAGTGGCAGCTCTGATGGCCCAAGACATAGAATTAGTTTTGCCACTGGATAATTTGACTGATTCACTCGAGTGGCCAGAAAAGGACATTTTCTGCCTGATTTCAGTGTAATGAAGTCACCTGCTCTGTGACTGCCAGGGCCAAGCCAAGAGCAGCACCAGCACCAAGACCAGGCTTCTTGCTCATGTGAGACCCAGCTACAGCTGCACATTGGCCTTTTTACATGTGAAACCACACAAGCACCATGAAAATGACCTGTTCCATTCTCTCCCCCGTTTACAGAGAGCTTGGGGCTACTGCTGGGATGTTCTCCCAGTCCTGCTGCACATCCCAGCAAAGTGCCTGTGCTTTGCTTCTTTTTTAACAAAGGAGGTGACAAAGGCAAAGACAGAAAAAAATAAAGTCATTCCAAGGGACTAGAAATATATATGACGTTTTTTCTTAATTAGGAATGATTATGAAATTCTTTATGGACAATTACAACTGATTTTACATTAAAATTATGAAACATCCATTAAATTTAATTGTCCTCCTCACACATCTTATATAAAAAGACTGTAATATACAGGCAGAGATTTGGGAACACATCTAAACAACTTGCATGACATGATGTCAGTTTTACTCCTGCTTTGCTGAACGGGGGTCAGACTGGTAAATGTAATATATGTGCTCATCTTTAGGCATATGCCCAGTTTCCCTGGTTATTATTTACAGCTAACCTTTCAGGGTAATGACTGTATACTGCATGTCAAAGGAACAAAATGTTACACTCCTACCGAAGAGAGTATTTTCTTCCTTTTATGCAAATATTGGATTGAGACTGCCCCAGTCAGAAGAGACAATTCATTTAGAAATATTATTATTATTATTATTACACATCCAATCAATATGCAAATGCAAAAAAACCCCAGCAATTAAGCATTTTATTTTTTACAATTGTTCAACAGTAAAAACAAAGATGTTATGTGCATCAGAATGATTTATCATATTACAACCAATTTTCTACGTGACATATGTTAGTGCATGATTCATCTACATTTTTCAGAATCAAAGTCCATGATCTGGGAAACTAATTCTGTTAATAAAATGAAAAGGTGACCTTGCTTAATTTAATAAGTCTGTGTAGAAATACTCTTTCAACATGTTAAAGAATTACAGAAAGGTTATCATAGCTTGCTTTCATGGGAGAGTACTCCACCTTTTCCAGCTCATTTCTCAGGCCTTTACTGTAATTCATTAGATTACATAAAAACAATGTAGATCATTATATTTTAATAAAGGCTTTCTTTTCCTAATAAAATGTCTGTCATTTATATTCAGACGTGTATTATATAAAATGCTTCTCCTTCTGAAGTGCAGCTTTTCATATTCAAGTCACAGGAGGTTGGTAGCTGGAGGAATTTCTATTTTTTGCAAAGGATTTTCAGCATGAATTTGGTTTCTAGATTGAATCCTCCAGAAGTGCAGCCCTCCATTTATCTTTCAGAGAGGCACAACCCAGGATCAGCAACAGCAGCTGCCACCAGCAAACCCAGAGGCCTCTGTTCAGCAGAGGAAGGTGCACAATAAATACTACACTCATTCATCTGCTTGTTGTGCTTTACACCAATTAATGTCCCCTGTGATAAAACAGTTTATACAACTATACAACTATGCAACCTTTGTAAAACTGCACAACTACAACAGTTTATACAACACAAACACATTTCCAGTGAAATCCTACTACAACCTCACTTAATGAGAGTGATCGGGCAATCAATCAGTTTCAGTCATTCTCACTTCCAAATAAAAACGTGCACCTCCTCAGACTGCTCAGAAGGAGATGTTTCCTGTTCATCACAAATTCTGATTTGTTGCCAGCCCTTGGCATCACATGAAGAGCACATTGCTCCTGTGCAGGAGGAGACACCACTCCAGCCAAGGTGTGACCCTGGCATCAGGCGCTGACTGCATCTGAAACTTTGCAAAGGATCCTTACAGAACCTGTTCTCCAAAACTCTGTGGGGAGAAGGAAAACACTTGCATTTAAGACACCAATAATCCAAACCAAATCAATCTTTTTTTTTTTTTTTTTTTTGCTGAGCTCAAATCACACTGAAGCATTTCCCTCATGTAGGACTCCACGTCTATGGGACAAGGACCAGAGCACAAACACATTTAAAATCACAGTGGAAGCACTCAATACCTGGCCAGAAACACCTTGATTTAAGTACACTTCATGTTTATTTTTTAATCTAGTGAGATTTATTCTCTCCTTTTTCCTGCATAACTTCACCAGTGTTTTTATATCAAGAATTTTGCCAAAATACAGCTTTATAAAGCTTTCCTTTAGGAAGCCCCACTATTCCAATCCAATGCAGATCTGAATGCTGCATTTCAAGAGAATATTATTTATATAAATATAGCAGCCTTTAGCATCACAAGTAGATGATGGATCAGTATTTTTCTGCAACCAGAGGTGTATTATCCTTCCAGATTAAATTGTACCTGCTAAGTTTTAGGTCACAGAATTAAGAATTTAGATAACTTGAGTGTAATAGTCTTTGAAATACTGCTGGATACACAAAATGCAGTCAGTGTGGGAATCAAACACAATGAGATGCATTTAACTACACTTGTTTGTGATACCGGCAACTATTTGTTCAACTTTATCAAAGTTACTGTAAAGGAAAATAAAACCTAACAAAACCAATTCAATTATAATGGTGTTGTTGCCAAAACAGTCCTCCAGAAAACAGGGAGTGCTGAAGGCAAATCTTTCACACCTCCTGATGCTATTTCTGACTTCAAGGCACTTAACAATAACTTTAAAGAGTTAGAAAAGGTTCCAAAGTCAGAGAAGATGAAGAGAGGAGCAGAGAGGCCTTATGATCACTCCAGACCTGAGTGCCATGGACGGGAGACTGCCGGAAAAGCTGCTGGAAAAGAATGCCATGGATGCTAGAAACAGAGAGATGGAAACTTACTGGTTTTGCTAACTCTGTGACACTTCAGCCAGCTTTTCCAAATGCTTCCCTTCCACCTGCAAATCAAGGCAAGCTCGGGGCACCCCCACCCTGAGTGTCAAGATGATACAGGCTTAATTCTCTCAGTGTGACCACCCTGATTGAACTTTGTTTTCCTTAAAGATGTAGGAACTCAGTAGGATTCATTTTCAAAAAAAAGTTTTTACAAATGCATAAAAATCGAAGTACATTGCTGAGTTTCACACTTCTTGGACAGTAATTAGTAGCTGAGGCTAAGTGTAAATTAAATTTACAACAAGGTTAACCATTCAGCAAAATTCCAACAGCTTTAGCTATTCATTTGTCAAAAACGTAATGTCCCACCCGACAGAGCAGACACTGAAAATGGATCCTTAAAGACAGATAGCATTAAAAGAGAAAAGGAAAGAGAGGAGCTGAGTGACTCACACTCACCAAGTATAGTTCTCAGATTATCAGAACTCTACTGAATGGCTGTATTAAAAGAGTAATGATATGATCCTGCATTCCTCATTCACTCCAATTCAGGCTCCCTTCAGCACAGAAATCTGCTGGCATGAGATGGGTGGTACTCAATCATGCTGCACACATGGCCTTTAATTTTAAAATCCAGTTAAATAGATGTTCTAACATCATTTTTTATCTCAGAACATTTCATGATAAAATGAAAGAGCGCACATGTAACTTATTTGTCAGCTTCACTGTGCAGTGGATAACTTTCCTATGTAACTCACACGAGCTTTCACTTCCCAAATCTATCTGCATTCATTATGACAGTAAAAATGAAGAGTTGCTAAAGAGACGTATGCATTTTTATTATTGTTTGAAAAAATAGATCTTTCCACAGTCCTTTGAGCTTCTGAGTGTGTGATTTGTATAAAATATTTCTCATTTTGGGGACACAGCAGATGGAGTGCAGGGCACTGTGGGATATGCCATTTATCACAATGACAGTGCGTAGGTAGCACTGATCCTCTCACCACAGGGGGAAGCTCGAGCTGCAAATGTGGAGCAGCATTAAAAGCCCGACGAGTGGAGTTTGGCAACACTTGTACTACTCATTAACTTAATCATATTAATTTATTAGCCATATATATCAAAGTAATTCACTACTGAATTGTCACCAAGAACAATTTATAAACTGTTAACGTTCCCCATAGGCAGAGGAGTGTTGTGGCATCCTTAATCAGTGTGTTTGCCTTTGATTAAAAATAATAATTTCTACCAAGCCAGGTAATGCCAACAGTGACAAAGTTCTGCATATGTTTCTCATTATAAATGGAACTTTCAAATGTCACGTATGACAACAGGAAAAAAAAAATAAAACCCAAGGAAAAAAAGGGTAATTGTAAACAGCGAAATGAGCCACAGAAATGGGATGTAAACACACAGAAATGTTCAGTTAAATGCTGGAAGTGAGGAGAGGGTCTGTGGGATTGCTGGCAGCAGGAGCTGCCACGGGCTGTGCTGGCTGCTGTGTGCCCACCTTGCCAAACACAACTGGGCACCAGAGACCCCAAAAGCCTCCAGCTCCTTCACTGCTCTAACACAGAGATACCACATCAAAATGCCCAAAGACTGCAGAAAATCCTGTTTTATCCTCCCTTTGCTGTAGAAAGACTGAGTGGCTGCTGCTATTGCTGCTGAAGGAACACATGAAGTTACCAGATCCTGTGAGCTGCTCTATTTGAGTCCCACAATGATGTGACTTGGTGCAGCTATTAAAATATTAACTCCACTGAATTATTAATTACCTGAAACTATTAAGTTCACAACAGATTCTTTAAACTATTAATAAGACAAAACTGTTCTGAAAAACGTATTTGTATCTGTACAAATGAGTCAATATTTTAAACACTGCATTCTTAAAAACTCCAGACAGAGTGTCCATTTTAACTGCTTATGAAAGAAAAGAAGAATCATTTCAAGAAGGGTGAAACTAATGTAGCTGATAATGAAAACAGCAGTTTATCTTACACAATGGAAATGCAGGTGGTTTGCCTATGTCTGAGTACCCACTTGAAAATGCCTTTTTTTCCTCTTCTCACTTGTTTCCCCACCAGCCAGGCTTCCTGCCATCCCTGTGCTGAACCCTCAGCAGCTCCCAGCCCTAAATCCTCACTGTGATCCCTCTGCTGACCTCCCAGCCAGCCCCTGCCAGCCCTGCCAGGCTGTCACAGCTCCGGGCAGCAGAGCCCAGAAAAAGCCAGCAGGGATGTTCCAAAGAGGCTCGTGCCCATCACCCTGACCCTCCCAGGACTACCAGCTCCAGCTGCAGGATCCAGCCCATAGGCACTCACAGAGAGCCCACCCTACTGCCCCAAAACTGCCCCACACAGCTGCTGTGTGCCCTGTACTACCACCTCACTAAGTTCTAGAGACAGGATCATGTTCTCCATGGGATTCTCCAATTCCTTGAAGACAAAATGAAGCAGCCCCCAAAATGTTTTAATTTAAATAATAGCAGCCATTCTACAGAGCAGAGAAAAACTGCAACGAAGGCAGAGTGGTTTTCTAACCTTTTCTGAGGACAACCTAAATGAGGGGTAGGAGGACTGGAGTTGCACAGATAACTCTCAAAAGATCCAACCATTCTTTCAGCTTCATTCCATATGAACAGTTTGCTGAACCATTGGCTTCAATCATGTAACAGATTTCAGCTTCTCTCCACACAGCAAACTAATGCTTCAGACCCCAAAACTTCCTTGAGAATCTATTCCACAGATAAGTCCCAGCTGTCTTGTTAAGATACACTGATGATAAAGACTTGTACATTAGTAGGAGATAAAGCCTTTTTTTTGTTCATGTCACTTCATCCCACGGCATTGTTTGAAGGACTGAGCCTTTGATGACCATCCCTCTGTGACACACAGCATTTTAGCTTTGCCCTCACAGCAGGCAGGGGCACCACACTGATTCCCACATTTCCTACACCAATACAAAAAGGAAAACACTTTCTCCTAAGTTAACATCAAATGGACAGTGCTTACTCAAGGGTGCAGGCAGGGCAAGGTTCCTGTGCTGCCTCCTGAGCCCTCCCCAGGGGTGACCATCCCACACACACCACCTCATCCTTCTCAGGCACAGCACTAACCCAGATGTAACCCAAATATTCCCATTCCCCCGAGGTGGAAAGTCCCTAAAAACATTTAAAAAGGTCGAGGCTTCACTTGCAGCTCCTTCCCAAGTTACTTAGGTCTAAGAGTAGATGGAGCTCGCTGTGCCAAGAGGTCAAAAAAATACCCTCCACACTGGGAAATGCAGTGTGCCTAATTTAACTACCTGTTTATTATGTGAAAATGACCATGTAAACCGAGCTGACACAAACCAAATGGGTGATGAAAATAACAGCACATTTCAAGGAGTGGAAACACAGATGGCTCGTCTGAGTCTGCAGGAAGTTACTAATCATCACTGTGTAATACCCCCTCCAGACAGAGCTGCCAGCTCTGCAGCCACAACTGCGACTTCTCCAGACCCATCCATCTAACCAAGAGCCAGCCTGGACACCACTGCCTCCACTTCACCTTGACAGCAGCCTGAAGAGGGGTAAAAATGAAAAAATGCAATGCTGGATGAATCATGCTGCATTTGCTGATGGGGAGGCTGCTACTAAAATGAAGAAAACAGCTAAGCTGGACATAGCAAATGAGGGAGCCACATAAGAGTGGGTTGTTTTTTTTTTTTTTATAATTAGAATAATGTGGGCAAACTTAACATTAACATCTGCACATCTGTGCTGTAGGAACAATGGGCAAGATCAGACACAAGGATTCCCAAGGACAAGAAGACATCCAGAGGAAATGATTCAGGCAATTCCACTGCAGTTACAGGGGACAGGTAACCAGAAAAGTCCTCAAGGTGTAAAAACTGTCTTGCCTCCCTGTCAGCCTTCTCTTCTGGAAGGGGTAGATCCAACCCTGCCATGCTGCAAAATCTCCTCAGTCCCTCCCACAGCCACCCAAACATCCACATGGGAGCTGGGAGCAGCTTTTATTCCAGTCTCCTGCCCACCATTCGGAAATCTGGAAGAAAAACCTCTGTTCTGTGACAAGTGTTAAAACCCATTTTGTTCTCATTTCAGCCAAAGGAAAGAATCCAATCCCAAAGTATTGCAGGCACCCAGAGCAAAGCAAAATCAGAAATTTGAGTGCAAAGAGGTAGAGATGAAGCTCATGGGGGCTCCATCCAGAGCCACAACAGCTCAGATCCCCAGGGAGTTTACAAGAGGCTCTTCTGGCACCTTTGCCTGCCCAGCAGCTCACCCAGCTCTTCCCTGTCCTTCCCTTGGGAACAAGAGAAGCCCCAGGAGCCCTGGGGAGCTGTGGCCCTGAGTGACAGGGCTCAGGAGCTGTCCTGCTGGTCTTGGGGGCCACCTCAGCCATGGGGACCCTCCTCGTGTGCAGCCCCTGGTGACACCACCATGCTCTGAAATCAACATTTCCCTCTCCCAGCTGCTCCCAAAGCCCCGTCAGCTGCTCCAGCAACTTTGTCTGGGACTCCCCAAGGTTTTCCCAGGGTCAGGGAGGTGGCTGCCCTGACAGACACCCCCAAGATACACTTCCCCCCCCCGTGCTAAACACAGGGGATGGAGCCCACTCACACTTCAGGCTCCAGACAACTCCAACAGCCTGGAAATTCAACTTCATCATCTTCAACTCAAACTGTGTGCTACTCAAAATATCTGTGAGACACAGAATGTGTCTGTGGTGCTTCACTGTGCATCCCCAACACGCCACATCCTAAAATATTTCCCAGTTTGAAGCAGCATGGCAGTCTGTGTGATCTGGTGTCCTATTTGCTAACACGCACACACACACACACACAGAGAGAGTGGAAAAGTAACATGGAATATTCTGGATTTCAGAGAAGAACTGAGTTTGCAAGAGGCTCTTGTGCTTTCCTGTCTATCAGTAGCAACATGAACAAGAATCCATGGAATTCCTGAGCTGAGAACACCACAGGGATACTAAAAACCTCTCATTTATGAACTACAGGAGGGAAATCACAGTTCTGGATCCCCGTGACAAACATGAGCAGTGCATGAAACTGCAGCAGCCCAACTGTGGCACGTGGCTCTGGCCAAGCCCTTTCATACTCTGGTAACTGCTGCAGCTGAGGCTGCTGTAAATGTTGTTTAGGAATGTTCTTTCCCTCCTTCCACAGGGAAGGTTCCCTGTGACATCCTTGGGACACCTGGAGCTGCAGGGGAATTAAAGCCCTCGCTGTGTCCCTCGGTTGCAGTGCACAGGTTCTGCAAGCAGAGTGATCTGTGACATCAGGAGAGATGGCACTCTACTGCCAGCAAGGACCTTTTTTAATTCTGCTTCTCTTGTTACATACTCTACAACTTCATATTTCCTAAACACTTCTCTGTGTTCAGTTATTGGGGAGTTACAGTTTATTTAGACTGGACTTTGACAGCAATCCTAAAACTGCTAAGCCTGTTGAATATGTAAGCAGTTACTTTTTTGAATACAGCCTGTGAATATAGCTTTATTAAGAAAGTCAACTTACCTTTAGCATACAGCAATTAATAAAAAATTAAAACACTCATCAGGATAGCACAAGATTTAATTTAAACTCTATTAATAAATTAATGAAGTGAAATTAAATACTGTGCATTAAATTATGTTTATAACTCCACATATTTTCATGCTAGATTTTTCACTTTATGACACTGAAAGCAGATTATTGCACTGTGGCAACGTGGACTTATCTGCTTTTCAAGTGCTTCTTCTGTAATTCCTACAAGCATCTCTGTCTCTCCCCAGCAGACATTAATGGGGTTACAATACACCAGGCATTAGCCACGCTGCTCAGATCCCACGAGAACTAAAACACACATGCATTTCAAAGGAAGAAATGCCTCTTACAGCCCTCCCAGACAATAGTTCAGCTTCTCAGGTTGGCTTGGGTTTTTTTTGGGGTTTTTTGTTTTTTTTTTTTTTTTGCTTTTACTAAAATAACACATTTAATGGAATTTCCTGTGAGGAAATTACAATTAATAAAGAACTAAATTACAAATCCATTAGATTTCAGTCACTGCAGCAGCAAAACAGAGTTTTCATGAACACTCAAAAAAAAAAAAATCCAATAATGTAACCTCTGGTAAAGCCTGCAAAAGCCCTGAAGGACAAGGCAGTTAGATCAATATTAGTTTATTTTAACTGCTGTGCAGTATGAAGAGATGAGGCTGATCATCTGATGGGTTTTATTACCTGTTGGAGAGATAAGCCCTGGTGACAGGAGGCCTGGCACTCCGTGGGGCAGCAGCCGTGCATTCTCCTGGATCGCCACTCCCAGCGAGCGCTTGGGGGGTCTTCCTGGGCGGGAGCTGCTGGGACAAGAGCAGAAATGAAAACAAGGTTTTCTTTGTGAAGTGTCTGCTTCCTACCCACGCCATCGATTTCTGTGAAATCCACGAACCATCAGTGGTACGAGAAAGTAAATATGAGAGGCTCCTGCCTAGGACAAAAAAATGGGAAAATCGCTTGGTTAAACAGGGAAGAACATGAGCAAGCAGTAAGGTTTTCCATTATCCAAGCTTCCATGACCTCAGAGGTGCTCAGTGGAGAGGGGTTATAGCAGTGACTGCTCCACAGTCTCTGCTATGCACCTGGAACACAGAAAAATTCCAGGCTGTGATGCCTGGAGATGAGGAGTTGAAACTCTGAGTGCAACATCACCTCAAACCTTGCTCTGGACCACTGCCTCCTCCTGAAGGGCAGCATTAACTTAACCCTGAGCTTTGCAAAGCTCACCACTTACCTTCACAGGCTGGCTGGTGGGTTTAACTACCACAGATCAAACAAGGGTTAGCCCAACATGCCAAAAAACTCACCAGTTTGTGAATTATGGATGCAGATTTTAATCCAAAATGCCAGAGGCCCCTTCACAGACTGGTTCCATGGAACTCGTGCTCTCAGCTATCACCTTCACCTCTTACATCAATGTGTGGACGTGTCCCCATCCTCCACTGCCATCATAACACAGATTTCCAGGCCAGAAAACCATTTAAATCGACTCTTCCTCAAGCCATCTAATAAAAATGCAACCTCCTCGTGTTTGGAAAAGTATTGCTGCTTCTCTTTGGTCCTAACAGATTTTACTCTGTTGAATAATAGAGCTTTTGACAACATAGAGTGAAACACTGTATAAAATAACTAAGCTGCAACAATGAATGAGGTTTGAATAGAAAGCATTTCCAAAATGACTTCTAGTTCACAAAGAAATTTAAGTTAAACTTCACTCTATCAAGTTACAGTGGCAAAGCCCTCCATCAATGCACGACAAACTCTGCATTTAAATGAAGACAACTTCCAGCAGCACTCCACAGAGGTACCATTAACCTGTTCATTTTTCACACCATGCTAGTGTTATTTTGTTTTACTGTACATCAAAGTAGCACAAAATCATTTTTTTGGCTTACTATTTTATCTCTATAAAACCATTCCCCCCTCTTTTTAGCTTCGGGTTTGTCCATTTTGGATTTCATTTTATTCAGTATTTTTTCCATTTTTCTTTTTGATGCTTTCAGTTGTTTATCATACTATGATGGCTGTGCACTAAAGCTTGCTGCAAGAACTGCCGGGCTGTAATAATGTAAACCTAAAATAAGAGCATTTGATTTCCAGGGGAAGTTTGATGCACACATGCATTCTCTATTAAAATCACCTGCTGAAATCATCCCCTGCACAACAAAATTTCCAACAGACAGCGTTAGGCTGATACGTGGGGGTTTTGGACAAACAGGAATCATTGTTCTTTTGAATTACAGGAGCCTGTAATCCACAGGCATGTGTAAGTGCTTAGCTGGCACTTACTGTCTCGGAAAAAAAACCCCTACAAACCAGCTAAAATTAGCAGCTTTCTCCAGTGGAAGAGCTCAATCAACAAAACAACAAAACATTTTCTTCCCGAGCTCAAATACTAACAAATCTTTTGCAGAAAACTCCATATGTTGATATTAAATCTAAGAAAAACATTTTCAAAATGCAACAAACAGCTTTAGAAGATTTTACAAAGAGACTTTTTAGTCATGATTTGTGTTTTCAGAGGACGAGGAGGGGAGACTGTGGAGTTTCAGCCCTGGTTCTGCAGTTTTTGCCCTGACAGAAGCTCACGTTGATGGCTCTGAGCACCCATGGCCCACAGGCTGAGCAGAGCACAGCTTAAGGTGTTCCCACACCTCAGTGTGACACCTGTGCCTGAGCACTGACCCACATGGAAAGCCCCAGAGGTGAAGGATCAAGAACTCCACTCCCTTCCAGGACCCTGCTGGCTGTATTTATACCCTCCCTCACACAGGCAAGGGAAGCTCCAGTGGTAAAACACAGCAGTTGGTGTCTCTGGCACTGGGGTCCTCCTGGGGAAGGAAGGGGCTGATGGACTGAAGAAGCGTCCTACCCTAGTGAAAGCCCTTTTTTAGCAAGTATTCCTGTAAATCAGTAACTCCTAGGGCCCCGATTTGGGGCTGACATACAGCTGTAGCCATGATAATTGGAATGGAATTGTTCCCAGCTGAATCTGTTCAAATAAAACCCAAGTCCTTTGTCTCTAATTTTATCTCAGCTTTTAAACGAAAAACTGGACGCTGCTCCCAGCTGACCGTGACACACCTGCAAGGACCTGTCTGGGTCTGCAACGCCGAGTTCTGTAGTGCTCAATGCCCTGTGTCTGCTTCCCAGCAAGGACAGGAATCCCAGAGCCCCCAGCACTGCAGCAGACACCTCAAAATTCCAGCTGGATTCCCTGGATATTCCCAGAGACCAGAAGAACAGCAGAACTCACAGGATGTCATGTATCCGAGTCCAAATGCTTCCACTTTGGGCCAGAAACAAATTTTCTGGCATTTCTGTTTAACCATAAAACCAGAATTTCACAGAGACAGGATTTGCTCAAAGTCTTGGGTTTTTTAGTAAGATATGCACACAGGACCAGTAGATGTAAGGTTTTTATGGGATTTACTTTCTGTTGTGAATGTGCTGCTGGCACCACCAAGGCATGGAATGTCACTGCTCTGTGTCTCAACACATTTTGCCCCCAAAATCCCCTCTTATTGTCCCACATGGTCTGGAAATCCACCAAATTTCACCTTCACTATTTAAAATGTATGCAACCTCCACAATTCAGCCAAAATTGATAATAAAAGCACTGAACAGTAAACCCAAGGCAAGCAGAATTATCATTTGGGGAGAGTAAGACATAATTTGTGATTATGGGAAGTATTAGCATATAAATGCTAATAGCATTAGCATATAAATATTAACTTTATTTAATATTATTGCTCCTCTTTTTGTCACCCTGCTCTTTTACTGCATTTGCTTTTCACGTTTTCCTTTCTCTCATTCAAGAAGTGCAGAAAAATCTTTTTGTCGTTGGTAACAAAGGAAGAATAAACAGGAACAATCACCTTCAAACAATTTTAAATGCATTTCTTTGAGAGTCTAAAATCTCTACACAAATTTTGTACTTGCCATCAATGGATCTTTGTAAATGAAAAATTACTCAAATCTAAATTAGGTATTAATTCAGTCAGAAATTTCTAGTTTATGGGTAACTTTTAAAAACTTTAAAAAACAAAAATTATGGTCCAAAGTGAAGACTATAGAGGCTAAAACAGAAGTACAATATTGTTTCCCATGTATACCTTCAGGAATTTTATTATTTTTACTAAATAAAATAACTACTGATTAACATTTGATTGACATTTTTCAAACCTAAAAACTCCTTGGGTCACCAATTACTTGAAAGTGAGGACGACTGGAGGTTTTGGGTTTTTACCTGCATTTGCACCACGGTTATAAAGTTATTACTGTCATCCTCTCCACCCCAGCCCCACACCATCACTAACTCTTGAAAGAGAAAAATGAACTAATCTGAATGTTGTTCATTTTTAAAATTTTGGTTGAAATTAAATTTGTCAGAAAATAAATTACATTTTGAGCAGTACATTTGACAGTTGAAATTTATACAGTAAAATGCTGAGAAATTTTCATTAATGTCTCTTTTCTTCTTTATTTTCCACTCCTGTTGAGAGCTAATTTTATTATTTTTTCTTTCAAAGTTTTATATATTCCCTTGATACCACAAGGATTTTTAATTTGAATCAATACATGAAGTAATGTTTTATTTTTGTGATTTTCTTATATTTACTGATCAGCTCCATCTTTTGTAACTCTATTTTACGCTCATCATAGACAACCGTATTTCACAAGATCCACAAATTCATCAATGCTTTGTAAAATGTAATTAATCAGTGGAAATCTGCACATCACCGCTGATGTATGATAGTGCTCTACTTTTGTGCTTTTAAATATAGGAGATTTACTAGAATCAGAAGAGAATTTGCATATTAATCAAGACAAATAAACATGTGGTGATTTAACTAGGAAACTGTTATTTGGATGACAATTTAATCAGCACAGGTTGAAAGGTCCATCACTGCAGCATCCTGTTTCTGCTAAAATATTGATTGCACTACTGATTTCAGTAATGCTTTATTTTACAGGGCACAAATAACCATGTAATTACTCTTTAATTGAATGGTAATTGCTTGCTGGCAATTATTTGTTAAGTTTTGGAGTGTAATTACTAGGTTATTTGTGTTTTGTGAAATAAAATGTTATGTATTAGTAGCCCAAAATATTTTCTGTATGAATGGTCTGCCAAAACTAGGAAAGTTAGTTATGATGGCAGGAGTTTGACAAATAACACTATAGCACTAAAACTATTATTAAAAGGATCAGATGGACCTTTGAATGCTTTCCCTTTACAAAATTAACATTAGATGTAACATTTGTAAGATAAATGGAGAAATACTGTACCACAGAAGCATGATTTCCTCTGGGGTCTAGTCCACCATTTAGCATAATTTATCCTGATGCTTTGCTTTTCATTCTCTGAGCTTCTTTAGAGGAACTGAAATAGCATCCTACCCTCTGGAGAGCAAAGAATAAACCAAGTAGAAATATATTTCAACAGTACTTCATATTTCTGCGAGTGAAGTGGATTACCAGCAGCACATTATCTTAGCAGCCTATAAACTCTGTAGCCTTGGCAGCTCGCTAGATAACAAGGGAAAGCATTATGTTTTGCAGTGTCAATGAGATATGACACTTTCTGTGATATGTTTATTCCAAGCTGTGATAGATGAGGTACCCAATACTTTGATCGTTAAGATTTGAATTTTACTTCTACACTTTTTCATTTTTGTCATCAACTATTTATGAATTGGCAGGAGGCAGCCTCGCCAGGACTGCTGATTTTGGTTTTTTTTTTTTCAAAAGAGATCCAGTTAATAAATTAATTATTGATTTCATGAGGCTGGAGCTATTTGGTACAAAAATATGCTAGTCCTGTGATTTAGGAAGCTCTCCTATGTATCAAAGATTTCTTCAATAGCAACATATTTTATTAGGCTTAAAGGAGAAATACTGAAGTACTGTATGACACGCTGTGTAAATTGCCCTGCTAATAGTGGCAGTAAGTGGTGCAAGCGCTCAGACGTAAATAAAAAAGAAAAACACAACAGAAATAACACTTAAAAAAGCGAAATAAAACACACACACTCCCTCAATCTTAGTTACTTTCCTGAAACTGGCACAGGAACCAGAAATTAAAATTTTTCATCTCTTCAAAGATCATGAAATACCCCCTAGTGATTGTGCAAGGTACTTTTGAAGTATTTACCAATAAACGTGTTGGTATATATAAATATAACTCCTGATGAGTTAGAATTCTTCCCCATTACCTTCAGATTTTTAGTTGCAGCATGGATTTAAAATAATCTCCCTGCTTTGGCATTTATTGCAAGGTTTCAAAGATGCCCGTGGTAGTTAAACTCTGCCTGACCTTTCAGTGTTTAAGGAGAGAAGCAAACCCTGACCCCGCAGCAACCTGATTCTGTCTCCTCTCAGCGCTGGCAAACTGATCACTTGTCTGGCCATGGCAGGACATTGGATCACCAGCCACATCAAAGGCAACAGGAGCCAATTCAGCAGCAGGGAAAAAGCCATCCATGCAAAATGGGCAATTAACATTAATCATAGATGAAGCTGTTGGAGCCCGTGAGGAGGACCTGGTGCCTATGGCAACGCTCGGGGCAGTGCCCACGCCAGCACCAGGCACTGCTCACCTGCCAGGGGACACAGGACACGTGCAGAAAGGCTCTGACACTCCACAACACAATCTCCCTGATGCCTCAGGTTTTAGCTTTTATATTTTTCAGATTCTGTGCTGCTTTAGTGTGTACACTGCTTTAGTCTGAACTTCTTATTAGGGGATGGTGAGCTCTCTTCACAGAGCAGGGAAACAAAACAATTCCTGCTCCAGCTGGGGACCAAGGACAACTGATCCAAATCTCAAAAGCACAAGCAACATGGGCTGAAGAGAGAAAAACAAGAAGGATGGGACTGCATGGGCTAAAGCTGGAACTGGACAATGAACTGCAAGATGCAAATGGAGCAGAACTGATCAAAGTGAGAGACCCCGGGAGCAGGTGTGCATTTTGGGACCATTTTGGTTCATCTTGGGTGCAGTCCTGGCTGGGCTCTTGCGCTGCCCAAGGTGGATCCATTCAGGCCTTTTAGTAAATCCCTACTTTATTCTTTAACTCCGTCAGCCTCTGTTCTAGGTCAGCCTTCACAAAGCATCATCCCCACCTGATTCTCCAGGGAATTCCAGCAGGAATGTCCAAAGAGAAAACATCAGTGGGAGTTTGTTTTAAAGCATCACAGATCTGAACTTTCTCTGTCACTGTGATTGGTGCTACAGTTGGGAAATACCAAAACACTCCTTAACAGCACTGAGATGCTCGGAGCTGGGACTCCAGTGGAGTATTACAACTTTATAACTTTACCTTTAAGAATGGAATATAGCACATTATCACTGTGTTCATCCTAAAAAGTCTCAATTAGTGAAAATCCAGTACTCAACTAAAACTTGACTTGGAATCTACAGTCAGAAACATTACCTCAACTCCCTGTATTCAATTTTCACTACAGTGGTTCTTACTTAACAAAGTTTAATTGCTTATTTCTGAAATCAGGCATTACAAAGTAAGTTTAAAACCAAAAGGGTTTTTTGGTTAGCTGAGATTTAAAACTTTAAATAACTCTTTAATTACTTATGAGTGTGCCTGCAGATAAAACAGTACCTCAACATTTCTGGTTTTGCTTTTTTCCTGTCAAGTAAGACCACAGGAAAAAAGGGGATAACTCACCAAATTTCCAAACTGGGGAGATTCATGGCTGCAGACAAGCTGGAGGCTGATCCATGTTCCACACTGCCCCGGCTGAATTTAAGGATGTGGCAGTGAGGAAATTGGAAGTGTGACTCCAGCAGATGCAGGGATAAACACAGAAATTTCACAGAACTGCATGAAGCAACTGTGGCAGTGGAGGTGCACTGGCACAGACAGAACACAGTGCATGTAGCTATGGATCAGAGCCAGGGGGACGAAGTTCCTGCTGCTGTGTCTTCACTCCCATTGTTCCCACTCTGCCCACACCAAACCTTGCAGGAGGAGGCCTGTCCAGGCTGGAATTGTGCCACTAACAACACACCCAAACCACAAATTCAAATTACAGACCTGTTGTCAAAACAATGCTCCCCCACGATGTCCAGCTAAACCAAATGTGGAAGTGCCAGAGACAAGGCCAGGTTTATTCTGAGCCTTGCAAAGCTCAGCTCAGCTGCCTGGATGGCTCTGCTTGGATTCTGGATCCAGTCAGAGCTGGGAAGCACTGCAGATTATAGCCAATGTTATTATGCAATTTGCATTCTGACTGGTGTTCTTTCTTTTTAATCTCTTAAAGTATCTGACTATTCAGCAGGTGGAACCAAGCCACTGAACAGGTTTTTAGGATTTTTCCACCTGTGTGTGAGCTCAGCACTGCCATGAACAGATGACAAGGCAGGCACTGGGATCAGCACAGGGACAACACAGCTCCATCCCAGCAGCTGATGCTGCCCAAGGCACAGACAGAATCACTGTACACTCCAACCCTGTGCAAAGATATGCCAGGACACTGAGGAGCCAGAAATCTCCTTTCATACAAGTTAGTTCATCCCAAAATTTTTTTTAAGAATTATTTTATTTTTACACATTCATCCAGAAATACTTGCACAGAAACTTTCCAAGCAGGGAATCACCATCTATTACCAACACCCACGTCATGTGCCTGAGCTGTACCAGCCCCTTCCAAGCTTTATTTTTGACCTGTATCTGAATTCAATGCCAATTTAGAGGAATGTATTACAGTAAAAGAGTTTTGAAATACTGCTGGTTTCCACTAAGCTGTATCTCAGTAAGTCTCCACTCAATGAAAGTTGTAACGAATGTGACTGTTTAAGCCTATTATCTATGGCCAGAAACCCAAGAGCAAGACCTGATGTATTTACAGCCCTGAGTATCATGTAACCCAGGGGAGCTGATCTTAATTCCCCAACAGGGGTGCATTGTGCTGTGGTGGTACTGTGCTGTCAGAGCAATTTGCAGGCTGATGCAATGGGAAACTGCTCTTGCCTTAACTGTTTTTAATCTCTGCATTACAAGTTTTGGTGTTTTCACAATCTTGGCAAAGACCCTTCAAAGGCAGAAAACAGAAATTCACCTTTCAAAGAATAACAAATGAAAGAACATAGAACCTCTGCACCTACATCCACGTTGAAAGGAGGAATTATTCCCAGCAATCCAAAGCAGCCTCTATGATGAGGTGATTCTGTCCAGGAGAAAATATCTGAGGGCTGAACTCCACTACACAGAAAATACTCTGCAGTTTGCTGCTGGTCCTGGACCGGCATGAAATTAGGCAGTAATGCAGGGACACAGCTCCACTGCTTCCCCTTTACCTTCCCAGGTTTTGTGACTGTTGGTATTTCATTTCTTAGCTCCAGAGTCAGACAAGTGTATTATTTCTACTGCAAATCTAGAGTAGGAGAAGGATTTTTCAAACAACAAAGCACAAACCTTTAGGACCATGAGAAAATAAAAGGGCAGAAGGAAATTTCAGGCAAAATTAACATTAAATTTTATCTGTAAAATCTTCATGTTTTGAAAAGATGCTAATATGAATATTTAAAACCACAGAAGTATGATGTTACGTGAGGTTTAACCTACAGGAATGTAGAAATTTTCCCTATTTTGTGGACAAGTATGCACACACAGAGAAACTCTACCCGATGGGAACTCCATAACAGCAGATAATTGAAATGACTGTGAAAGCAAACCCCACTGAATTCTGACTGTGAATGTGGCCAACCTCAGGGCTGACAGTGAGAGGTGCCTCAGCAAGAATCTGTAACTCTGTAATCTCAGCTGGGCACCAAAGCCATGGGATCATGAAGATCCCAATTGCTGGTATCTCATTCCTCTCCCCACTGGAGGTGAGCACTGGGTTTCATTCCCTCCCCTAGGAGATTACAGCATCCTTCTTTCCCTTCTTGGTAATATTCCCTCTGCTCCACCAGTCAGGTTTACTCTTTCCCTCCCAAGGTGGGGTAACAGATATAGGGAATAATTATTCTCAGCTCATAATAAGCCTCTAATACTACTTGTTTTTCTATACCTTTCTGACCAAAAGCTTGTCTGCTTTTCCATCAACAGCTACACCAAGGAACCTTCTCACCACAGCCACAGATCACTGCCCACTGAGAGACACCATGTCATTCCACAAATGTCTCTCTCATATACCATTAGGAGAAACTGGAAGAAGCCAACTACAGAAAAAGCAGCTCGGACTAGTGAAAAGCAGCACCAGTCATCCCCAAGTTCAGGGATTTCCTGAACTCAAGTATGTCCTGGAATAGATACAACAGCTGAGCAGACAAGTTGTACCTGCTGTTGATGTCTCTAAAAGACTTCCCTTCAGACCCAAGGGTTTGACTCTCCCAAAAATTCCATGGTGAAACCTCCAGCACCATCCACTTTCTGGGCAAACACAGCCCTGCCATGGACTGCCCCAGAATCCCACTCACACGTCACACACACAACTCCTGCTCCTCACTCAAGGGGTTGTTTCAAAAGCTGCTGGAAAAGACTGTAAGAATTCAAGTAAAAGAGTGTTTGTAACCAGATTTCCTGGAGATAAATGAAAGACATACGTTTCCATGGCGGCCAGCCTACTAAATTTTGCAAGCATAAATATTTACCTAGGACTGGGGGGTGGGGAAATCAGGAAGAAAACCACCATCCAGACCCTTCAAAGTTTAAATACTGGAACACAGAGGTCGTTATTTATAACTAGAAATAGAGAACATGTCTTTTCTATGTGTATTTCTATCATGTTATTCATCCCCTCCATGTGCATTCTATTATTACCATTCTTACTCCAGAAAGTAATTTCTATGGCACTTGCTCACTGTATGCATTCATTTTCTTTAGGCTTTCTTATGGCTATTGATTTCCTGCTTTGTTGAAGTGCTTTGTTTCTTTCACAGCAGGCTATCCATTTTAAAACAGTTGTTCAACAAATAAAAAAATTATGTTCTAAAATTAAATTAGTTTTATCTTCCTTCATTTTTATCTGAGTTAAATGCAAGTGACACACTTCCCCTTAAAAATAAAAGGAAATACTTAATGCCTCCCAGCACGCAAACAAGTAAATAAGTTAAAATTTTCTTTTCTAATAAGACATATTTATTTTTATGATTGGAAACATGAAAGAAAAAGTGTATTATAAATAAAGCCTCTTTTGTACTCTTATGTTGTAATCACTGCTGTGGCCAGTGGTTTAACATCAACAAAAGAGGATTATCTGGTCCAGAGCCAAATTCATTTAAGTCCTATCTTGCTACCCTGAAAGTTGCTAAAAGAAGCTTTTTTTTTCTTTCAGTGCAAGTGGCTCATGCTCTAACATGGCAAAGTTTGCTGTCCCCTCCCACCAGCCCAGTCCAAGATTTTATACAACAAGGAATACAACTACTACTGAATCAACTGCAAAAGCAAGGGGAGCAGAGTTTTTGCACAAGGTGACGCTTGTGACCTGCAGCATCTTGTTTGGATGCTGTTTGCTCAACAAGGGCAAATTCCTGAGTTCTGAGCTCCTCTGCTCCCTCAATCTTCCAAGGTCCTTATTAACTAACTTGGGTGAACTACAGGGACAAAGAAGCAGGGAAGCAGACAGACATATTATATTTATATTTATATTAATATTATCAGAATTTTTGTCCTATTTCTTGCTAAAAGCACACTGTCAAGTGCCAATTATTAGGGTATCAGAAGCCCCTCAATATTTTCTTCAGGCACATGTTCTGACATGGGAACAGCTGATAATGAAACAGCTCAGCTCATTAAGATGAGTTTTGTGTCAAGCACAGACACACATAAAGCCAAAGCCATTCATTGGAGGAAGCTTCCTGTCACCACGTGCCCTGGATCCCTGAAACACGAGGGATCACAGCCATCCTGTTTGATATTTACCACCCTTTTAAACATCAACAACCTTCAGACCTCAGTGGTGAGCACCAGAGCTGTGTCATTTATCCTTGCAGTAAATAAAGAACAGCAATAATAATAATAATAATAATAATAATAATAATAATAATAATAATATCTAATACATAGTAATTTCATTCCTAAAGTGCAAAGTATTTTCTAGAGATCAATGCCACTATAGACAGGGAAATGCAGATCTTACAAGGTGGAAATCACCCTGAGCCCTAGGGAGACGTCATAATCCTGAATCCCCAGCATTTGCCACTTAGTTGCAAAATCAAAGTGATCATAATTACAGTATTTGTACCCTATCCCAGAGCTTGGATCCTTCACACAGTCCAAAACCATCTGCAAAGATGGTACTTTAGAAAAATTTTCAGATGGATAAACTTCAGTGTCCAGACATCACCCCCTCCTAATCCTCTGCTTAGGAACTGATGGTTAAGTTTATGCTCACAGGAGGAAAAAAAAAAAAAGAGCTTTCTAAGCATGCAGCCTAACTTTTAAAAGGAAATAGGCTTTGAAAAAAGTTTGCAGGATATAGGAAATGAAATGAAAAAATGTTTTCATTCAGTTTCCTGTTTAGATGTATGGATAGATTTGACTTCAAATAGATGAGCCACACAGAAGTTTAGTTTATAAGGGTCAGATGGTAACAGTTTCTGTTTAATCCTCAATTTACATTAACTTACAGGAAAATTAATGATTTTAAACAGGCATCAAAGTGAGGCTGTTTTTTTCATTTCTCTAAGTTTGCTGGAGGAACAATTGTTTCCTTTATCTGTCTTCCAGAAAGTTGGTGATTGTGTTTAAGTTAAACTGCTCATTTAGCCTTCAGGCACAGCATATTATGAGTTGTTTTGCAATGAACGTTAGCCCCTCATGAGTGCAAACTCTCTGACAGCTCTCTCAGATTCTTGAGCTTACTCGAGCATTTCACAAAACCACTCTTCACAACTGCACACATTATAATTTACACATTAAACCAGCAGGTTTTCAACCTCAGGTCTGTTGCCAAGAATAATCCTTCAAAACTCTTTTATCTTTTTGTAAGAACATAATTATAAATGTGCAATTAACAGCCAAAGAAAGGTCTTAAGAAAACTCTTAGAGCAATATTGCCTGTTTAAATGCCTCAACCAGATGGTGGTTTAAAGAAAGCCATTGAAAGAAAATAAATAAAAAGTCTCATTTTTCAGTCGGCAATGATACGTCAAGTGTAAAATTTGAGATATTAAAGCCACAGTGCCACGGGTCTGTCTAATCACCAGAAGTGCTCTTAATTCTTTTGTTTTGCTGCTGGACAGACCAAGCAGTTGTAAACATCATTACTGATACGCATCAGTACAAAAGCACAGGGACCAGAGGCAAAAGGAATTATTTGCTGCATTTTTTCCGTGAACGGAGCCCATCCAGTGACTGATTTTCCCCAAGGATGAATAATATGCTCATTTTTGTCTTTTGTTACAACCTGAATTTGTACAGTCTAATCCTGAAGTCTTTTCCTCTAAAAATACAGGTGCTTCCCTTTTACTAATTAAACATGAGTACTGGGTAATTGTTGACATTCTCTAGTTGGAATAATCACCTTGGACTAAACGGGTGACAGAAATTCCAGCTTAGCCTTATTCCAGATAACACTCAGATATTTTTTAAAGCTGTAGAGAAATGACACAAGAAGACTCTCCCATTTGAAAACAACCCAGCTGCATTATTTTACAGCCAGGCCATAGTGCCATAAAATATCTGCTTGGAACTAATTAACTTAAGAGAATTATCAAATATATCACACAGTAAACTGACTGATGCGACAATAAATTCAACTGCTTAACTTAATTCTACAGTGATGGACATCTGGCCTGCTCTTGTTCAGACAATTCAATGTGTACCACTATTAACCATTTCTATCATTTTAGATATACAATTTATTGCCTTGAAGTTTTAGAGCTTCAGAGTGTTGAGGTATTTTTTTGAAAAATTTAGAAGAGAAATTTCCTCAGTGTCATCAGAAGCAGATAATTTGGCATTATCAGTGATATGAAAAACAAAGTCAGACTTGCACTATTTCAAGGGACGGATAAAGACAAATAAATATGAACTAATAAAAGGCAAAAAAGCCATTAACTCTACCCCATGTGCCACATCATATAGCAGAGTACACTGGAACTCAGGGAATTTCTGTAGGGCACAGTTACAACCTGTGGGCCCCACATTTCTGGGGGGGTTTTATCATTTCCTTGAACAATAACCCCACAGAATTGTTTCCTCAGCATCATTTTGGCTGTCTTTTAAAAAGTAGAGACACTTAAATAACTACAACCAGAAACTTCACCTTGCACTGCTCTGAAATGAGGGGGCAGCTTCAGTTCTGTATCAACAATACGCTGAAACAATCCCATCACCTCAGTGCAACATTCCCAGCTGCTCAAGTAATTGTTTCTAAGTAGTATTTTTACCTAACAATTTTCCTTTTTATTAAACACAAACAAAAATCAGAACTTGAGTTCAAGCAATGTAATTAGTTTCCAGGTCAATGACTTGTTTTCCCTTAATTTTAAAAATAGCTGTTATTGAAAAAAAAAAAAAACAAAAAAACAACATTTTCAAGGAGCACAGATAAGGAAGCATGAAAATCTGTTCTGTGTTCGTTTCCAGTCTAGGTATGTCCAGTAATTACTGACCTGGAGAAATAACTTCTGCTTCTGATAAATACTTAAACAACCATGAAAAGAATGATCTCAGGCTGATGGCAGCACAGGGTGGTGTTGCCATTAGGCAGAATAAAATCTTTTTAGAAAGGGAGTTGCAAATTTAATTGATATATGGGGGAAAAAGAAGATGCAGTACACTTAGACCCTAATTTAGTGGGAAAAATCAACTAACAGAGTGACTTGGACTAATAAAAGATGAGGATGAATGTGAGCACTCACGGACTGAAACAGCAAATTATGGTATGGAGAGGAGCTACCTTGAAAAAACAGCAATAAAGTGATTTGGCTCCAGCTCTAATATCTTCATAAACATGCAGAAAAGAAAGCAGGAAGTTTAAAACAGCTCAAAGAAGAGACTGCATCTATAGGAGAGGGGAAAGATTACAAAACCCTTCAGTGAGATCTGAGTGAATAAAAGCAGTTTAAAAATTGATTCAATTTTTTCAAAAAGCAAAATTAATGAAGTGTGAAAAACAAAGAAAATTTAGCCGTCCAAAAGAGAGGCAACATCTGCAACGTTAATATGCTGAGAGACATTTAGGTGTTATAGAAGACTGCAAATTAGGCAGATGTGATAAAACAAGGAAAACATCCAACTTTTGCTGGGCTGCAGCCTGGAAGCATCACATCAGGAAAGGCAGAAATTGCCCAAACTCATCTGCTCCTGCATGGCTGTACCTGGAACTGCACGTGGATTCCTCAAGCACCTAATTACAAGGAAGATATTCCCAAGCTAGAGGAATTGAAAGCACTGCAGTCAGAATGATTAAGCTGTAAGAATGGGCTGATTTCAAATGAAATATTAAGATCCACATCACTGTACTCTGCAAGGCAAACAGCAGATGTGAAAGGAATGCTCAACATAAAACACATCTAAGCAGATCTCTGCATGTACAGCAAAACCAGCACAACTTTTTCCCTGAAATGGCACCGTAGAGATCAACTACTTTTAAATGTGAAATGGTAAAAAAAGGCACAGAATTCCTCAGTCCCTGTGGGGCAGAGCTGGGACAACAAAATAACCTGCTAAGATTTCACTGCCCTGATTGCACAGTTCTGAACCCCACCAGCCCTTGCAGAGATTTCCCCACTCCACCCTTTGTTATTTGGGATTATTTCTGAACACCCTGAGATGTATTCCAGCTTTCAGGCACGGGGTAGAGCTTTGTGCAGGAACATCATCTGGGGTGACACCTGGGCTCCCTCTGAGAACAGCGGTGCTGAAGCACTTTGAGTTTCCTCCTGCAGCCCTGCTCGCTGCTGCTTCCCAGCTTTAATTGCACAGCTTTTCCTTCAGCAAATATTAACGACAGAACAAATTCCTCAGCTAACTGCAAAGGTTATTTTCCAGTGATACTTAAAAGAGCCCAGTTATTCCAAAGCATTATTCAACCATGACTAATTGACATTAGAAGAAGTGCAAAGTACATAACTTGATTCTTTTGCAAATACAACAGAAGACATTTCTTTTCAAACCACACAAAATCTGTCTGGGTTGAAATTCTGCTTAGGCTGCAGTGCTGAAATCTCAAAGGGAAACGTACAAGAACATTTTTCCAGTAATTCCTTGTAAGCCTGATTTCTTTTCCATGAAATCTGAAAGTCTGGTGCCTGGTGAACATGCTCTCACTGTTTATTTACTCATTGATTTTTATTATTATTGGATGAAGACATTTCCTGGGAAAAACAAAAATAAAATAATGAAGCTTTGAATCTATTTTTCCAATTTTCGTTTCTTACAACATGTTTTCCTAATGAAGTAAAATGGACTTCCCTTTTAATATTGCATTTTGGGATTTCCATATTTGGATTATTGGATAATCCATACTTGGATTTCCCTTTTAATATTGGGATGTTTAATATGCTAATTTTTAACTTTCTAATAGTGATAATAGTGATTCTGCACAGTGTAAAAATGATTTGAAATTACTCAAATTTAAATATCTTAATAACTGTGCATTTCCAAGTCAGTTCAAAACAGATTGGGTGCAGTCACACACTTCAAAGAGCACTTCCCTCCTAAGGACAATTCCTGCTATCCCTGTGAATCCCTGGGCATCAATTCTAGCTTTCCAGCCAAAAAATGCACATCCAATGACTTATATGCACATTAAAGTCCAGAAAACCTGTGCCATCCATTATGAGCATTTGTGTTTTCAGCTTCTAGAGTCTAAAATTTATATTAATTGTCAGGATTCCATTGCAGATTTCCCAAAGGTTTCCCTTACCCAAACTGCTTCCAAACTTAAAACTGGGCAAAATTAAAAACAAGAGAATCAACATGAAGTTGTTCAGAAAAAAAAATTTGAATTTTACCTTGGTATTTTATAATTGTATATTTATATATTTAAATTTTCCATCAGAAGCCTTTATGTGTTTTAGAGTTATTTTTAACTTGACTATTTCAATCTCATGGTTTAAACAGCTCTGATCACAAGCAACATAAAATAAAAAATCCTCAGAAATAAATGGCATTCACTGCCATGCTTTAATCTATACACCAATTTTTATTGGAATTTTAAAGTTTTAAAGGCTGCAGTTTTAAATGCAGCCATAATGACAGGAATTCATTTAATAGCAACAAGTCAATATAATTATGCAAGGCAGTAGTAAGATATTTAGCAAACATTATCCATCAGTGCCCAAATGAAGAAGATTTAAAGATGTACAGAAAGACTCTGCCTTCACATATTCCCACAGATCTGCCCATGTCAGGGAGATACTGTGAAATATAAAAGGCCCACAAGGGAGCAAAAAAGTGGTCACCTATAGAAAAGTTCTGCCTACAAAAATATACAGTAGAAATATATTATAAAAGGCTTAGACTTATATGTTGCCCCACCCAATGAGAATATTTCTCAGACTCCTAGTGCACTTCTGGTCCCCTATTCAGGTGATGGGTTTTCCTCTGCTTTTTTTTTTTGTTGTTCCTCTTTGACCCAGAAGTGTTTCCTTGCTGAACCTCAGAATCTCCCCCTGATTCATCCACCCTACAACCCGACTTGAAGAAACTCTGAGTCCTTACCCTCAACAATAAAAAAGCACCATACCTCGAGATTTTATTTACTTTTTGGCATTAGAAAATACTGGGTTACAGCAACTGTAAGCTTGTTCTTTCATGTGCTGTCACTGTTTATGCAAGAGGCAATGCTCTGAATGGGGAGCTCCAATCCTGATAACCAACCACCCTCCCAACCGCCGGCACGGACACAGGAACCCGGCAGGAACAGCTCACCAGGGCTGTGGTTGAGGACTTGCACCAAAAAAACTGAAAAAGCCACCCCAATTTGTGTGTTCTATTCACCACTGTGACCTATTTTGCAACTGTATTACAGTAGGAGCAAGCATTTAAATCAAGATAGATAAAAATGAAATTGTTTGCAACTAAAAGCTTGTGAAATACAAGGTTCAAAATCCATTTCCTTCCACATTTATGTTTTTAATCAACATCTACCCCAACTGCTCAATATTTCCCAATGATGTGCTTCTAGAGTAGCCCTCAAGTCTCTGGTCTTGTCCTCACATTCACCATTCTATCCTACAGCCTCAAGTCTGTTCTCCCACCACTGGGAGATTTCTCATCCATGCTGCTTCCCCTGGGCCAGTATTATGGTACCAAATACATAAATGAAGTAAAGAAATGACCCAGAAGACAGGAAGAAATGAAACTCCTGCTCCTTCCTCTCACTGTTTCTCCCAGGATAGAAGGAGTCAGCTCTGACCCCTTCCCACCATCCCAAAGGTTCTCCCAGATGGGAGCTGATGGAAAACAGGAGATCTTTGCTCTGCCCCTGAATAGGAGCAAGGACCTCACAGAGAGTGGGGCAGGTGACAATTCAAACACCCAAAAGAGAGAGACGGAACTTCGCCTCAAGGGTCCAGCTCAATGGGTGTGAGTATGGGGGCAGTACAAATGGAAATACTACAGAAATAAAACAGGAAGGGTATCCTAGAATGGTGCGGGTTAGAAGGTGCCTTTAAACACCATCCAGTCCAGCCCTCTGCAGAGAGCAGGGACACGTTCCACCGCATCAGGTTACTCCAAGCCCCACACAAGCTGGCCCTGAACGTTCTCAGGGATCTCTCTGGGCACCCCGTGCCAGTGTTTCCTCACCCTCATTACCTACTTCCATGTTTAAATGAAAGTTTATCACAAAGGGGTAACACAGTTCCGTTTTTTTCCTATATAGATTTCTAGTATCATTTTGATTGAAAATACCTTCAAGATCATCAAGTCCAAGTGTTACCCAGCACTGCCAAGGCCACCATTAGCTAACTGAGCTGGAGAGAGTATTTTGCTAAGTTTAACTGCATCTTTGTAAAAAGAATTTTAAGACTATGACACGATTCAGGTCTAACTGTGACTTCACATATACTTAAATTCCAAGCAGAAATATCTTCCCATCACATTGGTTTTGCTTCTTCCAGACTGATAAGCTCTGTCCAGCAAACACCCCCCATGGTTCCGCTGACCCAGCTTGTTCCAACTTCAACCACTGCTCCTGCCATCTGCTGGTTCCAGGGCAGGACAACCTGCTCCTTCCAGGAGCCAGGGAATTAGACACCCACTGTTTATACCCTGGTACCTCAAAATGCTCTGCCCATGCAGATAATCTCCTGCAGCTGCCACAGACGGGCTGAGGCAGCCAAGCTGGATTTAGCTCTCACTGCCTTAGCAGAAACCATCAACTCATCACAACTGGGGTAACAACTACAGCAAAAGTAACCATTAAAATGCAACCACCAGTTTTGAGAAGTTTAAGGTACTTCTTGAATGTGAAACATTAAACATTTAGAGCAGCTTTAACTTGGATGCTTACCCATTTTAAACATAAAGGAACAAGTGAACCAGTGGCACTAATTATTTAAGCTCAAACAAGTGTCATGATACTTTGATTTTATTATTATTATCATAGGATTTATCTAATAGTCTATGAAATATATGTACCCAAGTCATTTATATATAAGGCTTTTGTTCAATGATAATTTATCAGAAAATACAGTAAATAACATAGTTAAAATTTGGATTTTGTCCCCTCCTAAACTCTCATAAAGACAGCAGCCAAAAAAAACGGAGTAAGTCAGGGTGCCTTTGAAGATATTTAATTAAAATCTAATCCCACATTCTTAAGGGTTCACATAAATTAAGCTGTCATTCAGGAGATTTATGCATTCCCATTTGCATATTGCATACAATTCATCAGTTCCTGGTGTTTGAAGGCAGCGCCGTTCCTGGGGAGCGACGCCCGCGGGCCCGGGGAGAGCCACTTCCATCTGGCTGATCCTCCTCTGTGCCACAAGCCACCCCCAGCCCCTCAGACACCTCCCCTGGGCGGGATGGATCCTGCCTGGCTCAATCTGCCAGCTGCAGACCAACATTTGGGCACTCCTGGAGCAGCCCAACCACAGCCCGTGCTCCTTGGGCCATGGAACACTCCTGATGCTGCTGGGGGAGCCAGGCCCCTCTCCTGGATTTTCTCAAACAAAATCATAGAACCACAACATCACATTTATTTAGATCCACCAAGTCTGACAGCTCCCCCAGCACTGCCACGGCCACCACTAACCCATGTCCCCAAGTGCCACATGCACACAGCTTTTAAACCCCTCCAGAGTGGCTTCTTCTTGCTGATTGCTAATAAGTAATAAATACTACCTGGTGGCATTTCTGGATCCTTCACTGCTCACAAGACTCTTCAGGTGTTTCCTTTAAGTGTTCAAAACTATTTATCCTTTTTTTTTAATTTATCATTTTATTAAAGTGTTTCCTTTAAGTGTTCAAAACTATTTATCCAAGTTCATACATGTTTGAATGTATTCTGACCTAGAAAATTTTCCCAGTAATTTTCTAGCACTTTTAAACATATTTAGGTAAGCACATCTCATATACATGTGGGGAATGTTTCCTTTTAAGAGCATCACTACCTGAAGAAGAATACATCCATAATTGCTTCATACTCCAGTATTTGTGTGAGCTGCTCCAGCAGCAGAGCAGAGCTGGCACATCCAAGTGCCCAAAGAAATATCTGCCATTTCCTGGCCTATCTGAACCACCCTCATCCCTACAGCTGTCTCATGGATGTCTGTACATCCACAGCCCAGTATCATCCTCCCTGTCCCCACATCTGCAGTGGTGAGATGACAGGACAGTGGTAATTCAACAAAGAACTCAACAAACTGCAAGTTTGCACACCACCAACAGGCAGCAGAAACAACATGGGAAAAGTACCAAACCCAACACTGATTCACTGATCCTGCTTTATACTCTTTTTTGGGGCTTAGACAATGATCTTTAAGCATCTAACACTGGGAACACAAGGTAGCTTATGACTTGAAAATTAATCCGTGAAATAAACATACATATCTGTAATTAGATTAGTTTTTCAACAGCTTGTCACAATGATGTGGGAGTCTCAGTAAAACCTCCATTGTGCACTTTCTTTGCTCACTCGGTTCATGCTCCTCTGCTGTTTCAGACCACAGAGTCCCCAGAACAAATGTCTGTGTCAGTGGTGGTGGTGATTTCCTGCTCATCCAACAACCACAGCAGTGCTTCGTGGAAGAGCAACAGCAAAAATGTCATGTTCTTCTCTGGCTGTTCTTTTTTGAATATTCCACTAACGTGCTGATTGTAAATGTACCAAGGTGGTGTTTCGTGTTTCCCTCCCACAGCTCTTGCACCTCAGCACTGACCTGCCTCACATCTGCCAGCCCAGCCCAGGACCTTTCAGGTCCAACTCTGACAACTGCCCCAAGCAGAACACGTGAAACCAGTCAACTGCATTAACTGCAGCCCCAAGCCGCTCTTGAATTCACATCTCCAAAGGGGAAAGGCTAAAGCAATAACCACTTGTTACAGTCTTGTTACTAAGCTAACACTCATCTCTTACCCACTGAGCTACTGCTCCATTTATTACATGCTTTTTATTATATGATTAAAACCAGCCTAGTATTTCTGTTCTTCTCCACGTTTTAAAAAATTATTTAAAACTGCTTGTTTCTACTTAGCAATGAGCTGCTATTAAAGCCACTGCATAAATATAAATGCATACCAATCTGTGGATATCTTATGATTTTTTGGTAAGTTTGCATAACCTAATGGAATTAATTGAGTTATGGAATAAAGAATAAATACCAGAGCTGATGTCAGCACCAACTTCTCAGTGACTGACTAAGAGGTGGTGTAGTTCTGCCTCTGCTGAGGAGTTAAGAGCGACTGAAGCAACCATGGAACACAACACTGTCATTTCTTAACTTCCCTTTAACAATAGCACACTTCACTGTGCCTCCAGCATTCTCACAAGCATTAAATCCACTTTTACAATGCAAAAATATCCCTCTACAAAATTCCATACACCCTGTGGATTGAGAGATTTATGTCTGTTTCAAAGGACAACCAGACACGGGTTATGCACTTTTTCACACACTCAACTGCCTCACCAGGAAAATTTCTGACAACTGAAGAATCACTGGGATTCTTAAAAATCCCAAGAAAGCAACACTGAGATGACTGGTTGGGAAAGAGATTTTTGAGTTCCCACTTTTCAGCCTCGCTTTAACTTGGTCTTAATTCTCTTTTAACTTGAATTTAAGATAAACTGTTGGGTGGGGAGGGTGATTCAACATCACTCATCACTTCAAGATTATGTATTTTTAAAAATTTTAAAAATACAGATTTCTGTAGCATTAACAGCCCGTGAAACACGAGAAGATGTCAATACACAACAACCACCAAGCCATGAACTCTCCCTCTGGCGACACGCCAGAGGTTTGGAGCCCCATCAGCACTGAGCGCTGAGCCGCTCGCATCGCTGAGGATGCTCCCAGCCCGTTCCTCCCCGGAGTTCTGAAGGGGGAATGTTCTCCCCTGAAGTTCTGTCACCGCTGCCGGCAGTGAGTGACACGTTTTCCTTGCTGCTGTTTTATAAACACGCCGGGTAATGACGGCGTTTCGCTGGGGGCTGGGCACTTCTCGCTGACGCCTTGTCACAACACAGGAGAGGCACAGGCACACTCCCAACCCTCCCGAGCTCCACCTCACAGGAGAGGTTTCCCTGCAGCTCACAGAATAGAAACAGTGCATGGAATACTGCACCGCACAGAGAAACTCCAGAACCTGGAATTTTCTAACCTAGCGGTATCATTTCTGCATGTAACTACTCAAATGTAATTATACATACTGCATGTAAGGAGACAAAACATGTCCTAAAATGAATCTGTGAGATGATCAGGGTACAGAGGGGACCAGATGCAAAACCAGCAGTAAAAGGAACATGACTTCATGCATTAATTTAATTATTAATATTGACCACATGAAAGTTTACCTGTCTTGCTGCTGTACAGTTCATTGCAAAAAAACCTTGAGAACATCTGTCCCACAGTAGCTGCTAAATAATTAGTTTATTTTAATTAAATTTTGACATAGTTTCTAGAGCTGGCACCCTCTGGCATGTGTGGGAAGTTGGACGAGAGCTCCATTCACCTCGCACGGAGTGACTCGCATTGTGCCTACAGCTTAACAGGAAGAAACTGAAAATCTGGGGCTCTCCCGTGATATTCAAGATGAAAATTGTGGAGAAAGGTCACTGCTTCCTGGGCAGACAGCAGCAGCCTTTGGCAGGACGCTGAGCTCTGCAGGCTCATCCTCATTCCACTGGCCATGGCCAGCTGTGACCACCAGCCCTGACCACAGCGCTCCCAAGTGCTGGACCACACTCTACCTGCAGATCTGACTTATGGCACCACAAAATAGGTTTTTTTGCCATTTCTCCAAAATGCATCTTCCCTTCTCCTAAGCAAACACAATGGATTTGTGGGAAACCCACTCCTCATTCACTAACTCTGCTCTGGCTGCCCTGCCCAGCCACTGAAGAGGGTTCAGTTTGGTGTTTCACTGCCACCTCTATCCTTGTTTGGTAGCAACACTGTTTGTCCTAAATCCTTGCAAGAAGCTGCATGATGAGCAAATGGCCCCGACAACTTCTCCTTCAAGCAGCACGGCCTCATGTCACAGGCCTCTGGGAATTGATCCTTCTGCACTTCAAGTTGTGCACTGGTAAAAGAGGGGGGAGAAAGTCATTTAAACCATCATTAGACTGGAAGGTGACACCTACAAACATCTGGCTTCAAAACAGAAAATGAAAACTGTTCTGAATTAATAGCCTTCCATACGTTAATGCTCAGATTTTTACTGTATACACATTAAACTAAAGTTTTAAAATTTTAAATAATGTTAAACCACATCTACAATTTCCCTCTGATAGCTGGAATAGACAGATGGTTCCAGCCATAACTTCCTGTCAGAAGACAGCTCCTCTGGCTCCTCAAGTACTTCACCATGGAGTTCTGTCAGGAAAAGCCTTCCTGGGTTTCACCTTCAGTATTTCTCTCTCAGGAAAAAAATATGAACTAATGGTCAACCCCCATGGGAACCCTTCAAAGTTAAGTCTTCAACCTCAGATGTCCAAGATGCTTGTTGCTAAATTATGTGCATCTCTTACAACAGCAATTTGCAGAAATGTGTCATTTTGCCTGCATAATTGTGACAAGGAAGTACACTTGTAGGTGTTTCAAATTTGTCTACAGTCAAACAAATTCCTACTTTTTTAATATCATTTTTCAGTTAAAGACTAAAGTCTAAGCCAGCTATAGATTAGCACTGCGATTTTGGACTGGTCAGCTGCTAGTTCAAGCCATCAGTGTGCTCCTTTCTGCTGAGGAAAAAAACCTATACAGACATTTTTAGAACAATTTCTACATTTTTAATGTTTAATGTACATAAATGTAATGTTTAATGTACATAAAGGTAATAATGTAATGCAGAAAGTGACCAGAAGACACAGTAGAACTAAACATCACTCAGAACTGTACATTCATTTTACTTATTCTTTTAGCTGAGAAAACCGAAGAAACTAATCTTCATTATCTTTGAAAATTACTTGCTTTATATAATTACAGAAATTAGGTGCAGTAGGAAGCCACTGCTCAGGTGGAATTTTAGAGATCAAAGTCCCTTTTCCCCTTTAAAAATGTTAGGCTTCCAGGATCAGGCACATCCACAATAAAACAGAATCCCCCTGATTTATCTGTGCTGTATCACAAATATGTATGGTCAAACACCAGAAAGTATCACTGCTGCAGCACTACCCAGCACACTCCATCTTCTTCCCAAATTAGCCAGGAAAGAAGGAATAATCTTTCTTAACTCTCTAAACCAATACTTCACATTAAAATACAAGGAGCCATGGAAGAAGCAGAATCATCCATATGCTGAGGGCATCTGAAAACAGAAAATGTTTTCGATTTTCCCTTTCTGCTTCCATCATTCCTTTCCTGCAGACCAGCAACACACAGAGGGGTTGGTGTGCTGAAGGATTTTAATTTGAACTTGTGTCAAAAGTGAATTTGAGCTGAGAGATGTTTAGAGTTTCACAGAAGAACATAATGACACGTGCAACACATACCCAGGAACGGCAGTGCCAAGGAAGGAAGGGAAAATGAAGTATAATTTTATATTGGTCGCCTACGGGCCAGAGTTTCTTTGCTTTTCTATTAACAGCTCAGAATCCTCAGTGCTGTGAGAGCACAGAGAACTGTAACTGCCAATTAATGTAATGATATTTGCATATTCATTGCCGTGGTTGTAAGGAATAGTGGTGCTCTCGTGGTGCAGGATCCAAGTGGTGCAGAGGGGCGTTCGTCTGGCAGACAGGGGCTGGGAGAGAACTGAGGGGAGCCAAGGGATGACAACCAACTGTGCAACACCACAGCTCCTCTCACTGCCTGTGCACACTCCCAAAAAACATGTAATCCGTATCTACCTTTAAATTCTTTGTTATATAACCCTGTCTCCTTTGATTATTGCTTTCTTTATGCCTTTTTGTCACTGGTGGCCAGTTAATACCAGCAGTGTGAACTCACAAACTCTCTGCTTTTTAACTTCCAGCTACTTCCTGTATTTTTTATGATAACCATATGCTGGATTATTAT
The DNA here is from genome assembly GCF_015832195.1 of Motacilla alba alba. NCBI lineage: Eukaryota > Metazoa > Chordata > Aves > Passeriformes > Motacillidae > Motacilla > Motacilla alba. The sequence goes on from NC_052045.1 coordinate 3,969,394, forward strand.
TTAATTATGATTAAAAAATAAACTCCTGAATGTAGGTTACTTTGAAATGAAGGCAGTTTACAAATAACTCAGATCTGCAGCTTTTCTCACAGTTCACTCAGCATTTCCTGTCACATACCTGCTCACCTGCACTCGGGATCTGATATTAAAGTTTATGCAGACACACACCCCCCTTCACACAAACTAAATTCTGGTCCAGAACTACTCACCACTTCTTCCAAAAGCAATCAAGTCGCTTTTAAAATCTTTTAAGTCTATTAGAAGAAATACTTTTTAAAAGGCACTATGGTTATTAAAGATACCAGAATAACCCCAGTACTTCCTGATTCCTCAGTAAGGCTGCTCCTGAGGTTCTGGTGCCAATGTTATTGTCATTAAAGCACAAAGTCCTGTATTCCCATAGGAATGCCAAAGAATCTCCATTTCCCAGACAATGTCACATCAGCTGCATCTCCAGTAAACCCATTTCAAATACATACAGCCTATGTGACATTTGTATCTATGTGTCTGAAAACTTAAAAGTGTCTCACAGGGAACTAAAAAAACAAAAACCCAAAAAAAACCCAAAAAAACCAAAACCAAAAAGGCCAAGAATGGCAAAATCAGCTCCAGGGAAGTGGCTAACCCAACTAGAACCTCTGTGCTAGGCTCAGCTCATGCCATCACATCTGGAAATGCACTGGCACACAGGATTTGACTGTTGTTGTCTCCTTCAGTTTTGTTTTGTGCCTCCCACTTCAGATATTAAATTTTTCAATCATCTTCCTTTGATGTTGTCTTAGTTTAATTTAAAAGCAATACAAACATGTCTGATTTACAAGATTTTTATTACCACAGTATCTTATCACCTCATTAGAGTAATTTGCAAAGCCTTTTGTCCCAGTTGATACCAGAAAGGATTTCTTCTCACCTTCAGGTTCTTTTCCCTTTCTCAGTCTGTTTCTGAGCTGCTGTACCTCATCTCTGGGCACTGAGGAAAGGTCCTGGCAAACAGGGAAGTTTTGCAATGCTACAAAAAACCATCGGGCTCAGACTCTCTTTGGCTGCTGACCAAAAATGTTTTTATCTCCAGCTCTCACGAACTTCCTTTGGAGTTTTGGTCACAAGGACTGCAGCTGCTTTGGGTGGTTATGAATGAAGAGGGGGATCCTGCCAGTGGTCCTGAGCTGTAACAGAGCTGCTCTGCACTGAGCTGGGATGAGAAGCAAACCAGAACCACACACACACACATCTATCACTAATTCATGATTTAATTCCCTCCCTGAAAATATGGTGGCTGATCATACCTGCATAAAGAACTCACAGAACAGGGCAGCTGCTGCAAATAACAAGCCAGAAACTTATTCTGGACCCAGAACATTTTCTGTGTCTGAACACCCACCAGCACAAAGGACTCTAAATGCAAGGCATGTGATGCTGTGTGCTGCAGTTTTTTGCAGATGAAAGATGAGCCATTAAAGGCTGGTGAGCCCCATATGGCTCACGCAACACCCCAGGGCATTCCCAGGGCTCTAAAGAGCCCCAAAAGTCACTGTTCTCCTTGATCTTGGCAAACTGTAGCAATAAAGGAGATCAAGAAGACGATCCCAAAAATTAGTTTCTCTGAAGGATTCCAGTAGAATCTTTCTATTTTTCTGTTCAACTGTACTGGGGCCAGAACCATGGAACTGACATGGAGTCACCAGGTCAACATCTTCAACAAGATGGTGACAAGGAACAGGTAAAGAGCAGATGTGTGTTCCTAAGACCAGCATGCTTCAGAGAAATGGTAAATTAAGGGAATCTCGACCTGTTTCCAGCTCATCTGATGACAGAAGCTGCTTGAATAAAGCTACTTTATTCAGAATCCGATCAATTTTCTACTACTTTTTAAATCCAAATTAAAACTATTCTTCTGAGAAGTGAAATTAGAATTTTTTAATAGGTGAGAAACTAATATCCACTGTAAAAGAAGCAAATAATAAAAGCCCAGTATGTCAAGATAAATTTTGATCTTCCTCCCTGCTACAATGTCCAAGAAAAATCATTTAATACTACTTCTATGAATTTGTAATTTCATCCCAGAAAGTAGAGAATAAGATAAACATTTTCTGTTTGTTTTTCACTTTCACAGCAACACCATCCTTACTTGCTTCTAGATGGTCACATTTTGCTGACATTTACAAACATTTCATGTTGATCTTACATGGGTCACATCAATCATCTATACAGTTTCAATGACACTTTGTTAAATAAACTGTCATGAAAGATTTATAGAGAATTTGATAAAAGTAAAGAAGATGTAGTTTAGCTTTTAAAGATGCATTACCCCTTTTCTGAGGTGTAATATCAGCTCTAAAATACCATTAAGCTTTTCTGGCAGGAGATGAAGTGAGAAAACAAAATGCACGCTTTCATCAGCACCGCTTATTTGCATCTACAAAACACAGGGAGAACAGAGCACCTGGAGGGAAAGGGAACCTCACCCTACTTTGTGTGCTCTGCTTGTCTCTCCCAATGCTTGGCAGAAGCCATTCAGGGTCTTATCACACTATTTGAGCAAAAATTGCCTCCAGATTAAAAAAAGACCCAAAACTCTACTTCAGATTAAAATCTCTACTGATGGTAAACTGATATTCCCAAATTCCCTCTCAAAACAGGGACTGCAGTCCTTTCATTCAAAACTCTTCTTCAGATAAATGTGGCCAGAGCAGCTCATTAAGATTTATTTAAAATTTTCAGACTTTACTGTCTGATACCATTTTAGTATTTGAGAGCAGGGAACAACAGTCTCACTGTTGGGGAGGGCTTTAATCATATTCCTTTCATCAAGAAGAACCAAAATTGGACCAAACTTTTCAGCAGTTTTCCACCCCTGACTGATCCAAACACAAAAGCAATTATTTGTTCCACCTTCCAGTTACCTGCAGAGTCAGCTCTGCTCCTCCACAGCAGCTCCACTTGTTATGGAACACCAGCCAGGAATACAATGTGGAAAGACTTCTCCGCTTCACCATTTAGGCTTGAAAAATCACCAGTGATAAATAAACAGTTGCAAAAGGAAGAAACAAAAAACAAAAAAAACCACAAGACAAGGAATCTTTTCCTTCTCTTTACGACCATTATTTTTGCAACCAGTGGGACAACACGAAATACCCCTCAAGAACTGCTGCACTTTTGTGTCTGATGCCTCAGGACCCAGCCCTGTCACAACTTGTTCCCTTCAGGTAGTTATCCCATCCCAAAAGTGTCACACCAGAGGTCAACAGTGGATAAACCCACTCTAAAATTACACTGTGATCAAAAGGCTGCAGGTATAAAGCACTCAACAATCAGCCCTGGCACCTCAGTTTCTCACAATTCTGTCAGAGCTCTTTCCATCAACATCACACAGTTACTTTGAAGGGTTTCTTCCTCAGTCTTCCTCCACCCTTCAATTTCTGCACTATTACCATAAATACAAAATTGATGGCCTAAGTTCAGATCCAGCTGGGCACTGAAGAGTGCACTCTCCTTACATTATGATTATCTTACAATCTGAGGACCTGAGACCTTGACACAGGTAACTTCAAAATCCATCTCACCGTAAGAAAGTGAAACTGCTTTGTTCCCCTGGCATCTCAGGGCTGACCTCACACAAACCAACACCCTCACCACTCCATCCCTCCAGCCCAGCAACTCCTCCATTCCCCAGGGCCAGCAGCTGGATTTCAGGTTGTATTGCTCCTTTTGGTGTCTCAAGAAGACCCTGAGTTCATCTCTGCAGCCTTGAGGGGAAGAGACCTGGATGTCTGGGGTGCATCCATTCATTTTTTGTAAAGAAACAAGGAAGACACACGCACTGTACCTGTTCTGTGTCAGAGTCCCACCAGCCACAGGCAGGTTCCAGACACCCAGAGCTAAACCCCTGGCAGGTTCCAAACACCCAGAGCTAAACCCCTGGCAGGTTCCAGACACCCAAAGCTAAACCCCTGGCAGGTTCCAAACACCCAGAGCAAAAACCCCTGGCAGGTTCCAGACACACAGAGCTAAACCCCTGGCAGGTTCCAGACACCCAGAGCTAAACCCCTAGCAGGTTCCAAACACCCAGAGCTAAAATTCCTGTCAGGTTCCAAACCCCCAGAGCTAAATCCCTGGCAGGGTTCAAACACCCAGAGCTAAAATCCCTGGCAGGGTTCAAACACCCAGAGCTAAAATCCCTGGCAGGGTCCAAACCCCAGAGCTAAATCCCTGGCAGGGTCCACACCCCCAGAGCTAAAACCTCTGGCAGGGTCCAAACCCCCAGAGCTGCTCTCCATGCAGGAACACCATGGATCTGCCTCCTGCAGGATTTGCTGAACTGACTTTGCTCTCAGCACTTATTCAGAGGGAACTTGACTTGGTGTTTTAAAAAAAAAAAACCCACAAATCTGATCTGCAGCCAAATCAAAACAGTAAGTGGGAACTCAACTACATTAATTTGTAGATATTGTAACTACTACATTACCAGCAGTGTTCCCAGATACTGTGAATTCAAATAAAAAAGCCTAGGAGTTTAAAGGCAGCAATTTACTCAGTTATTCAACACATCTGTCAAATATATTACTGAGTGGTAAATGAATAAATATTGGATTTCAATTGCTATGACTAGAAATAAATGGGAGCCATTCTCTGAGCAGCAGCACTGTGAGCTACAGGCTTTCAGTGAAGGCTTAGTTAAAGGAAAAGCAGAGAAATTAGAGTAATTCCTATATATTCTGAAAAAATACCAGTTTGTGATGTGATGGATTGGGTAACTACAACAAAATTGTCTCTATTTTACCACACCATGCAATCTTCAGGAAAACAACACCCTAACCCAGGGATATACTCCAATGGGATATCCCAGAGAGACCCTGAAGGTTCAACACTTGAGGTACAGAGATGCATTTCATGCTGAAATGAGTATTCCAAATATTTTCAAATATCTTGGAAATAACTTACATGCATTCAAACATGCCAGAACTAGATGCATTTTAAATAGTTTAGATCATATACTAATGATTGCTTACTGGGTGAGATACTAAGTTATGTAATTATATATATATATAAAACTATTATTAACTATATTATATACTATATAGTTAACTATATTATATACTATATTAACTATATTATTAACTATTATTAACTATATACATAACTATTATTGTTATTATTATTGTGTATAAATTACTCAGGTGACACTTAAGACTAATGAAAATTACATTGTTAAATTATCACTATTATGTAAAATTATTAGCTAACATTTTAGCTAATATCTTACTGGTGGATGTTCATATAAAAAGATGAAACGAGGGCCCAAGATTTCTAATTGTCCTGCAGCCAGTGAAAAGCTCTAACAGAAAAAGAGAAATAAGTCTCTCGCCATGACAACAGACTTGTGAGCTGTTCTGCTGAAGTTTCCTTCAGATCTGCAACAACTTTTAAACTGTCACATGCTCTGAAACAGGAAATCACACACATCACCCACACTCTAATGAAGTTCAGAGTTGCAAGAGAAGCGGAGGAGCTTCCTCAGCCTCCCAGCACGGAATTAACACGTCTGTCTCTGGAACAGACACACAGGATGTGCTCTAAACCACCCTCCTGCCAAGGGACTGAATACAGAATATTGGTGTGAAGCAGCATCAGACCAAGAAAGCAACTGGCTCCTCTTCATTATGGTAACAAAGACAATGAACAGTCATTGACTGCTTTGACTCCAGTCTTTGCTGCTGCGGGAAGACAAGGCTCTACTTCCCAGGCAGGCCTTCCACCCCAACACACAGAAACCCTCCTTTCATAATTCCAAATTAACCAAAGATTCATTAACTGTTTTCACCCCAAGCCCCAGCTCTGACAGTCTGACTCTGCAGGGACACACTGGAGAGTGTGCTCTTTTAAAACAAGCCCCTGGCTTACACAACTTTGGTAGTTCTGGGAGGACTTAATAAAAACTTCAGAACTGCAGAGTCTTCAAAACCACTCCTGTAACAGCAAGGATTTGGCTACACTGTCTGCATATTGCAGATTTTACTCCATGGGCTCTGGCAGGGCATGGCGCATCAAAAATGATACAAACAGGATAAAATCCTGCCTGTGTCCAAGCTGATCCTCACTGACCCGTCCCTTTGCTGGGAAAACAGGGAATGCCACTGACCATGGGCACCTTTCAGCCCAAGAGCATCATCCCAGCAGCTAAACCCTCTGCTGGAGCAGGGACCCAGCTCAGGGCTGCTCCTACAGCCTCATGGTCAAGATCATCAGTGGCCTCTTAGTTTGACATTTTAGATTTTCCCAGTCTTTATCAACGTGTGTTACAGGCTGCTGAGGGAACTACATAACAGGATTAACTAATGGCAATAACCCTCTTTTGTCAGAGAGGATTACTGTCATTCAGCACTGGGGGAAACTGAAAACCAGGAGTTCCTTTTGTGGTATTTATTTAATATTCTACTCTGTAATCTGTTTGCAACAGTATTAGTGCAAAATGTCATGGGAAGATGTAAACACTCACCAGATTCCTTTTTGTACCTACAAACAAACCAAATGAAAAACAAAAAACAGTTTGTTTCCTGTCGCTCAAGCCGTTCCAAGATCCTGATGCTCTATGTTATTTAACATTTTCAGCTGACTTTGGGGACATTGTAGACTGCTCTGATGAGGCATGTTCCAGTGTCAGCCAACAGTTTATCCCTGGCACGCTTGTCAATCAAAATAAAACTAACAGACGGCTTTCTTTGTTTCAAATGAGCTTTCCCTGGTCATTAAAATTCACTTTTTATTACAAAAACTACCATTTGGAGAGAGCAAATTGAAATGTTCGTGGTTCCTACTGAATCAGCTCCTACTGGAGTTGACTGTTGCAGAAGAAACTTGAAAATATAAAAAAGGCATTATTTCAGCACCTCTGTGCTACCCATTCTCGGCCTCTCCGTGGTTTGCTAAGGGCAGAATGGCCATTTCATACAAACCCTGTAACCAACATTTTGCCACCAGGATGACATGATTTCCTTTAGTGCTTTCAACAGCAGGATATAAAAGTTTAGAAAATTAAAATTTTCCTAGGACTGGGCAGCAAGAGCCAAGGCACATCTCTTCAGAGAACATAAAAATGTAATAGTTATTGACAGGCTACTTTTTAGAAAGCATTGGGTTTCCTATGCTAAATATTGAGGAAATCATGCTCTCTCAGATTAGATTTGTAAGCTTACAGCAAAAGCATAGAAGTCAATAAAATTACATATGGAATACGTATTCCTGGCAAAAATAAAGTGCTTCGAGCAACGCCAACTTAATTTTTGGGAGATAAATCAAGAGGCCATCCAAATACATCCTGACAAAAAGCCATGATTTCCAACCAGCCCTAGTACCACAGAATGCAGCCTGATGATTTGTAATGATGTACAAATCATGTAAAGGAAGCCATGATTTTATCAGAGGTTCCCGCGTGAGTGAGAGTTTAGACCGCTGCAAATACCAGATTTCCTTTTCCTTTTTAATAAAGTTTATTAAAAAGCCTGAACAAACAAGGTTTTGAAATCATTATCTTCCTTCTCTACAGGGAAATTGTGCATATAGCCTCTAATTTTGTCAATTACGAGCATGTGGGATTTCAATTATTATAAATACACTTTCCTTCCACTGACAGTGATACAAATGCTGTCCTACAGATTGATTTTCAGCCCTTAAAATCACTTTTTTTTTCCATTAACAAGCACCATCCTCTACGACAGTCCTCAGAATAAAAAAGGAAAATGAGCAGCTTTTTTTACATCTTCCACAGACCAGACTTTAAACATAGAACGTAACTACTTTAAAAAAAACCTGGAAAGGTATTGTCCAGGGAAAACACAACATTTTAAGAGAAAAAATTTGCTGTAATTTGGAAGAAAAGAGGACAGGAAACAAATGTGCAAAACTTAGTCAAGGTGCTGAATCATAACCCTCGTGCCTTAATCCTGCACAACTGACACAATTTGCACAGGAGGCAGCAAAAGCCCAGACAAATTTCCAGTAATTCTGATAGAATACCCAGCTTCTCTCAAATCAAGTTCATTAAGAGCTCATTTTTGCCCTCTCTATGCAAATAGCAATATTTGAGTACAAGCCCAAACCTGCTCTGTGTCTCACAAGCCTCACCTCGACTGCATTTCCCACTCTCTGTGAGACACTCAAACCTTCCTACAGTGAGGACATGTGACACTGACAGCTCCACCTCTGTCCTCCTGCACTGCCCCTCTTCTGGAACACAAAACTCCATCAGTTTGACAGAATTTGACTATTCCATGAGTGACTATTCCATGTTGTCTGTTATTTCCTGGACGCTCACAAACTGTTTACTAATCACAGCATGTTTCTACTTGACTGCTCTATAATTTCCAAGCTTTTCCTCCTCCTTCCTCCCCTCCTCTCTGCTGGTGCCTCACTCATCCCTCCATGGCTTTCCCAAATTAGCCATTAATCACTCTGACACCTCATCCACCACTCCTTAAGTCCACAGCACCAGACCCAGCTGATTTGAGAACATCTACACCAAATAAGCTTTCTGTCACACTTGTTTTCTCACTCCAGTTTGGCTCCTGCACTTCTGTCACTGCTGTTAATTGTGTCAGACATCTCATCACAAGTGACCTGGAGCCATGAAACTTCCATCTTCCCTGCACCATCTGTTGCTGCCCTTCCCTTATCACAGCAGCACATCAGCCTGGTTTTCCTGAGATGGACACATGGGATGATTCCCTCTCTGATGGCATCTCCTGCTGTTCTCTGATGCCTCAGGTTTAGCTTTTGTATTTTTCAGATTCTGTGCTGCTTTAGTGTGTGGGTCTCACCTTCATATTATGGGATGGTGAGCTCTCTGCACAGAGCAGGGAGACAAAACAATTCCTGCTCCAGCTGGGGACCAAGGACAAATGATCCAAATCTCAGGCCCAAAAGCACAAACAACGTGGGCTGAAGAGAGAAAAAACAAGAAGGATGGGACTTCATGGGCTAAAACTGGAACTGGACAATGAACTGCAAGTGCAAATGGAGCAGAACTGATCAAAGTGAGAGACCCCGTGAGCGCTCGTGCATTTTGGGACCCTTTTGGGTTGCTCCGCCCAAGGTGGATCTATTTGAGGCCTCTTAATAAATCCCTTCTTTACTCTCTAGCTCTGTCTGGTCTCTGTTCTAGGTCAGCCTTCACAAGGCATTACTCTGCCCTCCTGCCCTCTCCCATCCTGGCCCCTGTGCCCGAGCTGCTCTGCTCTGTCCAAACGCCTTCCCTGAGCTCCCTCGCTGCCACACTGCACCCAGACTGCCAGAGAGAGATCCTAACTCACCCAATCCAGCCTCTTTCCACAGCTGCTATTTTTACTCTCCAAAGGAATAGTTTGTATTTATGCCCACATTAATTATTTTAAAGGAACTGCAAGGTTTCTTGAAAATTTTACCCTTCTACTGCCATGGAGTTGTTACTTCTTCATCCTAATACACCAGTCTGCATTATTTTAAGGCACTTGATTTATTTCTTCTTCTACTTGTCATATGGCTTGTTAACTCTTGTTAACCCTCTCACCCTACTTCTATTACATTTTGACATTCTCAACTAGCTTTTTTACCATACACTTCACTTTAAAGCTTCTTCATCTGATATATATGTATATATAAAAATTGGGGGGTTTCTACAAAGCATTCCAATACATACTGGTTATGTCTGGCCTGGAAAAAACTCACATTACCACAAAATCCTGTGCTTTAGATGATTCTGCCCAAATCCACAGGGATCCCTCCTGCTTTGGAGGCCTTCCAGAGGAAGATCACATCCAGTGCCCTTCTCCACATCACCTCCCTCCAGAGCTCGACCATTAGGAAAGTGCACAAGCCCTGCTTTAAAGGCAACATTTCTTTCTTCTTTAGTTGTCTTTGCTTCCCAAACAAGCCACATCCTTTACAGTAACATTCCAGCTTTGTGAATTATCTGATCAACTCTCTTACATACCTACCATAAATTATGATCATATACTGATTTCTTAGCTGCTTTTCCTGTTTATTTCCCTGTCCTACTGAGATTACAACACAACTGTAAGGTGACCTGGAGCCAACTCACCACCCTGTTTCTTGTACCCACCCTAAAAACATTAACAATAACCTCACGTATCTGTTTTTTGCCATCCCACTCTAATTCCAATCTAGAATCTCTGTGCTTAATTAGCAAGTTCATATGTAAACACACAGCACCTTTCTCAGATGAAGCATTCCAATGAACACATTTACTTCCCTCTGGTATTAACACTTCCACTGGCTCAGAACAGGTTAGATGAGGAAGAAACTATCAGAACAAACAAGTAGGTCTTAAATCACACCATCAGCAGAGTTCCTGATCCACTGATGGAGGAATAACCACCCTGTTTCTTGCAGAAATAATTAATTACAGCCTGTGCACAGTCCTGGTCCACCTGGGAAATGCAGCAAAATCCAGAGGGCTCAAAGTTACACCAGCCTCATCCAGAGTTTGTTCAAGTCTCTGAATGCAGGGATGTAAATGCAGAGTTACCCTTCTCATTCTGCCACTCAAAGTCTCTTCATTTCTTTCACTCATTCCCCTCACTCACCCCTCTCCATTTCCACACCCCACCACAGGCTCTTCCCAGCCCATTCTCAGTCCCAGCCACACACTTCCAAAGCAGCACATCCTGAAGTTTCCTACAGCTCTCTCACAGCACAAAATGACATGATACAACACTGATCCAGGAGCCCTGCTGCTGTCATGCAGTGCCCCTGTGATGGAGTCGTCAAAGTCAGCAAGGGTGCCCCAAAAATGAGCGCAGCTGATGGGCAGCACAGCTGCTGCAGCACTGGGTGTGAGTTACCCTGATCTCAGCCCAGCAGGAGAGCAACAGCAATTCTGCAACACTTCACTTTTCCTACTTAGGATTTCTTATTCTGTTTATGACCATTTTGTTCAGCTCCCACCTTCCTGCTGAATTCTATTTAACAGGAATTAGGAGTTTGTCTTCCCCGAGCTGTGCTTCATTAGCCATTCAGTCAGGGAGCTGAGCTCTCTTCTCTAATGATTTACTTTTTTAGGCCATGCTAAACTTGTGTGCAGTTAAATTAGGAACATTACTTTTACTTAAGTAAAGAACAGAAGAAAGAGACCAAATGTTATGCTGCAAGATTTTTCTCTGATGCCACATATATGTCCTTAAAATTGAGTTTATTCTGCATGATCTTTTCAGAAACTTGTCAGCATGCATCAATAAATTCCATTAAAAAGTAGGACTGTCTATAGAGTCAGTATTTTTTATCCACAGAGCTTTGACTTGAGACAAAAATTATTTCATTTGTGATGTAATAATGCTGTAACACATAATACTGTTACTCTAACTAAACCAAACAATAAATATTTGTAAGCTCCAGTGACACACTGAGCTCCAAGCTCAGTTGCAGAATCTCTTCTGGAAATTCTACAAGGATAAATTGTTGTTAAGACCTCACTGGACCATTCTGAAAAAACAGCAAAAGAAGAATAGTGTCATGTGCTATTACAATGACAGTTCTCTTTACATATAATCCTTTAACAGTTCCATGTTTCATAACACTGACTTTTATGCAGTAGAAACAGATTTGGATCTGGGGCACCCTCACAATACCCCTTTCTTGAAAAGCTGCCAAAATTTTGAAAATTCAGATTTTCTCAAATTTAACTTGGATGCCATAAACCTGTCCTTTGATTAACATCCTTTCCCACTGCCAGGATTCCAGATGTGATAATCAGCACTGTCAACTCCCTTTAAATTTGTACAGTGAGGCCAAGTGAGCCCTTTGCTCAAACTGGCTTCAATTCCTGCCTGGATCTCCGCCTCTCCTAAATTCCTGCTAAGATCAACAGCAACCACTGTCACTTGAATTTTGCCTTCCCCTTTTCTCCAAATCTATTCTGACTCCCCAGCACTAACCTCAGTGGATCCTCCCTGCCTAAACACAGTTTGCAGAAGAACTGGAACACTCCAGGACTCTGGGAATGATCTCCTACTCCTGCCAATCGTTTTGAGGTAAAAAACCCCAGGATTGTGCTCAAGGCAAGCAGCTGAAGGAAGATGAGTGGGGGTAAAACAGGGACTTGGAGGCCAAGTCTGAAGAAGAGAGATGAGAGATGAGGGGCTGTGAATGGAGTGAAGTGAGGTAGAGCAGGAAAGGGAGGGAAAGTCTGGTGTGAGCTGAGAAAGACGAGAAGTTTGTAGCTGCTCAAGAACTCTCCAAACACGAGTGCAGCTCAGCCTTTCCACCACACACAATCCATGGAAAATGCTGCCAAAGGCACCCAGCTCTTCCTGGGCTGGATGGCCACAGGCACAGCTCCATCAGCCCCCAGAGCAGGGCTGGACAGCCCAGCCACGGCAGCACCCCTGTGGGTGGCACTGGCTGCAGATGACAGCAGCTCTGGGGGTCTGACTGCCACTCTCAAGACCACAAGAAATGGCACACACACAGAGCTGTGTTTGAAGACCACCATGGAGACAATCAAGCACCCAAAATGATGTATTTTCAGAACTGAGGCTGCTTGTGCAGCTTGAGCTCTGCTGTCCTTCCCAGCCATCCCAAAGGACACCTCTGGGATGGACACCCAGGGCACACTGTGGGCTCAGGCAGCTGGAGAGTAGCCTGGCCTCACCTCACTGCTCTGCACAAAAAAAGACATTTATGAGCATTTAAAGGATCATTTCCCAGCTCCTCCATCACTCACACACATGAACACAGGATGTCATTAAACCTCAGACAGAGAGGGCACGGAGTTATGGGGACAGAGACTGGCACAGAGCGGTGCAACAGCTGTTGGATGAAGTTTCAGATCCAAACAAACCTTCAAGAACTTCAGAGGATGCAGAAAAATGCTCATTTGGAAGCATAATTCACACCAGCATTCCAGAGGAAGACTGAGAAAAGTTTTAGAAGAAGACAGCCCTGCTTTTGGAGATTCTGTGATGCCCCTTCAGCCCCGTGGCACCGGCAGGGTTGGGATGGGCTCGAGCGAGGGCTGTGAGAGCTGTGCTGCAGCTCTGCTTCAGCAGCTCTGCTGAAACCACCACAAGACAAAGTAGACACAGTTCCAACTAGGAACAGCTGTTATTTTCCAATTAGAAATCAAAAGACCAAAATATTAATTTATTAAGCAAGCATTTATTTCAGGCAGACACAACTACAATTCTGAGCAATACATTCTTTTTTTTAAGAGAGGCTGTCAGGGATGTCTCTGGCATAAATAACTTCATGTGAAAAAACAGTTTATTGTTTGCTGCTGATAGGCAAACAATGCTGTTCCATATTGTGAAATACTGGCTCAACATGTAAAGAACTGTAAAGGATTTTCCTTAGCAGGGTGAACAAAATTTGTTGACATTTTTCCAACTGTTTTACCTAATAAAGTATTAGCTGAGTTAGGCTTTGAGAAAGATTATCTTCTGCTATCACAGAAGCAAGTTAATAAAGTGACAATAACAAACTGATGCATCTGTCAAAGTTTATAGATAAGGATGTCAAGCTATAGGTTATCAGCCTACAGAACTGACACTGTTCATATATCACAGCCCCCCAACACACACTCTGTCAGCATTGTTTATTTTCAGTCAGGACTTAAATAATGACCATGTACTAAAAATGCCTTTGGGGAACTGCTTTGTCTTACATACTGTTCACCTGTTTACTTCAGAGTAAGTTTTGACTTGCTTTTATTTAATTTTCTGTTTGAACAGCTGGTATTTATCAACTTCAAATGGACTTCAGGTCAATACACTGCAAAAAAATTCTACTGCCTTTTCTGCACTTGCTGCACACACAGAGCCTGTAAAATGCTGCTGAGAACAGCTCCACACCCAGCCCAGCTCCAGAGGGAGCCAGGGAATGTCCTCCATGCCCCTGAAACCAGGGCAGCCCTGGGAGAGGAGGAGAGCACAGAACAGGAGGGGTTCCCAAGGCTCCAGCCAGAGACATCACACCCACTTTGTACAGCCCACACCACCAACAGCCTCTACTCCTTCCTCTTCTTCCTGCCTGCGTTTTTTACAGTATTCAGACCTGGTGATCCTGAAAAAGGCAGGAGATGCTATGGAGTTTTGGTTGGGGTTTTTTTTGTCTGTGGTTTTGAAACAGCCAATGGCAGAGAAAGCAGCAAGTTCTGCTGAAGTCAGAGGTGAGGACGGAAAGAAGACACAGCCATGGAGGAGAAAACCACCAAGCTAGTTTTCATCATAAACACATGAAGAAATCTTCATTATTTTCATAAACACGTAATTAATTAATCTTATAAACTATTCCTGAAGAAGTCATGAAACGAGTTAGATTAAGTGAGGTAAAAAATAAAAAAAAAAAAGAAATCAAAATGCCAACAGAACAAATAAATGCCTGGCTATAACCAGGAACAGCAAGAGTTTCCATCTATTTATTCTTTTTTTCCTCTCTGTGCCAGGCAGGGTGACTGAAAAACACTATTCTACCAGAAATCACTTACTGGAACTGACAGCTCTACCTGTCATATCTGACAAAGCAAAAAAGAATGGGGAAGATCATGAATTCTTAATTCAAACAAGTGTCTATTACTTTTTTTGGAATCATTGTCTGAGTATGGATCTTAAGATAAGGGCTAAAAATTAACATATTACTCTCAGAATGCTTTTTCTAATCAGTGGATTTTTCTTACTACTACAGTACTTTTTTTAAAAAGGGAACTGCAATAAAAAGGGCACATTTAGAATCTCCATTTATTCATGGCAGGAAGAGGGGAAGGAATTGGGGGCTTGGGAGCTGAATGACACCACCTTAAGCAGAAACTGCTCCTGACAGTTGGTCTCCCTCAACATTAAATTGGCCTTTCTAGGTACCAAATTTGGGGACCTGAGATTTACAAAGAGATGCAGTTCTGGGCTATGAGGCTTCAGAAGAGTAAATAATATGGTCTTTGGGCATGAAGACACAAACACTTCACCTGATACCTCCTAGTGCTATATGACCTTTAACCAAGATCAGAGATCCTAATTCTCCTGAAGTCAATTTTATCAGTTAGAAAAGGCAGTCATCTAAAAAACTATTTTTAAAAAAACCATTTATTATGTAATGAACCATTTGCAAATAAAAGCCTTTCTTCTACAGTCATTTAAGTTCTAATCCAAATCAATCACTGCTAGGACAGTCAGGTTAACTTACACACCAGAAGGCATAAAAAGAGCTGATTTACACAACCAACACTTTTAAATACAAGTTATTAGATAGCAGACTCAGAAAAGCCAAGTGCACAGCAGAGATCTGGGTGTCCCAGCTCCTGTTGCAACTTGAATAGCAAATAAAAATTATGTTTTCTCAGACTGAAATCAGTCTATTTCAATAATGCTTTGCACTGCTTTTGCCTTCAGTCCTTTTTACATGTAGGACAGCTGCAAAAATCCCTGCAACATTTGCCCACCTCATGGAGTAAGAAGCTCCAAGACCTGAGCTTCGAGCTGGAAACTTTTCCACAGGAGCCCAAGCTATTGTGTGAGAGGAACCAGGGGGTGCCGAAGGAGTTGGTTGCTATGGTGGCATCTCATAAATCATCAATTATTGTCTGTTATTATGAAGGTGACAGCCTCATAAAGAGATTTGCATTCTCGGCTAATTTTAAGATTTTTTTTTTTTTTCCTGCAGACATCATTTGCTTTGTAAAAGAAATGTCATGACAACCAGAGAACACTTAAGCTTGTTATCGGGTAGTCAGGCAGCCGCTTGGCCCCCATCACTTTGGCATTTGAGCATTGGAGCCTCTTTTGCATTATTGAGTAGTTTATCTTTACAGTTCATAAATATATTTCTGAACGGGGGGACGGCATAATAGGAGGACGAGGGGAAGTGATGGAGGGCTCCTGGTTGCCACGGCAACCTAAACTGATCAATTCCCTGTCACTGTTTTAAAAGAGGCACCACTCTCCTGTGGCCCCCGATGCTAATTACAAATGCAGGCCCTTCGCTGGCATGTTCAGCTTCCAGATTAAGGCAGTTCATGCCTAATTTATCATTTAACATGTCCTCCCACATTTATGGTGCCGTACGGAATGAATAACAACTTCACTTGTTTACAGTGTTTTCAACTTAATTTCACTAATTAGTTTTGCAGTTGCAGGAATCCGAGGGGGCAGTGTCCACTCTGGAATGCTGGGCACAGGCAGGGAATGGGCACATGGACGGGCAGGGCCACCCTCCCCAGGCCAGCTCCAGGCTCTGCCCCCCAGGATCCCCACCATCAACACATTATATATTTATATCCCTCTTATTTTCAATCATGTTTCAAGTGGCTGGGAGACTTTTCATGGGAATGAGAAAGAAATTATGGAAAACCTGGTTTAGTTTCACAGTAGAATAGCTCGTATTGTCCTGTGCAAAGTTTGAAATGAAAATGCTGTTGGATTTACCCTGAAATTGGACACAGTTTGGCCACTGACTGTCCTTTCAGCCTAACTTCTACTGCTTCCTTTAAGGATTTTGACCAGATTTTATGTAAACTGAACTTTCAGTGTGTGCTTCAACACAGCATTTATCACTTCCTGAACTCAGGCCACTCCAAATGTTATTCCAAATCTTCCTAACCAGCACCTGTGTCTTGGAAAACCCTTTCCCACTGTCTGAACTCCAGAACAACACAGAACAGAGTGTGAAATCTCTACAAGGAAAACTAAAATGTGCTGGACCCAAAATGCTCTCAGTCATGACAAAAGTAAATACTCAGACATGTAGGAAAATAAACCCACTTAAGGAAGCCAGCAATGATGAGAGCCAAACTCTGGTGTCCTAATATCTGGAAAAGCCTCTGACCTTTCTGCTCTCTGGAATGATACTACAAAATCTGCACGTTCCAAAACTACTCTGTAATTTGAAATTAAAAAATAAAAAAAGCTGGAACCTCTAAGATTCATCTCTGGCAACAGGAGGAGTTGTGTGTTTGAGCACTGCTGCCGCCAGGGAGCCCTGGATGAGAGAAGGGATTTTGGTTCCTTGGTAATATTTGCACTGTTCCAGTCACAAAGGAGATCATTTGAAAGCCTCTGCCCCAGGCAGCTCCTCTCTGTCATCAGTTCTACAAAAGGGCTCCTTCCCAGAACTCCTGTTAAGCAACACCATCCACAGAAAGTGCAAACCCTCCCGAGGGTCTCGGGGGCTGCCGAGGCAGCGCCTCCAACTGCTGCTGCTGCTGGAGCTGGGCCTGGGCTCTCAGGGGCTCCAGCTCACACCCCCAAACCTCACTGCTGGGCTGCCCCTGTGCCCCATTTCCAAGGGAACACGGGCAGCTCGGAGCACTGAGCAGGGATCTATCTGGGCACCAGAGCCACAAGCGGGGCCAGCCCGGCCAGGCTCGGGCTGAGCCGGGGCACAAAGCTGGGCTCTGAGCAAACGCCAGTTCAGCTTTGCACAGAGCTTCAGTGCCATCCCACAGATCCAAGGGCAGCCCAAATCCTCCTGTTCTACCCCAGAGAGCACAGGGATGTGTGAATGAGAACACAGCACCGTTGGCAGGAGTGGAAGTTTGTTTCTATAAATAAATAAATAAATAGATCCATAACAACAGAACTTTTCTCATGTATGATCTACGTTCTCTATCATATGCATTTGTTTTGTCTTCTGTTATTTAGCCCATAATACCCTTAGTGAATACTACAGGGCAAGGCCAGACCTCTGGCAATCAGCAGCATTAAGCATGGCTTAATTCTACAAAAACAACCCAAGAAACAGTAAGTCTATGCTCTTTGCCCTGATAAGAGATTAAGCATTTATTTTAACACACAAAATGGCCGGAAACTCCACAGAAAAGAGAAACAAGCTTGAAAATTACTCTATATTAGCACTGTGTATGACTACCAACACCCTTGAGACAAGATGTGAGCACAAACTGTTTGCTTGCTATATTAATTTCATTCTTCAAAATTTTGAGATGATTTGGAGATGACAGCAGGGTATCCTGAAGTCTTCCCCCAGTCCCAATTCCCAGGGAAAAGCCCCCCTTTTGAGGAACACCTTTCACAAACTGCTGTAATACAGTGAAGCTTAGGCCATGCAATGGTAGTTGGTGCCCTCCTTCTGGAGAGTATCCTTAGGGCCAATACCCATTCTTTAAAATCCTTACTAACATACAGAAATCCTTCTTTCCCATTTCCTCCCAACAAATAAGCCCAATTCCATTGAAGGCAATTGCATCAATTGCATCACACTGGTGTAAGTAGAGAGAAAAGCTTTTTTGTGCCAGCACAAACCAACACCAGCTCTTGACTCACAGCTCGAGTGCTTCTGCCTGTTTGTACACCCACATCCTCCACCAGCAGCACGTGCTTTTTGATGTCCCCCTTTCCATTATTTCCTTGTAAACTTACATTTTCCAGTCCTAAACCTGAACTGCACACTAACACACAGTTAGTTATTAGCACACACCACATACAGTTATCAAAAACCAGTTCCAAATAAAAGCACAATCCCTCCCAGGATTAACCACTGTATCTGCTGCTCTCAGGAAGATGAAAACATAAAATGTGTGTTTCAAACACTAAATCACACTGGGTTCTCCACTTGTGCTTTCAAATCCATCTGTCCCTGCTGGCCACTGACCACAGCAGCAGAGAACCCAGGCAGCAGGACGTGGGCCAGGCAGGATCTGGAGAACTCTCTGGGCTCTAAGAGAGCTATTCACTGCACTCTGTTTTATCTACACTGCATTCCTGCAGCTGCTAAATAGTCTGTTTGTTGTTTAAGGCAGTCTGTAACTGTGTTTAAGGCACGCAGGAGGCTGTACACTACTACTCAGTGTTACTCAAATAAAGACAACATATTAAGAATAATCACTCCATCTCTATAAAATGGTTACAGGCTGCTCAGAAGAGAACATGACAAATACTTTAGCTCTTTGTGAAGCACCATAATTGCTCATGATTTGCCTTTTCACGATTATATCCTCATTCAAGATCTACTTACTCACTGAGTCCTTAAAGCTGGTGCAGCACTGACTATCAGCAAGAGGTAGGATGGCTGGAACACTTAAGGAACAGATTGCTCCAGCCTTCAAGGATTTAACACTCCTCTCTGCTTACTGGTGTGTTTGCCATGACACACTGTGTTTTATTACTGTCTCAATCTTGTTATTTAGTGAACTTAAGCCTTCATCACCTGCAGAAATCTCTGGCCCAGACTACAGCCACGGGATGGACAGAGATGTGGTGCAGTTGCTTCAGTTTTGTTTCAGCTGCCAAAGTGTAAATTCAAATGAAGATGGGATGTGCTGGCAGCAATGTAACACACCAAGGATCTCCACTGGGCACGCAATCTCTCCCAACCCGCTCCAAATGTGTTTGCTTTCACTTTAGGATAACTAAAAGTTCCCCAAGAGTTAATGCAGCACCTTCGGGTTATTAAATGGAACATGCAGAACATTACATTATTATGCTGCACATGGCTAAGGAATTTTAGTATTCACAGGATTATGGTAATTAAGTCTTCCTTCACTTTGGGTGATGTGACACTTGCTTGACTATAATGTCACTCCACTTAAAGTCTGTGTAAACAACATTATCTTAGTCACTCTGCATTACATTTCCAACTGTGAGCAAAATTACAAGGTCAAAGTGGACAAGAACGTAGGTAATCCCAAGGAAACATCATGTAAATGACTCGCTCAAGGTTCAAGCTGGGTTTTCAAGGGTGGTAAAAGGCTTATGTAGTACACTGGTATTTTAGTCCTGCTTTGCACAAGGTATCAGTAGCAAACTGCAGTTCTGTGTGTGGGGACATTTAGCTGCCCAGGACTCTGCAAACTTCTCCTTTTGTAAGGACTGGGCTGCCAAAGAAATGCACAGAGCAAAAGAGGACTGATTTTGAACAAAAAGCTATATGGAACCAGCAGAATATTAATTAACTCTATAAGTGACAGATGCAAACAAAGAAATACATATTCCACCGACATCATTAACATAACACAATAAAACCTCCATTAAACTGTCAGTCAGAGAGCTGGGAAAAATATTAACCTCATTGTTAAGAACAATTCTTTAATTCACTTAGCTGGACTTGCTTTACCTTTGAATATCAAACAGGAAAGCATTTAATATCTTTTTTGTGATTTTGATTGTTGAACAGAGAAACTTGCAGCTGAATTTCTTTTACCCTAACAAGTACACAGTAAACTCCAAGCACAGAGACATGTTTCAGAGTATATATATAAATATATCTATGTACACACACACACTTGCTTTGTTCTCAACTAGCCAAGATTTAGTTTGATCTCAGAATGAACAAAAGGACTGCACAGGTGAGCAAGCTGCACTCCTCAAATTAGCAGGTAACATCTTACAAATCCATAAGCTCTGCAAGTTTGGAAACAGCAGCCCACCCCTTTCCTGTACCATAAAACTCACTAAACAGAAAAAAACCCTTGTTAGCATTTCCAAAGCTGTTCAAACATTGTAAATCCATGAGTACTCAAGCCTACCTAGCTGGAGACGTAACAAAATCAGGATGGGATGGGATTTATCAGTAGTGAGGCTTTAATAATTCCTGGGAATTCCACCTGCAGAGAAGTGGTACCCAAGGACACGTCACTGACATTCCAGAACCTTGGAACTGTCATTTCAGCCATTTCTCTCTAGAACAGAAGCTGTGGGAAGTTTAATCAATGACAAAACTACACTGTTTCAAGTTCTCTCAGGTAGGAATTACATTTGGAAGTTCAGTGCTAAAAACAGGCCCTTGCCAAAAAGCTAGAGGAGTGAAATCTGCCCACTCCAGCTCTTTCCTTGCTACAGCCAGGGATGGGGCTGGAAGAGCCACAAGCCTGCTCCCAGGTCACTCATCACGTCCTGATGTCCAGAACCACCAGGCTGGGCATGAACACCAAAGTTCATAATGTGCTCAGTGGCTGCATCCTCCTTCCAAAGCTCAAATTACAATTTAATCTGATATAATCAGATTATATTCACCTTTCACCTCCAGTCTATGATCAAGCATGACATACATGTGACACATAAATACTAACAGTTAAAGTAAAACAACAAAGAAATCTTTTTCCATTCAGACCACTTTCTCCTCCATGTGTAAGACACAGAAATATGTCTCTTACCTTCTTTGCAGCTGTTGACCAAGATGCCCCACAGCATTCCACTCTGAAAACACTACACTGAGTATTTATTTACCTGGTTGCTCCTGAGAAAGTTACAACGAGACACCAGTGCCAAAACTCCCTTCAGTAAATCCTTCAGCATGAAAGGCTTTGAAGGTACAACACAAAGCCTGCTTCCCTATCCAACCTAAATTCAGAGTATAAC
This sequence comes from Motacilla alba alba, assembly GCF_015832195.1. Lineage (NCBI taxonomy): Eukaryota > Metazoa > Chordata > Aves > Passeriformes > Motacillidae > Motacilla > Motacilla alba. The sequence goes on from NC_052045.1 coordinate 3,990,684, forward strand.
TCAGTGATACTACTGATTATACAGCATGAATTATTTGTTGCTTTTTCACAGTTGTTTGCAGGCACAGATGTCAAACACAGCTCCGACTTGTGATCCAAAACTCTGCACCTGTGGCTATGGACAAAGTCAGGGAATGATGCTCAGAGTGAAGGCAAAAAGGCATTTCCCAAGTGGTATCCCTGCAGACATACAAACAGAAAAAGAACTGCAAACACTGAGAGCAGCAGATCTGCTCTGTGCACTACAGGGACTCATTGCTATCCCTGAAAAAAACACAATAATTCAACTCAGACCCCTCTGCAACAGGACATCCACATATGACAACAGAGAAACATCATTTAAACTGAATTTCACAGCATTCAGCTATTTTAGCCCGCTAGCATAGGTGGTTAAAACAAGTAGATAATTTCATATTTGAAATATTTCAGTATTCCCCAATCACACTTTTTATTTATCTTGCATGTCAATGATACTTGTCACATACATTATAACTTAAGTCTTACTGCAGGATTTAATGGAAAAACAAATAAAAAGTAAGTGCATATAATATTACTAATCTAAACAGGCAAAATATCATCAAGATCAGTGGCTTGGTGTCTATTTTGGCAAGAGCTGAATTTGGCCTAATGACTCCTGGTTCTGATTTAGTGAGGGTTCCCTGTCATGTACGACTTTGTGACTTCTTCAGTATGTTTTCTTTGAAAAGTAAAGGTTTTCTGTATGAGATTGGAATTTAATTGTTTCCTTTTTAGACAAATATGCTTTTGGATGGATGCTGATGGAAAGGGCAATCAGATGTCAAAAGGGCAGCAGTACAGTGAGATTATGTGCCGAGGTCTAGGGCAGGACAGGCAAACAAGGGGGATCTCAGATCACTTGAGCAGATCCTTATAAATAAAATCTCAGATAACAGGCTTTGTTTATTCTGTAAAAATGCATATCAGCAGGTCAAATCAACTCCTGTTATGTTAACTACTTAAGTTACTTTCTTATTAACAAATATTCCTGATAGCATAACAGAACTCTCATCTGTGAGCATCTGGAATGCAAGGAGGGAAAAAGAAGAGTTTAAGTAATTAGGAAGGAGACGTCCTGCATCTAGAAGGAATGAAGTGTTCTCTCACCATTTGAAGGGGGAATAAATAAACAAACTGCACTAAGAGAGAGCTTGTGTGGCAGCAAGTAAACAATGCTTAATTTACATGGAGACTCACCAATGCCATTCCTCATTTTTTAAATAATTTTTTTTACCAATTTTGCTACATATAATGTCAGCAACAGCACTCCATTTACTTTTTTTTGCACATATTCTTGGTAATATTTTAATGCAACACTCACCTGAGGCAATTCTCACTACAAAAAATGTATTGCAATAAATCCAAGCTCACTTTTTAATTGCCAAGTGTCACCCAATGCTAAGTCCTGTCTCTGGGTGCAGGAAGCTCTAACAGAGACCCATTCTCCTGCAATGTGATTATAACCCACAACTTTTATCTTGTGAGAGAGAATATATCAGAATTCCAGCTCTCTTTAAAGCTGAGTGACCACGTGTGAAAAGCTGCCTCTTCCAAACAGCCTGGCAATCCCACTTGGCTTTTATCCTGCCTTTTAGCAGGCATTCTGTAAGACTGAGATCCATTTAGCAATGATCCCACCCCTCACCACAGCAGCTTCCCTCAAGAATTTCACATCAGTTATTCCCAAACATCTGGGGGGAAGGGGTAAATTTGAGCACTTAGCAGGAGAACCTCATATAATCCAAGCTGAACACAAGAAGCTGCTCCCTACCCAGAGATGGATTTGTTATCCCCCATGGCAGGCACACACCATCTCCACACGTGTCCAAATACCCTGTGAGGTAACTGAGTATTGAGGGTACTGCAAAATCCCAAGCATTTAGAAAACTCAAGACTGAATTTCTTCCTTTTTTTTTAGTTTAAATAATACATTTTTCTAAACCAGTTTTGCGAAACATCCTCATTTAAACATTATTTGAGAGCAGATTTCAGAGGTATTTGAAAGGAAAATGGATATTTTATTCCTTGGCTACTTTTTTCTCCTTACTCATTTTCCACCTTTTCTTTTTTTTCTCCTCTGAGGAGAATCTGTTCTAAGAGAACAGAAAATGGAAAGAAAACAGAAAAACACTCAAAGTTTGGAGGGGTCCAGTTTTAAAATAAAAATAGTGATTTACAAACCAACTTTCTCAGCCTGCTCTAACACTGAGCTGCATCTCTGGACTGGTGCTATCTAAATTATTCAGGGAGCACATTGTGCAAATGCATCTGTGCAAGTCCAAGTGCGAGTCAGCTCGGTCTGCCTGATTCTTCTGCATGTAGAACATCCCCAGAGGCCGCCTAATGAAAGTGATGCTGAGCAGAAATCACTGCTGGACACCCTGCCTTTAATGGAAAAGTTTGGTGGGTTAGAATAATGCCTTTCAATGTTTTTCACCCCTGTGCGTTTCCGATGTAGGCCAATGCAAAACCTTCTAGTGTTAAGACTGTTAAACTCTCTTCTTCCAGATTTCCAAATTTCTGGTCTTCAAAAGTATTAGAAAAAACAGGATCTCTATGGGTGTGAGTTGAGAGACACAGGACAGTGTGTCTTGCGCTTGTCCACCATCCTTTGAGGAGCACATAAAATACAAAGTATGATCCTGTCTTGCCTGTATGGACACCTTCAAATGCACTTTAGGAGTAAAATATCGAGTGACTCTGCTTGGAAAGAAGGAAGTATTAACTTTAATATATCTATCTCATTATGAGTAACACTAGTTTACTGAAAAAAATTCCAAGACAATCATAAGTGCAAGAAGGTCAAGAGGATTGACAGTAAACCTGTGGGTCAGGGAACACTGGGTCAGAGATCTCCAAAATTTAAATACTAAAATGACAGTAAATCTTGCAAGCTGTTCTCCATCGTATAACACTAGAGTAATTACCCATACCTATTAAAGAAGACAATTAAAAATCTTGTATTCTTAAGACAATTTCATTTTTACCTCCTTTCTGAATGTAAAATCATACTGAGCAAATTTAACTTAAAAGATCACAACTGAAAGGAAGAGTTCACAGGGAGTGGAACAGCTCAAGGGACCGAACTGAAAATCCACATTCATTATTCAGGCTGTTACACAAATCAATTGGGATCTTTAGGCAGACAGAGTGTGATCCTGCTGGACAAGGTGTTGTTGTATTCCCTGGCTTTGTTTCCAAGCAGTCTGGGGGGGAATCACAGATTTCTTCCTGTTCTCCCAGGAGCAGATTTCATGGCCCCGAGTGGATGTGATCATATGGACAGAGGAACAAACTGGCCACGACTCCAAGCACAAGTTTCCCCCCTGGATGTTCCATGACATGAAATGGGCTGTCAGGATCTGCTCATGAGCAGCCTGATCTCATGTACAGAACTCTGCAGAACCATTTCAAAGCTCTGACCAGCAATGCAGGGTACTCCCTGACTGCCCTGCACATCTGAACAGGAGGCTTGCTTCAGTTCAGATGTGAAAACTATTACAACTCTTGGGAATCCAGCTGCACTCTCAAAATTCCCAACTAAATCCTGCAACTTCCAGTGTGAAAATCACTCAGAAATGGGGTTTCTTCAACTGGTGCCACGGTCTCCTCCCACTCACATACATTTGACTGAAACCAACCATGAAGGACATTTCTTTTCTGATTTTCAGCCTTTCTCTCCTCAAGAAGAATATAATAATTTGAAAATTTTGAACTGCAGACATTTCCAGTTCTTCAGAATTGCTGCAGTTTGCCTTTACCATGTTATTAACAGCTTAAACATAATTCTGCTTTTTCTCAAAGGTCCTTTGGCACATGTACATGCTGATAGTGAGGTGAGCTACATTTATACTTCTCTCTGTAATATCTGCTATGGCTACTGATAATCCCAAGTTTTCTAATGTATTATTGCAAGAAAAACAAAACTGATGTGAAAGCAACTTAATGTAAATAATACTCTCAGGCCCAGCCTCTAAAGGCTTCAAAAAGCTTAATGATTTTCTCAGATGTGCTGTAACAACAAAGAATCTCATGGTTCAGTGTCAAATGTCTGCTGGAAGCCAATGTTCATCACAACTGGAATGACTTGTTCATCATAGATTCCATCAATAATTGTTTCAGTATGTGAACGTGATCAATGTCACTCTCATCAAGAATAAATCAAGCTGGGTATTTTCTAATGGTCCTTCAGCATTCTCATGGATCCTGCTCCACAGTAGGATTTAATCAATGCATGAGCTCCAGTGAGCAGGCATCTTCCTCAAAATGGCAATTATTTACAAATTCAAAACTATAAAATCATCCTAATGTTCCTGGCATAGAAAGTTTAAATGATGTGACTGAATATTAAAAGAGGCAAACAAAGTGACTGCAGCACTGGATCACTTCAGAACTGCATTTGGAGCTGCCTGATTTAAACCCAGTTAAGATATTTAAATTATTACAGCTGAACAGTGATGTCAGTGGGCATTAGACCTAGAGTACAGAAAGCAACAATTATCAGAGATAAAGGGAAATACCAAATCTATCCATTTCACCTCCTAGAAACATGACTCCATTTCTACAAGTTAACAGCAGGGTTAAAAGTAGATTCACTTCCTTTATTCCTGTCTGAGTAAAGCCAACCATCCTGCATGAGAAGCAACACTGCTGCTGCTCAGCTGCTTTTTTCTCAGTTTCTTCTTTCTACCAACAACTTAAAACATGCTTCTGGGATGAGCTGTCACAGACAGATGCATTCTGACCTGAGTATTTTACTATAAAAACTGTTATCTGATCTCTTTAGTGACTAAATAAAGCAAAACTATTACATGATTAGACAAAATATTTATTGAATAGGATAACTTTAAAAACTAATCTTAAAAACCATCTCAAAGCCTGTTTATGCCTGTAAGGAGTTGTAGATTAAATGCTGTATTTTGGTAATTCCAGAGCAGTTTTAGGTGACAATTGTGCTGCACAGCTTCCCCCACGTTTGGTTGCCTTCCCACTCCTATTTCAGAGGGGAAGTTCTGCCAGCACCCAGCTCCAGGCAGGGTGTGTGGAGTGCAGGATTCCTCCGGAGGAGAGGGATCTGGATCTCCAGGGGGTGTGGGACCTCTCCCTGTCTCAGGAACTTGGAGGAACCAAATCCTGCAAGGTCTCCTGAGAAGTCACACCACAGATTCTGCCCAAGGCCAAAAGAGAACTGGTAATTGTGAACCCAAGCCCCTCCAGCAATGACCAGTAAGACTGCCTGAATATCTGAAAGTATTTCCAGACTTTTTCAGATGCATTTCACATGTTTTTGTATTTTCCCAGCTCAGGTACTGCTAGAAGTGGAAGGGAAGCCTGGTTTCTTTCTGCTCACAAGAGAACAGCAGAAAGTGCACAGGGGTTGCTCAGTTACTTGCCCCTCAACTGACAAATACCCTTCCTTTCCTAATAATTTCTGATATAAAAGAAATAGAGTTATATATCGATATATAATTCAGGAGATTTTATATTTTTCAATTAAATGCCTTTCAACCTTTGCTCTTTAAAGGTTATAGAAATTCATGATTTTAGCCTCTCCTCAGACTTCCTATCTTTAGTCATAAGGTCAATCAAATTCCCCTTTTCAAATGTTCCATCTTTAAAGAATATGGTAACCAGAAGAAAAACAATATCCTAAGTGAGGTCAGAAGATTTCCTAACCTTTACATATATTCCTTGCATTCTTATTCCATTACTGGCTGTTGTACCCCTTCTCCTTCCCCTTTCCTCCTCTCTCCATGTCTCATGTGTGTTTTCAGATATTTTATTGATGTCTCCATAGTTTTAAATTACAAGTAGCTCAAGTCTCTTTGAGTTCTTTTGGGGCTGCTACTTTGCTGAAACAACTTGCTGAAGAATTTCCAGGCCCCCTCCTTACCCCATAAATGCTGCTGCTGAAATACCACTGTTTGATGGTTCAAAGCTATCTGAAGTTTACTTTTAGAAAGGATTACACTAAAACAAACTGAATAAACTTGTGTGAGTTCCCTTTGCCATTATTTCCGAGTTGTATATATCAAATTAAGGTTTTTTGAAGAGGCACATTAATTAAAACACAACCTGAACCACTAAAATTTGACCATTCATTTGAAGAAATTCAATCAAGAAACCAACTCAAAAAAAAACCAAACCACCACTGCTCCAAACAGTCTCTCTTATATCACTGGTGTCTAAATTACTAATCTGGTTAACATATTTTGCTGTCAGGGTTAAGATAAACCATCTGGACAATTCTGCTACAAATTCTTTCTTGGCTAAATGTAGTTTTTATTGTAATTTGCCTCATTTCCTCCTAATATAACAACAGAATGTTGCTGTGTGGATACACTCCAGTGACCTGACAGACCTTTCCAGCAACTCCAAAATGTCTCACCACAAACTTCTTGTTGATCTCAGCATCACCATTTTCTTCTTATTTATCTTCTTACAAAAATGTGATACTGGAACCAGCTGCTAAAAAATGCCAATTCCATCAAAGTCCTGAAACTCCTAACCAATTTTTTTCTGAGTTTATTCCTTTTAAGAAACTGGCACTTGGCTTTTCAGCCACAACAGAAAAACCAGGGACTCTCCAAGTTCTGCTTCATTTACTGTACCTCTCAGTGTGTCTCCTCTCTGTGACATCAATTCCAAAACTCTCGTATAAACTGCAATCCAGTGACCTCACCATGTAAATCCTTGGCTTTATTGCCATGTTTGACCACACAGAATTCAGCAAATCCACTGCATGGGGAAATGAGCAGTGCTGGGTGTTTGGGAATCGCTCCCTTCTCCTGGGCTTGGCACAGCCCAGGTTACATCTACTCACACACAGGGTCATGCAAAGACAATACAGATGGTCAGACACCCACAAAAATAAATATATAAATAAATCAAACCTTTTTGAATCTCCTGAGCTGTTTGTTTTGCTGCAATTTTGGGTTTTTTCCATTTCAAGTGGGAAAATAAAGGAAAGGAAAGCAACTCTGCTCTTCCCATTTAAATGTTTGACTGACTAGAGATGGAAATTCACCATTTCCCCCCCTAATTGCGAGGTAAATCAAATTTCCTCCTAAAATGCAAATTCATTCCACAATATAAAAATGAACACACAGAGGCAGAAAGGTTTACATGTCAAATGGCAATTTTCCTAAATGGCTCACACTTTAACTTGTTTTTTTTTTTTCATATCTTAGCCATGACAAAAGATTTAATGGCCATCATTACTCAGATGTTTTGTCAGCATACCATGATGAATGCACTCTTCCTGGGTGTTATTCAGAGTTACCTCACAAGATTTCTCTTCTGTGTTACATTAACAACACCCTTCATACTTAACAATTTGATCTATCACACATTTGACTAATGTTACCCATTAGAGTTCTGTGCAAAGACTCCTTGATTCAGGGAAAGATAGTTATTAAAATTAAATATATCCTTGCCTCTTAAAAATGTATTTTCTTTAATTACTAATATACATTAAATAGGATCAATCCATTAGCACCGAGATCCCATAAGCTGTCCATGAAAAGCAAGTGTAAAGAGAATTATCATCCATTAATTATAACCATTCCGCTCGCCCTGTGGAGGTGCTGCTACCTCCTCTCTCAAAACTCTCTCCTGTGGAGCGTAAGAAAGGAGACAAGAAACAGGAAGGAAAGAGGAGAAAAAGCCAAAATCCTGCTCAGCTCCAGGACATGGTGAGTGCCCAAGGAGCAGCTGAAGGCTGAATCCAGATCAGTTAAAATGTGAAGGCTCAGAGGTGCAAACTCAGGGCAGAACATCCCAGCATGGTGAAAAACACAATATTCATATACCACACCCCAGAACCTACATTTCTTTTTAAAATAGTAATTTTTGCTTAAAAACTTAAGCTACCAGTAGATATTGGAACACGCTTTAGACACTCATTCAACTAATGATTGACTTTTAAAGTAAACTCCCAGCTGACTGTGGGAAATCAATATGGATTTTTAATGGCACCTATACATCTTGCTAGATTTGACAGAACTTGCAAAAAAATACAAACTATCTTCAGGAAACTATCTTGCTCAATTATAAAGTATGTAAAAAAGGACAAATAATGACTATCTAGACATCATTATTATGCACTTCACTCACTTGGAAGCATCAACAATACCAATAAATTACTTAGAATTGTTTCACAGTTTTTGTTTTGTTTCTTAATTTTAGAGAACTTGGATGATGGATCTACAAATAAGCTGTCTGTTATAGTCCAAAAGATTATGGAAGGTTTATCTATATTTCTTCTCAGCAGTGTTTGTGCTCGTCAGTTTTTTCAGAGGGTTTTCAGAACTTAGCACATATTAGTTGAACTGAACCTGCATAACATTGTTTGAAATAATATATCAAAATTTACAATGTTCAGAAAAAAGCACCTTTCATGCTTTGATGCAAGTACCATAAAATCTTTCCATGGAACTACTTTGAGCAACAAGTTCTTAGCTTGAGTTGAATCCCCCTTTGCAAACACCTTTAACTGCAGGTAACATTTTACACAGCAAGCAATAAAAAATAGTATGAAAATACAGTGTTAAAATTCCCGAGAAAACCCCTCAATATTTATTTTATATTATCTGTAATTACAGATAACAGAACAGAAGCACTGACCACCACCTTTGTTTTCTCCTGTCCTGTTCAAAGTGTTTGTTTTCCCTCGCTGTCCTACGGGAATTATTTGCACAATTAAACCTCAGCGAGACCAGCACAAATTGTTTGCACAAATGCCACAAGCCAGAGATGAGATTTGGAAAATCCAGCTCATCAGAACTGCAAAAAATATTGGACTGTTTTTATATACAGGTGAGGGAATCAGTCATTCCAAACAGGATAGACACTGTCCTGCTCTCTTATGGAGAAAGGACCAAGGTTGGGAAAATCAGACCTGTTTCAGACCATCATTTCATGACTGAAATTCCTTTGATACCATAAATTAAGCCCCAAATAAATTAATAAATAAAATAAATTCCAAGCACTACTGTTATTATTAGATTACAGACAAAACTAAATATACCAGATTTTTAGCGTATTTGCCTTCAGCGCTATCTGGTTTTCTGCACTGAAAAGTCTGTATTCCAGTTCTCACAGCCCAGGAATTACTCAGGACTCAAAATTTTGCAGGCAGAGCCCATTTTTACTGCAACCTTTAGAGAGATTTGTGGTAAAACACAAATCCTCTCCAGTCACCATCTGAAAGCAATCAATGGTATGGGACAAAACCCTCAAATTTTAGGGGAGAACTGAATCCTTTCACCTTTTTCTTTGGAACCACAGTGGAAAGCCTTGCAGCAGAATGTGAGGCATCTCCAGAGGGGGGTCAGTTAAGGAATGACATGACAACTGTGGCTGTAGCACAAGAAAAACTCTGCCTGTATTTTTATTGCAAGGGGACAGTCTGAAGAGGGGGGAAAAACCCAGTCTCTGCCACACTCCAATGTATGTGACAAACTGGATTAATTCCCACATGTCAGCATCCATTTCAAACCCCCCCTCAAAGCCAGAAGTCCATTTCCAAAAGGAGACAGCTGTCTGTAGCCACATCCCAGAGAAATCTGCCTGTCACACACCCCCAGCCCAGCGACCGCAAAAGCCACTGCAGAGGAAAAAAAAATCTGTGAAAAGTTTTGTCAGAAAGAAAAAGGAAAAACAAAGCCCGAGAAAAAATAACTTCTGAAACACCGTTTCTTGCTTTCAGAATTTCTACCAATGGCAGATTATTACTTAGCATGAACAAAAATATTCATCCTGGGGATTGCAGACCATGAATGCATTTTATGAGGACTTCCTTTTATAGACCTTGAGCTTATTTCTGGCCTCTGTTATTCCTGGTGAAGAATTTGTCTTCTGTACAAGAAAACAAGTTGGGTGTAAAATGCTAATAGATAACCCAATAAAGCCACTTGTTCATGAGGTTCAGGGCTGCATCCCAAACCTCGCCAGGGTTTCTGCCCTCCTCTCTCTGGGAAAGGGATGCAGCTCAAACAAAGGAAAGGTCAGCAGGGTAAGGAGAGAGATGGTTTTAGGAGTTCTCATTCCTAACTCTCCACAAGGATTCCAGGAACGAGGAAGCACTGAGCTGTCTGCGCAGAGCAGGGCTGAGAGGATGAGGATGAGGAGTTCCTCCCACACGCCCAAGTGAATGCCAGCAGTCTCCAGGAGCAAATCAAGGAGCATTTGCTGTATTCCAATAACCTGCAATTAAGGATTTGACTGGATTTCTACCCACAGCAGAGCTGTGCCCATGAGAACCTGCACTGCAACTCCTGGCTTGATCCTGAGCTGAATTCCCTGATCCTGAGCTGAATTCCCTGATCCTGAGCTGAGCTCCCTGCGCCTGATCCCAAGCAGAATTCCCTGATCCCAATCCCGAGATTAATTCCCTGCTGTGCCTGATCCCAAGCTGAATTCCCTGACCCCGAGCTGAATTCTCTGATCCTGATCTGAATTCCCTGATCCCAATTCTGAGCTGAATTCCCTGATCCCAAGCTGAATTCCCTGTGCCTGATCCTGAGCTGAACTCCCTGCCAGTGGCCTGTGGGCCATTCATCTGTCTGCAGTTCATTTAGAACTAAACTTAGCACAGGAAAAGGACACTTCAAAGCAGCTCTACAGAGTATTGTGAAACACTGTGAGAGGTTTAGGGCATCCAGGGAAGAATGATTCCAACCTCCTAGAGAGAAACATCACTGACCCAAACGCGCTTTGTGCAGCTGCCCCGGTTTTGTCAACCCTGCGAGCTCAAAATACAAGAAATTGTATTTATCTCCTCTGCCCGTTTCCCATTTACACAGAGCTCGACAGGCTCGCAATTAACAGCCTCAGAGAGAGGCAGCTCCTGAAATTAAGCAGCAGAAATTGAAGAGAAGCGAGGAGGTTTGTTTGAAAGGGAAATACCTACGCAAAGCACAGGCTTACACAGCTTAGGGCAGACTTGTTGCAATCTAAAAAAATACTACAACCATGAAATCTATGATGAGAATGCTCCATATGAAAACCACTGCAGGATTAAGTTCAAGAAAGGAATTTCTCATGCAAACTTTGCACTCTAATCTGAACTTTTACTGTAAGCATCCACTTTCAGTTCAATTATATTTCAGGGGATATTTAGCCAAATACTCTGGAAAATCTGACTTGCTCTTGTCTACTTTAGGAATTAGAGGGGACCAGAGATCACAGCTGTCTGGAACAAGATTATGTTTGTAAAGCACAAAAATATTAAAGATGGGAATACTTTTAAAACAAACAAACATAAAAATCTCAAAGCAAACACAGATATCTTTCATCTTATTAAGAAAACACATGACTATTTCCTTTTTCATTCTCTACAAAAGAGTCTTATTCAATTGTATTAAAAAACCCTGATAAATTCTGAAAGACTTTCCTCTTCCACACGAATTTCTAACCAATTCTGTAAGCATACACTGTGCAGCAAAGAACTTTTGGGGAATAAATGATGCCATAGCAAAATAAAATGCACCGATTCCTGCACAGCGAGTTCCTGAAAGAATTCCAAGATTAAAGGAACATAAAAAATGAATTACCCTTTTTCACCTCTCATGAGAGTAATCCTCCAGGTCAGCTTTGAGGTACATCTGAAACAAATGGTAAACTGTTTGGTAAACAGAAGGATTTTTCAGCAGCCCTTTTTGAAGGAATCATGGGAAAGTTTAGATCTAATCACAGCATAAAGATGGGTTCAAACTAAGGTTGGATCTTTTTTACACATCCTGCCTATGAAACACATGGAAAATCCAGGGGCTCCAAGGGACCCATTCATACCAGTGACCTACTGTCTCTGCTTTTATTTTTAGCAAGCACTTTGGTTTTCTTAGGAAGAACTTGTATATGCTACTTATAATTTTGTATCTCAAATTAGTCCCAGTAAGGCAGAGCCTGGTGTCTCACTTGCCATCACTGCAGCAAAGGGAAAGACAGAAAGAAAGAAGCTGAAAGGAACAGAACACAAGAGAAGTTTTTATGGTTTCCAGGAGTTTGGTTTCCAGTTTATGCCGAGGGATCTGTGCCACCCTGACCCCAGGCCGGGCACAGGCAGATGGTGCTCCCAAAGCCAGCACTGAAAACACCCCCAAATCTTCTCATCCTCCCTCCCCCAGTGCACAATTCAGGCTGGAATACGCTGCGTACAACCCAGAGAAAAGCTTTTCCCTGTTCTCCTGCAACACAAGAACCGGGAATTGGACACAATCCCCCTCCCCACACGCTGCACTCAGCTGGTGTGGAACAAACCCACAGCAAAGTTCTCTTTTTTCATCCCCTTATTAACATGAGCCGTGGGACACTCGCAGGAGCCGCGGCTGCATCGGCGACAGGAATCATCCCACCTATGCCTAAAAACAAAACCAGCCAACTCTCAGCTGCAGAAACAGCATTTGTGCTTCTCCAAAAAGGGATGGCAAGTCTTTAATTATTAAACCAATTGCATTTAGCAGATGGTCAAAGAAAAGTACTTTTAAAAAGTTGCCCAGAGGGTTATAAAAACGAACAAGCTCCAACAGCTGCCAGCTGGTGCGTGAAATCAATAATGAGAAAACGAGTCCGACTGTATCTTTGTGCTCATTGTCTGGCCCAAGCCAGCCAGGACAAGGGAGCGGGGACGTCACAGCCCGGCTGAATGGATTACGTGGATCTAATTAGGGAAAGGCAAACATCTGAAGTGGGCTGGAAGGAGGGAGCCCGCGCGGGATGGACACAGGCAGGGCCGGCCCCAAACGCACGGACCCGGCTCCAGGGCCCCAGGTTCCTTTCTGGAAAAGCCAAAACGCAGCACCAGCACCAAAGGCAACTTAGACAAACACATAGAATGCTTCACTGATTTTCTGTAGTTGGTGCACAGCCTAAAAATTAATGAAATTACACAAAATTACTGAATTAACGTGTAATGTGAATGCTTTTCTGCATTTAACCACTATCAAGTGTGGCTAAGGATATAAATTAATGTTAAATCTCAGCCCCCCAAGAGCAGCAACCTGGTTATCACTGCTTTTTGTTCTCCAAACTATGCTCAGATGAGAGTTTTTTAAACTATGGGCCTCTCATCAACCTTAAAACAATATTAAATTTCTACAATAACATGACAAGACTTCAAGCAAAAACGCAGAGGAAAAATAAACACTACTAAGGAGGTAAAAATAAAATCAATTTTAAACAGCAATTTCATTTCATTTAAATAACTTTAACAAACAAAAACTTACCATAGGGACCTGACTACCTTATAAAAAACAACAGATAGTTTTTCTGGCAGATTATCTATTGGTTTAATAATTTATTCCATAGCCAAAATCTTCCCTTAAATTAGCAGAAAGCACCAGTTTAGTTCAGCAAGCATTAGGGGTTTTGTTTGGAGGGGGTAGAAGGAGTTGTGGTGGTTTTTTTAAGGTTCATCCTGGAGAATGATGGATAATTTGATGAACAAGGGGGTGGGCAAGGGAAGCAGTCACATGCAAGAGTAAACAAAACAGAACTGAGAAAAGCACATTAAGTAAAATTTCAGCTGCAGTAGCAGTGTGCTTAGAAAACAGTCACCTCACAGCAAAGATAGAAGCCTATCAAATCCCAGATCTCACTGACTTGTCACTGTGGTTTCTCCAGTGAAGGTCCATTGATAAACAGACAGAAAAGCAGATTAAGATAGGCAGAATAAATTATTAATTGCTGCTCAAGACAGCCAAGATAACTCAACACAAAAGCATCCCAAATGTTATTTTTAGCATATAAATAGTACACTGTGTTTTAACTTACATCAGCTGTTTTCTTTATCAGATTTTTATCTGAAGATGGGAACAGCACACATCCCTTCAGCTCCCATCAGCTGCTACACTTGGTAGGATTTTATCTTGGGGAGAAAACAGAGCTCTGAGCTGGAACTCCATCAGCTGGTTTTGTAGTTACTCTGGGCAGGACATATTGAAAACTTTTTCTGTGCACACAAAGCCCCTGGTCCGTATTAATGCGTGGAAGTGACACTTCCTGGGGACATCCGGATAGGGACCACACAATTAGCCCTGGTTTATGCACTGGAATCTGCTTTTTGCTAATTAAAATCTGGCTTCATTTCCACTCCCGTGACAGCCACAAGCCAGCCACACCGTGTGCAGGGTGCTGGTCTGCATGCAGTGAGCAAACACGATGCACAATTATATCCATTCTGACACACGTTTGATCAAAAGCACAGAGATGGCTTCTTGGATGTGCCTGGAACTGGATTTTCATTGCCATCACGGTCTGCTTCTGTTTTTCAAAAAACCTGCAGGATTTGTAAACAAGGTTTATTTTCAGAAGCTCAATTTAACTTGTGTTATCACATAAATTCTGTATCAATAAAGTGCCACCATCATTTTTCTTTTCTGCTGTTCAGCAAGGCTTACTTTCAATCACACAATATATGAAATGTAGATTGCCAGCAGTGAGCATTAATTTTGTCTATTCATTTATTTAGGAATCCTGAAGTAGACTCCTGAAACATTGCTTACAGCAGAACTGTAAACTAAAAGGCACTGGAATAATAAAGATAAGGCTGTCCCATTTAGAAAGGGAAATTTCTACATTCTTGGGTAAACAGAGAGCTCTCATAAATCGAGCAATGCCTTTTAGTGCTGTCAGTGTGACTTGGGTCTAGATGGCCCATTGTGTTCTCTAAGAAACTTATTTAAAATATTTACTGCAGAATTGTTTTTAGTGAGAATGATGAATAAATTTAACTCTTTTTAACAAAATATTTTGATCAAAGTATGCTTTTCATGGAGTTCCTTTTAATATCTGAATAAACACATCACTTGTAAGAACCATGGCTTCCAGGCTCTGTATTTGCACATGTGCACAGAGGTTACAATGACACACAGATGTGAGTCTGGTTTGTAACCTAAAACTCTGAATTTCACAGGAATTGCTTTTATTTTCATCAAATTCTGCAACCTGTAAGTCCCCATCCTCTTCTAATGACACTTACACAATGTCTTGCCTTTGATGAGCCTGACTACGTGCACCAGTCCTGGTACAAAACCTCCATGAAAAAAATTGAGATAGTTGAGCTTGATTTTCTTTATTTGTATGTCCAAAAGAAATTTCCCATCTGACACAGATTATTTACTGGAAGATCGAGGGGAAAAGCAGGGAGTATGTAAAAGGGGGGGGAAGATTATGATAAAAGCAACAGCAAAGAACACGAGGCCATTGCAGTCAGTGTCACCTGTGTAAGTTCAACAAAAAACTGTACCATGTGAAAGAGGTTTGGTGTGCAGAGGGTGTCAGTCCAGCCCAGAGTGGACAGACCAACACCCCAGTGATCCTGCAGCCACGGCCAGCAGAGCTTGGCAAACCCACCAGAGATCAGGCAGTGCAGAGGCAGAAAGGAAAACATCATTCCTGGAATGGCTCGTGGTGCGTCTGGAGCACGGATAAACACAGGTATTCTGTCTTGCAGAAGCTGGGAATTGCAGACTGCACATCTGCCAACTCCAGTTCCATAACCACTGCTACAGAAAATGCAAGTTTACAATAAAGCTTCAAAGCCCAGTGGAACACTGAATACACAAGACCAGCTCTGAAACATTCTATTACCCACAGCATTTTACCAATCACTACTGTATTTCTTAACCTACAATAAACACTTCTATAAATATATTCTTTTTAACCAGGTAACTCCTACTCAAGCTGCTCATTTTGCTAAAAAAAAAACCACATTAAATAAATCCTAAAGCATATGCATAAATTGAGACCTGGTCATCTTCTACTCTCCTGTTTTCACTACACAAAAATAATCACTTTTGTGTTTGTGCAAAAAAATTCTGTGTTAAGATAAAGGAACTTTCAATTTCAATGCCACAAGTTATGTTTAGCACACCTGAATAAAGTTATTTAAAAGCCACTAACTATTTAGATCTTACAGCATGAAATGCTGCTTCCAAAGTGAATGGAAATGGGGTATTAAATAATTTTTTTTAATGATGTAAGTCTTACTAGAATACAGACATCCTTAGTGGAAAAGCCAGTAAGGGACAGTTATGGCATGATGTGTTATGATTGTCACAGGGTGATGGTAAAAGGACACTGATGTCGATTTTTAAAATTCTCTCTCAGAAACATTCATAGAAAATAATCAATATATGAATAACTTGCTCTGATATGAAGACATCAACTCTTCTGCACTGCAATTATAAAAATACAAACAGCCTGGCATGACCTGGCTCACCTTCAGTCCAAACAGCAGCCACCCTCTGCGCCACTTCTCAAAGATAAATGCAGGCAATTACAGAAATACATGGTGAGTCCCAGCCAAATCCAGACAAAAACCAGCACTAAATACAGCTAAAAAATTAGGAATGTTTTATCAAAAAACCTAAAACTCTTCAAAAGCTACAATTATGAAATATTTATCCTAGAAGCTCTGCCATTTACAAAATTCAGGGATTATCTGCACCTAAATCAGCACATTAAAGTGCAGTTAAAGCACCTCAACAACCTTAACCCTGTCCCCACCTGAAGGGCTCACACCTAAGGACCCTCAGGACATTGTAGGCAATCGTGCATTGGGCAGATGCAATGAGTTTTAGGATACAGAAGTATAAAAGAAACTTGTGAAACTTAATTATTCTGTGTCAGGGTAAGTACTGGAGCCCATCGTGGCACACCCAGAAGCTTGCCTTTATCTTCCTAACTTGGCCAAATCTCTTCAAGGAGTTTAAAAAAGCTCAGAAGCTCAGGAGGTGGGAAACTGAGGTGGGTTTTTGAAAAGCACCTGCTGTTGGATTAACTCTTTTCTTTACAAAGACAAGACTGAACAATGTCACACAAATACTGTCTCTGGTTTCAATGGGATTTTCTTTGGAAAATCCAAGGCTCTCTGGGGTGATTTCTGACTCAATTCTGCATCAACAAGCAAAGATCAGTCAAAAATTGCACCTCTGCTTCTCCAAGTTCCTCTTCAAAAAAACCAACTCACTAGCACTGATGGCTGTTTTTAAAGATTGCATTTCTTTCAATCAGTGAATTTCCAAAAGCTGAGAGAAGGTGCAGACATAAGATAATGTTATTTTGTTCTTTGGGAAGGAATTTCAAAGAAGGCAGGAGGGAAAACCAGGAAGAAAACCAAGAAGAGTAACAGAAATACTGGTAACAATCAGCCCTGTGTTACTGATCCCCCTTGGACGCAGCCATGCAGGAGCCAGGAACAGCTACCCCAGGTCTGGGTTTTACCATCAGTGATTAACTCTGGAACTCCAAACCTTTCTAAAACTGAGGGTTCCTGCAGCTCTCACAAGACGAAATTTGCCTGAGGTTTCACCCTAGACCTTTTAAACTGATTTTCATGTATTATTAGTTCAGAATACCGGAATCTTTGGCTTGCTTTTCAAGGTTTTTCTATCACAAGGACATGCAGAGTACAGCTCTACTGAGAACTGGCTTTTTGCGCTGTTCATGCAAAGTTCTGACTCTCAAAGCAGGGAATGCAGATCCATGATGAACCAGTACACTTGGAAACACACTTAAAATTCCACTTGAGGGTTTCTACAGCTTACAGTATGGTTATGCTGTCCTTGCTGAAGCACAGAGATCTCCACTACCTCTTTTCCCTATCCGGCTGTTTCAGGAGTTTCCTAACTTTGGGATCTCTCCTTCAGACAGATTCTCTGCATGTGTATTTCCCTTATTTATATTTGTTTACAGTTTAATAATTTCTAATTTGTTTATCTGCTGACCAGCATCCAACACGTAAATGTATGGAGCTGCTTCCACTAATGAGATCAGATCTTTTGTAATAGTGACTCTTTAGGGAGAACAACAGACAGAAAGACCAAAGTAATTCCTCTAAAATGGCATTGACCATCTCCTTTTTCTCTCACCTTCTTCAAAAATACAAGTAAAACATCAGTCTGCCCCTGTATTTACATTGCTTCAATTCCCAGTTAAATAATGTAAAATAGATGAAAGATCTATCTTTGTCCTGGACTGTTTTCAAAATTGGACACCAGTGACACGTGATTCCCCTGATAAAATATTCTGTCTACCCAAAATATTCTTGCCTGCAATGAGAATTGTTGGTACTGAGGGCTAAATCAAATGGAGTAGGAGTTTCAGGGAGCAATCCAGTCTACTGGAAATATTAAAAAACCACTTGTGAACTTCTGGCTACATCTCACTTTCTGATTTATTGTAAGCTCTATTACAAGGTAATTCGCTCCGTAAAACTCAAGACCTTTCACCCTGCTACTACCAGAACTCTAAGAACACAAACTTAAACAATAAGTGTGATACTAATCCTGGCTACTCCTACAGAGGAGAGCTGCTTCCTCTGCACTTCCAGATCCATTAAACTGAGAGGAGGCAGCCAAGAATCCCTCTGAACCCACGGATCTCCCATGTAGCACCGAGCTATAAATATTTTCCACGCTCAGGGTTCAAGCAGCAGCAGCCCAACACAAAAAGCTGCATTCCCAACCGCATCCTAATGGGATCTTCCCAACTCCAGTGCTGCTGCTGGGCTGTCAGCACATGAAAGTCCCGGAACAAGAACTGAAACACCACGATGGGTTCCCATTGTCCTTGAAAGCTGCCTCCTCCTCCGTCCCCTTTGTGAGCAGGGCGCTCACACAGCCTCCATCCATCCACGCCTGCATTCACAGCTCACCAATACTCATATGCAGCAAGGTCAGAAAATTTTTTTTTTTTAACATTCTTTGATTAATGCTGAGAGCTGCAGCATGTTTAGACAGGGTCGTGACCCCAGGCATCCATTTAATCAAATTTCTCTGCTGCTTGTCCCAGTGGAGCCATCGCAACAAGAAACTCTCTCAATGAAAAAAAAAAAGGAAAAGAAAAAGAAAAGGAAAAAAATGCACACTTCACATCTCACATTGTTTACATGCTGTTAAGTAATTATTTCACTCTTCGACCCCCACTGGCCATCAACAGACAAGTCACCTCCTTGGAGATTCTGAAAAGCTTATTCAGCTGTATATAATTCATTTTGTCTCTTTCCTTCATTGTGAAGCTAACTGCTTAGCTTAAAGACTTCTTTGTGAATACTTAAGTACATGGTGTCCATGCTAATGATCTCACTAATTATAAGCGTATTTATCATACACAAAGTGCTCACAGCTCTTCTTTCCCAAAGCCATCCTACTCCAGCTCTGCCATCCAGCAGTTTCTCACCACATCTTCACCCAAACATGTGCATTTCCCTGGAATTCTGTCATTACCTGAGTGACCGAGCAAGTTGCTCAATATTTGCTCAGGAGTTTTCAATAACACTCTGATCTTTTATGCAGCTCTTCTCCAGGGCAAAGTGCAGAAATGAGCCAGGCAGGTAATAAAGAATTACAGTTTGCCTTTATCTAATAGCTCCATCAGTCAGAGTAATAGAGTTGGATAAAATGGTAACCTATTCACCCGGCTCCTCTTAATTGCTACCCTAGGATGCAAAAAGTAGGGGCAAGAAAAAAGTTTATTTCTAATTGCAGTTCAGAAATTAGAGGTGAATGACTTGAAAGCATCTAATACTCTCCTCTCCGAACTCAAAGGGAAACTGACTGGAGACAGAATTACAACCACAAAAGCAGATGTCTGGGGGGAAAAGGGAAGGGGGGGAGCAGTGTGGATTTGCAAGAACAAAGGATTTATTTTACATTCTGGTTTATTTTTTTTCTGAGTGTCTTCTTCCTTCCAGAATGAAAAATATTCACATTAGCTGCTAGAATTATGAGAAAGATGGTGACAGGATGTGCAGAGCATCCTGCTGAGGAGTTCTACACCCTCAGCGTGCTCCAAGGACCAGATTTTCACACTCTCATCAAAACTGTCCACTAAATAAAGGCCTACCTGGACAAAATGGGACAGGGAGAAAGGAAGAAAGCAAAATGAAAGGGGATCCTGGAAGGCCAGGATAAGCTGGAAAGGAATGGAAGTAACAAGGATAAAATCAGGCACAAGTAAACCACTGGATATGTAAAAAAACCTGAAATTCTGCCTTATCTAAAGCTGACTCCTGCACTCAGCACGTGACAGAAACAGACACGTTTTGACAAAACTGTCCCTTCAGACAGAAATAAATCTCAGTAGATCCAACACACTTCCTTACTTGCAAAACTCTACTGGAACTTCCACGGACATATTTGTAAATATGACTGCATTTTTTCATTTCTTTTGAACCCAAAGAGCCTTTCAAGAAAAGGACCTTTCACATTTAACTTTTGTGAGAATAGAAAACTGTCACTGATAGAGAGTGAATTTAGGAATTCAGGATAATTAAAAATTTAAAAAAAACCCTTTCTCCTTAATCTCATAAATGACCCATTGCTACAGAGAAACGTTCTCAGCTGTATTAATTATTTGATATTCATCACTATCTCCAGAGGATAACTGACATGCACATGAACAGTAAAATAATTGCAATGAGCAAACTCTACCTGAATTGTTGAAATATATGAATCATGCAGATTATTAAATTAATGAAATACTAGCTGTCACTTTTTTTTTTTCATTGCATTCTGTAATTTGTTGAGCTAAATATGATAGAATTTTTCTGCTGGAATAGTACCTACAACTCATGTAACTATTCAACATTAAATTCTTTTGTTTCTCGATGTTATCTAATTCAAAACTTGCATTCAATAATATTAAAAAAATTGGGGAGAAACTAAAATTTGGTGTCAAGAGCAGACTTTGTTTCCGCACAGGCTGCACATGCATTGCACAGCTCTGTTAGCACTTCTTGCCCAAGAGCAGTGTTGGTGTAACATAGATTTGATCATGACGTTGTTACAACCCTGTTCTCAACTGCTTTTACACAGACAGCAATATTAAAGTCAGTATTTTGCATTCCTGCAGATTATTAATGATTTAAACTGAATTTTTCCACATCTAGTATCTGCTTCCATCCTAAGTTTGTGATGGAAACACTGAAAAACAGGGTGCTGCTCCTTTATTAATGAAATACCAGTCTTTTCTTGCAAACCTTCAGCACCTCCCCACCCTGAAGTACAGGCTGGACTCCTCTAGGAAACTCATTCTGTGGTCATGAAAATATGTCAACTCCTCCTCATCACGAACAAATTCTTGAAAGCTTTGTGTAAATCTGATGTAGTAAATGTTAATTATGCAGTATCTAAATTATCAAAATTTTCTATTTTGCATTTTCCCTGTTAGGTTACAGAGTTTTAAATATAATTTAAAAACCCAACCTAAATTACAGGGTTTTTTGAGGGAGTCCAGCCCTCAAAAAGAAAAACCAGCCTGGAGAGCAGGAGCAGACAGTGCCAGCAGTAGCATCACTTCCTTCCACAGAGGTCCAAAGGAACTCAAATCATAGGAAACAAAAGTATTTAAGATTTCTCTTAGGATAACTGTGCCACACTGGGACTGTCCCCCAAGCTTTTACTTATGGTTCCCTAACAGAAATGATGATGCTGTGTTGGGGAAGAAATGAAACCTGGACAAGAATCAGAAGCAAGAAGGGAGGGTGGAACTGAAGCAAGAATTAACTCAAAGAATAGCTCATGAAAACTGGTGGTGTTTTCACACTCTGCTGGAAAATGAAAATAAAACAAGGAAAGAGTCTGGAGATGAAAGTTCCACCGAGCTCAATCCACACAAAAAAGCAGAAGCTGGAACTCAGAAGACTTTAAATGGAATACTGCACGTCAGGACAACGCTCAGGGTGGTATTTGGGAGATGAAAGGCTTCAACCTGCACATCCCGGCCAGCTGCTCCTGGAGCCAGGCTGGAAAATGGCAAAATCCCAAGTGAGCCCAGAGCTCAGGGTGAGTCTGGACCCTTCCCAAGGCCAGAGGAACAGGTGAAGCAGAGGAACAAGTGCACTGTCCCCACGGCACAGGTACAGGACATTTACCCATTTTAAACTGACAGAACTGTCAGAACCAAGGCAGACATTAGCACCAGAAGGAAACCTACTGTTGATGGATAAATGGGTGAAACTCTGGGCTGACCCCTAATTTTGTACCTAGTGGAGGTTTATGTAAATTAAATGCAGGGGTGAATACCAGAATGGAAGAGTTCTGATTTCCATCAGTGTCATGGCAATTCAGCAACAAAAGAAGCAGCAGAGATGTCTTGAGCCCATCCTCTTCCCTTGGTCTCATCCACACAAAAATTTACCTCATTCTGAGGCAAAACTGTGACGAAAATCTGAAGAAAAAAACACCATTAAATTCCCTATTTACAGAGGAAAACAAACATTCTTTGTCTGTTGGACAGTTAAAGAGTTCCTCTCTAATTCAGGTTTTTATCCATTATTATATCCAATAACAGACATCTTGTTTTCTTAGGGGGTATGGCTAAAACCAAATTCTAATATTTAATTACAGTTGAGTGTGAAATTCTTCAATTTCACTCTTTATCTTTTTAATCTTTAAATGTTAAAAACAACTGATGCCTCCCAGTCTCATTTCCAGCAGTAACTGCCCAGGCTTTCAGAAATTTCAGGAGCCACTGCACGCCTGGACTGAATTGGGAAAATTTAATACCGTGTAAGATATGCAGATAAAATATGAATTCCAGCCATGTAACAAAAATGCCGTTGACAACATGTATATTATGCAATTATGACTGTCATTTTATTACTGTTATTAATTTATTAGTATAATTGCAATTTTTTTCAATGTCATAATGTGATAATAAAGGACTTGTCATTACTACGTTAACCTCGGAACATCTCTGACCTCAGGGGAGGTAGCTGTACGCTTTCAGTCCAAAATGAGCTGTCAGTTACCACAACGAGATTTTGATGACTACATTATCTTGTAATTAAATGTCTCAACAAACTTCTCCTTTTGATTGACAGGTAGTTAAGACTATCTTTGACCACAGGGCAGTTTCTTTATTTTTCAAGAATAATTTTTCAGCAGTGAAGAAGAAAGACAAGAGTTTAAAAATTAAAGTGTTTTGAACTATATATTAATCTATATTTGGTACTTATAAGACAGTGAAAATTCTACCAAATTGCATTATCCTCTGCCCAAGCTACGGCATTTCAGCGACAACTTTGATTGATTAAAGGAGTTTATGCTTTTCTTTATTAGCATTTAGGTCTTTAAAGAAACAAATTGTTTAGATTTTACATGTTCTCCCCTTTCACGCACATTTTTAAGACAGTACCAATGCTCAGAGTCAATACTGATACCTACCAGGAGATCCTACCAGTAAGAATGTTTCAGGAGATGCTCATAAAGGTTGATTTCTGATGATTTGGACCATGTAGAATAACTCAAACAGAAACTCAGTTCATAATGGGTTTAAAAGAACAAGCAACATAAATTATCTTCTATCAGATCATCCATCCTCTCCAACAGGACTTTTTGCCACAGCAGAACCTCAGTGGAACTGAGGCTGGAGGAGCATCAGTGCCAAAAAGATGCCGAAAAGAAGAGAAGTGAGACACGACACAGAGCAGCAACCCCTGTGCTCTCTCCAAAGAGAAGGATTTCCTTTTCTGAAGGAGGGAGCGTGGAACCACCTCCTACTGACAATCCCCATGGAAGGATGCCCTTGGACCTCATGAGGAACATCCCTGGCCACCACTGTCACCTACAGCCTTGCCCTCCATGGAACTGTGCATCCAAACTGGTCCTTCTCTGCCCCGGCAGCCTTTGCTGGAGCTCAGGAGGACAAAGGAAGCAAAGTGAGGACTGGAGGTGCCCTGATCAATTTCTCCTCCCTTTGAATTGGATCCCATCCCCAACCAGTCTAAGTCCAACATGAACAAAGGATGAAGGCCATCCTTCCCAAACAAATCCTGACATCAAACACATCCTACATCAAATACAATCTCAATAAAACCTGAAGTCCTTTGAAATGCAGAAAACTGTGCCAATAGTGCATTCTGATGATAATAAAATACCAAGGGCTTTCCACAGCAACATAAAGGTCACAGGGGTTTGGTACACCTGAGGCACGTCTTCAACACAGCCAGGAGTGACAAAATTCCTTCCCCATTTTTGCTGCAATTAACATCAAATTAATTTCCTGGGACACAGCAGCAATTACTCGCACATCACTGTCACTTAAACTGCCAGGCCTGTGGTTTAACCTTCCAGGAAGAATCCAGTGAGTCAGAAGTTGACACAACAACACACGGTCACAAGCACAAGGAGAAGGTTGCCCTTATCTGCTGATGCACTCTCTGTTTCGGTATTTCCCCATTTCCCCCACTGCTGCACTGTTGAAATCCAAATCTTATCGAGGCTTTTACGTTACCAATGTTCAGTTTTTTCATAGATTTCACACTCTGCAGTGGTCTCTAAGAGTTCTCAGCTCTAAGAGTCACGTACATGTATGGGGAACCAGCTTTCATTTGAAGAGAAAGAAAAAAGCAGAAGGCTGAAAGCAAATAAAATCTTCATTTTTACGAAATTTATGCATTTTTAAAAACTGTGTTAATTTATTTGCTGATACCCAATTTTTTTTTCACCTTCCTTTCTCTCACATTTCCTCATTTTAGCAACACATCTTCCTGCAGACTGTTGGACCCCAAGAGCTTTATTCAGATATTGAGGGCATTTAATAAACAGCACAAGGAAAAGTTGGGATGAAGATCTGAAATGACAAAAACGTTGTCCAGCATGTTACAGTCATTTATGTGGAAGAAACTGCTGAGGTTTAATACTGTGCATGTCATTTCTTTGAACTGTTCAAGATAATGACAACAGCTACACTTGACTGTATTTTGGGTTGAATTTCAGCTGCTATCAGGACAACTGGATTTCCTGAAATGTATTTCATACTTTTAAATTTATATTTCAAGTGATTTACTTTATAAGTACCAGTTCTTGCAGAAATGACATTAAATAGCTACGTTTGCACAAGGGAAACTGCTACTGATGGAGCATGGCAGTTGCAAATTTTTTGCTATTAATTATTATTTCCTATAAAAATCAGACACAAATTAAGGGGCTGCACAGTACCACAGAAATTATATTGCTTAATGTTTTCCCTAATTTTGGCCATGAGACATGAGTCAGTCTATACTTCGTTATACATTTACA
This sequence comes from Motacilla alba alba, assembly GCF_015832195.1. Classification (NCBI taxonomy): domain Eukaryota; kingdom Metazoa; phylum Chordata; class Aves; order Passeriformes; family Motacillidae; genus Motacilla; species Motacilla alba. Next base: position 4,015,729 of record NC_052045.1, read on the forward strand.
CTGCTGATAAATAGATCAGCTTTTTCATCTGTAGAAAGAAACAAAGAAGTTTGCTATCAAAATTATACTAAAAAGTTTCCAATATAAAGGGGTTTTCTGTATATTAAAAATTGTAACATATATACACACATACACACACACTTAAATACAGCTATATATAAAAAATAAAACTATTTATACTAGATCAGCTACAGGTCAAGAACCTTTCTCTGAACCTCCTGATACAGGATATATCAAATGTGCAGACAACCTGTGTGGACAATGCAAACTGCTGAAGTCACTGTAAAACAGACCTTCTGAAAGGTAATGTTTTAATTTACATTTTATGTAAGAATGCTTCACTGTACCCATATTCTACAGACCAAACTGAAACTGAAAATATTGACAATATCTAGGATAACGAGCCTTAAATGACACCCTAAAATTATGCTTTTAAGAGTATTTGATTTTGCAAAAGATATTTTAAGGCAACAATAAATGAAGATATATTTTGAAGCCCCTTAAACTTGCAGAGGATGTTGCAGCACTGGCTCATTTAGAAGGTTAAGATGTAAAATACAGAGCCAGAACCCAAGGTGCTTTATTCCGCTCCCCTGGTGATCTCAAACTGACCTGTGCAGATCATATTCTCTGGAATACTGCAGGAACACCTGCACAGCCCAATATCTCAGCTAGTCTCCCCCTGCCCTCCTGAGCAGGTTGGAAGAGCTCTCTAAGAGGATTTCCTTCCAGCCTGCAACATTTTTTGGGAAGGAGAAGATTCAGCACTGCTTACAGCGAGGCATGGTTGGGTACTGTCCTCACAGGAACAGTGTGCCAGGGAAATTCCTTTGGAATTCTATCCCTGCAGCCTCACAGAAACCCTCACTGCTGCTTCCAGCCACTGCAACCAACTGGTCCCAAGTTAGTGAAAATTATTTTATAACTGTGTTTCAACAGAGGGGTGTGCCAGGGGCAGGATTTCTATAGAGAAAAGAAGTGGGAGTTCTGCTCCCCACTCCAGCTCTGACACACCAAATTCAGACATTTGGGTTTTTACACATTTCCACAAGTCTGGGAACAGTCAACAGGCACAACACCATGAGCTGCCTCTGTCTAGAATATGTTTCCTGCATAGAGGAAAGTGCAGTAATTCATCAGTGATTTAACCTATAGACATTTGAAGGTTGGAGAGCACCTCAGAGGGGCTGTTGACCTTCAGCAACTGAAAGAATTGAAGCTCCAGCCTTAGTCAATATATATTTATCTTTCTGTTGGGACTATTACAACTGTTCAAGTAATGCTGACCTTGAAACTTCTGCACACGATGCACCAGAATAATGATCCCTCAAGGAAGAGTATAAAAATACCTAAATAGGATATCTAAATCCAAAATGCACATAAAGATAAAAGGAAGCATTTCAAAATGTGAAATCGCTTAAGATGTGGTAATATTATTAAGGCTCCTATTAATTATAATTTGAATAACATTGCTAAATACCATAATTACACATTTCTAAATATTTTAATGATAGGATATAATTTATGTCAAAGACCTTGTTTGTTTCATTGTGAAATCTTTGCCTATTTGTAATTAATTTAATGTCTGACTGACAGGCTCGTAAATCAGAATCATCTCCATCTCCAACCTGCTCTGCAGAACAGCAAGAGTACAAAGTCTTAACCCTGGGCCTTGGGCTTTTCCAACTTTGCTGCAGACAGAAAATTACAAGAAATAAAATGGTTGGTTTCGTGTGATGTCCCAGTTACTTGTTCCCTCACATTTCATGCAGAATTTTCGGTCAAATTTGAGATTCAAACAGCAGCCAGGACCAACTACGTTACATTAATCAAAAACATTATGGTACTATAAAGTATGACAAAATGAACCCTCCTGGGGCCTCTCTTTTTCCAATACCTAACCCTTGACAGGAGCAGTTGTGAAAGTCTCTTCAAGCAAATTTTTGGAGATGATTTCTCTGAAAAAACCGAAACTCTCTTGGAGATGGCTGGAGGAAAGATGAGAATCACAAGAAGGAAGCTTTGAGCACAGAATATACTGAGATTGTTTCACATCCAACCTTAAAACCACCATATTCCACATGTAAAATTATATGAAAAAATCCCCAAAAGAAAACCACACCCGAAGTCTTTAAGTTGGCTGTTTGACTTCTCTTCAGGACTTTGCAAAACCAACACAAAAATCCTTCAAATTCAAACTGCCTGTACATCAGCAATCCCACCTGAGCTACTTACAGGCTTTAACTGGAAGAATTTCCATTTAAAAACTGTCAAGTAAGGGCAGTCTGTTAGGTTTTGTATCAACTATTCATCACCCAGACTTCTCCACTGTCCTTCCTGTAGAGCCCAGGGCATCAGCACAATGCTGATCAGTGGCACCAGAGACATCAGTGCACAAGAACACCCAAAAACACTGGTACCAAGGAATTGTTTTCTTCCTCCCTTTAGACTGTTCCTCTCCCTTCAGAAGATCCAATAACTACTTGAAGAAAACCATCTTGGTTGCACACTTTGTTAACAAGGAGTAACTTATTTCCAAGTGCAAATGTGACCTGAGTCAGCTACCAAATGCATAAAATAAACATGTCCACATCGTACAAATTATTTTCCAACCTCACCACAGATTTCATAACTGTCAGCTTTCTGGCTGTCTGGAACTTTCTATTTTCTAAAAGCCTGAATCAACAGAATCAGCATTCTGCTTTCTAACTGACCTGATAAGCTCTTGTTGGAGCTCCAACTCCTCCAATTCAGAACCTGGGGTATTTTTTAAATATGCTCCCACCACTTGCAGCTGCCAGGATGCAAAGTGGGTTAAAGAAGGGCTGTAAAATAGCAGTAGAGTCTTTTTTGTAGCTACATCCAACTTGTGAAAAATATTTTTGCTTCAGTTAAATAAAACACGCAGCACAAGCAGAGAGCTGTTCTGTAACTGGAGATCACCCACCAAAACCCCATTTGAACACTGAGGCAGCATGGACACAGACATCACCATTACAGAGAGCATCTAATGGCAATTCCACAAGAGCTCTTCTGTTCAGTGCATTTTATTTGGGCTCAGGAGAGCCAGTACCATTTTATTTTGCATGGTATTATCCCAGATGCTGTTGTGTCTCGGATTTATTTATGCATTTCCCATTGGGATCCAGGAGTTTGCATGAAAACCTGATCCTTCAAGCAGGTACTGCTTTTCCCACTGCAGCCAATAAAGGGCTACCTTAAAAGAGGAGGAAAAACTAAAAACTGCACCTCTACAATGCAGTTCAACGTGGTACATGCAGTTTTATCTCATCCATATACTGCACAATAAAACTTACTGTTACATTAACTCTCTTCCACGATGTCCACTGGATTAAGGCTGCAGCAGAAGTGGAGTTTGGTTTTTTTTTTAATGAAGAAATCTGCTGGGTTTGGAAAAATGAGGCTCATCTGGGGATACAAGAACTTCATCTCTTGGTAAGCAGTTGAGTATCAAACCTGTCAGTGCATGAGGCACTCCTGTCTGAGCACTGCTTGGTTAAACGACATCCGAGAGCTTTGGACACCTTCTGCCCAACAGCATCATCATAAATTCTGCCTCCAGGAGACCACTCAGCCCTGAAATGCAGAGCAAGGCCCATGCAAGCAGTGCTGCAGAGAAGGATAATGCTCCTGGACAGCCTGGGGAGAGCTGCCTCAGAGCCCCTGCTCCCCAGCACAGACCCTGCTGGACTGACCCTGCAGGGACATCAGGGCTGGGAGCACAGGGACACCAAAGCCCACAGGGACTGTCCAGCTGCTCCCAAAGCCACCCCAGAGCAGCAGGGCTGACCCAGGGCTGCTGCAGGCTCTGAGCACAAAGCAAGGCACAGCACCACAGGCATCACACCATTAAGGACTGATGAAGCTTTGTCTTCCAGGTGAGGAATCACTGCTGCCCAGAAGGTGCAGAGAACTCCTGAGTGTCTCCTCTGAAGAGACAGATGTAATTTCTTGACAATTCTTATAATTTCTTTCTCAAAAATATCAAATTAACCTCCTCTAAATCACCCAGCACAATCTCAAAAGACCAGTGTTGATTAAGCCAGGACATAAATACTACTTTTTTTTCCAAGTGTGGTCTAATTATTGTGTATTTTACACATAAGGAAGGTCTCTTAAAAGTTTTGAACAATCCCCTTACATCATTCAGCCTGCACAGTATCTCAGTTTTACCCAGGACTGTTTTAGCTTGGGGAGCAGCAGAAGATAATAAAGTTTAATGGGTACTATTACTTAATTGTTCAAAATTCAAGGTCTCTGGCACATCAGGGGCCAAGACAAAAACCTGCTGACTGACAAAAACAAGTACATAAACAATTCACTGTAACTGCATTTCCTCTATTGCATATTATATTAAAACCTGATGCAAAATGTTGACTCGGAAGAGCTAAATACATCCAAAAGATTCCCTGCATTCTGCATAACATATTTGAATAGCATTCACAGAACACCCCAAGACTTGTTAATTTGGTAATCTTATTCTCCCTATTTATTTTAAGGCAGTGATACAGCAAACTGAGATAGGTGGGGTAGGAATTACACCACTTCAATTTCTCAAGGATAACAATTAAAGCTCTGCCAACCTATGTACTATGTTACACTGAATTTATGAACAAAGGTGATGCTGAAGATTAATTGGCACATACAGGCCTGTCAAACTCCTCCAACTCCACCACGTGAATTTATTATGCAAAAACAGCCACAATAGGTGAAATTTACTGGCTTAGACACAGAATGTTCCTTACTCAGCAAGTCTTCACCAGTATTCAGAGATGTTTCTTTAACCAAACAACGAAGCAGGACAGAGCCTGAGCCAGCACAGACCTCGTTAAGATTAACAGCACAAGAATTACTTTCAGGATGGTTGCTGAGGGGTTTTGAGTTCTGCCGGGGCCTAGGAGCGACTGTGGATGGAGCTGGTGACTCTCAGTCTGTCCCCATCCCTGGGCTGGCTCCCAAGGACAGCCCTCCCTCCCTCTCTTCCAGGCTGTACAGGACACAGCCTGAAGTCAGCTCTCCTGCAGCACAAGCTCGACACACGTGGTTTCCCCAAACACACTGCTTTAACTCAGAAATCCACGGAAAAGTCAGAAATCCATGGAAGAGCAGCTTCATTTTAAAAAAATGATCAAACAGTTATATAACCAGTGGATGGAAAGGATCCTGTTTCCCAGATTTGGTATTTGTCCAATTACTAAGAGCTTTACTTTCCAACCTCAATATTATGTTACTGAAGATCATTTTTTTTAACTGGTGAAGATGGAATATCATCTTTGTTGAACTCCAAATCACTTTGGAACATAGCATTTTAAACAAACTTCCAACCAACTCTGTACAGATGGCACAAAGCCTCTCCCCCTTTATCACAACAAATAAAAATGATGTACAGCATACTGAGGAGCTGTTCAGCACAGAAATCCCAGGCATCACCTTCACTGAAAGGTGCCCCTGGAACTCTGTAGGATGCTGGAGGTTTACTCAGAAGCAGCAACACAAAAGATACCACAATTCACAGTTTTTATGCAAAATTAATGGTGAGGAGGTACAATAATCAAACCAGTAATGAGCTATAAGCTCCCATGTGAAACAAAAAAAGTCTTATTTTTCTTTTAAAAAATTATTTTCTTACCATATCCCCAGCAATGTACAGGAACAGCAGGAAATTTCTAACAGATCTCAGTTTTTCAGTGAACAATGACCAGAAGATACATTAATACTGTACCAAACTCTAGGAAATCCCAATTTTTGGAGCAGAAACAAGCTCTGTATCTTCCCAATCAATTTCCATAGCTGTTTGAATTACAAAATACTTTGAAAATAACCAAAACAGGGTGAACAGACAGAGGGCTGCTTCTTGAATACACAAAAGAAAAACACACACAAACTTTGGTAACAGAAGAACAGCAACATTTGTACTGCAAAAAGAAGAACAGAAAGGTTTCACTGCTCACTCCTGGGTTTTATTGTATCTGAACTGCCAAAAGCTTAGACAAGTATTTCTTCAGCTAATTCTCCACCACTCATTTCTTGAAAATATTAGCAAAGCACAAAGGCTGACAAAACCAAGAATGATTTGCTGGAGCTGGCTCTCCAGGATGAGAGAAGGCTTAACCTCCTGTTTTGGTCTTTTGTCCCTGCTTTTTTGTTTTGGCTTGGTTTTGTTTTTAAATTACCTCCTTTATTCAATGGAAAAAAAAATTGCAACATGTAGAACATTAACACACAAGTCTTTCTCTCTTGCTTAAATGCTACAAATACAGCAGCAATGGGCAAATCTGGTCTCAGAACAGACAATTTTGCTTCCTTCCTCCACCTGGTGTTCAAGATAAAAGCACATTACTGAGAAAGAAGAACAAGAAAATGAAAAGATGTGGAGATGTTAAAACTGCAGCTCCACATCCTCTGACTTCCAGAAAAGTTTCAGCTCGGTGATTACCTTAACTCCGAAACAGGAACAGCAGCTGGGGAGCTACCAGGAAAGTTGTCCCCAGTCCTTCTGATCTTTTTATAAACAAAGGATCCAAGCAGAACCCTTTGATCCTGCCTGATGTAAAAACCAGGGATGGAAGGGCTGGGAACACTGCAGTGTGTCTGTACCTGCAGCTCCCAGGTTCAGGTCAGCCCCTGCTCCAGGCAGCTGGCAGCAGGACAAGGGCACGGCCCTGAGCTGTGCCAGGGGAGGCTCAGGGTGGGCACTGGGGAGAAATTCTCCACTGGAAGAGAGGCCACGCAGTGGAACAGACTGCCCAGGGAAGCGGTGGAGGCACCAGCCCTGAGGCGTTCGAGAAACATGGAAGCGGCACTGGACAGGATGCCAAAGGCTGGGCCTGATGATCTTGGAAGTCTCTTCCAACGTTAAAGATTCCATGTCCACACAAAGAAGTTCTCAAGGGAAATAGCAGCAAACTGGCTTTGCTGTTGTCCCTGCAAACTCTTGCTGCCTCCTGGGCTCTCACGGTAGGGAGAGCAACTGCCCTGTCACAGGGAGTGACTTCTGCTGAACCAGGGTCAACAAGTCCCTACATCAGGCCTATAAGGCTTCCTGGTTTATGAACAAATACAGAAAATACAGTTTCTAAATCCCACAGCTCTTGTAAGACTTCTCATGCCTTCTGTTTTCTAATCTGAAACTGATACAGACCTCATAACAGATTAACTTCTTTCATTCCTGACCACTCCATTTTTTGTATACTGTAATACTGCAGTATGTTTTCCTCTTAAATTGTTTTTGAAGATATTTCACGAGTGAGATAAGGTTCCTTTTAAAAACCTTGGCTCTTTAGGTGTTAAACACAAGTAGTAAATCCACTCTGTCAAATTGCCCCATTTATAATATTTAATCTTCCCTCTGTAATCAGGAGAGCTGAAGTACACATTCAGAGTTGCTTTCCTTTGACACAGTTCTCTTATTACTGTCTCTTTTCCTCACATAATGTCCCACAGCAGCTGTGCCATTATGATGATGCTTTCTCTTCTCTCTTTTTCTTTTTTTAAACAGCCTCTCTAGCACAAATAATTAAAACATGTATTTACCTTCCATCTCTCGGCTGAGACTAAGTGCACATTTTGCAGGGAGGGGGGCAGTTGTTTGTTTCTTTTTATTTTATTTCTGAGCAGTGACATATTGATGTTTCAGATAATAAATCATTCCAATTTGTTCATCCCTGCCAACAATGGTTTTAATCTTCATTTACGACTTGCAAAGTCCGTTTTGTTGGAAGCGTTTGATAAAATACTCAATTACCATTTTTTTTTGCACTGCAGTTCAACTGCTGTGCTGATAAAGGCTCTAGCTCAGAAGATAAACTGCAAATAATTCCTGAAGAACAAATGTCAGAGGCAGTTTACAATGAATGGGATTTTTTTTTTGAGCAGATTATTCTCCCACCAAAGTGACAGGGCAGCTCAATATTTATTTTGTTGAGAATGTCATTTAAATATTGTTTGACACCTGCTCCCTGCAGTCAGCTACTCGGCACAGAGCACTTTCAAGGGGTTTGGAGTGAGGTTCCAGATCTACTAACATATTTCAGGGACTTGATTTAAGAAGTAGAAATGGCAGCTTCAAGACACACTTGGCAATTCTTCCCAGGCAAATAAAGGGAAACACCACCAGAACACATGTGCTGCACACACCTGTGTGCTCAGGGACCCAGGAAAACCCCAGAGCAAATGTGTGAGCAAAGGGGGGACCTAAGGAAGAGGCTGAAGTTTTCAACTCATCCCTGTGCAGCTGCCGTAACATTAAATAGAAATTTAAAATTTAAAAAAAAAAAAAAAAAAAGGATTACTTTTCCTCTTTTCATGTCTAGGAGTGAAGGTATCCCAAGAGCTCTGTGGGATGTTCCCCTGTGGATACTCTCCAGATGGCTGGGGTCAGCTCATCACAAATTGTCTCTGCTCCTTCCCCTGCTCCAGTGTGGGATCCTCCATGGGAGACACTCTTCCATGAATTTCTCCAGAATGAACCCTTCCTGAAGGCTGCCCCAGCACAGATCCCTTTCCATGGGGTGCAGTCCTTCAGAACCAGGCTGCTCCAGCGGGGTCCCCAGTGGGATCAGAAGTCCTGCAGGACCTTGCCCCAGTGTGGGTTCCCATGGGCTCACAGCCTCCTCCAGGGGCACAGCTGCCTCACCAGCTCCCACTACCAAAACCTGGCCACATGCAACAACTGAACTCAGCTCACACTGCTGCAATTCCTTACAGCAAAATGGGATTTCCCCCTCTCCCAGCTGAGGAACCTGGTGACAGAGTAATGACCACTGTCAGTCCAAAGCACTTTATCTCAAAAGGATCATTCATGCAGTATTTTCAACTTAAGGATCATTCATACAATATTTCCACCTTATCAGTGGCTCTTCCAGTCCTCTAAAAATCAGAGCATTCTTCCAAAAATGCTCTCTCCTGAAACGTACACAAACTGTACATGTGAAACACCCGTGAAGTGCCAGGAGGATGGCACAGCACAGCCAGGGATGCACCCAGAATATTCCCTGAGAGAAGGTCCCTCCCTGTCTTTCCAAAAAGCAAGTAGTCATGAGCCATTTATCTTAATGAATAAAGATTATTGTCATTATGTCTTTTGTTTCAGTTTCTTAATCAGTTTTCAACTACCCTGGTTTATTTGCTTCAGTTATGTGTTGTGTTTTTTTGTGCTCAGTGTTTGTCTGTAGGGATGCAGAGAACACACTGAAGGTGGAGCCTTCCCCTTTCCTCACGAAACACTTGGAATAAGAAACATGCAGGATTCACACACACAGTACTGCAAGGGAACAGGAACTTTGCAAAATCAGAGATATACTTTAATCCAACACTGTCTGAAGTGCATCAAGTCCTTTGAAAGGCCATAATCTGCTAAATTAGGTCAGAGATCTATCTGCACTTCAGAGACCTTTATACTCACAACTGGCAGGAAGGAAAATCGCACTAAACCAAAAATATGCTTTGAGTTGGTACATTCATCATACCAAATACATGTGCATGAGCTTTAGTTATAACCCTAACTGTATTTATAAAATACTTCCTCTAACTACATCTAGACCCACATACGTATAATAGGCGTATATAAATCAGAGCATATATTTTCTCAAGTTCTCATCTCAACAATGAATACTTTGCTCTTCTCTTCAATAAAACAAAATTAAAACTTATGGATTAAAAAAAAAAACCAAACAGAGAAAGTGTTTTTACAGATAAAATAACACTTGTTAAGCTACTTTTAAAAATTGTCATAAATGAAGAGTGACTGGAAATTATCTGACCAGAAGAAGTAGAGATGAAGACTTCTGGAATACAATAACCAGCATGCGCCTAAATGAAGCACACATGCACATTAAGTCCAGAAAACAATGCCATGACACATGCAGGGCCAGAATGGGAAGGTGGTGACTAATCTGGCCTCCAGGGTTAACAGAACTGGGCACAGAGCACAATCTAATGATAATGTGAGTTATTACACAGACAAGATGGAGTATCCAATTCCCCAGCGTGTATGTGCACGTGTACACATGTACATCTGTAAATACATGCTTTACAAACCTATTACTGCTTTTCACCAGCCTCTCAAAAAGTATTGAGATTAATGAATAATTGGGTTTCCAAATCTCTCATTGTTCCTCTGTGCTGCTGTGGCTCAATACAGACATCATTACTTCTCCACCAGTGTAGTGATTCTGTTCGTCATGCCTGAAACAACTACAGCACGGAGATTAAATACAATCTATATCCACATAAATCATTGAATAAATGAATCATGAAATTAATATGTAAATTGTGTGTTTAACCTCTATTTATACAGCACTGTCTGTCACCATGTAGTAAATCTAAAACTAATTGCAAATTCACAACTCTGCAAAAAGAACACCATGGTAAAAGCTTGACATATTTATTAACTAAATGTTGAACTACATTGAGTAAGTAATTAACAGTCATGCCAGAACAGGGAGAGGAAATTATATTTAAGCACAGATGTCACCTGTATGAAATGGCTAAAACTATTTTAGATTAGATTTTGATATTAATCAAAGAATACTCCTATTTAATTTTTGACAGACAAATCTGTTTCCATTTATTCATGATTCCATTAAACACCCCGTTTTTAAACCTGAATGTCATGTCCATTCTCAGTCTGGTATGTTCCTTTTAATGCATCTTTTAAAAGAAAATGTGAAGAAGAAAACAATAAGGTTAAATGGTAATAAAGTCTTCCTACAGTGTAGACAAAATGCCCTCAAAGGATGAGAAAATTATTTTATTTTAGGTTAAATTCCGTTATTTATTTCTTTGATACATAAAGAACTGAACAAAGCCTTAAGATACCATCTCTAATTTCATCTCTACGTATTTCCAGAGCTTTCTGATGAACAAAAGGCACCTCCCCTTGGATGATCAGGGAAGGTCCCCAGCTTCATGTGCCAACACAAAGATCCTTCCTAAGTCTGATTTTGTTCTAGAATTGCAATATATTTAAGACATATGAAATGAAAATAAAAGCACCTGCACAAATGTGTCTGTAGCTTCTCAGGAGTCACTCAGGTACTGATAGAACAAAAAGGAAGGGATATGTTCTCCCTTCAGGCAGCCAAAACTGATGCCATGGCACAAGGTAAGTGATGCTCATCAGGAGTACCCTGCTGCCAAACACAAACTTCATTGTGGAATTCCTTATCTTAACCTTTTTTTCTTAAAATCTTCAGCTGCTGAAACTGAGGAAATATAGTAAGAATCGCCAGAAAATAGAAGAAATTGTATCTATTAAATCAGACTGGCCCTATGTCACCTCCCTTCTTTGCTTTTTTTACCTTCAACAGGTCAATACAGGCACCCTACAAGTGCAATTCCCAAGCAGGATATGAGCACAAGGCAGGTTCATAACCATGGAAAAATGAATCCTTGCTGAATATTAGAACAGCAGAGTGAAATCGATTATATAATAAATATGTACTTTAAAACACAGCAACTGGCCCACTGGGCAAACCTCCTTTCCTAACAGGCACTATAAATTTGAAAAATATCCCAAGTAAATTCCAGTGGATTCAAATGGAAAATGCACCCTGCTAGGAAAACAAGTGTCTGATTCCAGCAAAGAAGGTGAGATCTTGAAATAACCAATACTGATGAGAAAAGTCAGGCAGAATTTTATGCACTTGGTTCCAGGCTTTTAGTAAAGACAAACTCAGATAAAGCAGATAAATTTTACTTCATTTGGAATTTATGGACTTGAGCTGTCCCCTCATGGCAAATCCATCCTGCCCACAGCGCTCCTCACGCTGTGCCTGATGGGGCTACACGAGCAGGAGGATCCCCATCCCACAATCAGCACAGCCACCAAGAGATGAGGTGACTTGTCCAAGGTCACCACACAAACCATTTCCAGGGCCAGCAATGAGACCTGAGTTCCCCAACTGCTGGTTCTGGCAACTGGACCATGATGCCTTTAAGTGCATTACAGCAAACTATTCCTTGTGTCATCAATCTCAGCTCCAGAAGCACTCTAAATCACTCCAGGATTATGACATTTTTATGGGAGGACAGCACTTCATTACAGACCTGAGAAGTTGGGAGGAAGAGCAGGAAAAACTCCCAAAGCTGCTGAGAAAATCTCAGGAGCTACACTGGAAAACAACTGTCTATAAAGACAAAATATGGAAACTGCTGTTTACTACTCGCTATTTCTTATCCATTTATCCACCTATTTTGTACAATTTTTAGCAGTTTCAGGGACAGAGAAGAGAAATAACAGCCTGTGCCCCATGTCCTATGGCTAAAAGGAACAGTTCCCATTACACAGACAGCTTAGAAGCAGAGTTTGAACAAACTATGGAATTTTTCCTGAATTATAAATAAATTGCTGCAATCATGTACAAATTTCCAAAGTTTTAAAATAAATTAAAAACCTCATAAACCAGAGGTCACTGCGGACTGTGAGGTTCAGTGTGGAAGCAGCAGACTGTGTATGTGCAACAAAGAACCCAGCATCCCACTGGGCACAGGAGGGATTCAAATGATGACTCAGAGTCAGAACTTACAGATTAAACAAAAAGGAAAAGCACAACATAAAGTATGTATAACAAAAAACAGAAATAAGGAAACATCTAGGGAGGAACAAATGGGATGGCTATGAGAATGTGAGGTCTCTGGTGAAACAAACTGTAGCTGTTGAACAGACTGAAGCAGACGAGATGGTACAGACAGTGCATGGAGGGCACAAAACCTCTTAAGTAGTGGAAAAAAATAAAAAGAATACATGTCTGCAAACATTTAGCAGATGTAGTTAAGGTGAAGGTATGACCATTTTAGCAGAGCCTTCCTGGAGGAACAGCCTCTCTGTTCCCAGCTGCACTGACAGCAAGTCACCAACTGTAGAGCACAAAGAGCCACATCTGATTCCAGAGAGCAGGAATCATCTAGGCAGGACTGGAGCTTCTTGCAAAGACTCCAGAACTGATGCCTTCAGGAGAGGCAAGGCCTTCCTGGAGCAGCTTTAATGATCTGAGTTCTAAAAGGAACCAACCAGAGCTTTCCCTCACTTGTCTACACTATTCCTTCTCAGTGTCTTCTAGAGTCTCTTTTAATCAACTCCATTATTTTGTCTGGCCTAGTGTTTCAGATTTAGCAGTTATCTTAAGTAAAGTATGGGCCTTATAATTTAAGAATTTCCATCCCATTTCAATTACTCAAGTCCCTCACATTACCAAATTGTCATCTTTATTCCTCTACATATTGACAATACCTTCTTACATTTGTCATCAGCAAACTGCATTACCACACATCCATTCTGTGTTTGGGTGATCATTGAAAATACTAAATAAGATCAAACACAAAAAAAAAAGGCTTTGGTAACTCAATCAAGCAACCTTTCTTAAGTATGATCATTTCAAATTACACTGAACATGCTTAAGCTGCTTTCCCCACTTTTTGCCAACCTGTCCAGGAATTTCCTTAACTACATGCTCTACAGAAGTCCAGACAGCAATGGCAGTCTTTGCTATTTCTAGAAAAATCCATAATCTTAGCAAACACAGCTATTGAGTCAGCTTTGCACAATCTATTAAGGGAAAATCACAGGACATTGTGTCTAACTATCCCCTTCTCTGCCCGGTTTGAATTATATTCAATAACAAAGTGTGTTTCAAGTTCCCCTTTGCAAATTAGATGAATTATTACCTCTAAATTTTCCATGTTTCCTACTATGAAATCTATATTGATAAGCTACCTACACTTAATAAAAGCTCATATAAAGTTGCCAAGATAAATTAAGTTATGCTCACATACCTGTCCTTTCTGGGGCACAAGAAGGATCCAGAGTATTTGCTGACCAGGGCAACCAAACCCTGCAGCAGCTCAGGGCTCCCAAAGCATTCTGAAGAAGGGCAGCAGGATTTGAAGCAAACCCTGAAGCAGAGCTTCTTCACGCCAGACACAAGATGAACCTAAGCTGCACACAGGATGCAGAAACAAATGGCAGCAAGGGCAGGGGGAGCACACGTGCATTCCACAGCCAGCTTCCACAAGCAGTGCCGGGGTGCCAGGGGCTGATCCTCAAAGCTCTCAGACACCCCAGTCACAGGCAGGCACGTGCCCCACGATCATGTCCCACTGCACTTCAGAGCTCTTTGGAAACTGCTGATCCTCAGCTCCCCTTCTGGGCAGGAGGGCCTGGATCACCACAGCATCCCGGCTCTGCACCACAATCCAAAGGCAGCGAAGGAGTCACAGAACCAATTAGGCTGGAGAAGACCTCTGAGAGCATCAGGTCAAACCTGTGAGCGATCCCCACCTTGTCACCAGCCCAGAGCACCGAGTGCCACCTCCAGGGATGGGGACTCCAGGAGCTGTCACCACCTCAGACCTTCCTTCCCACACGGAAATTTAGAGCAGCCCATCACCCCAGCACCCGGATTAAAGGCACTGGGGAGGGGAGGGAGGAGAGGCCATAAAGCAGCTTCTTTCTGCCCCGCACAGGGCCCAGATTGCCAGAGCGCTGTTTTTCAAACCACTAATGGCTCTGATATTGTTTCCACAAGAGATTTACGTTAAAAAGATAACTTTCCTCACTTTTGCTTCTCATTTCTGTCCCTTTCCCTGCCCGACATTTCATTCAGGGAGGGAGAAGGAGCTGCTCATTTCCGCAGAGCCCAGAACAATCTCAGATTTATGAGGTGCAGGGAGCCCATCACGGTGATAGAGCAATCTTTCCAGCAGACATCTCTCCATTACTGGAGCTGATGCCTCCCTGCCCTGGTGCCACTGCTGGACGGATCTGTCAGCCCCAACAGGGGGGCTCTGGGCCCCACCGGCCCCCTCACCCATCTGTCATCTTTATCTCTGCAGCTCCTCTTCAACTCTTCACGTGCAGCTTCACCGCCTCTATTTTTTATTTTTTTTTTAAACAAAACGTTTGAATGAAAAGGCACATTTCCAACTCGGCGTCTTGTGTGACTTTATTTTCCGCCTTATTTTATGATGAAGTTATTTTAGCTTTTATGAAAGGAAATAATGGGTAAAGATGAAGGCTTCATTCCACTGTGCTGACAACATACTGGTGGAGAAATGGTGCAGTTAATAATGTAAACTTGATGTATGTAAGCACAGCTGGTTTGGGAACATCTTTTCAGTAGCACTAATTTATACTTTGCCTTTATTTTGTGTTTTGGTTTATGATTTTGATTAGCCACTAGAATGAGCTCTCTTAATTGCTTTCTGCTAAACTGCTTAAAAGCAAAAAACCCCAAAAAACAAAACCTACCCCACCCCTAGAAATTGAAACCATGCAACCTGTTTTACTTTATTAGACTTTTACTATGTTGTTACATTCAAAAATCAAAACCCAGTATTAAAGGCTGTCAGATACCCTCTGGGCTCTGCAGGAACAGGAAAAAGAGGAGAAATCATGAATCCTCAGCAGCATTTATTCATCAGCAATTTCAAATCCTGTATCATACAAACTTCTTCCAGTGATTTACTTTAGTTTTTGCATCTTAATTCAAGGTTTGATGCCCAAAATAAGTATTATTACCAGCATTAAATGACTGCTCCTTTCATTTCCTGTCTCCCAGCACTCCCTAAATTCATTATGTATTTACTGATCAAAAAAGGCAAACATAATGCACAGAAGAAAAAAAAAATTGCAGGAGAGTGGGAGATACCTTATAGTCATACATTAATACACAACCTCTGCATTCCTGAACAGACATTAAACACATTTAATATTTACCTCTTCTGACAAAACCATTTTAAAACTGTTTTCGATTACTTTTATTTTAAATTTAATCTCATACTGCTGTGAAAGGCTTACAGAAATTTTTGTATTTTATCAAAAATACAGGAATTGAAAAAAGCCACATGCAAGCAGTTCTTGTTGAATTAATTAATAAAACTTTTGAAAGTAGCACTGAATAGAGTATCAAGGCTATCACAACTGAAATAGTCATTGCAGAATTACAAACATTTAATTAAGCTAAAAGGTTTCCACCTGCAAACAAAGATTTTTTTTTCTTCTTTTAAAAATTAAAATAAACTTGCAACACTGAAAACAGGCTTTGTAACTTTTCAAAAATCTCTTCTCAGCACTTTTAACCCTAAGGGTGCCTAACTGGACACCCCAAAAAATCAACATCAACTCTTCTTTTTCTTAACCTGAGGGATTCATGGCAACACATGTCACAGTTCCAAGGTTATTTTCCACACACAGAACACCACAAATATTTCCAAAAACAGTATCTGGAAATATCTCTAGTCCTACATACCTCAAACTTACATTCTGAAAGTTGATTTCCAACACAACAGCTAAGAAAAGGCCAGAGCACTGCACGGGAAACGCTCAGCAACTGGAAAATTCCCAGCACCATCACTGCAAACTCCCTTTGTCTGGGCAGAACAGAATTTGTGAATCTGCCCTTTGTTGAAATTCAGTGGACAAACTCTTTCTTCCGGCCTCGGCATGAGAAGGAAGTTAATCACCTGATTTAAAGGTGGGCTACTCTTTATATTATCTCTGAAGTGAAGTGACAGTCATCAGGCTTTTACAGTGACACTGCCATGATCAATGCTGCAGTCTCAGGTGTTAATGCTTCAACTACGTTTAAAAGCAAATCTAATAACCCAGAAAGATCAATATTATTAGTTTCTTATTCCATGTTAAATTACTGCAAATTTCCTGCATTTTTACAGAATTCATCAGTGGCATTAACCATAGCCCAAAAATGTTAATGCTAAACAGCACTTCCCTTACGTGGGAACTATCAGACTCCGGCAAAATGTGCAGATTGACAGTGAAACACATCAGAAAATTATTCTGGCAAAACTGTTCTGCAAAATTCCACACTGAAACAGCTGAAAAGGGCAGTGAGAACAGAGCTCAATCTCCCACCTCAGAGCTGCTGGTTATGAGCAGACAACAGCTGTACCAGAGACACTGAGCAGCTTCAGGGAAGCAGGGACAGCAGCATCCCAAGGCTGCTTCTGAACAAAGAACAATTGTACATGGATCCAAAGTATATGGGGGAAAAAGGAGAAGGAGGTGGAGGCCCTAATCCTTGAACTATTTGCATTTTCCCCCAAGCGTTTTACTTACTCAAAATCAAAGTGCCAGTTGTAGGGTGCCACACCACCTGGTAACACTGACTGGGGTGAGCAGTGATGCCAGGGGCCTGGTACATCTGCATGGAGCTTTTATCCACTCTAATTTCTTTTTTTAAAAAGAAAGTACCAAGTATTTCATACCCAAGTATGAAATGGATCCAGTCTTCCACCACGAGCTGCTGAGAACATCAGCCACGGCAATAAAAACTGGAAGACAACAATCTGGTTCAATGGGTAAAACATCCTTCACTTAGGAAAAATCAGGCTGGAAACCCAAGAAACTCAACTCATGAGCTACTGGTCTGACCTTCAGGGCCCCTCAATATTTGCCACAGCTTCCAAAGCCATAGTTAAGCCTCTTAAACATAAACTCTTCCTTCCTTCTTCCCATAGCCACCTCTTGAGAACTTCTCACATGTGTTGTGAGAAAAGGACCTTTTAATAAAGAAAAAGTCAAATATTTTTTAAAGTTCGTGAAAAAAAGATATTTTAATATAACAATCTATTTTGCAGCCAACTCAACTAACTTCTGCAAGAAAAACATTTAGTCAGTATTAAAAAGCAGAAAGCACCTTACATTTTGATTAATTTGATACTCCTGTATTATGCATAAAGCCACTCATTCATTTTGCCCTGCAAACTATTCTTATCCAAGAACAGATAGGATCAGAGCGAAGCAGTGAAAAATTTTATTAAAGTAAACACAATCCCAGTGGAACATGCTCGTTATGGAAATGCACCGGCAGCCGCTAAAAAATGGGTCGTTTCATATGGATGTAATAAATATTTTCACGGACACCTATCTACTGTTCTTTCAAAGTTTTAAATGCATAACTAGTAAGAAGCTTTTCCTGGTGTCTGCCCAAGCAGATGTCAGTCACCTACCACATGTCAGACATTTAAAAAGCATTCCAATAGGAAAGAAGAACAAGGTAATAAGGTAGGGAGCACGTGGGCAGGCTTCTTCCCAACTGAGCACAAAGCCCAGCCCTTGTTATGGAGTCATTCTGATCCTCCCTATGGATGGCAGAGAAATACCTATGGATTTGCAAAGAAATACCTTTCACACTGACTTATTTAAAAAGGGAGCAACTACAAACTAAGCCACATGCAGCACAAAGTGCTCTGCAACAATAGATGGGCAATGCCAAATAGCAATTTCACAGCAAGCCACAGGGCTGGAGCTGATCCATCTCCTAAATCTGATGGATGAACTTTCCTAACGCATGATAAAAATGTAAGTGCTGCTTCCTAGCAGAAGCTGTGCAGCAGCTTCACACTTGTGAAATGCTCAGGTTACCAGTCAGATTCCTACTCATACACCCCAAATTCCTCTTCTGATGAAGCTCCAAGGCTTGTTGTACCTGCTGCTGACAGAACTGGATGGGTCATCCTCGAGCAGTCCTTGCCTCTAAGTGAGCAGCTAAAGCCAGTTAAACAGCAGCTGAGGGACACCCAGGAACACACCTCAGCTCTCATCTGGTCCCGTGGTCCACATCTGCTCTACTTCTGCAGGCCCCCAGTTTGGCTCAGGAGTTTGATCTTCCTTCAGCCAAAGACCCGCCATGGGTTTGGGGCTGGCTGGCTCTCCCCCGAGCAGGGATGTACTGGCACAGCCTGGAGCTGAAAAACCCCTCTCTGGTGCCACCCATCACTGCAGAGTCCCAGGGGACAACTCAGCCAGCACTGATGGACGATCTGGACAGCGAAACCCAGGAGCACAACCCCACAGAGGAGCCAGCTCACCAGTGCCAACACCCATCGGCTGGAGATCTGTCCCCTACTCACCTGTGCCCTCGCTCGGGGGACAAAGAAGCCTGGATTTTTAGTACAAGAAGAAAAGTGGGGAAAATTACAGGGACACTGAGGGACAGGACCAGGCTGGGCCCTGCAGCTGCTCATGAAGACTCAATTACAAAACCCTGGAGTAGTCACTGTTCACTAAAAGCCTGAAAACTGACTCTGGGCTTTGCTCAACTGAATGACAATAAAACCAGAACTGTTACTGATATTTTTTTTTTGTTTGGAAAGTAGCAAAGTTCTGTACTCTTCACCTCCTGAAAACCATTTTAATTTTTATTAACTCATAATATTCTAAATTGTCTTCAACTTTAGTTTATATTCTTATGCTGAAGTTTTAAAACCAAAAAAATGAAAACCAAACAAAAAATCCCCAGACCTTTAACACAACATGAAGTAAATACAAGCCAACATCCACTCTCTCACTCTGAATCCAAGGCCTAGGCACATTAACTTTGCATTACATTTACATTACTTTAAGTATCTTTTGGGGTTCTAAACATGCTTATACTAGTGCACACACATATATAGGTATGCCCACGTACACATGGTCAAAAATCATCTCATGTTTTCACGAAAATTTCTGACCCCTCTTTACCACTGTTTTTGCAAATACTGCCTTTGTGAAAAATGTATAAGAGTAATGAAATTCCTGGCTGAGGCTTTAATCTCAAGTCACTTCTATAACAGGGGGTGGATCAGAGAGCATAATTTGCTGTTATCGCACTGCTCATCTCCTGTGTTGACAATAGAAATCCTCCTGTTAGTTTTTCTTAGACAAACGTGACCCCAACCTGATATGACACTTTATTTTTTCAGCTGTGTAACAACAGTCTTAAACCAGGTGCTTTCTAAGCTGCATTATCCCATTTTGGTAAACTTTTGTGTTGCTATCAGTAAGGTAACACATTAAAAAAAATTTTTTTGGCCCATATTTGTAGGCTTATGAATTAAATACTGTACACCAGCTTCTTGACATTTTCACCCCTTGCCAATAACAAAAATATTTGACTACTTCATGTTTTTCACATTTTTAATTAAAATTAAGCATGGATTGGCAGGCTTTTAAGGAAATACCAGTAACATTCCAGGATAAATTGAAAGCATTAATGCATTCAAAACATTTGTTTTCCTTTTTAAAATAATTGATCATTAGTTTTTTCTGGAGGTTTTTGGTAGGGAGTATCTGTATTCTGTTGTTTTTATGTCTGCATATTCATCAGTCTAAAACAATTTTAGACCCCAGCCTCTTTGGTCTTGTGTTTTAGTACTTGCTGGCACTAGAATTTTGCACCATAGCCCTCGATTTATAGCCCTCATTTAGCCATCATGCTATTCAAACCCCTGACTTTAAATATCCGCCACACAGATATGAGTAACAAAAAGAGACAGAGTATAGCTATTGTGCCTTCAAAGAAAAGCAATAAACCATTCTGCTTGCTCTCCTTCATGTTCTTTAATTCATTTCATTTCATTTTAACTACCCAGAACAATTTCACCAGCCATTAGCCTGGAATGAAACCTTACAAAGGCTGATTGTTGTTATAAAGATGGGTCCCAGCACTCCCTCCCCCTCCTTTTCATAAGTTTTAGGACAAATAGGCTACTTCATAGCCACAGCTTTGTTTTTGAAAAAGAGAATTCTTGCGAAGCAAAGGACAGACAAACTGCTTCACAACCACATTCAAAAGACCCCAGAACAACATCCACAGTGAGCTGGGCTAGCTCAGAGCCCTCAGCCCGGACCGTGAGCAGGGAGGGGACAACAAAGGATGGATCTCCCTGGGCACGAGGTGCACCAGAGTGCACCCCACACCACACACAAACACTGATGCTCTGCCCCCAAACCTTTAGCAAAGAAGCACCAAGCGCTCAACTACACTACAGCCAACTCTAAATGTGGTTAAAAAAAAAAAAAAGGCACCAATTATATGAGCACATTTTTGTATTTTGCAGAAATAAACCTTCACGAGTGTCATTTCTGACAGCCTACGCCAAGAAAACGCTGCACATTTTTGTCTCGCTGCATCCATGTTTGGAAAACAATCTTAACAAGAAAAAAAAAAATAAAGACACGTTCTATTTTTTCCAATTTGCAAAGAGCTGCACACCTTACGTTGAGCATCTTCATGGAAAGCTGTGAAGAAAGATCTTCATTCTGAAATAGTGCTCAAGTGTTGTATTCTGCTTTTTTTTCTAACAAGCTGGTGGCATTTCCCCAGCCCTGGACAGTCTCTCTGTTCAACATGAAGGCCCCGAGCCCGTAACAGCTCTGCCCCAATTTAGAACGTATGTATATGTAGCAACATCCCCACAAAACATTCACAACCCTGTCCAATTCCCATGTATTTTTGATCCTTCCCAACAAACAGAGCAGAGAGATCTTTTCCAACAAAGTGTCAACAAACTGTCTGAGCAGACAACTCCCTCCTCAGTTTGTATATTCTGTGGTTTGTATTATTTTTATTCCTCGTTAAGTGTCACACTTGTCAAAAGAGTGAACGCCACTTTTCCATAGTAACACGGTTTTGTGATGGAAGTTGTGAAACCTTCAAGACTTACAGATATTTCCACAAATATCCAGTATCTGCTCAAACATTAACACTGCAAGCTCAGAAAGCAAAGGAATGGATTTCTGTGGTTTTTTTCCCAGCAAGGGATCAAAACTGCTCCTGAAATTTGGACATTTTTTCCTCTCCCAAGAAAAGACAAAGACTAACTCATCAACTGGTATTTCTTTTATTGCACTACAGGAAAAAAATACTTAAAAGTAATTCAAAGTAATGATAGAAGCCAAATATTACTCTTTATGTAGTGACAAAAAACTTGGAACATGAGATTATGTTGAGTGTGAGAGTGTCTATAAACAGAGCTGCTTTATCCCATCTGAGCTGTTACTGATGATGCCAATAATCTGAGTTTGAAGATGAACTCTGCAAAGCTGCATGTTTTACTACTCACTTCCAAATTATGTAAATGAACACCACATTATAGTATACCTTGTTGGAGGTATGCTTGGTAAAATAGCCTAATAAATAAATCCTATTACAATTATAATTCATTTTCACCTGACAAATTTATAGAAATGTATGAATACAAACTTTACAGGGAGAAACATCAGAGCAAAATGGCAAACACACAGGCACCCAGCACCTTCCAGAATGTTCATTTATGTCCCCTCAACACTAAGTTACTGCCACCAAGGCAGGCTTTTCTTTTTGTTTTAAACACAGAGACACTGGAAGCAGTAAGTGATCTCACACAGCCTCTAACAACATCAATTATCAATACAAACACCAAGAAAAATCACCAGCTGCAGGTCTGCACCTCCGTGGAAGCCACAGGGCTCTGTAATGTTTAAAAACAGAGGTACCATGCAAGGAAAACTTGAGCAGCACTTAAGTCAAGAAAACACCTTCAACAGGAATAAGAAAAGAGCTCCTGAGTGCAGAATGTATCTAATTTTATTAATTGTGCAAATAAAAATATCTGGGAATTTCTACAAAACACCAACCCGCAGAGCAATAAGCGCAGGAGGACATCAGGTGCTGCTGGAAAGCAAGCAGCACTCCTGCACCCTTTCCCAATTACACCACTCACAGATATCACCAAAAATCTTGACAGAAACAGAAGAGACAAATTTTCCTGAATTAGGAAAACTCCACAGAGATGAGCCACACTTGCTCTGTTCTACACAACTGTGGATTTGATAAGACACCAGTAACCTCAGAGCCAGTCCAGAACCAGCTTTGCATGACAGAACAGTTCAGCTCCTCATTCTGGAGCACGTGGCACCATGCTGAATTAGAATGTTTGTGCCTTATTACACTGTCATATGGTCAAAAAGTTCACACTGCAAGATTAATTACAACTCTTTAAAGGAGGTACTGCTGTACACATCTTCAGATGAACACTTAATCCTCTCCCTGACATTTATTTAGATGTGGACTTTTCACCTTCGTGCCACCCTGCTCTGTAGGACATCATTTGCTATCTCAATTAAGCTGCATCACTACTTTTCATTCCAGCTTAACTCTCACCACTCTCAACAGGAGAAAGCATCATTTGCTTCCAGCTTCACAGTTTTCATACAACTACTGAGAACTGTTAAATTGAAATAGTCTGCTGTCCCACAGGATGAAGGGATGGCCAGGAATAACTCACCCTGGAACAGCCTGGCTGTCTACATTTCAGCAGCACTGTGCAACTTGCCAGGTAGCAGCAGCTACACACCTTTTAACATCTCCAGCTTCAACACCCCTGACATGTCCCAATTCCTGTTCTGAGGCTTCTGCAGTCATGAGGACAGAGGCAGTAACTCACTGCACTGGCTGCATGCAAGTGCTGAGAACAGACAGCTCCATGATCCACCCTGCTCTGGGCAAAACCTTGGGGTTTGTGAGCTAAACATTCAAAAAGTGCAAAACCTTTCACATCTCTAGACTGCTTTTAGGAGGTATCTATATATACACATATATGTGATTGCATAAAAACATTAGAAAAATCATCTAACAAAATACAATGGTATACATGCTCAAATCAAACAGCAAACAAAACATTTTGGAAAAAAAAATACTGTAATTCATAACAGAGCCTTGATGTCTATTTACAGACTGTCCTGAAGTAAGGAACTGCTACAGAGACATTCATATTCCAAATAACTTTGATCGTCTGCCTCACAGGCCCTCTGCTGCATGCTGCACATCGCCATGCAGTGACAGCAGAGGCCATTCAGGCAGGTAAATTTGGGCACTGCTGCACATCCCAGAATGAGAGCACACACTAGGCTGGTACCTCTCTATCCCTAGAGCTCCAGACACACAGGTACAGAGTCCCTTTCTGCAGCCCAGAGCAGCTCAGGGCTGCCACGGGACGTTAGTGACAAGCAGCAGCGTGGGGTCACCTCGGCGTCACAGCAGCACACACAGGAATTAATTCAGCACTCCTCAAACAGCCACTCCAGGTCACACCCAAGGCTGCATTTTCCTCTTGCAAACACAGCTCCCTGTAGTGGGCTGGAATTCACAAGTTTCACTCTTCTCGGCGGCATCAGTAAATCCAGACAATGAAGCTGGAGGCATTAAACACTAATCACAAAGTGGCCACGCAGGGATGAAAGGGGAGTGAAGGCACCAACTCCCTCGTACCAACAGCTTGAAATCACAGGATACACAGAGTAAAATGGCTTTCACAGAAGGGCATGAAATTGGGAAAAAATCACAGCTAATTTATAATGCAAACTTTGTACAAGAAATTATTTTCACGCACGCAGCTCTCTCAGAATCTTCCCACAAGAGCGAGAAGCAATTCAGCAGCAGACTGTAACCTTAAAATAAGAACTACATTAATTATCCATGAGGGAGAAAAAAAGTAAACCCTGTTCTAAACAAGCAGAGTTCCTATACAACAGCTTATTTGTACCTTCCATCCTCGCTACTTACAGTGCCACAAAACACAGATTGGCACTGGGGAAAGCAGCAATAAGGAATGTGTCTTCTGGAGCATTGTTTCCAAGTTCAGCCCAGTCCCACAGAAGCTATAAAAACTTCCAAGTCTGTTAATTCTTCTATATTTATTGTGCATGCTAAGATGCTACGTAAGAAGTGATTTTAAAAACCCCAAACTTTATAAATAGCAATGCAATTGCTTTGAATTGTGGCCTGCAGCCATCTCCTGCTGTAATCAATGGCAAAAATCAACCGACCTCAGCAGCTGCAGGTCACCCACCAGACCAAAATCTGGGCTGGCAATTATTGCACAGAAATACCCAAACCCTACCTGAAAACTCATGCAATAGATCTCTCTTCACTTTATAAATATCAGGGAAGTCCCACATAATATTCTGAACTGAGTCCCACAAAAAAGGTGGAGACAGATTTTTGTTGTTGCTTAAAATATTCATCTTTATGGGTGAAATATACTTAATTGGCTTAAAAAACATATTGGTTTTACCAAAAAAAAAAAAAACTAACTAAAACCTCTGAAACAGAACTTTTCTTATACTCTTATTAACTGCAGTTTGCTTAATTGCAATATTTAAGTCATGAGCAGATCTAAAATTGTCAGATGCATTTAATTGAAATACCATCCCTAGAGCTAAACAGCGAGTGTTTATAATAAGATACATGTTATTCATGATTAGCTAACTGCTCCCTTTGCATGGAAAATCCCACAGAAAAAGCAAGGGAAAACAAGGGAAAGGGGAGGTGTTTGCTTCAAAGGGGGTTTTGGTGGGCTTGGTTTGGGTTTTGTCATTCTGCCTTTAATCAAGTGATCTTTGTTCCTTTCTTTTCTCTAGTATCTCCAGAAGTTGTGTCTTCATGTAAAAAAATGAATGAACTTCTTCCTAATTCTTCTCACCCTTCCTCCATGTCCAAAATCACAGGTACCTTCATCAAGACATAATCTACAAAATGCTGAGTCCAAATGAATTCCTACTTGGTTAAAAAAAACCTTAAGAGCAAACAGTATCTACAAACTGGAAAGCATGTACAGTACCTGCACACAGTTCAGACAAAAAACATTTTGATTTATTCTGATGTTAGTCTGCAAGTGCAGCACAGAACCAGGAGCATAAGCACAGAAGTCAAAACTGAGATTGCCATTGTATGTAGAGATCAAAAAGAAAACTATATTCTGCAGGAGAAAATGAAGTAAAATAAGAAAAAACAGGTATGTCAATAACTTTCTACCCCTAACAAGAGTGTATCTTGATGGAAACAACACCAAAAAATTTCTGCTTAAAATAATTAAAACAATATGTTTACTGAAACAAACAAACCCAAGCAGACAGATAAACAAACAAAGAGCCTTCTAATTCACTGTATTTTTTTCTCCTTGGTGGTCTGTAAGGAAAATCAGAACAGTAAAATTAATACATGCAGGATCAGATATGCAGCTGAAAAGCTGAACAACCCAGTAATACACTCTTGGTTAATTTAACTTTGTTATTTGCTTTAAGATCTCTACCAGAAAGTTCTGCTCAACATATTCTTGCTAGCAACAATCTGCACCAGAATTAGTGTCTCTCAAGTAGCAAGTGTAGCATACACAACAGTCTCAATGAGAGAGGCAATTAACAACTGCTGCAAAAAATAATTATATATAAAGATGGTTTGAAAGACAATACTCTATCTAAAATGACCTCACTGTATTCACAGCACTGATAAAACAGTTTTCCTTTAAAAAATGCCGCTTTTTTTATTCATCAAAAGAGAAAAGCCCCAAGGTCACCTGTCAATAACAGAACAAACCCTCAGTAAATCACAGTGCTTCACAAATAAATTCCTCATCAGTAATTAAAACCAGGCCTCTCTGGCCCTGTGTTATCAGCTCATCAAATTCATTGCTCATCTAGAATAACAGATCCACATCTGCAGTCATTACAGCATGCCAGATAAATCAATCCTCTCAATGATGCTTTGAGCCATCTCTGCTCCCTTTTAACCAGCCCGATATTTATTTCCCCCTGACACTTCTGACATTCTATTTACTGTAGGCAAATGGAACTCATACGGCACCTTGTAATGGCTTTACCAAACCCCATTGTGGGGCATATCTTCCAAGACTGATGGGTGCAATAAACAAGGTTTTATGGTGTAAGTGTGAGCTTCCAACTTCTTTTTTTCCAGGAATTTGACTTCTGCAGTGAAGATGGTTTATTACATTTGATTGCAGGTGGAAAAAGCTATATCCACTTTGAGACCTGTCAGCTAAAAGCAAGCAGAAAACTTGTGAAATAATATTATTTTTGTAATTTTATTTTCTCATTGATAACAATACAGAATAAAGCATCTCCCTGTCAAGACTTGGAAAGCAAGGCCGTAATTTATCATTCCACCTCCACCCTCCCTCCCACCAAATCAAACACAGGTCTCCTCTGTAAACTTCCAAAAGGTACAACAGCAATATATAATCACCACATACGTACAAAGTCCACCCCAAGCCCTCCCCAGCATTGTTGTTTACATTCAAATCTGAAGTATGAGTGGTTAAATAGGTACACACATATTGACAGATGAGGTCAAATATGCTTTTGTGGCATCTGAGCCCAGCAAAAATTCACAGGTTTCTTAAATTTACTGCACAAACCAAAACTTTTCACTGTTTGGTGCATTCTCCAGTAACAAGCATCAGACTGTTGGGTTCAAAACAAGAACATAAATTGTTTCCTTGAGAATGAAACAAACAGCACAAGAATCACTTTTCAGCATGAATTCTGATTGTTTGTACACTATCACAGCTGCTCTATTTAAGGAAATCGAATGAAAATCCATTTAAAGGAAAAGAAAAAGCATTCCTAGAATGGGAAAGTCTCCCAGAATATAACATGTGATAAGAGCTCTGAGGAGTTCAGCAGTTTCCAGAACTTCAGCAGATCTCCCTCCTCCGTGGGGGTGGTGTGCTTGCACGTACATATGGACATTCAGCCAGGAGATGCCTAAAAGCATATGCCACCCATCCAGGAGCCCCACTCCATCCTGGAAATCCGGGGTTTCTGTGCTCCAAGGAATCATCCTGTGTGTAATCTGACTGAAATAGCAAACTTGTGGTGCAGGGAGGAGAGGCAGCTCAGCTTAGCCCGAGCCAAGGCCCTGCACCTGGATCCAGCCCTGGGAACGAGGGGGGCACATCTCCCCACTCATTATGCACAGCTCCAAACTGACTTGCATTAAATTACTGTCACACTGTTAGTGAATCCCTCCTTTAGCATATATTAAAATTTTATTTCTGCGTGGCTCGCTCCCAGCAATGTGCAAAGGCAGGGAAAAGGGAAAAAAAACCCTTTTTTGAACAAAAACAACATCCGAGCCTATAGGAGGCTATGAATCCTCAGATCCTCCTTCCAACACTGATTCAAAAATGACAGGATATAGTCTTTTCCTTAATGAAAAATCTATATTTATCACTCTATTGTTCTTGTGTACTGATCCTACTGCTCTCTGAGGCCAAAGTTTGAATATATTGGATTTTGAAATAATAGCCCAAGGCTCCGAGATGCTGGGTCATGATACATAAATGATGAGAGGGTTGTTCCCTATTTCTCTGCTGCTTACCACAAAAACAAAGTACAAATTTCATGGTGAAGATCTTCAGAATTCTACATTATCTGCGAAGTGCAAATTATATGGGATATTCACAGAACTATAAATGATAACATCAGGCTATACTGAGAAAGATTATCTGCCTGTTCTAGGAATAAATCAGGAATTTGTTGCTTTAATATCTCAAACTAAAGCCCTATTTTTAGGTAACCACAGATGTGACAAGCTCAACTAGTTTGGATTTTTTTACTCTTAATTCCAATTAAATTTGCATATACATGTTTGAAAAGATAAATTAATTTAGATCCAGAGTCTGAATTTATCAATCTGTTATACTTCACACTTTGATTCTTAAGTGTAACAAGGGTTGAAAAAGAAGCAACCCCCAGCTCTAGACTGTTGGTACTAGGAGAATAAAGAGATAAAAAACCTCATTTTTTTTCCTATAGCGAAATTTAAGGCTGCTGTTATGATGAAAGCATAAAGGGGAAAATCTGGAAAGTATTTTTCACCTTCATCCCATAACAGAAGAGTTACTATTACAGAGCTCTGTAAAGCTGCACCTTCTACACTGCTGTATTTCAGGGTACGGGAGGAGTTGCCTCTCTAGATTTTGTTTCTCTGACCTTGAGTGACTCTGGCTGAAGTTTTCCAAACCAGCCACTGAAATACTCATCCTGCCCCAGAAACCAAGGGAATTTCAGGGGGCCCTGGGGATACAGCTGCTCTTCATGCTTTTTGTCAATTACCTGAAAATCAAGATCTGAGCTTCATAAACTACTGGAGCAGTTTAACATCCAGTGCCCAGGGAGAATTAACACCTTGGGGAATTCCTGAGATTACCACACCACTAAGTGCCATGGAAATGCAAATACAGCTTAGTTATGATTAATGAACATTCTTTTTTAAATTTCAGTTTATGAGTTATACATACACAGTATAAATAGAGTACCTGGATAAAAAAATAAAATAAATAGTAATTTCTCATGCAACAATCCATACCACATCATTTTGCCCAGGCATAACACATTTCTGGGAATTTTTACCTGTTAAAAAATGCTCTGATTTCCAGAATCAAATGCAACCTCTGTTCTGCAAATCCACAGCATCAAGTGAGATGAATTCAGAGAAAACCAAACCAATTCCTCCTGCCAGACACAGACCTGTGTCCAAGGGCTCCAGCCAGGAATGGAACCAGCTCCTTCCTCACCAGCTGTGGAATAACCTGAGGCTGGTTCAGTCTACAGAAATGATCCCCAGAGTCTTCTGGGGCAGCTGCTGAACTCAAAGCAGTTTTAGAATGTATTTGTTTTTCATATTACCTATTATCATGACTTATTCTCTCCAACTGTCTTCAGGAAAATAAGTCACAAGAAATCTATTAAAAATATCTTATAGGGAGAGTTTCTTCCCTTTAAAGTTTTTATTTTCCTATATAAAAAGAATTCCATTTCTAAAATTAATTTTTAGCACCTAAAGTGGGATCTGAGCAACCTTCCATCCCAAAATAACTGCCCTATGGAATACATAATCTTACTTTTCCTGATTATTGCATGTGTATTTCATATTATGCATTCACTCACTGAGTGACTGGTTTGGTTTTTTTAATTAACTTTAATTGCTTACCCAAGGTGAATACATTATGGCATTAAATAAGAATTTTTCAGTGTTGGGAGGTAAAAATAAAATTAAAAATCACATGGCCAGTGCTCCTGGATACCTTTGCTCTCATTCCTTCACTTTTCCCCTGACAGTTTCCAAGATGAAAGTGCTCCTTGAACCTACAGAGTCGCCTAGCACTGTTTTCTGTCTGTCCCACGGACTTTGCCAAACAATTCCCAACAGCGCCTTGTCAGGAACCATGCTGCTCCTCGCTAACTGCTCAGACACAATTTCACGAGCAGGCTGCCTGTACAGGTTTAGAGACACACAGACACGAGTCTGATCTCAAATGTGAAGAGACAAGATCCAGTTGCGATACATCCTAGGATTTCCTGAGCAGAAGTAACTACACAAAGAGCCCTCAGGCAATCTGTTTATATTTGAATGGATCCAGAACTGATGTGCCCCGTTACTATTTCACCCTATTTGCTGGCAGAGGGCTGAAGCTTAGCAGCCAAGGAAAGAGAAGATACACGAACATAAAGGG
This sequence comes from Motacilla alba alba, assembly GCF_015832195.1. Classification (NCBI taxonomy): domain Eukaryota; kingdom Metazoa; phylum Chordata; class Aves; order Passeriformes; family Motacillidae; genus Motacilla; species Motacilla alba. The sequence goes on from NC_052045.1 coordinate 4,045,825, forward strand.
GGTACAATTTAGGCACCTTCACTGCCCTCAAACTATTGCTCTGTCCACTGCCAAAATCAGACATTAACCTCCTGGGTATTAATAACAATACTAAATATCTCCTGCACATACAGAAGCATAACAACTGCAAAACTGGCCAAAGAATGTACTTGAAAAATACAAGATTAACCCTTCCCCAGTCCTGCTTTTCGTGATAGGCGGCTGACAACGAGGATTTGTCAACAGCTGCAGAAACCAGAACAATTCCTACAGAAGTATTAACCCATGTGTCTGTACAGTCTTGAAATCCCAACTTCCCCTTCTTATGCATCACTAATTATTTTAATGACCGCTTCTTTCTCCTGACTCTTAAAATACACAGAATATGATCACAAGAGGTTACTGTGGAGAATGTACACTCCATGGGAAACCTATGTACAGCCCCAGAGCTTAAAGGGGGATCTGCATCCTCCCAGTACTTCCAGTGTTTTTTCCACACTTTCCCACAACACTTTCACACAGCTGCAATTTGAAAACCATTGCATATTCCAGCTTGAACAACACTGAGTCATGGACAGCTAATCTCAGCTCCATGAAGAAAGTTGACCTCTCTAATGTTTGTGAGTCATCAAATGTACAAGTTCAGCAATTTCTGAAAAACCAAGATCAAAGATTATAACTTTTAAGAAATAGCAGAGCTACGGGAATATATTAAACTGACCACACAGATATGCTCAGGCTGTCATTTCGTGCTCAGGAACTATCAGGCTCTGAAAAAGAGATGAAGCAGTGGGCACCCTCCTGCCATGGAAAGCAGAGACTATTGTTTTCTGTTTATCAAACTGGAGTTTCAACCATATGGGTGAAGAAAGATCTTCACATTACTCTTGGGAAGTCAAGGAAACTTGACCAACACAGCTTCATTCCATATTACCCACAATTCCTGAAACTGTGCGTCATGTAATGTACATTGGCATCTGGATTCTTGAACATTTAAATCTTCTACCATTTCTCAATGCTTTTGAAAACCTCAGCCCAGTGACAGGATTATGTGTTTCTTCAAAAATATTCAATTACCCCAACCCACAATAAGACCACAGAAAGGAATTCATTTGGATTTCTAGACTAAATTAGGTTGAAATTAGCAGACAAATCAATAACTACGACCACTCCTCTGTAAGAACTCTCATTGCTCTTAAATGTCACAGCTGGCCTAGACCTTACCACTGATACAGGATTTGCTTTAAGATCATGCTAGTGGAAGAGCATAACAGTTTAGTGTTCTGTGCAAAAATTATTTTAATTTAATATGTAACTTGATTAATATTGAAATGGCCTTTGCCTTGAATGATTATAAGAGAAAAAAAAACAAAACAAAAAAAAAGGTATTAAAGCAGTAGGTATTAACTCTCCCGCTGTTTATTTTAAAGGGTATAATCCTTTCCTTCACAAAGTGCAAGGCCAGTAAGTTATGAGAGTAACTGAAACACTCATCTCCACTTCTCTCACCATGTCCTGCATGGGCAGTAATCAGAGAGGTCAAGACTGGCTTGAATCCTCTCACATTTAAGAGACTTCACAATTTGACTGTGTAATGAAAGGCTGCTGGATATTTTAGCAACCATCAATTATGTTAGCAGAGAGAACTGGTCACTCTAGGTAAGCCCAGCACTCCAGCCACCAAGAGGAAGAACTCATGGGAGCAAAGTTAAATGACTTAACACTTTCTGAATACCAAGAAAAATAATGAGATGGCTCCACCACTGTACCTATTAATTGGGAAGTCTTAGAAGAATTCTTTCCTGTTCAACTTCTTGCAAGACCAACTTAATTCATAAAACAACTCACTATCTACCATCTGTTGTCACATATTATTACTCAGTGCAAACTGCCCAGTGGAGAGATAAGAAAAACATCTGAATGAGCAGCTGGGTAAGATAAAGCCCTGAGCCTGTGCAGACACAGAAAAGAAAAAGATACCCAAGTCCTTACAGCAGATTACCTTCTTCCCATCTGCCTCTGCCTAAGAGTTGGGAAATGCAGGCTACAGATTACGTGAGTTTTTAGACTCCTTGTTGGTGCTCAAACCATCTACAAATGGTCTCTCAGCAGGTGCCCATCTCAGAAACCCTGACCTCAGCGCCACTGTCCTACAGACTTAAAACACCTCAGCCAAAAGCCATCAAGCTTAAGAAATTCAGCCACACAAAGAATGGCAGCTGGAGGCTGTCCAGCATGCTCTCCATTGACTTATCACACACTATCGGCCCAAGCACAAAGCCTCTATTTTTAGCTCTTCTTGTGGTATCTGGATCCAGCTCCTTAATTATCATAGAACTCCTACCCAAAGAAGAACAGTTCTGCTCAAAGCCCTCACAGAAATTTAAATCCCTGATGGATCCCAGAACCTTTTAATACAGTAAGAAATCCCATGTTCTTTTTGAATCTCCTATAATTCTGCTAAAATATATTTAGATCTTGTGTCCCAAAATCACTCACACGAATATTCTGGCACAAAGACTTGGTGCAAGCCATCTTCGACAAGGGGGTCTCAACTTTCCTTCTGAGAAGATTTTGAGGGGATAATGGTGAAAATACACACAAAGACAGACGTGAACTGATTTAATTCAATCCTGTTGCTGGAAGGTACAGAAAGAAATGCAGCCTCCCCATCCATGAAGTGTTTATGAAAACATTCCACCAGCAATTTACGTCTGTGTCAGACAAATGGAAGCGGTGTCAGAACTTGCATCCTTTATGCTAAACCATCCAAAAACAACACACAAAAGCCAGATTATCTGCCCCAGTCAGCATTTTAATTTTTTAGAACTCATTTGTGTAAGGTTTTTCATCCTTCTTAAATCCCTGTGACATACACCTAAGCACTAACAAAAAGATTATTTTGACATCGTTGCTTTCGGCTTCTCGTGGGGGATACCTTACCTTTGTAAAAGAGTTTCACACTTTCCTGGGCAAGTTAAGCTCCTCAGATTGTATCAGCAAACCTGTGTCTGATAGACACAGGGGCACAAGCCTCACACACAAGGCAGGGAAGCTAAGATTCCTAAAAGAATGAGGCAGACCTTAGAAGATGTCTTGGGGAGTGTGGAAGGTACTGGTTATCTACATACAGCATCCTATGAATCCATATACTCTCATGCATTCATACTTGCACACATTTATAAAGAATTAATACATTTTCATAGAGGAATACCTTAAATTTCAATTAATCTCTACAATATTCTTATTTTATTGGTTAACTGTACTTGAACCGCATATAGAAAGTACAGCAATAATTGAGTCAAGGAAAAACAAGAACAAATACATTACCAAGCTGTCAGGGCAATCACCTGGAATGAGTTGGCCTGTTGTACCTTTAACACACTGACAGTTTGGGCCCAATGTGGGAACGTGCCTTAAGCAGGAGGATCTGCTTATAAAGGTCTGACTTACTTACAAAGAACAGAATTTGCTTATGGAATAGGAAAAAAAAGAAACATGGCAAACTGGGCTGTAAGCTCTTGGAGAGGTCCAGGCATGATTATTTCATATAAATATGCATAAAATATAAATTTATGATTACCTAAATACCTACATTTAAAGGTTTTCAGCCAAATGGAAACTCCACAAACTAGGCACAGGACACTGAAGAGATGAGCACCCTCTTTACTTGGACACTTGCATTTTCACATTAAAATGCAAAGCTGTGAGTTTCTTTAAGCACCAGTTAAGGATTCAAAAAAGAGAGACTGAGATATGTGAAGTATTTAACAGGCTCAGGACATCTTCCAGTACAATGACAAGCACTTTGATAAAACACAAACTACAAATGAATGTATTTTGTCCTTCAAAGCATTCTATTACTAAAGCCAAATGCAGAGACACTCACACTCCTTGCTTATGAGAGCTGGAAGAGAAAGCACTAAGTTAATAATAACAACAATAATATAAAATTTAAAGTTAATATGGAAAATTATGGGTGAAGATCAGACAGAGGAATTATCTTCACACGAAAAATAGCACTAAAACAGGACTAGAAATAGCAGAGCAAGCCTTTATTATTGCTTTTTGAACACATACACAAATTTATCTTGTACTGCTATAGTACTTTCAGCAGTTTCATTGTCAGGTCCCATTTTCTGCTTCCTCCGTTCTCCCCTTCTCCTGATTCAAAACCATCCCTTTAACACATCATTCCTAATTAGATGATTAGTGCTTGGAAGGGCAGGAGATAAGTCATTTGCATAATTTAATCATAAAAAGAAGTTAAAGATACAGATTTTGCTGTTCGTTTGTACAATTATCTTCACCAGCCTGGGGGGCTGAGATATTAATGTGATTAAACAGTATTTCTGCAAACAGGCAACTGTGTGTCCTCTATTAAAGCAGAGCTGGAGGCAAATGAAAAATTAATTTTAGAAGACAATCAATTTTATTCTACATGACTGTAATAAATAACAGCCCATCTGCAGACAAGTCATTAGGCCCTGGGAGGCTACACGTGTCACAAAGTCTAAATGACACACAAGGCCGAATTTTCCACCAAAACCAGAGGCAGAAATAGCCACCAATGGCCATTCCCCTTCAGAGAGTGCCAAGGATTTCCCAGAAAAGCCAGGTGCATGTGTGAAGTACTAATCACCAGGCACCATTTGGGCTTGTACAGTGTTCACACAAATACAGGGGCTTGGTGCTTTGCCCTTCATTGTGTTTTCAGTCTTTTCTGAATTCTGCAAGAGTAAATCAAGACTTGGCTAAATAGCCAGGATGCTACCTACGATGCCATAACCTTTATGAAATGTATGTGCTAATTAAATACATAATAATTATCAGTTTACTACTTTTTAAACTAAGGTACATAAAATTATTTTTCACTATTCTTTACATGCAGTCACTTCCACTTAAAATATTAACATTTACTCCCTGATTAAAGTAATCAAGAGTCTCAAATACATGAAATACGATTATAGTGCAAGTAAGGATTTCTGAATGTGAGCAATGTACAATAGATGCACAGCAACAAGTCTATAGTATTCTCTATACTAAAATGATTTGCATTTATCACCACTGGTAAACACTTCCCCCAATGGGAAAAGTTAATATTCCTATTCACTCTCTAATCCCTGATTCTTGACAAGTGTTTACCAGGCAATGCAAATGAACATCTATGGACTCTCACTACTCCTGGCCCATGTAGTTCCTTTCATCACAAAAATGTAGATCTTTACTGGAAAGGTTTGGGGTTCCACTATGAACTTTTTCTATGTTCATTTCCTGTACAAATATATGGACTCAATAAAAAAATCTATCCAAATATGAGATTCAGTAAATAAACAGGGGATACAAGTGATGTCCCAAGGATTGTTTCACTATTCCACTTCCAAATTTGCATGAAATGTTTGCTGATATGGCCCTAAGTAACTTACAGATTAATTCATTGCCATGCACTGAGGTTTGGATGCTTTCTATGCTGGCAAGCCAAAAATCACTGGAATCACTTGGAAGACTCTGGTTCTACAATGGTTCCATTGCAGAATTTCACCTGCTATGAGTCAAAAGGACCAAGCAAAGCAATCTCCTTCTCCATGAGAGACCCAAAGCCTTTGTGTTCATTCACTCTCCTCCGCAGTCTTAACACTGGTTGGGTCAGGACATGATGAAAAATCAACAGCAAAAGAAAGGAATTTTCAAATTTTGCCCACAGTCATACAAGCAAACTAAGCAACCTAAACACTTAAACAAACACTCTTTGCCCACCTACTGTCTGTAAACTTGTTTACTTTCACTCAGATTCCCACAGTGCTAGACGCTACAGGGGATTATTCTGGAAACAATCTGACATCATCAGATAAACTACTTCATGTGCATAAGATGCTAAAATGAGCTTCTAACTAAAAAGCAGAAGAGTAAACAGCGGCATCAAAACCCCCTGCAAACAAACACCAATACCAAAATATGGTCAAGAAAATCTTAAAGTTTGAGCTTAATTGACACTTTTAAAGTTTTAAAGACATCTCAGTGACCAGCACAGCAAATGGAACCTGTGAGTGGTGTCTGCTGTTTGTGTATTGAGTTATTGTGTTGTTTTTGTGAATGACAGGTCAATCTAGATGTGGAGGAAAGATGGAAGCTGTGTGGCCACAAGAACCTGAAGATGTCAAAGAGAAATTCTGAGACAGCCAAGGATGGGGGGCAATCATCATCATCACAGAACAGCATATTCAGACCCTAATACAACACACAAATGAAATGCAGTCCTGCAGGAATAAGCCCCTAACATAGCTGGCTTACATGTGAGACTGAGCAGCAGAGATGCTCATCCGTGCCAGGCATTTAACTTCTTGTCAAAGGCTAAGTTTCAAAAAGACAACAAAAATATGGCATTTATACTATCAGAAACTTCACATGAATGAATAAAAAAGGTTCTCCTGAAGAGTTTCTATGCAGATGAGAATACAACAGTGTTAAGCACTCAGTCACTCAACTGACCTTCACTCAGTAAACACAAGTTCTTAAAAATGGCTGTAAAAGTCTAATGCCCTAATCTGAACTACTCCATTGCACTCCCTGCATTACTCAGGAAAGGTAACTGCAACAAATGTCTCTTCAGTATTTTCTGTTTTGCTTCCACACCAACATGAATAGCGATTCTCTCCTTTAAGGACAAAAACTAAGATGGAGCAGTTTATTAGAGGGCTGTGGCTGCGGGGTGCACATCATGCAAACTAAAATTCTGAAGAGAGCATATTTAAATAGGGCAAGGTAAGTGAATGACCAGAAACCCTCTACCTTAACATGCAAGAGAAAAGTCAGTCATGAAACTGCAAGACAGAAATGTTCTTAAGTTCCAGCAAGAAGAGATTTGTTTGAACCAAAGTCAGTTGTGTAGCAAGAAAGGCAATTCATAAAAACAGAGCAGAAAGAAGTGACAACAATTCTGGTTCTGAGACAAGAAATCCAAGTTCATCAATCAGCAGGATCAATTAATGCTCTTCAGCAGTGCTGACCATGAGCACAAGCGAGGTTTGCAGTGTGTTACAGCAACAGTTCAGGCCAAACCCTCACTGAGGGCTCCTGCAAGAGGCACCGTGGCTGCTGAGAGCAGCACATCTGGCCATGGCACACACCTGGAATGCAGCAGGGCAGCAAAAGGTGCAGCCAGCCTGTACTGAGCTCTCTGCAAACAGTCAGACAGCCTGGCAGAATATAAAAATGGCTTTGTAATGGCAAGGTGCTCAACTCAAGGTATTCTGATAAGTCACCTATCAGATACATGAACTGCCATAAAAATAACCCAACAAATAAAGCCTTACAAGCCAAAAGACTCCCCAAACCTACAAATACATCTTTCAGCAACAAGCTCATACAACAGAGGCAACAGAACACCGAGTTCATTACCCTGGGTCCTGTTTCAGTATCCATACTCTGCTCTTGACTAACTGCCAGCATTTTACCACCTTGCTCTGCTCTGGTTTTTTTATCGTTGGTTTTGGGAGTTTTTGTGTTTGGGGGAGGGGTTTTAGTTTTTCTTGTTTAGACATGTATTTTAAGTCTCACTGGAAAGACTTGACATTTTTCCTGCTTCTATTTTTCAGTATTATCTCAGCAGCTCTTTAGAAAATTGCCCTCCTTCAGCACACAACAACATTTAAAAGTACGGGGAGGAGAGGAGGCAGCTGCAGACACCTGCAGCCCTGAAAGAGAGATGCCTTCATCAGCCTCCCAGAAAACAACAGGGATAACATTTCACAGACACAGGACATTCTCTGATTAGCTGTTATCAAAACAGTCTATTAGCTAGCATGTAAAACTTGCACTAGGCAAAAACAACCGCTGCACATGTAAGAAAAACCATAATGCATCATATTTTAAACATGCTGATTAGAGGTTCTAAATGAAGCTCAAAAAATTTTTTTCTTTCAACTAGCTTTATCTTCTTAATTAGCAACTCTTAAGTTACTGTAACATACAAGTAACTAAATCCCCCTACTGGCACAACCTCTGTGCCAGGAGCTTTCTTTACAGCCACCTTTATTTTGTAATTGCAAATATAGAAATATTCTTCTCCAGGGGCAGCGTGGAATAGGGAAAGTCAGCTCCTCAGCACACACACAGGATTTCAGGAAATTGTTTGTGAGACAGAGATGGCACAAGATGACTTGGTTGACTCCCATGAAGGACAAACACACCAGAGCATCTGTACTGACCTGCCTGAGTGACTCCTCTGCAGGGCAGTGACCCCAGCAGTGGCTGCCTGTGGCATCTACTCCCAACTCCCACAGAATCCAGCCATCCCAATAAAATCTTTCTTCCACAGCACAGCTATTTCTGCACCGCAAATAAATTGCCCAGAAAGGCTGAGTCTCAATCCTTGCCAATATTCAAAATATAACTGGAGACAGCTCAGCACAACCAACTGCAGCTGACACCACTGAGACAGAGGGACTGGTCTGGACCACAAAACCCCGCAATGGTTTGGGTTGGAAGGCACCTTAGAGCTCATCCCATCCATGCCATGGGCAGGGACACCTTCCACTGTCCCAGGCTGCTCCAAGCCCTGTCCAGCCTGGCCTTGGGCACTGCCAGGGATGGGGCAGCCAGCACCCTGAGCTTGGCCTTCTCCACTCCACCAGGTTTGCCCAGTCCCACCTCTGCAGCCTGTCCAGGTCCCTCTGGATCCATCCCTTCCCTCCAGGGTGTGCCCACCCCACCCAGCCTGGGGCTGCTGCTGAGGGCTCCACCCCACAATCTCTGACCCCAAAGGCTCCTGTCCCTGTCACTGATACCAATGACTCCATCCCCATAGCTGTCACCAATGGCTCCACCCCACTGTCACCAATGGCTCCTGTCCCACTGTCCCTGTCACCAATGGCTCCTGTCCCACTGTCCCTGTCACCAGGGTTAATCAGCACCAGTGCCAATCCCCACCCTGGAACACCACTGCTCCCTGGGCACCACGTGGGGATCCAGCAGCTGACTGCAGCTCTGAGCATCACCATCCCGCCAATTCCTCATCCATGCTCCATCCATCCAGTCCACACGGCTCCAGTTTAGACACAGGGAGAGCCCTCATCTCAAAATGAACAAAGATGACCTCAAGAGGACCCTGCTAACCTCAGCAATTCTGTGATTCTGCAAAATGTTAAGATTTGGAACTGTATTCACAGCGTGAAATAACTCTGATGAACTTTTTAAAATAAAAAGTGTTCTAATTCCACTGTCCATTCAGGCTTGAAAACAGCAAAGAAAAAAAGTCTTGGTGTCTTGCTGATTTAAAATACCACGAGGGCATCCCAGCCTAAAAGTTCTCTTGCCACAGACTGGACAGAATTGAATTACATGCTGGGAATGTTACTCACTTACATGGCTATGACAAGCATATAAAAAACTAAAGACTTTAACTAAGGACACCAAGATAGCCCACACAGCCCTGTAAGCTATTACCAATTTTAGTTCATGCCCATAGCAAATGCAATTAAGACTAATTTCTGGATTATTCTAAAGTCTCCCTCTCCAAAAATCAAGGCTGATTTCCATGGTTGAGAGAGCGTCAGAAAAAATCCAGAAGTTTAGTTTAAATTGCATCATACATAAATTTATGTGTATGGAAACATTTTATCAATGAGAATGTGTGTATTTTAATTGCATAAATGCTGTATTAAATGTAACTCCCGCTTTAACTTGCAGGGGAGCTGAAATGTGTTATCTGATAGAATAGGAAAACTGAGCACAGGAGCCTGTGGCTGGGAACAAAAATGAGGAAGACTAAGAACTGTGAATGCAAAATGCTGCTGAAAAACAGCCCTGAGATTCTTTCAAAGAAAAATCAGAGCTACCTCTGCTCCAAATACTGTCATCCTACCAGAGACAGAAAGGATGAGGAGGTGGCATTCCAAGGAGGCAGCACAACCGCCTGGCATGGAGCTCATTTCTGTGTCTGAGCACAGGAAACCCTCAAGTCTCACAAGCTGTGAGATGTCTCAGGTTGAGCCTTGAACAAAATAACTGCAAGTGCACTGGTGATGCACAACGTGACATATTTCAGTACATTTTAGTCATGAACAGACTGGACTTACTTTTAGACCAAATAAATAGGTAACATCCTGGTTATACAAACATACTTTTCACAGCCCCTGAAGTAATTTTTTTTCTGTTTTACAGAAGGAGCACAATCAAGACAGAAACTCTGAAATCATTACAGGAGATGACCTCAAAATTCAAGACCCACCCTACACTTTGTATGTCACACACAATTACAGCCAGTGTTAAGGGCAACTGAACCATTTAACTGAAATGGAAAAATATTTCAAAATATTTAAGACTTCACCTGATTCACTGACACAATACATCACAGAAGGTACCCAGCTCAAGGGGGAGAGTAAACCAGTTGACTTGCTGGGAAAAATCTGAAGGAATATATATTAAAGATCTTTTCAATACTTACATTCCTATAAAATACATTTCAATACTTCAGTGACTACATGCCAAATCCTTAACTAATGCTGTCACTGGAAACCTTCAATTAATGACAATATTAATGGAGCTTTATGTAGCATAGATAATAGTGCACATGCATAATATAGCAAGATACCTCAAGTTTTACACATTAGTTGTAAAAAGCTCATTAATAAGGAATAATCCAATAGAAGCTCTGTTTGTCATGGCATTACCATACTTTTTAGTGTAAGAAAAAAAGAGTCTCCTTCTTAAATAACTACTAAATGCTTGGGGTTCTAACATATTGCTGCAAGCTATAATGGTTATAACTGTTAATCCAATACACCTTTTATACAAACCCATAAACACACGAGTGGAAAAATAGCACAGATGTTCATCTCTAATGCAATTTCCATTCAATTTCCTAAGTGCAGTCCCTGTGTGCAAACTAGCTTAACGTTATGTTTAGCTTGCAAATTCTTTTAATAAATAATGAATGCAATAAAACTGGTAGATCAATGGCAAGCTGAGAAATCATAAAAAAGCCTTTTGTGCTCCTGCTGTTGCCGATTTCAAACTTTAATCCAGCTACAGATCAATAGTACTTTTTCTTTTTAACCCATCCCGTAGATAGCAGACAGAGTGGATGTAGGTTAAATGCCAGTACCAGATATCAATTTCCAGAAACTTGATAACATCAGGCACAATTGCAATCGAACATTTTATACCTTATCATAGGAACAATATACACTGCTAAACATCGCACTTTAAAGCGCTGCACAGTAATAAAGGCAGCACATTAATTGGGTTTGGTTCTTACTTTCTGGAGAAGTGGTATTTGTGAGTCACCAAAGGCTCTGACATAATCTATTTTAATGAGCAAAATGGGCTCAGCGGGTCAGGATGTACTGACAAGGGAATATGATCTCCCCAAGTCTGCTAGTGACAATAAACTTTACACACACACACACACCAAACAACGCCATGGCTGCACTACCAAAAATTAAAGGCAAGCAAAGAAATTTCTGCTTTACAGGATTCGGATATTGGAACCTTCTGGGGCAGGTATCAAAGTACATTAGTTAATAGGTATCAGTGTTTCTTACAGGTTGTAGAATGGAGGGAGAGGGGGAAACCCTATTACCGAGACACTTTGGATAACCCTGTTTTACCAAGAGGGAACAAAGATCAAAAGCTTGTAGCCCCGAGGGACAATTCTAATATCAACCAGGATAAATCTAAATCACTAAGAATCATTACTAACTAACATACTTTGTGCTTGGGAATGCAGGTTTAATCAGAACATATAAAAAACCTTGCCTTGGCTTACACCAAAGGAACACATCCCAGACAGCAGGAACTCTGAAGTAGCCTCATTAAGTTTGGGTTTGATATTAGTACTGTGCATGTAAATAATCATTAAAATTACACATTTCCATACACCTATAGGTTTTATTACACTGATAATCACACAAAGAACTTACAAAAGCAACCAGCTGGGAACTTTTGCGTGTATTTTAAAGTAAGGATTTGGATAACTTTGTTTGTAACTTCAGAAAATTCATAATTATCACCTCCGGAAAGGCACAAAAGAGATGCAAGAGCCTACATTCAGCAAGTACAAGATCAGACCCAAAACGTTATTCTTCCAAAAGCAGGGTTCAGTAAACATGTCCCACCTTTGATGAGAAGGGTTCAGATCCTAGAGACATTTTTAAGTTCTTTGCCCTTGGAAAACAGCCCCTGGCATGAAAGAGAGGTTCACCTCAGCAAAGTCAAAACAGAGACTTTACAGCCCAGATTTCAACACCTTTTTAATACTAATGTTGACAAATAGCCTTTACAAAACGCCAATTCCAGCCTGAAAGCCGCGAAATAAACAAGACAATTCTTTAAAACATCTCATGAGGCTCATTTGAAATATTTACTGCAAAATTACTAAGGTAGGTAGAGACCAGTTTCTCGCTCTAAAGCCACTGCCATACAATGAAACACGATTCTTTAATTCAGTGGGTTTTGCTGTGCTCCTCAGTCCTACCAAAGCTGGTTTTCCCTGCCTTTCAAAGCAGTGCCCAAACAGAGGCTGCGTGTGCAGCCACAGCCCCAGCGTGAGAATAATTCCCCATCTACAGAGCTGGTCCCTTCTGGAGGCTTTCTGAGTATAATGCTATTGCCACACATTGATATATTGGTGAGAGAAAGGCAAATATAACAATGCTAAAGCTTAAACTCATTTGAATAAACTGTGAATTTCTATTACATATATTGTTTCCTTTATCAAATTGGAACTACTGGAGCAAGAATACCAAGAATGCCAACATAAATCTAGATCCGTTACAGCCAGTTTCTCCAATTTATTCTCAGAAGCCTTAAAGACAAAAAGTCAAAGTTCTTCCGTGTCAAGGAAAGATTAGGAAGAGGAACATTCCTGATTAATTTTTAAAAATGAATATAAAAGTGTCACAGAGAGAAATCAGGTTTAACAAAATGATTGCACAAAATACTATTTTATCCTCTAGAGAAAAACAAAGATGATCACGAGTGGTTCAGTAAACACTAAGGAATAAAAGCTGTGCATAGCCTACGTGGGAAACAGATCTTCATTATTCATGGCAGAGTACTTTACACTTTGTGCTATCTTTTTCTCAGAATTTAAAACCTTTCCACAAAGACACGTTCCAGCCTTTTATGGTTTGTGTTCCACAGGTTCTGTCCAAGATAATGGATACCAGATTAAACTGACCCGAAATTAACAGTGATCAACAACTCCTCCAACATATCTGGCACTACATGGGGAGTAGTAGCAGAAACATAATAAACAAGTATTTTAAATCTAACAGATGTTGAATCCAGACATACTTAACTTGAAAAGAAAAGTCTTAATGAGGTAAAAAAAGGAAAAAAGAAAAGCCTTACTTCAGCCTGTAATCAATTTGGACACGATGAAATTCTATTTATAGCAATACTTTTAACATGTTCTAGTCTTATATTATTTATTCGTATCATTCCTATTTCAATGAAATATTAATGCTGAGAAAGTGGTTAGTCTATTAAGGAGCTATCCTATGTTTAGATTTTAATATTGATCCCCACTATTTGGGAATAATTAATCATGCTGTAAGAATCTGCATTTGCCAGCGTTATAATACGATCAGAAGTTTAGCATCTTCCCCCACAATAATGCCAAGATTAAATTTATATTTTGACCTATTCCTAAAGGCAATTTAGTTATTCCAACAGAAGGGGGAAAAGGGGATACCGCCACTTTAAAAGCTTCAATCTCTTTGACATTGCTGGCAGTGTATGGGAACATTAATGCATCTGTCATGATAACAAGCTAAGAATAACATCTAGACATCAAACCGAGCAGAGAATCCATCTGAAGTGATTCATTCAGATCTGTCTCATTGATTTATTAAACACAGGGCAACATCTGCAGCCTCACAGAGCCGCTTGGCGAAATTAATGCAAGATCAATTCAAATGGAAAAAAGTGCAAAAGAGATAAATCAAAACACAATTTGCATGCAGTTCCACAATCAGGCTTATTGGGTGCAAATGCTCAATTTTCCTCCCAAAGCAAATGAGTTTAAATGTTGTTTTATCTCTGTAGAATTGTGTGATTTGAAGTGACAGTGAAGAGTTCTGCAGGTTGAAATGGTGAAAAGAAAAAAAGGGGAAGAAATGCTTGCAAAGACCTTTTGAATATGCAACAAGAATATCATTAATACCTAATTGTTTAGCTTTTTTGTCTTTGCTACAAAAACACAGTATTTTTCAGTTGTAGAAGTCTCAGTAGAAAATTACATATGTATTATGCATATACACATGCAGGAATCATACAAATACTCCATTTTGGAGGAAAAGCATGTTATCCTTCAAATGAGGAGCTCTAGTGCTATAAAGAAAGAAGGGAATTTTAATCAAGGGTTCTCCAGATTAGATATGCATCTGATGAAAATATTCAAGTATTTTAGGAGTTTTGAACAGGCACAGACTTTCAAGATACCCAAAAAGAAAGAGGGATTTTTCCAAAAGCATAACTGCACTGCTCAGAAAGTGGGAGAATTCCTTTCTCCAGCTCAAGCAGAATCCACTTTGCCACTGATCTCTCTCCAGAGTGTCTGAAGTGAGCCTCCTCTCCAAGGAAGAGAGGGAAACTGAAAGACTGATCTTTATTTAAAAATGCTAACACCTCCAAAATTCATAGATTTGGCCAAGTCTGAATGCAGGCTAAATATCCACTTAGAGAAAGAAGTTTATGGACAATCAGATGCGCACATTTCCTATCAATATACAGGAAGCTGTGTGCAGTGCTACATGGCTGGATTGCTTTAATTATAATCTTGACATCAGCCTCCTAATAAAAGACAGAGTACTGCTGACTATAGGGTAGCTTTTAATAGTCAACATGACTAGACCCTCATTATCTCATAAAATTAAATGTCTGCATTTACTGCTTAAATTCATTTCTAAAGCCTTTTATTATTTGTGAATAGCCGAAGTAATGCAAAATATTAGCTTAAATGGTTGGTTTAAATCATAAAAAAAGATGCCATGTACTGAAATACTCTTTTCTGGAAAGTATTCTGACCATTCACCGAATAATCCAGACCAACACTATGCTTTTTCAGTGGCTAGTAGCATCCATCAAATACAGAACTGTGTGGAAGAGGTTGTGATCACACTCATACAATCCTGTTTTTCAGGACTGACATATGCACTATCATAAATACGTTCTTACTACAGTTTTAAATTTCCTTTTAAAAATACATCCTCATTAGTTTGCCTTTTTTTTTTTTTAATTAACTAAATGTTATGCTTTACTACTAAATTTAAGCAAACCCCCAATAATGTAAGTAATATTGTAAGGTGTTGCCTGCCCATCAGGAGCTAGATTTTGTCAGTATGTTGTACTCACTTGAGGGAGGGACCTGCAATGAAATGAGCAGTTAGTTTCATTTCACAAACCTTGCTTGCAAATTAAGAGCGCACGGTGCTGGCTGAAAACAAACATTAGGAAGATTGTGTAAATATGAAAATGACAACTTCATCAGTGCATGTGAATATACTACAGAAATACACAGGTCAGAGCTGCTGGACAGAGTAACTCCTGCTGCAGAACACACACACCACCAAACTTTCACCCACGGGTGCGTTTCTCTGAAGCTCTTACGAGCTCTACAGACAAACTCAACTAGAAAAATGCTATAGAGCAAGCAGGAGAAATAGAATTTCTTTTTTTCAGTATATATAATCAATGGTTTGCATCCCAATTAAAAAAAATAACTAAAACTTCACAGTAACGTAAGAGATGCTGACTTTTACAAGTCAATTACCAGTGAAAACAGTGATACCCAGCATTTCTTACTGCTTTTACTGGCAGCTCTTGAGTTTACTGCAGCATTTCTACGGTATTCAAATAAATATATAAATAGCTATCAAATTTTTAAAAATATTAACTAGAAGAGCAATGCACAGTATTCTGAGCTGAGAGTGTTATTTCCAAAAGATCACGTATTTTCAAGCCTTTACTTTCCAGGTACAGAACTAAAATCTCTGAGCATGTTTTTTAACAGTTCTACTGCATTTGATTTGTTTGATAACGTGCACTTCAGTGCTTCCCAGGTCACTTCACAGCAAACAAAAATAATTAAGATTACTCATGTATTTAACTATTTTTACCCAACATTCTTTCCAGTAAGTATGGACTGCTCAAGGGAAATAATCTGTAAATAAAATGAGGCATTAAGCATTTAATTAGCAGGACTGAATACAATTAACATTAAGTTACAATCCTTGAACAAAGTTTCAGGTGTGCTGATAACACTCCTCATGCGTTACACCTGAAACCGTGAATGCAGAACACCTGATGGGAGCAGGTTCTTCCAACCAGTGGCATCTTCATGAGGCTCAAAAAAGCAAAATGTAAAGGATTTGCTATTCTTGAACAGGTAAAAATACGTTTTCCTAGCAGGGTGGGGAGAGTTTACGCACATTCAACACGTGTGAGTCTGAGCTGAGAGCTCTGCCTCGTCCGCAGCCTTTCCCAGGGCTCCGTTCCACTCTCTGCTCCTTTCAGCCCCTCCTGGAGCATCACTCGGCTCCTCACCCACAGCTCCCCTCCCCACTGCTCCCTGCATTGCCCATTCCCTCGTCCTGTCGCTCCCATAAGTCTTTGTCAAAGAGAAGGGGAAAAAAAAGTTGGGAAATACAAGTTTCAAACATTTAACACTGCAGCATTTCGAGATTTTAAAACGCTGGTTGTACAAGAGCAGAAATCATCAGACTGCATCTACAGGCTGCATCGTATCAGATTCTGCATCTCTTTAATAAAAAACTTTGGCACGGTCACAGAAATTAACGAGATGTATTTCTTTAACCATCAACTTTCATGCTAGTCGAGTCTCAGAAACATTTCACAGAAGCATTTACGTGTTAAATGTGCCCCTTAGTAATCTAATATATTGGAATAAAATTAATGTAAGCCTCAGACCGTACTTCCAAAACCATCACTTAAATAAAGCAGTGGGTGTGATGTCATCGAGGTGCCTGACATTGAAATAGGCAGCGGGAGAAGAGAGTTACAGAAACAGAACGAGAGCAAGGAAAAAAAGCACACAGTTCATATTGACATATCTAGGAATAAAGTGCATCTCTAAACTGCCACCTGTAATATAAAGTGATTTGAAACAAAGCAAACATCGCATTCAAGAATAACGCCCGATCTGCTGCCGCTCCAGCAGTGAGGGCAGGATCAGGCCCCGCACGGCACGAAATTAAGGTATTAAAGATAAAACCCCCGTTCAGTGCTAGGCAGGTCGAACCAGCGACACAAAGCCCTCAATTGGTGAACACGGGCACGCCGCAGCTCGGATATCGCACCCAAAGCTCGCTGAAGCGTCTGTAAAGAAAGTTTGCTGCCACAGAAAGCAGCAGCACGCTGACATGGAAATGTTTCTGGAGACGTCCCTCAGCAACTGCTGAAGCGGAGAATGGCAACTCCGAAGCGCCTGCCTTACACCCTGCCCCACGGCACCAGCGCTCCTGCCGAGCCCCGAGAGGGTTTTGTGTTTATTTAGATCATTATCATTTCTAAAGGCAGCAGCCATGGGGTCACAAACCAGGATTATAACCCCGAGTATGCAGGACCCAGCAGGGATCCGGGGGCTCGCTGACCGCAGCCGAGCAGGGCAGGGGCTGCGGCCGCTCCGGAGCTGCGGCAGCGGAGCCGCTCCGGGGGCACCGGGACCCGCAGCCCCTGCCCGGGCACCCGGCTGGCACCGCCCGCGGGAGCGCCGGAGCACAACCCGAGTCCAGCGGGACAAATGTAACGGAGAAAACTTTTGAAGATTCGGGTTAGGGTTTTTTTTTTTTTTTTTTTTGAGGAGTGTTTTCGGGAACTACCGGCTTTCCCTGCTCGGAGAAAAGTTTGGAGACCGGCGCGCGGAGCCGCTCCGCTGCCCGGCGGTGCCGGCCACGGCGGGGGCTGATGGCAGCAGGGAAAGTTCTCCGTGTCGGCACCGCCGCAGCCCAGCCCCGCTCAGCCCCTCGGTGCCCCCCTCCCCTGGGAGCCGCGCCCCCGCCCCCGGCTGCGCTCCCCGCGGGCCGGCCGGGGGCGAGAGCGGAGCCTGCGCTCACCTCGCGTTGGTGCAGTCGTTGTACAAAGTTTCGAAGTCCTTCCTGGTGATGAGCTTGCAGCGGTTCACGCCGGGCTGGATGGCCCCCAGCCCGCGCAGGATGCGGACCTGCTCCACCGTGCACACCACGGGCGATATATCCAGCCGCTTCAGCTTGGTGTAGACCGTGTGCAGCCCTCCCACCAGGTGCTTGAGGAAGAGATCAAAGACCTGCGGCAGGCAGATCAGCTCCTGCCCCTCCACGAGGAACGAGGCCACCTTCACCCCGTGCAGGTCGACCATCTTACACTCGTTGCCGCCGCCGCCGCCGCCTCCCGCGCCGGCCCCGCCGCCGCCGGCCGAGAGGAAAGTGTTGACGAGGCTGTTGGTGAGGCGCGGGGACTCCGCGGGGCTGGAGTACAGCGGGTCCGCCCGGAACAAACCCGCCGAGCCCCCCGCGCCGCCGCCGCTGGAAGTTGCGGCGATGACGGGCGGCGCGGACACCGCCATGGCCGGCGCGGCTCCCCGCGGCTGCCTCAGCCCCGCGCTGCGCTCCGTGCGGTGCCGCCGGACCGCCGCGCTCCCGCCGCCCGCACGCAGCGCCCAGACCCCTCCCCAGCGCCGCCGGGGGAGAGTGACGGCGCCCTCCAGCCAATGCGCCCCGCCCGCCGCCAGCGCCGCCGCCGCGAGTGGCTGCGGGCGCGGGCGGGGCGGGGCAGCGCCGGCCGCGCACCTGGGGCGGGGGGCGTGAGGGAGCGAGGGCAGCGCGCCCCGGCGCCCGCAACTCGGGGCAAAGTTTGGGGGAGACCCCGGCGCCGCGAGGGGCTCCCGCTCCACGGGCTGGGAGAGCGCCCCGTTCCCCGAGTGGGACGGGATCCCGCGGGGCTGCCCAGGCTGTGTGATGGGGTCTCGGTCCGGCGGGCGCTCCCCCGCGCTCAGGGGGAAGGGAGCGGAGGGAGGCAGCGCTGGGGCCGTTCCCATCCGTTCCCATCCGTTCCCCAGGGAGCTGGGGCGGTCGCTGCTCCCTGGCACGTTTGTAAGTGTTCAAACACCTGTGCCCCGCCGGAGCTGAGGCGTGGGGAGAGAAGAGGTGGCGGTTCCCTTCTCGCTTTGGTACCCGAGACAAACGCGGAGCGGGAGCGCCCCGAGCGCGGTGGCACCGCCCGGCACAGGCCACTGAGTCCGGCCTAAAGCAAGCCGAGACCCTCCAGAGAGGGGCACAAGCAGGACGGAGAGATAGATGTTCAAGTTTGCGGTCGCTCGCACCAGGCAAAGCCCGTTCTCGGAGGCCTGGCACGCAGTTGTTTGAAATTGCCAGCCTCGATGCGGCAGGAGTTGTGGTTCAGCTTCAGTGGGCTCGGCCCGCTCCTCACGCAGCCCCCAAAAGCACCGTGTGGTGCCTGGGGCTGCGAACATCCCGGCACATCCTGCGCCTCCTCCACCCGTCCAGGGCGGGTGGCACAAGAGCTGCCAAGGCTCCTGCATCCCTTCTCCCTGAGCAAGAGGAGCCAAAGGATGATCAGACATCTCGCAGACTCAGGGCACACTGGCTTCATTGGTTATTTGCTTCTCACCCTCTCCCAGTGTTACATCACACCTCTTTTCCCGCCCTGTTGCCTCAGATCGAGGCATGACGGCCTGGTTCAGGAATGGCATGGCAGCCACCTCAGACCGCTCGGGCCAATTACTCACTGACACCAGTGTGGTGGACGGTAAAATGGCGTTTATTTCCGAGTTTCACGGCATTATATAGCCTGGGGTTACATCACGTCCATCTGCTTGCGTAACAAACAAAGGGGAGGTCCTATCTTTCCGTACAACACGCAATCTTCCGACCGCCTGTCCCTATCTTCCTGCACTTCTCCCGCTCTCTATGCCTAACCAAATGCAATAGCATCTATAAAACAAACATTATTAATCCAACGCTATTAAACTGCAAGTTATTAAGCAACTAAAGCCTGAGCTATTAAACTTTAATATCACTATTAACTGTTCAAAAAGCTTTGCTTAAAGCAGTTGTCGGCGTTCAACTAGCATGATGTTAATTGAGTCAAAGCGATTTCTAAAAATGACATTAACTTGTTCAAAATACAGGGTCCAAACATTAATGCCAAAAGTATCATAACACAAGGGCCTATGAGAGTAGAGATAAGGGTGGTTAGCCACGGGGACTGATGAGCTATGACTCAAACCATCCCTGCTGGCTTTCCCTCTCTTTTTTCCTGGAAGCCAGTCTTTCCCTCAGTTTGGTCATTGAGTCTCGCACGACTCCCGTATGGTCCGCGTAAAAACAGCATTCCTCTCTCAGGGCGACACACAGACCTCCCTGTTGCATGAGCAGGAGGTCCAGGCCTCGTCTGTCCTGCTGGTCGACCTCTGAAAGAGAAGAGAGGGATTTTTCTAAAAGGGAGATGAATTCCTCAGTTTTTTGCAAGTCCTCATCAACGGTTGCCTGCAGTTGGGAAAGTCCTTGGCGTTGGGTTATAAGGGCCGAAACACCTGTATCTGTGCCGGCAGCTCCTAAACTGAGGAGCATCGCAAAGGTGATACTAGTCATTACTTCCCTTTTGTGGAGCTGGCGAGGTTCATCAGATAGAAGATGCATTTCTTCCTCTCGGTGATATATGACCCTAGGAACAATAAGAACTTGGACACAAAAGTCAACAGAAGAATTGAAATTATCAAGGTACACACAAGGGCTGACCCCAGATTGTTGGCACACCCACATCCCTGGCTCAGTTGGGATTGCCCATTTGTCCAAACTTTGGGGCTGTATGAACTCATCACAAACTATGCCTTTTTGCCTGGCTACGGTCGCGTTGCCCAAACACTTGCCTCGACCCGTAATCCGACTCAAAGTGATCCCTCTTCGGGGGGTGTCCCACCTACACTGGGGTGGATTTTGCGATGTTGAGTAGTTGAAGGAGACATTCAAGGCAACGCCCTCGTAAAAGGGGGGCTTTGAGTCATAACACAGCCAGCATGACTCAGTGAGATCCGGATTCGACTGGTTCAGGGACAAAAAGGTAGCATTTAGCATGTTAAAATATGGGTCATAAGAAGCTGACTTGGGCACCACAGGGACGAGTGGTGTAGAGGCGGGGCTAGGTACGTGTGCTTCACGTATGGGTTCGATGATAGCTGTAGCTCTCTCTCTGGCCCTGTTTCTTGCAAGGATCGGGCTAGGTCCAAGAGAGATGGGTGTCACATGTGGGAGTCTAACGATTTGGATGTTCACCCAATAGTCGCGAAAGGCGCGGATGAACACCGACCAAACCCTACCAGTAGCCCAACTTTCGTGCGTTGGCTGCTGGATGGTCATTGTATAGCCTTTGCAGGTGTGTTTAATTCCATCTTGGGGTGTGTATATCAGCCCGTCCCTCGCGAATTTAGGTTCGCGACAGCCGCTGGGAGCATAGGTAACTTGTAGAAACTTGTCAAGCTGCTGTGGCTGCCATCTATCGCTTGTCACAATGGTTTCGCACCCCCAGTATCCACAGTAACCGTACCCTGGGTAATTGCAATAACTTTTACCTGGGTTAGAGGCAGGGCACCAATAGGTCTGATACAGTGACGATTCCCCAAAGTTGGGAAACCCCATCTGGGAGGGGAATATGTCCCTTAGCTTAAAATCAAAGGACGGGGCACCTGGTACTATAGTTTCTTTGATTGCTTCATCGCCTGAAAGGTGACGCAGAACCCACCTGAATGGTTGATGAGGGTAATGCTCGGCATCAGTTGTGCCAACAAACCCTATCAACAGAATGATACAAAGGTACCGTTGTCGTTTCACCTTCGCCCGTACGGAGCCCTCGGGTGCTGTCGGATCGTCCGATGGCTTGTTGTTGTCCTTTGGCTCTCGGAGTCCTGGGTGCCGCCAGGGCACTTCATCCTCTCCCGGTGCACGGGCATATGGGTTATGAGGACGACCACAGATCCAGTCCTGTAAAAAGAAACTCACAGCTTTCATTAGCTTGATTCCACAGCTCCGGATTAATGGACTCGAGTGGACACCACTTAATTCTATTGTCTTTTTTAACTGCAGCATACCTGTCTAAAGGTCCCTGGTTCGATGCCGGGTTTCGGCACCACTTGTTGAGGCGTGACGACCTGGTTCGGGAACGGCACGGCAGCCACCTCAGACCGCTCGGGCCAATTACTCACTGACACCAATGTGGTGGACGGTAAAATGGCGTTTATTTCCGAGTTTCACGGCATTATATAGCCTGGGGTTACATCACTTCCGTCTCCTTGCGTAACAAACAAAGGGGAGGTCCTATCTTTCCGTACAGCACACAATCTTCCGACCGCCTGTCCCTATCTTCCCACACCACCCTCTTCCCATTTTTCCTGTGTTTCAGCATCCTTATTTCCTGTGTGTTGCCACTGGTTTTCATTCTTTATCTTTCCTTCTCTCCTAGTCCTTTAACTTTTTTTCACTCGCCTCCTTTTTTTTTTGTTGGTTTTCTTTTTTTTGGTTTGGTTTGGGTTTTTTTTTAGCTTTCTCCTAAGCCATTCAATAAACAAAGCAAGCAGAAAAGAATAAACAAAACTTTCCAAGTTGATGCCAAGCAAGCAATACCAAGAGAGCATTTCAGCTATTTCCATGATTCCATTGCCTGAGTGGGCCATCTTCTCTTTCCTTTTGTTAGGCTTGCTTATTTAGGCACCTTCTCTGCAAAGTTTAATGTTTTTTTGCATTATGAGTAATCCCATTTTAGATGAGAGAGGATGACTGTATGTTAACTAAATTGCTATATTTGTGAGTATAACTGATCTTAAATTACACTCTGGAGGAACCTCCCCTTCTCCCCATGGATTTTATGTGTTCTAAGAAGCCTAGCCACTGGTTTCAGGTCTCTAACCTTGCTGCCTGAAACCAAGGCAGACTTTTCACATAACTTCATTTAAATTAATACCTTTCAATAAGAATTCTCATGCTTTCTGAACTAGTTCATGCATCTTTTTAGGCTCAAACCTTAGAGTGGGAGCTCTGTGGGGCAGGGGCTACTTTGGCAAAGTACAATCAAGCCCTCAACCCACCTGAGATGTTTATGTACTGGAAGTTATAGAAATAGCAAATAAATGACTCCAGATAGAAACTTTTGGGTGTTAATTTTCTGAACATGATTGCTATTAAAAGATTTAATAAATCAGATTCAAACACTGCCCTTTTAAAGACTTTTTTTCCCCCTTTAAGATTAATGTGACAATCAAAATCCACCGTGAGAATTCTTTTTCCTTTTTGACTTTAATGCCTTCCATAAGCTAAACATATTTCTAAATAAGACTGAATTTTCACAAGGCCAGAGGAAGCCTTGCACATCAACACCCAGCGAGCTGGAGTGGCATGAAGCAATATAAAATCATAAAGGCTGTAGTAAAAGCAGTACCCTTGAGAGGTGACTGTCCATGGAGAGAAGAACTGCTCTGAAACTTAGAAAATGCTCAAGGTTTGAGAATTAATGCCAGGCAGCTGTCCAGTTCAACTAAGCATATACAAATCAGCTATATCCATTAATATTATTATTTCGCTGTAATTTTGTTAAAGACAAGGCAAAGTTACTAAAGCCTAACAATCATCCAGTAATATCTTGTCACTTATAAAGTATCCAGATGGTTTATTTGAATGGAGTCCAGCAGTACGTAATCTGAATGTGTACAAACTACTAAGCCTCCCTAGAGCTGAAATAAGTATTTCAGAATATTACTTTAACAGTAAGGTTTCATTACTTTTCTTCCTTTCTGACTGGTGTGCAAACCACTCTGTTTTCTTACTCTGGCAGCCATAGAAATACTGGTGTATTGTGTATTGATCCTATACAAAAATTGGCTGTGTTTGTATGGCAAGATGTCAAGTAAAGGTTCCATTTGTTTGGTTTTGTTTTTGTCATCCTTGCATATGCCCCACCGGAGTGAAATGGGAAAGAGTCTTCCCTGACACAGGAGGAGAGAGGAAAGCCCCAGTCAAGAGCATCCTGGAAATCTCTTTTTGCCAGCTGGCAGGAACACGGCTCCTGCTCTCCGTGGGGTCCAGGGAGAAAATGAGGGGTGACACACCTGACGAGGGGGGGACACTGAGGAAAACTAATGACAGCTAAGTGAAGCAGTAGGGTATGAACTAAAAATAATAATTTTGCTTAGAGAAGACTGGAAATCTCAATAGTGCTATTGGTGCTTCATCTCAGTTTCCTGTAGCCAAACATGAGGGAGGACAATAAAAATAGGAATTCCATACATATCACAATGTGATTTTTTTTAAATATATTTTTTTTTCTATGGACTTCATAGAGGTCTGTCCAATGTGAGTAGATTACAGGAAAAAAAGGCTACTTTTTTGTAAAAAACTTTGATTGCTCCTAAAGTAAGTGGGAAGGAATAAATGTGAACATAGACTTACAAGGGTCAGAGGTAACTGTGGGTCCAAAATAAAAAATAAAAGATAACCAAAAGATGCATTTGCAGTGCACCCTAATCATAACGAAATGAAACACCTCTTTCTTCTGAATTCCAACCCAGCTGGGTCTGAGTGACAAACCCTTCTCCTCATCCTTAACAATGAAATTTCTCAGGGCCCAGTGGAAAGCTGGTAACCTGCCCTAGTGAGCTCTGAGTTTATATCCTGAGCATGCACAGCCCTGATGGTGCTACTTCTGAGAAACAGCTTGAAAAGGAAGAAAACACAGTATTAGCTTTCTGCTGGGTTAGTTTAATGCCTTGGATTCCTTCAGAAAGAGTACCCACAATTATATTAACAAATGTAGGCCACTGACGTGAGAGAAAGAAGAGACTGAAATTAGTGTGTCATTCTTTGTGCCCACATTTTTCTAGACTCGTACTTGACACTTGTATTCAATTTAGTTCTGACATTTCAGCTGAGGTTTTTTTGGAATTGTGGATTAAAACTTCCCACCTCAACATCAAGGGTTTTACATAAAACTGATGAACCTAAATATCTAAGTATCAATAGAAAAATGATCCCTTCTCTTAGGTGATTAAATGTATTGTATTAATGTGTGCATAACGCAGAATCAATAAATAATGAATTACCACTGATTGTAATTGAATGTTTTCATAATTTTATTGTCAGCCATGATAAATAATCAGTACATTTATACTGCATTAAATTAATTAGTGTGTCATTTCTATTACATACATCAGCAGTGAAGTAATGCAGTGACATCTGTTTCTAATGTTTTAAAGATGTGGTATTCCTTATTAAGTAAAAGGAAGAGTTATTAGAGGTATTTCCTGTGATTGGCAGTTATACTGGTACAGTCAAAGGGATCAAATGAAGGAACTTGCACTCTTGGCAAATGCTGCATTTCAACCCTTAATGGCAGCAAGTAACAATGATTGGAGTGGATTTTGCTTCTTTAGGATTTCAGAAAATCCTGCCTGCCTTTCTAGAGAAAGCAAGAGCAGATCCCTTCTTTCTAGTACAGCTGGGAAGATTCTAACATGCCAAACAATTAAAGCTCTACAGAAGAACCAGACATCATCCATTTCTGTATCCATTTCTCTGCCTCAGTCCTCCATATATACAAAGGAATTCCCGGCTAAGTGCTCATTAAACAGTCTCAGATTAAGCCTTTTCTGGCTGTGATGTGGCAGTATCTGGACTATGGGTCTATAATCTTTCCTGGAAGTCACACTAACGTGACCTAGCTTAGCTTTGTGCTGCTGTTCATTGTGTTACCTGCAACAGAAACAGGAAATTGAGGAGATGTTGCAAACACGGGAATGAAAAAGCGAAGGAGTAGAATAGGAGGAACAGAATAAATTGAATATACAGCAAATGAGAACAAAGTAAACCATGCCAGAAGGAGGGCTGGTTTCTAAATGACTCCAGTGTTATAAATGGGGTGACCACTTGGGTGATAGGAGTAAAACCCACTGAGCAACAGCAGTTAGAGACGACAAAAGAAGTCTGGGGTTCTTGATTAATGCCATCTTTTCCAAGACACACACGGTCATCCTTAACTTTTCTGTATCTTACACCATCTTTAAAAAGAAAATTAGAAAACCTAACGTTAGAGCTTACCTGACTAGAGTTCTTCATCCACAAAGCAGTTTCTAATTTTAATCTTAAAATTTTCAATCTGACAATGGACATCATGATATTTATGCAAAATGAAAACAGTTCAGACATATTTTATTCTTTCCAGGGCAAGTCTCACACATTGCCTCTGACTGATCACTGACTACTTTGCACAGATTTGGGTGGGTGGTCTCTGGACCAACCATGTGCACCCAGCAGTTTGTCCCCGTGGCTTGCCCTGGGCCCAGGGAGCTCTGGCTGGTTTGGGAGAGCCTGTGTGGGCAGGACTGGTGGCTGCTCATTGGCAGGGTTGCACATTTCATACCCTGTGAGCTCCAGCTCGCTCCAGCCCAGGTGAGACAGCGCCTCAGGGCTCCCTCCATGCACTGAGCGTGACTTGGGGCCTCCTCTCGGGCCAGCCCTGACAGACACAGCCCGTGAGAGAAGTTCTGCAGTTCACAGAACCTGCCCGAGCTCCCAGCTCAAGCTCCGTGTGAGGCGTGAAGGATGTGACCATTCACTACAGAGCCTGAGATAACCAAAGCACAAACATACTCTCAAACAAGGTCCCATCCACTTTTCCTATGCATCAAAATGTCACTCGTGTTATCACTAGAGAGATGAGACCTGCCACGTTCGGCACTATCACTTTCTGTCTAACAGATGTGTAAATACCTTTTCTGAAAGCCAGCAGCACATTTGTCATACAAAAATGTGAGTGGTACTTTTAAGCTTGTTCCAATGAAATCCATGAGTACAAGTTGCTAATGATCCCCCACCTTAATCTGGATTTTGACTGAGGAGAGAGGCAGCAAAAGGACCAGGACCTCAGTGGAACAAGGCTGTTTTACACAAAATACCATCATCCTTAAGGTTCAATATGGTTTGCACCTTTTCTTCTGCAGGAAGAAAAGTTAATACTATTAGATGTGTACTGAAGTTGAATCACACTTCACAGCAAAGCTCTGTGGACACAATTCATACTTCAGTATATTCAGTAAGTCATCAGACCCAGATGCTTGTTACTATTCCCAGAGGAACAAGATTAACCTCATCTCTCAACATTTGCAGGTCAGTTAAAAAAAAGCAAAAGTTTTCCTGCATTGTCTGTCTGAGCATCTCAGCCCTAATCTGAAGGCACCACCATCTAGTGGGATAAGAAGGTATTTAATTTTCTTTACATTCTTTTGGTATTTTTAAACACAGACATTGCATTCTACTTCAAGTAGGAAAAAAAAAAAAAAGTTTCTGGGATTTTTTTTATTTATACATATAAGGCTCATGTGGACCTTCCATTAATTCTCATTTCTGTTTTAACTGCAAAGCATTTTCCAATAAAAACCTTCGGAGTCGTTTCCTTGAAAACAGGTTTTCATAAACAGAATTTTATCAATGAGAAAACAATTTATAGCTATCCAGACTGAGTGGAAGTGTAATTGATTTATTGACTAAATATTTCCAGTATTTTATTGAATTTACTTTGTGGAAATCCAATTGGCAGAATTATTAATACTGTGCAAGTAATCATCTTGAGCTCATCTTTAAAACCAATATGTATTTTAGGGAGTAAAGATCCGTCCTTGCAGTTTTCCACAGAGCCATTAACTGTACAGCTTTTGGTTGTAAGCAGAGTCTGACCATTAGGTCCCATCTAAAATAAATTCCCAAGCTGAATGCAAAGCATTCCTTTTACCTCTCAGAGTGACCATTTATTGTACTTTGCCTGTGCTATCTCCTGACTGCTACCTGCTCTTCTTTGGTTTTCCTTTCATGCGTTTACAGTTGGGCAGGGTAGTGGCAGGGATTTTCTGTGGGGGAGGGAGAAGCATCGGGGTGAGCAGTGTGAGTTCCTTTGCTTGGGTTTTACCACACAATGTGTGCATCTGCAGCTGTTATCCTAAGATGCCTCCTTGTGTTCAGGTCTCATTGATCTTGTTACAGCATTTCGCACACACACGGATAATTGATTTACATCATTCAGGAGTCCAGATCTTTAATAAGCATGAGAGTAAATATTAAGAAATTACCATATTTTAAAATTCTATAGATACTTTGACTTTTTTACTATCTAAACCAGTAATGAAATAATAAAGATTTAAATACTTCATTACACAGATAATATTTTAGTATTCATAATGTGGGCCTGCTTCTGTTTCCATGGAAGTGAATGGTATTTTTACCTTGGATGCTACTCGACATTTCAGTGTCTTACTGTCTTCAAATTATAGAAATCTTATTGACATAAATGGGGATCAATGGGTATTTTGCATTGAACATCAATTTTATGATACTGTCTTTTCAAACACTACATTTCTTCTGAAATCCATAAAGTAATATCAGTCTGTGCTGCCAGTTCCTACTGAAATCTGTCTGGAGTTCTGAGTAAAAATCAATGGAACTGGTCCAAACTGGTTGAGGTAGTAAATGCCATTTTGACCCTTTGATCCCTGAACCATATGCCTGGGAAGGTTTGAATTTCAGTTAGAATGCAAATTTAAAAATAGGTAAATACTTTCATTTGGGATGCTGCTTGTAGCTGATGAAGTCCAGGATGTTCCACCTCACACTCCCTTAGAGGAACAAAAATCCCACCTAAATAAGAGGTCTGGGATGTACAGGGAATTAGGAGGAGAGTCTGGAGAGAACAGAAGACAGGTGTAGGGAAGTTCAGGCCAGATCTACACAACCTCCTGAGTTCACACAGAACTTTCAAAAGCCTCTCCTTCAGAATTCTCATCTATTTTTCAACTCCCCAAGGGGTGAGCCTGGTCCTGAGGCCTTCCTGCCACTCTGCCGACTCTTGGGTCACCCTTTTCATAGTTCTGATGGAGGTTGAAGAAAATATTATGACCCTAATTTTTTTTTTTTTTTCATAAATAGAAGTATTTAATGAAATTAGCTCCAGGATACTCCACAGTTCTTGATAGGAAGTGGAGGGAAAGGTCTCACTGGGGACTCACTCTGCTATTTTAGCCTGTCACAAAGCCCAAGCTGCTGAGGCTGAATCCACAGTAGAATTGAGTCTGTCTGAATCTCAGTCAAAGCAACTCAGAGTGAGATCAGAATCAAATATTTAAGAGCAGCTTTTGTTTTTAACTTGACCAATCTCTGTGTCTCAGTATGTTCTCTGAGCTGTTGGATAAAGCCATATGAAAGAAGTATCTCTCTTCATTGTCAGGAGACATTATTGACTTTATCTACCCTTTTTTCCTCTTTCTTTCATATCAAGGTTGATGTGACAAATGTTGATAACCCAGAAAAGAAATGTAATCTTACATAAACCTGGTTTTATATTCTGTAACTTCATTGACTTTCTGATGGAATTACCAGTGACTTGTGGAGGCATAAGGATGATCAGGCCATGAATTGAAAGTACAGGTTGGAACACCTGTGATCATAATTATTTAATGCATAACCATTCTGTAGTTTGAGTTTTTAAAAATTCTCCTTGCCCATATTTATAATATTAAAACTTGCTAGTGCCCTGGGAAACCATCACTGATATCTTTCATTAGTATTATGAATTTTAGAGTATTTTACATTGAGGAGCACTGTAAACTGAAAGCATTTCTTCAGAATTTTTTCTAAAGGGATGTCTTACAATTTGATTCCATTAGGATTTTAAATATGACAAGATCTTCCCTCTTCCCTGTTTTTTCCCACAAGGTCTATGAATATAGAATAAAGCCAGGTTTAATAGATACTTTGCAATGTAAATATTTTTTCCCTAAAATGTAAATGTACAATATGGTTTAAATTTAAAAAATGGAACTGAGTGTTCTATTTTAATAGATACTTTGCAATGTAAATATTTTTTCCCTAAAATGTAAATGTACTATATAGTTTAAACTTTAAAAATTGAACTGAGTGTTCTATTTTAGACAGTGGTCTGTTCTGTATGATCAATAGAATCAAAGAAAACTGAACATTTTAAAAAAATCATTTTGCTTACAGTGATAGGACTTCTGACACCAATTTTCTTTGTGATTTTAATAATGAATGTTGATTGAACACACTGTGGTCACTTCAGTGCGTGACATTCACCAGGAATCCTGGGTTTGTTGATATTTTCCATTCATTGAAACTTACTTGACTCCAGCATCTGTCATTGCAATCCTTTTCCATACAAAATACATGTTAAAACTCCAATTCCTGGACATAGTGAGCAAACTTTTGTCTTTTGGCCAGAGGTTTTCCATGGCTGTGCTGCAGCTCATCAGTTGTCAGTCTGAATTGTGACAATTCCTCTGCCTAAGAGCAGCCACTCAGGAAAATCCTTCCAACAGGCTCTCCTCAGTCCATCTCTTGGGCAGAGGCAGCTCACCTGTGAGTTTTTACAGCTCCAAGTGTGTTTTTTAAGGTATCTTTCTGTGTAGTGGCATGAATGTGCTTCTGTTCATTCCAAGAAAATAGGAAAGACACCCTAAGTTAATTGAACAAAGGCTTCCCATAGAATGCATCTTCCCAATTCCTATTCAGGGAATTCCTGGTCGTGCAGGAAGCCATCTGAAAAGAGGCTGTCAGGAAACTGCCATCTGCAAGGCTGCAGGGAGCAATTGTTTCCACAAGTCACAGTAACCCTGGTCCGAAACAGGATTTTAGTACTTGGCTCACTGGCCCTGATGGAAGAGTAAAGGAACAAAAGAAAATGAAGTAACACGAAAGGTTAAGTTCTGGAAGATCAAGCCCTGTTTTTCACAGATGCCAGGTATCAGGAATTGCAGCTATCACACCAGCTCTGATGATCCCTCTGTTGCAAAATGCTTTTCATAGTCATTTCAAAGTCATCAGGGAAATTGGAATTATGAAACTTTTATTTTGCTATGCACAGTATACAGCCTTTGTAGTCTTGATTGCTCATCTCTGGTTTGATGTGATATAAACTCAGGAAAAGGAAACTGCTTTCACCAACAAATATTGTGGATCTGAACTGTTCATAACTGCCAATACTGATAAGCTCACACAATATAGATTTACTAGTTGAATACACAGAGTTTATGTAGCAACATTACCAGGGAACACGGAATTAAATCCCAGCTGGATCAGTATCAATAGTGCTGAAATAAAAACAATTATTAGGAACTTTGGAAATCTTTAGGAGCTCAGTGTCTACATACAGTCCCAGTTCATTAATGGACTTTTTGAATGATACCCTCATCTGGATGCAATAACACTTCAATTAGTTCACCTACTAATTTGTGTGCAACTGTCCCTGTCTAACATCCCTTGTCTGGCTCTAAAGGGCAGATTTAGATAGCACCTCACTATTTAAAGTCTCTTTCTTAGGAGCAGTTCCAAGTGCCATCCCACAGTATTTATATACCTGTTTTTCTGTACAATTTCATTATCTTTTTTTTTATAAAAAGAAGGATGTATGTAGTACTTCTAGATCTGACTTCTTTTGAAACATTTTTCCACCTTTAAAGAAAATTACAATAGCTTCCATGAAAAGTTCAGACTGAAAAAAGCAAATGAAAAACCCCAAGCACTAAAGCACAAAACAGAAAAGAATTGCACTGACATGTGAAATGTGTTAAAAATTCTTCTTTGAATCAGTCATTTAGACATACAAAGATAATGATGATGATTATGATGACAATAATTATAATCAACTAAAATTTAAATTCATCCATTTTCTTCTATGCAAATACCAATTATATTTCTTTTCTTTAAAATGAATGTGACCATTTTAAGTAGTTATTCTTGCAAATCTTCCTAATAATCTGCCTCAACATTGACAACAGCACAGCATTCTTCTGAAGTGGGGGGGGAAATTCTGTCTCTTCTGGCTTAATGGAAGGGCCAAAATGAGGGGCTTTATATAGAATTAATACTCCCAGTGTGAGCAGCCCATTCCTTATTTACTCCATCAAACAGAGGAGGAAGTGCTGCTCCTCAGGTGCTAAGGAGGTACAAGAAGGGGAGGGCACGTGGTGCTCCCATCAGGTCTGCTCTCTGGGTTCTGAGCCTTTTCAGGCACAGGGCTGCAGGAAAGGGAACAGCTCGAAGTCTCCTTGCTCCCTCAGAGATTCTGTGCTGCAGAATGCCTGAGAGAGGTGGTTGGAGGTCTAGGAATAACTGCTGTGCTCCTGGAGAAGTTACCTCATGGAAGAGCTGTCCTGGGAGTGCAGGGATCTGGGATCTGTTAAGCCAGCGTCTTAACCTGAAAAAGATGATGCTGAGACTAAGCAAACAAACAACTTTCTAATGACTACTGTGCATTATGGCTTATTACATTCAAACCTAAAATTCTCATTCACACTACAACATTTGACCTTTTATTATTTTATATATTATCACTCTGAGAACACACAGCCTGGAGAAAACCCTGTTATCAAGGCAATGGGGTTGAAATTCAGGTGGCAGATATTGCCCACTGAAAACAGATTAAAATGCAAACATCTTACAAAAACATTAAATGCTTCAATATAGCTGTCCCACATATTGTTTACAGTAGGAGCATTCTTTTCCTAGACATATAGTTCAATTAAAGTTTGATAAGTGGAATGGGGATATCTTCTTTTCTGCAGAAGAAAAGGCAGCATTTAAATGGAGTGTACTGTGTTTGGATTAATGAAAAATGGATGTTAAATCCTGAGTGTCCATCCTGAATTCTCAAAAGCATCACACATACATACAGTCTGGCACCAGTTTACTGCTTCTGAAAGAAAAACAAGAGCTTTTCTCATTCCTGTGAGCAAGCTGAGTATGATCTCACTTCAACTGCCTTAAAGATTTCAGTGCACCACTACTGCTACACTCTTGGTTTAAAATCCTAAAGAGAGTATTTTAAACACAAAACTTGCTTGAACTGTTATGTTGGGATGGAAATGCTTAATAAGGAGGTCTTTGCTGTATATGAGTTTAGTAAATTCACTTATCAAAGAAGTGATTACACATGCTCCTGGTTTATAAGCTGGTAACTTTCTTTTTAGCCACAGCCCTTTCACAACTTCAATTTGTCCCCAAATCACCCTGCTGCAGCTGAGATATTTTCATACATACCCTTTCAGAGGAAACAGAGGAAGAGGGTCTGGCAGCCCCTCCCTGGCTGTGTGTACCCTCAGATAATGTTAAATTTCCACCACTGCAGCAGCAAAACCCAAACTAAATCTCTGCTCTTACATAGAGGCCTGACAGACCCAGCCTTGGAACTGAGGCAAATCAGCCTCCAACAGAGATTTTATCAAAGCAGGAACAGTGTTTGCTTTATCATTTTTAGTCACCTGCTTCTGTAATTTCAAATGTAGTTGTTGTATTAATTTTTAGCAGTTGTCACCAATAGCCTGATTTACCTGGAAGTCAGTCCCTGGCTGTTACTCACTCCTAACTTCCAGCTGTCTCTTGGCTACAGTTTGGTGTTGGAGTCCTTGGTGACACGTGTGTCTTCACAAGAATTCCCAGCTGGCAAGAATTCATTTCAGCCTAGGCCTTTATAATCTTTTGTTTATGGTTTCTCTGGTGAAGTCTGGGCAAAAATACTGCATATGAGACACATCAATTCCTTTACTTTATGGACTACTTTACACCCTTTTAATTATATGTTAATATTTATGGGGAGTTTCCTAAGGGACCTTTATCAGTTTCAGAGCTTAAAGTCTTGCTTTATCCTCTCCTTTCATTTCAGCCAGGTGCCAGTTATGATTTTCAGGACTGGAGAATGCTGCTGTTTAAAAATTACTCAATGATCTTGCACTTGTCATTCTCCTCCAACAAGAAATGCAAAACTTCCAACCTGTGGCTGGCTGATGTTGTTTCATTTGCTGTATCATCCATCTCCCAGACTAATTCCTGGGTTTTTTTCAGTATTTGTATGGGGACATTTTTAAATACATATATATAAATTAAGTGAAATAAAATAACTATTCCTATCTCCTGTTTAAAGCAATATACAGTTCACCTTCAGATGTAATTATGGTTTGTTAATCAAACAAAAAAGACCAAGAGGGTGAGGCTGAGCTGTGCATGGTAAAACTTGTGCTGACTGTAATGAAGTAGGAATATGCACTAATGTCTGAAGGATCTGTATTCATAAACTGGCAACAAGTCAAAAGAGATGAATAAAAGAAATGCAATATATAAAAGAACGGGAATATTTCCAGAGAAAAGAGATTAATTTCTTACCTAAATTACAGGCTCCAGATGTGCTGGAAAAGGTAAAGTTTTCCTAAACTCAGAGAACACAAGTCTGAAAACCTCACTATGCAATAAAACTGCTTCAAGTAATATTGCAAATGAAGTAAGGCAGTAACTGAATGTCATTAGACACACTTGTCCATCTTTACTTAATCCTCCTTAAATCTTAATAAATCATAATCCTAATGAATCTTCATTTACTTACACAAATATACAGCAGTCTTATATTTCCGATCTGTTTCTTTTTTCTGACTGACACTTTCTAAAATATCCTAATTGACCAAGACTTTTAGATGCTGGAATGGACAAATAGTGGAATTGCCAGGACAGAAAGCATTCAACTCTGCTTTGTGGCATCCTGGACTTTGAACCAACCTGAATCTTGGGGCTGCTGCAAAGATTTTCTCCTTATTCCTGGATAAATTTAGTTTTAGGAAATCCATAAAAATTATAGGTAATCCTTAACGTAGCTGTAGCGGACCTTTCTTTCCCTACTCTGCCAGTTACATTGAGAGAGCAGCATTGTCAAAACTGTGATCCTGGGGTTTTTCTCCTTGGTGTTCATTTTGTACAAGATAATTTTGACTGCCATGAGAGGCCTACAGAATTTTTGCTGATTGTCCTTAATTAAGGATTGAAAAAGTAAACTCTTTGCCCTGCATGGTTACAGAAGTCAAGTGACATGTAATTCTCTTTCCAGTCTCTGTAAGCAATCCTATCATTTACACACATCTTCGTAATCAAAAGGGCAACTTGAAAATGAGTTTCAGTGCTCCTTATATAGACAATGTGGGTTTAATTATTTAGAGTTTTTAAAATATATTCAGGTCACTGATCTGCCAAGGCCTGTATCACAAGAATATTCATACCATCCATGGGAACTGAGTGTCTGCATCCCACTGAGGAGTTGCAGTAGAGGGTCTAATGCCTCTAATATCACACAAGTTGTATGGGCATGACTGAGGCTGACCACTGCAAGCTGTGACAGGAAGACAAACTCAGATAATGGTAAAAAAGAGGAAGTTGGAATCAAGGTTGTCTGAGAGCTTGGAATAAATTTGGAAACCCCAATTTTTTCCCAAACACGCCTGACCGTGGCGAGGCTGTTCCTGTGGTTAATGAACAATCAGGGTGGTGCACGCCTGAGTGGGTGCCAGTTGTGGAACTGCAAAACTCCAGAGGAAAACCACACACAACTGCAGCACCAACCACACAAACACTGCCCTGCTGCCTGAACTAATGAGCCATTTCGCTGGGATAAATCAGATTATTCACTGGATGTTTCAAGCAGCTCATGGGCCCGATCCTGCTGCTGATCCTTATTCAAACTGGTACTCAAGGAGAATTAAATTCTGTATCCATTGAGGGGACAATAGAATGAATAATGAGATTTCACACGTGAAATCACTACAGGATAAAGAGACTACATAACTCAAGAAAATGAAAATTCATCATATCATTTGCTGTTTGTTTTTGGAGGAAGAAGCATTTGATCAAATGGTGGGGGACCAGATCTTGAGATAACTAGAAACTCCATAATTCTAATGCTGATTCTTCCTAATTTTCTTTCAGACTTCGGTGTTCCTGCCCGGGACAATAAAATACTTCCAGACCTTATGAGATTTTGTTCAGATTACTGGACTTCTAAAAGCATTTTGATAGAGTTAGGTATTAACTACACAAACTTTAAAGTAACAAGGGTAGTTCTATGGACACGTGAAAATCCCAAATAAAAGTCAAAAAGTAAAACACGATGCTTTTATGAGAGATGTTTTGGTTGAGATCAAAGTTGGAAAAGTTGCTCACAGAAAAAGTATTTAGAACTGCTAAAAGTGGGATCTTAAAATTAGTTTTGTGTGCCTTTCTGAACTGCTATTGCTAAAAAATCTGTATAAATCTTCTGCAATATGTAGAATTACATATGTAAGAATTATTTCATAAAACATAGGGGAAAATGTATTTAATCCAAATGTTTAAATAATTAGATTCAGTTTTTCAGTATGCATTTTGGAATGCATTTTGGCAATCCTAATTGATGAGACCTAGTTTAACAAAATATAGGGAAATTCAGTAATCAGGGCACAGGATGTGCAGTTTAATTACGTTGGTGTGCATTTCTATTTGTTTCTAATGTAGAGGA
Organism: Motacilla alba alba; assembly: GCF_015832195.1. Classification (NCBI taxonomy): domain Eukaryota; kingdom Metazoa; phylum Chordata; class Aves; order Passeriformes; family Motacillidae; genus Motacilla; species Motacilla alba. The sequence goes on from NC_052045.1 coordinate 4,082,176, forward strand.
TCTATTGGTAAAATGAATGCCCATTTTGTGGTCTGTTATGCAGAAAATGTTTAATCCAGTGTTTGATTTACTCTGTTAAATCTTCTTTATTGAATGTGCTTATTCATCCATGCAGAATTGGGTATGCTGCTTTCTGTTAATATGACATTGCAATTAAATAGCTAAAGAGAAAAACATGGCAAGACATTTTCTCAAGGTCCATGAAATTCTCATAAAAATTATTCATACTTACACATTTCACTTCTACATTTGCTGCTACTAAAACTGCAAACTACGGAGAAATATTTTGGTGTTGTGTGGGACTGACAAACCCTGCAGTTAAAGATCCTGAATAATCATTTTTGTCAAATGAAAAGTACTAAGGAGGATTTCTGGTCCAGTGGATAATGACTGTCATCACGAAATAGGATTGCACTGATTGCATCTTATGAATGAAGCTAACAGGAACTCACAGCACCAAACAACAGCATTTTGTGGTGGGACAAATACTTAAGCACTTGAGAAACAGTGAGACATTGACAGTGAAATAGCTCTGCTCCAGTGCAGTGCTAGAATTATATTAAACAGTAACAAAAGGGTTTCGTGATGATGTTAGACTTTCCTGAGTGTGCCTTCCCTCAGTAGGAAAAGGGTGTGCAAGGGGAGTTTGTCTTATCTCATCTAACCAATATAGTGATGCTTTGTTCCTCAGCACAAGACATTTAGGTCAGGGATGATCCAGCATTGTGAGAACTCTGCAGCTTTATTTCTTTTACATGTTAAAAAGTAGAAATGACAGCTCCATCCATGGAATTGCATGGGAGCTGGAAGTTTTAATCAAAATCAAACAATAAAACAATGGATGTTTTAATCAAAATCTCTCTGGAACAGTTGGAAACATAAATATAAGGAACATAAGACTTGATCATACTCCTTTTCTATCTGAATTCATAACTCCTAATTTTCTCTGTCACATATTTATCAGTGCAGAAAGCAAGTGCTGCTGTTTAAATCTCTATTTTTTGTTCTTGCATGGTTGGATGTTTCCTGCTCGACTGTGTTTTGTGCTCACTCTGCTCCAGCATGTCTGGCAGTACCACAGGGGTAAGGGGCCTCTGGTTTCCATTAGTCACTTTTTACTATTTTCACTATTCTTTTGCTATGCGAACAAGGAGCTTGTAATAAGGTGTTAACAGGCTGCTAGCTGGTTTATTGTTATTATTGATTTAAGGTGCTAAGACTTTAATATAATCATACACAATGAATAATATTAAGAGATTAGTTTAAAGCCATATAAGCCATTAAAGGTAACATAAAAAGAAAAACTTTCCAGAAATTTCCAGCATATTCTGGCACAGGTGTTCTGTGCTGGGTTATTTTGCTTACATTGCTGTGTCTGGCTTTTTCAAATCTGTGTTTTAGTCCTGCTGTTCTTACACTCAGAGTGATGTGATGGAAGGGTCAACTCTGAAGCAGGAGATTGTGGATTTTATCCCTGATTCCCCTTTCTTTTCCTTGTAAGGTGAAAGAAGAGGCTGAGCAAGACTTAAGTGTGGCTTTGGGCTTCAGAGGGAAAGAGAGAGCTAATGAATGAATTGAGAAAAAAAGAAGGGGTTTTGCATGCAGAGAATGTAGTACAGTCAAACACCTATCTGTTAATTAACAAGAAAAGACATGAAATTAATGACTGATAAACTTTCTAACTAACATTAATCACTTTCTTTTTAAATCTGTGTTCAACGTGCCAGCTAAAGGAAAAAATATGGCAATTGGAAGAGAACTTTTTTTAAAATAATGATGATTTTTTTTATATATTAATAAGGAGCAGTGAGCAAGAAGATCAAAAAAACAATATAATTTGTTTTGGAAACAGTGCATACGCAGAGGAAATAATAAAAGTTAAATTTGTTGTTTCTGAGGAAATGGTCATCCAAGAAACTTCAGTGGCATTCATGGTTTGGGTTGGAAGGGACCTCAAAGCTCCCCCGGTGCCACCCCTGCCATGGCAGGGACACCTTCCACTGTCCCTGGGGGCTCCAAGCCCTGTCCAGCCTGGCCTTGGACACTTGCAGGGATCCAGGGACAGCCGCAGCTTCTCTGGGCACCTGTGCCAGGGCCTGCCCACCCTCACAGAGAACAGTTTAATAATTCCTTCCTCATATCGACCCGTTAGTCGTACAAAAACACGCGTGCTTGCATTGAAGCGATTTGGCTCAGTAGCTGGAATACCGCCATGTGACTGTATTTATTGATGGATGTAAGTGCTCGTATGCGTATGTATGCTTCCTACTGCATCCCGCAGCATTCCTGCAGGGCAGGCCAGGGCGGGTTCTGTAGACAGCAGAGCGGTGAAGGATGGCGAGGCCGAGGGCCCGGCGGGTTGTAAGGGGACGGACTCGGGATACCCCCGAGCGCTCCGCTCCCTCAGGCGGGACCACCCCTCCCTCCCGAGCGCTCCGCTCCCTCAGGCGGGACCGCTCCTCCCTCAGGCGGGACCACTCCTCTCTCCCTCCCGCTCCGCTCCCTCAGGCGGGGCCGCTCCTCCCTCCCTCCCGCTCCGCTCCCTCAGGCGGGGCCGCTCTCTCCCTCCCTCCCGCTCCGCTCCCTCAGGCGGGGCCGCTCCTCCCTCCCTCCCTCTCCGCTCCCTCAGGCGGGGCCGCCGCTCCCTCCCGGAACCGCCGCAGCCGCTCCCGCCCTTTCCGCCGGCGGCGCGCGCGTGACGGCGCCTCCCAAGATGGCGGACAACCTGCCCTCAGAGTTCGATGTGGTGGTGGTGGGCACCGGTACGGGGCGGGACGGGCATGGGGGGCAGCGCCGGCCCTGGCAGGGGCCGAAGCTCCAAGGGCGGCGGGGGGAACGCGGGTCCCCGGCTGAGGGGCGGCAGCAGCGTCTGGGGAGGGCGGGCAGGGTGTGCGAGTCGCTTCTGAGGTACCCGCGGGGACGTCTCCGTGCCACCGGCGGGGACATTGTCCCCAGCGCCCCGGGCATCGCAGCCCGCTCTAGGGCTGCTGCTCACACTTCCGTGGCCAGGTTTGCTTAGAAATGGAGTTGTCATGGAGGGCCTTGTGGGACTGACCCTGAGAGGGACTTGCCAGGACCCCCGGCCCTGTGACCGGGCACAAACCTCCTGCCCCCACGCCTGAGATCGGGGGCTCCTTTGGTGCCTCGGAAAGTCGTGTCTGACTGACTCTGCCTCCCCTGGCAGCCCTTATTCCCGAAACACCATCCTGCTGCTCGGGTTTGCTTTTGTGCAACGAAAATAGCTCTGAAGAGCTGAACTTCTGTCTCGTTGCAATGTATGTGCTATAGGCTGATAATACATTTTTAATCATATCATGCAATACAAGTAGTTTTATGTTTTCAAAATAGTTTTTCTGATCTCTATGCCTGCTTTATAAATAACACAGAACTCTTCGAGTCTTTCTCATTAAAGCACATTTCTTTGGCTATGAATGATTGCATATAACAGACACAATTCTCATCTTTCTGCACTTTCTGTATCCTGTACAACTTCATCCTGTTCAGGGGAATAATGATGGAGACCTGGAGTATCTCACTGTAACTTACCACAATGTAACTACAAGAGAAAATTTTAAGTACTCCTTCAAAACTAAGATTTTTGGTGCTTGTGTAGCAAAATAATCTTGAATTATTGGAAGAGATTTCTGTTTGTTGAATCCAGTGAGAGTGACCTAGTTCAGATTGGTCTTGATAAGCCTTAAACTCAGCATTGAGCTCTAGTCTTAAAATGCATCACTGTTTATAAGTCCCAAATACACAGTCAGATTTTGTTTGCCTTTGTAAAGAGCTCAGGATGTTGTTTGGAGCACAGATGGGAAAGCACTTGTAAATGTTACTGTTTTCCATGTGAAATTAGTAACTCTGGTTTTGGAGTTTGCTGATCTGTGAAATTATGTCCATGGGAGTTAAGATTCCGAGTACTTTGGAATAGAATGAATGAGTTTCTTAAAGAAATTGCTGACTTCAGTGTTCAGCAGAAAAAAGCAATCCCCATACAGTGTATGTATAAGTGTTTAACAGATTCCTGATTTATATCTGGAGTTTTTGAGTAATTATAAAACCATACTGCCCCCATTGTTTTGACCAAAACTGTGCTAAAAATGCAAAATTTGAGTTCTTGAGCAAATGAAGAGATCCCTTCTGTGTCATAACCCTCTTCTGTGGGCAGTATCTGACATTGTTACATGTGCTCAGATTTGAGAACATGTTGAGCGTGTGAGAAGGTTGGTTAATCATGAGAGGCTGAATTATCAAACTGTAAGGGTGAAACACTAAGCATGGTGTAACTTCTGCGATTTTTGGGGATGATCCATTCTTTACTGCCATGAGGTAAATACGCAGAAACTCAGAGGTTTATGAAAATTATATTAACGTTTGTTCTAGCCATGAAGGGAACAAGGACTGTGTGTGCCAGAGCAGATCATGTGCAGCCATCAAACCCAATCTTCCCTGCTTTGGAGTGAGGTGTGAAATTGGAGCTTTGATGTTGCAGGAGGGAGGTTCTCTGAGCTAAACTCTCTGAAATATTGCTGTGTTTGGGGGTGTTGATTTATATTCAAGAACGCCTTTTTGCCTACCTGTAGAGAACTGCTCTAACTCCAAGATTCTCAGAGTTCTGCACTTGAGGAGTTGTTTTGTCTTTGCATTCCTTTTTACTGAGAACGTACATAAGTGTGATTAGCACTGGTGAGTGACTGAGGGGTTTTAATCTGTATTCAATTTCTCAGTGTGGAAGATTGTTCAGAGCAAAACTTTCATCTGTCTTCTCTTTGGGAAGTGACTCCTGAGGGAATATTTTAGCCTGGTCTTCAACTCTCTAATTTCTATTGCTGTCCCCAGTGCTGAGTGTACCTATGAATATGCAATTGTCATACCATAATAATTCGAATGTTTGTGCTTAATGGTATTTTTAATGCATAGCAGTAATTGTATTAATTTCTGCATGTGTGGCCTTTTCCTGGTTTTATAACTTGTGCATCTATTAAATTTAGTAATTAGATTGAGTGGTAACATAAGATTTGAATTTGTTTTTATTTCAGGCTCATTTAACTGTTTCCCTGCAGTGAGCTTAGTGCTAATGGAACCTCAACTAAATTTTAGCCATCAGTGCTTCAGTTAATGTCTAGGTTCAATTAATTCATCAATATTGGTATGGCAAAAGGAAATTTTCTTTTAAAAGAAGTTCTTTTTCCTTAACTCAGATATTTTCTTGCATGAGCAAGTTTAGAGCAAGGTGGATGTGGGTACAGCAATCCTCCTCCTGGTGGGTACAGCAGCTGAAGTTTCACTGCTGTCATGGAATTGACATCCATAGTTCTAAAGCAAACTGGATTATCTCATGATATGAAAGTGATGAGCATAGCTTGAGGGTTTTCATGGCCAGCGCACTGTGAGAATTAAAGCTGTTATGAGGTTGTTTTGCTCTGCTTCCTTTTTTGTCACAGCCTGAAAGTCACTCTCCCGTCCCTGTCTCCTCTGGTCTCTCCCGTCCCTCTGCTCTGCTTTGTGAGCGCAGTGCTGTGCTCCAGTTACCCACCAGCCAGGCGGGAGCGGGGTTGTTGGACGGTTCTTGGCCAAAGCAGATATTCTCCAGGACCATCAGTCCTCAGAGCAGCTCTGCTCTTTGGGGAGGTCCCTTCTCTGTGATTTTTATTGGTCTAGAAGCGGAACTGGGGGTCAGTGGCAGACCTTTTGTCTTCAGGCAGTTGTCAAATAGGAAAATTCATTGGCGAAACATTCAGCAGTGCTGAGTTTAGGGCAGAAACCCCTGAAAGTGCCAAGCTTTGCAACTTTGTGGCTGTGCAGAGTGGTGTGGGTACAGGTGCAGGGTCGTGTTTACCTTGGAATTTCTTCAGTGAATTGGGTTGTATTCAGTCTGGACTTCTTGTCTCTGACACTCCCCAAGACCTGTGGTAGCTGCTGGGAAAGTTGTGAAGGATATGGCTCTTTGAAAGGTGGTGTATTCACAAGTTTGTCCGCTAGCAATTCTAATTTTTTTCTAAAAAAGAGTTATTCTTTATAAAAGCAGTCACAGTAAATATTCTAGTTCTATGCAATTTTCTTTCCATTCTGGTTTTCAGTGGTTATAAATAACACATGAAATGACTTTCAAGGTAGAAAGCAGGAATCCATTTTGAAATATTCTATAAAATAAGGAGTGATTTATGGTTTCATATGATTTTGGCTGAAAGCACTCGGGCTTTGCCAGGTCATCAAAGTCCTGTCAGGAGAATCTATTATTTATTGTTCGATATGCTGGGAGTGGTGTAAGTACTTTATGTTTATCTTATGTAAGTGTAGTGTGTTAGGGAAAATCACTCCCAGGTACTAACACAATTTTAAAAATATACCTTACAAGTAAACTAACCCAAATATTACAGATGCCAATTTTAAAGTAAACACTGAAGATTGATATAAAAAAAAATTCTTAATAGTTTTATTGTTGAAGGATATTTTTAGAATGTGACTAAAATATTTCGTAATGCATCATTTGGGCTGATATTTTGGTTGCATTATCTTATGTAACTGCACAGTCTTCAGTTTATATCAGCAGCTGTTTAGAGTTGATGAAAGCTCCATGGAAAAGCAGCTGAAGATGGATGTTTTTTGACGTCAGTGGTCACTGTGGACTAACACAGTGGTGCTGACTTGTAATGTTGATGTCTGGAAGGAGGAAATAGACCTACATTTTATAATCATTTGTAGATAAGTCATTGCCTGTCCATTTAAACGTCAAACAAAATGAACACCTACTCGCAGTCCTGTCCTGTGTCTTCTCTCTGTGTGTCCCCCTTTCATTTTTTTCAGTACTCTCCAGATGTAAATGTACCTTTATCTTCTTTACTGATTTTTATAACCTGACTGAAGCGGAGGGGTTGTGTTCTGGCCTGGCTTCCAGTCTGGATTTTGGGGTGTAGCAGAGGTGCTGCCTGGGCGGTTTAGGCTCCCACTGCTACCTCGGGTAGGTTTCTTTCCCAGATACTGTGCAATGTCCCCGGCTGCTCTTGTGGGAGAACTCATTGTTCCCTGAACCCTTTGTTGTCCTTCTCAGCCTGTTTGTGTTCTGCAGCTTTTCCAGATCATACTGCTGATCTTACAGAATCACAGCCTGTAGGACTCCACTGTGAAAAATACAGAGTAGGTCATCTGCATATCAAGGTGAAAAACTCCTTTAGAAAAAGGCTTAGTAAGGTACTTTGAAATTCCAGTCTGAACGAGGAGCGGTGAACTCCAGGTCTGTGTATCCCAGCAGGAAATGTGGCTCTGCCTGGAGCGTGGCAGTGGGTCCAGTCCTCCTGCAGGAGCTGCTTTAGGGGCTGTGCCAGAGCACCCCGGGAGAGAGAGCCCCTGCTGCTGCCCAGGGGCTGCTGCTGCAGGAGAAACTTCCTCAGTATCCTTTCATGAAGTGTTTACAGATGTGTAAGGAGCAAGGAGAGCAAGCTCTTTTTCCATGGGGAAGCAGAAAAGAAGTGACAGTATTAGAAGACTCAGTGACAATAAAACTCAGTATGTGTCTTGCTATACAGATCTTTTCATTCCAGTGCTTTGCTTTGTCTCTTGCTATTGCTTTAATCCAAAGAGCTGTCTCTTTAATCCAAAGAGACTCGGAGCTGTAGTTTGTGCTGGAGAACATTGCTTGGTGTGAGTATAATTTTTAGTAAGAAGTTAAATTTTTATTTCAAGCATAGATGTTTGTATTCCTTTCCTAAAAGTTCATTTCCACCCACTGTGAGATGGAATGGTTTTCATTGCCAGGTTCCTCTGACGAGACAAAGATAACTGTATGCAATTAGTGTAGGAGAAGAAACTTTTTACTTGTGACTTCTTTCTTGACCAGTAACATGTTCTTACTTTTCTGAGTAAGTTGGCATTTCCGTGCCATACTCTGTAGTGCAGAAGTATTTTCTGATACTGCTCTGCCATACGAGCAAATATTAAAATGAGTAAATTTCAATCATTTTTATCTTTAAATATTACATACAAGAAACATTTTAATTTGCAATTCAATTATTAAATGCTTTTAAAATTTCACATATACCAAAAACACACCATGAGTATCTTGTAGTGAGCTCCTCAAGAATCAGCTGCTCTTCTCTACTTAAAAGTTCAGATGCAAACAGAATGTATTGCAGCTGGTGAACTGTCTGACTCCAGAAGATTGTTTTGAAATTGTCTGTGTTCCAACATTTTTATATATTTCCCTTCAACATTTTGTATTATGAAAAAGCCACTTGTGATTTATTTAGTAGATGGAGTGAAGCAAATTAAACATTTAAGCCTTTTCAAGATGGATCTTGTGTAATTCAGTAAAAACTTATCATCTGGATGACTGCAAAGCAGTTTGCAGTGAACAGCTCAGCAACAGGATGCTCCCGGAGACGTGAAGCTGTTGAGTTTGGAAATTGCTCGGGGCAGTGACTGCGTCCTTTCCAGGGCACTGCAAGAGGCAGTGCAGCACTAGAGCAGCAGGTACAGCTGCTGAGCAGGAGACACAGTGTGTGAGCCTAAAATTAATTTTTGATCACACAGAGGTGAATTATAATTTTTAATTATTGTAAGACTTCAGAAATTAATTGGCTGAATAAAAAAAGTTTTCCACCTTAGCACTTACCTCAAACTTTAATTTTGTTGCATTTGAACTAAAAATCAAATTGGTTTTTGGATAACTAAATAATGTATAGCTAATTCCTCTGTTTCTTTTTTACTTCTAAAACACTACTCTAGAAAATGAGAGTATGGCTGATTTTGTTTCATAGGGAATCTCCAGAAATTCATGTAGTGGGGATTATCTTGGTCAGAGGTTACTGGAAACAACCAGATGCAGGCTTCAAGGTCAGCCTGCAGCAAGCACCTCTGAGATTTATGGAGATGAATCTGCCTGTTATGTATCCAGGAGGGCTGGGGTGGAGGCAGCGCTCAGGCAGTGGCAGCGAGGGGCCTGTGCAGAGAAACCTTCCTGCTCAGCCCAGGACTGTCCTGAGCCCGCTGCGTGTGCTGCCCACGGGGCTCCCTCCGTCCCCCTGCCTGCTGGGCACCCTGCCCCCTGGGCCCCCTTCTTGTGCCCCCTGGGCCCCCTTCTTCTGCCTGCGGGGCACCCTTCTTCTGCCTGCAGTCTCTCCCAGCACTTCCCAGGGTGTTGGACAGAAACATTGGTACAAACCTCAGTTTCCTCTGCCTACTGAAGTGGCCATGCCACCATGTTTGTTAGTTTAATTAGAGGTAATTATTGTTACAATTCTGTCTGCTTGCCACTTTGTTTCTTTCCAAGGGGAAGCCAAACATCGGAGGACGAGTGTGCCTTGTAGTGAGGATCCAAACACATTTTGAAATCTGAATATAATCCATTTTAGGGCTTTTGAGAAATCAAAGTTCAGATCAGGAGGCTGTTTCCAAGTAAGAACATATTTCTCTGTTACTGGATTATCTGAAGGGATCTGTTTTGCACCACTCTCTGAGTGTCCTGGCAGAGGCAGTTCAGCTTTCCATGCTGTGATTCCATAAATTGCCATTTCTCTAAGCAGGCTTTTCCAAGTTAGTTTTTTTCCTAGATGGAGAAGAACAATGTATAACTATACTGTAATTGTCCAGAACCCTCTTTCTTGGAAGAGGCTTTTGTTCAGTAACCACCATGCAGTACAGGTCACACGGAGGAGTAACTTGCATTTGACAAAGCTGCCTCTTTTCCCTGTGCCCTTGTTTCTGTTGGAGAAGAGAATTCAGAAACTGGTGCCATGTGACAGTCTTATTTATTTCTTGGATTTCCCGAGGTGTTGTCACCCAAGTGCAAAGGGTGTCCTGATCCAGCAGGTTGTTGGGAACTCTCCAAAATCTGGGATGAGCCGGCCTCGCCTTCCAGCCGCGCTCCCACTCTTACCACTGGGTATGCGGGGGGCCACGGTGCCTTAGAAGCACAGGGTTGGTGAGGAAAATTGATGCCAGCTTTCAAGAGCGAGGAAGCTAATTCAGGGAACAATTTCATCCAAGGTTAATGGAAGAACAGACCTCCAACACAGTATCAATTGGATCAAGCTTAAAGCAATCAGTTATGCCCTGGTAGCTATAACTCGGCCCAGGTCAGCCAGGCAGCACCGGTGATGTTTTACAACACTTTCTCAGTGGCTTTTATCAATAAGGAAGGAGAAACAAGTTTCTCAATTCCATTTCTAGAGTAATACTCTCTGTGCCCCAATGAGGGAAAGAAAAGCTTTTTTGGGAACTCCAAACAAAGAGTAGTTGTAGATTCTATTCCAGATAGTTTATAGAGGGAGTGAAATGAACCATATATATAAACATGGGGGGACAGCTGAGTGTGGAGCTCTCACCTAATGACTGTGTGCAGCCAGGGTCTCATGGCAGTCCTGAAGTGTGTGCTGCACTTATGTATTTTCTCCTTGGTCACAATGGTCTGTATTTTGAGCTCTTGCTTCCAAAAATTCAGCTTGGAAGACTTTTGGCCTTTCTGGTCTGTGAAACAAACATCCCAGGAATTGCTGCAACTGTTCATCCCTCCTTCTGCCCCTGGAGGTTAATTCTGTTAAACGCTCACTTGCTGTGGAAGGTCAGCAATGCAAAACTATTTTCACTTTTTCTGCTTTATCAATTCAAAAAAGGATTTTTTAAAAAATCCATTGAAAAAGTAATCATTAAAACCAGAAAATTTTCAGGGAAGTTGTAGCTTTTTCCTGGAAAATTTGTCATGCCTGTCTTACATTTCCTTCTTTGTATTGATACAAATATTTATACTTTTGGACAACACAGTGGAACTGGTCTCCCAAAAATTGACTATTTATTTGATTTGGAAGGAGGTCAGGAGGGGCAGATGATGAGGGCACAGGTTGCATCTCCTTATTTTGATTATTGTGTTGGGCTTTGCTGGTTTGAAGAGTTGGTGAAACTGTGCCTGGTGTACCCAGCTCCCAGGGGATGGTTCCTAGACTGCAGGGTTTATTTGTTGGTGAAGGCACTGTTCTGTCTACAGAACAGACAGCACAGGCCTGGAATTCTGCTGGAGATGATGTTTGTCATGGAGTGAGCCAGAGTGGATTGTGCCCTTCCACAGCTGCTTTTTCCCCTTCCAGTTCTGTCTCTGCAGTTGCACCAGTGCAGCTGCTTCTGGTGCTGCTGGAAATCAGATCAGCCAAACGCTCCTTTCACATCCTTTAATCTCATCCCTTGATTGAATACATGGCCCAAGTGTCCTCTAATGTCCCTAGAATTTTAATTGCTGATCCTGAATTACTTGCTTAAACAGCCAACAGATCTTTGAAAAAGAGATTTGAGGGAAGTTAGTGCCACAGAGCTTAGCTGGTGAGCTGTCCTGCTTTTCTGAACCTGCTCCAGAATCCAAGGCATTTAACTGGGCATGTGAAATGTGGTGAGTGGGAGCAGACATTACAGAACAGCCCCATTTATTTATTGAGTTCCAGTGGGATCCTGTGCCTTTCCAAGCATGTATTGCTGGCAGAGCTATCACAGCCTTTTGGTGTGCTTTTTTTCTATTTTTTTTTTTCTAAATATAGGGAAAACATACTGATTTGGTAGAGTGTAATTGCATAACGTGGGAGATTTTGATAGGGATACCACTCTTAAGGACAATCACAGTTGTTTTGTTCACTTTGAAGTGAACAAAAATGCCCTCAGGTAATACCTGTCTGCATTACCAAGGATGTGGGTACAGAGCACCCCACTAAGCTTTGGGCATCGTTGTGCTGGCAATTACTCAATCTGCTTATGAGAGCAGGCTGTGGAGAGAAGATGCTGGTGCCAAGCTTTAACTGAGTAGTGTTTGTGGTAGGTATGTTCCATACAGTTATTAAAAAAATAAAAGCAAAGTTGCCTTTAAGAGGGTCAGCAAAATGCTAAAGAGCAAAAAATAGTGTCCATTATTTTAGCAGCATGAGACTGTTAAAATTTCAGTGACTCACATTGTAAAATTTCTTTGGAGTTGTCTTCTTCTGACCAAGTTCTACCATTATTGCAGTTTTGAATATATCATGGCATGCTAAGTTCTAAAAACTGCACGTGTCGTTTCAGGTTTGCCTGAGTCCATCATTGCAGCAGCGTGTGCCAGGAGTGGCCAGAGAGTTCTTCATGTGGATTCGTAAGTTACTCCAGTCATTTCCCTTTCTGAGAGCTAAACTGACTGCGAGGGTTCCTGTGTCTCTGTCAGTGTGGGCTGCAGGACTCCTGTCTCTTCATCTGGCACCAAGCAATGTTATGTTTCTGTCTCTGCCTTATTTTGGGGGTGTTATTTCCATCAATAGAGCAGGCGGTTTTTGGAAGCTAGCTCAGGGATTTGGCGCAGGAGTGCTGTGGTGAAGGATACTCCGATGGCTCCTTCTCTGCTGCAGGCAGGAATGGCTGCAGGTTTAGTGCCCTTGGTTCTCACTGCTGACAGTAATTATCCCATTCTCTTGCTGAGAATGACTTGTGTTATTTCAGATTTTTGTTTTTGTTTGCTATCAAAGTCTGTAATAGTATTGGCCACTGGAACTTTGATTTCTGTTATCCATGCCTGTTTCTAGCTATGATGAATATTACCTTTTAACAAAGTAAGTCGTTCCCTTCATTAATGATCAGAATTATTAATTAAAAGTTTTCTCAGTGTATAAAGAAATGAGAATTGGGGTTAGTGAAATAGCTGTGTTGGAGGTGCTGCTTTGATTAATCTTTGCAGGGAACAAAGGCCTGAGTTAAGTCAGGCACCAGGTACTGCACACATAGACGCATAAAGTCTTTGTTTATAGTTTACTTGCTCTCATTACCTTGTGTACCTTGTTTTATTACTTTTAATCTCCAGCCGTGTTTGCATTGATCATAATATACTGCATAGGTGATTATGGGAGATAGTTTGGAAGTGGCCTATTATAAAATACTGAGTTCTGAGTTTGATTTATAAACACTGTCCAAGCATTGCCATCAGCAGTAGCTAATCTTATTCAAAATAGTCACTTCACTGCAGTGTTGCCATAAATTGCTGTAGACTGATTTGAAACTGAAGTTAGCTTCTGCCAACTAGTAATTGAAGGAGCTCTATTTCTCTGTGCCAGCTATCTGTCTCAATAAACATAAAATCTGTGGTTCTTCTCAGAGAGCTACATTTACTGTAGATATTAATGAGCTGTTGACATGTGAAATTTCAAGGATATTTGTTAAATGATTTAGAAAAGTAATTTGCAATTTAAAATGTGGAGATTGGCACTTAGTTTAAATTTGAAGCTGCTGGAGAAAGGTAGATCAAGACTAAAAGTGGATTACTTGAAGTGAATATGCTTCCTGTACTAATTGTGCACATGCAAAGTACTTTCTCCTGACCACTTGGTCAAGCTTCTGCTTTTGGTCCTTTGTTTATTTGCCTCTTTTAATTCTGTATCTGTAGTTCTGCGCCAGTTTGGTTACTGAGGATGGGGCAGTTAAGGGTGAGGCATGTTTAGCCACGTTTTATATTTGATATTCAGCATCTGGAATACAGCATTTGTCAGCTGCAGTTTTATTGTCTACATTCGTCCTCACTGGCTTATTTATCTTTCCACATAGAATTTAATTCAAAGGCAAAGGAGGGTCAAGATGCAGAATTTGAACTTCTGTGAGAAGTAGAGCAAACTGGGCATGTTTTGCTTCTTGAGACCTGTTACCTTTCCTGTTTTTTTACTATACTTTCCTCTAGATCACTTGAGTGTTCCTTATGTCCAAAATTTTCTATTTGAGCATCCAAAACTGTGCTGGGCCTTGTTCCTGTATCCCTCCAGTCCGAGATCCCTGTTTGTAGTTTGTTCCACTTCCTGCTAGACAATTTGTCTCACTTTTTTTTTTCAGAACTTGTAAAATATATGTTGTGATAGACCCCTGTTGTGATAGTGTCTTGGTACAGCCCTCTTTTGGATCTTTAAGTGCTGTGAAGTGAGGGAGCTGTGGGAGTACAGCAGCCAGAGAGCAAAGCACGTGCTTCTCTAAGCAGGTCAATTTCTTGCAAGAAAAATAAAGAGATTATTTAATTTCAATAAGGAAAACTAGGTGAAAAATTGTTAATTCTTTTGAGCTTTCTTTAAAAAGTCCTTTTTCTGTTTATGTTGGCTTAGGATACAATCTCACAGCAAAGGTGTTAGAGAGTAAAACGTGCTCTCAGCTGGGCCATGGTAATTCCCTTTGGTCATGTTCATATCCCAGGATATAATGTGATGTAGCACAAGTGACTGCCACCATCACCCACCCTTTTGTTGGGCTGAAGGATCTCAGGAGCTGTTGGGGTTAAACCCCTCCTCTTGAAAGCCAGGCAGCTCCTAAACACCATCGCTGGGCCAGACTGGGAATCTCTAACACATCTGCCTGTGTACTAATAGGTGGCACAGGAAACTTTATGGGTTTGAAACATAAATCATTTTGTGTTCAGATCCTTAAAATCGATGTGGCAGTAACTTCCTGTGCAAAAGACAGCTGCTCTGATGGGTCAGGACTTCTTTCTGGAAGATCAGATGCAGGACAGTCACATTGAGGCAGCTCTTGGGGGAAATCCTGAGGCATCAGCAGCTTCTGTGCAGGCAGCAGCAGCTCTGAGTGTCACCGTGGGGGCTGTGCCATGGCCTGGCACGGGCCAGCTCCCCAACAGGCAACAAATGCTTCTGCAGGTCTTGGGTTTTCATTGGGAGTCTCCTGCTTCCACAAGGCTCCAGTTTCTCAAACTGCAGTCTGTCTGCAGAAGTCTGTCTAAACATCTAAACACATTCGATGTTTTCTCGGTTCAGATTCAGATTGGTAATCAGTCAGAAACAATTTGTGATTTCAGTGTTCCAGATTGGAATTTGCCAATTATTTCAGTCCTGGTAACTGAAGAAAAAAGTGAAAAGGTAACATAGGAGAAGAGACAAGGTATTTGCAGAGGTAAAATTGTACTTCAGCTACATTTCCAAGAGTTTGCAAAACTTTTTTCTGCTGTTAGCTCTGAAGTGTAGATTAGAGATTTGAAAATTGTAAAGGAAAAGGAGCAGTGTTGTAATTCAGGTGAAATCTAAGTAACACGGGTGGAGTTGAGCAAGTATAATTTAGGAAATAATGCATGGTAGGAAAGGAAAACATCTGTGCTCTAACTTGGTAGAAAAAGTATTTTCCATTTGTGCTGTTATAACTTCAAAATGATTCCTGTTCTTTGTTAGGGAATAATTGGATTATAACCCTAAAAAAGGGAGAGAATATCCATCTTTGTAGTTTGCTCATGTAGCAAGAGAAGAGGGGAGCTTAGGCCTGGAGATTTTGGGACAATATTTTAGCTTTAATTAGGCTTTGATCTTGACCATTACTTAAAGGAATTCCTCAGTTCATCTTCAGGGCAATTCTAACAGAAATATTTGGTTACAAAGGAGTCCTAATTGTAAAACCATTAGTCAGCTCTTCTCAGAATTCCTCTTCAAGACTTGCTATAAACTTTGCTCATTATGTCAGTAATCATGTCTGCTCTGTCTTCCTTCTGTAGTGTTTTCAGAGGAGAAAATTAAGCAATCCTGATTCATCATGTAGTGCAGGGAAACTAATTAAAATTCCAGGATAAAAAAAAAAAATCTGGAAGTTGCTACTTGAGGAGATGAATATTTGAGGTGGCATTACACAGCTTGGGAAGGGTGCTCAGACCCCAGAGGAAGGGAGGGACAGCTGTGGTTCATTTTGCTTTGGAGAGGGCTGGGCCAGCTCCTCAGAATGGATGGAGCTCCACAGCAGGGTCAGGCAGTGCTTTGCTGGGTTGCCTCAACGCTGGGTAAAACAAATAATTTCAAAGGAAAAGCAAGCTGAGGAACAGAGGAATGTTCACATGAAAGATGTCTGACAGCTCACAAACAAACTTTTGTAACTTTCTGTGAAAATAATGTTAATTTCTCTTGCTGAAAGTTCTAACTTTAAATAGTCTAAATATGCCTGACTTAATATAGGTGGAGAATCAAGAAACCCACTCCTAATTTTAGGCAGGTTTTTTCTGGGATTTCTGTGATCATGGCATTGCTTGTTCCAGCAGCTGCATATTGTATTCCATACTCGAGAAACTTGCAACCAAAGCAAGCACATTTCCTTAAAAATAAATCTTCATGGTCATGGTTTTTGGAAATCTCAGAAATTATAGATAATACATGGATATTGAATTTTTTATTCTGTAGAATCTGAAGAAATACGAAAAAATTACCTTGCACCGTTGACAGCTAGAAGTTATCACATGCAGCTGTCAGTGTCTTTTGCAAATTGAAATCTCACAGAACTGGGCATTTCATAGATTTAATCCTCATTGCTTGGTGTTCTGTGTGATACCAAACAGCAGCAGCTCCGGAGCTCACCGTGTCAGTCACACAGAGCGAGGATGAGCTCCTGTTGCAGAGGGTTGGAGTTCCTGCTGGGAACACTCTGCCGAAGGAGCTGTGCTGCTCGGTGCTGCCCACCCTGCAGCTCAGGGCCTGCAGCGCCACCATCCCTTGGTGGAGCCACCTTTATTCAGCGAACCCTGGATTCTGTTGTCTGTGCAAAAGATGTCCTATTTATGTTCTTCTCTATTGCCTTGCAGGAGCTGAAAGACTTTTTTAGGTCAGTTTGTCGTCAGGAGCAATTAGGCAGTGCTCAGCAGACATCTGTCCTTCATATGCTAAGTAAGCAGCGAGGTCCAGAGCAGCAGCCCCTGGTGCTGAGCGGGGCTGACACTCCTGCTGAAGTCTCTGTCAGTGCAGATAAGCCCTGTCAAAAGCAGCCCATCGTAAATCTAGTCAGGAGAATCTAACCTGAATTTAGCTTTTCACTGGTATCACACTGATCTCTACAATTTAAAAGTGGAGGAGGTTATGATAAGATTGATTTAACAGCCTTCACATTATTCTTTAAAATGCAAACCCTATCTTCCTCCCTATAGCTCTCTGTTCAGGAGGGTATTTTTGGTATCTTTGAGGCTTCTGAAGTGCCAGTACATTGCCAGAAAACAGAGTTAAATCCTGAAATAACTTTAATTTTGCAAGAACTGGCGACTTCTTAAAATGTAATTGCTCTATTATTTTTCTTCTCAGAGTTGTTAAGTATTTAAGATGTGCTATGCGTGACAACAAAAGCCAACTAATCCAACAGATGTTTAGAGAAATATTGGTAAAAAAATTTAAAAAGAGAGAGCAGAGACTGTTTTTGATTAACAGCAGAACTGTTAATTTTCTGTGATTTAAAAGCAGTAAATAATCATTTTTCAAGTAAGAAGGTGGCAAACAGAAATTGGGAAGTGCTCAGGGAGGGATGATGACTTTGTACAAATCAGTTCCTTTGGCTCCACCTGCAGTACATGCAGTTCAATAAGTGTTTTGCCAGAACATCTTCACAGTCTGTAATAGGCAAAATATGTTGCGCAGGCAGTAGGTAAGCAATAAACTGCACTTTCCTGTATTTGACATAATGGATGAGAGAGCCAGTCTTGGCCAAAAAGCAGTATAATCTCTGTTTTCCTTTTCTTCACACCACCCCATGTGTTGTTCTCAGCATTATCCATTTACCCTGCAAGTAATTTGATTTTGGACTATAGTGTGCTTGATCAGAGATGCATACAAGGAGGAAAATGGAAATTTTGCATTTTATTAAGAGTTGCAAAATACTTATTTTTATCTATTCTGCATCTGAAAAATCTTGCCATATAAAATGTTTTGAATGCGTCATACTTGGTTGTTTTTTTCTTTAAATCTGGGAAAGTTGTTTTACCTGTCCAACAGGTTTTCCTTTTGTTTTTTCTTTACAGGAGAAATTACTATGGTGGAAACTGGGCCAGCTTTAGTTTTTCAGGATTATTGTCATGGATTAAAGAAAATCAGGTAAAAATTTCCCAAATTGTTTCTTTTAGGCCTCCTTACCATTGAATCTCTGTTGTTTGCATGATTTATTCCAAGACAAATCACCTTCCTGCTTTTGCTCTTGGGTAATTTGACAGATCAAAGAGGTTTGTAGTTCCCAGCTTTGCTGGTTGAGCCTCACCCATCTGGCCTGGCAGTCTGAGGCTCTGACTGCCTGCCTTGTCAGTCTGATTGAGACCAGCCTGGTGCTCGGCCACACTTCTGGCTTCTTGAGCTTAAAGAGAAGCAACTCCACCATTGTTTCAGTTCCTTTATGATAGTCTGGTCTTCTCCATTTCCTCTTTGATTATTTTCCTCTCTCTGATGTTTCAGCCCTTTTTTTTTTTTTGTCTCATTTGTATTCAGCTGATTCTTCCTTACAGGCAGAAAAGTGGGTGCTGGATCCTTCCATTGAAATGTCCTGTAACCAGGACAAAAAGATGAATGCTGATAGTGTATTTTTCAATGACCAAAGTTTATCTGATTCATGGCAGTCCACTAGAAATCTTCCAGGGAGGATATTTATTCAGGAGATGGAGCACTGGGGCTGGATTAGCAAGTGGCTGCTCCGTTATTTACGGAAATGCTCGGAGCCTGTTGGGCCGTAGAAGATGGAAGTTTCTCAGCTCAGTCTCATGCCTGCTCTTTACACTGTGCTGCCTCCTGGCATAATCAGGGCACTTGCTGAGTGCCAGAACTTCATATTCTATGAGTTGTGTTGTATTATTTAGAGATTCCTGCGTGCACAGATTAATACAATCCCCCAGATCACCAGGTTTTTCCATATGGTCTCCATTCAAAGAGCTTTGTCACAGGATCTGGAACTACCCTGGCTGTGGCAAACCTGTCTTTTAGGAGATTGTATTCCAAGTTACATTCAGCTCTCTACTAAAGCCTTTCTTTCCTTTACCACTGTGTTTCAGATTAATAGAGCCAGTGCTGTAGTACAAATGTTGGCATGGTGTAATAAAGTAACCAGCTCTTACTATTTTATCTCAAAAAACATAAATAGAAAAAAAATCAGGACAGTTAACAGGGTTTTTTTTCCTATATTATTAGATGGTACATATTATTTGTGTCTAGAGAGATTTATAGTTCAAGAACAGCTTGCACAGTTCAATATGTACTTTTATACTTGTTCTTTTAAGCAAAAGACAGATCTCAGTGATGAATGTGAGGACTGGAGAAAACTGATCCTTGAGGATGAAGAAGCAATTCCTCTTAGCAGCAAGGATAAAACTATTCAACATGTAGAAGATTTCTGTTTTGGAGAGTAAGTAGAAAAGTAGAAATTCATGAGCAATTTTGTATGGCCAGAGTAAATTATCATATTGTGCTTTTGGTTTTAAGGGTTTCACCATGCTGCCATATTACTCACTGTCTGAAAAAGCAGCCCTGGCCTCTGAAATGTTCTCATGTCCTTGTGCTTTGTTGAAATCAATTCACTGAAACAACCTGATCCTTCCTAAATGACCTCTCTGGGTGCAGTGCAATTTGTTGGCCAACTTTGTGAGTTTGTGATTTACTTCTGAGCAGAAAACAGAAGCGTTGTGTTTAGATATTAGTAGTAGTAGTAGTAGTAGGCAGTTGTGCACTGCCATCAGTTAAATTTTTCCATTCTTAATTTGCCTAAAAGCTGCTGTTCTCATAGTCAAAAATTAAACCCCTAAATACATGTAAAATGAACCACATACAAAAGAACAGCAACACAAATGGACAACAGTACTGTAACTATGAAATACTTCTGTGTGGTAAAATGCTAAAGTAATATTTACCCTTTGTCCTTTTTATATGCAATGAATTTAACTTACTGAAGTTAAATCCACTGAATAGAAATTTAACTGACTGAACTGTGTAATTATTTATTTATTTATTCATTTATTATTTTTTATCTTCTGGATTTTGTATTGAACTTAACATTCTCCAGAATTCCTGAGAGGAAATTCTTTGAGATAGTTCTGTAAGTTTAACCTTGAATCCCTTAGAAAATACCATAGGTAGCTAAATGAAATGCTGACACATCCTCATAAAGAAATACAGAGTTCTTTCTGTAAACATCATAAGTAGGGGAAAAAAGGTGTGAATTACATCAATGCAATCTGAAGGTCACAGACTGAGACTCTTCCAAGGTTCAGTGCTGCACAGTAGTGGTGCTTGACTGGATTGCAGATAAAATGGAATGCTTATTTTAAAGCAATAGCACTTGGATATTGCAATTGTCATCCTGTTGTCATAATAAATAATGTTCAGAACCAGGATTAAATCAGATGGAAAGGTTTCGTAGTCTTTTAACTTTGTGTATAATGTTTGACTGATAGCTGGCTCCCAAATGAGTCCCCTGGCACTGAGATTTCACACTTAGAAGGGAGATTGTACTTGGGTAAAATTAAGCTTTTAAGCATTCCACTTAGCTCAGTACAGTGCTGGCTGTCTTGGTCATCACCAAAAAAAAAACCCATTTCCCCCAGGGAACAAGGGTAAGATTAATAAACCTGGCAAAGAAAAAGTTCTCCAAAAGAACTTCAAACTTTCTGAGAGTTCAATTACTGTGTTTCTGAAAATTTACATGTTCTGCCTCGATTCTGTTGTTTTTGCTTAACTTTAGTAACTCCTATGAAGTAACCATTAAACATTTATTTTGAAAGAATAAACAGCTGGGTAGCAGTATAATATACACAGTGCAAATCTGAAATGAATGGCCTTAGAACAAAGTGCATCCATCAAAGGGAAAGAATACTGTGTCTACAACAAGCTGGATTGAAAAAAGGCAAATGGCTGAAAAATAAATAGTGAACACCTGTGCTGAATAAATTAACCAGCTGGTTGGCAATTTTTCATTTGACCTATCTGAAGGGGTTGCTGTTACAAGGCATTAATAAGACACATTCATTTTAAGATATTCCTTTGTTAGTACCATTAATTGATGAATTGTGGAAGATAATATTCTAAATTTACACAACAATTTGTCTGCAGATGTATTATTTTTTTCTGAATTAGGAGAAGAATTGTCTGTACAGAAATTCAATTTGAGTCATTTTTATAGACAGCTCTTACATTATTCAGGAATATTTGGTCCTATAGGAAGGATGTCATGAATTTAGATTATATACAGTTTTTAGGCTCTCATTATAAAAAGTGTGGAGCTGCAAATCATGGAGATTTACCTATTCTTTAATGGGAAGTGAATAGAGATTTAAAATATGTAAATATTTCTGTTACACTGCTTTTCAGAGTGATATAAATGCAGTGTATTATGATACGAATCCAAGTTTATTTTGATTTTAAAAAGTAATAATCAAATATGTTTAAAATAAGATAAACTGTTCATTGAGATTGAGAGAAGTTAGAAAGAAAACCTTATTGTGAAATTTTGTTATAAAGGTTTAGGTTGAGTTAAATAAAAGCTTCATTCTTAGTTACTGAATTATTGGCAAGAGCTTTTGCAGTTTTCACAAACACCATATTCCAAAATCCTAAAAAAAACCAAAAATCCAAATAGAACCCCAGAATTTAATTGACTTTCATTTTTATTTGTAGCAGAGATTACTTTTTTGAACAACATTTGACAAAGTACTTATCTCTGTTTGATATTTTATAGTTACTTAATGCTGGCAATCTGAAGCAAAAAAACATAATTAATGTACAGAAACAGCCTTCTCTCATTAGTGCTTCCTTATAGCAGTTCCTCCATTTCCCAGGGCAATATTTTACCCCAGGCATGAGTTAAGTGTTTCCTGGTGACTGTGCCCAAGCTGGGAGATCACTTCCAAACTTTTCCTGAGTCCATGTGAGCTCCATGAGTTCATAAATGAGGAGCAATTTTTAAAGGATACCAGGCTTTGTTCCTTTTTCAACAGAAATCCTGCTCTTGCTTCCATCTGCAGGGCTGCAGGTGTGTGAGGGAGCGTTTTGGTATTGATGCTGAGTAATTCCTTGCTGTTCTGGGAATTTCAACATGCCTGTTAATACTCTGTGTTTGCAGGTCACCTTTAAAATCATAGTTCATTAGTTTTCAGCCAAGATTCAATTGTTTATTCAGTGCATTAATGGCTTGTGGTATAAAGATAAAAAGATAGTTTGGAATTATCGCTGAACTCCTTTCACTTACAATGACACTGATTTGATTCATCTCAGTGGCAGTGTAAACTAAACCCAGTTCAAAAGTCCTGCTTTCTAAGGGAGGTGTCACTGAAGTTTAGCATAAAACAAGTAGATGAGATTAAAAGTGGAGGGCTGCTTTATAAGGGGAATTTTAAAGAAATGTTGTGGGAAGGAGATGAACTGTGCAGAGGGAATGTTATGTGGGAATGTCTCTCTGTGACTGGCTGCCTTCATGCCCTGTGCATGGATTTGGAGCACTTGCATAACAGCATTGCTGCCTGAACAACTAATCAGAGTGCAAGGGCAGAGTTTTAACAGGAATTTGAAAGTTTTAGTGAAGCTTTGGGTCCCAGTGGTCAGGTTCTCAATGGCCCTGCTGGGATCATGGCTGCAGAGGAGCTCGGTTGTGTAAAGCTTGTCTGTTTTCTTCAGGGCAGTATCTCAGCCTAATGACCTTAATACATATTTGCTTTTCAGTTTAATGGGTTTTAATCCATAGGGAACACCTGATCAAGTTACTGTTTTTATTTCAAAATAGTCCATTTCTGTTGTTTATGTAGCTGTGTATTGTTTCACCATGAGGGCCTTGATTTTCATTTTGAGATCCTTCTATCTTTTCAGTATATGGAAAGTAAAACCTCAAATTTTTCTTGGTGTTTTTTCTCCTCAATAAAAATAGTCTCTTGAATTATAGCTTTGCAGCCAAAGAACCAGAGTTTGTTAGTGGGTGGAACACCTGAATGGGCCAGGATAAAGAAATTCTAATGCTTTTCCTAGAAATGCTTGAGGTTTCTGCTCTGGCACCAACTCAAAACTTCAAACAAGTTTTTAAGACTCTTCAAAAAGACTTTTTCCCCCTCGTTTTCCCCTCTGTGTTTTTAATCAGTCAGGATTCAGCTGAAGGTGTTGAAGAAGCTGGTGCACTGCCAAAGCTGCCTGTGTTTGGAGCCCCTGCTGCCCAGGGGGAGTCTCCAGGGCCGGAGAAGGAGAGTCCAGCAGCGGAGGGGATTCCTCCGGGATCACAGCAGAGTCCAGCAGCAGAGGGGATTCCTCCGGGATCACAGCAGAGTCCAGCAGCAGAGGGGATTCCTCCGGGATCACAGCAGAGTCCAGCAGCAGAGGGGATTCCTCCGGGATCACAGCAGAGTCCAGCAGCAGAGGGGATTTCCCCGGGGTCGGAGAAAGAGAATCCAGCAGTGGAGAGCCCTGGAGAGGAGCCACAGAGCCCAGAGGCAGAGCAGGCCCTGGGAACTGAGGCAGCCAGGGCGGCTGCAGGGGATGGGGCAGGAGCAGCCCCTGGCACTGGAGCTGCTCCCAGCACGGCCGCAGGCGACTCCGCTCCACAGCCGGCAAAGACGGAAGCTGAACCCTCTGAAAATGCTGCCCAAGAACCAAAGAGAATCACCTACTCCCAAATTGTTAGAGAAGGCAGAAGGTTTAATATTGATTTAGTTTCTAAGGTAGGAACGGAATGATTTTTTTTGTTTAAGTACATTTACTTTGCTTAAAATGCTGACATTTGTTTTAAAACCCTTCACGTTGAGACAGCGCCTTTGAGGCAAAATAGCCACTCTTGAGAAGTAAGAATTGTTACCACTAAAACAAACATGAGTTATTTAATATGTGGCCTTAAGTGTTTTATAACCAAAGAGATCAAAAAGCACAGCTCAGAAATAATGCCTTGAAATAAATGTCATGAAATGTAGCACTTAGGTAGTACCAACAAAATCTCTCCTTTTAAATAGTGCCATTAAAAACGCGTATTTTTAAACAAGAAAGAGCAATCTGCATACAGATTTTTTTCTTTTAGAAAAGATAAAAAAATGTGGTTTGCAGCACAGGGAAGTTTTTTCAAAGTTGGTAGCTTCACTTTACATATTGTGCCTAAAAAGATTTTTCAAACCTCTGGAAACTGAAAAATAAACTCTCTTCACTAATTCATTCAATTCTTTGTGAAGACACTCTGAAATCATTATTGCAAACTTCAAGTTCCAAATGTGGATCCCACTTCCAAGCATCCTTGCAGTGACATCTTGAACACCAGTCAGTGGGTGGTGGTTAAGCAGACAATGCTGTTTTGTATCCTTTTTATACTCTGGCTGTCCCACTGTGGGACATGGTGTTAATTGCATCGAATCCCAGAAATTCAGCCACAAGAGTGCTCAGCAGGGCAAGGCCAGGAGTTTGTGCTGGGATTTCCCTGGCAGGGGATCATCAGCTTCCTTGTAGCGTCCTCGTTGGTGTCCCAGGAAACCTGTATCCAGAAAGTTCCTGTGTGCTCTTGCAAAGTCTGTTCCTCAGGACCACGAGACTTTTCAATGCAGACACACATTTTCAGTTCATAGTTACATTTCTGGCCCTTCTGCATTTCATCATATATTTGTAGCTTCTAGAAAGATGATTAACTTGTGTATGACTAGACCTTAGCTTGGGAGTCATGGAATTGACCTGTGGAAAAGGGGCCTCTTGGTTCAGGTGATTTAGGGAGCAGCTGGTGAGGATTTTGTTGGGTGCTTCACTGATCCTCTTCACCCACACTTCCTTTCTGCTCCCTGTGCAGTTGCTGTACTCCCGGGGCCTGTTAATTGACCTGCTCATTAAGTCCAACGTGAGCAGATACGCCGAGTTCAAAAACGCCACGCGAGTTCTCGCCTTCCGAGAAGGGAAAGTAGAGCAGGTACCACAAAATCAAGTGCTGCACGTGTTTCATCTCATCTCCTGAAAGTCAAGAAGCTTGAAATTGGTTTTTTGAGAATTTTGTGACAAGAAGCTGGTGTTTTTTCCTTAATTATGATTCTAATTTAATTTTTGGAAGAAAAGATGTTTGTATGTGTTACATAGAAATATGAAAATAAAATCAAAGGAAACTAAAATAAGGTTGTGCAGTCCAGCATATTGACATAAATCTTTACCTCGGGCTAAATGTTTAGGCCATGATTCACTGGCAGTTAAATCTTGAAAATTCACAGATTTTAGGTTTTAAGATCCTGACGTCAACTTGATTTGCCTTTATGTTACATGCAAGAGAAGTCAGTGTGATAATGGCAGCAGGAGATATTGGCATAGTTAGTACAAACTCTAGTGATTACCTCTGCACTTAGAGATGCACATGAAATTGAAGGGAAATAAAAAAAGATCTTTTAATATTCTTACTGTGGAAAATTGGTAGCTTTAGTTACAATAGAAAATAGGGGAAATAAATATATAAGAAAATAACTGAAAATGAAACCAGTAATTTGAAGTATTTGTTATTTGATCAGACTGTTGCTTGATGCTTTTACATTCAGAGTGTGGAAAGTATCTGAAATTATTAAAAATACTTTGCAGGTGCCTTGTTCTAGAGCAGATGTCTTCAACAGCAGACAGCTCACCATGGTGGAGAAGAGAATGCTTATGAAATTTCTGACATTTTGTTTGGACTATGAACAGCACCCCGAGGAGTACCAAGGTAGTGTCTCATTGAGAAAGGCACACTCCCTTCCCAGGAGTTCCTCAAGGGAGGCACAGTTCAGAGAGCTCTCCTGTGTTTTCACGTGGTTTATTTTTACAGATTCATTTTTAAAGTATGCTTTGACCTTTTTGTGACCTTTTCACCTCAGTGTTAAATTCTTCTACTTAAGCACTTGCTCTTCTAGTTCCCACATCATTTATTATTTACATTTTTCTTTAACAGCAAAATTATATACTACAGCAAGGTTGCAAAATGCTTTTTGTCATTTTTAAGTGTTTTTCTCCCTTCCCCCATCTATTTTTTAAAATAATGTGATGTATCTGATTTTTCTGACTTTTTTTGGATTACTAGGTAAACCTTTACAATGCTTTACAACAAATCAGAAATGGAGAAAATGGAATTTTTTAACTATGAAAGTAAATGTAATTTAATGCTCTTTAGTTGTAAAGGGCAAGTTCAAAGTGCTTTTATCAAGTGTTGGCTTATTTAGATGAGAGGAAATCAGAATAGATTTGAGCTATAATGTGTGAAGAATAATGAGCGTGGGGTCAGAGAGGGAAATCAGCTCAACAGGAGGAAGGTGCTTTGGGTTTGTGCTCCTCAGGGTACAAAGAATGAAGGGGTGCCCTCAGTTCCTGGAGTCTAAAAGTAAACTAAGGCAAAGAGAAAAAAAATCTGTCAAAAGGAAATAGTCAGGAAAGAGGAGTACAAACATCAGAAAATTATTAAACACATGCCAGAGAAGAACAGTCAGTATTGAGATCTGGTAAGATTGAGAAAAGGAGAGTCTGTAATGAACTCCAGAAAATCCTGAAGGGGGAAAAACTCATTAGGCTGAAGTGGTTTATTGATTACAGGTGATCTCAGTTTGCTGCTGCTGGAAGAAATGGAGGTGCTCAGAGTGAGGATATTGGTGGTATTTAGAAAATTTATTAAGTAAAAAAAGGAGATGCCACATCAATTTTAAATGAATCCATTGATTCATGTACCTAAATAACATTAGATTTATTTTACTTACAGAGACAGTTAAACAGATTTTGTTCCTACATTTTAAAATAGCCTGAGAAGTAATTGAGAATATTTTGAGTCAGATTAGGCTAATGTAAAAACTTCAGAAATTTAAAATTGCTCTTGATGAGATCATTGCATTCGTGGGAAGGCAGACTTTTAATAGGAAGAGTTCATGAGCATGATGAATTTTTTTTATTTCTGTAAAATAAGGAATTATATAAGAAGTTTGAAGTGAGGAAAACTTGAGAATTTTTTTAGAATGATAAAACAAAAAAAAACAAACCTGTAATTTTATGACTTTTTGCATGGCTGTACAAAAAACAGTAAGATACATTTGTAATAAAGCAGTGGTTGAATCTTGAACAGAATATATAGCTTGGTAATACTTCCATTGATGGAAGTGTTTCTGAACTAGTTAGGAATTTATCCAGGACTGAAGTAAGAGCAGATCTCTGAATAGTATGGAAGTATACTATTGCTTAAATACAATCTTTTCCTGGCAAAAAATCTTTCAGTTATGAAGATGACTAAAGCTTTTCAGAGATGTATCAATGCCAACATGCTTTAAACATCTCCCAGAAGACTTGTGTTGCTTTGAATTTCAAAATGTGCCAGCAATAATATTATTTTAAAGGGAAGATGAAATCCTTGCTCCCTCTCTGCTCTCTGTCTCATCCACATTTGTTTGTTGCCAGCAAGTCATCAAATTGAAATAAATACTGCACCTTCTCATCTCTGGATTGTGGCACTGTGTGAGGGGCTTCTCTGAGCATAAATATCCAGTGTAGCACTGGCAGTGTGGATGCAGCAGTCCTGTTCTGGAGTGGGTGTAATCTGAGGTAATTTACAGGACACAGAATCTCAAGGCACTTCAGTGGATTTTTGTCCTCAGTTTCTCACTTTTCTCTCGGGACTGGGAAATGGAGAGAGAGATCAAGATCAAGATCTAGATCAAGTCTAGATCAAGTCTAACAGAATGAATAGGTGATGCCATTGGAGACCCGTCAAGTAGGTTTATGATATTTTGAAATATTTTAATGGAGTGCTATTATTTCTGTCTTCTGAGAACTCACTTTCTGGGAGTAGTTCTAACTTTCATTTGATGGGATGATCCATTTTCAGTAAGGTGTTTGTTGAAAAACTCTCTTGCTTTTGTTTACTGGAATCCAAAAGCACTTGTTTGAGCAGAAGCCCAGGAGGCAGTGCAGATGTTAGAGTGTGCTCAGTGCCTTGTGTGCTTTTCCCCCAGACTACGAGAACAGCACGTTTGCTCAGTTCCTCCAGACACGGAAGTTGACCCCCAGCTTGCAGCACTTCATCCTTCACTCCATTGCAATGGTGTCAGAGACTGAGAGCAGCACTCTGGAAGGGCTTCAGGCAACCAAAAAATTCCTGCAGTGCCTTGGCCGCTATGGCAACACCCCGTTTTTGTTCCCTCTGTATGGGCAAGGAGAGATCCCACAGTGCTTCTGCAGGTAAGCCTCACTTACCCAGACATATCCCAAAAAGGAAACCCTTGTAATGTAAGAGGTATCATTCCCTACGACACTTTGCAGCATTTTTCATTGGATTACAAATGCAGCTTGTAGCAGCTGCTGGCTGCTGTGAGTAAGTTAATAAGTGCTAGGAAATGAGAAAGCCATAATTTAACCCATGTGTAGCTGCCCCTTTTTAAATCTGACAGAGGAGACTCAGGGATATCTGTCCAAAAGGGTGACTGTGAATTTGGGTGGGTTGAAAAAATTTGTGTATGAGTCTTCCCTGAAGCTGCAGGAAGATCCATGTTGTCATTTTGTGTTACTAATTAATGCTGAGAATTCATCTACCATTCACAGGTATGTATTTAATAATGAACTGCATTGTTCTGAAAGAGGGGAAGGGTGCCATGTGTCCAGTTTACAATTACATTTAAAACAAACGTTTCTACGTCACAGACTTTTACACAAACAGGACAATTGCTGTGAAAATAATCATGGCATTATTTTGTAGCTCTCTCTAGACTAGAGGTTCCAGCTCCTATGAACTGAACAGCAGAGCAGATCCCATGCAGCTCTGTTTCACTGAGCCACTGCTACGTTCTGCCATCCCAAACAGCAGCCATATGTTCTCCACGCCTTGAGCCTTAGAAAGCAAGTGAAACAAAAAAGCCCAGTTGATTCCAGGATAAACCGAGATCCACTTGAGTGTGGCAGTGGCAGTGCAGTCCTTGCCCTGCTTCCTGAGGTGTCCCTGGCCCATGGTTCTGGCACAGGGCTGGTGCTGGGTGCTTTTGGGGACCATCAAGGACCTGTGTGCAGAGGGTGGGTGGTTTTCATTTCAGTTGTTTCCAACAGTTCAACTGCCTTTTAAAAGGCTGAGGGTTTTTTTCATCTTTGCTTTTGCTGGCAAGCAGCCTTTCCATCTGCTCAGTGTAGGTTTAATGTGGTAACCTGTAGGTCTGAAGTAAACATTAGCTCTGTTTAAAAAAAGCAGCTTTGCCTGGTGAGGCCAGTTTGTCTGAGTGATATATTTGTACATCAGTCCCTTAAATAGCAGTGCAGGGTCTTACCTGCTTTGTTTGGTGCTGGACAAGTTCTGCTTTTTTACATGTGTGCTACTATGAAATTCTGGTTTACAGCAGGTTGTTGTGTATTCCTGTTTGTCTCTGTGATAGATTCTGTTTCTCTTCTCCAGAACAGTCCTTAAATTACTGCCAGAAGAATGGCCTCAGCAGCTTGATCCTGCTGGGCTGTGTATGGGATGGATGCAGTTATATGTTGATAGAAACATTCTGGAATAATTGTGCTCCATTGAATAGAAATGTTATTTGCTACCATCTTTTGTCAGTAGCCTTTCATCTGCTCCTTGAGCTGTATTTATATGGTGATTTAAAGTGCAGACCTATGTAATTAGGTGATTGGACAGATAATTTGGGAACAAGAGTTGGGGTTAGGTAACTGCTCTGCATACAGTCATACAACAGAACTTGTGTTTCGGGATTTTATGACTGTCTCTGTGTCTTTATAGGACTTCATGTGAGGCCAGGTATCTGTGTGACCAGCAGATTAATAAATCAGAATGTTAGCAGAGCCATTGAAGTAGTACATTTTTGGCAGTTCAGCCTTCCTTGGCTTCAAATACCTGGGGGAAAAAAAGTAAATTTAATAATTAAATTAAAATTTTGCTTGTTTTTTTTTCCTCTGTAGATTCTTATCCATGTAATTTTTCTTGCATTCTCAAAATCCCTTTGGCTTAATTTTTTTATTTAATAACCAGCACATGCAGTTTTCTGATCTGTAACAGCAGTATATTTCAAGTTAGCAGTAGAGGTGTCTGGAAGTATTATAAATGTTCTTATCAGAAAATCATTCTGTGATGACAGGAGTTCTTCAGATGGCCTGAACTTTCTATTTCAGATCACTGGTTGCTGCATTTTAGGGGTTTTTTGCTAAAATCTATGAGTTCTGCAACAAAGAGGGTATTTTAATAGATGAAGCAAATTAATCTGTCAAACCAAAAGGTAATTATACTTCTAAAAGGTTTGTATTACAAATATTCTAATACAAATTTTTTTTTTGTCTTTTCTTTTTAAGTGAACAATTTAGGAGGCAACCATAATATTTTTTGAGATTAATCACAATTTTTAAGGGTGTTCTGCCCTCAGGATTGTGTCTTGCTCAAAGTGAGCCGTAGCTGAAGAATGCTGCTGGGGCTGTGGAGTAAAGAGGCAATGCCAGAGCCTATAGATCACAGCCTACAGCTTTTATCACCAGCTTATCAGAGGAAGGTGTCACCTGGCCTGTGATTTCTAACCACTGTTCTATATTCTGCTTTAATGTAAACCTCTTAAGCGTTTCTTGCAGCCAGTTACACTGTGTGTTCTCATCAAGGCTACTGTTATAAATGGCACACATGCATATTGATGGGAATGAGTCAAAGACATTTGTAAGTCACATCCTTGCATCCCAAATGAATCCTGCATAAACACCACAACCTTTTGGAACTGCTGACGACACTCGAGTGAGCAGAAGCGCTCTTCCTTCTTTATTGGTTTAAGCAGGGATGGTTTAGGAGAGAAAATTAAACTTTTATATCACTGTAATGTACATCCCAATATGGTGAGGTACAGATGGGAGGTTTCTGTCTCCATAAATTGGAGTCGTGGAACAAGGAAGGTCATTGGGAGCCTCCTGCTCTCCTGAGCTGACAAGCAGCAAAACTTTACTGGCCCTTAACAGCTTCCTTTGCTTCCTCCTTGGTACAGAGCTCTTCTGACTCGTCCTTTCTAATGATGTAGCAATAGTCTGGTGTTAAGTACAAGTGAATATCTCATTCTTGGGGAAAACCCAAACAAGCCTTTACATCTGCTGCTGTGTTTGCTTTGTGAACACACTGAGTTTGGGCCAGAGCAGGCAAAGTTTCTCTTCAGTTTGGTTTCAGATGCTTTCCTCTGGACTCACGCAAATATGAACATGCAAAAGGAATTGACTTTCTGAGAAGCAGTAGGTTACTCCCATGTGAACTTCCAGAGGGAATTGGTGACTGTCCACCATGTCATGTCACAAAGGTTCTACAGGGACACCTTGTGTCTCTTGTGTCTGTTATCCAAAGAGTTATCCAAAAGCTGACAGATGTCAGGAGGTGCTGGAATATCCTCGGCTGCGTGGCCAAAGGAATTGGTGAGTCCCTGACTGTTCTGGGTAGTTGGTTAATGATGTGCATTTCCGATAAACAGACTTTGAGCTTTCCCATTGTGTATTTGATAGGCAGTGTCACCCTTTGTAGTAGTCCCTACAGATTCTGGCTGAAATTGTAATTTCTGTCTCCGTGGCAGTGACAGCAGTAATTTAGTGATGGAGGAAAGATCTGATTAAGACAGTTCCATCTCTTTCAGTGCCCATATTTACAGGAAGATTAAGAGGCCAGGCTGAGATAAGATGGATAGTGTGATTGATTCCGAGGGTTCCTGTATATATTTAAAAATGAATAATCAGTTTTACCTTTACATGTGCACTATTACCTATGTCACAGCTTCTGGGGTAGTCTCAGGTGCTTTAAAATTCCCAATTATGTCCCTGTTACAATCTGGGAAGGTTTTAGTGGTCTGAAATCAAGACTGGACTTCAGGAAACCCAACTGCAATAATTTATTAAAAATTGGGCACACCATGTTTTTCAGCTAATCTATGCATGAGTATCATGTCTCTGCATGTTAGCAAGATGCAGAACTTTCGGTGCAAATTGTATGGTTTAGCATATTAATGAGAAATTCAAACAGTGTTAATTCCTAGTGACAATCAGGTGTGACAGATTTGAGTGTCAGCACATGTGAAACAATCACAGGTGATGTAAAAAACACAGTGGGATATGAGCTCAGTCCTCCATTTCAAAATACCTAATTTCCATATTTATCTAGCTTTTATCACTTTTAATTATTCCATTTCTTTGGACCAGAAAATGTAATTGGAATTACTGACAACTTATTCCTTGAGTTGTACTAAAATACTGAATGGTACCAGTAGCTGCAGTGCTGCTTTTCTCTTTAATTGTTTTCACTTGCACTTCAGGGAAATAATAAAACTTCAAATGTAGTTTGGCCTTTAAAGACAAACTTGATATATTTCTTCTCACTTTGTTGGCAGATGAATGCAAAATGGGCAAGCAGAGTTAGCAGGATTGTTTGTAGGATCAGTTGTTTGTTTTTCCCTCTAAGGAGAAACTCTTTCTTGGGATAAACATGAGGGAAGCGAGATAATCCATCATTCTGAGACCTGTTCACTAGTGATGGATGGATAGATTGGTAAAGTAACTCAATAATCTTCATTTTTTTCAGGTTATTCACAGATCAGTGAGCCTTGTCGTTAATACAGCTGTGGAATGCTTTTGTGTCCTTGCCCACAGTATTTCTCAGAATTTGACAGGAAAAGTCTTTTAATTTGGAAATAACCTTTGTTGAAAAATGCATTAAGTCGATGAAACTTAGATAATACCTTCCCATTTTAGATTTTATCTTCTGAGTGTTTGTCGATTCTTTGTTTTAAAAAGTGCTTGCAAACACGAGAGCTGTTCTGCTCCTTGTTATTTCTGACTAGAAATTGTGTTCTGCAGGAGTTTATAGCTGGTGAAGGCCTTCAGTCATTAGAATCCATCACATGGGATGCTCTGAATCATGTGGATGCTGTCAAAGTGTTTGATTTCCCATCCCTAACTAGGCATGGAAAAGTTTTCAGTCAAGAAATTGTATTGAGGGGTCAGACTTACATTGTCCTACTCTCATTCTTGATCATCTTGGTTCATTTTAAAAACATGTTTAGAACCTAAAAGCACAAAATACAAATGCTGTTGTGAGATGACTTTTTCAGGGTTTAATAATTAGGGTAATGGTGATGATAGGAGGGAAATGTATCCTAATGTATTATTTGGTATTACCTCTTCCCAGTCCCTTAGCAAGGAAATTCCTTCCTGTTGTGTGGGGATGTGCAAATTGTGCCTTACAGGGTCTTCCTGAGAATTCTGACTCAGACATGTGAATATTCGCAGCATTATCAGGAGAGCTGTGGAAATGACAGGATTGTTTATTACTGGAGCAAATCTGAGATGAGGAGGCAAATTACATTTAGCAGAGTCCTTTTCCATTAAACCAGAAGACAGAGAAAGGTAGCTTCCTAAACATGACAGAATTAGTAAAATAGCCTTTGAATTTCATTGAGGGTTAAGAGAATTGGAATTTTTGTGTCTTTTCTGGAGGCAGAGAACACAGAAATGGGTTTTGTAGATGAGCTAATGTTTAGTGACTGCTTCTAGTGCCTGGGTTTTGTGCCTTGCCCTGCAGTCCTGCTCTCCCCACCTTCTCTGGGAGGGCAGAGCTGTTGTGTAATTGCAGCTGAATGACCTTGGGTGAGGAGCAGCTGCTTCTCCAGCAAGCTCCATGGGGTTTAGAGCCTGGTCCCATCCTTCCACCTCCCCAGAGAGGAGCCTTGGGAGTGCCTCTGCACTTCCCTGCCCTCACAGCAGCACAGAAACTGTGACTTCCCAAACTCCGAAACTTGGGCGTCACATAACAGGAACTCAAATGTTAAAACTCCTGAAACAGTTGTACTTCAGTGCACTGTGGTCATGCAGAATCCATGAACAATAAATACCAAGCCTTGCCAGACTCTGATGAAATAGACTTAAATTACCCCCTATTTTGTAATTATGGAGAGAAGTGCACAGAGGGTCTATTTAGGGTCAGTGATAAGTAGCTAGAGCTTTGTGCTCTAAACCAAGGCAAGCCCAGCAGTTTTTATCTTGTGTGTTTTACTGGCAGATACTGTGTTCACTACTGGAATGTTTCAGAGGATGTGAATCTTTATTTCTGTAGTGCAGTCTAAATTGCATACAGTCAAAAGGAGCGATTTCTTAGTTTTAAAGTTAAATTTGGTACCCCAGCTCTGCCATTCCAGCTCCTCTTCCTGCAGCATTTCCCAGTCCCAGCCTGGTTTTCCAGAAGGAAGGGGAGATCTGGGGAAAGAAATCATCTTACCTTGGGCAACAGGCTCAAAGTACTCTTTGTGAGTGAGCTGAGTACTGGTGGGTAGGTGCAGGAACTTTGAGATTGGTTTAGAATTGTCATGTTGCTGATGGATTTAGACCATAGGCTGTTTCTCTGATCTTACAGGACCTTTTTAAATTTCACAGGAATAATGAACACAGCCTGCAGGAAAAAGTCAAAAAATTTGACTCTTCATCTGCTTCCTTAAGCATTTCTGGCACATATTTTCATTTCCACAGCTTTCCAAATGCCAGGATAGTTCAGGATGACATTGATCATTTTCTTTATTGCTTTTTTGGGGAGGGTGGGATTTTTGGTATTATCCAGGTGGATGCACACACCAAGTTTTGACTTTGGTATGAAAACCCTTTGTTGGGACGATTAACCATCATTTTTTGTAGCTGTAGCTATTTTATTTATTTGATTTGTCTCGACTCTACTTGTTAATGTGTTTAGAACACAGCAACATTGGAGGAAAGGCTGAGGTTCTAGGGGCCTTTCAGGAAACAGAATTTAACATGAGAACCAGGTCACAGCTTGCTCTGTGTGTAAAAATAAACTGAAAGAGGACAATTCATTATCTCAGCCTTGCCATGTTTTTCTTTGATCTTTCTCCAAAGCTTGCAGTGCTGTACATGGAGTATTCAGCTTTAAGGAGAGAAGCAAGTAGTTTTTACTATAGAAAAAATGCACAATTAAACGAATCAATTATTAAATTAATCAAAACATGTGTTTTAGAAAGCAGAAGACAAATTACATGCTAAAAATAAAAGCTAGATATTGGTGTAAAATTATTTGATACAGTTTTACAATTCTTTCAGAGTGAACTAAGGCTAAGTCTGTAATGTGAGTGTTTTTGTGGTATCTCAGCGTTGGAAATCGAAATGTCAAATGGAGAGACATTCTATTTTTGTTCAATTAATATCACAGAGCATTACATCAAAGCAGTAAACTCCTCTTGTATCAACAGATGCAGCAACCCTGAAGCCTGTTTTCTCTCTTGTTACATTAGTGTTTAATTAAAGAAAACAACTAGTTGGAGGCAGTTACTTTCTGTGAAATGTAATGAAGATTTATTTTGTAAGTGACCTTCACTGTATTAGCTGAATCAGTAATCAGTAAAATTAATAGAATAATCAAATTATATACAAACTCATAAATCACTGCGAACATGCTGTCAAAAATGCAGCTTTTAATATGTCCTATTGTTTCACAGCTGTATTAAAAATTGCAACTGCTGATTTCTGCCTTGATGGGGACTGAAATGGCATTTAAAGGCTGTGTATGATGGAGGGCTACCAGGCCAAAAATTTTCACAACTGTTAATTTAGCTGTAATATGATTTGATGTCAGCGGGGCAAAGTTGAAGCTGAGTACAGTGTTGTTGCTATCTTTCAGCAAAACTTGAATTATTGGCGGAGGCAGTCGCCAGTTAATTAGAGTAATATCAGTTTAAATGTCTGTCATTTAGGGTTAATGGTATCAAAGAGTTGCCTTGTACTTCAAATGCAGTCAAATCATCTTGAATAGCCCATTGTATGAAGGTAATGCCAGCACAATGATTTTACTTTGTCATAAATTATCGGGGTGCCATTTAGTTTAATATTTCAGTTTCTGTATTTAAATAATTTTGGCAAGTCCTTCCTAACTGTGTCATTTTTCATGCTAGGCTGTTCTAATAGGTGTTTTGGCTGTTTGTAATTGTTTAGCAACACAATCAAAATTCTTTTCCATTTTCATTTTCAAAGAGAACTTTTCTGCTGGCCTATGAAAACTGGTCATGCCCTCATCCCCTGGATAGCAGGTTACTCTTGAAAAGAAATAATTCACATTTTTGTGCAGCCAAGTAGCAAAGTTGTTTCAAAGCACGCTGGAAAAATAAAGTGCATATATCAAAACCCCCTGGCTGTGGCTGAAGGAAAACTGTAATTAATGTTTTTAACTAAGGAATCCAGTTCTAGTTAAGTTAATAGTGCTATTTTTATTTGCAATATATGAAATCATCTCCTTTGAGTTGATTTGAAAGATGCTGATAGCTGCTCTGTCAGGCAGGAAGCCGTGGATTGCAGCATTAGAGATAAACCCATAGCTCTGGGTTCTCCAAGAGTTCTTCAGTGGATGTTTAACCTTTGTGGCATCTTCAACAACCTCCAAACAGCCAAAGCTGAGATTTTTGGGATGTATCTCTGATTTTCCATGAAGAGCAGGGGTGTTTTTAGGGAGCTGGGTATTCCAGGTGTCCCGTGGTACTTGGTGGTGCTGACAGCTCCTTGGGCTGCCCCTGTCCTGCAGGTCAGAAAGGATTGTGGCTGTCTTTGAACTGCCTCCTCTGACATTAGAATGACAAAATAATGCCATTTTTGGAAGTCAGGTTTGCAAAGTGAAAATTTTCTACTTTGTGAAGAGATATCAAAATGCTTTCACTTCAAAATCACAGAATCAGAGACTGGTTTGGGTTGGAGGAGACCTTAAAGCTCATCCAGTGCCATCCCTGCCATGGGCAGGGACACCTTCCACTGTCCCAGGCTGCTCCAAGCCCTGTCCAACCTGACTTTGGACATGTTCAGGGATTCAGGGGCAGCCGCAGCTGCTCTGGGCACCTGTGCCAGGGCCTGCCCACCCTCACAGGGAGGGTTTCTTCCATATATCCAATCTAAACCTACCCTCCTTCAGTTTAAGGCTGTTCCCCTTGTCCTGTCCCTCCATCCCTTGTCCCCAGTCCCTCTCCAGCTCTCCTGGAGCCCCTTTAGGCCCTGGCAGGGGCTCTGAGCTCTGCCTGGAGCCTCCTCCTCTCCAGGTGAGCTCCCCCAGCTCTGCCAGGCTGGCTCCAGCCCTGTGATAACTCAGTGACCTCCTCTGGACTCCAACAGCTGCACATCCTGCTTCTGTCAGTAAATCAGTGTCACCAACACCTCAGAGCTTTGCCTTGCTGACCGCTCACCCTGATTGCAATTAGCAGAGCTGCACTAATAACCTCTGTTTGCCCCTGTTGCAGGCTGTGTGCTGTGTTTGGGGGGATCTACTGCCTCCGTCACGCCGTGCGCTGCCTGGTGCTGGACAGAGCCTCGGGACGGTAAGGTGCCACCAGGAGCCTTCTGTTTATACACAAAACACAGGTGACAAATGTCTCGAGTCAATTGAAAAAAAATGATTCTTCTGAGATCCTCCTTGGTATTAATAACACATCAACCTTGATTAAAAGTAATTTGTGTATAGGTCCTCCAGAACAAGGAAAGTGGGTCTAGAATATAGAAACTAAATTAATTTCCCTGTGATATTACTACAGCTCCTGATCACCCAAGCTTGGAAGACAAATCATTTCAGCTGCCGGGGGGCTGGTGATGAGTGATGTTAGTTTTCCTTGTGGCCTTACCTACTCTAATTGATTTTCATCAGATGACAACAAAGCCCTCTGTTATTGCATTTTTAAAAATGGAGCTCACCTAAAGACTCATCAGATTAATCTTTGCTGATAATGCATGTCACTCCAAGAGAAAAGACTTTAATGAGTTTTTAGGTAGATTGTTGTCATAAACTATGCTGCCCTCTTATTCCAGAATAAATTCTTTTACAACAATATCAGGCCTGTAGGCGGGTTTAAAGTTGAGCTAAGAAAAATCAACGCAGAGTTTTTTCCATAGTGGCATTTTTCACACCTCAGTAAATTGTCATATTTCTGTTCTACACATTTTATCAGATATTAGTCTAACTGCAGACTTTCCCTTCTTAAAGACTCTGCTTGCACCTTAGTTTCTATAATTGAAAAGTTCAAGATGTGTTGTATAAAATTTAGGGAATTAATTTAGAAATGATGTAGTACCAGTGTATTAGGAGAAGGAGTAGTTAAGTGAGGGGGTGGTGTGTTTACCTCCCAGTTGCTCTGCAATTCCTGGAGCACAGTCCTTGCAGCTGCATTTGCCACGACATGGTCAAGTAGTAGCTGTTTTCCCTGAATTGAATAAACTCCAGATTTTACCTTTCTGCCAGTTCCTGAAGATTCTGGAGCTCTCTGCACAGTTGTAGACTTTGAGATGCAAATGTGTTTCATCAGGTGTGTTGTTCCAAATGCATGATTCATATGCAGATTAAACTGTGTCCCTTTCAGGAACTGGCAGAAAGGTAAAAAACTGCTTTTTTAAAAGCAGTAAAAAAAACTGCTTTTAGTTTGTAGCAGCTTCCAAACCCCACTCTGTGCAGGTCTTCACTGGTCACTGGTACTGATTGCCCCAGTTTCCAGCTTCTTCTGCACATCCTGAAGACCTTTGAAATCAATGTTTTCTTTATAAGGTTATGTGTGTTCCAGAAGAGCTGGAGTGCTGCTTTCCCATTAACCTGACTTTGTTCTGAATACAGTTTAAAAAAACCCAGCACAAGTGTCTTTTTTTAGGCTGCTTTGGGGTTCACTTGTGCCGTTTTAGAATGATAGATTTTTGAGGAGCAGAATTATTGAAATACTTCTAAAGATTTTGCCAGACTTTCATTATTCCAAAAACATTGAGCTTTTAATAATGCCATTATCTGATAGTGAATATGAAGAAGCACAACACATCCAAGATATCCATTTCCTTTATCTTCTGGTTTGTTCTTGCTCTTATCTCCTTCCTCACTGTGTATTCCCTCCCCGTGCCAGCTTGTATTTCCTCTTGACTTTGGGCTTCAGTGTTTTGCCTAATAAAAATCAGCTATCAAGTTGTTAATGAGGCTATTTATGAGTTACTGAGCTTTTGAGTCAACAGACCATTAATAGTAATTGGTAAGAGGCAAATTCATATCTGGTTGTCAGTGCAGCTGGCTGTGTGCTTGCAGAGGCAGCTTCCCCAGGTTACAGATGGCTCACTCAGCACTGCAGAAATGCATTGTGCAGTGGTCATTACCAGTTTATAGCTCCTTCCACAGCCCTCCAGGCTTCATCCATGCCTTAAGGCAGGGATTTTTTCTCTATTTTTAATATTCCTGGTTTAATACTCATAAGGAAAATACATACTTCTAGCTACAGCCTTGATTTTCTTCTAAAACTTTTTTGTTAGAGCTTAATTAAAAGTCTCAGAATATCACCAAAGTTTATTCCAGCATTTTTCTAAACGTGGCTAACCTTGCTTTTTCACATTTTCCTACCCATGCCTGTATATACAGAGAACAGTAGGTTTCATACCCAGCTCTACAATTATTTTTAACCTTTTTCTGTAGGTATTTTTATAATTTTTGAAAATAAGATTCAGGCAAGACAGGGTGAAAGAACAGAAATTTTAGACATCCCTATTTTAAGGTTTTAGTAATGCACTTGAAAATATCTGTTTTTTATGTATTGTACCAGAGCTGCTGTTTTAATAAGTTTGTAGCACAACCTGAGTGCTTGGTAGAACTGTGATGCTCTGTTAGAAAATAAAAACCACATTGTATTTCTGAGGCTGAGGAAAAGAGCCACATTTAATGTCTGATAATGTTGTGTTTCTCTGTGTTTATTGTGTGTCACTTTTTTGGGTACATGTAAAATTTCATCATTATGGTGGGCATTTTATATTCATCACACTTCACATATGTTTCCAATTGCATAATTCTGTCTCAAAATGGAAGAGATGTGATAAATGGCCATTTATACATCTGTGATAAAAAGATAGAGCAAACAGCCAGTAATTTACATATCTGCTGAAATACTGCAGCCTGGCTTTGTCAGTGCTGCTGAGTCCATTTCAAGGATGTCGCCCTTAGTCCATTAGTTTGGATAATGAGCCCTATAAAGTACATTTATAACTCGTGGCACTGCAAGGAGATGGATTCTAATTTTCATCCTTTTATCCAGACACATTGAAAGAAGGTCAATGGAGGGTTGGCTGTGATTCATTGTCGCAACACAGATCAGATGACAGAGACCTGATAATGTCAGTGCAGGAGTGTTTGCTGCGTGTGGAAGCACTACTTGAAAGAAATTTTCTCAGCATCCCCCTTTGAAGTAAAGTGGGACTGAAATTAAAAGCTCTCTCTCTCTCTCTCTCTCAGTTTAAAATCTTAGCACACATATGACCTGCTGCTATTCCTGAACAAAGGAGAGGAAACAACAGTTAGCAGGAAAATAAAATGTGTCGTCGCTTTCGCTGGCTTTGAGTGATGCAACATGACATTTAATCAACCTTTCCCCTTCCATAATGTTTGGGGGGTGGTGGGGAAATTGTTTCATAAACAATAAGAAAGGTTATAATTAGAAATGAGCTGCAGCAGCTCGACTTCCTTGTTTATTTGCAGTATTCAAATGAGAGCTCAAGGATGAAATCACTGGGATTAACAGTTAGGAAAAACTTGTTAAAGTTGCGAGTGAAACACACTTTGCATAGGATTTGAAACTGAAGAATGTTGGATGTCAAACAGTGCTTGTACTGTTGTCAGCTACCTGTTGAATTTGAAAATAGGAATATATGTAGGGACCAGATGCCAGAGAAGTCAGCATTAGAAGTCAGTGTTACAAAAACATGTTTAATAGTCACAAACCTCTTACATTTACAGATGAGGACTGTGTTTCACCTTTCTCAATTCTCATCTCAGGTTATAGGATCAACTGGTTTACCAGGGCTGGTGGAGCTGATAGCTGT
Organism: Motacilla alba alba; assembly: GCF_015832195.1. Classification (NCBI taxonomy): domain Eukaryota; kingdom Metazoa; phylum Chordata; class Aves; order Passeriformes; family Motacillidae; genus Motacilla; species Motacilla alba. The sequence continues at coordinate 4,122,663 of NC_052045.1, forward strand.
TACTTATTTAGATTTGGGTTTGTAGATCATTATAGTCACAGAAGCTGACAAATAGCTTGAAGTTACAGAAATGTTGTTCATTCCTAAGCCATAACTTGCATGTCAGATATTCCACAGATAAAGTTGCACTATGATAAAAAGGTAAATCTGTACATGATCTCTGGCTCAGGCATTGTGTTCTTTGGCTGTTTTCCTGTGCATGCACACGTGTGTGTGTGTGTGTGAGAAAACTCACTGCTTTAAGTCCTGTGTGTTAAATTGTTGAAACACTGATAAAGTTACTCAGAACAGTTTAATTTAAAAAAGTAATTTTCATAACTTTCATGAAAAAGTTCAGTAAAGCTAATTTGCTTTATTTATTTATGAAGTAAATGTTCTGGTAGTGTGAAGAGAGATCATGGAGATAGAATCAGCAGCAGAGGTGGCTTTACTGAGTATCTGTGTGCAGCCTCCTTTTTCTTTGTCTCATATATATGATGGAGCTTCATATGTCATACATAAGAGAAGTTTGTTCTTTCACAGAGAATTTTCCCCCTTAAAATCTGAAATTTGTATTCTCATTTAAGCTCACTGAATGGGTTCATTTCTGTGGTTTGCATTTCTGTCCCACTTCTATTTCTGTCCTTGTTCTATGGAGAACATTTGTGTTGTTCTTACAACACCAGGACTCAGCTAATCCTTTGTGTGTCACTTAGAGATAAAGGGTGTATTTAGTCATAAACAGAGCAAGTCACTCTTGGAACAGTCTGACGCACCCATTTGGCAGGGAGCTTTCCCAAATCTCCTAAGTTAATTTGCTATTTAATTGTCGAATATTATTGTCAAAATAAACTTGTTTTTTGTAAAGGTGTCTTTCTGAGAAAGAAACCCCACTGCAATAGGGCAGTATCTCCAAAATAATTCACAGTTTTATTTTTTGCATGTCATGAGGTAAGAAATGTAGAGCTAAATACCAGTGCTGTAAGCTTCTATTTTCTGTAAAAAGTGATCAGTTTATTAAAGTTGGGATGTCATTACCTGTATTGGCATTGCATGTGTAAACTGCATATACACCAGGTAGAATGTGTCAGTCTAGGATTTGGTGATCTGTTGAATTGGTTTAGGGGTTCACATGTTCAAGAAATACATAGCTAAATTTAATGAAAGATACAAATATTGTGCTATATAACTCAATTTTAACAACTTATGCACACTTTTGTTACCTTACATCAAAATTTCTTACTGTGGTTTGTTTTTTTGAAACAGGTGCAAAGCTATTGTGGATCATTTTGGACAAAGAATAAGTGCCAACTATTTTATTGTGGAAGACAGTTACCTCTCAGAGAGCACATGCACAAATGTGTGTTACAGGTATGTGGTAAGACAAAAACCACAATTTCTTTAAATCATGGTGTGTAAAGTACCCTGCAAGTTAAATTGAGGAGCCTCTTGTCCACTCCTTTATTTTTGCACTACAGTTCAGTATTGAGCAAAGTATTGCTCTATTAACTGGAGGATATACTGTGTACTTTCTGTAGTCAGGTTTTCTTCAGTTGTCATTGTAATCAGATTCCCCCTTTCCATATAACAAATCCAAGAGCTCTAAATGTGTTGGGAATTTCATATTTGCTAAAATGTGTTTGGAAGATGAAGGTGCCAGTTCCTTTAAATTTGTTCAGCTTTAGACAAGTACTAAAATTCCTGGATTTCTGGGATTTGCTTGTTGCTGCCAGAAGCCCTGGGCATGTCCTCCCTCTGTCAGAACAGGGCAGGGGAGGATCAGCAGAGCTGTGCTGGTGAGGGCAGGGCAGGAATAACCCTGGGCACTGCAGGAGCACAAAGTGCAGGTGAGGAGTGAGCTCCCCCCTGCTGCATTTCCCCTTCATCCCAAGGCTCCTGGGCTCTCTGGAGCAGCGCAAGGCCTTAATGTGCTGCTGATCAAATAGGTAAAAGAACTTTTTAAAAAACAGAAGGAGGCTGTTTGATACAACTGCACTGACTCATTTATTCATCACCTGTTTTGGTCATTGAAAATACTACATTGGTGTTCCAGGTGTGTTTGTGCTTCAGCAACAGGCAGATCCCACTAAGAATCATAGTAATAAAGGTTATATAGTGAAATGGCCCTGGTTTTACCAAAACTATGATTCTAAATTGCTATTCTTACATCTTTGTTTTCATTTTGTATAATAAATTAATGATATATTTATTTTTACATCATTCTTTTATTGAATTGTAGGCAGATCTCCCGGGCAGTGCTCATTACAGATCAGTCTGTATTGAACACAGACTCAGAGCAGCAGGTACACACCAATTCTGTATCACTTGTCTCATGTGTTAGTATTTAGTTGTTAGTAGGAATTAAGTCATTAATTCAGTTTTTGTTTGTGCTCGAATCAAGATCTTTAGTCAGCTCTCTGTACTGGTAATTGTTTAGTTTGTTTTAGTGTATATAAAACTATTACAAATTTTAGTTTAGTTTAGTTCAATGACTGGGATTTTCCTGCTTGGTTCACACTATAATTGAGTTTCTAAGCTGCTGTCTTTAATTTTAACTTTGTTAGCTTTTTAATAAACTGTTACCCTTACTATTCTGTTAATTATCTTGTCTAAACTTTGTTCAAAGTTCCTTTAGTTTTTTTAAACATTCCTTTTTGCTGTTTGAAGTTCTCATTGTACACTTTAAAATGCTTCTTTGGATCTGCTTTGTCAGTCTTTGCAGTCCTTCATTTTAGAGCATATTAATCAGAGTTGTGTCTGTTCTGTCATAGTAAACCAGAAAACCAAAGTGTAACTGCAGTTCTTGTCACCTGTAGTGAGGATGGTGCTGCTGCCACATCCTCCAGGCCAGTGTGCTCTCCCTCAGGCTCTGCTTTCTGTGCCCAGGTGTCCATTCTGACAGTGCCTCCCCTGGAGCCGGCCAGAGCAGCCGTTTGTGTCATCGAGCTCTGCTCCTCCACCATGACGTGCATGAAGGACACCTGTAAGTAAAGGAGCTTTCCCCTCTGGCTCTGGCAGCTCTGGAGCAGAACTGAAAATCCCTGGGTGCTGTTCCTCTGCTGCACAGAACACAGAGAGCCATGGCTTCCTGCCATTGTGGAGCTTCATGGACTCATTCTCACTTACACAGGAATAAATCCTCCTTCAGGAGATAAAAATAATAATCCAAAGCACATGAATCTTCCTGTCATTTGGTTTTTTTTGAAAATGGGCTCCCCTAGCTGAACTATTAAATGGAAATACCTGAAATACAATGTATTTGGGAGCTTTTTATCTTCTGAAAGGATTCTGTTGTTGGTATTTTATGTGAACTTGAAATACTTGGGCAATAAAATGTTCGTTTGGGGTATTTATTAGAATAGAATTAGAGATTACCTTACCTGATTCTTCTGAACAAGAAGAAAGTAACTGTAATAATAACCAATTTATTTTGCTGTTAAATAGGGTTGAACTAAGTTCTTTGCATATGAAAGAAGAGTAAAGTAAATGATTAAGTCATTCAAAGTTCTATATCTCCTACTAAAATAATACTAAATAATTTACTAAATAATAGTAAAAAATAAAGGCTTGTAATTAATTAATAACTTAGTGCTATAAAGCATATTGTTAATGTTTGTCATTTAAATAGCTGATTTCTTTTTATTAAGGGTTCACAAGATATATACAGCAGGAAGTGAAACTAATGAAAGATTGATGTTCCATGGATCTAAAGTATTAGTTGCGGGAGGATTTTTATCGTGCTGAAATATTAAGGTTTCTGTTATTTACTTTACTCCATAAATTCCTTTCATTTCAGAAGAGAAGGTACTGCCCTCCTTAATGAAATTTGTCTTCATATATCGAAATAATAAAGTTCTATATTAAGCATAGCTGAGTTCCAGTTAGGGGACATATTTCATAATTTTTAAAAAAACTTTTACATCATTATCTGTAAATGGGTTTTAACCTGACTGATTTCTCCTTGGAACAATTATTTAAGATAAGTATACAAATACATCTACTCTTTGATCACACTGCACAAATGACAGGCACATCATCTGTATTGCCACTTGAGTGGAACCAAACTCCTTCACTTGCCCTAAAAATGGAGACTGTAATGATGAAATCAGGAACTGAACTCATCGTTCTTCTTGCTGGGAGAATTACTTGAAGACAAATGTTGGCAACCACTGTAACTAATGCAGTTATACCTGAGTAAATCAAATATAATCAAAATATATACTGATGACTGTGACTCATAACCACAACCTTAAAGATAATAAAAAAGATTTTATAGAAAGTAAATGATGTGAACTTTAGTGATTTATAGCTGGGTTTTTGGAGGAAAGAATAGATTTTATTACAGTGTTTGGGATTGGAAGTATCTAGTTAAGCTTAGTGGGAGACTTTGATTAGCACCCTTTTCCTTATTTTAGTACATATTCCTTCAGACAGAAGGTTTGGTCTGGGTTGAATAAAAAAATAAATATTAATGTTTGAATAGAATCTGTGTGCATGCAACCTGAAAGCAGAGGCGCATCAAGGGTTAAATTTCTGTTCCTGACAGAACCGGGGTCAAGATCTGAGTGATGTACTGGAAAATAATGACAACAAATACAGCCAGGCTTCAGAGAGAAGAGACAAAAATATCATCTAGATTTAAAATAATACCAGAGCTGGGCTCTGCTTTTAAATTAATCAGAAATTTACAGTAATGAAGAAAAATCACTTTAAACTTTGTACAGTGTTAAATTCCTTCAGGATTCTCTGATGGACACTTCTCTGGTGAGAAGTTTCCAAGAGCAAATGAGTCCAGTAAGGTGATTTTATGAAAAGCTTTACAGTGAGGCTTTTAAATGAATGAATGGCTGGAAAATCAGGTGGGGTGAAGCAGCTGGCTCTGTACCTGAGCAGAGGCCAGTGGGACAGAAAAGGGACAGGAGCTGCATCAAGTGATTGTCCAAGGAGACAGCAACTGCAGAGTCTGCAAAACAGAACAAATAAAGGATTGTTCAGCAGTAGTTCCTCCCATCTAGGAACTGGATGAATTAAATGTTGTTCAGAGGATTGCACAGTCATAGTGTACATCATGGGAGTAACTCTGAGAATTCTCAAGTGTTTCCAGAGAATTTCTCTGTGTGCTGTACGTACACTGTATGTCCATAGTACAGCACTTCCCTGGCTTAAAGGAAGGGATTTTATGAAGAATTGTGATTTCTAAAAGTCTGCTGTGCCTTTTAAAAGTTGTAAATGTTGTTTCTCTGTCTGTGTGTTGGTGATTGGAATTAATTTGTGTTCTCTTTTCCCAGATTTAGTCCATCTAACCTGTCCATCAACTAAAACTGCAAGGGAAGATTTAGAGCCTGTTGTACAGAAGTTATTCAATCTAAATACAGAAAAAGGTAAAAAGAAATAAATGAGGTATTATGATACTATCTTTCATAAATACAATTTACTGAAGTAGCTGTTACTGACTGCTTCAGCTGAGGTTTAACTTCAGTATCCAAGGACATGAGCACAAGTGTCTGGGACCTTTTTATTTTTCACACTTTGTTTTTTCCATGGAGCACATTTGCTGTTCAGCACATCCTTGAAAGGTGTAGTAGTGACATTAAATATTTGTGAAATTGTGGAAGCTTCTTGGGTTGTTCTTGCCTCTTATTCTCAGGCTGTTGCTCAGCCTCTTGTCTTCAAGTGTCTCCTTGTTTGCTGTTTGAATGGAAATTTTCTCGATTCTTCTGTAAGCAGTGGAACCATAAAGTTGTTCTGTATTGTAATCACAAAGATAGATTTCCAATAATGAACTCCTTGGCCCTAAATTCAAGGAAACTTTGGCTACTTTTTTGAACTTTGGCCTTGAGATGGACGATTCCACACCCCAGAGGAAAGCGACTGCTGATGGAGCACAAGGAAATTGTTTCTGAAATACCTGGGCTGATTCCACACAAGTTTTTGAAATTTAATCCTGAGATCTTGAGCATATTTGTGGTAGATGCTCACAGAGTAGGTGATGTACATGTGGGAGATGCTGCTGTGTTCTAGCCCTGGCAAAAGCAGTTTAAATACAGTGTGCCCATGCTGCAAGGCAATAAATCACACTTCTGAGAGAAAACAGTGCTCAGCTCCCAGCGACAGGGGTTTTGTTGGTATAAATGCAAGTCACTAAGATGTGGAACTACTTTATAATACTCATAATTGGTTTGCTTGTAATATTTAGAAAACAACTTAGATTTGTAAATAGAAAACTTTATTAGACTGGAGAGTTGCAAACATTTCTCATTTGTAGATGTGTTAACTTAAAGCCTGCTAATTTTCACCTTTTAATATTTCACTTCTCTCTTCAATTTTCAAGACAGTGCCATGTGTTTCAAAGACCTGGTGAAGAGCAGATCAGCTTAGTGTCTTCTGATCATTTAGGGAGGGCTAGCATTAATCTTCATGTTTAAAGTGATCCAGTTTCGAAATGATAGATTGTTTAGAAGCTGACTGAAATTCCTCTGTAGGAACTCTGTGATCATAGGGGTCCTCAGGTGCACTGAGGCACTGAGCAGCCAGTTTTCCCTGACACATAGGCCTTTTTATCATCAGGATGAGGTAGTGGTCGTATTTTAATTAAAATGTCAGAACAAATACTGTTGGAGTTATTGAAAATGAATCACCAGATAAAGTGAGCACTGGGCCATGGCAGGTCAAAGAGGCAAAGTCACCTGGAGAAGAGGACTCCATTCATTTTCCTGCCTAAATGAGGAAGAAGTAACTTTTATGAGCAATGTGAACTTTTAAATATATTAAAGAGCATCTTGCCCTGTATTAAGGCTCAGACTTTCACAGGCTGATGAATTTAATTTATATTTCAAACTATTCAGTATGGGTAGCACCTATTTTCTTTTAACTATTTGACAGTTATAAAAAGATACTGAAGGAATAGCATAGATTTATCTCTTTTTTTGTAATTCAACTGCTTTAAAATATTGTTTTGAATGCTATAGTTATCAAGAAGTTTCTTCCTTGGAAAGAAGTAAATCTCACAAGGTCTTTTACAAGCTTCATTTACTTTCGAGGAGGTAAAATACAAGAAAGGGGACAGCAAATATTCCAAACAAATAGTATCTATTAAGCTCAGAATCTGTGTTGTGTATTCCTCCAGTGCATTGTACAGTTAAAAAGTGACCTTCATCTTTCCAGAGGTTTTTCTGCCTGTGTGCAGAGGGATCACAGGAATGTGCAAAGTACAGCAGGGATAGACAAATTACGAGCAAGGAAGTTGAGTTTGTGATAATTCTGTATTCTTGATGAGTATTGCAGCACAGTACAACCCTCAGTAAGTGTAGATAAATACAAATTAATCATTTCTTTTCGTTTAGCAGCACTGCCACAATTAGAGATTCTATTTCCAAAGATAAAGTATGAACACATCAGAAATATCTGTGCGCAGGGAATGCAGTGCCTGTGAGCTGGCAGAGCCCAGGGAGGACTTGATGTCTGTCATGTGCTCTGGCAGTTTATCCCCAGTGAAGGAGATAATGTGAGAGGTGTTAAATTTAAACCAGGCTTCTTGGTAGGGTGCTGGCAGTGATAACTGCTGCTGGTGTGGTGGAGGGTGTGCAGAGAGTAGAGGTTGCATAGCTGTGCTTGGAAAGGAAAGGGAAAGAATGATGAAGGAGAATCTCGAAAGTTAAATAAGTTGGCTTTTTGAAGAAAAAAAATACTTTATTGCAGTAATTCCATGGTAAAAATTTGATTTCCAGTGTGCTAAATTACAAATTTACCTTATCACACAACACCACTGATTGCTGCAGACACTTCTTTTTCTTTTCAGAGACTGAAAATGAAGAACTGGAGAAACCCAGAGTCCTCTGGGCAGTCTACTTCAACATGAGAGATTCCTCAGGAGTTGAGAAGAGTTCCTATGCTGGCTTACCTTCCAATGTTTATGTCTGCTCTGGGCCAGACTCTGCTTTGGGAAATGACTGTGCTGTCAAACAGGTTGGGCAGAGCAGATTTTGGTTGCAGAACTTTAATTCTAAAGAAATAATCCCAGTACGGTCTTTGGTATTCTGCTATACAAAAATATACATGATAACTCTGCAAAATTATAAAACCAGATAGATGAAGACATCAGGAAATAGTCACAGTCCTTCACCTGGAAGGTAAAGGAGGAGGTACAGTACAAACCCAAGCCAGAAAATCCTGTCCACAGTTCCAGTTGGAAGGATCACCAAAGAAGTTTAATACTTGCAGGACATAGTCCCAAAGCAGAAACTTGCTGGGGGGAAACCCAGCACAATTCCTAATGTGGTAGATTAAGCCTCCTCTGTCGGTTTTCCTTCTCTTTGCCTTGCTATCACTGTATTAAAAAATTTCCTTTCAGAGATCCCCTGGCTAAGGAAGGTACAAATTCCTGGGCAGAGCAGCCCCTGCGGTGTCAGGGCACCGTCAGACCGAGAACACTTCACAGCTTTGGAGGATTAAGTGTCACTAGGCATTTTTAAAGCTGTGTTTTTAATAGCCATGTTCAGACAATGTGCATGCCATCTTCTAGCCAGTTGCAGGATTTTTTATGACTAAGTCATAAACCTCTTAAAAATAAGGTTTTGAAGTGGAAAGGCTGACATAGCCTGAACTGCAGGGTCAGAACAGTGTCATTAAGGGCTAATAGTATCCTTCATTTTGCTTTACAAGGCAATAATTTGAGAGGATAAGGAGGGATAAAGAACTGTAAAGGGATAAAGAACTGTAGGGACAAAAAATAATGCAAGACAATTATTATGGTAGCAGTTCTAAATTGTAAATTAGTTTCTTTCTAAATTTGATTCTTTTTCAAACTGTTGCTTAAAACGGGGCATGTTAAAAACTGATTAAATACACTTAAAACTTATTTCTGATTTTCACATTTCTAACATTCAGGTTTGTCTTCCCTTAAGAGGTTTTATTCTTATCAATGGACAGTGATGGGATAGACCAGGCCCTGTTTAAGCATTCTTGGTGATGTAGTTCTGCCTTTATGTTCAAACTGTTTGCCATCAGTGAGAGATCCTGAGCAGATCTCTGAGGAGGAGCCATCAAGAGCCTAAATCACTGCCTTTTAGACAAAAATAGGGAGAGGCTGCATTTTTTTGAACCTGACTTAAATTTTGAAACAAATTGAAACAAACAAAGCGGAAAATATTTCAGTGTAAACATGTTTATAATTTGAAGTGGTGTGTGAGAGCAAAGTGAAGAGCAGGCTAAAGATGAAGCAGGAGTCACACCATGCAGGGACCTTGCAGACAAGAGGAGGAGGAGGAGGGAAATCGTTGTAAGTTGGTGTGTCTTCCCAAAGTTGGTGTGTACTCCCACATCACTCTCACCCTCCCAGGAATGGGATGGGAATCTCTGAACAGGAGACATTTGCAAACTCATGGATCAGAACAGCTTAAAAACCCTGTGTGTTTATTCGTCTTAAAGATAGCTTGGAAAATTAAATCTGATTTCTCTAATCATTTTGAGATTAGTGTTTTAGTGATGCTTGCTGTGATTTATTTTCTTCATCACCATCAGTATTACTGAATTCTGTTTGTCATGCTGTGAGATTGCACTGCTGATCCATTATTGGCAAGGCAGGACCACAGCTCTTACAGACAACTCTCCACCTACACCTCATTTACAAATTCCTGCCCTCTTGTTTTATTGCAATCCTGTGTGCAGTTCCTGGTGGGATACTGAATTAATGCTGATGGTTGCATTTACTTGCCCTGAGGACAGGCTAAATGAAATGAAGATGCCATTTATGATCTTTTCAAACTCTCTATGTGTGGATCTAGTAAAGCATCTGGCTTCCAGTTTTCTGTTTTCACTGCTGCAACCTGACATGAATTATTAGGAGCTAAAGTAATATATTCCCTGACATATTCAGACTTCTGAGGCATCTTCATGGTCAGGAGAGGATGTACTAAAACTGTCAGGCCAATATTTGTCCTTTAACCTGTTTATTTTCTATATCTGGAAGGATTTCAGAGTTAATCAAGGGTTGGTACTTTGGTCGTGGTCTCTGTAAAAGTTGCTGTGAAAGTCCCCACAGTTTATCCACAAGTTGGGATGCAGTAAAACAGGAACAGAATTGAGTTTTATTCAGCTCAAACTTACTGGAGTTGCTGTGCAAGGGCTTTACATGCCTGTGTCTTAAAGCTGGGTTCAGCTGGACACATTTCTCAGCTGATACTTTGAAATATTGAAGGAACTGTTAATTGAAGGAACCTTAATTGCTCACATTAATATATTATATTAATATATATCAATACCAAAAGTTATATATTAAAAACATACATTGAATAATACTTATATTAAATATAAAAATTATTATTGTTTATTCTATATTGCTCCAGCTGGATAAGGTTAACTTAAAAAAACTTGGGAGGCCTAAAAGTGCTCTATACCATTAAATTGTTCAGTTGTAATCAGTGTTATGATGTCCTGCATAACATTCCTCCCATGTTGTTCCCATGAGAATTTCTTCCCATGTTCAGCCTTGTAACTGTTTGACCATTTCTGGGGTGGATATTTGCTGACTGATTGGACTGAATAATTGTTGAGAACTGCACAAGAAATGTTTGTCTGCTCTCACTTGTTGTGTATTTAGTTCAAAATTCAACATCTTCCCTCAGTATTCTATTAAATACTATAATAGTTGAGGTGTATTTTTGGAGTAGCAAGGACAAGTGCAAACTTTTAATTTCAAGTTTTTCTCTTGCCTTCAAAAAGTTGTTCAGGATGTTGTACCCCCTTGCTCCCCAGACTTACTAGGCAAGGCTTTCAAATGACAAAACCATGGTTTTGCAGTAGAGAACAAACTTTTCCATTTTTTCCTATATTAATATGAAAACTTGGAAACAGTTTTGCATGAGTATGGAAGAGTAAAATTTAGGAAGGAGAATGAAAAATGAAATTGAACTGAGAGTAGACAGGGTTGTTTAAGCAGTCACTATTGGAGTCCTGCATCCACGAGCTGCTGATGGAAACCCAGAGCTGCTGGGAGTGGAGTTCATGCAGAGAGCTCTTGGGTACAAGAGCTGGATTCATCAGCAGACAATTTCCTCCTGCCCAGGATCCCTCGTGGTGAATGGGCCTTTGCAGGTGGCACTAAGTGAGCCTGGCAGGGCAGGCCTGCAGCAATGCCAGGGTTAAATGCATTCCTGCTCGTGTGGGAGCTCCCAGCTGCCTTTGGGGATGGGTCACTGAGCAGACAAGTGCCAAGGGAATATTCCTCTGCCTTCTTGGAAACCCAGCATGATCTGCTTCAGGTGTCTGGGTTTGCCTTGGCAGCTTAAGGGCTTGGAGAAGGAAGCCTTGATGGAAATGTGGAGGGCATGTGGGTTCAGTAAATAAGTTCCATCATCTCAGGCTTTTTTATTTTGAATTTATTTACAAGATAACTTATAGATGAGTTATTTGTACAAGTAGGTGTAAGAGTTTTTAAACTAGTTAATAGAGCTTCTTGCATTCTTGGGGGGTTTTAAAGGATTTTTGGCCTCCTTTGTATAAAATGTCTGGTTCTCTGGAATCTTAAGGTTGTATTCCTTTGGTTCTTTTTTCTCCCAGATTTTGTAGTTGTATTGTGCATGTTGTAATAGCATCCACACTGGTGATCCAAGAATATGTTTCTTTTTAATATTTTCCATTGCAGTGGCCAAAAAACTTGTTGTGCTTATTTAATTTATTAACCTTGATGGCATGAAGAGCAAGTGCCATTGTAAATTAACTCATTGAACTTGATCTGTCTTTTTCATCTAAAATACTGTTCTTTTCACACATACAGGTCTGTGTGCACACTGGTCTGTGCATGTAATACCTTGGAATTATAGCCAGGATTTTTAAATAAACCAAAGATGTATGGGGATGTATTTTCAGTGGTAGTATTCCACTGGATAAGAGTAGTTCTCAGCTGGGCAATGTTTAAGCTGTTCAGAAAAGGGGAAATTGATTTTTTTTTTTCAGCTTTTTAATCTAAGAAGGAAACCCATCTAGCCATGATAGGGATTGTACATGTGTACAGTTCCCTGGGTTTCCTTTAAAATGGATCCCTCTCTCTGGAAAGAGCCAAGATCTTTGCCATGGACTGCAGCTAGGGATGGTTTTATAGTGCAAAAGATCCGTTTGCTTCCAGAAAAATCCTCTTTCTTGTTCTCAATGCAACACAGAATGACCAGCATTTTTTACAAAGCCCCATGCTGTGACTTCCTAGTAGAACAATGTCAAAAGATAAATTGCTTTTTCTCTTTCGAGGTCTGTGAGAAGGAATGGATTTCCCATGTGTTTACAATACTGTCAAAGCACTAAATCACTATTGATTTGAAAGAACGGAGGTTAATCTTAAATATCTGTAAAATATTGCCTCAGGCTGTTACATTTCAAGGTAAAGTTTATGTTATTCTTCTTTTTCCTGAATAGGCTGAGACCATTTTCCGAGAAATGTTTCCAACAGAGGAGTTTTGCCCCCCACCACCAAATCCAGAAGATATTATTTATGATGAAGATGAGATTGAGCCAGAAGAGTCTGGATTGAATAATTCACCAGAGGCAAAGCCTGAAACCTCAGCTGAGGAGAGCAGTAGTGAAGGTGGTGCTGCTGTTACAAAGGGAGAATGAATGAATGAATGAATGAATGAATGAATGAATGAATGAATGAATGAATGAATGAATGAACGAACGAACAGTGTTCTCTTAGGAGAAGGGGAGGTTGACCCAAACGAGGACATAAGGGAGGAAAGGTAAAAAAAAGAGGTTTAAAACACCCAGAGATGTGTTATTTGCCATTGCCTTACTTTCCTTAGCTTGGATCATTTTTTAAAGTCATTTCATTGATAGCTGAGACACTTCTAAACAGTCATAGGTCCACCAGATCCAGTGAGGTTTGTAGCTAAACAAAAAAATACAGAATGAAGCATCTGAATTGAAAGTGCTGAAATAGGATTCATGATTTATTGAGATGATTTGGTTTTGTTTTACATCTTGGAAAGAATCCTCCATCTTCTATAGAGGAAGTCAAAACTAAGCAAAAGAAAAAAGTGCAAGTTTGTTTACCAGTTAAAAAATCATTTCTACTAAAAATCCTTGGATCTCTGCTAATTAAACAGCTGAAGGTGAGGCTCACCATCTGTCCTTCACAGTGGCCTTAGGAATGGAATTTAAAGGCAATAATATTGACAGTTCTGCAGTGGCTTTTTTGTATGGTTTTGAAACTGATGCCATAATCAAGTAGGAAATACAATCCAGAAGATGTTCCTCACATGGAACTATTTTACATTCAGACTTTTTAGTAAGACATAACAGATGACACATTTTCTCTAGTGACTTCATTTTCTGGAGTCAGGAAAATGGCAGAATTTAAACTTAATGCCAGATTTCCCAGCAAAATTCAGTCATAAATGGAGCATTCCTGTTATTATTCTCCCTGCATTTGTTGCACTGTTTGGGCCTTTAGTAAACCAGTAGTTACTTTTTGGAAGTTTGGGGTCTGAGAAGTTTAAATGACCATCAGCTGAGGGGGTTTGTGGTGGAGAGAAGGTTCAACTGATAATTCCAAAGGTTTGTATTGATCCCAGTTAATAGACTAAAATTAGTGTGATAGCTGTAAACTATGCATTTTGTAATGATAAACCATGAAGCATTTATACAATAAAATTTATTGAACTATTTATAAACCTAGTTTGTATGAAAAAAACTACAAAATGAGAAAGCTGCTGTAAATGACCATGTTAAACTTGCACTTCTTCTGAACCATGCCTGAAATCGGATATGAAAAGTATTTCTCATGTACTTAAAGATTTACTTTAAAATGCACACCCAGTAGATCAGTAGTATCTCTAGAGTTGATGAGTTGGGGTTTAAACTTCTTCATGAAGGTAGAGCCAGTTCCAGGAGTGCTTAAATACTGTAAGTAAATAAAAAATGCCATTGAGTCCTGAACATTGAGCTCTGCCTGGCCATGCCACAGCCAGGCTTCAGTGCAGTCCCATGGTGCCTGTGCCTGCCCTGAACCTGGCTCCAGGCCAGAAAGGGGAATTTATTTATTTTTTTACAGCATAACTGATACTGTTCTCTTTGTCCTGCATCGTGCCCACTGTCCAGTTTGCATTTCAGGGTTAGTGTTTGCACCCTTTGTTGGGTAGGTACTGGTATGTGTGTGTGTGTGTGCATAATCCAGAGTCCTCAGAGAAACACGTGGCTGGAATGTTCCAGTGTTCAACAGCTGTAACCTCTGGATGCTTGTGATTGAGCAGTTATTTATATATATAAATATATATATTAATAAGCAGGCTTCCTCTTCATTTAGCTGTAATTTCTCTGTGTATTGGGAAGCATGAGTGTATGATTTTATTGAACATCTGCAGATCTGTAAAAGAGCTAAGTGGAGGGACCTATCCCTGTCTGTGTCTCAAAAACAGGGATCATAGTTGAATCTCTCATCTGTGTTTACAAGGAAATCTCTTGATGAAAATTAAAGGTTTGCTTGCAAGTGCATGGTCCTGTGTTTTCTTTCAACTGTTTTGAAGAAAAACAGTTCACTTTTAGCTGGGGTTTCCTGAGGATTCTCTTGGCTGCTTCCAGCACGAGGACACCTGGAATTGCCAATATGGGTACCTGTGTTACCAAGTTTAGATCAATCCGTGTCTGAGTGCTGTGTGTCCACGTGAAGCCAGCTTTGGAAACAGCTCAGATTTGATTTGAGATCTGATGGAATGATGAACACGTTGGAGGTATGACTTTACACTACATTGATTGCTTAAAAACTGTTTTCATGTCTCTTTCATAGGGTGAATGGAAACATTAAATGTTTTTCCTATGGTACTTGAGTACCCAATAGCTCACTTGCAGGAGCAGTAGATCAGACTGTTGATGCTGGTATTTTACAGAAATCATGCTCTGAACTGCATTTTGTTCTTTCTTTAAATGATGTAAGGATGCAAAGTGAGGGTTAGGCTTATTTGAAGTCGTTTTTAAGGCTTGTCATACAGGATGTATTTAAAAGATAACATGACTTTTTAAAAACTGGCAATTTATCTGTAGGATTATTAATAAATCAAGTTAAAGAAAGATAAGGTTAATTGAATTTTTAAACAAGTAGCTGTATTATCCTTCAAGCACCTTGGAGCTCATACAATATTCACACCTTTTTTTTCCTAAGGAGTGCTTTGATATGTTTGAATTCCTTTTTTAATGAGTACTTGCTTTTTAAGTTGGTTAATTGGATTAACCCTTCATATTCAAAGAGTCCATTTTATGCCATTTTCCCTTTGTGGCATTGCCTGGGCTGTAGGACTGCAGGTGGTTACTGCTCCTTTGGAGGCATTTTCAGGCAGGAAGCTGCTTCGTCTGCTTTTTCTGGTGATGATGATGATGCTTAGGGCCATTTGACAGGTAATCATTAGAACTTGGATCCTTGCAGACTATGGGGTCTTTTCTCCCATCATTGCAGGGGGATTTATGTGGGCAACTCCTATTAATGTTAATGGGACTTGCATGTGTAAATCCTCCTTGCATCAATGGGAAAATTGACCCCTGAAACAAAATATCAGCCTGTTAGACTTGCTGATTCAGAAACACGCAGGCACTGCCAGCTCCCCTGTGGAAATGTGCTGGGGCATGTGCTGTTCCACTGGAATGCTCTGGGGAATTTTCAGGATTTTCCCTTTTACATCGTATTTTATATTTTCCATAGACTGAATCTTGTCAGAGTTGCCCCAGTGATTCTCTTTGTGTCTCTGGGAAATGCAGTTTCCCGTTCCATCCTGAGCAGGTTGCACAGCTCCCTGGATTGGATCTCATTTTATTTTAGCCCCCTCTCTCTCCCCTCTAAATCTTTTTGCTTCAGCAGTATGAGTTGCAACAGCTTAATTTCAAGAATAATTTGCTAGTGATGTATTGATTAATGACAAGTCAGAAGTATTAATGTACTGTTTTCACACAATAAGAGACTGGGTCACTTACAATCCATAATCTCTTCTGGAGAAAAGATAAAATTAATTTCCTCAACACTCATATATGTGCTTCAATAGCTAGGCAGTACAAATGAGAATGTATTTTATCTGTGGATAAGTTTATTCATGCTGTATCGTGTATGGTGTTGTTCACACAGTTATTTATATAGATATTTTATATAATCTCTGCAGTGCATTTCTGGGTTTTACTTATCTGGTGATTTTATATCAGTAGCAAGTCATCCCTTGGATGTAAAAAGTCTGATGTGGAACTACAACTACCCTAAACTGCCCCAGAGATCTCTCTTTTCTGCCTCAGTGAGTGCCCTCTTGATTATTTAGCCATTATTATCAATAAGCCCTGCAGATTCTGGTGGGTTGTCTTCTCTTCCTGTTCCTTTTTAACTTTTTCTCAGGATATTTTGCCTGCCATTAATGCAGTTGCTGATTTTCCAGCAAGGGCAACAATTTGCTGAGATCACATCATGACACAGTTGATCTCTGTGTGTGTCTACAATTCCTAACAATTTTTCTTCAGTGGGTGTATATATGAGTATTGTATGACAAAATTACTAATTTATGAAAGTTTGTCACTTAAACCTTTGCAGAAAGTAACCACTATATTTACATCCAAAAGTTAGAATTGCCTGTGTTGCCAGAATTGTCAAAAATATGTGGAGAGTTGTGGTGGCAGAGCAGTTGCCTGCATTCCTTGGGTGAGCAATAATGCCCAGTACCTGGGGTAAGATGGAGAAGTGGTTGTGACACTGGAAGTTCCAGACACTGATATAAAACATTCATTTATTGCAAACCAATTTAATAGTAAGCTCGCTGCAATGATCAGATGGAAATCGTAGCTTAGGTGTGTAATTTCAAGAACTTTAATGGGATCAAAAGTTGCCATGGAAGGATTCTTTGAGCCGCAGAGGTGGCTGGTAGGAAATGGTCAGCCATGTGGAATTCATGTTGTCAGCCTCATCTCCAGCAACAAAACAACTTGTGGTGGAAATAGAGCTTATTAGCAATTCCACCATTATGTTTATTTACAGGCTGCCAGGTCCTGTTTGTAAGAGTCAATGGTTCTTCAGAAGCTGGCTGGGGAGCCCAGCAGGAATGTTGTAAATCTCACTGACATCTGAGATTTAGAAAGTTGACAGCGAAGTATCAGGAAGATGCAGTTGTTGACTGCATGGGAGTTCTGATCAGAGGGGACTTTAATAGAAAATACTCTTCCTGTCACAATTCCAACAGACAATTTACTTTACACTACTTGCATACATTGGCAAAAGAGATGGAAAGTATCAACCTGAGTGTATCTCAGACCCAGATGGACTTGGCTAAACCATTCAGGGAGTCTCAGAACACCCACAATTTTAGATGGAGATTTTCAGGATCTCATACGTCCTTCTGAATTGCCACCCCATAATTCATTGTACATTTGGAGAAGGCCTTAGTGCTGTTCCTACATTCTGTAGGGTTAAAACTTCAGGAAGTGGGGCAGGCCAAGCCTAAGGACCCTCCTGAAACAGCACAGGCTTCTCTGCTGGTGTCAGACAAATGCACCTGTGGCTTTGAGAGGTGCTCTTGTGCTGCTCCAGCTTCAGGAAACTTCTCTCTTGAGCTCTGTCTCTCTCTTTTTGGGGTGAGCACGGAGCTGCTCTGGGAAATGCTCTGTGGGGAGCAGTTGTTGGCTGGATCCTGGAGCTGAGGTCAGTAGTGGTAAAACATCTGGGTAATGCTGCACCAGCCTGCAGCTCACCAGCACCTCAAAAGCAGGTCACAAACCACAAAACAGTGTGGGTAATTGTACCTGAGCTGGTAATTGTACCTGAGCTGCATGTCTAGAGTGAGGAACAAGTTTTTAATCACAGGAAATTTGGAGTCTGAGAAGGCATACAAGAGTCTTCTCTGAAAAACCAAAATTTTTATCATCCCAGATCCAAACCCTCCTGGGCTGTTTTAGACTCTGTGTGCACAAGAAACTCAGTAAAAGCTAATGTGGATATCTGCATCTCTTCTGCCTCAAACCCAGCATATTTCTGGAGCTCACCCAAGGGAAAGCCATTTAATCATGATGAGAGACCAGCTGTCATCCCAGTGCAAGCACACAGCTCCCCGCTCTGGGAACCTCTCCCTAGCATGAAAGTCACTGCAAGTCATGGTGGATTCCTTTGTTGTGAATAAATTACCCAGTGAATTCAGCCTTTTTTTCTTGTGCAAAAATCTGTGTAAGCCTCAGCTAAGTACCTCCAGTGAATCATTTTCAGACCATAGATTATCCATGGAGAATCTACTATGGGATTCTTACAGCAACTTACTAGCTTAAGTCATGGGGTATTTCCCTGCTCCGCATTTGGATGCTGAAATAATACATAATAATGAATACACCATTTTAAAAATCATTTTAAAATCACGAGACATTTTTAAGAGAGAAAAATCGGCTTTATGAAAAATATAAAAAACTAATTTTAAGGAAGCCACTGTAAAATGCAAAAAAAAAAAAAATCCAGCCACCCTCTTATTTTGGTAACATTTGTACATGATGTATTTTATTTCCATGGAAGTTTTAAGCCAGGAAACATTTGATTCCTTGCCAGACTCTCGGTCTGATTCCAAAGTGAAAATATGAGCATGGTAAAAGCCAGCAGCCCTCTCAGTTGCCTTGTGAGGATATTCCTGTGTGCTTGGGAGCACTTGGCACGCACAGGTCATGTGCACAAGTGCCATGAGGGGGGACAGAGCAGGACTCACATGAGGAATAACACTACCAGTGGATTATGGATCCACCTGGGGCTCTAAACAAATTGATATATTTTTTTGGTTCTGGCACTGCTTTCCTCACTGAACGTGCTTGAGTCATTTCCCTTTAATGCTGTAGTAAAAAGGTGTAAAACAGTGACAGGTATTTCCTGAAGCCTTTTAGGAGGTCAGTGAAATATAAAAGTAAATGTATTTGGGAAAGAAAATGAACAGTGGTGATGATAACTGTGAAATGGATAGCAGGAATGTTTGAGTAGAGGGGCAAATGATCTGAGGAAAAAATCCAGTGTAACTCCTGTAAGGTGCCTGGGATGGCAGATGTTTTGTTATTCAAGTCCCTCCTTCCACCCCTGACATTTCCCATGTTTCTCAAGTGAGGTTTCACCAATCAGCACAAACTCTTTGTTTACTGCTTAATAAAAATAACCAAATTATCCTTATTTTATGAAATCTTTTTCTGATTATGCATATTTTGCTGGCAGATTGTAATGCATATTGCTTCATTGTTTAATTAGGACTTAATGCTAATGTCATTAACATTCTGTTTGATAATTCAGTAGGTTGCCTATTTATAGACATAATGAAAGTCGTAACTTTGTA
Source organism: Motacilla alba alba (assembly GCF_015832195.1). Classification (NCBI taxonomy): domain Eukaryota; kingdom Metazoa; phylum Chordata; class Aves; order Passeriformes; family Motacillidae; genus Motacilla; species Motacilla alba. The sequence goes on from NC_052045.1 coordinate 4,141,937, forward strand.
GTGAAGTGTTTCTGACTGTGCTATTAAATTAAAAATAAACTTACTCTAACCTGACATTAGCTTTCAGTTTCATTGTCCATGGTCCAGTGAGTCTGAAAAATGCTGCTGCATGCAGTAAACATGGGATTTTTAAAATTATTATATTTATTTTTGGTTGAGTCTAAGTCATCCTTTTCTTTGAGAGAAAAAAAAATAAAATAAATAGACCAAACTAAGCAAGAATCTCAGAAAACTGATCTGAAGTTTGAAATAATGTCCTTGAAGACAATTGGGATTTGGAACACTGAATTTAAGTAACTGGAATCTTGTCCAAATTTTATTCACTGCCTCTAAAATCAAGTAATTGGACAGCACTTCACCTCTCAGTTTCTCACCACAAATATGGAGGTGTGCTTTATTTGAGGTTATGAAGTGCAAAATAACTGCTGGGTTTTGTACTCCACATAATCCCTTTAGCAGCGATAATGAATTCTATGCTTTTCTTTCTTTATGGCCTTTCCCTGAGCATTTGTAAAATATTATTTGCATAAATTATCTTTTCTAGGGAGATGTTCAAATAAAAGCAGTGAGTTGGATACCTGTCACAAGACTCTGTAAGCACAGCCCTGTTTTGGATATTTCACTGTTGTCCTTAAGTCCTTAACTTCTAAATGCAGTTTCTATTCAGTGACCAGATCATGCACATTCTTACTTTAATTCACCTTTTTACAGCTTGAATTCTGCGTATTTGTAGGGCTCATTTTGTAAAATTTGTAACATGTCCCAGTTTAATTAAAAGGGTCTTTTTATTGTGTGCTTTGCACTCTTTAATCTTGGAGTCAAGGAGGTTTAATGGTGCCAGGCCAAGAATCATACTGGAGTGAAAAGTGGGAAGAAAAGAGAAAACAAAGAGAAATGTAAGTCCTGCTGGTGCCCCCTCCTTTATGTGCACACGGGGAGTGCTTGGTGGGGGGAGTCACATTTGAGAGGTGCTGAAATAATTCCTGAATTTGAGAGGTGCTGAAATAATTCCTGAATTTGAGAGGTGCTGAAATAATTCCTGAATTTGAGAGGTGCTGAAATAATTCCTGAATTTGAGAGGTGTTGAAATAATTCCTGCTGGAAGCTTTGCAGTTCTGATGATTCTCTCTGGGCGCTGCTGGGGAAGGGGCTGGGCACAGCCCAGCACTGCCCAGCTCATCCCTCCCTGGCACAGCTGAAGGCAGCTCAGGGTGGGAGCTTCACAATTCTGGGCACTGCAGAGGAACACGAGGTGAGTCTGGAGCTCCTGCTGGGCACTTCTGTCCTCTCCTCGGGCATTTTGCAGGAAAGACCAACACTAGAAAGGTGAGGAGGTCTGTCTGTCCTTGCTGCTGGGCTCTCCAGGAAGGCTCCTTCCCTGCTGGGGGCTCTGGTGGCTTCACACTGCGCAGCTTCAACCTCTTCCTCCTGCCACCAACAGACACTGCACTTAAAAAGCCACTTGGAAAGGGTTTTAAAGGATTATTGGAATTTTTGGATTACCACAGATGGATTCATTCTCTGTCACAGAATTGAATTACAGCATTTTATCTGTTGCTACTGTGTTAATGAAATGTCTGAAGCCAGCCTAAAAGCACAGTTCCTTAGTGGAGAGACTAAGCAGGAAGGATTTTTCCAAGCTGCATGTTTTTCTGAGTAATGTTGCATACAGACTGGAGATTGCTTCTTCTATTGAATTGCATAATGAAAAATCAATCAGTTTAATGGTTGACAAACTTTGACATTCAAATAAAAATGTTGCTGGTATTTTCATAAAGACCTGTAGGCATGACTAGATTCAGCAACTTTAATTTATGCAATAGTGAATGTCTGCCAAAACATTGTACAAACGACTGTATAATGAGGCAATAATAACCACGAGGAACGCAAGGAAAGCAAACAGAGGCCAAATCTCTCCGTTTTTACAGATTATATAATTTCACAAAGCCTTTCAATGTAAAATATGTTCCTATGGCTTCCTTTTCAACACCATGTTCTGTTTTGAAAGCAATTGCTCAAAATCATCAAAACAGATTTATCTGAGGCTGTTGTGTAGCACCAGATGACAGTGTTTAGTACAGCGTGGTGGTTCTGACTGCTCAGGGATTTTTATTCTCCTGGATTCAGAGGGGAGAGGAATCCCAGTAAGGGAAGAGGACACCTTCATTCCTCACTGAATTCTGCTGGTAGTGTGTGTTTGAGCACAGCACTGGGAGTGCTGAGCTGTGCTGCCTTCGGGCTCAGCCTACCCTCAGCACCAGGCTGGCCTAAGAAATCCCAGCAGCCTTGCCTAGGACTTGTTTGAGCTCAGGATTCCCAGTGTCCCTCAACCCAAGAGATTAATTCTACATCCATTCATTCTTCACCAGGCTCTGCCCTTGCCCTGTGCCTACATCCTCCTTGGAAACTTCCTCTTGTGTGAAGAGGTCTCAAACTGTGACATTCAGGAGAAACAAAGATTGAATTAAGAACTGGTGTCTTGGAGATGCTGCCATTGTCTGGAATTTAACACAATTGGAGTAGAACTCTGTTCACCAAAATCAATTCTTTTCCACCCGAGCCCTTGGGTTCCCGAGCATGGCTGGAGAGGAAGGTGCTGAGGTTTGGCTGGGACAGCTTCTCAGGCTCTTTTTTTGTCTTGTGTCTGTGTCTATTTCTGTCTCAGTATTGTCCAATAAATATTGCATTAAATAATGTGCCAGGACTTGCACATTATCCCTCCTTAATCTTGCCTTTTCTCAAAGGAAATAACCTTTTCATGTCAGGAGAGAATTCCCTTTTCTTTCCATGGGATTCATGATAATTATGCTTCTTTGCCACCTTTAACACTCTTCTGATTTTTGGCTCGATATGATGACTGATATTTAGTATCTGTTTTATAACTGGCAAAAACAAATTGAAGAAGTTAGTTGATTTCATTATGGAATAAACAATGGAGCACAGATTAAAGCATTGTTCCCATTTTATCCTTCCAGCTCAAATTAGAGATAAGTTTTGATTTTTATAGTAATTTGTGAGTGAACTGCCAGCATTTCTCTGTCAAGAAATCTGCAGTATATTTTATTCAAGAACTTTCCATTCCCAGGCATGTTAATACCTAGATGGAATCTAGAATGGCCATTCCCAAGTGTAAAAAGGTTTGGATTGGTTTTTGCTTTGTTTAAATATAGCTGCCTGTATTTATTTGTGGGGACAGGATTTCTTTCCCTGTTCAACATGTGAATGAACTCTTAAATTGTGATTTAGAGAAGAGGCTGGTGTCAAATTCCTGCTTCTGCCTTTGAAAATTACCCCTAAAACTATTCTGTCAAATGAAGTGATAAACAGCAGATGAATTCTGGCTCTTTAGTGGACTCAGAGCTGCTCAGTTGCAGATGTTCTGCAGAAAGTTGGTGGGGAAAGCTTTTTATATCTCATGGTGGATCTCCTAAATGTCTTTTATATCTCATGGTGGATCTCCTAAACTCTCAGGGAACCAAGAACCACAGAATACAAAAGTGTCCATCAAAAGTAAACGTGGTGATTTGCATGGTCCTGTAGTTTACATTAAATACCAAGCACTGAATAAGGAGCTTAGGTAACTCAGAAATAAGATTAATACTGCTGATCTGCAGAATGAGTCTGTTCCATGGATGGTTTTTTTTTTAAATAGGAGTGAACTGAGGCTGCTGCTGGTTTTAAATTTATAAAATGCCCAACGAACCAACAAATAAGCAGTGGGTATTTCAGCTATTGCAGATAAAGGATGACTTACTGCTTAGTTTTCCTTAGTGCTGGAGTTGTAGGTGGACTCAGTAAGCTTTCTGTAATGTCAGACAGTGATTAGTTATGTGAAAATGAGCCGCAGTGGGTTTTTTACATATCACCATCTTTTTTTTGTTCGTTGCTCAAATGTCAACTTAATTTTCATATAAAAAACACATCCTAATTGCGTTTTCAGTCTAATGGGCTCCTGGGTGAAGCTTGCCTGGAAAGAATCGCTTGGATTTTACTCCCATTTTACTTTGGCTAAAATTAATATTTTATTTATTGAAAATTCAGAGACCTGTGGGGGAAGGACTCTAGCTTTAAAATTCTGCCAGAAGATACACAGAACTTTAATTTTTTTTTTTCTAAACACAGCATCAATTTTGGCAAGCCAGCCTGGGCTGCTCTGGAGGTAACATTGAAGCTGGAGCTTCATAACTAAAGAACCAAGTAATTAAAAATGAAACCACAAAACTTTCTCACTTCTCCTGACTAAAGCATCCTTCCCCAGCAGGGAAACTCAAACAGTTTGCTAACCTCCAGCACTTGTGTCAGCAGCAAAATTGAAAGTATTTTTTGTCACCTGCACTGCTGTCAGCAGTAAGAAAAAAAAAAAAAAAAAGAAAGTAGAGGAACATAATTTCAGCAGTAACATAAGTATCAGAATGATTTACCTGTCTGTTCTGCTTCACTTTCATCTCAGCTTTCAGGGCTTCATTCATCAATCTTTTATTTACACGCGCATATCTCATTTTTACACAATTCCTCTCTCCCTGGCCAGATGGCTGCTTGGGGCTCGGGGCTCATCAAAGGCAGCCGAGAACACACGGATGCCTCCTGGCAGCCAGGGAGGATTGGGGAGACTCGGCTTTGCAGCAGCAATTCTGTAGCTATTCACATCATGAAAAACAAACCTTCGACGTTTCAGGAAAACACCACTAAATTCTCAGCCTTTAAAATGCATTGCTGACTTTTATCTAGGGGAAAATGTTCTCCCTCAGCCAAGGCAGCAGGTTTGCTCCATCACACCCAGCCTTTTCAGGGGCAGGAACTTAGCAGGACTAATGTAAAACAGAAAGCTGCTCAGAGAAGAAAAGTACATCTTAAATAAAATGAGTTATTTTAATTTTTAAAATTTGTTAATATTCATTTAAATATGATAAACAAGTGCTGTAGTAGTTCCTTTTATAACTCTCTCATAGTGCCCATTTTATCTTCATGCAGTTCTGGTTTAGCACGAGCTCGGTGACTTTGTTTCCAATGAGCTTTTCTGGAAAGGTGTGCAACTCTTTAGGAACAAGCTTGTTATAGTCATAAAATGCTTTCAAATCTTCCTGTAACTTTTTACCAAATTGTCCTTGCTTAATTTCACACAGCCCGTTCTGTCTGCAGTATTTCAAACAATATTTTATTGCATTCTTAACTTCTTAAGGGCCATTCCCATAAAAGCTCAGCCTATGGAATTTAGCTTTAGTGGGATCCATTCAGTTTTGCAGCTTGTTCAAAATTTAATAGACACAGGGAAATACATATTAGGAACCATGCTGACATTTTTATGAGTCTCATCGTTGTAAATTAGGATTAGGATTAGGATTTTCCAAGTGTGTGTTTGCTCTTTTTCTACCAGACTCAATTTCTAGTTTTTATTTGATAGTAGAGTTTGTGATAATTACTTATAGGCTGATTAACTTCAGGAATCCCAGGCGAAGAATAGAAAATGAAAGGTTTGTAGGGAATTCCAGTCCTTTTGCCAGTCAGCATTGTATTATGGATGACAGGAATCATTAGATGAATTTTATCTCATTCTTCAAAATTCATGTGCATAAAGCCACTTGCACAGAGGTAAATTCTAGGGGCACAGCAAATGAGCAGAGGATTAGGAACAGAGTAAAATGTAAAATGGATCTGAGCCCTCCCACAGGAGCCAACAATGGGAAATACCCTTGGAAAAGCAGCTTTTCTGCCAGGGTGGAAAAGTCTAATGCCTCCAATATTCTTATCAATAATGTAACATAAATATTGCAATACCACTCCGAACATTTGCCGCAGACAAGATGATTATGGCTTAATCAGCATTGACAAGGACAGGGCCATTATGCTCGGTAATGCAGCTGCAAATGGGAGCTGAGCCATTAGAATGAGCTATGTGTTAATGCTGCTGCAGCCCGGGGAAAAGAGCTCCCAGCCACAGCATGGACACTCTGCCCAGGCAGGAAGGGACTCTGGAAATCACCAAACGACTCAACAGAACCTCCCAGCAAATGCTGTGCAATGTGGGATGCATTTAATAATAATATAAAAATTGGGTTGTGCCCTGCTGAGGCCAGGGAGGTTTAATTTTTGACTCCGCAGTGTTTTCTCATTAATTCTGGTGTTCAAATTGTAAACAGCACTGAAGAATTTAGAGGATGTAGAGAAGAGCTTCAAGTGTAAGTCAGGCTAATGAAACACCTGTGCCTCTAAAAAAGAACTTAATAGGATAAACTGTTTGCCTACAAATAACTTCAGTGGATCAAGGTTTGTTTGCCAAAGCCCCCTTAATGCAAGCACAGCAAGGACCACAACCTCCAGCAATGTCAGCATTGAAAACTGTGAAGAAAGCAACCAGAGAAAGTGATGGCTTTTCTTTCTCAAAAAGTCCTCAAAATTTGAATTTCGCTCTATGGTGAGTCCAGACAAGGCAGTAACTGCAAGACTGAAATCCTGTGACTACGATATAGAAATCAGAGGAGCTCATTTAAATATTCTGCTCTTAAAGTTCAAAATGTGTGTTAAATTTTGGATGCTAATGCTGTGATTAGAGACCTGGTTTAATTGGTTAAATTACTGCCATGAAATAAGAGGAACAGAGCCCCCAAACAGAGGGGTCCTGGGAGAAGTTGGAGGGCTTGAAAGGAAACTGCCCAAACTGTATGCTGAGGTGATTTAATCTCTTTTCCAACAGCCTATAAACTGGTTTTACTTAGACTGGGAAGAGCTGATGGACATAAAAGAGGACAAGAAACTGAGCAGCACTGAAAGAGATTTGATGTTAAATGAGAACCAGGAGTCACTGAAGTGAAGCTAAACTGAAACACAGCCCTCTCCTCTCCTTGTCCTTCCCTGAGACCCCCAAAAGGAGCAAGCTCTCCTGAAACTGGAATGTAAGAGAAATATGCATTTAGATCATTTATTGGATTAAGATTTTTTTAGCAGTTTTTTATCTATGCTGACAATGACTTCTGGCTCTGAGCACTACTTTGTCATTTTATACCATTTAATACGTATTTCCAGAGAAAAAAATTCAAATGCTGAAATGTTGTCAGACCTGAAGCTGGATACATAAAAAATTATGGCTCAGGGCTGAAACTTAGAGAGAAAATCAAAGTTCTCTGAATGTGAAACAATGGGGGAATAGAGGCTGCAATTGGCCAGTGTCAGTTATTCAATTTCCTTTTCAAATTCTCTTGATCTTTTTGACTGACAAAATAATGCTGGAACCACAGGTGCTTAGTTTGGCCTTTCTCTACAAGCCCTTTTAAAGTTCAAAATTGAAAAAACAAAACCAAAATCCACAACAACAAAAAATACCGACTACTGCAGCTGTAGTTGTGGATAATCACAAGATCTTACTGTGATATCTTCACTGCATTTATTTTTTTACATTCTTGCCATGGGAAGACTGTTGAAAAAATTATTAAAACAAACAAAAAAACCCACAAGTTTTTGTAACCTGTGTCGGAGAAAATTTTTCTTTCCTGCTGCTGCCAGAAGTGGATAGTAGCTGTAAAGCACAGGTTTTGGGGGAAAGCTGTAAGAATTTGGAACACTTTAAAAGGCTATTTCTCCCAGCAGAGATGTTAACAGCCCATTGCAGATTCCTCCTCCTCCCCTGTAAGCAGAGAACACTGCCATCTGCAGAAAAAAGGGGAGCTGTGTTACACCTGATGGCAGCAAGCTGCTGAAAATTCCAAATTCCCCAGGTGACAAGGGACACATTTCCCAGGGCCAGTGTAATAGGCTTGGGGACAGCAGGGCATCACTTACAGCAGCAGCAGAGCTGTGATTTCCTTGATGGAGTGTCCTCAGCAGGGCAGCTGGGGGCCAGGGATGCTGCATGCTAACAATAACTATCTTTCTGAGGCTCTCAAGTGCCCTGGAAATGAACACGAGCCCTTGCAGCATAGAAATGAGGAACTTCAATTTCTGCTGAATCATTTTTCTATGTCCTGGAAGAGAACAGCTGTGACAGATGCACTGCAGGGAAAGAACAGGAGCTCCTGGAGTTCCATGCATATCAACAAGTTCCAAAACTGCTAGCCCTCCATCTTTATTATGATATAAAAGCTATCAACCCCCAGATCTCTCCTCTCCCACCTCCCTCCAGCATTATGGGGTTTAATTCATGGCTGGTTCCTTGGCTTGATGGGGTTTCTGTTGTGCTGCTGTGGGCACAGCTTGGGAACCTCATGATTGCCCCTCTTTGGGGGCAAACAAAAGTGCCCCAGGAGGCTGTGACCTGCCCAAAATCCCAAATGAGATTTAGGAGTCTTCTTGGGGATCAGATTTATCACTGCACGAGCCACGAAATGAAGAGTTCTCGAGGCAAAAGCTGCTGGGGTAAAATGTCACAATAGGACACGAAATGAGCGACACGCACGATGAAATGTCTAAGGTGAAAAGAGAGTAGTTCATTTCTGAACTCTAATATTTATAGACTTTTAAAAGTGACTGTGGATTGGAGGATGAAATTGCCACCTCTCTAGCTACACTGGTAAACTAACAGTCTATTAATTCTCTCTTCTTCCAGAAAGGAATGTAAAACAATCATTATTGACGTGAAAAGTGCGTGAGAAACTCCATTACAAAAATGTAAACATCAGAAGGCTTAGAAAAGACAGGGCACCAGTAAAACTTCATGTGGGAGGGAAAACTGAGAGAATGTTCTGGAAGGTGGCTGTAGCTCAGGTCTGAGCATCGAGGCCGGGATTTCATCCTCTCTGAAAGCCTCAGCTCATTGTCACTGCTGAGCCTGGGCAGCACCGCAAAAGAGAAACATTTCAGAGACAGAAAACACAAAATGAGGATGCTGCTGTTTAAGACAGGCCTTGCAATTGACAAAAAGTTCACTTCTGCCTCAGCTCAGGAATGATGTTCCTTCCCAAAGTGTTTTGGAAAGGTTTAAGGAGGCAGGGGAATGAAGGGAGGATGGGGCAGGTCCCCTGCAAGGACAGAGTGAGGAACATATCAGGCCAGGCTGGCAGCACCTCTGGGCATCCCAGGGGCTTTTCTAACCAAAATAATGAACTTGAAGAGAGGTGGGATTTTTGAGTTTGGGACAAGATCTAAAACCTTCCTAGAAGTGAGTTGGTGCAATTGCAGGTATTAGCCCTTTTTAGAGATGTGCAGATCCATGGCCAGACTGACAGATCCTTGTTTGTTGAGCTTTCTGTTGGCAGTGCATTTCACAGATTCTTCATGCCTTAGTTTTAAGAAGAGTAGGTTTTTCTAGATTTAGATGTACTTCAAATTTCTGCCTCTCTTATGAGAGTAAACACGGTGATCACCTAATTTACTTCCTTAAATGTTCACTATTTTATCTATCATTCTTTTCTTACACATCTTGACTAAAGAAAAGTGTCCTATTTTTCACTCCTGTTTTTTTTCCCTTAGCTTTGATAATTCTTTTGCTGTTCTGCAGAGCCCTTTGGTCTGTTCTGTGCATTTTTTTTTCCAAAGAGTGGTGACCAGAATCAGACAATTGAGGGAGGAAGCTGCTTCACTCATTTCCAAGACAGACTCATAATAACTTATCTTCTGTGAGCAAAATAAACTCATCTGGCTGAGGAAAATCCTCAAAATTCCTGAGAGTGCTTTGGAAGGGCTTGATCAAGTGTTCTTGGTGGGTTGATAACTCAGAGTTTGCATTAACTTCACCCTCACCCTTCTGCTTTTTCTGAGCTCCTGGGTATCCGTTTAGATGAGGATTTTCCAGGGCTATAAAGGACTTCATGGAACCTTTGCCCCATCAAGTTTCAAACCCCACCTGACTCCTTTGAACAGCCCATTCTTATTGAAAAGCATTTTTCTGTATCTCTGGATGTTTAGAGAGCTCTTTAAACACAAAAGGAATAATGGAAACAACTGTTTCTTTTAAGGATTCATTCAGGATTTGGGCCCCTACTTATAATTCTGGATATGTATTTTAACTCCATGGCTTTCCAACGGAAGGATTTATTTTCATGTTAATATTGAATATTGTGGCCATTGAAGTTAATTGTACTGGGATGGTTCTTGTGGCTGGAGGAATTACTGAAAACCTCTGTGAGAAGACAGAAGATTTCCCACACTTATTAATTCTATAAATTACTGTCAAGGAGGTTCATGGAAACAACTTTCCACAGAAAGCCCAAACTGATCCAGGGGTGATGGTCCAGAACCTTCTGTGGGCTGAGGCCAAGGGGTCCCACCCCAATTACATCTGGAATACATTTTGTAATGCTCATTCAGGTAAGAGTCAGGAAAATAAACCTGCCTGTCCCTGCTGTGGTTTATAGTGCTGGAGATCCTCCCTCTTCTCCCCATCAAGGTGCTGCATCTCCAGATGAACTCTTGCCACAGCTTGTCCTCGCTCACGAAACACTCGGATTCCTTGGCAATGCCCATGTCCATCACTTTCCCTCACCTGCATAGGAAATAAGTCAGAAATGTCCAGAAATATCCTGTCCAGGAGACCTGGTAGGAGAAGACAAAAAGGATTTCAGCTGAAATCCCAAGCCCAGTTAGGGATGCAAGGCCGCATCTCATTTCTGCAGGCAGTTGCCATGACTATGGATGTGCATTGGATAATTGCAGCACCAATGACTGCTGGCATTTGCACATTTATCCAATTAGGATGTGCAATCAAAGTAATTTCATGCACAAATTAGCTGCACAATTGTGCATGCCTCCTGCACATGTAATTGTATGCCTAATTGGTCTGAAAGTCTTGTTCACAATGTGTGGCTTGATTTTTATTGTAATAGGACATAAAAAACATTTTCATTTGTAGAAATGCAAATTTTGTATAATGTTAGCATTTAGAAATAACTTCTAGTTCTCTTTATAGATTTCACAAAATAAGCATTTCTCTGTGTGTTACCTGTAGGCAATGTGAGCTCACAATCCACAAAGTAATGACAGTTGAAAATTCAACTTTCTTTTTGGTTTTTAATAATTTTGCCTTAATAAATCCTAAAATATCCTATCCTTTGTGTAGAAACAGGGCCACAAAATTGCACAATTTTTGTTTCTTCTATGCTACATAAAGAAAAATAATACTATAGTAGGAATCCTTGTGTGGGCACAGTGTTGAAATATTTCCATGTTTTTTTATATTAAAGGAAAATGTATTAAGCAATATATTTAGTTCATATAAACAAGAAAGCCCTATAGATAAAATCTGGAATCAGTGAAGGCATAATTTCATTTGATATAATAATTCAACATCTGGTGATGTGCTTGAACCAAGGCTTTGTTAAAAGTGAGTTTATTTAGTTTATAACCCCATTTACTGAAATCATGGGGTTTTGTTCTCGTTTATAACAAGGAAACCAAAAGCTTGAGAAAGGAGCCCTATTTATCTGCTTTTTTTCCTGATTTCTTCTCTTGTCCTCCTTCCTGCCAGAGGTGAGTTCTGACCAGGCTGGGCAAGGGAAGCAGCTGCCCCATGGGCAGGGACACCTTTCCCTGTCCCAGGCTGCTCCAAACCCTGTCCAGCCTGGCCTGGGACGCTCCAGGGATGGGGAAATGCCAAACCCTCCTGCTCTGGCTCCTCACTGTGCTCTCTGCCCGCAAATGAACCCTAAACCTCTGGAAATTCCCATGTCAGAATCTCTTTGCTTCCTCAAGGATGGTGAGCAGCTCTCCCTCTCTCTCCTGCACTTGCAAAGCAAAGAACCAAAGCCACAGGCAGGGCTGGGGTTGAGATTTTGGCTCCTCCTGGAGCACCTCTGGATTAAAACTGTTCTCACTCTGCAAGGCATTCTTGCAGCATCCAGATAAAGTTGAGTTGCTGACCTTGTGTTGTAATTCACTTTTTAAATGGCATAAAGCAGGAGCCCTCGCAGTCACCCAGGGGTGGAGTTTTGTTTATTTGGAGCAGAAATTCCCAGCGAGAGCCGCTCCTGTCTCTGCTCAGGAGTTTCTCTAAAAGAGGCATCTCCCTCCCTGGAATGTACAGAGCAAACCCCGTTTCTTTTTGCTTGTTTTTTAAAGTACTTGGGCTGTGAGCCGGGCTGCTCACACAGGTGCAGCTGAGAGCACTTCAGAGCTGCATCTGGCCAAATTCTGGGGGTTTTTTGTAGCCACTGGGCAGCAGCAGAATTGAGGGAACTGTGGCTGAACCAAGTGGGCAGCTCGGAGCTGGGGCTGTCGTTTGTTATCCTGGATTTATTTTATAATCCTGCTCCAGCAGGGTTTTTTTCAGGAAAGCACCAGCAGAGAGAGCTGTTCTCTCACTTTCCCACCAGCGGCCATTCTGACGTCAGCCCCGGGAATCAGGTTTTGCACAGGATTTGATGAATTTCTGACTCCAGCAGCTCCTGCAGAGCTTTGCACGTTTTGTGTCTGAAAACCAGAGTGTTGTAAATGTCCAGGATACTCAGCATTTGCTCTGGGACTCAATTTGAACATGTCTACTTGGACATTTGGAGGTTTTTTATACATTCAAAGGCAGAAATTCTGCTTGTGTAAATTCAAATAATTCCACCAAGACTGATTTTAAGACATTCATCTTAATGAAAGTAATTTTAGCATGTTTTATGGGTTTTGTTTGTCTTGAAAAATGTGATCCTTGTAATAATTTTTAAATTTACTATGGAAGGTCAGGTTAATTTTTAAAACATAATTCCAAATTCTGACATCCTTGCAGCTTCTTAGGGCTGGTTTCTGTGTACTACAAATCAGGATGTTCTGAGCTGCAGTTCCTTGTCCTCTTTATTACTGTCCTCTTCTCCTTCCTTTTCCTTTTGTTGTCCCAGCACATCCTTTCTCTCCACCTTGCCCACACTCTGTCTTCTCTCCAGTCTCCCTGCATTTTCCTGCACATGGTTTTTCCCTTTTGGACCCTCCTGGTTTCAGGGCTCAGTCTCTGCCCTCTGTGCCATTTCCCACCCAGGTTTTCTGTCTCCTCTCATCTCCAGTTCCACATCCAGCCCCCTGCTCCTCTCTGCCCTCCCCTTGCCGTGTTTCCCAAGAGCAGCTTTGCTTTCCTTGAAGCCTGAGGGAAGCAGCGTCACCTTGGTCACAGGTGTGGTCTCAGTCCCCACAAAACCACGGGGACAGACACAAGGCCCCTGAGCCAAAGGCTCACAGAGGACCTGTGGCAGTTTGTGAACAGCCAAATATCCACAGGGAGGCTGGTGCTGGAGGTGGCAGTGGCTGCAGCTGGGACGAGGATTCCCTGTCAGCCAGAGGATGGAAACCAGGTCTGTCACACCAAACCCACGGATCCCTTCCCAGCCACCCCCTAAATGGCTCTGATCCAACCTCCCGGTGACCTCACTGGGAAAACGGGGGACAATTCCTGCTGCCTTGGCATGGTTTTGCTCAATAATTGGGTCTTTGAAGCTTTGGGCTTTTGGCTCCCATCGCAGAGCACCTGGCCCTGCTGAAGGTGGTGGATGGGGCTGTTGTCTCTGGCCCTGCAGTCCCAGCCGTGCACTCAGGGTGCCCCAGCTGGGCAGCCATATGCTACCATGGCTTCTGTGAAATCCAGGCCTTTGATCAGGTATTTTTCTTTCAATTAACTGGAAATGGTCAGAGTTTCAACAGAAGTGTGAGAGGTGTCCACTGGTGGCTGTTGTACCAGTGAGTAGTACCAGGTGATGTAAAATGGACACAAAACTTGAGACCCAGCAGTAAAAATTGGTCAGTGGCATGGAATTAGGTACCCACAATGAGTGCCACAAGGGGATTTTATGGATTATCAAATGATTACCTTTGCTCTGCTTCCTCAGAAGACAGAAACAAGCTCTGTTAACCTTGCTTGTTCTTCATGCTCTGATTGATTGATCCAAATTCCGGTGTGACAGTTGTTTTCATGTGTCTGTTCTCTCCTGTATGGAATCATAGAATCCCAGAATGGTTTGGGTTGGAAGGGACCTTAAAGCCCATCCAGTGCCACCCCTGCCATGGGCAGGGACACCTTCCACTGTCCCAGGCTGCTCCAAGCCCTGACCAACCTGGCCTTGGACACAAAGATATTTAGGACATATTCTTCTATTAATTTGGAGGTGTAAAAGTATGAAAACTGTTGTCATATGGATGCAGTTTATCTCTGTAGATTGATAACAATGTAAAATCAGCATTTTTTTCCCAGTCTTCAGTCACATTTTTAATTTATTCATGCTGTGTTGTTCTCAGGATGGGGGTATTGATTAGTGCAGGCACCTGAAGCAATGTTCCATCACTTTTCTCTAGAAAAAAAGTTTCAATTAAAGTATCTGCAGCATGGACAGAATAAATTATGCAACTTTTAGTGGTACATATTTATAGACACATTAATGGAAAAGTGTCTTCTGCTTCCTGAGACTTTTGCATTAATTTTAGTAAAAATCCACAATCAGTCATGCCAAGAGTGAATGTTTACTGCTTTAGAATGAACATTGCACTATTTTGTCTTAAAAACCAGCAGAAAACCACCCATGATGACAGGTGAACGAGGGATATTAAATACCAGAAGTATATTTTCATGGAATTTTCATGTGCAGTTATTTAATTTAGGATTGTAGTTACTGTGTCAGTGTGTGTCAAGCCATGTAATTGCATTATACAGATACACGTTCAGACACAATTTTATTTGCATCCAGAAAGAAAATGTCATTAGGGAAAATAATTTCAGATCACCTACTTTTGCATGTCTTGCTGGCACATAAGTGGCATTTGGCTGGTATGGAAAATCTGCTAATGAGCAGAGCAGCATCAAAGCTGGCATTAAAAATCCACCTCCTAGAAGGAGTAGCAAGGCTTAAATGATGGAAGCTGAACTGCTGGGGGTTGTCTGGTGTGTATTCAGTGAATTTATTTTTCATTTCTCTGATAGTTCTATGGAATCTACAAATTGGTTTCTTAGAGGAAAAGTTATCAAGAACTGAGATATAACTGTGCCTTTCCCTAGTCCCTGATAAATGGCATTGTGTGTGACTTTCAGTGCACTTCATTTTAGAAGATTTAGTGAGGACCATGATGTGAAATCATGGAGGAGTGAGCTCATGAACAAATGCTCCCTGCCCAGGAGCTGCTTGATCTCACAGCTTCTTAGGGAGAAAACCATCTGGGATTTGTGTGTACAGCCTGGTGTGGTCCTGAAGGACACCAGAACCACAAAATCTCCATGAAATAAGCAGCCTCAGCCATTCAGCTTGTGGCCAGCTGCTCCTCACCCATTCCTGTGGCTGTGCCTGTGCAGTGAATTGCTCCAGGTGGAATTATCCTCGAGTCCTCACTCCAAATTCATAACCTGACCAAGAGTGAGCACTGCACCAAAAAACCCTGCCCAGTTCAAAACAGCAAAGAAAAAAAGTGATTACACAAATGCCCAACATCAGCTGGGTGAGAGCTCTGGAACCCCAGGCCCTGGCACAGGTTTGTTCCACTCGTCTGTCAGATCTGAGTGTGGGGTTTATGATGTCAGCAGAACATGTCATTTAAGTGTTGATTTTTAGGGAGTAAACATTAGAAAGTGAACAGGCTTGCTACTTGCAAAGTGTGCTTGAATGACAGCTGTTCTGTTTTCCTGAATTTCAGCAAGAAAAGTAGCTTGAAGTGTTCAGGAGCTAAATCTGTCAGCTTTCTGATACAAAGGAAAATTTGTGGGGTTGGAGCACTGACAGAAGTGGGGGTGGAAGCACAGTGACAGAACAAAAATCAGAAATAAATACAGCTTTGCTTTGCACTTCAATTTACATTCCTGCCATATTTTAGAGCCCAAAGCAGACACGCTTTAGGCCACAGCTAGTGAAAACTATTTCTGAAAGGCTGTGGGTGTTTGTGATCTCCCTTCCCCTGGACATCCAGGGACAGTCAGAGTCAGGGCAGGGCTGGGAACGTCAGGCTGAGCTGTGCATCCTCAGCTGTGCATCCTCCCCTGCCCTTGCCATGGCTTTATTACACCTGGTAATAATAATGATAAATAATAATAAATAAATGATAATAATGACACAACCCCTCACCACTCTCAGACTCTCTGGATCTGGTGCCTGGTTAGCAATCAATAATGCTTTGGGTATCGTGTCTTTGTTTCTGCAACTGCTGCTACTGGAAGTTCTCTGCGTGCAGATTCTATTTAAATTCTCCTTTTCTTTTGATGTCTCTGTCAGCATTTGAAGCTGACTGGTATTTATCACAGAGTGCTCACTGCTTTCCCCAGTGCATACCCCATGGCCCTCTTGCTCAATGCTGAGCTGGCAGAGATGCTGGCAAGCATCAGACACACAGACTAATGACTTAGGTGGCTGCTCAACCTAAAGCTTGGGCCATTTTGGTTAAGGTAATTTTTCTGCCTTTTTGTTTTGGTTTGGTTTGGGTTTTTTTGGATTCTTTTGAGGGTTTTTTGTTGGTTTTTGTTGTTGTTTTGTTTTGTTTGGTGTTTTTTTTGTTTATTTGCTTGCTTGGTTGCTTTTTTTTTTTTTTCATTTTCTCTGCAAAAGGTAAGGGGGTGTTAGCCCCAAAAAACTTCTGTGTGGAAGCAGCTACTGAGTTAGCAGAGCTAGGCTGGCAAACTGGGTTTGATACTTGGTGAGCATTCAATGATACATCCTGGAGGCCTTGAGTGAGTCAAAGAAGTAGTTTAATTCATAGTTTTCAGTGTATTTCTCCTGCTGGTAGGTTACTCACTTGAAAAGTGGCCATATTTTACTGTCAGTACCATTGGAAAAGAAATAGTGCTCGTTTCAGTATAAATGAGAGAGAAGTGTTACCATAAGACAAATTTTTGACGAGTGTTCTTCTGTTGGTACAGATGGCATCTGTGTATTTTTATCACTATAAATCACTCACAGTTGGAATCATACTTAGTCCAATATCTTGCTTTATGTTTATTGACATAATCACAGTTTTAGAGATGATATTAATCACTCAGTTCTTTGGAAACATTTGGATTGGTAGATGAAAAAACATATTTATTTTGAGAAAGCAAATGGTACAATTAATTTTCGCATATTTGTACATTTACAAATAACAAACAAACTGTATTGCAAAGCAGTGAATTAGTACATTGAAACATTGATTTGTAAGCCTTGTTTTCCTCCTACAACCCTCTGCAGGTGTGTGATAAATCAGGACTTCTACACTACCAGGGAACGCACTGGGGAGAGTTACCTACATTTAAATGCAAACTGTATTTTTGCAGTTTTCCCCAAAACTCCCAACGTGCTGGTAAGATTCCTCAAGAAGCCTTGAATTTGTTTTTTACAATGCTGTCATTTTTTTTCCTGCTGACCACAGCAGCATGGGCTGGTAAAGGTGCTCCCAGCTGGGAGGGGAGGGTGGGAGGATTACACTCAGGGCTTGGATCAAACCAATTTTTTCCTTCCCTTCTTTTGGGGTTTGCTGATGCCTTGTTTGGCTGGGAGCAGAAGCAGTTCCTCTTGCACTGCACAGGTCACCCCTGCCAGGCTGGGAGCATCTCCAAAGGAGCAGAGGTGGGAGTGCAGAGCCATGAGCAGCAGGGTTTGTCTGGCTGGTGCCGTGACATCCCCCTGGCAGGATGGGAATCCCTGCTGGTGCTGCTGGAAATGCTCCATCACAGCAGCAGTGAGCTCTGGGCTCTGCTCCCCTGGCCTTGCAGAAGGGTGGGGAGGGAGCAGAATCCCTCCAGGCTTTGCAGACAACAGCCTGAAGGAAAACAACAATGATTTCTTCATTTGCTCAATGAAAACCATTCCATTTGTCCCCTGCTTTCCAGGCTGTGTGGGGAAGCTGGCCTCATGCACAGCAGATGTGGGGTGATGCCAGCTGGCTGTGCAACCCATGAGCTGATCAAGATAGACAACTTCTTATTCACAGGTTTTTCACAATTAATGCAGTTTTCCTCTTCTGAACCTCAGCAATTACCCAGATGAATTGACTTTGCAAGAATGGTATTCAAACTATGAATTACTTAAATTCAGCTAAGATGTAGCCAGATAATTTTGCACCAGTAACATTCATTGAAAACTATAAGAAAATGTGTGTTTCTATAGGCAGACACACCCAACCTAACCAGTTTCAAATTTGTACACACTTGCATTAGCAAATTGAAGCTTGCTTTGCTCAACTGAAGCATGACTCATAAAGATATCAAAGAAAATAGCTCCAAAATTCCACCTGAAGAGTAACACATAATTAAAAAATTGGTTGACTCAAAGGAGCAGCCGTGTTCATCAGCAGAATTATCTTCAATGACCTTGTCTCTGTCTAAATGTGCCTTCACACCAAGGGGCAGCAAGCACTCGCTGTCCCTGCCCCTGGGAGCCCTCCCAGCACATCAGCACAATCATTCCAAGAAGTCAGGATAGCTCTGGCACTGCTGAGCTGCTGGAATGTGGGAGGTGGGATTTGTCTTTGGTTCTGGTTCTTGTAGCATTTTACCAGCTCTGGTTTCGTGTTGATGACTCTGGGTGGAACAGGAGGACACAGCATTTCTGTTCCTGGTACAAAATCTAATCAGAAACACTTCCCTGTCTTCACTGGATCAGTGAAATCTCCCTGTAAAGGAGAAGGGAAAAATTCTTCACTTCTGTTTTTCTGAAGGGAGTGATTCCATTAATTCCAGGGCAGTTACTCTGTATTTGCTGCCCTGTGACTGAGGTCACTCTCAGAAAAGAGCTGTGAGAGGATCATGCTCTGCAGGCTGTGAGGGGGAGAAAGGAATATTGCAGAAAATGATTTGCCTAATCTATTCTATAAATCCATATTCACACATCCATACATTTATATTTAGGTATTTACACATCATAGCAAAAGGGACATCAAAAGTTCCCCAGCTGAAGCTGCTGGGATGAGCTGGATCAGCTTTGCCTGGAGCCTCTGACGTGAGAAGGGATTGTTTACTACAAGGACTTGGAATTCTGCAACACAGTGCAGGCAGGAGGCAGAGATGGTTTACCTTGGGTGACCTAAAATTCACAACAGAACCAGAGAGGAAAAAGCCTGATCCCAAATAAACACATTTTCCTGTCAGCTGAGAATTTTTATTTCTTACCATGATGGGTCTGGCACACTCAGGTAGTGGGGTTTGGTGTAGGAATGGCTTATAATAACTCATATACTGAGGTGTTAATCATATTTAGAAGAAGCCCAGTATCAACCATGTTTGTGAACAGAAATTCCTGCCATTAAGACATAATTGGGTGTATTTGTAATTAAGTAACATTCTCTAGTGGAAATGACATGCATTATAGTTCCTATATTGATTCATATGTTATTCATATTACATACAAGACAGATTTTCTTCCAAGAAACACCAGGCAGATGTAGAAAACCTTAATTTTACAAAACAATGAGGTCTACAGTGAAGTGACTTTCCTGACTAAAACATTGTGTAGCTGCAGGGAGTTGGGAAGGAAGAGCTGGAGCTGTAGGAGCTCAGAACTGAGGTAGTAAAGTGCAATTCTTTGGGAATTTCCCCGTGGGAGGATAAATGTCAGACATGTCAGTAATGCCCTGACAATCCCAGTGACCTCAGGAAGGCCTTCAGTTCCTTGCTGCCTCCTTCTTCCTCTGTGTCAGAGGTACCAGCAGGTGGAAACTTCTTATATAATCTTTAGTGACATCATGGTGCACTAGGAAACACAAACACAACGGGAACTCCATATCAAATTTCTTGCACTTGATTGTAAGTAGAGAGCAGCACTAAACCAACAAAATAATATTGAATTCACACATAAAGAACTGGAGATACAAACCGGGAATTGTCAGATATGAGGGAGCAGAAGTTGTTTCCCCACATGTGCAGGAATGCCCTTGGTGAGTTGATAAGGCAGATTGTGCAATTTTCCTATCGAATTTTGTAAGATTGTTGCTGCAAGATTTCTGCCATCTGCACGTCATTTCAGTGGGACCAGCTGTGCTGGTGGTCCTTTGGCCACATCCATTTCGTAACTGCAAAATTCATCTTTGAGGCTTGGATTTCGCTCCAAACAAAATTTGTAAAGAAAGAAAAAAATATAAAATGGCGAACAGCACCACGAGCCCCTGCCCTGCCTGTCCCTCTGCACTTTGGATGCAGTGATTTCCATGTCATCTTCTCCCTCTGATAATGGGAATGAATATCCAAAAATACCAGCAGGACCCCTTTTATCTGAGCCGTGGTGGTGCACAGAGAGCAGCAGGTTAGACAATGGCATTAAGCTGGAGATTAGATAGTATTGAAGCAAGGTTTCATAGATCTGTCTCAGATATCACATATGAAAGAGATATTTAGTAGATGGGATTAAAAGTATTTATAAGTATTAAGATAATGTAAAAATTCTTCTTGATAACTTGCTGCCTTGAGTCAGAATGAATGAACAGAAATTTGCCGGCATGTATTGACAGTTTTTATTGAGACAATACTTGTTTAGGTGCTTGGTGTCAGAAAAATATAAAATATTGGGTATGAAAAGGGATTAAGGTCTGTATGTGAAGTATATAAAAATAATTCAAATAATTAAACCTTGCAGCTCCACTCTTCTGTTTAACCAAAATCTTATTTCTACAAAGATTTTTCCCCCTACAGGTACTAAGATTGTCCTAGTTATTTATCTTGACACAGTATTTAGATCAAAACCTGTAACAATCTGTTGTTTGCTGGGATTATAACCAGATTTTACAGTTTATATTTGTGTGCACAGGCTCAGCTGCATGAAGCTCTGTTGGCAGGTGAGGACCATGACTGTTCCTACATCTCCTTTGTGGTTTTTGACAAGTATTTTCAAAGGCAAATACCTGACATGAACTAATCTTGGCCCAATCTTCAGCCTGGTGCCTTGACATCCCTCTTGCTTTGGGGAGAATTTGGTAGTTTTGAATGTCCTTTAACTGGCTTGGAATGTTATATATTGGAATATTATATATTGGCCGTCTCGAAAATGCAACCTGTGTTCTTTTAGCTTCTCTGGCATTAGCTGCTGAAGGAAGGGAATTTATCAGATGGAATAGTTAATCCAGGGACTGGCTCATGTGTTTGATAATGCAGTGGCTGTGGACAGGTTGCAGCTTGCCTGTAATTATAGATCATATAAACACATTACAGCAGGAGTTTCTATAGGCACAGTTCCAGGAACAATCTGGGCTTGTTCTAAATAACAAATATAGCACCAGTGCAAAGTGTGGGAATGGGCACACAACGTCCAGTAAAAATGCTCCTGCTGGTAGGACTCCCAGTTGGCTGCTATGTACATGAGAACTCAAAAAAAAAAAAAAAATCAGTTAATTGAGGAGTGTTAGGAAGCAGCTGGAAGTAATTGTTTTGCCAAATTAGTAGTCTTGATGATCAGACCAAGTTCACGAGCAAACTCCTTACTGTCACTGTTTGGCACGAATATGTGATATAAAGGGAGGTTAACTGGCTCTTCTTTAAAATAATTGAAAAAGCATATTTTTTGTGTGTGGAGGCACCTCCTTGCTCCTGAGAGGATGTGCCAGGGAGGGATGGAATGTTTGCAGAACGTGCAGGAGCATTTTTGGGTGGTTCCAAGTACCAAGCTGGGAGATACCTGTGGCTCCTCGTGACTGCGTTCCTCCCCTTGATCCTAGAGGGAATTTTCTCCCTGGCAGGGTGGCTCAGGAATCCAGGCACTGGCTGGCATTGTATCCCTGCATTCAAAACTCATGATTCCTCCTAATTCTCCTTCTCCACTCCTGTTTTTATCCCTCTGAAATGTGGCTGGAACATAACGGGCACCTTCCTTTTCCACGAGCTCCTCGTGGCAGCCCAGGAAGGTTTTCCCAACCAGCAACAAGGACTTCACTGGTGGTTTTGGTGCTTGTTGGAAGTGGCTCACTCAAAACCAAACAGGCAAAACCTCACAACAAAAGAAATTTGATTCAAATAACCAGCTGAAAGAATTGCCTAAGCTGTAAGAACTGGGAATGCGCAAGGAAAATGTACAAAACCTGCAGGAGGAACTGAGGTCCATTGACTCATCCTTTTTTTTCCCCCCCTAAATATTTCAAAACATGCACTTTTTTATTTTGGTTGTTTGGTGGGTTTTTGTTTTGTTGATTTTTTGTTGGTTTTGGGGTTTTTTTTTGTTTTGTTTTTGTTGGGGTTTTTTTTGGTGGGATTTTGTTTTCGATTTTTTGACATTTCTGTCATATTTTCATTGTTTCCATATTTTCTCCCAAGGCCTGGAGGATAAGGTTTAAAACATCCATTTATTGAAGGACAGTTCATGTATTCCTGTGCTACAGAAGAAAGGAATGGATAGATCCAATCCAGTTTCTTATGTGGGAGAGTGGTGTAAAAATCAGAGAATAAAAGCCAAGCATCTCATCTGGGGTCTGCAGTTGCAATATTATTCATGCCCTGTGATCAGACATTTGCCAACTCTTTACTGGGCCTGCCCCCATAATATGGTGCAAAATGACAATTTTTCACTGTCAGTCCCCTGACTAAAAAGAAAAAAAAAAACTATTTCACATCTTTATAGGGATGAATAGATCCAATACAATGGCAGAGGATGGTCTTTGTTGTTTCATTTGGTGAGTAGCAACCGTGGGATTCTTTGCAAAAATTCTCATTACAGAATGAAATTTATCAGGACACATTCCAAGAAAGTATTTTGGACAGTACTGACACTCTGGAATGACTTGTCTGTAAGAACTTTTAGAGATACTGGGCATGGGATCTCAGCTTCTTCTCATAATAACTTTGGTGATGATGCTTATCACTGTTATTACTATTATTATTTTATATAGCTGATTAAATGTCATAACACTTGGCAATTAATGTCCTATTTAATTACAATAGAAGGACAGGTGTGAGGTGTAGTGATGACTGGCCTTTATTTCACCACCTTTGAAGTTTAACTCCACCCTACAAAGCACCTTATTCCTGAATTATACCCATAATTCTCTCTCTAAATGCTTGCACAAGACTGGAGTTCGTTGCCATCCACTCAAAACAACACCAAGGTAACAAACCAAAATCTTCTGAGTCTGAGCCACTGTGAAGTTGCCTTGTCACTTATCTTTCCCAATGCACTGGGCTAAGATGATTCTGAAATTCATCTCTGCTCTAGTCTAGTAAGAAGGTTGCACAGCTGGGCCCATTCTGTTGTTCTAGTGTTACCAGACTATAAACATTCGAATTATTAAACTAAATTGCATGCAAATATTTTATTAAAAGTAGCCAGACAACTTATTAGAAATATAATTTTATTTTGTAAATGTTCTATGCTTTCCTCTATAAATACCTTTCTGGAAATTTCTGCCAGCTCACTCACTTTCCCTTTGTATTCTGTTCAGTCACTGGCTCAATGATCTAAATTCAAGATTTCTCTTCAAATGTTGTTTTAAGAATCCCAGAACCAGGCAACTTCTAGCAATTTTAACCCAAAATCAGTCTTGGTGACAGAAGTAAGGTACAGGACATAAATTGTAATTAATGACTGGGAAAACTTAGGGAAAAAATTGAAGATTCTCAACATTATATTTTATTGCTTGTCTGCAAATACCACACAGAGTAAAATCTGCCATCATTACAATGATGCTGTGGGTTTGAGTTACAATATGAGATTATTACACACACAGAGTCGAGGTGATCAACTCCGTGTCCTGCAACAAAATCCTTCTGAAATAATTACAAAAGTAATTATGACAATTAGTTTGCAGAGAAGCTGGGGCTGCCCCTGGATCCCTGGCAGTGTCCAAGGCTGGGCTGGACAGGGCTGGGAGCAGCTGGGACAGTGGAAGGTGTCCCTGCAGGGGTGGCACTGGATGGGCTTTAGGGTCCCTCCAACCCAAACCATCCTGGGATTCTGTGAAGGCTTTGGATGCTAAATCTGAGCTGAAATGTCCTGCTCTTACCATTTTCAGACTCGAGCTGAGTAACTCTCTGCTTTAAAGCTGTGATGAGGCTCCTGCTGGTTCCTGGTTTGTCCTCCAGGAAGGGAACATCCAGGGAACCAGATCACCTGGCCCTGCAATCAGCTCTCAAACACCCTGCCTGGCCCGAGGGCACTTTGTGACTCCTTGGCCAAACCCAAACACCTTCCAGGGTAAGTGAAGAGATTTGGGGATTCTTTGGAGTTGTTTTGCAACCCCTGACTAATTCTGTGTGCTCTGTGTGTTTGGTTTGCCCAGAGAGAGAAAGCCTGCCAAGAGAGCTGATTTCTCCTTCTGTCAGGTATTTCCAGAGAGTCTCTTTTGCTTTGAGTTTTTTTTCAGTGGAAATGTCTTTGAGATTATTAAATGTGATATCTCACAGTCTTTAGCCTGAGAAAGGAAATAGCATTTTCCCCTCTGTTCACCACAAGCAGCTCTAGAAGTCATGGTCTTGAAAGGCAGCAAGGGAAATTTGAAGACAATCTGAAGGAAACTGATGACTACAGTTAAGGCATGGAGTGGATTGCCTACAGAGGTTCTGCTGTTGCCAGAAAGGGACTGACAAGCTTGAAGATGCATTTAGGTGTAGCTGATCCCTCAAGATCCTTCCACCTTGCACTGTGAATTAATCAGGAACTGAAATGAAAAGGGCCTTGTTCCTTTCCAGCCTCAGAGATTCCTTTCCTTGTCAAGGCAGGAGTTATGACCCTGACTTGCTCTCACTCTCTTGCTTTATTGGCTTATTACAGTTCAGTTTGTGTGGCCTGGAGAAGCAGATTTAGCAATTGTACATGGCAGAGATTGTGCTGGTGTTTGTAGTTCTTTCTCTTTCACTTTTTCCCAAGACTGACATAGAATCTTTACAATAAAAAATGAAATTATAACAGTCATTCTTACAGGCTTGAGCTGTCACATCCATAAAAAATGCCCCAACAAATGTAAGTCCACACAGAAATGTTAAAGGACAAAGAAGACATGAGGATGTTGGTGGAAAAAAACCCCAAACTGCTGTCTCTAATATTGCATTTAAATAACTGTCACAGGCAACTTCAGAGTTTGCCATTTCAACTGAGAAATTCTAATTGGTGAAGCCAGGACAGTTTTCCAAGTGGAAAGGTGTTTAATTCCCTGGATGGGGAATGATGGTTCAGCTCATTTGACAGAGAGCTCTCTCGTGTTTGAATCCAAGAATGAAATTCTTCGCACGTGTTTATGCATTCGGTGAAATCAGAGGTCTTTGTAGTGTGTTTACTGAACAGCTTTTATGAGATATAAATACCAGCACATTCTGGTGGGTTTCTAACAAACAGAATGGTCTGCTCAGTCCCAATATGGTCCTGTGTTAGAGCAGATTGGATGGTACCCTTCGATGACGGGAAATGCATTTCAATTCCATCCAATGGCATGTATGGCTTATAAATTTAGAGAGGCTGTGGGTGTAGAGAAGCTGATTGTATAGCATTATTCATTACGTGCCTTATATCAAGTTTTGGCTCCTATTCTGTTCAATGATTGCACATTAGCATTCTTCTTGATCTTTGGTGTGTGACGCTTCCTGCAGAACTGGTTTGAACCTGTCCTCCTGCTTGAAGAATATTCTTTCTTCTGCTCCTGTCATTAGAAAAACTTATTATTGATAGTTGATGATTTTCCAGAACTCTTCCCAGTTCCCAAAGCTACAGGCTGGATCCTCACAGCCCAGCCATGTCTGTGGAACAGCACTGATGGGTGGATGGATGAGGGGCTGCTGGATCATTTAGGAAAGGCTCCTGGTGTCACCTTCGACTTTGGCCACAGGTAGAAGGTTCTCCTGTGTCTTTCTGACTGATCACTTGGGTTGGCAGCTGACTTGCAATTAAAATAATGAGGTAATTATTGAGTCCTGGGAGTGATAGTCTAAATTGCCCTGACCACAGAATTAGCAGTTTGTGAATTAGTAGCTTGTGAGGAACAGAGTCCTCTCTCTTCACTCTCACTGTCTGTAAAGCACATGCCTCTTTCACACTGAGTTTATTTTAGCCCCATGCTTTGTGGTGTAAAATGCTTTCATCCTGATTTATGGATAATCTTCCTTAGAGACAGAGAAATTGGGCTGCAGGGAACAGAGGAACATCTTTTCTGATACAGTTTGGTGGTTTGTTATTATTATTATTATTATTATTATTATTATTATTATTATTATTATACAAGATTTTTCTAGTAGCTTTAAGAGCTGATAAATAAAAAAAAAAAAAAAAAAACCAGGTATGGCACAGACCATCCCCAAGGGCAGACATAGTGTCTGAAACATGCCACTTTTTATTTATCCTTCTGGTTTTAACTTAGAAAAAGAATTCCAATATTCGTATCTTAAAATAATACATCCTGTTTTTCAGATGGTATGGAAGCATGGAAGAGCAATGCCTGCCTTGCACAGGAAGCAAACGTGTCTCAGGTTGATTATCTACAGCCAGGTCTCAAGTAAGGACCATTCTCACTTCCAGATATTCCCAAATATCTCATGTTGCCTTAAGGATTCTATGCAAACAGGGCAGTCTTAAAACAGCCTCCTTTAGCTGCAAGTTTTTAAGCCTCTCCCAGTTTGTCCTAAAGCCTGAACCTGTTTATGGCTGAAGATCCTACTTGTTCCCTGGTCCAACAGCAGCCCAGGGTAGGGAAGTGGGTGTTGATGAATACTCGGAGGTGTTTGTCTGGTTTGTGAGGGTCAGGGACTGAAGTGTCTCCGTTCTGGTGCAGACCTTGCTGCAAATTTCAGCTGCCTTCAGCCTGCACGGGTCTGGGGACACCTCCTCACCTTTTCAGCACTGCTCCAAACACCAGGATGGAGAGAACAGGGGTCTGACATCTCAAAGAGAAGCATCTTAACTCCTGGCTAATAACAAAACAATTTATCTCAAGATAAACTGGGATGGAAAATGTGTCTTTCTGAACACAAAGTGTGGTTCAGGCACAATGGAGCTGATGCTTCACAGCAAGCTCCAGAAGGTGCCTCAGCAGTTTGGAGGAAGGGTTTTTGTTTTTCCATTGTTTCAGGACAAAAGAAACTGAGAGTTAAAGCAGATTGTTTAGAAGTGAACCAATGCAGCAATAGCACATCAGGCAGAGAGAGGCTTGTTTAATGTCTCTGTGGTGGCGAGCTGCCTTTTTAGCCTGTGTATACCTGACAAATTATGCAAGGGAAAGCTTTTCTTGACAAATACAATAATTCACAGATAAAAATAGGAAAAGAGTAGTAAATATAATAACAATAGTAAAAGAACAATTATGTCTGAACCAGACAGCAGAAAGCAGAGCTGAAGTACTCCCAGGGTGTGCATGAGGTAATGTAGAAATCACAATCTGGTGGCATCTTAGTGAAATGGAAAAATGTTTAAGGAAAAAGTAAATAATCTGATACAAAGATAAAAGCACCAGCTAATGTGGATTGCAATAACACATGGAGTGTTGGTATTGTGCACATGTGGACTCACATGCCTGGCTAAATCATCAGCAGTCCCACAACAGGGATCCCCTTCCTAGGGCTGCTTGCTCAGAGCAGCCAGTGCCCAGGGATGACTGGAAACCACTCATTTGCTCATTTGCTAAGCTCTGTAAATGAGGAAACAGGAGGCAATTAGTGAAAGCCAAGACTCTTTAATCTCTCACTGCTCCATGGACTTTGTTCTTGCTCTGGAGCTTTATGCAGACTGTGTGAGTGTAAAGACCTACCTGGGAGGAAGGTGCAAAGTATAAATAACCTTGTTCATTACAAACCAGTAACCCTCCATATCCATAGGGTGTCTTAAAACATCATTTACATCCCAGCTGCATGTGGCTGGCTGATCCAGGAGGGAATTTACAGCAGCTGAGAAAAGAGTAATCTGATGGAGTGGTTAAAACTAGGAAGTGCTTTGAGTCAGTGGCAATAATCCCCCAAATGCTGAGCTGTGTGTTACCCCATGTGCACCAACATGATTCCTGCAGTGTCAATCAGGGTGAGATACAGAAGGAAAAAAACTTGCTTCCTAAAACTTTTGTGCTTCCTAAAACTGGGTGCATTTTGCTGGCTTCAGGCAGTGACTGGTTTTGCCAGCAGCGTTGTCCAGGTTTAGCTTTACTGGGGTACAATTAATTCTTTTATTCTAGTTTGGGGGCAAAACAGTTGCTGTGCTGGCAGAGTAAAGCAAGTCAGAGACTAGACCGTGGAGTTGTGTCAAAATAAAAATTCCTTCCTCAAAAAATCCAGCAGTTGTGGGTTTAAACTGCAAACGTTCTCGTTGTGAAATCAAAAACAAAATCAAAATACACATTTGACTGGAATGTTTTGATTTTGACTCTTTTCCAACTTCAAACACAAATAAAGAGTCGTTATAAAATTAAGTGCAACAGCACACGCTGTCCCTATCAGCACAAGGATCTCACTTTTGGAAGCATAAGTTAGAACTTGTCAGGTGGCTTGTGGGCTTAAAAAAAAAAATCCAAACCACCAAAAATCATACAACACAATCAGGAAACCAGATATTCATCACTTTACATAAGGCTCCTATCTGAATTCTTTCTTCTGCTAAAAGGTTTTACAAGATAATGAGAACTTTTATGCTCAAATGGGTGATAAAAGCCATAAAGCCTCCCAGAAAATGGAAGTTCTCATAAACAAAACACCAAGTCCCATTTAAAGAACTGCTTCATGTTTACACTGCCAAGTTGCTGATGGTGCATAAAGTTGTTCTCTTAATAATGAGTTGGGTAGAGGAACGCCCAGCATCCAAAAAAGTGTTACCTCCTCAGAGATCTGCATTTTAATCAGCTGATGAAACAGATGTGGGAGGATTGTCAGGAGCTCTGGTTCTGAAATCCAAGCAACTGTAGATCTTATACATTTTTATAGAAAAAAAAAATCAAGTTGGTTTCTTGCTTTCTACCTGCCTGGCAATAGACAAGTCAGAAATGGATGCTTCCTCAGGAGTGGAAAGGGCTCAAAATGAATTATTTTTTCAAAACTAAATTCTGCTCAATGTTTTGCCTCAGCAAAACCAAAAGTCTGCTAAATGCAACCATAACCTGGAAACTTTTTTGTGTTGCATTAAGACAAACAGCATAAACTCTGTACTCACGGAAAATTGAAATGTCAGGTGTAAATTATAGGAATTTATCAAAATTTAGGTCACACCAAGAGAGAGAAACTATGAAAAAAACCCTAAATTCCACGACAGGAAGATACATGTTATAATATGTACTATAAATAGCCAAATAATGTGATGTAGAAGAGAAGCTCTGTAGGTCCCAGCATGGCAGAAGGCATTTCAGTCAGCCTCTGGCTGCTACAGCAGCAGCAGCAGTAGGGTGTAGTTAAAATCTAGTAGTCACTAATGGTCTAGAAGTAGAAGCAGGTTAAAATATCCCTATTCCAGTTCCATGCCCAGATTTCTCAGATATTCAGATATTTTGTTCTAGTCTCTGTATGCCTTTGACACACATTGACCAAAGAACTGTTCAGTACACTTGTTATTTAAAATCCCCATCGTCCTTCATCCTCAGCCATTGAAATTTCATAGCAGTTGAATAATGGAAATGATGATGCACCAGAAATTAAGTATATCTTAAGGCATTCTTTCATCTTGAGAGGTTTCTGGGTAGAAAAACAGTCTCTAAAATCTATAGCAGATTTTATTTATGGATGTTAAGAACTTACTTTTAATAGTTTTATATTCTAAACACTTTTCTCTCCTACTTGCTTAATGATTTCATATTTTCTTTACAGACAAACCAGCTGTTTCTATAACACATTTTAATCATGTACAAGCAACAGCAAAGATAAACCCACACATGCCTGTATTGTTCTCCCCAAAAACACCGAGGTACCAACACTTACTTTAGTGCCACAAGCAGAGCTCCTTTATCTCCTTTAATAAGGAGCACTGTTCCTCAGGCAGTCTGTCCAGGAGAGGGAAATGCAAATTGTTGCTTTGGAATTGAACAGGTTTCCTGCTCTTTGGTCATAATGAATGTAATATCTTTCCTTGGCGTGGAGCTGAGCAGTGTTGAACTCCCAGATCAGCTGCTCCCTGTGTTCTCCATGGCTGCAGGCCCTTTCCCTCCAGCACCCCTGAACTGCAAATTACAGCTGGCAGCAGAACACAGATGTCACTGCTGGGGCTCACAGGACTTTTGCAGTGTCAGGATAAAGTTTAGCATCATCTTTTTATGTTCTACTAAGCCTTAAAATGTTATATTTATCATTCAATGTGATGTTCTGAATGGGGTTTTTTTGCAATTGAGAGCTGGTAAATGATAACTGGCAGGGCTTCATTCAGCTGAGGCATTTAGTCCTGAGCATGCTGAATGAGGTCTTTAATGGGTAGGAGGAAAGTTGTTCAATGAGAGGTTTTTTGCTTGATCACCAATCTCCTGTATAGTACTAATTATCTAAAACAAAGTAAAGTGACTGTTAAATATCCTCAACAATTCAAACAGGAAAATGGGTAGAACAAAGGAGTGACTTCTGCTTCAGGGTAAGTGCAGCACTGTATTGTTCCATTTCATACCATGAAATACAATCTTTTGAGTAGCTGAAAATACTGAGAGCCATCACAAAACCAGTGTCCTTAGAAAACAAAGTCATTTATTCTGTTCTGTTATTCTGTCTACTGCTGTTATACTCTAATATAAAGATGATTTTTCCTCTCTGGTGGCACAGCAAAAGCAGAAGTGTATTTGCATGCTCCTTGACAATTTTAGATTATAAATCATCCTAGCTACTAATCAATAAATGCAATTTGAAAATCTAGATTTGTTTTTCATATTCCAAGGATTTCCATTTATTTTTGAAGTGTACAAAGTACAACTGATATCACAATTTATTATAAGGAACATATTAATGGGATAAGAGAGCTTTCCTTCACTCTTTATGGTCTGATCATGAGCTAGTGCCAGCAAGGTAAATGAGTCTTTAAACCATACTCTAAACTCTGTTCAACCCTTTCTGTTCACTGAATTTTCTTACCACTGTATGTAAAAGGAGAATTATAATTCCGAAATCACACAAGAAGCATTTCAGGTCCAACCCTGCTAGTTATTCATCACAAGGCACCTTGTTAAAAGACATTTCTAAATGCAATATGAAATGATACAGCAGATAAACAGTCATTTGGGTGGGCACACGGAAATGCTTGTGGGGAACAGTGGGATTGATGGGCTCTGAGCTGCTCCAGTGTGGGGCTGGAGTGCTGTCCTAAACCACTCAAGGCATTTCACCTCATCTGCTTTTTTATTTTATTCCTGTGGGAAGGAGAGCCTGTTGTCATTGCAGAGCCACGAACCACAAGGGCAAAGGCTCGGGCAGCTCCAAACCCCAGCTGCCATCCTTCCTCTCAGCATTCTCTGCCCTGAAATCGCCGTGGAGAGGAGGCAGATGGTGCTGCAGAGCCAACACTCCAGCAGTCCTTAGGCGCTCCCCAGCCAGGCCTTTGCTCAGTGCTCACCTGCTGTTTCCCCTCCCCACTCACCTCCGGCTGCTCCTCTAAATCCCCTCTGCCCCAGCGTGGGCCCCAGAGAGCAGAACCTGCTGGTGCCGGGCATGGCCACAAAGCCTGACCTGCATCAAGAGGGCTCTGACCATCCCCAGGCATTTTCCTAGAAACACACTCAGAACGGAGCTCAGTTTCCAGAAGCCAGTGGTGTACTTGTGACTTCAACAGCCAGTCCTAGACATCTGCTCTCTTCTCTGAAAATGCCTCGCATCACCTTTATGGCAATCCCTGGTGCTGAAGCTGGCCCAGGAGCAGAGCCCTGCAGCCAGGCTGTGCCAGCCTTTGGAAGGAGGACAGGGACACCTTGCTTTCATTCCCTCTGCCAGGTGCAGCCCCACCATCAGCACAGCCTGACCCTGAGGGTTAACAGGAGCAAAGTGGGGGCACTGGGCTGTGTGTTTGGGATGAAGTGGGGGCACTGGGCTCTCCCTGCAGACTGGCACCTTCCACCAAACCTCAGGTGCACGATGGCTCTGCCCTCAAAGGGAGGATCACACAAACAAAGCCTCTGCTCACCAGCTGGTTCTGACTTCACTTCCAGCTCTAAAGCCTTCCTCCAGCTGAAAGCAGATTTTTATCAGCCTCATCAAGTTGCTTATGGGGTGCTGCTGCCTGCCAGGCTTCATAACCCTCTGTGCCTCAGTCCTTCAGAAAGCTTCCCAGCCCCATAAATAATGTAAGTATAAATGCTGTAAACACTGTTCCTGATCGTGGTGTTCCCAAGGGAGTATTTTTCTATTTTATATCAAAGCAGTTTTGTTCCTTGTAGCCCCAGCTGTCACAGCCAGAATTCCACAGCAGGTAACACCCTGCACACCACAGTGCAGCACCATCCCGGGGCTTGGATGTACACGGAATTTTGGTCGCATTAAAATGCACAAGCTTTGTTTGAGGCTCTTTTCATTACCTGGTACAGATCACCATGCATGTATTACCCACTGTTGTTATTTATGACTCCAATAATCCTCACCACATCTACAGAGCCTTCCGGAAGCTGTTCCTATTTCCATTACAACGGGATGACTTGGGGCCTGCTTTCTGCTGACCCTGGTAGAAATTTCTTTATTAAGCAGGGCAGCGTGCTGCATGCAGGTAACATTCCTGAGCTGGCAAACCAACGCTGTTTCCACATTTTATATTACAGCACCTTTTCTCCCCCGAGGAGTATTACTGCAGTTTCTGTAGTTTCCTACTGAAGCACAAAAAACTTTCTTATGGTCTGTGTAAAACAGATGTTGTTGTAACCATATTTTACTGCTTTCTAAGAAATGCTCTTTTAAAAATTTTTTTTGAGAAGCCACTAACAGCTCTTACAAGCTGGTGAAGCAAGAATGGGGTTTTATGAGAAGATTTTCTTTTCATTTAGCTCCTTTGTAACCAGTGGGATAGAATTTATCTGAAATGCTTTTTATAAACACTTCTATGTAAAGCAGGGTGTCTCTTTGGGTTTAATGCCTGGAGGAAAAGGGAAATTTTTTTATATGTGATGAATGTCTCCAGATGTCACAGTGCCTTAAAATACTGGATTGTTGTAGGCACTCACCCTAAAATCCATACCTTTCCAAAAGCCTGTTGAGCAGATTTGGTGAACACCTTTTAATTTTAGAGACAGAGCTTTCAGTGAGTGGTCAGTGTAGAACAGGGCAGAAGGTATTGCTCCATCCCCTCAGAGGTGTTTTGTCCTAACATGGTACTAGAGAAATTAGTTTTTATTCTGTGTGACTGACTGTACTGTGTGGCCTTACAGCACGGTAGGCATGTAGGGGAAACAAACTGACAAAATTAAGAATTTCAGGTTTATCATTAAGAAGAATATTCATTACACAATATTCTACAATTATGTTGTTGCTACATGACCTTGCAGAACAAAGTTATGTTCTCAGTTAGGGCTTGCCTGACGCTGCCAGAGGAATCCAACTCAAAATATGCTGGATTGAGAAACCGAGTTCACATTCTTCTACGCAGAGTGAGATTTGAATAAGTAACAAACTCCATCCTTTCTAGATAATAGCTGTGTGGTATTCCATACATAATGATGAGAGCTGGGAATGACAGGACAAGGGGGAATGGCTTCCAACTGGCAGATGGGATACTGGGGAAAATTCCTCCCTTTGAGGCTGGTGAGGCCCTGGCACAGGGTGCCCAGAGCTGCTATGGCATTTCCATCCCTGGAAGTGTCCAAGGCCAGGTTGGACAGGACTTGGAGCAACCTGGGATAGCAGAAAGTGTGCCTGTCCATGTCACAGGAATGGAATGGGCTTTAAGGTCCTTTTCAACCCAGATCATCCTGGGATGCTCAGGTCAGTCGGGCACTGAAGGCAGCCTGTTCTCTGGTGCAGGGATGCAGGCACAGAACGTGCTCCTTTCCCTGGCAGCGGCTGCTGCAGGCACAGCCTCCTGCGAGCCGCCGAAGGTGGGAACGGCTCTGTGCCCGAGTTCATCACCTCGAGCGAAAAGAATACTTAAGTCAGTTTGAGCAGCAGGTAGCTATGGGTTTACACTCCCCCTACACACGTTGTAAAGAGAACAACGCGAAGGGCTTTACCGACCAGCGCGGGGCTTTGCTTTTCTCCCAGCGCTGGGTGATGTTTCGCTGCGGTGCTGCACGGGGAGTGCGGAGCCCGTTCTGGGCCGGTGCCGGTGCCGCGGCGGGGCCCGGCTCAGTGCGGAGCCCGTTCTGGGCCGGTGCCGGTGCCGGTGCCGCGGCGGGGCCCGGCCCGGGGCGGGGTCGGCGCGGGGCTCCCCGCCCGCAGGTGCGGCCCGCCCAAGGCGCGGCCCGCGCAGGTAAAGCCGGAGCGGCCCCGCCGCCGCCGCCGCAGTCCCGCCGCGATGTTCGGGGCGCAGCAGCAGCTGCAGCCGCCCGCGCTGCCCCCGCACCTCCAGCAGCAGCAGCACTACTACCGGCGGCAGCAGCACTACAGCACCCTGCCCGCCCGCCGGCCCTGCCCCGAGCCGCCGCCCTGCCCCGAGCCCCCGCCGTGCCCGGAGCCGCCGCGGCCGCTGCCCTGCCTGGACCCCGCTCCGCAGCAGCAGCAGGACGGCGCCGTGGCCTACGACCGGGTGCGCACCTACGGGCCGGGCTGCCGCCGGGTCAGCACCTCCTGCTCCTCCCGGGCCGCCTCGCCGCTGGACTGCGGGCACGGCTGCGACCCGCCACAGGTACGGCGGACACGGCCCGGCCCCTGGGGACTGCTGCCGACCCGGGACCCGGCTCCCGCCCGGGATCGGGAGCCGTCGAAGCCGGAGCCCGACGCCGGGAGCTGCGGGTGCGGGCTCTGAGGGTCGGGCCGGGCTCCCCGGGGGTGGGACGGGTCCAGCCCCGGCCCCTCCGCTCGCCCCGCGTTTCCCCCGGCGGAGAAGCCGCTGTGGCCGCTCCCCGGCGTCCCCAGCCTCGCCGGGCTGTCCCCGGGCAGCGATGCGCTCCCTTCCCCGGCCCCGCCGGCGCTGCTCCCTTCCCACGCCGCGATGTCACCGCGCGGCTCTGCTGACTGGGGGCCGCTCGTGTCAATAGAGCTCGAAGCCTGTGTGCTTATTAGTTCTCTTTGAATCGGTGGTGCTTCGGAGGGTCCGCGACTGAGGTGTTGGAGTCGGGCTCGGAAAGCCCTCACAATGCAGTTCAGCAGGTTTGTTGTGTGTGTATCCAAGGCATGGCTTGAAAGTATCGGTGGCATTTAATGTCATTTTAACACATGCAAATGGTATATTGAAACTAGAAACCAATAGCTTAAGAACAGATTTGACTGCAAAACCAAAAAGGAGATCAAAATTTATTCTCAAACCATTTTTTCCTCATACAGCAGAATGCTATTAACATCTACAGGATTGCTCTGCTGTACTCAAATGGCAATGTACATTTGTTTCAAGATGAAACTTACTGAATTTTCTTTCCTGTGTTATATTTACCTGTCAAAAAGGATCTGGATTAGGACCAATACAAGATCTGCATTCCTTTTAAAGCGGTATTTGCATAGTTTGAGGTCTGCCTTCCTCTCCAGGATGGTTTATGTAAATCCTGGGAAGTGAGTGAGCAGCTGTGCTAATAGAAGGACAAGAGGAAACAGCCACAAGTTGTGCTGGAGGTTTAGGTTGGATATTAGGAAAAAATTCTTCATGGAATGGATGGTTAAGCATTGGAACACACTGCCCAGGGAACTGGTGGACTCACCATCTGGAACACTGAACTGGAACTGAACACTGGAAGTGTTCAAAAGTGTGTGTGGCACTTGAGGACATGTGATTAGTGTCCTTGGCCATGCTGGGGAATGGTTGGACTCGATGATCTTGGTGAGTTTTTCCAGTCTGAACGAGTCTGTGATCATAGGGGCTTTGTAGGAGTTGGTAATGGCAGAGCCATTCCCTCTGTACCCAGGCTGTTAACCCCCTTTTGCGAGATGTAGGGCAGGAGTGTAAACACAGGTCTCTCACCTCCCAGATGAGTGAAGTGCTCAGCTAGGCTGGATGATAGTCTGTATTGCAGTTAAATAATTAAATATTAATTGGCATAAACATTGCAGTCCCAGGCCTCCTCAGCCTCGGTAAGTACGTGAACAAGGATTACAGACTCAAATGCTGTCGCTGCTCTGTGGAGGATGTTTAATTCTCAACATCTGTTGTAGTCACTGAATCCATTACGTCCTGCTGATGAAAACTAATTTCTTGCTGAAGTGTTTTGCTGGACGAGACTTTAAAGACAGGAGGGTGTAGCTCAGTCAGGCTTTGTGTGGGTTGCAGTTTCAGTGGTGGAGAAGGAAGGTGCCTAATACAGATTATTAGGAAGTTATTAAAGCAGAAAACAGTAACAAACAGGGAAGTCAGCTGGGAGGAGGCAGAAGTGGCACGCTTGGTGCTGAATGGGAGTTGCCTCAGAGGAGCCCTGGGAGGGGTGTAGGACATTCCCCAGGAGTGGATCAGTTGCCCTTTGAGCCCATTGTGTAGGGCCACGTAAAGTGAATAATGGACCGATACCGAGCTCCCATCTGTGTTTGTTGTAACAGGAGGATTTGGGGTTCGTGGCAGCCCAGAGCTGCAGTTTCAGCTCTGTGCTAAAGCAAAGGGCTGCCTTTGAGCAATATTTCATTTTGCTTTGTGTGGATTAACAATAACAGACACATGCATTCCTGTTGACACAGTGCTAGTCTTCAGTCATGTGGCTGGGCTGTGCTCTTGTGTTTATGTACACTTCTAATAAGCTGGAGAGAGGGAGAATTTGAAATTGCTGTGTGCTCAGAGCACATGTGCTGGTACTTTTTGTGGTTCAGGATTCAGGGTTTTTTTTACTTTCGTGGTTTGTTTTGTCTTTGGACTAATTCACAGCAAATTTTGCTTTGCTTGATCTAAATGAGAAGTGTTTGGAATGAATTCCTTCCAGTGTGGCTTATGTGTATGAATCCTATCTCCACGGTCATGAAAAGATAATTTATGAAGTGGCACATATGAAATGCTTGCAGAGGGCAAAACCCTGACAGGCTTTGTAGAGGTTCTCTGTCCATGTGAGAAATTTTGGAGTCAGGTGTTTGTGTGGCTGAGCTCAGTTCTGTGGCGTGCAAAGGGCTCCCATGAAAATGGTGTAATATTAACCAGCTTTAGGGTTGGTCTGTGTTGTAACAGCCTCAAACACAGCCTGCCATTTCCCCATTTCACCTGCCAACTGGAAGTCATAAATTATGAGCAGATGACTGGATTGCTTGTCATTAGCAAGACAATGTGTTGTGGATAAAGGCCTTTGACATAGATGAAATTCTTACTTTCATCTCTGGGTTGGCTGAAGCCAAGGGTAACCTGTTGAAATTTTAAAAAATAGGGACATTTGATTGCTTCTACATAAAATTGGCACACTAAAGATAAATCTATCAAGTGCTTATTCTAAAATTTAAAAATCTTACTTAGAAATCTTTAAGACTAGCAAAAATATTCATACAAGTTTTAGTGTTACCTTTAAAAAATCTCTTTATAAGCCCCATGGCAGGGGATTGGTATGGGAAGAACTGTCAAGTCCCTTCCAACCCAAACCTTTCTGTGATTCTGTAAAACAGACCACACTGACTGGTCAGGCTGTCATGAATTCCAAACCCACTGAAACCTACAACAGCACTGGGCTTTCCCTTTGGAATCCCACCTTCCCCTTCCTTCTCCCAGACAGAAAATGCTGCATCTCCAGACACTGCATCTTCTGACTGCTTGGAGAGAGTAGCCTGAGCTGTGCCCCTTGGGAATGCTGGAGAACACAAACTGCCCAAGATCCCTTTCCATGTTCCCACTGCTGGGGGACAGCTCCAGAGGTCTTGGAGGTGGCACCTCCTTGTGCAGAGCTCCGAGCTGTGTGTGGGCAGTCCAGGCTGGCACAGACACAGCGTTTCTGCCTCTTGATCCCCTCCCAGCCTGTGCCAGTCCAGCCTGCTTGGCTGGAATGGGAGAAAGGGCAGGCAAATCTGTGTTTGTAAAGCAGTTCTTTGAAAATGAAAGAGTTTGGGTATCTCAAAAATAAGCATAATTTTATCCAGGCAAAACATTCTTAGGTTCTGTATAACATTGCCTATACAATGAGAATATTATAAAGGTCTGTTTCAACTTAAAATGCTCCAGACTCCTCTGCTGTGGTTTAATTCCTCTGAGACACCCTGGATGTGTTATCCTCTCTGGACTTTGAGTTAGCCCTGGCGCATTTGTCCAGCCTTTCAGTGGGTTCCAGGGCTGTTGTTCAGTGTCACACAATGGCCATGTGTTGTCCCCGTGCTGGGATGAAGCAGTCCCTGCTGTCCCACGGCTCTCTGGTGTCACAGCTCCGCGTGCTCCTCACGGTCCCCGGGCTCGGGCTGTGCCTGCTCTGAGACCGGGCTGAAGGAAGGACCAGTGGCCATTCCTGTGCTGAGTATTTCACTTTTTACTTGCAGTTCTGCAGGTTGGTGGTGCAGGGTTGGGCTGCATGTTCCACCTCTCTGTGCTGTGTCCCCAAAGTCCTGCTGGCACGTGGGGTGACAGCAGCACTGAGCAGCTCCCCAGCTTTCTGCTGCAGTTTTATTTTGAAATTTCTTAATTACTCTGACTGCTGCAAAAACAGTTTCTTTTCTACTTTTGTTTCTCTTTCCTGATGCTGTTATGATTCACTCCTGAGAGGTTTGGAAAACTGCTCCAGGCTTCCTAAACTTATGCAACAGTTGATAGGAAACCTGACCTACTTCAGAGCTGCTCTCACCTGGCTGAGAATGTGGCTGAGACTGAGCTGCAGCAACATAAACTTCCCCCTGGCTTTGGG
Organism: Motacilla alba alba; assembly: GCF_015832195.1. Classification (NCBI taxonomy): domain Eukaryota; kingdom Metazoa; phylum Chordata; class Aves; order Passeriformes; family Motacillidae; genus Motacilla; species Motacilla alba. The sequence goes on from NC_052045.1 coordinate 4,180,472, forward strand.
GAAGAAATGATTCATTATGAAAATTGGAGGTTTGTGCTGTGAGGGAGGATAAACAGTATGCTGCAAACTGACAAATTGCCCAGTCCTTAGATTGGGTTCAGTGGGAACTCGGCTTGCTCGGGTAAAGACCTGGCTGTGAAGGGTTGAAGCAATGTGTGATTTGTTAGAACTGGTGGAGGATAGTGTCTGCAATTGCTTCTAGGCAATGCTGGGGCAAAATCTGAAGAAATCTATTTGAAAACAAAGCTGTTGCCAGGGACAGGTTCTTGTAATTTAAAGAGGCACATCTCATTTTTCATTGCAGATGCTCCATGTGGGCATCATGTCCAGAGGTGGCAGCTGTGCAGCTGTGTTCACTGGATGTGACTCAGGGGGTTGTTGGGCAGCTCCTCTACCTGTTCACTTCTGAGTTTAAGCAAAATCCAAATTTTCATTCCTTGCTGAAACAAAAGGAGTATGATGCATCTCCCTCTACACCAGCTGAGTTTGATGTGTAACGTGCAAAAACCGAAAATAAAAGAGATGGGCTGGAACAGGGACATGGGATCCAGGAAGCCTCATGCAGCTTTGATTTGTAGCCTGTTCTGCTGCACTTACAGAAAATATGGACTGATTCCCTCAGACCTGCAAAGGGGACATTGAGAAAAACCCAGCTCTTAAAATGCAGTGAAGGTTGTTGGCACAATCCTTCATGGCACACTGTGCCATGCTGCACGTGGACCAATTCCTTTCGGGTGTGAAGCCCTGGGTTTAGAACATCTCCAGGTGATTGTGGCCAGTGGGTCCCAGAGTATTTACAGCCAATGCCCATAATCAGGTTCTTCTTCCAGAAAAGGTGTTGGAGGTTGAGCTGCAGTGATCTCTGAACCTTTTTTCCTCCCTTGCAGGGCACCATCCGCAGGATCATTATCGAGAACCCGGATCAGGTAGGGAAACTGTGCTGGGCTTCCCTCAGCTCCTCCACAGGGGATGAGAAACACTCTGAGAGCACACAGCTCACACCTCTGAGGGTGAGGGATGGAATTATGAGGGGTTAAAAACACTGCAGAATGGCCACTCAGGCTCCCACCTCTCAGCAGTTGTGTCTTTATTAATAGTGATTAATTACTACCTGTTTCTACTGCATTTATTTCACATAGCCCCTATGCAAGCACAGCCACTTTGTTTCCAAGTGGACACACACTCACATCTTCACATTCTAAAGGACATCTCACATATCTTTAAATTATCTATTTTTAGTCAAAATTACCCTAATCCTGAGTTTGCTGTTTGACAAGATTTATGGATGTTTTTATTTATGTGTTTTACAGGAGCCATTATCCCCTTTTCTTAGAGGGGCCAGTTTCTCTCCTGGAAATAATGTCATCTATGAAAAAACAATAAGAAAATATGAGCTATTAAATCCCCTCCAAGTAAGTTGGGTGTTTATATTGTCTATTGCAAGGAGAAAATTGAGCTAGTAGCAGGAAATTGATGTTTCTGGGTTGGTTTGGTTCTGGGTTATTTTCTTATTTTCGTTAGGAGTAGCAGCCAACTTGAGAACTGCCTTGTTGTGATCCAGGATGCATTCTGAAAGAAAATGAAGCAATATTTAAGGTGGAAGGTGGAATGTTTGCCGTATTTTTCCTGAGAATTTATTATTAATTAACAATGAAAACTGCTGTTGTATCTCTAATATTGTCAGTCTGTATCTGAATAGTGGCTGTGAATTAGTTTCTTGGAATAGCTTCACAGCAGAACAACCAAGATACATTTGTAGAAAAAGAAAATTAAACCCACAATTTTTTATCTTACTCTTAAAAAATATATTTGGCAAATCTGTCTGCAATTTCATCTCACAGTTGGTGTTTTATCAATGGCAAAAATATTGCTCCGTTTTATTGCTCTGAAACATTTCCAAGAGGAAAAAGATTTGAAATTTAGCATATCTCAGAGTGATTTAGCTGAGGTTTTTTACTTTGTTTTTTAAAATGGAACTTCTCATGCCTCTCTGGATTTTAGATAGCTGAATTCTGTGATATCCAGTCTCTAAAGTGGAAAAGGAAAAAACGTAATTACAAATAACAGCTTCTTTATTTCTGCAGATGATGTGCAAAGAAAAGAATAAAAAATTGTGGAGTTTAGCCCTGGAAACCATAGTTTTGCTTCTGGTTTTTGTCACCTGGGCTATGTTTAGATTTAGGTCAAAGCAGGAGCGTAGGTCTAAAGGAAATTTCCATGTATAGCGGGACATCCACCTTGGGAGAGGTTTTTTGCCCGTGCTTGTCACTGGCAGCTGCTAAAATGGGAAGGAGAATGGGTGAATTACAACCCCAAAGTATGAAAATATTAGGCAAACTCATGTTCAGTTAGGTATAAAAGCAATTTAATTTGGATTATTAAAACATCCACAGGCACCACCAGCACTGCCAGTCACAGACACATTTCATTCACTGCTGAGGCTGATGTCCCACTCCACGCAGTGCCCAGACTCACTGGCCCTTTCTGCCCCAGCAGAGGCATTTCCCAGCATTAACCCTTTCTGCCCCAGCAGGGGCATTTCCCACTGTGCAGTGCCCAGCATTAACCCTTTCTGCCCCAGCAGGGGCATTTCCCACTGTGCTGTGCCCAGCATTAACCCTTTCTGCCCCGGCAGAGGCATGTCCCACCCATGCAGGCCCAGCATTAACCCTTTCTGCCCCGGCAGAGGCATGTCCCACCCATGCAGGCCCAGCATTAACCCTTTCTGCCCCGGCAGAGGCATGTCCCACCGTGCAGGCCCAGCACTGACAGGTCCTTTCTGTGGCAGGAGCGGCAGTTCCAGGTGTGCCCGGCGGAGCCGTGCCAGCAGTGCCCGCCGCTCGCGGTCACCCAGCAGTGCCAGCAGACACAGACGGGCAGTCCCTGCGAGCTGTGCCCGGGCCCGGGGAGCGAGGAGTGCCGGGGACAGCCGGTGAGGAGGGGCACGGCACCCCCCGAGCTGGTGAGCTCTCCACGGTTTGTTCTCAGCACGGTTCGTTCTTAGGCAGGGACTAAACCCCGGCAGTGAGAGGTTTTGTGGCTCTGCAGTCTCCAGAGGTTTCTGTGGGACTCTCAGCAGCACGCCCTTGTCACTGAGCAGGGGCTGTGTGTCAGTCTGGGACCATCCAAGGCATTCTCACGTGCTGCTGGGGGGAAAGGCTGTTTGAGAGTTGTATTTCTCCTTGTCACAGACCTGTGCTCAGGTGTGCACTGCCCGAGATGAGCCCGTGGTGTTTAGCTGGCTCAGTCTCACGGGGCTGTTTGGTTTTGCTTTTCTTTACCCATCAGTTCAGTCGGGTTTCACCTGTCGGTCTGTACAAAGGCTGAGGGATGCACAGCCTCTGCTTTGGGAGGAATCACACATTGCTTTACAAGCTTGGCAAACATCAGCTCAGGGTTCCTTTCCTCCTATGCTGATCAGCCAGGGCTTCAAATGTATTTCAATTTGATGCAAAAGTTGTTGACACAAATTCAGTGGAAGCACTAAAGGAGCTTCCTGGTGTACCTGCAGCCTGTTAGTGCAGCTGGGGAGGGAGTGCAGCAGGTCCCTCCTGCACACCCAGTTGGTGTTTGGGTGACAGACACCCTGGGGACCTCGGTGTCAGACCTGTGCAGAACCTTCCAGAGCTGGACACTCCCATCCACCAGGTCAGGACGCTCAGCTTGGGCTGAGGACGCTGCTGTGGAAGCAGGACTTTGCCTGGTTCTTCTTGTTCTAAAGGAAGTCATTCCTCTCTGTATGGTTTATTGAAAACCAGCAGACATGGAAGACTCACCACCAAGAAAAGTGTAAATAAATTGAAAATTGCTAAGAGCAACCAGACCCAAACCCTACCTGTAGCGTTTTCAAGTTCAGCTTTCATCCCAAAGAGGGGATCCTGTGCTGATGCCCTGCCTGTCTCCTGCCAGGTGAGCTGCCCCCAGGACAGCCCTGAGCAGCTGGACTGTCGCTTCTTTGGGGAGCTGCTGGCCGAGCTGCACCGCAAGAGCAATGACCTGTACAGCTGCCTGCTGCAGCACGTGGAGAAGATTGGGACAAGGTATTGCAGGGGATCTGTCATTCCTGTGTCCCAGGCAGCCAGCACTGCGCAGCTGACAGGGACTGTGCTGTTTGTGAATTGGTTTTACTCCTTGTTTCTTCCTGACAGCTGGAATTGACTGGATGTTTTACACATTGCAAGTAGCTGAGGACGTAGAAATGCTGTAAGCCAAGGGAATTTATTGAATGTGATGCTTAAGAATTGTGTCTCCCACACGTGTTTGTACACTGAGCAAACAAGAACTTACAGCACACTCTGACAAATATTTCGTGACACGTTTCTATTGCTGTGTCCTGAAGAAACCTAAATGTCCAAATTTTCTCTGTCCTGTTGTGGTGTTGTGTCATGGATTAAAGGACAGCCACCACCAGGCATAAAGCTCAGTCTCTGCATCCAAATGAACAAAAAGCACATTTTCTGCAGAGCCCTGCAGACCATCTGTGGCAAGAAATGAGAGTCACAGCAGGCAGTGCCCTGCACAACCTTCCCTCCTTCCCTCCCATCAGCCTCATTCTTCCCCCTCACTCCCGATCTTGTCTGGTTCCTTCCAAGGTCACTGAATATGGAAAGTAGGTCCTGTAGCAGGGGAAAAAGGGAATTTAACCATTACAGAAACCCTGAGAAGGCCGAGTCAACACTTGGGGCAGGGCAGGGAATTGCAGCAGAGTTGTGGGCAAACCATTAGCCAGGCAATTAAGGGAGTAATTGGGTTTACTGCCCATAATTGGGATAACTGCCCAAAGGACTGGGGATACTCAGCCTGTGTTTGCCTGCTGCTGGAGCACTCCAGTCTCCCCAGGAATTCCTCCACAGAGGGAAGGTAATGACTCTTCAGCTGAGAAATCCCCTTCCTTGCTCTGTATTGTCCAGAAAGTCTTTTAGTGGTGAATGTGGGCCTGAATCCTGAAAGTTCTCAAGCAGCTTTTTGTGTTTTACAGGAACCACGACATCGAGTTCACGTGCCAGGTAAGGCCAGGCTGTCCCATCCACCACTGGGGGAGGGCTCAAGCAAACAAAGCCAAAGCAGCTGAAATGAAGGAGGCTGATCTTTGTTAGTGAATGCTTCCTGCTCGCTAAAAACATTCAGAGCCCGAAAACCACTGCCAGGCAGGCATTTGCAAATGTGGTAATACTGAAAGGAAACTTCAAGAATTTGCATTATTCCAGTATGAGAAGTGGAAGTCTCTCCTGCTGTTCCAATAATGGTTTCACTGGAAAATGACTTGCATGGGTACCTGTATTTTTACAAGGTGTTTTTTGCAAAGGCTCTTTCACTCCCTGGCCAGAGCAGCAGGTGCTGCACTTTTGAAGGCATTCAATGTGAATGGGGCAGAAATACCTGTCCAGGGTTCACCTGCAGGATGCAAATGCCACTGAATCCTGGCAGCATCTCCTGGTGGTCATCGGGGGTTTATTGGCAGCCCATTCAAAGGTTTTGCCCCGCCATAAACTGCTGGGAGTTGTTGTAGCATCAGCTGTTAATTCCTGAGAGAGGATTGGTTTGAATACTGCTTTTAAATGTTGAATTTAAGCATTTGAATATATGCTTCATGTATCACTTTATCTCACTTTGTACATGCCCCACATATAAAAGACTGTGAGTTTTCTGGATAGACTTTGATCTATTTTTGTTCTTATTTGCCTTGTACTAAAGATGTTTTTCATAGCAGAGCTGTGTAATTAATGAGAAACCACATTACTAATCTACCAGGCAAAATTCTTAATCAAGATGTCTCCCCTCTCCTCCCTTCTTTGCTTAGACTGAAGATATTGAAGAATTAATTCCCAAAGGACTGTCTGAGGCAACAAAGCAGCAGATTCGTTATCTCCTGCAGGTATGGGAGCTTGGCAGCCTGAAGGAGCTGGGAGCAGTGGGAGCTGGCTCGCACACAGGAGGGACGTGGTACATAACACCCTTCACTCTGGATTCCCTCATCCCATTGTTTCTGGAGTGAGGGGATGGAATGGTGGCTTTAAAGGAAGTGTCCCATGGGCCCACTGTCCACTTGTGTATTTTAAACTGAGCCCTACGGGGGGGCTTTCCTGCAGTTTCACTGGAAACTGTCTTGGCTTTTCACCACTGACGGGAGAACAGAGGCCTTTCATCTTTCTGTGTTGTGTGTTAAGGCTTTAAAAGCCAAACACAAATAGGAGGTGCTAAAAACCCAGAAGCAGAGCCTGAATCCCACTTGCTCCCAGCCCAACCCCATGGCTGGGCATGGAGCAGGGAGGGAGCTGAAGAACCAACCCAGGACAAAACCCTTTCCACCTGAACCACAACAGCAATGGTTCCATTTGCTGTTGGATGCCAAAAGCACAGCTCAGCACTCGGAGCTGCCTTTGCCAGGCAGGTGTGTCAGAGCAGGATCCAGGGCAGCCTCAGCAGGAGTGTCCTGATCTGGGCTCCCTCAGGTAGGGGAAGGGTGATCCTACCTGGGAGCTGCACCTTGGAATCGCTTCCTGGTAAACAAAAAATCCATTGAAATGAGGTTGAGAAGGAGCAGCCTGGTCTGAGTTCACAGCTGCCCTGCTCTGACCTCCCCATCCTTCCAGCTGGAATTATTCTGTGCTTCTCTTACAAGGAAGATAGACATCAACCCCATGGACATTCCAGCCAGCACGAGGACATTCCACGGCCTCACACTGGCACACTGTCCTGGGAGGCTGGTTCAGCTCCAGGTGAAAAAGCTGGAACAGGCATTTCCTGTTGTCTCCGTGTCCAGCTGGTTTTACATCCTCACAGCTGTGATTATAAAATGCAGCCAAAATGGCTTTTGGGGAACCAGGTGTTGTCAGGATCCACCCTGGGTGCTCTCAGACTCCCTGGCCACCAGGACAGAGCTGGGAGGGAAGGGTTTGCACAGCCCAGGATCCCGAGCTGGGAATGCTCAGAGGCTCCTCTAAGGACACAGAGAATTCCACTGGAGAAGTACATGGCACCTCTGGGATTTAGCAACCTCTAGCACTAAGCAATTGCTGAGTGGGGCTTTACTTATATTTTTATAGTCTATATTTCACCCATTGATGGTGAGTTGCACTAGGAATGAAGTCTCAGTCACACCATGGCACCAGTGGGGATAAAAAACTGGGCAGGGGCAAATCCCCATATGGATAGAGAGCATGAGAGCTCCAAGTTAAGGGAACACACATCACTTTTGTCTGGACAGGAAAAAAACACAGCTTTTGCACAGAATATTCAGCCCTTTCAGGAGTGTTAGAACTTGAGGAGTTATTTTGTGTGTCCTTTCAAAGTCTATTTTTCTTCTTTTAAATATTATAAATGTATCATGAAATGCAGCAATTTATATTTTCACCTGAATCAATACACAGCTATTAAAGGCACTAAAATTAACATTCCAAAGGAGAACAGTGTTAGGCTGTGGTCACCTATGGTTTTCTCTTTCATCCAGGTGACTCCTTTCATCTTTGGGATCTTTTTCCTTTTAAAGGGAGGAGTTGGCTGTATGAGCTTTTTTAATTTAAATTTTTAAAAATGTTAATTAAATTCCCTCATCCTTGAGCCCAAAGCTTTGCCAGATCTCAAACATGACTCATTCCTCTGTGCCTTTTCAGGCAGGGCAGTAATTTTTAAAAATCAGTGTAAGCACAAAGCTTTTAAAGCTCAAATAATAAGTGTACAATATTACACGTTTCTTTTTCCCTTTATTGGTGTACAAAGGCAGTTCCTTACCCTGTTGTTCCTTCCATTTTAACAACGCTGTCCTGTGTTACAAGGCAGAAGTTGAACACTGGCATTTGCAGAACAAAGTGCAAGGAAAATGTTTCCTGTAGAAACTGTGGGCACTTCAAAGGACGTGCAGTGGTTTTAGAAGTTACTGTCAGCTGTGAAGCAGTTTCTGTTCTACCTCTTGTCAGGCATATTGTAAACAAAGCTGCCTAATTAATCCTAATTATCCTTTTCATTTCTCCCCTCCCAGATGAGAGTGACATCGGACAAATCCCTGAGACTTGTGCTTTCCACGTTCAAGAACCTGCGGGAGGAGCTCTGCCATTTGCAGGATGACCTGGGGGTGAGTCCTGCTCCTCATCCAGCTCATCCAGCTGGCAGCAGGAGCCCAGGGCTGCCATTCCAGGCTGTGCCTGTGCTGGTGGCAGTGGCTGCTCAGTCCGTGCCTCAGGGGGCTGGATGGACAGGGGTGGCTTTGGCAGCTCCACAGGTTCTCTGGGCTGGATGGACAGGGGTGGCTTTGGCAGCTCCACAGGTTCTCTGGCCTTCAGCCATGCCAGCCTTGTGGCTGTGGATGCAGGCAGCAGACAGTTCCTGTTGTTCCCCACACCAGCCCAAGTGCTCGGCCCCGCTGAGAATGTCACAGCATTGTCCTGGAAAATGCAAAGTTGAGGGAGAAGAATTTGAACTTGAGCACAGAACAAGGAGTTGGTGCAGTGGGCTTAGTTTTGGGGTGGTTTTTGTTTGTTTGGGGTTTTTTGTTGGCTTCTATTTAAACTGTTTCTGTGGCAGACTGAAAGGGCAGTGTCCAGGACCTCAGTGCTCACCACCCAGCACAAAGCCACAGGCATTAGTGTGTGCTATGTACCCAAACCCCAAACTTTCAAGAAAGTTGAGCATTTTCTCAGTTCTAAAACATCCCTTTATTAATGACTGTGTTGCACTTTATAGGAAGAGTTTACTGAAAAATTGCAGCTTTTGACTGTAATCTTTTGACTTTTGTCCTGCAGAAGCTGGAAACTGACAATGTCTTGCTGAAGAAGGATTTGGCTTTTAAGGATTCCCAAGTGAAAGAATATGAAACAATGCTGGCTTCTCTGAGGGAGAACAATCGTCAGCAGCAGGTAAATCAAGAAACATTTCCAGTGTCATTCCAGGCAGCCAAAATGGGGGCAATTTGCTGACTTCTGGGTACTGTGAGTAACTGCTGCCTGCTGTGTGTGTGATGCTGTTCCTCCCCTGAGGAATTCCAGGTGCTCATTCCCCCCGTGCTTTCCAGCAAGGGCTCAGGGACAGCACTGCCAAATGCCGCTCCCTGGAGGAACAGCTCCTGTCCCTGCGGCTCAGCGAGGGTGACAAGGACTGCCAGCTGAAGGAGCTGGAGTACAGCAAGAGGGCCCTGGAGCAGGAGATCCAGAGCCTCAAGCTGCAGGTGAGGGCGCATTGGCTGGGTGCAGTAGCTGAGTCCCAGACTCAGAGGGATCAGTGTAACGATGAAAACTCTCATTGTAAAATAAAATTGGGTTCTTTGCTGCAGAGCTGCTCCAGCCCGACCCTGCAGACCACGACGGACGAGCTCTCCAGCCGCTACGTGGAGATGATCAACAACCTGAGGGAGGACAAGGACAGGGAGATCCGCAGCCTCAGAGTAAGGGGCCCTGCTGGCTGTGTGCAGGGACAGCTGCACTTACAGCAGCAGAGATCTTCCACAGGCGCTTTTTGGGTGTCTTCTGGTTGTGCAGTTACTTTACTCATAGACAGTGGTGGTGGTTTAAAACCTTTATATGTTCTTTATAGTAGAACATAAAACTGTGATTTTAAAAAAACCCAATGTTCTTTACACGAAGAAATTAGGGATCAACCTGATTAGTGGGCTGTCCTAAAAGGATATTTTGTGTGTCCTGATAACATAAGAAATTAGTCAAAATATGCTTAATAAGAAACAAAAATAAATCCCCGTCACAGCTGTATGTAGGAAATGTCTCTCATGGAAATCAGTGGTAAAAGTCTCCAACTCTGGAAACCAATTCAACTGGTTCAGTGTTGGTTTAGCTTGACACTTGTAAAATCATTAAGTTAATACTGGGTAGAATTCAGTCCAGTCAGCACTTTCTGAATTTACTGCATGGCTCAACTTCCTGACCTGAAAATCCCTGGGTCTCACTGTTGATGGTGTTAATGAAATGCCACCCCCAGAGCCCTGGCTGGGTGCTGAGGGGCCCTGCCCAGAGCCCCCCACACCTGAGAGCTCCTGCCTTGTTCTGCAGTCCCAGCTGTGCCAGTTCCAGCAGGACATAACCAGGAGAGAGGGGAGCAACAGCGACTTGCAAATGAGGCTGCACGAACTGACATCGCTGCTGGAGGACAAAGAGGCTTTTATTAAACAACAGCAAGAGGTAAAATAATACAAGCTATTCCTCTAAAGGTTTTTGTGTTTAAGCCTCCACGGTACTGAGTAGGTGGAACCTTACCAGGAAGTTCCTTGTGCTCTCCTGGCTCAGGAAAGGGGGTTGGGATTTGTTCTAACTGAATGCTGCTTCTCTGCCAGCCTTCCGGAAAGGTGGATTTTCAGATTGTTAAGACAAATTTCTGCAAATATTTTGTTGTGGCTTTAGTGAACTGATACTTCAAAAAACATGACTTCACATCAGTGTTTGCTTTTGGTTTTGTCAGGAGCTCTTCAGACTGAAGCATGAGAAGTTATCGGGCAGTCAGTCCCCTGGGGTGACAGCCATCATCACTAAAAAGTAATGCGGTGTTCACCTTTTTTAAAAACACATCCTTTGGGCTTTCCTTTGTTTAGGCTCTGTTAAACAACCTGTTCAACTCTTTACAGGTACAGGAATCAGTATCCTATTCTGGGTCTCCTGTCTGATGACTACAAGGTCACATCACCTGTCAATAAATCACAAACGATTGTAATTGAGAGGACTGGAGAGATCTGGAAACATGTAAGTTTACCCGGAGATGGACTGCTCCCTCTGCAATGCTTAATTTAACTTCAAAGCAAGTATTACCCAAACTGAGAGCTCAGCGATGCCCTCGTGGTAATTTAACTGCAGAAAGCAAAGTGACTGACTGCAGCCAGGGAACTGTCCCGGCTCTTAGAGCAGGCAGTAATTGGTGGGTGTGGTACAAATAAAGCCTTTCGTTGTTTTCTCCGGCACCTAATTACTCTGAACAAAAGCAGCAGCGTTGCTCTAACACCGGCCTCGGGGTGTTGCTGTACCGGGCAGGTAGGCAGGGACTGTGTCCTGCTGTGCTCTCGGGTGAGGAGGGATTTGGGAGGGCTGAGCTCCTCTGCATTAGGAGCGTTATTGACTCCAAGCCATTACTAAAACACACAAAGCACCACATCCCTGAAACTCACCCTGAGCCGGGGCAGTGACGAACCCAGGAATGCAGAAGAGTGGTGACATTTTAAGGAGTGATTCAGAGTAAAAATAGAAAACAGGGCTGCAGAAGCTATTTCTGTTACTGGCAGGGCTCGTGGTGCCAAGTCTGGCTACAAGGTAAAGGCTGGGGAAATGGCAGGGTGGCCAAGCAGGGGTGGAGGCGGCTGCAGGCACAAGGTCACAGCAGCACCTGGACACAGCCATGGAGGGGCACAGCCAGGAGACAGTTCTGTGACAGCCTGAGCAGCTGCAGGTGACACACCTGGCATGTCCCTCAAGGGGACCTTGCCTGCAGCAGGATTAAAAAAGCAAAAGGCTCAGGGCAGTGGCAAAGAGCAGAGTGTTATTACTGATCCCTAAACCTCACCCAGGTGCATTGCAGCCTAGTGAAATGTCAAGCAATGAAACAGCAATAGAGAAATGAAAAAGTAAAGTGGTATAGAGGAAAGGCTCACGGGTCCCCTTGGACACTGTACAAGAGCAAACAAGTAGGTAATTAAATGAGATGCTTTATGGGAGATAGTTCTGTTTCATAACAGAAACAGGTTTGTGTATTTCTTCTAACAAGCTGCTTGTTTCTTTTAGGAATGAGAGAAACCTCTGAGCTACTCCAAGGAGTTCACAACCACTGAAACTGCTTTACTTTCTGCTCTTCTGCATCCAAGAAAAGGTTCAGTCTGATAGTGAGGAAGGCTGGAAAACATTAAGGACTCACTTTTCCCTCGGAAGAGTGGGATGCAATCCCTCTGTGGACTTCAGCTGGTCTTGACTAGCTCCTGTTCTTCAGCCAGGCCTCAGGCAATCTAGGAGACAAAAGGAAGACACCTGAAACCTTTTCCTCTTCGTCCTTGTAGCCATGTTCTGTCTCTTCATGCTGAGAGTGGGAATGACCCCCATGTCAGTCCCACCCCTCCCACAGCTGCTTTCAGTGCAGAGTCACGGGCTGCATGGGAACTTCAGAAATACCTCACTGGGAACTGCCCCTTGCCTTACACCTGCCTCTGTCTGGGAAGCTCGGACACAAAGGACAAAACTTCCATCAAACCCAGCTTCTGACCTGGCAAATGCCAGCAGGACCCAGTTCAGTGAAGGGCTGGGCCAAAGCTCATTTTAGAGAATGCTTCTGACCTCAGACGTGATGTATTTTCAGCCCCAAACCAGCTGTATTTATTTGCTGTGCTTCAAATTTTCAAGAACTTGGTGTATTTTTATACAGAACTTTGTGTGAAAATAACTCATGGACTAAATTTCCTTATCAGACCAACCTGCCATTTACAATTTCCACTCCTTGAAGGACCACAGAAATTCTTTCAAACTGATTTGGTGTTCATGATTCAGTAGTTGTCTGAGCAACACAGCACAGAGACTCACAGGAAGAGTTTGCAACACTGCAATCCAAAGGTGCTCTTTTATCGTGGGGTTCTTGCTTTGCTTTCCTGCTGCAGCCATGTATTTCTGTTCCCAGATACTATAGACCCTAGGCAATGTTTAATGGGGAAAGAATGCTGGAGGCTACCTGTAACCATGAAATAAACCCCAGTCTAACTCTCTGGATCATTGTCTGTCCTGGAAACATCTTGTGTACAGCTGGAGGGGGGTAGGAGGGGGGTAGGAGGGGGGTAGGAGGTGTCTTGTTCCTCTCTGTGAATCTTTGCAAGTGAAGGACTTGGGCTGGCTCCCTTTTCTGGCTGCTGCTGCCAGAACTCTCTCAGGTGATGCTCGATGTCCAGCTGGCCTTGTGCTCTTTAGGACCGGGCAGAGAGCCACAAGTAAAACCTATTCCTGCTGCTGCTCTTTGAGTGTGTCCAGGCTGAGATGGGCCTGCAGTTTCACCAGCCTGGTCCCCCCTTCAGCCTGGCTTTAATTAATTAAATACCCTCATTTGAAGGCCTCTCTGCATTCAGTAATTATTCTAAAACAGACTCTAAAGCAACCCCCTTTCTGCAGAGCAGTGACTAAAATGTACATCTACGCTCAGAGCTGACGTGCTCCTGCCATGGGACAGTGTCAGTGCAATAAATAATTTTAGTTACACTGTCAGCAAAAGGCTTTTCACCTTTGGTGATCTTAAACACAAAAAGGACTAACAGCACCATGTGTGTTCAGTGCCATCAGTTACCTGTGCAGGGGTCTGGCTGCAGGTGCTCCTTCTGCTCCCAGCAGGGCCAGGGGTTTCCCACAGCTCAGACCAAGCTACAAAGAGCAGAAATGAGAGTTATTAATGGCCACAGTTCCTGATGGCTCATCCCAGCCATGGATTTCCTGAGCAGCTCCTCAGTGACACCAACCTGTGTTTCCTCCACTCCATGGCACAGCACAGGGAACACCTCAAGGAGGGACAGGGCTCAGACCAGGAGCTGCTGGGCGTGGTGAGACAGTTCCACGGCAAAGGCCACCATCAGGCAAATGCTCTTTTCAATTCCAGCTGATCCATCCCAGTGGAAACACCATCCTGGGGCAGCCAGGAAAGCTGCAGCCTGCTTACAAACAGCCCAGGTTGCTGCTCAGGCCGGCCAGCTCTCTGTCCTGGGGACAAGGACAGCTCCTCAAAGAATCTGACCCTGTAAATGCTACAGAGCAGAGGCTGTAAATACACTGTACTCACAGAAAACACAAAGCAATTGTGAAAAAGCTGAATTAGACTAGTAGATAAAGCATATGGCCATGTATTTATAGGCTGGATTTGATTTCAAACCATATGTATTTAAAAACAAATTAAGTATTTTTTTACTATGAAGTACCTGTTACTGCGGGCTCAGCAGTCCCCCCTTTGCTGTGGAACTGGAACTGATTTACCTAACGTGGTTTCTGCTGAAGTTTACAGAAAAACATTTTCTCATTTTCTCAGCTCTGTAAATCCTGGTTAGAAACATTTTACTTCAGCTCATTTCCCACCTCAATTTCAAGTAGGTTCACCAAGACTTCTACATTTTTTTTCTAGGAACAAATTAGAAATAAGTCAGACACTATTTACTTTATATAATTACAACAATTTACATTCTGCCCTTTCTTTATCTGCCAGACTGCAGAGTCTTGTTTTGCACTGAAAAGGAGCAAACTCTCTTTGTTTTGACTGACCTTTCTGCAGTACTGAAGTTTCTCTGCCTCAGCTGTAAAATAAAAGCCAGAGAGCCCTGGCTGGGGAGTTCCTGCCAACTCCAGCAGCCACCAGCCCACACCCAGTACCTCACGTTTACCTCCAGAGTTCTGCTGCAGCTCTTCCTCATTTTCTCCCTAATTTATTGCCTTTAATTATGGGCAGTTGAAACCTGAGGAAAGAAAAACATAGCTGATGATCAGGATGTGAATCACTTTTAACTGCACCTGTCAGCCCAATAAAAAGCTGCACCAAACAGATCAGACATTTCAGAGCAAGCCCTGCACACCTCTGTGAGGCTCTGCTTGCTCAAGCACTCCTGACCTGTCACAGCTCTCAAATATTTACTGCGAGAGGGCACTGAGGATTTGAGAACTGTCCCTCAAACTGCTGAGGACTCAGGTGCCATTTTATCCTTCCATTTCAGAAGATTTAAAACACCACTTCCTAGTAAAATCTTATGTCAAGAACAGCAACCTGCCTCCTGCTTTGATACAGAACAATTAATTACCTGATTATTTGGTCTGTCTGTAGGGTGGAAAATGAGCACAGCCATGGGCAGAGTCAGGGATCATCTTCGGGTGAAGAAACTCCTTCAGTCCACGTATTCAACATAACATTCAGGAACAAAACACTGGCATTGTCAGAAATCCACAGCCTTAAATCACTAAGATTCTTTCCCCTTCTGACTGCTGGGCATGCAAGGAAAAGCAGCAACAAACCCCATATGAATTAATTCCTGTCTTCCTTATTTCTGCTCCTTATGCAAAACCTACAAGTTCAGAGGCTCAAAGCCCGTTGGAAATCCTCCATGAAGGGTTCATTTAATAGCACATGTTCTTCTTCAGCTTTTTAATCTGTTACTGATGTTGCAATTCAAGTATTCTAAAAAGAGAGGGAATTTAGAATAGCAGCGTTTTTAGCATTTCATTCTGCAAGCTGTTATTACACAGGTAAAAAGACAAAAACCTACCTGTTTTTTCCCAAAATATGCGAGAAATTTTTTTGTTCTCTTAAAGGAAAAAAAATTCAAAGGAATGTCAGTGTCAGATTTGATAATTATTTTAGAAATAAGCAAACAAACACAAATACATTACCTGTGAGTCTAAAGGGTTAAATCAAACCCAATGTTCTCAATGGTCTGCCAAACAGACCTGCAGTAACCTGTTTACTTGAAAAGTGATTACATGTTAATTAGTGAATAATGCAATTAAAAATATCAGGCAAATTTACAGATTATTGGGACTTTCCTAAACACCATAAATGAAAAGGAAACTCCAAAAAATCTGGAGTGCAAGAGATGCGTTTTATTGTATGCCCGTTACGATGAGTAACACAATTAGAAATAATAATCCCACAGAACAGTGACAATCTTATTTTACAGCGTGTACATCATTTTTTACAGCCACATAAAACACTTATTTGTCTAAGAGATTTCCCAAATTTTAACTTTCTGAAGTTTAGAAATATAAAAAAAATTTATTCTCAAGGAACTGATTCTCATCTGGTGCAAAAACAAAATATGAACATTATCTGGAACACAAAGCCACAATATAGCATGAAGTTACAATTTCTCATGTGAACAGCTGTGTGCAAACATGAAGCAACTAAAAAAAGTAAAAAATACACATTATATGCATAACATTTATGACCAGGTTTTTCATTAAATAGCCCTAGACCAGCTCGTTATATAAGCGCCATTGGATTTGCAGCATGCTAACACAAAGCATTTTTAAAGGGATGCATATTTTAAATGTATACACTGTAAACTCAAGATCCACCTCCAAACTCTAGTGGCAGCAGGTTTTTCTGGTTAAATACTGCATATATACTTTCTTACAGATTGAAAATGCATGTTTATAGCATGGTATAGATCTTTTTTTAAAAGAATCGATTAAAAGGTGCAATTTTACGTCTATATGGAAAATTTCATATTAGGAGGTAGGACAGTAACTGTCATACCTGTTAAGAACACTGCCCTAAAGAACCTCTAAGTACTCTGAATTTTAATTAAAAAACCCCTACAGTTTTCAACTGTTTTTAATACTCTTTTTAGAGAAGACTTTAAAGTAGCGAGGAAAAAAATTAGTGTTGAGTCACAACACTATGAGCTGCATCCATTTTTATCCTTTAAAAAAAAAAAGTCAAATTCAAAGTTAATTTTGTTATATGTGCCATACTGAACAACATTCAACTGTAGTTTCAGATAAAAAAAGGGAAATTATATACATATACATCTTTAACCCTAGCACCAGAACACCACCTCTGAGACCATAACATAATGCTCTATTTTCAACATCATATCCTGCAATAAAATAGGTTAGCAGCTTTGAAAACCAGTAAAAAAATGCTTCTTGGACCTAAACTAATAAAGGAAACCAAAAAGTTTCCCTATGAAATGTTTAAAAAAAAAACAAACAACCAAACCAAACTGAACAAGGGACACCCCCTCCAAATAATTTCGCCAGTTCTGGAATTCATTTCTAGGCACAATTGAAAACGTTGTGATGAAGTGTCTGACCAAAACTCCCCGTACCAAACTGCACAAGAAGTGAAGAGGGGGCTCCTTTGCAAACCCTCCGTAGCTCACCCCACCAGGGATCTGTTTCCATACTGGAGACACACGTTGGGACTGACAGAATGGGTCACACAATCAGCTCTGCCCTGTCCTCTAGACTCAGCAATGGCAAATACTGTTCACTTGGAGACATTCATCCATCTTTCTGCAAATTTAAGACATTCATCCATCCTCTGCATTCTCTAGTGCTCTTTAGGTTCTGATCAGCAACAATCATAGGGCTATGAGTTCCCCTGCCAACCCTAATACTTTTTAAGACTTTTAATACAAAGAATGTAAAGTTATGGTTTAATATCAAGCTTTGAAACCAGGAGAAACAGTTCGTGAGATTTATTTTTTTCCCCAATTAGCATATCACAGTTTCTACATCGCTTCCCTCTGGAGCTCACCTATCACATGATGGCCTCTTTGTGGTGCCTCATTATGTGCTGATTTTTCTCGGAGGGCCTGCGGAAGCCCTTTTTGCAGAACTCACACCTGTGGGGGTAGTCTTTGGTGTGGATGGAGATGACGTGGCGCTTAAAGCCCGACGCGTCCGTGGTGCTGTACTCACAGTACTGGCACTGGTACACCTTCCTGCCACTGTGGGTCTTCATGTGCTTCTTCAGTTCGTTCTGCTGCCTGAAGCCCCTTTTACACCTTTTGCATTTAAAAGGCAGGTCCTTGGTGTGAACGGAGAGGATGTGCCCACTGAGCACAAAAGGGTCGGAGGTTTTGAAGTCACAGTGCCTACACTGGTGGATCTTTTTCCCTTTGTGGGTCTCGCTATGCTTTTTGAGCTCCGAGGGCCGGTGGAAGCCTTTCTCGCACACCTCACACTTGTGGGGAAAATCCTTGGTGTGCACTGAAATGATGTGTCGCTTCAGGTCACTGGAGTTGGTGCTCTTGTGGTCACAGTGGGGACACTGGTGAGTCTTATGCCCTTGGAAGAGCTCGGTGTGCTGCTGCAGCTCCTTCTCGTCGGCGAAGGCCTGGGGACAGTGCTCACATTTAAAGGGCAGGTCGGTGCCGTGTTTGGTTTTGATGTGAGTTTTCAGGTTGGACTGGTCAGCACACCTGAACACGCAGTGCTGACACTGGTATGGCTTTTCCCCCGTGTGGGTCCTCATGTGCTTTTTCAGCTCCGAGGGGTGGCGGAAGCCCTTCCCGCACTCCACGCACACATGAGGGAAGTTCTTGCTATGGACTGCCAGCAGGTGCCTGTTGAGCAGCCCCTGCTCTGCAGTCTCATAGTCACAATATTTGCACTTGTGGAGCTTGGGCTCCTTGTCCCTCAGGATGAGTTTATTGGAACTCAACGGGCTCGCCTCTCTGTATCTTCTCGTGTACTCTGTAAACTCGTGCGTTTTATCAACTTTATTTATAAGTTTATGGCTTTCCAGATGATTGTGGAAACTTACTTTTTTGTTAGTTGTAAAGTCACAGTCTGTACACTGGTATTTCTTCTTGATCATATGATCGGGATGGTTCTTCATATGCCTTTTCAAGAATCCTCTGGATTTAAATTTTTTCCCACAAATATGACAAGGGTAAACTGTTAAGGGCTGTCCATCAGGACCTATTATAACAGCTGTTTTTGAACAAACAAAAACAAGTTATGAAGGGAACACATTTACTGATTAAGAAGTTTTAAATCAGCCAAGTGCTGTTCAGATTCATGCACTTACACTTGCAGCAGAGAGAGAGTGGCTCAGTAGTTTAAAAACAACCAATCCACAGCACCTATAGTTTATATAGTTCTGTTTTAGAAACTGCTCAAACAGATCAGGAATATCACATGTGCACTGAATATAGCCATGGGTACTTTTTAATAGCTTGCAACATTCCAATGAATTGCATCAGCCCTGGGTGTACTGACTCTGAATAGCAAAATATGACATTTTCTAGGCACAGAACTGGAGGGGGGAAGGACACAGGAAATACGCAAATCATCATTTATAGCTTTTAATTCTGCATCAGCTTAAAAAAGAGAAAAGGAATAGGACAGGAGTAAGTGGCACTCCGTGACAATACCGTAACCATCCAGTGTTTACCTGTTTGCCATTGCCTGGCCTCTCCTCTCCTCCTTTTCTTGGTTTTTTGTTTGAGCACTCTATTAGTGCTAATGCTATCACAAATCTGCAGGTACTGTGTTGCATTACCGTTTTTGTTTTCTAATCGTGTATCCAAGTTATTTCCTAGAAACAAAAATTAGACACCATAAAAAACCTTAAACAACTTGTTTCTTTGGGACTGATGACTGGAATTGCACAGCAGCATTATCTACTTCTTAAAAACAAGCACTGCCCATTCCTCTACCACAACATACATTAAAAAGAAGCATGCTTGTGGGAACCACTATCTATCTTTCCTGGCAAAAGTCAAGGGTATGGTTGTTTAAACACTGATTCATTTCTAATTATAATTCTTGATTTTTATTTAACTTGTTTTTACTTCTTAACAACCGCATTATCTCTTTTCTGTCTGCAAAACTACATTAAAAACTTGGCAGTGCCTCCCAACTTCCCCACCCCCTCTGAAGGCCTACAGACATCTAGAATTGTTTTCATTCAAAACAATAGAGAAAGACTGGGGAGTCCTTCAATATCTAATTTATGGCTCATTCTTTGCATCTCTGATTAGGAGTACTGACACAGAAATATCTGTTTTTTCAAAGACAGTTTTAGTTTTAATGCTGTTAAAAGTTCTCACCTGCCGCTTGACCATCTTCGTATCTTCGGGGAAGCCTTCTTTCATCTCCTGCAGAAAATGGTATTTTAGTCATTATAAAATCATATTCTTTTTAAAGATGCTGCTTTTGAAAGCCTGATAATGAGAGAAAACTAACTTAGCTAATAAGTAACAGGTTAACACCATCCAAGTGGAGATGTGCAGCTCGGTGTTGTGCAATCATGAGCCTCAGGAACCAAAATCCCATCTCTGGGAGGAGTTAATATCCACCCAATCTGTGTCTGCATGCTTACCCTGCTGGGTCTCCTGCTTTCCATCATTAATATGCTTGTTGCTGCAAACTTTTAACCTCACCTATCCCCTCAGATAGCAATGCAGAGGTTATCTGAAATGCACGTTTTGCTCCTGAGATGGAAGCATGTTATCTGCCTGGAGGAGAAGGAGGCAGATAAGAGGACTTGGCCCTTATCAGCCTCTCAGTACAATGGAGATTTGGAGATGCCCAAGGGATACCACAGGAGCACATTCCTCATTTTGCACTGGAAGTATTTGCTGCTATGTGCCAAAGCTCTGTGGTTTCGAAGCATTTTACCAGCCCAGCTGTTGGGCTCTCCTTACCACACCAAGGAATTTTCACTAACTTGCTTAATTAATTGTAACAGAAACTATGGATAACTTGATACCCTCTTAACAAACTTGAACATACCAAAATTCAAGGAAATTATCCAAAAAAATAGACAGAACTCACAATATCCTAAGACACTTCCATTATTTGAAAACCACTTTTTTGTTTCTCACCTTAAGGACTAACAGGCTTAAAACACGTCTATAAACTGAAATTATTAAGAACATATTTACACATTTATTCCTACTATTCCCTTTTACAGTCTTTCCCCCTTCCCCCTCCTCATGTAAAATACTTAAGGCTGTTCTTGTTTAAGATCTTCAATATTAAGCATCAAACCCCACATACTCTGTACATCTGAGCTAGGATCTGAAACAAAATCCAACTTCTCCTAACAAGCTTTCCTTTCTACTCCATGACACAGCAATCACTGGATGGCAGAGATCAGGAGCTGTTTCTAAACCCCAAGAACAAGGGGAGGTCATCCCAGAGATGCTGGCAGCTGGATGAGGGAGGAAATAATGGCAGGGATTTTCAGGAAAGAAGCACAGGTTCCTACCGTAAGCAGCAGCCCAAGCAACGGGGACAAACGTTTTATTCACACCAGAGTCCTCAAGCTGGGTGTCTGGAAGGGATGTGGCTTCTTCTTCCCCTACAATAACTTCCATATAAACTTCATCTGCTATTTCAGCACAGCCTGGATGAAGGGAGGAGAATAAATCTTTAATTTTATTCTGCCTGTCCTAACTTTTCCTTCATTTAATTTGCTCCTGCTCTGATTGATACCCATTATAAATTAATTTTCTTCCTTTGGCATTTAGGGGATCATTGCTTATTCAGATATTCCTTAAAGAGAGAAAACACATATCAATAAATACTAATCCAAAACAAATGCCCACAAAATTTGCAATACACAAACTCATGAACTTGCAACTGATGACATTTTCTACTTTGTCAGAAAGCTGCTAAATTCACAGTAAGAAAATTGAAAAATAAGAAGTTTGACTAACCTCATCAACTTCATCCGTGGACAAGTTAAATTTAATATAAATATGACATTATTGCACACAGTATGCACAAAGTGCATTATCTACATCACTTTAAAATAATTATAGCCTGCTTTTTATTTTTAGGGAAGATGAGCTTATTTTTCTACTACTTCAGTCTGAAGAGTCCTTCAGAAAATAATTAAAAATGTCCTTGAGAATTATGGTTCTATGGGTGTACAAACAGCAAGAGAAAGAAAAATGTCTCTTATTATGCTTACTAATATCTTCATCTTCCTGAGAAGAGTCCTTAACAGCCATGTAAACCATTTTTTCTCGCTGCATTCTCCCAACACCTCCTTGTTCAATGACTCCAGCTACAGAATGGCCATTGTGAAAGTCACTCTCAGTGACAATTTCTGTCCCACCTCGAACAAAAACAAGTTACACACATTAAGTCAATGTGAACAAAGCCACTGGTAAGATTAATTTCAGATCCAAGTATTTTTTTGACTTGCTGGGACGCCTCCCTGAGAGCAGCTCCGAGAACAGCCCTGCTGGCAATTGCTTCTCAGCCATCAGAGATTTTGGTTCTCCGTGCTGCTGCAGGAGCAGTCTGTCCCTTCTGTCCCTGGAGACTGAGAGCCCATCCCCAGAGGAACAAAGTGTATTTTGGGAACAGGGCCTGGGAATGATCCCGAGGTTTCAGCTCCAAGAACAGCCAAGAGGGGGATTCTGCTCTTTTTCAGGAACAGACACAGGTGAGTTGTGCATCTCCTCAGAGCACGGGGGTTGCTGGTCTATCCGTGGGGAAAGGGAACTGCAGAGAATTCTGAGTCCCTTGGCTCACCTGCAGCCCCAGAATCCCTCCCCTCTCTCTGCAAACGCCACCAAAGGCTCCCACCAATAAAAGGGATCCACTGCAGAGGCTCTGCTGTGCTGACACACTTGTGTCTTGCAAAGTCAGAGAAAAGCAGCAGCTGAAGAAACAGCTGCAGACACACAACCACTTCTACATTTGGGCTTTGGCTGCCTGAAAATAGCCCAGCTAATCAAAACAGAACTGGAGACTAATCCACACCCAGCATTTGTGCATCTGGGCAGCCTCCACAAATGTCACGTTCTACAGAACACTCCAGTCACTGGAAAACATGGAATGAAGAACAAACACAGTGACCCTGAAACACTTCACACTACTGAAAGAATAAATACGATTTCAAGGTACCTATTTCAACATCATCTTCAGCTTCAGCTTTAAATATGTAGACTTTAATAACTTCTGAACCAAAGCCATCATCTTTAGCAACATCATCATTTGCCACCTCGGTACTGATCTTCAAGGGAGTGCTTCCTATATGGTCCAATTTCTCTCCAACATCATCCACTGCAAAGAAAAGAGAATAATAATGAGGTTCAAACACATTTTTAGAAGTCAAAGTAATCAGTAGCATGATTTTCTCCACTATTCTCCCCATGCACAGGAAAGGTTTGTATTCATAAGTGGCCTTTAAAAGCAGCTCATCTCAAGAAACTTAAGAAATTCCAGAAGTTCAGTATTTTATTGCAACTCAGGAAATGCAGCAGGAATTACAGAATAAACAACACAAGAGGGAGCTTGTCATCAAAGGGAATGAGGTAACTGGCTATGGCTGAAACTATTACTCTTAGAAAGCAAAAATTTATCAGTAATTAAAATTAAACATCTATACAAAAGTGTTAAAAATTAACCCAGAATTGCCCGTTACAGTCTACAAGTTCTCAAAAGTTTCACTCTGATGCACAGTGATTAAAATTTAGTGGCTGAAACTCTTGAGGAGTGTGATGACTGGAGAATATTCCCAGCCAAAGAAGTGTGCATCAAAAATCTGACTGTATCTTCTTCCTCAAAGAAATGATGATTTTATCCACTTTATCACTTGAAAACACACACATTAATGGAAGATTAATGCATGTTATACAGCTGATTAAAAGATGCAGTGACAATAAATCCAAATACTACTATGAGAGATTGACTTCTCATTCTTTACACAACTCACTCACTGATTATTTGGTTTATACATTCAAAATGCTCATTTAATTTCTAAGAAAAAAAAATACATCCAAACTATTAAAAGCAACATATTTTGGTAAAAAGGGCATTCACAGAGATGACCATAGATAAACCTCAAATTGCCAGCCCGGAGGGCACTGAACTCAGCATCTCCCTGACACATGTACTGACACACTTCTCACTCAGGATAAATTTAGCTCCTGTGCAGATGGTCAACACAAACCTGTGCAGTGCTGAACACCCACTGAAGTCCTCTAAATAGAGGAGAATCCCACAAAATGTAGACAAAATCTGAATGAAATGCATTCCAGGGAAACAGCATCTTACTGCGCACGTAACATTCAAGCATTTGTGCACTAAGCAAAGAAAAACTCCTTAAAATGAACACTGAGGTGACAGCAGAGCTTCCTGACTCCAGGGGGATGCCAAGGCCCTGATCCCTGGGAGAAGCTGGCTTACTGCAGTGGTCCCCAGTCCCCTCCCAGCTTCCTGCTCCCAGGCACTGGTGGCTGCTCCCAAGAGCTGCTTTAACTCCCTGAGCACTGGGCTAAACTGGAGTCCCTTGAAGCCTTTAATGCAGGGGCAGTCACTGGAGGTGGGAAGGAGAAGGTGCCTCTCCTGCAGCAGGGGAGTGGAATCACCCCAGCAATCCCAAACTGAGCTCTTCCCACAGACACCTACCCAGCTCACAGCACTGGGAAACCTCATTTCTACTCACAAATCCTGGACAGCACCAGGTGAGTACAGAAGTTACTGAGGACAGAACTGGATAAAATGTAGAGAAGTACAAGTAAATATTTTGTTTTGAAACCTTTGTGAAGCCCATACTTTGATGAAAATTAATATTTTGAGTTGGAAGGGACCCACAAGGATCATCACGTCCAACTCTGAAGTGAATGATCCATATGGGGATTGATCCCACAACCTTGCTGTTATCAGCACCAGGCTCTATAACCTGAAACATCTAAGGAAAACATTTAAAAAATGCTGGTTTAGCTGTCTGGTGGGGTTTGGGATTTTTTGGGTAACTAACGGATTAATCCCATTGCTGAAAAAGTATCAAACATGGATGAGGAAAAAAAATTTCCTCAGGAAGAGAGTTTTTGCTTTTTTAATTAAAAAACCCCTCTGAATATCTACAGAAATCAATACCAGGAACATCAACACCTTAATGAGTGAGAGCCTGCCACGTGCAGCCTGATGTTTGTGTGACCTGGCAGGACACTGGGAACAGACAGAGCACAGACACTGAGAGAGCCACAACAGAGAACCTGAATATTCCTCTGACACTCGACTTTCCCAGCACCAGGTCATTAAACCCTTTTATATCCCCTGTGGGAGTGTTACTGCACCTGCTAATTGACATTTTTTAAGCTGCCAGAATGGGGCTGTCAGAAGACAGAAAAGTGGAGATGCTGAAATTCCCTTATCTTGGAATAAGTACTTCCATATATTTACTAAACATGATTTATTTTTATTTTTTTTCTGCAAGGCTTTTAAAGTTTATCAAAGTTACTTATGCATGTTCTGGAAAATGATAAATATAAGTTTAATCAGATACAATGACCATTCCCACAGCATGTGTGAGTGTTGGAAGGACTGGAGGTAATCCCCAGTACAAAAAGGAATTATATACCCAGCACTATGACTGCCAAAAAGAGTATTTCAAAGCTCACAAACCCTGCCAATTTAGAACTGGGAGGTGGTAATAAAGTTATTTTCAAAGCTGCAACTCCAGCAACACCATTTTTTTCTAAACTCACATATTTTATAAACATAACACATTACCAGTGTAACAGAAATGAAATTACTCAATAACAGCAACTTCCTGCTGAACAGGGGAGTTACCACATGTGTGACAGGAAATTTTCTTTATGGAAAAATTTCCAACTATTTAACTAATATTATGTGACAGTGACTGTGCACCACTATGGGGCTGGTGAAATAATGTATGAAAAAAATCTCAGTTTTAGATAGTTACCAGAACATCAACTGCAATGCAATAAACATTACATGAAGGAAAAAAACGAGGAATTTTTCAACTTTTGTAAGAAAGTTTTCAGCGAAAGAAAACCCCAAAACCTGAATATAGCATGTACACTCACATACTATGTTTTAATATTGCCTGTAAAGCCCCCAAATCTTCAATATCCTTTGAAATTAGAGAGTCCTATTTTAGAGGGGCAAACTTAGAACAGTATTTTTAACATTTGTGGTTACTTCTACACCATTAACCATCCTGTGTATTCTCCAAAAAATTCAGTCTTTACAATTTAAGCTAAAGAAATGGAAACCTATCAGGAAGTTTGTGTATCCAGGGCCTCTGGGATCACTTTGCTAGAACAGCAAATGTGCAATATAGCAAAAGTTGGAAAATATCATCTGGGCTGAGACACTGACATCAATGTAGACTGTTACCTGTAAGATGTTGCTTTTTGTTTCAAACATAACAAAACACACTGAGTTGGCAATTTCTTTTGCTTGAAGTCCTGTCTTATCTAAAGTAAATCTCATGGCTTCCATCTACCTTTTAAACAGATTTAAGTAAAACAACACAGCAGGACAAGTAATCTTTGTCAGGTTCCAAAATATTATTGTTTTTTAGAACAGCTCATGAAAATATTCTGTTGTCTAAGTAAGATGCCTTCAATCACTGCCAACCCATCAGAGCTAAATTCTCTGCTGCTTTTCCCAGGGATAGCTCAGGGGAACAGGGAATGCTTGCTTCCTTTCTGTCAATGGAATATCAAAGTGTCTTCCAGCTCTGACTCACCCACCAGAAGCACTACATGTTATTATCTGGTCCCTTAAAATAAACTGAAAACACACAACAGAGAACCTCTATAAATAGATGCTGAATCCTCCTGAGTGAACAAGCTTTAAAGGAAAACTCAGCACGCTCCCAGTGTTAAACTTACCTGTTTGGCTGTTTTCAGGTGTGTGATGTCCAGATTCACCGTGGATTGCCAGCTCCCAATCCATGTGATGCCTCACATGCACTATGCTGGTGATGCCACAGCCACCAGAGCAGCAACACGAGGGCAAGGTAAGTCCCACAAGGCTTTGACAATTCTCCAGGTTTTTCTAATGATCTACTTAAGTCCCATAGGTTCAAATAGAGGAGTAGGAATCCTAAAATGTTTAGCAAATGAGGCAACAGTGTAAGACACTAAAAAGGAGGTGTTGGTGGCACAGTACCTTACCCCCGGGCCAGCTCCAGTGTGGGTCAGTGGTGGCTTTGAGGTCACCAGAATAGTGCATGGGGCCGGCACGCGGAGCGGGGGCTGGCAACCCGCTGTGGGTCTGAATATCGCAAACCTGAAAAACAAAAGAGGGGAGGCTTCAGCTCCACTGCCCACGGCCCCTGCAGCACGGCCTGTGCTGCTCACCAGCTCCTTCTCACTCTGACAAGGCTGGGGTCAGGGGCCCACCACAGCCTTTGGCATTCAATTCCTGTTTATCGAGGTGTTCGGATGGCTTAAAGCAAAGAATGGTGAACACCCCGTGGTATTCGTGTTGTGAATGAATCAAAAACAGTTTTTTTAAGTGCTGTGCTTATAAAACTGGTTTGAAAAAGCTGAATTTATCTGCAGAGTGGTGATAATCTTCCAATGAAAATTTCCAACCACAAAATCACACACAGATAGTCGACTATCAAGACAAACTTAATATTGCCCAAATAGTATTTACACAGAAAATGCAAATACCAGAAGTGTAGAAAGCATCTACATGGGAATGTCACCTCAAAATGGTGAAAAATCACCTTTCAGTAAAGTCCCTTTCAACCCAACCCATTCTACGGTTCTGTCATTTAAGCTGTAACTCCCAACAAGCATAAGGGAAATTAAAACTCCACAGTCAGTTCCATACCCTAAAATGTCATATTTTGGTAGTTCCCACATGTGTTCCACAGAACAACTCATGGTATTCCCTAAGGGCATTTCTGGTATTTTATGTAAAGTCTCCCCTTTCCAGATGCTAAATTTCATTTAAAGACAACTGAGTATTTTGAAATTCTTTAGAAGTATCACTTAGGTGTGATTTACATTATGAAAACAGTTCAACAGTCCTATATATACACCCCAAATGAAATATTATAAAATTCACTTTCTACAATATTGACAGCATTTGACAATTGAATACATGTAAGTAAATAAAAAGTTTTGACCTGCTTGATATCTATTCTACACAACACATTATCTCCACAAACAAAACAAATTCAAGGGTAATATTTGAACAATAAAAAAATTAAAAGCTGCATAAGAATGATTCATCACCACTGAGAAAAACACAATAGCAGACACTTTGTGGGGTCAGGCTGGCATCCCCAGCACAACACAGGAACTCAGGAACACAACAGAGCTCAAAGACCTTTATCAATGATCCAGATGAGGGAATCAGCTTTGCAGGTGACACCAAGCTGGGGAAGTGTTGATGCTGGAGGTGGGAAGCTCTGCAGGGGAGTCTGGACAGGCTGGATCCTGGGCTGAGGCCACTTGTGGGGGCTCACAGGTGCCAGGTCCTGCCCTGGGGTCACAACAACCCCATGGAAAGCTCCAGGCTGGGGCAGAGGAGCTGGGAAAGGCTCTGGAGGTGCTGGTGACAGCAGCGGGACACGAACCCAGGGGTGCCCAGCTGGGCAAGAGGCCAGTGGCACCTGGCTTGGGTCAGGAACGGTGTCCAGGGGATCAGGGCAGAACTGTCCCCTGTGCTGGCACTGCTGGGGCACCTCCAGTGCTGGGGGCAGCTCAGGGACCCTCCTGGCCAGAGGGACATTGGGGGGCTGGAGTGAGTCCAGGGAAGGGCACGGAGCTGGGAAGGGGCTGGAGCACCAGGAGGGGCTGAGGGAGCTGGGAAGGGGCTCAGCCTGGAGAAAAGGAGGCTCAGGGGGGACCTTGTGGCTCTGCACAACTCCTGACGGGAGGGGACAGCCGGGGAAGTTGGGCTCTGCTCCCAGGGAATGGGGAACAGCCTCAGGCAGTGCCATGGGAGGTGGAGACTGGATACTGGGAAAAATTCCTTCATGAAAAGGGCTTAGCACAGCTGCCCAGGGCAGTGGTGGAGTCCCCATCCCTGGTGGGATTTAAAAGCCATGTGGATGTGGCCCTTGGGGACATGGTCAGTGGTGGCCCTGGCAGTGCTGGGAGAACAATTAAACTCAATTATCTTACAGCTCTTTCCCATCCTACACGATTCTATGACTGCCTTAATTTACATCAATGATTACTTAAAACCAAGTCCTAGATGAATAATGTAGCTTCCAACTGTGACTATTCAAGCACATCACGATTATACATATATAAAAATTTAATTTGCTGAAAACTAGGTCTCAAAATGGCTTTGAAACATTGCGAAAGCCAAGCTTGAGAACACCTGACAGAACCATGAATGTGCCAGACACTCGTGGGG
This sequence comes from Motacilla alba alba, assembly GCF_015832195.1. Taxonomy (NCBI): domain Eukaryota; kingdom Metazoa; phylum Chordata; class Aves; order Passeriformes; family Motacillidae; genus Motacilla; species Motacilla alba. Next base: position 4,209,010 of record NC_052045.1, read on the forward strand.
CCATCAGGCAACTGAAAGCTTCAGATGCTCTGGTCTAAGTGCAGGATCATCAGCATCCATCACACTCATCTCTCTCAGAAGGAGTCCCAAAGATGACTGTTCTTACAATGACAAGGGAAATAGCCAGTTACAGAATAAACTCATCCTAAGTACTCTGTCAGAAAGGAGGAATTTGTTCAGTGAAACAACTGACTGTAAAAATGGTGTCCCCTCCGTTACAAAAACACACAGGGCTTTCTTTGTAGCAGGTCTAATTTGCTTTATAGACTCATTTTTGAAGTTCCTTTTTCAAAAACCCCGCTTTTTGATTTCTGTTAGTGACACAGTAATGATGCAAAGCTTTAAAAATCACTGCTGTTCATCCCGTACTGAACAAAAACAAATATATTTTGCATAAGGGACATAAATGCTATAAGAGAGGGAAATCATTATAATGATGAATCAGTGGTGTCCTCTGTCATGAGATTTTTAATAAATGCAGCTTGTTGTGAACAGACTGACACTTTGACACACTTGGCATTGACTTTTTTTTAACATATTGCTTCTGACTAAATAAAATCTGTTTTGACCTGCTCACATTTCAATAAGGGATTTGAAGAAGTAAAAAAATAAATTACTTGGAATATATGTTATTAAATTTGTGTAGCAGCAACAACTGGTACCTTGGGTATAATGTAAGCATTGAAGAAACACAAAGTACCCAAGGTTCTTTCAACAGCCAACTTCAGCTACAGTCAACAGGATCTTATGGAGGTGGATGCTGTGTGAGCGCTGGAATGTGTTAATGAGTCAATCCATTAATGAACCTGACCCCTTACTTCCAAGTTCAGCCCAGAAGAGCACAACAGACAATGAAATACCTATTATAATTTTTAATACACTAAACAAACCACATTTTGAGGACACATTGAGAAAACTTTGAGTTATAAGTCTTAAAAAACTATTTCTTAGTGGATTCTCCTGTTTAAGCCCAATATGTTATTTTTCAATGACTCTACATAGCATTGTAATACACCTGTGGTGCTTTTTTAGAAAAAAAAAAGTTGTATATTCAAAATAAATTGAGTGTTTAATTTTCCGAGGTGTTTTTTCTTAAATTTCCTAGAATATCTAGTTTCAACAACACAAACATACCCACCCATTCACTCAGCATCAGTGTCCTTCTCCTTGTCGCATCAGTGATTTTACATCAAACCCCCAAATCCAGACAGACACCAGGAATTAACTGGGCACCAGCCTATCCCCTGAGCGTTCCAAGAGTCCAGTTACAGGAACTTCTCCCCACCAGAAGCTCCCTCCTGCTTCCATCTACCTCTGTGGACTTACAAGATATCATCAGGTAGTCTTCAGATGTGCTCTTGCCGTCGTCGTCATCCTCGGTTTTGATGGTGACCGTGGAGCCAGGGACAGTCCCGGCTGCCTGGATGACAGCCTCCGAATCCGAGTTGGTCACCAGCACCTCTTCCGAGACCATGGTGGGCGAGTCGGCCCCGGCCACCGAGTCCTGCACCACGTGCTCCAAGTGTCCCTCAGGGCCCGTGACAAGGTCAGCCACAAACACCTGGTCGGGAACTCGCACGGTTTCTGTGATCAGGTCGGAAGTCAGAACGTGGTCGCTGGTGTCCAGAGCCTCCTCAATGGCAACGTCAGCCTCCAACACGGAGTCGGGAACGATGACGCCCTCGGTGACAACGTCCGTCTCCGTGATGATGTCGGGCCCCTGGACCACCTCGGCTGCCAAGCCATGGTCAAGGGTTATCCCATCGTCCGTGACCACGTCAGAAACCAGGACAGCTTCGGGGACTGACACAACAATGTGGTCTCCATCGATGTGAGCAGTGCCAGCCATCCCAGCCACTAGGGAACAACCAGGAACCAGGAGAAAAATGTTACAATTATTGCACCAGCAACTGGTTTATGTAAGGAATGGAGTTATCACATAGGCAAGTTAAACACAGATGGAAAAATCTGTTACTTCTCCACATCCTCGTTCTGCATTTCACCTGATAAACACTGTCCAAAGCAGCCTGTTCTGTACAAGTTAAGATAAACAAAACACACCACTTCAAGACATCATGTGGAGTTTGTCCCAAACTTAGGATCTGTTAAAAACTAAAGGCCACTTTGCAATTCAGTCTCTTTTTCTTTAATCCCCACTTAGAAAACATTTCATTGCAGCAGCAATGTGAACCTTCACAGAATTCTTGCGTGACACTGGAAGTGTGGTAACAAACCATTAACTGCTGTTACAATGAAAGGACTCATCCTTTGGACAGCAAAGGATGTCTATTTTTGTTAAAAATAAACACTCAGTTTTATGCAATATTTACAGTAACATTTCCAACAGCTTGCCACATCACAAGGAATGGCTGGAGGTAGAAACCTGGTTTTCATTACCAGACTAGACTGGCCAGTCGTATTTGCAGACTACTTTTCTAGACATAACATAAAATGCACTGTGAACTATTTTAGCACACAAACAGCAGTTTTTATCTAGAAAACACTCAATAAAATGCTTATTATCAGAATTTAAAAAAAAAACCAAAACATTACTCAGTGTTGTAATTCAAATGCAAATATCTTGGTATAGACATGGTCTTTCCCAGTACCTGAGAAGACAATCTCCTGGATTTTACTCATTATTTTTAATAGTTAAAATGTTTACCAAAATCTTGCATGATCATAGTGTGAGGCATTTTGGATTCCTGTGTTTGCAATCCAAGACTTCCGCCACCTGGATCCATATTCAGCCAAATTCATTCACAAACAACTGCAAAAAAAACAAAAATGAGAATTTATGTTTAACAGCGTTGTTCTGTTGATCAGCTTTACTGGATTGATGTGTTACACTGACAAACACAGAGAAGTATTTACCCAAAAATTCAAGAAAACCATAAGCAACACTTCACACAATTCACTTTGCTGTTTTGGTTTATATTTTTTACCTTAGCATAATAATAAATATTAGCAATTCTACACAAAGCAGCCTCTGCTCTGCCTGTCTACAGACTCATTAACTAATTATCAAGCCTGGTGATTCTGGATGTGTGGAGCTACAATGAACAAAATGGAGAATTGTACTGGGAGTATCAATCTTTCCAATTCTTTCAAAATTTGGATATACGAGACACTTCAAAACCAATTTTAATGTGTAATTGGGGATGCTGGATCTCTTTGACAAGGTACAGCTACATGAAGCCACTCCCAGAGCAGGAGAAAGCATCTATCATTTGACAGTGTTCCCATAAAACATGAGAGAGAAGGATAAAATCAGCATCCCAGCATTGCTACCAAACACTGAAGTGTTGAATTATTTCAGACACTGAAGTGTCCGAATTATTTTGCAATTTGCTGCAACCCAAAGGACTTTACCCAAGTTGTCAGTGCTAAGTGACCCAACAGAATCACCCACAGGATCAGAAAGAGCTCAAGGCTTTCACAGGGGAAAAATCTCAAGCCTAAAAAAATCTCTGTTGCACAAGACTAAAATCTTGTCTTTTTCTGCCCTCCCATATCCAAGAATCAGAGAAAGTGACAGAATCCCAGAGCAAATAAGAAGTTTTAGGAGTTGTGGGAGGTGAATGCAGTCAGAGCTCAGAACGACATGACCTGAGGGGGGCAGAGGAGCAGGGAGTACAAATCTTTGAAGGTAAGTCTCCAAAGCACGCTGCTTTCCTCTTGTAGCACCAACCGAGGTTTTGCTCTCCTGGATCTCGTGAAAGAAATTACTAGTGCCCCACCACAAGAATTTGTTAAATCTCAGCATCTAAATCCAAACTATGAAGGAAGCTCCAATTACTTTGAGGTAGGACACACTTGACAACCCCACTGCAGTGAGTCCTCAGGAGCCGGCACAGCCAAGGTCAAGCCAGGCTGGAGGAACAAGTGCCCAAAATCTGAGACACCTCCAAGGCACAGTCAGACCCAGGAAGAGCCAGGACCTCCCCCAACTCCTGAGCTCCTCCAGCAAAGGTGCCCAACGACAGCAATCACAAGGAAAAGCCACTGATCCACCCCAAGGAGGTCTGAATTCAAGAATATGAAAAAGTCAAACATTATCCATGAGGAAAGTTGGCAAGGATTTTACTATTTCAATTCCACTCCAAAATCAGATTTTTTCAGCATTCTAAGGATCACAGAGCAGCTCCAGAACCCTGATGCAGTGCTCCATCACTCCCAAATTACCACCACAGCCATCCAAACTTCTCCCTGTAGCTAATGAATTCTTGCTAGTACAAAACAGAATGCAGCTCTAGGGCATAAATAGCTCATTTAACTATTTCAGAATTAAGGCAATATCTAACATTTCCTGACCACAGCCTTTACATTCAGAGAATCCTTTTATTCAGAGTAAATGGATATGAAAAATTATCTTAGTTTATATCAATCTGAGATTACAGGTAGAATAGGCTAGAATTTTTCTCCTTCTCAATAAGAAGTTTATTTTCTGATTAAATAATTGGATGCATGACTACATTATGTATTGTGGCACACAGAAAAATTTAATACAAAGTAGGACTGTAATTTGATTTTAAATTTCTGCAGGAAAAGCAAATAATCATTAAAAGAGTATTTTCCTCGTAGTTAACAGGACTAGAAAAAGAACCAAAGTTATGGGATGGCACCAGCAATCCCTTAAACTTCCCCTGAAATCAGGGATGGATGATGGCACACAGGCAACAACCCTGCTGAAGCTGCACCAACCCTATGAAGAATGTTCCTGTAAACCCTCACTGCAGACAAAGGACGGACTTGAATCAACCACACAATCACAAATTTATTTTTTATATCAACTTTGGGATCTTAAAGGAATGCAGTGCCAGCAGGAAAAGCCCTTCCTGCTGCTGCTGGAAGAATTAACCCTGGGTGAAGCCCACGGCTGGTTCTGCTCACAGGTTGCAGCAGTGCAGATGATGCAGTTCCACATGTCACATATGCAGGCAAATCTTGTTATTGGGAACAGCAAAAAAAATGCAGTGCAGTGATTAATTGTGGCTCTTCTCAGCTTCCTCCTGTAGTACACTGTGTAACACACCCACACCACCACAGACAGATCCAATCACGGCTTTGGAAAGGGAGAAATCGGGCAGAGAGCCACAATTCCACACCCTGTCACAATCCCAAACTTAGCCCTTCCTCTCTTCCTCTAACTTGTAACATCTCAAGTTTTTCCTCTCAATTCCCCTTCTCCTCTGGCTACTTAAAGACAGTGAAAATGTTTTTAGCATCAGCCAATAAAATATTTACTTTACAACATTCCATTAGTTTTTGTTGTTTTTTTTTTAATTACAGCATGCTCTCTTGGCTCAGAAAAGAGCATGTTATATTATCACCACATCCCAAAATGAAGTATTTCGTGCAACCTACACTGAGACTCCCAGAGCAATGTCTCAAGGTTGAATTTTTAAAATATGTCTGTATTGGAATGGTTTTGCTTTTCTGAAAAATAACAGTTCTCTTTCTAATGAGCCTGAGGTTCATCTCAATCTATTTCAGCTCTTTATGCCAAAGCTCTTCCTTAGATGGATCTCAGCTGAGACAAGCAATGAATTTTAGAGTAGAAAGGATATCTGACCTCTCTGACTACAACTGTAAATTACACTTCTGCACATGGCAATTTTAAAATCAAGGGTAATGGTTGGCAATTTGGAATGACCTAAAGACAGGTAACAGTAACATTCAACTGAAAAACTGGTGGAAGTTCCCAGGATACACATTGATCTGTTCTTAGCTTACTCTTCCTAAAGAAAGTATCACAAAAGAGCCAGGAATATTTTAGAGAAAGCTTAAGAAAACACTCTAAATGCAAAGATATTCTGCAAAGCATTTTGAGGAGGAGAGATAACAACCAATGCTTTAGCACTTCTACCCTTCCCAGAAAAACCAGGGTGTCATTGGTGTTCCCAGAGGGACAGGGAAACTCCCAATCCCGGTGCTGCTTCCAGGCATTGTTGTCATATTTCCAATGTGTATAACATAAACAACATTTCTACACAATGCCAATTGCAACATGCCAATTACAGCTTAAACACACGCTCTTTATTTACGGAGCCTTAGGAATGCATTTTGTGTGGTGCTGCAAACGTTAAGCATCTCCCCAGTTTATACACACCTCTATTCACAGCGGGTTCAGGTGGTGTATTTTCACATGAAGCCTAATTGCATGGTCAGCCCTTAATCTTTCCTTTAAAATACTGGATTTCTTCTAAATTATTTACATCTTGTTTACATGCTCCAAAGGAAAACACAACATCAGGCACTGCTGGTGTTTTGGTTATTCACAAGCTGCATATGAGATTTGCATTAAACCAAAAGGACCAGGCTCAGGCATGGAGCAATGGAACAATAAATAAACTTCTACGTCGTTGAAAAATAGGAACCAGATGCTGTGTAACCATTTAATTTCTTAACATTCAAGCTGAAGAACAAAAAATTATCCTCGTCTGATAGCACGGTTTTCATTTTTTTCTGCCCCTAATTTTAATGCAGCAGCTGACAGAAATGCAATGAGAAAGAAACGTTCTGCTTGTGCAGAAATCTTAATTAGAAAACCCCAATTAATAAAATAACATGCAGGTTAACACAGACCCTTGGCAGAGAACAGACTGGGTATAAAAAACCAGCATATCCATTTTAAAGTCCTTTATTGTGTCCACCTAGAAAGCACCACGGCAACTTACACACTCTAAATCCATTTAAAACGCCAGACAAAACCAGCGAGCGAGATTTTCTCTCGCTGCCTGAAACGCGCTAAAGGCTCTTAACACAAAATAATAAAAAATAAAATAGAAAAAAAAAATAAATTACATCTACGCGTTGCACCAATAAAACTTCCCGTAGTAAAAACCACGGGCAGAGCGGGCGGCGGTGCCCAGGGCCGGCTGTCGGTGCCCGTCGGTGCCCGCCGGCGCCAGCGGCTCCCGGCGCTTCCCGGCGGCTCCGGCGCTCCCCTCCCTCCTTCCCTCCCTCCCTCCGCGCGTGCCCGGCGCGGGCGCGCCCGCGGTGCCGCCGGGGCGGGGGGAGGCGGCGGAGGGAGCGCGGGGACAAAGGAGCGGGTGTCCCGCGGCGGTACGGACCGACGGGCGGGGACAGCGCCGGGATAACGCCGGCCCGGCGGGAATAACCCGGCCCCGGCCGGGATAACGCCGTCCCGCGGCCCTGAGCCGCGGCCTTGCCCGCCCCGCCGGCCCGGCCGACATCTTGTGTTCCGCCATTTTCTGCCCGCCCGCGCGGCCCCTCCACCGCCGGGCCCGCCAGCGCCACTCGCCCGGCACGGTACCGGCGGGCCCGGCCGGGGCTCCCCCGCCCGCCCGCCCAGGGGCGGCCGCGGCCCGCAGCGACCGCGGCGGCGGTGCCGGAGCGCGGCCTGCGCGGCTCCACCGTGCCCGTGCCCGTGCCCCGGCTCACCTGTGCAGGCCCGGGGTGCGCCGGGCCCGCGGGACGCGCCGGGGCCGGGCCGGGCCTGGGCCCGCTCCGCCCGCAGCCTGGGCCGGGCGGCGGCCGCGAGCGCGCGCGGCCCCGCTCCGCTCCCCCCGCACGTCACGCGCGCCCCCGCGCGCCGAGCAGGCGCAGCCGTCGCCGCCCCCTCAGACCCCCCCGCGCCCCCGGCACCGCCAGGGGACCGCGGGGAACCCCGCTCCTGCCCCGGGCACCGTCAAGGGACCTCCGCTCCTGCTCGGGGCACCCTGAGGGGACCGCGGGGGGACCTCCGCTCCTGCTCGGGGCACCCTGAGGGGACCGCGGGAGGACCTCCGCTCCTGCTCGGGGCACCGCCAGGGGACCGCGGGGGAACCCCGCTCCCGCCCCGGGCACCGCCAGGGGACCGCGCGGGGACCCCGCTCCCGGCCCGGGCACCGTGAGGGGCAGTGAGGGGAGTTCCCCCACACACCCGTCCCTGTGAGGCCAGTGGATAAAACAGTCAACATTTAAATAGCTCGGGCAACAGTTTCAGTTTTGTGGATCTCTTACCAGCGTGAAAAACCGACTAACCTGATTAAACGTGACAAGTAAATACAAAGTTGAGCCAGTTTTTTTAATATATAAAACTAGTTAGGACACAAACATGAACCTTCTTACAACAAACATAGCAACTTGTAGTGGAAACTTTGCATTACTCTTCGTCATAAGATTGAGAGCCTGCTGTACAATTCTGAGCAGAGGAGGACTTGGGCAATGCTTGGTGCCTGTTCCATGTCTTCTATTCCTTAGAGAAACCCAAAGCCGGAGCTGTGTTTCCAAGTAAAGCGCAAAGGCAGAAGTGGGTTCCTGGGAAATGTGACCCTGGGAGCCCTGAGATGCTGAGAGGGGATTGCTCAGAGCTACCTGAGGGCTGTGGGGCTGCCCCTGTCTGGGGGTTCAGAGGGCAGAGCCACGCGGGGTCTGGGAGTTGGGCCAGCACAGGGAGGGTGACCCACGGTGGACATCCTGAGATGGGGCAGCCCCAGGGGACCCTACTGACCACAGCTGGAGTGCTGTGTCCAGTTCTGGGCTCCTCAGGACAATAGAGAGGTGGAGCTTCTATAATTCTCAAGAGATTCTTCCTCCTAGACTTTCACCTCCTTAACAGAGAGCTTGGAGACTTACATTTGACCCTCTGCCCCTTTTTTTTTTTGTTTTAAAGAGTAAAGCTACATAACACAGCACACACCAAAGTAAATTCAGTGGGAAGGAGATTCCAGTGATTTAGTCTAGCTCTAGCAAGAGACAGACATTCTTATGATGAAATAATTTCTAACTGCCCAATGCAATTAAGGAATGAAGGGGAAAATACCTGGAAAAGGTAATGACAAAACTGAACACTGGGGGGAATGGTGAGAGAGACTCAGTTCAGCCAGCTCTGCTCTTGCCAGCACCACAGATATTGACAGCGTTGCCTTGTCTGTTCCCCCTACTCCTTTCTGGAGCAGTGGTGGAATATAAAATTGAACACTCACATTCTGTGGTCACTCTCAGGTCAGTACAACAGAGCTGGATTGAGGTCAACAACCAGCACAGTTTGTCACATTGTAGCACCACCGAGGCTGAGAAATTACAGAAAAAAGCAATTCACTGACACAATTCTCTGACACCTTTGGATCTGAATTTTGGAGGTCAGATGGTTTAGACTGATAGTCTGGGCTCTAAACAGATATGCTAACCCCATTTCTGTGTGTTTCTGAAGATAAGACAGGGAACCACACTCACTTCTTTTATTTCTGACAGAATTTGCAGCAGTAGAAGTAAACCCAGTGAAATTTGCCCACTTTGCATTTTTGTTACATTGAAGGAAAACCAAAGATCAAGAAACCCTTTCTAAAATCCTTAAGATTCTGGGTTTGTCATATAGTTTCACATATTGCCTAATACTAAGGAAAATGATTTAACAGAAATCACAATGTAACGTGCTTCAGACTTTTTGGAAAAAGGGAAATAAATCCCAATCTTCAGTCTCTTTTATTTGTTACTTAGTGGCAAGGTAGTCAACCTTCCATAGCTTCATATCTTTTCCTCATTTACAAAAAAAAGTTACAAAGCAAGCCAGGACAGTTTTAAAGGCAAACCATTCCAGCTGTTGGGATCAACACAGAAGGAAGCAAAGCAAAAAACAAAAGGGACAAGGGAATGGGTCTGTAGGTATTTGGTAAATCTTGGGACAGAGAGAGGCCAAGTCCTCGGCTGTGTTTGTAGCACACTGCCAGGGCCAGACCCTTGTGTGCTGCAGTATCAGGGATTCATGAGGTTTTCTTTCACAATTGTCCTCAATGCCTTCTCTTTGCAATAGCTTAGTGCTCTCTAATAAGGATGGCAATTTCCCCTGTGTCCCACCGGGGTCTCACTGCTCTCTCAGCACCTGGATTGTCCAGTGATCACACAGCATTCCAAGACATTTCTGATATAGGATGCACTTGTTCTTAGTATCTCTGTAAAGAGATTAGAATTCAATCAGTAGCATGACACACACTCCCCAGTATGCTTGCTATTAAAATAATCTGTATCTAATCAAACTCCATTTTTATATTTCTTTTCTTAGTATGGCTGCTTCTGAGTGTTCACTCACCAAGAGCTTTGGAAGATGATTTTCATGCAAATAACTGAAAGCATTACCACTGTGTGCCCACAAACTGAAACAGCTTTGGAAATATTTGAAAACATTTCAGCAGGGTCTGTAACATTCCTGAAGAAAACACCTGCACAGTGAAAGGTGGCTGTAGGCTTTCTGTTAGCTCACATCTTTACTTCGTGACAAACACTATCAATTTAGTGATGATTTGTATTCAGTACCAGGATGGATGATATAATTAATATGCAGAGTATGTAATTAATATGCAGAGTATGTAATTAATATGCAGGTGATGTAATTGATACGTACCCGGTACTGTCTGGCCTCTGGATAAACTGGATAAGGCAAATCCTTCCTGGGATAGTCAAACTCATCCCGCTGGGCTCGGGACTGAGGGAAATAATCTGAGGCTGGATCTGCTGTCCTTAGAGGCTGAGCATACACAGGACTATGCAAAAGAAAAAAGGTTATTAAAACCTTATAATATACTGCAAATTGCACAAAGGGATAGTTTAAACTGAAAAATAACAATATTAAAGCTCACTACTGCATGCAGGGCACTGAGGCAATAACATCTAAAAGGTCTTTTAAGTTCATTTTACTGCCAAACCCCCATCCTGCAAACAGAGAAGACTGAATTTATAGAAGCAGCTTTCTCTTTAAGCTTTTATTTTCTTTTCACAACAAACAATGCCACAGTACCTAATTTTCTATATTTCTACAATTATTTTCAAAACATTTTAAATTCACCATAGCTATACCTTCAACATTTTCAACATTTATATTGAAAAAAACAGCCCTCCTTGAGGGACTGAAACATCAGCAAGCTCCAGCCTGCCTCTGCAGCAGAGCCCTGCTACGTGTGAGGAGACTGTTGTGCTCTCGCTGAGCTGCACCCTGGCAAACAAGTTCTCTGCAGAAGTTGCAGTAAGAGCTGCAGCAGTTGGTGTTGAGGGGGATTCAAGTGAGGAAGCACTAGCAGGGAACTGTGATTCTAAACAGTAATGAAATCAATGCCTCTGGGATTAGAGGAAAACCACAGAAGCCTCTGGATAAAGCAGTATTTTAGGATTTGTATGTGAATAATCCAGTCAAAAGCTTTGCCATTTACTAGACCTTTGTTGCTTGCTGTGCCACTGGCAAAGCTGCAAAGTCATTCTGAGTCTCCAAACCAGGGTATAAAGTGAGAATGAGCACAAAAGACAAAAAATAGCAGTATACCTGTAATTCTGCCTTTGATTTGGGATTGAGGCATCGTTAAAATCTTCTCTTTTCAGAACAGGTTTTGGAATTTGTCCAGCCCAGGCATCCTTTGTGTAGGGAATCAGGTGGTTACACAGAGCAAAATGACAACAAATTACAGTAACCAGCTCTCCAGGTATAGAATGTTAGAAGGTATAAACCAGTTTTTCACTTACAAAATACAATATCTAGGCTACAACTCACAGTCTGGGGTGTCAGAAAGCCCTAAATCCTGCAGCTCTGACCCAAAAAGATTCCTTTTACAAAGGGTTTTCTTCCCTACCAAACTGCAGGATTGGGTCTGATTCGCACCTCGGGAACAACAGCATTAGCAGGACTAAATTCTGAATTAGTTAAAAATTGAACAGCACCATCTCCTGGTAAAGGCAGGCTCAGACCTGCTGCATTGCCAAGCTATTGATACTCTACAGATGGATTTAGCAGAAAATCATGTGGCAGAGTAGATTATTTTCTCCCTTTTCTCAGACAGCCTTCAATGTCTCCTTCTCACACACTGTGTGTTCCTTAATATGTAAAATAATCCCTTGAAGTACCAAAGGAGGAAATGAACACACACACACACAAATATTCCCTTTCAATTTTATATTGATTTTTAATGGTATTTATGCATCTTTTCTCTTGACACCCACTAGTTCAAGCCATTGTCTCTACTACATCTTGCCTAATGAAGAAAACTGGCACAGCAGAGCACGGTCTCTTTTTAAAGCTGGTCTTCTAACTGGCCAAAAATTGAAACAGTTGTTTGAACATCCTGTAAAAATAATTCCTAGTTCTTTGTTTTCTCCTATGCAAGTTAGTTTCACTTAATCCTTGATGACAAGTTTCACCTTCTCACACACATTCATCTGATCTTGGAAATCAAATGCTAGGAGATTTTAAACTCAAATTACCTTTTTTTTTTTTTTTTCTATTCCCATCCTGTTGTGCTGAGTCCCCAAGGCCTGGGGGCTGTGCTGTGCCCCCCGTGCCATCTCTTACCCTGGCTGGCTGATGGTGCCCGTCCCCCGGGCTGGCAGCTGTGTCAGTGCTGAATGCAGGGTTCTGCTGGCCTCCACTGTATGGAGGCTTTGGCTGACTCCTGGGGGGAACAATGGGAATTTCTGCAGACTTTGGCTGCTTCCTGGGGGGGAACAATGGGAATTCAGAGCATTAGCAATGGTGAGGGTCTTGACAGATGTTTTTTGTGCTGCAGATTGGTTCAACAGCCATGTCAGGGCTTTAGATGTCCTGTGGCAATGGCTGTACAAGAGCTGGGTATTATTACAGCTTTTCTATGTCAGAGCAAGTGCCAGTGACACACTTCTGGGGCTCAGTGACAGAAGAAAAAACCCATATTGTCTGTGTACTTGGGAGAGGTGTCACTGGGAAAAAGCGTTGACAGCAAAAACCAGCTCAAATTGCCAATATCTGAGACCCAAGAGTGGGAGGAATTGTATTTAAACTCCAAGCCTCTTGTCAATAGTTATCAGTCTTACTCCTTTTTTTTTTTTTTAAACCTGTGGAAAAAATCCCTAAGAGCAAATAAATCAGAAACACACATTTGGTGGTGTTGAATTTAAGTAGTAAATGTACTTATCAATCTTTAAAGCTTGCCTGGCGAGCCCTAAAGAAAAGCAATGACTGAGAGTGAGGTGGTAAAATGCTGAGTAAGTGCTGAGTGCTCAGGTTAGATGCTTTGAGTTAGTCTTAAATTGTATAAATAGTATTTTGGCAGAATGGCAACCTTGTGCTTTTAAACACCCAGAGGTTAAAAATTAACCAGAATACCAGACTTCTTTTGCTGTACTTCCATTTTGAGTACAAAACTCCTTATAAGTGCACCCAGAGTCACTTACCCAGGTTGTTTCACTTTCAAGCAGTAGACAGCAGAAAATATTACAACCACTATGAGAACCAGTGCCACTCCAGGAAGAGTAGCCACTAAAATGAAATCCAGAGTGTTCCAAAGGTGGTTACATTTGGGGCCCATGTACCAGTACTCCTTCCAGCCTATTCTGAAGTAATCACATCTGCAAATAAAAATATTCCCTTTTAGCAATGGCATTTTAATTCAAAAAGTAAGCAATACCAAAAAAAGTACAATATTTTGCTATATAATTATTTCTTATTCAACACCGCAGGGGCCAAGAGCTTCACTATTTTTCCTGTTTGTTTCAAGGTGCTTTTTATCTTAGTTACACCCCTCTGTTTCCAGATTTGATGCAAAAGTACTTTGCCAGGCTCTGAGTAACCAAGTCCAAGTTGGCATTTCAGGAGTCCAAGATAAGGAGCTTTGATGGGAACAGGGTGCAGTACCCAAGTCGTGGCCTGGCGCAGGTCAAAGATCCTTTTGTCTGCTCTCAGCATGGCAAAGCTGTTGAGTGGAAGTGAAACCTCACATTTCTGGTTGTCATTATGCTATAGATTTTTTAAAAGGGAAAAAACCCATCTACATAATGGAGAAGAGAACATTAAGATATCTTTTTTTTTTTAAAGAAAATTTCATCAACCTGAGAAAAAATGAACTTGCAATTACACAGCTAATCCAGTTCCAAAGTAAAATAGTTGAGAGAACAGGGAGCATGTAAAAATTAAGGGCTACAGTGATTACCTACATTAGGAATGACATAGCCCACATATATATTTAAAAAGAAAACACTATGCCCAAATCCTAGATTAGATGCTTTGTACCAGAGCTGTAAACTTACGCAGATTGTGAATGAAGATCAACATTTATTGTCATGGATCACTTTGGAGGATCTAAATTTAATTCATAATTTAGAATATGTTTGACAATTACCTGGTGTATATTTAAACAAACAAACCAAGCCCACACGCTACCTGCAAAAAGGTTCTCCACCTTTACACATGCAAGGAATATTTTCAGGACAGAATTCATCTGTATTATCCAGACAGGCCTCAAAGTCCCCAACTCCATTGCAGTTGGCTGTGAATTAAAACAAAACAAGTATTTAATGCAATTATACAATAACATACTGTCAGTGGGCTGTGTTGCTAATTACACCAGAAATTTATGCTTCATATGTACTCTGTAGATGATACTAAATCTTACTTTCTTGTGACTTGTCCTTTGAAAATTTTGAAGCTATTTGAGAAATGAAAATTTACCAGCTTAAATTACTTTACCCTGAATGTGTACCCATCTTCCTGCTGGCCAGGAAATTGTATGGCTTGTGTTGTTATGGTTTTTATCTCATAATTTTAAGTGTGGTTGTGTCTGAATTCCACTATATATCATCTCTAGCTTGTTGGCAAAGACTAAGTCATGAGACTCATTAGAGATTCCAACCTTCCAGTTATAATCCAAATTAGAACCTTTTTGTGTGTTTTGCAATGGGATTATTCCTTGGCTTAGCCTACAAAAGGATCTGGTTTGCATTAATGTTGGTTCTCCTCTATCTCTCTTGCTGTGTAAACACTGGGCTGTAAATGATGTTCCAGAATCTGAGCGTTTACAGGATTTCACAGGTATTTGGCTGGCTAAAAATAACTCCCTCAGCAGCCTGAATCATCATCAAACACCAGCGTGTTTGGCACTCCCACCCCACATCCTTGCTACCTGTTCTCTCCTGTTTAGCACTTGGACTCAACGCCAGGCACCACCCTGAACACTCAGAAAAGCCCCCAAACTGCCCCCGGAGCCAAATCTAATTGTGCAAAACAGCTCCCAGTGAGAGGAGCCACATTTGGAATGAAGCCAGAGTCAGAACTGGCTGAGATCTCTGAGCAGACTCATCTGAGCCCAGCAGGCAACTGCTGGAGCAGCTTTAATGTCACTGTCACTGTCAGATGGACTTCCCACCAGAACCAACCCCTGACTGGCACTATTAGCCAGAGGAACTGTGCTGGGAGCAGCCTGCATTGCAAAAAGAGATGGAGGCCTCCTTCCTTTCCACTGTCCAAGTCCCTCTAATCCCCCGCCTGCTGCTTATCAGAGATAAATCTAAATGATTGCAGTGACCAAGGCTTGTACCAGTCCATTTACACGCACTGCATGCTCTCCTCTCAAGAGGGCATCAGCACTGGAACATTTTCCAAGAGAACCTAACTACAGGTTGTGTGTTATGGCTATAAAGTATAGAATAATGAAAACTCCCCGGTAGCATTTGGCATGGTTCATCTGGGAGGTAATCAATGTTTTTAGCTACCCCTCTGATCAATAACACAATTAGAATTCTTTTAGCAATGATACAAAAAATATTAAGGCAGCAGAAAATCACCAGTTGTGATTCTGCAGGGAGAGAGGGAGTGTGTGCCCTTTGCCATTAATGCTCAAATATTCCATGTCATAAAGGAACTCACTGCTGAGCCCTTCAAAATACTGTGGTCTACATAAATGCCGAGTTAGCCTTCAAGTGGTAACTCTCTTTTTGCAAATGAAAGTTTAGAGTAGCATTAAAAAATTCCTCAGATCACAAACCAAAACTCCTATTAGAAAAATAATAACTACAGCTGGTTTACATCACTCTGGGCTTAGGGATTCCCAATTACAAATAACTGGTAGCTACCAGGTACAGAACGGTGATGATAAAATAAATAAATATATCAATAAAATATCTGGGAAATCTTCCCATAAAATAATTGCAGGCCAATACTAGTCTAACAGAACCAGAAACAATTCCATTACTTCACTACTCACTTAAAATAACTTTTCTATAGTGCATTCTGGTTGTCATGCTCTTTATTATTGATGATTTTCTCCCTGTTAGTATTAAAAAAAGTCTAAGAACACTTGCTATAAAAAAAGTGTATGATTTTTTAACCCACATAGAAAGTGGTTTTTTTTCCCACTGAAAAAGAACCAAACCATTTAACTCATTTAAAAATACCCTTCTGAAATTCAGAGACTGACTCAAAATGATGCCAACCCACCAGGATACTGAGTTTCAGGTGTCATTAATGCATATGGTTGTAACCTCTTCCCTGTGACACCAAACACGGGACAGCAGCTGGCTCACCAAGGTTTTCACATTTGCATTGTTTTGCTGTTATTTGAAATAAACCCAGCCTAAAGCCTAAGGAGAATTCCCAAGCAGCAATCCCCCCCCAGGGGACTGCAGTGCCCCAGCAGCACTGCCCAGAGGAGTGCACACAGCCACGTCCCTGCTCTGAGAAGCCACAAAGCAGAATTCCAGCAGCTCTTACGTTGTGAAGCTTCACTCAGCAAGGGGCTGGCCAGGACCAGGACACACAGCAGGACTTTCAGGAAGGACATCCTGGGCCTTTTCTTCCAGACTTTGCCAGCAGCAGAATGAACTTCCCTTTCTGCTGCTGTGGATTGTGGATTTTGAGCTTGTTTTACAGCATCCTTCTCTATAAAGAATTACTAATTAACTTAAAACTGATACAACTTCCTGATAACTTACCCAGCATATTTTCCTTTATGAAACAAGGTAGTTCCATAAAAATATCTCATTAATCTTGCTGTTTCTGAATTTTTGTAATCAGATGTGAGGTATTCATTTAATGACATAAATTTCAACACACTAAGGTATCTGTCAGGAGCCTCTCTCTTCTCCTTTTAGGCTTATGTTACCTTTTACAGATAACAAACTTGGACAGACAATTTCCTGGAACAGACACTGTTTTAAAAGACAAAGCCATCGTCCTGAAGCCATCAAAGATGGATGTGATGGGAAGGAGGGAATCCTGTAATTAGATGCATATACCATTAAGTTTTGCCAATTCATTTTTCATTTTTCTGAGAAAAGAATAGAAAATACCCATGTGGCAAGGATGAGTGATGACAGAAACTCACACCTTATCACACCCCCTGTCTTCTTTCTTCTTTATTATTTAGAGTCCTTAAAAATTCTCAACAATCACTGCACAAGATCCTGACTCTGTGGTCACCCCAAACACCACCCAGGTTACACCCAAACTTTGTGGAGTTTGACTGCATTGAAGCTGAAGTTAGCACAAGCATTGTTCTTAGCACAGTGCTTTCAAAACTAATCCATAACTGATAAAATCCCAATGTGGATTTCCTAATTTGACAGGAGCTGGCTGCTTATGTAAACATGCCAAGCACAGTTACATTAACAGCAAAAGGAAAACTTTAACCTTTGCTTTTCAAAGGATAAATAGTGATCTCTAAAAATCAATGCCTAGCAAATTCTTGAACGAATACTGCTCTGGCTAAAGCCCAACAGCACGTAATATAATATATTACAGCAGTAGATAAGAGATTCTCAGTCCTGCCAGAAGACTGCTTTACAACAGACCACAACAAAGAAATTAATATTTACCTCAGTGAAAGAAATGGCATGATCCTTCTTCAGACGTAAGGCAGAAGTGTGAAGAAGCAGTTCCTGCAGATGCTCCACTCTGCTGCTGACAGGGAATTCCCCTCTGGCTCCAGCTCCCAGCTGCTCAGTGGCAGCCTCACCTTGGCTGATGAACAAACACCTCTACCTGAGCTGTCAGGTTTGATTCAAGGATGCAGAACAGCAAAGGGCAGATTTTCCTTGGGTGAGATCTTTTAATGAGGCAGGCTGAAAACCCCAAACTCTTGGCTTGGCTACATCAGTGGCATTTACTGGTTGCAGAGGGTTTGGACCTGGCCTCAGGAAGGGCTGCAGAGGCTGAGAGTCAGTTTCTGTTTTCGGTGCCCACTTGGGCACTGAATAATAATAAAATAAATAAATAAATATAAAAAAATAAATAAAAATAAACCCAGAGCCAGCAGACCTGAACAGCTGAGAGCTCTGTACTGCACAGCACACCCATTTCCTCCTCTTATTGTCTGAGTTTCTGGAACTCAGCACAATCAAGTGCCAAGTTATTTATTCATTCTATAACAACATTCAGGCTCATTTAATTTCTTCAAAGAGAGGCATATAAGTAAACCAAAGTTACTGACCAAAATTAATGGTGGAAGATGGAACTGCTCATGATCTTTAATCCTAACTCAGATCTGGTGCAAGGTGGCTGTGGAGACCAGTCTCTCCTCCTGCAGCATTGCAGGAGTCCTGAGAGTGACACAGACCGAGCACAAGCTATGGATTCCCCAAGCACTGGTGTCAGGACTGCTACAAATAGAGCCCACAAAAGGTTACCAAGGCTTGAAACCATGACAGGCTCAGTTTACACCTATTCCCGGGTCACAGCAGGAGAATTTCTTTCAGCTGTTGCAGCAAAATCCATCTCCTGTGTCTGTACACAAAAGGACAAAGGACTCACTGCACCTTGAACAAGGGTGTTTGCCTCTGAACCCAGGGTTTCACTGGGGTTTGTTCTCTGGCTCTGGTCCACAGCAAAAGCACATCAGGGGCAGGAAGAAAGACACACTGACTTCTAGAATGGCTTCAATCACAGCCTTTCTTGGCTGCAGCCTGCCATCAGCACATAGCTGAGCTTGGCTTCTGGGAATCCTGCACTTTAAAATAAAAACCACCCAATCCAGCGCCTCCTGATTGTCCTTTTTAAGTATTGGCTTTGTGGGACCTCTCTTTTGGATTTAAAATATGTTTTCAGCTTTTCACTAAAATACTCCAAACTTTCAGTTCAAGATAACAACATTGCTGCATTCCAATACCTTCCGAGTATCTCCCAAGCTGTTCAAGAATCACAGGGACAATGTGCCATTAAAACAGCCCCATTACTCATTCACACAATTTTCCTCCTTTGGAGTAATTCACTCTTTAGCTTACACCATGGATTACATAATTTATGACCCTTGTTTGGCAAATTACTTTATCTGGAAGACTGGCACAGTCACACTGAGACAGACACATTTACCACCTGCTTCCTTCTCCAACAGTGTCACTCCTCCAGCATGGATAAAAACTTTACTTTTTCCACGTCCTGAACTACACCATTGCTTACAAAAAATACCAACAGAAGAAAACAGAAGCACTTTTCAAAATTTAGGCCACTGAGCATTGATCTGTCCTGTTGCTTCAGGGATTCCTTCTAGGAGTGTTTCAGTACTTCAGGGGTGAAGTTTTCCCCCCAACATTAATAAACCAAGTGTGACTTCGGCATTAGAAATGAACTCTTAAAAAGTACTTGAAATGAAAGGAATTGACAATTTTCCTACAGATGAAAACAACAGACAAAAATTAAACTTAGTTTTTAAAAAGTATCTTATCACCCTTTATTTCCAGGTGCCTCACAGCGATATGACAAAATAAAGTATCACAATCAGTTTTATGTAAATAAAAAAATTAATATCAACAAGCTCCAAATCTCTCTATATTGAATACAATCAACCATAAATAAAGCCCCCATGCATTAAATTAAAGCTATTCCTGTATTATAAAATACCATGTGACCCCATTCTTTAAGACATTGATTTTTTCACAAATATATAACTTATATAAAAATTACAATATACATTCTTACTTTTATGTTACTGTATTATTGCATTGTGAAATAAACTTAAGTGACTCTTAAGGATACATTTGAGAGGCATTTCAAAGTGTTTCACTATAAATTCAGAAAACCATGTCTCACAATTAACCTTTTCAGTAGAACAGATTTGTATATTGGGTCTGAAATCTTCGAGAGCCCAAGTCAGGCACGTGGTTACCCAGGACTCACAAGCATGGCACCATCTAGATCTGAATTTGCTTTTTTAAAGCCATTGCATAGCACCTTTACTAGAAATTACTAATACAGACATGGCTACAGCTCCTTGCAGTCAGGAGTAAAGTGTTAAATAACCCCTGGAAGTTCAGATGTCCAAACTGAAAACAGAGAACACACCCAGCCAGAATACAAAACTTTCCATACTTCTCTCCCACTTTCTTCGGCTGCAGTTAGGGAAGAGCTGTCTTTAGCTGTCCCTGTTTCACAACCAAAACCTTCTATTGTTAACCCCCTGTGTGGGGATAGTAAACAAAAACTGGTGATACAAATGAAACAAACAGAAAATTACCCTGCCTTGAGGAGAAAGAGAAATCTCAGCTGATGAAAAAACTAAATTAAAAAGTGACAATAACAGCAGCAGCCTCACCATCGACCTTACAGCCCATTTTCTTCCACCCCTGCCCTGGACAGGGACACCTTGCACTGTCCCAGGCTGCTCCAAGCCCTGTCCAACCTGGCCCTAGGCACTTCCAGGCATGGGGCAGCCACCTGGCAAAGCCTGAGCTGGAATAATCCTGTGCTGCTCACTTCTCTCACCTACCAAAACATGTCACAGCACAGGGACTCCTTTCTGTGAGCTACAGAACTGCATCCCTCATCCCGTTGTTCATCAGAGTGGGCAGGAACAGTCTTTTTAAGTTATGTCCCAGAGGATGTTTAACTCAGGTTTAGTTCTATCCCAACACTGCCCTAAGGAGTCATTTGAGCCTGAAATGCAGCCCCAGGACAGCTTTGAGCACCAGGGCCATGCACAGCATGAACAGCATCAGGGGCTGCAATGGAACTGCTGACTCCTGCCCAGCCAAAGAGCCGACCTCTGCAGAGCAGACAGCCCCACCTGCCTCACCAGAGCTGAGAGGAAATGCCCGCAGTGCCTGGGCAGTGCCAGGGCAGTTTCTGGCACCAGGGAAGAGCCAGTGTCCCAAGGCTGCTCTCCTGGGAATGGCAGATGTGCTGGTTCCACAACAGCAACCCTGCAGCTCCTCTCCCTGCTCCCACGAGACCAATTCCTGGGCAAAGCTCTTCATTATGGCCTGGAAAATCTCACCACAGTAAACTCCTGCAAAATCCAAGCAAATCTGCATCATCTTACCTCTCCTGTTGACTTGCTGTGGTAGCACATCTCTCAAAGTTAGAATTTAACAATTTAGGAGCAGAGCAGATGGCTTTTCCTTCATGTTTTTATCCCGAATGTTATCAAAGGGAGACAGATAGTACAATTTCTGGCATCCAGTCATGCACTTGAAAATGATAATTTCTTCACAATTTTCACTTATGTCTTCATCTGCTTCCCTGGAAATGGTATATGAAGCTCAGCCATCTAATTTTTCTACTCCTGTCTCTGTGATGAAACACTAAATGTGTCATGTCCAGGAGCTCTCTGAAGATTGATTTAATATCCTCTGATTGCTGCCTGAATTCTGACAGCTGCCTGGGCCTTTAAGAGATGATTAAAGAAACAAAAGACATTAAATCCTGCCACCTGTCCCAGGCAAGTTTCACTAACAGAATTCTTCTTTTAAACTTCACACTTTCTGACTTCACCTTGCACTGGACTCTGTGTAACAAAGACCAACACTTCACCTGAAATTTGGATTTTAAAATATCAATTTGTTTCTGACCCATGCTAAAAGCTTTTCTTCTTTTGCTCATTCACCATTTGTGCTTTCTGCACAACTTTGCTGATCCCACAGGGACACCAGGAATTCTGCCTGTATTTCACTGGTCATTTGACATTGCATCAGCTGCCTTGGAGAAGAAACCAGGTTGTGAAATTTCTTCTTCTGGAGAGCAGGAGTAAATATCCCATCACATCCCAGTGCTGAGAACAGCAGCATTCCAGGCTTTAGCCTTCCATCCACACTATCTGTTCATACAGTTTCTCTTGCTTCCCCTCAATTTCACAGCAAAGCCCATATTTTCCTTAAGGTAACAATGAAGAGAAATGGAGGGTGAACAGAAGTACAGGGATATGCACCATGATAAAAGCAGTGTTTGAAAGTTTCATCCTAGGAAACTGAATTTCTAATATCCTTCTTATGGAAAAAACACAGAATTTCACAGAAATCCTACCAAAATCAATGAGATATTGCATACAAACTTGTGGGATGAAAAAGTTGGCTGCCTACTACTTCTGCATTTTTACTGTCAGCAGTTTAAGCCTTGAAACTACAGATTTCCAACTTCCTAAACATTCTAAAGGATTTGATATAAATTCAGTATCGGTTTCATGGATTAAGCAATTCAAACACAGTTCTTGCAAGTATTAGAAGTAGATGAAAGCTGATGCATAGTCTAGAAAGGATGTTTAGAGATCAGGTGTGTGTTTTTGCCCAGCTTCAGAGACATCTGAACACAGCAGAGGTGTGCAGGACAAGGAGTTGTTTCCTTTCACCTCTGTGAAAGAGGCAAACAGTACCAAATTATTTTGTAATGAAAAAAGTGACTCTTTTACACAAGCTTTAAAGGCAATGCTGTTCACATGATACAACCACGGAGATTTTAAGGATACTCAGACCAGCAGGAACTTGCACTTCATTCCAGAGCTGAAAGATAAAAGACAAAGAAGCCTCTGCAAACCCCATCCCTCACATTCTTCATTCAGATCAACGAACATCTGAGCCAAAGCAGAGATACGTTTGCATTTTCAAATATCCTTTGTGAAGTGACATTTATTAGCAAGTTTGGCACAGAGAAGCCCCATTGGGAGAAGACACTGACAAATCTTGTTTTCTCAGTGTCTCACTAATGACACTGAGTGAATTCCCACTGCTTATATGGAGTCAGAAACAAAATAAGCACTAAACAGGATCATGTAAGTCAATAATACAAATTGGAGATAAGAAAATATCTGATGAAATTATACCTCACAGAGTATGTATTGTAAAGATTATTCCTTCCCTTCTTCCCTCCCCCTTATCTGTAACATTTTGCATTTTGTAAAGCAGACTTGGCTTAGCTCCTGGTGCTGTACATGTCCACATCTTCTGGGCTGGACTGACCATGGTCCGCAAGTTTTGGATCAGGCTTAAATTTTGATTTCTTCACTGCTCCTGTTAGAGACAGTAAAGAAATACGGTTTAAGAGTATGCTTATACTTCAGCTGTAAGAAAAAAAGCTTAGTGATACATTTTGAGAATTTCTGTATTACCAAACACTTAGAAAAAAATCAAAATCTGTCTGTTCCAGTTCAAAGTGTGTTAAGAAGGAGGATGAGGGCACATTGGAACACTGAGAACAGCAGTGGGTGGGGAGCAGGACCTCTTTTCCCTCTCCAACACCACTTCCGAAGCCAGCAGAGTGAGAGGAGAAATTGTGATGCTTTGCCCAACACATGGAAAGGAAGGGAAAGTTTGAGGCAAGGAAAAAATTCTCCAGTGTTTCTTGCCCAGGAGCAGAGCTGGATCCCACAACCAGCCCTGCCAGATCTCCCCTGAAGCTGCTGCCAGATGGCAAGAATTCCAAATGAAGACGAGCACTCTCACCTAGATTCACTCCTGAGCTTCCAAAAAACCACAAACTGAGTTTAGTAAACCACTGAACCCTCCCACTTACTGAAGGACAGAGCACAGGCTGACATATTTATGATGCTGCAATTCCAGAGGATCTAGGGGATATAAAGGCAGCTTTTCTGGGGCTGTGGCTCCTGTTCCTGATCTGCTTCTTTTCTAGCTACCTCACTTGATCCAACAAAGGGTGTTACATTCTCCTGAAAGCTTTGCCCCACTTGGACTGAGAAAATAAACATCTCTGGCAACACAGATTCATTTAGGGCAGGGATATTTTTGGCTGTATTAGGGACACGAACTAATTCCACCTATGAAAGCAACAACAGATCTATAAACACAAACCCAATAAAGACAGTTTGGCCTGGAGCAAGTGTAAAAACAGATCAAAGCATTCCACAAACTAAATCAGAAAAAACTCAGGTGCAAAGCAAAGATGTGAATGCACACTACAGTGAACATGAAGGAAAAAAATACTAAAACCCTCATCCAAGTACATTCTGCTTGCTTTCCAGAAAAATAAAATCTCTGGTAACAATTCCTTCCTTTCAAGTGATTTCCTTGTAACAAACAAAATTTAGAAGTTGCTCTTACAAAAGGTAACAATATTTAAAAACAAATTTAGTTCTCCTTTAATAGGTAATTACACTGTTTTCTCTTAAAAATTGGACTACCACAGTTTTGTCTGTTAACAGGCTGTTATGTGATCTAGTTGATTATCTCAACCACTTAAGATGCACAAGGAACCAGTGCAAAAAACCCAGCACAATTAAATCCAATGCTTCATTTCTCAATTACACACTCCTCTTTCATTCCACTTGGATCATCTCTGCACTGTTAGCAGAGGCTAAAAGTAATGCAATCCATTTGAGACTTCCATTTTCTAATAATAATCCAAATTAAAATATTTTTGTGTGACTTGCATTTGGATTATTCCTTACTTTGGCCTATGAAAGAACCTGGCTTACATTAATATTGGTTCTCTGACATTATTGAGAGAGAACAGCAAATATATAATTCTATTATTATGACAAGGTCCACAGTGAGAAAATTATCACCTCCCTGAGGCTCTGAAATATGTATTAAATGACAGCATGTAAAATATGCTCTCAAGAATAATATGCACTGACAGCCTGCTCCAGTTTAGAGCAAGAGCAAGTGCAAAATTAAGTCAACTAATTGGATTTGCAAGTTGCCCTGAGATTACACTTGAAATGTTTAATTCACCTGATGAAGGCACTGGATCTTCATTACTCCAACACTCTACTGGAAGAGATTCAGCTCTGTTAAGTGATCCTGACTGAACAGCAGACTCAGGTTTGGTACTAGAAATTCCCTTCTTTTTCTTATCTTCTTGCATAATTGGTTTTGACTCTTGCTGCAGCTGTGAACCAAACATTAATAAAAGAAAGCACATGGGTATATGCTTAATACATTACTGCAAAATAAAGCTTTCAAGACTGGGAGCTTATCTTTTATGAAATTATTTTCAGATATGACATCACGCAATGATATTCAACTAGTCAGCTACACACAAGGGGCACAGCTGGAAAAAGTAAAATTCATGAAACCCCACAGATCAGATAGAATAAATTCATAGAAGGGAAACTGGCATGAGTACATACTTAGGACTGAAGCTGTGGTTTTACCTGAGACCCTCCAAGAACTTCACAAGTTCATTTCCAGGGGAGGAGCCTTTAGCCTCACACAAGACTGAAACAGCCCTGAGTGCTTACAGAACACTTACTACCCCTAGTTAGCAGGAGATGGAAAGAAAAATCATGGTTACACCCTAGTAATGAGAAATAATGTGTCTTGGGAAGAGGCTTCACTCAGGGAAAAAAATGAAGTTAATAGAAGTGTCTGCACCACATCAATTCCTGTTTTGCTATCAGTTTAATGACAGTTATCTGAATCTCATTTTCAAAACTCAGAATTCCATTTGTGCTTCTCCAAAGAAATACAGGGTGAGGACTGCATGCCAATGAGCACAGTAAATTTAAAGCAAAACATCTCTACATGTTAATATAACTGAGAAACTGAAATTTTCTTTGAAAAGAGCAATGAAAAACTACTGTGCAAAGCTGCAATTTTACTTGGGAAGTGCTACTTTTATCTGAGGAAAAAAAAACTGGGTTGGATAAAACAAGGATTACTTCATATGTAATTTACAGAAGGTGTTACTCTCTGCTGGCAATAGCTGAATATGACCTATTCTGACTGCCTCACTTAAAAACCACACACAAAATCCCCTAAAACAGAAAAGGTAGAGAAACTAGAGGAAATTCCAAGGAGAACAAGAATTATGTCAGAGTTAGAAAGCCTGCTCTGTAAGAGAAGGTTGTAGTGGGGAAGAGAATGTCAAAAACCCTGATAACTTTTCCGTATGTAGTGGGTCAATATGAAGAGGTTACTGACATTTATTCACTATGGCTGCCACGAGGACAGGACAAGGAGAAGAAATAAATCAGACATGGACAATTCATATCACAGGGTAAATAAACCAAACTTCCTGCAAGGGCTGTAGAGCAGCAAGCCAGTCACACCTACTGTAATCCTGAGTGTCTTTAGTCTTTAGTCTAAATTCAGGAGCTGCTTAAGACCAAAGCTTGAATCAAAATGGATCCTTCATGCCAAGATAAAAAAGGAGCCCTAAAGAGAAACTCGTTCTTCTCCTGTGCACCCTGCATGCACTGTGGGACTGCAGAGGGGATCTCAATATCCACTGGTGTGAAAGGTGTAAAAACAATCAAACACCGAAGTGACAAAAAGAACAGACTGGGGTTTGTGCCTTGCTTAACACCATCAGCAAACCTTGACCAGCATCAGCAGAAGAGACCACAACTTTCTAAGCTCCCTCTCAATGTGAGAGCTGTCATGACTTCCCAAGTCCTACCTTGGTGACAGTTTCCTTGTCTGCCCACAGTGACCTCACAGCCTCATAGGTCTGGTGACTTGCACAAAGTAACTTTTTCCCTGTTACCTATTTTTTAGAAAAACATAATTTAACAACAGTTTTTAAAATACAAAGACAGAATATTCAAATGAAATTAATAATGTTTGCATGAGAACGTGCGTGACTCCATCCTAAGGCATCTACATATCAAGATCTGGTGCATATCTCCCTTACATCAAGCAAATTGTAAATAATGTTTAAACTGGTATTAGGAATGCACAGGAAACATTTCCACGCTAAATCCATCTACTCCAAATGAAATCAAACCCTGATCAGCAAACAGTGTGCTGGCAATGTTGGCACAATAGATGGAGCACCAGGTTAAAGGATCCAAACTTGTCCCACTGTGTTGGAAATGACCACAGATAAAACCAGAAACTCACCTTAGCAATGACCACTGACTGAGCTGGGTAACAAACAGAATATCCTACAGTAGTAAGTCCCAATGGATAAGCAATTTTCTTAAATCTAGAACCTGTACAAAGCCAAATATTTTGAATAATTAGACAAAAATGAAATGCAAACGAAGTAGTTGTAGCAATTAAATGCAGGAGACATTGACATTCTGAAAGAGAAATAATCTCAAGCAAGGTTTTCCAATATAATGCAGAATGAGAAGAAGAATTGCATCATTAGTCTGTCTGCCTGCTCTGTCAGCTCTCAGCCAGCTCCTAACAGCAATCAGTAACGTCCCTTCATTTACCAGGAGTTTATTTTAGTCCCACAGGTTTTTGCCAATGTTTCAGAAGAGTATTCTGACCACCAGAACTGTTACATGCTCCACACCCCACAGGCCAGTCATGGAAACAAGCCAGCCCTACCTTTTCTTGCCAGCACTACACCAGCCAGGCCTGACACCGTAATTACAGCAGCTTTGGGGAGAAATTCTGGGGGGGGATTGTTCAGGTAAACATAAGCATCTAAGAAACGGGGAAAAAAAGACAAAAAAGAAGCAGGGCAATTCAGTATTGGTCACTTTATTTCCCAATTAAAAAATAAAGGTGAACATTTTGATTTTACTGAGAGTTTATAGATGAAGTGAGACAGATATGTGACTTGCCTACCTTTTCCAAACTGAATTGAATCCGTTATTCCATTTTTAATAAAGACATAGACACTCTACAAGGAAAGAAAAACAAAACCAGAAAGTGAAATCTCTGCAAAAGTAGCTGTTCACACATATCTCAGCACAATGAGACAAATAAATACTGTGTAACATTAAAAAACCCAAACCAGTGACCTAGAAAGGCTATGGAGTGATCTACCATCTTTGTGACAAACACTTGTATTTTTAAAACTTACATTGGCAACTAATTAATTTAAAAATTTCTCTCTAATGTAAGCTCCCTTTCAAAACTGACATCTCAGGAACTCTAGAGTAGGAAAACACCTGGATGCAAACTGTATAGGAAAATTCAATTATAAAATACAATCTTCACTTCCCTAGAAACTTTCCCAGGAAAACTGAAAGAGCAACACCGAATTTGTACCAGCAGAGGTCACTGCTACTCAGCGGCAGGAACTCGCAATGATTAATGGCATTAAAAAGTTTGGTACAGATTTGTAACAAGAGCAGCTCAGTCATGCAGTCACTGACAATATTTTCCCAGACCAATAGAATCACAATTTAAAGAAAATACATTTTAAAGACATTCTGATTTCTTTTTTCAAATTTTAGGTTCTACATTTTTTTTGCAAAAGCAAAACAGAAGCGCAACATCTCCTCTGGCAGCAGCCAGGGTGAAGCTGCTGTTTCCCAGCAGGTACAAAAGCAGTGGCAGGCACCACAGTTCCCTCTCCAGCTGGAACACGCAGTAACAGAGCTGGGAGGTGTTTCTGATGGCTCCTGAGGGACAGCCTGCTGCAACAGATACATGAGATGCATTCTGTTTGTCTTTTTTGTCAGGTACTGCTCTTTGGAAGCAGCTCCTTCTCCATGGACTGCACCTGGAATTTCAGACTCCAAAACACCCTCAAGTCCTCGCAGCAAGAATTTACCGACATAACTCCTGCTGTAAAGGAGAGCTCATTTTTCCATCTAAAACTATCTTATGCTAAGACAAGGACCCATCAAAAAAACCCCCCTCCAGGGGGAACTAAGCTGTTTTTTCAGTGGTTTAGCACTGAGAGAACTGCAGGAAACTCCGGCTGCATCCCTTACCTGGCACCACCCAAAGTAGCGGCCGGTCGTCCTCCGCAGGGCCGTGAGCTGCTGCTGCAGGAGCCCCGGCTGCTCCTCCACGTACCTGGACCTCAGCGGGGGGGCACTGTAAATGGGGAGCTGCAAACAGAGACAGCTGAGCACAGGGGCACAGCTCTGCTCCCATGGGTGCTGCACCTCAGGGTGGGTGCACTGTAAATGGGGACCTGCAGACAGCTGAGCACAGGGGCACAGCTCTGCTCCCATGGGTGCTGCACCTCAGGGGGGTGCACTGTAAATGGGGAGCTGCCAACAGAGACAGCTGAGCACAGGGGCACAGCTCTGCTCCCATGGGTGCTGCACCTCAGGGTGGGTGCACTGTAAATGGGGACCTGCAGAGACAGCTGAGCACAGGGGCACAGCTCTGCTCCCATGGGTGCTGCACCTCAGGGGGGTGCACTGTAAATGGGGACCTGCAGAGACAGCTGAGCACAGGGGCACAGCTCTGCTCCCATGGGTGCTGCACCTCAGGGGGGTGCACTGTAAATGGGGAGCTGCAAACAGAGACAGCTGAGCACAGGGGCACAGCTCTGCTCCCATGGGTGCTGCACCTCAGGGTGGGTGCACTGTAAATGGGAGCTGCAGAGACAGCTCAGCACAGGGGCACAGCTCTGCTCCAGCTCAGCACAGGGGCACAGCTCTGCTCCCATGGGTGCTGCACCTCAGGGGGGTGCACTGTAAATGGGGAGCTGCCAACAGAGACAGCTGAGCACAGGGGCACAGCTCTGCTCCCATGGGTGCTGCACGTCAGGGTGGGTGCACTGTAAATGGGGACCTGCAGAGACAGCTGAGCACAGGGGCACAGCTCTGCTCCAGCTCAGCACAGGGGCACAGCTCTGCTCCCAGGAGTGCTGCACTGCAAGGGGCTTCTCAAGCCTGCAGCCCCTCAGTGCTCCCACTGCAGCACACAAAGCCTCTCTTGTTATGAACTTCTAGAGTTCCAAACTGACTCTGCTCAAGTGGGACTTCACTTTTTGGAAATAAAAACTGGAACAATGGTATGGGCTCTAAGAAGCAGAATTACTCAGTGTGAAGCAAAGAATAATTAGAAGGTGGATTTGTGTATTACTAGAAATTGCACATTAGAAGAGGACTCATCACCAAGTGTTCTATTTTCTCCTTTTCTGATTTCATTTTTAAAATACTGTAATAATGAAAATGAGATAAAACTTTACTATTTTAGTATTGTAACACTTGGTGTTTTATTTGAGCCATAGTAGTCACTTATTGATTATCACATATTACTTTGCTATGTATTTTAGTTACTGGATAATGTGATTCAGTGGACAGAGCTGCTATTCTGCAGGTATTTCTGGGATTCTTTTAAAGACCAAAAAAGAGGAAGATTCATACCTTATCTGGCTTCACCGGCTGACTTTTTGATTCCTTTTCTGTTGCTGCATATACAGTAATACATACAAATGGCAGCCCAGATGAAACAGCTGCCAGCTTTGCCACCTGGGACAGAGAGATGAAAAAAAGGGAGTCTTAATGCTGAAATTAAAATTCCCCTTTGGATTGATCAAATACGGGATTAAACAAGTCACTTTTAAAGCCTTTTTTAAGCATTATGCCTTTTGGAAATGCCTTCTGACTTATACAAAGATTTTCTCAAATTATAATGGTAAAGGAAAGGTTAAAGATCCCTGACAACAGTTTTATGTCTAAAACACCAGGAAGAACTTTGTGCTCAAGGCCACGCTGATGCTTCCATCACCTGTTAGGGCAAATTCAGTTGTAATTTACTCAGCATGCAGGAATTCTTCCATTTCTGAAAAACTATTAAAAAAACCCCTATTTTAAGCCTATCATAATTCAGATTGCTTATTTCCATACAGCATGCTACCAGAACAGGACACCAATTTTCAGTAGAGGGAAAACTGAATTTAAAAGTGACAGAGCACGATAAAGTTGTATTATTCACTTTTAAAAAATCCCAATATATTTTTAAAAGTCACAATGGATTCTGGTCTCAATGTAAAAGAGAAAGGGAATGATCAAAGTGGTCCAGCTCCTACTGACAGTAATTGCTTTACTTTGGGTGCCTGCAGACAAACACATAAATGTTTAAAGATCCAAGGAAATAGCTGTAGTGGCTAACATTTACACTGCAGTTATCCCAAGAGGGTTTCACTCTTTTCCACTGAAATCACAAAGAACCAGAGTGAAAGAAAAAGCAACATCACCTTGACTACACTAAAAAGGCTTCACTGCATGGAGCTGTTCCTTACCTAATCACGAGGTGATTAGAGAAAAAGACCTCAGTTAGCTGTTTCTTGTATCAATTTACTGAAATTATTTTATTAAAATTCCTTATGAGGCATTATGCATCAAACAATGAAAATCACATATTGTTTTGCTAAAGAAACCAGTAAGTATTTTACCTATGAAAATGTCCACAGAAGTTACTGAGAATTAAGCAATGGCAGGATCATATTTTTATATCAAACACCAGGAAAGAAGCACAGCGAAAAACACCTGCAACAGGCTGGAGCTGTGAAACACCCTGGGATTGCATGTTCAGCCACCAGAATGACTCCAGAACATCAGCTGATAACTGACTTACAAACAAATAAAAATCTTCTTTTTGAGGAATGCAGGAAATTGCTGCAGGTACAAAAGCCAGGTGACATTTCTGGAGATGAATTCTGCACAGACACAGAGCTGAACACCACCAGAAGGTCAGCGGCCAGTATTAAAACATTCCCTGTAACATCACTGCCAAGTTCCTCACCTGCAACACTGACAACCTGAAGGTTTTTCCCCAGAAATAAAAAACACACCAAAGACAAACAGACATGGCAATATTTTTGATGAGAAGCCTGAACAGCAATTATTTGCTGAAGAAATGCATTATTTGCTCTCTAGCAGAAAATGGTTACAGCTACGCCTCTTAAGAGCAGAACTGGAGTAAGACCAACCAAAATATAACAATAAAACTGTCAAATGTACCTGGATATTTTTGGCTTTAAGTCTTTGTGTTTCAAACAATCTGTTTCAAAGTGTTGGAATCTTATCAACGATCAAGAATACAGACTGTATTAAAGAAAAAAGCTAAAAAGCTACATCACTACAAAGAATTCACTCTCTTCCACTCAAAAGATGCAGAATACAAACTAAACCATAATAAAACCGTATAGCTAATTTATGCTAATCTCCAAGACATTGTTTCCCACTGAAACTGCAAACTGAGTGTGCTTGCTTCAAGAATTGGAGCAGGAAACTTGCCCTGAAGGCAGGAACTGCCTCAAAACAAATGGAATCAAAGGAGTGGAGTATATGCAAAAATCTGATGCATGGGTTTATATAAAAAAATATACGAGTTCTGTATCACAAGATGGGAATCTATTAGCTAGGGTAAAATAAGATTAAATTTAGCAGCTACCTTGTATCGTATCTTCCATTCAAAATGCTAATTAAAGAATAAAAAGTCACAGGTTTATGACTTTCTCCTACGACTAAGATGTCTTGAGGTGGATCACAAAACTGTCTCACATCCTTTTGGCTTATTTTCCCCAGAAGTTACACGAGACATGATGATTGCCAGAAGCTCGTAGGCCAAACCCAGTATCCTAATTCAGTATGTCTTTATAAATCTCTAGTGACAACCACCAAACCCCCCACCACAAATGGAACAGATCCTTCCACTTCACCTCAACTCCCCTGATGCTCCACGGATTTGGTTTTAGTCTTCGTAAGTGACCCACAGAAAGGGAAATCTTAGGAAGAAAACTCTTATTAATAAATCCTACATAGTAAATAGTAAAGAACACTTTAAAATTATGTCACTCCACTAAAGGTACTGAATCATTCAGCTTTATGTAGTAAGCCAACCAAATTACTTCAAGCTCACCCAGGCAGCCAGCAAAGCCAAAGACAGTTTCTTTTGCCTTAACAAACTAAAGCAAAATGCTTTATTTTAATTTCTGTCCTTGCTGGCACCATCCTTTCCTTTCCAGATATATACACATTTTGAATGCTTAAAAAAAGTAAATATGAAGATTCATGTGATGAACCTATTCATCAATTTGATTGCCAACACTGGAGAACCTGTCTAAATATTTGTGAGAAAGCTTAGATCTTTACATGCATGTTTTTCTGTTTAAAGGCACTGTATTATTCCTACATCTAGCGATATTTTAGATCCTTGTAACCCTGTTAGCTCGTAACAGCATGATTTTAACAGCCTTGTTTTAGTGATGTACAGCACCGCTCGCACTTTATCATGTTACTACTAAACTCTCATCTTGATATTCCTCGAGCTGAAGGTGTTTCGGGGCTGCGAATACATGAAGAACCAGAGGAGAAACACCGCTTTTATTCCCTGTTGCACAATTGAACCACCTCTCGAACCAGCTCTTTCCCCGTCAAGTCCCACACCACCAGAGACCTCTCCCTGCCCCGCTCCTCCACCTGACCCCGGCTTCCGTGGCACCGGGGGCTCCTTCCCGCCGGCACCGGCGGAGCCGCGGGCGGGCCGGGCGCTGCCGAGGGGCCACACGGAGCCGCCCCAGCTGTGTCGAGCCGGCGGAGGAGCGGGAGCGGAGCCTAAGGGGGAGCGGAGCCGCGGGGCCGGGGCAGCGCCGGCCTGAGGGCGGGCGGACACTCACCTTGGCCGCCATGTTGGACAGCGCCGCGTACGGCGCGCGGGAAGGGCCGCTCCGGGCGGGGCCGAGGGGCCGGGGCGGGACCGCGCTCGGGCCGGGCGGGATCGCCCTCAGCCGGAGCGAGCATCGCCCCGAAGCGGGCAGGGATGGATTCCCCTCAGCCGGAGCGGGCATCGCCCCGAAGCGGGCAGGGATGATCTCCCTCAGCCGGGGCGGGCATCGCCCTCAGCCGGCGTCGCCCCAAAGCGGCAGGGATGGATTCCCCTCAGCCGGGGAGGGCATCGCCCTGAAGCGGGCAGGGACGGATTCTCGTCAGCCGGCATCGCCACAAAGCGGACAGGGATGGATTCCCCTCAGCCGGGGCGGACATCGCCCTCAGTCGGCATGGCCCCAAAGCGGGCAGGGATGGATTCCCCTCAGCCGAGGCGGGCATCGCTCTCAGTCGGCATGGCCCCAAAATAGGGAAGGGATGATCTCCCTCAGCCGGCATCGCCCTAAGCGGGCAGGAATCCCTCTCAACCGCGGCAGGATCGCTCTAAAGGGCAGGGACGGATCCCCCTCACTTGGGGCGGGATCAGGGCGAGATCGCCCTCAGCCGAGATCGCCCTTAGTCGGGCGGAGATCCGTCTCAGCCGCCATTGCCCCAAGCTGGGCAGGGATCCCCCTCAGGCGGGGCAGGGATCGCGCCCCGATCGGGAGGCGCCGCCCTCAGCTGGGATCCCCCTCAGAACACACAAAATCCCCCACAAACACACATCTAAGTGCAGATAATTCGTTTATTGAAGTCCAAATTTACAACGGAAGTTTACAACTTTTTTTTTTCTTTCCCCAAAACAAAAGCTTTGTTTGAATTTAGGAAGAATAAATGTTTGTTTTTGTTTTTGTTTTTTTTTTTAATAATGTACAGACTATATCTCTTAAATAAGTTAATATCTTTGAAAAAAGAGCAATATGTTCCTTTTTTTAATGTTGCAGTGCAACTTACAACTTACACGTCTGTGCAATGTACCATGAGGTATATGCCCAGTGAGCAACACACAGTGAAGTTTTCCATTCATAAATTTTCATTGTAGACACACAAAAAGTTAACAAGTTATTAATCTGTGATAGAAAACGCAGCCGGTTACAGTAATTCACACAGAACTCATCTGGAAAGAGGGAAAAAAGAAACCTAATGTTCATTGCCTATAGAAACTATTGGATTATCTCTCAACATAGACAAGTATAAAATTAAAAATACTGTTGTGAAACTGAAGAAATACTGTGTTATCCAGGGGTTGAAACCTCATTTGACCTGTATTAGTCTAGAACCATTGGTTTTCTCTCTGTAGCATCCACGAGCTGAAGGATTTACTGTGGTACCGGTGGAGCATCTGCTCGTCAAAGCATTAAGCAGGATGGGCACTATAGAAAAGTTGCAGAATGCTCAAAAATGTACAACTCCAGCATTTCCCTGGCATGGACAGGTGGTTTTCCATTGCCTCTCACCTCATCTCCCAGCTGATTAGAAAAACAAGGCTGAAACATGGACGATTACTCGTATTTGAAGCTTGACACTTCAAACTTCTCAAGATGGCTCTAAAATACTTATTTTTCTTAATGACAGAAAACATATCTTTATTTAAGAAAGAATCATCCACAATATAACTTTGTGATAAATAACAGTTCTGCCTCTAATACATATATACATACTGCTTGTAAACAAAAATGCCCACAGGTCATGGAGTCTCCATGATTTTTTTACAAGGCGCTATAGATTTTTTTTTTTTTTTTTCATTATTGAAAACAGTCCTAGTGAAAGTTTGGTTTATAACCTCCTATTGCTACAGAAACAGTAAGAATGTTTATATTTACAAAGAAACAAAGACCATGGAGACCCCATAGCGTTATTTGCCAAAGATTTGAAGTTGGTGGGGTTTGCAAAATACACGTTGTCAGCATGTTGGACAGGTTGAACACCAGCAGTACGGTTACTCCAGTGCTTTGGTATTTCAACCCCTGAATATACAAAGACATTACTACAGCCTACTTCACAGTTTAATGCAAGTAAAGTGCAAGCCATAGTACAAGGGTGTCATACATTTCCATACATGTAAGCATTATCTAAAAAAGGCTCTGTACAAGGTTTATTAGCTATTTAGTAACCTAGATGGAAGTCACCTATGGCCCAGCAATTAATGGTCTTACAAGGATATTGTCTTTGTAATACAGTATGTGTCAAATGTAAAACGTTTATTAATACTAGTGCATTTCTCTTACATCTTAACCTGTTTCTCGTCAGATTTTTAAGCTGAAATCCTTGTTTCTCAGTAAAACAGAAGTCTTAACTGGTAACAGGGTTGTGCTGGTATTTTGGCCAGCGAACACAGTTTGTTAAGATGTATTTGTTTTGTGGTTGCTAGTGAAAAAATGCAATAGTTAATATGTAGCATGTGACATCCTTAGTTAATCTGCAGCATTCGGACAGACACATTTACTGTTAGTAAAAAGATCTGTATTGATACCCTCACCAACGCCTGAGGATGAACAATATTCTAGAAATGTGAGGACAGAAGCTACAGGGCTTAGCTGGTCAAACAGCAGGTTGTCGACGTATTTGATCATTTTTACAACATTGCTTTCTTTCAAATACTGTTCATACAGTGGCATTAATGCTTAAAGTCCCTAACTGTCACTTCTAACACATGTATGTTCTTGATAAAAATAAAGATCTATCTGTCTGGCCTGCATTAAGAGTGAATATAGTTCTTTTCCTGAAGGCAGTTTCTGTCTGAATTATTTAAATATTTTTATTAAGAGGAGGTCCCAGTAGTATATCACCTGTCTTCAAACCTGATAAAAACATAAAAAATATTATTTATAAACCTCCTTCTGGATGTGCAAGAGTGGTATAACCCGTAAAATATAGAAAAAAAGCTTTAAAAATGTTCCTTTTTCTATTAGTTATATCCAGAGTGGAGTATTCCCTGCCCACATGTTAGAGAGTGGAACCGATCAGAAACATCACATTTCACTTGTGTGTAATGGGAGCAAAGAAAATAACTATAGACATCCAATAAGGAAATACAACTTACTAGTGTTGGTTGTATAGCCATGAAATTTCCATACATCAGCTGACAGGGCTCAGATGTGATTTTCAGAAAGGATTTTCAGATCTGTGCCCACTTAACACCCATCAAGAGCCTCAGCCACACAGTGTGAATTCATCTGAGAGAGGAGATGGAGGACCTTTCCCCACAGCATCCTGCCTGGGAAACCTACCCTGAGCCTCAGCTTTAGGGAGGGAAACATTCTGGAAGAAAAAGAGCTTTTTAATACTGACTGTAAACAAATAGCTAATACTGCTTCTCCAGTCTTTCCTGTTGTTACCCATTTTTTGTCCTAGTAGTAAATAAATATCATTTGGCAGCAGAAAAGGTGATGTGCTGTGGCCTAAGGCATGTGGTACATGAAAAATCTACCATGGAAAACCTGTGCCCTTCTGGCTGCCCTAAGCTCCATTTCCCTGCTGTGAAAACTGAAGAGAGAATAAAATCCCTTATGAGACCCAGCCAGCACTTATTTCTCTACCATTAAATGTGGGGAACCTGGCTATGCCCTGAACGAGGTTCAGGCTGAGGCCCAGCAATACAGACAGGCCTGTGCTCTCTTCCTTAAGCAATCTCCCTAGGACTGGCTCTGGAGACAGTCAGAACCTCTGCAGAGACACAAGACTTGCTTCACTGAGTCTTTTGAGTGTTTAAACTATAATTAAATTGCCTGGTGGTATTCTCTAGTTCAGGGGCAGCTGACAGGCATTGCAGAGGGGGCTGGGTTTGTTGTGCTGCATTGTGCCTTAGCCAAGGGTCATTTCACACAAACCATCTTTGAAGGACTTTGTTCCCCACTGCATGAAGGGTTTGTACAAACTGTTGGTGAATTATCACAGAATAGCTCTGCTGGCAGAGCTGTCTCTCCTCAAGGATCAACAGACCCCAGCTATATCACCTTGGTCATAAATACTGCTATTTTAGGCAGAAAGAATCTTTTATCGCTTCGGAAGACAGTAAGACCACATGAAGAAAGAACATGGCAAATAAAGCTTGTGATAATCTTGGCCTAATTTGCATTACTTGAGACAAAGATAAGTCTGTTCTTTGTTCTCCTCAGATTTGTGTTAACAATTTCTACCAGATTCTTCATTTTTCTCCCAGCAGTCCTATTAACATTTAAAGTGAAATCTCCTAAAGGTCAGCAGCAGAATTGTACCATTTTTGAGGAGGCTGAGCCCTTCCCAGAGCCACTGTAAAAGTAACTCCTTCAAAGGTACCTGTACCGTCCTTCACAGGACCTTGGAGAACGAGCTTTAACTGCTGAGAGGAGGGAGAGCAGGCTTAACCGGCCATGTACAATTCTCTGCAGCACTCATTTCTTTTTCCTTGGAAAAAGCCAGTGGAGCACCACATTCCCAGCTCAAAAGGCAGCAGCCAGAGCTGTACTGATAACAACCCCCTCCTCCTCCTCCTTTGATTTTTGTTCGTGTCAATTAGAGGAAGCTCAGGGTAGTTTTCACTTAAAGTAATGAAACCAAGAAAAATGTCTCTGTTCTCTCAGGAAGTGATGCCGAGAGAGCTATTAAGACACTTTCAAAGATCTGACATGTCACTGAATACAGAACAGTATTAAAAAAGGAGGGGAATCAGTAGCTCAGGGGGAGCATTAAATCAGTTGTAATGAAAAATAGCTGGTAACAAAAAGACTCAGCTTGTGGAGTGTCTGAGAAAGTGTATGGCCTGAGACATTTTACCTGAAGGAATTCTAAATGAAGACACTAACTTTAATAAGATCCAGTTACATAAAACATATCCTAACATCATTGCCATGTTGTTGTATATGTTAAAAACCAAGTTTTACCTGAGAATTCAGGCAGGAAAACTGGTAAATTAATAAATCTATTGTACAGGTGCTGTTTATTTTCTGTGATGAACTCAACAGCCAAGCCTTGTTCTTTTCTTATTTAAAAATATGGCATCAAAACGACCACAACAATTCCAGCTGCTTTGTACTTTGTGTTTAAATACCTGTTGGTCCAGGAGAATTGGATGTACTTTAATACATAAGCAGGATTTGGTGCATGAATTTTTAAATACAGTATCTGTATTGCACTTTGCATTCCAGTGAGTTCAAAGGTGGTGAAAATCCAAATAATTGTGCTGTGGTGACTGTGCACATTCCTCTCTGCAGTCCATTTAGATTGGCACCTACATCCAGAAGGAAGAAACCGTGGCCGGGAGGGAAGGGCTGCAGGATGGGGTCGAGTAAATGTGCCAGGAGAATGATAAGTTCTTGTGAAATGGCTTCCAAATGCCAGCTGACATTTGTGAAAGAATAAAGTCTTTGTATTGCTTAATTTAGCAATTAGATTTTGCTTGCTCTAAGGCACAAGCAATGCCAGACAAATGGTTCAGACTTTTCTCCCAGTTAATCTTAAGCCCATTAGAGGGAATTTCTCCAGTGTATCTCATCTCATTTCATCTCATGAATCTCCTGGACAATTTATTTGTCCTATTCAGTGCAAATCACATTTGCTGAGAGCTGCTCTGCAAGAGCAGAATGCAGACTCACAATTCCAAGAATGTCAGAAAAGATGATCTCATGACACTGAAAGATTTTTAAAGATAAGCTGAGCAAAAGTATGAACTGTCTACTATTTATCTCATCTATTCATATTACAGAAATTGTATTTAAACTTAAAACAGAGATGATCTGTTTTCCCTACTACTTGTGTCCTTTCTGAGAAATCTGTCTTCCCAATTATGTTTCTCATTTTCAGCTGTATCTCTAAGTAGTATTCTCTGTTTACTTGTGACTTCACTGAATATGCTCAGTTATGTCTTGAGTGATGAGGGAGTGGCATTTGAAATCCTTTTGGAAAGCTATTAGGAAATAATATAGATATTTTCATTATGAAAGCACAAACCATCTTTTGGGTTTGAAACAATAGGCATATTTACATTTCTTTAGGAATTTAGATAGTTCAATATATGTAACTGTTTCTGTGACCATCCATCACTGCTTGCATGTATAATATAAATTAGTTTCTAAATGGATTCTATAATTTATGCTGTAAGGAATGAAATTAAGACTGGAAAGAATGGAGGAGGCAAAGGAAAGGTGTTTTTAATTTTGTCTATGTTTCTCACTATGCAATTGTATTTTGTATTGTTAATAAAGGAATTTTCCCCAAGTCAGGTTTGTTTTGCCTACAATAACCATTAGCAGATGATCTCCCTGTCTTTGTCTCCCCAGGAGTTCTCCCATGGCAGATTTTCCCCTCTGTCCAGCCAGGTCAACCCCCCTCAGCTGCACTGTGGAGACAGACCTAAACACCCAGGACACCTTCACCTGGTCTGGCTTTGGGAATAATGAAATCTCCTGGATACCAGGACCCCACTGAGATGACATTTTTTCCTCTGTTATACTGAACTGCATGAATTTTAGAGTCCTTGATGGATGAGAGACAATTAGGTTTATCTTGTGAAAAAATGATCAGTGAATTTGCTTCAGTGAAATCTGTTTCAGTGAAATGACATCAGCTGTATTCACATCCCCTTCATTCTGCCTTTTAGAACGATTCCAGCAAGCAGAGTCAAAGCAAACTGTGAATGGCTTTGAAATCTAGGTTCAGTAGCATTCAGAGCAATCTTTTTTCCCCCCAAGAATACAAGTATTTTCCCCAAAATCTGATTCTTCCAAACCATTCTCACCCAGGCAAGGAAGTGAAATCCACTGCGTGACTTGTGTGTCTTCCCAAACCAATCAATACCGATTGGTTTTTGAACGATGTTTTGAATAACTTCACCCACTTGCAAATGTACTGCTAGCAGTTAAAAATTATTGCCAGACATTACATAATTTTGAATTATTAACTCAGCTATAGATGTCAGTGTATCACAGAATGTAATTGATTAGTTCAGGAGGTTTTTTAAGCTTCATTCTCATGCTTTTTTTGAATTTTGTGACTCACAGTCATGTGTCACTTCAATTCACAGTGAAGAAGCGATGAAAACCTGCAGTATGTACCTTACTCAGTGCAGATTTTTTTTCTTTCACCATGAAATACTTCAAATCCTATTAAAACCAGTTTAAGTTGCAGCATTAGTGAACAACCAATATTGTTCTACTCGTATCTCACCTCTGTGCCAAACCTGCTTGCTCGTGTTCCTTCGTTTAAAGGCAGGCACAGCACGTTACAAACACAGTATTTAAATGGCATGTACAGAGTGCCCATAGGGCCAGACTGGGATCTATTTCTTAGATGTACAGTGTACATTTTAAGGCACACTATAGGGATTGAGTTTACATTTTGATGACTCTGTCCTTTTATTTGCAAAGATGGTCACTACCTGGAAATGTTGCAAAAATAAATGTTCGTCTCTAAGAGTGGCCAATGTATTCATGTCTTCATTTTTATTTTTTTTCTCAAGAAAAAATGTGTGAAAATGTGAACTTTAGGGAATTTTAAAAGGAAATGTCAACTACCATGTTACATTTTATATACATAGATATGTATTTATATATATCTAAATATATAAAATGATTGCAGGAGCTCATACTATAAGCTGAGTTTTAGTACAGTACTTTAAATATACTGGTATTTATTTTCAGTTACACTTCTGCACCGCTTCTTCCTAATGCAGAGCTTGATACGGACATTGGTTGATAACAGCAAACAAAAAAATTCATAAAGAATATTATTGTCTTATCATGCAATGTAGTAGGCATCCTGTGGCACTATTCTCTTACCCAAGTATTTACAGTACTGCTGAGTACCTTAAATTCACCAGGGTTTGTCTGACTGCATGTGTCAGGCACCCAGCAGTGACCCAGGCTGAGGCTCCTGTCACACGTGAGTCTCGATGAAGGAGTGTGTGTGTGTCAGCATTGGGGCTGAGCTTGCCAGTTCAGAGGCTCCGTTTTGAGACTTCCCAGCAGCACTGTACTCACAAATGTCCAGGAAAAACTCATAGTTCTTTAATTTCCAATCTTTGAACTTCTTGGATGTTAAGTTGGGATCATCCAGAAGGTTGTTGATAACTGTGAGGTCTCCTTCCTTTGCCTGGAAAATTCCAGAAAGACAGAGAACAGGTCAAAATGAAATTCTGTATATCAGCACTTTATTTCTTTAATGCCAAGTAAACTACTATGGAAACTTTAATATTTACCTAAATTCAGGAACTATTACAGCATAAACTGTTTGACAGCTCAGTCTGTGGCACTTGCTATAACTTGCCTACACAGAGTGCCAAATAATCTTTTTTTTCCCCTAAGATAAAACATATTTGCTTTGAAGGATTTTTAGTTGCTTTGAAACTTAATTTTAAAGCTACAAAAAAGCATTAACAGTAGAAAACTAAAGAGATGAAGGACAAGGGGGAATGGCTTCACCCTGCCAGAAGGGGGTTATAGCAGGGGTATTGAGAAGGAATTCCTGGCTGTGAAAGTGGGCAGGCCCTGGCACAGGGTGCCCAGAGCAGCTGTGGCTGCCCCATCCCTGGAAGTGCCCAAGGCCAGGTTGGACAGGGCTTGGAGCAACCTGGAATAGTGGAAGGTATCCCTACCTTGGCAGGGGATGGAATTGGATGGGCTTTAAGGTCCCTTCAACCCACCAGCATTCTGTGATTTTAACAGTTAGACTTTTCCTAGTTTATATTCCTTGCACACAAAATCAGGGACAAAGCCTTACTTTTAAAGTGCTCTTGAGGACTCGGATGTGGTGCAGCTTTTCGTTGATCACTGGGTCGTTACAGCGCTTCACGAAGGACTTGCGGAACTCCTGCTTGGTGGAGGGACGCTGCTCTCCGAAAGCTGACAGACTGGCTTCTTCCAGAGTTCTGTAGAGCTCTTGCAGACCGTCTGTGATTTCTTCAATTTCTTTTACGTTTTCTGAAAGGAAAGAAAGAACCCTAACAACAACCTGATCATTCAGATGAAGTCCCTAAAATCAGCAATACTGCAACATCAGTACCATCTTAACCTTATACTTAGTTCTCCAGTGATAGTTTTGACGAGACAAGAACATCATCCCAAAGCTCAATTTTTAGCGCTACATCCTGGCCTTTCAAGTACAAACTCCTGTGTTTGCCAACATCCAGCACTTCAACCACAAAATCCTTGCTGAGAACAGTGGCGATACTGCTCTGGATTTTGATGGCATTAAAGTGGAGCAGAACATCTCCCAGAGCTTACCTTCTGCACAGAAACTATTGTGCCTTCTAAGAGGAACCTGCTCATCCAGACTGTCATCGGTCCCCTCAATGGACTTCACGCGTCCCTTCCCGCGGACGTCTCTGTTTCGGGGAAGGCTTTGGCTGCGCGGTTTCTGGGGCCGCCCGTGGGAGCTGTGTCCTCTCGGACATTCCACCAGAGGAAAAGGCCCATCCTGCTCAAAATTGTGGCGCCTCTGGACGGGCAGCGTGGCTTGTCTCCGTTTGTCCGGTGACATTCCGGGCCGGCCGCTCACGTACTCCGCCTCCGGAGGGACGGTCTGGAGGAAATGGAGCCCTGAGCTGGTTAAGGGGGTCTCTATCAGGTCCTGCCACGAGCGCCGTTCTCGGTAGGGAGGTCTGCACCCCGAGGAGTGTGTGCTGCCCGCCGCGTCCTGCCGCGAGTCCTCGGCAGAAGAGTGGGAATACGTGGATTCACTGGAAAAGTGTCGGCCCTGTTTGACTTCGGGGAATGGGCTTGAAGAATTCACCTGGAAAGATACAAAAACATCTGCCCGTGAGATGGTGTTTTGATCAGACCCAAGGAAATGACTGTAGTGTAGAACACTCTATGATATCTAGTAATCAGATGGACTCATGGGTTGGATTTGTCTTAACATGAACCACTGTAAACAGAAGAGAATTAGCAGTGACAACTTTTATTCAAGTGCTCTTTTAACCACTCCCTATTCTTGTTTTGCACATTCTCTGCCCACAAGCAACTCCTGATGGAAAGAAAAGTGTAACACTGGTGCAGGTTTCCTGAAGACCCGTCCACCTTACACTCAGTGCAGCTGAGGACAGTGGAAGTCTCCAAAAGAAACCATATTTGGATTTCCTTTCTTTTTTTTTTTAAGGGCCAAACAGAATAAAATAAAAAACAAACCCAAACAACAAAAACTTCAGCACCCAGGAAGATTTTTGGCTGGGGGACTGTTGAACTTGTGAAACTATTTGAATGAATTCTCTGGGTCTGTGTATAAATTTAATTCAAAACAAAGAGAAAGGCAAAAATGTGGAAAAACAGAAAGGGAGGGGCTTAACCTGTATCCCAGTTGATAAAACAGCATCACATGGGTGAAAATCAGTCTGAGCTTCACCCATGTGATGCTGTTGTCTCAGTCACTCTTTCTTTGGTTCTGGCTGTGTGAGGATCATGTCATTCACGCTGAAGAAAAATCTGAAAGAAAAATAGAGAACAGTCCTATCTGTGCTTGGAATCATAGAATAATTATCATAATTGCCTGTGTTTTGTCCAATAGAAATGTTCTATTTGCAATACTGTCATTACCATGGTATTGTACACAATCTTGTTAAAAAAAATCCCTTTCCTAGAAAGATTTGTTCTTCAAAAAAGAACTAAAGCATGATTGCTGGGTCAATGTGAGCTGATCTTAATCTCTAGCATCCCATATCCAATATTCATAATTGAAAACCCGTCTCAGTTAATACAAACTATCCCATCCATCACATTCTTTTCACATTCTGCAGTGAAGGTAAAATTTGAATATTCTGTCCCTGTTATGATGTGTAGTTTTACCAATCCTACAAAAAAAGGTCATATTTCCAGTCTGGTGACAGATTTGTGTCAGGAGACATTTACCTCTCCTTCCTTCCTAACTGATTTGCTATGGAAAAATCCAGGTCTTGGCTCATGAGGAGCAGCAGTAATTTCATTTTTACAACACATCCGGCTTTGTTCTGCCACCTTTACGGTGTTTGAATATCCCAGGAGAAGGGAAGTGCAAGTCAAGGCCCAGAGCTGGTTTGGGTGACCTTGGCCACATGCAGAGGGTGTGACTCACTGAGGGGGTGCGGTGGTAGGTGTCACACAGCGTGGAGGAGCCCTCCTGCTTCAGTGTCAGGGAGCCGTCGATGTCGTCCTGATCGCTCTCGCTCCAGTAATCTGCTGACAAAGCATTCCAGGTCTCACTCGGCTGCTTTTCCACAAGGAAGCAGATCCCACATTTTAGCAATGCCTTTCCACGG
Source organism: Motacilla alba alba (assembly GCF_015832195.1). Classification (NCBI taxonomy): domain Eukaryota; kingdom Metazoa; phylum Chordata; class Aves; order Passeriformes; family Motacillidae; genus Motacilla; species Motacilla alba. The sequence goes on from NC_052045.1 coordinate 4,253,407, forward strand.
CAAGGTAAAGCTCCCCAGTCACCTGCAGGGCTCGGCAGCCGCTCGGGAAGGGGCTGGTGGGAAGGTCTGGCCTCACAAACAGGGAGTGCAGGAAGCTCTGACTGCTTTGGGGAAGAGTTACAGAAGGCAGCTTGGGCACCTGACTCCCACTGCTCATAAAAACCAACTTCTGCTCACAGACTTTCACACAGAAACCTCATTCCAGATGCTGAAGTAGAGCCAAGCCTGAACACTTGATTTAATTGGGCATAACAGGTTCCACTGTGTGTGATGGGGAGAGGACAAGGCTGGCACCAGAGCTCAGGAGGTGCAAACAAATACTGCCGAAGCACACATTGCCCCAGGTCTGCCATGTCTCCATTGGTTTTAGGGGGACGAACATCCCTAAGGTCTGGTATCTGGGAGATCACTCCTCAGCCCCGCATTCTCTTTACCACTAATTTTAAATATTTCTTAAAATTACTGCTCAGGATTTTATGTTCTTTGGTGGTGGCACCAATAAATGTAGTTGTTCGAGGAAATGTATTCTTATCAAAATTGATATTTGGAAAGATATGGCCATATGTTGATAAAGAAGTGAGTTATGACCTCTCCAGCTTTACTGAAATACTGAACAGATTTGTACTGTCTGCTTTCTTCTCCTAATTACAATCACTGAAGCATTACCTTCATCTGGGTGAATATCCTTGTCATCAGGTGTGTAACCAATTGCTGCGAGACCCAAACGATTCATCCATCTAACAGATAAAAATGAGGAAGAGAGGTGTTTAAAAGGAACAGCTCATGTAAATCTGAAGGCATCCACATCCTTAACATCTGGAAAAGTCAGACACAACACCTGAACAAAAAGATGTGCTGGGTGGTTGATAACTGGGAGTGAAGGATTTATCACATTTATTCTGATTGCTATTTATTTCAAGAACTTGCCTGAATTGCCAAAATATTAGAAAATAAAATAGAATTATGATAATTATTGTCTGAAAACCTGTGTTGGGAAATGAGTTGTATTAAACTTGTATCCTCAGAAAGCTAAAACAGCCTATGGCAGTCTGGTTATTTGCTAGTCTGGATTCACAATGCTGGTGATATAAACACTTAGTGTTGTTGAGCTGTGATATCAACATTATTTTCCCTTAATTTGTTTAATACAGAGTTTTGGGTTTCTAAAGCCTTGGTAAACTGTGAGTGCTTCAATATTTGCATTTTGCATTGGATGTGCTGGTTTCTTTCTTTCTCTCCAAATTATTTAGTTTGATAGAAAATAAGATTCTTTACTTCCTTGGGGAAATATGATAGTTAATCTTGGGGAAAATACCCTTTGAGTTTTCTTTATGTAAGATTACTGGATGTATCCACAATATATAATTAAAAAACTAGAGAAAAAAAAAATTAACACACAGAGGGAAAAGTCACTTCTTAATGTTCAGCAAATGGAAATCAAGAATTATCTTATTTTCATCAACAAGGAGATATAACTGAAGAAAAAGGCCCAAATAGTGACATCTATAATGCCTGGGATGTTTTGAACCATTCCCTTCCTCAGTGACTAAAGTCTTAATTATCTAATTAATTTCCCAGAAAATTGATGTGAGAGTTTATCTAGAAGCAGCTCTTTTTTCCTTTTTGAACATTTGCAACATCAAATTTGTTAATAATTATCTTCTTGGTTAATGAATATTATAATGACAAAACCATCTTTCACAGGCCTCAAGTCAGACATTAGTGAGCAGTACATGCAATATCAAAAGGACGAGTTGTTTTGCAGATTAAAACAAGAAAACTGTTCAGTGTCATTCTTTCCCACTTGTACTAGAGGAGAAAAAAAGCCTTTAAGGATGTGTGTGACTGTTATTGTCCAGGAGAGTGGTGTGTGGGAGATGGGAGGCACAGCAAGGAGGCAGAAAATGAAGGAAGAGCGAACTCTGCACTAAAAATAGCTCAGAGTTCAGCACGTATTGATCCCCTGCTCCCAGCAATGATCCTCAGCTCTGATATTGATACAGCCCTGACTCACTGCCCAGCCTGCACAGAGCCTCCCGGACCTCACGGCTTCCCTAAGTAGCCAAAGGGGACCACAATGTTTACTTCTTATGGGGAATTGTGAGAGGCTTTAATTTACTTGCAAAACTATGAAAATAAAGAAGTCTACAATCATATTGCTTTGCCTCTCAGTATTAAGCCAGAAATCAGCAAATTGGAGATGAAAATGGAAATGATGATTAGTTTTCCCAAATACCAACTGCAGGCTTAGCACTGCTTACAGCATCAGCACATCAATAACTCATCTTTATCATGAGGGAAGTACATTTAAAATGGATTAACAGATTTACAGAAGAGCTTTTGCACAGTGCTCTCCAGCATCATTTCCCTCAGCACACGGTGCCTGCATTGCCTGGCATTTGCTTCCCTTGCAGGGCAGATCCTTCACTGCAGGACTGGCAGTGACATCATTCCCTGCTCGTTAGCAGGCATTGCTATTCACCAGTTTTTCATCAGTTGTTCCCGAATTTCTGAACTCATTAGCACTGGAGCAAAATAGTTTTAGTCATACTTTGCCATATGCCTTTGGCAATTAAGCAGGATGGCTCAGTGCCTTCAACTGAGGTTCTGCTTAAGCATCAAGGATAAATTAGGACTAATTACCATTTTCCAAGTTACAACAGACAGCCATTTGTGTGGTCAGTGCATAGAAATTTATATTGTCCTAAATTTCTTGCAAAATTCCTTTTGTTGCTCATTGTTAATTTGAGAGTGTCAGATCTTGGAAGCAAATACAGACACCAGTTGAAGTGTTAGGATTAACCTCGCAGAGCCAGGGACGCTCTGAGGATACCCAGAGTATCAGCTTTATGCACGTGGCCTCAATGGCCAAATCTGGAATTAGCTGAAGTTAATCTCCCTTCTCTAAGGCTGCTCAGGCTTTTCTCTTCCAGAGGCTAAGATCATCCCCAGCTAGAGTTACAAGGACTTTCTTACCTCATTTACCAGAATTCAGAGTCAGCTCTTGGTCAAGGCAACATAAAGGGTTATCTGATGACATTCAGTGGCTTATCATGATAAAATCTCTTCAGATAAAAGAACCAGAATCTCCATTTTAGGTTTTGTGTTTTTAAGAAAAGCATGAGTGAATGTTTTTGAGGTTAATCAGGAGATATACAAGTGGTGAGATTACAGCTCATTTTCTTACAGTTAATTTTTTTTTTTCCCAAGGAAATGCAAACTCAGTTCGAAAGGAACCCTGCATAAACTTGATGAATTTCCTTGATGAGCAAACCACTTTCATTTTTCAGAAAACTGCAGGTTTTTCAAGGTTATAAAAAGCTCTTTGTGGAGAGCCTGGAAAGGCAGGCAGTTGGTTCTGAACTCTGTCCCAGGTGCCCTGTGGGCAAAGGTTGGGTTGCAGCTGGCACTGGGGGCTCCTGTGGGAGCTGACCCCCGAGGGATGGAGGATGCACAGCCAGGGAGGGTCTGTGTGCAGCTGCCAGCACAGCCCCCGGGCTGCACTGCTGATTGGGGTCCAGAGCTGGGCCCCACCTGCTCTGGGACTTCCCCGTGGCCCCAAGGAGGGCTGGGCTGCTCTGGAGGGGCACTTTTGGGATCGCAGGTGCACATCCTGTACCTCAACCCCGGGCTGGGCTCCCTTCCCCCAAATCCTGCCTTATACCTGGATAACTTCTACAACTCTTTCCTGTTGATAATTAAACAACTTAACCAGCATGTTTCACCGGGTCTAGGCCACCCAACAGAGCACAGGGTTTGCATTCTGGATGGAAATTGTGATGACAGAGAACAGCACCAAAAGTGCCATGGATCCTCTGCCACAACATTTTACCTCCAGGATTGTACAAATCCCCACAAGCCATAATCACTTACCAAGGCCCATTGTGACAACCTACAGGGAACCAAGAAGTGGTTTGTTTTTTATTGCCTGTACTCCAGTGAACCAAAGGCAGGGAAAGATGAGCCTCGAGTAAAGTCATCGAAATGCACAAGTAAGTTTTGTACTTTGTCTCAATTAAATTCTAAATAAATCAGGCTTGGTTGTAATTAATTCTGTTGGTTACAAACAGAAATTGACAGCAAATTCTGTTGTCACTGCTTTGGTATAAAATAGAGTTGCCTGGTAGTATTTAAGTTAAATTTACTGAGATAATTCTGGTTATTACCCAGGGATTACAGCCCAGAGCCTCTTCTGAGAGTCTGAGTCTGCCCCAGGCCTGGGCTGTGCTGAGTGAAGGCACCAGGGCAGTGAGGAGCTGTCACAGCCTGAGACTGAAGAGTGAATCATCCTAAAACACCCAAACTGTCAGGAACCAGGAGCACATTCAGCTACTGACAGAAACACTGGGAAATGTTAAAGGGGGCCAAGCAGCTGGAAACAATTGCACATTGCTTTGCTCCCCTGACACTGTCCTGAAAACCAGAATATGCCACTCCTCAATGCACAAATTCATGAATTTCTGTTCCCTGGCTTTCATAGTTTACTCTGCTGAGCCAGACCAAGGTCAATGGGAGGTTCTGGGAGGGAAGGAATCGAGAGTTTCCACAGTGGCATCACACTCACCCCCTTGGCTGCTCCTTTCTACAGGTCCAGAGTGAAAAAGCACAAATAAAAAAATATAACAGCTTGGACAATCTCAGTAGTCATAAATTGTAGAGAACTATTTTTTTTTAGTAGAGGAGAATGAAAACCAAGGGAAGAGGATAACCTTTTTTCTCTTCCTATAAAAAAAGGGGTGAAAAGTTAGAATTTTTAGGTTATAGTTAGAACAGTTCCATAAACCCATGCAGAAGAGGAGGGGAACTAGCGAGATTCAGTGGCTCAGAAAAGTTTTATTTGCTAATATCTTCCCTTACTGCACATACCAGGTGGCTGGTTTTAGAAAAAGCTATTTAATTCAAATGAATATGTAAAAAAAAAGTCCTGAAAAAGTGTAAATTCAAGAAAAAGTCCAACTACTTTCACTATTTCTCTCTGTTAAATGTTCCTTTAAAAATGAAGTCTATGAAATCCTGACACATTAACGGAAAGAATAAATAAAATCTACTTCCTATCTTCCTTGCATCTTTTCATCATTAATTCTTGCCCTTGTACACCACCTCAGCTTTGTGTTAGAAATGTTTCAGTGCAGAAATATTTTTTTCATTTTTGAGATTGCATCTACATTTGAGAATATTTGGTTAAACGGAAAAACTAGCACTAAGTGGAAGCTAAACTTCACTTAAATCAAGTTATCTTTTAGTCTATTAGAGATCCCTTGAACCATTTATTTCACACATAGAATTTATTCAGTGCAGTTTACATTTAATTTCTGATCAAAAGCTTTGTACTATTTTTTTTTATGACACTGGGATAATCAGATTCCAGAATTCACAGTAAAATTCTTTGCAATTCACAATTAGATTTAAAAATTGATTTTGGGCTTGTTAGGTGGACTTCTCTGACCAGTCTTTCTTCCTGAACACCTGAAAAATCAATGCATTTCCCATTTGGCTTCCTAAAGTACATTATTTTCCCTATTTTCTATGATTATGCAGGTAATACATTCATTTAAGAGAATAAAGGCTGCTGTAACAGGGTGGCTGAAATGATGCCTTGATTTTCCTCCACACAAAAGGAGTCCCAAAGCATCTCCTGGTGAAATGTGACCCTGAGCAGATCCTGCTCCATGAGCTCATCTCTCCTGTGTACCACCCCCCAGCAGCTCTGCCTCTGATGTTTGATTTGTCACACTTGCTGGGATTTGTTAAGCAAAATCATTCATGGGATAAACTCTGAGTACTCTCTGATTTGATAATTTGACATGACTGTTGATCTTGTTTCATGCATTGTCTTCTTAGATTTGTCAGGCTGGAAAAATAGGAGAAAAGCCTGAGACAGCTTAAGAATTGACAAGTGAACCAATCTGTGCCCTCTTTGCATGTGCATCTGCTTCATGCACATAATGGGGATTTTTTATTTTTATTTTTAACTTTTTAAACTTTCCTCTGTCAAACAAATGCACAATTACATCTCTGTACTCAGAAGTCTGGTGGTTTTTCTGTTTGTTTTTTTTTTTGTTTTCCCCAGTGGGTAATAGACAAAAAAAATTCACTGCTTTGTAGCAAATCAATTACCTTTCTGGTACCAGCATTTTACTGGACAAATACAGTCGTGTATCACAGAGAATAAAAGCCCACAAGAACTGATAGGCTCTTTGATCCAGAACCAATAATAAACCCTAAAGAAATCACCAAAACAGTCACAAAAACTCCCTCGACTGGAACTTCTCTTTACTCACTTACTCAAACTTTTGCTCCAGCTTTCATCAAATGATTGGCCCAAAGGGAAGCTCTGGAGAAAGAAAGCTTTGTTTACAAGCAAGAGAACTGAGCTTAGCATGGCATAAACTACGGGTGGGGTTTTGGGGTTTAGTGGTGAATTTTTAAAGAAATGGGATAATTTACTTGTGAAATTGTGTAATTCTGCTTCTACATAGTTTTTAAAAACTCAGCTCAAATAGGCCAAATAATGCTGCTAAATGTCTGGCCAATTCATTATGATGAAATTTCTTATTTCTATTACTTATCTCTATTATTTATTTCACATTTGGCAGAGTTAACTCAGTATCTGCAGCATAAGGTCACAACGGGGACTGTGACACCGGCTTCACCTCAGGGGTGCAGGGCTGGAATCACTAAATCTGCTCTGTGAAATGCAGCTGAACTGTTTGGCTCCCTACCATTTCACACTGGTACTATTTGCAGCAGAATTTGATGAAGTTAATTTTGTAATTTAAGCTGGCGCAGAAAGCCAGGGCAGAGCCTGCCTCCTGCACGAGGGATGAACTCCCCAGCCCTGATTTGGGTGGTGCTGGACAATCACAAATTGTGCACTGCAAGCTCCATCAGCCAGTGGGGCTGGGACTGAGTGAGGGGGAAATGGAACTTCACAAGTCTAGCGTAAATAGTTCATAAATGGTAAAAAGGAGGATCCGGGTGACTTGCCCAGGAAAGGAGGTTTGGAATATTCCAGCTCAGTGCTAGGAATTCCTGGTGCAATATCTTGTCCTGACAGGGCACAGCAGCTCCACTGTCACCCTGTGCACTCCCATGAACATCGTGGTTTCACCCAGTCCCTGGGGCCTGCAGCTAATTCTGATCAGAAAATTGTTTTACTTGTGCTGCACTTAAGGAGCTTTTATGTGAGAACAATAAATTAGAGGGCTGGTGTGGCCTCAGGCACGGATTTGAAACAAGTTTATGGGAACATAAAAGGAAGAAAGGAAAACCTGCTCTTTATGATTATTTACACCACCATTGGGAAGCTCCATTCCAGGGATTTCTGTTTGAAAAGTACCTTTCATGTTCTGCAGAATTATCTCCTGGCTTTTCAGCAGGTAAGGGGCTGAGAGCAAGAGCTCTGTAACAACTCACTCAGCTCTATTTGATAAAGAGCTGGTGAATTAGGCCAGACAGATCTGACAATATCCTGCTCGCTTGTCCAGTTTAAGGAGGAAAATGTCTAATAGCTGAAACTTTTTGTTGCCAAGAGCTTTACTTGGGTGCCAGTTTATATAAAGTGAAGACTAAGTGCATTGAAACTAGAAAAGATGTGTTAATCTGGGCTCACCACCTGATGTGGCCAAGACCTGCCAAAGAGACCAACATGCCTGAAATTTAGGGGAGAAAACTGAATTAACTTTAGTAATAAACAGGATGATTTAGGGAAAGTCTTGAGTAACTCGGTTATACTCCATATGTAAAAGTAGATAGGACACACCATAAAATTTGCTTAATTCAGAACACTTCAATTTTCAAACAGTTCTTTTTTAAGAGAAATATTGTGCTATAATCTTTCAGGTCTTGGAAAATATAGGAGTGATCCCTATAAAAATTAATCATTATTCTGTTTCAGTATATATTTCTTGAATGAACACCAAAGATTTATGGGAGTTATTAAAATTGCAAAGTTAACCCAGTTATTCAAATCAAAAGTCATCAAATTATTCAGCCTAAAATAGCAACTTCTAAAAATTTGATATTTGGAGTCCATGATGAGATTGCAAATGCACTGCCCTGCATTTCAATGGCATGTAAGTTTTAAATAAAGTAGATATTGCAAAACAACCAAATATTAAATTCAATGCTAATTAAAGCCATAAACAGGTTATGTGTGGTGTGGTAGGAGATGAAGCACTTCTGGGAAATAAGGCCTTTAACAAGCTTGGAGTAGCAAGCTAGAGATGAGCTCATCAAGTTCATTATTAATTCATTTCTAAGAACACGGCTCTGCTCGTGTAAGACCTGACAAAACAGCACGAGCAGGAATTTTGCGAACCCGAGTTAACACAGCGGGCAAAACCCAGCCACAGCTGAGTGCCTCGGTCTGCTACAGAATAACCCAGCCCCACCCACTGGGGTCCAGCTCTTCCTTCAGCAGTGTGGGGTTAAAGGCACACTAAAATGTTCCAGAGTGGGAAAAAATTAATAAACAGTGAATCTGGGGTGAGAAACTCTAGAAAGAGCTGTTAAAAACAAAAGAGGTTGAAGAAAGGATAAAATTCCTTCTATAGTGAATGAGGAATGTTCCTCTCCATGCCAGGACTCCTTCACTTTTCAGCATGAGGGATTCCCCTTGTACCAGCAGGGAAAATCCAGTTAAATTCTGTGCTGCAAACAGGAGTGGGAGATACCACGGAAAACATTTGCCCTATTTCCTCACATTATGGGGCTAGCAATTCGCTGGAAAGAGAGAGATTTGTGGAATCAGGATTTTAAACACTTTTTTGATCTATAAATCTTGCTTCCTTATTTCAAATTTCACCCAGGATCTCTGGGAGAAGGAATTCCAGGAAGGCTGTAAGAGCTGCAGGGATGCCCAGGGATGTCACAGAGGTAGCAGAGTTATCCATCATTGGGGTGGGGAGTGAATTCCAATTGCTCTGCAGGGACAGAATTGCTGAAGGGAAAATACTGCACAAAATACTTCAAGTAGAAGTTCACCCTTTGCCTTCTTCCCAAAAGATCAGGGAAAAGGCTCTTGTAAATTCCAAAGTAAATGATGTGAAGGATGGTGTGGTAAGGAAGGACATGCTGGCACCTTCCCAGCTGCTCCTGAGCTCCAAGGCCTCATTGCAGCTTCCTGGGCTCCCCATGGAAAAATCAATGGATGTTGTAAAAGCAGCTCATTGAACATGTGTCAAGACTTCCTGGTTTTCCTTGAGTCAGAACAATTCATGTATGATTTATAGATATGATCAATGGCACTTCAGCAAACGAGAGCTACCCCAGCAGCTGAAATCAAGGGAGACCAGGCAGAGTTAAACCAGCAAAACATCCCCACTTGGGTTTTGTCCAAACAAACCTGAACCCCACCACAGAACTGAGCAATGGAACATTAACAACCTTGGAAGAATGTTTTCCAGCAAACTTATACCCTGAAAGTATCCTGATAGATAACTGAGGCTCATCACCCTCCCCAGTGCAGGATGAACAGGCCTCCACAGTTTCACCCCAGCCAGGCTCACACCCCAACATACCTGAAGAGCCATGTAAGCCACAGAATATAAATGTTCAGTTTAACAATGGTTTTTAGGCCTTAATATTCCAAAGGAAAAACCCCATCCATATCTCTCTCCAAGCTGGCAAACATTAAGAATAACTGCAAGTAAGAACATCTCAAAGTTTCAGTTATCTGTGCCAGGAAAGATTGAAGACTTCTCAGGATGGTGACCTTGTCCCAGGTGTCCTTGTGCTTTCCACCTCAGCTGGGAATAAACAAACTTCTGAGGTAACAGGAGGAAGGAGGACATCTGACTGCCTTTTGGGATCTAAGGCCCTATCCCACCTTCGTCAAACCTCTGCCTTCACCACTGAATCACAAAGGAGAAGCACGGAGTAATTTGGGCTAGAAGAGCTCCCAGGAGGTGCCTGTTCCCACAGCCACCCTCAGCAGGCCAGCTTTAATGTTGGATCAGATTGTCCAGTGCCTTGTCCAGTCAGAAGTTTGGAATGTCCCCCCAGCACATCCAAGGACATTTAAAACTCACTACAACACCAAAACTGGATTTTTTTCTTGCCTCTGCTCTGTGTTGGGACAGTGATGTGGTGAATAAAATTAGTTACTGCTGATTTTCTGTGTTGTTGGGGGTTGTTCTTGGCATTATAAGGGGAATATACATACATACATATACATATATATATATATACACACACACACACACACCCCACCACCTGGGTGTACTCTGTATGAGCCTTGGTGTGGGTGCACTGTTTAATATACCAGAAACACTGATCCCACTAAAACTTCCAGCCCTTACCTACAAAACATCACAAGGGTGATGAACCTTAAGCCCATCAACAAAAGAAAAAATTCCAACTAACACAGATGAGACCAACACAAGTAACTTTCCTTTGCAGAGCTAAGACATGTCATGGCAGGAAATGGCAGCAAAGTGAGCCACAGAATGTAATGTATTTACTGAAATTAATGGAAAACTAATTCCTGAGAACACCATGAGCCAGCATCCCATCAGGCTCCAGGAGGATATTCCTGTGTGAGATGAAATATTAAAGCACCAGGATAAAGAACAGCCCACAACAAAGGGGACACACAACTCACCTGTTCATCTCTTCAAGGCAGTCGGTTGCGAAGTAGAAGCTCTTTATTTTGGGGTGACATGCTTTGAAGGCACTATAAAAAAGAGCACAAAGAATAAAAACCACCTTTTCTTTCAAGCATCTTGTCTACAAATACACCAGACTGTCCTGCTCTATGATTCCTCAGGTTTCATGGGCATTTGTCATCTTCAGTCTGAATTTTGCTGCCTAAATTTATGGATGGATTCCCCCCGATCTGATTTCATCTACGTTTGTGAGCCTCATCCTTTGCAAAAATTTCAATAGCGCTTGAACGACTTAAAAATATAAATCCTTTTGATAACCACTGATGTTCTACATCTAAAAAATCCTTGGGTGAATTTGAAAGTCTTATTGAGTATATTCAAGAACATCTTAGTTGTATTCCAAAGATCAGCCAAAGGAATAAATGTTTGATCCCCCCACCTCTTCTCATGTAGTTGATGACAGTTTTATGTTCTACAAAAAGAAATGCAGAGGGCTGCCAAGTTGAGCTAGAAATCACTGGAATAATAGATAATAATCAGATGGCATGGGTGATTATAGTTCACATAAATGTTCTTTATTAATGCTTTTATGTGGTCTAATCCCTGAGATCTCCCTCAGCTGAGCAGTTGAAAACTGCTAAGAACAATAATCACAGTTTTTGCAAATTTTTTGTGTGGATATAATGAAAAGGAGTTTTGCTATCAAAGAAACCAGAAGGTCCCAGCATTAAAGACTATTAATTTGATTAGCTGGCAAATGTTAAAAAAATGCCACACTATCATTTATAACATTTATGTTAAAATACTGACATTTATATGGTAATTACCAGATGTAAGAATTAGATTAGGAATCATTACACGTGGAATTATGAAGAACCTGTGATGCAATGTTTCCACTATTAATAGCTTAAATGCAAATGAGTGTTTTATTAATTACTATGACTTATTGCAGTTTTCTAAGACAAGATGAAAGCTGAAGAAGCTTCACCTGGGCACAGTGATTTTTTAATATATATAATGAATAGAAATGCATCCAGCGACAGCTTTCCTAACAAGAGCCCTACAACAGATTTCTGTATTTCTGTACAGTTTCTTTTTTCATGAGATTAGGGATATAAAGGGTAAGGTTATCTTTGCACAGAGGGTTATCATTAAATATTAAATTCCATAAAAGGAGGCTGTAGAGGTATTGAAGTGTTGTTTTGGCATCTGGACAGTATTTTGGCATCTGGCAGAGCCTCACTGCCCTGGCTACTGCTACTTGGTAAATAAAAGCAGTGAGTGACTGAAATCCCACACAGGGATCCGTGGTGCCCACTAGATGGCACAGGCTTGTTAATTATCTCTCTTTTGATCATTACATAAATGCAGTTTTAAGTATGCTCTGATCAAATTTATGTTTTCTTTTAACTGACGGGTATGATATGGTTTTAGTGTCAAGAATTCTTATAATTCTTAGTCTTCTGCTTCTGATGTGGAAGTTTTTAATCCCCCCATGCCAGCTGAGTCCCAGCAGCTCCCACTGGCTCTGTGGAAACAGCTGTGGGTGAGAAAGGTGGAACAGTTTTGTGTGTCTGTGAATTAGAGCAGTACATGGCACATCTTTAATTACACAGAGATTAGCAAATACTGTGCTTCCAACAGAAATTTCTTACACTACTACATTTTTGATGCTCAAAATAGAAAATCATGACTAAACAAAAATCCTGCATCGTTCTATTGTTGGTCTGAACTCTCTGCAGTATCTGCACCTTCTCCTGCTCCACTTCCCCAACCATCTCCCAGTGGGATTGGCTCAGATTGGAGAGGATTAGGTGCTGGATCTAAAGATCCTAATCCTTTTGGCTAATCTTGAGACAACATCACATGATGGAGTTTCTGCTAAATAGGATTATTTTCCTAGACAGGAAATTTAAATACATACAGGCCTTTAAATGCCAGTGTTGGGGTTTCAGTGTTAATGGGTGGAAGTTAGTGTGATAAACAGAGTGTATTTGGCTCCACTGTGCTCCTGTAATGTGATAAAATCTATGCTGAGTAGGTCATTTTCTAGTGGAAGGTGTCCCTGCCCATGGTAGGGGTGGAATCTTTAAGGTCCCTTCCAACCCAAACAAGGCTGTGATCCTGTGATTATTAGAATATTTTACATTCTCACAAACCCTGCCTCAGTTAAGGCACAGAGAGGTGAAATCAGGAGTATGCAACAGGTCAGGCACTGTCTGCAGGCTCCTGGCTCAGCTGCTGCAGAACTTGTGAACAGGTCATAAAATGCAGAAAGAGCAGGAATTTTGTCAGGGTAAATCAGGTAAAGGCTGCAGGTCTGGCTGCTTTTGCAAAAGAGTTCCCACATGCCAGGTGCCTGCAAACAGCTCTAATTGGTTACTGTGTGAATGTTCCTTGAGATCTTTCTGTCTGATATTGTGGTCATTTCCTGAGATAGTGAGCACTAAATCTGCAATAATGTATTGCACTGTTACATATCTGCTGACTGCAGAAAAGAGATCTTTACTGCTATGAAGTGGAGATCCCAGTTCTGTGCAAACTTGTGATTTATATGCTTTGCAGTTCTGTGTCAGGACTGCAAAACACAACAATAAATCCATCTTCATCTCCCAGCAGTGTCACTAAGATTATTATTAGGGAAGTGTTTAGATACATTTCTAGCATTAGGAACTGCAGTCTCCAGGGGAACAATTTGAGAGGTATAAATATGAATAATTTAGGGGAATTATATCTATATATTTACATTTGGCTTGGTTTGGAGGGCCCCAGACTGGCTGCAATAACCGAGATGTGGGGTAATGAGTGCCAGTTTGAAGAATAATCCCTCCATCCATTGGCTGCACTCCAGTTAACACAGCCCAGAAGTTTCTTCCCTGTGGGGGCCCACTGGTGGCTCAAGGGGGCTTTGCTGTCTGCAAAGACTGTCAAGTTCTTTTCAGAAATAATAAAATTATGAAACTGTAGCAACATTTAAGCTGTACCTTCATGTCTGCCTGTACTACCATGACATTTGTACAGAGCTCTGACTGCACACTTTCAAGAGGAAGTGCCAACACTGTGGCATATCCTTGATAAATTTAAGACCCAAATTTGCATTAACTAGGCAATGAAAATTTTGCCAGATGGAAATTGTTGAATGTTCAGGCAAGGCACCAGTTGATAAGGATTAATTATACCTGTGGCTCAATTAATCTTTATACTTGGGGATCAGCATCACCATGGGGCGTTATAATTATTGGTATCTGTGAAAATACCATGATATTCATGCCATGCCACAGCACACAAACTCAAATAACCATAATTTCTCCTACTCTGTGATCACTTTTAATCAGGAGGATGCAGGTATTGCCTAAAAGCAGTGGAAAGTTTTTCAGTGGCAATGCAGAAAGCCTCCTTTCACAGGGCCAAGGTCATTGCACGTCCAGCTATAGCCTGGAGAGCTGAAGCAGCCTGAGATAATGCCAGGGTTCCTGAAATAATCAGGGTACCTTCATTAAATGCATTACTGAGGCAAATCATCAAACCATACCAAATGATGCTTTCAATTATCTATATTCTTTTGAAAGCTTTCTTAAGGCTACTCCATCACTGTGAGCCATGGACATCAGGAGCAGCCAGGCTGGGGAGCAGAGCGACCCTCCAACAAAACAGTGGGAAAGAGAAATCCATTAATTATCCCAGTAACTCTTCAAATCCTTTGGTTTCAAAACGGTTTGAACATTGCACATCAATAGCTCTGAAAACAGCAGAGATCTGAGGGGAAACCCAAACTGAGTACAAAAATGTTCTTAGTTCTGCACTGGGGAGAGGTGAAGGAAAACTGACACTGCGGTTTTGGCTTTTCACTGGGATCAGGCAATGGAATGATGCTCACTCCTGCCTTGCAGGACAACCCAGAAGAGGACAGGTAAGTGTTTTCCAGGTGTGCTCACAGGCTGGACACAGCCATGGGCCCCATTCCCACGTGCTGAATATTCTGAATTTCAGTGCACTCACTTCCAGGTAAAACAGGGGCTAAGGTAAGGTGCAGTTCTTGTGATGGGGGAAATATATAAATGGAACTCCCTGAAGGAAGAAATCAAACAGAAATTCAGCTCAGGAAGAAAGGGAATATACTATGAACATCTTCATTATACTTTTACCTCTGGACCTGCCTCTTTTTGAAAGGATTCAAAGCCTGGAGGTTCTCAGCTTTCAGTCGTGTGCAAAGTTTCAGTTAATCGGACTTTTCCCTGTGCATATACCCTACAGAAATCCTTCCCTAAGCTGAGTTCTGAGGGATTGTGTTCTCATGCTTTGAGGAAAGCTCTGGAAGCTATTTCTAGCTGTGCACAATGACCTTCTGTTTGATCTTGGTTAATTCACTGAAATCTGTTAAGTGCTTTATATTCTAACAAAAGGGTATTATTTTTTCCTGTATTTTTGTTCAATATCATTATTAACATCTACTCATTGCTCTGAGGTATTTATAGTGCTCAGCTCATGTTTAATTTCTGCAGTGATACCCTCAGCTGAAAGGAGAAATAGAAGTGTAAATTGCACTGTCTTGTACTTCCCTGACACAGTAATAATATCCCCAGACAAGAACAGGCAACTGAAGAGGTTTGATTTTCTGATGAGCAGTCTCTATTGTAATTCATATCTTCAATATTTTCATTGTACTGTGCTCACAGTTGTAGCACTTATTTCCTCAGACCAAAACTGCATTCAATCATTGGGAAAGCAGAGGAAAAATCCAGGATGCTCAGTTAAAAGTAGGAAAGCATACAGAAGACAAATGCAAATAATTCAGGAGATACCAGCAAAGTGCTACTCTCAAAGCATTGGAATTGTTCTGTTAAACCTGTTGATTGCAATCCCAACACTGTTTGGAAGCAGTTTCCAATGAGTGTCTGTTATTAAATATTCCTTAATTGTGCAAAGCTTATAATATGCTTTTTAGTGGAATGGAATGGAGCAGTAGCAATATGCACATGAGCAATAATGCAGAGTTCATTTTGCATATGGAACCTAAATATTTTAGCAGCTGAGAGCAACACAATATTGGGTATGAAAAGCTTCCCCCATAAAAGAGAAAATTAAGATTATATTCACCATTCCCTGCTATGATATTTGTTATGCTATTTCCTATGGGAAAATACTGCCCTACTGAACCTGAGAAAGTTTTATCTCTTTACTAAAGTATTCATTGCTTTTTGATTTACTTATTTAGCTGAAGCTGTAACTGGACTATCTGCAAGCTGGCAAAAGAGTTATTCAATTCATTTTAATCCAGTAAATGGAATTTACATTACATTGCATCTTTTGTAATAAAGAGAAATACTGAAGCTTAAGTGGATCTATGATGTTATATTTACAGTTTTCAAGGCTTTTTCTCACTAACTTCCTTCTCTGGACTTTGCAAGTGGTCAGTACTATGTATAGCCAACTTCCAAGAGCAATCCTTTATAAAGATAATTGACACATTACTTACTGTTTTCGTCTGCATTCAATTGCTCTGTCTATCCTGAATTCAGGTAAACTAATGAATCCTTCTGCTTTTTCATCCTATTGAATGAGGGAAGAAAATTGTTGAAAATGAATATAGAATTAAAGGAAAGAGAAATGAGCAGCAGCTGTTTGGGGTTTACACAAAGAACAACTACCCAGTCAAAGGAAATACGGAATGTAATTTGCACAAACTGTTTTTCCTATGGAATGGATTCAATTCATCACACAATGTAAATAACCCCTGTGAGGTAACTAAACTGGTAACTTCTCAGAGGAGGCACAGCCATCCCAAACCCCCTTTTGCTGAAGTTCACAGAAGACCTTTCAGCGCCAAACACAGCCCCTAAACAGAGGAGATCTCTCAGATTCTTCCCCAGAAATCAGCATTTTGCAGCTGTTTGGTGGATGCCTCTCTTGAAAGCCACAGTTGTCACACCACGGCCCCTGAGGAGCTTCCTTGGCGAGGTCACCTCTGATTAAATCGAGAGGAAATAACCAGGAAATGCATCCTGTCACTTTTTGCTTCTTTTGAAGCAATTCAGCAGGAAAAGCAGAGAGATATATTAACACCAGGCAGGTTTGTGCAAGGTGTTAGCAAGGGCACAGTGAGTTATGGCTTGGTTTGAGGCACAGCCAGTGCCCCCACCTGGCACAGGAAATGTCAAACCCCACAAAACCCCTTGCTCACCCACAGCCTGAACAGCCTCTTGGGCTACAAAAACCACAAAAAGTGAGGGCAATTATGCTGCTGAACACCTCCTCTGGAAGGAAATGGGAGAGGTGGAGTAAAAGATCAGAAACCCAAGCAGGCTGCAGAGTTCAGCTCCAGTGCTGGGGCTGCTGCACACAAATGGAAGAGCATCACTGAACCAGTTTGGGCTTCTCCCCTCTGTTATTTCCCTACATTGATGCAGATTGCACCAGCATAGGCACATTGGTTTTCTGGAAAATTTCACCAAGAGCAGCATTTTGCACATGAGAAACTGCAAAGTCCAGACTTATTCAGCAAAAAGCAAGAGGAACATCGGTATAAAAATAACTTCTGGATAAAGAGATTTACCAATTCAGATTTTCACATCTGCTTCACAGAATGCTTAACTAACACAAATGGTCGCACTTTTCACATCCCCCCTCACAACTGAAACTGGGGAGAGCCGAGTGTGAACACTGTGTTAGTCCAAATAAATCTGTGGAAAAGGATTAACTACAGACATACTCATTTCTTAAAGACTGCCACGAACATCTGCTGTTTTATTAAGCTAGAACATGGACTTGGAGATTTTAAAAAAGAATTTCAATTGAAATATTTCCAGCCAGAGTGTCCCAGACCTGGCAATTAAAGTGGCAGTTCATCCGGGCAGTAAAAATAGACTTTAAAAGAACTGTAAAGCTTAAGGTTTCATTTTGACTTTTTCCAAGCACGGCTTCTACTTACATTCTGGTTTGTGTACCAGTACAAGGAGGAATCCTTCAGAATGAACCAGTACTTTTTCCACTTCTGGGTGAAATAACCTTTGGCATCCTTTTTCTTCCAGAGCCAGCCCTCGCAGTCGCCGTGGCCCAGGTCCTTGCAGGAGATGCGCCTCCTGCTCACGCTGGAGAGGGAACTCCCTGCGAGCACCACAAGGGGAGGGGAAATGTTCCATTTTTCATCCAAACATTTCCCTCCCAGCCAAACCCCCTCCAGACTCCAGATGAACAATTACCAAATTCAACAGTGCCCTGTGATTTTGGTTTCCCCATGAACACAGTGAAAAGGGCCTGGTTTATGCAATGCTTTGTTTAATCTCCAGAGGGTTCGTTCCTCTAAGGGCTGCATTTTTTTCTGATTAAGATGGACAGCACCATTCCAAAGTAAAAATGTATTGATTTAGCCTCAGTCAGGAACTCAGAGTATGACACAATCTCTACACAGATGCAAACACTGCTTTTTTCCATATATCTTCCCTTTAGCAGCAGAAGCTTTGTGAAATTATGGGGATTTTTAAACCCAGTTTTTATAAACAATAAAAAAACAAAGATTGTTCACTTCCATAACAGTGCACATGCTAACGTGATTTTTATCCTGAAGTGAACAAAAATATTTTAACTTTACAGCATCCTGTTAAAGGCACAGCACCAGGAATAGGGTTGTTTTTCTTTTTCTTGGTGTTATTTCAATGATTCCCAATTGAAAGGCTTAGATTGCCTTGTAAATATTAGTAAACCCATATTTTTAATAAATATTGTGTAATTTATTGTCCTGAAAAAAAAAGCCTCTGGAGGAAATTTCCTTAATATATCAGACTTTTTTTTCTGTGAAAAATCAAGTTTATGATGCTACAAGAATTACATTTGTCCTACAGCTGTGAAACAGGGAAGAAATTTAGAGAATATAAAACACCATCCTTTGCTTTGCAGTGTTCCACAGGCAAGTTCTGATCAATTTGCTCACAGATGCTCCTTGCCTTCTTCCTAAGGAAGAGGAAATTTTTCCACCCACCCAAGCAGTATTATACCCATAAAACATTTCTTTTGTTATTTAAATTTGGTATTTTCCTTTATTGTTTACTATTAAATTTAGAAATATTCGAATCAAGTTGAACTTTTGTTACAGATCACTTATTCTCATAGAAGGAGCCTCCTTTTCTAGTTTCAGAATGTTAACTGAAAGAAGTTACCTTTTGACCATTTTCTGCTTTTTACCCTGAGGGAAGCGTAATGGAATGACTGTAAGGAAAAAAATAAATAAATTATGAAACACCAGTGCCAGTAACAGCAGTAACATGTAAGAGCTTTCATTCACTCCCCTCTCCAGGGTTATCACAGCATCCCTGATCACAGGATCTCCCTCATGTCATTTTTCTCTTACTACTTTCCTCAACATCATAAAGAAAACAACACTCTGCTAAATCTGCAAAATAAAAGAGCTTAAAAAATATTAATTACGGTTGCAATGAAAGCATCGAGGATTCTTTGCATGAAGAGCTGTGCAGTGGTTTGAAAACTAAAGATATAAACTCCCACGAAGGAGCTGATAAACTGACTGGTATTTGAAGTTTGTTGCATCAAGGAAATAATTATAAAAATGTGCACTGAAAAAGAGATATTCACCACAAACATCATATACAAAATCCTGTGCTTAATGACAAAATCACACTTCCCACCACAGAAACAAGTTTTTTGGGTTGGTGGTTAACAGAATAAGTCCCAGGAGAAAAAAAAAATTGTTTCATTTTGTGGCAGCATTAGAAAATTGCTACAGATTCTGGGGGGGAAAAAACCCTAAAAGCATCTCTTTAGAGATAGTACTTAAAAACTCGTAAGGATTTGCCTCCCATGAACAAATGCTTAAGAACCCTAGAAAATAATCAGGTGAAAACAAGACTCCAGCTCCAGAGAGACAAAGGTTTATTTTAAATGAAAGCAGCAGAGAGAGGAGCGCGTTGGACATGCACGGCCCTGATTTAGCACTTCACAAGGGGAAGGTTTGGTGGGGACTGCAGGGATCAGCAGCTCTCTGTGCTCCCCTGACCTCAGCCTGCTCTCCCAGCCAGCCCCAGGACAGGAATGTCCCACAAAATGTGATAATTGTGTCAGAGGAAGCTCAGTGAGGGAGGGTGCAGCATCCACTAACTCAGCACATCTCCCTTGTTTCACTGCATCTCTGCTAATGTGTCTCTTTGTTCAGGAGAAGACAAAGATGAATGCTCCTGTGCTGGAGGAAATGAAACAACAAAATCCAGAAAATGAAACAGCAAAACTCCGAGAGAAGGTGTCAAATGTGCCCAGCAGCTCTGGGGGGTTTGTGGATGTGCTGCAGCAATATTGATCTGCCCTGGTGTGTCGACTGGAGTTCTGTGGGGGCTGAGCTGGAACAATCTGCTCAATGTTCCTCTGTCCAGAGAAATGATTAGGGCAAAGCAGGTGTGTTCCTGCAAAAGACATCACCAAACTTCCCCCCAGTTTAGGCTAGAGACATGTGGGGATGGAATAAAACCCTACAATGAAATGTGGGTAAATTAAAGAACTGCCAGACAAATGAAATCTGGAGGGGATACTCACCAGAAACTGGGATTCATCACTTAACGGAAACTTTTTAAAACAACGAAAGAAACAGCACAACAAATCAAGGGAGAGCTGAAAATATCTTCCTGAAATAAAAAATATCTTTCTTCTAAAACGCTTAGCTAATTCTTCCTGTTTTGTTTATGCACACATAGAATGCATTCAAACCAAGGAAACTAGAGGAAGTGGAAGGTTTGCAATACCTTGGGAACCAGGAGTTAATTAGCACTGCTAACGTAAAAAGTCAAACTCCACATTCCGAGAGATAAAAGAACTGCTATAATATAATTAACTTGGTGGCAAACACTGTAAGGAAACAGAGCTCACAACTCCAAATGACTCAGAGTTGCTATGGGAGACAGACAGATGATGGAGAACTCACTGGGGCTGCCGGTGTTTCGATTCTTATCTCAAAACCACACCACGAGGCCACAGTCAGAGAGTGCCCACCCTGCCACCCCCACCCAAAGCCAGCCCAGTGAAAAATGAAATTTAAAAGAGTGCTAGAATTGAATGGATGTTCCTGAAGGTAAATTAAGGAGTTCTCTGTGTAATCAAGGGATAGAAGTGCTGGCACAGAAACACTAAATGAAAAGCAAAACTGGTTGCTTGTACCTCCATTGGTTTTAACCTCAGGAGCTTTTAGGGGAAACTGCTTAGATCTGAGTCATCACAGCCACAGAAATGTTTGGGTTGGGAGGGACCTTAAAACTCATCCCATCCCCTCTGCCATGGCAGGGACACCTTCCACTATCCCAGGGTGCTCCAAGCCCTGTCCAACCCAATCAGTGTAAAAAGTGCCAAGTCAGAATGAAGAACTGACATTCTACAAACTAAGGTTCTGTTGTTTGTCCTTTGTATGAAATAATAATAAATTTTTTACAGATATTTTCCATTGAAAATGGAGCACCTCAAAGCTGGTACTGCAAAAATATTTGAAAATCTTAATCCTCCATCTCCCTATGATAGTATTGGTACTGTTTAAATATTCTAAGAGTTTTAAAACTTTTCTTTAGCTTCAGGGTAAGCCTCCTTCCAGAAGTGCCTTCCAGCCTAATGTGGTGTGTGATTCTCCACCCCAACCTACCACATACTTGAGAACACACACCAAGGTTCCTAAACTTAACTGAATTCCTATGTTCCAAACCTTAACTAAAAATACTGCAGGCACACTGACCTGCTGTCATTGCAGCAACCAGTTTCCTCAACATGGAAATGATTCCTAGATTTTTGTTTTCAGCTCTTTCATAACATAGGCAAATGTCAAGGTTTGGGATATCTAAGGTATCTTTTAAAAATATGGCAATGAATTGAACAGTTGAGGAGTTTTTTACCTATTTAAAGCACATGTATAGATCATTACCTTCCTCATGGATGTGTTTCCTGGATGGTCAATGGCAGAACTTGCATATCTAGGACAAACAGAAGAAAGATGTCAAATAACCACAGGAAAAAAACCAAACCGATTACATAGTGCTTACAAACACTCTGTGAATTTCTAAATATAACCACAGCATCCTGCAGCACAAAGTTCTGTAAGACTTTGCTACAGGATGCCACCGATACCAAGAATTGACACTTTAAAATGCAGAAGTACCATCTTGATATATGTGAGCTCTGAAAAGATGGAGAGCAAAGCAGGGCAGCAGCACCAGAGGCCTTTCCTTGTCCAGTGCAAACAGAATTGGCCATGATGGAAATAGTACACTGAGTCAGGGTCAGATTTGTCCTTTTTATCCATTTTTCAGAGCTTGGACTAATACACACATGTAGCATTTTGGATTTATTTACCTGGTCACAGGGATGCATTTTTAATCCACTCATCTGGATCTCTGATTTACATTTAGGTTACTTGAACTTCCATCTCTTATATAATATATTCCTGTTACAACAAGGAAATTCTCACTGCAGATTAATTATTGAGTATTTTGGAGTGAGGTTTGAAATCCCTGGCTCAGGTCTCTGCTCTGGGCTGTTGATGCTTCGAGCAACTCAGGTGCACCTGTAAATCTCTGCAGTACAGGTGCATCTGAACATGCAATATTGACAGTGAAATGTCAAGACTGAAAGTCATTTTTTAAATGTTTATCTCTTCTTATCTCTCCAGCATTAACCACAACTAAAAAAAAAAGTAATTTCCAAAGCACAGCGCCGTGACCGTGATTAAAATAATCTTTAAGCATTATTTACAAAGACAAAATGTGTTATGAGGAAGACCTTGAGCAGTGTTTTCACACAAAAAAATAAGCAAATATTCAGAAAAATGTTCATCCAAGCAGCAGCTGTGCCCCGTGTGAGTGATGCAGTTTTTCTGCCTCTCTCCCCTTGCAGGCTGGCTGCTGAGGGAAGCAGAGCTCTGCACCCACGTCCCACAGGGATGTCACAGCTACATGACACACCCTGGCCAGAACCCACAGGGTTGAGGCTTCCTATCACCGGGAAAAATTGTCCCGAAGTGAAGATCAAAGACCAGGGGCAACCCTGCTAAGCACAGTCAGGTGTTGGTGTGCAGGAAAGCTCGGCAGTGATTCCTCGCTGGGTGCCTGTTACCTCCTCCTCTGTGAAACAACCCCCAACAGGGCAAAGCTCCTGGCAAACGGGAACAAATCAGCTGCTGCTGGGGACAGGCAGCTCAGCTTGCCTTCCTAAAACCTCAGTGCACCCACACATCCAGAGGTTCCACCTCCAGCTGCAGGCTGCCACTGCCTAAATTGATGCCTTAAGTTTCAGCTTTTATATTTTCCAGATTCTGTACCGTGTTGGTGTGTGACTCTGAACTCCACACACAGTGTCAGCAGTTCTCCTCACAGCTCAGCCACACAGAACAATCCTTTTCCAGCCCCAGGACCAAGAACACCATGGCAGCTTCAGGCTCAAAAAGTGCAAACAACAGGGAGTTGAGGAGAGCAGTCTGGGAGGATGGGACTGCAGAACCTGGAGCTGGAACTGGACAATGAACCCAATATGGAAATGGACCAAAACTTATAAAAGTGTGAAAACTCATGATCTGGGGTGTAGCCCTGGCTGGGCTCTTGTACTGCCCAAGGTGTATCCTGTGAAGCCCTTTTAAATAAAGCCCCACTTTATTCCTTTAACTCTGTCCAGCCTCTGCTCAGGGCAGCCTCTCCAGGCACCAAAATCACAGCTCCTGCTCAGGAGTGAGGTGACGGCTCCCAGCCACAGGAGCTGTGGGGGAGCTCAGCTCTGCCTGGCAGGCAGGGCAGGTTTGTGTGTGAGGGACAGTGTCCTGCCCGAGGGGGCTGCTGGCACTCCTGCCCTGTGCTCACAGCTGGGCCAGCTCTGAGGTGTTTGGGTGCCAGGAGTTTGGGGGAACCCAGAGCTCTGAGGCATTTGGGTGCCAGGAGTTTGGGGGAATCCAGAGCTCTGAGGTGTTTGGGTGCCAGGAGTTTGGGGGAACCCAGAGCTGTAAGGCAGAGATCCCTCATTTCTGCTCTGCTCCAGGCTGGGACAGAGCTGCCAGCCTTGCTCTATGTTCTCCTCATCAAATGAGTGAAAAGTGTTCCCAGGGACATCCTGCAGCCTCATGGCTCTCACAAAGCTGCTGGAGTTCCCTGCAGCCTGGAGGAGGCTCTGCCCCATACAAGGAACAATTTCCCTCTCCTTGGCTTTTCTAAAGCAGAGGATGCAATAATAAATATCACAGAAGCTCTACAGGGCCCTGTATGTTGAAATCACAGAATCCCAGGATGGTTTGGGGTGGAAGGGACTTTAAACCCCATCCCATTTCATGCCCTGCCTTGGGCTGGGGCACCTTCCACTCTCCCAGAGGGCTCCAAGCCCCATCCAACCTGGCCTTGGACACTTCCAGGGATCCAGGGGCAGCCACAGCTTCTCTGGGCACCCTGTGCCAGGGGCTCCTCTCCCTCAGAGGGAAGAATTTCTGTATAACCAACCTAAATTCCCCCTCTTTCAGTTATTGAAAGTAATGGTATTTCACCCAAATATGTCAATCTGCCTGCACAGTTTGTCTCCTGGTCCCCAAAGCCTAACTCTAGGGGCTAAATATCTCAAAACTGGTTTTTGTTTTGGTTTAAGCTATTTAAATAACTTTAAATAAGATTATTAGGAAGGTGATATAATTCTGCCTCTTGAAATATTTTTCAACATATTGAAAAGACATAATATGGTCATGTTTTAAGCCTGAAATCTAAAATGTCTGGGAGAAGGATTCTTCTATAAAAGACTATAAAAGCATAGCCTTTTGCTATGAAAGTTTGCCAAAATCTCATCAAGTCATATGTCCCTGGAAAGTATCTCTTGGCAGATGCCCTGTCCTGTGCACCAGGGATGTTCCATCTGCATTGCAATGTCCCTGCCAAACTGGGCACGTGCAGCCTGCTGGGAAAAACCAGGAGCCCTTTGCTCTGGGAAGAACAAAACTGCTCAGAAGAAAAACAAACTCCTCTGCAGCCCTGCCTCGTGGCTGCCCCAAAATGTGGGTGGGGAGAAGGAAATGAAACGGTGAGACACGTGGCTGTTTCTGGGGGGGCTGTGGGGTTTTTCTGATGCAGAAAAGTCAGGCAGGAAGGAGCTGAGGGAGGGCACAGCCAGGCTGAAAATAAGGAGAAACAGGTGGGAGAGAAGAACAGGACAGGAGAACCTTTGAAGGGGCTGGGAGGCTAAATGGAACCAGTCAGATTTACAGAAAACAGTAGGTTTTGAACACTCAGGTGTAAGAGGTGAAGTCAAAATGTGACATGAAGTTTTAATTCAAAAGAATTCAAAAGAGAGCAAGAATAACTCACTCTCCCCCCAGGTAACCCTGCCCAGGAGGGGTGCTGTGAAGTGGAACAAAATATTAATATTAAAATATTAATATGTTTCATCCCCTGTAAAAGCAAACCCCCACACTTAGCTGAGGTGTTGAACTGCTGGAGAGGCAGGACTGGCTGCTGTCAGATGAGCTGGAATTTCATCTGTGGCTCTCTCTAATCTCTGCTAACAGTGCTGTTCTGGGTTAATAAATGCCATTTTAACCATGTACAGCACACCAGGGAAACAGCAGCAAATGGTCACCACTGCAGCTGCCTGTCAACTGCATCGTGATGTTTAAAACACACATAAAGAGGTAAAAATGCTGCCAGCCCTAAAAAATCAAGCATGAGGTGGTCATCAGCTGGTAGTGTTGCACCTCAGACTTCCAGCTGAATTCAGAGATGTTTCTAGCACTGAAGGGAATCATCAGCAGCTGCAAATCCTTTAGATTGGCCAAAACACTCTAAATCTAATTAATTATTCAGCTTCTTAAATAGTTTTAGGCCATATACAGGATGAAAAAGCATGGATAATTATCATAGATTACAACTAAACTTAATTAGAATATGTGATGATACAAAGTGGCTGTTGCTTCAAACATTGCTCTAACTGTGACTTCTGGATGCAACATGAATATGGAGATACTTCATCAGATACACGGCAAAGAAATGAAAGACAAAATCACTGTTTTCTTCATTAGAATAAATTGATTCAATTCAGACCTAAAGGCCAAACTGAAGACCCCATTCTTAATAGCTGTGTACTCCAAGCCACAAATATAAGCAGCTATTTTGTACAGACTGAATTAGAGGCAGATGTTCATGGAGACATTCTGCCTGTTGGTTATGAAAATTGTGTTAGACACACAAGACATTTTTCATCCTCAGAGTGAGTCTGAAATACTGAGTTTCAAAAGTAAAAAAATAGATTGGGCAACATAACAGTAGAATTTTTCCCCTCTACAAATATCTTATAAACTTTATTTGAAGAATTTTTTAAGCTTTTGTGATTTATATTTCCATTTGATGTTGGCAAATGAACATTTGCTAAATGATATCAGCACAGGTATCTCTAAACCCTGAAAATTTATTTCTCAAATACTGCAACAAAGTTTCTAAAATTAAAGAAAGGAGTTTAATTCACAAATATAACTGTTCACAACTATAACTGTGTATATATTTAAATATGTAATAACAGAAGTAATTACCTTTCAGTATCTCCACTGACTGTATCCCCTGCTCTCTGTAGAAGAAAAATAAAGAGCATTAAGCACAACTGAAGACCAGACTTCCTTGGTGCTCTGAGCACAGTGAAAAAGTGACAGAGGTAAACCACAGTCATTCTGCAACTCTAAAGCAAAGGAAATGGAACATTTATTTCAATTTCCAGCTAAGAGTTATTTTAAAATGAAGATCATGCTTAAAACAGCTTGCATTTGCACTTATAAACTAATTTCAGATGCTCTCTAATGGTGATCAAAGCTCTTTAAAATAAGGGAGCTAAAATTTGTTTGGATGTTTGCAAAAGTGTTAATATTTGAAGGGGAGTTTAAATGCAAAGAACGAATATTGCAATGTAAAATACAGAATTTCAGAAGGACAAACTTTCTTTGGCATCACTCTTACTTGATTTACCACACTGGTTATTTATTCCTCTGAGGTTTGGAAATGAACCTGTCTTCATGGAGTAAGCAGCAGCTGATCTGGGGTTAAAAATAAAATCTTCAGACAGTTTAAGTAACTTTAAAACAAGTTATATGGTGAAGGAATCTTGCCTCAGCTAAATATTGAAATTTAACAAATGAATTTTAATTTAAAAATTAATTTAATTTAATAAATGAATTTTAATTTAAATGAAATTTTAATTTAAAAATGAAATTACAAAAAAACCCCATCCCCAAATAGGGTAAAATTCACATGTATTTGTTTATAAATGCAGAAATCTGTACTTTCAAAATCTTTGACTTTCTGGATAACCAAACAGGAAGCTGATAATTTTAATAAGTGCAATGTTTGTGGCTTGATGCCACTGCTTGATGCCTGCAGCAGATGTTTGGTCACAGATAATACTGAGCCACAGACCAGCTCAGAGCGCAGCAGGGAAGGGACAGGAAGTTTGCTGGGTGCATTTCTGCAGCAGCCTTAGGACCTGCAGGGGACAAACTCATTTTGCCACCTCCTCCTCCAAGGAGTCCCCCTTGCCCCTGGGGAGCCCAGTACAGACCCAGCTTTTAGCGTGCTGCTGCTCAAATATTCCAGCAAATGTGAGCTGCAAAGGCGATCCCGCTCAAATAAGGGGCCTTATCTGATGGAAAATAATGAAATGTGCCCTTTCACTAAAAGCAGGAGTTCTCTGACATTCCTTGTGGAAACCAGGCAAAGGCAGGAGCTCCCCACTGAGTGACTGAGTACAAAAAAACCATAACAGCCTTTCCTGAGAGCCACAAATGCCTCAATTCTCTTCTGAGTATGCTGAAATGTAGCCTAGAGAACTTTAAAAAAATTGGAAATACCCTGTAGAAATACTCACATTTTCTCAAAGCAGACTGGGAGGGTTAACAGCACGCAGCTGAAGTAAAGTAGCTGCTTGAGAGATGCTGGTTTGGTGCTGCAAATGCACTGCTAAACACAAATGAACCAGTCTGGGCATCCCTGGAAACACTGGGGACAGCCCAGGAAAATATTGTGTGGCCAAGCGAGCAGAAGAACTTTGACAGCAGCACTAGCTGTGCTGCTGTTATAAAAATAGAATTTATTCCTACCAGAAGGCTCGAAGCTTTCCTTCTCTTATCCCTCTGACTTCCAAGGTTTCTAATTTTAGCAACTAAAAGTGGGACTACTAATTCAGTCAGTGCTTCCCATTCTATTTCCTAATTTCCTTTTCCAAAAACGCTCCCAAAGTAAAAGCAAAGTGTTTCCAAATCAGGGTTTATTCCCTCTCCCCAAATGAGTCCCATCCCACGCTCTCTTCCCTGACACACCTGAAATAAACCTCCCTCCCCCTGCTCTGGCTGCTCTTTCCAGCACCTGAACTGCAAATTATCACTGCTGTAACAACTCAGTTATTTATTTCCTTCCAAGAAAATGCACAAAAGCCACTTCTGTCCCACGAGATCACCTTGGATTGTGGCTTCCAGATTCCTTTGGATCAGATGGGTTTCATAAGTGTGATGTGAACTTGCATATATTAGGCTGAAAAAAGACTTACTGGAGAGAAATTTGCTTCTCATAATAAAACACATTTTTCCAGAGGTCAGTCTTTCAACACCACAAATTTTTCTGCATTACCAAGCATTAATTTCCAAAGATATTGAATAATGTAATCTCATTAACTGAAGCATAGTCTGTAGCAGGGAAATTTTAAAAGACTCCATTAGAGTGTGAAAAAGAAAAATATGATTTAACCATTGAACAACTCATAGATTATTGTAACTGATTATTGGTTGCTGTAATTAAAAGAAAAGAGCAAAGAAGAATATCTATATAAATATACAGAGGGAGAGAAAATTGTTGATATTAGCACTTGAAACAGAAAAAACATAATTACACCTTTTTAAGTCTTTATCAATAATTAATTTATTAGAAGAAAAATCTCAGCTCCTGACCAACTCATCACTAACACAGAGATTATTACCAGTAATTGAGTGTGGACCCTCGGGATTGCTACAGACCTTTGTCACATATTTATCATCTCTGATTTGACTGATTTTCTCCCCAAAGAAGCTCTCTTGGGAGAACAATCTTGTTGCCAGCTTAAATGCCAACCTTTATAGAGGATTTCTGATACTACCCATGGAAACACCCACGCTCTGGCATTTCTTTAAATGTCTACCTCTAGCTAAAGTTAATTTCCTTGTGTAATTGTAATTACATGCAGATTCAATGCTGACAATGACAATGTGGAAAGCACCTACCTGCATTTTCAGAAACCTTATATATAGTTTTATTTTCTGAGCAGTTACTTCTTACCACTTTGTGACATTTGGGGGAAAAAAATTGCCTTTTCTTAGTTCCCAAAGTAAAACTTTACTTCATCTTACTACAAGGCCACTTTCATGAGCAGCAGACATGTGGGAGGCTCAGGAGACACAAGTCTTGTCATGCTGCCAGAGACTATAAAGCACAAATTCTGTGAAATTCAGGTCACTGGCACCTATCTGCCTTCTTCAGTCAGCTCCACATTCCTGGAGCTCCAGGGATCCCCACGGATCTGCTGCTGCCTTGCACGAGTGGAGATGAAAGGACACAAAAGCCTCTGAGGTGCCACAAGCAGATCTGAGGCTCCTCTCCCAGAGGAAATCCTGTAGAAAGTCCCATTTACCTGAAACTTCTATAAATAACTTATAACAAAAAAAAAAAAAGAGTTCATTTGAATCAGAATTTCTTCTCCTAAGCAGAGAAATCAGACAAACCACCGAGAACAGAAGAACCCTGAGCTGCAGAGATGGTGTGAAAATATTCAACACCCATTATTTACTCGTTTCCTAAACAAGAGACAGGAATAGTTGGTAATGAGATTGTAACAGTTTCATAATGGGTGTTACTAATGTCAGTGGCCAAATTCAACATATTTATTCCATCTACATATATCATTTATTCAAATGCAAAGATTCCAAAGCTTCTTTATCGTTCTGTTCTTCCACTCTTCTATACTCAGATACTGAATTAGTATTAATAAAAGTAAAAAAAAGAAAAACTTATTTGTTCTTCTGCCTCTTTAACTCATATATTTATTATCCTGAAGATTTCTCTACATCGTGTTTGTTGAAAAACAATCAAATAGTGGCCTTGTTACGAGGGGCTGTACTTATCTCTCTACCTCAGAGAGCTGATGCTTTCACCCACTGAATATGCTTTCAAAATTATCATGCTGAGCTAAAAATAAAAATGGCCTTTGAGGTTTTCATTCCACTCACCCTTATTGAGGGGAGAGATAACAGAGGCAGGAAATCAGCCAGTGTAATCTACATTTACATACAGTTGGAGGTACTCAAATTTGTGCTGAGGAAAAACAAGAGGGCAGGTGAGAAAATGAGCTGGAGGTGGAGGGAAGGGATCCACTGGAGTTTGTAATGATGGGAGATGATCACCCCTGTCAGCACACAGGGGGGAGCAGGGGAGCTCAGGGAAAACAGGCAATTCCTTCCTCTTCCTCACTTCCCCATTCCCATGGGAACAGGGGGCCCTGCCCTGCCCAGGGCTGACATTTCTGCCATGAAATTGTCCTGCCCTCCAAACCCAAAATCCTGCCTTTCTGCCATGAAATGTTCCTGCCCTCCCAACCCAAAATCCTGCCCTTGTGCCATGAAATATTCCTGTCCTCTCAACCCAAAATCCTGCCTTTGTGCCATGAAATGTTCCTGCCCTCCAAACCTAAAATCCTGCCTTTCTGCCATGAAATATTCCTGCCCTCCAAACCTAAAATCCTGCCTTTCTGCCATGAAATATTCCTGCCCTCCCAACCCAAAATCCTGCCTTTGTGCTGTGAAATGTTCCTGTCCTCCCAACCCAAACTCCTGCCTTTGTGCCATGAAATATTTCTGTCCTCTCAACCCAAAATCCTGCCCTTGTGCCATGAAATGTTCCTGCCCTCCCAACCCAAAATCCTGCCTTTGTGCTATGAAATGTTCCTGCCCTCCAAAACTAAATCCTGGTTCTCCTGCTGGGGAAGGGAGGGGGAAAACCCAGGGAGCAAGGCTGAGCCACTGGGTAGAGAGGAAATTCAGAGGAGTCCCCAAAAGGTTTCAACTAGACTCCTGCACACTGATGCTTTCAGCAGCAGAAGATGACATTTGTGTGATAAGGCAGAGATTTTTTTTTTTTGTTGCATCTTCTGGAGGACAAATATTGCAGTTATCATAGCAATAATATCAGTTGTAACTAATATTTACTAACAAACAGCTGCTACCTTTGGCTTCAGACTATATATATAGACTATACATTTTTGGTAGCCTGGCAAAACAATAAAAAAAAGGCTTAAATTCATTTGCTAAAATAATACAATGCTGTACAACTTAGTTGTGTTGAGGTTCTCTGGAGTCAGAGGACTCCAGAATGTTTTACAAATGGCAATTTACCCATGAAGTCACAGCAGGTTAATGAATGCTTCATTTGCTGACTTGCATTGGTGGTGGTTTGTTTGAAGATGCAGAATATCATCATTTAAATATGCTCTAATAGAGCAGAATTACTTCTGAAAACACTGCATATGTTTGGATAAAGGCAGCCTCATATTTGCTTTGTGCAAAGTGTCCTGATATAACTACAAATAAAGGAATTCCAGGCCAGCCAGGCAGCCTGAGCTTTTGGAAGCAGCAGGAATAGCAGCCTGTCTTGAGGCTGAGTTTGCAGACACATCCAGCCTAACCTGGCTGTTCCAAACACAATGCCAGCCCTCTCCTGAGCCTCTGCAAGGGGCTGGGTCTTCCAGAAATTGAGGACAACCTGAGTTCTGGGTTAATGGTTGAGTCTTTTTGTTTTTTTTTCCCTAGATCCAAGTCAGTTATGAAGTTCTTGATTACTGAATGAATGTGGAAACTCAAAGACTGATGATATTATTGTTCAAAAGAATCTTTCTTTACATGTTATTTCCCTTTATTTTCCCTTATACTCTAAAACACCTTTTTAAAATACCTTTTTCCCCTTGAGCTGTTTATAGATTAATGAGGAGTGTAGTTTAGAGAGTCAGGTCTGAACAGAACTCTAAATAAACACATTTTTGGACATTGCTACTCAAGGATACTCTTCAAGTATGAGGGAGACACTTGTCAGCTCAGGCCTTCATGTGCATAGTCCCAATGAAAAATACCATTATTTTCCAATCAGTACAACTGGGCAGACTCATTTTGAAGCTACAGAAGCCAGAAACCACACACTCATCCTCAGAGTGATTTCCTAGCACAACTGCAGGTAGGAAAAAAAGGTTTTCCATATTACAGATACTTAAATAAAACACAAAGATAGAATTTATTCAGCAATTCAGAAAGGAAATAAAACTGTAAAGAAAGCAACACTCAGTTTTGTTTCTTTCTGCAAGAGCAGGAAGGATTAAATAAAACATGAGCACATCTCCTGCAAAATTGGCAATAAAAGGCTCCTCCCTCAGTCACTGGAGCTGATTCTCCCAGACTATCTTAATTATTCTACTTATCAGAGCAGCACTCAGACTGCCTGTCATCCCAAAAAAGCATCTGGAACATCTGGCACATCCCAGCGTGCACCCATTCCACAACAGCCAGACCTACATTGGTTCTGCACAGGTTTTAATTCTCAGCATGTACCCTGACGCTTGATATCGTTTGTCAAGCTGCCTCTGCAGCTCCAGGAACAGTTAAAGAGCATTTCCATCACCCTGTGCCACGGGGATGAGTTCCCAGCTTCCCGGGATCAGCAAGAAGGGAATAAAAAGCAGGTTAAGCAAGTGCTGTGTGACAATGACTAACCCTAAAACGCCATCATGTTTCAAATGATCTTTAAAATAAAAAGTGACTCCTGGTCTGGCACTCTCAGTGAATACCATTATTTCGGTTTGACTGTGAAGGGAACATTGAAAGGAAAGAATTGATCTTAAAACTCATTAAAAATTAAGTCTTTTCAACACACTGAATTCTAATTCACACACCAAAAAAATTAGAAATTCCAGTCTATTCTCCAGTTTTTTAATATATGATACTGCAAAGCAAAATATCCAATTACTCTGTAGATAATAGGCCCAGCACATTTATCACCAAGTAAAACCAGATGAGAGATCAATTGGAGAATTTAATGTGGTAGCCAGCAAATTGAATTTCAGAGTTTCAGAAAGTTGTGCAAGTCTGAGGCAATAAAACCACAGAGTTGAACACCGTGTGGCTTTCCAGACTGGATCTGGAAGGAGAACTTCAATATTCTCCTTTTAGATGGAAGCTGGTTGCCACAGAGCAAAATGGAACTGGGCAGCAGGACAGGTACAGCTTTCTATAACTTTCTGTAAAATGCTGAAGATTTTCCAAGATTTTTTGTGTTTTGTTTTATGGTCAAAAATGCAAAATGAAAAATTTCCCAGGTACATCTGGTCTACTGAGCTGGAGTCCTGTGTGATAAGTTAATTTTCTGCAGAATGAGCTCTGGTAATACAAAATAAAAGCATATTCAGGTTTTACCTCTATCCTTGTAAGCCCATATTCTGGTTCAACCTGGTAAATGATGTCACTTCAGAAGTGAAGCATTAGTAAACATAGAAAGTCATGTTCCAAGAGATACTCTATTAATTAATAATTATTTATAACAGCCTTACTAATTGTAATTGACTCTTGCTTAGGTTCTGTGACATTGCATATCAATTAAATTAGAGTTATAAATATATCCTGGAAGGGGGCAGTGTTTCTTGACAGGAATATTTTACTGCAACATGGCTTCATGCATCATTTTATATCCTGGGCATGCTGCCAATATTGCATTACCTAAATATCCATTTTATATAGGAACTCTGCATCCTCCCAGCAACTTATGAAATCAGGCTAATTGTTTAATTTTAGGTTCCAAATCAACATTCCTTCCAAAGCATTAATCTAGTGGTGAATCTCTGCAATTACCAATTTTGCAAAACTTCTTACGTCTGGTAATTTAAACTACTGTTAAGTAAGTGCCTTTTTGGATTTTTTTGCTACATATTTATGTAAGTGCTTAGAAAATTAAGCAGTGGCTAAGTGATGCTCAATTCCTCCTTCCATCAAGCCATCTTTGTTTGATTACAAAACATTATCACCTTCCCTTCAGTAAAGATGATGAAAATCCTATTTATCCTCTCCATTTCCCAAAGCATTTATCTGGCCTGAAATGTTGATCTGTATCCAGAAGTTGTACTGGGCATGTGTTAGGAGGAGAGGATTTCATGGAAATGTGATTCCACCAGTTCTGCACTTTTGCCTTCCATTGAAAGACACAGAGCAAAAGTAAGAAGAGAAGCTAAACCAGTTTTGACAACATTTTAAATAAAAATGTAGCAAAAGCTGTTTTAAGATGATTTGGTCTCATTATCCAAAAAAGTTTTCTATATCAAAATGCTTATGAAAATCCTGGTAACACCTTTAGATATTAAGGAAATGAGCTGACCTACTTAAATTTATATCCAAGAACACAACAACTCGGTTACTTTTCCTTTTTGCTATCAAGCTGCCATGAAATGTTCTTTGATATTTCACATTTTTGTTCTGGGTAGCTCGCTTTCAAGATAAATATGCCCATTTTTTTGCTTGGCTTTTCAGAATTCTTTCAGTATTCCAGTGGAAAGACGTTAATGTGACTGATTCTGTGCTGGCAAGAACCCACAAAATCTGTGTCAGCAACTCCGTGTATTTGTCAACTCAGTTCCTCTTGTATATTTATAAGGCAGTTGACAAAGTGCCTCAGATATTCTGATTCCTGTGATTATCTCCTGAAGGACTGCAAAGGTCTCTTTTAATGCTGCCCCAAAAATTTATGGTGATAAAAGAATTAATACTGCTCTGTCAGCTCAATAATAATAATAATTTTACCTGTGCCCTCCTCTGTAATCACTTCACATGGAACTCAGCTTGTGAACATTCAGAACTTTTAGGGTGGACCAACCACTCCATGTTGGCTCTTCCTGTTTTCCAGTTTCCTGCTTTTCCTTCAGACCCTTTAGAGTTGACATTTTCTGTCATTCAGGTATTTCAAAATATTTACTTTATTATCATCCCATATCATACTGCCAATCTGTGACATCAGTTAATTGCATGATGGTGTGGAAATCATGCAGGAAAATACAACTTCAGTCCTGAAATCAAGGGTGGAATTTGCATCTTACCCAAAATGACCCATTTTCCCTCTCTTCAGAACTCAGGTGAGCCAACAGATCATCAACAGAACTATAAAAACTGACTGAAACCAGCTGATTCATCTACCAAGTTATGAAATATTGTTGGGGTTTGTTGCAGAGTTGTATAATAATTTTGTCATTCTTCCTGATAAACTGCCTGCTGATTTTCTCTCCAGGTTTGAAATCCTTTGCTTTGACTTGATTATACTGATAATCTCTGTCAGAGAGATTTAAATCCATAATTTAAATAAATAAATTTAAATAAACAGTAACTCCATTAAACTCATCTGTTTTTACAAGACACAGCAATCAAAGTGAAAATACAAAAGCTTATAAATTAATGTATAATAAATCATTATCAGAGGCTGAGTGCAGGATCCTTATGAACCTTCAGAGATAATACAGTCTAATTAAACTAAGCTCAGTGAGACTCAGTAATTAAGAGCACGGTTTTATTAAAGCATCTGACAGCAAATGATTCTTGCCTTGTGTTTTGCTGTTCTGTCCTGACTTTTATGAGAAAGCTGTCGTGATACTGACATTGAAAAAGTGACTCTTAGGAGAAATTTGTCATGACACCATCACTGAGCAGCCTCTCTCAGACTATGAAATACAGCAGGAAAATATGAAGTAGGAGACTGAGCCTTTATGCCTGGATCAATCCTGAAGGAGAACATCTGAATGCCTGGATCAGTCCTACAGGACAATGTCTGAATGCCTGGATCAGTCCTAGAGGAGAACACCTGAAAGCCTGGATCCATCCTACAGGAGAACACCTGAATGCTTGGATCCATCCCACAGGAGAACACCTGAATGCTTGGATCCATCCCACAGGAGAACACCTGAATGCTGGATCCATCCCACAGGAGAACACCTGAGTGCCTGGATCCATCCTACAGGAGAACACCTGAATGCCTGGATCCATCCTACAGGAGAACACCTGAATGCCTGGATCCATCCCACAGGAGAACACCTGAATGCCTGGATCCATCCTAGAGGAGAACACCTAAATGCCTGACTCAATCCTAGAAGAGATCATCTGAATGCCAGGATCAATCCTACAGAACAACTTTTGAATGCCTGGATCCATCCCACAGGACAACTTTTGAATGCCTGGATCCTTCCGACAGGAGAACACCCGAATGGCTGGATCCATCCTACAGGAGAACACCTGAATGCTGGATCCATCCTACAGGAGAACACCTGAATGCCTGGATCCATCCTACAGGAGAACACCTGAATGGCTGGATCCATCCTACAGGAGAACACCTGAATGCTGGATCCATCCTACAGGAGAACACCTGAATGGCTGGATCCATCCTACAGGAGAACACCTGAATGCTGGATCCATCCCACAGGAGAACACCTGAATGGCTGGATCCATCCTACAGGAGAACACCTGAATGCTGGATCCATCCCACAGGAGAGCACTCGGTGCTCCCCAGTGGCTCCTGCGGGGAGCGTTGGCTGGGCACTCACGTGGTAGAGTGGCACGGTGTTGTTCTCTGCCAGGGAGAAGCTGAGCACGTCCTGCTGCCCTGGCTCCAGCCTGACGCTCATGGTGGAGGCCAGCACCGAGGGGCTGATGGGGTAGCTGGGGTTCCCTGGGCCTTTGCCCTTTTTCCTGGACCTCCGGGCCGTGTCCCGCTTGCTGTCCTTCTGCGCCAGCGGCTCCTCCTGGATCACCAGGATCTTGTCATCGCTCAGGTAGCGCAGCAGCGAGTTCTCAGAGTCAGTGGTTGGAGGGGGAGGAAGGCAAAAAGAAACATTAGGAAGAGGAAATAAGCAGAAAACTCTTGTGTTTGCAGGGAATGCCCCGACAGAGGCAGGAATGATGAATCTGACCCCATGTTCTCAGAAGGCGGATTCATTATTTTATAATACTATATTGTATTAAAGAATACTATACTAAACTTTACTAAAGGATACAGAAATGATACTTACACAATGCTAAAAAGATAATAATGAAAACTCGTGACTCTTTCCAGAGTCTGACACAGCTTGACCCTGATTGGCCAAAGAGTGAAAACAACTCATGCCAGAATCCAAGGAAACAATCACCTGTGGGTAAACAACCCCCAAACACATTCCACACAGGAGAAGCAAATGAGATCAGAATTGTTTTCCTTTTTCTCTGGGGCTTCTCCGCTTCTCAGGAGAAAAATCCTGGGCGAAGGGATTTCTCCAGAAATGTGAATGCCACAGAGAACCGTTCTGGCCAGAGACCATCACTGGGTCCTGGTAAACTGGGAGAAGCCTTGTGAGTGTCCAGGGAATTGAGAGGGCTCTCCCTGCACTCCATTCCACATTTCACCACAGATGGTGAAAGGGAGCAGACATAGAAAATATTACTGCGTTGTATCATGCAGGGAGCATCTCTGGGACCATTCCAGACACCAGGATTGTAATTTCAAGGAATTTGACAAGCTGGAATAACGGTTTTAAGGAGATGTGCAGCAAACTTGGGCACAGTTTCAAAATGGGAGCTGGCCAGGCAACAAGTCTGTTACTGTCTGCAGCAGTGAAATATGAGCTAAACACACATCAACAGATTTGGAATAAATCAGAAAAGGTTTGTGCCTGAAATGAAATTTATTTTCTCTTGGAATAGAAGTTTACTGAAAAAAGTAGTTTAAAATCCTGCATTGATCTTCAAGAATATCATTCATTTTTTGTCACATTTTTAGGAGTCAAGTTGAACTCCTCTCAGCTTCCAGACCATGCCTAAAAGATTCTAAAAAATAGTATTCAAGAATCTTCAACGGTCAGTGTGACAATAAATATAGTCACATATTTGGAGAATATTCTTTTGAATTATATGTTTTCTTTTTGCCAGAGGAAAGAAAGGAAAAAAGAAACTGTGCAATCATTTTTCTTTCTTGCAAAGTTCATAATTCCCACTGGGATCAATGGAAGTTTATGTGAAACAGACTTTCTATGACCAGAACTGCTGGTCTGAACACTGACAGTACAGTTGCTGATTCCTGTTCCAAATTTTAATTCATACTGATCAAAATATTCTCAGAGGATGCTACTTTACATCTGTAACATCCCTTACTGTTTTCTAGAGCTGTGCAGATTTAGAACTGATTGCTTTTAACACATATCTGAGCCTTCAAAGTATTTTTTGCCTTGATGTTTATGTTTCTTTATACCAGAATCAAATTCCTCCTACTAATACAAATTTTTAATTTTCAGAAATAGAAACAGAAAGGCACAGACACTAAACAGGCTGGTTTATATCTACTGTGAAACTCAAAAAAAAAAAAAATTTTTTTCCTGTGATGCTTCTTAAGCAACAAAGGAAAAACATCTTGGAGAAGAGGAGAGAAAAAAATACTCACCTCTGCTTCCCCTCTTGTACATGTTCTGTTCTTTGGACTCCCCTATCCAGCTGTACTCAGTGGGCATCGAAACTGGCCTCAAATCTCCTGCAGACAAGGCAAGGAAAACCCATGTAATTTTTGAAGGAATGGCAGGCTGTAGGTCAGTAGTGTCTATAAATTCCAGGTGTGACACAGCCCCTCAGAGCAGTCCATCATTAGAGCTGTGGCCTTCAGGGTCAGTGAAACATCCCAGAGCCTCCTCTTCATCACCCTGACCTCAAGGGAAGCACCACCAGCTCTGGTGAAGTTCCTTGTAAAGCATATTACAAATTTAATTGAAAACTCTGCTCTGTATGAACTTCCTCACTTGTTAAACAGGTGTTGGGAATAAAGAGAGGAACAGATTTTAAGTGAAAATGCTGTAGGGAAAGTAGAGAGAGGATTAATACAGATGCAACAACACAGATCTGACAGGGAAACATCAACCCCCCTGACCTGGGAAATCCCACGGTGAGAAATGAGGGGATCTCATTTCAAGGAACATCAATTTCCACTGGCTCAGAAGGAAAACCTGGGCACAGTTTGGGGACCACAGCCAGCAAAGGAGATTCAGCCACGGGGGTTTAATCCATGGGATTCCGTGGCACTGGGGCAGTGAGACCCTGATGTGCCCAAGCCATTCCCAGGGATGGGAGGGCACCAAACCAGGAGCACCCCCAGATCTCCTGAAAATCAGAGGGCTGATATTTGGGGAACTGGGATTTGCCCATATTACATTTTGTGCACACCATGAAATTTAGTGTATAGATAATCCTATGGAAAAATACATTTCATTTTCTGCCTCACAGCTGAGACTACCTTCAACTACAAATGTGGGATTCAACTCCTGATCCTTAGAAGAACAATTTCAATTCAGAAAAAACCCTCAATTAAAAAAAAATCACTAATATAAAAAGATAGAGAAACAAGATTAAAAATTTTTAAAAAAAGAAAACAGGAAGGCACGAAGCAAGTGAAAATCAACATAACCAAACTGAGCAGTTTTTCTGTAAAGAAACAAAGATCTGGAGCTCTGAAATGATTTATACACAAATACAGATACCACAGCACAACAGACATCAGAAATAGAAATTCAGGACAGGAATCACACAAGGCAAATGAATGAGTGATTTTGTAAACTGCTTATTTCACTTCCAAGTCCTTTCCCAATAAAAAGTGACCTATAAATTGTTTTGACATTGCAGCTTGGATATTTTCTGAGGAGCAAAGAATTGTTGTGTACAAGGATACCAGAATAAAGTGAAAGAAAAAAAATATTTATGATGTTTTTGCCTCTAGCACATAAATGGAAGAGGTTTGAAATGCATTGCCACAAGAGCTCTTTAGACCAGAGCATTTTAGAGTCAGGAAAATAACAGAGTACAATGTTAAGTAAAACAAAAAATGCACTGGAACGTTGTTAAAAACAAGCTTAATTTTCATAAATACATTGGAAAAAATGGACTTATCATTTATCTTCTTGTATTTTGCATGTACTATCAATACCCATCACCTGCCTGAGTATCCATCCACCGAGCAGCTGCACAGGAGACTGATTTCTAATAATGGCTGCAATCCTGGGAAGTCCAAGGCTGGAATTTTGGAGCAGTAGTTTGTGTCAGCCCAAGCAATAATGAAAGTGGCTGCTTGGCCATGAAAGGCTTCAGAAGTTTTATTTTCATTTCTTTGCTCATGGCTCTGTGGTTCCAGCAGCAGTTTGTTGGAGCTGCCATAAATCCTGTCTTTTTACTGAAAGACACGTTGTCACTTTGGTGATGGATGTCACCTCAGTCAGAAAGTACAAAACCTTCCACTACAGTAGGACATCATTTGCATGTCTGTTAATCAACAGATTTAATTAATCTGTAGCTAAAAAAAAAAACAAAAAAACTAGTGTAGCAGTCATTTTTGAGAGAAAGGCATATTTCAGAGACTTTAAAACCAAATTCCTTCTGGATTTCAATCAGAATTGTCCATCACAGACAAAAAAAAATCTTGTGTACTCCTGGGATCAGGCAGAGAGCCCAATATTTTAAGTCACCCTGCAGGAAGAATGTATGAAAGCAAGCCAAATACACCCATCTGGCTCCAATTTTAATCACAGTTAAGATTTCTCTTTATCTTTTATTCTAATTCTGTTTTAAAATGATGTCACTTCCCCAGGAGATAAAGAGTGAACATTACTGGTCCCAAGATGGAATCCTGTTCCTCAGCGTCACAGCTCTTTCAAGCATCAAGCAGATGACTGAAGCAGTTACTAAAAATACCCTGCCTATAACAAAGATTTATTAAGATTTCCCACCCTGAAAAGGTTCTGTGTGCATACACACACACATCACCAAGTCCATTTTACTTGCCATTTTTACCAGAAATCCAGCTGCAATCAGCAAATTACACCAGCAGGAGGGAAGTTCTGTGTAACTGATAAACACAAGATAAATACTAAGAGCAGGAGGCAGAGAAGCTGCATTTGAGCACATCCCTGGCAGCAAACCCCACACCAGGCTCAGCAGCAGCAGAATCAGGGACTGCAGTGCTTGAAGAGTTTTCTCTTTTCCCCCACGGTGCTCCCTTTCAGCTGCTCTTGGATCTTCCACCAGAACCACTCTGGGGATTCTCTGCCCTGAGCTGCAGCAGGATTTTTAGCACCTCTGTTCTTCACTGACACATTTTCCTTTACTGCTCTCAGAGGTTTTCCCTTTCCTAAATTTCAAAGACAAAAACTTAGGGAGTTGTTGGGGCTCTTTAACAAAATGAGAGAAAAAAAAGATCTCAGAGTAGGGGAATAAAGGACTTATGGATGGCTTGCCACATATAAATAAATATCCATATGGATCTCAAAAGACAGCAGCTACACACAGAGAGCACTATGGTCTTTGCTTTCTCTGAGGCTCAGAAATAATGCCATTTTCAAAATCAGACATAATTCCAGTTTTCAAAAGAGAAATCTCCTGTCTGAAATCTGTAAGCTCAACAAGACCGTCCTACTGCCTTGAAAATAAAGCAACTGAAAATACATGGCCCATACAGTGCTGTATTTCAGCAGTATTTTTCTCAAACCCATTAGATACCAAGCAGTTCAGTTTAAACAGAGAATAAAAAAAAATTAGTTAATTTTCAACAACACCTTTTATATAGATCCACAAATATAGATCCATACACTTGTATACAAGCATGTGTGATTGTACACCTGTACACTCAACAGGAATTTATGTACACACAGAATTTCTATAGAAAACCAGAGTTAATTATTGTTTAATAGCATTTTATATATTTAGGCATCCTCATCCTAAGATTTTGAAGTACAGCTCCAGCACTAATGAGTGCATTGTAGGATACTCCTCACGCATTTAATGCAGTGCTGAATTTTGGAGGGCCTTCCATCTTACAGACACTTTCACACCACAAGGCAGCTCCTTCACTGAAGCTTAACAGCCCAGAACATTGCAAGGGGAATAATCTCCGGGAGTCTGGGTGGGGAAATTGAGTAAATAAAGATGCTGGCTATTTAAATAATATGAATTTAATCATCATTCAGCGTTCCAGCATGAACTGCAAAATCATTTATTCCTCACCAGGAATGTTAGTGTGTGATTTTTCTGTTGATTCCTTCATGTAAACCTCTGTTTACTGCTCAGAGCCAACAGGTCACAGTCTGACAGAGAATGACAGATTTGGGGGGTTAATCAAAATCTGTCAATTTGGGAATTTGACAGATTTTGCAGAGTTAAGAGCCGAGTTTGTAAACCAGGAGGAGGTTGAGGAAATGCAGCCTACCGTGGGTGGGGGTTTTCTCCCTTCTCCTCACGCCTGAGGCTCTGCTCCTCTCGTACTCAGAGCCCCCGGGGTGCCCTTCCCCCTCAATCAGGGTGTAGTATTTCCCACTCTCGTGCTCCAGGAAATAGTTTGGAGACTCAGAGCCTTTCATCCCAGACTTTCCAAACTTGCTGATGTCATCACAGGACATTATTCCAATTTCATCCCTAAAAACAGAAGATGATGGAGAAATGAACCATTGAGGGGAAACTTCCAGCATGCAACTGCCTCTCCCAAATGCTACAAATAAAAAGTCTTGCAATTGAAATGTTCACTTTAT
The DNA here is from genome assembly GCF_015832195.1 of Motacilla alba alba. Lineage (NCBI taxonomy): Eukaryota > Metazoa > Chordata > Aves > Passeriformes > Motacillidae > Motacilla > Motacilla alba. The sequence continues at coordinate 4,295,610 of NC_052045.1, forward strand.
AAGTGAGGCAATTCAACAAAAGCAAGTTAAGAAAACCATCATTAGGTGCCACTTTAATTGTGAGATAAACATTCGGGAGTTTCTAGGATCTGAAGGAGAACATCAGGAATTGTTTTAATATGAGCATGCAAGGGTTTCCCTCGCAGAAATGCTCGAGAATAACAGAAGCAGGCACATAAAAGTAAATCAAACTAATTGATTAAAGACTTCTTTAAACACTTTCGTGATTTAAGGCTAAATCCACACGTTGCTCAGCTAAGTGAAAGTTACGTCACTCAAAACAATGATACAGTGCTTAATGTATTGTTAGCTCTTAATTTTATTAATTATTTAGCTGGATGGTGGGGCTGTTGGTTTTGGTTTTGTTTTATTAATCTAATGAAATCAAAGTGTAAAATTGGATTTTTCAAAACCTCAAATTCTTTAGGACATAAATACCTGGGGCCATAAAGTCCTGACATAGGGGAGAGAATGAAAACATCCTGGAGTGCAGAGTTGTCCATTTTTGAGGACATGCCCATGGTACTCGTTGGGGTTGTGGAGCTGCTCGTGGGGCTGGTTGGAATCACAGGCTGTAAAAATCAAAAATGCACATGAAGAATAAATTAATGTTTTCTGTGCTACAAGAAACAACAAAATCGATGTGCATAATTTGAGGAATTTTGACCTCTTATTTGGATTAGCCATTATTTTTAATTTCTGAAGTTTCTTCCAAAAAGGTGTCCAGTGAAACTCTACACTTCAAGAAAGCTATGAAAGAAACTGATAAACGACCACTGAATTAATTTAAAAGCCACCTCCAGGGAAAATCTGAGACTCAATCAAAATATGATCTTTAATCAATGCAGAAAATCAATTATCTGAGGAGAAAGGACACACTGTATTAAATGCCATTAGTACAGAAGTTAATTACAGAGCTCTGGAATACTTGTACTGAATGAAATGATTGTGTTGGTTTCAGTGGAAGATTTATTGTTAGCAAGGACAGAACATCTTGATTTTTTAAGGCAGCAGAATTCATTGTCCTTTGGCTTTACAGCCATGGTGATACAAATGTGTGTTCTACGGTGAACAGCAAAGAAATAGAAATTACCTAAACAATAAATAAATATCCTTTAAGATTTTTACTTTTTAAACTTTCACATGACATTGAGCACAGTTGTTGGATTCAGATGTCACAGAGAAGCTCAAGCCAATGGTCTGCAAGGACTAGAAGGATGATAACCAAATATGCTGGGCAGGACACAGAGATATAAACAAAGAATATCTTCCAACCAAGGTTCAGTCTGTGTTGATACTCAAGAAATAGAAAATATTTTTATAAATAAAAGTTATCCTTAAATAGATACAACCAGCTTTCTCCAGGTGGAAGGAAAACCCAGTGACTCAAAATTGAGATGAAAACTATAAACACTGATCTTTTTCTAAATAAATGTTTTCAATCCTCCAGAGGTAAACACTGAAATATTTTTATGTGGTTTGAAAAGTAAAAGCAGTCCTAAATATCAAAAAATTATGTTTTTTAATAAGAATGTCAGTCTACAAAGGGGTTAAAATTTTATTAGTGCTCTATGCTTATTGTTAAACTAAATAATAAATGCTGCAATTGTTCTGGATCAATTAGTTGTGACAGGAAGGATTATTCCAAGTTGAAAACCTCTCCAAATAAAAAGAAAACAAATGTTGTATTTTATTTGAATGAAGTCGTCGTGTGCAGAGCACTATTTGCCACTGCAAATGAAAAAACCCACATTTTGTCCTGAGTGGAGAAATAGAGAATTTAAAAATTCAAATAATCTTCTACTGTCACATAATGTCAGCCAGAGACAAAAGGGGAAAAAAAATGGTGTCACAAATCTCACTGAAAGATAATAGAGCACAGAACTGGCAAATGGAAACTCTGCTGTTGTTAATTCAGCATCAAGGAAAACCCTCTAAAGCAAAAGAATACTGCAACAAGGCAAGTAATAAATTTCATAAGGCCTCACAGATTCTGTATCATCAATAATTCATAAATTACCTATGTGGTATAATTTTACACTTAATTATTGCAGAAAAAATATTAATAACCTCTTTAAGTGCCTTAAGCAACAATAGAGAACATGACAACTTTTATTTAAAACTTCCTGCTGTGCACCAACCTGAGGTAGCAAATATGATTTCAAGTTCTTAAACCCTATTTCCTTTTTGCCTTCCCTAATTATGTACTGCTTTTGTTTTGGTTGTTTTGGGTTATTTATTTTTTTTAGCAGCAGAAAATTGATTTCCAGAAAATGGAAGATCTCCATTTGATTTTAAATCAGAACGGAAAAATTGCTCCACATGTGGACACAGAAGTAGATCTATGGGGTGCACTATGAAAACAGCACATGCAGAGAAACATGCATGGATCAGGACCTGGAACACGCCATGAAATACATCACACCCGTGTGTGTTATCCCTCTCTTGTGACAGTCTGACTTTTGATGAGCTGTTTCTCTCCCAATTTGCTTTCTCTCAGGTGTTTCCTGCAGCTCGGGGTCCCTGTCCTGCTCTCGCCTCGCTGTAAACCCTCCTGTGTTCCCTGCTATCCCAAAGCCTGTTCTGCAGCATCCAATTTAATCCATGAGCAGCAGAAAACTCCAGAACAACAACCAAACAAACTCAGAAATTCTCCTACCAATTCCACAGCTCTAGAATCTAAAAAATGCCAAAGTCACCGAAAGGTGAGGGCACTGCAGCCAACAGGAGAGGGAAGTGAGCTCACTGCTTCCAGCAGCAACAAGCTGTTGTGTCAGCTGTCCAGGAAGCACAGGCTTCAGTGGCATCTTGAAATTTAATCAGGCTGCTTCCAAGTCATTACTGACAATAATAAATAACACCAGATCCAGGTGAGAGCTGCGGGAAACAGGCAAACCCAAAACCTGCCTCCTGAAACGGATCCAGGTCCTCTCACTCGAGCTCATCTCTGTGGCAGGAAGAATAAAAGATCTGAAACTGCTTTTCCATGTCTCATAACAGAATCTGCTCTTAAGAAGTAACACTGGCACGGCTGGTTTTGTTTTCCAAAGGGGTTTATATTTTTATTTAAATACCTCACCCCACTATTCTCTGATGTAGAAGGAATACACCCCAGGAAGGACACTCCAAGCACCCTTTGCTCCTCAGGGGCTCACCAGGAGAGGAGACATCACAAAACCAGAACTGTTGATAATTCCACAAGAGCAGCTTGGTGCACCTTCACTTTTCTGGCTACCACAACAAAAGCTGGCATTTTTGATGGCAAATCCATGCATGCAGTGTGTACAGCACACCCTGTTCACTGTGCCACAGCCTCCAGATCCAGCTGCCCGTGAACAATGATTCTTTAATGCACAAATATAAATGTATATATGTACAAATGTAAAGAGAGGATCTCTCTGGAAGCCCTGTGCAATTGCAATTTCCATTTTGCTGCCCCTGGAGGATCCATCTGAAGTTCACAAGTAGATGCATGAGCATCTTGCCAGAGCAAAGGATGTTATTCCTGCAGTGTTATGACAGAAAAATCCCCTCTGGGGGGGGAGGTCACAGGGTCCCGTTCCTCTCCCCCAGGGGCAGGCACAGAGAAAGAAAGGTGGCCCTAAATCCCACTGTCAGCATTCCTGGGCTGCAAGGATTACACAAACTCCTTAAGTGAAGCCACTGTGCAGGACTCAGGCACTCTGAGAAATGAAAGGTTTAGAAAATGCCAGGCAGGGAGGAAATCTGCCTGGATAAGCTTGAAGGGTTTGTTTTGTTTCATTAATTTAAAAATCATTCAGAAACATGTTCACATCTTGTGTGAACCAAACAAAACAGCTCTGAGAAGCTTCCACATGATGGAACTGCATCAACTTCTTACAGGATGTTAAAAGGCATTAAAGACAACCATCACTAGTTACTGACTTACTGGCAAGCCTTTCCTTTAATAATGACATTTGGAGTTCAGTTTTTCCTGCTGTAGGAAGAAGCAGCTCTGATGTTCACAATGGTCTTTTTTTTTTTTTTTGCATCTGCAGGTTTTCAAGGAGTGAGTGCACAGAAAATACCAGGTTCTATCATCCCTGCTACCAAAAACTCCACCTGCACGAGAGGTGTGCAACAGGAGCAGGGTTCTCCTGGAATTTAACGGATCTGACACACTTGATCACAAACAGACTCCGAAATAATGGAAACAGGGAGGCACTGCTGCCTCTGCCAGGCAGAGCAGCCCCTGAACCTTGCTCTTCATAAAACTTTCTGTAAATGTTCTTTCCTTGTCTGAATGCCTGTGGCTCCCGGAGTCACCAAACACAGAGAAAACAATCTGAGCATTGCCACACCTGTTTATCCCAGCACTCTGCTTCAGAGGACTTGGGACAGGCTCCTGTTCCTTTCACTGGAAGGTAAAATTCCAGTGTTTTCTCTTGAATAAAGGATTTACCACGGCATTGCAGCAGCCACCTTACCTGCAGGGCCAGAGGCTTCCACCTCACATTCTTCAGAAGGGCAGGAGCAGAAACCAGGGTATTCTGAGGACGTTTTTTCAAGGTTAAAATCACTCCATTTGGGTCTTCCCACAGTGCATTTACTAGGTTCTTTAACTGCCAGCCAACCTAAGGAAAAAGTCCATAATTGAGTTTTGAAAGCTTTCCATTTAAGTTGAAATGTGAAGGAAATGTTCTGTTAACCAGCAAGGTCTATTACAACCTGCTCCTTGCAAACACGAGCAGTTTTCATAAACTCTGTGGCACTGAAATCATGCTGCTGCAGCTGGATTTTTATCTTTTTTTTTTTCTTTAGCCATGTTCCTGAACAAAATAAGGCAGAAATGAACACTGTTACCCTTTCAATAATTTGTGAGATCAGATATCACAGAACATGTTCAATCAGAAGATGAGGTCTAGAAGTCATGAAATCATTTCAGTCTGGGCTCTGAGTTGCAACAGGGAGTGCTGAGGAGGAAGCCAGACTGTGCTGGAGCAACAAATGCAGCATGTATGGAAGAGCTGCAAGCCCCTGAGTGGAGATAAATGATCATTTCTTGGTTTATCTGTAGAGCCCCTGGGCACGGCTGAGTCTCCAAGTTACTGTAAATTGCAGACAGAGCCATAAAAAAGGAGATCACTGGTGCTGTAAGGATGTGCCACTCAGAAAAAAACTACATAGAGACATTTTTTAACTTATTTAAATTGGAATTTATGAATCATTATGTTATTATGAATTATTTATACACAGAGCCAGAAAATTTATTTTTAGGGCTTTTCTCTTTCCCCTGGCTTTTCTGTCCCAGTCACAGCAGATTTTTAGAGCAGTAGTACATGGCCATGGTAAAGACCTGCCATAAATTCTGTGACTGCCACAAATCTGAGCAGAGCTGCACGAGCAGGAATTGGGATGCTGTGCCCATCCAGCAATTCCCAGACACAACCTTCCCAAGGCAGCTGCATCAGCCCTGACACGGGCTTGTGAGAATGAAAAGCTTGAAAACCCCATGAACCTGTGAGAATGAAAAGTTTAGTGAATCCCAGAACAGGAACAGCACCAATACATGCAAGCAGTAAATATTTTTCTACTGGTCATGCTTGACCTGTCAGACTTCACTAATAACATTTTAATCATAGTTTCTCTCCTGACCAAAGTGTGAATCCCCACTGCTATTAAAAAGCAGGGCAATAAATTATTTAGGTGCTCAGGCACAGAGCAGTGTGCATTCACCCCCTTCTTATAGCAGGTGGAGTTTATTATGACTTCCTCTTAGAAGAAGATAATATCTGATTACACAAAAAGGTGAAGGGAAAATAGAAAACCACCTCCACGAGATTGGAACTAAAATGCTCTTCTAAGGGCTGGAGAGAATTTGGGATGTGACTGTCAGGTTCCAAGCTGCCTCCACAGTGGGCCAAAGCCAGCATCCCACTGTGAACATCCACCTGGGACAGAACTGCAAGAGGTGTCGGAATTCCAAAAAGGATTTTAAAAGCTTTTAAAAGTTCTGTTCTAGTTTTAATGCTGCTGTTCTACAGAAAACTTTCTAAAAACGCACTGGCCACAGGAAACCAGACAACAGCAGTAATTGTAAATAGGGCACATCCAAACAAATGCAAGGATGGCAGCTTGCATCCCAAAAACCTCCTCCAGTTTGGGCTGTGTTTATAAAAGCACAGGGGCCATATATTTGTTTTTCTTCTCTTTTACTCAATTATAGAAATCAAGTGGAACTCTCTTTGAATTTTACAGATTGATGTAATTTTCAGATTGCTGAAATCCTTAGAGTTCCATGGCTCCTTTTAGAAAAGAATGATAAATAATTAAGTGAAGGATAAATTATTCCAATGAGAACCTTAATGACAAAACCATTAAATACCAAGATCTGTCAGAGATCTGTCTGCAGTCATTACTACTGGGCAATGATAAAATGCTCTCAGGAATTTGGACAATTTATTATAAATTGTATTCCTAAAAATAGCTTTGAAAAAAGAGAAGTCATTACAGTGGATTAAAAATCTCAGTTGAAAACCAGTCCTTGAGTCAGATTCTGACATTTACTCCTAAAGAATCAGGCTTTAAAGCAATTGCTGACTTCTAGCTCTGCTAAGATGCATTCTCCACAAAGGTATTTTGCTCCTTTAAGATTTTTAGCACAGGCAGTCAAAATTGAATTCTACAAAATGGGTTAAGATATTTCAGAAAGGAAAGTTAAATTAACATTAGAACAATGAAGAAATAAAAGACCAATGTGATACTTTTAATTTTCCTCCATAAATGAAAATGGATGCTAATTTAGATGCTAAAGATGGCAGAAACACAGAAGAATGCAAAAGAATTCACTCAAAATGGACAGATGTTTGAAATTGTCATAATTTACAATTAAGATTGCCACAATCATTATTTTTTATTTGTTTGTACATGCTCAGTGTTGAAAAAAGAGCTCCAGGCAAAAGAAACCTGTGGACTCCTGTCTATATAAAAGGATTTGTTATTTTTCTCATAGAAATTATGTGGTGGAAAATTAAGACTATAGCACTTTCAAAAAATTAGTTCCAAAAATACTAACTGCTAAAACAAAAAATTCCTTTACCAGGAAATTCCACAATGCTGAGGTAATTTTGTAGATCCAAACCTGATAATTTTGTAGCTGGGACTCCTTAACTAATATGTTGAGAAAAACATGAAAAGCATAACCCACTTTCATTAACAGCAAAGCAGTGGCTTTTAGTTCTCCAATATCTTCTTTAGACTCTCCTCATAATGACTTTGCTCCTTCTCATTCAGAAGATCTGGATTTGCATGAATGGGATTTGGAAAGCATCCTCCCAGCAGCAGGGATTTCAGCATTGTTATAAATCCCAACTCTGTTCATGCTGGAAAAGCACCTTTTCCCCCTTTTCAAAAGAAAGCCTACCTGCCTGGGGATGACTCACTGCAGAGCTGTAGGAAAAATTCATGCAAAAAAAAAAATCCTAATGCTACAGATGGACACAAAAAACTAAAAAATCAGAGCATTTTTGGGTGTCTGCAGAGGCATGAAGTGGATGATATATTTGTCTATGAAAAGGAACTGAGAAAACAGCTGAACTGTGGAACAGGGTGGTGTTTATCAGAGGATTCCAGTGGTCTGAGCCCTCAGAGCAGTTATTCACCTCCCTGCCAATTGCTTCCAAACACATTGTACCTATTTATTATGGTGGGAATTCAGAAGTAAAATTTAGCTCAGATGGTGGAGCTGGGAGTGCACAGGGGACAGAGGCATCTGGTCCTTCCTCTGAAAGTTCAGGAATGGGTTCCTCAGTTCCTTCACTGCCTTACCAAACCCTGTCAGGACTCTGAAAAATGGGAAAGTTTTAAGGAATACAGAAATATGGAGTGACCCTCACAGCAGGAAGGGAAGTTACACCTGAATGTGCTTAGGAGACTTGTGCCTGCTCTGCTCACTGGATCACCTGGGGTGGGGAGACACAGAGCAATAACTAACAGGAATTTAAAAGCTCCCTTTTCAGGCATTTGGCCTGGAAATCAGTTGTGCCAAATATTTTCTAAATATTTATATCCTACTGTATTGCACACCACCTGAAAACAAGTAATTCTGCTCTGAGTGCACTAACCCCTCACAGGAACCAGGACAGATGTTTCCCCTCATGACTTTTCAAATACATAAGCAAAGCCATCTGGATATTTACTTGAACCTGCAACGTTTGACCTCTCTTCATATTTGCATTAAAAAAAAAACCCAGCTGGTGTAAACCCAACTTTTTTTAAGGAAGCAGACTATCATCTTTTCATATTTTAAGTAATTCACTTTGCCTCATTAGGGAATTAATCAAGGGAGCTGGTTTGATTAAGATGGAAATCAGAAATTATTATTAGACAAAAATGTGCTGGAAGATCATAAGACTTTTCTGTCACTGAAGGGGAAGCTCGTCATTAACACCTGTAGCTGATTCACTCTCATTAATATTCGAGCTGCTCCTAACAAGAATTGATGATGGAAAACCAAATGTTCTCCCATTATCTCCCATAGTTATTTTCATTAACTAACGGAGAAACACAGCAAGAATCCAAGAAGCAGCAAGATCTACTGCTGGAAGAGAGGCTTTGCTGAGCCTTTCTGAAAGGCAGGATCTGGAGAATAAGTAACATGTGGCACTTTGTTTGGAAACAGAAGGACATCTTTTGGGGAAAGAAGTTCAAATTCTCATGACAGCTTTTGTCCTTTTTATTTCCCCCTGCTTGCATTTCCCAACACAGAGTGTGCTGAAACACAGATGGTGTGACCTGGCACTACACTTACAGAATTACCTCCACCTAAAATGAGCTCTCATTAGGACTCAAATTTACAATTCAGCAAACAGACACCGAGGGTATTAATTCAATGACTGTCTTCACACAAATAAATTAGTGCTGAAATGATTTCATTGTGCCAGGCTCTTGACACACTTAATTTCAAGCATGTAAATTGACAGTGAACAGTATGAAAGGGCATTAGGCTGCTGATCATGTACTTTAAATCAAAGTATATTTGGGGCTTGAAGGGACATTTTAAGGTCATTTAGTCCAAGCCCCTGCCAGGAGCAGGGACATTCTCAAGTGGGTTGCTCAGAGCCCTGTCCAAGCTGGCCTTGGACAATTCCAGGGATCCAGGGGCAGCCACAGCTTCTCTGGGCACCCCGTGCCCGTGTTTCACTGCAAAAAAATTCCTTCCTTACATCTGATCCAAAATCTCCCCCCTTTGACTAGAAAGTCGTTGCCCCTCTACAACAGACCCCGCTAAAAACCTGTCCCCATCTTTCTTCCATGCCCTTGAAAGCACAGGATCCATCCTTCCAAAGAACAGCCTCGAGTGTGAAAATGCAACTACTTCAGTTCAAACCTGCAGCTGTTTCAAGAGAATATAAGAAACAAGTAGCACAACAGATTTATTACAGATATTTCTGTGGCCTCTTGCTCTGGCACAGCAGTGTTTTATGCCTCAAGGATTTGTTTCTCTTTCTGGTCTTTATTGCCTCTGTCTGTGGAGAAAGAGGAATTCTGTCTCAGCCCCAGCTGGCTGAGTTAACCAAACTGAAATCCTTAAATAATTCCTCTTCCTATGAGACAGATGACACATTTTCCTTTTTACCCATTACATTTTTTAATGCTCCTGTCTAACCGAACACCTTTGATGGCTGTAAACGACCTGAAGATCACCCACTATTTCAGACAAGATATTACCAATGTCGAGACAATGGTATCCAAACTCAGTTTCTCCTGGAAACCTGTTCCTGATTAATTCCAAGTTCATCTTTGCCATTTCCAGTCACATCAGCTCCATGGTGCTCAGTTGGTTTGGGATTAATTACTACATTCTGACTCCTGGAGTCTTGCCAGGTGCTCCTGAGTAACATCAAGCTTTCAACAGGAATTACTAAAAGCCTTATTATTGCTCTCTGTCCTATGAAATAACCTTCAAATCCTAACCCCCACCAAAAAAAAAAAAAATTACAAAGAATAGAAGACAGAGAAATTCAGTTTTCCCTTGTTTGCAGATCACTTCTCTATCCAGAAGGAGACAAAATATTTTACAGGTAATCAGGCAGATGAATCAATATTTATTTGATCTCAAATATTTTCATTGTCTGAAAAACTATCTCAAAAGGACAATTAACACAATTTAATTTTCATAAGTTCATGCTGAAAGATCATTACAATCTAAAATCTACTATTTCAACTAAGCAGCAGAAAATACACCACCTAAAAAGAATTGTTAATTTTACAAAGAAGTGCTACAGTGGCATCTTTAGTACTTCTCTATAATTTTGTAGAGATGAAGGAAAAATCTACAAGGCACTGGCAGAATTGGTGCCTGTTTTTGTATTGTAGGGAAAAATAAAGAGTTAGGGTGGCACTAATTTAGAAAGTAAAAGTTTCTTACATTGTTTTATTAAAATCTTATAAGCAAGAAGAACAAGCAGAAATGCAAATAAGGAAATTGGATGATGATTAAATGATCTTAACAGCCAGTGGTGAATCGCCTGCTTTAATTAATTTCTTGCTTAAAGTACTATTATTTGTTCTTTGATCTTTGTAATTGTATTACAGAGTGTTCCTTGGTTAGACCACATTCCACGTGGAAAGGCTTCCATTTCTCACTTTTTCAGTTGTTGCATTACATAATTTTGAGGCAGATCTCCTTTAATACCTCCTGAACACTTTTTAACTCTCAACTCCATAGCAAAGCTTTTGTAAAAACAAAGTAAAACTGTAAAAATTGTGCCCATTGGCTGGGGAGTCTGTTCAGTGCCCAAGCACCCTCTGCAGGGAGAACAGTTCCTGAGATCCACCCTGACTCTCCCCTGGAGCAGCTCCAGGCTCTGGAATCTCATTTTTACTCTTTCAGCACCACACTTCTGCCCTGCCCACGAGTGAACCCTTGCCCTGGACAGCTCCATAACTCCTGTGAGAAATGCAGAGTGCTGCAGCTGGGGATTTAAAGAGGATGCTGAGCAGGGTCATGCATTAGGATGACAAACTGGAAGTGCTCAAATTATCCACCTTACTAAAAAAAAAAATGTGATGAGCTAATTTGATTGCATCCTGAAAATACCTAAAAGAGAAACCTGCTTTCCAATTTAAGAGATAAAAATACATCAAGATCAAAGGACTGGAAGCTTGTGCCAGACAAATTTAGACTATAAATAAAATGACTTTTTTTCCCCCAGCAATGAGAATAATTAACTGCCAGAGCAATTTATTACAGGTTGTGGGAACATCAATGAAAGTTTTAAAACTCAAATGATCATATTAAATGAATATGAATTTGTCTAAAAAATACACTGGCCTAGTTCAGTCAAAATCAGATTAAATGCTGCTGGTAGCCAGCTATAGGATTGGAATCTGCTAAAAGAGATCCATACTTTCCCTGCTCAGGGAAGTACTTCCAGCAGTGTCAGGAAAAATGACATTTTCTACTCATCTTCAGAACAGTTTCTTCCAAATACATTGTGTTGAAGGATTTATATTTGATATCATATAACATATTGGTACCAAAATGCTACAGAAACATCAACCTTAAACAAATGTCTTGGTTAGAATAACCAAAATAAAATCTTCTCTGGAAAACCTGTAGGAACAGCAGAGATCTGCAAGTTCTCTGGCCCCCCAGTCATTATTTTCAAATGGGTTACACCCTTTTTATGAGCTGGTCGTGCAAATATTAGAAGTTAGATTATGTGGAAATTAATGAGCTGTTGCCTTTGAATAATTCCAGTCCACTAATGGAAATAATGCTAATTATAAGCAAAATATGGGTCATGATAACGTGAAACTGGGGGGAAGAAGGAACACAGCTGAGGGTGGTTTGCAGCAAGGAGCGCCAGAAGTGACACTTGAAGATCTAAGGGATATTTAAAATATCAAAACTCCTAATCCATGAGGGGTGAGAGTTGGACACACAGCTCTGAGCCACGCAAACACTCACTTTTACTGCCTGACTTTCCAAACTGAAGACACAATGAGACTTTCCCAGCCATTTCAAAGCAAGAATAAATTTCCAAAAGAACCAGTGCTATCTATCTCTTTCCTTAGCTTGTTAGAAACTTCTGAATGAATAATTAAGTTATTATGGGGGGGATGTTTTAGAAAAAAAAAAGTCTTTTATGGCACTTGACTCTGCTGTTGGTCCTGTGCCCTCAGGTGGAAAGGGATTACAAGTATCAACCACCGTGAGCCTGCTGTAATAACAGACATGGAAAGAGTTGCTAAAAAAGCCAATTCTTGAGAAGCTGAATGGGGGATTTCACCTATGGGAGTAAAGATTAAATCAGATCTGTCACTTGAAGAGTGTGTTTGATGGAGAAAGCCAGCCTAATGCATATTTCAGCTTGTAACTATGACAACTCTCTAATACAGATAAGAGCTGTGTGTTGCATTAACATTTAAAGTGTAAATGAATAAGTTATACTTCTTTTCAAGAGAAAATATTTGCTCTCTAATCATAAGATTTTAATAGCCAGACTTTCATATTTCCACTTCACACAAGTGACAGACAGAAAGAGATTTCTTAATTTTGCAGCTGCTGTGTCTGGAGATGGGGCTCACCAGGACAAAGTGAAATTGCTAAATTAGGAGTTTCTCAGGAAGTTACCATTGTCCTTGTCACCAGTCATGTCTAAGAAATAATAAATACCAGTGTTCCTTTCACCTGTAGCTCCAGCAACACTGGAACTATTTAAATTATATTTAAATTACATACTGCAATGCTGGGGTTCAGCATCCACGTGATTATGAGTACCATAAAAAAAATCTTCATCCAAGAATGCCCAAACCCCGACCCTGGCAGATTTCTATCAACTCTTTAATCATTTTTATATCTTCCCCCCAACAGATTCAGCATACATGGCTGCTACAGCACTTCTGCATTATTAATCTGGATCCTGCATTAAACAGAATGCAAAATTCTGTTCAAGAGGAGAAGTTAAACCAGCTGGCAAGTGCATAATGAGAAGTCTAAGAACTTCAAGGAAATATTCTTGGATCTCCTTATATAAGAAGAGTATGATGTTGAACAGCAGCTGTGCAAAATGTAAATGTGGCTTAATCCTTCTGGGCTGGTTATGGACTCAATTTGGGCCTTTTCTTATTCAGAATAAGCCGTGAATATGATGTTCAAAAAGACAGAAATAATAATAATAATACAGTTGGGCAAAGAAGAATTAGTACTTTTTACCAGCTTTTTTACTTTTCTGTGCTGCAAAGCCTGCAGCACAGAATTTCCAAAATACTTACCACAGTTTGGTGGTTGACCTGGATCACCTCATCACCAGCATGGATTTTCTTACACTGGTCAGCAGGAGACTGAGGACAAGAGAGAAAAATTTACTTTACAGGGAGGGTGTGGAGGTGGAAGGAAAGAGCAGGAATTAAAACAATGCTGAAGGAGGCAAGAAAGTTGTGCCTAAAGAAGCCTTATTGCTGTCAAATAATGATAACTGGTCATATTCATAAGGAACAATATTTTTTCTGATAACATTTGACGGAATAATCCAGAATTCCATTTGGCATTCCAACCTAGAATTCCATTTGGCATTCCAACCTAGAATTCCAGCTGCCATTTGGGGCCAGTTGAGCTTTTCCATTGTGTTTAGCTGAGCAGTCACAACCTTGCTGGGAAAACCCTGGGTGAATTCACATCTCATGGAGTTAAATCTGCTACAACACACCCAGGACCAGCCAGGTGTGGGACAGAAAGCAGGGCTCAGTCCTGCACAGAGCAGAGTCACTGCTGAGGGCAGCTGAGGATGCTCTGCACACACAGGGCATTTAGACCTTCACATACAGCTCCAGCCCTTCCAAGACAGGGCCAAATGAACCACTTGAACACAGAATGTAGTAATGTACAAATGGGTGTAAGGGACTTGCTCTTCAGGAGATTTTATGTACACACACAATTCACATAATTTCGTGATCCTGGGGCTGAAAAACTCTCTTATCCTAAATATAGCTTGTTCTGAGCAGATGAAAATGGGTTAAAACCCATTGAGGAGCCACTCAAACACGGCTAACTACTATTTTACAATTTATTTTTAGATACTTTGATGAAATTTTAAATCTGTGAGAGAACTCAGGGGCGTTCAGGAGATCAGCAGGCTCGGGAGGAGAGAGCTGAGAACTCAAGGCAAATTGTTTGCCCTGAGCCCTGGCTTACAAGTGTTCTACTGACACAGAGCACACCAACCTGGCACTCAGGAGGAAAAAAAACCACAAAGAATTCAAGACATCACCTTGGAAAATAAACCCCAGTGGAAGCTGGCTGTTCAGCCAGGAGACTTGGACAAGGGGGGAAATTTACTTGTGGAAATCAGGGTCAGAGAGAGGAGAGGGCTGAGAGCCCCTTGTCATACTGCTGAAACTTTAAAAGCAAAATAATCCTCCAGAAACAGTTCAAGCTTCCTGCCAAGCAAACAGACTCCTAAGAAAGGCAGAAAAGGAGCCACTTGCAGCTAGAGGGGGTGGCCAGGCTCTAATCCTGCTGAAGAGCTGCACAGAGAAAAAGCTGTTACCAAAATGTAGCTGAGCTCCTGGGTATCTCCTGGAGCCAGCCAAAAACATAAATTGTTAAACACAATAAACACGAGCCACGTGTCAAACACAAAGGAAGAAAGGATTCATCTGAACTGAAAGTGATGGGGAGAAATTCATGGTCATGACCTCACTGCAGGCAAGAGCTCCTCAGCTGTCTTCATCCCAAAATCCCACTCATTCCTTTTGTGAATGGAGATTAAAAACATAAAACATAAACAAATAAAAGGAACAAAGAGAAGAGGAGGCAATACAAGAAAAACCCAAATTGCCACTGACAGGGAAATGAGTGCAATTATTTCTGAAGCAAAGGCCAGAGAGACTCATCCCCCCCAAGGGTGATCACCCCGTGCAGGGCTCTGGGAGCAGGAGATGGCATTGATTACCCAGTAATCAGCCAACAGGGCAATCAGCCAGCCCTGGACATGGAGATTCCCAGCTGCACTGGGCTGTTCCAAGCACAGCTTTTACCTTCTGCCCACTGCTGGCTCTTCCTTCCCAGCCTTTCTCTGGTTCTTCATTCCCAGCCTTTCTCTGCCCAGTTCCACCCCCTTGCCTACCTGAGCTCTGGCTTTGGTCACTCTGGGCTGGGGGCCTGTTCTTCATCCCCAGCCTTTCCCTGGTTCTTCCTCCCCAGCCTTTCCCTGTTTTTTCTTCATCCCCAGCCTTTCCCTGGTTTTCCTTCATCCCCAGCCTTTCCCTGGTTTTCCTTCATCCCCAGCCTTTCCCTGGTTTTTCATTCCCAGCCTTTCCCTGGTTCTTCATCCCCAGCCTTTCCCTGGTTTTTCATTCCCAGCCTTTCCCTGGTTTTTCCTCCCCAGCCTTTCCCTGGTTTTTCCTCCCCAGCCTTTCCCTGGTTCCTCATCCCCAGCCTTTCCCTGGTTTTTCTTCATCCCCAGCCTTTCCCTGGTTCCTCATCCCCAGCCTTTCCCTGGTTTTTCTTCATCCCCAGCCTTTCCCTGGTTTTTCCTCCCCAGCCTTTCCCTGGTTTTTCTACATCCCCAGCCTTTCCCTGGTTTTCCCTCCCCAGCCTTTCCCTGCCCAGCCCCCTGGCAGGGCTTTGGTCACTCTGGGCTGGGCTCCAGCTCTGAGCTGAGCCTGGCAGAGCAGTCACACCCCACCTCCAGCCCCTCAGCCCTTCTGCCCTACAACAAACAGGATTTTTTTGTGTCCTCAGGTACAGGACGTGAGGACCCACCTGGCTCCAGAGCCACTTTCTCCTTTTCTTGGAAACTTGTGGAATTTTGGCAGCCCAGGAACAAACATGTAACAGAAATATTCCTGGAATCCAACACGACTTTAACAAACTCTCTGGCTTTAAGTGGGGCGTGAGAGGAAAGCAGGAAGCTGCAGTAAACAGCACCATCCGTAATGGTTAACTTCAGCTGAACAGCAAAGGCCTGGCTCTTTCTCTTTTTAGCTGCTTTCCTGACTTGGATGAGGCTGAGCTAATTAAACACTGGCTCCGAGGTCAATTATCCCTTCAAAAGGAATGAAAAATCAATTTGCTGAAACACCAGAAGTTAAAGGTCTTTGAAGCTGGTTTATCTGCACATGTGATTACACTTCCAGCAAAACCAAAAAAGCAATTTCTTCTGGTGGTGTCGTAGCGAAAAGTTTTGATAGTCCAAATAAAAAAAAGAAATTCTAGTGGCTGGCAATTTAGTAACTCTTCCTGTGAATTTCAATTGTCAATATATCAATATTTCCCCTACAAACTGCATTATATTTCTGAAATGAATTAGAATTACAGTAAAAAAATGGATTAATTACAGCATGAGTAATTCAATCTGTGAACATAATCTCTCCAACATAATCAAGATGGATCAAGTCATAATTTTCAGCACCCAAGATACACATATAGTTATTTTTAGACTTCTAAATGCTGCCAATGGCGACAATATAAACAAACAAATTTCAAGTTTAATTTGCATTAGAATTGTCTTCCCAAATTGTGACATACAAATCATCTGGCTTTCCACGGGTTTGCACTGACAAATCCCATATAAACACCACTAAATGTATATAAATCAATTCAAACATCCCACATGGAGCTCACCCATATGGGCCAGCAGAGCACTGGCACTTGCCAGCCAGGATTTACATCTCCCAGAGCTCATCTGATGCTCCTTGGGCATCAGCAATCCACAACTGCAACATCAGCTGGATGAAATCTCAACTTGTCTCTTGCCCAGCTCTGAGCTCTGGACTCTGAGCCTGAGAGGGAGCAGTGACTGAAGGACAAGATGAGAAGCAGAAGGGTTGTGTTAGGAAGTGTGTCACAGTAATTAGATGGCAGCAGTTGAAGTCAATTTAATTATTCAAATTTATAATTATGAACTGCACGTGAAGGAACGGGGAGGATGTTTAGAAGCTGAGCTGTTGTTCCTGTCACGCTCTTTAGTGTCCTCTCAAACCTCACACGGATCTTTGAGCTGCAAAACTCTCTGTGATTTTAGTTCAGGTTTTTTAATACCTCTGGGGCTACAATGAAAATGATAATTGATCTCTTCTGTATATTTGCTACAAATGATAGAAAATATAAAATATAATGTACTTAATATAAAGGAAACCACTTGTGCCAGAGAGAAAGTGTGGGAATGTTGTTAGAAAGGAGTATTTGAGGAATCACCGAGGGCAGAAGTTTGAGAATTTCCTTTATTATAGCATTAGTTATTAACAATTTCAACACAGAGGCTTTTCTATGTCTATGTTCAAGGGTACTAAGTCTTTACAAAGGTAATATGATACACATACATAAAAAGAAAAAAATATTAATAAAAAGTGTCTTGGTTTAAAGCAAGCTTACATACTACAAAATGCACTGCAGATACACAGAAAATAATTGTAAGCATGATGAAAGTATTTTAAAATAAAGAATCTTACATTTTCTGTTGTTCCTGTGATTACATGTAGTCCATCATATGTTGATTTGATATACATTCCCTGGAAAGTATAGAGCAAAAAGGGCAATTAATATTTGTAGGAAACAAATACAGGACATTTGCATGATAATTAAAATAACAGATTTGCTCTAAGGACCATAACATTTGAACAGACTGGAAGGAGCTGTGGTCAATTAACATTTACAAATCTAAATTTAACAAATCTTTATCAAGACCACTATAAATAGCGGGGTTTTCTCACTTAATACTTTTTTTTTATTCCAAAGTTTGTGAGCAGAGTTCAACACGGAGGATCAGCATGAAAACTTGTGTCTACTCAGTATTTGAAATATTTAACACGATCTCTTTTTACTACCAGTGATGTAAAAGAAGTATTGAAACTGAAAGCATGAACAGGAGTAGTTTTTAAATTTAAATGCCCCATTTTCCAAGAGTTCCTGATTCAGTAAGAACAAAGCCAGAACCTAACTCAGAAAAGACAGGAGCCAGTGCTCGTATTGCTAATTTATGGGCGAAATTAGTTTAGTGAACTAACAGGAGCTTTGTAATTAGTCCATCAAGAATTCTGCTTCAAGGAGGAGACTGACAGGATGGAGAGAGCCAACCAGAGCAGGGGTCTGTGGAGCTGAGCACACTCAGAGCCCCAAATGTCAGGGAGGCTCAGTGGCTCCCGTGCTTCCCTCCGAGGAGCCAGGTCAGAGCTTCCCCTCTCTTCACACACCACCTTTATCCATCACATTAGGAAATCTAATTAATCTAACTGGTACATCGTGCTGATTTATTGATTTATTGTTCTTTCAACAGCCCTGCACCACCTTGTGCTGTCACAGCCCCAAAGTTTAGAGTCCCCAGCAATAACCAAGAACATTTTGTTCAGAGAAAGCAACTTCCAGGTTCCTGAATGCTAATGGAGATCCTCAGGCAGGGTGGGGCACACAAACACCACCTCTCAGTGCCTTGAGAAAAACCCAAACCTTGAAAGTCCTACAAAGTTAAGGTGATATTGCTCTCCACAAGTAAACTGGAAGATGGGATGGAGCCAAACTCTTCCTGACAATGGGAGCATGAGAAGCAAAGGACAAGTTGGAACTGGGGTAAGGATTTTTTTTTTTTTCCCCATCAGGAAAATAAAACCCTGGGACAGGCTGGCAAAGGTGTGGAATCTCTGATTTGGAGATGATCAAATTGTGACTGGATGAGGCCCTGAGCAACTTCCTCTAGCTGGGTCTGTTTGGATCTTTCATGGGAAAATGTAACTTCTGCCTTAATGTAAACTAATTCCAGTTCAGCATGTTTTAAATGGATTGAAATCTTGAAAATAAAGATTGTCCAAAGCTGACTGCTGGCTGGTTGCTTAACACTATTGCACAGGAAACTCTGCTTTAGGTTTTACTCCACATCTCATTTGTTCTCTTAAAATAGTCTGCTTTACAAACTACTTCATGTGTGAAAACCAAAGATCCAAATTAAATCTTGCCAGTCTTGAAATCAGCTTCACAAAATGGGATTAAGTTGGAGGAAAGAAGCTGCTGGTGAACTTTTCAGAATTTTCTTCTTTAGAGCTGTTTAATTTTATCAATGTTTGCTGTTCTGCTCTCTCTGTGGTCCCTGCAACAGCTAAGGACAAAGTTCTCTTTGCCAGCTCAAGGACACAAACAGGATCCTGGAAAGCTGAAGGCTCCAATGGACATTGGGATAGGGAATCTCCATTAAAAACCTAATTTTTTGGGGTTTTTTTGGATGTTATTGAGAAGAAATTTTGCCCATCTAGTGTGAGTTATGCTGAATTTCCACAGTGAACTTTTCATGAGAACATTACACAACATTCCTGCTCTTTTACTTCTTGGTCAACCTCAGGAACACATTTCCAGCCACACTTTTATATCAAATTTAATATCACAGTCCTAACATCCCACTTGCTTTGACGAGTTTCATTCCCTACTTAAAAAACCCAACAGACTGAAATTTTTAAAGCCACAAGAGGACAGAGTGCTAAACTTTGCACTAAATTTTACCACCTATTTCTTCCTAAAGTTCTTAGACTCTATTTAATCTCTGTGTATTTTTGAAAAAATCAAATTATAATTTTATCTCTTAACAGGTGCCATTGGAGAGCCATAAAACCTGACTAATCACACAAAATTACCCTCCATTTTGTTATCTGCTCTTTCATCCTAGTTATTAAAATTTAAGAATGTATAAAAAAAAATAAACAATTTCAGTGAATGACTCATAGCCTTCAAATTATCCTACATAGAGCTTTCATCCTTGTTTTCCCAAAAGAAAAATAATGAGCTTGTTTCTTGTCGACCATTACAGGAGCAGAGCATCCCCCTGACATATATTTACCTGAAAAGCTGGAAAGATTATTCTATGTAAAAAAATATCACAGTTCTTACATTAATTTTTTACTTCATATGGTTCAGCTCAGGCAGTGACATCCAGATAATTGTTTGGTCACCTTGGAGTGACCAGGTTTGGCCAGTGTGGCAGAGACCCTTCTGGGGTGGCACCTACGCCTGGCATGGAGCCTTCTCCTGCCTCTTTCCCTCCAGTTTCCCCTGCTGCCCTCTCCACCCAGCTCTGCCTGCCTTCCTCCTGCTCTGCAAACTCAGCAGAGTCCACTCCTGTCCCACCAGGCTTTTCCTACCCTGTCCTACCCTGTCACAACCTGCCCTGTCCATCCCAGTGACTCTGTTCCCGACTTTCTTTTTGTTCCCTTACTGATCTGTTTCCTGCCCTTAGAAGCAAAATATCACAGGAGTCCTTTTTCAAAATTATTCTCTCTCTCTCTCTCTTTTTTTAATTTTTTTTCCTCCCCAAGAATGGGGCTTTAGTCTCCCTGGTTTATTCCTGAATGTCAACAATGATCTCAGAGAAAAGAATAACAGGCTGCACCCCTTATCTCGAGATAAGGCAAGAGTCAAGGATTCTCCTCTGTGAAGATGGCTCAGGCTGGTGAACATCTAGAAATAAATAGTTGCTCTTTAATAACTGATGTGTCAGGCATAAACTCTGCAGAATGACACTGACCTGTGTTAGAGAACAAGGAAATGTTTCTCAGGCATCAAACCGAGAACCCTGGCTGTTTCTGAGCAACTGCCACTGTCCCCTAGTGACAAAGTGAATTAAAGGTTTTTAATTAAAATCTGACCTTTGAAAACATATGGGGAGGCATCAACCATTTCAAACCCCATTTTGAAGAGACTTTTCCCCAGAAAACAGCATATCCAGTTGTCAGGGGAATTTCCTTGGAAATTTTCTTGCAGAATCATCTGGCTAATTAAGCAGGATATAATGACAGCAGTGTGTTCTTAAGTGTCAACAATTATTCCTGCACAGGGAAGCAGTGGCAGCAAAGATGCAGATTTGTAATGCCACAGACGACCAGGGAACTCTTTCACCCCTTGATCTTTTGCCCCATAAAAAGTGGTTCTTTAATCTTATTTCAACTATCAAAGTTACATAAATGCATTTAAATGAATGCCATGACAGTGCTTTGAGAAGGTGATGGAGTTTTTTGTTTAATTTTCATACCATTAAAAAGCCCCTCTAAAAAAAAATTTTTTTCTGCCTTATGGAGTCCTTTGCCCAAATTTAAATACCTTTACTTTCCTTCCTGCAAGACAACTTCCACTTCTCAAAATACTTAAGATAGTAACTTCTTTTATTCTTCTGTACAAGCAAATTTGGTTTTGTTTGGGCTTTTAGGCTATGAGAGCCTTTATATGTCAGGCATGATGGAAATTTGTCAAGTTTCTGTAAGCCTTTAAAAATAATTCAAAATAATTAGATGAACACCCTGACAGTTTTAGGCCAGGCATTTTCCCATTAAAAAAAGTTGCCTTCATATTCCACTTTTTCTTCTTGCTTATCTTGCAGTTCCTTTCTTGTGAAAATGGGAAAGATTGGCTTCCACCACCTTAAATCACATATGCCACAGGAAGAGAAGCACTGTGTGAGAGGGTAGCTGGACACTGGATAGATGAACAGCCCTTCATAAAGAAGATTCTGTGCATCTGACAGTTTGGCTGTTTGTTCAGATTTTTCAGTTTTCCAACATCACACAGCTGGTTTCATAAAAACCAATTTTTTTATAAATAAAAATCTTTGCTTTTCTTTAATTCTTTGAATGAAACAGGAAAATTCCCTCTGCAGAAAAATGAAGAAGGCTCTGAATATTAGCAGCATACATCTTAATTAAAGTGTGTCTGATTACAGTGATTCTATCAGCAGGGAGAAGCTCAGACAAAGAGAAAAAAAAAAGTAAAAGGAAAAGGGATAGAAGTTCTCCTTTTTTCCAGAAGGAAGGAAGAAAACATTCCACAGACATCAGAAGATACAAATCCAAACAACAAAACCCCAACTGTCTCCCTGTTTAGAATCTCCTGCTTAAGAGGAATCATTAATCTCATCAAATAAGATTAAAGCTGCATCTTACACAGAAATGGTCTCTGGGTATATGAGCTGGACATCAAGTTCAGAAGATTAAAAAAACAAGTTTCATCTGAAATAATACTGGCTGCAATAATCTCTCACTATGGACAATCCCCAATCATCCAAGAGCAGGAGGGGGAGAAAAAAGCCCCAAACTTCAAAAGCCATTCCATGATCCCATTCTGTATCTCTATGAAATCTCCAATAAAATGCTGCCTGTTTATGTGACAGCAAAACTGCTCCAGAGCTGGCTCTGGGCACAGAAGGAGGTAAATCATAGCAAGGTTCTCCAGCCTTTCATCAACCTTCATCCCCAAGGATTTAGCAGCAAGCTCAGGAGCTGCCAACAGCAACCCAAACTCCTGGCTCAAGGGCTTATTGTAGATCCATCAAGCCAAAAAAAATTTAAAGTGAGGAGGCAATTTTCTTAAATCACAAAGTTATTTTATTCTATTCAATTTCCTAAAAATTTATGTCTGCATGTTCTGCCAGAGCTAACGGTGATTCTCACAATTTAATACTTTCTTAGCGCAGGAATTTATTTGAAGTTTGTCAAATTGATTGTTTGAAACAAAGCTTTGCCTTCCAGACATCTTGTTCGTGCTGATTATGCTGTGCACTTCAGATATGAATGGTATTACCATACCCAGCGCTGCAATTCAGGAGAAAAAGTGCTTTACAATCCTTAAAGTCACTTCAAAATGAAACAGAAAATACATGGAGGGTGTTTCAGTATTTTCCACGGAAAAATCAGTGGCAAAATAGGGAAAAGGAGGAACTAATTTGTCTGGTGAAGCAGGGAAAGAAATGGAAAAAAAAGAGGGAAAAAACCCAATATATTTCTGGAGGCCAACAAGTGCCTGCAGAGATCAGGATGCAAACAGAGTCGCCAGGACCTGGAACAGACCCCAAACCAAGTGTTCCCAATGCAAATTCCTTTGTCCAGCAAACTGCCAGGAAAGCACAGCACACAGAGTGTCCTGGGAAGGCTGCAGATAAGGCCAGGCTTTAATAAAGCTGAATGCAAAGAAGGTATTTTAGAGAGGAAAAAAAAATAAATGGGTGACATAAAGCTCCTAAAAGTACAGACGGAAAGTTCTAAAATGCTGGAACTGAAGATGCACATTCCAAAGACTCAGAGTCCCTTTGTGAAAATGCTCTATGATCCAGAATTTATTTACACAATTAAACACACAGACAGTGCCCTGCAGGAGCTCTGACTCCGTGCAGCAACTGTGTGGACTTGGACCTGGGAATTAATTCCATTTATGTGGGAGCTCCTGCAATGTCAATAGGATTCCTGGCTCGTTCGGGAAGAAATGAGAAGGCATGCAATAAAAATTTTGCAAAAGGAGTTTTGAAAATTTGGGAAGACTCATAATTTAGTCAGCTGAATATCATTCCAGATGACTGAATTCTTTCATAAATCTGAGTTATTTACAATACACACTTTTCTCCAATGGCAAATAATTGTGTTTGGTTTCTAGGTGCCAACCCTGGATGAACCCTGTTCTCAGTAGCTCTGAAAATTAGAGCTACATTTAAACCCAAGAGAGCCTGTGTTTTAAATTTATGCTATAAAGGTAACAAATGTTCTGAAAAATTGTACATTGAGCTGCTCTTGAAAAACACATTTTTGGTGATTTTGACACCAACTGCTGTGCATTAGCTTCCTACCTCTAAAACTAAAATTACAGTATCCTTTTCACAAGTGTGTTGTGAGGATGAATTAATTAGTGCCTGTGAAGCACTCAGGAAGGCCATATAAAAAATAAATAAAACAACTCACGATGAAATTAGTAACTCCAGGGACTGCAGAGCTTAGCTGGAGTGTGGTAAATCAGGCCTCAACCCCTACACTGAATGATAAGGATAAAAATGGAACTCTGAATACTTTCCATTCACTGAATAGTGCTCATTTCTCTCTTGAATGGAGCAGATATCCTGTGGAAAAAAATCCTCTATACAATCATGAGAAAGCCATTTGTAATTCATTACTCTGTTCTATATTTGATTCTGATTAATGTTTTCTTTTCCTTTTCACATGATTTTTCTTTTATTCCCATTTATAGTCCTTTTTTTCATATTTTCTTCTAAACAGAACACAGTGTCAGCAAAATTGATTACAAGGAACTTTCCAACCTAACACGTTACAGTGCCTTCACAATTAGGCACAGAAAACTCACTCATTCACTGTGATTTCACTTCATCTAAGGGAAAAAGGGGAGAAAAAAAGGAGAAAATGCCAGGCAGTTTTGATTGCAGTATTTGTCTCATGTCCTCTGTCAGCAGTGCCCACTCCCTGCTCTTTTGTTGGCTCTTAACTCATGGGCACGTCGTGGATGGAGAGCCACACAGGGGTTCTCCCAACCCCTGTCCATCCAGCCAGGACCATTCCAGCACAGACCCTCAAGTTCTACCAGGAAAAAAAGGAATGTTAGCCACAGGAAAGGCCCCAACATCTCAGCCACCAACTCTCACCTTGCTCACCCCGCAGCTTAAATAACATTCCAACACTTTATGGGCAGCTCCTGCCAAGAGCTCCTGACAGACACCTGCCTCAGCCTGCACTCCAGGAAATCTCAGATCCCCCCAGGAAACGCTCTTTTTGGGGTAGATTCCACTCCTGCGCTGCACCAGCCTGATCCAGAGCCATCACTGCATGGGAAGCATCAGCAGCACCAAGCCCTGCTTATGGTGCTCCATCATCTCTGAGGAAAATGCCCCTCTGTGTTCACCTTCTCTGCAGCCCTGACAATGAACTTCCCCCTAATTAGACCAGCAGAAATACACCCCATGTCTGCATAGAAAGGCAAGGCATGCAGAGTGCTGGCCTGCAGGGTGTAGGAATCCTAATGCAAGTCAAAAGCACTGGGATACTCACAGTGTATCTCCTGCAAATGTACTGACCTGCATTTCCTGGGCACCCTGCACTAACCCAGAAATCAGAGCTAGAGGGGAAACTGGGCCATAAAGGGAACATGCTTGGCCATAAGGATGCAGCAGCACAGCGAGGGAATTGTATCTGTGCTCAGGATGGGAATTGAATCTGTGCTCAGGATGGGAATTGAATCTGTGCTCAGGATTGCACACTGGGCTGAGCATCTGCGGTGCCACGGAATCAAAATTGAGTGTGCTTTATGCTGTGGCAATGTTCTTTGTTGACTAAATCAGCCTCAGAATAAAGTAAACTTGTGCAGTCACACAACACCCCCTCATGTTATTAAAATATGTCATTCTCAGATTAATATGCATACCTCAGAGTAATTATGCCCTTGTAACTCTGACAGTATTTGCATATGACGTTTGTCGCTATTCAATGTCAGAACAAAGAGGAAGATGTTGAAATAATACAAAGTGTCTCAACTAACAGAAATTTAAAATCTGTAAATCACGCTGAATTACAAACAGGAAACATGTCACAAGGTGTAGAGTGGCACTCAAGTGGGTTTTGATTTGCCAGTTTGGGGATTTTCTGTGGAGAAGCCTCATGGCTGCCAATTTCACTCCCCACTTCCCCCTTATTTTCCTCCTACGACTGCTTCCTTCAGCCCAGAAGCAACATTCCTGAATTAATCTTCTTGTAGGGAGAAAATAAAAACAAAAAGAATTCTGAGAAGGCAGCTGGAGGCAGTTTAGGAGATTGTGCTGGGAAAAGCAGCCTGGCTCTTGAGGAGAGTGAGTGAGAACACCCCAGTGCCACCTTCCACTCCAGCTTTTATGGGGGTCTTGGGTTCCCAAGCACAATCCTTATGT
The DNA here is from genome assembly GCF_015832195.1 of Motacilla alba alba. NCBI lineage: Eukaryota > Metazoa > Chordata > Aves > Passeriformes > Motacillidae > Motacilla > Motacilla alba. Next base: position 4,321,244 of record NC_052045.1, read on the forward strand.
TCCTACAGCCCACCAATAGCAAATGGTTGCAAAGTGAGAGACTACAGAGGAGAGGCAGAAATCTTTACCCACCAATCACTAAAATGTCACAAAAATCCATTGTCCCAAAAAGCATATCAGTAATTAATATTTGAAAGCTGCAGCAAAATAATTCTGAAACTGTCCCTGCAGAACATTTCACTGCTGTGACCCACCACCAATGCAGAGCAGCTGGGATGTCCAGAGCCATCCAACCAGGCTGCTCAGTGAGCAACAATTTACAAATAAAAGAGATTTATTTTGTTCCTGGGATGATACTTCTGAAAGTTTTATTTGAACTGATCACTAGGGAGGCATGAAACTCCATTTGTGCAAGTTCAAGGCACAGACTTGCTAATAATCATTTTGAAAGGACATGAATGACATTAGTTAATTTTATTTGTATGTGTTTGCATTCGGGGATTATTTCAGTGCATTCTAAAAACTGCAATCTGGCTGTCAAAGGATCATAGCTTTAACACTCATACAGTTACACGTGAAGCCCTAGGTAAAACAGGTTTAAGTTTGAAAAGACCCCAAAAAATCCCTTTGTTTAGATAAATGTCAATTAAACCACCTTCAGAAATCTGATTCAGCTTACCAAAAAAAATTAGGACATTGCATGAAAACACGTTTGGATTTCTTGATAAATTTAAAAACCAAATCACCCTGAAGAACTGAGGCTTGTGCTGGGCATTCTAAGAGTCAAACTTGAAGCTGCTTTGCTACTTACCAACCCCTCACTGGGCATGATGCTGGTGAGATGAACGACCTCGAGATGTGCAGACTGGGACACCAGAGAGTCAGAGGAGAGGGAAATGATGTGGTCACAAATCCCAGACAGGGTTTTACACTGCAAAGGAAAACAAGTCAATAGAACCCCTCAAATCCAACTGGAATTACAAGTGAAGTTCTTATTCTAATAACTAACCAAGAATAAACAGATAATTTTAATTCTTAGCACTGTAAAAACTACAGGTGCATGAAAGTCAAGTGGTTAAAGGAAAAGAAAATATCCATAAATGTCAATAAAATGTACATGCATGTACAGTTCTGCTGTAGAAGAATATCTGCATCTCTAAACTATCTTCTCCACTCCAACCATGTCCACTTTAAAAAAAAAAAAAGAACAAACCCAATGGACTTTATCCTTATGATTATAAATACAAGGGGAGTTGAGTGAAATACGTCAAAATAAATGTCTTATGCAACTGAATAACCTATTTTGGCTACCAAATGATGACATCATCCCTACCAACTGTGATAATTAGGTGAATTCTGCTCTTCAACTTGGAAAATTTCCTTTGTTGAAAATTACCCTGGCAGAGAAGTGCCTCAGTTAACCCATATCCTGCAGTAAAATTCTTATGCATCTTTGAGCACATCCTTGAACTGATATTCTACATCACCACAGCTATGCAATGGTTTTGTTATGCTGCCTTCCAGCTGAAGATCTCAAAATCTTAATGCAAATCCACAGAAACCCCTTCAAACAGGAGCCCCCTTGCACGGACAGTAGCAGTGGGTCTGACAGGTTAAACCCATCTGCCAGAGCAAAGTTTGTGGGTCACAGGGAGCTGAGCTGAACTCTCAGACAACATTCATGTGGAGAGATTTAGTCCCAAATTTCTGTCTGTTGCTTAAAGCACACTCCTTCAAGGAGTCTGTGCCTCAAAATGTTTGAACCTGATGTGAAAGAATTCATTTAACAGCATTTCAGGATGGGTTTCTGGTCAAGGCTGTGCTGTGTGCATCTATTTTGCTTTGGGGACTGTACTCTCATTTTTCCTAATTATAGCAAATTCCAGTGAAATCCCTTCAGGGAAGTTTTGTTTCAGGCATTTGCAAAACCATGAGGCTTTCTAATATCTCATTTGACACTATCCACAGAAGTTAAACAAATAAAGTTGTCACAATGAATAAGTTAACTGCCTAAATGTGTAGCTTGGATTTCCATTCACTGTGCAGTTACTCATCTGGAAATCCAAGGACAGCTCCGGAGCCTGGGCTGTGGCATCTGGATTTTGGATCAGCTGCAAGATGCAAAGCATCCCACTGAGGTGGCTGCAGATGAAGGTCACCATTTCCACAAATATTCCAAGCAGTTTCAGCTCGGGGCCAGAACCCCTGAGCAGAGTTTGGGTCTCATCTCCTCCCAGCAGAGATGGAGAAACTCAAAAATCTCAAAAAGCTCCAGTGCAGCAGGTTCCCCTGTGCGTGAGTGCATTTTTTATCCAGCTTTTGAACCACTGGCATACCAAGATATTACCATAATTTCCAACTGAAAACCTGTCTATGCCTCAACATCGGAGAGCATTTGCCCAGATTAGATGCAGACCAAACCCCAGAGAGAGCAACACTTTCTACTTTCTGCTGAAATGCTTTAACCTTAGAGTTGCCTCATGAAAATACCTTTTCTTTAGTAAAATAAGCAACAAAGAAGTTTTCAATCAAATGAACCTGGTCTATGGAAGGTGTCCCTGCCACAGTCAGAACTGTGGGCTGAAACGTGCAAATATATAAATATAACTATATATCTATAGTTTTTAATATATATACATATTTCATAGATATATATATTTATATATATATAACTATTTCTATATATAACTATTTATATATATAAATACTATATACATAGTTATATATAAAAAAATTCATGTTTGTATATGTATATGTGTGTGTGTATGTGTATATATATACATATATATATATATATATATATATATATATATATATATATGTGTGTGTGTGTGTGTGTGTATGCACAGCCCAAATCCCAGAAGGTATCAAGGTATCAGGTGCTTTTAAAAGTTCTATTCATACCCAGGTTTGCCATAGTAAGCTTTTTTTTTTTTTCCCCTCTCTAAAAGTCACTGCACACTTTCTAAATTTAACAGCACATCAATGTTTCATGACAGATTTTAATCCCTGCTGGAAGCAGAGTATGTGCAAAAGGCTTTAAAAAAAGAAAAAAAAGAAGAAAAAAAGAGTCAGGCACTTGGGCAGAGCTTGTCAAAAGCTTATCTGAACTTGTAAATCCTCTGAGAGCTCCCTCTCACCACAGGCTTTATCTCAGTGTCACTACAGGTTTCTGTGCTGGTACCAGGCAAATATAAAGTATTTGAACTTAAAGGCCAATATCTAATCAATAATCTTGATAAAGATTCTTCCACTCCCCTTTGTCATCAGATTTTTTTGAGTTCTGAAGGCACAGAATGCTCAGTGTGACAACCAGTGATGCAGCAGGTCCATGGATCTGACCAGCCTTTCTGGTAGGAATATTAACTATACAGAACATTGTGCAGCTTCTAAACCTAAACCCAGAACTCTGTATTTGTAATTCACTGAGCTATAACAGAGAGCATTACTGTGAGGAACTTTAATTTTTAGCAACTGATACAATTCATCAGAAATTATGCCAAAGAGTAGGGAGCTCTTAAGAGTAAGTATTTTCCCATAGCAGCCTTAATTTTTGGAAAAATCATTTCCATGTGTGGGGTAAAAATAGAGAATGCCAAAGCAGAATTACTTACCACGTGAAGAATTTTATTTTCTGTTTCATACACCGTACAATCCTGTGGTAAAACAGAACAAAACCAATTGAATTAATGTCACATTGTCTTTCAAAATAAAGTTTTATGCTGTTAACAATCTCTTACATATTTCTGATGAACCTTAAGACCTGTTACTTTTGGAGTACTCACTTTCCTGTTTTAGCTATTGTTTTAAAAATAATCTATCTTACACTCCATCATTCCAGTGTCACTCCTATCTTGCTTTTTACTTTAGTGCTGTTACAGGGGTTAAAATATTGTTTTCTTTCATGAAACAAACCATAAAAATTGCTAAAGTGCCTCTATCACTTATCAATGTTTGAAATTTCCCTCAGTGTGACCCTCTGAAAGTGGGACACATGGCACAGGGGTTTGACCCATCCCCTGCAGCTCTGCCCCACTCCAAATCTCAGCTTATATTCTGCTAAAATAGAAAATAAAAAGGAAAATACAGTAAAATATCTTTTCCAAGCAGAGTGAGATTGGAACAGGGTCTCCCCAAGCCTTGGTTCCCTCTGAGCCCAGCCTGGCCAGGCTCCCTCTCCTCTTGTTGGGAAATTGTTAAATCCTTCTCCAAGTGCTCTTCCACATTGAAAAGGCTTTCTACAGAGCAAGATATGGAATAGTTTTAAAAATCTTTCTTCTTTGTGTAGTTTTTTTCCCTTAAATAAGCTTCCAAGTAAAATCTAACTCATTGATAATACCTGAAAGGTCCCTTCAAGTAACTTGAAATTCCCTCCGTTGACTGGAGCCTGGTGATGGCAACACCAAGGCTGAGGGTTTTATCTTAAGAGTTGGCTTTGATATGTGGGTCCCTTCCAGCTCAGAATATTCTGTGATATCCCTTCAAGCTTCCCTGTAGTTCTCAAGATTTCCTCCTTTTACTGGATCCTAATACATTAGCAATAAGAGTTAATTGCTTCAGATCTCGCTCAGAACAATTCCAACCCCTCATTCCCTGTACCCTGAACACTCACTTTGGGCTGGGACACCCTCTGGGGGTCTCTGCTCCCCTTTTCCAGCAGCACAAACCCTTGGCTGCTCCCATCCAGCTCCCAGACCTTGTCCCTTGGGCGTCACTTTGAGGAGTTTTTCCCTGAGCCCACCTGAAGCAGCTGCTCCAAACCCTCAGCCCAAGGAGCTGCCCCTCCCTCAGCTCTCAAGGTCAATATTTATTTTGGAGGATTGCTGCTCCTGTGGAGAAATTAATTTCTAAGTGACTACAGTTTATAGACTATTGCTACAGAATAAGAAAGTCAAAATCAGAAGATTGGGAGCGCCAAGCAACACAGCAGAATTTCTATTAGCGTCTCATGGTCAAGTATGCCTTTGATGTTTCCTCTGTATTCATGCTGTTATTTTCTAGAGCACACAAAAAAAATTCAATTAGTCAGTTTGGCTGGCAATGCCCAAGGCAGTTTTGCCTACAAGTTTTGCACACTTCAAACAGCTCATCCACCATCTCCTTTTAACCCTCCACGTACCAAGAGAACAAAATGATCACAGCAGGGCTTCCAGCTTGGCTCCAGAGCTAATGTTCCTGTCTAAATGATTCCTTTAATTTCTATGCTGGAAATACAATATGAACCTTCCTCTGAACAAGCTTAATTACTTCAGGTCAAAGAATAGAAGACTTGTGTATAGTAAAACTGAAATTTTACTGTTTTGTAGAGCAGAATTAATGTTAGCTGTACTTATGTTGCACATTCAAGATTACATTAGCATGAAAAATGTTAATGGCTTTGGGATTCCTGCCAAAATAGATGCATATTGACTTCTTTTTAAAATACATCAGACTAGTTTAACTGAGAGGTTAAAAGCACTTGCAGTGTTACACTGAAATATTAAGATATGTAGGTCACAATATCCTTCTGATTTATTTTTCTCTGATACACAGCAATGCACTAGGGATCTCATTAAAAAAATAATCTTCCAGGACTACCATTTTGAGGATGTTGAAGTATTTTTCTTAGAAAATAAATAATAGTTATAGTCACATTCTTTCTATGTTCTCCAGTAGCAAGATGACATGATAAAAATATTGGTTCTTAAAGCTTAAAATAACCTTTAAATTAGTAGCTGTGTTCTTTTTCCCCTCTGTAAGAGGATAAACCCCAGGAATTACTAAACCAGTCACAGGAGCAGCGTTGCAAACCAGGCAAGGACTGCACTGCCCTGAATATCCAAAACTGAAAGGTGTAGCCCACCTTTGTCTCTGATAAAGTGAAACTGCTCCTCTGCATATTCATAAAGGGAAAAGGTCAGTGGGACTTGTGCTCACCCACACACCCGACAAAATTTCAATTTCTAATTCTGAAAGAAGGAAAAAGTGCGAGTACCACAAAATTTTACAGATACCATAAAAAAGTGTTTCATGGCAAGTTCTTGAGGACAGTTAACTAAAACATTAAAAAAAGTGAAATATTGAGTTCATTAACTTAGTTCTATAAAACAGCATGAGTTAAGTCAACTACTGAGAAGAAACTAAAACCCTTTAAAGGAGCATTTCCCACCACAGGAAAATTCTACAGCAGCCTTTGACTGGTGGATATGACAAAGTGAGATTTCAAAATACATTGCTGGCATGCATTAAATGAAATACTTCTGAAATTCAGACATTCAAAAGAAAGAGATCCCTCTGGAATTAGGCAAACATGAAATGGCAAATGCACAGAACTGACTCATTTTCCTGGGTTCAAAGGTAGAGACTTGATCAGAGTGTATTTTTAGAAAAGAGTGAACAGATGTTTGATGAAATATTCCTTAGGAAATGCAAGCAAAATAAGATGGAGGGGCTGAAAGCTGAAGTCTGCAAAGCTCAAACTGAAAATAACACCCAGGTTTTGCATGGCAGCTGCTGAATCACAGGATAATTCAGGTGGAGGGGCCTCTGGAGGTTATCTGGGCCAACCACCTTCTCAGGGGGGGCCGATTTTAAATTTACACCAGGCACAGAAGTTACTAAGAAACAACAATTCCTGCCAGTTGCAGTGCAAACTAGATGGCTTTAAAACACCAGAAAAGCTATGTTTTGTCCTAAACACAGTCTTTGGCTAAAAATAGGGCAAAATCCATTATAAGGTGTCTGAATTTATCTCGGTGAGGTTAATTAGACAGTAACGAAGGGGAGAACAAGCAGAATTTTGTTTGGTTTTTGTTGGGAAAAGGCTGAGTTGCGCTGACATCCTTTGGTAAGACAAGGATTCTTTTTGTTGAGAGAAAGTTTGTTCTTCAGGTGTATCAAAGGCACCTCAGATTTACACATCTTGGACGTAATTAGAAAAATTAGCATCCCAGCTGCCTCTGGGACTGGGGAACTCTTCCTACTCAATGAAAAATTAACCAATGGCTGCATTTTATGAGCAAAAATCCAAAGCTGTTCTTCCCCAGTTGCTCTGCCTTTCCCTCAGGGCAGCCTTGGTGCTAAAGCATGACCAGCCCCAAATTTGGTTCAGTGATTCTGGTGGATCCCATTTCAGAGGGGGAGGAAAGTGAGTGCACCTTGAAACTGAGCCGGAACTCAGGGTGAAGGCAGCTCAAACATCTCAATAGCCTGTTGAATGTGCTTTTTTGCATATCATTATGAACGCGTTTTGATGGGACACTGCACCTCAAAATCAGGATGTTTCTGCAGCTCTGGGCATGGCATAAATCTTTTACAGTAACTTAGTGATCAAAAGGGTTCAGAAAGCTGAGCAGAATAAAGCACATTTCCAAACAGAATTGGACAGCTGTAAATCTCCTCTAAAATTAGAGAATGAGGCTTTCTTTTAACCAGCATGAGCAGATGCTGTTTAAAGTGAAATAAGTGACTACTCATCATAGCATTTGCATGGTATGTAAATAGCAATAGCGCATTAAAATAAATATTATCTCAGGTTATGTCACTCAGAGCACACAGGACATTTGAGCATGAAGATTCATAAGCACTCTCTATATTAAACTAAGGCTGCGGGGTAATGTCTCCTGTTAGAAAATTCACCTGGAGTGGCAGCTGCAGGTTGTGCACACAAACCATGTTCAATTTGCACAAAATGTCAAAGACATTTCCCACTTAATGTGCCAGATCTGTACCCTTGACTGCTACTTTCACACTGGCTGAAGGAGGTATTTAAAATGTATATAATTCATAAAACAAGGAGCATCTGAAAGGACCTGAGAGCCAGGTTTCTATTAGTTATGCCTTTCAAATCATATTCCAGCCTACAGCTGAGCCTGCAGTTCTGGTTTAGGTGAGACATTTCTGCTTTCGCACATTAAGGTCAATTTTTCTCAGATTTAGTGACAGCAAATCTGTCTCTCTGTGACTGATTTGGTTTTATCTGCTCTTTCTGGTGCTAAGTTTAATATAACATAAAAAGAACTTGATAGACAACCATCAAACGAGCCAGATGTGACAATAAGATAAAGAAAAGACAAAACTTGATTTGTAACCTGAAGCATTTTTAAAGCATAACCCATGCACTAACTAAGCATTTTTCATCTTGGAAGGACTTGGAGTTTATGCTAAAAGATTGTTTTTAAGTTGTCAAAAGGAGGACAGCTGCAGAACTGGAGTTGAAGGACTGGAAAAAAATAAAGAACCAAACTACTGCTGGCAGAGGAGAACAGAATTTCATCTGCCAAAAGCTGGGACATGAACAACAGAAGTGAATTCAAAATTACTCCATTTTCACCTGGACCACAGGGAAAAATCAAACTCACACAAACAAAGTGCAATATCAGCTGAAGGACAGAATCAGAATCTGGACTTTTTATACTGTAGAGAAGTTCATTTTGCTTAGTCTGTAAATCAAAAATAGCCTGGTGCTATAAGCACCTTGTAAGAGAAAGCTTAATAAAGATACATAAATAATTAAATGCCGACACAGGAATTTCTAAACTAAGAAAAGAGAAAAAGGATCTTTGTTTTCTCCCGAAAAAAATGCATGAAGGACAGGATTTCCAGGAGGAATAAAGCTGACTATTATAAATTAAGGATAATTGTGTAAAATACAATGACATCTTGTTCTTTAGCTCCAAGAACTGAAATAAAATTGAAGTGGAGGGGGAAAAAAATGTTTTCAGAACTACTACTCCATCACTGCTCCAAAAAGCATTTGAAATTGAGTTCTGTGGTTGGTCTGCTGGGAGGGTTTCTGGAAACCTGTGGCTGCAGAGGACAGAGGTAGGCAGGGCAGTGCTCTGCACTGGAGACAGGCCCAGCCTAAAGCCCCTGGAGCTTAAGCTAAGCTTTCTTCTTGCTTTCCCTCCTTCAACTCTCTCATCTTTTTCATTTTCTTCATTCCAAGACAGCCCTGCCTGTTCTCTGACCTCTCCACATATTGCAATAACACTTTTTGTCTCATCAATATTTTATCTGCTCACAAGGGGAGCAGCTCATTGTAAATATTTGTAAAACTAATTTACACTCAGTCTTTCAGTACCTGTGTGTCACCTCTTGTCTCACTTCAAAGGCAGCCACTGCTAGAGACTGTTATTATAATATTGTATTCTATTAATTCTATTCCATTCTTTTTATAGGGGTCACAGCTCCAAGCCTGATTCAAGGAGTGTTTGGAAAACACCCTCAGACACAGGGTGGGATTTTTGGGGTGTCTGTGCAGGGCCAGGAGTTGGAATTGATGATTCTGGTGAGTCCCAACTCAGGATATTCTATAATTCTATATATTATATAGAACTAAAGACCAGATAAATTATTTTTATGTACTTGTGGACTTGTATATTACAATACAAAACTTGTGTATTACAATAAAAAACTTCCATGCTGCTGGCTCTCCTTTCAGTGAAGAAGCCACAGCAGGTTCTGGATGTATTTGTATGTATTTTAAGAACTTGTCCCCAAAACATTTTGGATCCCACACATTTTAATCTGGAATAACCTGCTAGCAGTAGTTAAGCTGTTTCCCACTGTGGCTTTATTCTTCTGTCTAGCACTTGCATGGTGGCAAATCACCTGACATGAAATTGTCCACTCAAGAGCAAAGTGGATTTTTTTTTAACTTCACACCATCCTTCATCTATCCAGGAGGATCCCCAAAGTCCAGAAATCTCCCTGTCCCTCCCAAAAAATGAGAGCATGGAAGGAACAGGGAGGTAATGCTGTAACAACTTTTCTGCTGATGTTAGAGCTGTAGCTAATTTTACTATTGCAGTTTTTAGGCAGTGATGTGAAAGGCAGAGCAGAGAGCCACTCCTACCTGTTGCACAATGGTTGTTAGTTCCAGGCACAGTTGAACAATGTTGTTTTTCAGCAGTGAATATTCTGTCACGCTGACAAATGGAGACCTGGGGCAGGGGAAGGACAGGTTTATGCAGAATTAGGGACCACAGTTTCCACTATAGGCAGATATATCTAATACAGGGGTGAGCTCTACAGCACAGAAATGCCAAATCGTTTTCATCACCAGCAGCAAGTTGCACAACTTTTGTAATATACACCTTTGAAACAAGAAATAATACAGGCAGGATGCAAACTGGATTTTGGCCAGAACATCAAGAGAGTAGAAATAGGAGCTTTCAAATAACCATAAGCAGCCCAGATTTTCTTTGTACTGCTTATTGAAAAGATGGCATTTCTGGTATGACATCACTCCTCAGCAGCAATCAGCACCTTAATTTAGTGAGCAGAGCTATGCTTACTTATTCACAGCTTCCTGCACGCTCAGATTCTCTTCAGGCTTTCCAAATTCTGGCTGAATCTGACCCCCTTTGAATTTATAAGAGCTGACAAGGTCATAGCCTGAGAGAATATGACTGCTGGCATTAGGTTAGGAAGATGTCACCAGGATTATACAAATCCTGTAAAGGAGGGTGATTCACTCTCACTGTGATTTCTAAGGTGCCATTTATATGTTCCAGAGCATTCCAATTCCAGATAAAGCTATTCACTGCTACAACTACAAAGAAAAACAAGCCAATGTTGGTTTTTCCAAACAAGAAAAGTGCTGGTTTATGTTTTTGTTTCTGTCTTGCCACAGTCACAGAGATACTTTTGATGAAATTCTCAGGTGATAAATGTAAAACACCAATGCTGGTTGTTGAGCATTAACCATCACACCTGTACCTAACACATCCAGCCTGCTCCTGATAAATAAGAACATTTAATTTTCAGACTAAGCAAGTACTATCATTTATTTTGAACATTCTTAATTGATTGGCTCAACTCCAGCTTTTCTGTGTCCTTTTGATGGCTGAAAGACAGCTCAAGCTCCACAAGCTTTCCTTACTTGCCCTTCATTCTGAAATTTCTGAGGATGTTACCAGTTGTGGCAGTGAGAATAGCACAGAAACATTCATTTCACACAAAAATCCAACTGGAAGAATCTCAAAAGGTATCTAGAGCAAATTTTAACACTCTCCTGACAGAGAAGGATACTAAATTTTGCTTCCAATATTTCACAAAATTCTAAATATTTAGTGCTAGAATTCCAGACCCGTCATTTTAATATTAAAATAAAAGAGTCCAAGAGGCAAAGAAAGAACAAATACAAACCTCCCCAAAGAATCATTCTCATGCACAAGGGATTGAGGAACAGTAAATTACCTGTCCAGCCAGGCGAGTAAGTTCTTGGCAGCACCAATCAGGTCAACTACAGAGGTAAGAAAATCATTTGGCAGTCGTCTGGAGGCCCTGCCATCGTAATGGCCACTCCTCCTCCTACCCGTTATGAAGTTCTGAAGGTTTTTGGCTGAGGCATTCAGCTTGTGAGACAGAGTTCTCAGGTTTTCAGTCTCCAAACCGTAATTCTGGGGGAAAGAAGAAGATGGACAGAGTGTGAGGTCAGCTGCATGAGGAGAAACTGTGAGGAGAAACATCCTGGAGTGCCTCGGCTGAGAGGGTGGCTGGGGGTACCTGGGTTGAGATTAAACAGGAATATTTGCGTTGGGACACACAGGATCTCCAAAACAGATTTCTCCTTACAGATCTCCAAAACCAATCTTTACAATGTTAACAGCACCTCTGGGGGTCCCAGTCGTTGGTTTTTCTGGGTCTGGATTGAAGGCACTTGAGGCAGTAATTCGTGTTTGGACTCAAGTCCTTTTATCACCAGGCCTATTCCCCACTTAGACCCAGATAACAACACAAAGATAGTTCAAATCCATTCAAGAATTCAAATTGACACACAAAGTCTCAAACACGCTGAATTGAACCCAGATTTCTTGCAGCTCCCCACAGGATGTAGAACATGAAAGAATTTAATGAACAGTTAAACAAAATTACTCTCAGAGCCTGAATTGATTGCCCCTCTTAATTTCAACTATGCTTATGTTACAGAGGATGATCATGAATATCACACATTAATATTTTTGCTTAAGCTTCTTCCTCAAAGCAGAGAATAAATTGAAAAAATACATTTTTTTGACAGATGCCAACATCTGTCATATTTTTACTAGAAATAATAATTTTCAACTTCAGAAAAGGGAAATAGGCTGACCAATGACAAGATAATAAACTGGGGTTGTATGGAAAGCAAACAAAGCACAAACAAGCACTTGGTGAAGTGGTTTGGACCTCTGACAGCTGGCACTGGGGACAGCGCCTTCCCTGCCAGCCATTCTCCCTGTCAAAGTTCACTCTGAGAAATGATTCAAGGCTTTGCCTCCAGCTTGGAGGGAAATCTAGGAGAAATGAAACACTTTGCTACCTTAGCTGACTGCAGAGAATTAGACTGAAATACCAGGGAGAGAATGAATTTCATTGTTAGGCTGTATCACAGCTAAAACTGCGTGGTAGGGGCCAGATCATCCAGTTCAGCACTAAATTGCTACAGATGAGAAAAAACTCTCTTCAACTTTTTTTTCCAAGAGCAAATGCAGCAGAATTAGCAACAGTGTAACCAAAGAAAATAATTCGCTTTTGGAAAAGTTTAAAGAGCAAGCTGTGTGTGATAGTAGTGTGTCATCTGTTTAATATCACATCTCTCTTCCATTACAGCACTGAAGGAATTCCCTCCCCTGCTCTATTTTCCTCTTGACTTCCACTCATGCCAGAATGATGACTAAGTGGATGCACTGGGATGACTTTTCCAGCTCTCAAGCAGCTGGGCAGGGCCTGGTTTCCCCTCAGAACAGGTTTCATTCTGCACACTCAGCAGCACATTACAAGGATGATGAACTAGATCCTCCTGGTTGCTTATTCCCGTGGAAACAAGCAGAAAAAAACTTCTCCCAATAATGTGTTATTGCATAAAAGCTCTGGAAACCTGTCACTTTGCTTTTAAGAGGAGTGAAGCTGCAAAGGACACAGTTTGACCACTGAATCTATAAATACCAGAGGGTATTTAAGATCCCAGAAAGTGTAATCAGCCAGAGAGATCTGCAAAACACAGAGAACTGAGCAGGAAACGTGTGTGAGGAAATCCACCTCACAAAGAACAAGTGCTTTGCTTTATCTCGGAGTTTATTGCTTACCTGCCCATGACAACCTCAATTAGTGTCGATATAAAATTTAAAATGCAGCAAAACGCAGGTAAAATGTATCCATCAAGACAATGAGAAGGTGAAAGGAAATTTTTCAGCACGGTAGAAGTGCTGATGCAAGTTAGTGGTTACCTGAGAGTGAGTGGGGCACAATAAAGGGGAAATGATAGAACTCTCATGACAGTGACAGCCAATCGATGCCTTTGCAGGAGACAGAGACATTGGGTTCTTCTAGATTTAAGTGTGTCTCAATCCAAGATTTGAATTTTTAAATCAAACAACTCTAATCAACCATCAGATGGGAAAATGTGCTTGCAAATCAACCCTGGAAGTTATTAAAGTCATCCCCACATCCTGATGCTCTGCTGCCACCAAAGCCACTGGGGCAGGATATGGGGAGAGGACTGAAGGAAGCCGTGGCTTCTTTTGGGCTTCCAGAGTCAGCAGCCAAAGGGATGGGGAAGGGAGGAGATTGGTCCAGAGGGGAAAAGAGCCAGGAAATGGGTACCCCCCCCCAAATTTAAACTGCATCAATTCTAATTCAGTGGCCATGTTTGAAAACAAAGAATTGTAGTTTGTGGGAATAAAAAAAAAACCAGAAACTTCCACAAAAACTGAAAAATTTATTCTGCAACCTTAGAAGAAACTTAGATTAATGTAAAAATACAACACGCAGATATTAAACAAAAAAATGAACTTCTATTTCTATAGCTATAAGAAAGAATATACCTTAAGTGAAAACTGTACCAATGAAATAGTAAAGAGTTTATAATGTAAGAGTGCAGTTGTAGAGAATAAACTAAAAGTTTAACAGTTATAATAGAAACATGTATACATGTAAGACAAAAGCCTATTAGACAAAATTGTGGATATATTTCTTATCCACAATACAAAAATAAATAAAAGTAATAAGTTTAAAAAACAAAATAAACCCTATAACAACTATATATAAAGTTAAAAAATAATATATTACCTTATAACAAAAAAACTTGTAACTACTCTTAAACTATAACCAGCTAGTTACTCCTCTAAAACCTCACAACCTCTAAAACTGATATTTATCTAAACAATAAATCATTCTTAACTCACCATTAGTCCCATCCCTTCATTTTTCACAACCATAGTAGTTCATGGCAATGATTAAGCAGGTGAGGAGCCTTGTGGATGGCACTGCCAAAATCCAGATCTCCTCTAATTCCTGCAGGCACCTCATCTCCATGGTGTAACTGAGAGAGTCCCAGAGCTGCCAGACTAAATCATGATCACAGCTGCCAGGCCAGACTCCAGCTCTCCCAGCCACACATTCTGCTCCCCCCGTGTTAAATTTGTGCTGCTCTTGTGAGCCACGCCATGGAAATGATGCTCCTGAGCCTGGAAAATTCTGTCTCCTGGCAGGGATTTCTTTCTCACACTGCAAATCCCAGATATAATTTCTGGTTTAAAAAGAAAGAAAAAAAAAAGGAGAAAACCTCTAAAGGGGGCAAGAGGGTGCCATTAGCATAGGCAGGGTTATTTTTCATCCCAAGAGCAGGGAAAAATGAACAAGAAAGGGTTGTTCCATTCCCTGGTTTTGTTTCATGATGCTTCAGGTTGTTCCATCATCACTGAGGAATGGGGGAAATTGATATGGACAAGTTTAGAGACTGAATCCTGACTACCAAAACGACCCCAGATGTTGCCTGTCTAGAACCACACAGCCACATGATTTGTCAAATTATCCTCAAATCTGGATCAGGAAGCTGCTTAATGAGAAGAGAAAGTTCCCTGAAGTCACCAATGCTCCATTTCAGAAAAAGGGACCTGGACAGAGACACTGCAGAAAGCGCCAAAGTAACAGCACACCTTGAACACAGAAAGAGATGGCTGGAAAATCTGTTCAATATTTAAATTATATCATATGAAAGCACAGATCAAGTAGTAAGAACTTCTGTATCTCCACTGACAGCATCATTACCTGCACGCCTCAAAAGAGCTGCAGAGATTATGTGATTTGTTCAGCACTGATCCCCTGATCCAGGCTGGGGCTCAGCAGCTCCTGGCACCCCATTCCGTGACAGGAGCTGCAGAGGAGGATTTCAGGAGGCAGAAATGAACCACGAGGGTGAGACAAGCTCATTAGGGAGGAATATCACCGGCACAACTCCAGGATGAAGCCGTGCTCGCAGTGCCACTCCTCAGTGAGGTGTTTTGGGGCAGGATAGCTCTGCTGGCAGCCTGCAGAGCACAGCTCTGAAATGCAGCTTTCCCCCTGGAATTCTCCCATTCCCAGGCTCTCTGTCCTGGCTCCCCTCTCCTGCTGGGGCTGAGCTGCTGTGCTGGTGAGGGAACAGATCCCCCCCAGGGCTTTCACACCTGATGGGGTTTTCTGAAGAGCAGAAAACAGGTGGCTGTTGTCAGAAACGGTAGAATTCAGGCGACAGGAGAAAATGCCATTTTTTTTCTGAGCAACCTGAAGCAGATTCTTGTTTTTCCTAGTGCAGAGAAAATAGAATGAAAGAGAGAAGTTGTTGAATGCTCCCTACAGTCAAAATTAGAATTTTGGAAATGGAAATCTGCCTCCAAAAAGGTCATCTTAAAGAATCTTACAACTGAAATCTGTCTCCTCCTCTTTTTAATGTCATAAACCCAAAAAGCAGAAATAGCTAAACACACATTCACCAGTGAACCTTCCTGCCCTGTGCCTGTGTCACAATTCCAGCTAAAAGCTCTGCCTGTTTTGTACATTCTGGTTTGAAGTTCCACTTTTAAATAATTGAACGAATTCTGTATCCATCTGACAATATAAAATCTGAGCTTTTTACATATCCAAAGAATTGGAATGAAAAAACATCTTCAGCTGTGGCTTCAGGTGTTCCCATACCTTACTGCAGGTAAGCAATAACATAAAAAGGAGGATTTTATGCTAATAAAGCAATCTGGAGAATTTTAGCTACTAAGACAAAATAGGCCAAATTGTTGTAGCCAATAACAGGATTTTTTAAAAAAAAGAATATAATGAGGAAAAAATATACAAGTGCTAATCAGCTGTTTGTAAACACCAGCACCCGAAGAGCAAAAGCCAAGCACAAAATACCTACAGCACATGAAAAGTTTATTTCTTCTGTGGAAACCCTCCCCGAGCATTTTTTTCTTACAGGTAGAGCAATAATCAAATTGTTTTGCTGTAATGTGACATACAGAGAGAGAAATAATGTATGCACAGTGAACTGCAATAGGCACAGGATGTAATTTTAACTAAACAGTTTATATTGCATAAGTAATGACTTTAACTTACCTTAAAAACAGATTTCTTCCTAATTATAGTAATTTTTCTTCATGCTGTCATTCGTGTGAGTAGTCAGTGTAATATATATCTATATATATATGTATAAATATACCAGCACATGGGTGCACACACGGCTTTCTCTGTAGGTGACACCTTGAGACTGTTACAATTTTCACTGAATATAAAAGGGCAGAGCAGGAGATTACACTGAGGAGGTGAAAGGAAACAACACTGACTGAAATTCAAGCACCTTACATGGAATTTGCCCCATTCAAGGCATTTAAAACACCACAGCCTAAATATTGAGCTGCAGTCCCCTTCCTGCATTTCATGCTAAGGCTTTAAGAATGCTCTAAATGAATGGGAATTTAAAAGCTCCATCTCCAGGGACTTCTTCCCTAATTCAGCCATTCTCAGATCACCCATAAATTGATTTTTTTGTGGGTGTGCAGCAGGTCAGCAGCTCCCTGGGAATGCTCTGCTGCCCTCCCTGCTCCCTTCCAGGCTGCTCCTGGTCCCCGGGGCCTGGAGGTGCCACAGCCACCCCTGTCCCCCCTGGGCTCAGTCACAGCTCTGAGAGCACCGGGGGGAGTCCCCAGAGGAGCTCTGGGCTCTGGGATTGTCCCCCGGGAAGGCACAAAGTGCCAGGTGGGATCTGCATTCCCGGCTGAGCCAGGGCTCTGCTGCTGCTCCAGCTCTGCCGTGAGAATCAGAGGTTTGGGATAGCATGGAGCCAGTCTGCTCTTAATAAAACCAGGCAAACACAGCCTGTTTGATTGTAAAAGCAAAAGTCACAATTAATCACACACTCTGATTTTAGCAAAAATACTTCTGGCACATACAAAGAATGAAAACTGTCAAAACACATTTTTTTCTTTTAAATTTCCTTTCTGGAGGGATGTTTTTAAAGGTTAAGAGGCTTTGCAACAGTGAAAACCTGATTCTGAAAAACTTATCTCTGTAATCACTTTGATTCCACTAAAATTTTGTGGTGGAGTTTTTATGATACAACTTCAAACTGAAGATACTGAGATAGCATAAAGTCCAAGTGGGTGAGGCAGAGCATTTCCACCAGGTGTGCCTGGTTTTCCTCCTGAAAAAGAATTTACAGGCTGCTCATCTTTTGTCTGAATAGCAATTTGAAAAAGGCCAAATAAATTTTAAATTATTCAAATGTATAATTTAAAATTATTAAAATTTAAAATTATTTAAATTATGTGATCCCATGACTAGTGCACAAGTTCAGGTCTAGAGACTAGAACCTAAAACTTAATTTCCTGAATGGTAAAAAAGGGACAATTATTATAATCTGATGCAAGGCATGACACCTTTTTATAAAAAGTTAAAAAAAATCAAAGAAACTATAAGTTTTGTTAGGGAGAATGTGTTAGATGTAGTTCACAGAGTTTATACACTGACATATTCAATAATTTATGGATTTTATATGTATATATAAAATCCTAGGGCTGTTGTTTTGAAAACTATAAATGTATTAGGAAAATAATTTCCATTCATGGCTGGGGAATGCAGCTCCAGTAAAATATGGCCCAAATTTGGTTCAGCTTTTTCTTTAAAAGCTTTTCCCCTTCCCAATCAGTAAATTAGCATAATAACATCCCATAAATATATAATAAACCCCATCCTTCTGCCTCTCTTTAACAACATTTGCCCATCATTCCAGTTAACTGCAGTATCATAGCACAGTTTATGTGCACAGAACCTGACATTCCATCAAAATAAAAGTATGGAGTTCATTAATAACTATGCTAATGCTATGCAAATATGCAACATCATAATACAAATTAGAGTCTATTATTTGAAACACCTCGATGCTTTTTTATGAGCAGCTTTCCTCCCCCTTGTTCTCCCTTCCATTATAATTATCCCACCTTGCTGGAGCAAATTGTGTCACAATTCTTTGTCTCCTGAGTCTATAATTTGGAACGTGTCACAGAGCTTCTAAGCACTCCATACACCTTCCTATTATCTTGTAAATAGATAAATTAAGTAGATCTAGAAATAAGATTAAATATTTTAGCCTATTTTTAAAATTAAGATCTGCATTATATTTTTTTGCCTTCAGAAGAAGCTTTAGCATTTGCATTGCAATTGAGATATCTCTATATCTAGATATTTATATATCTAGATATATAGATATGTCATCAAGCATAATTAAGGTGTCCTGGAAAGTTTTTTTATTTTTAACAAACATGATTTTTATTTTAGATAAGAATTAGAACTTGATAGTCTTTCCTTAAAAACCAGACTCAAAGAGATTGTAAGGCCAGCCATTGAAACAGGTACTTTTTTCCCAAATAAGGTTTTGAAATAAATTGTTAACTTTATGTTTAAGACTTCAGATGGTTATGTTTAAACTTTATGTTTAAGAGTCAGGTGATTGGGCTCCTGGTGAGAGGAAAGCAGCAGATGAGGTCAGAATGGAGATGCAGATTCATTGTTCAAGGATCTCAGGTTATGTAAGGCTTGCCCCACTCTAGGCCAGCCTCAAGCTGCACAGAGCACCAGTTCCTACCCTGGGCTGATTAAGATGAGCAGGAATTAACAGGATCCCTGATCTCCTGCCTAAACATTTAATAAGGAGCTTTTACCTGGCAGCTCTTCCCCAGATCTCTGAGCAAACTGCACAAAGGCTCCTTGCTCTGCTTAATCCTAATGAAGCACCGTGATTTCAATTGTGGAGTAAACAAATACTCCCCTAATTGGGTGAGCTTGAATGAACTGGAACATCTCCTGGTTTGGGACTGGAGGGCTGCACAGGGGTCTGTGGGGAGACAGAGAGAGATAGAGAGGAGCCAAGTGCCTAAACCACAAAAAGGTGAGAGGAAAGCAAACTCATTACACACAGAATGGATTTCAAAAATGTCCCACGGAATTAAACCAATCTGAGCAGCCTGACAGAGATGTTTGTGTGGTGGGTGTGCATATTCTGAAAATATATTTTACAGTTCTCTGTCACTGTCCCACATGAGATCCAGCACATTGTGACACCTCACCAATGACATTTTTGGATAAGGTCTGTAAAAATGTGGGATCTGCTCTTCAGTTATGCAGACTCCTGACTGCCGTAATGGCATGAAGTATAAAGAAAGTGCATTTATTTTTAAAGTTTGTGCCACTCTGAGTCTGCTGACCATGCTTAAGGAATGCCTTAATTACATTTTTTCCCATATGTATTTTGGTGTTTCCCTTTTCTCCCTCCCCCTTGAAGAAATTTTAATTAACATCTGAAACCCCCTTATATTTTTGATAGTTTTAGAGGACTCATTCAGCAAGTCCCTCAATTTCATTCTGTTTGTAAATTATCTGAACACCTAAACATCAACCCAGCTATTTGGCTGTTTAGTGCCACCAAAGTTTAAGAAAGGAAAAATTGAAGAGAGGAGAGCTCATATCTCATTTCAGCTGTAAAGTGTAAGAAATGACTATTTACATATCTGAACCACCAACTGTTGTTTCTGCAGAGGTGATGAACCATCAGATTCAGAAACAGGAGAATTGATCCAAACCTGTGATTTAATTTCTCTGGGAGAAGGCTTTTCCTGCACACCTCAGCAGCATCCCTTGGAGCTGCTCTCCCACTCTGATTCTAATTCACATTTTCTGCTCAGCTCTGACTTTACCAGGAGTTTAGATCTAAAATCCCTGGAAGCAAATCTGCATTTTTTAAAAAATTTCTTTTTTTTCTAAGCGCATTTAATGCTTTCTCATAGTTTTCTTTGAGCAAAACCTTCATACCCCAGCAGCACGAAATAACAAAACCTCCTCATGACCAGAGCAACCTTCTCATGACCAGAGCAACCTCCCCACGACCCTGCTGACAAAGTGGTGGGTGCACTGCAGCATCCACTCAGCCCTTGGCTGGTGCCAAGCTGGCATCTGGGCACATTTCACATCTCCAATGCCAACTCCCAGGAAAACACCAGTGGGGAAATAAAGCTGTGGCAGCATTTCCTTCCTGATGGGCACAAAAGGGAGGCCCAGGAGGTTGGAGGGGGTTTGGGTGTTTTGTGGCTCCTCCCCACATCCCCAGGATTGTTGTTCCCGATATTTTATTTCGGTGTTAAGGGTGGACTGATCTGCATATGGCTTCCATTACAAAACATATGCAAGCCAGGCAGCCAGGGTGGCTTGACCTCTTCCATATGTGTAGGAAAACAAGCTCTGAGCAATCTGCTGACTGGGGATGCTGTGATAAACAAACAAAAGCAAAGGATGGCAGGAGATATTTCCTCCAAAACCGTACTGGACTGTGATCTGCTAACTTCTAAAGATGATTAGCAATTCCTGCCTGCATGAGTCATTAGCAGCCTGCTGTTGTTGCTCCCTGGTGTGCACGGGGCTACTGTTGGTGTGTTCTGTCTACGAAATACCTAAATCACACCCAAACTCTTTGCATTCCCAGTTACCAATCCAGGGAACTCTGCTGGCAAGGATAAAGCATCTCAAGTGTTTGCTGTACAGGTCAGTGCTGTTTATTCACCTTTCTCTCCAGTATCTAAGGGAGCTGTACATGTGTAAAGCACTGTTCAATAACCACAAGCCTTTATTATTCATTACCAAAACCTTGTGATCAATTAAACTTTGCTATTTATTTCATAACAGCTTTGTGTAAGAACCAACCATCCAACCCTAGAAAGCCTCATTTCCTCCTTTTTTAAGTATCTCTTAAAATGAATTATAAGGCAGAAATGTAAGATTACAGAGAAAAAGACATTCAGTACGTAACACAAAATTAGAATTTGAATCAATGGAGAATTATTCAAAGTTCAGGGGATAAATTATGAGCTGGTCTTGTAAATCTTACATCAACACTGACCATTTCACTTGGGTCAGACATTTAACTTAGATCCCTGCAGAAGTGGTAGCTCCACATTAAAACCACCCCAATTCTGGAGAAATGTTCCACATGTTCATAACAATTCAGAGCAGCATATAGAAATCAAATTAGTAACAAGATTCGTTTGAATGGGCATTAATGAGAGTCTGAAAAAAGTTCATTTATCTATTTGGATTGCGAATTTGCTGAAGGCTGCTCAAGCAACTCAGCCAACAACAGTGACATGAATATGCATGTGCATGCTCAGATATTTGCATGCAGATGGATTTATCCCTGACAATAACTGATCACAGATAATTACTCAGGAATTCAGGCAGCTCACAGACACTGATAATGTAACACAGTGGCATGAAAAATATCTTACCAGGAATTTATGAAAGAAAGCGCTCCTTGCAAATTAGAAAAGTGATTGTTTGGTAGGGAAAAATGACCTTTTTCTGAACTTTCACTGAGCTACTCCCTGTATTTCCTTGGCAGAGAGATTCTCCATGGTATAGTGCTTGCTACCATGCATTGCAGGGGACAGATTTCCAATCAGAGTGATTTGAAAAGGGAAAAAGGAAACTGTTGCTTTCTGCAAGGGAAAGAAGTTTTTGCAAATGAAAGACACAATGAATAAAGGCAACATAGTCCTTTCCAGTGGAAAGAAAGAGAAGTCTTATAAAAAAATTAAAAACTAATTTTAAATGTTCATAATATTGTTTATACCTAAATATCTGAAATACCATTTAAGAAATTGTGAAATTATTTTTCATTAAAGGACTAATAATTACCAGTGTGTTTCATGTGGATCGTTAGAAAGAACAATTTATTTTATGGTTAAGACTTCCAGCACCTGAATAAACCAAGGAAATATCTGTACATCACTGAGTTCTCGGGTTATCTTAAAGAAATTTAAATTTTGTTAGTGTAATAACAGTTTTTCCATTTAAAGGGGAGAAGCTTATCTCTTCCTGCACTAGTGTGTATTATTCTTCCTTTTTCTTCTAAAAATAGACTCCTCTCTCCTCTATAATCTAATATTCCCCTCCTATTTAACATAATTACCTAGGACTGAATCAATATTCCATTAGCTGGATGCAGTCAATGGGCTGTCCCTCAGTGCCTGGAGCATTCCAAGGGTTCAGGCACAGATCTTCATCCACGCTGCTTTAGCATCCTCTGCAAGGAGTAAAAAACATTTTGGGGAGCAGTGGTGATGCCTCAGGTTTTGGCTTTTCTATTTTTCAGTTTCTGTGCTGCTTTAGTGTGTGGGTCTGAGCTTCATATTATGGGATGGTGAGCTCTCTGCACAGAGCAGAGAGACAAAACAATTCCTGCTCCAGCTGGGGACCAAGGACAAATGATCCAAACCTCAGCCCAGGAGCACAAATAACGTGGGCTGAAGAGAGAAAAACAAGCAGGATGGGACTTCATAACCTAAAGCTGGAACTGGACAATGAACTCCAAGGTGCAAATGGAGCAGAACTGATCAAAGTGAGAGACCCTGTGACCACTTGTGCATTTTGTGACCATTTTGGTTCCTCTTGGGTTCATCTCTTTTGCTGCCCAAGGTGCATCCATTGAGGCCTTCTAATAAATCCCTACTTTATTCTTTAACTCTGTCCAGCCTCTGTTCTAGGGCAGCCTTCACCAGGCAGCAGTTCCACTGAAAAGGATTCATTTTCCATGGTCTACATCCTCTTCTTTCCTACATCCCTTTCTCCACGTGGCTCCCAGGACACCTGCACAGCTCTGGGGCCAGGAACAGCCTCTGTGACTGTCCCTGGCCCAGGGCTGGTGCCTCTCCCCAAGGATGAGGAGAATTTTCTCCCAGAATGTCACTCTGGGACCTCCTCAGCACAGGCAGGAATCCTTGTGGACTCCCAGTTCCATTGAGTTGGGCTGGGATTAGACAAAACTCTCAATACTTAGAGGGGCTGTGGGGATGGACTGGGGAGCACAGCCACAGGAAACCTCACCTGCCTTGAGAATGACTCCCACTGGGACGATTCTCCCCCCTAAATAAATATGGGAATCCACACAGCTTTGGTAAAGACCTTTCATAAAGCTGCCAAGTCAAGATTATCAAGCTCAGCTGGCTAATGGATTTAAATTATGTATTCAAATGTTTCATGCAGGAGTGTACAATTAA
Organism: Motacilla alba alba; assembly: GCF_015832195.1. Lineage (NCBI taxonomy): Eukaryota > Metazoa > Chordata > Aves > Passeriformes > Motacillidae > Motacilla > Motacilla alba. Next base: position 4,344,499 of record NC_052045.1, read on the forward strand.
GTGTTGCTGTGATGCAATAGACCCAAACCCTCTGCTATTTTCTGACAGAAAGCACAAAGCCCTCAGTGCTCCAAGCCACGATTGTAGAAAACCAATATTTTCCTTTCATATGCCCCACTTGAACTCTTATTTCTGTGTTTGCAATAAAAGATCAGAGTGAAAGACTTACCACCCCAGAATTTAGAATTTAAAATTACTCAGTTCAGCTCCTCCACAAAAGATTGGTGTTTTAGAGGCATTTTTATGAAACTAAAGCAAACTGCAACATCTGGGTTTTTATGCTTTACTCGGGAAAATTTTTGGTAAGATTTGCATGTATTTGATTAAAAGAAATGTAGAAATCCAGCAACACATTTTATCATGAGTAAGAGATGACACAGGATGAAAATATTACAAGCATCCTTCTTTCTAATTCCTTTAGTGTGGAAAGAAAATGATGGGAAAGAAAATGTGAATGGTCTGCTGCACAATTTGTTCATGTGTCACTGCAAGGCTGTTCCATACACTTCACATTTTGATTCTAGAAGAGCAATAATTCATATAAATTAATTGGATATGTCAATTCTAATTGTTCCACAAAGGCTGGGTGGGCATCCTTAGGAGAGCACAGGGGATCTCCACGTGGCTGCAGACAAATCAAGTATCCAAATCTTGGCTAGTCTGAGGCTGGGGACACAGGAGAGCTTACACAGAGCAATTTAGGTTAGAATTAAGGTTAAAACATAAAAGTTGGCATTCCTGCTTTCTTCTCTCCACAGGTATTGGCAGAGTGGATTATTGTGCAGGAAAGGATGCCTGTGAAACCCAGAGAAATCAAAGCAAAAGAAGCCCTAGAGAGCCCCTTAACACTGCACCATGCCATGCTGGGGCAGCTGGTACCAACAGAAACACCATGAACTAGAACAGGGTTGCTATAAAGGTTTTTCTTTCATCCCTGTGCAGAGAAAATGTCCATTTCTTTATCCCCAGCAGTGACTGGGATCAATCAGCCTTGGAGAAACCAGACACCCAAAAGGGCTGAAATTACAAAAACAATCCCTGACCTCCAGCTCCAAACCTCAAGAGAAATCAAAATTATGTCAGAAATGAGTGTTCCATTAATATCTCCTCAACCAGGGATAGAGGAACATATGGAAAATATAATATAATACCATTCTCTCATCCCGACACGAGGTGAAGTGAATTTCAGCCCTCATGCCCTGCCCTATAGTGTTGCACACACGTGGTTTTTAACCCCAGCTCATTAGCTAACTATTCATTTGCATGAATTTCTGCTCCTGCATTGGCCTAATAAGTGACAATACCATTTAATTGCAATTATTCTGGGGGGCTGTTCTCTGCCAGTGAGTGACAGGAACTCACAGCATGAAAAGGAATGAAAGGTTCAGGATCAGAATACCACTGAGCTTACCCAGACACAGAACCAACATGAAATACAGTAATGGATTATTATAAATGGATTATTTTATAAATTTCTAAATGGAAATAAGTACATTTCTTTCTCAGAAGCATGCAGGAGCTCCAGTAGGAGCCCATTCACCAGCCAAGCTTGCCATGGATTAGGATCCTCATTCTCACTGCTACTTAAACAGATGCATTTTCAGAGGAAAATTACAAGCTTTGGAACAGGTTTAACACTTGGAATAGAACATGTTTCTCCCTATTTTGTGAAAAAGAATTATTGTGTGACAAGAGGAAATCTCTCAACTATGTCAAAAGACAGGAAAAACAGAAGTTTCTTTCCTCTCAATTGCCTGTTAACACTGTCTTGCTCCAGAGGCCAATGATGTGCATAAATTCAAGGAATTAGCAGCAGTCAGCACAGCAAATTTGTATTTTTCCTGTTCTTTTTACCTAAACAAAACCATAAGTAGGAAGAATACAGAAATAGCCTGAAGTAATTTATCTGAAGCTTGATAACACAATATCCTCGTTTGTGGGCAGGAATTAGATGTGGTCTCCTGGATTTCAGCTGCCCTGCATTCCCCTTTGGACTGTGTGTAGGAGCTGAAACTGGAATAAAATGCAGCCAGCTTTCTTTTTCCTGTCTCCACCTCATGTACCTCATATTATGGCAAGGGATGAAATTCTCCCTGGAACACCTGAACACCTGAACAGGGCCATTTCCAGTCTGTGTCTGGCCACAGGATGAACATACATCCCATAACCAGAGGGATCTGGGCCTTCATCAGAGGTTTGTGGCTCTGGCTGCTCTGCAGGAATGATAAATTCAGAGAGGAAAGTTCTCTAGAGAGTCCAAGCCTAAATTTCTAATGTATTTAACACCAAAACACAAATCCAAAAGTCAATTTTGTCCTGAATTCCTTTTGTAACAGCCCTGTGCTTGGGTACCTCTGAAAATGTTTGCTGCACTTTTATACCAGCACTGCTGGTGCTGCTGCAGTACCCAAAATACTCCTGCTGTCTGCTACTGTGGAACAACTGGTGTGGAATCAGTGGTCCTTGAAGAGAACACTGAGAAGACATCAAGAAAAATTCCCCATTACTTTGCTCTTTGCTTAGATCAACTCCCAGAGCTGCCTTTAGCTGGTGATTTTAGGAAGGATTTCATTTTGGTGGTTTCTAGACACAAATAATGTGTAATTACATCCAGGCTTCTCCAGCACACCTCAGCAAAACCCTGAAATTTTTACCTCTCCCCAGTAAGACAGAAGAGTCCGGCACACACCTATAAAGTCCCAGGACTTTAGGCTACTCTGAATTGTTTGTGCAAACTTAATGATCCTCCTTCAATGTCCTCATCCTAAGAGAAATCTGAAAATGCCAAAATTGTCAACAGACTCTTAAAAGAAAAAAAAACCAAACAAACCCAAACAATCCTTAAAATCAGTTATTTGTCCAAGTTCCCTGATTTGAAAGGCTAAGAAAGAATGAAGCTGCTAATTAGACTAATCAAAAGATGATACACATGTTCTAATATGTGCAATAATTAACCCACTCAATTCAACAGCATTAATTCAATGTTTTGGCACAGCGTAATAAATAGCACTGGACTGCCAAAAGCTGAACTTCTTTTCCAGTTGAAATTAATAAAACTCTCTGGATGTTTGTGGAGACAAAAATAATGTATGTGCCAGGTTCCTCCTTGCACTGAGGAGATGGAATCTCTTCATCCCTCACCAAAAGGGATGGCATTCCACACCAAAGAAATGAGATTTATTTCCACCTACTCAAGCATCAATATATGTAAAATGAAGATTTTAGTCTAGAATAATTACCTTTGAGTAACCCCTAGTATGGGTGGAAAAGGAGTATTTGATGCATAGAATGACTGGTTAAGAGTGAAACTTGTTCACAAATTGGGTGAAGTAAGAAAAATACTTCCTCATATACTTGCAAAATTGACAAATGAAAAAAGTGTATTAGCAGAATGAAAAATTAAAAGGATCTCAAGAGAGATCATTGTAGGTGCGGCCATTAAAATGGTATTAATTTAGGAAAAACTTGAATGGTTTTAATTCAGAAGAACAATGTTATCAATAGATACAGAGGCAGCCATGAAAGTCTTCACCTTCACCATGGAGTGCTTCAAAACAAATCACTGCAAACTGCTTTCCAGCTGACCAACAGACTCCTACTGCTCTTGTAATTTTCTTAGGGAGATGCTTAATGAAGAAATACGTTAAAAAATTATAGGGGGAAAAATGTTTGGTAGCTGTGTCCCATATGTTATTTAAAAAAAAAAAACAATTAAATATAAAAATAAACTAAATTCCTGCAGTTGTTGTAAACACGTTGACCATGGTGACTTTATTGTGTTTTCTGGTGGAAAACCCACTCTGCCTGGACTGTGGCTTTGCAGTAACTGCAGACAAAGTTTCTAATCTTTATTTCTCCTTGAAATTTCTCCACAGCACAAGGCCTCATTTCACAAGTTGAATGCCTGTGAATTAACAGTACTTTTAATTACTTAAGATACAATCTCTATTGGAGCATTCTTTTCATTTCCCATTCATTTTTCATCCTTTCATTATCAGTCTTTCTTCCCTGTTTATATTTTAATTCGTGCAGGCTTTAACAATATACTGACTCCAATACTGTCCTGATTAAATTAAATTTACTTGCAGATTTGAACATCAAGCCATGTTGACCTCAAAAATTTTCCTTTTTCTTGCTTCCAGTATACTTTACTCTCTGTCAAAAAGTTCTTTTCCCCAGACCCTGCTACTTCTGCAGAGTCAGCCTCTCTGCAACAAGTCCTCCAACAGATATCCCAATTTATATTTCAACTTCAATAAAGTTACGGCCCAAAGCCAAGTGGCCCACAATTTTTAGTCCCTAAATGTTATTTAGGTCACTTCAAATAAATAATTGCAGAGCAGTTTCTGACCACCCTAGCAAGAAAGGACTTTGATGTTCCAGATTGGACTTTTTCCCCACAGCCATCATTCCCAATTTTCTTCATAATTAAAGCACAATTCAAAAATGTCTTTCCAGAATGGTCAAAGAACTGAAGCTGAAAGTAAAGCTCACCTGTGACTTTGCATTTCACAGCACACGAATTCACCCCTCAGCAAGCCCCAGACAGTGCCTGGACTTTCTTTCCTACAGAGAAAGTTCCTCTCACCTTTTGCACTCTGATTTTACCCTTTCATAAAGGAGATTATTTTAACATTTGAAATTATTTAACTCTCAGGTAAAATGCATACACTTCTATATCACCATACTGCATGGGAGTATTGAATACTCTTCATTATTCCCTTTTCACATTTTTTACATCTTTTTCTTTCCCCTGCAAGTCATCTTCCAGTGTGGAATCTTTTCTAGCCAGGATTCTCATATGAATTTCCTACCTGAATTCAGCTTGCTTTCAAAAGAAAAGTGGATGTAAAAATCGTGTCAAGGGCTGATGCACAACACAGCAAACCCTCCCTGCCTTTAATAATTTGCATTTGGAATCTGGCTAATAGGTGGTTTGGGAATAGGAATAAAAAGCAAGAGTTTACTCCTTTAGCTTTAGTTTCTTTTTGAATTAGAACCTTCTTCACAGGGGGTTTTGGGGGGTTCTCCAGTGCTTGCATCCCTGGAACTGCAGCTGAGGCACCATTCTTGGTGCAACCCCATCAAAACCCCACCAAAACCCCACTGCCCTAAGCAGTGGCCCTTAGACCCTCAGGAGAGGCACATTCCAGTGTGTCCCAAGGGCTGCAGCTCTGACAGTCACTTTTCCCTGGGTTTCCCGGAGCAGCTGAGCTGCTCTGCAGAAAAACCCTGCCCAGCGGGAATTCCTGAGCACCCCTGAGCTTTCCTGGGAGGTTTCTCCAAGAAAGATTCCTCTTGTTCCCACAGCCCACCCTGCAGGGATGGACCGCAGGTCCTGCTGAGGCTGCCTGGGAGAAATGGGTCATGAACTTGGGCACTGCCCACTGCCAACCAGAAATCAATCCAGAAATCCATGCAGGGAACAGAATCAATGTTCATTGACACCGCCCAGGCAGGGCAAGAGCAGGGCAGGGATGAGGCAGGGACAGGAGCAGAGCCCCAGGTCCACTGGGAGCACACCAGGATGGACAGAGGGATGGACAGAGGGACAGAACAAAGTGCTGATGGTGCCTCCCCTCCACAGGTGACATTTTAAGACCAAATTGTTGGAATTGGTGCTTCCTCGCTCTTTTTTTCCATTAAAATGTTGAAAGTAAAATTCAAGTATGTATATTTATGAATGTGCAAACAGAGCTTGTGCTCTGCACCCTGTCCATATTTCCAACACACATTAAATAGGAAATTAAAGTACAGATTCCTGACTGCCTGGGCTCTGTTTTACCTGCCCATAAACTGTATTAAATTTGTAATGCAATTCAGTGAATCAAGGGCAAAATTATGTGTTCCATAAGACTTTCTGATTTCAATAATTTCCTATATGTTAACTCATGTTTAGTGGTGTAAACAAAATAGAGATACTCTATACCGCCTTTAAAAATTACGTTTAAAATAAGATATTTCCTCAGGTTTTTGGACTAGCTGTTCTAAAAACCCCTATCAGTGAGCAATTCCAAGTCACAATTTTTCCTGGTCCCTTGGCCAGCAGGCAGACATTAGTGCAGCAATCTATTAATTTTTCAAGAGTTAGCACAGAATAAGAATACAATTGTGATATTTTAGAAGTGTATTTCAGCTCATAAAGGCAGCAGCAGCTCTCCTCTCATTCAATTTCTGCCATTATTTAAAATAATTAAAACGAGATTCTTAATAATGCTTTTTGATTGCATGGATGCCAATCCTAATAAATGAGTACAGATTTAAAATGGATTTTCTACTGAGCCTGGTAAAACTTTTCTGTGATCCTGCAAGAATTGAAGAAGATGATGTGCAGAGAGCCAAGGAGAAATGTCAGAGGCAGGAGAACACCCCCAGGAGCAGAGCTGCAGGCAGCAGAAAAGCACACAGAACAGGCAGGGAGAGAAACATTTAGAAGCAGGAAAAAAAAAGAAAAAGGCATTTTAGAGTCAGAGTGAGAAAGGAAGAGAAAGGGAGAGAAAGGGCAGAAAGGCAGGAGGCAAAATAAATGATACCAGGAGCTGGAAAATCCCCATCCTGCCTCAAAAGGAAAAGTAAGGTCATGAGGCAGCACAGCGAGAGCTGCACCATTGACCAGCAGCAAGAGGTACATTTTCTGTGCTCAACAAAGAAAACAAAAATCCCAATAAAAGAGTCGGCAGGGACACACTGGACTGAAGGGAGATGTTTTCCCAGAAGGGGCTGCTGCTCCCAAGGAGCATCCGGGCACAGTGGGCTCTGCTGGGGTGACACAAAGTGACACGGGGCTGCACTGGCTCCTGGGGTGTGGGACACCAGGTGTTGGGAAAAGCTCCCGAATTTGGGGTCAGGTGTTCCCAAAAGGCCTGGCTGTCAGGGTCTGCAGCACACACCTGTCTCTAAAGCATTTCCCTGCTCTGACAAAGTTGTTTCATTTGGAGGGGCAGATCTCAAGGCACACCGAGGGTATTTTGTATTTTGAAGTACAGGAAAGAAGATGAATAATAAGGGATACTTAAAAATGGTTTTTCCCCACATCAAGTGCATTTTGCCTCACTTTTTTCCTATCTTACTTCTCTTGGAAGCAATTTCTCTTTATCGAATTCCCACAGGACAACCCAGTTATTCAAAAGCAGAACTCCTGACAAAGAATTAAAATACTATGATTGTCACATGTCATTTACCTATGTAATTTTATTATTTTGTGGTTTAATATTTTCAATATTCTTCCACCTGTCCACATACATGAACAGAAGTTATTTTGTCTTTAGAGTTAAGTTAATACATCACATTTTATTAGCTGCTAGTAATAAAATAGCAGAGGAAAAAAGAATGTTTTGATATCAAATACTTTGCTAAGAGGTTAACCAAATTAGTAACCTAGTAATTAATAATATGAACAAATAATGTCCTTCCAAAAGCTTGCAGGCTGCTGAAAAAACCCAAACCCAACTTTTAGTCGACACACGTGTCTGTAGTTTAGATAAAGTCAATTTTACCACTCCAGTCTCATCTTAAAGCTCATTTTAAACAATCTTCCAGTCTAATTAGCATTACCTTCTGGCTGTGTAGTACCATCCCTCTGAAGGCTGGCATGGTTAAACCACTCAGGTCTACTTGGTTCAGTGCAGTGTGGCAAATGTCAGTGAAATACGAGGGCATATGGCACATAATTACAGAACCATATGGATGCCAGGAGTGATAGTCAGCAGCATTTGAATGCAGGACCAAGAAAGTCAGAGAAAAAGCAATCACAGACCATCAGACACAATCATTAAATGGATAAATATAGTTTCTGTGCAGCTGAGAGAAGCCAGGACATGTCTGTCCTTTACTGAAGCAAAGGCTGTTTGAGCGTGTGGCCGTAGAGGAATCTCTACATTATTTTTAGTTTGGTTTGTACATTTGTAAATGCAGCTGATCTCTACATTATTTTTAGTTTGGTTTGTAAATCTCTAAACCCAGCTGATCAAGGTGAGTGATGCGAGGAGCCACTTACCAATGCACAGAGCAGATCAACCGCTTCCAGGATCAGCTCCTGGTGGCCAATGCGAGTCACCCCCAGCTCCTCCAGCTCCTGGTGAGTGATGTGCAGCAGCTGCTCCCCGTTGATCTTCTCTCTCTCAAAGTTTTTGATGTATTGTTGGAGGCAATCATCGAGGCCTGGTTAGAAAAGCCAACAGCACAGGTTCAGAGAGAGGAAAAAAACCCAAGGAAACAGTTCTGTAGCTCAGAAATACAGGAATTTCTTGGGAATGCAAGCCTGCTTCCTTGTTTGGGGCTGTTATGGAGAGCATGCAATGAAAATTGAAATTTAACTTACATAACCAGCACACACTGCTAAAGAGAGAAGTTTATATTACTGATGTTATTTTACTTAAACATTTTAACAGTAATTCAAAACCTTCATGGAGACAAGGCAAGGACAAAGCAGCACAGAGTGACATTATAAAAAAACCTTTTTCTCGTGATGTCACAAAGACCTAAATATAAGTTTATCTTATGATTAGGAACAAATTCTTCCTGTAACTCTTCCAGGACTCTTCAAGGTGATAGAGTTTGGCTGTCCCTGATCAGGAAGAGTTTTTCAGGCTCAGTACCCACCCATACTTACTCTGCTACACCCACTGCCAATTCTCACCCCAGATTATCCAGATTTCTGAATCCAAACAACACAAAAATGGTTTTGTTACAACACCTCCAACCAAGAAGACAATTTTACCCATGCACAAGGAATTGTTCTATTTCACCCTGAAACTTGATAGGGTGAGAATAACAGATTATTTTGTTTCTCAGACCAGAGAAGAAACTGATTAACGACGCTGAAAGATTTTTTTCTTCCTGTTCTGAACCACACATGCCTTGAATTTCCAGCCAGAACAATGAAATGAACACAGGGATCTACTGCTGAAAGCTACATGAGGTCCCTCAAGGACTGTGAGATTCAACAGAATCGGGATGTGCACGTGATTTTCTAGAGACCTACAAAATGCACCTTCAATAACTGCATCTACCAGGGAAAGTAAAACACTCATCCTCAGTTACTTGCCCTGCAGTGATGCAAGTAAATCCAAAATCCATAAAATTACAGAGATCCAGAAAGCACAGAAATAACCAGCTTGGGCATTTATGGCAGAGATTTGAAGTGTAATTTCTGCACACAGCCATTATCAAATAGACTTTGAGTTTGCAGAGCATCTGAGAAAAAAAAGAGTTCTGACACCTCGTATGGGTGCGCTGGGTGTCCCCACTCTACACCCCAATTAACACAGCTCAGCTGGGACAAAAGGACCGTGATGACAATGGAATGGAACAAACCAAAGGGTTTGTCCTCACTCAGTAAATACAAGGGGATACATTGCGGTTTCATTTAATTAACTCTTCTTTCAACACGATCCAATTATGTGCTCTGTGAACTGATAGTGCTGAGTTATGTTATAGATAAAAGCTCATTTACTAAGTCAAGTGCACAGCTTCATATTCACTTACACCGATGTCCCACACAAAGCTAGTTCAGTGATAAAAATGTCATATTTTATGGTGTAATTCAAAGCTATGAGGTAGTTTGGGAGATTTTTAAAGCCAAATCAGCAGTCTGTAACTAATACCTAAACCTTTTCTGTATTCTAGAATGGTCTGCAAATAGGAAACAACTTCTTTGCATCTGTTCATTATTTTTAATGATCTCATGAATGATTTTACATAAGTATAGTTCAGTTCAATTGGCTGAGTCACTGCAAATTCTGTGTATTATTTAACATTTTCAACTCCAAGCTGTTGCACGTTTCTGCTCTCACTTGCTCAAGAACAATTCTTAAAACCATATTAGAGCAAAAATTCCAAACCCCACACCTCCCAGATTTGCTTTTAGTGGACACTGCCCCCAAACTCAGAAAAAAAGTCACAAAACTGCTACTAGATATTAAATTATTTTCAACAAAAGCAAATTAATTTAAAAATTTAGGATCAGTGGCCCCAACAAGCATTTGTAGCATTAAGAGAGATTTAGGAAAACCCAAGTGAATGTGCCACGCTGTGAGAAGAGTGCAGTCATATGTATTAAACCTGCCTTTGTGCCAGGGAGAATGTATGACAGCAGAGCAAAATATCAAATTTGTATTATTTGTGCTGCTCTGTAATAGCTCCCTAGGGCACCTTTACAAGGCATTTACTTACTGGTGCAATCAGTGTGGCAGTTGACAAGAGAATATAGAAATATATCATTAAAGGGCCAGGCTGTCTCACAGAATGACAGCACTTAATAAATACACACCAAAAAAGAGAGATTTGCCCATTGCTCTCTGCTTTTCTCTCTCTCTGGGAGCCAGGTACTGAAATGTGAAACATTCCAAAGCAGGAATTCAGCATCAGGAAAATCTTCTTTATTGTCAGGGCTCCAATTGTTTTTACATGAAAATATCCCAGCTGAAATTAGAAAGGGTACAGAACGAGCTCATGTTGACTCACCCAAACCAAATGAAATATTTATTTCCTCAAGCCTCTCAGGTCTCATTAGTGCTCTTTATGCATTTTCCCCCAACATCATTTCTGTTTACAGATAAGTATTAAAGCAGTTCAGATTCATAACTGAAGAAAGAAGGGGTTTCAGCTCTGCTTAGATGTAGGTAAATAAAATTAACCCACTGCTCCCAAGATACACAACATCAGTGTCAGGCAAGAAACACAGAAATTTGCAGTTCTCTTGCTGCACATTCTTATTTTATTTGTGTGCCTTTTGTAACTAACCAACATCTCCTTCAGAGTGCAGTAAAGTGATTGAAGAAAAATTGTTTAAATGTGGATGTTTTACTTTCAAGCCAAGGCTTAATGCCCGTGATGAGAAAATTACAGCTGGGGGTTGGAGAATTTTTATTTCTCCAACCCAGGTGGGCTCAAGGAGTTAACTCACTTTAACAGAAAATCAATGAAGGTTGAAGACATTTACTAATCTCTCAGTGTTATTTGAGAGGACAAGAAAAAAGGAGTTATCCATCAGCCCAGGTGCTGACTGAGCCAGCTGGGAAGCAGCTCTGGCTGAACATTGCATTAAAAGCTGTACAAACCCTTGTGCTCAGAAAATGGGCTTGTGGAGGGAAATCAGGGAAAACATCCCATAAACCACATCCACCTGAAAACTCTGACATTTTCCTGCTGTATGGTTGATTCCATAAATGATTCCATAGTCTCTCTTTCAATTTTTAAGTTTAAAAAAATATATTGAATCCACATGGACTAGGAAAACTTCATCTCAATATTCAAAGAGCAGAGGAAAAGGAAGCAACTCTGATATGTTGACTGCAAACTGTTATTTTGCAAATAGAGAATCTAAAGTCAAAGTCAAGGGAACGTGAATAAAAAGGAGGTAGAAAATAGAAAATTGTTAGGGAGAAAGGGCAGGAAAAGATGAGCCAGTGAGCTTGAAAATGTTTATTTTTAGAAATGCATAATTAAGAAAAAAGGAATAACTGAAACAGAAAACAAAGCAAAGCCTTAAAAATATCTCTAAATCTGATTTAGTTAGTAACTCAGAGCAAACATTACAAAAGAGATGCCACATATTGTGGGCAATAAGGTTCACTGAGATTAAAATGAATCTTCCCATCCGTGTCAACAAATGGCAGGTTTGGTTTCCATTAAAAGCACAAACATTGCTGCCATGTTATGTAAACATCTGTCCCTTCCCCTCTGCCATTGGACAGAGGCAGTGAAAATATTACCATTTTTGAAAAAATGATTATAAAATGAGTGAAGGGAAAGCCCAAGGTGTTGCCTTTTATACAGGAATGGTGCAGCCAGGGCAGCTCGCACAGGAGAACTGCAGGAGCAATAACTCTGTCAGGTGGGATCCATCCCAGAAGGAATTCCTAAGTTTAAAATCTCCAATTCCAATTTTTCATAGATCTCTCCATCGCTTACCCACATTTATTCTCTTCCCTTTTTTCCTATATTTCAAGGGATTTTTGCAACTCACTGCAAACTACGCTGGCTTTTTGATCTCTCCTAAAAAATTCCTGCCCAAAGGATGAGCTTGTTGCTGCTCCACGAGAATTCCCAGGGGGAAATGCAGCAGCTGGCTGGAGCAGCAAACCCTGGCTGGGAAAGGAGGGGTCAGGGCAGGGCAGGCAGTGCCAGCTCTGCCTGGCACAGGCACACAGCTCCCACAGGGGCACTCCCTGGCACACGAGGGGATGCAAAACCAGCCCCTCTGGTAGGAACATGCAGTGTTACTTTTAGGTTTTAGGGTGAAAAAGAAGGAAATCGGCTTGGTGGGAATGGACTGAGCACTCCTGGCTTCAGCCCTGCTGCAAGAGAGGTGAGATCCTCTCTCTGATTGAGGGTCTGACCAAGTACTCAGTGGTTTTCCTGATCTAAACCACATCTAGAAATCAAAAGAACACAGCATGCTGAACTCCCACATGCACAAAGACCTATATATAAATATCATATAGAATCTGAATATGATATAGAATAAATATAATAAAGAATGTGAGGTAGAAGTGTCTGTGGGACCTGGATCCAAGGGACAAAAGCTGAAAGTCAATGGGATGATCTGTTTGCTCAGAAGAATTACACTTCGGCCTGCAAAGACAAATTAATAACCTATTAATGTGCCTCATTTGACTATTAAAAGCTGGAAAACACCACTATCTCTGCTCCTTCAGAATGGTGACTTGTGAAAAACCAACAGATCAAAGTGAAACAGGGACAAATACAAATTTTCAAATGTTGCTGTGCTGTTGTTTCTGGACTTGCAAGTCTAGAAAATCAGCTCTTCACTCATAGGAAATGTAAAATCTCCCACTACTGTGCTGGAAATTCTCTGATTAATTGGGGAAGGCAGCATGAACTTCTGCTCCTGTCACAACCTTCAGTTTATATATGCAGATCTGCTTAAATACATCCAGCATTTAACAGCATCCACAGCCTCAGTCCAAGTGTAATTTTTACAGAAAGCAAAAAAAATTTGGATTTGTATTTTTTTTAAAGAACAAGGGATATTTTCCATATAAAGCAATATTCAGCAGCTAGCTCAAAAGATCTGGAAGGAATTGACTGGCTGGCTGACTGAGAGACTGGAGACAATTCATGCCTTTACCTAAATGCAATTTTATTGAATACACACATCAATTCAGCCGTGTTCTTGATCAAAACCCCTTTGATTTATTACCCTGGGCTCAGGCACAGTGGAGCCTTTCCAATTCTTACGTAACTTGTAACAAGGAAAATCATCAGGTGGGTATTTTTGCCAGTGACATTCAAAAGCTTTTTAAGAATTATTCAGTCCAAATAAAGGAAAGGCATAATCCTCGGGGCCATGCTCACACTAAGCTGATTCTCAAATACCAGATATTTGTTCTTAAGCTCTTCAGGAGGAAAAATCAAAACTATTTAGAGCATCAAGAGAAAAGGAACTTCATACTACCACAATTCTGAAAGAGACAGATGGAACGTGTTTGAAAACACTGGAAAACGCCAAGAATATTGGAATATTGCAGGCATCAACTTTCCTAAACTTCAGAGTACATTTGAAATCCAAGGATTGCAGTATTTTGTAAGGATTGCAGTATATTTTGCATCTTTAAGCCTACATGCCACAAACCTGACCTAGAGAAATACAGCAGCTAGATGACAGAATTTCACCAAAAAAAAGTACATTAAAATCGCAAGATACAGCAGAAAGTCACCAACACAGAAAAGGGAAAAAAAACCCTCCAATTGTTCTGAAAAGAAGAATGCCTCAATTCTGGCTTTATCTGACCTTTGAATGCCTGACTGTGCACGTAGAATGTGTTTAAATGTTGCTTCCCGGCTGAGTTTCCTCTGCGTCACTCCGATATTCACGGGGATACAGATGGATGTTTTAGATGCAAATACAGGCAGACTTGTGCTGCTTGAATTTACAGATCCTCATCTGCATGAACAGGAACTAGGGCGGGATGAGCACCCTGAATTAATGCTTCCCAGGCACCAAGTGACACCAAAAGTGTTGGCTTCCATTCCAGGCTGCAGCGTGGGTGGAACTGCGCTGGGCATAAGCTCTTCCACTGGTGTCGGGCCACTGCTCCAGGCTGGGCAGTCAGTGAGGTGCTTCCCTTGCTCCATTCTTCTCTCCTGAGAGTGTCAGATCCACAGGAGCACCGGGATCTGCCCTGTCCAAGCCCCCTGCAGACACTCTCAGCTCCAGGATCCAGCTGGGCTCTCGACAGCTGGAGCAGTTCTGCATTTCTGGCCCTTCATTCCTGCTCCTCATCCTGCAGCTGTCCCTGGCTCAACAGTGCCAGCCACAAGAACCCTCTTCCCCTTCTTAGCACAAAATTCTGGGGATTCTTCCCCTAAAAAACCCTGTATTCTTCAACTTCCTTCATTTGCTGCCAGCTCCCATTTCCCCATATCCCAATTTTTATCCTTCCACACTGCCTCCATTCTTTTATTTTCCGTATGTGAAAAATAAAAGCTTGTCAGCTCTGCCTCCTCTGTAACCAGCAGGGAAGCAGATTTGGGAGAGCACAAGCTGGAAACTTCCAACCTTGCTGCTCTTCTGTCCACAGACCAGGTCAGAGCTTTGCTCACAGATCGCACTCCCAAGAGGACAAACCCTTCAGGGAACAGAAAAATCCACAGCAAGTTCCTGAGCGCCCTTGTAATTCCCCTCCAAAGTGTCCTCCTCCAAATCAGGACAAACATCACTGTCCCCTCACCACAGGGCATGTCTGAGACACAGACCAGCCTCCCAAATTCTACCCCATAAGCAAAACCAGTGGGGATACTACTCCACCCCTGTAAATTCATTATTTTATTTTTAGTACAGCTGAAGGAAAGGGCTTTCCCATAATCTCAGTGCCTATAAGTCCAAGATCTTTCCAGCAGCAATTTTCCAAGATAACTGTGTTATCAAGACAAAAGCTGGGCTCAAATGATCAATATTTTAAGAGTTCACAGCAGCTGAGAAGGTTCTGTAGGGGGATGTGTCAAGCAATATTAATAGCAAACGAACAAACTGCTGAACTAATAAAATTTGATTTAAAGCTATGCCATCACCCTTAAATTGACATTCATATATATGAAGTAAATGACTTTATATAGCTCTGCCTTCATTACTATGAATGAATAATAGGAAGTGAAGCCATTCTAACTTTGTCCCCAACATTTGACAGGTGTCGTGGAGCTGTGGGATTACCACGGAAGCAATAAAAAGCATTTTCAGGAAGCTTGCTGGAACCAGACCTGACCACAAAGAGGCTTCTGGAAGAGAAGTGTCATGCAGAGAGAATGGATCACATTTTCAGGCCCAAGTGTGTGCTCCTTGCTGCCACATTTCCCAACAATTTAACCTGGAGATATGTCACTGCTGCTGTTACTGAGGAACTTCCCATAAAAGTGACAAAACCCAGAAGCAGCTTAATTAGCACTGTGTGCTAATGAAAATCTACATCTTTCCTTAGCCTCATTAATTTTCTCCTTGATGAAGATAGAACCACATCCCCCAGTCATTCCTGAAGCAGCATGGCTGAGGGATGACCTGGAAGTGCTCACAAGCCTCCAGGTTCAGACCTCCCATGTAATTAATGAAATTATTCCACATTCCAAAGTGTCTAAGCTGAGGACACTGGGACCCTGAATCTGTTACATTTATTTTAAAAGAGAAATGCTTTGGCCCAGTGCAAGGCAAGTGCTTCTATTTGCTGCACTGGACTATGTAAACACATCTTTATTTCTGTGAGTCAGTGTTTGATGGGAGCCTGTCCTGACAGAAGTGCTGGTTCCAGCACAGACATCCTGGAATACATGTCAAAATTTAACAAAACTTCTAGAAACAACTAAAAAAGACAATATAACATATTTTTGGACTTGGGGATCTATCTAGAAGAATCTTCATGATTTATTCTCAAACCAAAATGCAGAATTAGCACAATTAAATTCCTAAATCTCTTTGTGCAGTCACAAAAAATCTCAGTGTTGGAATAATTCAGGTGATAAAAAACATCTCTAGGATCAGTAAGAACACTGAGAAGAAATAACAAAAAAATTACATCCACCCTTTGTACACAAGGGATTGCATTGCCTACAAGTGGAGAATTGATGTGCTCAGGGTTCACATTCCTCCTTGTTGCAGCAAGGGCCAAAGGTTGTGTTCTCCTCTGCCTGGATCAAAGGGCAGGGACAGGGGAGAGTTTTCCAGCTCTCTGCTTCCCAGGGAGTGTTTTTGCAGTAAGCATTAACTTGCTGCCAAGGATGGCAGAGGGGAAAAACCTCTCACTGTAACAAAAGCAAAAAAAAAAACCCAAAACCACCAGGAAAAAGGAACAATTCTTGGGCAGAGAGTAAAACTTTAGGGAATCAGTATTTCCTTCGCTAGAGCCTGAGCACATTGAGGTGAGTTTATTCCAGACAGTTTCCACTTTAGAAAGGTTAACAAGTCTAATGAGGAAGGAGCAGCATTAACCATGTTCATCTACAAGCACTGATCTTAGAAGCAAAAGTACAAGAACAAATAAATATAACTGAAAGCTCCTTCCTCCACGCTTCTGAGGATTTATCCACCTTGTACTGTGCACAGGAAAGTCTTAATCACAGATTGACCTTCAAAAAGCGACTTTGGTATCACACACAATCAAACAAAACCCTCACACCAAGGAAGTTCTCGTACAAGTACAACAGGGAGATGCCCCATTTGTCCCTGTCTTAAATGTGAGGAAAAAAATTGCTGAAGAGTGAGATAACGAGCCTGTCTGAGCTAATCAATAGAGAGGAGGTAACCTGTCAGACAAAATTCGTGTAATAGCAAGACAGACATTTAAAGTTCTGTGAAATGAGTCCTGCCCTAAAAGTATCTCTGATCACTTTGCAACAGGGCTGCACATCAAATTCAGCTCATCATCATATCAAACCCCATCCAGGCACAGGGTCACAGATGCCTCAGAACAGTGACTTCCCAGCCAGAATATGTCTAAAAAACTGAAATTTTCTGAGCCACATCTACAGCAGTTCTACAGAATGTTCTCAATCAGCCAAACCTGTGAGGGACAGGCAGAATCCCTGGGTCACATCCTCCCCCCACAAGTGCAAAGCTGAGGGGGATGAAGAGCTGACAGAGGAGAATCAAACAAAAAGTGCTACAGATGTTTCAGTGCCAAAATACATTAATTCTTGTTTTGACTTCACTGACATATTTTACTAAAAATCCCAGATATCAAAAGAACAGCCAGATCCAGCGTAGGCGTTTGGAGTGAAAAGCCCAAACAAATCAGATTTCTGCTCAACCCAATTTCTTCAGCAGCCACGAGTCCATGACCTAATTCATGAGTCAGAGTTTAGACACCTGCAAGATGCAAATTCCCAAAGTAGAAGGTGGCCTTGGCAACTCGCACAGTTCTTCACAGAGAAGCCAAAAATCAGATTGCTGCAAGAAGTAAAGGAAAGGGGAAGCATTTGATCTTTTCTCAGGGTATTCAGAAGCTTTGGTGATGGCTTCTGTTGGCAACTGCTCAGCAAAGGCTGTGGATAAGTCAGCCTGAGGTTTCACCCACATCTCTCCTGCTCCCTTTTTCCCAAGGATGCCCCACACTGCACTGCAGCCCTTGTTTATGTCATCCTGTTGACTCTGTAAATCTGAATGATCTTAAACGAGGCTCTTTCCTTCAGCAGTTTGCAGGAATTAGCTCTAGCAGTCAGTGGGGAGCTCAGCTAAAAGTCAGGTCGTTGGCAGGAATTGTCAATTAAGGCAATTCCCGAACTAGGAATCCATATTTTTATCAATAGGAAATGTACAAAACTAACAAAAGCAGGCAAATGGGAAGAAATCACAGAAGAAAAACTCATCAGCCTGTAAATCCTCCTGAAGAAGCTTTTCCTTTTCCTTTCCCCATTTTTATTCCATGTTTCTGTTCCATGTCTAAACCAGACAAATTTATTATGGTTGTTATTGAACAAAATGAGAGCTAGAAATTTTTATTCATTACACTTTGCATGCAGTGCCAGATTAAGATAGATTAAGTCTCTGGCTTCAACTACATGATGAAAGATATTACTACATCTTAAATCACTATTATTTTGTGTTTCAATTTTGAATTCTAAATGTTTTGCTATTTGATCTGGACATAGTTTATCCAAGATTAAATAGTTCTGTGAAGTAACATGAAACAAGCAAGAATCTTATCATATCTAAAGAACTGTATAGCCTAAAATCCATGAATAAAATATAATTACAACTCAACATATAAGAAAAATCCATCCAGCAAAGCAAGAATTCAGTACCAAAAAAAAAATTAAAAATCAAGTTACAAAACATTGCGAGGCCATAGGATGTCACTCACTCATATGTTTGAAATAAGACTTTTTAAAATACCTAAGAGGATTAAATCTTTGATATGGCAGCATGCAAAAAAGGGACATAGGGCAGGCCTAATGCTTGAATTCCAATCTCTCTGACTAGGAAGCACCAGGCTGGAAGAGCTGCAGAGTTCCCAGCTACCATTCCTGGTTATTTTTATGCTCTGCACAGGTAAACAGTTAAAGCTTTTCTTTCAAGTCATCAGACAAGGAGTAAGAGATACCCAACAGTAACATGTCAGTGTGCGTGCTGTCCATAAACCCTCTAAATAGAGCTGCTGGTGAAAAGGTAAATGCAATAACTGTAAAAATACTCTATTGAGCAGGATAAATCAATTCTCTGTCAGCAAAAGCAGCACAATATGAAATAATGTTTCTGGGGACCTTCCCCATGGCTTCTTTTGCACTTCCCTCACAGCCATTCCCAGTAAAGCCTCAAAAAAGGAAATTCTCCTCTGCTTTATTTTTCATATGAGCCAGAGAACAGAACAGGAAGGACAGGAGAGGTGAGCTGGCTCCTTAAGCTCACTGAGCAAGTGATTTGCTCTAATAGGATCAAGCAAAGTGTAACACACAAACAATGAGTTACTGGGAAAGGTGAGTTTACAAAGTACAGGTTCCTGTATAAAAGAGCTGTGATGAGAAAAAAGCAGGAAAACCAAGACTGAGGTAGTCCAAAAAGGTCAGAAGCATGACTTTCATATTTTTGAAACATTTTTTCTTGAAATCTTTGCGCAATCAGCTTCTTCTAAGTTGCCATTTTCCTGAACTTTTAAAAATATCACATGAAACAAAGACAACCTCAACCTAAGAAATCAAGATATTATTAATTTCTCCATTAAAATGCATTGTGCCACCTATTCTTCCTGCAATTTCTTCTTCCTGGAACACTACTTGGTAAATTAAAATGTAAATCTGGCCGCTTCAATCACTCTCAGCACATATGGAAACACTCAGTGCATCCAGGATCCACGAGATTTTCTATCCAACATTTAAATATCAGGAAAAGTAAAAATAAAACTGATAAAAAACCTTGAAAAGTTCTTCTGTGAGGATCATAATGGCTATCATTTATAAAGGAAGTGTTGCCATTTATAACCAGGGGTTCCATCCCATGGGATCCTCCCAGGGGCTCTCTGCTCTGCCCAGGGCTGCATCCCACCCAAAGAGCAGCAAAGAGCAGATGGAGCTGGGGTCTGATCCCACAGACAAGCTCAATTCCAGCTCTCCTGATGCCTCGAGATTTCAGCTTCTATATTTTTCATATATTTGTAATTCTGTAATTCTTTAGTGCATAACTCTAAACTCCATGCACAGTGTGAGCTGCTGTCTCCTCATTTTGGGCAGACACAACAATTCCTCTGCAGGCCTGGCAATCAAGGACTCCTCACTGCCTCAGGCCCCAAGAAATGTAAAAAAAAAATGTGAGTTGGGGGGAGCAAGCTTGGGGTCAATGACTTCATTACCTGAGGCTGTAACTTGAACATTAATCCCCAATATGCAAATGGACTAAATTTATAAAAGTGTGAAAAGCCGTGACAGATGTCCATTTTTGGGTGTAGCCCCTGGGGGGCTTCATCTGCCCCAAATGTACCTGAAGGCCCTTCAATAAATAGAACTGCTTTTATTCCTTTAATTTTGCCTGCCCTCTGTTTTTAGGTAGCCCCAGAAGGATCCCCCAGCACCGAGAGGATTTTGGGAGCACCGAGCCGTGGTTGGAGCTCTGGCCCAGCCGGGGACACCGGGGCTGAGGGGGGACACCGGGGCAGGTGGAGGTGGCACCTCCAGCCTGGCTCCAGCCCTCAGCAGGGATGGCTTCATGGCAGAAGAGGATTTCACTCCTGGCTCCAGTTTCTGCTGGAATCGTGCGGGTTCCCACCGCAGATCTGGGGGCCAAACCACCCCACAAACGACCCCGACCCCAATCCCAGCTCCAGGCATTCCCAACCTCAGCCCAAAATGCAAAACCAGCACAGGGAAAGAATTATGGAAATGGATTCACTCGCGTGAAATCATTTCAGGTTGCATTAATCACATTGCACAGTCTTAATTGGTCTCTTTTAAAAATTAAAGGTTAAGTGCATTATTTCCCTGAAGTGAGCACAAGCTATTGATTACCTTCAATCTGAAAATTAATTCAGTTATTTCATATATTTTACATATATTAAAAGTCCCCCTTTTAAAAGGTTTGAAGCTTTGAAGAGATCTACTTTAGATAAGACATCTCTACCACACATCTACCTCCCTAGTTCATGGCGTCTGTAATTAAGAATTTAAAGGACTTCAGAAACAAAAAGTTATCAATTTTATCTTAAACACAGCAGCTGTTTAAGATTGAATTTGGACTTTTCCTTTGCTGTCCTTTTAACCACAACAAGTTACATTCTCAAATGTAGTTTAAGTAACTTGATAATGTAGAGAAATTGACGGTACTATTCCGTGTTTCTTTTCCCTAAAAATATATCAATGGGACTGGAAAAATTCAAATTATGACCTTTAACACACATCTAACCGTGTTGTTTGCTCCCTGGGAGCAACTTGCAGACTCTAACTTAAAAAAAAAACAAAAATAGGTGCTTGCAAAACTGCTAAAAGTCATTTACAGAACTTGAATGTCCTTGACTTACTTTAGTCATTTTCAGGGACAGAATGAAAAATTAGTATTTCCTCTAGAGGGCTTCAGGATCTGTATTATTTCCCAAGCCAAAGTTATATTGCACTGAGAGGCTGCACTAGTGACAGTCACAGAGGCTCCTTGCTGCTCTGATTCCTCCTGCTTTGGGCAAAAATCCTCACAATTAGTGCAGGGCAGAGGTCAGGCCCTCGTGGTCCTGCCATGATTTGTGTCCTCACTTCCCAGTGCTGCTGAGAGAATCCAGAACTGATGGTTATGTGATTATTGTTACTAGAAATGCTGAAGTTAATCAATTTAACTTTGTTTTCTTGCAATTTTGCTGCCTATGAGAGCCAGTACTTTCTTTAAAGTCTGTCTTGGTTCCATACTAATATGAATTCAAAATTTAACATATTTAAAGCAATGCACATATGAAAACTCATATATCAAATAAGTGTTGTTGATGATGATGTTATTACTATTTTTAATTTTTCTCTAAGACTGTATTGTGATAATCCTGCTAACCAAGTTTCTGATGCAGAATTTATATACTAATATAAAATTTAATTAAAATTCAGGACTTCAGACCTAATCTTGCCTTTACTATCTCCATGTTTACCACCAGAAATCCAAGGCTTGATCAGCCAAGATATTCTGCTCTACATTCTGTCATTTTCCCCTGTTTTTGTGCAAAACTTTGTACTTTGTGTCTACCTTACTCCTGAGCCACTGTTATTCAGCAGCTGCCACTTTTCAGGTTAAATCCTTGGCAGTTACAGGAAATCTTTTTGAAATGCATCTCAAGAAGGGCTTGGACAATGCTCTCAGGCACAGGGTGGGATTTTTGGGGATGGTCCTGTGCAGGGCCAGGAGCTGACCCTGGTGGGCCCCTTCCAACTTGACATATTCTGTGATTGTTTAATTTCATAACCGAAACAGCTGCCAGCCTGTACAACTCTCCCAACCAAGCACATTTTCTTTTAAAATGGAAGATTAATTAGATTTATCTCCCGTTTGATGTTTGTCAGATAATTGGAATCTGTGGAAACCATAACTGGAACTAAAGTTCCCACCCAAAGATCTCCCCTTCCATGGAAAAGACTACTGGACACAAAGATATCTGAGGTTTTTTTTGTTTTTATGAATTCTGGTGTGATTGTGGAGGCTCCTCTCCATGGTACCAGCCATTATTCAATACAGGAAGCACTGCAGTGATGATTTGTGAGAGCATAGCCTTGATTCAACCAAGAACTTAAGTGCCTGCCTCACTTCTCTGTAAAAGGCTAATCCTCCAATTGATTTCACGGGAATATTCACGATTCAAATCAAACTGAAGTGCTCTGCTGGAGCGTGGCCAGAGCACGCAGAGCAGTGCAGGGCTGAGCCCAGGCTGCCCAGAGCTTTGGAGATGGTCCCATCCAATTTCACAGATCGAAATTCCTGTCTCTGGAAGGACACCCCACAGAAAATTTATACCTCACTTAGAGCCTCCTCCACTTTGAAAAATCCCCTACAGGAATTAATGTCTCCCCTGATACTTCCTGCTACACACGAGTGCCAGTTTCCCCAGTAAAGATGATTTTTGGTAGTGTATTTATATCTTCCAGAACTGACCACTGCACCCCTCAATGTTTTTCCACTCTGGGAACTTGATGTGCTGGGACTTAATACCTGATTGTGAGGAAACTACATTCCTTGCAATTCTGCTAGGCTGCTGGTTGAAGAGAGACAAACACTAAAGAAAATTTCATATTCCATCTCATAATCTATTCATGGTCTTCCTCTGCCATAGCCTTTGAATAGCACTTTGAGAAATTTGTTACAAAGCCCTTTAAAACTGTCCATAAATATTAGTTTACTCAGAAAAATACTGCATAACCTTTTAGGGACACACAGCTTTTCAGTGGACTGAGGGGAAAAAAAAATCACCAGGGGATAAAAATATGAGAACAGTGGTCACATTTCAAAGTGAAGTTACTGACCACAAAGAGATGATGAGAAAAAATTCCTCCAGACCATGAGTGATGGTCGGGTCAGCTCTGGAGACCTGGAGCCAGTGAGAAGCCAAGAGAGTGCAGGTGTCCTGCTGGGCACCTTTCAGCCCAGGGACAGCAATGTGAGACAGAGACATGAAAGAAATTCCTATTTCCATTTTTCCTGGACAAGTCTGTCTCAGCAAGGTCAGGTTGGTAAATACACCGAGTCTGAACTGAAATCAAAGAGATTTGGCTCTACATATGGAAAGACAAAAGGTCAAAACAAGTTTCTTCTCCCAGGATTGAAGGAAAAAATCCTTGGAGACTTGACTGATAACAGATGGTACCTCACTGGATGTTCTTTTCATCAGTTTTATGATTAAACACCTTCAAAAGGTGCTCAGCTGCCTGCACCTCCCCTTTCAGAGTCAGGAGGAGACAATTCTGTCAGTTCCACTGCCTCCAAAACGAAGTGATCACCCATGTTTGAACAAGCAATCCAGTGGTGGGGCTCATCAGAGGACAAGTTAAGGCATTTTCCCCTCCCTTTTTGCAGCTATAAATGCCCAATCAAACTCCAAATTTTATTGAAATGGTCTTGTAAGGACTCTCTTTATGCAACTCCAGCTCTATTACAAAAATACCTTTTAAAAAGGGTGCTAAATAAGTTAAAAACAACCTGTAACGAGTTCATTTTGCATGTTGGGAAAATTTCACGTTTCTTTGTCAAACAGGTTGTTACATCTTGCTACTACAAAGTTGGCAATTGTGCCATATTTTGGATATACTGTGAACACATTTTGATTGGGTTCTGGCAGGCTCCCAGTTAAGCTGAATTACAATGAATGCCAAGAACACATTACAATTTCTCTCAGTAAACACGAGGCACAGTTCTCCGGCAAGCAGCCATATGCCATGTTCTCACACACTTCTTTTTCAACCCAAAGAGCTGAATTTAGCTGTTGCTTACGAAAGAAAAGGGAAAAAAAAATACAGTCAAAGGATCTCCTCTTTAAAGTAAAAAAAAAAAGCTGAATTTTTCTCAGTGCTCAAACTCACAGACAGAGAATCAGAGGAGATTCTGATCTGGATGGAATGGCTCCTGGAGAAAGGGAATTCCATTTCCAGGGACAGCAGGGATGCGGTGTCCCTGTGCTGACTGGAGCTGGGGGAATTTGGCTTCCATGGCCACACACATGTTCCAAAGCTGCTGCAAACACCAGCAAATCCTGCTGGAGACACCAGGCCTGCCAGTCTGAGGAGGGGCTTCAGACTGAAGCGAAGCCCCTTTGAGAATAGAGACATTTAGTTTAGAGAGAATTTTAGAATTTTAGTTTAAAATGCACAAAGAAGAACCAGGCTGGGAAGAGGCAGAGTCAGAACCCAGAGTTCAGCCCTTGGTGAGGATCTCATTTCTCACAAGGAATATGGATGTTGTTAATCTTTTTAAGCCTCGCTGAAATGACACCTCTCCTCTTTGAAGCCTGTTCAACAGAGAAAACACAATGGGAGAGACAAAATTCACCTAAAAAAATAAAGAGGGAATATTTTTGAGACCAGAGCACCTTCCACAGTGCAATCACCCTCCTGCTGAAAGGGTGGTGGTGCTGCTCTCCAGCTCTTGCCTGCACGTTCTGATGCACTTTCCTTGTTAGCAAAGCTCAGATCTCATTATAATTCCCCATTTCACAGGTAGGAAAACTGAAGCAAAGAGATGTAAAGCAATTTTCATCAAATCACACCAAAGAGCAGCAGGAGAACTAGAAATGGGCCCTGTGTCTGTTCACAGCTTTCATGTATGGGCCTAATTAACTGGGAAAAATTAGAAACTTCTCTAAGCAGAAGTGAAAGGGAGCTCACACACTACCTGATCCTCCACCAAAATATTAATGGGCTCTGAGAGAATAAAGGGAAATTTATGACATGCACTTCACCCTCTGTTTTTAGAAAAGAATCTTTCAATATTTGCAATAAGCATGTTCAAGCCACATTTTCCTCTAATGCATTTTAGTTTGCAAGCGTTCATAATCAAAATAAATTCCAAGTACCGCAAATGAGACATGGAAAATTACATCCACTTGGTCTACCACATCTTTATCACATTCTTCATGCCAAAAAATTCAAATTACTCTGTATTATGTATTCACACATTCTGTCGCTTGCTCTTTAACTCCCCTTGTTTTCCCACACATCTCTTGTTCATTTTGCAAATGTTATCTTGTCTTTTTCAGTTTAATCCTCTGCACTCCCATTTCTTTATCTCAGTACCTCCGTTTGGAGAGCGACCCTCCTGTTTCTGCCATTTGCATCCTGCAGCCTCAGCTCCATTCCTCCTTCCTAACCTGCAATTTGTGGTGCCATTTCCACTGAGGCTCAGCTGAGAGGCTGCTGAGAGCCCGGTAATGATGCAGGCATGCCACAATTTGCAGTCCATCCCTCTGTGCAATCCACTCCATCCCCTTCCAAACAATTTTAATTCCACTCCAAGTATGCGCCGTTGCCATTTTTCTCTCCTCCCAAACAGCATCAAAATTCATCCCCTCCACAGGCTTTATTGCCAAGCTGATAAACCAAAAATACATTTTACTACATATTTCTCCAAAATTTAGGTGGGCACTAGTACAAGATTTTTCACAGCCCTTGTTTTTCAATAACTTCAGCCCAAAGGGTTCTCAGAACTCTCCTACAACCTTTTTTCTCCCACTGCAGTGGATCCCCAGGGCTCTGTGCCTCCACAGCCTCAATCTCTGATGGGTCAATGGAAGAGCCAACTTCCAGCTGCAGTAAGGAAAAAATCTGAAACACTTCAGGAAGATGTACAACTGCAAAATCTCAAATTCATGAAGCATCTCAACTATGTTCCCACAACTGAAAGCCATCCTGGACTACACCATGAGGAATTCTAATTTCTGTCTCATTCCAGGCAAGGTGGGGATAAGGTGCTCCTGCAGCTGCAGTAGCTCTGAACTGTCCACCTGGATGGAAAACAGCTCAGATTTTCACCCCCAGCTCCAGTGCCAACCCTGCCTTTCCAGAAGCACAGACAAGCTGATGTGAAACGCCACTCTGCTGGGTTTTAGAGCATCACACCTCAGCTGAAAGACTCCTCATTGCAGGGGCATCCTCCAGGGAAACTCCTGTGACTCCACCCTGCTCACCTCAAGAACACCAACTGCTAAAGGTGTGAGCAAGGCCTGCTTGGAACTTTAAATTGTTTTCTTTGTCTGCTGCTGGATTTGCTGCTATACCTTAAACTTAAAGGTAGAAACTGATTAAAATTTTCCTCAAATTTAGACTTGTCTCCCAGTTCCATTTTGTGAAGCCTCACACACACACACACACGCAAAAATTGCTTTCCTCTTTCAGTCTCACTCTCCTTGTCCTTTAATTACTCAGTCTTTTCTCATCTTAAGCAGCCTTTGCCTCCCTCTCTCTTGAAAAACATCAAGTCTCTCTGGGAATCCACCTCCAAACTCTTTATAGCTCCTCCAGCACTTCACCCTCCAAGTCTCATGATGTTATTTTCCCTTTTCCCTGCCTTTTAAAAAATTGGCTTCTTTCACATTCCACCCAAACTGCTCCCTTTCATTTCCATAGCCATGGCAGGCAGGGTGTGCTCATGAAACACATTAAGAAGAAACTTAAAAGGCTGCATCAATAAAAAAGCTGAAATATTGTCTGAGGAGATCTGTGTGACTGAGAACTAGACCAGTAGGAAATGAATGAAATACAGAAATACAACAGGCTGTGCCATCTGGGGACTATTAGCAGATTACTGCTACTGTGAGGAGAGCCATTGGTTCAGGGGAAAAAAGATAAAGCAAAAAAAGAGGAGTGGAAAAGGGAAGAACCTGAGTACTCCAAGAGGACTCCTGACAGCACTAAGAGGGGCTGGGAGGAAGGGAAATACAAAGCTCAAGTGAATTGGGAGATAAATTTTTCATATTTTAATTTACTCATACTAAAATTAATTAAAAATCTGTGGTGATTTCCTCCTTTTCTATTATAAATCTGTCAAAGTTTCCTTAATAATCAGTTTTATTGCTGCTAAGCAAAACCATTCTGCTCAGTTTTTGTCATGTACAAATGACTTGAGGCACATCCTACAAGCTGATTGTATTAATTATTTTATATTTTAAAAGTCTGGAATGCCATTCTGGTTTGTCTTTTAACCCAGACCTACAAGGGCTGTTACCTGTCCACATGTTCTGTCCCTATTCCAGCTCTTCCTTCCCTAAAAACCACTACACCCAAAGTGGCCAAAACAGAGGGAGAGATTCATCTTCCTCTCCCACCCACTGACACAAGAATTAGCTGCAGACTCATCTTGCTTAATTAATTTTTGTAAAATGATGCAAAATTTCAAATAAGATCTTAAAGGTCACAATCAAATCAGCAGAGCAGCCTTCTCCCAGCACCACTCAGAAAAATTAGTTCCCACTTCCAGGTGTTTTCTGCAAGGCATCCTGCTCCATCAGCATTTTTCAGCCCCTCATTTCCCAGAAGAAAAAAATGTAAATCACAAGATTTAGATGATCATATGGAGGGTGCTCTGATTTTCTGCTCAGCCCACTCTGATTTCAAGATTTATCACAAACCAGTGGTTTTACATCAAGGAAACTTCCTTGGAAAAAAGGCGAGGAGGAGGAGGAGGAATAGTAGCAGAGCTGGCAGAACCTCGAGTGTGACTGATCAACAGTTCTTTATGACAGACCTATACACAAGGAAAATAATAAAGTGGAGTTGTATATAACAAGTGAGGGATCCCATAGGGACAGTTCTCTTTCCCTGCTACATCTGCTCCTACAAGCTTTCAGAAGAATTATCCTCTGCCTTGTCAGGTTTCGAGTGCCTTAGGAGATATTTAATTCACTGCCACCGAATTGAGCAGATCTGCAGCTACCGGTGGAAGTTGCCAGCATAATTTCTGGGTTAACCAGGCACTTTTTCACATCACATTATATTAATACAGTGTAAAATTGGGTATTGTCACATTTATCAATTTATCAGATTACCAAAGTTATCACATTTTTCTAGCGTGCCCGCAGGGCTTGTTACATAACACAGAATGATTTGCCATTACCTCAGACTTTATTCAACTTCCACATAAGTTTTTTCAGGCCTGTGAAACTTTATTCACAACTAGTAAGACTATAAATACCACAAATGCACTAACAAAGGTAGAGCTGAAGGCAAAATGATTTGCACAATCAATGATTTGTGCAGTTTTGGGAGGATAAACACAGCAAGGTCTCTGAGTTTAAAGAACTGGAACTGGAGTAAGCAATAATTAGAAGAGGTTGTGCAGAAAAAAAATGTTTGGAGCTATGTAGAAGTTATTTCAAAATTCGGTTTAATTATTTTTTTCCAAAAACTCATTGATCCTCAAGTCTTACACTCTAAAAAACAAGCAGAACACAAACTGTTCCCTCCAATGCGCACAGTTTGCAGCCACGAGGTTGCACATTAAAATTCCAAACACACAAATACTTCTAGGAGTAAAAGTTGAACAAATTTTAATGTAACTCTTAAGAGTTCCTCCAGCTGGAAGCAGTGAAAGATGGGAAATACAAAATTAAAATTTCAGATTCCTTTTCCAAGGGAAAGGAATTTGCTGTTCTCAGGAATGAGGCAGGGGGAAAATAAGCTCTTATTCAGTGAATTCTAACAGCACTCAGCTGCAACTAAACTTGGTGTTTAATAAAAATTAAAGGAATCTTACTGAGCTAAGACAAGAATTGCCTATTACATCATACTGAGATGTGAAACAGCATCAGCTGATCAAGGACTCAACTCCCACAAAAACCTCTGATTTAGAAGGCAATGAGCCCATTTATAAAAGCCTTATTGATTCTTCCCAACATATCATATTTTTTCATGTAAATCCTAATTCTTAACAGCAGTTCCTTCCAAACTTGCCCAGCAGGGAAATCAGATTTATTTCTCCACTATACCTTGGTCAGGTGATAATCCCTTTTAAAGACTTCTATCTCATCTGCAGTCTTCTGTCCCTCTGCTTTTGGGACTGACTTGAACAAACTGTGACACATCTGTTAGCTCACACTTGAGGCTTTGTTGCATTTTGTTTGGTTCAGTATTAGAACTTTTCAGTAGAAAAGTGCCAAACTCTTATTGTCCCCCAGTTTATTACATCAGCTGGCTGCTGCCACTTCCCTTGGAGACGGTGATCCAGAGACATTTCCTGTAAAAGCATCCTCCTGATCTCCTCCAGCAAGGAGTTCTTTGTTTTGCGTTGTATTTTCAACTCAGCAGACAAGAGACAAATGTGTTGTGTGTAACGTGGTTTAACAAAAGAACATCTAATGCTCAAATGAGGCAATTATTTGCAAAACAGTTCTGATGAATATTGTGCCTCAACTCCATCAGGCTCTTTTCCCAATATTTTTCCTCTACTGTGTACAGGCCTCAGCTCCCTAATTGATGGAGATATCCAAGTATAGAAATGAATCATTAGCAGACAAATTAAACTTCTTATCAAAATGGAACTCTATTGTTAACAGATGAAAAATGAGTGGATAAATGGCTGCACAAAGAAAATCCAATAAGGGCTCATCTGCACCCCATCAGCTCCTGCCACAGCACATAATTCACAGTAACTCACTCTCACCAATTATTTCATACCTGCATGGATTTTCCTCCCTCTAAAGTAATTCCGGGGTTCAGCTATGCAACTTAATTTCCAAATTAGTGGTTTCCAGGGAATGTGTCAGCAGAGTAACAGGCTGAGGAAAATGAAGGCAGGGGGAAAGGGAAGCTGGGAACCTTCTTGGAAAACAGTAAGAAAAACACTTGGAAAACAGCAAGGACATGAAATGATAGGGAATAAAGAGTCTAAAATGCACATCCAGTGCTCACACCTGGATGCTGAGCTTGTTCTGTGTTGGCTCAGTGACAGAACAAGAGAGAACAGGGAGACACAGGGAACATAGGAGGTCTCCATGTGACCAATCTCAGCTGTTGAAATGTTTCTAAGTTTGCTTTAAATACAAGAGACCTGTGCAGGTCACAGCAATCCCTGGGAAGGAGCAAGTCAATCTGCAGGGAACACAGACAGTAATGACTCTGCTAACAGGGTCCTGCTCTCCAGCAGCCTCCTGAAATTTGAGTTTTCCAGCCAGCAAGGGGAGAATCCTGCATTTAAGCAGAAATTTTGCAAACCAAAGCGTTGAGCTTTTCTGCCCTCGGAGGTTTTACAGGAAATGTTTTGTAATGTGGAATGTAACAGGCCTCGGAAGCTGCAAGGTGAAGGGTGAAGGTGGGACCCAGCCACTGCAAAGAGGCTTCAGGGCTTTGGGGAGTGGCTCCTCTGTGAGCCCAGCTAACCCCAGAGAGGGGAAGCTCTGGGAAAAGCCCCAAAACCCTGCAGCTGCGGGAAGCTGCCCTCACTACAGGATTACAACCATTAAACCTCTGTGGAGCTTTTA
Organism: Motacilla alba alba; assembly: GCF_015832195.1. Lineage (NCBI taxonomy): Eukaryota > Metazoa > Chordata > Aves > Passeriformes > Motacillidae > Motacilla > Motacilla alba. The sequence continues at coordinate 4,374,861 of NC_052045.1, forward strand.
TTTGTGTGCTCTGCTGTCCCACACAGGCTGCTCAGCTTTCCTGAGCCAGTTCTGGCAGAGGTTGGGTGGTGCCAGCCCAGCTCCAGGTCAGAGCGCGGCAGAACCGCAGCAGGTGCTCAGAAAGGAACTAAAACACATCCTGCTGCCCCCAAAACAAGATCCTTTCTTCCTTAAAGTAAACAGGGAGGTTAAACAGTGCAGGAGGAGCCACAACAAAGAGGAACTTCTGAGGAAACACTGCTGCTGCTGTGAACCTGGGATAAGCCTTAAAATGTTGGTTTTAAAAGAAAATGCTTTTCTAAAAGGGAGAAAGCACCTCTTACTTCTTGACTGCTGCTCAAATGAATCACAGCACTCTGAAGGAAACATGGATTTGTCAGTTGTAGTCATCACCTTCCTGCTACGTTGTGATGACTTTAAAAGGCTCATCTGAAATATCAGCCATTCTGTAATTCCCAGCCTTTAAACTGGAGCTGCAGGAATGCTACAGCACCACAGCTTCTTCCTGACTCAGACCTGAACTTCAGTGGAACCCTTCCTTCTCCTGGTAAAGCCAAATTAGGAAAGCACAAATCCATGCACAGTCCATCCATGCACAGTCCATCCATGCTGCCATCGTTTCCTTCTTTGAAAATAAATACATATACACAAAAAGAATTTGTGATAATGTACTAATAAACATCACTTTGTTGAACCACAGCTGATCTATAAAAGGAATTAACTGAAGAAATTGAAAGCTAATCACCACAAGTGGAAAATAAAATATACAGGCACCAGTGTGATCATATATCCTCTGATAGCATCTGGGAGAGCCCTACAGCCATCACACCATTATTCAAAGTACTATTAATGTGAGTGAAATCTTCATAGGAAGATTATCCTTATCTGCCTGTAAAATCCATGGCATTCTGTGAGAAAAGCCTCACCAAAGTCTCCCATGCTCAGCTTTCCATCACAATCTCAAGTCAGCCATCCAGGAGCCTGAAAAGGCTTTTGCTTGGGCTTCCTCACATGGAAAGAAAGGGAATAGCAAAAAAAAAATTTAAAAAAATAAAAATCTTTTTTTTTCATGCCTGGTTTACTCCAACCCTGAATTTGCTCATTTTCATGAAAGGCAAAATACCTGAGTCAAAAGGCAATGCTTGGCTCAGCAGGTGAGGAATGAACACCCTCATGTTCAGATCTTTAAAAGCCATGTCCTTCACTGTTACAAATATTTCAAACTAATTTCTGCCACCTGTAATATTATAAAGGATTTACAGCTCCACAGCATTTTCAATTCAGTGAATTTGTTTCCATATTTTCCCAAAAAGTCTCTCCCAAATCCAGGTCCTGGAGTCACTGTTTCCAAAAAAACTGCTCAGCTGAAAACATGGCAGAGCGTGAAGGCCACCACTTCTTTGTGTATATTATTTTCATAATGTTATTTTAAGCAAAGTATTTCTTAAAATTACATTTCACAGCTTAAAAATTTACCAGCCAGTAATTGCTTTTAGCAGCAGACAGAGAAGCCATTAGGATGATTTCAGTGCTGTAATCAACACACACTCTCAGCCACACAATTCTGTCTGACTCATTCCCTGCACAGACTCTAATTAACTTCCAAAGGAAAGCCAGGGGATTCCTGGTGGAGTAATAATGCTGTGGAGGCATTATGCAAAACTTCACCTCTAGGAAACGATCTGGTCTGGCCATGATTGCATCCCCAAAACTCCCAGAAAGCTCTGATTGCCTCCCTTCCCCACCTAATGCATTCATTAACCAGGGCGAGGGGGGAATTTGTGGGGTTTTTGCTTTTAGAATGAAGGGATGTCAGAAAGAAAATCACTGCTGAGGAAAAAAACATAGATAAAGCTGGATCCTGAAGGTTTGGAATCCATAAAATATTCTATATGGGATTCAGTTGTCAAATTTGAGCTGAGTGAGTTCACCCTCTGAGGCTCTGCCAGCAGATCCCTCCATGGGCACAGGGGAGAGAGCCAGGAAATCTCACATAACTCACACCACAGCATGGCTGAAAAACACAGCTGGAAAATCCCCCAGCTTTCAGCCCTGGAGAAGTTTTGGGGTTTTTCTCAGTGTATTTTAAATTTATAAAGAAAAATATACTGGGTGGACAGTGAAATTGATCCTTAAAAGAGAGAAGCAGCCAAAGAGGGCCTAATTTCAGTTATTTGCCCTATTTTTTTTTCCTCTCTTAACCACATTAGAGACCTTGTAGTCTCTTCTCCTTTTCCTGTGGGAACTGAGCAGGAAATTCACAATATTTACATCTTGCCTTCTTCTGCAACTGAGTAAAAATCCTCATTTTCACCTTGCAAGCATCTTCAACCCCATTCAATTATTTTCATGAATTATTATACTCTCATCAATCTTTTTTCTTTTCCATTGCTTCCTTTGAACCAAGTTTTTCTGTCTTTTCATTATTCCCATCCATTGGCAGGAGATTATTTTTTGACATGCAATTCCCACAGTTTCTTTCTGCCCCTCATTAAAAGTTTCTGCTGGTATTAAACATCAGGCCACTGCAAATAAAATGGACAGATTCCAGCAACAAAGATGAAAATGTAAATAATGTAAAAATGTAAATAATGATGGTGCTAGGGCAATTACACAGCACAATCTGGATAGTTTGGAGGGTTTGAACTTCTCAAAGAACTCAGTTTTTAAGTGGCCAAACCCATTTTGCATATTCAGGACTGAGGACTGTAGGGCACACTTGGAGAATGGAAAAATCAAACACTCTGGGAAAGACTTGAGATGGTCCAGTGAGTTAATCTGAGCCTCGGGATAAAATGCCATGGAGAAAAACTCAACTTGAGCTTAGATAAATATGTAAAAGTGCACTGACTGAAACTGGGGAGGGATTTTACCTCTGGATGCACCATGGGTGAAGTTGTGCTTAAATACTGCATCCAGTTTAGGCTCCTGCAGTTTTAGGATGGTAAAATAAATAAATAAATAAAAATCAGAAAAAATGAATAAAAGTGGCACAGGATTTAGAGGAGCATCATAAGTTCATCTCCTCACTTCATTCAGCTTATGAAAATAAGACTTGAGTGATCCAGCTCCATTTTATTTGTACCTGTTCAAAGGAAGAAAATACCAGGAACTGAAGCACTTTCATTTCAGCAGTGAAGGACTGGCTGAAGATTAAAGCCAGACAAAAAGATGGAAATGAGCTGCTTCAGAAAACAAACAAACAACAGAACACTGGAAACCAGTCAGCAAATGCTCCGAAACAGAAGTGGCACCTGAGAGAAGGGATGGAAATTCTGCTTCTTAATATTTTCAAATATTAAGGAAAATTCTGCTTTAGAGGAAGTGTTTTTAGGCTCAGTGCTTTGTAAATGATGCCACAGAAATCCGATCCCCTGGGAATATCCTCACTGGAGTTGTGGTGCCATCAGCTCTACAGTTCATCATGTATTGATCACGTCATTTATTACCAATATATATAAATACATATTTAAATACTCTGTGTAGCTGCCAGTTTTAGGGTTTTTGTCACTGCAGACCTGCAAGATCAAGTCAACTTCTGCAAGCCTTAGAAAAAAAACTTTAGAAAACCAAAAGTGGGACAAACAAAAGGAATATGGAGAATACATCAGGCATGTAAGAGAAGAGCCAAACAACTGCTGTGCTCCCACCAGTGCTCTACAGGTTCTGATTTTATTTTTATCAACATCACCTTGCTCAATCAAGAATCCTCTTTTTGTTTTTTTTTTTTCTTCCCTGACTGAGAAAACTTTTGGTTGATCCTAACCTAGCCTTGCAGGAATGCTGTTCCATGTAAATAAAGTCTTGCCTCAGGCTGCAAAGCCCTGAACTAACACAGAGCTGAGGTATTGGGGGTGGACCCTGCAGGATGTGAAAATGTGCAAAAGCAGACTTCTGGCCAGGAAAGGGAACATTAGAGGGGCTGTGTCAGGGAGCTGTATTGATCACTATCCATTCAGACAATTTCCAAACCCCAGAACAAGGATCTGGGCTCTCAGCAATGTTTCCATGCAGGATTTTGGTGTCCATGTGCTCCCATTTAGCCTCTTTTATAATTACATGGATTAAGAAGCTGAACAATCTGGCTGCTCTTCAATATCTCTGTGACTTATTTTTGAAGAAATGAATGGAAGAGGAGGGCAATGGAAATATAACAATAACAGAAGAAGAGTTTAGAAATGATCATAGTGCTGAAGTGTGTGGGGAGTTCAGATTCTCTCAGAATTACAACAACAATGCTCTCTGCATTGCTTTCCAGTAAAGTCTGGATTTATTCTAAGTTCCTTTGACATTTTTTTTAAACAAGAGCAAGATGATGAACAAGAGTTTCAGGAACCCAGAACAGTGAAACAGAGTTTTTTGGGATGAAGGAGTTGGCTTTGGGGTTTGTTTACCTTTTTTGTTTCTGGGGTTTTCATGTTTTTTTGAATGGAGATCACAATAAATCCAGTATTTGCTTAGGCTGATGCAGTTTCAGGGCCCTTTTCCTATCACATTAGGGCTGGAGCCTGATTTTTAAAGACAGACTGTGACTTGAATTTTCATTTGCTGACACAGCAGAAACTTTTACAGAATCCAGAGCTCTGAAGAGCATCTTGGCTCTGCTGTAATTAGGGCTGCAGGAATCCTGCAGAAATCAGGCTGACAAGCAGAACCAGGCAAGGCAAGTCACATCTCTGGCAAAAGAGATTCTGTGCAACTTTTTCCCCTTCATCAGCAAAACCACTCCAAGAGGTCTCTGCCCTCCTTGCAGGATTCCTGCCCCATCTGAGCACGCCTGGAACCCTGTTATAAACAGGATTAATGCCATGATCCTGCTTAAAATCGACCCTGCAGAAAGAAAAGGAGGGGAAAGAGGCATTTTCAGCTGTGACTCTTTTCACAGCCAACCCTGCATATGGTTGTTACCACCACAGGCAGGGAGATGGGGACCTATTGAATTGGATTAAGCTGAATTTAATTAATCTCACTTCAATTAGATTTATCTAAGTGTATATTAAACTCTGTGTGTTCATCGAGTGGGAAAATGCCAATCTTTGCTCTTCAGCAGAGATTTTCGTGTGTATGCTGGAAATCTCTGTATTACAGTAAGTACTAAATATGACAAAAATGGAATATTGCTGCACTCTGGTCCAACAGCTAAACTTTGAGTTTGAATTATGGAACTAATTATTCAATTGAATTAAATAATACCTATTAAGTTTACTACCGTGTGAAAGCAACTAACTCTTTGTATGAGAGAAAGCCATTTACTACCCAAGCTCCTTAATTAAAGCATCAATAACAATAATCTCCACCTGAAATCTCCTCAGCTGTAGAAGTCACCCCTATGTCATAACCAAGATGCAGAAAAGCATATAAAAACAAGCAATGCTGGCTTTTTCCAGGCTGTAATAAAATAAGATTTATACCGACCCAAATCCAAACTTCATAGGCAGAGATTGCTTGCAATAAATCCATATTGTCTAAAAAAAAACATAAAAAGCTGGAGAGGGTGCTCATTTATTACCCTTTAATGATTGCTTTGACCACTCCCAGTTATAATTTCAATCTCAAAGTCTCACTGCTGCAGCTTCTTTGCACTCTAATTTCAAATGCATGGACCTGGTGCTAAAGGCATCAATTTTTCACATTTGCCAGCAAGATAAAAATGCAACAATGAATAGGAAACCCCCAAAACCCAAGAGTACACATCTGCAGGCAGTTTTGCTTGGGATTGAATAGAGTGTCTAACATCTCTGTTTGCTGTATTTGGCCCCACTGAGTACAGAAGGTAAATTTCCCAACTAAAACAAGCTCAGAAGTAGGTGAGACTTCAGAGACTTGTCTTAGGATAATCACAGGTAAAGACTTAGGTTGGATGAACTAAGAGGAGAGCCAGTGACCCAGCTGCAGTGAGAGTCAGATGCCTCAGGACTCAGCAAAAGGTCATTTTGGCCAACAATATCCAGCACAGGCTGTGGTGGTGTTGGTAGTGGGATCCAGACATTCCAAAGGGGTTTTCCCAAATAATGAGGTGAGGAAGGAGCTGTGGGGTCCCAGAGAGGCCCCACCCCAGCCAGGAGGCTGCAGGACGTGTTTACAGGAGATAAAAATTTACAGCAATAAATCATAGCTTTAATCCCCTTGCCTCCTCGCACGCAAACCCCAAGATTAATCCAAAATATAAAAGCAAAGTTTTACAATAAAGCTTCAGTCATGGAATGTAAAACAACAGTGGCAAATACCTGAAAGGGGGAGTAGCCAAGTATTTCACATATCAACCAATATTTACTAAGCACTTTCTTACTACTGACTCTGATATGAACCAAAAAACTTCCCCAGTGAGAGCCTTAAAGGAGAACAAAACCCAAACCAAACACAGCCCCAGCACAGAACTGGGGGGTGAACACACTGAACACACTGAAAAGTGTTCTGGGACAAGGACAGAGAGCCCAGGGTGAAATTAAATCCTTATTTCTCATTAAGGCAACAGCCAGTCTGCTTGGAAACCTGGCATTTTCAACACAATTTACATTTCTAGAGTTGTTATTTAAAATATCTTCTCTGAAGCCACTGGGTTTCAGTTGTCATGGATGATCAGAAGAAGGGACCTCACAGATCCGTGCTCAGCAGTGATGAGGGACAGCTCATTAATTAATGTCACACTGGCACTGGAGCACAAACAGCAGAGAACTTTCTTTGGACAGAGGACAAAGTTCAGGAGTTTTTAGAACTGCAACAGTGAATTATTCTCTGTATTGGTAAGGCTTTTTTCTTCCTTGAGGATGACGCATACACAATTAACAAACAGCTGCCTAAAGCACAGGGACCAGGAGCTTTTGCCCATTTCACACCTCAAATTATGGCTCAGACTCTTCTGCAGTGGTTTATGCTATGGCAGAAATATGTAAAATTACAGACATTGAAAAAACTTCTATAACTGAAGGAATACAAAATAATTGTAAAGAAGAATAAATTATGTATTGTTTGTATGCATTAAAATGACTCCTCTCCATCCAGACCCTATGGAAGAACACAGTTCTAATGTTGTAGCCAAAAATAATCTGACATTTTCACCATTTATCCAAAATATTGCTGAGTTACTTTACCCTATAATTGGTTGGAAAGCTGGGAGTATCAAACATGCCTGACAGCAAATGAAATAGAAAAATCCAGTGAATATTGCATGTAACACTTGACATAACATACCTGTTTTCTTCTTTAGACATCACGAGAGCCAAACTCCTGTTTGTGAGCCCAGCTGAGCATCCACAGAAAACAAAACACATTTCCCAGTGGTCCCAAACTCACTGGCACTGCTTTTATGGTCATGCACATGCTGTGCTCTACAGGAACGAAACAGGGCTGTTTAAAAAGTATTACATTAAAAAAAAAATATTCTGGAACTGCTTTACAAATATCCTCATCAGTACCAGAAGTAGCTTTGGGCTTAAAAACTAAAATTTCAATGATGTAAATGTTTAGGGGATGGTACTCCAAGCTCATAAAAACTCTGGTATAGGTGAGCAGCTCCAGCAACTACCAAAAGAAAACCACATTTTGCATCTTCCTAAAACGGGGCTGCCTGAATTTATCCTCTCTCAAAAAGGATGTGAGGTAGAGCCACATAATGGAGACAAAAGTCTGCACCTGAGAAAGGCCAAGCCTTCATTTCCCTGCCGGCTGAGGTTCCTCCAGCTGATCTGATAGGAGGATGTCACCATTACCACATCATCTTCCATAATTAAGTTCAGAAATTATCACCAAACTTTGGGTAGAAGTGGGCTCATCAGCCTGAGAATCAGTTTCCTGTTCTGGCATTGGCAATCTCATTTTTGGCACTCCTGCATGCATTTCCCACTAACAGGGGTCTAAAGCTGGCTCCTGCCATCAGCTGAAATCCTTGGAGCCACATCCCTGAAGAAGCTGACTTCAAACCAGCTTTTTGAAGCACACACAAACCCCCCTGAAAGCCCCCAAATAAGTCAATAACTCAGCAGGAAGAGGGGAGAATTTCCTGTATTAAAACCCACCAAGGCTCAGCTCGGTGGCTGTGCAAGCACAGAAAAGAGCCATAAAACATCTAATGAGGCACTTGCTGAATTACACATCCTGCTCCTTATTTTGGAGGCAAGCGTGGCATAAACATAAACATGGAATTCTCCAAAGCATCGTTGTTTTTTTTTTTTTACAGCTTGTGCATTAAAAATAACGTCCAGCAGAATTCTCCAGATCTGGAACCAAATGCCAGCAGGATTTGCCAAAATTGCCTGCAGATGTCTGCTGGCCAGGCAGCCCCAAAATGCTGCTGGATGCAGCCCTGAAAATCCATTCCACAGGAGCCCTCTCCTCTCTGGCTTTGAGGAGAGGCCAGAGCTCCCTGCACTGCTGCTATTTTCACCCCTAAATCCCTGCTAGCTTTGTAAAAAGCTGCTTCTTCCTCAATTTTTTTTTCATTATATCTGATTCCAGTTCCCTGTGCCTGCCTTCATCTCTGTGGATCCCCCAAAAGCTCTGAAATAATCAGAATTTTCTGGTCTTTGCATTCTAAGAAATTTCCCAAGACCAGAAATTTAAATATTGGGATAAATAAAATAAATATCAAATAAATAAATAAATAAATAAATAAATAAATAAATATTAATGTAATTTAAATATTAACAACAGGATTTTCTCCCTTTCAAAAGGAGAACCTGGAGTCAACCTCAGGGGCTTTCTATCCACAAACCCCTTCCAAAGGGGCCCAAGAAATTGTCAATTATTCTATCACTGACTGCAAGTTGCTGCATTGATGGAGAATTAAATATAAATGCTTCCATCATCTTAGGAATGATATTTTTTTAAAGCTTTCCCCTTTGCAGTTCTCGTGCTTTGACTGAAACCAAAGGAATGTATGCACTGTGAATGCCCTGCATTGTTCTCAGTTAATTCATAATTTAAAAACTGAATTATAATAAATAATTAGGTGAAAACAGCATTGTGCCACTTATACCCTCCCAGAAGATGAAAGAAATTTTCCTTAAATTAATCCATTTTCACAGCCATTTTAATCTTCTTTTAGGTAAAAGTAATTCATACAAAAAATGTAAATATTTGATGTTTCTATTTTCACAGGGTACTCAATAATTTCCATTAACGTGGCCAATAAAAATGTGCATAGATAAATGTTACATCCTATAGTCTTTATTCTAAAATGAACAGGTATAGTAAATAAATATACATGCACCTCAAAAAAATGTTATTTCTACAGACTGAGAAGGTTTCTATCCAACTTCTATAAAACTTTTAATGGCTGAGAGGTTTTTCCTTTATTCCGATTCCACATACTATTCAAGAATTCAGATAATAATGAAAATATAGGAATCTCAACTAATAAATTCAGAAAATCTTACTCAGCAATATTTTCAGCAAGACTGATTTCTGAATTTTAACACTTTAAAAACTGCTTATAAACAGCATTAATTGCTGTTTGGTTTTCCTTCAACAGCTGGCCAAGTAATTTGCTTTCCTTAATAAAACAGCAGCTTTCCACAGCTTTGCCAAAAATGGCTGGAATTCAAAAGTATGGAGGAATGGAAGTATTTTGTTTGATACTCTGCATATCTTAGCAAAATTTTTAATTCATATTTTATGTTTTGGATAAATCTGCCCTGAGAAAATGCATTGCAATGAGCAAATATCTGCTCATTCCCCTTTGCAGCCTTTTAGACTGGAGCCAATCTGCAATCATGGGAAATGTGCTTTAAAATTTGCACTTTTTGGTTTGGTTTCAAGCTACTCTAAAGGTAAACTGAAAATTTTTTCAAATAAGCAGCTGAAAGTAAAAAAAGATAATAGGGAAAAGTTATGTTTCATTTAGAATTTCTCTGTAATTATGTCAATAAAAATAGCAACAGGAACAATTGCATAACTCCTCCAAACTCTACCCTTTCCCTTGTTAATTTAATATATTTAGGGAGAAAACACCATAATCCATGAAAATAGAAGTGGATTTTTGAGTTCATTGTGATTTTAGCTGTTAAAAAAAATGAAAAATTTATATTTAAAATGTGTATTTGTTCTTGTTTAAGGTCTTGTAACAGAGTTCTGCTTCAACCCCACCTCCATTTACAGCAGTTCTGTTGTTCCAAACCCCCTTCAGAGAATCCTTGTGCTGGCATCAACACAGAGGGAAAAACTGGAGCATGAATAACTCCTGGAATCACAAAGCCATTAAGGCATCACCTCCATCTCCTAACTGGGAGCAAGTTTTAGAGATCTTTCAGGAATATATAGGTCAGCATCTGTCACTCAGAGCCCCCTTGACAAAGCTCAGTTTGATGTGTTTAATTCCTGCCCTCGTGTGATGCTCCTTGTTCACCAGGAGGGAATCAACTGGGTGTAACTGTTTGTGGTACAGAACTGGGAAGTTTTACAAAGTGCTAAACACTGAGTGCCAATCTCTGGGCAAATTAGGTTCTTAAAAGTAGGGGGAAGAAAAAAAAAACAACAAAGAAAAGTAGGTTTCCAAATCTAGGTTTGATTGACTTGCTCAGCATTCACAGAACTTCTTGAATAATTAAAATATGGTTTTGATTGTTAGATATGACTGCCAAAACATAAGAGGCTAAGCAAATAAAGAGAAACTTATAACAATCGTGCTGTCCAAATTAATTTTTCATTCCTCATGAGATACCAAATGCCTTCTTTATTCACACCAGCTAGACCTGGAGCAACATTGCTGCCACGCCTCTGACCTGGAAATCAGAAAACCATCCTTTAGGGCTGAGGCAAAAAGCTCCCAGGGAGGAGCACAGTGACTTTCTGGTTAAAAAAAAGTGGAATTACTCCCCAGAGATCAATCCATAGGAAAGATGTAAAATTGGTTATGGACCACTGTGAGCCAGCTAAACTTTACCTCAGGTGTAAAGAATTTCAGGAGTAAAGCAATGAAGGGTGCACTCTTAATTCCCCACATCTGTAAGCTCATCATAGGTGCATTTCTGGAAGTGGTTGCCCTGGTGTCTGCAACGGAGCCTTGAAATGAAAGCAAATGACTGACCTTAAAACCTGTCTGGAGCAAGACAACCAGTCTTCTTATCGTGGGTTGGTTCACTTTGCTTGCTGTGGATTTATCTGAAAATATTTTGGATTTGAGTGCCCTATTCTGCAGTTTTCAGTTCAGACACCTCCTTCATTTACATTTGACTGATTCCTTCCTGAATGCTAAAACCAACCCCGGAACACTTTAAAAATATCTGGAAAAAACTCCAAAAGCAATCCCTAATGTCAAGAGTGGTCTTGGAAAAACAGAATGTTCATGGTCAGAAGTAGATACAGCCAACAACTCTCCAGGTGTTGATTTGCCCATGTTAGCACTACAGTTTGTGCAGCATTTCAGTCCATTTGGAGGAGCTTTCCCTGAGCAGCCCAGGCAGAGGTTGAGCTCTGCCCCAGGTTGCAGCTGGAAGATTTTCTGCACAGCAAAAGCTGGAGATATTTGTGGAGCAATGTTTAAATCCTGAATGACCCTCGTTCAGCCCCATCACCAGGGAGTGTTTGCAGGCCAGAGCTGACCAGTTTTTCGTTATACACTTTCTCCCATCACAAATATCCCACCGTAAATTCCTGCCAGGAATGCAGGCACGTGCTCCCACTCAGGAACAGCTTCTCCTAATGGATCCAGCTCAGCCCTGAGCATTAATTTACCCCGAAAATAATTCTACTGCTCTGAACTCCTGAGCAGGTTCTTTTCTTATAAGAGTGCTCACACTTGAGTTCCATTTCCCTTTTTCTGTAGCAGAATAGCAAAAAAAAAAAATGCATCCAGATAATTTTTTCCCCTAGAAAAGGAATAACTTGTAGCTCTGGCCAGGATATAAACTGGGCCAATGTGGTGGCTTCCTTTGACATCCCAAGGCACACATGAAATAGCCCTTTTTTCCCACATGAAAATAACAGCTCACCTCTCAGGCCTCCACCCTGCACATTTGGACCATTACTTGTTTGTTCAGAAGTATAATCTTTTTACTTGCACAAAAAAAAAAAAGGGTATGAAATTAATATTTCAAAACTGCTCGATATGCCCCGGAAGCTCCTATTTAAACACTATATAACCAGGCTTCTGTTTGATCTCATTTCCCTTTTTTTTTCCTTCATCCCAAGACTCCTTTCAAGTGTTAGACAAATCTCCTCCAGTCTAACATCAAAACACACTGACAGGAATAAGACTGCAAGGCTGCTGGCTCCTCTCAAGCAATGCCACCCATTGATCCATGAATAAATGTTCCAGCTTCAAGGCACATCTCTGCTGCAGAGTTATTCTCTTTGGAGATTCAAAGAAGAGCTCCTTGTCTGGTGCCCGAAGATCTGAAAACCTGCTGGAGTAACTGGGGGATTGAGGAACTTGACATTGTGGTTTGCAGCGTTTGGCAGGATTTACCAGCTGGCTCTCTCGGGAAATAGCAGAATTTCAGAGGAATGCCATACAAGATTTAAACACTCTCTTTTTTTTTCAGATTTGCAGCATTCTGCTGCCAGTTTGAGGATTGGTTAAAAGAAAAACGAGCTTTTTTTGATCACTGTATTTTTATATTAGATGATAAATTATGATCAAGAACCTAAATTACAAAGGTCTTGCTTTCAGTTTGTTAACTAGTATTTTTAGTGACATTGTACCAATAATTTACCAGAAAAATTCCTTGATCACTGTATTACCTGCAAAATGCTGGGGATATTGAAGATGTAACTGAAGCCTTCCAGAAATTATGCATTTAGAAAATCTTTGAGAAATTCAATAAATATTTTCAGGGATGTGGCTTTGGTTTTGCTGCCACGTAATGCACAGAACTGAAAAGATGCAGCTTCAGTCATTTTGCCCCAAAAACCTCTGTGCAGTAGTAGCCTGGTGTCTTAGACCTTGGTTAAGCCCCACCCCAAGATTAGCTCCTGGAAACCAAGTCCTTCTAAGAACAGCAATTCAGATAGCTCTGAATCATCTTCTGGCTTTTAAATATAAACTTGTTTTCAATGTCTGTGGCATTCACAGCTTGAAACACTCACTAGCACAGAAATACAGGCTGGAGAAAGCTGAACCATGGACACTTCAAGTGGAGATACAGATAGATGATGATATAGAAAACATAGATATAGATTATATAGATATAAATATAGATATATAGATAGATGATTAGATATAGAGATATATAGATAGATATAGATATAGATATATAGATATATAGATATAGATATAGATATAGATATAGATATATAGATATATAGATATAGATATAAATATAGATATGTACAGATATAACAAAACATTTGCCTGAAATTTTGTGCCACTATTTTATTTTGGGTCAAGTGCTCTAGTTTGTAAATAAAGCTGAAAGGAGATGCTCTGAAAAAAGATGGGGGGGGAAAGGAAAATAGCAAATGTAACTGGAGTCCTGACTGAAGCTTATCTGAAGAGCTGTGATGAATGCTGCTATAACATATCAAATGCCAGTTAACAATAGTCTGCTGAAAAAGAGCTGGCTTTGGGAGATATTTACTCACGTCATTCTTGGCAAGAACTCAAAGTATGACTCACTCCTGGAACATTTATACTACTGGTTACAGATAAAAAGACATCCAGGTCTGTCTATCAATAGCCAACTCACTTTTTAAAATTGTGTTTTTCTACATGACCCTCTCTTAAATTGGGATGTTTAAAGTATATTTAGTTTCTTTTTAAGGGAAAAAAGTACTGTTTAGGAAGCAAGAATCTGTTGGTAAAGCAAAAATGGCATAGAATGAACCTGACTGAAATTTATCTGAGCTAAACAATGGGATTGAAATATTGGTTGAAACTAAGCTGCCAACCTGCAGATGGAATCAAAGAAAATGAGAAGCTTTTACTTTCTGCAGAGCTATTTATCACCAAGGCCTGACTGCAGTGCATATGGATTGTAAGGGACTAGGAGAGGAGTGGAAAATAATGGGCTAGTGCTTCCCTCAACAGCTTAAAAGTAATATGGCTTAAACTTGAATATACCTTGTCATTTTTTAGAAAATCACACACACAAAAATTGACAACAAATGAGGAATTCAAAATGTGGTTTGGCATTTTATTCCATCACATTCTCTTAGGACAGTAGATAATTACAGTTATTTGTATGTGATATATGAATAAACAGACAAGCATCAAACATCCTGGGGCTGAATATAGGTATGTTTTAGTTAACAATACCCGAGGGAGGAATTGCAAGCCCTCCAGTGAGCTGTTCCTTTTGGCAGAAGGCACATAAAACTGTTGGGAAGAACATTAGAGTAGGAAATCAAGGTGTGGATGAGGTCAGAAGTGAGTGTGGAGTTTGTTTTTTGTTTAACAGCCAGCTCTTACTCAATCTGTGCTCAATTTTAGAAACTAAACAGGCAAAGGAGGTGAGTGGCGACTCTGCTTTTAGCAGCTCCTCGTCAATATTTGGGAGGCAGCAGCAGCAGCATCTCCCTCACAGGACTCGCACAAATCTGTGCTCAGAGCTGCCTCTGTCCTGCCCACACAAACTGGTTGCTGAGAATTTTAAACTTTCTGTGCTGACAGACCCCAAAGAGAACGCTGCATTTCACCTGAGGCCGTGGAGAAGGCTTCCAAAATTGAATGACAGAACTGGGATTATGGGTGTGGAGTTTGATTAGAAGTGTGTAGTATCACGTGGTGGAGAACCTGGAGTTTAAAGGTGTAGAATGTAGTAATATATATGTGAAGCAAGATGGATGTTTTAGGATGGAGCTTGTTCTTCTTCTTCACCTTCCTCTTCTTTTGTAATTAGACAGAAAAGTCCACATTGTGGGGCACAAGTGATTAGTTATTGGGTTAAAAGTAAAAATAATTTAGGTGTCATTCCTTAATTGGATAATTTTTCCTTAAAAAACCTTATAAAGATAGATACGGGGCCATTTTGTAGCTTGTAGCGAGCTCATCCCATGGGAACACCCCTGGAATGATGGTCCTGAGAGGGCTCTGGCACCTGAAAGGCAGCCCAGCCAGCACCCAGACAGATGGACACGGACATGGACACGGACAGGAACATGGACACGGACGTGAACATGGACACAAACATGGACATGGATAGGGACATGGACAGGAACATGGACACGGACGTGAACATGGACACAAACATGGACATGGATAGGGACATGGACAGGAACATGGACACGGACGTGAACATGGACACAAACATGGACATGGATATGGACATGGACATGGACATGGACAAGGACAAAAAACATGGACATGAACATGGACACAAACATGGACATGGATATGGACATGGACATGGACAAGGACAAAAAACATGGACATGAACATGGCATGGACATGGATATGGACATGGATATGGATATGGACATGGATATGGATATGGATACGGACATGGACACGAACAGGAACAAGGATATGGACGAGGACAAAAACATGGACATGGACACGGACAAGGAAAAAACGTGGACATGAACGTGGACATGGAACAGGACAAAAACATGGAGATGAACATGGCATGGGCATGGACATGGACATGGACATGGACATGGACATGGACATGGCATGGAGATGGAGATGGAGATGGACAAGGACACAGGCATGGACATGGACACAAACATGGACACGAACACGGACATGGACAAGGACATGAACATGGACATGGACATGGCAGGGCCATGGCATGGCCTTACAAAGGCTCTTGCATTTCCATGGCAGGGCGTGCTCGTGGCTCACAGCAGCTGTGACTCATCCGAGGTCCAGGCTCTCATCCCAGCCCCTCCATGCAGCCATGCATGGCACTGCTCTTCCCACTCATTTTGGGCACAGTTTGGGCCCTCACACTTGGCTGGCATTCCTTCTGCTCAGCTATCAGTGTATACATGGATATATGGATGTGTGTGTAACAGTACCCATGGATATACAGACCTGAATTTCTGGACATTTCCTGCCTTGGCCCTGCACCCAAGGGTGCTTTGGGGTAGAAGGGACCTTGGAGATCATCTCATCCCACCTCCCACTGTCCCAGGTTGCTCCAAACCCTGTCCAGCCTGGCCTTGGGCACTTCCAGGGATCCAGGGGCAGCCACAGCTTCTCTGGATGCCCTGTGCCAGGGCCTCACCACCTTTACAGGGAGGAATTTCTCCCTGATACTTAATCTAAATAGGAACATGAAATTAAGAAGGCAGGAATTGCCTCTGGAGAGATCCAGTTTCCAAGCAGCATTATGTGTTGGAAGTGTACTTGTATTTTCCTGCACAGAATAAATATTAGCACAGCAAAATGCATGGAGCTTGTTCACATGATTAGGTTGTTTAGGAATGGAGATCTTGAGGAGAAGCATGCTGAGGCTGTGACTACTCAGATTTATATATTTAAAGCATCTTCTCTCTACATCATCTTAGTGTTTAAGGAAAATTATGTTTTAAATCCACACAAGCCCACTATCGTATACCTCACAGCCTTGTAAAATTCAGCAGCAAGTTTTGCTCAAGTGATTTTGTTTATCTTGGAGACTCAGGCAATTAACTAAATGACCAAGTGTGTTATTTAATCAGTGACAAGTGCTGCAGCTCTTGCTAAAAGAGCTGGAGGTGGTAATGAAAAGCCAGAGTTTTTCAGAACTGTTCCCTCACACCTTTCTCTGCATATTGGAGATCAAAGAGCCTCCAGAGCCTTTTTCCAAGCAGCTTTCTGGAGGCTGCAGGGAGAACTGGATCATAATCTTCAGGCTCTTTTCTGCCCTGAACTGTTTCTGTGTGCTGAGGATATTGGATGTTTAAAGCCTGAATACCTGAGCACATTGATTGCATTTTCTGAGACCAGCAACAGAATCATTAAAATGTGGTTTATTGGAGCCAAGCAATTTTGGTAGTATATTTAAAATAGTGCTATTTGCACAGGGACATTTCCTTTCCAAAAACCTGGGAGAATCAAAAGAAAACTATGTTTGAGAAGACAGCAAACACCAAATAAACAAACGAGCAAAAAAATGGGTATAAGTTATCCACATATGCATGTGATTTTGCATTTCATAGCATCTACATTATTCTCTTCATTCATTGCCTTAAAAACCAAGAGAAACGGGGTTGAAGCCAACAAGGTATGAAAAGAAAAACCTGACCCATTTATTTTCAGTGAAGTTAATTGTAAAAAGTCAATTTAAACAACCTGATCACTGGGTAAATCATGAAGGTCTGGTGGTGTAAATGCACAATAATGGTAGCACAGCCTGTGGGACACTTTGCAGGGACACAGCCCTGACCAAGGCACTGCTGGGTTGCCACTACCCCACTGTGAGAGTGGCTGCTGAGCCACTGGGATGTGACAGGGCTGCTGAAAGCAATTTTTGTGTGTAACCCTCTGGACTGGACTGAAATGAGCTGTGAAAGCCACCTAAATGTGCACTTTATCTGTCAGCCCCAAGGATCCAGGTGAAGGTTGGTAAGTGTGTCCTCACAGCATTCCTGCAGAGCCTCTCCCATGGAAATGCCTCTGGAAAGGCAGCCTTGCATGTCTTTGCTCTCAAAAGAGGGCAGCACAAGGAGCCCTTGCTCTGCTGAGCTGGAGACTGCTCAGAATTCCCTCACTGACTTTCCCTGGGAAGCTGACAAGGAACATCAGCACAGACCCCCTCAGCTCCACCTCTTCCCTTCCTCCTGCTGTGGGTTTCCACTCTTCCCATGGATATTTTATGTGAATATTCCAGCTCTCAATTTGTGCCAGCATTTCCAGTCATCCCCTCTTCCAGATGAATCAACCAAAAGACCATTTTATGTCCTGGGACCTGGTCAGACTTGAAGTTCCCACCAGCAGGACTGGCTACTCCCAGTGTTAGGGAGGACACTGCAAAACTCGTGGAGAGCCCTCAAGACTGAAGGTTCATTAGAAGAACAAAATAAATGCCAGGATCATCTAAATGCATTAAGATCTGTGTCCAGAGTTGGATGTGGAATTCAGGGTGTTTCAGTGGCACATTAAGAGGCACCAACAGGTGGATTGACCATGTTTCCATCAAGTCTCTTTATCCTCTTTCAAAGGTTATTCATCCTTCCCCCATCACACTTCAAGGTGATGGCTTTTCCTTAACTAGACTCTCAAAAAAGAAAAAAAAAAAAAACAGGTTAAACCCCTACTATGGGTTAAACTCATTTAGAGTGTCTAAACTGATCCAGAGAATTTTTAGAATTGACTTTCCACAGGAGCAGATCCTGAAGACATGCAGCTGCTTGTGAAAACTCTGGTCATGGAATCATCGGGGTTGGAAAAGACCTCAGAACCACCGAGCTCTCCTCAGCTGCTGTGAGCCAGCAGTATTTACATGGAATGTGGGTCCCTGAGACACTAATGTGCTTTTTAACGCTCTGCCTCCCATTTGAAAGGTTGCATGTCAATCAGTGTGCCTGTTGGAAATAGAATATATCCAGATCATTTTTCCTTAGTGAGCCCGCTTTAGTTCTTTGGTTCGTTCCTGAGAGTTTGAGTTGGGAAGGCTTCTCCTGTGAAACAGTGGACTGAAAGGCTGGGAAGTTGTCTCAGTAAATTCTGTCCTGATGGAAGTTACCAACAGATGAAGGCAGACATTGTCAGCTGCTGTTCTGGTTTTATTAAACACAGTTGTCTCTGACTGCCCTCAGTATCAGGTAAATCATTCTTTTCCCAGTTCAGGGCTCAGAACTTAATGCAGCAGTATAAATTTAGGCTTTTGCTGCATGACCTTCTGTCAGTTCTTTTCCAGTTGCAAACATAATCCTGTTAGAATCCCCCAGGTGCACAGCCAAGATCTCACCCCCATGACCTAATCTTGCTTTTTCTGTGCTTCTCCTTCAGTATTTTATTGATTACTGTGTCAATGTTTGAGATTCCCACCTTTCAGTCATTCATTACGCATCTGCTTCTCTTTAGTTATTCTAAATAATTATTTAATATTTTCCTTTTTCTGGGCAGATGTTTCTGGCTTTACTACCTTCATTTTTCTGGAAAAATGCCAGATACCTCTCTCCTCTGTAGTGTCTATTTTCTTTCCCCTGAAAACACCCGGGCTGGATGCTTTGCTTGCCGCAGTGATCTTGATGTGAACTGATTGTCCTTCATTAAGTGCACTGACTTTTGCTTCCAGCTCCAAAGTGGAAGGTGCTCACTTTGTGTGGGGCTCAGGCCAGGGGAACCTGAGCTGAAGCTCACATTTGCTGTGTGATCAAGACCCTGAACATCCCTTCAAGACCCTGAAACCAAGTTTCAGGTGCATCTAAAAACCATTTACAACTTTTCTTATCTACAGATGGAAACACCTGTCTGGGTTCTAGAAGCGGAAGTTTTAAAGAAAACTGTTGGAAGGGCTGTGAGATAAACCCTTTTTTGTCCTATAATTCCAATTTCTGCTGTAGCCTGACAGTACTTCCCACTGTCACTGCCACTCACGTGCAATCCCATGAGCTCCTTCTTTGCAGACACTGAATTCTTTGAATTTTGGTACAATAGCCGACCTCTTGGCAGCTGTAGACGCCTGTTATTAAGAGAGATGATTCTCTGAATATTCCTCTATAGAGAGAGAGGGTTTTGAGTGGCTGTGATTTGCATAGCATGTGCTGATGTGCAGTTTGCTGTCCCAGGGAACGATGCTCCTTTGTGTGTGGGAGAACACAGCTGACAGCAACAGCAAAGGCTGCAGCAAAGCCTGAATGGCTCCCACACCCATGGCAGGAAAAATCCCCTGCCATTTGGAGTGGCAACTCAGCTTTTGGTTGGTTTGGTTTGGTGTAAATTAATTTATAGATTAATCAATTTATGGATCTATTTTCACAAAGCTCCTGTATGCCCCAGTCTGTTCTAGTCACCCACTTTCTGTCACAAGCTTCTCGAGGTGTCTGGGCTCAGGAAACTCCACTCATTATTTGCTTTCATTTTACAAACAGCTGTGACATTAAAAGACATTCTTTTCATCCACCTCGTTTTCAAAGATTTTCTGTGCCCTCAGAGCTTAGTTAGGGATTCAATATATTTTTAGAGAGCACTACTCTCTAATTCTAACACTTCCTGCCCACACAAAATGAACTATTGCTTCATGGGCTTCCTGATTTGCTTCCTCTAGAGTAACTCGATGTCCTCCAATGATGGAATATCATCATTTGAGCCAAACTGAGCCTTCTCCCACACACAGGCATTCCATAACCATAATGGAAATACTTCTATGAAAATATTTGAGATTGGTTATTTACTAAAGGGAGAAATATTCCTTCTTTATGGGTGCAGTCAGAAGTTTCCAATATTTGATACTCTCAGTGGTCATTTTGTCCATCAGAGGATCTTTCAGGCAAGACTTTGAGGGAATACAGGCATTTTATTTATTCCATTTTACATTTTATTTACTCCAACTCTCATAATTCTTATGATTTCAAAGTTACTCACAGAAACATGGAAATCAAAGGCAACTGGAAGAGACAAATGCACTTTATTCTTCTACAGAACACGGCACCTATGGGGATAAACTAAATGTGACCCTGAGTGCTGTCAAGACAAATTAACTGGTCAAAACCCATTTGAACAAATTCAAATTTAAACTGTGCAAAACTACAAAGAGAGGTCTCTCCACTGTCATACTTAACATTTAGACCTCCAATGTTTAAGGAGCCACATGTACCTTTAATTTTTTTTTTCCTAAAGGACAAACTTATTTTAAAAATAAACATTAATATCTGAAGCATTACTGAATTCTTGCCAGCAGCCAGAAAGAGCTTAAAAAGTCAGGGGAAAAAAGGACTTCTTTTGAGATGGAAATTAACTCAGTAAAAATGATCAGATCTGCCAAACTGGTAACGTGATGACTGGGAATTTCAGTGGTAAGCAAAACCAGTCTTCATTTTTCAGGCAGATAACCCAAATGTCAAAGGATTGGATGAAATCACAGCTACTTCTTTGGAGTGAAGTCCTGCTGGTGAGAGAGGTGACTCCTCACGCAAAAAAGCCCAGCCTATATTCTGAAAACTGGCCAAGTCATCCTTGTCAAATTCAATGTGAATTGTAGATGTTCCTAATTGAGCCAAATTAATTCAAGAATTAACACCCCAGTGAAGATGTTGTAGACACTCAGTGGGAGCCACTGACCACAGCAGTGCACCAGATGTATCTGAGGTAAACAACACAGAAAAGCAAACAACTGGATTATAATTCTGCTGAAGGTTACTGTTAAATCTGGGCTTTTTTCCTTCTGGAACTGAAAAATTATGTGGGAGCGTTTTCTATTCAGGAAAAGGCACATCTTGAAAACCCATGGACAGGAGTACATTCTGTCATTTGTGTGTCTGAACTGACCTTCCCTGGCCTTGTCATCTGTCAAAAGGGACACCCAGAAGTGTCTGAGGAACCACCAGAGAACCAGCCAGAGGCTGCCCTGGCCCTGAGAATTGTTCTGTGGGATTTGAAATCCACTTTTTCAGCACAGACAAGTTATTTTGAGCAGCAGTTGCTCATCTGTGCCTCCCCTGGTGCTGCCTGTGTCGTTCCTTTTTGCAGCCTCACCCCTAAAAGCCCCTTTGCTGCCGGCATCGACTCTGCCTCTCCCCAGAGCTCTGCGCTCCCACTTCCGTGACACTCAGCACAGCAACCCCTCCTGCAAAGTGCAGGGCCATTTATAATTCATGTATTTGCCTCTCAGAACAACCACGGGGTTTTTTGAGGTCCTGTTCTCACTCCAAGCTTCGTGCCTTGGTCAAGGGAAATCCACTTTGCCTGGACTTTGGTGCATTTCTGCAGACCTTCGTGAACTGGTGATTACAGGAGTTGATTCAGCTTCAGCTGAACTCTGAATTCAGCTGCTGAACTCAGGAGGAGCAAGATCAGGCATTTTAGGAAGAGAACATGCCCATCAGCCTGCATTTAGGGAGTACTCTGAGATGCTGCTTCCTGTGTTTGAAGCACTCCCTCTTCTGAGACAAAATGTACTGAGGAACGAGCCCTTGAAACTCTGTGCAAAATAAACAAATAGTCTTCTGGAATCAAACTAGTTCCCATTTTGTTCCTTTTTTTCCTCCCTCTTAATTGCTTACTTCCATTTTCTTCTGATGGAACACTTAAAATGGAGCTGTTGGTTAGAAATTCAGAAAACTGAAGTGAAAATTGTGTAACTCAGACTGTGTTTAGTGCTCCACACTCTCATTGTGCCTTTTAATTTTGTAACAACCATTAGTGGAAGGGCTGACAAATGGTAGAAACCTGGGAAAAGAAGTGTCAGAATAATTTCTTGCTCTTCTCTTTCTTTTCCCCAACGAACGAAGTCTGTGAGATTACATCAGCTGGGAAAAAATAGAATCAAGAGGGAGAGATGGGATGGAAATTCCTATGAAATCTATTCTGTGATTAGAGGTATCATGAAGTGGATGAAGAAACACAGGGGATTGCCTGGAGTTTTCTTTGAACTCAGAGGCATCAACACATGGCAGTGCAGACAGCTGCACGCTGTGAAGTGGCAATCTTTTCTGATATATTTATTACAGAAAAAGGAAAAATATATTATATGTACTTCTTCAAGTAAAAAAGAGACAGGCTGAGTAGTGTGTTTTGAACCAAGACACAAAACCAGTGTGTTCTCTAGATTAATGAGCTAATAAAAATCTATAATGCAGGGAGTACCAAGAGAGAAACCAGCAAATTTTACATATTCTGTTAATGTCTAACACTGAGTGGGATTTTGTGTCTCAAAGATCTGTGCAGTGCAGGACTGAAAAGAAATTGAGCATAGAATTTTCACCCTATTAAATTGCAAAACGGAATATTTCTGTGTCTAGGGCTGGTTATGAAGAGATTGTTCTCCCCTCCATGGGAAACATGAGGGTGGAACAATTGGCAAAGTTCTTGGCAATATGAAGCAAGAGCCACTGAAATCATTCTGGTTTTGGACATCACTCATGGCTTTAATTTTGGGAGTTCCACACCTGGAATTAATGCACCAAGAGACCATTATTTGCACTGTCTCCGTGGTGATCAAATGTGCTGTTCACTGGAAATAGGAAAGTCACCTATCCTGGCCCTGAGAACAAGGTCCCCTGGCTCTGTTTCACCTCCTGAGTCCCTTCCAAAGGGCACAGAGCTCTCCCACTATCCCAAATTCATGTGGCCCAGGAGCTCTAGCTGTGATCCTCAGGTGGCACCCAAGCAAAGAGTATCAGAGTCTATCATTAATTACCTGTGCAGGCTTTAGAATTCCTGCTTGGGATTTGTCACAGTGTCAGATTCTCAACGTAGAAAGAGAAGTTTGACTGAGGAGATGCACTGCTCCCCTAGAATAATTTCCTGCCTAAAATTCATTCTTTCCTTCCAAAAAAGCCTATCAAAAAGGGACACTAGAGAGTTTCGACAAAGCCGATGACAGTCAGAGCTTTTCCAGGGAGTTCTGTGGCAGAAAATTCTTCATTTTGCTGCAATTCCCCTTTGCGGTGCTTACATTTATTGGCTTAGTCTGCTTGAGGAAGGTTTTTTGGTTAGTTTTTGATGTTTGTGTGATCTTCGCAACTCCAGTTTTTGAGAGTGATCAACATTCCAGGCCAGCACTTTCTGCAGTCTCCGTCAAAGACCGAGCTCTATCCTTCCCAAAGAGCTGGCTGCTCAAACGCCACGTTCCAGAATTGTCCATCTGGCTGTCTGATGTCTTCCTCAGGCTGCTCCTCCTCCTCCTTTCTCATTTCCATGCTGATATCAAGTTGGTTTTAGGGATAACATCCAAGCACATCCAGTGCTTGTGTCCTGCAAATGTGGGAGAATTGCTGCTGCTGCTCTAGAGCAGGTCCGGATTCAATGAAAGGCACCGGGATGGAGCGGGCTCTGCCGAGCCCCCAAGGTGTGCAGGGGGTGCCAAAGAGCCCAGTCCCCATCCCCATCATTCCCTAGGGAGCCCATTCCCCATCCATTCCCTAAGGAGCCCATTCCCCATCCCCATCATTCCCTAAGGAGCCCATTCCTCATCCCCATCATTCCCTAGGGAGCCCATTCCTCATCCCCATCATTCCCTAAAGAGCCCCTTCCTCATCCCCATCATTCCCTAGGGAGCCCATTCCTCATCCCCATCATTCCCTAAAGAGCCCATTCCTCATCCCCATCATTCCCTAGGGAGCCCATTCCTCATCCCCATCATTCCCTAAGGAGCCCATTCCCCATCCCCATCATTCCCTAAGGAGCCCATTCCTCATCCCCATCATTCCCTAGGGAGCCCATTCCTCATCCCCATCATTCCCTAAAGAGCCCCTTCCTCATCCCCATCATTCCCTAGGGAGCCCATTCCCCATCCATTCCCTAAGGAGCCCATTCCCATCACCCCTGCTTCATTCCCATCACCCCTGCTGCATTCTCCCTCCTTTTCCAAGCCAGCCAGGATGCCAGCAATTGCATGCTAAGGAAAACCTGACCTCAAGCTGGAATTGGTATGGCAGCAATCAATGGCAGCTCATCATTTTTATTAACTGAATTGGCTTTTCTCTTTTACTTTTTCTTTTTTTTTTTTTTTTTTTTTTTTTTTTTTTACTTCTTCTGTATCTGCATCTCTTGTGAGGCTGCAGCTCCTAAGATATCTAGAATGGAGGTAATTTGAAAAACTCCACTCCTGCATTTGAAAGGAAAAACAAGTTTTTTCTTTTAAGAGGTATTGTATATTTAAATACCAAAAATATATGTCTAATGCTTAGTTTAAGATACAAGGTTAGCTCTTGAAATGGTGAAAATGTGAATTAATGCCATTTTAAAAATTACTAAAACTGTGAAAGCCCTATTTTAATAGGAGTTTCCTGGAGTCAAGGAATTTCTGCTCCAATCATTTTTGGGATTAGAGCCAAGCTGAGCCCACAGGTGTCTGGAGGTTCTCAGGAACAGACAAATGATCACTGCAAGAGCTCTTTGGGTTCCCTGAGCCAGGGCAGGGTTTGGCTCAGCAAGCTCACAAACTTGACTTTAACTCTTGTTCAAAAAGATCAAAAAGTGCCTTTGCCATTGGGGTCTTCAGTTCCACGAACACTGTGGATTTGTGGAGTTTGTTTGGTCATGGACACGAAAATACATGGAGCAATCCCATATTCTAGGAGGGGTCCATTCAGTGCAGGGCTGCTGATGTCACATGGTTTGAATTATCTGATAATAAAAAAGTAAAAGTGGATTTTCCTTGACATTTTATCATATCCCTGTCCATTATTTTTCCTAAATAAATTCAGAATCCCAGAACGTTTTGGACTGGAAGGGACCTTGAAGCTCACCCAGTTCCACCTTCCACTGTCCCAGGTTGCTCCAAGCCCCATCCAAAGTGGCCTTGGACTTCCAGGGTGGAGCATCCCAACAAAAATTCCATTGTAACTCTTCGAAAGGAAAATTTTCCAACTTGTTGCATCCCTCAAAATAAAGGAAATATCAAAGCTGAGCATGCAATGCTGGAAAAAGTAGTCTGAGTAGTAAAATGTTTCACTCTATTAAAACTTTTTTTGGTACCTCATGATAGAGGAAATTAATGTTTTTGTTGAATTTATTGAGTTTTTAATCTAGCAGTGTTTCTTCAACATAAGTAAATACACTGAAGTATTTAAATGCTTTTGAATTCCAAGGGATTTGACACTCCCAAGTGTAATTTCAGCCTTTTAAAATTTATAAATATTTTATATAAATACAGAATATACCACAGTTTAATTACTTAGGATGACTTATCCACTCTCTGAGAAGTTTTCTGGAATTATCATTCACTTTTACCACAGAAAAATGTTGTTATATCAAGAAAGATGATCTTTACCTCCACACTTATTTTATTTTATTTGCATCTTCTTGTTTTCCTCACCATCCTTCTCAGCCTCATCCTAATGCAAATCAAGGACCTAATTTGTATGCAATACTTTAATTTCAAGCCCTGTAAGATGACACTGTTAAATATTTGCACTGTGTATATTTACCAGCAGATTCTTCATCAGCCACCTATTTCTGCAGCAGCGAATTTCGGCTGAAGTCAACGGGCGCAGATTCCTAACTGCCACATAGAATTTCAGTTTTCTTCCTGAATGACCTGCTTAAAATAATTAGCTTTTTTCCTTATGCTGAGCTGACAGCTACCTGGGAAACAGCAGGTGCTCTCAATGTTAATAATGCTGTGCAGCCCAAGGCCCTTTTCCTTAAATTCTTAGCATAAAGAAGATTGCAGCAAAGTCATATTTGTTGAATAAATTGTGAAGATGTTTCAGCTTAACAGAATCAGAGAGGAAATCAAAATACACAAAGCAAGGAAAAGAGAATTAATATTGTATTTTCCCAGAGGCTTTGGTTCACCAAGTGCCTGGTTTGTGGTGCTGAGATCTGTAAATGATTCCTGGTTAATGCTGGGCTATGAATTAGTGATGATCCAGCAGAGGGCTTGGCTGTAGACAGGAATGTTCTCCATGGCCTAGGGATAGCTCAGTGGATGGAACATCCTCAGGGATGTTATGGAGATTTTTTGAAGGAATTTTGAATGAGTTAGAGATGGGACCTCTGAATTATTTTCGATTATGTGGTTTATTTTTTTTGTCTTCTACATAGACAGGAAGGGTGAGTTTGGCTCCCATCGTTACAGCATGGCTGAGAAGGTCACAAGACCTCTGGTTACAAGACTTTCTAAGGATTTATTGACCAGTAAAACACTGCCAACAAGGATATTTATGCTTTTGACCCAATCCTTAAATATTTTGTCTTATGGACTCATGCTACAGTGTAAGCTTTCTTTGCTAATCATGTTATGACACACAAATCCTGCATGTTATGACATACAGTACCGAATTCTAAACTCTTTGTTTGCCTTTGTAACTACTTTTACTTTTTCTGTATCTTAAACTCTAAAACTCTAAACTTTCACTTCACACATCCTCTGCTTTAACTATAAATCCACATTCTCGCTTCTAGCACCTAAGTTTGGAAGCCTTTTCCAAGGTCTCGGATCAAATCCTGGGTTTAATCCTAAGCTTTGGCTTAGAGGCCCAAAGTTCTGAGAACTCCCTGCACTTTGGATTCTAACACCTGTGTTTGGCTGGAGCAGGACACGCCTGCTCATGCTGCAGGTGACAAAGTGCTGTAGCCAAATGAGCCCCTGGCAGGGGAAAGGGCACCCACAGGAGAGACTCCCAGGTTATCTGGGAAGTTCCTGTATGGATTCAAGACGACCCCATCATGGCAAATAATGTGCTCTGACTCCATGATTCAGAAGGCTGAACAATTGCTTTGCTAAGCTGTACTGTATTACACTAATACTATTCTAAATTAAAGAGATCCTGTACTAAAGAGTGCTATACTAAAAAAGATAGTAAAGAAAAGCCCGGGACTGTCTCCAGATAGTCAAGACGCACGTGGATCCAACTGGCCAAGGAATCAAAACAACCTTCACTGGTGTCCAGTTAACAAATTGCTTTGGGTGAACAATCTCCATAACACATTCCACACGTGCAAAACAACAGGGGCAGTGAATAGAGATAAGAATAGTTTTCTCTTCTTCTCCGAGGTTCTCACTGCCTGCCCCAGAAAAATCCTTGGAGAACTTGTGTTTGCTGCTCTGTGTGAAGAGAGCTGGGCCACATTCCTGCATCAAGCCACTGTTATCACCTTGTCTGGTTGTCCCCAGGACCATGGGGCTTCCTGCTGGCCCTTCCTTGCTGCCATGGTGTCACTCCCCCCGACACCTCCTGAGTGCTCCCTGAGCACTTGCACCAAACCTTACACCAGGTTAGAGGAGAAATCTGGGAGAAATCCTTGACTGCAGGCCCCAGCACAGATTGTCCAGAGAAGCTGTGGACTCTCCATTCCTTGTTCAGCACCAGGGTGGATGAGGCTTGGAGCACCCTGGGACACTGGAAGGTGTCCCTGCCACGGCAGGGGTGGCACTGGATAGGTTTTAAGGTCCCTTCCAACCCAAACCACTCCAAGATTCTCTGACCAGAACTTTCTCCTGAGTAAATCCATATGAAGTCCTGGCACTGCAGTGCAATGTGAATCCACAGCATGCACACACTCAGAAGAAAAGACAATTTACCACTCAAAAACCAGTGCTGCGTAAAACATTTTGTGAAAATGAGTTTTGAAAGCTGTTTGCTACTTTGAGCATGTCCCAAAGAAGTAAGCTCAGTACCCTGACAGGCACTGCACAGCTTTAGACAGCTGTGGGGTATAACAGGGACAGGCAGGTTCCATTCCAGAGGGAAGCACATGGAGCACTCCTGAAGGCCTTGATTCTAACATTAAAAAGACTTTTTCCTTGTATTTTTGTAACAATTATCTAATGATTTCCAACCCATATGCTTGTACCAGATGTCTGAACCTTCACAGGCCAAACCATATTTATTCCTTCAGACAAACCACTTCGTATTACTTAGTAATAATTCTCAGGATCATTATTATCATTCTCATCACTTCAAATCCAAACACAGCAAATATGATGAATAACATGCTTCAATTTTTCCCCTTGATTAATGGGCTGTGTGTGTGCACAAAAAACTCTTCAGTCTGGAAGATGTGATTTCCCTGGTGAAGCCATTGCTAGCCAGATCTTGCCTGGAGCACTTTCCCTGCACTGTGAAACCAACAGAATTCTGAAGTGCAAGCCCCCAAAATGAAACTTTCCTGTGCTGCAGATTCTAAAGGTATTAATTGCCATTTATCTGCATTTAGCTGTGTCTTCCTGTCATTATTAAGAAGTGTTACTCTTAAAATATGTGTGAAATACCTGCAAAAGACTTGTGAAATACCTGTAAAACTCAGAACTCTTCATTTGCATGACTTGGTTTGCAATTCAGCCCCTAAGAACTCTTTCTGCCCCTTTAGCAATCCAAAACCAAGGAAACACTGGAGTTTTGCTATATTCCAGAGCCAAAAAAGAGTTAACAGTGCACGATGTGGATAAGGTTGTCATTACCCTCTGACAGTAAATATTGCTTTGTGCCAGGTTAGCTGATCTGATAAGGAGCAGAACCTCCCAGCAGCAGGATGCTGATAATGATCCTGCCTCCACCCAGCGCCTCTCATCCCAGCAGCTCTGAGCTCCTGCACACAGCCAATGTCATCCTTTCCTGGAATGCAGCACAGACAGGACGTGGCTGTCCATTAAAGCAGAGCTCGATGCAGTGAATGCCATCCTCCCCCAGGGTCTGCAGGAGGGGACCAGGCCACAGCTTTTATCATTGTTTTTCAAAGCATTTCGACTGCTTTCCATCACCCCGGTCTGCTGGAATCTGTTTGGATCACAACGCCACGCACTTTGATCAGGGTAAAAATGGAAATACCACCATGATGGCTTGCTTTAATACAGATTTAGAAAAATGATCAGTTTCTGAGCTGTAAATCCCATATTTACCTTTGCTTCAGCGTGTCCATTTCCAATTGGATGTTCTGCAAACCAGCGTCAGTGCACCTGGACATAAACAGTGCTTTTCACTTCATAGAATCACAGAACCCCAAAATTGGGGTTGGAAGGGACCCTAAAGCTCATCCCATTTCACCCCTGCCATGGGCAGGGACACCTTCCCCTATCCCAGGCTGCTCCAAGCCCCATCCAACCTGGCCTTAGATACTTCCAGGAGCAACCACAGCTTCTCTGGGCACCCTGTGCTGGGGCCTGCCCACCCTCACAGCCAGGAATTCCTTCCCAATATCCCATTTAAATCTCCCTTGATTCAGCTTAAAGCCATTCCCCCTATATCTGGCACTAAATGCCCTTGTTTAATTAAAAATTTCAGCTGCATATTTGCCTCGGTGTCTTTCATCAGCAGTCATTGCAGCCTTTATCCATAGCAGTCCCAGACTGCCATGTCTTCTTTTCAATTTCTAGGATTTCTAGGGAGGATTTGTTTCAACTCCTGTTGGTATCCTCCTCATCGATAAGCATTTATTGATTTTTAGAGCCAAACCAACAAGTAAAAACACAGGAGTGGGAAATGGGAATTGCAAAGAGGCAAAATGGAAGATAATGGAGGTTGGAAATGAGGCTGGCTCTAACAAACCCTGTTTTACTAAACTCTGCTTTAACAAACTGTGCTTTAACAAACTGTGCTTTAACAAGATCTGCTTTAACAAACTTTGCTTTAACAAACTCTGCTTTAACAAACTCTGCTTCTTTGCTTGTTAAAATTGGTTCTATCAAGACAACCCTTGGTAGATCACTATAATTTTTAAAATTAAAAAAAAAAAAGAGACTACACCAGTGCATGACTGCACTGTGATCTAAAGTGTCCCTCAAGAATATTTCCTAATTAATCTGCTTGATCAGTTTTATTACCTTAATCAGTGCAGCCAGCCTGCAGGAGGGACTGACACTTCTGTAGCAAGGATCCTGCACTGCCAGAGTGGATTTATTTTCAGAGCTGTCTCTCTCTCTCTCTCTCTCACCAGCCTGACTTTTAGGCCAGGTTTACCTGAGTGTGAGGCTCACTAAAACAAGCTTAACTTCAGCCAGGTTTAGGAGCCATACTGCAGAAAATTTAAAACCAAAAAAATGCTCTTCTTGTTGTGTTTTATGGCTCAAGGGGTATTGACAGTCACTGGGATTGGAAACAACACAGATCACAGTGCAGCCCAACTGTAAATACTATGGAATTCCTAATGCTTCAGGAAAAAATCTCAGTTAGTGCCCCATTCCTAAGATTATTACAGATTAAGGAAGATAACATAAATTATTTTCAAATACATAATTTCCAGTACTTTTGAGGCATCTTGTGAATTTATCTCAGAGCATAACTGATCATCTAGATATGCAAATCAAGATTATTTGCCAAAAAACTTGACTACAGGGAGTGGTAAAATGCCCTTCAGACCAAAATAATATGAAATAATCTTACCTTCAAACTTCTCTGTTCTTTTTGGATGTTTTTTGGAAACCTTGACTATGTTTAACTCTCCAAAGAATCACAGTTCCCGTTTCAAACTGCATTTGGCCAATATTTTAACACATACACTACATGGTGCTTTCTTTTTTCTTTCTTCTGAGAAATTTGTGGGTTTTCTCTGCACCAAATCTCAATTATGCAAATTCTGTTATCATTTTGGGAATGCTTAGTCATGGAGCTTCATTACCATGTTTTTGGGGATGGTAACTGTGGAGTAGAGAAAGACAGTGGCTCCAGAAGAATTTGTGATGGTCTGATAGTCAAATATAAATTATTTTGGGATATATTGAACTGCTGCAAATGGGTAATAATTATGTAATCAGGCATGGATGCCTACTAGGGTTAACCATAGGTGCAACTGATATTTTTCTGCTCTTCCAGCACTGTTGGTTATTTCACGATGGGGACAAACAGAGACTGTTCCAGGCTTTAACACTGTGCTACAAGGGTTCATTTTGTCCTTTTCTGTGACAGCCTGCCAGTTTGAAGGCAAAAAAAATTAAAATATTGTCTATCACTTTGCCCTGGAAAGATAGGATATTAATGAGATTTGAAAGAATAATTTGATGAGAATTTCAGCAATTCAAATCAAGTATGACATTGGAGGGTGAAAGGAAAGCAAAGAGCACTGGGGTGAGTCCTGGCAGGCTGGCAGTGCACAGAACTGGACAGCTTTGGTTCACTTGGAATTCCTGCCTGGATGTCCTGACAGGGAAGCTGGAGAACTATCAAACTCAGAATGGGATATTTCAACCCCTTTGATAAAATGGCAAAGGTTATGTGGGATTAACTCATTCCAAAAGCCAGGATTCCTCACCTACCAGCATCCCTTTATTCTAAAAGTTGATCATAAAAGAAAATGGAAATATAGAACATGTTTTCAGAAGAAACTCTGCTGGTTTGATACCAGAGGGGACCTTCTTAATGAAGAAAGTGCAGATCTACATTCAGATAAATAAAACGTGGCAGGGGGGGACACACAAAGAGCCATCCACAGAAAATGGGGAATAGAAAACTCCTTTCCACGTGCTGGATGATATTTGATGGCTCTTGGAATGATTCACAGATTGAATTAAAACACTTTCATTGCAGGATCATTTGAGTAATTTGGTTTCTAGTTAAAGTATTGCCTCATTGCTGATATGCAAATAATGCTTGCTGCTGCTGCTGCCACAAAAGGCATTGGTAATTTGTCCTGAGAATTTTCAGATAAACAAGAAATAGTTAATAGTTGGATGTCCCAGTGTATATTTCTGTCAGCAGGTGATGGCTTCCTTAGCACATTTCCCAAAGTCTTTAAGTCCACTTATGAAAGATTTGAGAAGGATCGTCCTCCATTTTTACAAGATTTTTTTTTCAGCTTATCCTTTAAGTTTATCTTTCTTTTTCTATCCCATGTGGAAATTTCCTGGGTATTATTCTAATTTATCTTTTTTGTTTCTCAGATAATTATTTGTTACATTTTTTGATGGATTATTCACTAGCTCTTTTCCTTCTCCAGGGTTTATTTCTGCAAGAACAGCATTGCTGAGCTACTGCTCTAAGTGGATCCATTTCTTTTGATGTGACATTCAAGTAGTGAATATTCTAAACTCTGTTGGTTCTGAACTTCTCTTACATTACCCTACCTGTTCCCTCCAACCACATGATACAAATGCAAATTTCAAGGGTTTTTTCTTTGCTTTGAGTGTCTTTTTCCTGTGTAAACTACAAAGTTGGGGTTTTTGTATAACTCAGGGAATTTCTCAGTGTGGCTTGGCAATGAACAATTGAAATCTCTTGACAATGGGCAATTAAAGTCTCTCTCAGTAGTTGAGGGCATTTTCATGGTGAGCTCTGTTGGTGCTGAGTGATCAGTGACAGATGCCTGCAGAGGACTCTCCTGGATTTAGGAATGTGCAGCACATTCCTGTGTGGTGTAAACTCGTGGAATCCCAGACTGGTTTGGGTGGGAGGGGACCTGAAAGCCCATCCAGTGCCACCCCTGCCATGGGCAGGGACACCTTCCCCTGTCCCAGGCTGCTCCAAGCCCTGTCCAGCCTGGCCTTGGGCACCCCAGGGATGGTTCACCCATAATTTCTCTGGGCAGACTGTGCACCCCTCTCCACTCTACAGGGTTTCATTATTGGATAGCACTGCTGGGCCTCCCTCACATCTCCCAGGGAAGCAGCATTTCATGGTCTGAAGGAGAACTGAGGAGCATCCAGGATATTCACAGGAGATTTGAATGAAGAATCAGTGAAACAGCAGCATTTGCCTTCCTCCAGCTGCCCCTTGAAGCTCCCAGGAGCTGTGCTTGGCTTCTTGAGGCTGGTGGTTTTCACCTCCCCGGGGAGTTTGGATGCACTTTGCTTCCAAATCACTGCAGTCCTCTCCAAGATACTCAAAGCTACAAAATTTTGACGTTAAATGAACAAATTCCTTCACAATGTAATGCTTATTGTCCATCTCATTATGAGAAAGGCAAAAAAAATGCTGCTGGAGAGAAATATGAATAAACAGGAGAGAGGCCAAAAGGGAATGGGGGAAGCTGGTGGGGAGAGAGAGAAGTAAAACATGCTTTAATTCCAGTGATCATTGGCATGTCTGAGCTGTCAGGCTGGCACCCCCGTCTGCCTGCACTCAGAGAGTATTCCATGTAAAAGAAGCAGATGTGCCAAATGAATCCTTTCTAGAGCTGTAGCAGTTTCAGCACACTTATAAAAAAAAACCACAATTTCTGCCTTAAGAACTCCTGAAATCCTTACACTTTTTCTAGGCTTTGTTTGGTGCTTAGAATGAAAAAGATGGACATATTTGTAGGGAATAAAGCTGAATGTATTTTGTAAAATTACTGGCTGCTACGTTTTTATTTCAAACATGCCACCTACGTTGGAACTAAAAATGCTCCACAGTCTTTTTATAATTCCTCTTTGCTGGAAAACAGTTGGTGGAGAATTTGAGTAGGAAAACCCAAACATTGCATTGGCCTTGAATCCTCCTGAGCACTTTTTTTGCAGAGGGTCAGCGAGGATATGTTTTGGGAGCTGTTTGAGTGTTAGTTAATCAGAAATAATTTCATTTTGATTCATCACTAGAGCCCTTCACAAATACAACCCCATAATTTTTACCTCTCTCTGAATCCTCTATGAGGAACTCCTGAACCTTCCCTTTCCAGCTCCTGCCCTCACTGCAATGGCATTAGGGAAGACAAAGTCATGTTTACTAAAAAACCTAAATTGCAAAAGCAGCAATTGAAATTAGTAATGCAAAGCAGCATTAGAAGATATCTACAAAATCACTCTGGGTGGGGAGGATGAATGTAGATTATTGCTCAGCAATATTTGATACTACTGTGGTTTATCCAGTCAAAGGGTTCATTTAGTATCAAGGGAGTCACTAATTTCAGCAGCAGAGCCACAACCTCCATTTCTGTCAGCGTGGCAGGACAGCAGCTCTGAAAGAATGGCACCAAAAGGATAAGCTCTTTACGTGCTAAAACAATTTTGCAAAAGGACAAATCTCAATTTACTTTTTGCTTTCCTTTTTTTTCCTTCATTGCAAACAGAAGCACAAGACATTGAACCCATCAGAATGAGCCACAAGGAGATTTCTCAGGCAGGAATTATTTCTTTACCCAAGCACAGTGAGCATTTAGAAGCATTCCTTGAGGACAGGCCCAGGAAACAAGGAGCTGCCTTCCCATGGGGTCAGAGACAGGATGGAAGCAGAGATTTGCTCTCCCATCTAGGCAGTGTTTTCCATGCTCTGAAATTATATTCATAATGTATTTCCTGCACAATGCAAAGTTTCTCAAACTGCCTTCCAACCCAGGCAGCCAGGAATCCTGTAGCACTGAGATGTTCTGCTCTTTCCCCTGAAAATCCACATTTTACAGACTGATAGCAGAGTTACACACAGAGTTCTCAGTGTAATGGCACATGGGCTGATGGCAACCCTGCCAAAGGCAGCAAAAATTTAGAAACTGGAAAGAGTGGGGCAAGAAAGTCTGGGAAGAAACCATGAAAGCATCTCATTGCTGAGCAGGATCCAGGGTCTTTGCAGCTTCCTGACACGCAGCACCTCAATTAATGTGGTCTGAAAGTGTCATCCAGAGCAGCCAATTTATCCTGAATTTTGTTTCACAAGGTGAAGCACTGTGAAGTGATGGAGAGCTGGAGAAGGCTGAGCTTTCCTGAGCTTGCATTGCCACTCTGCCCTTTCTGGGATGGTCAGGACTGGGAGGAAGTTGGGGATTTTGCATAATTTTAACACATGGTAAAGGTTACAAGGCCCAGCAAGGCGTGACACTTTGTCTGACTGCTGATATTAAGCTGCAAGACAATAAAGTAAATTTCTGTACATAATGACCTGAAAGATTAGTTACGCTTGATAAATGTGACTTGAGAGACTTTCCTTGAGTTCAGGCTTTTCTCTGGGACCAGAATTATATTTGTCAAAAAGGTCTGAATGTATCTGCTTTATAGATAGGGAATTTTAGAATTCAGTCCTAAATAACCTGATCATAAATACAGACCAATAAATTGCTAAATGTTGCTGAAATCTTTTATGGAGATAGTGCTAATCCAGTTGGTTCTTGGAACATATATAGAGACCAGTTTCTAATTGGTCCTCAAAGTGGAGTTGGTGAAAATGAGGTAATAGTGATAGGGATGCAGAAATACCTCAGCCAAAATAATTTCCACAGAGAATTAGAGATGGACTTGATTTAGGAAGGTCTTTGTACAACATTTAGCTGTGGGCCAGCTGGCAATGACCCCAAGCATGGCTGCAGTCACTGGGAGGACACAAACGGGAGCCATGGGCTCAGCAAAGGGTTTTGCTGTCCCTCCAGGCTGCCAGTGGTGCACAAAGTGAATTAAAGCTGTAACAGTCAAAGCCTTGAGGGCACTGCCTCTGGGTAATCCTGCTCTGTTTCATACCTTAACCTCTGGGGCAGGGAGGAATGGGCCTTTTGGGAATGTTGGTGGAAGTGGAGCAGGTCTGGGTTCACTTCTGGGGAGGCTGCTCTGATGATCACCAGCTCTGCTGCTCTCCTCATGAAACACAGCAGGGAGACTTCCAGCTTTAGACATTTGGGCATCATCTCCCATGGTTATTCTGGGAAATACAAACTGTGAAATATCCAGGAGGAAGCCAGAGATATAATCTCTTTGGGACTTGTCACATTTCAAAGATGAGTGTGATTCCCATGCAAGAAACCATCCCAAGGTCTTGTCTGAGCTGGTAGAAGCCTTGAGAAGACATTAGGTCACTCTGCTGGGGACAGACTGGGCACAGAAACACTTCCAGAGGGACATTGGAGCTCTTCTCAGTTGTATTCAAAACCTCCTACAAAAGGAATGGCCCAGCCTGCCTGGACAGCTTATTCCAACACTTAACTGTGCTGAATATTGGGAGCTTGTTCCTTGAAATCTGACCTTTAGCACTTACACTGCAAAGCTGTCAACTCTGAGGTGGGCTCTGCTGACCCTTTAAAAGCAAACAGTTTACAGCACTCAAGAGTTGTTCACAAAATTCATTACTAAGAAGCATTAAAGTCCCAAACTTGTGAGAGAAATCGGGGAGGAATTGCAGCCAATTCCAATTCAGTGACTTCCTAGAGACAACTGGAAATGTGGTGCCAGTGGAACACGGGAATCCAAGGGGGAGCCACAAGAGCAAATTGTTTGTTTCAGTTGTGCAAGTGGTGAGAGCAGAGGAAAACGGTGAAACCTTTACTTTAGAACAGCTTGGAAATTGAACTCTAATTCTGCATTTGTGGCTCAGGTCTCTCCCAAACCTATTTGTCTTCGGAAAGGGCTGAAAAGATGCTATAAAACCTACATTTTTCTAAATAAGGGATGACCTCAGTTATCAGCTCCAGTTTCAAATTGCATCTGGTGGAATTGTGCTCCTGCATTATGGCATTCCGAGGTCAGGAGGGGGGATCAGGGAAGCCAAGCATCACCCAGCTCAGCACCCTCAGGGCTGCTCTTGCAGTACATCCCAATGTCCAGCTGTGCTTCCAGCACATTCTGAGATTTGATAAATATGATGTCCTGCCAAGAGAGGAGGCTCCCTGGCTGTGACAGCGCTCCAGCACAGGTAGCGATCTGATGGGAAGCAGAGGAAGAGGGAGAGGGGTTTGCCGGAGCCCGGCGTGCTGTGAATGTTAACAAGTCCTCTCACGTCATCAGCTTCCCTGCTCTCCTCTCCCTCCCTCCCTGCCTTCCCTTTCATGAGCCAGCCTGAAATCAGGGAATTACATGCTAAGGAAAACCCTTCAGCTAAACATATAATTATTCTGCACAGGATCAGTGCAGCATAGTTAATCAGTTTACCAACTGAATTAATTTTTATTTTTTTTAATGTCTACATCTCCTGTTGAGGGTGCAGAAATTCTAGATTTAAAGGGGAAAAAATGGCTTGCAGTTGTGAAACGAGTATCTCCAGCAAACTATTCATTAGGAGAGAAACCTCCACTGCAGGCTGGTTTGGCAGACAAACCTGCCAGTCCCCAGGACTCTGAATCACAGACTCTGTGTGGAGTTATTACAGGTACTTAAGGAATAGCTGGTTTCCCATTTCAATTTTCAGCTGTTCAATAACACTGCATTCTCTGAAAGTTACAGCTGTACGTCATTGCATTGTGTTTAATTTCATTCCCTTGGACTGCTTTGAAAAGTGAGTATTTATTTGGACAGAGGTGTCACTTCCCTGTAAATGAGTTCACATTTTAAATGACCTACTTGTAAACTGCTCCCCTTAGGAGGTACAACATCTCCAATGCTCTTGCTTGTAAAAGTACAGAGAATTCCCCTCAGATTTTGCCTCCAATGGAAACACAAACTGAATTTTTTATTCAGTAAGATATCCTAGCTCCCCTCTGCACCCCAAACCCCCAGACTCTGTGCAGGACTGCCCTGCTCAGCGCAGGTTACAATAGATGGGTTTGGGTTTGGAGTGTTCACTGATGACCTGCAAAGTGCCCCCGAGTTTCACAGGGAGCTCCTGGCCAAAAAAGCAACAAAAATCTCCATGTAAAGCATCCCAGATGCACATCTTGGAGGGCAGTTTGTCATTTTCTCCATTAATATGTTAAACCAAATCCAGGGAAAAGTGACCAGTTAGAAACCCCTCTGACCCTGAAGGCACTGGGGAGCTTTATGGGTAATGTTTGTTTTCCAGTGGGGCAATCTGAGCAAGGCAAAGGTTTTTCCTAAAAAAAAAAACCATTTCTTTTGGGTCCATAGAACACATCCCCAGGAAAACAGGTAAGTTATGTAAGAAATGGCTGTAACCAGGGAAAACACCTGAAAACCATTTGGAGATGTTTAAAATCTTGGAAAATTTGGGAGAAAAAAAAAAAAAAGAATACTGACTAAAAACTGTTGCTAAAAATACCTCCCCAATTAATATGGTCAGCTCCTTTGAAACCTTCCCTTTTAACCACAGTGCTGCATCTGCTAAACTTAACAAAATATTTTGTATAGAGACAAAAGTGTCCAGAGTTTTAACTTCTGAAACCTCTGAGAGCCTCAGGAATCAATTTCCCCAGACTTGCATGGCCTTTTCAGGTTGCCCACACCATCAGATGCAGTTCCCTAATTGCATTCCTGTTGAGTGCGTTCCCCAGAAAGGAACTGTGGATAAATACAAGATGCCAACTTGTCATTACAATGTTCCTTAAAGCCTACCAATTTTTACTTTTTTGGCAAGTAACATTTC
Source organism: Motacilla alba alba (assembly GCF_015832195.1). Taxonomy (NCBI): domain Eukaryota; kingdom Metazoa; phylum Chordata; class Aves; order Passeriformes; family Motacillidae; genus Motacilla; species Motacilla alba. Next base: position 4,413,411 of record NC_052045.1, read on the forward strand.
CTAAAGGAAAAGAACAGAAGGGTGTCTCCTCTTGGGGGGGCTCAGGCTGCAGCTGCTGCTCTCATTGGATGCTGAAACCAGGACACATTCTGGGGACCTGGCTCTCAAACCATTAACATCATTTTTGTGGCTTCCTTCCATCTTCTCTAGTTATTTGATGCTTCTGGTACTCACTGCTAGTTAGTTTCAAAACATGGGCTTTGCTAACAGATTTTGGGAATAAGTTCTAATGGCTTCAAGGGATATGATAAATGCAAGTTTTAAAAGTACGTTGCTATCATTTCCCTGTGAACTATGTTATCATTTACAATCTCCACAAATAAAACTAATTGTCTACATATTTTTAAGCCCCCCAAAGGTATATTACAGAGGCAATATTTGTTCCATTGCTTATTAACATGTTGCTATCTACATTCGAGATATTACTCATTCCTAAAGTGGCAATTTTTTGAAAGTGTCTTTAATTTATCTCTTAATGCTGTGAAAGAAGTGACCTTTCAGAATAGAAGAACTACATAAAAGCTACTTTATCACTGCAAATCACTGCCTGTGCAGACCTTCGACCTCCCTGGCACATGGATTTAGCAGAGTGGCTGCAGCCAACAGAGCTGAGCTGCACAACACACGGAAATTACAGGCAAACAGTGGCCACAGTTGGGCAATTTTTGCAAAGTGAGGTAGTTATAAGTAGTTTTAAACTGACTCTGGTCTGCCATTTGTGTGGGGTAGGTCTTTTCTTTGGCTGCAGCTGAACAATGCATCTGCAAAGGGATAAAAAGGAGGCTTGTAATATTAACGTGGGGGAAATGGACAAATGTGCAACTTTCCTGTTTGTGGATGTGCAGCTCATGCTACCAAGGAAAACAGCAACGTTGTGAATACTTCAGTGCTCCCTGCATTATATTTCCTAATGCTTGAACACAGAGCACTGACAATGCTGCCTACTCCAGATATCCCTGTGGATGGTGCACTGTGCAGGCTGGTATGGAAATCCAGCTGTCAGGCAACTCCAGACATGTAAAAACCTGCTGCTTGTGTGACCTTCCTCCACTGCACATCATGGATTACTGTTCCCCAATATGTAATTATTTTGCATCAGAAAGGATAAAAAAGTAGCAGGAAGCAATTTAAAATATAGCAACAAGTATTCTACGTGATTTGACACTTAATTTACATTATAATTCAAGTAAGGAGTTAAATTAGCAGAGTGATCTGTCTACTTTTTAACTCTTTTATATACTGGGAATGAAGCTGTGCGTCAGAAAACTCCTCTGCAAGTACATTAGGATTTGCTATCACCTAATGACATTGGAGCCTGGGAATCAATTCTATACCTAAAGGTTCAGTATCCATCCCAATGACCTGCTTAAACCCTCCCAATTACCCCGAGTTCCCAAACACCTGAGAAACAAAGTACATCCATTCCCCTAGACACCGTTTGCTTCACAAGACTCTGTGCTTGTAGAAGAATAATTAGCTGATAATGGCAACGTGTCTGATGAGCACCCAAACAGCCCAATTTCAGCGAAGTGTGGAGATGCAGCTCAGCAAAATGAGATCAGAACCATTCCTCTATTAATGAGAATACTTTGAAAGCTTTGAGGGCATTCGAGTGGGCATCCAATTCAACCCTCCCATAAGTTCAGTCATCACATTACAGGAATCATTTCCATGAGTAACCTACACCCCAAATTCGCACCTCTTCTCCTTATATAACAGAGATCCTCCGTGGCAGGAATTATTTGTCTCAAAGACAGGCAGCTCATCAGAAGCACTGTATAACAACACTAATGCATCCCACTGTGGGAATACATTCTCCCCCCACTCCGCAGAAATTTAAACCACTTATCATCAGAACAATCCCTCGCCCTCCCATCCATGCCGGTTTGTTTGCAGCACAGCCGAGCATTGTCAGGCAAAACATGTCACAGCTGACGGCTGTGTTGTGAAACTGCGAATGTGCCGGGAAATCATCATTCCTGTCAAGTTATCCCGGCGAGTTTCCCCGCGGAGCCGCGCTCAGCCCTGCGCCTTCCCGCGGGCGAGAACGCGGAGCCTCGGACACACGGCTGGGCAGCCTGGACAGGGCAGGACACGTCCCTAAAGGAGCCTGGACAGGGCAGGACACGTCCCTGGAGGAGCCTGGACAGGGCAGGACACGTCCCTGGAGGAGCAGGATGCCTCAGTCCAGCCCCCGGCTGCTGGTGCTCCTTGTGGTACCCAAAACTACAGACGAGCGCTGCACAGCCACTGCATCGGATCACCTGATGTGAGCAAACCAGACCTAATCAGGGCAAATTTAAAGCAGCCAAACATCCCGGCGTTACCCTGTGCGAGGCATAATGGAGCCGTGAGACACCAACACTTGGTGTCTGCATTGTCCAACAAATGCAGTTGATCCCTGCTCCGCTGTCGGCAGCAATTCCCACAGCACAGCACAGCTCCAGCAGCCTCTCCTCAGCCCTGTCTCTAACAACTGGGGGCAAAGCAGCACAGATCGGAACTGAATAAACTCTTCCCAAAACAAAGAATGCGAGAGCACCGATGCAAATTGCCAGGATCCAAAGTACAGACAATACACGGCAATAAACGATCCTACCTTTCATCCAATCCACTACTTGCTTGGGCGTCCACTTGCTAATAGGTTCCATAACGAGAGCCATCATCAGATCACTTTATCATTCACACCAAAATCGGGGGAAAAAGGAGAGAAAATTTGTATCAGAGCATGGCTGGGCTACGAGAGCTGTCGGATTTTACAGTGCAGTTCAAAGAGGAGATGATGCTTTGTCCCTCCAGGTTCCTCCTGCACTGATTCAGTAATGTATAAAATTACACTGCTTGATCAGCTCTGGCACCTCCCCCACTGCACACAGCCTGCAACACCCGGAGCACCGAGCCAGGAAATGGTGCAGTACAGACTTACTTACCAAAGCTCTGCCCGCCGAGGCTCCGGCACGGATCAAACATGGATTACACACGGAGCGATCCGCGCCGGGGCCGCTCCGCTCCGCACGCCGCGCTTGGCCGAGCTGCTCTATTCCAACCGGCCCCGGGATCTTCATCAGGGAAAATGTCACTACTGTAACTTGATAGCAGATTGTCTCGGCTTCATTGTGAATATGCTGACTGTCACTCGGCTTAAAGTGAAGATAGAAACGTCAGGATATCGCCTGGCATCTGGCAAAATGCTGAGCATCTCCATCTTTACAATGCGAAACGTTGCTGGAGTCTTGCACTGTGTAATCATGTAATTCAGAATGTCAAACACAGTATGAAAAGTCTTACCCAAGAAATAAACTACTGGGAGAAAACTCTTTTTTTTTTCCTGGCCACATTCAGAGCCAGGATATTTCCTCCTATGAGCTGCTCATTTTGTAGGGAAAGAATGACAGCATCGAGAGGGCAATTTGCACTACAGCACTTTAGGATAGACAAGTACAGCCAAGTATTTTGACTCTCAGTACTGGGATCATTAGTCAACGTCTCCCTTTTGTTATGAAGGAAAAAAAATAATGTTTTAAGTATTCCTAATCCCGAAGTTTACTACCCTTCTGACAGATGAAGGTGAAACATTTCAATGAGACGTGCCAAACAGCACTTTTTGGACCCATTTGTGACTCTGCACCTCATGCAGCACAAATTCTGCATCCTGTGGCAGAGAAGGTGCTGCAGGCTCCAACCTTTTGTCTGGGATCTGCAGCCCCACTATTTTATGTTAAGGGGAGAAACTCAGAGACCAGAAAAAAAGGCAGAACAAAACAGTCCCACCTTTCTCTTCAGTGATCTTTCCTCTGTGCCTTTTTCTCCTGCACTGCTCCAAGTTTCCCCAGCACATCAGGGGAAGAGGATGGTGATATTCTGCTCCCCTGGGGCTGGGTTGGAGTCCCCAGGCTGAGATCTGTCCTCTCTCTCATACAGAGGAACATGAAATAGCAATGGAATCTTTATCAAAGAATTGCAGGGTGGTTTAGGTTGGAAGGGACCTTAAAGCCCATCCCATTTCACCCCCTGCCATGGCCAGGGACACATTTCACTTGCTCCAAGACCTGTCCAACCTGGCCTTGGACACTTCCAGGGATCCAGGGGCAGCCACAGCTGCTCTGGGCAACCTCAGGGCCTCCCCACGCTCACAGGGAAGAATGCCTCCCTAAAATCCAATCTTAACCTATTCTCTGGCAGTTTATTCTCCACCCTTTCAGGGTTTTTTTTATATAGTTAAGGATGCAGACAGGCATCTTTCCCCCACTAAAGCGTCTCCAAAGAGATGTGCCATTCTCAGCTCAGTGATGCACTCTATCCTTTTTTATTTTTCTTTAGCTTTGGGAAATAGTGTGATTAGTATTCTATGATGTATTTGGAGTGCTCAGAGCACAGATCTTCTTTACAAAAGGATTCACATCAATTCTCCTTCAAGAAGGCTGAACAGCATGTCAGCTTCCTCTCTGAGTTTTGGGAGACCACTTTCAGTAGCTTTAGTTCTGTCTAAATAGCTGTTTACAATGGACATCATTATGACAAAGCTCTCAAAGGCACAATACTTCTCTTTTTAGGCAACAGTGGGCTAGAATTGAGAATAAATATTTCTATTAGCTATTGGAAACTGTACAAGTTGTTTGGGGGCTATTCCTTCTCCAAATTCCTATTTTTTTTAAGTTCAATACCAGTGTGGAAGAATTTGAGATAAGCTATGTTGTGTATGGACTTGGTATTTTGACACATCTGCACAAAAAAAATGTTCATTCATGTTTGTTTGGACTATTTCCCTAATTCCTGCCATTTGACAGACATTCTGTCAATGCTCCTTTGTCTCACATTTCCTACCCAGGCTTGACTGGGCACTTTTTTTAACATATTTGGACATATTTTTGAAAGAGGATGAAGCCTGAATTCAAAGCTCATCAATGTCAATGGGAATAATTCCACTCATTTAAATTGTCCTTGGATGACAAAAGAGGCCTCCAACTATTATTTTGGAATCAGGACTTCCATGTTCACAATGAGAACCTTCTAAATCCTCCCCGTCCTGTTACTGAGGCCCCTCCCCCCAAAGAAGGTTTGCATTTTCATTGATTCCCACTGTTATTCATGGTGCTGGCTCAGGCAGGAGCTATAATTTGGCTGGAAGACCCTGGCTGTTAGATTGAACTCCTGTGATTTTCCTTATCATCACCAGTCACAGTTTGCCCGTACTCTGGGATTTTACAACCTTCAGGACAACCATCTACTTTTTTGTTCTACTTCTTGGAATAAAATATTCAAAGCTGTTTAAAAAGCTCCGTTTCTCTCTCTCCTGCTGATTTATTCAGGTTCATTCTCCATTGCACAGATCAGTGCACATGGCCCTGGTTTGTCACAAATCATTCCAACCCCAGGGAAATGTTCCTTCAACTACTCCCAAGGGTGTGTTCAGTGTGGCAGCCCATGGATGGTTCTACCTGGGGATTTCCTCTGCTTCTTCTTTTGTTGTTTCCAGAAAGATTTATTCCTCACACCCACGGGAATGTCACAGGGAGATGGCAAGATCAGGAGAGGAGCCTGTGGCAGGCCATGGGACTCAGAGATGGATCCAGCTGAGCACTAGAAAGGCCAAATGGAGCCCAGACTATTTCTGGAGCCACGGTTCAAGTCAGTTCAGAGCACTTTTTGATACAGGTTGTCCCCTCTGCCTGCTGAGGTAATGACTCTGGAATGAGAAATCATGGAATACACCCCCTGCACTGAGCTGCCACCTCACCCCTGACAGGGTCCCTCACCATTCCTGTCAGCCACGGGTCACTGCAGTGGGATCAAGTGGGTGAAGTCACTAAACAAAATTTTTTTTAAAAAAATAGGCAAAACTGTGTAATCCTTAAAGCTGTGCCATGTGTTTTTCTGCCTGTTTATTGCAGAGCTTCTGCCTAGATCTATCCCCCACCCTACCTAGCACTGCTTCCTAATGCCAACATAAAAGCAACAATGCATTCCCATGACTGTGTTTTTCTTCCAGGCTGAATGTAGCAAATCAAGAGAAAAAAAAGATCAAGGAACATCTTTCTCACTATTATTCTATCTAGGTCATGTAAATGAGAAATACTTTCTGACTGAAGTCTGCATAAGCATTGGAGCAAAGGGAGGTATTTGAAAGGGAGAAAGGAAGCAGAGCTTTCACTACGAAGCAGCGTTGTTGTCAAAGGCCTATATAAAATAATCTGGTAATTCCAGCCCATAATCATCTCTGCTGCCTTTGACAGCAAAGGCCTAAGGCTGAACAGACTGGTGGAAAGGTTTGGAGTCCCTCCTCCTTCCCAGCAATAATGCTGAGAGTGCTGTAGCTTTTGAGCACTGCCTGGTATCTCTGGGATTGCTAATTAAACCATCAGTCTCTGTATTTTCATGGTCACTGTGGGAGGCAGTTAAATGTTCTTGTGTATTTCATGGCCAGTGATAACTTTCCAATTAAGGATTATGTTCAAATCTGGTACCATAGTCACTCTAACACTTAGAACAATCATGTATTTCTTGCAGTTTTCATTTGGTAACAATTATCCTCATCTTCTTTGATGAAGAAATAACTTGCATGTTGTGAAATAAGTCCTTTAGGAGAGGGTTAGTTTAATAAAGGCTTGACATGGCATTTGATGTCCATTATGGAAAAACAAGAACATGCAGTTCCAGATTAAATAAGTCATGAATGCCTTGGAAAAGTGGTATGTAATGTTATAACTTAGGACATCTATAATTTATATTATTAATGGAAAAGTAAGCAAAATCTCCAAGGAAATGACTGTTGAACTCTTGGTTATCACTAAAGCTTTTTATCATGTAACATTCATATATTATACAGCTGGTTTCTGTGGGAAAGAACATATTCTTAAAAAACAGAATGGAGCTAAAATGTTTGTTTTGGTCAGTTCTGTTCTGGGCCAGGTTCTGCTTGATGCTGCCTCCAACCCTTGAGACACTTGTTGAGAGATGGCAAGAAAAGTGCCTCTGGTGAAGTTGCATGAGAGCAATCAATGTGCTGGGAGGAACAAAACCCAGCTTAGGTTTGGGATAGGGATTGACAGATTCTCCTATTTCGGGATAAACCTGGGCCTTACTTAACCCTGGCTTTACAGACGGAGGGGCTGGGCTCTGTTCTCACGGGACAGCCCAGCTCAGCAGAGCTGGGGGAGGCTCCTGTGCTTTGAGCAGCCTGGGAATAATTCCACTCGTTTAAATTGTCCTTGGATGACAAAAGAGGCCTCCAGCTATTATTTTGGAATCAGGACTTCCATGTTCACAATGAGAACCTTCTCATGGGGGGAGGAAAGGGTTTGGATCATTCCCATCTCCCAGAGAAGGTCATTGGTAGGTTCACATGATCCATCAGTCTTTATTTCAGATCACAGGACATTCTGAGTTGGAAGGGACAAGGACCAAGCCCAACTCTTCAATGAACATCCAGGGATTGAATCCACACCCATGGTGTTCTCAGCACCACGCTCCAACCAACGGAGCCAATCTCTTGGGTGGGTTTTGCATTGCTGTGTCCAGAGCAGCTGTGGCTGCCCCTGGATCCCTGGAAGTGTCCCAGGCCAGGCTGGACAGGGCTTGGAGCTCCCCGGGACAGTGGAAGGTGTCCCTGCCATGGCAGGGGTGGCACTGGATGGGCTTTAAGCTCCCTTCCGACCCAAACCATCCCATGATCCCGTGATTCTCCAGCACCCCCGCAGCTGGGGTTCTTCTGCCGAGGTTCTTTGTCCCAGGGGAGGCACAGCCCGCCTGTCCTCGGTGGGGTTCTGGTGGCTGTGACCCTGGCTGTCCGTCCCGCGGAGCCCCGGCATGGGGAGGATGGTGTTCCACATTCTGGAGTGCCATCTGCTGGCTCCGCACCCGCCGGCACCGCCGCATCCTCCCTTTTAATAATCCCCACTTAATTAATTAATTAATTGCATTTCATTTTCACTGCTGTTTATCAACATAAAGTTTTTTGGTTTTTTTTCCACAGGAACTCACTATAGTCTTTGCTTTTCCATCACAAGTGTTAATATCCCAGTTCTTACATGGAGCCTCATTAGAAATTTATATTTTTTCATGCTCCATTAGATGATAAAACTGTTTTATTAATGTGTGTTAGTCATAATTTATGATACTTTACATTAATTGGGTATTAAAATACCCTTAACGAATGGTTTGGAAATCAGGGCTAACATTAAAAAATGCAAGAAATACTTGGTTTCTCAGGAATGTAGAGGAATAATTTCATTATCACTTGCGAAAAAATACGTCCTGACATGGCTGGGATGGTTTTGTGCACTGCTTTTTTCTCGGTGTACTTTATGTTCACAAAAGCTCCTCCTTTGACCTCTCTTGGGACTGAAATCCTCTATTTAGCCACAGAACATGAACATCATGAGCAGAGGCACTGCAAACTTCCTCCTGTCTTGCATCACTTTCATCACAACATCACCTTTTTTTTTCAGGAGCTGCCCTTTAGCTGTTGTTATACTTCCTTGACATCAAGGGTGGCTTTTCTATAAAAGGTTCTCTAGATTACACATCTTGTGGAAAAACCGTCACTTTTTGCAGCCCTATCCAGAGTTTTAAATGCAACTGAAGTGTATTAATGTCAAAGATAAAATGTAGAAAAAAACTAACCAAAAAATACAATTCTTCTCCAAGACAAATCCACTGATTTCAGTGAAGACATTCTAAAGCTACAACATGGGTAATTTTTTCTCATAGAAGATGAACTTTGTGTTCTTTGACTCAAGACTACAAATGAGCAGAGAACACTGAAATATGTTCATATTAAGGGAAACAGGATCCTCTGTTTTCAGCCTGTTTGTTGATATCATCAACATGTTTAGAGTCTCCCAAAGAGCCCCAAATAAGAGGGACTGTTCCCATCTGGGAATCCCTGAGAGAATCCTCAAAGCAGAGATACAAGTGATGCCTTGTGAAGGCCGCCCTAGAACAGAGGCTGGACAGAGTTAAAGAATAAAGTAGGGATTTATTAGAAGGCCTCAATGGATGCACCTTGGGCAGCACAAGAGCCCAGCCAGGGCTACACCCAGGATGAACCAAAATGGTCACAAAATGCACGAGCGCTCCCGGGGTCTCTCCCTTGGATCAGTTCTGCTCCATTTGCATATTGCAGTTCATTGTTCAATTCCAGCTTTAGCCCATGCAGTCCCATCCTTCTTGTTTTTCTCTCTCCAGCCCACGGTGTTTGTGCTCTTGGGCTGAGATTTGGATCAGTTGTCCTTGGTCCCCAGCTAGAGAAGGAATTGTTTTGTCTCCCTGCTCTGTGCAGAGAGCTCACCATCCCCTGATGTGAAGCCCAGACCCCCACACTAAAGCAGCACAGAATCTGAAAAATAGAAAAGCTAAACCCTGAGGCATCACATGAAGAAAGTCCCTTGAAGCAGTGCCAGTGGAAGAGGCTTCCACCTTGCCAAGGAAGTTTCCATTTGGGGACTTGTGCCACCACCACGAGTCACAGCTTCCTCCCCAGATAAACTTCATGAAGACACAGATATTTGGGTAAGACTTAACTTTGAGCTGCTGGGAAACACAGAGCACAGGGGCCCCATCTGCTTCACTGATCTCTTCAGTTTGCCATCACCAGTTTGGCAAGCAGGATAAAACTGCAGACAGATCCTTTGTTATCATTTTCCTGCACAGAATTCCTCCAGGAACAGCTATAAAGTTCTGCTCAGGTCAAAACTGACTACAGTAACTAAATTAGGGAGAAACAGGGAAATATCTTGCAGCAAGTCTCTTTGAGCCTCTCATGCAGCTTCAGAGGGATGCTGCAGCACTGTGCAGGCAATTCTATGCTCAGAATGGATTCACTCTCTTAATTCAGTTTTCCATGACATGGAGCTTACAGTACTGACAGTCACAGGGTCAGCATGAGAATTTCTGAGGTCAAAACTGGGCAATCGCTCCCAAAATAAGTTCCAGCTCAACAGAAATCATCTGTGTGATGGCAAATTTATTACACGTTGATCAATGACCTTTATTTTTTATTACAGAGATCAGACTAAATTTTCAGACCTCTCCTTTTTGACCCTAAAATCATAGGAATTTTACAATTTGAGTGCTGCTAACTCCGGCTCCTTTTCTTTGAAGAAAATAAAATGTCAGAATATTTATTACTACAATATGTTTAATTTCCTGTCAATATATCCATATTCATTTATATACAATATGATTGGTATTTGCCTTTCCCCTTCCTCTAGTAAATAAATGGAAAATATTTATTTGATAAAAATGGAATAAATGTTCAATGTACTTCCTCTGCAAGAATCACATAACAACTTTTAAGCAATAAACCATCTGCTTCTCACTACATTAGGTAAATTATATTACTTTGGAAAAAAAAGCAGTAATAATGGAAAACTTGACAACAGTAATAAAACTTCCAAACTATTGATACCAGATTCCCTTGAAATTCAATATTTGCTGGCTGGAAAGTTGGCTTTGAAGCACAAGTGGCTGTTGATTTTCCCAAAGCATTTAGGGAAACAACTCAGAATATTCAGTGATTCTGTGAAACTTGGGCTGTATGTTCTGTGTGACATTTGTAGTGTGATGAAAATAGGCAGCAATGTTGGAAATGGACTTGTTTTGCCATCGAGGGACCCTCAGTGTGGTGGGAGAGGAAGGACAAGCTCATGCTCAAGTGTCCAGGAGAGCCTGGGTGCACTCTGGGCCATTCCACTGAGAAAAACTACTTTATTCTTTTGTGTTCCATTATTATCTCCTTCTCCACCATCCCACAGCAAAATGTGCCTCACAGAAATGTCTGAGCATGGGCTTCAATATTCGAAGAGTCATTTTGCCTTGCAGAGATATCTGATGGGGTGACCCAGGATGTGCTGGCACGGGGAATGTCAGATTCATAAAATTGTGACAATTATTATCATCCCATCTTCATTTTCCCCTGTGATTTTCGGTCCAAGCTTGTCTTTCATGTTGCCAAGTGACTGGTGACAGCAAAAGCTTTTCTTCAAGGCATTCTCAAGATGGTTTTTTCTTTATCTTACCATCTCTGCAAAGCCTTCCTATTATTAGGTCTTCCTAATGCCTTGGTTAAAACCTCAGAGATTATGCTCCTGCTTTAGCCTCTTCATTCTCCATGTTTAGTTAGACTCAATATTTGCTTGGAGGACTGGCTGTGACTACAGAGAAATTCCCAGTGTGTGACTGGAGCCAGGTTTTGTGTTGCCTCAATATTGTGAGCAGAAATAGAGACACAAGAATCTGAAAGGTAGAAAAAGAAAATTTGTGTGAGCCACGAATACCTGCCAGACTAACCTGACATGAAAACATCTGCTGCAGCCTTCACCATGGGCACTTCAGAGAACTTTGTGAGGCTTCCTGTCCTGCCCTTGATACATCTGTGAACGAGGAAACCTCAGCTCTAACTGCAGAGCTGGACATTTTTCATCCTTTCTGTAGCCACACAGAGTTAAACACTGATCCGAAAGAAGGATGCAGAATAAAAAGGTCTCTTCCCTTCAGCCTGTCTCTCCAAATTAACTTGATTTGCTGTTTAGAGACTGAGGAGATGATGGTGATGTGTCCTGTCGTGTTTTCCTCTGCATCCCAGCAGCATGCCCTTTGCTCTTAACCAGGAGCTTTGCATCAGCAACCAGCTTTCCTCCCGTAATTAATTTCTCAGGGCTCTTCCCCTGCTCTTTCCATTCCAAACAGCTCTGCTCTCTCTCACATGCAACAGTAGCTCTATTTTGAAAGAGCCTGGCAAGCAAACAACGTGATGTTTTCCTTTTGGACAACCTGAAGCCATGTTAGATGGTGACAAGACGTGCTCAGATCAAGCCGAGGAAGGCATAAACTAATTGCCAAGAGCTGGGAAGCTCTGTAGCTGTGCTTCAGAGCCAGCTTTCATTTCTCTCTCGCTTTCTTGTAGTCACAAATTGCACCAGCTCAGCTCCAAAATAAAGGCCTGCCATCCAGAAACCTTGTTTATAGGAAGGGCTGTCAGAGCCCTCAGCCATCTGCAGCTCCTGCTCCCCTTCCTGCTCCCGGGGCTCCTTCCTTCCACATCCCGACAGCTCTCAGTCCTCCCATCCCCTGGGAGGGAAGGACAGGATGTTCTGCAGCCACCAAACACCAACCATAGCCCTGCCATAAAAATCCAGGGATAGATCCCTTGGTTTAGGGGTTTTCAACAGCTACTGCAGCAGCAGCTCTTTAAATACTCTCTGATTTCTGATCTATCCGATCCACTGTGCATTTCCTCAGGATCTGTGTCCTTCAAGACTTCCAGCAGCTACTTTCTCCTTCAGGTCTCCATGAGGAGTCTGTCTTCTCGTTTTCAGCCTCTTCAGAGTGAGAAAACCCTGCATTTTTATCTCTTCCCTTAGCTGGGCTTGTTTTGCCTGTGAGTATGATTAGAAATGCACATATCAAAATATCTCGCCCTAAAACAAAGAGCCAAGGCTTTTACCACAGACACGACCAAGCCTTGCCCTTGGAGTCTCCTGCATGTCCACCAGCAATTCCCCAGATCACTGAGTTTCACCAGCTTTGTTCCTCAAGCTTCTGCTCTTTCCCCAGCTGAATCCAGTCCACCAGCTCCAGGACTCAGCTTTTCTAACTCTCCTGCAGTTTGAGCTGTTGTGGGTTTATTTTTCCATTCAGTGCAAGAGCAGCAGCAATTTCAGGCTACAAAGGCTCTCTGCAGGTGTTACTGCTGTGAGCCAGGGCTGGGAAAAGGGGAGACAGGTGAGAAACCTGTTAAGGACTTGCCCCTTATTTCCTGGTCCCTGCAGACAAGGCCCCGTGTCTTCTTCTGGGAAGAGCTCGAGGATTTTAGTGACTATTTCAAGTTATAATGTTTAAATAAAAATCAAAGTAATATATTCCAACATTATCTCCCTCTTCCCCATAATCCCTCCAAGGCTCATCTCGGAATAATAACTTTCCATCACGTGAGCTACCCATTTAACATTTTCTTAACTCTTTGGGGAAGGGGTGTAACTGTGCAGCTGTCTTAAATTAATTTGAAAGAGTTAGGAAAAAAATTGGTTCCATTAATCTATCTAAAACTATCCATATCATCTCCATCTATTATTTATAAATTCATTTTGCATTCTAAACTAAACCCCACACTGTCGCTTATGTTTAATGCTGCCTGCCCATTTTCCTGATGAAGTGCCACATTTGCTGCATTTCTGCATCACATCTTTTTAACAAATGTCTAATTTCTGCAATCATGTATCTTGCTAAGAAAGTTCCTACTCCTTTTGTATAGCTCACCAGTTTTGCTGTATTGCTGCTCTCTCCCAGTACATCATCGTGAAACTTAGCAGGACATTTCTCATGTTAATTGAATGTTCTGCCCATATTTACAGATATTTATAATCTCCTGGGGGAAAAACTGTTTTAGTGGCTTTTCACAGCACAATTCATTTTCTTATTTCTACTTATTCACAGAAAATGTTAGGATTAAAAATAGCTTAGGCTGAAAATTTTGTTGAAAGCTTTTCCCCCTAAAATAATAAGTGACCTGTTTTCACACTTAAGCAAAAATGCATATCATTAGCTGTGAAAAAAGTGACATAAAAATGAGATTCATTTTTAAAGATATTAATTTATTGCAAAAAACTTCGTACAATGTTTGTTAATAAATCTCTGATTAACTTTTCTGGTAGAACAACACTCTGATTGGGATTCCAATATTCAGACTAGAATACAAAAGTTAATTATTTTGCTGTTAAATTGCCACCAGAATCAAAACTTTTCAGGAATTATGACTCACATTTCCCTATCTTTCCAGCTTTGGGCCGCTGCCTGCAGACTGTGACCCTGTAGATTGAAAGAGCATTTTCAAATTCTACTATTTATCACAAATGTATGCCTTGGACACTAAAATCTCCCCCAGGCAAATAAATTTTTTATGCTGAATATAAGCATTCCCCTTTGTACAATTTTAGCTGTACCAAGTTAATAGCTCTAAAATATGACTGGATTTGAATCTCAATTTCCAAACACTGCTTTGCCAATGCAGCACCTAGAAAGTGATGCAAAATCAAGGTGAGCTTTCACAGGGATGTGACAGGGAGAGGATTGACATTAGAAAGCAATACAGAATCAAATTCTCATTTCCTGGAACTCAGTTCATCACCTTTTGTGGGCCTGTTGGGTCACTCTTGTGATTAAAAGCCAATCATGATTATTTGAATATTCCTTTTGAATCAGTTGTGTCCCTTCTGTGTCCCAGAAATTTCAGCTGGATCACATTTCTTAGTTGGCTCAGGAAAACATTATCATTCTGTATTAAAAATGATCATAGCAAAGTTACTTCTGTCCATGAAGAAGTTACATTTCTGTCCATTTTGGTGCCTGGAATAAAAAAACCCCTTTGGACTGAGAACTTTCCCTTCTCCTCCTATAGACACAAACGTGGGGCTGTGGCACTCAGAAAGAATTTATGTATTAAACCACTTAAGCACAGCATAAGGGCCTGCTCTGACTTGGAAAGTGGTTATGTTAATTAGCTTAAATTTGCAAGAATTTAACTAAATAGGAACAACTTGACATTTAGTTTGAAAGGTCTAAATGTTTCTGTAGAGTTCAGACAGCAGCACTGCTGGTAAGGTATTCCTTTTTTATTTTTTCCTTTCCCAAATGAAGCCACGAATTCAAAAAGTTCATTTGCAAATGTTTACCTACCATAAAGGACTTACAGGGGGCCTATCAAGGAGGCTGACACAGATCCCGATTAAGTCCAATCCCTGGCAATAGACTCTGCCATGAAGTTGGGCTATTTGCTTTTCTTCAATCCTCCCTGGCTTTAGATGCTTTCAAATCTTTCCTAATCCTCGCTGAAGGGCACAGCTAATTAACCTGGGAAGGGGCTGCTGCTGCCTTTGCAGCCTCCCTGACGCACCTGCACAACACCCAGGAGCTGCAGATGCTCGAGGAGCAGCGACACATCCAGGTTTGGGGAATGGCACAAGGGCACCCTTCTGGCCCTGGGATTGGGGAATGGCACAAAGGCACCTTTCTGCTGTTTGAAGCCCTACAAAGGACTGAGATCCTTCTCTGCTGCTCGCTGGGCTGCAGCTCCCACATCCCATTGAGAATGATACATTTATTTCTTCCCATGTTTCACACTTCCAAAGCACATCCCGGACGTTCATTGCCCCGTTTCACTGTCCTCTGTTCCCTCAGCAAACCGAGTGATATCTGGCATCTCCTTTGTCCCCCAATTTTCCTGCTGCTGCTGAAATGCTGCTTTGAGCGCCGCTCCTCTGAAACTGTACAAGTGACCACAGCTTCCTTCCCCATTTTTTTAATTCCCAGAGTCAGAAATTGATTAGTTAATGGAGCTTAAGCTCCGTGGCTTGCAGCACCCTGCACCCTTTCATTAGCTGGGAATCCGAGATAAACACAGAGATTTAGGGCTGCTGAGCAAATCCATCCGCTCCATGGCATGGCAGCTCACTGCTGCTTTTGCTCTGGGAGCTTTACTGAAATGCACTGCTAACAGGTATTTTTTTCCCCATATTATATCAAAAAGCTCTTTTTTATAGGATGTGTTAAGGCACAGTGGAAGCAGCTGCTTGCGGGGAACAAGGAGTGGGTGCTCCCCACAGAGCAGGGTCACAGCCAGGACTGAGGTGGCCCAAGGGGGCTGGAAGGGGGTCCTAGAAGAGACTATGGGGTTGGGAGAATAAAGACCCCAGAAGGACAGTCTGGGGGCAAAATGAAGCAAAATGTCCATGTGAGTGTAAAATAAATTATTATTATTTTATAATGAAGTGTATGAAATATATATTTTTGATTGGAAAATACAAAGTCAGTTATTGATACTGATGAATGCTGAGGAGTAACATTAATTAAGGTTTCATAACTGGAAATTCCCTGGTCAGCAACACTTTGATACTGTCAGGAAACTGAAATCCCACAGCCTGTCCTTGGTGCACTAAAACATGATAAATGCAGCATTTCTAACACCTCAAATACTGACTGCTGGAATTCCAGCTGTGGGGATCCCTCTGTGTGGGAGTTACACTGTGTGCTCTGACACAAAACACCCACCAAAATGTCAGCCAGAAGTAAAAAGGCTTTTGATATGATCCAAGAGATTTGTCCTGAGTTCCTGTGCTCTTAAAAGGAGCATTTAAAAGGAGATAATTTTATTTGTGCCCCAAATGCTGCCCTAAGTGCCTCACCCAGAGCTCTGCCTCGTGGGGACAGCTGGGTGACAGCAGCTACACCTGCACCTGAACCAGACTGGGCATTTTGTCCCACCTCATTTCCTGGGTATGGCTGTTCCTGAAGATGCATCCATCAGGAACCTCAAATGACAAACTGCATCACCAGGGATTGGGAAATAACCTTCCCCTCTTCTTACAGAAGCTCCCCTTTAATGTCACATCATTCCATTTTATCTGGGCTGAGATTAAACAAGATTAAATGGAGAGGAAGTAGAACAGGTTGGAAACAATAATGTAGTGCTACCACAAGTACCACTAATTTCATCCATTTAAGGAAATTACTTAAACAAATAATGACTCATACAAAAGCTGTCTTCTTTCATGAAAGAAATAATTTGCATTTAAACAAATTCCTCTGTAGATGAAAGAAAACAAGGTTACAATAAAGGGGAAAATATTTGGCATCAAACCATCGATACTTCAATTTTATTGTTATCTCAAAGACAAAGATGGAAGATTACTTTGTACACAGATTTAACAGGATAATTCTGTAATGAACCATAGCAGTCGGTGATAAGACTTAAACTTAACAAAGTCTTGTTGCAAAATAAAAGTGGTGCTATGGGATGGAACACATATTTGGAAATTTTATCTACAAAAGAGAAGGGCTCCTTCCCTGACCAGGATTCTCCTGCAACTCTTTGCCTTCTCTTGAAACCCCACCTGCAAACTGATGGATGGATCAGCCAAGCAGGGATGGGAATTGTTTCATAGGAATTGTCTCATGGATTTCCCTCCTTGCTGAAATCTGGCTCTGCCAGAACTGGCATTTTTAGCTGATCTTGTACTTTTGGGAGGTCCTGTGAGGAGCATGTTTTCAGCAGGATACCCAAAGGGCTCCCCTTGGGGTTAATATTGTTTGAGTAGTTCTGTGCTTTCCTTTCAGGAAGTGTTTGTGGTTCACCACTGGTGAAAGGATTTCTTTGGAATCCTTCAGATTCTCACCTTTTTTCTTCAACAGGAACGTGGAGCTGTTGAGGACCATCAGGTGCTTAGTACTGCTGTTTTATTTGTAAAATTGATCCCAAAGTTTTTGTCTTATCTCTGCTTTTATGGCACTGTTTTCTTTAGAACTAAACCCACATTTTATTTTATTTTATAATTTCTTACCCTTACTTTGGCTTGCTGTGACTGAGGAGAAAAATGAGCTTGACTAAATCAAACAAGGTAAGAGAAGCAAGGAGAATCACTTGAAGGAACTGCTGGGCGATGGTTATTTTTATTCCAGAGGACTAGGGACAACCACTACATTAAAGGGGAAAAACCCCACTTTTCAGGCTCTTTCAGCCCAGTCGGGGTAAAATAGAGAAAGAGAAAAAATAAGGACTGGTAGCGAGGGGGGAAGGCACAAGCTTTGGTGGAGATGGAATAGAGTGTGGATCCACAGGTAGCAAAGAAGGAATGGGGAAATGCTTGATGTTGGGAGACCTGAGCACATGGAAAAACCATCTTAACCTCTGGAGAAATACAAGTCAAAGAAAGACAAAGTACTGCCTAAACTAATAAACCCTTTGAAGATTCCAAGTCAATCTTTTATTGGCTGCTTTTCTAAAAAAATCATGGGAAATAGAAATTGCTTGGACATCACCTTTAGGTGAATCATCTCACCAACTGAATTTGGCTTGTAGGGGAAAGATAAATGACAAAAGGTAGGCTATATAGATTTTATTTTTAATTATGGTTTTCTCCCTGGTTCTTTGCTTCCTCATGCCTGGCTTTCTTTTCATTTTTATTTAAAAAAATATTTAACTTTTTCTTTGTACTATAAAATTCTCTG
Source organism: Motacilla alba alba (assembly GCF_015832195.1). Classification (NCBI taxonomy): domain Eukaryota; kingdom Metazoa; phylum Chordata; class Aves; order Passeriformes; family Motacillidae; genus Motacilla; species Motacilla alba. Next base: position 4,431,411 of record NC_052045.1, read on the forward strand.
TGCTAGGAATGTTAATGGGAGAAAAATAAATATATAATAATTATCTCCCTCTTTGTAAAAATTGTTGGTGTATGTTCCTCGAGTTCATAATTTTTCCTGCTTGGTGTGTGAAAAATTATCAAAGGCAATAAAAATGCAAGGAAACAGCATCCCTGATTTTCTTAAAAATATCCCAATAAGATAAAAAGTGGAACAAATCCTTAAAATATCTACCCAGCCAGGCTCTTTTCCATTTTTTTCCCATAAGCACCAGCTGTTTTTTCCATACCAGCACAAAGAACATATTTACAGATTCAGTTTATGGGAGCTTTGTTTATGCACTGGGTGAGGATTAACAAGTAATTTTAATTAATATGGCAAAACCAAGTTCAAAGAAGACAGAAAATTTGTAAATCTTGTAAGACCACTAAGTCTGGCTGGGCTTTTCGATGCAGAAAATGTGCTGCATGGAATTTTCCATATTAACATTTTTCCTAAGGTTTACACGCTGTAATCCTTTCTCCATCACCATTTCGCACGGAACCTCCTGATTCAGTAGATTTTTAATGACACCCTTGTACTCCCAATATTTAGTGTGTCTCTATAATATTTCTGTAAAAGGAGCATTGCTGTTGTCATTTTGGGTGTTCATTGAGCAGAAAACCCGGGAAAGAGCAGGAACCTAAACCAAGAACTTACTTTTACAGCAATTTTTTCCCCTGGAAATCCAGTGGCATCAATAGGAAAAGAAGGACATATATATTTTGGTGGAAACAGCTTGGATTTTAAAGAATAAATCACTTCAAACTTTCCTTTGTGGCAGAATAAGGAGCCTTGTAGAGACATGGAGCAGTAAATATTACATATCTTGGCTTCAGCAGGGTTTTTGGAATGGTCAGACACATTCTTGGAAGGGACAAAGGCTCAGAACTGCCTGAGGAGCTCCTCAGGGAACTGCTGATGCACTTCTCCAGCAAAATGAAAGGACCAGTGGGGTTCTCCTGTGGCCACGCTTGAACCTGAAGTTTAATAAATCTCTTACAAGGGTTGAACTTATGGAAGATTCAGGATGAATGATAGCAAGAAGTTCCCAAAGGGAGCTTGGTCAAGCACCAGATCAACTCCAGGCTTTTCCACATTGGATTCTCCACACATTTTCCCAGGCACAAGTTGGACACTTTGGGGACAAGGGGACAGATTCAATCCAGGTCCCTTTTTGGCGGATGCAATGCAGCCCCATGATTTCATGCCTTGGAGCAGCATCAGAGCCAAATTACTCAGTGGGACGGAGAATTGCAAATACAAAAATTCCGGGTGAAAATGGGCTCTTTTCCACCCTGTTTTCCCTCCTTTTTGAAAGACCTCTGACTTTATAAGTGAGCCCAAGGTCTGGTTTAGAGCTACATCCTTTAAAACATCCCCTAAATAATGGCATAATAAGGGAGTAAAGCTGTTCTGGGAAAGGGTTCTGTGGAGTGGGGTGGGTTTGCCCCTGTGGCTTCCTCAGTGTTTTCCAGACTCCATAAAAATCCAGAGAAATGGAAATAGCAGCCTTTGCTCTGAACTGTGTGACCAAAGCTGTCACACACCAGCTCCCAAGTCCTTGTCCAGGAATTCTGAACCGTCCCTACAGAGACTCCTCTCACCTGCTAGAAGTCTGAGAACCTACAACTGCTGGAAAAGGGAAAGGTCTGGAACATTTGTGTGATCCCGCAGCTGGGTTCCTGAGGGTAGAATCTACCCCCTGGCGCACCAGGGAGCCATGCAGATGTTCCCAGCTGTGGCAGGAAATGCCCACACCCAGGGTAGAACCACACCGGGGTAAGTCACTAATGGTGAGCTGGGCTCATCAGTTTAATGAGCTCCTGCAGAGGAGCTGCAGCACAGTCTCACTTTGATGCTAACTCCCTCATGGAAGGACTCCTTTCATGTCCCAGGCTGCTGTTTAAACCACCAGACCAATCTGCCAGCCCCTGTTAATTTAAATCTGTCATTAATGAAGGAGGAAGCCTTTAGATCTGGTCGCAGGAGAAGAATATTTGTTTTATTTAATCCTGCCACAGTTTTTTTTTTCCTCAAGGTTTGGCTCCTTAAGAGGAATTACCAGGGGAGGAAATACATAACATGAGATTCATTCTGGAGCTTGTCACTCGTCTGCTGCAAACAGCAGCAGCTTTGTTAACGTGTACGTTCAGCCTCCTATATTGTAAAGAACATTACTGCGATCAATAAATCTTCTTTTGGGGCTGTGAGTCTGCAAACTGGTTCCTTTGACAACTTAAATACACATCTCATGTCTCCTTCAAGAACGATTCTATGAGTTTTTTGATGAAAACTATAGAAAAAGCACCTGTAGGCCCATTGTTAGTCAAATTAGAGCCCTTGAAATATTACTTTCTATTATTCACCATTTTAAAGGAGTTTAATAAGCTGCATTTTATCAAACATCACTGTATTTTTCAAGGGATGTTAGAGAGACTCTCACCATTTTTGTTTCCCAAGCTGCAGATAACATGAGAAGAAAGCATACCAAGTTTCTTAGAATTGTTCCACAGCTAATTCCAAATCAATTATTTTCTATAAAAGCGGTGGTGTAGAGGTTTTCTGGTTGCTGTATTTAATTTTTACAGGGCAAGTGTTGATGGCACACAGAGGAAGGGAACATATCCAGGAGAGAAAGCAGCACAACAGAAGATTTAGGGTTTAAATATAGGGGCTCTCCCTAAAATCCTGTTATTAAATTCAGGATGTTTACTACACCATAGAATTATAGAATGGTTTCAGATGGAAAGACCTTAAAGATCATCTGTTCCCAACTCCCCAAAGGGATGCCACCGCTAGTTCAGAATCAGTGTTAAAATTTTTAAACAATGCAAACAACTTCTTGCAATTTTAAAATAAGCATTAACACCGTGTGCTTTTCTCCTCCCTGCCTACAGAGAACCAGCAGCAATTCTTTTATTTCAGTCCTGCAGAGGTATTTACTGGTATTTCTGATTAAAGCATCGTACAAAATTAATTGCCTGTTTAATATTTCAACATCGTGACTTTCAGAGGAAACTATTTGGAGTAGGGATATGGCCTGTCTGGAGGCTTTGGAATGAACACAGCTCTCAAATCTGCTTCTGACTTCTCAGTGCTCCTACAGCCAAGCCAGTAACAGTGATTTTACATGATTTCTACCACACAATCCATCAGAATGGGTCAGCAGCATGCTTCCTGCTGCTTCGTTGAGGAGGTTTCCATTTGGAAGGGAAATGGAGCCCGAAGGAGGGCTGGCAGTGATGCACCTGGCTCTACCTGCGCCCTGTAAGGACACAGGAGTGAGGGGGTGTGATTCGTGTTGTCACCAACTCCGGCTGTGGCCCTGAGGAGGTGTCTGGCCCCACCTGCCCTGCGCTGCCCACCTGGACACACTGGCATTTCCTCCCTACCCAGACCAAATGAATCCATCCTGAGAAACAAAAGGTTTATTTCTTGGGTGCTATAATATTGGTGCTGGTCTCTCATGGAGCTTTTTGGGGGTTTCACTGGGCACAACCCCCTTGTGAGCCCAGGCTGCACAATGCAGTTGGCGATGGCCACCCACAGCATCACTGGATGGATGGGGCTGGAAGGGGCCTCTGGAGATCCCCCAGTCCAAAGCGGGGTCACCTGCAGCAGGTGGCACAGGAAGGTGTCCGGGTGGGATTGGGATGTCTCCAGAGGGAGACTCCACACCCTCCCAAGGCTCTGCCACCCTCATGGAAAGAAGTTCTTCCCGGTGTTGAGGTGGAACTTCTCGCGTTGTAGCTTATGGGCATTGCTCCTGTCCCTGGGCAGAGCCGGGCACCACCCTCTGGGGGACATTTGCACGGATTGCGGACTCCTTCCCTGCCTCTCCCCCCGCCAAATCTCAGGGCTGGCTTTCCAGGAGCACTCCCGGGGTGATGCCGGCCGGGCCCGCGGCGCGGGGGCGGTGCGGGGCTCGGGGGCGGTGCGGGGCTGCGGGGCCGCAGCGGGGCCGGCCCTGCGGCCGCCCCGTCCCCTCACGGTGCCGGCGCTCCCGTGCGCGCCCCCCCGGCGGGCGGCGGGGGCGGGCGCCGTCCGGGCCGCGCTGATCGCAGCGCGCCATTGGCCGCTGTCTGCGCGCACGTCACGATCATGATGAGAATTAATGATCGGGGCCGCTGATTTCATTGTGTGACGCCGGGACCGACCCAGCCGAGCCCGGCCGAGCCCGGAGCCCCCGCGCCGGCCCCGCGCTACACGGTAAGCGCGGGGGAGCCCTCCCGGTGGGGGGAGCGCGGCGAGGCCCTGGGCGGGAGGGGCGCGGCGGGAGGGGAGGAGGAGGAAGATGATGATTATGATGGTGATGATGATGATGGTGATGATGATGCCGGCGGTGCCCCCCACCCCACGCCGGGCCCGGCGGTGGGGGCGGGGGGAGGCCCGCGCGGGCTCGCGCGCGCGGACGCGCCCGGCGCGCGCAGGCGCTGCTGCGCCTCCCGCCGCCCCCCCCCGGCGCGGCCCCGAGCGGGGGGGGGCAGCGCCGGGCACGCGCCGGGAGCCGCCGGGGGAACTGCGCGTGCGCGCGCAGCCGCTCAGCGCGCGTCGGGGGCGCTCCCGCGCGCCTGCGCCGGCCGGGGCCGCTCTGCGCGTGCGCGCCGGGCCCGGCAGCGGCCCCTCAGCCGCGGGTGCCTCAGTGAGGAAACGCCGCGGGCACGGGAACATGGCAGTGACAGAAACACCGCGGGCACACAGCCTGGGAAACACCCCGGCATCCCCAGCACAGCCTGTCACCGCCCCGGCCGCTGAACCACGGCACTCAGTGCCACGTCCAGCCTTAGACGCTTCAGGGACTCGGCCACCTCCCTGGGCAGACCCTTCCAATGTCTGAGCGCTCTTTCTGTGGAGAAATTGTTTATAATGTCGATCCTAAACCTCCCCTGGTACAGGTCCTGTCATCGCTAATATTCTCATTCTCCGGTGTCTCAGTCACAGAATCCCAGAATCACTGAGGCTGGGAAAGAGCTCTGAGATCACCGAGTCCATCCTGTGCCCGATGCCCACCTTGTCACCCAGCCCAGAGCACTGAGTGCCACCTCCATCCTTCCTTGGACACCAGGGATGGGGATTCCAAACCTCCCTGGGCAGCCCCTGCCAATGTCTTATCACCCGTTCCATGAAGAATTTCCTAATGTCCAAACTAATCCTACCTTGGCAAAGCTTAAGACTGTGTTCTCTTGTGTCACAGGTTGCCTCAGTCCTTAGTGCCCCGGTGTCCCCAGTGGCTCAGTGTGCCTGTGTTGGCAGGGGTGTGGAAAAAGATTAACTTTAAGGTGCCTTCCAACCCAAATCCTTCTGTGATTCCACGGGAATGGCCTGCTGTGCCAGGCACGGCCAGTCATGGTGGTTGGACAGGGAGCCTTGTGCTGCCACGCTTTTGTCCCTCAGGTGTTTGAGGATGAGGAAGAGGACAAAGGACGTGTCCTTGGCTGAGCTGTTCTGGAGGTCTCACCCCTAGAAGTGCTTGTGTGGCATTCACCTGCCTGAGCAGTCCCCTGCCCTCTTAGCCTGGGGTTTCTCATTCTATGGATAACATCACACATAACTCACCTAAAGTACTGCTGTGTCCTCCCAACTGCAGTCCTGAAGCAGCTCACGTGTTCAGAGTAACACTGCATTTTAATGCTTCTTCCCTTTTTTCTGACATCAGTCTTATGAAACACATACATGCTTTATTTAAAACATGTGGCTAATCCCGCTGCAGTCAGGAGTCTCATTTGCATCAATAAAGCAGGATGGGATGCATAAACCTGCAGTGTTGTGGTCATGGGTTATTATGTTATTAAGTTACTGAGGGCTGTCTAATTTGTCCCTAATAAAGGGCTGCATTTTATAGGTAGGGCTGTAATCCAATCCTACAAACGCTGTACTTAGTGGAGAGGGAAGCAATTATGCTGCGAGTCACAGATATTTTAAAGCAGTTTTACAAGCTGCTGTGTACATTACACTCACCCAAGCATCAGCCTCATCTGCTGCCTTTGGAGTGAGTGGTTGTTACTGGTTTGGCCTGTGTAGGAAAGAGGCAGCAACCTACAAATTCAGATTATTAAAGGTTGTTGCTTGATGTGTGTCCAGTGTCTCCACATAGCATGTAAGCTGGGGAGTTGGGTGGTTGATTGTTTTCTTTCCATTTGGGTTGTACAAAAAGTGGTGAGTTTTTGGCAGCCACTGACAGTGAATAAGATGGTTTCAGTTCAGGTTTCTAAAGCTGGAGGAACAGTGTCACTACTGCAGTCTTGTTTTATTTATGTCTATAGTAGTTTTCTTACCATCATTCCATTTTTGTCTCAGATTTATATTGGTTCTAAGACTTGTTATTTTTTGCCACTGGAGATCTGTGGAGGGAACAAAAAAAAAAAATTGGGAGTGTGCCGATTTTCTTGTACCTCTTACAGATGGAGAGACTAAAACAGAAATAGTCTTTGTAAGGTGACTTTTTTCTGAGGAAAATGCCTTTTTGGAGCTGAAGTTAAAAAAGAAAACTCTCAGAAAACGATTGTTCCCTTTCATCACTCTGTGGTAATCCCTGACAGTTTTAGAATGTGTTATAGCATAAATATTTTTATACTTAATTACTTCCTGGTGGCTTGTACTCTTAATTGATTTATTTATTATTTATTTGACACCCAAGACTTGTTTCTGCTGCTGTTTGAAGTGAGTATAATTATGAGTTTGTTTCCTCTTTTTCAAATTAATTAGTATTAGCATAAAGATTTACCTTATAAATGTTTACTTGATACAGCAATCCAAACATTTAGGACTTTTGGAGACTAAGACCTGTACATCTCAGGCAGAAATCATTTTTCCTTCTTGTGCTGCTCCTTTATTTTTTCTTTATTTTTCCCTCAAGATCTCTCAAGTAATTCCAGAACAGCTCAGTAACTTCTGAATTATTTCATTACATTATTTTTCCCCATTTCCTTATAGTTGTTCTTTCTTTTGTGGAACTCCTTGACATCAAGTTGTTTCCATTAGTTGCTGAAAAGGAATGACCTGGCTTCACCAGGTCTCCCTGGAGAGATTCCTGATTTTGGAATGTTGGATGAAGTAAGTGGGGTGGAAGGGCTGGATTTGCAGCAGACACTGGGATTGTGCACTGAGTACCCGTTCCAGGAGGCAAACCATGGCTTCGGGAGCCAGCTCTGCTGGAGCTCTGCGGGCTCTCCCCTCATTCTCACTCTTCCCAGAGAAGGGATGGAAGGGAAATACTGAGGAGAAGTTGCTCAAGCCACTAAAGAAGCCTGGAAAAGTTCAGCTGTAAGAACAACCCCAGTGTCATCTGCTGAGGAGCCAGTGACGGTCACGGGGTGTCCGTGGAATTGTCCTTGGGACAAACTGAAGGCCATGGAGTTCCCATCTGTGTCCTTTTCAGTCCCAGCCTGGGATGTCCCAGTGTCCCCAGTGCCTGATAGCACTTGGACTCCGTTCACACCTCCCAAACACGACACAGCAGAGGGATCTTACAATGAGCAGGTTTTTACACTAGCCTTCAGTTCAGAAAGGCAGTGAAAAAACATCTTTATATCGTTGGGTTCACAGCAGGCTGAGGGTGGGAGACCATGGGAGTGCAGAGTTACCTGTGTTGGTTGGCCTGGGACAAGTAGCAGGGGCAAGGGGAACTTTGGCTAACCTGCTTTTTCAGCTGTCATGGGTTATTCTCTGCACTGCCAGAGACACCAACACACTTGGCCAAGGCTGCTTTATGTTATTAGAGCAGGCAGGTGTTGAATCCTTAAATACAGCTTTGCTACCTCTTTTATTAAAGTGAAAATTCAACTTACATTCATGGAATTTGTTTGCATAATGCTTTACCTGGTTTTTATTAAATTTCACAGAGTTCTTTTCTGTAACAAACTCTCTTTTCAGTGCCAATGTGTCGCCAACCAGCTGGACACCTGGCTTCCCAAAAGCTCACATGCTTGTTTGCTAAGCTTGGCAAGTCAAGATCAAAATGAAATTATGATAAAAATCCCTGTGGATTTCTAACTTGGAGTCTGAGGTTCAAGACAAAGGTGAGAAATCCTGAAGAGACTGGAGTGCTCTCTAGGTGCACAGACTGGGAAAAGGAGTTTATTTCCTTGGAAGTTACTGAGGTTGTTTTGAATAATAGTCTGTGATGAAGGTGAATGACCTGCTCATTCCTTTCATACTGATGCCTCAATATTCAGTTAATTTAGCACTTTGCAAGTTACTTCCTGTGTTAAAGAAAATGTAAGAGCTCATATCTTCTTCTGATTATGAAAACTGATGCTAAACCTGTAATACTTCCCCAAAAAATAATCAGTGTAGTCCTTTGATGAACATATCCTGTATTAATTTGTCTCAGAGACAGTAACATTATGTTCTTGCAGCTGTTTGAATACTCAGTGTAGGTAAATTCCCAGGTGTGACAGGCACGGGCAGTGAGCAGAACTTGTTGCCTGTGCAGCTGGGATATGAAGAGATAATCCAGCTATTCCTGGATTAATGGGATGGCTCTGGACTCTGTTGTTTTCTAGGGGAGCTCCCAAACATCTATCAGTTGGTTTATTCAACACATGGTACGGCTTTGGATATTCAGAATCAGCACTTAGGAACTGCTGATAGCAAACTGATTTCCATATGCACTTTACAGGTGACAAAGTATCAGAGAGCTTTGAACTGCCAGAGACATAATATTGCCAGATGTCCTTCACACTGGTGTGAAATCAGTGGAGGATGGTACAAAACTGTCTCTTGACTGAGGATTTGGTATATCCATGACACAAAAAGCTTTAATAAATCTCAGCTGCTCTTGTTTGAAGGTTTAGATGTTGGAATGTGAACTGCAGTTATGACTCAGGTCATAACTTAGTGGCTGGAGGATCCTGTAATCTGTGAATTTAAATCAGTTTCTAATGGTCTCTGCAGGGAACCTTTGAGTTCTGCTTTACTGGATTCAAGGCAGAGGCTACCAAGGAATCTTACCAGGACTTTGGTTGGCAGGTGTAGTTCATGAGTGATTAAAATGCACTGTAAAAATGAGTTATTAAAGCAGAGCGTGACCTCTCCTGAGCTTAGCAGGGCCGAGCCTGTCATGCAATGCTCAAGGGTTTATCTGAAGTTCAAGTGATTTAATCAAAACGCTCCACCCCGTCTTTATCTAAATTACAGATGTCAAATGCAACAATGAAAGTATTTTAACACAGAAGTGACCTTGGATACAGAAATCCACATAATTAAAAAACGTGTCAGGGATCTGACACGGGTCTTCCCTCGCAAGTCATCAGGTCTGGCTTTAAAAATTTATCTTGCCATTGGAAGAGTCTTCACTGCAGTTGTTGAGCTGTTTGGAGAGCATGGTGTGATGGGCTTATGTATGGAAATTCTGGAGCTTCGGTGTGACTTCAGCAGGATCTGGAAAGATGGAAGTTTCAGAACTGTTTCTGATGAGGTCATTTGTGGGAACTGAGCTCCACTAAATAAAACAGGAGCACTGGTACTGAAAGAGGAGCAGACAGGAGTGGAAGCCTGGGCCTGCCAATTGTGCAGGAGGAGAAATAATCACAAAATTAACTCTTCTATGTTCTTTCAAAGTGATGTAAATCATTCAGTGGCCTTGTCATTGTGTATCCACATGGGAGATCTGAAGGCAGTTCTCAACATGAGAAAGTAGATTATGATGAACTTTATTGATTTGTTAATGGACTAATAATTGTCTCCTCTGTTGCTTGCTATAAATTTCTTTAAGGAGTAGATTATTCAGAGCAAGAGTCTCCTTTGGCCAGCTCTGGCTGTGACTGAATAAATGTTTGGGGAGGCAAAACGTGGGCAAACCTGACTTGTAATGCAGCTGGTGCTGTGTTTAATAATGCACTGGATTGAGAAGGGGAATAAGAGTTGAGAACAGAGGCAAAAAATGTAATTGAAAAATCATCTTCTATTTTACCTCTTATTTCAAAGAGGCAGTAATTTTTACAAATTGGTAATTACTAATTTTTCTATTGCCTGTTGACACAGAGAGGAAAGTAAACTCTAAAGTCAAAGCTCTGGCCTACAAGCATTTTACTCCAAGTTCTGGATATTAATCTCTTTCTTTATACATGCCTGTAGAACCCTTAACATCCATTACCATTGCATAGTGTGATCATCTTGGAGAATAAAGTGAAAGCAGTTGGATGTCTGCTTATGCTTTTGAGCCCCTAATAATTTTATTTAGAAGCAGCTCTTGTGCAAAGATCAGGTAGATCACCCCTCTCCTCCTTTCCATTCAGAATTTTCAAAAATGCTTGGCTACAAAGGGTTCCCTCATCCCCTTTATTTTCTTACTGGATGTTGGCAGGTTTCTTCTGCTTTGGTTCGTTCTGTATTCTTGTGATTCATGTACTGCATTAAAATAACTTGTGGCTGGTGACGTTTTTGCTTCCCAAGACACCATGTTGGATGCAGGCTGTTCCTGGCTGGCACTTGCATTGTCTCAGCTTGTGGCCTCCTGTCTGGGACAAAAAAAGGCCCTGCCTTGGAAATCTGTGATGATGAGGCTCTTCTTTTCCGATATCTACCCAGAGGATTGCATTCTTTGCCTCTGTAGGTTGTGTAACAAGAGCACCAAGCTCCAGTTTGCCGTTGTGCACTTGGTAATATTGATAATATTGGCAATAATGTTTGCCTTTCCCAACCCAGGGCATTAATTTTCACACATAACAAAGCAATGTCTGGTTTAATGTGTTCATCAAAGTGCTGCCCTGTCCAGGCCACCTCCTGTGTCCTCACAGTGAAGCTCAGGGGGACTCAATGCTGGGAACTGACCCGAGGAGTTGCTGCTGGCCCAGGAGGAACCTGGGCCTCTTATCCTGGTTGACTTCCTGAGCACTGTTGCATAGAGGTAAAACCTTATAAAAGAAAGGCCTGGTAAAATCAGCCCTTGGCTATTTCAGCTGAATTAACAGCTAGCCTGTTAAGTTCCCATGAGAAAGAATCATAAGAATGGGAATCAGTTTGCATAACAATCTATTCTTGCAAGAAGGCAGTTTGCATCTGTGAAAAATACAAAGTCTATCCTGTGAGAATCCACAAAGAAAAAATGTAAACACCTGTGTAAAGAGAGAGCCTTAGCTTGTGCACACACAAGCACCTTCTAACCAATGACCTGAGTGGCTACAAAGTTGCTAACCAATTAGAATTAAACATGTAACTGGGAAAACTGGATAAAAATAGGCTGTAACACTAAAGTGGGGTTTTTGCTGCTGGAATTTTGAAGTATTATACCCATTGTTATTCACTGCTGTTGTTGCAGAACACTGCTTTGGACAAAGCCTAGGAGCAGGAACACATCCCAAGGTCCTGAAGCCAGCATTGGTTGTAACCCAGGAAAACAACCCTTACATGTTCTCAAAAATCCAGATTTCCAGCCTTCAGAGGGTGTCAGAGCAGCAGAACCTTTCTCAGCCTGGGACGTGGGTGTCCCTCCTCTGTTAGTGGAGCGTTTGTTAAACTGGGTGGGCAGCACCAGGGCTGCCCAAAGCCCTTCCTTGGGGGTTTTCCCCCAAATTGGTCTTTGGTCCTTGATCCTTGTGACTTTGCAGCTGGAAGTGCCAGTACTGACACAGCAGAAGGACTGGCTCTTGAGGAGTGCTGGAATTGCTGAAGTTGGAGACAGTGGAAACTTTACTCATGTCAGTCACCTTGATTCTATACCAGATTGTATTTTTTTTTGTTGTTAGGGATGGGAACAAACCTGCCAATATTGGAACTGCTGATGTTTCTCTGTTTTGCCTAATGCCTTTATTTCATTTATATTTTAAGGGATAAACTTTCAAACTAGAGCCTCACGGGCTTGGCAATACCATGCAATATTTATTTATTTGTGCAAAGCAGTCACTGTTGTTCCAAACATCCAGCTCACCTGTTCAGCTTGACACATCTCTGATTGCAAGAGGCTTTCTTGGAAAGTCAGGCAGTGTTGGTTCTGTAGAGAAAGCGTGTCAGTCCTCAGTGTTATCACAGGCACAAATGAGAGCCTGTGCCTCCTGCGCAGTTACAGTTTCCAGCCAGCTTTCAGAGTATCTCCTTTTCCTTTCAGATGAATCTGCGTTCTGTATTTACTGTAGAACAACAAAGGATATTACAGCGTTACTATGAAAATGGAATGACAAATCAAAGTAAAAATTGCTTTCAGCTCATATTACAGTGTGCACAAGAAACTAAACTGGATTTCAGCGTGGTCAGGGTAAGTACTGAGGCCTTCCAGATTTGTTAGGCATACACATTTATTGCTTTACATAAAATATAGAGAGGCCTGGAGTCTCTAACTTTATCCTTGTCTTAAATCAGACTTCAGTGTGTGTGTGTGTGTGTGTGTGTGTGTGACATTCATTTTTACCCAGCAAGCCTATTTAGAGTTTGTTTTCACTGAAATATCTTCACATGACTGTTGAATTTAGCAGGGGCCTGGGTTGCACAAGGACTGGTTTTTGTTGTCTTTTGTTGGGATTGTTTAAGTTATTATTTATTAAATTATAGGGTGGCTTGCCCTATAGAAACTTTGTATGATGTATTATATCATAGCAAGGTCATGTTATTAAGAAACTATTTTTAAGCTAAATAAGTTTCTATAAATTAATATTTTGGGGGAAACAATTGTGGAACTATTTCTTTTGATGCACTTTGTCACACTTGTATTCCACATCACAATTATAAATATTGTGGTCCTTTGTGGTTATTCACAGTGAGGACATTCTTTTCCTATAAAACAAGAATGTCCCAGTGCTAACAGGAGCTCTTCCAGAGTCTATGAATTCCACAGAAAGGGAAATAATAATCCCTTTGTGAAACACTAGACAACAAAATGGCTGTTGTCCGAGAGAGAGCAGAAATAGAAATCCTGAGGCATTAGATGGAAAAATAACAAAGGGTAGTGGCACTCCCAGGAGCTGCTGTGACACTGGACACTGGGAAGGAGCAAGTGGGACCAGTCTAGGTTGGTTTTAATTGGTTTAACAGTGGCACATTGGCAATAACAGCCCTGCTCCCAAATTCTTACCTCGATTCCCCTCCCTCAGAACACTCTGGAAACATTCAAAGTTACTTTCTCAGCTGGAGGTGGTAGAAGCTGGGAAAGTCATCCAGGGATTCAGGCTCCTGGGGCAGGCAGGCAGTTGTAACAGGAATCTGGATGCTGATGGTGCAGCCGGGGCTGGTTTGCTATTTTTGTGCTGATTGAATGTCCTAGAGGAGGCAGCCCAGCTCCCCTCTCCTTGCAGTTCTCTCCATCTTCATGTTTCCCCTCCTTCTCCGTTTCCCTTCCTGCAATCAAGTATCATTCCTTCTGTTTTCTTCCCTTCCTGAGCCCTGATTTGCAGCACTTAAAACTTTTTCTTACTTAGGAAGTGCAATGGAAACAGATCCAGTGTCTGTCCTGCATTTGTCACATTTTAGCATGATCTCACCTTTCTCTTCTTTACACCCATCATTTCTGCTTCTCCTAATGCCCCCTTTTTCCCTTTTTTTCTTTTTATCCTATAAAACTCTTGGTCAGTGATTAGTTCTTTGCAAAATGATACTTGAGTTGCAGCTGGCACTTGCAGATAGGATTATAATAGACACGTGAATTCCCTAAATACAATTGGCCAGGAGAATGGGACTCTCAGCAGAGGCAAAGCTGACCAGTGACTGACATTTTACTTCACGTCACAAATTGTGCCTCAAATTAGACATCTTGTAAAATTTGACAAAAAATTAGTAGAGTAGAATAGTGTGTGGCAGGGATGTTTTTTTCCTGTATGAAATTAGTCACGGTGGTGTCAGTGAATAAATCTTGAGGGTAACTTCAAGACAGGAGGCATGAGAGTCTCAGGATTTTTGAAAAGCTGGGGTTTTAGAATTGAGGCTGGGGCTGTCCTATGTTTGAGTTGGGGATCCCGAAGAGGAGAGGCCTGGATTTCTACCCTCTTTTGTTCAGGCCTGTATTTCCACCCTGTCATGTTCTCTGTATAATCAGTACATGATTTACATATTTGTAAACTTACATCTCAACTCAGAACACTTAACATGTCATCAGACCTGCTTAAAAATGGAATTGCTAATTTTTTTCTGCCTCTTTGACATGTCGCTTTGTGTTTGTTGTCTCGTTTGCAGACGTGGGTTGGCAACAAGCGGCGGAAGATGAGCAGCAAGATCGCCGTGGATTCTGGGGGCACCCCCCCAGGGACTGCCCCTGCCACTCCCTCCGTGCCCCCGGAAGCAGCAGTGAGAAACGTGGTAAACATTGCTCGATCCCAAAGCCAGCAATCCTCTTGGACCTCTTCTAACAACGACGTGATAGTGACTGGTATCTACAGCCCGGCCAGCTCCTCGGGCCGCCCGGGAGCCGCCAAGCACACGAACGCCTCCGTGGCAGAGCTGCACAAAACCTCCATCCCACGGCTCCCGGGCAAGAGCGACGCGGACTTCCAGCAGCAGCACATCCCTCTGGGACGGCAGGTACCCCACTGTAAAAACGCTTCCCTCTTGGTGGGCGAAAAGACCATTATTCTATCCAGGCAAACGAGCGTGCTCAATTCTGCCAACTCCATCTACAGTCACACCAAGAAAAGCTACGGCAGCTCCTCGGTGCAGACGGCGGAGCTGGTGTTACCTCAGAAACCCATGATCTGCCACAGGCCCTGCAGGGCCGAGCCCTTGGCGTGCCAGCGCTTGCACAAAGCCGAGCCCGCGGCCCTGGCGTCGCACGTGCCGCCCGGGCCGAGGGCTCACCCCAGGGACCCCGCGTGCGGCACCCAGAACCTGGAGATCCGCGAGGTGTTCTCGCTGGCCGTCACGGACCAGCCGCAGCGGCTGGTGGCCGGCAGCGCGGCGCAGAAGCCCCCCTCGCTGGAGGGCAGCTGCCTGTCCATCGCCATGGAGACGGGCGACGTGGACGACGAGTACGCCCGCGAGGAGGAGCTGGCCTCCATGGGGGCGCAGATCCAGAGCTACTCCAGATACTGTGAGGGCTCCGGCCGCGGGGACAACCAAAGCGCGGCCGGGCCGGGCCGCAGCGGGGGCTGTGGGGCACAGCTGGGCAGTGCCAGGGACGGGCCTGACAATCTCCTCTACCACAGCAGAGAGTTCCACCTGCCTGCACGGACCTCATTGCACACAGCATCCAGCACGATTTATAACCCTGCCAACGCAGCCAGAAGTACCTTTTCTCCTCATTTTACATCTTCAAGTCAACTGAGGCTGTCGCAAAACCAAAATAATTACCAGGTAATCCATCAGTTTATCTCTGTCTTCAGACCTCAGAGCTGAGGTTGTAGATAAATGCTGTTTTCTTTCAAAGTTGGTGGCTATTAAGCAATAGGTTCACTTTTCTGCAGGCTGGGCTCCTTTTATGCCTTCCAGTGGAGATAATTCCTTCTCAAACCCAGTGCAGGCAGCGCTGCAGTATGGTAGCACTTCTGTCTAAATGAGCCCCTGGTAGCCAAACATTGAAGATAAGTGAGGATTTCATGGATTCCAGGGCTAAGTTTTGGCTGCAGGAGGGTCATCCCCATGAGCTGGTGGTTGCTCAAGCCTTTGTTGTGCTGCCCTGGCTTTCCAGCACGTGCCGTGGCCATTCCCTGGGTGTTCTCCTGTGGACACACATCAAGACGTGGTTTCATGCTGACATTTGTGCATTTGCTCCCCACATGGATGTCAGCTTGGAATCCTGTACCCCCTGTGCAGGTGGCAGTCTCTGTCTTCTGTCAGGGATTAGGATCCCCTGTGATGGAGTTAACTCAGCTTCCTTTCCCACAGCATCTAATTCTAATAATCAGTTTTACATTCAATCCCTTTATTCCTTTTCCTGTACTAAAATCCCTTTAGTGATACTGAGGGGAAATTAAATGCAGATCATTGAAGAACTAAAAGATGTTTAGGAGAAACTGCAGCACTTGACACATTTTTTAGTGCTTGGTATTATAAGGGGATAGATACTTGTGCAGGAAACATCCAAATTGGTATATTTCATGGATTTTTACACCATCTGGCATGACATAGCCTGGAGACACTGAGGTAAAAGTCTTTTAAGTCTGACAGAATGTGATTCTGTGTGTGTCACCTGCATGCATTTGCCTGTTACTGCCTTTTTATTTTCTCCTGAAAATAAACCATGTCGACAGCATATCAGCTTTCCCTGTGCTTTGCTCACCAGGGTAGAGAACGAGACTTTCTGAATCATGTTATTTTAGGTTTTTCTACTTTTTCTTTTCTTTTTTTTTTTTCCTGACTTGTTCCTATCTCCTGTGACCATTTGAAGGAAAGCTTCTGAGTCCAAATCAGTGCCACTTTCCACCTGAATTCTTACTTCTCTGGGTAAACCAGAGGTTTGATGGACAGAGGGTAAATTCTGGGGAGTGGATGCACATCAGATGAGCTGTTCTCTCCTTCACTCTCACACAGTCTCTCCGTGTTTGCTGTTACTTTTCTTACTTGGTTGTAGAATTCCTGAAATGCTTTTTGCTTTTGCCATCCCAGTTTCACAGGAGAAGACAAGCTGTAAATGTGCAGATCAGTCCAATACAGGCTTGGTGAAAGTGCTTACAATTGAGTTAAGGGCATTTTATAAAGTTTCATGAAGGGAAATCCATTACTAATGCCTCCATCAGCTATGTGCTCATGGTGCTTTACTTCACTCTTGAAAAAGCATCAGAGAGATTGATTTCTTCCATTTTTATTTTTTTTATGAAATTAAGAATAACTTTGTTTTGGGGTTTTTTATGGGGTAGGAACTGACTTTTTCTGAAGAACTAGAACAGTTCATGGTAGATGATATTTTATCTGCTCGTGTGGTGTTTATGGATCAGAATAAGATCTCTGGAACTTTGTTTGGGGTTTTTTTTTACTTCCCCTGTTGTAACAGCACACCTGGTTTTCTGATAAGTGAGGAATTCATCTGTACCCCAGTTGACCTCCATGCCTGTCACAGACATCCTGTTCTTTGGATTTAGAGTGTGGATGGAGGGAGTTCTGTCATACCCTGTCATTCCAGGGTTTTAAACCTTGGAAAAGCTGAGCAGGATGCTGTTAATTCCCTTATTGCTGTGAGGATACACTCTGTGAACCCCTGAGGTGACACTGCTGGGTATTAGAGCCTTTCTAAGGTGTTGTCTTGAATCCTTTTAGGCTTGTTCAGGCTGACATTTCATTTTTTTGCAGTCAGTTTATGTTAATTTTATTGCCCATGTTTAGCTAATTTATCCATCAGCACAGAGATGAAAATCCTTAAACTTGGGGAAATCTTCTTGAATTTAAAAATAGATTAAACCTGAGCTAAATGATTATTGGAGTAGTTGAAGATCCAAGCAGATGCTTCTTCAAAGTCAGGACTGTGTGATTCATGTTTTGATGAAGCAATTACTGTCATATATTGGTGGGGTATCTAATTAGCAATTAGTTATAGCTTCCTTACTGGTTCAATTAATCAAATTCATGTTAGTGTAACTTAAGACTAAATTTAATTAAGTGATCAATTTTAATGCCTGAGCAGTTTCAGTAAACAAATTCTTCAGCCTACTTGCTTGTCTTAGTGTGACTTTGAGTGTGTTGAAGTGGAGAGATTACCTGTGCTGTCCTCCAGGCTGACTTGGGATTTTGTCTTGGTTCCTTCCCCCCACCCTAAGGGACAAGAACACTGTTGAGAATCTGTATTTTATTTACTCTGTTCCCAAGCCCAGCCCTTGTGCCTGGTTGACGAGGGCAGCTCAGAACAGTGCCATGCACGTTGTCTTCCAGGGAGTGCTCTTGAGATGAACTTGGCTGGTTTTGGCCTCCTCCCTGTCAGAACTGAGTGCATTTATCTTCCCAGCAACCCTTAATGCTCTGCCAGGTAGATGTTGCTTTATTCCCATAGAAAATCACTTTTTTTTTTGTAGTCCCCTTTAAAAGAGTGAAGAGGAGCCACCTGGCTGGTTCCTCAGGGTGCCTTTGCAGTGGATTCTGTGGTGTGAAGCTGTTGTGAGGGATATAGAGCTGTAGCAGACAAACAGAATTTCTAAAATGTGTGTGCAGTGAGGAAATTTATATTTTAGGCTCAAACCCTAATGGTCCTTGGGAAGGGAGGGTGCTCCTTTCATCCCCCTCAACCCTCTTTGTGCTGTAACGAGAAAGTGTCTGACTTCGGGTGACCTCCAAGTGCTTCCAGCTAAAAGCTTGAAGAATAAAAGTGTTTTACTTGCTTGTACAGCAGCCACCTGTACCAGGGCTGCTGTGCTTGTTGTGCTCATGCTGCAAGAGCCATCCGTGAGGGACTTCACAAATACAGAAACTCTCAGAGCAGTTTGGGTCAGTCAGAAGAGCACAGGTTTTTTCCTCACAGGTGATTGATCTCTCCAGAGCTGTGTTTAGTCTCTCAAGCATTGCTTGTCTGCAGCAGAAGATGAACAGAGAATCTTAAATAAGCCTAAAATATTCCAGGCTATGACACCCCTCAGATGGTCAGGGAAAACACTCTGAAATTTTTATTTAATGAAGTTTGACCTGTGAGAATGATGGAGAAGCGATAGGAATGGAAGCAGCTCTCCTTTGCCTTCACACCCCTTCTCCTTCCTTCTCCATCCTGATATCCCTGTAATTTCTGCTGGTACTCAAATCTTTAATGTGAGACATTGAACAGCTCAGTGACAAACACAAGAGCATTTCTTCTGCAAGTTGAAGTGATGTAAATGAAAAAGATGTGAGGGCAGCTCAGCCCTTGTCTGACTCCAGTCTGCTCATCCTGCCAGATGGAAAGGGAAGCTTCTGTTGTGAAATACAAGTTTTGGGGTACCAAAAGTACAGAAACACCCAAGTTGTCACTGTGTTATCTTGCCCTCACCCAAAGAAGCAGTGCTTTATTCTTGGCAGTAAAGGTGAGTGTGACTTTGGTTTTCAGTCTTAACCTGTTTACAGACATTGGTGTCAGAATTGAATGCACAGTGCTGAAGTCTCAGAATTGGCTCTCACAGTAACTTAAGCTGCTCTTGTTTTGTGTTCTGTTTCCTTCTTCCCCTCTGCAGATTTCAGGAAACCTTACTGTGCCTTGGATTACAGGTTGTTCCAGAAAAAGAGCAGTAAGTACATTTCCATTTAAGTATCTAATGCATCAAGTGAAGCAATGAAAAGTTGATGAAAATTCATTTTTGAAAATGTCAGTCCTGTTTACCTTGGGTGGGTTTTTTCCCTTTTTCCTTTGAT
Organism: Motacilla alba alba; assembly: GCF_015832195.1. Classification (NCBI taxonomy): domain Eukaryota; kingdom Metazoa; phylum Chordata; class Aves; order Passeriformes; family Motacillidae; genus Motacilla; species Motacilla alba. Next base: position 4,450,593 of record NC_052045.1, read on the forward strand.
ACAAACATTATCTGCAGGTGCAGTGTTCCAGGTGAGGTGAAGTTGATGTCTATCTTTAAAAGCAGGTCAAGGTCTTAATCCAGTGTGAGGTGATGCCCAAGTAGGAATTGTGCTCTTAGCTCAAACACGGCATCTGAATTGATCAGGATTGATAGTTTGGAGCTCAGAATATGTTTTTTCTATTGAAAGTGAAGTGGTTGTTAATTGAGGCAACTGAATGCTTAGAGTCACTCCCTCTGCAGCTTCGCTGCACATGCACAGAATTAGTCAGTGCTGGCTGTAGGAACTTGCTCAAGTCTAATTTTATCCACATAAATGTCATTTCACAGTAGCAGAATCAGCCAGTTTGGTGTCCTCAATTCACAGACAATTCCAAACCATAACACAAGGTATGAAACAGCTTTTGTCAGGGAAAAGAAAAAAACCTGCCCAACTCTTTGGTTTAGTTAGTGCTCAGCATTTCCAGCTTGTCTTTGAGGAGGTGTCAGTTCTGCCTCCTTACCAGCAAATCCAGCCTCAGGTGGGATGGTACAGCCAGGCTCTCCAGGGGCTGCTCTGTCCCTCCAGCTGTCAGAGGCAGCAGCTGGGGCAGTGTCTGTCATGGTAACCAAACTCTCCAGTCTGTGGAGCTGGCAGTGCCCTGGCAATGTCCTGGCAGTGTCTGCTCTGTTGGCAGAGCCTTTCCATGCTTCCTCCTGCTGTAACCAGAACTTTTTCCTTTATTATTTTCAGTTCTTTAGTCTTCAAAAAGTGTGAGTGTGGCAGTGTTTCCTGTATAAGTAGGAATCTAAGGACCATCACATTAATGGTGTTTTCTCTCAGACTTTTTCTAGGTCTCAGCTGAAGCACTTCCCATTTCTGCAGAGTTTGGTACAATGACTTCTTTTTGTACAGAGAGCACTTTATAAGAGCATCTCCCAGAGGAACTGGTACTTTTGTACAAATCCTGTTGTGCTCAATCCATCTTCTTTCTTTCCTAAGTGCTAATTCTCTTGAGGAGGCTTTTTAAAATGCAGCTCTTTTCTGGAAGGCTCATCCCCTCTACCACTTAATGACCTTTTAGAGCATCTCACCAAGGAGCTGAGGAGTGTCCTGGGTAGAGTTTCACAGCTAAATGGGGAGGTTTTCCCCCTCCCTCCCAGTACCCTGCAACCCCATCCACAGCCAATATCCAGTTGTAAGGTAATCCAGGTCGGGTGTGGGACCTGGCAGGTACAAATTCTGCTGCTGAGGTGGTTTTTAGAGTTCAGTGCTGTTCTGGGGGTCAGGTGTGTGCCAGAGCCAGCTCAGACTTGGCAGTGGGAGCATAGGGCTGGGAGTGGGGTCGTGTTGGCTCCTGCCTGCAGCTCTGTGGGGTTGTTGGTCATTGTGGTCATGCTGGATACCTGACCCCAGCAGTAGAAGACATTTCTCGAGTAAATTTAAACTTTCAAGGATGTGGAGGTGCCTGTTCATTAATCATAGAGTCCCTGAGGTTTGAAAATACCTCTAAGATCACGGAGTCAGCCCAGCGTCAGCATGGTCACCACTAAACCACATCCACACATTTTATGAGCACTTCCAGGGACGGTGATTCCACCTCCGCCCTGGGCAACCTGTTCCAATGCTTTACAGCCCTTTCAGTGATAAAATATTTACTGATATTAAATATTTCTTGATATCCTGGTTTCCAGTACTTCCTGATATCCTGATTTCCTGAGCCTCCCCTGGCCCAGCCTGAGGCCGTTCCCTCTCCTCCTGTCCCCGTTCCCTGGGAGCAGACCCCAATCCCCCAAGCTGTCCCCTCATGACAGGGAGTTGTGCAGAGCCACAAGGTCCCCCCTGAGCCTCCTTTTCTCCAGGCTGAGCCCCTTCCCAGCTCCTTCAGCTGCTCCTGGTGCTCCAGAGCCTGCCCAGGCTCCATTCCCTTCTCTGTCTCCAGCCTCTCAGTGTCTTTCCTGCAATGAGAGACCATTGAGGATGGTAATTAGAGAATTCTTTTTCCTTAGACCTTTACTCATTTGTCTTTTTAATCAATAAAATGCGTAAACCCCTTTGGTTAATACAATCTGTTTGACATCTTCTGTGTCCAGATTTGTGGATGCACTTTCCCAGTCTGAGTGCAGAATCAGCCTCCTTCAGGGGCAAGTTGTGGACTTGGCACTCTGAAACTGCTGTGTACCCACAGGGGTAAGACAAGCAAAGGAGAAAAAGCTCCTACTTCCTAGAAACTTTGATTTCAACTGTGAAATTCTTTTGAATAAAGAGTGTGAGGGAACAGAAATAGAATGGATAGAGTTGTAGAAGTGCCATTATGGCAATTACTGCCATTCAAACAGGAAAAAGGCTAATCTGTATTTTGGTTAAAATGGAGAAGATTGTCTTTTAGATGCTCTGAATTTTTAATCTTCTGCCTTGATGTTTTGTTTCCCTTGCCCTGTCCTTCAACTGTATCAGGAGAGAAATAAAAGCTGTGCAATTCTGCAGAAACTCTTTCTTGTCTGCTCAGCTCTGCTGTAGGATGATGTAATCCTGATTGTTAATGAATATTAGTCTAGAAATATCACCCTTCAGTAACTCATGAGAGTGTCTTTGGAAATGACAGTTCTGGGTTCTGTCCTGGTGCATGTGCAGTGGCCTTTATGAATGCATTGATTTTTGCTTTCTCACAGGGTGGTGGAAGGGTAACAAGGATTCAAAAATAGCAGTGAAGGTACCGCTTAACGAGAATTAAAAGGGAGAAAATACCTTCACTTCTGTTCTTAGGTCCTGAGTGTACTGACTGTGCTTCAGTTCTGTGTCATCTGAGGTCTGAGCAGGATGGGTTTGTTTGTGGTAGATTTAAAAGTACTGGTGTGCTCTGGAGAACATTTGTCACACAGGTGGTGCTCTGCGTAAGCTGGGCCTTAGTGGTGAAGTTCCATTTTGGGGGAGAGTGGGGGGCTTGTCTGCCCTGAGCTTCACTTTGGGGTGTCTGGGGTCTCAGACTGTTGTATTTGAGGACAGAAAAATACTGAAATGGGTGGAGAGTGCTAGATTTTGATTTTTGTGTCACTGTTTGCACATTGGCTATTTGAATAAAACTGTCACAGGAGTGCAGGCACACTTTGGGCAGGTGGAGGGGCTGAGGTGTGACACCTGCCCCCAGCTGTTTTGGGCATGGGAGCACAGCTGGATTTTTTGGGGGAGACACATCAGTACAAGCCTAAAGAAAGCTCCTCCTTGGCCTGGGGTGTGCAAGGCTCAGGAGAATCTACATGAGCTGAGAGCAAACATCTCAGAGCAGCTCCACAGAGACCCCCGGCAGGATTAAAGCTCCTGCAGTCAGAGGGCACCTCAGCTCTGCCTTTTGTTTTAGAACTATTCCAGGAGGAACTCGGGGACTTCTCTCCACCTTCTCTGCTCTCCCAGGAGAGGAGAAAACTGTGGTTCAGTCAATCAGTGGGAGCGTGTCTGAGCGAGCCAGCCAGGGGCTGCAGGGAGGTGAGCCCAGCTGGAGGTCTCTGCATGGCAACCCTGGGCTGCTCCTGCTTTGTGGCGTTTGGAATGCTGGCTGAAGTGTTTCCTCCTGCTGGGAGATACTTTACTACATATCTCAAGATATTTCTGCATGGGTAATACCATCCATAGCATGGCCTGGCCTTCTGGCAGGGAACAGCACCCCCTTGTCCCACAGCAGTGCTGAAGGAAGGCAAAGGGGGACAGGTCTGGTCATTTTTTATTAAGTGATGTGCTGCACAAATCACCCTGGCTTATTGTCTGCTGTGAACCTGCAGGCAAGGAGTGCTTCCTGTCTGAACTGCAAAACTTTCTGGTCCAATGTGAGGAAGACATGAATAGATCAAGTAAGAATCATTATTAAAAATCTAAAAATCAGTTTTCTTTGAGGCTGAACATTCACTGTTACACAGATCAGCTCAAAATCTCCAGAAGGGTGAGTTGTCAGTTTGTGTGGTTTGAGGGTTGGTTTGGAAATCAGAGATGACTGGGGCTCAGAGTGTAATTTCTTTGCTAGACTGTTCATTGCATTGATATCTCTTTTTGTTTTTTTTAATCTTTTCAGTTGAGTTTGATTTAGAAACAGATATTAACAGAATATCTGTAATTTTGGCTGCATGCTGAAGCAGTTACAGCTCTTCTCACAATGGGGTGCTATGAAATATTTAACTCTGCTTCCATCAGAGCAAACTTCATGCTTACCCAGCCAGTGGGGAAAGATGCAAAAAGTCTCTGCTGCAGAAACCTACCAGTGTGTGAGCAGGAGGAGTGGAAGGGTGCCTCCAGACACCTTTGTGCCTGAGTTTGTGCAGCTGTGTGTGAGCAGCCTAAGCTCAGGATGGCTGTCACTGACAGGGGGCAGCTTTGTGGCACTGGTGAAACCTGAAGCTGAAACCTCAGGCTGAAGGAATGTGTAATCTGGAACAGCTTTAATGAGGTTAAATATCTTGGTGTGTTAAGGGAAAATGCAGACCTGCAGAATTTGTGTGTGAGAAATCAAGAAATAATAAACTGAAAAGCAAGAATGATATTAAATGGTGCAGATGGGAAAGGAGAAACATAGTGGAATGATTCAGAAATCATTGTTAAATCACTGTTAATACATACAAATAAGATTCTGAGCTGGGAATTGATAATCCTCTGAAGAAAACAGATATTAATTAGTGTCAGGGTTCAGAGAGCTCCACGCTGGAGTCACTGGGAAAGGTGAATAAGGCAAAATGACACTGTGCTTGTACAGAAGAGTATGGGATTTGTTCATGCCTTGAATACTTTGAGTGCTTCTGATCTTCCTGTTCCTCCCAAAATATAACAGAGAAGCAGTGACAGGGATCAAAGGCATGGCAAATTTGTTTGTGAGAGGTTTGTTTGCTAAAAATAACCATTACCTCAGCCCATTTCATCAGCAAGTGTCAGAACTGAATGTTGATTTAATATGATTTCACTGCAATTGAAATGAACACCACACACAGTGCTCAGCTGCAGCATAAATGCAAGTTATGTATAAAACCTCAAGTTCTTCCATTTTTTAGCATGTCTTTGATTAATAATCTGAAATTTGTGTATAGCTTTTGTGCACGTGGCCTGAAACATTTTCAAGTGCTGCATAAAAGCCGATGTGAAAACGCAGGCTCTGAGAAAAGGCAGGATGAGGACACTCCACTCCACTCCACTCCGTGCAATTATTCACCCCAATTATAGACACCGGATTTGCACCACAGAAATTGCTGCACGGTGGGGGGGACGAGGGGCTGGCAAAGAGCCAGGAATGTCTCTGATAAACTGGGTCATCTCTTCTGAGGATGGTGGTGTTACACTTGGGAGGTCGGGGATAAGCCGGGTTTAACCCTGCACGGCACAATGCTGATTCAATTTGCTTTTCCTTGGGAAGGGATAGGCTGGATTCTGCTGGACAAAGCCTCTGCTGCTTCTTAAACTGTGGCCAGCAGAAGTGGGAAATGTAAAGGATTCAGCCAACAGCCAGCACTGTCAGAGCCAAGCCTTGAATCAGCAAGCTGGGCATCTAAAGAGAGGAAATGAGAATTGTATTCAGAGCTTAATGACGTAAAAAATAAAAACTGAATTACTGGCTTGCCTTCACCTATAAGTATTGCCATAAATATGAAGCTTTCCAATATTATCTTCTGATATTTTCTCCTATAATGATGAATATTATGATATTTGTAGGGCTCGGAGGTTTTCCTCTTGGTCCCTCATTTCCTCTGATGATATTAAGCATGAGAAGGTTATTAACTAAATTGATGGAAGCTTAGTTACATGTACAATGTAGAAATTCTATCCTTTATTTTCGGACAAAAGTCATTATGTAATTTTTAAGCAGTTTATAAAGCAGGAGTCAAACTTGGGTATGATCCATGTCAAGGGGATGATCCTGTAATTGAAGGTAGTTGGTGATTTCCCTAAGAAAGTGCTGATAAGGCCCATGGCACAGCGTGTTACACGAAGGCAGCTAATCTGGAGCTGAGATTTGGACATGCTCAAGTGTCATTTACATCTACTGAGCTTAAGGAGTGACACTGATCCCATGATGCTGGTGCAGCTATTGAGAGCAGGGTGTATAAATGATGATCCCTCAGGATCTCTCAGATCCTACAGAGCTGCTCACTTGGCAGAGCACAGGGGCTCCTCGGTGCTGGTCTTGGGAGAACAAAATGGCTAAAACGAGACAGAGACTCCAAAGTAGAAAATATAAATTATACTGACATAATTATTCAGCAGTTGTGAGGTGAAAACCATTGAATAGTGATGTATCTAATAAGATTTTTATTGAAACATTTGCAGTAGGTCATCAGAATTAACATCTATCTACTAAAATGGAAAAGATCTGTCTCTGCTTTTTAAGGAAAATTTTTGAAGGCCAGGTGCTTCTGCTAAATTCTGCTTTTTCCATGTAAAGTCTTTGTTTTGAGAAAGTAAAAGCTGAGCAAGCTCTGCACCTTCCTGAGCACCATCTCTTGGGGAACTGGAGGCAGGCTCTGGGTGTCTTTAGTCCAAGGCAGGATCTCTTGCAGATCACTTTTCCTGCTACCCAGGCTTTGCCCTGGGTTCTTTCAGGAGAGGAAGCATTTCTGAATAACTGAAAACCATGTGGCAAGAAAAAAACTGAGCTTCCTGCAGCAGCAGCTGGACTTCCTTTGGATTTTGTTCTAATTTGGCCAACACAACCACTGGGGTGGGAGAAGACAACCTGAGCAGGGTTCCCCCTTACCTGTGCTGTAACACCAGGCACATTTCTGGTGCTCCACAGAGTTCCACAGACTATGCTGAGCTGGAAGGGACCCCACAGGGATCGTTGAGATCAGCTCAAGTGAATGGCCTGAAATGAGAGAGAGTTGCGCCTGGGTGGGCAGATTTGGGTGTTCTGGGGGGGGAATTGAGGCTGTGGATGTTAAGTGTGAGGGATTGCTGGGTGTTGCACTGATCACAGGGAGCTCTGTGAGTTCACTGAGCGGGCTTGCAGCAGTGTGGACTCTGCAGAAGCTGCAGGAGGTGTTAGTTATTTATGTTTAAAACACCCAGTGTCCTTTAGGAGGTGAGGTGGCCCTGAGCAGTCAGGAGTGTGGGTAGGCCAGGGTGCCTTGTGCACTCTGAGCGTTGCTGTCCCTCCTCTCTGCTTGCCTCTCCCCAGTGCTGGGCTGCAGAGCGGAGCTCTTCCCAAGTCCCAGTCTCTTTTGCCAGCAGCTATGAAAGGAGTTCTTGCTGCAGTGATCCAGGCTGTGCTTTGGTTCCTTGAACACGGCTTGGTGTCAGGAGGAGCTCAGGTCAGGCGTGCAGCGAGAGCGGCGGCAGCTCCGGGCGCTCGGGCACCGGGGATTCGGCTCTGCCTGGCTCTGGAGCTGCACTTTGCTCAGCCCGGAGCAGCCTCCAGCCAGCCAAGTGGATTCCTGGTGGGTGAATTCTGCCCAGGAGCATCTCCTGTGCTGGGCTGCCCAGGGCTGTGCAGCAGCTCAGGGGTGTCCAGGGTGCTCCTCACCAGCCCCACTCTGACCCAGCACCATCAGCTGTGGCATGGGCAGGATGGGAACAGCCCCTCTCATCCCAGACGAGGGTGATGGAACTACAGCCAGGAAAAGCTCTGAGTGCCTGGTAGGCACTCAGTTAATTGTGGATTCATCAAAGTTAGAAAAGACCTCCAAGGTCAGCAAGTGCAGCCAGACCATATTTGAATTTATCTGGTGCATCTTTTTACTGGGATTACTTTAGGAAGACAAAGGTTTGGTGCCCCTATTTTGTGTTCTTACATTGAGGAGACTCAAGTGCTCCTAACATTTTGAGAAATAGTAATTTTTAAGAGAAGAAAATTGCAACACTTACAATATTCTGAAGATTAACAAAAGCTGGAACTGGGAACTGTACAAGACTGTCAAATGATCCTAGTTCTGTAAAATTACTTTTTATTCCACTTAAAATTATTTCTTTCTAACTCATAACAGTTTTTAAATGAGCAAACACAGAATTCAGCTATTAAAATCATGAACCCAATTCAGCTACTGAAATAATGACACGTGGCACATGTGCTACAAGTTACCCGTGCAGACCTTGTGGTTGATTTTCTGTCCTCTGAATGGGAGGAAAAGTGAAAAACATGGGTTAGTGTAATGAAACTGTAGATTTTAGATAAAATTCTGTGTGAAAAGCTTTTGTTAAAGCTTGTAAGCTCTGCTAGAGAAATACTTTCTGTGCTCACACCAGTTCAAAGAGTGGTAAGATGTTTAGGAACTCTTTTTCAGTGTTACTCCTTTTATCACTGATCCACTATCACATGTTTTGATAAACGTAGACAAAGAGTTTGGGAACTCGCAGATAAACAGTGGAACCAATTTAAACTCAAGCTCACCACATAAACATTAAAGTATTCCCTTTAGGAAGTCAGAATCCTTTGAATTATGCATGTGTTGTAGTTTGCAGTAAGATAAAAGAACTTTAAGGGGGGAGGGTGAGAAACTTGAAAAGCCTTTAAGGAGTAATTTGCATAAATTGGGTGGAGACAGTAAACAGCACAAGGGGGAAAAAGTTATTTTCAGTAAGGCCTTACAGAATGAGATAAAACAAATTACCAAAGAAATCAGGTGGTGTTGAAACAAAGCTGAAGTGCCCTAAACTTGTGTTAATGCTGCCACTGCCTTTACAGCAAATCCCAGGGAACTCTGAAGTGCCCTGGATAAAAAAAAAGAAATCAAAAAAAGCCCAAATTCTTAAGGGAGACTTAAAAGAGAAGAAGAGCCATGGAGACAGCAGAACGTGTGTGTTACTGTGTGGGAGACCTCTGGACATGAATGCTCAGGATAAGCAGATTTTTTTTCAATCTAACAGTATTTTTTTTTATCTTGCAGTTACAGGACCGCACACAATTTAGTGACCGAGACTTAGCTACCCTAAAGAAATACTGGGACAATGGCATGACCAGCCTGGGCTCAGTCTGCAGAGAGAAAATTGAAGCTGTGGCTGCAGAATTAAATGTTGACTGTGAAATAGTTCGGGTAAGAAATCCAGAGTCTTCCCTTATCTCGTCGCAGGAGCAAAAATAGGACAGATGAAAGGCTTTAAAAATTTCATGAGGAAGCTTGAAATAGATTTCACATATTACATAATGAATGACCATGTTGGGAAGTGCTCTCCTGCTCTTTCTGCAGTCTATATTTAGAAAAAGCCCTCAGGTCAGGGTCTTATTGATCAGCAGCAGAAGCAGCACTAGGAGCTGTTTGACATTCTCTTGAGTAAGATTTTAAGTAAAAGTGTTACATTTTTTAGGGAGATCCTAGAAGACTGAAAGGTACTATTTACATTGCTAATAAGATAGCAAAAAAGGGCTTTTCTAAGGACACAGGGAAAATACTTCTCATTCATGCTTATAGGGAAAATTGTATGAAAGAAAATGCTTCAAAATAGGAAGAAAAAATATTTTACAAGACTGTCTTGAGGGCAGGGTGAGGTGTGATGGAGGAATTCTGGGTCAGTTCAGTTTGATGGTTGCTGTAGGTGGCTGAGGGAGGCACAGGTGTGCTGGAGATGACCTGGCTCCCAGAACTCCTGCACATCAACTCCCCCGGAGGCTGGGATGTTGTGTCACTGTGTCCTGGACGAGCAGACACCCAGCAGCACCTCTGGGGTCTCTTTGCTCATCCCAGCCCCAGGAAATGGCCCCATTGTTTGCAGTCAGACAAGGACAGGAGCCTTCCTTTCCCATGTGACAGGTGTGACAGTTGGGGTTATTCCTTTCAGGCTTCATCCTCTTTGTGCACCTGTTTCCTGAATTCCTGACACTGCTGCAGAAGCAGGGCTGAGACCCCTCAGTGGAGCTCTCCTGCTGTGGAGACCTCTGGCTTGCTGCATCCACGTGGTCCCAAAGCTGCTTTCAGGGTTGAACACCGATCTGGTTATTTGTTTTTGTGGGCACACAGGAATTCTAAAAAGCCCAATTGTACTTTTGGAGGCTGAAGAGAATCACTCTTTTCTCTGTAGAGAGCAAAGCTGCTCCTTGTTTTCCAAGGACTTCCCTTTGCTCTCTGAAAGGCGAAGCTGTTCCCCCTGACAGCACCTCCTGGGCAGCACAGTGACACCCAGGCTCCCTTGGTTTGTTCCCTTGGGGACATCCTCATTGGCACACGAGGGGTGGCACTGTGGAGTTCTGTGCAAACCTTCCCTCCTGCTGGAATGTTTCTGTCCTCAGGGCAGAGACCAGGACACCCCAGAAGGCTCTGCCATCACCTGCACCAGAACAGGTCGCAAATGATCCCATGCACTCACAGACCTTGCTGGAAGTGTTCAAGGATGTATTTTAGGGATAGAACTCTCAAGCTCATTTCCCACATGGCAATTCCAGTCTGCTCTTGCCCTCACGGTTTGGTTGTTCCAGAATGTTCTCTGTTCAGCACAGCACAGAGGATGTGGAACCTTCTCTTCCCCATTTAATTTGAGACGCTATCAAAACACGTTCATCTTCCCTGACATTCTCAGTATGTTGAATGAAAGATTTCCTGCTTTGAAAAGTCTGTGAAAAGATCTGCCTCTCCCAAGTGCCTTCTTTACTAAAAAAGAGACAGATTCCATTTTAAATTTTGTTAGCACTGTTTGTTAAAATCACAACATGATGGGAAAATTTAAAGAATGGCAATACACTGCTTGGAAAAAAGAGACCCAGATCTCAAACGGCTGCTTGTGTGGGGGTTTTCTTTAATTTTTTTTTCCCCTGAAACTGTAGGTAAGAGAAAAAATGACCTAGGTAGTTCTCTGCATACCTGTTGTGCATTCTTCAAAGAGGAAAATCAGCAAGCTGGGAAAGCAAATACCAGCCAACAAAAAATATTTACTAAAAATAGTGTTCAGCATGTTATCTTTTAGCTTGTTAGAGATGCAGCTTTAAAAGGGTTGGATTTTGTTGGTTTTTTTTCCAAGGCTGGCACAGCATGAAACTGTGTTTAGTACTTGGGACTGCTGTTAATATTCCTTTACTTTTCCTCTTTGGTAATCAAGGTATTATAAGCAAAAAGTTTTTTATTCAACTTTCTCAGAACCCTAGGAAGAGGAGCAGAGCAGGTATTTCTGAAATAAGGCCAGAGTGATGCTTAGTGTGATTTTAAAGAAAATCCTAAAACATTTTAATATCATGGGATACTCATTTGGAACAGAGGCCTCATGGAAAGGATGTGCATTTTGCCATGGCCTGATCATGTTTTCAAACCCAGGAGCTGCTGCTCCTATTTCTGGGGGTGTGGGTGGTGGGAAGGGGGACGAGAGCCAGCCCGAGAAGAGTGGGAGGAGCAGTTGGTAAAGAAGTGGATTCCTGGCTCTGGGAAGGATTTTTGGTTGCCAGTGGAGAACTGATTTGATGGAATGAAGGGTCTGGGGTACAGGGGCTGTTGAGCAGAGTTCAGATGAGAAATTGAAAGCCTGAGTGACACAAGGGATGGGAGAGCCTCAGGAGGTGAAGAGCTGCAGACAATTCTAGTTACATCATGTTAAACTCTGGATCTTTAATAATTTTGTGTAAATGTTTCTTCATCAGAGAAGGCAAATTAATGACCAGGTGTACAGATCCACTTGGAGAATTTAGAATGTGGGTCTTTTCTTCTTTTTTTTCTCCTTTGAAATTCAGTTTTATTGATGTAAGATGAACTTAAAGCATCCATCTCCATCCCACCATGGCAGAGTTTCCAGGTTCCCTGGGTTGGTTTCATCCCCCAGGCTGTTCCCAGTGTGCTCCTCTGCACTCACAGCAAACGACTTTGCCTAAAGCTCTGTTTTACAGCCAAAGGGGACTGAAGGATGAGCTGCTCTGAGCTTTATTCTTCCAAGTTCCATTCTGTCCTCCAAGGGGAGTGCTGTAGATCTGTCACCTTGGCCCGTTCCCCCTGTGCTGTAGGAAATCCTAGAACAGGGGGGATGTTTGGGTCACGGGATGCTTCAGTCCCCTTATGGAAGTTGCAGAGTAGGAGAACCTGGATCAAAGATCTTACGTTAAATTTGTTGAATAATTTAGGGGGACAGAGACCTTGCAAAGTCACCTAGTCCTGCTCTTCATCTGGAGCAGGATTTACTTAGGAATCAAGTCAGGTTTCTCAGGATGTTGTCCAGTGAAACGCTGAGTACCTCCAAGGCTGGAGCTACAAAGGCTTCTATGGACAAACTGTCCCTCTGCCTCACTGTAAAGCATTATTTTTTCTTTTATGTTCTCAATTCCAATGAGAGCTTCCCTTGCTGCCACTTGTGCCTATTGCTTCTTTTCCTTTTGCTGTGCACCTTCCTGTTTCCCTTGGAAAGCTGAACCTGGACGCAGGATTTTGGGAAGCAGCCTCAGGAGGGTGAAATACTGGGGAATACTCAGCTCCCTGAACTGCTGGCTGCACCCTTGCTCCTGTGGGCCAGATGTGCTGATGTCACTTGGTTGGGGGCCTGTTGCTTTTGTCATAGTTTCTGATATCATTCATGTTTATTTCTCTTACAAGACTTGGATTGGGAATCGAAGACGGAAATATCGTTTAATGGGGATTGAGGTCCCACCCCCTAGAGGAGGTCCTGCTGATTTCTCTGATCAATCTGAATTTGTTTCTAAATCAGCACTTAATCCAGGAGAGGAAACTGCTACTGAAGTGGGGGATGATAATGATAGGAATGATGAAGTATCAATCTGCTTATCTGAAGGAAGCTCACAAGGTATTTGGAATGCAGTTACTACTGTGCCTATATTTTCAGTTTTGTGCAGTGTGCATGCTTTGGATTCTGTTGTACACATTCAAAAACGTCTGACAGAGTCACAAGTGCTCCACCCCGCCTGGGCTGAAGGTACTGTTTGGTCTCTTTGCCTCCGTGTCTCTGAGTTTTGTTGGGTTTGTTGTACAAAGATTGGAAAAACCTTTGATCATAAGAGCCCCGTTTCTGCCAGATTCATCTGAAATGAAGTCAAGAGTTCACGTTTTGCTGGTGCAAGTGAGAGCCAGATTTAGAAAATGCTCTCTGCCAACTGCTCAGTTCTCCCCAGCCAGCTGGAATGGCCATTCCATTTGACACCCATCTCTGGAGGTGCCCAAGGCCAGATTGGACAGGGCTTGGAGCACCCTCCAGGGACAATGGAAGGTGTCCCTGCCCATGGCAGGGGGTGGGACTGGATGAGCTTTAAGGTCATTCCCATCCCAACCCTTGATTCCACAATTCCATCCCCGTGATCCTGAGCCACCCCAGGCACTGGTGGGGCTGGAGCTGCTGCTGGGACTGAGCAGAGCTGCTGGGACTGTGCATTCCCATTTCTCCTGGCAGGGAACCCCTCAGCTCAGGCTGGAACAAGGAGCTGCCCAGGCCTCCTGCTGCTCTGTCTGACAGGCAAACACAACCAGCAGATCAAAGCCAGGAGCAGGGGACAGCCCAGGAGCCTTGGAACTGCACACACAGGGGGTGTCCTCAGTAAATGCAGGATCTGGAGTGAGAATTCACCTGAATTCCCTTTTCCCCCCCAGGAGCCCGTGGGATCGATGTCTCCCTGCCCCTCCTGCCCATGAGCCCGGCACATCCCCCAGTCACTAATTGCTCCCAGTGCTTCTGCTTGGAGGAGATCAATGGAGCCTTTGCTCTCCAGGCTAAAAGGGAGTCTGACCTCAGGCCTGCTGCTCTGCAGCTCAGTGTGCCAGGCTTGATCCTGGCATGTCCTCAGAACAGTTTAAAGGGAAGAGCCAGGGGAACGGAGGCAGCTGAGAATGAGTTTGGGAGAGCTTTGTCATACTCGACTGTAGAGGGAATAAGATGGTAAAGAAATGGGTCAAGTGATTGAAAGCCAAGTGAGATGAGGAATCTCAGAGCCCTTGATTTGCCTGAGGTGTGCAAGGAGCTGATTTAAGTCAGATCTGCTTGAGAGCAAATGGTGACAGGGAAGAGTCTGAAGTGCCTGCAGTTCAAGTGAGGAATAAATCCATGTTGGTTGAGCCAGGCTTTCAGCAGGCGAGGTGAGGCTGAGCACTTGGGAGCATTATTAGTGTCAAAGCCTAAGGAAATGCTAGGAAATGACAGGATTTCCACAGCATCCAGGAATCCCACCTTCATTCCTTTATTCTCCCGCAACAATTATTTCTGTTCATTTCTCCAGTTCAAGGGAGGAGGTTTCACTGCTGCAGCTCAGCTGGTTTTGAACTTCCTGGAAAATACTTCCCCCAGTAACCCCCAATGGGTTATGTTCAGTCACAGATAGGGAATTGTTCCAATGTTTGAGAACTGTAACTTTTGGTCCTAATTTATTAAAAAATCAAAACCACAACAGCAAAAAACCACTCTGAAAGACAGACAAAAGGAATTTTTGGCCAAATAATTGGAGTGATTAAAGTTGATGGCTTCTGCTTTTAAAATGTAGTGTGTAAATATAAAAAAAATAAGCTGTGCTGTGATGCAAGATGGATCATTAAAGCCCTCATATTGCCTCACCTTTTTTAATTGTGTGTTAATTGAATCCACGGGGTGTAGGTGGAGGCCATTAGGGCTGTGCCGGTTCTGTGAGCTGAGGATGAATATTTAAGGAGCTGGGAATGCTGTAGGGAGCTGCTTCCTTCAGCTGTTGAATCCAAGGGGTGACTGCCAGGGTTACAGAGTTCCTGGTGCCCTGGAATGTCCCTGAGGAGTGGCCTCACTCAGTGACCTCCACCCTTCCTTGCTGCCTTTGATCCCATGTGCTCCTGGCACAAGCTGTCCTATGGAGCAGTGACTGGTGGCACATGGAGTTCATTTGAAACAAGTCCCCATCAAATTTGCTCAGTGTAGAGATTTTTAACTTTAAAGTTGTTTAAAACCATGAACCGGCTCTCTATGGTCTGGCCCAAACATTACCCTGTCTTTGGTAATCCCAGGGAAATCCTGTTATCCCTGTGTTTGTGTGGAGGTGACAGACCCTGGAATCACCTGAACCTTGCTGCCCCTTCCCTCTTTTCCTCTTTATATTTAATATATATCATAGATTTATGTTTTAATACGCAGAAGTCGAGTAAATATGAGAAACAAACTTCAATTTTAGAGGTGAATAGACTTACCTTTCTTTGGGGTTTGGGTTCTCCCTGGCCTGTGAGGTCAGTGCAATCATCTCATGCTTTGTGGTTGAAATACCAGGGTAAAATCTGCTCTGTTTTCAAGTGTTTATACATAAAAAAGCACTTTAGGTTTACTGGGGATAAGCATTTGCCATAACGTGATCAGTTTTTGGTTCAAAACCCATGAGTGTCTGCAAGGGGGAAGTGGGATTTTGATATGTACCCCAGAATTTCAGGGAATGCAGGATTTTTCATGTAGGAATTGATTTTCATTTAAAAAACCCCAATCTCTGCACATCTCTGATGTGAAACTCTGCATCACCTTTAAATATTCCAACCTGACCTACAAATGGGAATGTTTTGGTGCAGAGAATGACTGAGAGTTTTGTTGTTGTTTCAGGTGGCAGTTGGTTTGATGCTGGCCTGAAATGCTTGTGACAAGATGTCTTTTTAATAAGGCAGATATTCTGTTTATGATTAGACATTGATATCATGACTTTGCTGTTGGATTTAGCAGCTGTGACATTTAGTGGTAAACACCATTAATGGTCCTTCAGCATAAAATTGGAATGAAATCTGACAAAACCAATTTATTTCTGCAGAAGAGACAAATGAAGCTCTTCAAAATGAAGAAATTGGCCACAAAGATGATGACCAGAATCCAGTTTCCACTGATAATGTGGTATGTTTACCTTTCCTTTTCCACCAATTAATAACTCCTTAATTAATGTTAAAGTTCTTGTCCAGCACTTGTACTTTTCACTAGGTGACAACTTCAGTTGTGTGTGTTAAAAGCCCTTCCTATTTGAGCTTTTAAAATGTACTTAAAATTCTAAAACACAGCAGGAAAAACCCTCAAACCTTCAGCAGAAATGGTTTGCAGAGATGGTGCCCAAGAGACTCAGCTCCCCAACCTGCCTGAATTTTGTCATTTGATACAACAATGGAACAAAAGGAAGGAAGAGTTTCTTCATACTTTGTTCTGAAACACTGTAACAAAACTTTTTTAAAATGCACTTAAAATTGGACTAAAATACATTGTATTTGCATAAGAGGTTTTCCTGTTTGAAATTCTAATCTGTTCCTTCCCCTCCTATCTTAAAAAGTGTGTATAAGGAGGGGAATGTGAATGTTTGGCAGTTATATAGAGACTCTTTCCTCAAGCTGAGTCTGAAACCAAAAATATTTGAGTCCCAGTGTTCCTGAGGGTCTGATGGAGCAGCAGAAGTTGAGGACATCAAGCTCTGAGCTGTTGTCACTTCAGCTGGGCTGGCAGACACTGGAGCACTCAAAATATGCTTTATCCTCCCTGCCTTCAGCGCAGGCTTGGGAGCTGGGTGGGTCTGCCAGGGAGAGCTGGGAATGTCCCTGCAAGGATTCTCCTCAGTGATTTCAGGGAAATTCCTGGGGTGCAGGCAGGAGGGACCACATGCTGCAGGAAAAACCTGAATTAACACCTTAGGGATGACCCGTGGACATGGATTGGGTCAGTGGGGGCCCTTCCCTACGCTGGGTTAAACACCATCCTAAAAAACAGGAAAATTGCTTTAACTTGTTATGGACAGGTTCATAAATGTTCACAACTGTCAAAACAATTAAAAACAGTAAAAAAAAACTGTATTTCTGAGTCTTAGTCAGGGTTAAGCTTGGCCTTAACACTGTGCTTTAAGTGTCTTTAGAAACCCAGTATAAAAAGCTCCCCAAATTTTTGTCAGTTAGGTGGAAATGTCCGTATTTATGCACTTGAAGGTGTACTTTGGATCAGCACCCCTAGAGCTAAGGGGAGGTGGCCAGGGAGGGTCAGAGGAGAGCTCCTGGATTTCTTCAGGGCAGGAGTAGCTCAGGACTTGCTGTGATGGCTGGTTTATCCAGAGGGATAAATGTCCAGACCCTCCTTTGCAACAACAGAGCAGAGCAGGGGCTGTGAGGGGATGAATGTGCAACTCAAAGTCAAAAAGCTGGGCCAGGGAGCTCCTCCTCTGTAAACAGCCCGAGTCTCCATGGCAGCAGCTCCCACTGGATTCCTGCTGCATCTCCTGGCTGAGGTGCATGATTGCCATCTAATGGGGCTGCATGGCTCAGAACTGCTCAGGAGCCAGCACAGAGCTCTCCTTCCTCCCTCCTTCATCATTTATCCCTCATCCTTCCTCTTTCATTTATCCTTCCTCCTTCATCCTTCCTCCCTCCTGCCCCTCTGGGCTGTGGATCCCCGTTTGTTTGTCTCCTCTGTGTGTTGGAATGAACTGTTTGCTTCTGTTCCAGAAAATAGAAATTTTAGATGATGAGGAGAGTGATCTGATCAGCAATTCTGAAGTGGATCAGATGAGCTCTCTTTTGGATTACAAGGTGAGTGATTGGGCCCTGTCAGGGGCAGTGGGATAATCCCCAGGGAGTTCAGGGGTTGGATCTGTCAGGAATTCAGCAAAAGCCTGTGGGATCCTGAGCTCCTCTGCTGTTTTCCCAGTGAGCACATCATGCCCTCATCCCACCTCCAGCCACTTTATCCATGTTTCAGCCCAAATGGAGGCAGGGAAACCCCATTCCTACAGAGCTGCAGCTCCCTCCATGTGTCCCAGCAAAGGCATTTATGGAGCCACCCCAGCAGAATTGTTCTTGGAATGCAGCAATGCTTTTCCTGCAGCGTGGTGCTGCCAGCTCTGGAAGGGACTGAACAGCTGGAAGGAATCCTCTGCTGGATGGGGGGATCTGAGGAGAAGGAATTCCCCAGGACATGCCTGGAAGTGGTGGCAGTGGGAGGGAGGAGGAGTTGGATCCTGCCAGCTCCTGCCCATGGCTGAGGGTTGTGTCTGTGCTGCTCTCCCAGGAGTCACCACAATTCCACCTTTCCTTGAGCTTTTACCTCCATTGCTGATTTTTTCCCCTTAGAAACCAGGTCTGTTCTCCTGATAATAATCAATTAGCAAAATAATGAACAGATCATCTCCTCAGAACAGAAATTCCTCCTTCCAGCAGTGTTTTCCTGGGAAGGGCAGTGGAGAATGAATCAGGAGAGGGAATGACCTTTTCTTAATGTCACCTGTCAGCACAGTGAGAGGCTTGTTGTGACAGTGCCCTGCAGAGCCAGGGCTTTGTTTGACAGCACTGATTACTCCCTGAGTTTTCTGCCTAAATCTGAATTCTTCCTGGGCTGGGCAAAATCCGGAGCTAAACAGGCAACTGCTAAGTATCCATAGGGAAGAACTCAGCTGATTTTTTATGGAAGCTTCAGAATTGCAGCCCAAATATTCCTGTCTCATTCCCGGAGCTGTTGTCACCTGGAACAGTGTGGTGAGCAGTGCTTTCACTGAAAAAAAAAAAAAAAAAAGAAAAAAAAAAAAGAGAATTTTCTGGGAAAAAAACAACAAAAATACAACAATTTTTAAAGGTTTACTGCAAACCTTTAGAGCATCATGTAGTCACAGTTTTTCATGTCAACTACAGCTGAATTCCAGCCAGTGTGAGCATGAATACCATATTTTTTCCATTATTCTCTCATGAGTTGGTGCTGTTAAGCAGAGCCCTTCTGAAAAAAGAGCAATGCCTTTGATCTTGTAACCTAAATAAACAGTTTGATTTTCATGATCTTTGCAAAAGTGAATAACCAAAGAAAATGAATTTTAGCTCTGCACTGATCAACAGGTTTAGCATTTTGATCCAGTAGGTTTGAAAGAGAAGAGATACTTGGAATAAACAGAAATACTTATCAAATCTGAATTTTTAATTAATGAGATTTGCAAGTATAGATTGGGAAAATGCCTTTTTAACCAAAGCACACAAATTATTGATACTTCCTCACTTTGTAATATATTACATCCAGTTCCAGCCCCATAAACATCTCTGTGGAGGTTGGAACTGAATGATCTGTAAGGTCCCTTCCAAGCTGTTCTGTCACTCTGTGATATTCCTGTTTGTTCTGTAACCCGAGGGATCCTGAGGAGCATGGTGAGCTGACACTTGATCCACATCAAACCCAGCTGCTGGAGGATGTTATCTTTTAATTTGTGGTAGCTTTGAGGAATTTTCAAGTCATTTCCCTGTTTTTTTGTGTCAAGCCTTCTGTTGCAATAATGAATTTATTTGCTGTCTGTTCTCTTAGCCCTCTGATCACTTCTAGGAAGAGATCTGGACTTTGGTTGTCACTAAAAATAGTTTGGTTTTAACCCAGGGGTGTTTAGGTGTGGATATTCCAGTGCTTTGTCCTGTCCCCATCCCTGTAGGGATTTAACAGACACGTGGATGTGGCACTTGGGGACATGGTCTGAGGTGGCCTTAGCAGTGCTGGGGGATGGTTGGGCTCAGCCTTGGAGGATTCCATGGTTCTGAGATCATTGCCAGAGCTGTCTGCTTTCCCCACAGAATGAAGAGGTCAGGTTCATCGAGAGTCAGCTGGAGAGCCACAAGCAGAAATATTTTGAGCTGCAGACATTTACCCGGAGTTTGATACTTGCAATTAAATCAGATGATAAGGAACAGCAGCAGGTAAATCCTGGAGCAGGTTTAATATCTGTCTTTAATATCAGAAGATGTTTGTCCTTTTGTCTTGTGTCCCTCCCTTGTTTATTCCAGAGGCTCATGTGGTTCTGTTTGAGGGTCCCCAAGATGAGGGAAGAGATGAGAATCTTGACTCCATGTTTCAGAAGGCTGATTTATTATTTTGTGGTATTGTATTATATTAAAAATGCTATACTAAAACTATACTAAAAGAATAGAGAGATACAGACAGAAGGCTAGACAAGAATAGAATAGAATGAATAACAAAATCTCGTGACTGCTCAGAGCCTCAGCACAGCTGGACCATGACTGTCCACCAAGCAAAAACAATTCACATGAGACCAAAGATTCACCTGTTGGTAAACCATGTCCAGACCATATTCCACAGCCATCAGATAGTCATTGTTTACATTTCTTTTCTGAGGCTTCTCAGGAGAAAAAATGCTAGCAAAGGGATTTTCATAAAATATCACTGTGACAGGCTCAAATTATGATTGAAAACCTCAATTAATTTTCTCACCCTTTGTTTAAATCACTGCTGACATAAAACCCACACCTGATAGTGTCTATACCATCTATTAGATATGTTTTTCCCTTGTAGGCTCTGCTTTCAGACTTACCTCCTGAGCTTGAAGAGATGGATTTCAACCACACCTCCCCGGAGCCCGACGATACCTCATTCAGCCTCTCGTCGCTGTCGGAGAAGAACGCCTCGGACAGTTTGTGATCCCTCTGCTCTGGAAGAGACACAGCAGCGACCCCAGGGAGGTGCAGGCTTCAGGAGAGAGAGGGAGAGAGGCTTTGCTCTGCAGGGTTCTCAGCCTGTGCTCTCAGCTGGCTCCTCGCAGCCTCGCACTGCCCAGGAGTTGGCAATGCTGGCTTTGGAAAATCCAAGAACTGGGTGAGGGAAGGGTTCACTGGTAGCAGCTTGGCCTCGGGTAGGATTAACTTTGACTCTCCAGAACAACTCTGGCTCTGTAGCAAAGTCTTTTTGAGCAGGGAGGCAAGAGTGGGAAACACACACAGTGAATTCTCCAGCTCCACGTGCTCCCTGGGCCTGTTTATTATATTTTTCCCCATTTTTACTCAGGTAGGTGGACTAAAAATTGGGGATCCAAATAGAATAACAGGCTTTCTCTGAGTTGTGCTTGAAAACCTTAAATTAAACTGAAGTGTTTTTCGTTTTCTGATTTGAGATTATTAAATCTTCAATTTTTCTGACCAAAATAGCTGAAAAAAACCTTGAAAGGCTAACTGAAAAAATTGAATTATCATGAATAAATTATTAATGCAAAGAAGCAGTGATAAGTGTTGGAAGAAATGAGGTGGAAATGGGAACCCTGATAGCTGCAGGACACAACTTCCTAATACAGTAGCAATGGGATTGGATGTTTACACTCTTTAGAGTTTAATGATTGTAGTCACAGTTTTTATTTGTCGAAGCCTGAATGCTGAAGTACTGCTTATTATTTTAATTCTTGGGTATGTATTTTTCCACAAACTTTGCTCCAGCTTACCAAGCCAGTCAGAATTCCACAGCTGTATTGCACCCTGAAAGGTTTTCCAGTGTTGGAAGTGAGCTCTGCAGATCTGGGTTGAAGCCCTGCCTGGTGCATTTTCTGGCAAGTGCCGTTTCTAAACTGTGATCTGGATTGCAGGCAGGGCCTGAACTGAATTTCTTCTTTCCCAGAGCTGTTGGCACTGCTTCCCTTCAGTCCTGTGGTGGAATGGCTGTGCAGAGATGTTCAGGTGCACTCACTGGGTGTGTTGGTGTCCAGGGAATGCCTGGCCAAGGCAGTGGGGCTGTGGTTGAGTTGACAGGGTGGTGACCAGTCCAAGGCAGGTCTCAATCCTGGGGCTCTTCTCCTCCAGGGTGGTTCTGTGGGATGCTCCAGGTGCCTGCCCATGGAATTGATGCTCCAATTCCAACCTGAATATCCCTCAGCAAGCATTTTTCACACAAATACTTCAGTCTGGTAAAAAACCTGATCTTTATGCCAAATAATAATTGACTCTGGGGAATCCTTGTTCATGCAATGAGTAACTCCCTTAGTTTCAATGGCAGGTCCAAGGTGTAGCTCAGAAAATCCAGAGTGTTGGGGAAATAACACCTTTTTTTCCTCTTATCCTGGGATTAGACTCAGGTTTCAGGGTTTTCTCAGTCTGATCAGATCCTCCCTAATCACTTGTGCAGCTCTTTCTGTTTAGTAGCAGTCGTGAGCTCTGTTCTTTCAGGTTTTCAGTCTCTCCTCTCCTTAGGGAGTTTTTAGCAATACTGTTAAATACCAGCTGCAGAAAGGGCAGGAACGCTTTTAAAAGGTGTTCTGAAAAACCAAAAGTCCCACAGTTCTGCCCCCTGTAGAGTTCTGTGAGTTCCCAGCAGAGCCACCCTTCCACAGGGAAAGCCCAGAGTTCCAGGCTGCTGGGCCTGTGTGTGAGCTGGGGCATTAAAACTCCCAGTGGAAATGAAGAGGTTTGTGAGCAGAGCCCACAGTGCTGTCCTTCACAGGGAGGACAGAGCTGAGCTGGAATTCTCTGAAAAACTCATTTATAAAGGGTTTTCTATGCCAGGCTGACAATGGTTTCTATTGCTGTTCTCTTTAGACAGGAAATTTGTGCCACTGACAATGAAACCTCTTGTTTTCTGTGAAATTAACATAAAATAGTGCTGGGAGTTGCCACTATTTGGACCCTGTTTTCCTGCTTCTTCCACTTGAATTCCCATGACAGAGAGCAGGATACTCTTTAACAGGACTTCTCAATTTCATGGTCAATTAAATCATCTGCTTTCCTGCAAGAAAAACTTCCATTGATGATTCCTACTTTGCTGTCTTGCTGCTATTTCATATCCAAACAAATCGAAGGAATGAATTTTGAATGACCTGTTTGCTAGATACAAGCAGTGATGTCAGTCCCTGTTCTCCAGGGAGCTGGGATCCTCTTGGATGTGCAGCTGAGATGAGCTGCAGTCACAGCCCACCCCATCCCTGGGGGTGTTCTGTGGGGAGACAAACACAGCCTGGCACACGTGACAGCACTACAGGATAGTCAGGGGAAAAAGAGTATCAGTTCTATCCCTGGCTAACAAAATCTGGGGAGGAAGATGCTCCACAGCTCCTTGGCTGGTTTTTTTCAGTAGCAGTGTGTATTTCCAGCAGAAATCTAATGACTGTTACCATTCGTGGTGGTTAAATGTTGGTGGAGAGCAGTGGGGGTGGCTCTGGGGTGGGTTTGGCTTCCCCTGTGTGTACGATGGTAACAAACACCTGCAGTAAGTGCAGTTCATCATTCCAGGCCCTTCCATAGGAGATGAAGCTCATGCTGTGCTTTTCAGGGTGCCACGAATCAGCCCCCTTTCTGTCCCAGTGAGTGACTGCAATGTGAATGATCACTGCAGCACAAGGGCCTCGTCTTGGTGGTTTTGTCACCTTTCTGTGGCCAGGTGTCAGTGTTTGACCATCCTACAGAGTCTCTGTCCATGAACAGTGACCTCCCTGGCAGCGTTCATTCCTAAAGCATCCATGGGAACATCAGTGATGTCTTTCTGGAGGTGGGAAGGTAGCCCAGAGCAGACACTTTGCCCAGAGGCAGCACAGGCTCTCCCTGGGGACTGGTTTTGGTGCTGGAAGGTTTGCTCATGGTTAAAACCCTATTTCCTGGAGCTCTGCTTTCCTCTCCCTGCAGGTGACGCTTCAGTCACATCCATAGGTCTGACAGGAGTAACAGTAGCAGGAAATACTCCAATAAAACAGTAAATACTCCAGTAGGTGAATTTGGGGCAGGTTTGAAGGTACCTGAGCAGATGAACCATACAAGGTTTCTGGAGTGCCCAGCCCTAGAGGCAGCTCTGCACTTTAATCTCTCCAAGTATTTCTCTTCACTAAGGCAATAAAAAGTGTGAAATGAGGAGTTTGGGGCTTTGCAGCCCTGTGAGTGAGGTGAATGTCCTGGTTCTGTGCTCACCTGGAACTGGGCAGCAGCTTTAGAGAGTCTGCTCTCCAAGGGAAGCTGTGCGTGCTGCTGGGCTCAGACAGGTGAGGAGCAAACCAGCAGCACCCTGGACATCCTGCTGGGGAAGGGGAATCCCTGCTTCAGATGGCCCTGCCCTCCCCTGTGGGATCTCCTGCCCTGCTGTGTCCCTGACACTGAGCACAGAGTCCTGCACACGCTGACCTTCCTGCTGGCCTCTGCTCCGAGGCTGTGGGGAGGGACAGGAACGTGCACCAAGGGAACAGCACAGAATTCCTGGCGCAGGAGCAACTCATAACCTGTTCCAGCCCAAAGCTTGATGTCCAGCCTCCAGCCCTGCCCAGCTCCCCCAGAGCAGGGGCTGGAGGGCTGGAGCCTGGCCAGACTCTGCCTTTCTGCCCCAAATCCTGCCAGCCAGGCTGAGCAAAGCCGGGGTGCTCGGTGAGCAAACTGCGCCTGGCTGCAGAGAGCACAGGCTGGACTGTGCTGGATGGCTCCTTTCATCCAGAATGTTTTCCCACATTGATCAAATGGGAAATCTGAAATGTTTTGGGGAGGGGGGGGGAATAGTCAAAGCAGCACTACAAAATGGGTGTTTTCCATGGAAAAACAGGAATTTAGAGTGTGAGTATTTGTTGCTCTGAGAAACAGCAGCTGCTTTGGTCAGAAGGCAGCAGAAACGAGCTTTGGGCTTGTGGGGTTCTTTTCCCACAAAGGAGCAAATCCTCTTGGCTGAAGGAGGTGTTCAAGGATGTTCCTGGAAGGAAAACAGTTCAGGTCAGTGCTTTGCCTCTGGAATAGTTTCCCATGTTACTGAACTAAGTCACTAACTCTTTTCCAGCTCTGTTTTACATTTTACACAATGCTACCTCTGAAACGTGACACCCCTTAAACCCACACAGAAAATGTGAACTTAGGAATTTTTTTAACCTTTTTTAGGCAATAAATTATTCCCAACATGCATCCTTCAGTTTGTGTTTGGTTTTTGCTGAGTGTGAGCCATCACTTTGCTTTTATTTTAATGCTGTTTTTCTGTATTTGTGCTCATCACAATCCGTGGAGAAGGAAATAATGGAAAAATAGGGAGAAAAGCTTAGCATATGTTAATGGGAGAAAATCTTTCTGTTACAGCTGAAGGATGGTGGGGTGGCTGTGCTGGGTTTGGTGCAGTTACTGTGAGAAATGGGTATTGTCCTTCACTCTGGTATTAGTGATGGTTGGAACATTGCCCAGTGCATCGATGACTTCATCTGAGAGAGCAGTCAGTGATCTCAGCTCTGTAAGGAAAAGGGTTTTCCACTTTCTGAGGCATCACAGCTCATAAATACCTCCACAGGTTTTTGTTTCACTTGTTTCCTTTTTTTGCCATAACTTTATAGAGACCTTGTAGAAAGAATTTTGAAGTGTTAAATGGAAATGGGTCGGTAACAAACTGAGGTCAAATGTAGATTTAGACCGTGTTTGTATTCGAGTTTCATCTGAAAAGAGTTCCTTGAGTTTCCCCCATCACATTTCTCTCCCTGGAGCTCAGGAAAGGGTGGCAGGATGCACGAGGGGGATGGAGGGAATGAGGCACAAGGAGGCAGAAATGAAGGTTCTGGGCTTTAGTCAAGAAAATTTCAATAAACGAAAAGGTTTCTGTGCTGTGGAAAACAAGAGCTTCTGCTTTATCTACAGATTTTGTGAACTACAGTTCAAAAAGTCATTGGCAAAACCACTGAGTTGTGCTGGGGGAAAATCGTCTTCTCCAGTAGGAATTTTATAATTTCTGGGGTTGTTTCTGGAATTCCTGAGTGTGTGTGCACACACAGATGCAGATTTACAATGTGCACAGATACACTGAACTTGATCACAGTAGCTCTACAAAGGTATTTTAACTTGAAATGTTAATGGAATTCTTCTCAAATATATTTCATTTGCTCTTATTTTTGTCTCTTGCTGCATATCAATTGCATAGTTCTGAAAATTAGTCAAGTACATCCATACAAATATGGTTTACTGTTTATGTCCTTGCAATTGGTAACTTTTAGGCTTGGAAATTTATGAAAATGCCCATAATAATGATATTTCTAAGTGATCTTGGCAAATAAACCAACTGCTGTATTTATGAAGAGATGATGAATATTCTGCCGTGATAATTTCTGCTTTATTTTCACTGTAGGAATCAGTTTCATTAAAAAAAAAAAAAATTCTGAAAATTTAAATATTATTGTATAACTTGGATGCTTTCCTTCGCCTGCAAAACAGGATAATTGATGATTTTAAATCTTTTATCATTCCCTTTTGGGCAATTCCTTAAGCTTTGTAACCTGAGCATATTCCTAAGTTTCTGTGTGAAAATCACTATTTATATTTCATTTTTATGATTTGTATCAGTACGTGTAGCAAAGAAACTACTACAAACCTTCAACAGAAGTACCTCCACTATGGTCCAGGACAGCTGATCTGGGCATTTGGAGTGCCAGATGCCCAGAGAAACAGTCCAGACATTTGTATTGAGTTGGTTTTCTGTGTATATAAAGGGTATTTATAATCTTGTATTAACAGAGTCATCATTGGAAATGCTGATTTCCTGCTTTAGAAGCCTGCTCAGCTATTTTTATATAAAACGTTGGTCTTCGCCTTAATTTTTTTTTGGTGAAAAGTTGTGCCATAGATATTTTAACTTATCCACAGATCCTTTACAGAGTTTGCTTTGACTTCTCTTAATTAATTTTTTTCCTGAAATTGTCCTAATTTGTTTTCTCCTCCAAATGCATCTCAAGGTTGGTTTGCTTTCTTAATTTTTTTTTTTTTTTTTTTTTTGGAATTTTTGGAAGATCCCTTCATCTGCATGCTTTGGTAGCTCAAGTTTTTCCTCTGTAGTTTATTGTTTATAGTTTAGAAGAACCTTTTATTGAAACCCCCTGAAGTAATGCTTGTACAAATGTATTTAGGGTGGCCCAGATGGTCAGAGAAAAGGGCTATTTAGCATTGGTAAATTTGTCTACTGACTCAAGGATATTTTTCTACGTCTGTCAAGTTTGGGACTATGGAGAAATGAAATAAAGGTGAACTAACTCCTTTTCCTATATGAACTGCTCTGTTTCTGTCTTTATTAATGGCCTTGTAAATGCTCAGTTCTGTTCAGAACAACGAGAACTAAATCCATATCAGGGCTCAGCCCTAATTCTTCCCTTCCCACCATCTAAATTAATGTATTATTTATGGAGTGGCTTTTCAGGATGGGAATTTTATGGAGATCTTGGAGCCGCCTGTCCTGGGAGCGGGGACCGTCCCTTCCCGAAGGGGATTTGTGTCCCACGGAGGCGCTGCCCAGCCAGCGCCAGAGAGGCTGAGCTCTGGCGCTTTTTATCGCTGCTTTGAGGCTAAACCTGAGCTCTTTGTGCTTTTTCATCCCATCCTAAGGTTTCCTAAGGGAGAAATCTCCAGAGCTAAATCCCGTGACCTCTGACCGCCGGCCCGATCCTCGCGGATGGAGACTGGGGAAAGGTCTCGGAGCTGGGGCTCCTTGGCTTTGGAGCGATCCTGGGGCTGGAAGAGCAGGACAGGACAGAAACTCAATTCCAGCCCAGGAGCGGTGGAGAGAGCCGGGAAGGGACCTCACGGGAGAGGGTTTGGTGCGGGCAGGGATACGGGAGCGAGGAGCGGCCGGGTCCCGCAGCTGCTGGACCCCAGTTCCCGGGTGCCGCAGCTCCTGGATCCCGCAATTCCTGGATCCCACAGCTCCCGGATCCCGCAATTCCCGCATCACGCAGCTCCCGGATCCCGCAGCTCCCGCATCCCGCAATTCCTGGATCCCACAGCTCCCGGATTCCCCAGTTCCCGCATGCCGCAATTCCTGGATCCCACAGCTCCCGGATTCCCCAGTTCCCGCATCCCGCAATTCCTGGATCCCACAGCTCCCGGATTCTCCGATTCCCGCATCCCGCAGCTCCTGGATCCCGCAATTCCCGGAGTCCCCAATTCCTGATCCCGCAGCTCCCGGATCCCGCAATTCCCGGAGTCCCCAATTCCTGATCCCGCAGCTCCCGGATCCCGCAATTCCCAGATTCCCCAATTCCCGGATCCCGCAATTCCCGCATCCCGCAGCTCCCGGGCCCGCAATTCCCGGACCTCCCAATTCCCGCATCCCGCAGCTCCCGGGCCCGCAATTCCCGGATCTCCCAATTCCCGCATCCCGCAGCTCCCGAGCCCGCAATTCCCGGATCTCCCAATTCCCGCATCCCGCAGCTCCCGGGTCCCGCAGTCCCGGATCTCCCAATTCCCGCATCCCGCAGCTCCCGGGTCCCGCAGTCCCGGATCTCCCAATTCCCGCATCCCGCAGCTCCCGAGCCCGCAATTCCCGGATCTCCCAATTCCCGCATCCCGCAGCTCCCGGGTCCCGCAGTCCCGGATCTCCCAGTTCCTGATCCCGCAGCTCCCGGGTCCCGCAGTCCCGGATCTCCCAGTTCCTGATCCCGCAGCTCCTGGGCCCGCAGCTCCCTTTGGTGGCCGCGTCCCGCGGGTCCCGTGGGCTCACGCTCCCCCGGCTCCTCTCCCGCGCTGCAGATTCCCACAATCCCGATTCCTTAAACTCGGGACTCTCCAAAGTCGCCCCAGCTCCGAGCTCAGCCCGGTCCAGAGTGGAGTCAGGGCTGCGGAGAGGGAGGGTGACACCAGAGAGGACGCGGAGGGAGAGGAGTTAGAGCTGTCCGACCCTAAAGATTGATTAACAAACGTTCCTGGGAGCCTGAACTCGGGTGTTTTGGGAAAAAAAAACAAGTCGGGTTTTTCGGGAAAAAATCGAGTCGGGTGGTGCTGCAGCTCCATTGCCACCTGGCGGCAAAAACCCCAGGAATTGGAGAAAAACGCCTTGAACTGTCCCCACACTTCTGATTTCAGAATGAACAACTATTTTTGTCTCAGTGAAAAATTCAATATTAAAATAAATCTGGCATTTAGGAAAGAGGAGACCGAGATCAGACCGAAGGTGCAGCCATAAGCCAGGAGCACATTCCAGTTTAATTTCCCCACATGGATTTAGGTTCGGGGGCACCAGAACTGCTCCCTGGGATGAGGTGATGAGGTGATGTGTCACCAGCAGGGACAGCTGGGGTGGCCACTCCAGCTCCACATTCCTGCTGCAAGGAGTAAAGGAAAGAAAGGAGGAGAAAGAAACTGGGGAAAAAAAAAAAAAAAAAGGAAAAAAAAAGGTGTTTTCTGGTTATTTACTCGCAGTTGTTATTTTAGTGGGGAAGGAAGCGGGGAGGAAAGGGCAAGAAATGTGAAGATGTTCAGATTTTACCGACTATTTCATCTTGCTTTTTGGTTATATCTTCCTGGAAATCTGGAATAATCTTGGACCGTGTAGAATTTTTTCACTAGGAAATGCTCATTTGACTTTTTTGAAGGAAAAATTCTGCCCAGCCTCAATCTTCCCTGACAGTCTCCTCTTTCCTGTTAAATGTGAAATTTTCAATTAAAAGCCCTTTACCTGTTTCTTCCCAAGGTTTTGGGCTCAGTCAGAATTCAGGGGAATTTGAAGTGAATTTGAAGAAGTCACCCAGCAGGTACCACCCCCTCAAGGATGGACAGGGCAGGAGAGCAGCAACCACGCCAGGAGAGCCCATTTTGGGAAGGCCAAATCCTTGGAGTGGTACCTTGGAGTGGCACCTTGGAGTGGCATCAGGTCAAGGACCATGGGTTAATTAACCCGAATTTAATGTTCTGTTAATCATTTCACAGTTGCAAACCCATTGCAACCAACACCCCCCCAGGCCTTCGTTCCCATAATAGTAATAAATGGCTCACTGTGATCTGAGCTATAAACAGATTTCATGAATTCTGCCAGAAATTGAATATTGAATTATTTCTCTATGCCCACATGTCTTTCCTGGTTTGCTTAATTCTGCCAAATATTTAGCTCAGCCTTCTCTTCTCTCAGCAACCCACACTCTCCCAGCTACATCCTCCCATTTTTGGACCATTATTTAAAATTTCAGGCTTTTTACAGAGCCTGGCCAAGGAATCAAAACTGATCAGGGAGGAATGAAACAGCGGAAGGAGTTCAGCTCCTGGGTGGGGCTCTGGTGGCTCCTCAGGAGACTCCTGCACAGCCAAGAGTTTGCTCCCAGCCCAGTAACACTGGCACGGGCTCCCTGGTTTAGCCCTTTTTGGGAAAAATCCCACTGGAATGTCTCTTTTGCCTAATCTGGGCCATGGGAACAGGATGGACACATTTTTGCATGTTCTACAACCACACTTCAGGAATATATGATTTTCTATTCTTTAAAATATTAATTAATCTAATTTTTTTCCATCCAAAACCCCGGAGTGTGTGGCTGAAAATGCCATTTCTGGCTGCCATGGGAGGCTGGGAGCTGGCTCGAGGCTGCTCTGATCTGTGTCCTCAGCAAGAAGCAGGACTGGCAATTTTCAGAGTGCTGCTGATGGCCTGAAGACAGGCAGAAAACACTGACAAAACAACATCAGCAATCAGCAGCACACCCCTTTAATTTGGGCAAGCATTCCCACATAAAGGCTCCTGTCACCTTTGCAGATTATTTTCAATCGGTTTTCCCCTCTAGTTTGAAGCTCAGCTGGTGTGAAACCATGGAGTGCCCTCCCTGTTCCAGGCCCCGAACGTCAGCAATGAGCAATAAACCCCCTCAATTTGTGCAAACATTCCCAAATAAAGACTCCTATCCTATCCTGTCCTATCCTATCCCATCCTATCCTATCCTATCCTATCCTATCCTATCCTATCCTATCCTATCCTGTCCTGTCCTGTCCTGTCCTGTCCTGTCCTATCCTATCCTATCCTATCCTATCCCAATCTATCCTATCCTATCCTATCCTATCCCATCCTATCCCATCCCATCCCATCCTATCCTATCCCATCCTATCCTATCCCAATCTATCCTATCCTATCCTATCCTATCCCATCCCATCCCATCCCATCCTATCCTATCCTATCCTATCCTATCCTATCCTATCCTATCCTATCCTATCCTATCCTATCCTATCCTATCCTATCCTATCCCATCCCATCCCATCCTATCCTATCCCAATCTATCCTATCCCATCCCATCCCATCCCATCCTATCCTATCCCAATCTATCCTATCCTATCCTATCCTATCCTATCCTATCCTATCCTATCCTATCCTATCCTATCCTATCCTATCCTATCCTATCCTATCCCATCCCATCCCATCCTATCCCATCCCATCCCATCCCATCCCATCCCATCCCATCCCATCCCATCCTTTGCAGATTATTTTCCATCGGTTTTCCCCTCTTTAGCTGAGAGGCTGGTTTGGTTTGAAGCTGCTGCCCTGCCCTGCTGTGCCCTGTCCCGGGGCAGCAGGAGCAGCTGGGGCTCCCGGGGCCATTCCCTGCCGTGCTCCCAGCCCGGGGACAGGGCTGGGGACAGGGCTGGGGACAGGGCTGGGACAGGGAGGGGTGGCAGCGCCAGCTGCTCGCTGCTCCCACGCCGGAGCCGTGTGTTGATTCACTGTGTAATGGATTCGGGCAAGTCGAGGCAATCGGTTTCCAAGCTACCGCATCCCTCAGATATTCCAAACCCCTCTCCCTGGCAGTGATTATATTTAAATGTCGATGGATGAGCCGGGCGTGTATTTATAGCCACGCTCAGATGGGCTCTGGGAATGGCTGCCCAGGGAAGGCTGTGTGGCTGGAATGCTGAGGGGGCTGGGGCGGTGGGGCCCCGCCGGGTCACCCCAAAATCGATTTCTCAGCGTGGGCAATGCCTCAGAGGTTCTGCCCCGGTAACAGCCAGGCCATGGGCAGTGATTAGAGACTGATTTCAGATTTTCCCTCACAAGGCATTCCAGATTTCCCACCCAGGGGCTGTGACTGGTCCAGCCAGGTGAGGGACATTTTGTTTGCTGTTCCTGTCCTTCCCCACCACTGCCATGGCTCACACAGGGATCACTCCCTTCCAGCAGGGAATGTTGGTTTCCTGGGTAAAGGAAATTTCCAAAGAAGAGAGAGAAAGCTGCTGTGACCTCACTCTGGATGTTCAGGGAAGGGGAAAAAAAAAAAAAAAGTGGAAATGTTGGTTAAATTGGTTGAGTGTTATGGGGCCTGGAGCTGCACACACATCTTGTGAGCTCAGGGTTTCAATGCCTGGAAAGAAAACTTGAGTACTGCAAGAGGGGACAGCTCTGAAGAGGGCAGGAGAGGTAACCTGGGAGGTGGGGGGGGACAGGGACACACAGGTCACCCATCCTGGGGTGGCTCTGCGGGTGCAGCTCTGAGCAGCAATGACTGGAAGTGCTGGACAGGCAGAGTTCCCAAACTCCTGCTTTGGGCTTCTCCAGCAAGAGGAACACTCACCCAAATCCCAAAGCCTGGCACGAGCCCAGCTTGGGCAATGCAGAGCTTTCCTTGTTTTAGCCCAAAACAAGCCGTGAAATACACTAAAAATGGAGATGAAACAAAGGCTTGGATTTGTGGCCTCCCACCTTGGACACCTGGACTTAGAAGGGGGATCCAAGATCCAGGATCAGCCACAGGCTGGACTCGATGACCCTGAGCTCTTTTCCAGCCTGGAGGATTCTGTGAAACCTTCCTTTCATCCATCCCTTGGGTGCGTGAAACCTCAGGAGGAAGGCAACAGGATCCATCCAGCTTGGAACTGCGGGTAACAAAGGATAAACTGAGGCACACCATGGAGAGAGGGAAACTGGCAAACAAGGAGAAGAGCTGGGAACGCTCAGAGTGCCCCCATGGACACCTGCGGGAGAGAGGAGGAGCAGCTGGGGATGGGAGCAGAGCACAGCATCGCCGGCGTGGCCCCGGCTGACCCCTCGGAAGGCTCGGAGCAGTCACCCGAAGTGTCCCCCGGTGTCCCCCGGTGTCCCCCGGGGCTGGGCCGGGGCTCGGCGGGAGCGGCTCCCGGCGGGGCGGGATCGGGATCGGGATGTGCGAGCGCTGACGGCGCTGCCGTGGGAGTAGCTGTGGGCTGGCGTGATGGGTGGTTTTTAGCTCAATCGGGAAAAAATAAAACCCAACCTTTTTTTTTTATTTTTTTTTTATTTTTGTTTTCTTCAAGCCTCACTGTGAGCTGCACGTTGTGGACTTTTCACTGGAATGTTTTAGGAGTGGAATGCATGCGAGGAAAGAAAGATGCGTGCGCAAAATAATGATTTGTGTTAAAAGCAGTGTGGTAATAAGCGAAAATTAAAATCCAATCCATTAGAAAATCCCCTGCTTAAGAAGTTTTAAAAGCTGTTTTTACCTTTTTCTACTAATAATATCGAGTTACTCTTTTCTTTTTCATATCCTAAAGGTTTGATGATGAGTATTGAGTACTTTGAGCACTCGATGAGTATTTTTGCTGGAAGCATTCCTTAGTCCAATGGATGAGAGCTTGAGCAGATCCCACTCATGCTCTGGATAAACTGAGTCATTCCAGCTTTCTCATGCCCAGATCCGACCTTTGATAACTTCAATTTATGCTTTTTGGGTGACTCCCTGAACTGCTTCAAGGTGTATTGTCATTTATAATATAACCATTGAGGCTTATAAATGTGTTTAGGGCTGATCAGCCTGCTGGTCAGTGAGGGTTAAGGACACCTGTAAAAGGTCAGACCAAGGTTTCCAGCTCAAAAACATCTTGAGGGAAGAGGGAATCGGGTCCTTGGGAGGTGTCAATAGGACAGAGAATGGGCTGGGGTGGGAGGGACCTTAAAGCCATCCATGCCATGGGCAGGGACACCTTCCACTGTCCCAGGCTGCTCCAAGCCCCATCCAGCCTGGCCTTGGACACTGCCAGGGATCCTGGGGCAGTCACAGCTTCTCTGGGCACCCTGTGCCAGGGCCTCTCCACCGTCACAGGGCAGAATTCCTTCCCAGTATCCCACCTAACCCTGCCCTCTGGCAGTGGGAAGCCATTCCCCCTTGTCCTGGCACTCCAGGCCCGTGTGGTCTCTCTCCATCTTCCCTGTGGGCTCCCCTCAGGCACTGGAAGGCCACAGTTAGGTCACCCTGGAGCTTCTCCTCCGTGCTGAACAGCCCCGATTCTCCCAGCCTTCCCTCACAGCAGAGCTGTTCCATCCCTCTGACCATCCTGGCGCCTCCGCTGGAATATTCCAGGCCTGCTGAGCTGCAGTGCCGTGGCAGTTGTTCTGGCAGGTGCTTTTCCCAAGGAGCCCCAGCCCGTGTGAATTCCTCACCAGCTCCGTGGCCGCGCCAGGAGCGGGAGCAGCAGCCAAGGTGTCTGCAGGGGAGCTCTCCCTGTTCTCCAGCTGTACGGAGCAGGATGAAGCAGAGGTGTCACTGTGACGAGCCAGCAGCTCTGGAAAAGCTCTCCCAGAGTCTCCAAGCGGATTTGGAGGAAGCCAGAACCGCGGGGTTGGAGTTAAACAAACAGGCAGACAAACAGGGAATGACAATTTTGGGCTCCCCTGAGCTTTCCACAGCTCTCAGCAGATCCATCACAGTGACACAAGAGGAGTCTGAGGGAAATGCTGAGCAATCAGTGTGGCATTTTGTGGAGGAAAAATCCTTTGTGGAGAAAATATTTATGGCAAAATGTTCGGTACAGAAAATTGATGCCATGTGTTTATCCCATTAAAATCTTATCTAAGGGGTCTGGGGGTCTCCTGCTTGTTCTGTGCTCAGGTAATCATCTCCCTCACTCAAAAAATGCTATTAATTGAGTCCACAGGGTGCAAAGAAATGCCATTAATTGGGTCCATTGGGTCAACTGAGTCCAAAAAATGCCATTAATTGATATAAAATGGGTTCATAGTTTTATTTGTAGCATTAATACAGATGGAATCATCTCTGAGTGAAAACACCTTCCACCTAGAGTGCTAAAGAACCAATATTAATAGCTAGGTGCAACATCAAACACTTTATAATTGTCTTATTAAAATGCATTAAGCAATGAGGACTTTGTCATAACGGAAGAAATACATTACTTCTGTAGCTGCCAGCTTAATGATTGTGCTTAATCACCCATTGTTTGGTGATTGAAAATTTGGAAAGGTGTTTTAATTTAAATTTTGAAGCATTCTCAGAGTTCACGTGCTTCTGAAAGGCATTGTTGGAAGGCAGTTGTGGCCCTCACAAAGGCACAATCTCGCAGTAAATCCGAGTTGCTGCTCTCCCAGGCACACGCTGCCTCAAGCCCTCACTGCTGAGCTCAGGGACAATTTTAGATGTCATTTAACAAGGCTGATTTCTTTCTTTGAGTTAATTTGCTCTTCGGCCCTTGATCATCTGCCTCTGTTTATGTGCAGTTATCCATCCCTGAAAATTTTCAAAGCAATATTTTGCTGTGAATATTGGAAGTATTTTAATTCTGACTATCTCTTTCAATGGTTCCTGTAATTACAAGGTACGTCATTCATTTGAGATTTAAATCTGCTTCCTTCCCACACAAACCCAGCATTATTTCTTTTTTCCTTGAGAATACTGTTAGCAGACTTTAAAAGTGGGGCTTATTAATCTTTTCTATTAAAAAAGCAGATCCTCCTCTTTTGAAGAGTCCTGTCCTGGTGCTTTTTGCTGGCCTTCCAGGGGTGGTACCACACTGTGTTTTTTGCAGGAAGAAAAATCAAAGGTTGTTCCTCTTCCTTTTACAAGGTAAATATTGATGCTCAGAATTACATTATTTGAACTTGCTTCAAAACACCACAAACTGGTGAAATGTAAATAGGCTGGAGCTGAGCTTTTGTAGCTTCCTTAGGGAGGCTGAGGTGCCCCACAAGAGCAAACAGCGAGAATTATTCTTGCTGTTTACAGGTGATGGCTCTGCTGCCGGGCTGGGCTGTGGGTAAGAGCCGCTCTTTACAAGTCTGACCTCATCCTGTGAGACGTTTCCTCCACTGAGTGCTCCTGCTTCTCACTGAAGCCAGCTCACAATATCTGCTAAAAACCCTCCCTTTAAGTGTGGTGAGGATCTGCCTCTCCCATGGGGTGGACTGGATTTTTTCCTGATCACTGGAAGTCTGCTTGACTCTCAGTTTTTTACCCTTTTCAGCTGTTCTGCCACAGCTCCATTGATGCCTGTGACAGCTCCTCAGTGACAGGAGAAGCAATTCTTTCAGTGTCAAAGTCAACTTGTTGAAGACTCTTCATAATTGCTCGTCCCTGTAGATTTACAGCAAAGGAGGAAATATGACAAAGAAGTGGCAGTGGGGCTGAGCCCTGTCCCTCCTTACTCAGCACTCGGCCGCCCCGTGGCTGCTGTTGGTTATTAAGAACAAGGTAATGGCCTGCAAAGTGTTTTGTGGCATTTCCCCGTAGGAAAGACACTGATTAAAGATCCATTGCCTGGAAATTGCTGCTTCAGATTTGTCCTGGACGTGACTGGGACAGTGTTGACTTTGCTGGCCGTGCTGTGCTGTTGGATAGTGTTGGAGGATGGGCAGTGAACTCGGGCAGAGCAGCACAGGATCCCAAAATCCCTGAGGCTGGGAAAGACTTCTGGGATCATGGAATCCAGCTTTTGAGCAATCCTCACCTTGTCACCCAGCCCAGAGCACTGAGTGCCACATCCAGGCACTCCTTGGACACCTCCAGGGATGGGGACTCCAAACCTCCCTGGGCAGCCCCTCCCAAGGCCTGAGCACCCTTTCCATGGGGAAATTCCTGCTGCCCTCCAACTGGAGCCCACCCTGGCCCAGCCTGAGGCCATCCCCTCTCCTGTCCCTGTTCCCTGGCAGCAGAGCCTCCCCCGGCTGTCCCCTCCTGTCAGGGGTTGTGCAGAGCCACAAGGTCCCCCCTGAGCCTCCTTTTCTTCAGGCTGAGCCCCTTTCCAGCTCCCTCGGCTGTTCCTGGGGCTCCAACCCCTTCTCCAGCTCTGTTCCCTTCCCTGGACTCACTCCAGCCCCTCAGTGTCTTTCTGTCAGTGAAATCAGGAGCAGGCTGGAGTTCTGGCACGTTGACATTCTGTGCTTAATACACCTGGTCAGCCCAGCTGAGGGAAACATGAGTTAGAGGCAGCTTGCATCGTTCCTTAGTCTTTTCAACAACCCCACTGTGGCTCGAGAGGCTTCTCAGCCTAGTAAAGAGTTTCAAGTTAGTTCTAGTCACTTACCTGCTCATCTACATATAATACTGTTATTTGTCTAATTGTTTCTATTCTTGTGTGTTTGCTATGTAAAAATGCAGTAAAGCCATTATGCAGGGAAAGAAAAGTGGTTGAGATGATTATTCTGTTATCAGTCATGACTAAGATGAAGAGAGATACACTAGCAAGACATTGTTCCTAAAATAGATATCTTGCAAACAAGAAATGTCAGTCAAATGAGGTTTAAATTAAATTCCTGATAGCAATTACTTACAGAATTATCATGCTCCCATTGAAATTATTATGAATATTGTCACCAGAGTTAATGGGAAAAAAAGTTAGGCTTAAGAGACGGATTCTGAAACGTATTCCAGAACGTGCTCAGCTTGTGTCCTGCTGAGCCCAAAGTCTCAGGGCTGCAAAGAGCATCTCTGGCTGAAGAGGGGCTCCAGACCCAGGGCAGTGGGAAAAGGTGAAACTGAGAGCAGGGCACTTGCAGGAGGTATTGAATGGCCGCAAACGAGTGACCTCACTGGGAGCAGAACTGATGAAGTGCAGAAATGTGATGAGCGTTCCAAATAAAGAACTGATGAGTCAAGTTGTGCCCCAGTTGGAGCAGGAGCAAAGTCAAGGCGGCTGGAAAATAACCTTGATTGTGGGGGAGAAGAAAGAGCAGTGGAGTTGTGGTGACCCTCAGGAGCCCCAGAGCATCAGGGGGCTGCCAGGGTGTGGATCTCTGCCCCTCCAGCAGTGGGGACCCTTTCAGCCCTCACTGCTGCTGCAGCAATTATCTGAAGAGCCAAACTGATATCCCTCAAGTGGCATTCACGACCTCCTCCCTGCTCCAGCAGCGCAGCTATTACTCATCCAGTCAAGTCCTTTTGTTACACAATAAGGAGAAAACAACTTCTAAATATATAATTTTAAATTGGTATCTTTGTACTGCAAGACACAAACAGCTACTGATGAATTATTTCTGACAGATACTAAGTTCCTATTTCATCTTTCAGGTTGAGGCATTTTTCTAAGCACGGCTCAGTAGGAAGTTAATTATAATCTTCCAAAACGGGAGGAATTTTCACCTGGGATGATTAGGATACTGGTTTGAGGCATGGTATGTGGGCTCCTAGCTAAAGTTAGGCACTGGCAACATCTTTGGCTCTCTCTCACTGCAGAAGTAACACCTTCTGCTGTCACAAGAACTACCCTGAAGATGGAGATCACGATGATTTTGGATGCAATCAATCCCTTAAGTATTCATCATTGTTGATACATTTGCATATTGGAACATCATGGTGGTTTATTCTGCGCTCTGAGGCGAAATTCGCTCTGAATTCCAGTTGGATTTTACAAGCTTGGTTTCAGCTTCAAGGATAAATCAGGTTTGAAGAACTATAACGAAGCAAGTTCTGGAAAAAGACAAAAGTATGTGAGATTCAAGTTTTTTTAAAAAAAGGATCAATTGCTTGTGGTAGATTTGCCATCTGTTGGTGTGTGCACACTGCTGCAGTGACTTATTTCAGTATTTAATTACGATTTCTGACTGCACTTGGCTCAGCCAACCTTGGGAGTTTCTATCAGAAATACACTTGGTCATGTTTTCATCTGTGGCTTTTGGGAAGAGATGAATTACCAAAGAAATTCTTGTTGATGAGTCCTTAGGAGGAGCTTGGACAAAGCTGGGTCTTGGGGTTTCACTGAGTCATACGTGGAGGCTGCAGGATTCCTGTGGTCTCTGCTGGGCTTTCCTAAGCTCAGACTCCAAAAGTGCCCACAGAGCCTGAGTGTCCATCCCTGCGGTGTGACTCATGGGTGTAAAACCAGCCCTCTCCTTCTCCATCCCTGCTGTGCCCTCGTGCTGTGCTCTGAGTCCCCTGTCATATCCCACAGGACCTGGGGAGCTGCTCATTATTTTCCTTCTCTGTAATTTGTGCACATTATTGCCAACTATTTTATGTTTATTCCAGATGAGCAGCGCAAATGTGTGCAGAGAAACAGCAATTTCCCCACTCTTCAGCTCTGAGTGAGTGACCAGCCCAGGAATGCCCAGCCTGGGGGACGGAGCAGTGCCTGGTGGGAGGGTGGAGGTGGGATCTACACCCGTGTGAAATCCCAAATGTGCACAGGGGACTAATCCCTCTCCCTTGCAATATAAAGCCAGGGAACACCAGATCCAGCAAAGCAGCAGGCTCAGAGTGAGGTACTTTGGTGATAATTTGTGAGGTGCTACGATCACTGTAATTGTAGATATTCTGGAAAACTTTGGCAAACTGATGGAAGAAATATCCCACATGATTGTTCTGTGCAGGATCTCACCCTTGGTTTATGAAACCTGAATTGCTTGAGCCTGAACTCAAATCTGGAGCTGTATTTTTAGCTGTTGCTTACTGTTTGTAAGTCCTGTCTGGCATCTGCTTTCCTGGCCAGAGTGGAGACAGGATACTGCATCTTTAATTTATATTTTTCTTTGAGGGTAGAGAAGAACTGAGATGTGTCAGTTGGCTGGTTTGTAGCATTCCCTCAGTTTTGGGGAAAAAATATCAACTATAGGATGTTTGATTTCAAAATGCTTTTCAAAATGAAGGAAAACTAAGAGGTATTAAGGGAAAGCAAGTATACACAAACATAAATAAGTCTAGTAGGATCTTCATTCACTGTGCCTATGTGCAGTTTCCATCTCCTACTGTCAAAGCACTGTGATCAGCAGAGATAAATTCATTGTATTTTCCATATGGCTGAGATATTTCTTGAGCTCATTTTCTCATTTTGGACAAATGTGGCAAAATTTGCTGCTAAGTCTGTCCCGTGGTTCCAAAATATCCCCCAAAATATGTTTGCTTTGACGGTGAGAACGAAATAGTAGAACTTTCTTGAGGTGTTGATCTGGGAGCATCATCTCCCAATTGGCTTCCTTTTTTTATCCCTAACTGAGCTTTTAAAACCTTGCTACAGAAGCACAAGGAGATGGGGAGATGGAAGGAAGCTGAGGCAGGGACTCACCACGGGCCTCCTCCCTCGCACTTTATACTCTGACATAACCACAACAGAGAGCTGCTGGCTGCTCCCTCGCGCGAGTGACTCCTCTGGCCTTCACACTGCGGGGCAAAGCACACAATAAACTCTTCCACAGGTTCACACTGTTGGTATTTGATACCACGTCCCTGTGCATACACACACACGAGCTTGGCTTAGGGGCATACTGTAAATATCAGAATATACAGGGAGGGATATGGACTCTCACATTTCTGTTTCACATTCACACTAACATAGCACTGACTGAAGATATACACAATATACAATATACAATATACAATATACAATATACAATATGCAATATATAATATACAATATACAGGGAGGGATATGGACTCACATTTCTGTTTCACATTCACACTAACATAGCATTGACTGAAGATATATATAATATATAATATATAATATATAATATATAATATATAATATATAATATATAATATATAATATATAATATATAATATATAATATATAATATATAATATATAATATATAATATATAATATATAATATATAAGGTGGGATATGGACTCTCACATTTGTGTTTCACATTCACACTAACATAGCACTGACTGAAGATATACACAATATACAACATACAATATCTAATATCTAATATCTAATATAATATATAATATATAATATATAATATATAATATATAATATATAATATATAATATATAATATATAATATATAATATATAATATATAATATACAGGGAGGGATATGGACTCATTTCTGTTTCACATTCACACTAACATAGCATTGACTGAAGATATATACAATATATAATATACAATATACAATATACAATATACAATATACAATATACAGGGAGGGATATGGAGTCACATTTCTGTTTCACATTCACGCTAACATAGCACCGACTGAAGATTTTGTCATGATGCTGTTCCATGACTAAATCTGTGTACAAATGCTTGGTATTGGGATAGCAGTGTCTAAAGTGGTGAAAATGTTGCTGTATTACCCTCCTTAGGACCTGAGCAATTTCCCCTGTGTGTAGAGGATTTCCACATTTTAGAGGCCACAGCTGTGCCACGGAGCCCCCATGAGAGCTCCCCAGGCTCTGTGAGGAGCAGTCTCTCCTCTGGAGCAGTCCTGGCAGGGACCCAAGGATACAAGGCCACATTTTTGTTGCATCAGGACAGTTGTTTTTCCTCCTCTAGGAGAGCAAGTAGCACCAACAGGACGTGCTTTGTACCCGCGAGCATTCATCCCCACAACAGGGAAGGGCTGTGCTGCTCTGACTCTGAAAATGTGCTGAACTGGATTGTACAAGAGATTAAAGGTGAAATGATGATGAACTGGAACAAACTCGCCCTGAGGAATCAACTGTATCCCCCAAACCGGCTTCACAATCAATGCTAGAGTTCAACTTGCCTTGAGCTGAATCCCCAAAGCCAAATTTACGGCTGCTCCCTTCCAGGGGCGTTACCAGAGTGGTAAAAGCAGAATGAAACAAGCAAGGGCAGCTTCCTCAAACTTTGTTTTTTGCAGTTTCCTTCCTGAGCTCTTCCAGGGGAAAGCTCTGCTGTCCTTGCCGTGGTTTGGGCTCAGTGTCACTAAGCTGGGGAAGGAGGGGAACAAAAGACACTGGCCTGATGACAATATTTTTATTTTTCCTTTCCTGGAAAACTTGCTGGGTGAATGAACACAAAATTTACAAGGTTCTTCTGAAATAATCTTGTTTAGGGAACACCAGTCTGTAGTTGGCCTTTCTTAGAAGTGTCCTGCTGGGAATGACATGCAGGAAATGTGCAGGGATTTTAAATTTCATAAATAAGCTGTTGTTCATGTGTTCAAGCATGTGATTGATGATTTTCAGGGAAATTGAATGAGTAAAGTAAGTATGCATGCTGTCAGGTGGCCGCAGGTGCATAAAAGGGACAACTGAGTGCTTGGATTTCATGTCACTGATACTGAACAAGCTGAATTTTGGCTGCAGATCCCATTTATTACTATGTTATTATTACTTTTATTTTTTTTATTCCTTTCCTATTAGGCTCAGTAAAATACTACTCTCAGCAACTTTACCATGCTGCAGAATGAATTTTGAAGCAAATCTATATTAAGAAACTAATTATTTGGAACCCTTCATCTAATCAAAGTCCCTCAGAGGTTCTCCTGCTGCTCCTGCAAGGACCTGCTGAGGGGTGGGACGGGCAGAACCTGCTGAACAGATGAAGGTGCTGAAGTGTCAGAAATATTCAGCTGCAAATTGCACAGCAGGGATGTGATACCCCCAGCTGAAACCTGGGCACCAAATGAGATCCGATACCCCTGCAGGCAGATTCGATGCTCTAGGAATAGGGGCATACAATATCCAGGTGCATAATATTGAAATATTCATTTGAAACCCAAGACATGTGGCCCTGGTCCTCCTGAAACAGTGATTTGGGAATGTATTTCTGATGGTTTATTTCCCTGTAAAAGAGCATTTGAGGGAGATCTTGCTAATTTTTACATTTCAGCGACATACTATTGCCTTTTTATTGAATGCCTGTTGCTTGTTTGGTTGCGAGACCTAGAGTAACAGAAATTCTCAATTTCCTTTTTCTTATATCTACATACATAATAATTTCCCTTTTCTAGGCTTTGACACAAATAACAATCCTAGTTCCTTTAATTACTGCTTTCCTCTGAACTTCTCAAATCCCTGGGGAAGCAGAACACTTGTTTGCAGCCTGTTATTATTTGGAGCAATGGGAGAAGTCAGATGCAGGAAAACAGCATCTGCCACAGGAGTTTAAGCCACAAGTTCTTGTTGAGCACTTCAAGAACTTTCAAAGTTTCAAAAACTCATTTCTCACTTGATTTCCTTTATATTTAAATTAAGTGTCTGATGGCACTGATGAAGTATGCTCAGATCTAATCTCACAGAAGATTTGGCCACACCAGTGTCACCAGGAGAGGCACTGGGACATGGCTGTGTGCACCCACAGCCTGCAAATTGTTCCTACCACAACAAAAATAAAGTGACTCAGCCTGAACAATTCTAAATTTAAAGTATAAATTCTCTGTCAACATTAACTACCTGTGACTTTGCTCCTCCATTTTCTCACATGATTTTTATTTTCTGAAGGACAAGCATTCCCCGAACACACTCCAAAACGTTTGTCTTCCATGCTTGAGTTCCAGACCCTTCAAAACAGGCTTGCAGTGGAAATGCTGAGGTGCCAGCTGGCTGCTGCTGCAGTGACACATGCACAACAGGCAACTCTTCAGCAGCCACAGGGAACTGGGAATGGGCAGCTTCGGGGGACTGGGATTCAGATCTAATCAAGGACTGGAGCAGCTCAGCATCCTACACTTGTCTGTGCACTGGTTGACTTCTGAGCCAAAAAAATCAGCATGGAAAGTGTTAGAGCTATGGGGTGCACCAGCTTGCTCCCTTGTTTGTGCTCATTCCATAGAAATTATTTGGCAATTAAGAACGGTTTGAGTCTTTATCTAGAGGGCAGGGCTTATTGATAAGTCATGCAGCACGTTCAAATCCAAACTGTCATTGAGGCAGCTTTCTATCCTTTAAAAACATACTGTTGACAGTATCATCTAGTGTCTTCCAGCTCCTAAAATCAAACGGCGAAGTGGGAACGTTACTTTTTCACGCACGCTCCTTCTCCTGCCCCCGTCGGGCAGCGCGGCCGCGTTCCGCTCGGAACACACGCCCTCAAACAAAGGCGTCGGGGCCGCTCTGCGGCGAGCCCGGCCCGGCGGCTCCGCGGCCCCTTCCCGCTGCCCACGGCCCCGCGGGGAGCGCGCTGAGCCTCCCCGCCGCCCGCGCTTC
Organism: Motacilla alba alba; assembly: GCF_015832195.1. Lineage (NCBI taxonomy): Eukaryota > Metazoa > Chordata > Aves > Passeriformes > Motacillidae > Motacilla > Motacilla alba. The sequence goes on from NC_052045.1 coordinate 4,493,923, forward strand.
CTGTCCCCACGCCTCGCACATGCGAAAAAACCGAAACCGAACGAAACTTTTTTTTTTTTTTTTTTCACCCTCCCCTCTGTTAGCTCCGTGGGAGGCAGAGCCTCGCCGTGCGGGGCCCGCAGCCGGTGCCCCTCAGCGCCTGACAGTCCGCGTCCCCTCAACCGTCCCTGTCCCTCATCCCCGGCCCTTTTACCACCAATCCCCTGACCCCCGTTCCCTCGGCCGTGATCCCCCTCAGACCTGTCCCCGCAGTCTCGTCTCACCTCCACTTCCCTCACCCCCATCCCTCATCCCCAATCCCCCTCATCCTGCGTCCCTCACCCCCAATCCATCCACCTCACTCCCCCTCAGACCTGTCCCTCATCCCCAGCCCCTCCATCCCCAGTCCCCTCATCCTCAATCCCCTCATTCCCAATCCCTCACCCCCAGCCCCTCCATCCTCAATCCCCTCATCCCCAATCCCCTCATTCCCAGTCCCCTCACCCCCAGCCCCTCCATCCCCAATCCCCTCATCCTCAATCCCCTCATCCCCAATCCCCTCATCCCCAATCCCTCACCCCCAGCCCCGCCATCCCCAATCCCCCTCAGCGCGGCGCCGCCCGCCCGCCCGCAGCCCCGGTGACGTCACCGCGCGTCATTCCCCCCCTCCCCATGCAGGGGATTCTCCGTCCCGCCCTGACGTCACCGCGGTGCGGCGCAGGCCCCGCCCCCGCGGGCCGCCATGTTGGGGGCGTGCGCGGGGCAGCGCAGCGCGGCGCCGCCCCCGCCGGCCGGCAGCGCCCGCACCCCGCGCTCCGCTCCGCGCCCCGCGCCCGGCCCCGCGCCGCCCCGCACGGCCACCGCCAGCGGCCGAGCCGCCGCGGCCCCACAGCCGGGACATGGTGCCGTGCGCGCCGCTGGACGACGAGCCGCAGCCCTGCCACAAAATGGAGCTGTACGTGAGCGGCGCCGAGGTCAGTGCGGGGCGGAAGGGGAGGGGGGGGGGGGAACGGGCCGGGCCGGGCCGGCTCCGCGCCCCGCCGGCACCTGCGCCCGGCTCGGCCTCCCGAGGCCCCTCCGCGCGGGGCCGCGCCGGCCTCGCCTCGCTGCCCCCTCAGCCTGCCCGCCGCGCCCCCGCCTCCCCGGCCCCCCGGCCTGCGCACGGCCGCGACCCGCGCCCGCCCGGCCCGCCCCGGCCCGGCCCGGCCCCGCCGCCCGGCCCCGGCCCGCAGCCGGCGGCCCCCGCCCGCCCCCGCCGTCCCGCGGGCCCGGCCGCCGCCACCGCGCAGCCCCGCGGCCGCCCCGGGCCCGGCCGTGCCCCCCGGGCGCGGGCCGTGACACGTGTGGAGGTAGCGGCACCGGGGAGGTCGGTGCTTTGTGTCGCCTCCCGGCCGCTTCGTGTCACAGGTGTCCCTCCCCACGTAGCATCCGAGGGCTTGTAAACTCACTTTTATGGCCGTGGCTCCTGTGAAAAGTTACTTTAAGTTCTGCAGGAAATTTGCTGGCGCTGATGTGGGTGCGCGTCCAGGTAGGTTGTCACTACGGAGGTGCCTTTGCCTTCTCCTGGAATAACTATACATGAATTACCGTACACGCAACGACCCGAGAGAAGCAGGAGTGCCTGGCTGAGGTTTGGCTGCTTAAACGTTGAATAACTAACTCTGCGTTGGTAATCATAAACACAACGAGCCGAGAGAAGCAGGAGTGCCTGGCTGAGGTTTGGGTGCTTAAACGTGTTAAAGAACGAGGAACGACTTCGAGGTATTGCTTAGAGCTCGAGGTGCTTCATCAGCAAGGAGCAAATGCAATTTAAAAGAAAATAAAAGGTAAAACTGGTTCTGTTGCAATGGCTCCTGTGCCTCAGCAGAACGTGGTGCTCGAGTATTAAAACTCTTGCACTTTGAAATCGGCAGTGGAGGGTTGCGTATCAGGTATCGTCAGCTATGACAAATAAAAGATTACACCTAGGTCTGTTAGACCCACAAAAGATGTTATCTAAACAAAGTTGCTTAAAACTGGTCAGACTTGCTTTCTGTAGTGCACCAGACTCTTCTTGTGAGTGGAAAGGGTCTGGAGCACAACCGTCTCAAAGTACAAAATGTGCAGGAGTGAAAGGATGTCCCTTAAAGGGTCTTATTTAATTTATTTTCCCTGATAAAAATTGAAAGGGAAAAAAAAGCCCCAATTTTCTTAGTGCTTTCAATATTTGGGCATTTTAGTACCACTGCCAAGTACTGTAATTACTGGCTATGCATCAGATACCAGAAAGTCAGCAGAAGTATTAAGGCTTATTTGTTCACGTTGTTTTAAAAGCAGTTTGTTGTAATTGAGGTATGAAACTTATCAAAGGTCTGAGAACTGTCTTGGTCCTGTTTAGTTCTTTAGGAAATGTATTAGAGAATTATGATCTATCGGTGGTAAAATAATCAAGAGTAGAGTGTTGCAGCTGAAGTGGGATGTGCATCCCTGGGTGTTTTTTGGCTGGACAAGCCCCCCCACCGAGGGGAGCCAGCAGAGCACAGGGCAGGGGTGTCCAGCTGAAAGGGCTCTGTGTGTGTGTAACATCTGAAGGCACCTGGTTGCAGCAGTCACTCTTTAAATTGTATTTCACAAGGTCTGTGTAAAGCTCCTCCAGTCGTGTTCTGATTAAAAGGTGTTTGTTGTGTCCCTGTTAGGTTTGGCCGGCAGCACTTAGAGCCCATTTGTGCCAGAGCAGTTTCTTCATGTTGAATGTAAAGTTCCCAAATGACAGGAACAAATACTTGTGTTGTCATAACCCTTTCTAGAAGGGATCTCAGGGGTGTGCTGCACTTCTCACTTGTTGGATTTCTACATCCACGTGGCTTGGGGATTCAACAAAGGTGTATTTTACGTCAAAATGAATTTTGGTGTGGCTTTTCACTTAAAATTTACAGAGTTAAGTATAGCTCATAGTATTCATTACAGCCTCGTATTGGCAGTCTGAGAGATCTCTGACCTTGGCCTTGCTGGAGCTACAGTCAGCAGAACTCCTGTGAAATAGGTTTTTATTTTGAAGATTAACTTGTGCCTTCTGGTGCTCTTGTCCATCAGCTGTGGCACAGGAGGAAAAATCCGAGGAATGGTTTTCTCTGAGACTCTGCTTGTTGACTAAATTTAGGATTATTTTATTAGCAGTAAGTGCATTTCCAGTAGCACTTGTATTGACTTGGAGTAAAAACACCTGGCAAGGAAAGGAGGTGATCTTGAAACTAGGAAACAAATTTTCATGCTTCAAGTGACAAGAACAGCGTGAACTTTTGGGAAGAAATTATTGAAGGTCAGGTTTGAATTATTTTGCCCTTTTTGGGGGGGGTCTTTGAAGTGCTGAGGATTTGGGGCTGTGCACTGTGCTGTTGATGTGTTTGTATTCCTGTGACAGTATCACTTGTGAAGCTGTTTTGTGACTCTGGGAATTCCTTAAGCCTAGGTGGGAAGGATCAATGTGCTGTTCAAGCTTCAAATATTCAATGAACTTCTTTCCCCCTGGAGATTGGATTAATAAGTATTTCCATGGTAATAAAAATAGGTATGAGGGTGTTGATCATAATCAGCTGTTGTAGATTATGAAAATGTAATTACAGTCTACAAAGAAACAGGAAAGTAAACATTAACATTTTACTGACCAAGCTGAATGAAATACAGAAATCATTGGAATTGGGCAGAATACAGGAATTTGGGCACTTTCTGCCCCTTGAACTGGGAGGATTGCACTTACAACGAGCTCTGTAATTGCTGTAAGCACATGTTGTTTGCAAGACATGAATATTGTGAATTGCATAAATGCAACCTCCTCTCAAATACTTATTTTTGCAATAAATACTTCAAGAACCAGTTGCTTAATTGCCTGATTGTGACAAGCAAGACAAGGCTGAAACAAAAAAGTGAGTGAAAACTGAAGTATTCTGCTGGAAAATGGGGCTGTATTGAAAGTTGCTGCCCTCCAAAAGGATTTTTCGTGAGCTGAGCTCTGCTGCTGTTGTGCATAAGCTGCTCTCTTTGCCAGTTGAGATAAATACATCTTTGATTTTGGCCAGTCTTTTCAGTCCATCCTCTGGAGCACGTTCTGAGCCCGGTCTGTCAAAGGCCACTGAATTTTGTCAGTGTTAGGAGTTGCATAACTCCTTTGTGAGTAATTACTGGCAGTGACGTGGATGACTCAGCTCTACCTAGTTCAGTGCATCTCTCAGAATCTCCACAATCGCCTGGTGTTCTGGTCGGGAGAGAAAGTAAAACGTTGCCCCTGATTTGAGTGCCCTCAGCCATTGCAACAACGTACAGATTTTGTAAAGATCTGGGAGAACAAGTTGCCTTAAAAAAAAAAAAAAAAGTATGCACGTTAATGCTCTTAAAGAGAAAACAATGAGTGTCTTTATGCACTGAGAAGTGCTGCAGTACAGTAATAATGGTGGTGGGTTTGTGTACCACTTCTGAAATTGCTTTTGGAAATCTGCTCTAGTATTCTGAGTCTCTGACAGGAAGCAGGTAGCTCACCTTGCTTCCTGCTGGATACCTTTGGGAACACTTCACAATAACCCTAAATCCAAAGAATGGTATGGTTTGTTTACTCCTCATTGGTAGAATTCTGCTATTCATGTAGTACTTCACTACATGAGGAATAAAATTTGAGATAGTTGCTTTCCTCAGGTTTACATCTCATCCTTTTCCAGAATTACCTGCCATTGAACATAATTTGGAGACTGGCTGCTTTGTGCCCTTTGATTCTGGAGTTAAGGTTATGTACACAGGCAGGAATGAAAAGATCTCAAGTCCTTTGCTAATTCACCGATCCCTGTGCTTGGGGTCAGCTTTGTGTCTTGTCAGAGCTGTAACTTGTTGGAGGCACACGTAATTCTCCCTTGATCTGATAATGGGAAGGATCAAAATGTTCTTTTAAAATCACTAATTATATGTTGCTGAAGGTTTGGTGTCCTGTCTAAATGTATGATTTATTTGCCACAGGAAAAGAACTTTGTAGCTCTCCCTAGTAACTGATTATGGGTTTCAGGTGTTTTAGATTGCTTTATCTCCCTTTTTCACTTGGTGTGTTGAAGAGTGTGAGGGAGTTTAGAGGCCTCTTCCCTTTGTGGGGGGAATTGAGGGAGTGGGGCTGGCCCAGAATTTGTGTAGGTGGGGAGTGGATGTGCCCAGAACCCTCAAACTCCTCAGACCTATCTCAGGAAATCCTCAGGAGGTCAGTGTGTTGCTAATTAAATTAATGGTGCAAGCTCTCTGTAGATGTAATTAAGAATAAATGAGGAACAAATGTGGTTGTCCTGTCAGGATATTTTTTTTTTTCTAAGTCTTTTTGACATAATTGGGATTTCTGATGTAAGCTTCCACTCAAATATTTTGAAATAACTACTTGAAGGGTTCCTTCTGTTTGTGGGGAAGGAAACTGCTTATTCCTGTGTCCATGTGGGAGAACTGAGGTGCAGCTCTGGGAGCACCCCAGTAACTTCCCAAATGGAGCTCAGGGAAGGAGGAGCTGTGGAGGATACAGGAGCTCTTGGTGGCCCTTGGGGAGAATTTTACCTGTTTGAAGCCAGACAGGATGTTTGGTGAGTGGTGCTGAATTCTGCTTTTTATTTCTAATTATAGCATGATGATAAAATTCCCAGCTCTGCTTTTTCTAGAATTTTAAAAATTCTGTTTGAATCCCTCAGCAAAGACATATAAAACCAGGGCAGGATACACCTGCTTTACATCTTCCACTGGTTTTCCTGGAATTAGGCATTTTTGCTGACCTTTTCCCTGGCTTCTTTCAACCAAAACCTGTAGACCCACCAAGTCCTAAGGAATTTACCATGTAAACAATGAAAATGTCCTTAATATGGGAGGGGGGAAGATGGTTCCAATCTTTGGTAATACTGGGAATACTCTGTTCTGCTGTACTCATCAGAGGAAGAACATGTGCAATTGTCATTAAGCCTTTTCCCAGCCCTTTGGATATTCTCCCAAGGTAGCAGGGATGAGATCCATTTGATCCAGAGGCACATTGCTCCCAAGGGAACAGGGATGGTCCCAGCCATGGGATCCATTTGATCCAGAGGCACATTGCTCCCAAGGGAACAGGGATGGTCCCAGCCATGGGATCCATTTGATCCAGAGGCACATTGCTCCCGAGGGAACAGGGATGGTCCCAGCCATGGGATCCATTTCATCTAGAGGCACATTGCTCCTGAGGGAACAGGGATGGTCCCAGCCATGGGATCCATTTCATCTAGAGACACATTGCTCCCGAGGGAACAGGGATGGTCCCAGCCATGGGATCCATTTGATCCAGAGGCACATTGCTCCCGAGGGAACAGGGATGGTCCCAGCCATGGGATCCATTGATCCAGAGGCACATTGCTCCCAAGGGAACAGGGATGGTCCCAGCCATGGGATCCATTGATCCAGAGGCACATTGCTCCCAAGGGAACAGGGATGGTCCCAGCCATGGGATCCATTTCATCTAGAGACACATTGCTCCTGAGGGAACAGGGATGGTCCCAGCCATGGGATCCATTTGATCCAGAGGCACATTGCTCCCGAGGGAACAGGGATGGTCCCAGCCATGGGATCCATTTCATCTAGAGACACATTGCTCCTGAGGGAACAGGGATGGTCCCAGCCATGGGATCCATTTCATCTAGAGGCACATTGCTCCCGAGGGAGCAGGGATGGTCCCAGCCATGGGATCCATTTCATCTAGAGGCACACTGCTCCCTGCTCCCTGCCAGGCAGTTGGCACCCTCAGCCTGCACCTCTGCTGGAGTGTCTGACCTGCCAGGTGCTCTGACCTAAACCTTGAGCTCATCTCTTGACATAGTTCCTTTTGTTATTTTTTACTAATCAACAACGTGGGGCACTTTGTGTCTTTTCCAGATTGTGTGTTTGGAAAGTGTCGTCAGTGTTTGCCTAAATGTCTGAGTTCAGTTTGTGTTTTCATGGGAGTTAATATTTAAAATGTTCAGTTGTAGGACTTGAGCAGCACTGAACAGCAAAATGATTGAAAGATGAAGGAATCTCCTTCACAATCATTGGCTTCTTTCACCTGTTCTTTTTATAGAGAGCTGTGCTTTTTAATTCTCAATAATAAATCAAATTTGTGCATTCGTAGATATTTAGTAACTATTGACTTAGAGGTTAAAATCGTTCTGTCCTATATGTTTGTGCATAAATATTCATGAATAAATCACTAAAAGGAGCCTTGCTTGGCTGTGGAAGCTGCATTTTGTATTTGGTTTCCACAGAGGTGGGAAATAAGTATTAACTGTTACTTTTGGTTTTTGCCAACTTCTGGTTATTGAAACTCAGCCAATTAAGTGACTGTACAAGACAGTAATGATTAGATTTTTGTCATTGACTTTTTTTAGCTGAATTACTTAACAAGCTACCAGACTTTGGGTTATATTCCAACAAGTTTGCAGATTTTTGTTCCTTGTAATTTTTTTTTTTTTAATGGACAGTGACCAGGATTCACAAACAAATATGGCAAAAGTGTGGTTGTGTGTATCAAGCAATAAAAGCAGATTCATGCCCTTGAACATAAAATTCTTTGGACTAGAAATTGGCAGGTGTCCCAGTCTGTATCAGTACAGAGGGACTGGACAGGAAAAAACAAACATAAACCAAGGAGCAGCAGTGAAGGGGAAAAGTGTATGATAGGAAATTGTTAATTAAGATGATTACCTGCCATAAAAATCCAGTGGCTTAGTGTACTTGATTTGCCAGCAAGTTGAAAGTACATTAAATTGTGTTCTCAGGAGCAACCTAGATGAAATGCCACACTGATTTTGGGTTCAAAACCCCTTTCCAGCCCCATTTTTTGTATCTGTATTGTTTTCAGTGTATCTGCAGTTCTTCTGGCTGGCAGCGTTGGTTCCAGAGCTTAAATTTAAGTAACAAAAATTGGAACATTTTGCCCATCTTTATAGAAAGAAAAGGTGAAATGCACAATAAAATCACTTAAAATCCACAAAGGAACTATATTATATTATTACATTTCTGAGCACCTGGATTAGAAACCCAGTTTATTTCTAGTTCCAAATAAGCTTTTTTGTCAATTTTGGTGGGCTTCACACTTGAATGTAATTTATGATGTTGTGAAAAGAAATTGCATGGAAATGAGGTTGGAGGTCAGAGCTGGGCTGAACTTGGGTGTCACTTCTGGATTTCTTCAGTTAATTCATACAATAACAGCCATAGTGAGTGTCTTGTCCCTCCCACTGTCAAATTTGTGAAAAAAAATGCAAAAAAAAGAAATAAGTTATGTAGCAAATGAGTGGCTTTGTTTTCTGGATCCAGGGTAATGCAGAGGTGATTTTTGGCTGTTGGAGTTGGGGTGGCAACAGAGATGAATGATGGGCATGGGTTGGAGGTACCATTGGCTAAACTGAATTATGATGCATAGAAACTTGTGGAGTGAGAATAAAGAAGTTTATGCTGTTTCCTTGATCTGTTTTTCTGTTTTGTCTTTTTTTTGTTTGTTTGTTTTTGTTTTGGTTTTTTTTTTGTTTGTGTTTTTTTTTTCCAGTGAGGATATAGTCCAAAAATAAGAGCCAGTGCTTCAAAAATTGGAGATTTAATTTTATCAAAAGCATTAATTTGTGAATTAACTCTTAAAAGCTCTACTCCAAAGCAGGAGTGTGTAGCAGCAGTGGAAGTGGTTGAGGGTTTGCCTGGGTGACAGAGCTGTGGTACAAACATGTTCCTGCAGATTCTGCCTTTGGCTCTGAGCAGAGGAATCTGGGGGGCATTGCTCTGTAGTCCTGTGTTTTACCAGCTCCCCTGCTGACAGCAGCACCATATTCCAGCAGCTTAGGCAGGGATTTTAGAAAAATTCAGAACTACAAGAAAAAAAGTCATTACCCAGCCTAAGAGTTTAATTGGTTCTGTTTGGTTTTCAGAAAAAAAAAAAAGTTTGAGTTTTCTTATTTCATTTGTAGTTAGTATTTTAGTGTGAGACCTGCGCCATATAAAGGTAGAGATGCTGAACAATTAATATATAAATAAATTAGCAATTATTACTAGCAAAATCCATAATGGCACTCACCCGTTTCTGTCAGGTATTTCCAGTTTTTAATGATTGCTTGCATGTCTGAACAGAACATGTCCTTCATATTTCTGGGTTTTGGTTGTTTTGGGTTTTTTTTTTTTTTTTGTTTCAGCACTGAATTATTTGTGACTTAGAGAGAGCTTAAACAAAGTTTAAATTATTTTTTTTTTACTGCAGCTGTGGGCTTGGTATTTTCAAAAAGGCTTGGAATCACTTTTGCATCTTTTCCCTTTAAACTGCAAATTAATTTTCCTTAGAAGACTCTAGGTTTCTGAAAAGCATCTGCAGTATAAGTTTCATGCATAACTGAGGAATTCTGCATTAGTGTCATCTTGTAGGAGTGGTGTCTAGCTTTTAAAGGAGTTTTAAATTAATCCCAATTAAATAACACTGGCATAATAATAATAATAATGATGGCATTTACAAAGGGAGATGCTAAATGATACATAAGGGAGATGCTAAATATAACTACTGAGTAGTAGTGTTTGTTTGAAACTACAGCTTCAAATTAGAGCAACCCCACCACCAGTTCTCACTTGTGTGCTCTGAAATGTAAATTGGTCGAATTTTGAACTCTTATTAATTTGAAATTGCTGGGTCTTAATGATGTTTTTCTTTTTCTTTTTTTTTTTTTTTCTTTTTTTTTTCCCCTGCAGCTAAATGGCCTTAAAATGGCAGATGAGCCTATGGAAGAAGGTGAACCATATTCCTATCATGTAAGTGTTTGATTCCTGCTCACTCAGCCACTCGTTAGCGTGACCTCCTGTTGCAGCAGAATTGATGCATTCCCTGCTCTTTAATAACTTCTGAACCCATCATGGTATTTGAACAATATCTGAGGAGACTCCAAGTCTCAAAGATGGCTTTGGAAATTAGTACCTGGGTAGGGACTGTTGTAAATGCCTTGTTTAGGAAACTCTGCTGCATGAGGCAGAGCTTCGTGGAAAGATTCCCTGTGCTGGAGGGAGCATTTGTTGATCCCTCAATCTCAGAAATGCTCAGGCCAACCTGGGACCTTTCATACAGAGTGCTGAATGCTGCTCTTGCTGCAGTCATTTGTTCTGCCTTTGTAGTTTTTGGTGTAGCTGCTGTACCTTCAGCTCAAAGGTACTTGATTCTGCTTTTTTAGAGCAGAATTAATGTGTACGCCAGTCTGCTAATTGTGCTTTTATGTAGAAATATCCCAGGTAAGCCCCTCTTGAGATGAGTTTTGCCCAGTGCCTGTTTAGGAGATGCTGAGGATGAGTGTTCTGTGTGCTGGCTAAACCTTGGACTAAACTTCAGGCCCATCCTGTGAGCCCATGGAAACACTGGCCAGCATTTCTCAGCACACTGCTCCTTGTATTTTTGAGCAGGGTCACAGAGGTATCTGTTGCCCAGAGACTCTCTGGCAGTGCCCAAGGCCAGGTTGGATGGGGTTTGGAGCAGCTTGGGACAGTGGAAGGTGTCCCTGCCATGGGTGGCACTGGATGAGCTTTAAGGTCCCTGCAACCCAAACCAGTCTGGCATTGTGGGATAAATCAATCTGGTCACCAGCTGTAACCACTGCTTTGTGTCACAATAGCAGCGTTTATAAGGAAGGGATTTGGAGAATGAAGTCTTGGGCACAGACCCAGGTGGTGTCGGGACATTTCCTGGTGTGGAGTGGGTAAATAAAGTGTCAGAGTGGTCTCACATGTAGCAAGGAAAGGAGCAGTGGATTGTCTGAGTTTTCTGCTGCTCTAGAACGAGGATGAGGAGGTTGCTGCGCTCTGGGGTGCCTGGAGCCGCGTTCCAGGGAGCTGTGACAAAGCCAGGACTGATCCTGGTGTTTCCTTCAGCTCCCTGGTTCCTGGTGAACCTGCTGGGAGCAGGGAAGAGCTGAGTTCCCTCTCGTGCAAGGCCACTGGGTGGGAGCTGGTGCCTCAGCTTGGAAAGAAATTTGCTGCTCAAGCAGCAGGACACAAAATGAGATAACCAAATGTGTAGTTTGTGGAGGCCAAAGTAGAAATGAAAATGAAAGTGGCTTGGAGCTGCTCAGCTCTGTGTGCTCGCTCCTTGGTGGTGATGAAGAGGTCTCTTACACCTCAGTCATGCCAATTTTTAGTACCTTAATGACAGTTAAGTAAGTGAAATTATATAGACATCTTTTGTGAAGATAAAACACTTTACAAAAAAAAAAAAAAAAAAACAAACTCATTTAATCCATCTCAAGTTAGTCTTTATTTGCATGGAAAACATTTCTCTCCTGAGTTCACATTTAGAAATCCTCTCAGTCTCCTCAGCAACCACGTGTGATGTCACAGGCTAATGGCTCGAGGTGGGTGATAAACACAGGAGAGGCTGAACTCTTAAAGAGCTTTTCTCATGCAAAGTTTCACGGTGTTGAGGAATACAAATTAGGATGGTGAAGAAAAAAGGCTTCTAAATAGAGTATTTACATATTTCATAGGAAGAAGCAGCCATTAAGTCTGTTGTACGACTTGGTGTGTAATTAGACAACTTGCTGCTTTCATCTGTCATCAGATGACTTTGAAATGCTGCTGTTCTTACCTGCCTTAAATTAGGCATATGTTTAAAAAGTAAAGGAAAATGAAAAGATAGGTGTATCTGTCCTCTGAGTGCATAAATGCACAGTCACCAAGGGGGATGGATGAGGGGAACTTGGGATTTTGCAGTGTGTCATCAGTGTGTGATGGGGGTTTGTGACCAAAGAGGCAAATCAAGTGGCTTGGTTGGCAATTACAGAATTAACTTTGTTTTCCAGCAGTGTCTGGTGTTAATACCCACCTTTGTGTGGGAAGCAGGCAGAACAAACAGGCCTTTCCCAGAAGGAGGATGAAATAAGAGAGGGGAGGGGAAAGGACTCGTGTGCAGTTACAGCTGGACTGCAGTTTGGGAATATACCAAGATGTTTGTTTGAACTCTTTCCTTCCCCCTCTGGACAAGCAAAGCAATTAAGGCAGAAGCAATTAATGCAATGTGATGATTGCTTCTTTTTTTCCTTTAATTACTGCAGCATGTACAAATTCAGATGAGCAGATTTCTGCTCTGAATTTCTGTGTAAAACCAGAATTTCATCCAGGTGCTTCTGTATGAGCTGTGATAAAGCTGATTGATTGGAAGCTTTAATGCACAGTCTTGGGCAGTAGGTTCACCTGACTACAGAATGATGTTATTTCCAAAACCCAGCAGTTTTATCCAGTGCTCAGCTCCTTTCCTGGTGCTGGCTGCATTTCTCATGGAGGGGCTGTAACTCACAGGATGGTGGTGGGGTGGTTTTCTGGTCTCTGCTAAGAGAAGCTTTCAAAATGTAGGCCTCAAGAGAGGCTGGGAGACAGCTGATAATCATTTGATGCCCCAAAAGTGAAGTCATGCAAATCAGATGGCATTTTCACTTGTGATCTTCTTGTGTACAAGAACTTTATTGATCTTCTTGCTGAGGCTGAGGGTGCTGCTCCTTTTCCACCTGCAAGCTGAGGTTGCTGTTGTGGGCCTCAGTTTTTAATTCCAAGGGTGCTTATTTTGACACCTTGCTTGTTTTGGCTCTCAGAAACTTCTCTTACACCATAAAAGCTGCAATCCATCATGGGATTTGTGTCATCAGGAATGTTTGTCTTTTCACGACTGGGGCTGCTGTGCCCTGCTTTGCTACAGATGAGAGGGACATGAGACAGTCAAGAGAACATTAAATCACTCATCTACCTCAGAATTACCCTCAGCTGTCTGAAGGAGGTCCCCACACAGGATAATCTTCCCAGGAGCTCTGCACCCCAGAGCTGTTTCTTCTCTTGGATGCAAGAATTCTCAGAGTCCTTAAGATGACTCATCTCTTATTTATGGTCTTCAAATGCTGCCTGCTCCTCCAGCTACAAATGGATGACCAGAGTTATTATTTGCTGCTGTGAAAAGCAATAATTACCCCAAATGATGAAATTCAATTTGGCTTTCATTAAGACTTATTTCAGGAAGGGGGAAAGATGAGAAGAGTAATCACTGGGAAAACTAAAGCTGCTAAGCAGAGGTGAAGCACAGAAGTCTTGGTTTAAAAATCTGGACATTTATTCCTTTCATGTAAAATAATCCAGCTTTTCTGTAGTTGAAATACTTATGGCGAAAGGAAATGAGGAAATTCTTTGAGAATTTTCCTTCAGTCTAGAAATTTTAGATGCATCTGTTTAGGAAAAGGTAGATGGGAACATTCTTCATTTGAACAGTTTTCCTTTAAGCATTATTAGAATTTCAAATATTTTACTAAAATAAAACTAAACAAAAAAAAAATCCAGGTATTTACCTGCACTTTTAGCAAGACGTAAATACTGCAGGCCTGCTCATTGTTGTATTTTGTTTGCTTTGAAATCACAGGATGAAGGAAGTGTGAAAGAAATTCCTATTACACACCATGTGAAAGAAGGATGTGAGAAAGCAGACCCAGCACAGTTTGAACTCCTTAAGGTTCTTGGACAGGGATCATTTGGAAAGGTAAGATGATAAACTTGTTCCAGAGACCTGTCCAGACATTCCAGGGAAATAGTGGCCAGCAGAGTTGCTGGGAATGTTTGAAAATGTATTGAGTAATGGAATCCTTTCCCAGAGCCATGGACAGAACCTTCTGAAGGAAATGCTGGTTTGTCTTTTGGTGATGGGACTTGACATGCTGGGAATATTTGGCTTTTTTCAAGACACAAAATCTGTATTTATGTAGCTACAGAAGAGTTGATCATGGCAGTTGGGAACTTAACCTGAAATGCATTTCCCAGCTTATTTCCTTTTTCTGGTTTGCTGTATTTATCAAGTGATCTCCAGCTAAAAGACAGTAATTATTCAAATGGCACACAGAAGAAATATGGCAGGGTTTTTGTTACAATATTTTCCTTTTGTAATGTGCCACTGGGTGTCACTTTGCAGAAATGAAGCTGAAAATCTGATCTCTGTCACTGTGTTGAAACACAGTGTTTGAAATATTAATCCTAGTGTATAGGAAGGTAATTAATTTTTTAAAACCAGACTCAAACTACATCTTTTGCAACATCTGAAGTAGTCAATTGGCTTTACATTTGTTCCCATTTTCCTGTTCTTCCGCTGATTCTGTGTGTGTCTCTAGGCAGGAACAAACCTCTGCATAGGGTACAGTGAGAGAAGAAGAAATTCACATTAGGGAGGCATTCTATGTGTAAGTGATAGTGTGGAGAACAGACTTTAAATATTTCTTAGTATTTTGAGGTTTCAGAAACATTTCTTTACTTGCTAATGTTGGTTGCCAATTCCCTCAGACACTTCTCACTGTAGGAGCCTGAAAAGGCTCCATATATTTATTACTCCTGATTTGAGATGCCTGCAGCCACCTGAGGGTTCAGCACAGCTGGCACAGGTTTGGCTTCCCAGAGCTCAGGGTTCTGCCCACCTCAGGAGTGCTCTGGAGTTGTGGAATGCTGGCAGTGCCTCTTCAGGTGCTGCACACCTGAGCTCAGAGCTCTTTAGCTCTGTTCTTTCCAGTGAAAAGGGAAAACAAACCAGGAGGATCAGTGGCTGTTGCCCTCATGGTGTTTTCTCTTCCCAGTTTCTACTCCCAGGGTCCTTCCTTTGGGTTTGGCAAACACAAGGGGGGGTTTCCTGGAGCCTGCTTTTGACATCAGTGCAGGATAATTCCACAGCAATAAAGGGTTGAACCTCCTGAATTACTGAATTCTCTCTTCATTCTGTCAGGAAGGATGTGCTTTCTAAAGCAGACATGGAGTTCTGGAGGACTTGTCTGCAAATTAAATAAAAAGGTGGTGCTTCAGTAGTTTGCAGCTATTTTGGGTCTTATTAGCTAAAATTTGTAACTTGCACATGAATTCCTTATGTCCTCACAAGTTGTTGGTTGTTAAGAGTAAAATATTCCTATGTGCTTATTATTAATATTTTATAGTTGTGATTGCATTCATCTACAGCTGTTTTCTTAGTTGCTGGTGTTCAAATTACTCCCTTCACTCTTTTCTATCACCTTGGCCTATAGGAGAGCACTGTTGTAGGTCAGTTATTGGGCAAAACTTATTAAAACAAAAAGCCAGACAACCTTGAAACATGATATTTTTCTTCTAACCAGAGCTTAAAATAAAAACAAAAACAAGCCCTTTCCCAACCTTGTACAACTTAGTCATAACAGTGCTTGAATTTCTGATTTTAGAATGGAAAATCTGACAAGATCATTGAAAATAAATATAATTTCTAGGTATAACTAAAATAATTGTAAATGAAAGTCTGGATAAAGTGAGATCAGAGGGGTAATTGTAGGGAGCTCTTGGCTCTTGTGACTCATATGTTGTGTTTTTTTGGTTTTGTAAGCATAACTTATTAATTCATAACTAATAATTGCTATTACAAGAACAGCAATTTAGACATAGGAGCACATATCAAACTGTTTTGTAAATTGGAAGATCTGGTGGTTAAACATTAGTGTAGCTCCATGTCATTGTAATTCAATACTTTATCTAAAATGCTTTTCTCAGTGTCAAGTTGTATCCCATCTATCTTTAAAACTCTTCTGGAGTGAAAAAGTAGAAAAACCTGTTGGAGTTGCTATTCCAGAGGGAAAGGGTGCTTTGATCTTAAATGGTGAGGTTTCCTTGCTTTCATCTCACCACTTGTACAGAATTCATTAATAAAAATGAATGTTTCATATTTGAGACTTGGGTCTTAAACCTCAAAAACCTCTTGGGAGGTGGCAGACCAGGCAGAATTGTCATTCTCCGAGAAAGTGATAGAAAGAAACATCTTTCTGTAAGAACTTCTTTGATAAATCAGGAAAGAATCCAAAGTTTATGGGCAGTGTCATGCTTCAGAGAGCTTGGTGCTTTGCAGCTCTGATCTGATCAAGGAATGCAGCTCTGCTCTTGCTTTAAAGGTGTGTGCTTGGTCCAGAGCACGGGAAGCTGCCTGACATGAATGGGAGGTTTGCAAATGCTTTGTGAGAGTTTGGGTTTGATTACCAAGCTTGCAGTGATTTAAAAATGGGCTTTGTATTGCCAGGTCTTCCTCGTGAGGAAGATAATTGGGCCTGATGCTGGGCAGCTTTATGCAATGAAAGTGTTGAAAAAAGCTTCTTTAAAAGGTAGGTTTGTCTTTCAACTGAGACTTTGGACCATGGGGTTTAGTGCACCTCTATTTAAAAGCTCTTTTTAATTTTAAATATCTGTCAGTGAGTTCATAACTCTTCTCTGACAGAAGGTTGTTTTTAGAGTAACTTGTAAGTTCATGTTTAAGTATTATTTTAAATCTGGCCAGGTAGCTTTAATTATGTGGTCAGAAATGCTCTTTCAAAGTTTAAAACTGGATTATTTAATTCTGTTTAGACTTTTCATTATAGGAAAACAAGTTAATTTCATAAACAGTTTTCCTTTTGTCTTTTGTTAAGTCAGAACTCTGCTGTGGTTAAAATTAAGTCATTCCCTTGTTCCAGGAGCCAGAACAATTTAATTCAGTGTTTTGGCTTTCAGGAGCACTTCAAGGGGTGCGAGTCCGCTGTGTATAAATAGGGCTGTTACTGTTAAAGGGGGAAAAGTAATCTCAAAAATATTTTATATTCAGGACAGAGTTAATTCAAAAATTGAAGTTGGGAACGTAGATAGGAGCTTTTTTCTTGAAAGCAATATGGATTATCACAAAATATGGGGATGTGCTGGAAATGCAATGAGGCGGAGAAGAAAGTTGGGGCAGGCAGGAAACAAACCAGAGTCTTGCTGTCTGAAAGGAGGAGTTTTGTGGGAGAAAAAAAAAAATCAGGTGATGAGGGAAGAGATTCCTTTAGCCATCCAAGCCTTTCTGTGTTGTACTAAATGCATTTGTGTCCCACTGTTGTTGTTTGCTGTCTCCCTCAGTTCGGGACAGAGTCCGGACCAAGATGGAGCGCGACATCCTGGTGGAGGTGAACCACCCGTTCATCGTCAAGCTGCACTATGGTTGGTACAGATCCCTTTGCTCTGCTGCCCTTCCTTCCCCTGCCTCAAGGCACAGCTGCTCTTGTTCCCTCTCACTTTTGGAGGGCCCACTCTAGGTTCTAGCAGCTTGGGAAGATAAAAAAAAGAGTGTAAATACATAGCTATAGAAAAGGTTTAGGTTGAGCTCTTAGAGTGGATATTTTCGCCCCTGACGTGCGGGGGAATGATGAGGAGGAGACTCCATCTTATCAGAAAGCTAATTAATTACTTTATGATAGTATAATATTCTATACTATAATACATTGCATTGCATCTAAACTGAATCTGCCAGGCACTCAACTGCACTCCAACTGCACAGAATCCCGTGACTGTCAGCCCACAGTCCTGACACACACACGCTTGGCCCTGAGAGGCCAAGGACACAAATCATCATCACTTTGGGTAAACAGTCTCCATATTGCATTTACTTCTGCACAAACACAGGCACAGCAAATGAGATAAGAATTGGTTTTCCTTTCTCTGAGGTTCAGAGAATGTGAATCTCAGAAATATTCTTGGGAAGTCGTGCCTTGCTTTTCTCTGTGAAGAGAAGTGTGGCTACGTGCTCTCTTGTAAGAACTTTCTGAATCTTCAAGTTCTGCAGAGGTTTTGTGCTTTTCATTGATTTAAACCAAACCACAGTAATTGATGTCCTTGCTGCTTCCCTGTTTGATAGAGGAAAAATAAAATAACATTATTTTAATCATCTCTCATGACTAAGATTTCCTTCTGTGAAGAAGCAAGGAATCATTCAATAAATTACCTTGTGTGCTGTTGAACTCTTTCACTTCCACAACAAAAGTATTGCCTGTGACTGAAATTTCCTAGTTGTAAAAGCATTCAGATTTGTTTTGTAGCTTTGTCATACAACTACTGATTTTTATTTACTTTTTAAATTTTTTTGAAGCCTTTCAGACTGAAGGGAAGCTCTATTTAATATTGGATTTTCTCAGGGGAGGAGATGTATTCACACGATTATCCAAAGAGGTAAGTACCTAAAATTTTATCTCCACTCACTCTTAGACAGGGGTTGGGTTTTGTTGGTACAGGATTGGCTTCTAAGCCTGTTTCCCCCATATTTCTTGTCATAGTGAAGTTTTTAATAACTTTTGGGCTATCCTTACATTTTCTAGATTCTGTTGTATCCTTAAGAAACCCGAGTGTGTATTGATGAGTAGCCCAAGTTTTAATTTGGCATCTGTAAAGTACAGTTCTTTTGTCTAAAAATGTTTTGTTGCTTGGAAACACAACTGAAGTAAATGAATATTTAGCGCTGAAGGAAGGGGATGTGTAGTTCTCATGCTCTTAGTCAGCTTAGGTGCTCCTGGAATCCTGCAGCCCTGAGAGCTTTCTGCTGCACTGTAAAATTGCCTGGTGCTGCAATCCAGATGCTCATCCTGGATCCCACAAAGTGGGAGCACAGAGTGCTTTTGAGCCCACTCCCCTCCATCCAGCCCTGCCTCACAGCTGGACCTTGAATTTTTCATTTCTATTTTTGTTTCCTGGAGGGAGAGCTCCAGAGGAGGGGATGGGATACAACTACAGGCTGTTGTTATTTTTTTAAAACATTTGCCATCAAATATTTATTACATGTTACCTTAAGTGTTATGAACACGTTTAGAAGACTTTTATTTTCTTTTGGCAAACCTTTTATAAAGATCTAAATTTTTAATGGCAGTTTCTCAACAGCTTCACAGCAAGTGAGGTTTTCAGTGTTTTCACCACTGTAAATCTATTTATATTGCCAAAGCACAGGAAAAGCCACTTTCTTAAATGAGAAAACTGTGTTATCTGATTTTTTTCATGGCATGGAGGAGGTTGTTTATTTCCAGTATGTAAGGCAAGGAGAGAGTTTTTTCCCCTTATACTTCTCATAAAAATAAAGATTTTATTTTAGGAACAGGCAAAAGAGAAAGAATTTAAAGGCATTTTTGTTAAAAGCCGAGCTTGGTAACCCAGTGATTATGTCTAAGGATTGAGCTCAAAATTAATTAATCTGGAAGCTAAAATGGCTGTTAAAAATGTAAAGTGACAGACTTGTCCTGGGTTATTGGAGCAGGAGGTAGGAAAGAGGTCAGGCTTTGATATGGAATGCCCAATTCCAGAGGGAATTGTGGAATAGCAGGAAGAGCTGTTCTCTTGCACTAACCCAGCTGGGATTATCCCCTATGGAACTTCTTAAATAAGGGATGCAAGGCTGTCCTTAAGGACTCTTGCTGGGGCTTGAAAGAGGGATGTGTTCCCTGTGGGAATCAAGAAGTTGTAATTCTCAAGTTGTCTTACTGCTAAAACTCCACCTGTTTTTTGGAACTTCAGTTACCTTTTATACTGGCTTTTATGTATATAGATATGAAAAAATCAGGTTTTTGTTTCCTGGTGGGAGTGGGAGGTAGTTTCAGAAGGCCACGGTAAAACACAGCCTATGGACAATGCACGTGAGGATAAATTCCATACTTTGCACACAAGGATTATTTTAAATTAATTTGGTTTAGTACAAAGTTATTAAAGTTACTTTGTTGGTCTTTAAATTCCAATGTGGGGATGAGAGTTTCAGCTGTGGCAGTGAGAGGAGTGTGTAATGAAGTTCTTATTGGTAATATTTAATGGAGCTGACTTGCATCATGTTTGACTTGACCCAGAGAACAGCTTTACGTGTCATTCAGGGGAGATGGTAGATTAGCATTTAGCATCATTGTATTCTGAGATTTGCATTTTGGCTGCTCCCAGGAGTAATGAAATCCCAGGAGTAATGAAATCCCAGGAGTAATGAAATCCCAGGAGTAGTGAAATCCAAGGTTTCCCTTCGCTCTTTTGAAAGAGGTGAAACCCAGCAGGAGCACTGATCTTTGGAGGTGTGAAGGTGACTCTGTGTGGAGTGTCACAGCTTGGTTGTTCCCCTGAGGTCAGCACCTGTCATTATGGAAATCAGGAACGTTCTGAGCCTGGAGGACAGATCACCCCTGAGCAATGCAGAGCAGGGGCAGCAACCAGGGAGCCCAGGTGCTTCCACTGCAGCTGAGTGGCTGCACTGCACTGACTTCTAGAGCAGAGACACACTTCTGTCCTGAACACTCCACAGTTGCTTTCATTTAATATACAAAAACTGTGCCTGCTTTGGCTCTTGTCACGTTCTAGAAATTACTGGAGGAGCCTGGAATCCTGCTGGATTCAGTAAATAAGGGAATCGTTCCCTTAAAGCCCAAATTCAGTCCAGCTGTTTAAAGATTCCAAGCTCCTCCAGTAATCTATAGAACGTGACAAGAGCCAAAGCAGGCACAGTTTTTGTATGTTAAATGAAAGCAACCTGTGGAGTGTTCAGGACAGAAGTTCATCTCTGCTCTAGAAGTAACATCAATATTGCAGTGTCTCACCAGGGTTCTTTAATAGTTCTTTCCCTAAGAACAGAGCAGGTTCTTCAACTCCCAGGATGTCATTGTTATTGCCACCAGTGATTTATTCTCCATGTTTTTTTCCTAAATAATTTTTGCTATTTTTTCCTAAATCTTGTTAATGTGAATTCACACTCACCCAATACAGCAGCCATATATTAAATTTTATGATGCAGTGGAAAACTCTCTGGGTTTGTGGCAGGAGGAGTGCTGGGTGTCAATTACACCAAATATAACAATTAGTTTATTATCTAAAAGTTAATTAATGCTCTGCAGTAATGCTGATGGTTTTATTTAAGTATTGCTGGTAGTTCTTTGTGTACTTTATAATTAACAGATATTAGTAAATCACTTCTCTTGGCTGAACTCATGAATTATGAGTTCACAAGGGACTTTCAAAACTGAGTTTGAAATCTAGGCAGACAGGAGTGTATATATATTTTTAGATTGCAGTTTTAAAAACTGAAGACAAGATCAGAAGGTAAATCTATACAGTTCTTATTAGGTTATGTTTACAGAGGAAGATGTGAAATTCTACCTCGCAGAGCTGGCCCTTGCTTTGGATCACCTTCACAGCTTGGGAATTGTGTACAGGGACCTGAAGCCAGAAAAGTAAAGTAAAATGTATTTTACCACTATTATGTGTATTTTGCTTGTTGCTTTGCCTTTTGCACTGTAAAAAATTAAAACTATTTTTGTTAAGGCTTTGTAAACAACTATAAAATATAAAACACGTATCTGTGGTTTAAATATTAGCTCGTTTAAAAATAACAGAATTTGATGTCATAATTTTTAACTTATATTTAAAATGTTTTATGTAAGCATTGATCTTTATGTGTTTTGGTGAATGTGAATTTTAATTTTCAGCATTTTGCTTGATGAAGCAGGACATATCAAGTTAACAGGTAGGCCCCGCTCATTAATACAGCTCTTTGTAAATGAGTTTTTTTGAGTTTGTTTTATCAGTTTTAAATGGATATAAAATTGCAGAAAATAGTTCTGTGGGGAACAATCCAAATACATATATTCTAGAAAATTATGTATATAAAAGACTGTTTAGAAAACAAATTACTATAAGTTCCTGAAAGCTTTAAATTACATTGAAGGTAATGATTTTGTACTAGAGATTTCATCATATATTTTAATCTAAGATACTGCTCTTAAATTCTAAGAGAAGATGAAGTTTTTTTAAACCCTCAAAGACTTGATAGAATAATGGTGATGGAGATCAGGTTTATGAAATGCATACCTTTTAAAATTCTGCTATATTTAAACACAATGCAGTCCTAAATTTGTCACTTCCTTCTGAAAATGGAAACAATGGATGGGATCATTGATTAGCAGTTGTTTTCTCCTGTGAAGAAGAGAGTGTTTGAGAGCTGAGCCAGTGTCAAGGACTTGTGTATTCACAACAGGGAAAAAACTGTTCTAGGCATGAAATATTCTGGGAATGCAAGGCTGTTCTGTACTGAACTTGAGGCAGGTTACAGAACCATGTTGCCTTATGTAACACCAATATTTTTAGTGTGATTTTATTTATTCATCATTCAGTAAGACCAGACCTGGTCTTACTTACAGACTTCCAGCAGGTTGCATTCCCTTTGAAACTGATTTTTACTTTTATCCAGTTTCTTGTGTGAATAAAGCAGGCAGTAAACAGAGAAAAGGAGAACTTCTGAGCATTTTAGAGCTCTAAAGGTGTAGGATTTCAAATGTCAAGTTAATTCAGTAATAACTTTGATGGCTAATCATGATTTTAATGACTTTTAGAATGGTTTTGGAGGTGTATAGTAGACGAAATGTGCTCTCTCCAGATACCTGCAGTCTCTTGTTTCACGGAGAGCTGTGCTAATCACAATTCTGGAAATAACCAACCCAAACCTCTCATCGTTTGCATTTTGAATTACCATCTATTGATTTATTTGTGTTCCCCTGACATTCTTCACTGGCTGTATTCTTGTGGTGCTGTTGTTGTAGACTTTGGACTCAGCAAGGAATCAGTAGACCAAGAGAAGAAGGCCTATTCTTTCTGTGGTACTGTAGAGTACATGGCTCCTGAAGTGGTAAACAGGCGAGGGCACAACCAGAGTGCTGACTGGTGGTCCTTTGGGGTCCTCATGGTACTGTATTTGCCTCCTGCTTCCCTTGCTAAGCTCACACAAATGCACTTAGAATAAGCTTGTCCAGTTCTGGTTAGGGATGCTTGGGTAAGGGGGACAATTCAATGACTGAATTGCTACTGGGTGGAATAAAATTGATTTTTCACCTCTAAGGAATGTTTGTCAGGCACCTGAACAATGCTGTGTTGTCCATTAGTAGTTAAAACTGGTTGTAGTCAGAGTGAGACTTCACTTTGTGTATTTATTTTGCATGTTACTTGATAGTTAAATTTAAAAACAGACTTGAAGGCTTGGTTTGAAGGAATATTAATGGCATTTCTGTGAGAGTGAGCCCGTGGAAGGAATGCTGGAGTGGAGTAGTGAGAGAAGTCAGTAACTGCTGCCACTTCTGCCCTTCCTGGGGTGCGTTAGAGCATCAGCCTGAAAAGTAAACTGCTGTTCTAGAATTTACCATTCTTGCAGTTTTTGGAATATGGCAACTGTGGAGGAGATTTTATTACTTTCTAGTACCTTCTTGATATATAATATTCCTCCATCATCATCATGCTACACTTGCCACTGTTCTCATCATGTAAACTGCAAGTGAGAGCAGAATTTTAGATTTGGGAGCACTTCCATAATCTTTTCAAAGTTCAACCAGTGTGGTGTAGAGGTAGGAGAGAGTGCAGTGTTTAACACTTTGTTTCAGCAGTTGGGGGAAGAAGTGTTGATTTAGATTAACGTTTGTTCTTTCCAGTTTGAAATGCTTACTGGTACCCTGCCATTTCAAGGTAAAGATCGAAATGAGACTATGAATATGATTCTGAAGTAAGTACATCTCCTTCCTTCTTTCAGAAGTCCAAAAATGTCATTTTAAACATGTTTTAACAGCTTGTTACAACTCCTTGTGCAGCCTGGTCTTGTGGAAGGTGTCCCCATGGCAGGGGGTGGAACAAGATGAGCTTTAAGGTCCCTTCCAGCTCAAACCATTTTATGATTCTAAGAGCCCTGAGCTGCGACAGGAGCAAACAGCAAAGCCCCTTGATAAGCTTTAGATCCCAGACTGTGAAGTGCCATTAAGTATCCCCAGCAATTAAAATCTCAGGGATGAATCTGTGCTTTGATTGTAGGCGTGTAATAAAGATAAGAACAGTGCAGAGACTGAGAGCAGCTTGATTTACACTCCTGTTGTTGTTACACTCCCTTGCTACTGTTACAGCACACCTTGTTTTGTAAGCAGCAGGTGATCGGGTGTTGCTTTGTGTACAGATGTGTGGAGGGCCCTTACGTGCTCAAATTCTCATCTTAAATTGCCCCGGTTACAACAGAAGCTGTTGGACTGGACAAACTGGGTGAGCTGCTGCTCAGTGAGTGGAGCTGTTGGGCAAATATGTTCTCATCTGTCTGTGCTCAGCTAGCAAAGAGTTTCCTCCTGGCACAGACAGAGCCTTGGGCCCTCTGAGGGGTGATGGGGAAGGGGAGGAGGGAGAAACTCTGTTCTTCCCAGCACAGGGCCCTTGGAGCTTGCCCTGAGTGGGAGTTGATGGTGGTGCTGCCTGTGAAAGGATGGCTTAGACCAGGAGCTGCCTCCCTTGCAGCTCCCAGTGATGCTGCAGTTCTGCACAAGAATTTCCTGCCTTGGCTTTAGAGTTTTCATTAAATACAATAAATGCTGAAGTCAGTGAGCTTTTATATGATGGCTCAATGAGCCCTGGAGGAATAGTAGAAATCACTTCAAGGGCAGGTAATTGGGGATTTGGTGAGTCTCTTCTGCTACTGGTACTTATTGTGGTGGAAACCTCCTGGTGACATGAAGATACATTTGAAAATACCTACATATTCCTAAGATAATTATTTTACTCTGTTTCAGCAGAAAGCTTGCTTGGGTGGGGTTTGGTGGTTTTGGTCTGATGTGTTTGTTCTTTGTTGGGTTTTATTTTAAACCACTCCTATAACAAGAAACTTAAAAAGTTGATGAGTTAAGTATGTGCTCTCTGCAAGGCTTTGGAATAGGTCCTTGATACATCAAATTGTGCAGTGAAATCTATGTAGACAGTTTTTATTAAGACAAGTTTCTTCCTCTGACTTGTTCTCTGTTTTCTTTAGAGCAAAGCTGGGAATGCCTCAGTTCCTCAGCCCTGAAGCACAGAGTCTCCTGAGGATGTTGTTTAAAAGGAACCCATCAAATAGATTGGGTTGGTTCATTTATTTGGATCTTCAAATAATCAACTCAGCCTAACTTTTTATTTCAAAGAAAAGCAGTTGCTGGAGGCTCTCAAGCTCTGGGTGATCAGTAACATTTGGGTACCATTTCCTGCTAGCTTGGATCATGGCTTCCAGGGTTTGACCAAGGAATGGTCAAAGTGTGGGATCAGTGACTTAGGAGTGAGCCAAAGCTCCCAAAGCTCTCTCTTACTCTTAGGAGTGAGCCAAAGACAGTGTCCCAGCAAAGAATATTGGCACTGGATTTATGGGCTTTTTCTGCTCTCTGTGCCTCCCTGGGTATTTTACATCCTTGGGATATTTCTGTATTCACAGTCCCCTCAAATAACCATGTCTGTGCAAACTTTTTAGAAATGAACTAATTTTTAGTGCAATCTTCAAAGACTTTGCCCACAAGTGTGTTATATACATTCTTTCTTTTGTTCAGGAGCTGGTTCAGATGGAGTTGAAGAAATCAAGAGACATCCCTTTTTTTCTACTGTTGACTGGAATGTAAGTAGAAAAGGATCTGAATTATAAAGCTGTTGCTAATTTTTCTGTGTGTGGTAGCATTTGTAGAAGTATTTACATCTGAATATAGAGCACAGCAAACACTGCATTACTGCTGCCTGGCACATCCTGGCTTCTCCTCTAATTCCTTGGCATCTGGAGCTGCTGTATTTACTGCAGATAGAGAGTATTAATTACAAATTGTACATTTACTTTTTAAATAATTAAGAGTTGCAGCATTCTCAAGCTGAAATGGTCCATTAGAGCATTTGTAGTTGGGAGAGGCTGTTCCCAGGAATCTTGCAGGAAGGGTCTGTCCAGTGCTCCCTGTGGCTGTAACTGTCCTGCACTTCCCTCTGCATCACTCCCATGCCAGTCACAGCTCAGGAATGAACTCAAGTGCTCCAAGATGATCCAAAGTCTGCAACTTCACAACTCCTGGCTTCATTTTCTCAGCAGCACGTTATGATTCTGCTCTGTGTTTGCCAGAAGTGTTCTCAAAGCCAAGGTGCTGTGTGTGAAATAAATCCCCCTTTGCTGTGAGGCTCCAGGGCTTGATGGAATAAATCAGATGTGGCTGTGCTGACAGAGCTGCAGCCACACAGGGCACTGCTGTGCTCCCCTATTGCTTCAAAACCCCTCATCATTATCCATCTATTTATCTCCTGTATTTATTTCTGAAGAGTGATTTTCTAGCTGTGTTCATGCAGCAGCTACCTCAGAGTCTGTTTAGCAGCAAGTTTTTAGCAACAGCAAAACTTCACTACTTTGTGTGAATACACTTCAGCAGTTGTCTTGTTTGGCTTGATTATTTACTTTTTTTCCTTTTGAAGGGACTGATGTTGAAATAAATACCAGCAGGGAAGTTTGAAAGCTCAGCAGTTCTAGCTCCTTCTTTTTTTCTTTTTTTCAATTTGATAATAATTTGTATTTATTTCACTCCGGTGATGTTCATGACACTTCTGATTTTACCTCTTGATTTCTTTGGGATGAATTTAGGTCCCCTTTCCTTGGTTTTGATTGGTTAGTTGATTTGTATTTTTGAACTGAAATACACTGTATGCTTTTGTTCAGGAAGGTTAAATTAAAAAACCTGCTAAAACTAGATCTGAAAGGGGGAGAGAAATGGCAAGGAAATGCTCTTAGAACTTCCTGAATTTTGCATGGGGATTCAACATTGTGACATGAGATTTTCTGTTCCTTAGCTGTAAATGGGATTTATTACAGATTTGAGATCTTTCCCTGATTTAGTTGGGTGGATTAGGAAAAACCTGGAGTAGAGCTTTGAGAATGGGCAGTTCCTTGCCAAGAGGGATGTGCCTGACACAGGTTGAGATCTTTGTCCTTTACCCTTTATCTTGGCAAAATAACAGCACCCATGGAAGCTTCAGTGATGCTTAAATCTTTGTCCTTCTCCTTCAGAAACTGTTCAGAAGAGAAATTCAGCCTCCATTCAAACCTGCCTCTGGAAAGCCAGAAGATACTTTCTGTTTTGATCCAGAATTCACAGCAAAAACACCAAAAGGTAACTGTGCATGGCTATAAATTGGTGAGGTTTGTGGAACAGGAGGGTCACATTAATGCTAAAACAACAAGCAGAAAAGCCAGGGACACAGTTAAAAGAAAGGATGCACCAGGGTTCCAGTGCTTTGAAGGAGAATGTTCCCCTCAGCAGGTTTCTGTTCTTTGAATATTTTGCTATTCTTTGACTCAGGAGGAAAAAATAAATGGAATATTAAAAGCTGGACTATGGTTTCTGGTTACGATTCAAGTCAGGCATGCAGTGTTCGAGGGGAAGTATTTAATATTAAAGTAAACTCAATTTGATTGCAGCAGTGATTGTTTTTAGGCTCAGTATTCATTGAGAATGTCTTGCTTTAAGAAACATCATTATTATTTCTTGGTCTGCTTCAAGTTTCACTTCATGTTTTCTTTTGTGAATTTTTTCTTTCCTGCTGCATCCTGCTTTTACACCCTCTTATGTTAGTTTGGAGGAGTTCTGTGCTCTAAATAGGCTACACAGAGTAACTGAGCTGTGCTCACTGTGAGATTTCAGACAGTGAATTCAGAGGTGCAGAATATAACATGAGGAAAACTTAATTTTGATAATTCAAGGATATTTTTTCAGTGAAGATTTACTAATTAGATAGTCTTGTGTTGCCTCACTTGTGCCTTGCCAGCAGCTCCTTCACCACTGAAGAAGCACATTCTGTTGTTCTTCAGTGTTACAAAGCTGTTGAGCACAAGACAATCTTTATTTCTTTTCCATACGTAGTTTTCTTTCAGTAAGCTTCTTCCTTAAAACATGTGTTCATACATAAATTCCTGCAGTGCTTTGCAGTTTTAGATAAAACTCTGGAATATTTGCTTGTGTTACTGAAGTAAGAGAGCACAGTTGACAAACCAGAAGTTTTATTTACTATTTAACATTCCTCTTGTTTGCTTCCCTTCCCTCAAGATGGTTTTTGTAGCATACCTCTCCTGAATGTTCTGAAATGGCCTTGCTGGGCTGTAGCCACACTAATCCTGTGTGTCTGTGTGCCCCCAGATTCTCCAGGGGTCCCACCCAGTGCAAACGCCCACCAGCTCTTCAAGGGATTTAGTTTTGTTGCAACTACTACTGTAGAAGACCATAAAATATCACCCCTCACCAACATCCTGCCCATAGTCCAGGTAATGCTTTGCTTTTTGGGAAACTTCCTTCCTTGGCATGCCAAAGACTGACCCATGTTCAGTATTTACAGTTGTTCTTGCTTTGTTGAGTAGACTGTTATAAAATGTGTCTCATTAAATACTTCATGGGATATTTTTAATTTAAAAAAGTTAAGTTCTTGTGTTTCTGGAGGCAGAATTTCAAAGAAAAATCATGAACCAGCAGGAGAAGCTTTTGCTGTTGGTACCAGTGTAATGGCAAAGAGAATCCTCTTGTTTGGATAACCACTTGCCTGTGTTTTTTTAAAGCAGCTTCACGGAAACAGTGCACAGTTCACTGATGTCTATGAACTGAAGGAAGATATTGGTGTGGGCTCCTACTCTGTTTGCAAGAGATGCATCCACATAGCTACAAACATGGAGTTTGCTGTGAAGGTACTGGCATCAATTCCACTCTGACAGTCTGGAAAGATTGGCTAGTAGGTTTGAAAACTTAGATTTGTGAGTTTTCCAGTTGCTGTGTTTTTATGAGTTTGTAAGTTACAGTCTTGGAATCTGAAAATATTGTACCATGATGGGAACACCTGAAATAAAATGAGATTCACAAGGGTGGAACTGGGCTGCAGGCATTCAGTGATGCTTCAGGCCAGTGCATTTCCTTGTTCAGTGGAGCAGGACAGGCTGCACTAATGATAGAATTTTAACAGGGATAGAGCAAGAAATGAATAAATGGGATGAGGAGCTGGAGGATTAGTTACTCATGATCAGTAAGAAGTAATGAACTCTAGAATTTTTTATTCTGATGTTGAAATGAGAATATACATATGAAAATATCTTTGTTTAATAGGCTTTGTTTATGCAAGTTGTTTTTCCTGTTTATTTTGCAGATAATTGATAAAAGCAAAAGGGATCCCTCAGAAGAAATCGAGATTCTCATGCGTTATGGGCAACATCCAAATATTATTACTTTAAAGGATGTACGTACCTCCTTTTCTGCTGCCTCTTATTAAACAGTGCTGAAAAAGTAAATGCAGATGTGGGCAGTTTATTGGGATTAATTAAATCTCTTTTACATAGAAAAATCTACTGGGAGAGCAGTATATAACAGTAGAGGGAGTGTCTCAAAACACAACATTGTCCTGATACTAATTTTTTCTAAAGGCTGTTTAACCAGCTTGGAGTGAGGAATGATGTAAAGGTTAGAAATGCCATATTTCTTCTTGTTTCAAAGGAGCAGCCAATGTGTTGGTAACCTGAGAAAGCAGTGGCCTGCATGTTGTCCTGTCTGTGTCAGAATGGCCCTGGAAGGGACAAGCAGTCAGGAGTGTGGGGCTGCTCTCCTCTTCCAACAGCAGCTCTTACACTAAAAAATGTAACTCAGAGTGATGAATTAACAGCTTGAATTGAGAGTGATGAATTAACAGCTTGAGTCATGAGCTCTCAGGGTGACACAGGAGCTGCCTTGCACTCCCTGCTCTGGCAGCCCCTGCTGTTTGTGCTGCCTCTCCTGTGGGAGGAGGGGATTTATGGGCATGTGTAACTACAGATGTTGCCTTTGTCAGAATGCTCTGAGTGTGTTCTGGGTGAGTGCCCTGTTAAACCTCTCCCCAGGTGTATGATGATGGCAGATTCATCTACCTGGTCACGGAGCTGATGAAGGGGGGGGAGCTGCTGGACCGGATCCTGCGGCAGAAATTCTTCTCGGAGCGGGAGGCCAGCGCTGTGCTCTTCACCATCGCCAAGACCGTGGACTACCTGCACTGCCAGGGGGTGAGTGAGGGAGTGAGGGAGGGAGCCCTCCCAGCCACAGCCCTGGCACAGCTCTGGAATTGCCACTCCCTTGCCCTCTGTGCTTTGCTTGGCTTCTTTTCATGCTAAGAGGTTTTGTGTTTTATCACAAAGGTGAATAATAGAAACAGCTTGTCCTGTTTTCCTGGCAAAGCCTTTGGACTCTGCATTTTATGAAACTGCAGATTTTTGTCCTGTTCTTGTTGTCAAATGGTGATGTTGGTTCCAGTTGCACTACGAGCCAGGCGGTTTTTATTGCATTACTTGAACTAGAATTTTTGGGTACTTTAAGGTTAGGTAATTGTTTAAAATTCTCATAGTATTTTAATCTAGAGAGCAACTTTTATAAATTGTAAATTCCAAACAAAGGTACCTGCTCCTCCTAAGTGATGGCTTTTCAAATGTCTTTGCTTAAAGGTGGTGCACCGAGACCTTAAACCCAGTAATATTTTATACACTGATGATTCAAACAATGCTGATTCCATCAGGATTTGTGATTTTGGATTTGCAAAACAACTTCGAGGAGAAAATGGATTACTTCTGACTCCCTGCTACACTGCAAACTTCGTGGCACCAGAGGTATTTCAAGCTGCTCTGTGTTTTCTTTGTGCTGTTTTTGGTGCGTCAAATGCTAAAACTTTTCAGCAATGCTTGGGAAAAAACCTCAAC
Organism: Motacilla alba alba; assembly: GCF_015832195.1. NCBI lineage: Eukaryota > Metazoa > Chordata > Aves > Passeriformes > Motacillidae > Motacilla > Motacilla alba. The sequence continues at coordinate 4,524,209 of NC_052045.1, forward strand.
AGTTCTGCTACTTTTCTTTAAATATAATCACACATGCTTTTTAAACATTGGTGCATGTGTTTATAATAAACCTGCTTTAAAAACAGCAGAGTCCACCCTCAAAAATAAGATGTGAGCCTGGTGAAAATCTTAAGAGATGATCTGGAAACAAGAAATGTTGTTGGTGCTTACTGCAGCTTGTATATTAGAAAGTCAACAATCAAATCTCTGACATGATCCAGGGATGGTCTTACCCTTCCTTAGTGTTGTTTTGGTGTGTTTTTTTTAATATATGACAAGTATTTAACACTCTTTGTTTCATAGGTTCTCATGAGACAGGGATATGATGCTGCTTGTGACATATGGAGCTTGGGAGTTCTCCTTTACACAATGTTGGCAGGGTGAGAATATTTCTGAGCTGTTTTGTTTACCTTAAATCCCAGAATGCTGCCTGAATCCTTGCTTCCATAGAAATGGTGAGGCATTGGCTGATGGAATGACACAGACACAGGTGGGACAGGCAGCTCTGAGTCAAAGCCAAATAAACCACGTTTAGCTCAAAGTAGGATCAAGGTTTCTCTTCCCAGTGCAGGACTTGGGGGTGCCAAAGACTTCCCCAGTTTTCAGGAGGGAATTGAGTCTGTGAAAATAAGTGGTGGGTTTCTTTTTACCCTCCAGCCTCTTCTCCTCCCACCCCATCCCCTTTACTCACCCTGTGTCTCCTGCCCCTGCTGCATTCCTGTGTAGAACACTCTGGGTTGTGATCTCTGGAGTTTCCTAAACATCCAAACCTGATGAAGCTCTAGGAAGCATCTAGTGGCCAAATGAGAGATGTTTGCTGAATTCTTCTCTAGCAGAAAAAGAGCAGGTTTTTAGTCCTATGACTAAATCCTGTCTCTTGGGAATTATTCTCTTGATAAATCTGTACTTCCCATTAAATATTAGAAATATTAATATTTAATAGCATGTGTATATCTTCTGTGATATGTTTCTGTTGGCAGTGGGATACTGACTCTGATTCACGAGATTTTACCAATTTCTTGCTGGTTTTATCTCTAACAAGGTGTTTTTGTTGGTTTTTTTCTCTCACCAGCTATACTCCGTTTGCCAATGGTCCCAATGATACTCCTGAGGAGATCCTAGTACGGATAGGCAGTGGAAAATTCTCTCTGAGTGGAGGCAACTGGGACACTGTTTCAGATGCAGCAAAGGTGTAAATGTGTTTTGGTTTTCTATTTTTGTAGAATTCCAATGAAATCTACTGAGCTTTATCAGCGAGACTGCTCTATAAGTGTAGCTTGTTATTATTATCTGCAGACTTTACTGCAGGGAAGGATATCTGCTCCAACATTTTATTTAAAGACTCCCTCTGTAATGAATATAGATTCCCTGGGATGCTGTTGACCCACTCTGTGGCTATCTTAATCACCAGTGTTACCTTTTAAAAAGATCAGCCTTAATATTAAATATTAATGTTTAAATATTTTTTCCCAGTCCTTTGGAACTGCACTATTGTTCATTTCAGTAGGAGTGATTCAGAATGCTTGTTGGCTCTCGCTGTCTTAGCATGAGAAATTCACTTCTGTGTATTTAAGAATGCTTCACATTTTGTACCTAAAACAAAGGGAACATTCTGTCAGCTTGCTCATATTTTGGTTTTATTTCAAACTGTTGCTGTCTCTGTTCTGTGCCCTTCCCACCCACCTCTCCTTTGGACCAACGTTGTAATTAATCAGTAGCTTGTTGCTAATGCTTCTAACAGGCAAAAACAAGTGTCCATTGCTGTTGGCTTTATGCTTTATGTGGTTTCTTGAAGGAAAAATTCCTTGCAGGTTTCTCACTGTCCCTGAATTCATTTGTAGTAAGGAGGCAGCAAAGCCCAAAGTGCAGAATGAAAAAGGAGAGAGATTTGCAAATAATAGCTTTCCTCCATGAAATTTGCCTGCTGCATTTGAATAGGATTTCTAGTCTTTTAAAGATGATATTCATAATAAACATGAAAGGCACAACAGTGAGTTGCTTTGCAATCAAGGCTGGCTCTGTTGAGCTGCTCCAATAGTACCACACATTGTTCTCAGCCTTCTGCAGTGTCAGGGCACAGAATGATCCTGTTTGTCTGCTGATCTCTGTGTGTTGGCATTGTGTTAATCCCTCCACGTCGGGTGCTGCTCTCATTGCTGCCATCCCTGCTGCTTTAAAGGCCACCTAAGATGCTTTGGACTGAGCAATCTTTGTGTTTCCCTTCCCTGCAGGATTTGTTGTCACACATGCTGCACGTGGATCCCCACCAGCGGTACACGGCCGAGCAGGTGCTGAAGCATTCCTGGATTGCCTGTAGGGACCAGCTGCCTCATTACCAGCTCAACAGGCAAGATGCCCCACATCTAGTAAAGGTAAAGCCACCTGGGATGCTGCTTCAGCTGGGAGCTGTGCAAGGAGTTAGCTGGTTTAGAGCTGCAGACAGAAATCTCTTTTTTTTCTATTTGTTTTCCATAGTGCCAACACATTAAAGTTACAGTGAGACAAATTCACGGCATGGTGGAATGGTTTGGGGTGGGAAAGACCTTACAGCTGGACCTTCCACCCCATGCCACGGGCAGGGACATCTTCCACTGTCCCAGGCTGCTCCAAGCCCTGTCCATCCTGGCCTTGGGCACTGCCAGGGATGGGGCAGCCACAGCTTCTCTGGGCAGCCTGTGCCAGGGCCTCACAATCCTCACAGGGCAGAATTCCTTCCCAGTATCCCCCTAACCCTGCCCTCTGGCAGTGAAGCCATTCCCCTTGTCCTGGCCCTTACATATCCTTTTATAAAGTCCCTCTACAAATTAGTAAATAATTATTTTTAATAATTATTCCCCCTCAGTGTAGAGGAAGAGATTTTTGTGTGTGCTTTCTGTAAGGTAGTTCTTGAGCTGTCTCCAAAGTCAGGGCCTGAGTGGCCACTGAAGTGGCTGTGTTTGAGAAATTGGTGCTAATCTGGCTTGAAAGATATTCTGACCTGCATTGACAGTGACTCCTACATCTAAGGGATACAGAAGAAAGGGAAAGAAGTGTCAGACACCCATGCTTAGACACTGGAAGGATTCAACAGATTTTTTTTTTCCTAACAAACTTCAGAGAATTCACATGACCTGGCATAAGTCTTGTTTGGTTTTAATGGAGTTACTTGAGTATTTAATGTTTATTTGCTTTATTTTCTGATTAAAACTTCTACATATATGAATTATCATTACATATTTCCTTTTTCTCTAGGGAGCCATGGCTGCTACATATTCTGCACTGAATCACAAGACATTTCAGCCAGTGCTGGAGCCTGTGGCAGCCTCCAGTTTAGCTCAGCGACGGAGCATGAAAAAGCTCACATCCACAGACTTATAGATCCACTGGGACACCTGAGCAGACACAAGCAAGGGGGAAACCCAACAAGTGGCTCTATTTTGCCTGACCTGTGATCAAAAGGCATCTATGGTTTCCTGCTACACTACTTGAATTCTGTAAAAGTCCTTTTTTTAAAAAGAAAAAAAAAATCCACAGGTTCATACTGTGTTTGTTTTACAGGCCGTATCTGTTAAGTTAATTTAAACATCAGGTACACCATAATGAATTTCTCTACACTGTCCTTTGAGATCTGTTGCAAATATTCTTTCACATTCTGTATAGTTTTGCTGGGTTCAGTTAAAAAAAAAATGGTTTAGGGGACCGTTGCCAATGACCAAGTTGTACATAAAGTGTCAGTGTGAGTTTTCTTGCTTCACACCTTCAGACCCTGCTGTGAAGAGCAAATTCTTCATTTTGTCATTGGGCACTTCATTGATTCAACTCAATTCCTTTCCGTTGTCCATGACTATTATGCAGAGTTGAGCCATGTGATGTGCCAGAGCTAATTCATCACTGTTGATTTGGTAGGTCTGTGTTTGCCTGGAGCCAGTAACTGAGGAGTTTCTGTGGAAATGCAAACCAAAGGGATGTGCAAGATCCTGCACTTCAATTTGATCTCTTGTGACCCAAAAGAAATGCTGGTTATGGCCTCTGACAGGAAAACAAACATTTCTGGTTGTTACCACAAATGGTGTCCTGCAGTGTGCTGGAGAAAGTCAATATGTGCATAAACTGTCAAAATTCAGGCTCTCAGAAACATTGGTGCCACTTCAAAACAACATCACGCAGCTCAATCCTTTGTTATTTATATTTCCCATCCATTAATACAGCTACTGTGTTATTTTCCTCAGCAGTCTTTCCACTAAATACACCCAATATTAGGTTTGTTTGGCATATGAGACAAACTGACACTTTATTATAACCAACTTGGCACTTGGGGTTTATTTTTTATTTATTTGGGTTTTTTTAATAGAAGGTTGCTTCTTTCTGACTCTCTCGCCGCATGTACAAATATTACAGAACAGAAATGCAAAATTCTCTTTGCCTAACTGTAGGGGTAGCTTGGGAAAATAAATAAGCCTTGCTGTGTGCCCAGATAAGGGAATTCTGACCAAGAAATTTCACAGTTATGGACAAATTCCTTTCAGCATCCTGTGGCCAGCACTCACTCTCCTCTCTGTCTGGTGTTGGGACTTCAGCTGTTCCCAAATGCTGGGATGGAGAGGAAATTCATTTCAGGGCCAGAATTACCTTGGGGTTTCCTGACTCCAAACCAATGCTAACTGCTGGTAGTTCATTCAGAGATACACTTAGAAGTGTTTTCAAAACTTGTAGACACTGAGCAGTTGTAGTGACATAGCAGGATGATTTTAAATATTAAATATGTTAGTGACATTAGGCTGTGAAGTGACCAAAACTCAAACATAGTTCAGACTCATTTGTCATCGTTGAATTTTCAAATGCAAGGCCCCAGGGCTGGCAGAAATCAGTGTTTTGAGACAGCAAAAAAAAAACTTCCAGGAGAATTCTGGCCCAAGCACCAGAAGTGGTGGTGACAACTCACATCTCAAAAGAGGTGTTGGCTGGTTTTTGCTTATACCTGTGAAGGACTTGGTGGTGTTGGAAATACTTTTAGATAAGCTGCTTTCTTCTGTTGTGGTGGGGGAAGATGGACATTATCTGGCCAAATAGTTAGGTATGAATATATGTAGATTTGAGACTTAATGATATAGCCAACATAGGTGTGCTCTTTGTATCACACAGAACATCCCCCAGATGGAATTTCTTGAGTATTTGATAGATGTTGGAAGCTTTAGGGGCCATTTGTGCCTAGTTTTGAGGTGCCTGTTTGAAATGCTTGAAAACTTATCAAAGAACACAACTGCTTCCTGGAAAGCTCTTTGTTTAGTACAAAGTCTGCCCCTTTTGCAGCTGCTTCATCCTCCTTTTCCTTAATGAAGACTTTTCCCAGCAAGAATGCCTGGAAACCTCTTGTCTAACACTCTGTCAGGGTCATTTTAATGTAAATTTAAAGATGACTGCCAGAAGAATTCGGATTCAATTAAAAAAACGCAAAAGTGATGGGAATTAAACCCCCTGAGCCCAGGTCGAGGTGTACTGTGGGTTGAAATGTAGTCCTAAAAGCTGTGTTGGGGATAAGAGGTAATGCAAGGTCTGGAATACAATGAAAATGTCAAACTTGAATTGTCTTCAGCTTTCCTGTAAGGCAGCAGCTGGTCTTTAATGGCTTTACCCATGAATCATTTAACAGTGTTTCTGTTGGTATTTTCTTTTAGCTTGCTTAGAAGCACCACAGAATAAGCACCTTAAAAGCATTTTGCACAAGAGCAGTTGGAAGCAGCTGAAGGGACTCAAGTTGTTCTTGATGTGCAGCACAAAGGTGGTGAGAGAAAAAGAACACAAACAAGATGGATGTTCTGATTCATTGCTGAGTATTTAAAACATTTCCTGGAAAGTTATCCCTGTTCTATATCACTGCTGGCCTTTAGTGCAAGTGGTACTTCAGGGATAAAAGCAACATTACAAAGTTGTCTTATTGTGGGGAAAACATATGGATGTGTTATATCTGACAGGCCAGTGTACCCTGGTATGCCACATAGAATCCTTATTTAGGGGGAAGAGTTCCCTTGCTCTATTTCAGCATATCAGTCCTGGAAATATTTGGGATATGCAGGAACACAGAGTTCACTTGCAGTTTACTTTTACTGTATTTAAGGATCATCTTTGTGAGGCTCCTTTGGGAATTCCTTGCCTGTTTCTCATCCCTTTCTTTCCCAGCTTAGGTTTTGATATCTAAAAGTAGCATGGTCTGCTGACGAGCTGTCAGGTAAGGGTTTGAGATGGAAGAGCAGGTACTGGGAAAGTGCTCTGGCTGCAGTGCAAGGTTGGTGGAAATTGTTTCTGTCATCGGGCACAGTTCAAGTTTACAAACTGGTGATGTTCTCACTGCCTTACTGAGTTAGAAAAAAAAGTCAAATTTTCACAAAGGCTCATAATTACACAGAAGTAGGCATTCAGACTAAAGTAATTTCCACAGAACTAAATCTGAAGTGATAGAATATTTTGGCTGTGGCTTCCTGCCAGAAAAGCTCCTGCTCTGGTGTTTGGTGATGATCATTATCGGTTCCACTCTGATGCACACAGAAAGCAGATTCCCACTGGAGCTGGAGTGGGCTCAGGACCTCTTTTGCTGTTCTTTCACCCCAGGATATCTCAGTTTGTACCTTCAGTTGTCCCTTGGATATAAAATGAGGAGCTCTGTTGTATTCCTGTTCCATATCCAGAAACTGCAGTGGCACCACAGTGAGCCTGTGGTGGGGTCACAGGGCCCTTCCTGAGAGCTTTCCTGGTTGGGTCCATTCAAGCCCTGATCTGTGGCTTGTGTGGTTTTCTTCTTTTCCCCATTTTGCTCCAATCAGTGAGTTCCCCTTGCCCATGCCAGGAGGTGCAGGGGGCTGAGCCCGCTCTTCCTTTGAGGCCTCTGTTGTTTGAATGTTCTTGCAGCCAGAGAAGGCATCCAAAACCTCACCCAAGTCAGTCATGTTGAGCTTGAATTTTGTCTTCCGTGTTTTAATTCCTTCTCCAAAGCTGATCTTCAGCTGTCCAATAGTTAAAATAACCTCTGGCAAGCTTCAGCAGGTGGGAGTTCCTTGCAGTGTACTTAGAGACTGGTCTGTAGAGCTGTGTTAATTACACAAGGTTATAATAATTCTCCTGGTTTGTATCGGTGAAATTAGGCTAAAACATCAATGCAAACACAGGGTTTTATGTATTTCTGTAGCACTTAAGCTTTTCAGTCCTATCCAGAACTAAAAGTTTGCAGATATTTGTGGGAGGGGAATGAGGAGCAGTTTTTCTTTCTCAAAGTTTCCAGAAAGCTTCTGAAGCTGTGATCATAATAGAGTCCTTATGTAATCCCATAGGAACTCTGTAGGGTTAAAAAGATAAAATTCTCCTTAAAAGTTTGTTCCAAAGCTCTTTGAGGTGTGCACTGATAGCTGTTGGTAACACCCCTGCACTTCATTCATACCACACCAGACTTCTGCGTCAATATCTGTCCCTGCTCCAGTTATTTTTAAATATTTGCTCCTCCTAATTCTCCCGTTCCTTGGGAATAGAAGAATGGATGCAAATTTGAAAACCCTCTCACCCGTAATATATGGCTGAAGCTGATTGAGTATTATAATGATTTGCATATTTAGAAAGTCTCCCACAAAATCATTAGCAGCTGGTTTTCTTGAGATTTTTCCTGTGTAATGAAAACAAACTTTCTCTGAAAGCTTTAAAAGATACTTAATTGATTATATCTCTTAATTATTAATTTTTGGGCAATAGCTTATTACCAATAGTGAGTTTGAATAACTCTGAATTCTCTTGTGGGGTTTTTCACACGAGGATGCTGGAGGTGGATCTGCTTTGCAGGACCAAGTGTTCAGGTTTGGGTGTTTTCATTAGGCTTTTGAGCAGTGTTTGCTAATTAACTAATTAATTGCATTGTCTTAATGTCCCAAGCACTTTGGCATCTTGCACTGATGCTCTGGTTAGAGCTGAAACTCTCCTGGCACGTGGCTAAATCTCCATAAAGGGCATTAATTGAGAACAGTGTGCAATGGATTCCATGCTCTCTGAGGTACTTCAAAGATGAAACTCTACACAAGGTCCCCGTTATCAGATATTGTAACTGTCATTTCCTTCTCTTAAGCATATTGTGGATTTTGTATCATACTGTATTTATTTCATTTAATTTTAAAAGAAATGTTTTCTTTAAAGCTCTGTATATATTGACATTAAAGTTTGCATTGTACTACGTTCTCCTCTTCTTGCGAGGCTGGGTCTGGCAGTGCAGTGGTGTTTCTCTTGGCACTGCTCCTTCAAGCACAGCACACCAAAGACAACCTCAAAACTATTTATTTTTGTCAAACTCCCTGAATAATCATAAAGGTACAGTTTTAATTAGCTGGCAGTTCCTTGAGTACTAGAATGAAAGGGTTGCAAATTCATAACATTTGGTAATTGACAGAAATCCATCACTTCTGCTTTGGAAATTTGCTTGCTTCTGTTTTTCAAATGGATATAAAAAACAATGAGCAAACATTCCTAAATTAAATGTATATGAATTATTTCATAAACCTTGCCAAAAATCTCACATACATCAAGAGCCATTTATAAATTGATATTCAGTCAAGCGTTTCATGCCAAACTTGCAGCAAAATAGACATTCAGTGGTAGGATTGATGTATTACCTCAGGGTGGGATCATCTACCTCTGTGCTTTTTAAATATCTATAAAACTTGTCTAATAAAGTCTATTAAATTTGACTCCATATATTAAGAGGAAATAATTTTCCTGTAAAGATCCGATCCTTTGAAAATAGACACTTGCATTACAAGTGGCAGGAATGACATTAAAAACTGGGTTTAAAATCCTCCTGAGGTATTTGATGGCTGCTGGTGCTGTTGGCATTCACAATGGTTTATAGATATTTATTTTTTTGAATGCACAGGAAAGTTTTCCCACCTTTGCCTCAGGTCCATCTCCCAGGTGCTGCTTGCTCACGCAAGACACTGGTGGCAGAAGAAGCGGGGGACTGGAGCCACAGAGGAGGCAGCAGGTACAAGTTTCCCAGATTGTCATGATTTGTTTGATTTCATTCAAGTCAGGCAGGAAAAACAAATCAAATTGGACAAAACCATTAAGATAATGTTTTGAAGCCCTGAGTCTCAGGTGTTGAGATCTGCAGGCTTGGTGAAGGTGTTGCTGGGTGGGAGGGGAGACCAAGGCATGGATTAAAAGCCAACCTTACTGAATTTGGAGAAACCAAGGACAGGGACAAGCCAAGTGTTAAAAAACAGACTCCAGAATGTGCCTTAATTGCATCCTGCTCTTTGTTTTCCTGCAAATTTTGGTTCTCAGGAGCTGTTCTCCCCATGATTGATCTCTGAAGTTTTATGACTGTAAGAGACACCTTCCCACATCTCTTTTGGGTTTTTTGTGGGGTGCAAAATGTTTTAAGGTAAAGATGTTCCCACCTTTGCTTGCCCCAGCTGTATCAGGAAGAGGGAGCTAGTGTCTGCTGGCAGTTTTGCCAAAATACGGATTTAACTCTATTTATTTTAACTTTTGTTTAACAATTTCCTTCCAGAGCCTCTGGGGAACTTCTCTCAGAGGTTGGTGCTTCTTGTGGGCCTCTTGAAAGACACAGAAAGCTTTTGGCAGAGGTGAGGTCAGTTCTGCAGCCCCTTAAGGCACTCCTTGGGCAGGGGCTCCCTTGCAGCTCCCTCCTGTTGGAGTCGTTTGCATTTCCAGCCTTGGAGCAAATCCTGAACTCTCCAGAGCTGGTTTGGGACCTGCTCTTTGATTTTTGGCATGCAGAGATTTCTACTCCAGAGCAATCCTGTACCAAGCTGGGTTTAAATAAGAAGTGTAATTCCCTAGTGCTGGCTGATGGTGCAAATTCCTTATTCCTGAACAGATGCATTTTGGGGTCTTGTGGCCCTCAGCATCCAGGTTTGTGTCCTGGTCTCTACAGGGATGGCTGGAATTACACAGGGAGGGTTATCTCTTAATTTAAGGGGGTTTATTGCTTGTTGAGGCTTTTGTGGGGGAATCACAGTACAATTCTGATGAGTTTGTGCCAGTCTTAGCCACGGTCGTGTCCAAGGCCAGGTCGGACTGGGCTGGGAGCAACCTGGGATCAGGGCAGTGTCCCTGCCCGTGGCAGGGGGTGGAAGGAAACGGGCTTTAAGGTCCCTTCCCATCGTATGGAATCACAGATCTTTCTCTGTGGTAACTGCAGTTGTGGAGTGCTGACAGGCCCTGTGTATCCCTAACCTGGCACCTGGCTGTGCTGGAAGCCCTGCTTGGAGGTCCTGGCAGCTAAACTGAAAGCTGATCTCGTAGCAAGGCGTTACAAGCAGGTATTGTGTCATCTACTGTGTCACCGGCTGCTTGTCTGGGGCTGAATTCTGCCATTCCGCGGTGGGAAAGCAGCGACGGGCGGGGATGAGGAGCAGCGTGGGGAAAGGGATGCAGTTCTTCATTGCCTTCGGGGGAACGGTACCGGCTGCTCCCGGGGGCGCAGCGACCCCGAACCCGCTCGGCATGCCGGCGCTGCTGCGCTGCCCTGGGATGCGCTGGCCCGGGGGATGTGCGGGCCCCGTGCCGGCATTCCCGGCGTTTGCCGTGCCGGCGTTCCCGGCTTTTGCCGTGCCGGCATTCCCGGCTTTTGCCGTTCCGATATTCCCGGTGTTTGCCGTGCCGATATTCCCGGGTTTGGCCGTGCCGATATTCCCGGGTTTGGCCGTGCCGGCATTCCCGGCGTTTGCCGTGCCAGCATTCCCGGCGTTTGCCGTGCCGGTAATTCCTGGGTTTGGCCGTGCCGGTAATTCCCGGCGTTTGCCGTGCCGGTAATTCCTGGGTTTGGCCGTGCCCGCCCCGGCGGCCCCGGCGCAGCCGCTGCGCTCCCCGCAGCACCCAGGAGATGGAGGCAGCGCCCCGCAAGTGGCCCCGGAGCCTTCCCGAGCATTCCCGAGCCTTCCCACCGGGACCGATCCCGCCTGGAACCCTGCAGGGGTCACCGCGGCTGAAGGAGGCACGGCTGGGAACTGGAGTTCAGTCGGGCTATTGGAATTAGTTTGTGTTTTGTTATTTTTTAAAATTTATTTCTCCTCCTTGAGAATGTCTTGTTCTCCTGGTTCTCTTGTTTTCCTGCCTGTGTGATCCCTTCATGCCCATATCCCAAAGAATTTAATGGAACAGCTTCACATCTGCTGCTCCAGGAGCAGATCTTGCTGCTCCTGGCTGAGGGGCAGAGAAGCAATGCCGGCAGGACCAACCTTGGAGCATCTCCCTGAACCCAGAGGTCACACCTTGGCAAGGACTTCCCAATACTGGGAAAGGAGGAGGAGTAATGAAATCATAGATGATCCTGAACTGGGAGGGATCCCCGGGATCCAGCTCCCGTCCCTGCACAGACCCCAGCAATCCCACCCTGGGCCTGGGAGTGCTGTCCAGCCTCTCCCGGAGCTCTGGCAGGGTTTGGGCTGGGAGCAGTCCCGGGGGAGCTGCTCCATCCCGGAGGGAGGACAGGGATCCTGGGATGTGGCACTTCTCTCTGCAGCTCCTCCTCTGCTCCTCCTGAGCAGCCGGAATTGGTGCAGCCGAGCATAAAAACTTCTGATTTGGAAACGGCAGCACCAGGCAAATCTGGAAGTTTCTCATCTAGAGCAAAAACCTCAAAATGCGGATTTTTAAGGTCAATAGAAATGTTTTGGGTCCAGGTAGAGATCAGGTTTTTAGTGATTTTTTTTTTTATTTCAACACCTTTATGCTTTTAAACAGAGCTTTGTGTATGTTTGCTGTTCTCATTAGGAAATTTATTGCAATTTAAAAGGCTCTGATACTCCAGGGTTCAGCATCTGGAGTAAACTGTATGATAGAAAAGCTCTCATTAAATCCTGATAGTAAGACAACAATTTTAGGGATAAAAATTAGTTAAGATCTCGCTTTGCTGGCTTAGAAAATCACATTATGATCAAGCTGAAGGTGTTCCTGCTTGTGGCAGGGGGGTTGGACTAAATGAGTTTTAGAGGTCCCTTCCAACCCAAAAGAAGGGATTTCCTTGTGTGCAAGGCTCCTGCTGCAGAGGGGGGAGCAGAAAATGAACCTCAAGTTAATTAACAGCTCCAGCTGCTAATTCCCCCTGCACCAGCCCAGGAAGAGTGAGCTCGCTCATTCCCGTGCCCCATGGAAAATGATCAAACTCCAAAATAGCTGAAAGAATTAATTTAAATGAGCTGGCAGTGCTTGTCAGGGAGGGAATAAGGGCAGATTTGAGGAAATTAATAACGTAACTCAAAGTTCCCAGCAAACTCCTGGCAAAGGCAATGTAAACTTGGTTTCAAATTAATTATTGCAAATAAACATTTGAAATGCTACAGGCCAAATTAATATTTAAGAATTCTTCACTATTTATTACTGTGCTTAATTTTCTTACTTAAATATAATTTGGGCCTACGGCTGTTAAGAATTTAATTTTTGAGGTACTTTAATGAATTATAAAACATGTTTTAAACAGAAATGAATAGCTAATAAATGCCAAAAGTGATTAATTTTCTGAAACATGCAAAGACCTTTGCATTTAATTTTTTAAAAGTGCCCTAAATTGTTGGAAAGTAAAGAGAAAGAAAACACAAAGTGGATCAGTTGAAGTCTGGAATAACTTACTAAATCACAAATAGTCTTGCTGTGGCCATATGTTCTTCCATGAGCCTCCAGTCCATCCAGGAGTCTCCAATCCATTTTTTGTGTTCTTTAGACAAGGTGGTGACAAAAACATGCTCTGAACCCCAGCTCCCCGGATGAGCAGCTCTCTGCCCTGTTAAAAATTGATATATCCAAGCTTTTCCTGGGATAACACAACATCAAAGATACATGTTTTTATAAGCCAATGACGTTCTGATTATTTTAATGTATTGGGGTTTCTTTAAGTGAAAATGATATAGTGAGAATAAGGTTTTCATACTTTAGGTGAGCTTTTAATATAATTTTTGAACCTGGGGCTTGTGCGATGAGTAGAATTCCAGAGGTGGGATTTATGTGCACAGCTCCCTGCACAGTGGGATGGCAACACCTGCCATTAATTTTTTGTGGCTTGAAACGGAGCTTGATTTAGATGCTTTCGTCCCAAGGGAAGAGCCATTTTCTGAAATCAGCCCAGTGGTAATTGTTTGGAGTTGAGAGTGAACTCACTGAGATTCCCCATGAATCAATGGTGTGCTGCCAGTGATTTATGCCCAGCACAGGCCTCCAAACGTCCTCACAAATTATCCAGGGCTAAGAAGGGGATGATTTGCTGCCGGTGATACTCTGGAGGCTGTTCAGCACGAGTGTTTTCCAGCAGCTCCTGTTGGAGGAAGCTCCTGCTCAGCAGTGGGGTCAACAAAACAGAAATTCCTTCCAAATTTTTCTTTTTTGGGGAGTGCACAAATGCATGAACATCCCAGCATCTCTTCAACAAGGAGTAACCTCGGAGCAGGGCTGGGTTCACACCTCACAGCCCCTGCTCCTCCTCAGCAGAAGACACAAAACCTTGGAGAGCCAGCAAGCTGAGATGGGACCTGGGTGTCCCTGCTGCTTGACAAAGGTGGGGGATCACGGGGAGACAAACGTTATTTGGGATGCAGGGATAAAAGGCCAGATGGAATTCAGTAATTGGAGGAGACTAGAAAGGGAGATTTAAAACAAAACAACAACAAAAAAAATCTTGAAGGCTTAGAGGATAAAGTTATTCTAAAAAGCATCATCAGGAAAGAAATGCTAGAAAATCTCTACCTGTGAAATTTTTGCATTTCTTGGCAAGTTTCTTTACCCTGCTGCTATTTCTATAGGATTTATAGAAAAATGATTAGGTCCAATTTTTTTGTCCTCTGGGCTTTGAAATTTCCTGAATTCTCTTTACTTTGAAATTATTTTTCTTCGGAGCCTTTTGAATGCTGGAATCAATTTCTGTTTCTTTTCTTATTAATGAAACCATTCATCCAAGAAAACTTTGGAGAAGAGAGATCCAATTTACAGCCCTACCCCAGTGAGAAGAAATCAGGTGAACAATCAGCTGGACCATCCAAAGGATTATTATAATTGCAACGTAAGCTATTTAAGAAAATGTCTACGGGGAATAACTTAATCCTAAATATGAGGAAAACAAAGCAAATTACTGAATATAACATAAAAGTGGAGAATGGAACAGAGGCAGGTGCTCACCTGGGATTTCTGTTTTAGGCAAGCAGAAAGTTTTGTTTGGCAGCAATTTTGGGCTGAATGTGGCCAGGCTGGCACTCAGGTTGCTGATATATTGGGAAAAAGCTCTTTTTTTTTAGTGTTTGGATGGTGTGAGACCTGCTTATGATGTGCTGTAAGGCCAGAGGGGTGATTGATCCTAAAGGTGAGGCTGAGTTGTGTTTGCTGTGGCAGGTGCTGAGTTTCTGGCTGGACTAAGGCTGACAGATAGAGACATCCTCCTCACTTTGAATATTTCAAATGTCAGAATATCAAGGATCCTGCTCACTCTTTGTTAGCACAATCCCTTTTCCTTTAGAAAGGTTCACGTTTCCATCTGGGCTGATTTGTAGGGACGTCAGGAATTGTGTAAGCACATCACAGCTGACCCAAGAGTTGGTTTCATTATTTATTGCCTTCAACCAGCGTTTTCATCCCCGCCTTTAATTAACTCTGCCAAAAATGGCTTCTCTTTCTGGCTAATCATGGAGGAGGGACGTGCAGCTGAATCCATGAGTTCATTTTAGGGTGGAGGAGGAGCAGGATGCAGCCCCAGAGAGGGCGACAGCCGGCGCGCTCAGTTTCGCCAGCTATGGAAGCAGCCACAGGTTGGAAGGGCAGGACTGTGCCTGGATTTTGGGCAGCTGGGGGAACTTGGGAGTCTCTTCACTGTGGGTCAGTGAGGGATGCTGGCAGAAGTGCTTATTTTAGGATTGTGTGGCACTGGGTGGATCTCTGCTCGCTCCTTCCCCACCTTCCCGGGCAGCCCGGCGGAGGGAGCGGGGCCAGCGGGATGGAGGGAGGCTGCCTGTGGTGGGGATGTCAGGAAAACCTGCTCCTGCCCACTGCCAGCCTGTGCAGAGCAATTATTCATGCTGGAGACCCAATGCTAGGAGACATGGGCTCGGGCAGAGGGAATGTCTAGCGCTGGTAGGACGAGATCATTGTGCTGCAAGTTGAATGAAAGGCGTTTTTTTTTCATAACAAAGATAAGACAGGCAGTGAAAGACACTTTTTTCCACGAAGGAAGAAGGCCTTATCCTGCTTAAATGATTTAGACAGACTTTATTTTCTTGGAAAGCCTTGAGTCTCTTCATGGATCATTGTCTCCAAGCTGAGTTGCTCAGTGAGACTTTCGTGGATGGCAAAGAGACCCAAAGGGACTGAAGGGAGCCTGTGACCTTCCACCACTGCAAGTCTGGAGCCATAGAAATGTTTGTCAGCTTTGAAAAGAAATGGTTGCACTTCAGATCCTTTCCTTGGAAAAATCCCTCAATCTGGAGCCACAATGAGGCGTGATTTTAGCACAGATCTGCCAGGACACATGGGCTCCTTTTTCCTTTCAAATAAAATATGGAAGTCAGCTGGGGTGTCTGAGCTTTTGGGATATGACAAGGAAAACATTCAATCTTCTTATTTTTAATTCAGGCGAGGTGAGCTTTGTGTGTAATTGGTTTTTTGGAAGCAAAACAAATATGGTTTTAATTCTGGGAGAAAAACAGGGTGACAAATGCTCCATATGAGAACTTGGCATGGGGACCTCTCCTCTGGGGAGCAATACTTGTGTGCAGACAGAAATTCCCAGGTCCCAGCTCAACCAAAACATGGCCACCAGCCTCAAAGGCACTTCTGCACTAATGGAGATGAAATCTGGGCTGATCTGCTCCATCACTTGCTCTGGGTGAGATGAAACTCTGGGGTTAATGCAACTGTAAGTATCTCTTAGTTTACTTCTCATAGTCTGTGATCCCACAGTGGTCAAAACCAAATTCTTCCTCCTTGAGCTGGGAATTGTCCTTCTCTGCTTCTCTCCCCTTCCTTCCCTGTTCTTCACACATACAAAAATAAGTGTGTTGCCCTAGACTGAACTGTGACTGACATTGTGTGGAGTTCCCATTTCCAGTAAACCAAATTCCTGCTTCTCACTTGCAACACTCAATAATTCCTGGTTTGGCAACAACAACATCAGAAAAGTTGTTTTGTTTTGGTTTTTAAAAACTTTTTCTAAAGCAGGACAGCGTCTCCAACCCACACACCGTGGTGACCCTGCCCAAACAGGGAGTTGGAACCTGATGATGTTTTATGTCTCTTCCAACCCCTCCCAATGGTGTTAAAACAACAGGATTAACCTGCAGAGTTCATTTCTCCATATCACAGGAATACAGATAACAAACAAGGTGGGGGAACAGATAATTTCATGCCAGTCTTTATGCTTCTGCCCATTAGTTTGCTGTTTCTTGTGGGATTGAAGCAGAGGGGCATTGCTTGGTTCTGAACCGCCACTGCTGTCAGGGAAACCCAGCAGGGCCCTGGGGCTCATTGGATTTCCATGCCAGGCTGCATCCAGGGAAAACCCCCAACAGTTGCCCATGGGATGCCTGAGAAATTTCTTTTTAAAGAAAATCTGTATGAAAATGGAGGGCATACCCTGCCCTGTAGAGGAGGTTCTTTTCTGTGGGGGATAAAGGGATTTTTTTTCTCTTCGGAAATGGTTCGACATTGCCTGGTTTGGTAAAAACATATTTTACTCATGTGAATGATCCATGATGGGAATTCCTCCTAAATCATCACTTTGATATCAATAAATTGGCTAATAATGACTCAAAACCTGTGTGCTGATTCTTGACCTCTGTGTAAGGCAAAGTTTGGATGAAAATTTGGAGCCACCACCATTTGTTTGAAATCAGGCTGTGGTGTGACCAGAGTGGGGGCTCCACTCAGAGCAGGATGACTGTTACAATGGGAAATAAGTTGTTAAACTCATTTATTGGTTTATGTATCCATAAACTTTGTCACGTTCAGCATTTTTGTGTAAGAAGGCTCAGAATTTTGCAGAGAAAGCAGACACAGGCTTTTGTTGCAAACTATAAAATAATGATGTTCTTTTCACTGCTGGATCTTATTTAAACAATATTTACCTACTTAAGGTATTAAAATTAATCACTGCTGTTTACATTAGAAATTCATCCATAATACCTTTGGTTTTTTTCCCCACATGTTTCTTTCCTGGAGTTGGTTTTTTCAAAGGTTGCACAAAGAATTGAGGCTCCAAAGAGCTCAGGGATCTCCTTCCTTCCAAGCCTTGCTGCTGCTTTGGGTCCCCCCCCATAAATCCCCACCCAGTGGGAAATTGGGATGTCTCCTTCTGGAGGAATGGCTCCTGCAAAGAGTTTTGTCTTTGGCTGAGGATGCTCCTTCTTCCAAGCAGCAATTTCCTTCCTTCCTCCCTTCCCTCTTGTTTATGAGGAAAACATAAAATCCCTTTCTGCACTTAAACTCATTCTGGTGATGCTCTAAATTCTACGCTTAAGGATGCATTTAATTAAAGATTGACTATGGCATAAAGTGGAGGTTAATTAAACACCAATCAATCCCTGTATAAAATACATACAAAGGGGCTTTGGCTCAGGCAGTAAAAGGACCTCCAGGAGGAGATTCCTCCTCCTGCTCACTGTGCAGCTGCAGAGTGGCTTCCCACACTCTTTTCCTTGCTGTGTTTGCCATCCAGGATACTGAAGCCCTGCAGAAAAGCTGTTTTTATGGAAACAAAGCCATGGTCTGACCCACTCCTGCTGTTCAGAAGAGATTTCACAGGGACTTTTCCATCACCACTTTGTTATGGTGATGTTGGTGTAATCAGACAAAACTCTCAGTGATGAGAGAATATTTTTGTTCTCCCAAAATTTTTTGAGAAGGTCCTTTATAGGGGCTTCAAAGGAATCCAGAGTATCCAAAGTTAATAAAAAAAGATGACATTTCATGGAACAAGTTGTTAAGCTGTAAGTGCCTCGTTGTAGGATATCGTGTATGCTGAAATTTAGGGGAGCTCCAGGGAGGAGAGAAGTTTTGGAGGGTCTGGAAGAGGAGTCCAACACAGGAGAAGCTTCATGTAATTTTAATATTCTTTTCCCCTGTTCTGTGTTCCCATGAGGGAACATTTTGGGAATTTTCAGAGAGAAATCTGGAGTTTGTGCTCCTGCACTGGTGGCTTTTAAGCCATGGACAGACTTGGAATAAGAGGCCTAAAAGTTTACACTGGAACAAGAGCAGAGTTTAGTCTCTTTTCTATCTAGACTTAGTTCTTTAGGAGACTCTAAAAGAATGATTTAAACATGCTCCCTGTCCTCCATGCTCTGTAGTGCTTCAGGAATGGTGAAAAGCAAAGTTTTCCTGCTTCAGAGTAGGGCTTTCTTTAAAACAATTTAAAAATCCTTGATTTTCAAGTTGTTTAATACTTTTTTTATTGGGTGTCTTTTTTATCTCATGTTTAAACTACCAAAACTAAACATATCAGCTTTAGTCAGAAGCAAAATATTATAATTTTGTGATATTTTCATTTTTTTATCTCTGTTCCATTAAAAATACCATTGTTCTTTTATTGCTCATAAATCCCCTGGAATCTGAGCTTTTCCCACTGGGTCTTTTAGAGATTTCCACCTCCCTCAGAAATCTGCTTTACAGGGCTGCAGCGATGTCCTTCCAAGGAGCTCAAGGCACTTGGTCAGCATGGCAGGGCCTCTTAAAATTATTTTTCCAGCCCTGCAGAAGGAGAAAAGTGAACTCCAAGCCTGTGAAGAAGCAGCCTGGGATCCAGCAGCCCCTGCCATGTGAGGTGCAGGTTGCAGAGATGAAGTTGGAAGTTAATTGTTCCTGCTGCTGAAGGGCCCAGGTTAGTGGCTGTCTTTACACTAATTTTTGTACCATCTCAGTGACCTTCATATCATATTAACAGTTTTATATTATGTTAGCAAATTGCTCTGCCAGAGCTGCAAGTCTGATTGCATTCTGAAGGTCATTAATATGATATGAAAATATTATTGTATTCTCTCCTTTCATATTTTATTAGTGATATGAAAAGCAATAAAGGAGCTGATTTTTGCTGGGAGGTTCCCCAGGGAAAGATGCTCTACAGCACTGGTGTCCCACATTGGCTCCTAATCCAATCTCAATGGGAAGTTCAATTTCCTCATCATTAATTATTTAGCTGTATTTAACTGCTGTAAATTCTCAGATTAATTTTTTTAACTGTTGAGTTTGATGACCTCCAAAGACATTGGTATTAACCGGTGCAAAATGAAACACTGCTTCACACAAGTGGAGCCCACTCTTGCACCAGGGCTTGTGTCAAGGTGCAATAATGGCAAATTTAATTTTTCTGCTGCAGGAGGGAAGGCTTATTTTATTACTACCTTTGGTGCAATTCAGAATTGCAGCACGGAGGAGGAAGGTGGTGGCAGCTGGGACATTCCTTCAGGGTGAGCTGGCACTGGAGTTGTCCCCAGGACATTTCCAGTGGTCACCAGGCCAGGGACAGCTGCTGTGACCCCCAGAGCTCAGCTTGCACCCAAAAATCTCATTTATTAAACAGCGTAGAGTGGAAAAGTCCTGACACAAGTGAGCAATGGGTAAAACTGGGCAGTCACCACCCAGAGCCAAGGGTGAAGGCAGGAACTTTTGGGCAGGTTTTGGCTGTTATTTAAGAACAACAAGGCTTTGGGCTCGCAGAAGAGTGGGTCAGAAACTTTAAAAGAGATTTTAATAGAAAAGAAAGGTCATTGCTTGCAGATACAAATGATTTTTGAGGTAACAGAGCTATTTTAGAGTGACTTCAGCCAGAAGGGTGACTTTGGTAAGCAGCAAGTTGAATTCTTCAGTGCTTTAACAGCCCTCAGCTCACCCTTAGAATGACATCTAACAGGAGTTCAGCAAATGTCACCCACAGCAATATTGGATTGTGATATCACAGCAACCAGATAGCAGGGGTTTAATGTGGCTTTACCAAGCAGAATGTTTAAATGTTTGAATTTAGGCCTTTTCCCTGCCACAGTGAGGCTGCTCTGTGTTCATCAGCCTCAGTCACACAATGGCTCCAACACAGAGAGCCTCAGATCCCAGGAAAAAGCTCCCAGAGTAGGTTTTCCATCGGGTTACTGGGGTCAGAGCTGGCAGGAAAGTCAGTCTGGAGGTTCTGCCAGCCTGGGGAACATCCCAGAGGGCTCCTGAGCAGCGCAGGAAAGAAGGATGCAGCACAGGAGAAAGAAAGATGCAGCGCAGGGAAAGAAGATGCAGCACAGGAGAAAGAAGGATAGAGTGATGCCTTGTGCAGACTGACCTAGAAGAGAGACTAGATGGAGCTAAAGAATAAAGCAGGGATTTATTAAGAGGCCTCAGTAGACCCACCTTGGGCAGCACACCCCAAAATGGTCACGAAAAGCAGGACTGGTCATGGGGTTTCCCACTTTTATAAGCTCTGGTCCATTTGCAGATTGGAGTTAATTGCCCAATTACAGCTTTAGGTTATGAAGTCCCATCCTGCTTGTTTTTCTCTCTTCATTCCACGTTATTTGCGTTCTTGGGCCTGAGATTTGGATCATTTGTCCTTGGTCCTCAGCTAGAGAATTCTGTCTCCCCACTCTGCGAAGAGAGCTTACTGTCCCCTAATATGAAGCCTAGACTTACACACTAAAGCAGCACAGACTCTGAAAAATGTGAAAGCTAAAACCTGAGGCATCAACAGCACAGGGAAGGAGGACGGAGCCCAGGGAAGGAGGATGGAGCCCAGGGAAGGAGGGTGCAGCCCAGGGAAGGAGGATGGAGCCCAGGGAAGGAGGGTGCAGCCCAGGGAAGGAGGATGGAGCCCAGGGAAGGAAGGTGCAGCCCAGGGAAGGAGGGTGCAGCCCAGGGAAGGAGGGTGCAGCCCAGGGAAGGGAACGCCGCTGTTCATTTCAGGGCCAGCGGGGCGGCAGCGCCGTGCAGTGCCCGGGAGCGGCTGCAGGTGGCGCTGCTGCACCGGGACCGGGCCGTGCTCCGGACCCGGCAACGGAGAGAGCCCGGAACGGCCCTGAGGCCCAAACTGCCCCGAGCCCCGAAACTGCCCTGAGCCCCGAAACTGCCCTGAACCTTTAGCCCCGAAACTGCCCTGAGCGCCGAAACTGCCCTGAACCCTGAGCCCTGAAACTGCCTCAAGCCTCAAAACTGCTCTGAGCCCTGTGCCCCGAAACTGCCCTGACACAGCAACGGAGTGAGCCCAGAAACTGCCCTGAGCTCAGAAACTGCCCTGAGCCCTGAAACCGCCCTGAGGCCCAAAAGTGCCCTGCACACGGCATCCATCCTGCACCCGCAGCACCCGTCCTGCAGCCATGGTTGTGACCCCACACCCCAAAACTGCTCTGCACCCCAGCACTGTCCCTGCGCCAGCACTGCTGAGCCCCTCAGCTCTGAGCCTGCACTCAGCACTGCTCCTGAACAGCTTCTCCCCCCTGCACCCCAACTCAGCCCCAAAGCAGCCCCTGCACCCCCTGCCCCTCACAGAGCTCTGCCCCCCCGGCTCATCCAGGCCCACAGGAGTGGCTGTGGCCCATCGAATCCATCCCTGCTCTCTGGCAGTGGGAGCCATTCCCCGTGTCCTGTCTCTCCATCCCTTGTCCCCAGTCCCTCTCCAGCTCTCCTGGAGCCCCTTTAGGCTCTGGGAGGGCTCTAAGCTCTCTCTGGAGTCTCCTCTTCTCCAGGTGAGCACCCCCAGCCCTCCCAGCCTGGCTCCAGAGGGGCTCCACCCTCGGAGCGGCTCCATGGGCTCTGTTGGACTCACTCCAGCAGCTCCACATCTTTCTGTTGGGATCCCTGGTCAGGATCCCACCTGGGCAGGGCAGAATCCCTTCCCTGACCTGCTGGGGTGAGCCCAGGCCGTGGCTGGCACTCCACGCCCAGGATTGTCACTGCCAGTGCCACCGTGGCGCTGCCCCAGAGCCAGCACGGGGCATCACCAGGTCACGTCCAGCCAGGGCGTGTCCATGGCACCGCCTGGCCTCAAATATGGGCTGTAAAACTCCAGGAGGGCTGAGGACAGAACAGGCCAAGCCACGCTGAGCCCCAGTAGGAATTTTATTGGCAATAATAAAGTTCTTTGGTGTCTTTTGCAGGAGAGAGGAGCGTGTCAAGTGTGATGCTGCTTAACGTGTCTGAGACAACATTGTGAGAGTACTGAAGGTAAGACCCTGTGGACTGAGCCATATTTCATCACAAATAGAGCCCTTTAACCAACAAACTTGTTCTGGGAAAGTTTCCAACTCCGACAATCTCTGGCGTTGTGGGGTGGTGGGATCTCTCATGCTAGGAGCATCAAAGGAGTCTCTGGAGATGCTTTAACAGAGGACAGGAGCCTGGGAGGGAGACTTCAAAATCCTGGCAGGGGTACAAATAAAATACACTTTGGTCTTAAATTAATGTAAAATTTTATGAAACTGTCTCTCGGAGATTATTCCCAACGTGGAGTTAAAAAACAAACAAGCAAACAAAAAGCAACAACAACAAAAAAATCCCTGGCTGGTGTCCACAAAGAACAAGTGCTGTGGTTTCCAACCTCTGAATGACATTATCCTCCAGGAACTGCCTCTTTGGGAAGATTCCACATCACCAGGCTTTATCTGCATCCTCTGCTTAAAAAAAGGAGACATCCCAGGTCTCTGAAAAAAAGAGAATTTGTCCTTTGACCTAAACACTGATTTATGCCAAGGCTTTCCCTGGTAAGTCCTGCACATGCCCTGCCAGGGCTGTGCCCACTCTCTGGACATCGTGGGGCTCTGTCAGCTCCAGGATATTCATCCTGAATATCCAAGCTCCCCATCCAGGGCCTCCCTGTGGCTGGAGAGCTGGGATGGGACGTGTCCTTCCTGGGAAGCAAACAAGAAACACAAAGGAAGAGGAGGGGGAAAAAAAAACCAAACCAGAAAAAACCCAAGTTCGAGAAGAGAAAGAATTAAAAGAAAAGATAATAATAATAATAATAATGACAAATTTTAATTAATAAGTGGCTAATTAATTTTCTAAGCACCATAAAATTGCCATAGCAGTCTAATTGCTTTGCTACTCTTGCCACCAGGCAGGCAGGAGATGAAGAGTTCTAATCCGCTGGATTTCAGCGTGGGAGGTGGTGATTGAAGGGGGCACGCTGGGCTCTGCAGGGGTAGTGCCAGCACACGGAGACCTGCCCGGTCCCCTCCAGGTGCCACTGTCACCTGAGCAGCTGCCAGCAGGAGGAGCAGGGCTGGGGCGCCTCCGGGGACGGGTGGCTCCGACCCCAGCAGGGATACAGGGACAACAAGTGGCTTGCAAATGGATTTCCAGCTTGCCACGATTCTGGAAGAGCACGGAGACACCATGGGATTACTGCAGCTGCTTTCATCCTCTCTTTCAAACCCTCTTACCCTTTTGGAAATATTTTTTGACCTAATGCCAGCACAGATTATTGGTTTTATGCTTCTTGCTCTGTAACAACCACGTACTTATAGGAAATGACTTACAGGAGCTCACTGATAGGACCTGGGGATGTGCAGATATCAGCTTCCAGAGCCACAGGAGCTCCTCTTGATGCCCTTCAGAAGAGCCCACCACACCTCAGCCTCCTGGGGTTTGTTCCTCTGGGCTGCCTGGTGCAGGCGTGCACAGCCCAGCTGCCTCAGGCCAGGCACTGTCCTGGGGACAGCATGGTCACTTTGAAGCAGTCATTCAATGAGATGGATTTTTTTCCCCTGGGCTGTTCTTGCCATCAGTTCTGTGATGGGAAATTTGGATTTATCTGCACTGACCCCTCTCATGTGCTGGGTGTGTTTTTAGGAATGAGTCCTTTCTTTTCCTAAAGGTGGTAACCAATGAAGCCACATCATCATTTGCCATCATCTTATTACTAAATGAGATTTCATCTCATCCTGCAATTCCTGAAGAAAAAGAGCAATGTCTGGTTGGGGGCTATGGGCTCTGTGGGATACAGCACAAATTCTATTATTTCACACAATTTGTGCTGCTGACTCCTCTGCCTCTGCATATTTATCTTCCTTCCATTCCCAACAAACTTGTTTTTTCAGCACTTCTTTGTCATAAGGATGATGAGGATTAACTAAATGCATGTAAACATAACCATAAAAAGGGGGGAAATTACACTGCATGAGCAAACCTGATACTCTTCCCAGTTCATTAGAATTTAATGAAGAAATACTCAGTGCCCAACAGGGGAATCCTAATTCATTATGTCTTTTGAATTCTCATTAAGCATATGCATGGTGACTACTGGAAACCTGCACCCTTTCAGCTCTGTTGTCCATTACCCTGACTAATAAATAGTCATTATACTTAAATACTGATGAGGAGACTCAAGGAAGTTTTATTCCTGTAATTAATTTTCCCTGGTTAACTCCTGATGATTTTCCAGAGCTTCTGCTGGTGGCTGAATGAAAATCCTTGCACAGGTGAGGTCAGAGAGAAGCTGCTCCAAAAGTGATTTGAAGATGGAGAAGAGGATGGACCCCACCCAAACCTCTCCACACTCACACAGGGCCACGTTCTCCCCACCTCAAGGATGCTGCTTCAGGTTTGAGGGGCTCTGCTGCTTTTTTATAGGGGAGGAAAAGCTCTTTATCCATCTGAATCCCTGGAAGTGTCCAAGGACAGGCTGAACAGGGCTTGGAGCACCCAGGGACAGGGGAAGGTGTCCCTGCCATGGCAGGGGGTGCAGCTGGATGAGCTTTAAAGTCCTTCCAAGCCAAACCAGCCTGGGATTTTAAATGGTGTTAGCTGGTTTGGGCCCAGTACCTGAATGATGGTGGATGTTGGCTGAAGTTTTCCCAGAGCTGATGCTTTGCACAGTTTTCCACACTCTTGGGTGAAAGCTTTCAAAGGAAGGCTGCGTCAGGGAATGTGGAATTACTGAATCCTTCTGACTTCTTACGTAGCTTAAGGCAATGTTTAAAAACTTCAACATATTTAATTGCTTGGAGCTGTATTTTACTCCATAAGTGGCAAAGGGTTTGTTCATTCCTGAATCTCTTCCCAGTTGTTAATACTTTTTGTCTTTTACCTTTATTACTAAAGCTGGCTGATAGCTCTGGAAGGAATCTCTGGGGTGCTGGAGCCAAGAAATGACTGCTTTTATCCCAGCTGCTTTCCTGGGGACTTCCTTCCCCTGCTCCCTGCAGCTCAGCTTTGGGGGTGTGTGAGGAATGTTTGGGGGGCTCATCTTGTCTGTCAGGTGCTCTGGGGGGTGCCGGCCCCCCAAAAATCCCCAGCTGGTGATGTAAATGCCAGCAATGGTTCTGTGGTGTAGGACAGGACCTGGACCTGGGGCTAGGGCAGTTTCGTCCAGGTGGGAATTCTGCAACGGTTCAGAGACTGAAAGGCAGCTGATAAACTTGAACTCAGAGCCAGAGTGGTGACAAATGGCTCATCCAGGAGCTCCACATCCCCAGAAAGGTGGGATGAGCCATTCGTAGTGCTCCCTGCCCCTGGAGGAGCCAGGGAACAGGAGAGGAGCACTCGAGCTGTTGTCAGAGAGCCCGGGCTGCCCGTTTGCCATGGGCTGGTGCTTGGCATTGGATCAAAGCGGATCCTGAAAGGAGCACAGAGGGAATGACAACCCTGGAGCACAGCGGGAATGACAATCCCGGCTGCCGCAGGGGACAGAGCCGGCTCCGGCACCAGCCCGGGGCCCTCTGGGACAGAGCATCCCGGCTCCCCGAGACTGCTCCAGAGCATCCCGGCTCCCCCCAGGCTGCTACAGCTCCTTCTGTGTTCAGTCATGGAACTCTACCTGGAATTAGACCTCAGAGTCCTCCCAGTGCCCGAAGTGGCTCCAGGAGAGCTGGGCAGGGCTTGGGACAAGGGATGGAGGGACAGGATACAAGGAACGGCTTCCCACTGCCAGGGGGCAGGGATGGGTGGGTTATTTGGGAAGAAGTTTGGTCTTTTCCTTTGCAGGATGACTTTAACTCATTCAGTGTTTTCACAGTTCTGTCAAACCAAGGTTCTTCAGTGCATGTAAAATCATCAGTGCCTTCGACCTGGAATCGATGGATTAATGAGGAAGTTGATCCAAAGCAGACTGGAGTTAATGGGGGTGTTGTGACCAACCTCAGGGCTTGCCCCACAGCTTCCCAGCAGCCCTGCAGAGATTCAGGTGAGTTCCCTGGTGGAGACGGAGCTTGTGCCCACAGGTTCCTCAAATTGTCCAGATATTCTTCATGGGAAGTGCTGGCCAGGCCAAGCAGAATTCCCCAGGACAGAGGTTCAGTCCCCGTCCCTGAGGGACTCAAAAGCCCTGTGGATATGGCACTTGGGGACATGGCTCAGTGGTGGCCCTGGCAGTGCTGGATTAATGATTTGACTGGATGTTCTCAGAGGCTTGTCCAACCCAAACAATTCTGTGAGTCCATATCATCCTGGGCTGAGTTCCCTTCACTGCTCCAAATGACATCCACTTTCCTAAGGCAGGTGAATTCTTCTCAGATTTTTATTGCTTTATATTAGATTTTATTTTGCTTATAAAGATGCAAGTGAGCACAGTAAATCTGTATATAAAAATAAACCACATTTGTTGGTGTCTTTTAACCTATGGACTGCTCTAGACATGCCCAAGGAGCCCAGGCTCCCTCTCACTCTCACAGGCTTTAGGAATCAGTCATTATTTGTGTCACTCCAATGACAAATCACCACTATAAAGAGGTTTTATCCTTTTAAAACAAAATAACTTGTATTAATTCCTTGATTTAATAATTGAAGCCTTGACTTTTAAAGGGGGAGGGGGCAGGTGTTTGTTGTGATTAACAGGACACATTCCCTGCATATCACAGAACTTTACTAAATCTTAGTAATGGTGTGGGGGTCAGTGTCACTGTTATTATAGAAATGATAATTATATCTTTGGGAAGCTGTCAGAAAAGTATCTTTTCCAGGAGTCAGAGCTGTGTAAACAGACTGTACGGGCAGGCACTACCCTTTCCATCAATAGGTAAACAATCTTTGTTAAGCTCATCTTGATAGTCTTATTTTGTTGCCACATTTTAATTACTCATCCTGTCTGTTTATATTCCGCTGCGTTTTGCTGAAGATACAAGCTTTAAAAATCATTGGTATTTAGGAAAATCCAAAGCTGGGGTGATGCATGCTCAGGTGCTAATTTATTTACATCAATTAATTTCAGGCCCCTGATGTAAACCAATTAGTATTCAACACTTAATGGAGTCATTATCTGTCAGATTAGCTTTTAGAAATGCTTGTCACTGCTACAGGACCAGGCAGCAGAACTTTGCTAATAAAACTAGCAGAATTAATGGAGTGAACAGCATAGATAATGACTTAATGTGGAACATACAGTATAGAAAAGAGACTGAACAACTGTCTTCAAGAAATTAAGATATCATTGAGCCGGCTACTTTATTCCAAAACTGAGCTCAGATGGGCTCCTTGGAAACATCAAAGGTGTCTGGCTAAGCCTTTGCAAAGTTTATTTCATAATAAATAACTTCCACCCTTTGTGCCCTCACATGCTCCAGCCCAGCTTGGTGTGGCACACAAAGAGCAGCTTCCTGTGGTACCTCCCTGCTGCCACTCCAGGCTGCTCCTTCCCGAGGACTGGGAATCACTGGGAGCATCCAGGCTATGGAGCTGCGCCTGTGGGTGCCACCTGAACTTCCCCTCCTTTGGGGGATGCACTGATCACCTGCAGGGCTGTGAGGGAATGCAAAATGAGTTCCATTTGGACAGCAATATCTGCCCATTGTTTTGTTTTTCCAGGTTAAATCTCCTTTTTTTTGTGTGTTTTGTAATTTTCCATCTGCCCTTTGAGGTCAGTCTGGTCATTCTGGTGCCTCAGGGACAGATGACACCTGTGCTAAAGTCACCCCTGCATGGAGGAAAGCACAGAGCTTAATTCCTACCTAAAAAAAATTAAAAATTTGAAAAAAATGCAAGTACATTCTAAAAAATCATATTGGTGTATTTGTACAGCAATTCCTGTGATTTGTGCTTCAGTGGGAACTGTGGCACCGACCTGCAGATGAGTCTGGTGATGCTGATCTCACTGCAGGGACAGTCCTGCACACCTTCAGCCTCTCTCGTGTCCTGACTCAGGGATTAGGGGCTGGTCTGGGGGCCATGGGGTCTTCAATATGTCCATAATGGCAAGAGGAATTCCTCTACATCATTATATCTGTGACTGCATTTGCAGAAAAGTCACCAAAAGTGACTAAGCCACGGGGATGCTGTTCATCTTCAGGTGCTCCTTTCCTTGTCACAGCACCAAAACTTGAACTCCGCCACAAAATAAGAGAGAATACAGCTGTTACAAAGCTGTGTTATTTACTGTTCTTAGAATGAACTGTGATATCCTGCCAGCTCTGTGCTGCTCACCTGAGCTCTTGTTCTTGCTGGGTAACCAGAGCACTTCTTACAGTTTTAGGTTATGCACCTTTTAGGAAACACTGTGGGAGAGTTGTCTTCAACCACAGGGATAATTTCACACATTTTTAAAATCTCCCTTCTCTAAATAACTGCCTTAACACCCTGTATATCCCCCCTGTCCTTACAGAATGGCCATTTATGCCTAGTTTACAATTATATTGGTTTTTGCATTGATTGTGGTTGTTCTCCTTGATAGTTTTCACCTTTCCAGAGGCACAAAATCAACATTTACATTTGATTTTTTCAGCATGGCAAGTGGCTGCTGAGAGTGACTGAGGGGGAAATGGGTGCCTGTGCATCTCCCTCCAGGAAAACCATCTCATTTCAGCTCCACTGCCCAAGAAACTTCTCACCTTCCCCAGCCCTAAGGCTTCCTTCCAGGAGTATTCCAAAGGAGGAGGGAGACCAAACGTGACTCTCAGGGTGCAGGGGAGGTGATGCTGCACTGCCCTAACTTCCAATACTGGAAAAAGCCCTGGATGACAGCTAGACATGAAATATCCTGTCCCTGTCACATCCATCCCCCATGGAACCACTAACATCTGCTGTCCCAACACCCCTGTAACAGAGGTTTTAGAGATATCAGTGACAGAGAGTATTTGTGGATTTGTTTTTCAGTCATTGCAGCAGAAAATCCTCAGCTGTGTGATCTCCTCCTCCAGCTGTTTGTCTGTGGGAGACCCTGGGCCATGAGGAAGGAGAGGTTTGGAAGCAGCCTCAGGAAGGTACAAGTGCTGACAGAGGGACGTGCTCCATGTCTGGGTAAGCTGGACATCACCTTGGAGGGGTGGAGGGCCAACAGCCAGAGTATCTCTGTCATCTTTGGGAGCAAAAGAAGCCGATTTTATAAACTTCTGCCTCAGCTGAACTTAATTTTAATATCTCTAAAGAAATTTCAACCTGGATTAACCTCCACTACGCTCGGATTTCATTGTGAACATTTTTTACAGCTGTTCAGAGTTTTCTGCTGTTGCAAAGAACAATTAATTTGGGGAACAATAATTCCTGGCTTCAAAGCCTATATCCATATGGCTATCAAGGCAGTTTGTAATTCCATAATTGAAATCACAGATGACTGCTGCAGCATCCTCAGAGGGGCTGGGTTTTTTTTGAATGGTTTTTTGTTTTCCTACTACTTCCCCTTTCTCATCAGCCCAAATATTTGCTGGTCTTACCTCAGAACTGGTGATGTGACCCTGCTGTGTCCTTTGTAGGGCACAATACAAGGTGTCACCATGCAGATGCTGCTTTGTGGTCCTACCTACTGGAGATGCCCCTTTGAAAGGAGAGGAAATTGCTGTTGGATAACATCACTGCCTCCATCACAGCTGGCACTGGCTGGTGCAGATACGTGTTTACATTTTGCTTGGAAGATGTAAACACTAATTAAGCATTAATGTTAATGGGGCCTGGGCCCCTGGCTCTGCTGCTGGCACTGCCCTGGCTGCTGTCCATCTCACCCCGCTCACTATCTGTGCTTCCTGGCAGAAAATAAGGATAATTATTTATTCCTTTCCAAAGAGGGAGGGAAGGGACAACGGGGAGGGTCATGTAAGGACAAAATATTGCGTTACTGGGAATAAAACCAAATCCTATCAGCCTGAGAGGAAGGCAGGAGTGGTTGTTATCCCAGGTTCCACCGTGGATGTGATCACTCCATACCCTCTATATTGCCTCTTCTCAATTCCTGCACCCCAGCTCAGGCAGTTTGCAGGGAAAAGCCTCTCCAGTTTGCCCTAACCCAGGGACAGGATGGATCAGCACTGAGTGCACGGGATGTGAAGCAGCATCCAGTCCTGCCGTGGTGCAGAAAATCTACCTTTCAGTTTAAATCCTCTGGTAAAAAAGACTTTGCTGTTCCTGTTCCCTCTTTATGCACTGCTGTGGGATGCACTGCTCATGGAGGAGCCTCCAGCACAGCCTGGCCCTGCCGTGGTTGTGGCTGTGGCCGTTCCAGGGCTTTGATGGCAGATTTTCCATTTTCCCTTTGCTCGGCCCCGGCGAGAGCCAACGCTAATTAGGGAGGGTAATTCCTCCCAAACGGGTCCTCTCCCTTTGTGAGCCCGTGGGTTTGCCAAGAGAATAAAAGCGCCCTGATTGTCCCCTCCTTTCAGCCCTTCCCCTGATGAGGAGTGTTGCTACACCTAATAAATTAAAGGACACAAAGTTAATGAATTTTTCATTTGAACTCACAGCTAGGTATGGATTAGCGAGGCTGACGTTGCTGAAGAGCTCAGAATTAGGAAGGGTCCTACAGGGACATTTTCCTCTTTGCTAAAATCTTTTCATTCACCTTTTCAAGCATTATCTTGCTGGGCAGAAAGAGTTCTTTTCACGCCGTATAGCCCGTGGGGTCTGCTTTTTTTTCCACATAAATGTGATCATTCATTTTGTTTGTCTAATGGATAAAAATAAAGGGCAGTGTGAGTGACATTCAGACAGCTTTTCTCCTCAAAGAGAAGGGATTCATGCGATCCTGAGCAGCACTCTGGAGCACACTGAGCATTCAGAGTTCCAATTCCTTTAAATTCCAGTTGACACCAGTGGAAAGCTGGTTTTCCTCCCACTTGAGCAGGGCTGGGAGCTGCAGGCAGCTTGGCCTTGTAAATAAAACTACACTCAATTTACTTAAAAAAAAATAATTTTCAGTTAATGTCAAAGGACCTGAACTATTCAGAATTATTTGCTGAATATGAATTTCAAAAGATTGCAGCTGCTTTTAGTGTGCAAAATGATTTCTGCTTTCTGGAGCCAAACCTGCACTTGCTCCATTTGGAGGGAAACATTAATTTGTTATCCCTGAATTCTCTGCCCAAATTAAACCTCTCCCTAAAAACTTCAGTTTGCCTTCACTTGCCTTTTGACACTCTGAAAGACTCATTAAAAGAGTGAATCGGGTTTTTGGTTAAAAACAGGAGCTGTTGGAGTGCACAAGAGGCTGGGGAGGGTGGGGGGACTGGGGTCACTCCCCTCATGGGGTCTTTACTCTGGACCAACCTGAAACCCCAATCCCAGTGAGCTTTGGCTTTCCAAACCCCCAAATTCATGGCTGAATTAACTTAGAGATCATTTCTAGTGAGAACAGAACCGAGTGGGATCTTTTGTGAAGCTTCAAGACACGATGGGGAGGAGGGGCAGAAATTACTGCAAAAATTAAAAGTGAAAAAAAGGGGAAAACCCCATAGTAAATCCCACCAGCCTCTTGCAGAAACCCTGGTGTCTGACATGTAGATCCATGGGGAAAGGGGAGCTGGATCTGCTGGGCAGTGGGATGGATGGGATGAGGATGCTCCCTGCAGCCCCTGGCTGTGGGAACTGCTCCCAGCAATCATTTTCTGCCTCTGGGCTTTCACCACCCTTCACTGTGAAAGGTGGCAGTGGGTGTTTCCCGTTGGAAGAGTGTTTGCCCAAATCCTCCTGCTGGGATCCCACTGTCTCAGTGGCACTGTTCAAACTGGAAATGACATTTTTATTCAATTTCTGCCCTAAACCTTCAAGTTTTATTGCTGACTGCTTTTGTAATAACTCTATGCTGCACCTATAAATGCATTTCAGCAGCAGATTATTTTATGCAATAAAGGTACAAAGGCCTTTGGGAAGAACCTATTGCCCATTTCAAGCAGAAACACTCCATGCAGGAGAGATTTCCCCACTTCATAAATAATTGGGGATCAAAGATCCTGGCACTGGGTTAGGCAAGGGTGAGCGTAAATCTGGCTTTAACTGAGATTCATGTTTCTATTAAAAAGTAATTGCAAGGAACAAATCCTGATTGTCTTAATAACTGATATTTATGTCCCTCAAGCAGCAGAATGGATCCATCATTTTATACACATCTCTGAAAAAAGGATAAGCACTGCTTGTATCCCTTTTTCCATTGCTGCTCCTACCCCTGTGCCCCCTATTCCCTCGTCTTGGATCTCCCAGAGCCCGTAAAAGTTACCTAGAATTCCCTTTCCTAACTTAGAAACTGCTGTCACCTTCCAATTCAGGTAAGAAAGAGCTGGAAAATGATCCCAAGTGGGGAAAATTTCATTTCTGGTCTTGGTGGCAAGTTTCAAACTCCCAGCACGAGTGGTGATGAACAATTCCCGTGCTTGTGGACCTGCCTGTGTTTGCACCATCTGCCAGTGGGAGTAATTGGAAAACTTTTGGGGGTGGAGGGAGGTTGTTCTGGAGGGAAATATTCCTCTGGGGATTAATTTTGTGCAGATCTTGCTGTCAAACAGTCCAGGAGCTGATGCCCTTGTGAGTGGTGCTCTAACCAAGCTCTCTCCTGCTCTAATGGCAAAGGAGAAGGTTCCCAACAGGTGCCAAGGGGACACCTTGAAGGTGCAGAGCAAAGTGGCAGAGATTAATCAAACTTATTAGCGAAAACTAATTATAAATGATGTCTCAGGGATTCAGGTTTCTTGCTTATAGATTAGGTTTACCATTTCCTTCTACTTCTTTTTTTTTGTCTAATATGAAAAGAAGGTTATTGCAATCTGTTGATGGCATCAGGACAGAGTGGGAGCGATATTCCAGTGATTGCTTCTCCACTTAAAATATTTCCAAGTGCTGCTCTTCCCTCTTTTTCAAGGATGACTACTCTTGCTGAGCATCTCTGTGGGTTGTTTTCTGATTTACTTTTTTTTTTTTTTAAAGTGAATGTAACTTCTTGGAGCAGAGAGAATTTCAGTGTACACGTTTGCTCTGTGGCACTTCCTAATCTGTCTAGGCTGATTTGCAACTCAAACAGTAAAAAAAAATTATTTCTAAAAGTACTTTTTAATGGAACCAAAAGGGATTCCAGAGGAAATATTCAGAGACAGCCAACACTTCTGCATCATAAATGTTCTGTGTTTCTTCCTACTTCCTCCATTCACTATTACACTTGCAAACAATTCATCGTTGATAATTAATATTAATTCCATCTGCTTAATTGACAGAATTACCAGGGGGTGACGAGATCGGCTTCCCAGTATTAAATAATTTTTACCAATTTGTAGTGCTCAGCTTGCTGCTCTGCTGATTTCCCAGTTGCTCCATCTCCTGCATCTCCAGGCAGACACAGGGGGAATCACAGAGCTTTGGAATCCAGGCTCGGCAGCCGGAGCCTTCTCTGGGAGAGCGCCGAGCCCGTGCCTGATTACCCAGCCATGGGATCCTCCTGCTGCTGCTGGAACACCAGAGAGTTCCACAATTTATTGCTTAGGTACATCCCATGATGTTCAGCACTGTGAAAGAACCACAATTTTTGTCTAATCAGGAGCTTTTCTGCTCAGCTCGACAGCTCTGCTGTGCACCCTTCATCACCATCATCCACAGCAGTGTTTGCTGTGGGGACACACTGCATGAATATTTTCCTGTTCAAACACAGCAAGAATTGCATGGGCAACCTGAGTTTCTCTGTGCAAGAGCTCAGAGACTTTCCCCAAATAAATTTACCAAAAAAATTAATTTCTGTTCTAGAACACAGACCAAATATTTAGCATGTGGAATGGAGTGGAAAAAAAATCCTGCTTGAGGAATTTAGTTAATTTTTTTCTTTTAATTGAATTTGTAAAGGCTCTTTTCTGTAGTACAAGAATAGTTACTCCTAAAAGGATCTTCAGTGATGATTTTGCTGCACAGGTGGTTCTGGAGTGCAAAGGCTGTGTTAGCACCACGGATGCTCAGGAACTGCAGCACTCAGTAACAGCCCAAAAATTCGCTGAACCCAGCACTGCCCTTACACACCAAAGCACTCCCCATGCTTCAGCCCACACCCCAATTAATGTTTTTTTTTTTTCTCTCTTTTTTAGTGTTCTTTCTCACTTTTACCTCCCCTGGGTTGTGAGGCTGAAACCCCCCCAATGTCCTGCCTGACCCTTTTTGGCTCCCCTGTTCCCACCCCTCTCATTCCCCTTCCCTCCTCCCTTGTTTTGCAGAACACGAGGGACTTCCCTTGCCCAGGAGGACAATGGAACCCATCACTGCAGGGCTGGGATGTCACCAAGGAGCTGCCCTGGGGACACCTGGCCCTGTTTGGGAATTTCAGTGTATTTCAACACAGGAGGTAAATGATGGACAAAGCCCAAGAAACAGCATTGAATTCCTGTGACCAGGTTTAAAAGGCTGTGAAACCTGGTAAAACTTTCTTTTTAATTTTCTTTTCTTTCTTTCTTTAAGGTTTTGGTTTCCATAAAGCACTTGGGATGTAAAGTTTGGGATAACTGATTTAACCATGCACCTTTTCTCACCTATCAGCCCAGTTCTTCCTGTCCTCTTCTCCTGTGTCCAGGGATCTCAG
Organism: Motacilla alba alba; assembly: GCF_015832195.1. NCBI lineage: Eukaryota > Metazoa > Chordata > Aves > Passeriformes > Motacillidae > Motacilla > Motacilla alba. Next base: position 4,558,863 of record NC_052045.1, read on the forward strand.
TCCCTGCTGGGTACCTCCTATTAGTTAACATTAAATCATGTATTTCTATTTATGTGATACTAATCCTGGCTTGGTGCCTACCCTACATTCTTAATTCTTTGCAACTGATAACATTTTATGCACATATATTTATTTTTTAATACTCTATTACAAAACAAATAAAAAAGGGTGCTAGTGATATAGCAGAAAATAAAATAAATATCAATGACATCATTATATTTAATGTTTTGGCTTTACTTTTCATACACTTGTAATAACTGCCATTTTAATGACCTGTTATTTTCAGAAGCAACTATCAGATCAGATGTGATTTTGAAAAAACAGTGTAATTTTCCAGAGTAATTTGTTTGGGGTAATAGTAGGAAATAATGCACTTAATGATTTTGCATATTTTACTTTTACAGCTCTTCTTAAACAGGAGTTACCTGGAGCTCAGTCTTTGAGCAGCTCTCAGTAGCCCAGGGCTGCTGCTGGTTTGGGAAGTTTTGTGTCCAGACTGAATTTCTTCATCCCTTAGAGTTGACAGAAAGTTTCTTTTCCTGCCAGGAAAATTCAGTGTAAATCCAGCAGTTTGTGGTGACAAGCAGAGGCTCTGCAGGGCTGGGATGAGACCTTTGATGCTGTCAGGATGTCTGTGAATTGTCCCTGTTCATGGGCACTCATTGGTGTACCACGGGCATCTCAGACACACAGTGAGATCAGGAGGTGATATATTTAGAACAGGTAAAAAGTAAAAATATCTCCAGGGTTTGACTGGGCTGCACAGCCCATGGTGAGATGTGAGAGCCAAGCAAGGAGCTCACAGGGGGCTGGAACAGGAGCAGGGTCCCAGCAGCACAGCTCTGTGCTGGCAGCCTCCAAAATGGTTCATTTTTTGTGTTTCAGCTTAAAACCTCTGGTAATAAGCACATCTAATCTCTGTCTGGGCTTCCCAATTTCTGCAGCTGGTCAGTGCTGGGGATGGGAGGTGTGGGTGCCTCTGGCTGATTGCTGAGATGTCACTCAGGCCATGGCTCAGGTGTGATGTCACCTCTTTGTTTTTGGCTGTTTCACAGCAGAGAGTGAATATTGTGCTGGTTGTGTGCCCTCATTGCAACAACCCTGAGATAAATTCTTTACAAAGGAAACAGTTCAGCAGGGGGAATTCTGTCCATGTCAAGCTTTTCCAGGGTTCAATCCTTCTGTACAATCCCTCTTTGCTCTAGAGCGGGCAGATCTCTGTAGGTGATGCTCCACAAACCCAGCACAGCACCTTATCAACACAAAATCCTGCCCTGCTCAGCCCAAACTCTCCCAGCTGCAGCAGGGAGAGGATGCAACACACTCCCTCACTGCCCTCAGAGCAGCACCTCAAACCAGCCTCATCTTCCCTTCTCATCCCTGTGTTTGTTATGGGAACCAGGTATCATCATTTTAATTCTTGCTATGGCCTGTGAAAGACCATAAACATTTAACAGACACATAAACACTGACTTTCACTTTTTTACTGTGCCACAGCTGGACTGGCCCCGCTGCCTGGCATCCCCCAGGTCAGCACTGTGGACATGAGGGATCAAACAGCACCAGTCTCAAAAAGGTCAGAGCAGCCTGGGTTGTCATCCTCTCCCTTGGAATATATGAGGTGTTACAATTCCCACTGCATGTTTTCCTGCCTTAGGTTGGGGCAAGAGGAAGAAATGGCATAGAATAAATCCCTTGGGAAGAGAGTTGTGGTGATGGGGATTGAATCAGGCACAACTGAACTCATCCCTTTTACCACTCCTGTGCCCACAAGAATTAGCAACAGCTCAGAGAGGTGGATGTGTTTTCTGTAGGAAATAAGGAAAAAACTCTCAAGTATTTTCTGCTAAAAGAATTGTTTGGTATTCTTTGTTCGATGTCCTTTATATTGGACAAAGCAGCAAAAAAGGATTTTATCATCAAGGATGAAGGATGTTACAGAGCAGGAAATGTTCGCAGCGAGTTTGACACTTGGAGTTCATCTAAACTGGTGTGCAGCACAGGAAATGGGCATAAAGCTGGGCAGAGGTTGGTTTTTAACCTGGATTTAGGATGGAGGTCCTGCAACAAGGCAGAGTTTAGTTTTTAACCTGGATTTAGGATGGAGGCCTGTAAGGGGTGCTCTCTCTCACTGGGCTGGGTTGGAATTGCTCCAGCACTGTTTCTGTCCAAGGAATGGCATCCAGAGAGATTCCACAGGGAAGGAAAATCCTGCATGGATGTGGGATGTGCAGGTTGCTGTGCCCTGAACACCCAGCCCCAGGGAGTCAGAGGCAGGAGAGCAGATCACAGGGAGGGCAGCCCAGGAGCTTTCCCAGCATCTGTTGTGCTCATCTGCATCCCATCCTGGGATGGCTGGGAAGGGGCCACGATTTTCCCAGGTCCAGCTGAGACAGCTCCAAGTGATGCTTTACCACAAAGGTTCTCCACCACAGAGAACTGGGAACTGAGAAAAACTCAGAGTTTGTCATTTTCTCGTGCACCATCCGAGAAATCTTTGAACTGGGCTTTGTACTTGAAATCTAATCCTGTTATAAATATCTTACTATGCAACTGCATGTTTTTCTGAGCAAACCACTGCCAGCCACATCACCATGCATTCATTTCTGCAGAGATCTTGTTACAAAGGCAGATTTTCTGAGGCTCTACTACAGCTTTACTACACTATGAAGAACATACGAGAGCAAACCCCACACCATTCCATTTTCCAGTAGAAACTCCTCCTGGCTGAATAACTGGGAGTGTGTTGCATCCTCTCCCTGCTGCAGCTGGGAGAGTTTGGGCTGAGCAGGGCAGGATTTTGTGTTGATAAGGTGCTGTGCTGGGTTTGTGTAGCATCACCTACAGAGATCTGCCCGCTCTAGTGCAAAGCAGGATTGTACAGAAGAATTCCAAGCTTGCAAAAGCTTGACATGGACAGAATTCCCCCTGCTGAACTGTTTCCTTCGTGAAGAATTTATATCAAAGATAATAAAGTTTTAAATCAATAGTCTGAACGTATGCAGAGCTATAATCTTTGTAGATTTGGTAATCCCCCGTGACATTTACAGGACAGTTTCCGCAAACTCAGAATTCCAGAGCTGAATTAGCATTTCTGAGGTGTAGGAGATCCCCTGTGTCCATGTGATGTGTGTGGAGCAGCAAAGAATCATAAACTCACGTCTGACAGTGTTTGTATTTAAGCTTTAGCAACTCCATTTCAAGATTTAAGGTGGAAAAAAGAAGGCTGTGGCTGATTTTCCCTGTCTGGGAGTGTTTTCTGGCAGGATTTTGATTTTTCCCTGTCTCCCCCAGCCGTGTGGAGCCTTGGGAAGCCCGGCACAAGGCCAGCCCTGCTTTGCCCCTGTAACTCACAGAATTTGTGCCACGGAGTCGGACCCCCAGCACCTGCTGGGCGCCTTTCAAGCTGCTTTAACTGGATCACAAGTTCCCAACTGTAGATAGATGTAACAGAGACTAATCCCATAATCTGGACAGAAGTACAAGCCCTGGATGGGGAGCAGCTCATGTTACCTCCAGTTGCCCTTCAGTGATGGCAGGGGAGCTCAGACACTCTCATCTCCCCCAGCCACTTTTTGGTGAGTAAGGTCTGTGGGCTGATTTGAATTGATTTGATTTGATTTGATTTGATATGATTTGATTTTTCCTTCTCGAAGTCTGAAGATGAATATGCAAAACAAAACTTCATGCTTTGGCCAAATAGGAAAACAACTTGGGTTCAGAAATGGTGCTTCTATGCTGGGTAAATATTATTTGTACTCGAGGCACAGAAGTCAAGGACCGGCATCATTAAAAAAAAAATAAAATAAAATCCAGTGACGGAATAATGGAGCAGCATTTTGTCTAAACAACACCAGGGGTGGGGAGAGCTGCTGCCCAGCTTTTCCCAGTCCCTGTTTGAAATATCCCCGTTTTCAAAGGTCCTTCAGCAGCCCCCAGCTCCTCGGCGTGGTGCTCTGTGCCAGCAGAGCATCGATCAGGAGCCGCCGAGCCCAGAGCTGCCGGTCGATGGCTCCGCAAACCCAGAGCTCCCAGAAATGAGATTTACCACTGGCTTTTTAACTTCTTGTTGACAGGCTCTCGCCAGCGACAGCTCTTCCTCGCTCTCCTCTTTCTCTCCCATTCCAAGATTTAATACTGTTTTACCACTCTAATTAAGGACGCGATTCTACAAATATTTGCAAGCTGCCGAGGCGCTCGCTGGGAACCGGGAGCCGCGGATCCACCCACAGATCCCATCTCAGGCGTGTGCAAGCCATCCCCACTCCCATCCCCACCACCAAAATGGGACTTTTAAATCCTTTTGCTTGTCCTGCTTTCCCAAGTCTTTCAAACTTAACCCAAAAGCCACTTGGGGTGAGATTTCCTATACTGCTCTTCAGCATAGAAGCCTGGCTTTCTTTCCATGACATAAACCAAAAACTTCTTTACTTTGGTCCTTCCCATCTCTTACAGTGTTAACAAAAATAGATGCTTATTGCTTTAATAAAGGTTTTGATTTGGAAATTATTTACCATTTAGACTTTGTATGCTCTAATTGCTTTTGATTCTTTGGAATATCTCTAATGCAAAGCAGCTGAAATACTGAGGTTTAAAAATGGGCTCTTGCACATTTGAAGTAAATTTTATCCTGCAATCAGTCATAAAGATCTTAACTGCAGCTATCACATATCCTAAATATGTAATTGCTGTGGAGCCTTTCCAGTCTATTGGTTACAGGATGCTGGAAAAAGGGGAAACTGAGTACAAATGCAGGCCCTGATGTCTGTGGGTATTTTGGGGGGATATTGAGCGGATTGGTCACCTGCCTGAAACACTGTATTCCTATTTTTTCCTAGGATGGAACCCTGGAATTCAATTGTGCAAAGATTAATTAATAACTCCATTTGCATGGTGAGCTCACTGATTGCTCTGGTGAGTAAACAATTAATTTTTTCTGGGTTTTGGGATCAGGGCATCCACCCCCAGCCCCTTGTGCTCCTGGGGGAAGGACTGAGGTTTTAAATGTGCCTCCATCCACATGTGGATCTGCCCTAAAATCAGTGGTGGTTTTGGTACATGGATGCAGCCCAAGAGGACCAGGTTGCTTTCATCTGTTCTGCCTGAACCTAGTGAATCAATACCTAAAAATACAGACAAAAAAATCTTGAAATATTTGATTCTGAGAGATTTTTAAAACATCTTGGTCAAAAGCAGCCTAGGTAGGGATTGACTGGTTCATATTTTGAATGATCTGTAGTGACCAACCTAAAGTGAAATGGCATCTCTTCTTGCTTCTAGCAATTTTTTTGCTTTCAAGAGAACCCTCATGTCCTGGCCATCTTTAAAAAGCACAGCTTACAAATATTGAAAACTTAACTCAAAGGAAGCCTCTGGTTGTTTTTTTTTTTTTTTTTCCAGTATAACATGAAAAGCATGGAAGATTCAGCCCCAAAAATTGCTAAAGATGTTTAACACTCACCATTAAAATCACAAAAATGGTGCAATTTATTGTCATCAGAGAAACATTTTCTTTCAGCCCTTTTTTTAAAGGATTGTGTGAGATATTTACATACTAAATTAATATGAATGGCTGCTAAGCACACACCAAAATTCTTCCAGCTGGGAGAAACGGGTGTGCAAAGGCCAGGCCACTTGGGTTCTTGAGGAGAGCAGAGGGAGAAGCTCCCCCAAGCCCAGAGGCTGCTGAGATGGAGCTTGGGGGTGGGTAGCTTACATAAACCCTGGATGTGCTCGTTCTGCAGCTACTTTTTTATAACAAAGCCCAAATTTGGAGTCTCTCATTCTTATGATTCTACCCCGTGCTTCTCTCCACCCCCTCCTGAGTTATTTTTTTTTTAAAATCCCTAAATTCAGAAGGTAACTGTGAAGCTGAAGTTTCTCTTTCCATGCCCTTGGTTTGGTGGGACTTTGGGATGCTGAGCTCCTCCCTGATGGGCTCAGCACCCCGAGGGCTCCCCACGCTCACCACGGATGATGGGCAGCGAAGAAGACAACAGTGATCTGTACTTAACATTAGGTGGCACAAAAGAGTTTCCTTTTGCTCGCAGGAACATTGAAATCGATGGGCAATAACCAGCAGAGATTTTCTTTTCTTTAGACGAAATTCTCCTATTTTCTCCAGCTTTCCAGCAGCCTTTGAAGTGCTTCTGTTTATAAACTTACTTGATTTCGTCTTTCATTGCATCTCTTTTGTCTCAACCTAATTTGTTTTAAAATAAGACATAACCCAGCCCTCGCTGTGGTTGTATTTACAGAGCAGCCAAAGGGCTCTAAAACGGGCTAATTTCAGTGAAACGCCTTCTGTCCCTCTTCCAAACCTTCCAAACCAAGGCTGCCTTGAGGAGCTTTGCCTCCCTGGGCCCACCGTGAGCATGCAGGGCTGGCTTTAACCTGGAGCTTTAACCTGGAGCTTTAACCTGAAGCTTTAACCTGGAGCTTCTCCTCAGCTGGGGCTGTTTACAAACCACGGCTCTTTACTCCTGCTTTGGTCCCCACGCCACATTCATCCTGTTCCCGGAGCTGACTGAAAAATCGGGCTTTTGGGGGTTATATTTCCTTCTGCCGCTGCTGTAATCCTCCTGGAGAGAGAGCTGGAGGTCGTGGTCCCTCTGCGGAGCCACCCGGGCTGTGCTGCCCAGCGCAGGGGCAGCGCAGGCCCGTTGCCCCCAAGGCCGCGGTGCTGCAGCTCACAGAGATTTACCAATGGAATAAATCAGTTTTATGGTTCAGAAACAATGCAGGGCCCACTGTTCACATCCCAAATCCCTCTCGCTCCCAGGTGCAGGAGGGGTGCAGTGCTGGCAGTGCAGTGGGAAGGCGCCTGTCCACTCGCGTGCTGCTGCTGCTTATTGAAGACGAGAGCTCTCTCCCTGCTCGGGCCGCTTCTCAGGATTCCTAAAGGTAATTTTTTTCCCCCCTACACTGCTGGCAGAAGGGTTGGGTATTGTTTTCTCCGAGGTTCGGCTTCAGAAAGGGGGACAAGAAAAAAAAATAAAAAAATAAAAGCCCGTTTCGCTGGCGATCCCTTGAAGTTTTTGCTGCTTCCCTGCCTCCCCCTGCACCCACCGGAGTTCCCCGTTGCCGTGGGCTGTGATGAAGCGGTATTGTTCCTCCGCACGCTGCCCTCCCCGCCGGGGGAGCGGCCCGGGGCGGGGACGGGGCTCGGCCGCGGCCCCTCCGCCGCTGCCGGCGGCGGCCCGGGCCCGGTGGGCGGAGGGACGGGCGGAACAAAAGGAACTCGCCCGGTGCCCCGCTCGCCGCCGCCCGGGGCCGGCACCCGGCGTGCCCGGGACGCGCAGCGCTGCCGGTACACACAGAGCGCGGCCAGCACGGGCACACGCCGCCCTGCCCCGCCGAAGCCGCACGGACCCTTCTGCCGCCCCAAAAGCCATTTCTGTCCGCCCCAAAGGCGCGGCAGGTGCCGGGATCGGCCCCTGCAGCCCCCCCGGCCGTGCCCGGGGCTGGGGGGCCGGAGGAGCCCCCGCGGCCCGGCTCGGCCAGCGCACAAACCACGCACCCGCAGGTTTCCAGCTATTTTGTTTTTCTTTCGTAAAAATGTTTATTTAAACCTTTTGGGTTTTTTTAATTATTTTTTTTTCCTTTTACAACAATAAAATATTGCGTCAATATAAACCCCTTGACTAAAACTGGTCGACAACCAAACGTTACAGCCACTCGTGTGTTTCGTTATTATTTTTATCCGACACCCATTTAGGCTTCGTTTTTTTTTTTTTGTTGTTTCTTTCTGAAACGTTTTTTTTCTCTCTCTTTTTTTTTAAACATAATGCGGAATTTATTGAAAATAAATAATTGTTGGCAACTGCAATAGGCAATTTTGGATAAAATAGTTGAAAAAAGCAACCTTTAATGAAAATAGCGTTTATTATACATCAGTTACTAAATGAATAAACTAAATGATCTTTCTTTAAATTAATAACTTCCAAAAAACGTTTAATATACAAAACTGTACAGTTATAAAGTTGGCAGAAATAGGCAGGTCCTCAGTGTCGAGTTATTTTTTTTTTTCTTTTTCTCTTAATTTCTTTTTTTTCCCCTATTTTCTTTTTTTTTTTTTTTTAAGCGCTTACTGAAAAATACTTGAAAAATATAAATGTCGAAAGGAAAAAATCTGGAGGAGGGGAAAGGGGGGGAAGGAGAGCAGAGGAGAGGGAAGGAGGAGGAGGGGGATGCTGTGCGGGAGCTGCGGAGCGGGGACCGGCCCGGCCCTCGGGGGGCCGCGGGTGCAGCCCCGGGAGCGGGGGGGGGAGCCCGGCCCTGCCCGGCGGCCCCGGGGGTGCGCACACGCACACGGACCCCTCGCGGGTGGGTGCGCGGCCACCGCACCCCCCGCCCTTGGGGACAGCGCAGCCCCGGGCTGGGAGGGACAGGGGGAGAGGGGGCGGCTGCAGCTCAGCACTTCCCTGCGCCCGAAAAACGGCGTTTGCATTTTAGGGACTTTGTTTTGGTGGTCGAGGGTTTGTTTTTTTGTTGCCTGGTTTGTTTGGTTTTTTTTCCTCCCTGTTTTGTTTTGTCGGTGATTATTATGATTATATTTTTTTTCTTTCCCTCCCCCCCGCCCTCTCCCCTAGAAAAGCTTTTCCACAAATCCAGCATCTCCCTGCGACGCGGAAAGAAGCTCAGCGTGAACCAAATGCGGGCGTTTTCTGTCCTCTTCCCTCCCTCCCTTCCTCCCTCCCCCCGACACCTCATTCCTCTTCACTATCGAAACAAAATACAGAGAAACCGATTTCCGAAGCGAAAGCGCAGAAGGATAAAGGTGTTTTACTACAGACCTCTCAGTCTGGCGCTGATTAAAAAGCCCAACTCATCTTCGGAAAGAAAAAAGACTGGCAAATGCCACGGGTTTGGTTGTGATGCTTAATTTCGGGTAAATCTCCTAGAAATAATTATTTCATATATATATATATATATATAATTTTTTTTCCTTGTGAGAAGAAGGGAGGGGGGAAGAGGTCAGGCTTGTGACCCGACCGTTTTACGGTGTTGGGAAGTTCTTGAAAAGGAAGAAAAAAGCTGCAACAAATAAGCCCGTTCTTGACATCGGTGCGGGGCTCCGCGGGGCTCCGCGGGCGCGGAGGGAGCCCCATCTCCTCGGGGGGGTGAGGAAGGGCCGCGGCCGCCCTGCCCCGGCCCCGCTGCGTGACATTGCCGGTGCTTGGGGAAGGGAGGAACGTTTGGACTGCTCAATTCGATACAAATTAGGTCACAAATATTGTGTACAGTTTGTAGTAAAACACCTCAGACATTTAAAAACGCTATATAAGTCTTTAAAAATGCAAAACTAGTCTATTGTAAAACAGATTCACCTGAAATACAGCTGATATAACCAAGGCGCTGGAAGGTTATTCATAGGCACACATCTGTCTTTCCTTTTCTGTCGTTTTTTCGTTCTTTTTTTTTTATTTTCTATTTTTCCGTGGGTTTTCCATTTTTTTCCGTTTTTTTTTCTTCCTTTTTGTTTGGGTTCTGTTTTGCGGTGGGGTTGGTGGATTTTTTTTTTTTTTTTTTGTGTGTGTGTGTCTTTTTTTTGTTTGTTTTTTTTTTTTTTTTTCCCTTCGTCCTAGCGGAGACCGAAAACAAACCTCGTCTGCGAGTAAACACCGTGTGTGACCAGCGGAAAGGTCGGAGAGAGGAAAAAAAAAAATATTGCCGAGGCGGCGGCGGGCGGGGACCCCCTCGCCGCGTCTCCCGAAAGCATAAGTTAAAGCCCATAGCGGGCAGTCCCGGGATGCAGCCCGCGGTCAGAGGTCGTGGCAGGCCGTGTCCGTTTTCACGCCGTGCGAGTACACGTCGTGCTGCGGCTGCTCGCCCGGAGGGGTCATGCGCTTCTCCTTCTGCCGCCGGTTGCAGAACCAGACCCGCACCACCTCCTTCTCCAGCTGCAGGCTGTCCGCCAGCGAGGAGATCTCCTGGGCGGCCGGCTTGGGGCACTTGAGGAAGTGCGTCTCCAGCACGCCCTTGACACTCACCTCGATGGAGGTCCGCTTCTTCCTCTTCCTCCCCTGCGCCGCGATCTTGTCGATGCTCGTGGGGCTGCCGGTGGAGGAGTCGGCCTCCTCCAGCCACTTGTTCAGCAGCGGCTTCAGCTTGCACATGTTCTTGAAGCTGAGCTGCAGGGCCTCGAAGCGGCAGATGGTGGTCTGCGAGAAGACGTTGCCGTACAGGGTGCCCAGCGCCAGCCCCACGTCGGCCTGGGTAAAGCCCAGCTTGATGCGGCGCTGCTTGAACTGCTTGGCGAACTGCTCCAGCTCGTCCGAGGTCGGCGTCTCCTCGTCCGAGTGGTCCTGGCAGTGGTGGCCGCCCAGCTCGCCGTGCTCGCCGCCGGCCTCTCCGCGCAGCCCCGGGTGCAAGCCCTGGCCGGCGGCGGCGGCGGGCGGCGGGGTGAGCCCGCCGTGCTCCAGCATGCCGCCCACCGCGAACCCGCCCTGCGAGTACACGCTCAGGGGCTGCCCGGCGGCGGCGGCGGCGGCGGCGGGGGGGGGCGGCCAGCGAGGCGCTGTGCGCCGGGCTGGCGCCCCAGGCGCTGGGGTGGTTGGCGTGGGGCGAGTGGTGGGAGACGTGGGGCGAGCGGTGGTGGATGATGGCGCCCAGCTGCAGGTCCTCGCGGCCCGGCTTCACGTCGGGCTGCTCCAGCGGGCCGCCCGCCAGCGCCGCGGGCCAGGGCGCGCCGTCGCTCAGGCTGGTCACCCAGTGATGCCCCAGCGGGTGCCCATTGCCGGGGACGCCCTGCAGGTACTCGCTCTGCAGCAGCTTCTGCGGGCTGCGGAACGGGCTGCCCTGCTGCATGCCCGCGCCCTCGGCGTGGGCGAGCGCGCCGGCGCCCAGCAGGCCGTAGGGGTTGGAGGCGGCTGTGGCCATGGCCGCGGCAGCCCCACGAGTTATACTGTGCCGCCGCCGCCGCGCCAGCCTTTGACATCCACCGGCACGGCGGCCCGGCGGCGGCCGCGCCGCGACTGGCACCCGCGCCGGCCAATGGGGCCGCGCCGCCGGCCGAGCCGACCAATGGGCGCGGCGCGGGGGCGGGGCGGGCCGCTGCGGGGCGGGGGCCGCGGGGCCGCGCGGGCGCGAGGCAGGAAGTGAATCACTCCGCCGGCACCGGGGGCCGGGCGCGAGGCGGCCCCGCCGCTTAACTCCTTCCGCGCCGGGCGGCGAGCGGCGCGGCCCGCGGGGGGGCTCGGCTCGAACGGGGAGCGCCTGGGCACGGGGGGGGGCGCGGGGGGCACGGCTTAAATGGGGAGCGATTAGCGGCGGGCAGAGGTTAAACGGCGGCGCCCCGGCGGCAGCCCCGCGGGACCACCCCGGCGCTGCCGCCGCCCGCCGGTCCGGGCGCGCTCCGGGTGCGCGGCGCCCGCTCCGCTCCGCTCCTCCCCCCCGGTGCGGCTGCCCCGAGCCGCGCGTCCCCGCCTGCCCCGGGCCGTGCGGCGCTGCCGCGCTCGGTCGGCAGGAAAAAAACAAAAAACCAAAAAAATGGAGAAAAGCCCCAAATAATAAAAAACAGCCCCCAAAAAAGGAGCTTCCCGGCCTCGCCGCCGGTAAATCCCGGTGGATGCTCCTCAAAGTTGGCAGCGCGGTGCGCTGCGCGCCTGGCAGGCGGGCTGCGCGGCGAAACCGGGAAAAAGGCAGGAAAACGGGGGGAAAAAAGTGAGAAAAGGGAAAAGAATGGGGGGAAATCGCGTGCGGTCCCCGGGACCCCCCCGCGGGAGGAGCGGGGGGAGCTCGGAGCCCCCCGGCTCGCCCGGGCCCGGCGGGCAGAGCTCCGCAGCCGCGGAGCCCCGGCGGGGCGGGCGGAGGCGCAGCCCCGGGACCCCCGGGCCGCTGCCGAGTTCCAAAATGACCTTTCCTGCATCGTTTTGGAGGTAACCGAGCTGCGTAATTATATTTGCACTTCCAGAAGACTGCATCAGAGTCCCCTTATTGGTTTGAAATTCCATTAAATATATTGCAAGAGCTCCTAGGTTAAGCTTGATTTAAATTTGCATACATTTTCATATATTTAGCAGAAATAAAAGAAGGCTTGCAGCTACCAGAAAGTCATTAAGGCATTAGTTTCTCTGAGAAGACAGATCTGAAGAAAATTCAAGAAAATGAGAAAATAGATCTAAATAAGGTGAGCGCTCCTCTGGTTCCTTCCGAGCCGGGTCCCATCGCTTTCCTCATTATAATAATAATAATCACAATAATTTCTCGCCGGGGCAGCGTGTGTGAGAGGGGTAGAGGCAGGGCTGGGCGGTGAGGAGCGCAGCGGGCTGGGGCAAATCGCGATATATCGGCGACTCTGCGGGTCCCCGCCGGGCGAGCGCAGCGCTGCGCGCCCGCGGGGGTGCGGCCGGGGCGGGGGGGGGGCGGCTCGGAAAATAAATCAGAAATAAGGAAAAGTACATGGAAGAGTGAAGTTTGCGGGTGGCGGCGGGGGGAGGCGTGCGGGGGGGTCAGCGGGAGGCCCGGGAGCCGGGAATGTCCCCGCTGGAGCCGCGGTCCCGGCGCGGGGCGGTGCGGGCGGTGCGGGGCGCGCAGCTCCGCGGCCGAGCCGCGGGGGCGGGCAGGGGAGATACAGCAGCAGCCTCTTCCTCGTTGGTGTTTTTAGCGTTTCCTTTTTATTTTTTCCCCTTTCCTTTTTTTTTTTTTTTTTTTCTTCCCCCCTCTTCTTTCCTTTTTTTTTTTTTTTTCCCACTCTCCGCCTTCACAAACTCCTCGAAATAAACATCACCGCAGCCCGCGGAGGAAAAAAAAGAAAAGAAAAAAATAAACCACCAACACCCCCCCCCCCAACAACATCAAATCCGCACTGTATAAAAACGTAACTAAATTATTTAAAATTAATTTGCACTTTAACTTCCGAAACAATTTTTCAAATCCCATTGCCCGTGAAAATAGATGTTCAGATCCGCCGTTTAATTAAGGCAGAGTCTCTGGCAGGGAAATAAAACCCCGAACGTCCCATTTTAATCTTTGCTGCAAATGTAGCTAAGGCAGAGCCCGGCTCTGCTCCTGCCGAGGCGGCTCTCACCTCGCCTATAGCAGAGTATGGTGGATTTTATAGTGTTTTTATCTGCATATAGTTAAATCTTCTTGCTGTTCTAACTAATCTGCTGGAGAGGGTTTCTTTAGCTCTTTCCTGTCAGTCTAACTTCCCAAGTGTAACAGATGCCGCTCTCAAGCGGTCCTTTCTGCTGCTTTTCTTTATTCAGCCTCGCATTTTTCTCCCCATGATCTGGGTTTCCATAGAGAGAGGAATAAAAGGGGGACCATGGCCACAAATCCCCTGCCCCATGCAGAATAAAAGAGCCTTATTCAATAGCCGACCCCGTCTGGACATGGGAGAAAAATAAGTACATGCAAAGCTACTGTTGCAAGAATTTGTAACTTATTTTTCATAGACCGAAACCCAATAAAGTTTTTTTTTTTTTTTTTAATTAAAAAAAAATATTAAAAAAAGTTTTTGGGTTCGGACTGTGCGCTGAAGCCCTTTGGCTCTGGGTGCCCCCGCCCCGGAGGGACCCGCGTTTCCTCAGCAAATAACTCGCTTTAATATCTATTTTTTCTGCTAAATCTTTGGCGTGAAAAAGCTCGCACAATAGCTGGAGGCAGCCACCGTCCTGGGGCAGCGAGAAGTCGCTATAGAGAGCGCCCCGCTTTGAAGTGCGGGAGCCGCGATTGTGTCGGGTGCCCCTGGCACAGGCGGCACCGGGGCTCTCCGGGGTCACCGGCTGCTGCCTCGGCCGTGGCCGTCCCCTCGGTGGCGGCGGCGGTGTCACCCCCGCGTGGGGCAGGGCTGGCTGTCCCCTCTCCAGCTCCTTTCGGGACTCCTCTCGGGATGCGCTCGTTGCCCACCGGCTCGAGGTTGGGACCTGAACCCACCAACGCGGTTTTTATCGCGACAGAGCTGATTTTATTCTAGTTAACAGATTTTTATTTTTTTTTTCCTCCCCACTCCTCTCATTGTTCATCCGCGGGAGGAGAAGGAGAGAGAGGGAAGGGAAAAAAAAAAAAAGGGTCTAAAAGGGGTTCGTTTTGATTGTGTTTAATACAGCATGAAGCTCGGAGCGGTAAGCTGTGCCTCGGTGTCGTGACCTCTATATTGAAAACTTCACCTTCAACACAAGTTCACTTTAGAGACAGGACGAGTTAGATTGCGCTTGGTGGGAACAAGTGCAAATTTAAAAACAGAGTCAATCATAAGGGGGGTGGGGGCTGGGAAAGGGCAATTTAACCGTTTCTGGAGCCAGGAGTTAAGGTTTGCATTGTGTACATCCAGGCGCTGGGGCTCCTGCTGAAGCCCAGCCGCCCATCAGCGCTGAGAAAGCGGCTCCTGGAGCTCCGGAGAGGCTTTGGGAACACCTAACCAGCGTGGGGGAAGCTTAGGAAGCAAAAAGGAATTTACAGAGTATTAGCAGAAATTAGCCAATACCGACACAAGCTCAATTAGTTCTTTTTTTTTTTTTTTTTTTTTTTTTTTTTTTTTTTGGTCTCTGTTGGCTGCTCTTGAACGTGAGTAAATGCTGTGCAGGGAGAGAGGAGGGAGAGAGCCACACAGCCATCTCCGAGCCACAGCCAGGAGATGGACTGACAGATTGCAAATTAAACTAGCCCTAATGTACGAATGAATGCGGCCCCCCCCCAAATCTCTCCCAGCACCAGCCCGGCAGCAAAGAGCCCGGCACGGAGGGAGCGTGGCTGCGGCTGGGCTGGTCCAGGGAGGGACAATAAAGCCAATCCCGGGCAGGAAAAATCACAAGGTAAATAGTATTTGTATTCTAACTGCTGCGATTTCCGAAGCGGTTTGGGCGACTCCTTGCTCCTCTGCTCGAATCGCCTGTTATTGTTGTTATTATTATTATTATCATTAATATCTTTTTTTCCACGTTGTTGATGTTTGAAAAATGTACTTGCTGCGGGGTAAAAAACCCACAAATGTCGTTCATTCGTGCACTACCCCGTCATGTTCAGGTCACTGCTGGTTTTCAGCTGGGTCGGGTTTAGGAGGTCTTGTCTCCAACATTTGGTTGACGGAGCAAAAACAAAAAAACCGTAAATATTCCGGGAAGTCTCTCCAAAGCTCACATTTTTTTTTTGCTGCGGGAGCGGTCTCGCCGTCTATGAAATCCACGAGCCGGGGCTCGTTGTGCTCGGTGGGGAAGGGCGGACGGGGCGAGGCAGCGGGGCAGGGCTGCGGCCCCGCTCCCGTGCCCCGCTCGGGCGGAGCGCGGCGGCTCCGGGGGTCACGGCGGGAGTTAACGGACCCCCAGCAACGCCGGTCCCTTCCCTTTTACGCAGGCACTGTCCTCACCGTGCCATTCAGACCGCCGTGATGACAAGAACGCGCTGGTTTCATCCCGGACCGAAATCCCGTGGTTTTTTGGTCGTTGGTTGTGTTTTGTTGTTGTTATTTTATTATTATTATTATTATTATTATTTTCCGGTGAAGCTTCTCCCAGCGAACGGGGGGATGCGGTCAGAGACGGGCACCCCCAGCTCCTGCCACCCCAGAGGCCGTCCCGCCTGTGCTTTAGAAATAATCCAAATACAATTCCCGAACGGACAGAATTCTGCTCAGACATGTTTTAAGGAGGATGGGTTGGATTTGAGCACTAACTGGCTGGCTAGTTAACCTCTGCTGACTAATGAGACATTGAAGACAAATCGCTCTGTTCCTTGGATGACAAATACCTGCGCTGCTGTTTGCTAGCTTACCGAGCAGTTTCCATGTGGGGTTCGGGTTCGTGTGTTGTGTTTCCCCTTTCATTTATTTATTATTTATTTATTTAACTAGACGCTTTTCCAGCTGTAGCAGTCGGCGTGCAAAGCATCCAGCGATGCTCCTGATCTCGCAGAGGGATTGAAACGCCTCCTGCATTTTGAAGCGCCTCGTCATGCCTAGATTTACGTTTATAAATACGTAGATGCTGCTGCTAATTCTTGGTTTTCTCACAGACTTTCGTGAGTTTACGGCTCGGTGCAAAGTTTCCTCCCCGCTCCCTTCAGATCGCGCCAACCAAAGCTGTTAGAAAAATGAACTTTCAGGCCAGGCTGCGTTGCTAAAAGGTGTTCCCTTCGTGACTCGAGCTCGGGCAGTGCGGGATGGTGATGGTGGGGCAGGCTGGGTGTCGTTCGCTCACGTGGCCCCCCCCAAAAAATCCCCAGCAGCCCCTGCCGAAGCTCCATGCGCTCCATCCCAGCGTGTGCGGTTCCCTGGCACCTCCTGGCAGATTTTTTCTCTGCCCCCCGCCCAGCAGAGCGGCGGTGAAAGGCTCTGGGGGCTGCAGCATCCCTTCCCCGCCGTGCCCTGCCCGTGGCGCGGGGTCCCGGGGGGAGAAGTTCAGGGGGAGGCGGGCGGGCGATAAATCACCGGGAGCGCACACGGGAGAGTCGCCATCAAAGCGGGGGAGACAGCCCTGGGCTGCGAGAAATAAATGGGAATAAATCAAAGTAGGGGCTGCCCGGGCCAGGGGGTGCCCGGGGCCCGCCCCGCTCCGCCCGGGAGCGCCGGAGCGGAGACGGGCAAAGGCGCTCTGCAAACTTTTAATGAAATCACCGGTGGTATCGATTCTTGTGGTTTTTTTTTACCGTGCTTCAGACATTGGAAAGTGTCCCCCTGGGGATGGGGGAGGGGGCAGGAGGCAGCGGTGCAACGCGAGCTGTATTGGATATTGAGTTATTTCATATTTTAGAAAATCAACGGCGTCTCTGAGGGTCCTCCAGGGAGGAAAGGACTCCGGGGCGGGCTTGAGCCAACCCAGAGAGCTGGGGTTGAGCCATGCAGGTATCAGTTTGCAGTCCCTTCGTGGAGCTCTAGGGGCCCGTGTTATCCCCGCACTCCCCTGATGGAGAACCCCGGGAGAGTCCGCTCTCCCCCTCGGACAGCACGTTCTCCAAGTGCCACATCCCAGCATTTCCCATTCGCCTCTTCTCCAAACTGTTTAGAAATTACTAGTAGCGGATAAGTAAATTGCAAGTAAACCTAGTGAATTAGGATGATTCTCTATCAGTTTAATTTATGTTTTATAGTTAGTTTAGCCTTCTGATTTGATTGCCTTAGTAATGTGAATTGCCTACAGCTGCTGATGATACAGCTTTAATTCTGTTTTAAAGGTCATGTAAACATGTGCCTGTAGCATAAGGAATGCAAATTCAATTCCCTTTTAATGCTTCCTCACATTCACTTCACAGCCTTCACCTAGAAAATTAGCAGGATTTAATAGGGAGCCGTGTGGCTGTTGTGATTCCATTAAAGCCCCTCTCCCCCCAGGCGTGGCTCCCCGGCCCACCCCACGCCCGTGAGGCGGACACGGAGGCGCTCCCCACGCCCGTTTTGGTGGAAACCGAGGCATTTTCCGCCCGGGCACGGACTCATCCCTTCACCTGGCAGCTTTATCCGCAGGTAACTGTCCCAGGGCTGGAGAACCCGGCGGCGCCGGGAATTCCCCCTCCGAGGAGCCAGAGCATCCCCCAGGTGTAACCTCTGCGTAAGGCTGTAGTACAGCCGCGTGTTCCTTACGTCACGGCGACAGACGGTGCTGGCAAAGGGGAAAATGGATAAAAATCCTTCTTTTGGGCCGAGGTGGGCTCTCCGCATCAGCAGGAGGAGAAGCTGCGCCGCGATGCCAAGGTGATAGGTGTAAATGCGAGGCGCCTGCGCCTTGTAGACGGGCATTTTCGAATTAATTTTTGAACACAGCCAGCTCTGAGTTCATCAGAGATTGCTTCACCCTACTGCACGGATAAAGAAAAAAAAATGGTAGAGCCAGAAAAAAATTTATTATACCACTGTCTTCCCCTTGGTTCAAAGGGTTTTAGCGAAGTTGCTGGGAAGTTTCGCCTTTGAACGGGCGGGCTCTAACGAGCGGGGAAGAGCGTCAAAAAAAGCCACTCAGGAGTCGCTTTGAAAAGGGAGCGGTCTGTCTGTGCAAAGCGAGCCGGGGCGAGAGGCGAGGGCAGGGACCCGGCAGCGCCCGGGGAGCCCGCACCGGGACCGAGCAGCGGGACCGGGCACCGGGGCAGCGCAGGGACCGGCCCCGGCAGCCCGCGGGCTCCCGCGCGGGGACAGCGGTGTCGCAGGAGGTACCCCACAGCCCCTTTGGTCACGGGGTGTTTTTCTGCGCTCAGGGGGGTCCTCTGTGTTACCCCAAACACTTTCCGTCCGTCCGCAGGATGCGGCAGCATCCTCACCTCTTCTTCATCTCCAGCACCCCTGCCTTCATCCCGTCACCTGTGCCAACACCCTGCCTTCATCCCGTCACCTGTGCCAACACCCCTGCCTTCATCCCATCACCTGTGCCAACACCCTGCCTTCATCCCATCACCTGTGCCAGCACCTCTGCCTTCATCCCGTCACCTGTGCCAGCACCTCTGCCTTCATCCCATCACCTGTGTCTCCCCCCAGCTTCACCCCATCACCTGCACCTTCCCACCAGCATTCCTACAGCTGCCTTCATCCCCATCACCCCCGTGTCCCTCTGTCTTCATCCCCATCACCCCCGTGTCCCTCTGTCTTCATCCCCATCACCCCTGCTTCCCCAGTCTTCATCCCCACTCCTCTGCATCCCCACCCCTGCCTGTGCCAGGCCCTGCTGGGCCACCCCGCTCCCCACGGGCTGTGGAAATGGTTCAGCTGCCCTCAGGTGCCCCCCGGAGGCCCAAGGAGCCGCGGTGCTGAGGGCACCTGCCCCCGCTCCTTGCAGTGGCAGCGAGGAGCCCCCCCCGTGCCCGTCTCTTCCTTGGCAAAAAAAATGAGCGTTTTTTTAGGAAAATCTGAATACTTGTAGTAACAGCTCATTGGTGATTCTGCTAATGTTGCACACCTCATTAAATAGCCCCAAACACAAGGAGGTTTAAATGACTTTATTGAATTAAAAATAGCATAGGAAATCACCTATGGTACTTTCATCAAATAATTACTGTAAACTCTATACATACAGCGAGAGATCCCTTTTAACAAATCTATTCCTAAAACACGGGGGGGTTCTGCTTAATGGCTGAAATAACTTAGAGCAGCACAACCCGCTTGAAACATTGAGCCACACTCGGGCACTTCCTAATATGTTCCTGTGTGTTTCCCTGAGTGTTTTTCTTCCTTATCTTTTTTATATCTGAAGTTCTATTCCCCTCCTCTACTCCATGTATTTGATCATTTTTTCAAGTCCCTTGGCTGAACCAATCTCTTTTCATGCAGAGGATAAAAAGAGAAAAACTTCAAAGTAGGTTCAGGTAATTAACAGCTGAGGGGAATATAATCTAAACCATAGGCCCTGCTTTGCACCCAGGTCTGCTTTCAGAGCCAGCCGGCAAGGGAGTGCCTATTCCCCATAGCATCCAAATCTGCTTCCTCTGAACAGCTTTGCCAGGCCTCCAGTTATCACATCTGCATTTCAAACACCATGTCTCTGGCATTAATTATTAATTAGCCTACAGTCACCCCAGAGGATTTAAGTTCCAGCCTGCACATACTTATTCATTGACCTCTATCTTAGTTTTTGTTGGAAAAAAACCCACTAGAATGCTTAATAATTTCCTTTCTCTCAGACCCTCTGTTCCAGTTTCGTGGCAGGGAAACAGTATATTTTGAGATGGAAAATCACAGGGTTGTCTAGAAATTTGTTTAGAGCAAAACGCTATGTCAAGAGTTTGAACAAACCATTTCAAAAGATTTAGAAGGAGTTTTGCTGGAGCATTTTTACCTTTGACAAATGAATTTATGGATTTCCCAGAACTGAGAGATGGTGGAGACGAATGCAAGGCGGTTTGGCTCAGCGTGGAGCAGTTCTCCGTGCGCGCTTTAAAAATACAAACTGGATTTAATTACTGGGTAGCACATTTAGAGCATCAAACCAAGGCAAACGTTTATGTGAAAGCTCTGGGGTTACCCTGCTATTGACACTGGTAAGAAGGAAAATAAAAATTGCAAGGCACAGGAGTGCTTGGGCATTAAATCTGAGCTCTGTCCTCAGGAATATGGAGCTTTTGTATCAGTCCCAAGGTAGTTTGGAAGAGCTCCTTAGCCTTTAGAATAAGTACATGTCTCACTGCTGCTTTCTTTGCCATTTTGTATCTTGAGATTAAGGTTCCAGAAGTAAAAATATCAGAGAAATCAGGTAGAAACTGAGTTATATGATTCTCTTTTTTCTCAAAACTCCATGAAATCCAAAGTACTTGCTTGGAGTTTGGATGAGCTGTTTATTGAACACTCCCTTTTGTCAATGGATTTTAATGCTACAATATCCCACACCTCTGATGAGGCCTCTTTTAATTCCTCATGCAATTATCCCTAGATAAACTTTTTAAAATGTCGCCGTGGTTTCTCGTTTTTATTTGTGGTGGTGCTATCTGAAATAATCACTGAAACATGAAATATTTCTGCACTTTGCTTCCCAAGGAAGTGTTTAGTCTGTAATCATGAGGTCAGACTGGTTGACTTCTGTGCCAGCCTAGAATTGATTTTTGAAAACGTTTAATCTGTGCCTAAGACTCTTTGAATTCCTGTTTAGTGGAGGATATGGAAAAGAGCTCTGAGACACAAACATTTGTACTTAAACTGCCGGGCTATCTCGGGAAACAAAAATGCGTTTTTCCAAAATTGCAGCTAAACCAACCCTTTTGGAAAATCACAAGCTTGTGCTGAAATGAGCACCTGAAAATAGATGTAGGGGCCAAAACCGTTGACTTCCATGAGGGATCTCTCTCCTCAACCTCCCTGAGAGTTTTGAGGAGTTGGTTTGTTGCTGCTCTTTTATTATTTACATGTTTTACGAGTAGATCTGGGGAGCGTTCAGCATTCAGTAATAACTATTTTTTCCTCTGCTTCAAATATTTGGAATATTTCTTACATTCAATTCAAACAGCAAAAAGTGCCTGTATTTCACAAGGAAAAGAGGAACAGGCAATACTTCAAATTCAATTTCCAGGAAGATGGTTCCCATTTATAAAACAACAGATTGTATCTTGGTGCTGAAGAGGGAGGTAGATCCAGACTATTTTAATGAGACATCCAGGACCTTTTAATCACTTCTGCAGTGATACTAATACCAGTAATAACAGTGATAATGGAAAAAAAAACCCTGGTGTGAAACCAGGGCTGGAATCTGTTCTCGGTAAATGTCAGAATGTTTCTGAAATTAAAACTTAGTGTTAATGTAGCTCTGTTCCATATGAATATTAAAGAGGAATTGGGACTAAATTTCTTCCACAGCAGAGTGAGATGTTGTTTTAGAAAACAGCCACATGGTAGCTCGATCTGCAGGGATGGATCTGGGGTGGTTTTGGGGGGTGGCTGAGGGCGAGGGCAGCTGGGCTGGGTTTGAGCCCTCTGCTGCTGTCTCCTCCTCCTGCCTTTTGTTTACATTTATTGCCATTTATTAACCAGGTCCTTGGGATAAAGGTTCCATGCCCCAAGATTGGAAAACTGTTACCAGTGCTGTTAAATTACATTTCTGTGTGGTTGTAGAGCCAGGAGTGAGGAAAGCATGAATGTACAGATACAGTGGGTTTGACATGTTGTGAAATATTTGTACTGTTCATGTTAGGAGAGATGAATTTCTGTAAGAAGCCTATTTTATGCTTCATTTTATATATATTTGCATTTATAGCTTTCTGTTAAAGCTTAAATATTTTACTCTGTTGGTGAGATCTAACCCTTGGCAAGTCTGGAAATGCTTTGACCTCCATTCTTATTACACCCTTCACTTTTTTTTCATTTAAAATAACACCTGCAATAGTTTTCCAGCCGTGCCTGACATCCACCAAGGACTGAGCTGGAGCTGCATTTTGTATTTCAAATGTTTCACACAAACATGTTTGGAATTCAGATTTGGAGGGTTGCAGATCACTTTTTATGTAGAGAAGCCACTTGGGTAATTCTGATTTTCAATTACTTGAAGAGTGATTATGGCAAAAGACTGTTGATTCCTTGCGTGTTTGGGGTCCGTGGGCATCTCTTGATGAAACCCTGGATGCAGTTTGAGGGAGGCTTTGCCACCCGTGCACTTGGAGGTGGGAACAAAGCTCTGGTAGAAGGGGTGGGTGAGGTGGAGAGCTCTGCAGATGTTGCTGTGTCAGCAGAAATGGGGTTAGGTCAGATTAGAGGAGCATGTGGGGCTGGACCTTGAGCTGACATCACTGCACAGGGTGGTGCTGAAATGTGGGGAGCCAGGCTGGGGTACAGGAGCAGAGGATGCGTGCAGTGTCACCAAAGGCTGCACGAGTGACATCAGAATGGTTTTGGGTGATGTCTGAAGTAATCAAAGCCTCTGGAAGATCCTTGTCCTCCTCGGTGGCTGTGCCTGGCAATGAACACGCCCTGGCTGTGCAGCACGTACAAAACTGATGTGATGAGGGTGGGAGCAGGGAGGATCCATGAAGAGCCAGCAGATTCCTGTGCCCAGAGGTGCCACAGATCCTCAGCTGTGGCACAGCAGCGGGCGGGTGGGCGCTTTGGCATGGTGACCACCAGCCAGGTATTTCTGTACTCAGCCTGAGCCCATCCTGAACTTGCTGTTTCCCTGACTACAACCTGACCATGCCTGTCCTCCTAAACTTTCCTTTCAGCCACATCAGCCCTAAAGCCCCCAAAATGTAACATCCTCAGAGCCCTGGCTGCCCCTGCCTGGCACCTCATTGCGTGCAGCAACCCCGGCGTGTTTCAGCTCTTCCAAGGCAGGGGAGGGCTCAGGCTGAGCCTGGCAGGAGCCAGCCCACAGCCCCTGCTCGTGGCCACGGCCCCAGCTCGGAGCCACCTGTGGAGGGTTTGTGGGTGGCTCCTGCCAGGCAGCCCCTGGCACAGCCGGGCACATCCAGCCCCTGAGCCACCACCTCCACCTGGAGCCCCCACGCTGGGCTGGGCACTGGGCTCCTTGGCAGTGCCCCTGTGCAAAGTTTTGAAGACTTTTTAGAGTTCCCCATCCTCCCACTTATGTATTTTCCTTTCTTTTTTTCTAATTTATTTCAGTTTCTCTTTCCCTCTCCATGCAAAAATCGCCGGGGCTCCATTTACTGCCCTTGCTGGGAGTTTGCAGTGGAATAAGTGAATGGGGCTAGGTTGAAGGTGAATTGTCACAGTTTGGGTGACTTCAGTCAGCTGGCAGTCCAGCCTATTTGGTTGCAAATAATGTGCTTTCTAAAATAAAACCTTTCATCACCAAAATCATAGAATATTGGAATGGTTTGGGTTGGAAAAGACCTTAAAGATTGTCTCATTCCAACCCCCCTGCCATGGGCAGGGGAAAAAAAAATATGAATAGCCTTTAAAAAACCATTTATATGTGCAATCCAAGTAATAGGGATGATATTTGGGAATTTTTGGCTTTTAGTATCATTGCTGTAAGTTTTGAAATCACAAACCCGGGTGTATGTGTGTGCCATGTAACTGCTACCACCAAATCACATGTAACACTCCATGGTAATTGTGTTCATAATTATGGAGATAATTGAATTTCTGCAATAGTTAAAAACATGCACATAAAAGTCTCTCAAGATTAAATGTTTTAGTTAGGGAAGAACACACTCTTTTGGAATATTGAATAAAACGAAAGCAGTTCTCATATGCAAGTGAGCTTATGACTGATGAAATAACCTCCCCAAACAAACCTTGTCCATGAATGCTGCTCCAAACTGGGGGTCACACAGGAGCCAGGGGTTTTTGCAGTGCTCTAAGAAGGAAAAGCTGTGTGTGTGGAGGTGTTTGTGAGCTGGAGAGCCACGGTGGAGGAGCTGCAGCCTCTGCATCTGCCAGTCTTGGGAGGTATAGGAGTGCTCTAAAAATGCTCTGCTGCCAAATTAGCCCTGCTATTGACAGGGTAATATTGAAACCACGTGTTAGAAAGTCAGATTTTGCTTCAGCGTTTGGAAAGGAGAGGTAGCTCTTTTTTTAAAATTATTTTTATTCTTATTTTGTGATCTCATTGGTGGTTTTGTGCCACTTTGGGCTAACTTAACTCTCTGATTGCACAGAGGAGTCACGAGATATAAAACCACAGAGAATGTGAACCTGTGGGTCTGCTGTCTTTGTCCTGTATGTTATCAACTGGTTTGTCTTCGGAGAGAAAAGAATAAGGGCAAAAATTCCCAATGTGTTTGATATTAAACCTGGATATCTCACCATGGGCAGAGTCATCCTCCTTAAAATGAGAAAAGATTGATAAAACATGTTGGAATTCTCTTCTCTTCTCTTCTCTTCTCTTCTCTTCTCTTCTCTTCTCTTCTCTTCTCTTCTCTTCTCTTCTCTTCTCTTTTCTCTTCTCTCACTAAGAAACAGAACCACTCCTTTTTTTGCCCCCCAGAAAAATAATTTTATAAGGTTACTCATTGCAAGAACAGACAAACATTCTCAACAATGAAATAATACACACTTGTTAAAAACAGCCCCAAATGTCAGCTAGCACAGCCGTGCCCCAGCCCTGTAGGAAATCCAGCTTTAATACCTCTTTTCCAAAGGATCGTGTGTGGAGTTTCATTATTTTCTAGTAAGATTCACAGGAGACTGTTTCTTTTAATATCCTGTTTTTCCTACTGACGAGATTGGCTTGAGTGGGCAAAATATAAAATATTGATAATTAGACCTCAGGTCCCTCATCTTTGGCAGCTGAGAGTTTCCATTCACTGCTCTTTTTGTTAAAAGTTGCCCCGTTCCTTTCGACGACTGGGCTTTTATTTCAAATATTACCGACGTGAGCTGATGGAGTAAAAAAAGATGAAGTCCCCCCAAAGTCCCCCAAAGTGCAGGGGCTTTATTTGTGTGATTTCTGCCTCGGCAGCCCCGCTCCCCTCCCCCAGCAGCACACTACAAAGCGTGTTGTACAGGGACTCCATTAATCCTACATTTCCTAGATGGTATCTGAGGCACAGTGGGTTTCCACAGAAATTAATTTGTCCTGACAACAGGCCTAAAGATTGGAGTCCAGGGATCACTTGGCAAATTCCCTTTAAACTGAGCACAATAATAAACAGAAAGCTGATAACGACAGTTCTGAAAGACCACACAGAGGCCGGAGCCCGAGCCGAGGCGCTCGCCGTGGATCCGCGGATGCCTCCGATAACGGAGCCGGGAGCTTTAACGCCTGATAGGAAAATGAGCCCCTGATTTATGCACACTTTAATATCCCAGCACTGGGCAGGGCTTGCTCCGGCTCCAAAGAGCATTTTTAACTCTTTTCTGGAATCAAAGCCGAAGTTTGAGGCTGATCCGGTTCAGCCCGTTCCTATTTAATTTTTATTTTAACAGCTCTAGGGCTGGTTTTGTGTCTTATTTTAACACAGCCCAAATTTCCTCAGTGCATCTTCCATGTGAAAACATTAGGAAAAGTTGGGCAGCGGGTAAGATTGTGTTTCAAGGAACGAACCAAAAAAAGTTCTCCATCTAAATCTGTTTTCTTTGAGATGTGGTAGCTTAGGGTCCAATCATCTCCTCCGTGGTAATTCCTTCTTAAAGATAGCAAAAAGCATTTTAGACAGAGTTATTGCCCGTTTGCTTGGTTTTATTTATCTTTGCCTTTGCTTCTTTAAATGCTGTTGTTTTCCCAAAGTTAAGGTCTAGAAATATATGCTGATATAGGAAGTGAATAAACAAACATTCAGTGGATATTTTAGAACTTGTCAAGATAAGAGCATTTCAACCCCTGATATTCATTAACATAGAATTTAGAATTTTGATGATAATTAGGATTTGTGGCGTGTCAGGAAAGCTCCGCTAGTTGCATCTCTGAAAAAAGTAATCATAATATTAAGAGTTAGGACTGATAGGGTGATGTTGAGTAAGAGAGATGTTGTGTAACTTTTCACTGTTCAAGCACATGGTATGTAACGATTTC
Organism: Motacilla alba alba; assembly: GCF_015832195.1. Taxonomy (NCBI): domain Eukaryota; kingdom Metazoa; phylum Chordata; class Aves; order Passeriformes; family Motacillidae; genus Motacilla; species Motacilla alba. The sequence goes on from NC_052045.1 coordinate 4,584,680, forward strand.
AGCAATGAGTTTAAAAAAGGAGGACCAGCTAAAATGATGTTTATAAAAATAGATTTTATTATTGAAAGGTATCTTGAAATTAAAGGCTAATTTTGTTCTCCATGTCCAAACTATGAAACAGCAGCCTATGAGGCAGAGGGGACTGTGTACCTATAAAAGGATGATCCTAAAGGTCCTTCCCAACCTCAGCCCCTCTGAGATTCCCCAAGGCAGATAGGTATGGCTGTGCACCTGAACAGCAGGGGTCCTGTTTGATCCCTCTTAATGGGGCAGATGTTCCTCTGAGGAGATGAAAACCCAGCACTTGAGATATCCACACTCAGTGATCCTTAAACACCATGCCTGCTCCACAAGCATTCCCCCCCATGGAAGCACTGCTGAGGTGAGCAGTGGTGGGTTGCAGCGGTTGGGTGGTGCCCAGAGGGCAGGAGCAGGTGGGTGCTCCGTGCCCATCCCTCCATCCCTGCTCCCAGAGGGGTGGCAGAGTGCCAGTGGCTGCGTGGTTACGGGCTTGGAATGTCCCTGCCCTTGCCGTTTGCCACGCAGAGGGTTTATAAATAAAAAAGTTCTGCCTCACGTGCTTTTCCAGCACAGCCAATGCCCAAACTACCCCTGACTTTGATAAAGGCAGCCCAGGATTCGTTAGGTAAGAGCTTAACGAGCTGAGAGCTGGGACTGCGTCATGCTGGCAGAGCGGGGTGTTTGCACCCCACCTCCCTGCTGAGAAATAAACCCTTTCACTTTCAGTATTGCCTCCAAATTAGTTTGTACACTACAAATTAATCAATTACTGCCACCCTATTTTGGAGATGAAATTCGGGCCGAGCAGGGCAATTTGTATTTGTCACACTTAAGGGACTCTATTGTACGAAAGGCAGAGGATTTGAGAACAACTGGGTTTAAAGCTGTCGAGCTCCCCTTCCTAGAGCCTGCTGCAGCAGCAAATTGACTGGCTGTGCCTCTCAGTTCTGCAAAAGAACAAACCCAAAAACTCCCCTCCACTTTTTATATCAAAACCACTCTGTGCATTCCAGTGTACGAGCTATTAGTTTTTTTGAATTTGGATCAAATCAGGCATTTTTCCCCCAGCAAATAGTCCTCCAGTGTGCTTTATGCATTTGATTCAAAGGCCTGTGTATTATTTGATGTTCTTAGGAGATAAACAATAAACTTTTGAATATGTTTTTTCCATTTGAATACAAGCCTAGGGATGCTTCACCCTGCATCCTAAAGCCTGATTTCCCCTGGGACTCATTATCATGCAGCTCACATGTTCAGTCACCTACACTGTTGAACTTACTATCAAATAACCTTCGAAATGTTACTAGTTATTACGTGTCAGAGGGCAGATTTATGATAAACTAACTTTGAAACAAAATAATGAATTCTCAGCGTTCTGTTTCCAGCAGCATTTCTAGTAATTTGGCCGGATTTAAATTTTAAAACAGTAAGTTGCCTTTTTCTCTTATTCTGTCATATAAAACAGCTCCCTCCCCTCATGAAATTTCTCCCTCCTTAAATATGGTTTACGAGGATTTGAGCAGTGCCTATAAAGAATAAAAATGAGAACATTTGTCTGGGAGCTACCAAACTGCCCACTGGAGTTCATTTGTGATTAAACTTTCAGAGCTTTCTAACTTGGTGAAAGTTAAATTAACTTAACCCTTAGCACAGTCCACCTGTGTCCAAAACACAGCTGGGCAGTAGATGTTTGCAGGCAGAAATATTTCCTCCTCGTGCCTTTTACTGCCAGTATTTTAAGGTTTTGAGTGGTGTTCTTGTATTGGGGTGACAAAAATCAATGGTGTTGTCTGCTCAGAGAGCTGGTTTATGGCAGACCAGGAAGGTTTTCCAAGAGGGTATTCTGAATTTCAGCCCCCAAAGTCCATATTTAGGGAACTAAATAATTGGCCAATTTTCATGAAGGCTGAGCATGACTTCAGGGGATCTGTGGGCACTTGGCCTCTTTCAAATGGCAGCCAGAGCCACCGTGACTTTTAATGAGATTATATCAGAGGGAGGAAATGCAGGTAGATAAATGCCATGCGCCCATTTTGGAGGTGATTAGAGGAGCAAACATCTGCAGACGAGATTCAAAAGCACTCACTATGTCAAAAATAAAATCTGGCTAATTTGGGGGAAAATCGGTGCGGCTCTTGTTGGCATCAGCGGGGTTTTTGGGGTTGCATTTCAGACGAGCACGGGGCAGATTAATGTCTGCAGGATTTTCATCTCCTACCAGACAAAGTCGAGGCTTTGAGATAGTGCTGATCTGTGAGACTGCACGGAAAGTGCCTGACCCGGGGTGGCTCTGTGAAGCTGGGGATAGAACCTCCATCTTCAGGGCTCTCTCTCATCTCCTTTGCTCCCCTCGCCGTGATTATGGTTCTCCAAGGGCACCACGGGCAAAAGTTCCATAGCAGGATGTCTATTAATATTTATGCAGCAATTCAGGAGGTAATGCATTGTTAAAATACAAGTTGGAAATGCACCAAATTTAATCACTTTTAGTACTAGAAATTATCTGTTTCTACGTCAGATGGAAGGCGGGGGGTGGGGGCATCGTTATGATATTTTATTTTTTAACCAAGTTATTTGCCAGTTCTTACACAGCTTGAATTAAAGGGCAGTAAATGATCTCGTGCAGATAAAGTTTTTTGAAGGAATGCAAGATATCTCTGTGAAATTTGATGTGAGGAGTTAAAAAATATTTAAAGTAAGCCCTCGGTGAGTCAGGACGTGCAGGGATCAGCCGTGCCACGTCAGCCAGGCCCTGTCTTCATGTGTTGGATCTGGTGTGCACGGAGGCCACTGGGATTTGCCCTTTGCTTCCATGCAATTCCTCCTGCCTGCATGGAGAAAGAATATTTTTATCACTGATATCACTTCATTTTTGCAGCTGTCTGCTGGCATCAGGTTAGTAATATAAACTCTGTCAGAGAGCAATCTCTGCCTTCCACAGGCTGGAAAATCCACAATTATTATTTAGAGTTAACCTCCTCAGAAAGTGGTCCTTGCTGAAACTGTTCAACCCCAAAAAGAATTGTTAGTTATTGTTATCTGGGGACCTCCTACAGCCTTCCCTTGGTCAAATAAAGCTTTTTTTGTTTTCAATAGGACTTTTTTTTCTGACACCCAACTCCAAGCTTTCACGCAAGTAACATAAATCCAGTGAAAGTAAAACATTAATTAAAATGTATTAAAAAAGAAAAAAAAGAAAATGTTTGAGAAGAGCGTGGTGCTCAAATGGAGCACTTTTTTTTCAGGTCACTTGGCTTTCTGATGTCATTTCTGGCAGCTTCGTTAGCCTGGCTCCATCACGTTCTGCTCTGAACGATAACGTGATGGGAGATGATCAAAGTGAGAATGCAAAAGGCTCAGGACATTTAAAAAATGTTCTATTCTGGAAATTGTTCTAAAACTATAAACAGATTACATTAAAAATCTGTCTTACCCAACATGGTTGCTCATCATCCTTTTTTAGAAGGAGCTATTGAGAAGTTTGGGTAAACAGCCTTGAAGTCTTTATGATGGCAGGCTGGAAATTTCTCCGGAATTTTAGGCAACCCGAGCCTCTCTGAAATGGAATGTAACCCATTTCTGCTGCTAGGTGCCTTGTTTTAATCTTTACACTTAAAAGTGGCAAAGCATGTGGGTCAGATCACCCACTCCTGCTAATGGACACAGTTCCCTTGGACTTGGGTGTCCAATTATGCCAGCTAAAGATCTGTCTGTTGCTGGGCTTTATTTCCTTATTTTTCTTGTCTTCCTGATCTCTGACCCTTTATCAAAGGAATGCTGTCTATAATATGATAATAACATGAAATTCTGAGCTCTCTTTCTAACAATATGCCCCAAAGAATTGTCAGGATGCTCACCTTTATGGGAAGAGCAGCTGATGAGCAGTTTCAGCCTCACAGTTGTCTTTTCCTGGCACAGGGAGAAAGTTTGGTACCTGTTCCTGGCCTTGTGGTGGGTTATTAACCATTCCTGCATTTCCAATTGCTCTGTGGGCTGAGTGGGTGAATAAACTCATTGGCAAGTCAACAAATTACAGAAGGCCATTTTCCCTGATTTTGGCTGCATTGTAATGCTTGGGAAAGTGAGAAATTTGTGAGGTTTCTATGGGCTCCATCCTCTGGTGCTCTCAATGAGTGTGAGGACGTGGCTGAAGCAGGAGGCAGAAATCCACAGGCACTCTGACACCTTGGATATGGAACAGAGCTACACGGGAGGATTTTGTTCTCCAGGCAGGATTTGACTTTCTGTTTTGATTTATGGGCTGAATATAAATGTGTATTTTAAGGAGTCATTAGAGTTTGTGGTTTGAAATGTGCAGGTTTGTGTAGGAATGGGTGCCTGGGCTCCCTGTACAGCCCCACTCACTTCTTTATAGGAGAAAAAATGGCAGAGAATTGTGTGGAGGAAGAAAACCCTTCACCTCAGGCTCTTTACACCAAGTAAGTGATGGGATGGTCAGGAATAGCCCTCTATTCCAGGTGTATTTTTATCTAAATCAGTTTTGGTGGTGTTGATAAGGAAGTGCCTGAGAAATGTTGGGGCTTGTAGGTGCAAATAAAGAAAGGCACAGCAGGAACATCCTAAATATTGGGAGAGACACATCAGGACAATCCCTTGATACCCACAGCGAGAGGTTTGGCACCTGCCAGGCTCCCCTGTCCCCATCCTGCTGCAGGCTGGAGCTGCTCTCCTTGGGTGGCAGCAGCCCTTGCAGCTGGTGACCCTCGTTTGGTGCCCTTTGGCTCTGCCTTTGCTCCAGCTCTTATCCTGTGGGTAAATGCTGCTCTTGTTTACAATAATGGGAACCTGGAGCAGCCCCTCTGCTGTTTCTCCAGCACAAATATTGCACTCGGGGTAATTCCCATCTCCTGCTTCGTGCAGATGGAGCCTGGGAGGTGAGGGAGGCTCCTTCCCAACCTCCCCACATCCTGCTCTGCGAGCCTCAGGTGACTGTGCCACACAATTAACCTGTGAGGATGGAGGAGCTGCCCTTGGTCTTTTGTGTCCCCCTCGTCTGACAGCACTTCCCAGCTCCAAACTCAGCCGTGGATGCATCCCCGCTTCTTCCCACACCTCGTGGATTCAGCCTGGAGAAAATGCTGCCTGGCCATGACAAACTGAGCATTGGCTCCGTGATTTGTGTAAGCTCGAATTTTCCACTAATTCACTTATATATCCTAGATGGAAAACACAGCCCCGGGGCTGCCATAAACCATGCTGCTGGAGCCACGAAGGGCCGTCCTGCCAGCTGGGAATCGCTGGAGCGTGCGGAGCGCCGGGGCCGGGGCAGGACTCGGACCCAGTGGATGCACTTGTCAGAGGGGCCGTGGTGTGGGAGCAGCTCCAGCCCTTCCTGGGGTGGTTCCAGCCCTGGCTCAGCCCGGTCAGTGCAGGACAGGCAGGAGCCAGAGCTGTGTCCTGGCCACCACGCTGGCTCTGGTCAGTGCCCGCTGCCCAAAACCAGCCCCTGGTGTGGGCTGTTTGGTGGCAAACATCCTGGCTTGCTGTGCCTTGCTCTCCTGCAGCCTCCGTGCACCTCAGGGCTTTGTTTTGTGCCGTGGTGCAATTCCCCAGCATTAATTTTCTCTGTAAGCCACCCATAGATAATTTGAGAGCGTTTTCTTTTAAGCACAGCAAGAGTGGCACATCGGCTGATTCCCCAAATGATTGCTTGTCTTGTGACAGAGAGCTGTTGACCTGCTCCTTTAATGTTACAAGTCTGCATCTAACTGCTCTCTTAATCCAACCTACTTCCTTTTTTTAATGAAATTGTCCCTTTAGCCTTTTTCCTGGGCTGGCTTTTCAACACTAACATTAGAAACAGGCTGCTCAGTTCTTTCCTCTGCTAACATCTTGCCCAGAGCTAACTTGCAGCTTCACTCTGTCAGCTGTAAGATATAGATATACTGTTGTCTTAATTACTCATATTTCTCCTGCTGCTCATAATTCTGCTTGTTCCACCAAAGAGCTCTTCAGAGAGCTTTGCCGCTTCCCTCTGCCTTTCTTTGGGGGTTTAAAGGTTGTCAGATATATAAACGATCCTTGTTGCAGAGCTTTGGTGGTGACAGTGTCCTTTGTGGAGAAGATTTAGGGGGATGGGAGGACTAAATACGGCTGCTTTTAGGCTCCATCTCTGAGGAAGGAGAGAACACACACCGTACTACCTTGCATAACAGAGCACCAGGGAGGGTGTTTGGCAAATCCCTTCTCTAATGAACAGCGAGGCAGCTGTTTCTTCTGCAGCTTAAAGTGCAGATGCTGATTGTCAGGAGAAGGGTTTTCTTTATCCACCACTGATTATCCGTGGCTGTATCTGGCTGACTGCTATTCCTCTAAAAATGCTGCTGAAAAGGGACTGGACACTTAAAAAAAAAATCACTGCTGTGCCATAGGGAAGCTGTAGTCCTTTGTGGTTTCTGCTCTCTCTTTTATGATTATATACTACTGTTTCTGTTATCTCTATTAATTAATCTGCCTGCCGCAGCAAGTATTGCATGTTGAGTGTTGTAAAGCAGACTGACAACGTGACGTCCACAGTTTTTGGCACAGGTTGGAACAAGTTTTGTCACCTCTAGTGAGTTAAACCTTTGGCCAAAGTCCTCCTCTCGTGGCTACTTTGGGTCCACTCTCCATTTTAGCAGCCCTCAGCTCCAAGGTAGTTGAGTGGCAGAGCAGATTTTAGTATTCAGCTGGTTGTCTCAGTTCAGCTGGCTGACAGGTTCAGGATGCAGTACTGTGAGTTTATTGTTAATTGAATAAATTAGGAGCCTGTCAAACTGCTGTGGTTGAGCCTGTTTCCCTCATACAACTTGTGCTGGTGGAGTGCCTGGAGGTGGGACTGTACTTTCCATGAGTGGGGCTTAATCCCCTCACTCTAGGTTTTGTTGTGGTTCTTTTATATATTAATTTATATATTTTTTTTTTTTTTCAAATAATTATCGGTGAAAATGCTGCGCAAGAAATATTTGAACATCAGAGTGGTGAGAGGTGGTGACACCAAAGATAACACACAGGCTTCATCTGATCTAATAGCAGGAACAGGCAAATAAACACCAGGCTGCAGTAAGTCATGACCAAACTCTTGCAGTGGCACAGACGTGACTAAAGAATCTGTTAGAGGAAGCAAATGGAAACAGATGAGAGAAACTGCTGAGAGAAATTAGAAATAAAGAGTAATTCGGTTCTGTGTAGAGGAATAGCATGGGGAAAATAGATTTTCAAGTCAGTGCTCTGCTCTTGAAGAGCTGAAAGGGATCAGAGGAGCTGTCTTGGGCAAGTCAAGTTCCCAGCAAGGTCACAGCAGGGAGGACTCGAGGGAAATCCTGGCAAGCTGTCTCAGTTCAGACCATTGCCTGTAGGAAACTCAGAGTCAGGGAGCACCATGTGGGTAACACACTCTGCAACCCCAGCCCCAGACAAGAGGACTGGTGAGGATGGCCCTGTGTAAAGTCCAGGTTCCCTGAGGTTTGCCACAGGAATGTGTTTGGTGCAGAGAAAACAGAGCCACAGGCTGTGATGCTTAGCATGGGCATCCCCCTGTCCATGTGCAGGGTGAGCTGTGCCCGGGGCCAGGCTGCCCCACACCTCCCTGCCTGGGCACAGCAGGGCACCAGGGCTCCTCCAAAGGACTCTGGGGCCACCGCTGAGCCTGGCACTGCTCTGAGGGCTGCTGGAGGCTGCAGAGTGTACGTGGTGAGCTGGTGTTTGGCTCTATTTACTCAAGGTTTCCTCTTGGAATCCCAGAGCTGCCTCCTGGAGCAGCTCTGAGGGCACAGGGTGGGCGAGTTGGTGGCCATGGAGCTGCTTTGGCACCCTGGCCACCCTGGCACTGGGCAGTCCCTCCCTTGCAGAGTGCTGGGCAAAGGCTCTGACCCGGTGCCTCAGCTCTCCAAATATAGGGATGTTTCCCCATGAACTCCTCTCTGCAAAGCCAAGGGCTGTTAAAAGAAGAAGGTCTCGTGACTGTGTGGTACTTGGATGCCATGGCAATGTAATTAGCTGCAGAGCAATCTTACTAAAAATGTCCTTGGTGGAGGAGAGGACGGGGTGGGAGAGGATGGATGTTAAAGGGGAGGAAGTTTCCAGACCTGTGGCTTCACCACAGCTTGGCTGCTTCAGCCACGTCCTTCAGCTCAAATGTGAATCCAGAGGTTCAGAGCACAATGTTTACTACAGTGTCCACGTGGGAGAGAAAGCAGCACAAACTCTTGGAGGTGTTAAGGGATTATATAACAGCTTCCCACCCCCAAGCCTTTCCAAGCCTTTGGAAAATTTTATAAAGTATCTTAGGCTAAAAACCTTTTTTGTAGCTGCTGGATAACTTGAAGCAAACTTCAGAAAAGTATTCCCATTACTTTTCCCTTGTTCTCCTTGTTTTTTCTCTTCAATGTTATCTGTGGATCCAGGAACTCCCAGGCTGCCTAATCCAAAGGAGGCAGGCACAGGGTTCTGCATGGAACTCGGAAAGCCTCGGTGCAGCAAAGCTGGGCTGCTGATTCCTTTATCTCTGTTACTCTGCCAAACCCTCAGAATTTGGCAACCTGGGTCTTTTTATATCCGTTAGGCCTTTTTTCCTCCCTCCCTCATGACCTCTGTGGCTGCACTTGCCAAAAGTTCTCCGTATTAGATATGAGGCTGTGTATCAGCATCCTCGGGGCAGATGCTCCCAAGCTGCTGAAGTATTGAAGAATTCCAGAATACTGGAATTGTGTGGAGCACTCGGAGTTCAACTTGAGCTCTGGTGAGCTGGAAGTTACTGTAGAGAGTCATTTCACCAAGTTCTGTTCTCCGCTGTGTCCTCTAGAGAAGAAGAAATCTGTTTCTATTGTTTATGGTTAATCCTACTGCACGTTTATATGAGAAATTATAGATTTTATTTTTGGGTTAAATGAAGACTGACTGTAGTAGTAAAATGTAAGGTTTCACAGAGATATTTTTTAAAAATTAAGTGAGCTAGTGCAGTGGTGCAGTGGAGGGTGAGCTAGGATTTGGTGGCATCTTGGTGGATTTCTGTATTCAGACATTGTTCTCCTTTATTTGAATTTTCCTGCATGTTAGGACAAGGCACAGGCAGCCGTGTTTTCCATCCTGATGAAGGGAACAGAGCTCAAGGAGTTGGGCTGAGATTGTCTTCCCCGGCAAGAAAAATTTCTCTGTCACCCAAATTATAATTTTAAAGCATGAAAAACCTTCTTGAGGACAGCAGGATTTTAACTCTTTACATTTTACAACCTGATCTTTGCAGAGCTAAAAAAAATTTCCCCGTTCACTGAAGCTGTTCAGAGTTTGGGGAACTCAAAAGTTGGGTTGTGAAAGTCTGTAAGGTCACCTGGATTGCTGCACGTCAGCGTGGTCCCAACAGGGTGCTCTGGAGGAGACCACCAGTGCTGTGATTTAATCCAAATCTGTTTAATCACATATAATCCACATAACTCGAATGTGCTCCCCCAGGATCCAGTTTCAGAGCTGTACTGAAGGGAGGGAAATCTTGTGTTGTCACAAGTCCTGCTGATATCAGTGGGGTTTCTTATTGATGCAGGACTTAGTGCTGGCACATGCAATTACAGCAAAATTTGGGGTTTAGCATATTTGCAATTTACTGTATTTTTAGGAAGCTCTTGCTTGGAGGTGAGTGAGTAAATGAACTTTGGGCCACATCCAGCAAAATCTCAGACTGAAGAGTTGTGACAAATGCCAGGGAAAATCATAAATAATCTGAAATTATTTGTGGTGTGATTAAAAAAACTGTAAAGGTTTGGTTTATATTTTTGTCTTAGAAATGTCACTTGCTACGAATGAAAAAAAGATCTTGTGCTTCCCTCAAGGCATTCTGTGTTGGGTCAGAAATGTTTCAACAACAAAACCCATAGGATTTGTCAGCATAAATAACACCCAGATGTTACTGCAGTGTTGCTGGTTATGATTTCCATCTCCAAGATCCCAAAATCTACTCAGCCCCCATTACTGGGATGTGCACACAGCTCTGTGGCCCTGGAGCCCTGCATCCCAAAATCTACATCCCAAACCCTGATTCCCAAAATTTGCATCCCCAAACCCTGATTCCCACAATCTGCATCCCAAACCTTCATCCCAAACTCTGCATCCCAAACTCTGCATCCCAAACCCTGCATCCCCAAACCCTTCATCCCAAACCCTGCATCCCAAACCCTGCATCCCAAACCTGCATCCCAAACCTGCATCCCAAACCCTTCATCCCAAACCCTGCATCCCAAACCCTGCATCCCAAACCCTTCATCCCAAACCTGCATCCCAAACCTGCATCCCCAAACCTGCATCCCAAACCCTGCATCCCCAAACCTTTTTAGAGCCAGGGGAACTGTAAACAGCTGAGCAATCCTGGTGAACAGAGCCCACGCAACTGTGCAAAGTAATCCCTAAAAAAACGACGGAAAGGGCAAAAAGAAAACACCGCACTTTCCAAACCACTGAGACCCCAGCCAGGCTTTAAGATAAATACTGAAATAAATAAATAGTGCATGATCTGAGAGGCTGAATCTGTACCCATAACCACAGTTTGTTGCTCATCCAGTGAAATAATAAATATGAAGTGAACTTTTTTCATCTTGGAAACTGTGTCACCTCTGGCGCATTTCTGACGTGACTGTTGTTTTTTTTTTTTCTCTGTGGCCATTTTGCAATTTTCTCTGGGTTTGTTTTGATTGTAAATAGGCACACACATTAGCTAAAGCCAGATAATTTTCTCCTGGCCAGCTTTGCCAGTAAATCACTGAGCTATGTAATTGGGTTTGTATAAAATTATGCACTGCAAACTTGGGAATAAGTAAAACAGAAACAAAAAGTTGATTTTTGTAAATAGTACCATTTTTTTACATTCAAAACTTCTGCTTGACTCCATTTTTCTGTTCCCTATCATGATAATTCCTTAAATCTTGAAAATCCAGCTACAGGATAAATTCAAGCAGAAGTGATAATAATTTCTGGTTTGGCTCGTAGGTGGAGTTGAATACAGTGGTTAACTACAAGCAATATGTTCTGAAGATGATGGTGTTCAGACAAATACCCAATTTGATTCTGATAAATTGGATGCAAGACTTTGACCAGCATGAGAAGAACAGGTGAGAACCCTTGAGACTGATGCAGAAATAATCAGTATTTTGATGGTCAGGAAAAATATTGCTCCCGCAGCACAATAGATCTTCTATTAGAAACTCAAAATACTAATTACAATCTGCCTAAAGACTTATTATAAATGAAGTGGAGATGGAAACATGTTTATATTATGGGGAGGCTTATTTGCAGATAAGCAGGAAACCAGTCACACATCTTCACAAACATAATTTTAGCTGTTTTAATTAGCAGGTTTGCTTTGATTTAATTTAATTCAGTGATTCCTTCTATCTTTACTGACACATGTGCAAATAAAATGGGCTGACCTGACTCCTGACAGGCCGTTTCCTTTTTCATTTCTGGATTTGTTGTTGTTGATTCCGGCAGTGTTTACGGTGGAATGATGGGGTCAGCACTTCCTCCCAGCACGGCCACAGATGGAGGGTGGGGATGACAACTCTGCATCTGAGGGGGCTTTTTTCCCCCCTAGCACTGCTGATTCCCGAGGTGTTGGGTGTCAAAGGCCAGCAGGAGTCCCAATAACCTTCAGTTCCCAATTCTATTTAGGGTCGGAATGACAAAAAATAGAGTTTTTCTTGTGCAGTTGTGGTAAAAGTGAAGCGACCTTTTATTTGCTATAGAGCCAGACCCTGGAAAGAAACCCCACGTGTGCATCAGCTTTGGGTAGAAAAACAAGCTTTAAAGCTGTCAGAATTCATAGGTTTAATGTTTGGAGATTTGGTGGGTTTATTTAAAAGTGAAAGTTGTTATTGACAGAATAAGAACACGTAGTCCAGGCTAAAATCACAACATTAATTCAATGACAAAACCCCAATCTGTGTTGACTTTGTTGAGCTTTTTGTTGGTCTGAGGGCTTGGAAAGTATTTTTTCTTCTTTATGTCAGAAAAAAACATTGTGAATACGCCAGGTGTTGTTCTCCCCTCCCTCTGCAGTCTCACAGCTCTATGATAGGTAATTAAAATAATCACTGAAATGTTTCAAAGCTACTGCAGCCTTTACTTGACTTTTAAAATTCCTATTTGAAGAAGAATGTTAAAATTAATTTGTATCTGGCTCAGCAAAGTGCTCTTTACTTGAGCAACGGACTTTACAACATTGCCAACAAAAAGAATGGAATTAATATTATATTTGCCTTTATCTAGGGTTATTCTGTTAACTGTTTTATACTGGAAATTAATTTCAATATCACACAGAGGCCTACAAGTCTTGAATGCAGCAGTTTTAGCATGCAGCCACAGCTCTCCTAGTTCATAATCGTGGTAAAAATAAGAATTGCAAAAGGAATAAAGTTGCCAGGACAATTAAATGATTCTACCCCCAGATAATGGAAGGACAAAGTTTATATTCTTGGACTGTAAAATCCATAAGAGGGAAAAGTGTTATTCAAGAAGTATTGTGTGGTTATTTTGAAAAGAATGGTAATTTTACAAGTTTGTCTTTCTACTGAGGAAAAATACTTTGGAGATGTTGGGATAGGAGCATTTTTGATGTGGAAACATTCCTCTGTTTTCCTTCCTTTTCTTTACTTTTCATATTTCAGTTCCCTGCTTCTGTAGGCCTTTGGAAGCCTTGTAACTCATCCTTTCTGGAATTCTTGATCTATGGGACAGGATTTTATTTTTAAAATAAGCTTTCTTGTAATGTATTCTTTTTGATCCTTAAAAACCCTTAATCTCTACAAATGAGTGGTTTATGTCGCTGTGAAGGGGATCCTTCTCCCCTCCTTCCCTGACTTGTCCCTCTTTGGGATTGGCACTTCCCTGGCAGGGGCAGGAGTGGTGGCAGGGCAAGCAGAAAGGACAAGCGGAGGAATTTTTGGGATGAATGGAATAGGTTCAGGCTTTGGAATGACTGATTAAAAGAAGGAAAAAGCCAGGTAGGATGGAAGGTTTTGCGTCTCCCTCGCTGGGGTGCAGGGAATCCTTGCCTGCTGTGGAAGTCAATATGTGAATAAAGCAAATGTTTTTACACGTTTACTTATGGAAATCTGAGAGATACCAGGGAACAGGGCGCAAACCAAAAATATCAATACTGACAAACTCAAATAAGGACTTTTCACTATTAAATTTCAAATATACCACTATTTGTGCAAACATTTCCCATTTAGGAAAGAGAGCGTAACCTCTGTTTTTGCTCCTTTGCAGACATTTTTAACTCCTTCATGAATGTTTCTAAATCCTTTTCTTCTAACCACACACAGGCATGGCAAACAAATTTACAAATGTGGATAAAAATACAACTTCAATCCTCATCTGCGTCCTTGCATCAACACAACTCAATCTGACAGTGTGTTTTTGCCAGGTGGAACAAAGAGCAATAAATTAGTTCTGAACATTTATGATCTTGCATTATAAAGACTCCAACAGACTGTGTTCAAAATCAATTGTCAGAGTGATGGGGATTAATAACTCTGGTTCTGTAACCTTTTCCATATCTGCAGCCTGGCTAAGGGCACGTTTCAAGATCTGCTGCCATATTTCATTATTGCAACCTCCATTTGAAAGACCTTTTTGATGCTTAAAAAAAAGGAAACAGATTAGATTTTAGTAAGGCTGGATGAATAACTAAGAATTAATAATTCACTCAGTGAATTTTGCCTCTTCTTCTGTAGGAAGAATGAAGAAAAAAATAGTTGTCAAAATTTTTCTAGTGACTCATTGGGGTTTTTTATTCATCAAAAGTAGAAATCAGAATTCAGGCTGTGTTATATATTTGTGATTGATCAGTCAGGTGGTATTGGTTTAATTCCCCAATTAATTGAGGACAAATACTATAATAAATTTCATGATTAAATATTTGAGGAGACAGTTTTTAAAAAAACCCTTTCCACCTTCACATATGCTTGAAATCAGGTTTGGAAAGAATTCCTGAAGGTAAAAATCTGAGTGCATGAAAATTGTTGGAAAGGAAATGTAAATAAGGCAGGAATGTGGCCAAGGCAAGTTTATTACAAGACACAAAAAAGTTTGAGGCTTCCACAAAGTTTCCCCTCTTAGCTCCAGCACCTGTTTTGGGAGAAGAGCAATAAATATTGGGATAAATATGGGAGCAAGGTAAATGAGAGGTTTATTGAATTTCCCTGCCTCCCCAGCCACTGTGCTGGGTTTTATGGGAGTGGAGTGTTTGCTGTGAGTGAAGCCCCCTGAAGAATTGGCACCTTTTGGCTCTCTCTCCCTCCCAGCTGGAATCTTTGCATCCCACCCGTGCCAGGCTGAGAGCCATCCGTGTCTTCTCCTGCATTTTCCTGCACTTCGCTTTGCCTTCTTCCTAAATAGAGATAAAACAGTTAAATATTTCCCAAGCAAATCCCCACATGTGATCTCCAGGGCCGTGCATACCATCAAACTGTCATTTCCTTCGATTAACCTTCGCCTGACCTCCCTCCCCCAGGCGCTTTCCCGTCCCCTTGCTCCTCCACTCCAGCCTGGTGCTCTCTCAGGTGAGTGCCTCTGTCACTCAGGAGCTGGACACGCTCCTGGAGAACCCAGAGGAGATGTTGGGATGGAAAACTGGGCAGAATTTGCCCCAGATTACGCAGTCCAGAGCTGGGTGTGTCCGGATGTGCAAAGAAAGCGCGGCTCGGATAAGAGCAGGTGAAGAAATCTGAATTTTAAGAGTGTCTGTAAAGTGTTTTATGAATATTGTGAAATATTTAAGATCATAAAAGGTTCATGACTGAGATCTACAGGACTTTTCTGTTATAGCTCCTTCATGTTCTCAGGAAGTATTCTCCTCAGTTTGTGGAGAATAAAATCAGGACCAGGAGAGGATCAGAGTTAATGAGTCACCTCCCGACAACAACAGAGTTTGGAAATTGCCAGGGTCATCTATTTCATCGTTTTGAAGCCCAACAGATCAGTGTTAAATCTCAATTTTTATCTACAGGTAGCAAGAAAATGAAAATTAGGAAGCCCGGAAGAAATGAAACATTTCAAAATGATTAATCCCTACAAAAATTTCAGTTACTCCAAAGCGAGCTTTTTTAACCTGGTGGTTTGCAAGAAATGCTGATGTTTGTGTCGGCTTGGGACAGTTTTATTTTACTTTTTTTGTCCTGAAATTCCTCTAGAGAGAACAATACGGACTGAGATATTATGAATCTAGTCAGATCATGCTTTGGGCTGACAGCAGAGAAAGCAAAGCCTACACTGAACCTATAACTTCTGCTTATGGAATAAAATATATTTTGGGACGATAACAAAGGCCATGTGTGGTGAAGAATCTCTTCATCCCAAGGTAAGCTGGTACAGTGGCACAAGCTGAAACTAAGCACTTTGGTTCTAGGCTTAATTTGACTGTTAAATCTCATAATTTTTGCTGAGAGATTAAAAATGTGCCATCAGAAGCCTCAGCATCACATCAATTCCTGTGGATGAGGATGGTTTATCCCTTAAATCAGTCTGTGGTGTAGTAAATAGGTCAGAAAATTTCACGCCATTTCATAACCAGGCATAATTTACAGATCCTACAGGGTTTTTGTAGGTAGAGAACCCTGGAAATGTTTAGTTGGAAAAGACCTTTAAGACCATCAAGTCCCTTTTTTTTTTTTTCCTGAATCCCACTTTTTCCTTTTTTTTTAAAATTATCCCATTAACACTAAAAGAACAGAGTCTAAGTGTGCAGCATTCCATGATTTCTACTCAACCCCTGAGATCATGAAACCTGTTGGAAAGTAGTTTTAAAGCAAGAAAAAATTGCAGTATAAGATTCCTGTGCAAACTCTGGATCCATTCCTCCTGCCAGGAGTTTATAATCTATTTTAAAAGCTTTTATTCATGCTGGCTTTTGTTTTTCCCCCATTCCAGTGGGAATGGTAGATTGATAAATCAGGTGGAAGCAGATATTGCAGATGGACAGTGAGGATGTTGGTGAGAATTTCCAGCATGGCATAGTTGGTGGACGAGTAACATCAAGTTCCTGCACTGGTGGCAACTGGTGTGACTGGTCCAGCTCTGCTTTAATTAATACCTAAAAAAATCATTCTATAATTCCACAGGAATTGTAAAATAGTCCCCCTTTTGGAGTAAATGTGACCCGTTTTTGTCCCTGTTGAGGTTTTTCCGAATGATCCTCCAGGAAAAGAACCCCAATATTTTCTGTGCAATCCTCCCCCAACCCAATCTGCAGTGACGGGGCTGTACTCACCTGCTGGAGTGGAGAATTTAAATGGAAGAACAAAAAGAAACTGAAATTGCCTTAGGGATTGAGGTCAGGTGAAGGTTAATCAAAGGAAATGACGGTGAAATGGCATTCAGGGCTCTTGGTACATTTTTAATCATTCCTCTCTCTGTCGCTCATAAAAGACACAAAAGATGTCCAACTTTTTTGCCATTGTGTTTAGTTAAGGATGGCTTCTATTTTTGCCTTGATTGTTTTAAAATAGCCTTTCTTTTTGATTTCTCTCGTAGATTTAGCTCCTGAAAACTTGCATTGCAGTGCCTCAAAGATGTGTGTGGGAAATTGGGAATGTGTGTGTGGGGGGAAGAAGAATGTTAAGAAAAGGGAGTAATTTTCCCCAGAATATCTCTCATTTTAACTTCTCTTTCTCGAGTGATAGATTTTGAAGGATTTCTAGAAGTCATGAGTTTAGGGAATAAATACTCAGGAAAGCTAAATATTCACATTATTACACAAGTGTCAAGCTAAGTGAAGTTCATGATTGCAACTACTGGAAACAAGAATAGTTTCTTTCATACTCTGCTATCTACAAGTTATTATTCTGCTTTTAAATCTAAGTTATTTTTATATTTTTTTGGAAAAAATATTAGAATAATCTCCACGATTGCTATGAAATTGTGAAGTCATGTCTGAATTTGCAGGCTGTTGGTTTTACTCCGATTTTGTGTATGTGAAAAGGCTCTGTTTGGGAACTTTTCTTTCCCAAGTTTGGAGCTGTCCCTTTATGCCCGTCACCTCAGATAACTTTGGCGTAACTACAACAGGAACAGGAGCAACTTTATGTAACTTATAACTGCCCAAGGCGACTTTTAAAAAATGTGAGCAATGCATTTTTTTTTTCCCAACTCTGTTTGTATAGACTCCCTTCCCCCTGTAACACAAAGGGTCCTAAACGGGATGGATTAAACCCAAACAGCTTTTAACTGAGGTAACTTGGTGTAGCAAATGTGTTTTCCCTGCTCTTTTCATTGGTGTTGTGCACTGAGCTCTTTGAATGATGCAGCTGGAGCTGAGCTTAGGCAGGACCTTGAGCCAAGTTTAGGCAAGACCTTAAGCCTTTGGAGAGGTTTAAAACCACATCCCTGCAGCACCATGCAAAGAGTTGCAGGAAAATGAGATTTTATGCATATGAGATGCTCCACACTTTGGGGGAAAAAATGAAATAGTCTGGAAGTGATTTCCCTGAGTGTCCCTGTGCTGGTGTGGCTGGGATTGCCACTGGGAATGTGGCACTTTTCCTCCAGATCCCACTTAGCAAGGGCTGCCACATGGATGCCAGATGGGCTCTTTGCCAGGGAGGAGGAGGAGGAGGAGGAGGAGGAAGAGGAGGAGGAGGGAAAGCCCTGCCCACCCTGCAAAGGCTGCTGAGGAAAAGCCTGTCAGGGAATTGGTGTAAAAATTGGGGGAAATGGGAAATGTGTACCAGAAGTGGTTGAGCACAGGCTGGGTTGGGCTGAGCTCACTCCTGGGGAAGGGGAGAGGAGCAGGGTGGGGAGGCTGGGCTCTGGTGCTGGGGGCTCTGGAGCTCCCAGCCACAAGTGCCTGGTTCTGCAGGCACAGAGAGATGAGGAACCCGGGGATTCTGTGCCCCCAGGGTCTGACTGGGGTTTTCTGCTGCTGTAACAATGCCAGAGCCAGGTTTATAGAGGGCATTTTTCAGTGCAGCCTCAGCCCGAGCAGCCAGTGCTGCCCCTGTAACTCCCTGTCTGGCAAAACCTCTGTCCTACTAACAGGAATCCAAACGGTTTTTGGTGTGTCTTTGGCAAAACAGGAATATCTGTTTAAGAAAAAGAGCAAAATGTGAGAGAGATCTTTTAAAATGAGAACTGAGTACCTGAGTTGAAGGCAGCATTAACTGCTGAGAGCTGGAACACTCTTGGACTGAGGGAATGTGATTTTTCCACCTGGTCAAGTGGAAGATGCCCCTGCCCATGGAAGATGCAGTTGAAACTGGATGAGCTTTAATGTCCCTTCCAAACCAAACTGTTCTATGATTTTTTTTTTCTTTAACAAACAACATGACCTCAGAATTTTGCTGAAATCAATACTAAAGAGCCATGGCCAGATCATATCTCTATTTTTAAAACATCCAATAAAAATATTCAGTGTATTATACCCCTGCATGCCCAGATTATTCAAGTATGGCAAAGATCAGGTTGGTTTGAGCATTTTTTTTGCAGCTGCTGGGATCATCACTCCCTCTCCTGCCCATGGAGCCCATCCTGGATCAGGGGATAAGGGATCCCTGATCCAGGATCAGGGCTGCTTGTGAGGACAAGAAATTATGGTCTGAATGTAGCTGGATTAATGGGTTTGGGTGTTTGCCACGTTGTGGGATAAAATAAGAGTATTTAGAGTTTCCCTACGGGTGGAACATGGGGTTTGTGGGCAGAAAGGGTGTCTGAAGTTCAGTCTCTGCTGAAGCTGAGGTGAGGGCAGTGAAGCAGCTGAGCTGAGGGGAAGCTCTGCCCAGTGTTTCACAGTTTTTCAGGCTGGTTTTAACATCTTGCACTGAATTAACAGCCTGAGAGGGAGGCTCAGGGTGAGGAACCTCACTGGAGCATCAAAGGAATATGATAAAATATGATGGAGGACGGCAACAACTGATGGCTTTGCATTTCCTTTCGCTCCCTGTTTCTGGAGAGAAACCTTCCATGCGAGTATTCTCAGGTGATGCCTTGGTTTCTGTTGGAATAAATTGCTTGTCTCAGTTTGATGCCTGAGCCTTTTGATAAAAATAATGTGGTTTTGTGCCTTATTAGAAGCATGGTTGAGTCCAAACCCTGGCAGGGCTGTGCTGGGTGTGAGGGATCAGGGAAGGTCAAGGATGTGCTGAGTACAGAGCTCTGCAGGCTGCTGGCAAGCAGAGGGTTTGTCTCTGGTGCTCTCAGCTTTCCACCTTCATTTTCCACCCTTCCACCATCAAGATGCTGGGATGTTCAGGAGAAAATTCACGCTGTCTAATTTTACACGTCCAATTTAGGTTGCTCCTGGCTGTGACAAAGCACAAGCTCTGCTTGCTGCAAGTCTCTTCAGTTGCAGAGTCAGTTTTCCATTTGAGCAGAAAGCGCAGAGGGAGCAGCTCCACATCTCAGACAGGGCTGTCACCCTCCCGAGCTGTCACCAGGCCACTGGGCTCTCTGTGAGCACCCAAATCAGATCTCCTGTGGGGGCAGAACCATTCATTGCACGGCAATTTTGTTGTTGAGGCAGCTCATTTTATTGTGGAGCTTTCTGTGATAAATCCTCAGTGTAAGCAAGGCTTGAAAAAGAAAGGAATCAAAGCCTTTGAAAACATTTCTAAGTGGGAAAGTTTCACAATGAGCTTGGGGGAAAGCTCAGTTTTCACCAGATGCCCAGAAGGGTGGGAATAATCTCCATGATGACCTGCTGGGTCACCACTTCTCCTGGTGCTCTGTCCTCAGCGAGCAGCAGAAGGCAGCCAGCTCTATTCTCAGATTAGGAGAGGTAGACCCCCTTGCTGAGGTTATTTGTTGTATCTCCTGAAGTTAATTTAATGCTTAAAATAGAGACAAGCCCGTTCTGAGGGATTTAAACCTGAAAATGCCCTGGGAGCAGTCAGTCCCTGCACTCTGCTGCAGGAGGATGGGAATCCAGAACCACCTGGACCCACCCTGTGCCAGGTGCTCCAGGAGGACCTTACCTGAGCAGGGAGCTGGCACCAGTGGTGCCTCCAACCTTACCCATTCCTCTGTGGTGGTCAGGAGGAGGGCATTAACAACCAGGACATTTCTCTGTGGGCTTGGTCTGGAAACAGGAGCTGCCTGGAAGGAGATCTGTGCAATCTGGGAGGTTCTCCCTTCTGAAATCATCAGAAATCTGGGGGGGTTGTGGCTGCCTGGGCAGCCCTGAGAGGCTTTGGACCATTTGCTGAGGCCACCTGTGGTTATGGGTTTAGAGAATGTGTCACTATTTCACTCTGGCAGCCGTTCAAAGTCCTAATTCTGTGCATCAGTGTCTTTCAGATGAAGAAAGTGAAATCCTTTCTTGCCCCTGGTGTCTGAGTAAATTGATATCAAATTCTCTAATGAAAAGACAACTGTTGTCAGCAGAGGCAAGCAACAAGAAAATCTGGGACAGGAGGTAACTTCATGATGGATTCTACATCCTCAGGGACTTTCTAAGCTCTGAGGATTAATTTTCTATTATACCCACGTGTGGGGCTTCCCTTAAATACACTTCCACTAACAACTTAATACTTTTTTCAATTACAGTATCATAAAATGCTACAACTTTTTTTGACATTCTGCCACTTGGAGGCCAAAGCTTTCATCACTGTGACTGTTGTTACCACCTTTTGCTTTTCCTACATGAAGCATCGTTTTGCTGCCCCACTAAAGCCATGGTTTTGTGGAAAAAAAAGGAAAAAAACAGGGAAAAAAACCCTTTGGGAACTGAACTTCTGCAGGGGTTTGCACTCCATGAGCTTGATCTGCAACTCCTGATGAACTTACAAATCCTTCCCACTGGCCTCTTCTCAATATTTTAGCTCAGTTGCCTCAGTTTATTATCTTTATTTTTTTAGATTTCTTTATATATTCTTTATTTTACCATCTCTATTTCCTGTACAGTAACTCTAAGAATACTTTCAGACAAAAAAAAGGGTATTTTTACTTGTCCACATGCTTGACTGTGTGAGACAAAGCCAGAGCACCAGAGATCCAGAATTTCCTGCAGTGCATCAGGATTTCATAGCGCGTCTAAAAATGAATTGCTCAGGGTGTGAGCCAATGGCTTCTCAAGGAGAAGGGTTTGGATAACTGCAGGTTACAAACTGTCTTAGGAGAGTGCTCAGTGGCTCATTTAGTTTGGAGTTCTCCACCTGGAAGTGTAAGGAGTTGGGGAAGGAAAAATAGTGTGAGGTGTGTGAAAATGAGCTGAGTGCTGAGGGGAGGCTCCAGCGCTGGTGGGGCTGGGCTCCCCTTTGGAGCACTGATGGATCAGTGCTGTGGGGTCACTTCTGTCAGAACAAGGCTTGAGAGGATTTCTTCACCTGGGAACTCACAGGACCCTTTTGATTTTGTTGGCACTAAGGAAAAAGGATGCCCTGATTTCACAGGACAGGTCAGAACTCTGTAATTTTAGGAATACTACCCCAGTTGCTCCCCAAGTAAATCAGTATTTTTTAGGTTTTATGATTTTATAACCAGAAATAGATATCCTTAATGTAGATAGTGATTTTACAGCAGAATATTACTAAATCAGGACAGGATGAATTGAGAAGTTGGAGGTGATTGTAGAAAGAGCTTGGGCAGATATGGAGATTCCCATGGGAGAACAGAAGGCTCCTTGTGCAGGCGCAGGGCAGGCAGGGACCAGGAGCTCTGTCTGTCCGCCAGCCAGGATGGAATGGTTTGGGTTTGAAGGACCTTAAAATTCATCCAGTCCCAACCCTGCCATGGAGGGACACCTTCCACTGTCCCAGGTTGCTCCAAGCCCTGTCCAACCTGGCCTTGGACACTTCCAGGGATGAGGAGCCCACAGCCCAAAGACTGGGTCAATGGAAATGTTGGAAAACAAGGCTGTCCAGCTGCTCTCACACATTTTCTATCTCCTTCAGTGAGGAAAAGAGGGAAAAGCCTTCCTGACACAATGTTCACAGGGGACACGTCACCGAGTGTCAGCGCAGGGAACATGAACTGATCCCAGTTAATCTTCCCTGCTTCCTTCTGCACCTCCATTTTATAAACTGAAATTGGCAGGGAATTATGGCCACAAAACCTGATTTCTGCCTCAGTTCTGCTCCTCGGCACAGAACTACCTGACAATTAATATTTGTGTATACCTTTTGAAATCTGTGACCTTTGGGGAGTTGACAGAGCTATAATATTGGTCTTTGTGTGCTCGCCTGGCTTTTAAAGTCCCTGCCTGGTGGATATAAGTTCAGTGGATACAGATCTGAAACTTGATTTCCTCAGTATAGCTGCATTAGCATTCAGCTGTGGGTATGTAAGATAATAGTATTAAAAGCAACCTTCCATCCTGTTGTCATGGATGCAGCACAGCCCAATCCTGGGAGCACTACACCACCAGTCTTTGTACAATCTCATTTTTATCTACAAATTTTGATTTAATTATACTAGAAATTCTGCAGCCTCCTATAATATATGATTTTATTTTCCATTTCAAGCATAAAAATGTAAGAATTGAGCAGCTCGAGCTCTTTGTCCAGTGCTCTTTTTTTTTTTTTTTTTTGCATTCCAAGTATCTGTCAGTATTAGTTATGAGACTGTGTGAAATAAGTAGCCATGAAAGATGCCTGCTTTTATGACAGAATGAGTGGTTTCATGAATTTTAAAGGAGCACATTTGTATTTTCTGTTCTTGAACTACATGGGCTACTCGCAAATATGACAGAAGATAATTGTTTGAGGAATTATGATGCCTTTCAAGATTTTGCGGGATATTACTATTTTCATAATCTTTCATTTATCAGCTTCTGCGGCTTGATTTATTTATGGGTGTAATTTGGAAATTAAAGTACTCCCACTCTGGCAGCAAAGGTACATGTTTGCCTCGTGCGGCTGGCGCTCCCTCCCCTTGGCAAAGATAATGAATGTGCTAATTTTTGTGTCAGACACCGGGGGAAGGTGTCAGCACTGGGGGCAGCCAGGTGTGATCCTGGCCCACGTGAGCCACGAGGGGAGAGCCCGGAGCCTTGGGATGAGCGGGGATTTCAATCTCCAGCAGCACCCATGGCACCAGGCAGAGCGTGTGCTCGGTTTGTCAGGGTTTAAATGAAGTTTATCAGGGTTTAAATGAAGGCATTGTTAGCAGGGATTTGGTGTGAGCGAGTAAAGGCTTCCAGCCTTTAATTGACTCGGGAAATCTTTTTAGTTGTGATTAGAGGGACAGATACTCAGCTGGTGAGGACTGATGGTGCTCCATTGAATCAATTTTCATACCCTGTCTGGAGTCAATGGAGCAGGGCTCATTTATAACCCTGTACCTGGCCTGTTATTATAAAAAAACATTCCAAGCCTGATATCTGAGTGGTACAGTAACCTTTTATCAGGGAGCTGCTTGGCTCAATTTAAAAAAAATCATCAAAATCAGGGTAGAATCCTTGGGCTAATAAATTCAGTGGCATGAGCTATTTCCATTTGGTTGGGAATTTGAGTGTGGAAACCTATGGCTGTGTCCTATTTGCTTGAAAGCTCGGTGATGGATCTGCCATACTTTCATATTTAGCATAAGGTTGTCTTCTTAAAGACTGAAATGAAGCATCTCTATATCTATATGAAGCATCTCTATATCTGTATGAAGCATCTCCATATGAAGCATCTTTTCAAGACTAAATGAAGCATCTCCATACTCTTTTCTGGTTTAGCCTTGAAGTATTTTTATTTTTTTTCCCTTGGCAATATTATCTCACTTTCCATCCCATGATAACTGCATAGAAGGATTTTATTTTATGGTTAAAAAAAAAATCATCTGGATATCTCTCTGTAATAAACTTGTCCCTAACATCTGAATATTATCACTGAAGATCCCCTCTCGAAATTCTGTGCATGCCCGTAATTAAACTGCTCTGAAAGGTGCAGTCAGGAGAACCAGGCACCAACATTATGGAGTGAAAATTAAAGAGGCAAAACATCAGAGTGTCTACTGTATGTGCCTGCTGTTAGACACTCAAGCATGGAGAACAGGATACACCTCTATGGATGGATGGCTTTCCTTATTAAAAAAACACAGTAGGACTCACAGTAGGGGAACACACTAAAACAAGGCTTTGTAGTAATTTCCTTGAAAGAAATTTCCCAAGATAGCAACTTAAAAAAGCTTTTAATCTCACGACTGGCTGTATAGTGAGTTTTACTGGAGCTGGGATAAAAAAGGCCCTTAGATTGCAGTGATCTGGTAGAGCTGGTCTGAAGCCTCTTCCCTCCCAAGAAAAGGATTAGACTTCCCTTGCACCAGAACAAGGCTTGAATAGATTGATGTGATTCTGGCATATTTAAGAACCTTAAATACATATCTCTCAAGTCTGAAATGATGTGGGAAAGCAGAAGTCCCCTTTCCCAGCTGGAATACTTGTCCAACCACTCTGCCGTGCGGCACCGAGCCGATGCGTTAGATCAAGGTTGCTTCTTCATGTCTAAATTTGAAACCACTGTCCCTCGTGATTTTGAGCTGATATTTTATTTTGGGTCTCTGAGCAGTGTCCTTTCCCACTCAGGAGGAACATAGAGAGCCTCTCATAAATTCCTGAAGGAGAATCCAACAGGACTTTGTCCTGCAGCATCTCGTTGTGCTGCACTGGGCCAGTAGCTCCCTCACTGGGATCTGCCTGACCTGTTGTCTAGGCTACATGACTATTAAACACCAAAGTAAGGGGAAAAAAACCCCCAAATCTGGCTAAATCCATGCAAACCTACTGGAAGGCTGGCCTGTGTGTTATAGTTTCCTGATCAGTCTGAAACTGCCGTGGCTGCAGCTTTGTGCTGCTCTTGGTGCTGGTGCACATGTCCAGGGCCATGCTGTGAAATCCTGTGGCTTCTCCTCAACCTTCCCCTTCCTTCTTTTGATGCTGTGGCTGTGGGGAGGTGGTCCCAGGGGTTTGGTAGAAGGGGCTGGAGGCTGGAGGTGCAGCAGGAGCTGCCCACCCTCCCTCCAGGCAGCACCAGAGTGCCCAGCACCGTGTGTGAGCATCAGCAGAGGAGAGGGAACATCTTGTACCTATCTTGTGTCAGCAAGCTGAGAACAGGCAAGGAACATGTCTGATAATGTGTTTCACATTGAAATAATTAAAGAGAATTGTTGCTGGAGGGAAATGTGCCTTTAAAAATTAACCCTGACATCTCTCCGACAATTTGGCATATTACAAGAGATCCTTTTTTTCCTTCTTTTTTTTTTTTCTTTTTTTTTTTCTTTTCCCTTCTTTAGTTTTACTAAACTTGATATGCATTTTTCAGCACTTTGGAAAATGCAGAGCCTTTGAAAACTCCCCTGTATGAATAGTCTATACTTACAAGAGCAGCCCATCTATTTTCCACTGAACTACTTGTAGGACTGATGTTTAAAGGAATGGGGCTGAAGTAAATGACACGTTCTGCAATGCCCTGGAGCCTCTGCTAGTTATTATTGTTTGAATCTCTCTCTTGATTGCATATATTGCAGTCTTCTATCACACAGGGAGCCAGTTTTGAAATCTGAATGTTGTTCCTCAAATAACCATCGAGCAGCCAGCTTTATTATTTCTTCTTACGCTGAAAAAACATCCTTGGAAATTGAAAGTAGTCATTTCCATAAAGCACTCAAAGTTTAAAAATGTTCTTTTTGAAGGAGCTGGAGTATTTGAAAACAAATGTTAATGTCTATAAATTCAGTATTACTTATTTTTTAAAAATTCAAGCTGTGGCAACACCAATTACATTCACATTTTTGTCATCTGTAGGAAGTTAAATATACAACCAGGTATCAGTGATCAGGAAGTTTGGCTTCACTATATCACGGCTATAAAAGTTATTTACTGGTTGAAGAATTGTGCAACTTTTTATTGAGGTGAGTTTCTGTATTTTCTGTTCTCCATTCGATCATCATTTGTTAGTCCAGGGGTAGGAAATGCTGGGTTTCTCTCCCTTTGTTTATTTACTGATTTGGAGCTGCATTTCCAGCCTGGAAAAGGGCACAGAAGGTGGCAGGTGTGGTGAGGGTGCTCAGGCTGCTTTTCCTCTCTGATGTGGCTGGGACCATGGGAGTTTTCCAGGCTCTTTCACTGTGCTGGTCACCAGGAGGAACCTGAGGGTTTTCTTCCAGTCCTGGTGGCTGGAATGGTGCAACTCCTCGGCCTGAGGAATGGCTGAGGTGCTTCAGAGGCATCCCTGGCTTTTAGTTCTGCAGCTAAGAAAACAGGCATGCAAATTGTCCTTCAAATGCTGCTAAGTCTTTCTGTTTTCAATTCTTTTTCTTTCTTTATTTTCTTCTTCTTTTGAATAATGTGTGACCCGATGGGAGGCAAACACAGCGCACTGTACAGGAGCAGGAGCACACTTTTAATTCATACCTGCAGTTCCCGGGTTGCAGGGCAGATTCCTGGGTGACACTCTCTGTTTTGGAGCACCTCAGTCTGGGGTTTACACTGACAGAATCACCTTGCAGGGGCCAAACCCTCCTGCATTCCTTAGCCAAGGAGAAGAGACTCAGCCTCATTTCTCCTCTTCCCTTGAACTTTTGACAATTTGGTGATCTTGGGCACAATCCTCCAAGGTGCTGAGTACCCCCATGGGCATTTAACCAGGACAGCTGATGGTTTGTGATGCTTCCTGTGACTGGGTGCTTCCTTGGTTAAATTTAAAACACAAAATACTTTAAAAACACTCCTTAAAAACATTTTTATTGGCTTGGGAAGGATTTTTTGCCCTTTTCATAAAACCAGCAGCTGAAGAAGTATCTGTTAGCTGCCGAGATATGTGCTACAAGCCTGGTTGTACACAATATTGCTGGGATGTGCTTTTTGGCTATTAAAGGCTCATTAAAAAAATTAAAGTCCCCACAATTTACAATATTTTCCATTGAAATAGCATGTTAACACATTTCTTTAATCAGTGTGTAACTGTCAGGGGAAAGAACAATTCATCTAGTATATGCATACATTAGGAAAAAAATTATCAGATTTAATTTTATTTGTTTTATATTCAGGGCTTTTTTGAAGGAATTCCTGCAGGGAAATGGTTAATCTATTTTTAACTAAAGCTTACTTTTGTAATCTATCCAGTGCTTAGAGTTCTGTCATTGATCTATGATTTATGTGATTTAAACCACCTCTTGGCTGTAACATTGGTTTCTATCCAAGATGCTGAGCTGAATACTAATTACGAGATCAAATTTATGCTGTTGGGCTAAGCAGCTGAAGGAGCTTTCCATGCAGGACTCCCTTAAACCACACCACCATTGAGCTTTAGTGGAATATTTGGTGAGGGGGATGGGGAAAAAAGCTGGAAAAGGGGGAAAAATACAGCAAGAAAGCTGAAGTGTCCTTTGAAAGCTTTATTTTTAGTTCTGTTGAATGAGTGCACAGTGCTGGATGCAGAAATTCAGTGTGTGAATATGCACATGGGGCTGTTTTTCCAGCAGAATCTCACTAATTCCCCCTAACGACTGGGAAACCCACTGAGAAAAGCCAAATGGCACCAGCGAGCAAACAAATAAATATGATTGAGGAGATTTTATTCCAAGATGTATTTTATGCCTTTATTTTGACAAGTATCACGTTGTCAGAATGATTTATGGTATTTCAGAGCGTACCAGTAAATGCTCTGTAGGATGGGTCCTTACAGGAAGAAAGTCTGGGTAACAATAGCTTTGCTTTGCCTCTCCTCAAAGCATTTTTGCTGAGAAATCAGCCAAGAGCACCAATTTTATAGAAAACATAGGTTTCCTCCAGTAAGAATGAGTACCAGTTCTATTCTCCTGCATCACCTTTGCAGAGGAGGTTGGGATGGCAGCAATTTTCTTAGGGAGAAAAAGAGTCAACCTGCTCCAAGAGCTCAGAATCTATACCCCAGTCTGAAAAAAAAAGAAATTTCCTATTGGAATCCTATTGATTATAATGATTTTTGAGAGGAAATGTGTTCCAATGCACCATTTGACTTTCCTCTCTGCTGGTGTAATGTTGAGGTGTTTTGTTTTGATGATGCTGTAATATTTTAGCTTGTTCAGGTTTCTTGTAATTTTTTGTTTGTTTATTTATTTATTTATAGTGTCATTTTCCTGTTTTCTAATGCTCTGCCTTATATTTTGTTCCAATTGGGCAACTGGAACACTTTCAGCCTCCCGCTGCACCTCATTAAAACGGAACATTTCCATAAAATGCTTCCCCAAATTCAACTTCTCCGGAATCATTTTAGGAACCTTTTCAGAGATCTTGTAAGAAATATTTAATCTTCCACACTGGGGGAAATACTGGGGTTTCTCCCAGAATTCCAGGTTGTGGCCATTTCTCCTGCCTTTTTCACTGGGGGTGGCGTGTTCTGGTTTGGGAAGCGCCTTGGCCGATGGATCAGCGCTTGGGGGGTGTCCTCAGGCACGGAGCAGGGGAAGGATTTGGATGCTCTGCTGTTCTCCCTGTGCTATCCGTGTTGCCACTGGTGAGGATCATTGCCTGGAGCCCCTTTGGGGGCTGTGTGTCCCCTCCCCTGGCAGAGGTTCCTGCAGCCAGCAGGTCTCCCCGCTCCGGCCGTAGGAGGCCCTTTGGTGGGGAATTAGTTTCCTTTTATCCTTATTCTTGCTCGCTTTAAAAACAGAACCCAAAGCAAATAAAAAACGAGAAACAGAAATAAAGCAAACAGAAAACCTTGAAGAGGTTTCCTCCAAGGGTAATTTTAGACTAATGACCTCTGGCTGTGTATCTATTGCTCATGATCTTCCTCATTTATTATTTCTCCCATTTCTAATGTGGATAAACTCATATTTCAGTTAGATCCCTTTTCCTTTTCAAAATTATATTATTTATAATCCACTTGATGTCATACTTGCTTTTAATGTGCATTGTTTTAAGCAATTTGCAACGTGGAAATAATCCACATTGTGCACATTTGGGGAAACGCTTTTGAATATCCATATGCACACGTCATGCTGAAGTGGTTTGTGTTTGGGGACAGTTTTATTAAGAGGTGTGACAGTTCATGATCCCATCTGTGTATTTTGTTGTCCTGTGATGCCATCCTTACCTGCCTTCTCTGTACCTACAGCAGATTCCTCACTAAATGCCTCCAGTCTTGACAGAATGAATTCCCTCACAGGATTCAGTCTGCAAAAGGGACTATTAAAAATCCTGGATGAGCCCAGGTGCACTGGAGGACCCCCACGTTGTGGCTGTGATTGCAGTCAGGTCACTTTGGAACCGCTGGATGTGAGGCATTCCCTCACTGCTTCTGCAGGGAAATAATTTGCACCCTCGGTGATGTTGTTGATCTTGAATGATCTGAGGTAAAACAACAGAAATGAGGATGGGTCTGGAGTTAATTGCTGTCATGGTCTGAGGGACTTCAAAGGGATGATTTTACCAGAAGCCTCATTAAATGGGTTGGATGTTTTGCTGTGCTGAACAGGTGGCTGGAGTGCTCCAAAGGGAAGTGTTTGAAGATGGGAAGCACCTCTGGGATTCTCCGTGCCTGTGGAGCTGCCAGGGCAGGGAGGAGCTCCAGCAGAGACTCCCAAGGTGCCCAAGGGCTGGACATGTGTCAAGGGAGGCTTGTGGGGCCCACAGACCCAGGCCTCTCCAGTGGGGTCCCCATCCTGAGCAGGAGCTGTTTCTTTGGAGCCGTGGCTCGTGGGACTGATGCTGTGGAAGCCACACGGGACCTGTGTGGCCTTGGGATGGTGGCTGTGCCCTTGGCCAGGACTCTGGGTGCCATGGCAGCCTTCCTTCCCTGCACCCTGATCTACACCTGCCTCTTACACAGCTTTTACAGAGCAAAAACTCACTGAGGAGCAGAGAAATCCTCTATAAACCAGAATAAAATAACATTCTAGAGGAAAGGTATACAATATTCTGAATATATATATATATATATATATATATATATATATGTATATATATATAGACACACACTAAATATTTGTTCTGTTTTCCTTTTCTTTCTCTGCAGCAGAACAGTTAAATTCACAATTATGGATTTGGCAGTGAACTGAGAGGATTTCAACTGAAATTACAGAAACTAAAATTCTAGAGATGTAACACTTGTCTGTGCTTACACCTGGGCATCTAAAATGTGATTTATTCCTGACAGATAAGCAGGCATTTTGTATATCTTCGTATATATTTTATAGATATCTACATATCTATATATCTATATTTTATATATCTATATATCTATATATATCTATATCTATATCTATATATCTATATATGTGTATATATATATATATATATATATATATATATATATATATATATATATATATATCTCAATAGTACACAAGGGAGTTGATTTTCTCAGTCATAGTACCACAATATGAATGGTTTGGGTTGAAAGGGACCTCAAAGATCATCCATGGTCAGGGACACCTCTCACTACCCCAGGTTGCTCCAAGCCCCATCCAGCCTGGCCTTGGGCACCTCCAGGGGTCCAGGGGCAGCCATATCTTCTCTGTGCCAGGTGATCATGCCAGGGGAAATCCAGATTTTCTCTGCTTCCATAGGGATGCTCCCTAATCCCACAGATGCAAAATTGGTGAGTAAAATGTTCTAGCTCAACTCAGGCTGCTGAACATTCAAGATGAATGTTCACACCACACAAATCCGTTTTTTGCCCTTGGGAATCCATTTTTTCAGCAGCACCCAAAACCTGCTTTTCCTTCAGTTAAATCCCAGCAAACAAAGAGTAGAGAAACCCAAAGCACATCAGGCATTTGGGACGCCCTCCTTAAGGAAGTAGCAGCCCTGGAAGAGCTGAAGTGCCTTTAAAGCACTGCTGGGTTTCCACAGAAAATGATTACAAGTTCAGAGATAATTTATAAAAGAGTGTAGGAGCTCTGTAGTTTCTGCAAACCGCTGGAAATTAATAAAACCCAAGGCTGGCTATTAGATAAACCCGAGCAGACAAAGTGTGTGTAACTACCCGTAGAGGGGCTGACATGATGGATGATGATGGATCCAAAGCCATCTGAAGTTTTTTAGGGATAATAGCAGCATAAAGTCTTTTCTATAGGGTACCCAAATGTGCCTGAAACAACAGTATATTGAAGGTTGCATATTATGCTAAGAATGACAAGTATTTATGATTGGAAGATGTCTGGGCTGGGAATATCAGTTTTTGTAAACCTTTTCTCACTTCTTTAATCTTCAATTTAAAGACCCATCCAGAGATTTTTTTTTAAAAAAGGGCTGATTCCTGGAATTGTCCTGCATGGATAGTAAATACCCTCTCAGCTCAGTGCCTGGTATTACACAGGTGTTTTCCTTCTGGAGGAATGAATGTTTTCCTTGGAGAACAACTGGGGAGAGGCACCTGAGTAGCAGGAAGGAGGATGGGCGACAGCTCAGCTCAGTTAAATCAAGCTCTGCTCAACTAAACTCCTTCCTAGGACTGGGAAAGAAAAATCCTCCTGTGTGGTGCCAGTTGTGTCGAGTGAATTTTATATTATTGCAACTGTAAGCGTTGTTGAGTTTGCTGTTTGGGGGGTCTTTTGAGTGTTTGGTTTTGCTTTTTTTTTATTTTAAATTTATGGTCACAGCACTTGTGGTTAAATGTGGCAGCTGAAGAAAAATAATGCAGAGTGTAGAGAATGGACAGAAACGTGTGTAAGCACCAGGGGCTTGCAGTGGAGTTTCGGAAGTAAAATGCCCCTTCTGCAGAACTGCTGCCTTCCAGTTGTCTTTGTGCCTCTGAGTGTTGTTGTCCTGTTCACATGAGCGAGAGCTTTTGATGACAGGTTTTTCTGAGAGCACAACAAACCCATCCTGCGTTTGTCTCAGGTTTAGAAAGAGAGAAACTTTTGTGCCATGCGCAGATTGATTTCCAAAACCTGAGGGTCTCCAGCTTTCCCTAACCTTTGCTAACACACTGCAGCAATGTCTTCTGTGAGCATGTTGATTCTCTTAGGTCTGTAAGAGCCTTTGAGACAGAGCTAATTTTTTCAGCATTGACTGTGGAGATTTGTGACTTCAGATGTGAATGTCCCTTTCTCAACCCTGCTGCCAGTGACCCACTGCACTGCAAGTGTCTCACATTATAAAGTGCTTATTCACAGAAGGCTCTGACCAAGGCTATCTGGAGGGTGGGAGATGCTTTCCTGGCAATGGGATGTGAACATCGTGGGGCAGATCTTCAGCTGGGATAAAAATCCTGCTCGGACTCTGTGGCTCAAAGGACGTCTGTTAATTCATGTGGAAAATTCGTGACCCCAGAGAGATCACAAAGTTCAGTGTCCTTGAGCAAGTGCCACACTTTGCACTCAAAATCAAAATGTCTTTCTCTCTCAAATTCCCTTGAATTTTAATTTTTCTAAAAGTCCTTTAAATTATTTTATACTGAAACCTACAGTATTATCCAAGATAACTTTGAGGAATGCTCTGTGTGTTCTCCCTTTTTCTTTTACTAAGTTACTGAATTTTCACACTGGTGGGAGTATGGAGCCCTGAGAGCTCTCCTGGCTCCTCTGCTCATGGGCTGTGCTCATCCTGGGCAGAGTCTGAGCTCTGCGTGGCCATTATCACCAAAACAGCCCTCCAGGACTTTATTTGGTTATCCTTGAAAGAGCCTCAATCTTTGATTTCCAATTTAGTTACATCAAGTATTTGAGGAAAGTCTCTTAGCTGGAGGATTCTGGGAGCTGGTTTGCCTGCCAGGGGTGTGCTCTAGGCACTTTTCTCTTGTGTTTTGGTGGTGAATCGAGAGGTGGGATTGCCTTGTGCTGGAGCAAATCCCCACAGCAGAGGATTTGCAGACTCCTTGGCATGGGTGCAGGGCAGCCAAGCAGCCTTCAGGCAGTGCAGCTTTCCTCCTCTCCTTTGGAGAGCAGCAAGGCACTTGGGAAAATGAATCATCTCCTGGCACAAAATCTTTCCTCCGTTGCTGCAGGACTTTTTGTCCTCTTGTTGGGACATCAGACTGCTGATGTTGTGGTTGTTCAGCTCTCAAGGCACAGGGAATTTGCCTTGAATACAAACCAACAAACCCACGAGGGTGAGGTGCTGTGGAGGGCAGCATTAACCTGGGGACAGGAGGGACCACCAGCATCACTTCACACACTTGGAGCCTGTTACTTCTGTGGGATTCTTTCTTCATTTATTTCTTTATTTTTAATGTGTTGCACAAATGCACACAATCATCTCAGGGGCCTCCCCCCCTTCCCATCAGCTCCTCATCATGGCTCCTACTGGAAGTCAGGCCATGTTATCTTTACTACTGTGAATTTTATCAACTTGAAATACAAACAATTAAAAAGAAGTGGTTTCAGGCAGCAAGGTGGCCCTTGAGTGCCTCAGTCAAGTGTTGCATTTATGTGCTGAACTTTTAATTATTTTTTTTACATTATTCTCTTGCACTTGTTGCTTTATGTGAGTCCATGGAGCAGAAGAAATTAATAATATTAGGAGGAAATGTGTTGTAGATGTACAAAATGCTGTCAAGGGGACAGAGATTTGGATCCCTTCATATCTTTTTGGTTAATAATGACATGCCTTATTACATAAAATGAGTCCAGACCTAAAAAAGGACAGGAAAGTTTAAGTTGGGAAATCTGAGTACTCAGGGTGGGAGAAAACTTTGCTCTTGAGAGGGTTTGTCACCTTTCCTTTGACTTACAAAGGGTTTCTTTGCAGTGTTGGGAAGGTGCTGGGAACATGGCTCTGTCCTGAGCAGCATAAATCCATAAAATATAACCCCTGGAGTTATTTGAGAGCCATTGTGTCATTAGCAGATGGACTTGATGGTCTTTTAGGCCATTTCTAACCCAATTGGTTCTGTGATTAGCAGGACTCTTAGAGCCAACAGTTTCAGCTGTAGGCACAGAAATGCCCTGTTCCCAGAGGTGACCCCAGAGCAGGTGATCCCCGTGGCAATGTTCTCCAGACCTTCCTCCTTTTCCCAGCAAGAAGCTTTTTCTTCAAGCTGATGCCAACCCTGCTGTCCCTGCCAGCTCACTTTGTGTGATGCATCTCCTCATTTGTGCTATTTTGGCCTTCTCCAGCAGAAGGTGTGGTAGTCCTTCAGTGAAGGGCTGTGGAAGTGCCCTCAGGTCCTCCTCCCTCAACCAGTGAGTGCCCTGCATGAAATGCTTCCTTTCCTGTTGTCCAAAAATCAGGGTTGCTTTGCTCTGTGCTGCCACATCCCCTGCCCAGCCAGCAGGCTCTTCTGGAGGCTTCTTGGATTCCATTAACATTTTGTTAATGAAATAGTGCTTTGTCAAAGAGTCTTGAAAACTTAAAAGGGTATTTAAGCTTCTTCCGTGAGTCAATACCATGTAATGTCAACATTACCACGAAGGGATAATTCAGAGATGTCACACAAAGCTTGTGTTATGCCATTTGCAGTCTGGCAAAACAGCTCAGCATTTATGTTGTTTAATCCATCTTCAGAAATCTTTTGTTCTGAAAAAGTTGGAGATCAATCTTGTCAGTATTTACTGACACAAAGCTGATGTAAGTCACTGTGCTCCTATTGACTCCATCTGGGTTGTAATGATTTACCCCAGGCTCGAATTAAGCCCAAATTAGGCATATGAAAAACTCAATACCAAACTTTTAAGGAAGATGGAGCTGAATGGCACAGATCTTGGAAATGAGAATGGAAGTAGACTGGAGGAAACAGTTTGCAGTGACCTGGGACAGTACAGACACAATTTGAAGAGACTTAAGGACAAATAACCTTTTCTAAGGCTTTGCATTGATAAAATAATGTACTTCCATGGCTAGAAAGAGGAAATACAGAACTGGAGTTCAGATCTGAGCACTGGCAGTGAGACTGGGGGCATGGGGACTCAATTCCACACTGCACGTGCTGCAGTGTCCTGGGCTTGTCACTGTCACAGCCATTCTGGTCAAGGTACACGAAACCTTTTTTCCATTTCTCCTCCCTTTCTTTTTTTAGCAATTCTGTAATCATACCCACCACAGAAGGAAGCTGTTTCATCCTCCTGGACACTGCAGTGATGCTGTTTGTTTTACCTTTGTACTTTTTAATCCTTTTCCATTAAAGCTCTCTGTAATTGATGTATTTGAATGTAGTGAGCGGTGGCCTCAGCTTGCTTTGAAGAAAATAGACTGCCTTACTTCATCCTTGGCTGAATCCAAAATGCTTTCCTGTGATTATTTCTTGGCTGTGTTAAATCTATTTCCCTTTCAGGCTCCACAGATAGACGGGGTCAACTCCACAATGTCTGAAGGGATGTGAAGTTCTTTAAAAATTATGCACATATTTTGGTGGCAAAGGTTTAGTGCTTCATTCACACGCGGGATTTTTGTTTCCAACCAGGTATTGTGGAAGCAGGCAGCATCCCAGACCTGTGGAGGAGCTCAGCAGGAGGAGAACAAGTGGGGGAAAATATTCCCAGTGCCATGTTGCTGCTGGTGGCTCAGGTATGCTGAGATAATTTGCAGGTTCTTTGGGAGTAAGGGAGGCTTTCTGGCTCAATTGCACACAGCAGGAAGAAAAATAGTGTGAGGCTCTTCATTTGTGCTTTTTTTGCTGTTTTACAACCTGGGAAACATTCAGGGCATAAATCAATTGCTCTTTCAGCAAAAGGACACAGAGGTCTTGCAGCCTCCTCACTCCAGGTGGGGTCAGTGCAAGAGCAATGGGAGTGAGGATAAAACATGGACAGAAGGGAACACGGTGCCAAAGCAGGGTAGGAGACCCTCTGAGAGCAGGC
Organism: Motacilla alba alba; assembly: GCF_015832195.1. Classification (NCBI taxonomy): domain Eukaryota; kingdom Metazoa; phylum Chordata; class Aves; order Passeriformes; family Motacillidae; genus Motacilla; species Motacilla alba. The sequence continues at coordinate 4,620,326 of NC_052045.1, forward strand.
TTGAGCACACAGTGTGTTCCTCACAGTGGGAAAGGGCCTCAAAATGCTCAGCTCTTCTGGAGAGATGCTTTGTCCAAACTGAGCTGTACCTGGGTATGCACAGCACATGAATAATTTGGCAATGAAATTAAATTTTAGCCTTGTCTCACAGATCCCAGAATACTTGATCAGGTGCTTTAAAGGAATAATGTATTTGCTAAGTAGGAAAATGTGAAAAACCCCACAAATGTTATGTGAGAAGCAGAATCAGCCATAAAGTTTATGATCCATCTTGGCCTGCTGTTATAACCCAAACGTGGAGGGAGCACAGTGAACCTGAAACACCACAGTCAGCACTGCAGCAAAACCAAGCATGGCAATGGAGGGGATGTTTAAATTGAGGTTAAAAGAAAAAAAAACAAACAAACCAACCAGGGACTACTAATAAAAAAGAAAAACTTGATGTGGGGAGTAAGGCAAGTGTATCTGTGAAATGCCATTCAGGCACAGGCTGTCCCAAAGGCTTTGCAGCTTTTAATAAAATACAGTGTGAATAAGAGGAGGCTGAGAAAGCAGAGCAGGATGATGTGCAGAGTATTTAAAAAAAGTGGAAAAAATGTCCTTGGAGACAACAAAAACTGAAGAACTGTTACAGGTGGGAGGAACTGTGCAGAGGTGGCATTTGTGGCTGTGCTGCGGATGTTGGAAGAGGAGGTGTGTGGCCACATCAGGTGTGTGATGGCAGAGGGAGCAGGGAGAGAGACCCTGCTAACTCAAGACAGTGGGGTTAAATCTCAGAGATGGCACTGCTCTCTCCCAGAGGCAAATAGGAGATTCCCTTGTAGATGCAGAGCTGCTGCATCTCATAAAATCAGGTGTAACAGTGATTTAATCAAAATTGTTTTTAAAAATACCAGGTGCCTGATACAAAGACTCTGCAGATAATCCATAAAACCGTTGTGCTTCTCTTTCTCCTAATCCTTTTCTGATTTTCCTCTCATCAATGTTATAAGCATCTCTACCTGAGCCCCTTGTCTCAGTTCTCCATGTATAAATTTCAGAGAACAACATTTTCTTCTGTACTTTTCTGTGTTTCCTGGGAAAATGCTGAATTCTGGGGCAAGCAGCTCTGAATTGTTCTGTGTTTAAACAGTGCCCATCCAAGCAGAGCCTTTATGTTATCCAGGGGCTTCCAGCTCTGATCATGGTAATTTCTGAAACAAGCAAAATATTCCCTCTTTGTTGCATTAAAGTGGGTGATTGAAAGGAATCAGAGTCTTTGCTGCTCCATGCTGCACTGACCAAGTGGTTATTGTAGTTTCCTCATTTCAGGCAGTTTGAACAGGGGCCTGTGGTGGTCCAGCTCATTGGAAACTTTTTGTGCAGGAACCAGGAGGATGCTACAGCTGGAGCTAATCCGTGAGTAAGTTTTCTGGAGACCATTATGTCTCCCAGAGTTTGGAGGTTTTCTCTAAAGGAGACATTGCTCTGTGTGTGAGGGAGAGAGAAAGAGCATCGCCTCGAGGGTTTCACTTATCACACTGCCTAAATATCCCTTATTTTTACTCAGAGTCTTCTGAATATGAGATCCCACTACAGGTAGGTGAAGTGACCTCTTTGGGTTTGAATCTGCTCCTCTCTGGCGGATGCAAAGCTGCAGCTTTGAACAGGAGCCCCCTCCTGCTCCGTGCAAAGCTCTTTGAATTGCCCCTGATAGGCTTCTGAGGCTCCCCGGGTGCGTGCCTGGCACTTTGAAGATGAATGCCCAGAATGAGGGAAACATGAAACAAAACTTAACTCCCTTATGTCAGAGTGAGCAGCAGATTCCTCAAAGACCTGCAGCACAATGGTGCTCTTTGGTGGGTGAGAGGAAATGGGCTGTGGTTCACCAGCTTATCAGAGCAGAGCAGAATTGCAGAGCTGGGTTGTGCTTTGGGTGGTAGAGCAGCAAAAGGAAGGTTTGGGGGGCTCCACAATATTCAAGCCCGGCAGAACTTGTTTCAAGTTGGCTTTGTTGGGTCTCACTTGATGAAGGGAAATTTATTCTTATTAATTTTTCTTCCTCCAGAAGTTTGCTGAGTGTTCAAGGTGACAGATGTGCCACGTCTTCTTGAGGGGGAATATTTTTCTTTGTCTCCATGAAAATCCTCACCCCAGCTCCTTAAATTCTCTGTATCCACCATATTTTTTTGGTACATTTTGGTGGTGACCACCCACAGTCCTGGGAGCTGAAGGGCCTTTGGGGGAGTGGCACAGCTGGAGGAAGACTTTTATTTGTCTTATTCTGAATATTTCTGTGACAATTGACATGAAAATAACCATTAGTAATAATAACCATTTTTAAACCTGATGGATCAGTTCTTCTGGCCCTAGTGTGTGATCCAAAAATTTTCATTAGCATCAGATGGATGGACCCATTTCTTTGAGGGGTTAATGGGCTTGTAATACAAAAAAATTGAACTGATATCTCAGGAGAGACTGGGTGTGGGAACAGAAGGGAAGGGAACAGGAAAACAGATTAAAAAACACCAAGAGAGATTTGTTAATAGTGGTTAGAGGTATTCTTCTCACCTGTCCTGGGTGACTGTTCAAATGCAGATGTGTGAACTCCTGTAAAGCAAATGAGGAAAAGCAGAACCCTTCGGGCCATAATTCTTTTCCATACGTGATAGATCCCTCTTCCTTCCAATCAATTAATTGCATCCTAAAAACATCTATTTCTCACCATTGACTTTAAAGGGATTTTAGATGAGTGGCTCAGATATAGCTGTCTACAGAGTAAGTGATTAAAGTTGGGTTAGATGAGCTGGCAGACTACACGGGATTTTTTTCTTCCTTCATGCCAACCCTAAATCAAAAGGCATCTCATCAGAGTATTATAAAATACAGCCTTCAGAGGGAGAGTCTTCTACTTCCATATTCTGGCATCTGAAGGGAGGAGGGAGACTCCCATCAATTTAGAGAGAGGTAAAGATTTCATCTCCCTCTAGAAATCATGGCCATAATGGGAAATTCAGACATTTATGAGATTTGCTTAGCCAAGGCAGAGCTCAGCATGTGGATGCTTCTGTTTGTAGTGTTGCAGCAAAAGCAGAATAAGAGACTATTTTTAGGGGTTATTTTCATTCTTTTTTTCCCCCCTCTTTGATGAAGTTAACAGTCCAGCTTGTACCTGGGGAGGGGCAGACACAGTCTGTGTGACCTCACAAAATAAAAGCCCGTATGAGCCCTCTCCCTGTGACTGCAAAATGGGGGTAAAATGGGAAATAGGGCTGATTGCAGGTGTTTATTAATGGGGAAACTCCCAAAGAATCATTTACCAATTCACCAGAGAGGAATTCTCACCAAAACCTCTTGCAAGTTGTGCCTGGTTTATATTTCAATTTTAAAATCAGGTAAGGGTGTAAGAGAGATGAGCAAGTTACTGGCAATTGGTGAATATTTCCCTTGGATTTCAAAAGTTGGCAAACCTTGAATATTCTATAAATACCTTTTACATGCCATAAATATCCATATATTTTAAGGCAATGTGAATTCCAAGGACAAGAGAAAGCAGAGCAAGGACTGACTTAGTTTTAAATCAGAAAGGGACACGCATTTGTTTCCTCTAAATGTTAATTCCTCAACATAATGGGTAAAGTATCAAATTATTATTTAAACCCACAAATAAAGTGCAGGTCCCTTTTCCCATCTCTAAGTAATGTTCTCCTGCCAAAGGATAGGCATGGCTGTATTTTTTCCTAATGGAATCTGCATAGCTTTGCCCTGATAGTCCACTGCTGAATATTGATGGTGCAATAATTGGCTCTTTATTGGTATGTTGTGTTTTCTTGGAGATTTTTCGATTTCCTGCAGTAAATCCTTTTCGAATCTTGCTCCTTTTATAGTTTGGTGTTTACAAAAGTTGATAATTCTGGTGGAACAGCAGGACTATGAATAAGACTCTGGATTTTGATTTGTTGTATGTCATGTATTGGTAGCTGGTATCTCTCCTTTTATCTTTTTTAGTAGAAATATCTCTGCTGTCTATATTTAGCAGGAGAACTCAATCTCTCTCCTCTATCTGTTTTCTCCTATTTGTCCCTGGCTTGAAGGGTTGGTGGCACTCAGTGGTGGATAAATGCAAGGAAATCTAATAATGCCTTTCTAATATACCCATTTATCTGCTATCATATTTTATTTTAACTCTTCATGCAACTGTGCAATCATTGCTCCATTGCTGTAATTGGATTTCAAAGTATATTTGTGCTATTTAATTACATCTATAGCTTCTCTAGAAGTGCATTCAGAGTAATTAGTAATCTTCTACTTTTTAGTGGAATTATATTTTGTATCAACTGTGCTCATTTTTCTCTTCAAATTCTTCAACACATTTGCACCAGTTTTGCTTTTTACACTGGAATTTCTGGCATAAATAATCATTAAGGGTTTTTTTTTTCCCTTCCCACTGTGAATGTGAACAGAGTCTAATCCAGCTTTCACTGGAGTCAATGGTAATCTTTTCATTTCCTTCAGAGAAAACTGGATCAAGTTAATAGATTGCAAATTGCATTCAAGGCAAAGTCACATCTTATCACAGAAATAGTTGTGTAGCAACTCCTGGGGTATTGATGAAAAGTGCAAAATTGATTGTTTCCATTTTTTCTTACGGGTTTTTTTTATAGATTCTCTTATCCAACTTTATTAATTTTTTAGCCCATAAGTTATAGCATTGCAATAACATTTAAAAGATTCATTTTAACTTGCTTTTCTTGACAAATTACAAACCTTTCCATTTGAAGATTTTTGTGAGTGGATCTAGAACTTTGCTTTCCAGACTCCAAGTTTATCTGTTCATCTCCATTAGGATGTTTGAGAATGGGCATTTTTAAGTTTTAAAAATATTTTGTCTTAATTTTTGGTTGCAAACCAAGTATTTGACACTTTTTTTATTCCAATTCTCTTGTGCCACTTCAGAGCTGTGTCAGTTCATGGACAGATTTAGTCCTCTTGCTGCTGAATATGAAAACCTGCAAACACTTCCCTCTAAAACTGTAATTCCAGCAAATTACATTCCCAAGTAGGCAGAAATTTATGATGTTCACTTTTTCCAATGTGTCAATTTTGCCTCTGTGGGGTGGTAACTATATGTACCAAGTAAAATCTTTATTTTTTTAAAAAAATTATTGCAACTGGCTCGTTAAAGAGTTATTTTTCTCTTCTGCACTGCTCCCACTCTGTTGATTAGAGGTTTGTTGCTTTGGTAATGTGCTTCTCCTCCAGGCTGTTAATGATTACAGACACCTCTCTAACCTGTAATTTTGGGGGAAGGTTATTAACAAGGTGAGATGACAACAATTGTAATTGTTTCTATGGCTTAGAAATGTCCTTCATCTTTGCTGGCCACGTGTCAGGGCTCGGGATTTAGAGTGAAAGTGGAGCTGATGCCCAGGATTAGAGACACTTTCTGGTGCTATTTATTCCCAAATCGTGCCAGTTCATGAGGTTAGAAAGAGCACTGTGAAAGATGATAAATTGTTATTTGATTCTTAATGAAACATCAATGCAAATGGTGCCTATTCCATCCCCAGCAGAAGGTGACATTGGAAGGTTGAGGATGGAGCTCCTTGGATCTCCAAGGAGAGATGCTCATCCTGGTGTGATTTTAGAGCCTCAGGAATTTTTGTGAGCTGGAGCATCTTCAGCTTCAGAAGGCAGGATGAAAATTATTTGTTCATCCAACCTTTAGATTGAAAAGAGAGACATTGAACCATTTGTATTGGAGATTTTGTTATGTTTCCAGCATAGGGAAATTGTTTATGCGTGTTAAATGGAAGAAAAGCCCTTAACTATCATAATAGTTATAATTGTAACTATAATAGTTATATAGCTACTATATAACAGAAATTAATAGTAATTTCATTTCTAATCATTTGAGTGGAGCAGCATGAGCACCCATGCACCTGAAATTCAAACCTTGAATGCTGCAGGTGTTTGCATGGTGAGAGGTGCCTCACCACTAATGGGAGCCACATTCCCACATCACAGGACACTCCTCATCAGAGGCTGGATTTTTCCAGTGGATGCCTTTGAGCACTTAGCACTGAAATTTTGTCAAAGAATGACTGGTGTTTTGCCACTTTAAAACCATGGAAACATCACAATGTTCTTTTAGAAATGACTCCGGGAATTAATTGCAAATGACTTATTAATGAAACAAATATTCAGCTGTCACTGGAACCAAACTCCACGATACGCTTAATGATTATTTTTTGAGAAAACACTTTTGTGTTTGTTTGATCTGCCTCGTGTTAACAGCAGTAGGAAAGGAGGGAAGCATGTGGTGTCGGAGTGGAAACTTGAAACTGGCAAAAGGGAGAGGAAAAACATCAGCCAATGACTGGGAAATAGGTGAGAAGCCCAAAGAAGGAGCAGATCCCTAATGATTATGTTGGGAAGCTGCTGCCCCAGGCAGGCCTGGTTGGGTAATAAGGGTTAGATCTGGGGACAAACAGGGGAATCTGGAAAGGAAGGGTTTCACAGTAACATTAATTTCACCACATTCCGTGTCTGGAAAATGAGCATGAAAGGATTTGCCTCGTACGGGGTGAGTAAATGTTTGCAAACTGCAGAGAGACTCTCAAATGAATGTGAAATATCAGCTGTAGCTCTGCAAATGACAATAAAAATCAATGTTGTTAATTAGGGAATGTGCACTGCTCATGGCTGTGGCACTGTTCTGGGATGCACCCCCAAGCTTCCCTGCCCGGCACCGTGCGCACGGACCTTCCCCAGCGCCCATGGGCCACCCAAGGGGGATTCTTCCACAGGCAGCTGGCTGAAGCCATGCATTTTTCCAAGAGTTCTCCTCTGCAAGGGCCAGCTATAAATAGGTAATCAAGCTTTTCCGCGGCTGCTGTTTACAAGAGCAGGAACATGGGGCAGGACACGAGCGCGGCGGATCCGCCCGCCTCGGGAACACATCTCAGGTGTCCTTCTGCTGGTGCTGCTAAATTATTTACCACTCAGCAAGCCTGTGCCTGCGTGAGATATTGAAAGGAGGGAATCTGAGGTGAAACCCCATCCGTTTACCCAGAGCTGACACTGGAATATTCATTATCACATTAAATCCAACCACAGTGAAAATGAAGGCTTCCGTTGATTATGTGCTTGCATAAAAGGCTTCTTTGGTGGCAGGCCCGTGTGCCAGGGATCTGAATATAAAATCAAGTAAGTGGAAACCATTTTTTTAATGGTAAATTTGCCTTCTTGGAAGTTATGAGACTTGGCAGGTTTAAATTATGTTTTAAACCTGCGGTGGATTATGTGATTTTTCTAACTGGCCGCAAGCAATACGAGATGAGCACACGCCACCCCAATCCCAGCCACAGGCCTGAGCCAGGATTTCCAATGCAAATAAAAAAGAAATGCAGACTTTATATGCACGGAATGGTGCATATTTATCTCAGTGCAGTGTTGGTTTGGCAGGGCTGGTGGGGAGGTCTCCTCTTCCCAAGTGCTGGGTCTGCACTCACCTGCCTTTCCCTGTCCCTCTTCATCCCGAGTTTGTGCTAGAGCAGAGTTCAGAGGGGGGATTGAAAGAGCCCATTGGATTTATGGATGTGGAGAAGTACAGGAAAATACATAGAATTGGCCAAAAAAAGGCATGAAGTTTTTATCCGTCCATCCATCCATCCATCCATCCATCCATCCATCCATCCATCCATCCATCCATCCAGAGCTTGCTCCTTCCCTGTCTTCCCCCTCCACCAGGGATCCTGTTGAATTAAAGGCTCAATTAAATCTTCTCTGGGAGGCAGAAGAAAACTTAGAGATGCTGAGATGAAGCAGCACCACGTGGTGAAAGGCCACCTCTGGAGCAGAATGTCCCACTGGGAAGCAGGAGGGCTGGCGGCTCTGGGTCACTTAGGGCTGTAAAAGAGCTCCCAGGAAAACTGGCACAGCAAGGGCTGGGTTTGGTGGTCGTGGGCATGTAAAGGAATGTGAGAACAAAACCTATTTCTGTTGGTGCTGAGAACGAGGATTCGCCCACAATTAGTAATTTATTAAAAGGTGTGACTGATTGCATCAGCACAAATAATTTAAAAATAGGTTTTTTTTAAATAAAAAATCAGTGTTCTGCATCCCATAATACTTACAGAAGACTTTCTAATTTGGCAAACAACAGGTAAGAAACAGAATGATCAGAAATCAGATTTGCCTAGTCAAAGATGGAGATGGATAAATCTTGATTTGGAGCATGATTGAAGTGAAGCCATCATCTTCCAAGAAATCATGTTTTTTTTTCTGGGAATGCCAGAGATACTTTGTGGCACATTCTTCCTTTTCTGCCTCCTATTTTTATCTGTAATTGGAAATGTATTTTGTGAGGGAGAATAAAACAAACATCCAGTAGATACAAAAGCACTGAGGACCTTCAGCTTTGGCTAATCCCTGTAGACAGCACAGAGAGAAACAAAATGTTCTGTAGCTATAACTGAGAGGCAAAAAAAAAAAAAAAAAATCTGTGTTTAATAAACATTTAAAGGAAGAATTACATGTGCCACAAATCCCCTTTTATATTGCACTTAAAATCTCCTTACCTGCCCTTTAGTTTTCATGGTTTTCCTTATCTTCAGTGTCACTTAATCATATTTCAACAGGATTTGCTTCCTCGCTGCCCATCTGCTCTTCCTTTCTAGTGCAGCATTAATGCCACAACACCATCCCAGTAGCTCCCTTCTCTGCCACTTTGATGTCAGACACCCGGGGATTCAGGATTTTTTCATTCAGGTTCAGACAGAAAAGAAAAATACCTGGTTTGGAGGAGTGACAGATCCTGATTTCAAATGGAAATGTCCAGAGCAGGGCGGGGGATGAAGGGGCAGTGACCAAAACTTTGGCTCCTGTGGATGTGGAATGTTGGGATCCAGTGGTGGTCTGTCCTGCTGCTGGCCCTGGGGAGATGCAGGCACTGCTCTGCTTTGAGTCTGTGCTAAAGAAGGGTCATCCTCTGAGCATATTCACAAAATTAATTAATGAGTGCAGAGGGCAGGTCTGGCTTCACCCCTGGGCACCCACCTGGCTTGTGTGGGCTGCACAGTTGGATCTGTGTTTGCTGAGTTAGAGGCATCATTTGGAGAGTCTTCATGTGGTTTATTAATCCTAAAAGCATTGAATTAATAATCTTTGTATTTATACCTTTCTTATTTTCAGAGTTAGAGAAGACTGTGTGTATTGCATCTCACCAGTTTAGGAGCAGAATGGTGTGGGAAGGGCTCCTGGAAAGGGGAGAGTGTTTTTCTTTTGTGTTGATAGGAGCTCTCCCAAAAAAAAAAAGTTATGTGCTGCTTTTTGCACTAAAAAATGTAAAAAAAAAATTATAGAAATCCGTTCTAATTCCTCATGTAATTGTAAATTAGTTCTTAGGTCATTGATGGGAACAAGTCTGTGGTACGCTGGGGATATAATTCTCACACCACTACCTTTGCTGGACATTAAGCTCTTATGATAATTCATAAAACCCCCTTTTTAATGCTATCTGATGCCTGCAGTGATCAATACTTGAACCTCTATTCTTGAAACATTTTTAAATTAAATATAAAGGGGGGGAGGGGGGAGGTTCTTATAAGAGAGTTAATCCAAAGTGCAGTTAATCCAAATTCAGAGGCGTTGGTGCCAGCAGAAGTCACTCTTGATATTTCCGATTCATATGTGCCTGAGATCTCAGGAGGCAGAGCAGGGCTTGGTTGGCTGCAGGATTCCAGAAATTCCTCTGTCTCTGAGTGGGGATCAGGCACAAATGCTGCTCATTCATGCTCGGTGCTGAAAAGACAAAATACATCCGAAGCTGGGTGTGCTAAAGCAGTGCCAGAGGCTCTGCCCTTCCCCTGCTGGAACACGGCTCTGGACTGGCTCCTTGCTCAGTCTGGGGCTGCCTGAGCTGGTTTTGCTGGGAACAAACCAAAATGAGGTGAGGCCACCCCAGTGCCACCAAGGAAAGGTGCCCAGGAGGTGACAGGGGACAGAGGGACACCTGGGACAGACCTTAAAGGACAAGTTTAGAAAGAAACAGTGGCTTGGGGGAAGATGAAAGCGCTTTTTTCTTCAGGGCATGGAGGTGACAGCGAGAGGGAAGAAGGCAGAGGCAGGTGAGGAAGCTGAAGCAGAGGTTGCAGCTGAGGCTGAAACCCTGAACAATGAGAGGGAGGGGTTTGTTCCACTTTGGTTTGGTCAATGGATGTGTGGTGAAGATGAGCACAGGTTGATTATCTGGGGGAAGAGGTTTGAAGAGGAAATGTGGGGCAGATGTCTGAGGCAGAGGAGAAACCACCACAAGGCTGGTCATGGGACTGGCTCGAATGAAAGGGTTGGAAAAGGAGGAGTGGCTTTAGCAGTGGAAACAGGAATTAGCAAGAAAATGGAAAATAAAACCACCCCAAGCCATATGGAAAACATTGTTTATTGTTATTATTAATTATTGTTATTATCATTATTACTATTATTGTATTAACTAAAGGCTGACTTGAATCTTACAAACAGCTTCTGTCAGAAAAGGAGAAAACAAGTTTTAAATGTTGACTTTTAATTCTACCCAGTTTATTAAGGGCTGTTAGTTCTGTTTTGCTAATATCTTGTAAGTAAACAGAGAGAGAAAATTCAGTTTGATAGAGATGATAAAGATGATGAACCGCTGAAATTTGGTTCCACACTGGGCACATAAGGGAGAAAAGGATGCCAATTAATGCATTACTAAAAGAGAAACACTACTAGAAGTAATAATAATGGTTGTCTATTATTTATGGTGGATTTTAAAGAGGGAGAGTTCATGTTTATCCCGGAGCAGTCGACATGAGCGCTGAAGGAAGAGAAAAACCCTTTAACCAAGCAGAAATTTCAGTCGTGAGCTGTTAAAGGAAGTCGAGCTGAATATTGAGGAAAATTCAAAAAGATAAAAATGACTTCAATTTGGTAGTTCTTCATAGGTTCTGCAGTTTGGCAGCTGTCAACATCTCAAAATATCATCTCACCCAAACTGTTGAAAGAAAGAAACCCTTTGATTTTCCCCTTGAGACTCCCAAGCTGAAAATGGACTCTTTGTAGTCTCAGCCTCATTTCAGACAGTTTTTTTTTTTAAAAACATTCTTGCTGGCAGAAACAACTAATTCATAAATAGACTCTCTGTTAATTAAATAAGTTTTATCATTTTAACTTGCCTTTTAAAATGAAAAAGAAAGTAAATCTCTAACATTTCCTGCTTTATTATGAATCTTAAGGGACTAAGCATCACATTTCTTGCATCATTAATAATGCAAATTAGTTTTTGTTTGCATCTCCTATAAGTTTATAGTTAGAAGTAAATATTTAATGCACAGATCTGGGAAATCAAATCATGGCTAGTGGAAATTTTCCTTTAGAGTTATTGAAAGGTAATGTAAGAAAGATGGGAGGCACTGCGGTTTCTGTTTATTTAACCTTTCTTGCTCTTGCTTTCCTTTCAGTAGAACTCTTTGTGACTTGTCATTAAACACTTCTCTATTCCTGCAGTATCTGTTTTTATTATCTTTACAGTAGCCACAGAATTAAGCTTTTAATACCATTTAAAGGAGAGGTTAAACACATCCGTAGCCTACTTAGGGCTATAAGGATTGTAGTTTTGGTCCTGATTATTGGCAAGAAAACCAGGTGATTATTTCTAATAATATCTAAAAACTTGTTGACTTTCTAGCAGTTTTTCTCTGTTTGCTTAATGAAGCAATGGCCAAATCAGATTAAACTTTGTCCAGGGCCTCTATATCGTGCACAGAAATGCCTTGGAAGGGTAAAATACTCTGAACTGTTTATTTGTTAGCACAGGGCAGACTGAATTTAGTGTATATATCCCATATTGGTCTTTCCCCCCCTTTTTTTACAAGTATTATTGCAAACATTGTACCACCCTCCCTATGACATGTCTGTAGGAATGAGATTATTGCAGACAAATTCCAGCTGTTTCCCCACCACATCTGGGCTTTCTGCAGTGACTCTTCTTGTGTGTGTGGTGGATAACAAAAAATAATAAGTATCCTGTTATTTTGGGCGTGAAATCTGATAGTGAAAAACACACCAGGGAGAATTCTTCAGTGATAAAAATTTAAATAGACCCATTTATCAATATGACAGAGATTTGACCTGAAAGTTAAAGTGTTTGGAAGTTAAGTGGAGCTGTGTAAAGAAAGTTGAGGCTGCGCTACAGATAGACCGTGGGGTTTGTAAGTTATTAAATCAAAATAAAAGGTATTGACAAAACAATAAATTGCCTGGATCACCCCATCTAATAGGTTCTGGGAGCACTAAATACATTCTCCACGCTAAAGATGTGTGAAGCTTTTTCCTTTCTCATACTTTTGTTCTTCTCCTTGAAAACATTTGCACCGTGGTTGGTTTTATAACAGACTTGGCACCAAATTGGGCCTGGGGATGCTTTGCCAGGGAGCTGGCTCGGAGCAGTGGTGGGGAGCAGGAGCAGGGGCATTGCTCTGCTACCAACAGGATTATTGGACTTTGCAGGTGGGGTGCAGAGCATTCTCTGGGGGATTAAAATAATAATAACAAACCTAATATCTTTACTGGGAGAGGCATTTTACTAATATCTTCTGGGCAGGGAGCACTGCAGTGCTCTTTGCTCTCCTCAGCACCTTTTCCATGCTGGAAATCCATGGGATTCAGAGAGGGAGCAGCATCTGGCAGTCCCTTCCAGCAGAGGTGCTTTGGGATGTAGTTAATGCCACCTCCTCACGTTACCCCCTAAACCTTTCAAGGTGACCAGCATCTTTCTGGGAGAGGGGCTGAGCTTGCTCATGGAGGGGAAGGAAAATACCTGTGGGACAAACTGGGATGGAAAGGTTGGGAGTGGGTGGTGGGGCAGCTCTTCACCTGCAGAGTCATCAGCTGGGCTCTGCTTTTCCCAACTCCACCGGGTTGGGGGTGAGCACCCCCTACCTCCAGCTTCCCTGCCGAGGAGGGAATGAGGCTGGCTCTGTTTGCCTTGAAAATGACACAGATTTGAGACTATTTCCCCTCCTGCAGATTTCTCCATTGAGAGGAGCATGGAAGACATTACTATTTATAGTGCACAGTACGTGTGCCCAGCGGGACATCCCTGAGCAAACATCCTACCAGTTTGGAGGTGGGATGCTTTCCAGCTCCCTGGCCCCGAGATGCCCTGTCCCCTCTCCCAGGGAGGTGGGAAATCACACAGGGGCACCACCCAGCTCCCCTCAGCTCTGCCTTTCTTCTGCTGAGATGAGATGCTCACCCCCTGCCGTGGAGCCGAGCGTGAGGCTCGGAGGAAAAGCAAGTTTTCAGCACAAATAATGCAAGTCTTAAGGGAGGGAAAGGGCCCCAAAAAATGAAGGTATAATTATGGGGGCTTTAGAGGATCTGCAGAGGCTGGTTTGGGGATGGGCAGCTTGTGTGTGTGTGGGAAATGAAGATGGAAACTTGGTTTAACTGGTTTGGGAGTTTCAAGGGGACGAGGACCAGCAGTGGGACCTGGGGTCTGTCACTGCCACTCCCTGCCTGACCACCTGGGTGTTCCTGTATGGGTTTGGGATATCAGAACCTCTTCATCTAAGATTAATCTTGATATGGAAAAGATAGCTGACAATGGCAGTAAAAATAACAGTAAGCAGTTGGAAAGGCCCAGCTCAAATCGTGCTCTGTCAACAGCTTTGCAATCTGTATAAATATGAGAGGAAAGACAAACAGCTGTGATTTCTCTTTAAGAATGTGAGTATCCATTGTCATAGATCTAAATGAGGGTGTTTTACTTGTACTGTATGTAAATTCCTCCTTGGCAAATAACCCATGTCCACTAATGTATGTGTATTTTGGGTCTGTATAGTTTGGGTCTCTGTGAAATACAATGAAATTTGATAGCACACAGAAATACTTGCATGGAATGTCAAATTTTTCGTGTGTGCTTCTCACATATCCATAAATGAGTTTACACATTTCTAATTACTCATTCAAAAAGAGACTTTGCAGCACTTTTAAAGGAGAGCCAATTTTTTCCCTACTGTGTTCTGTTTTTACAGCTTGTGGAAAGCTTATTTAACGAAAGTTTAAGTAATCAGCGAAAGTCATTTCTGAGCAAAGACTGACAGATATGAAGCCTCTTTTCACACTTCATAAGAGGTGGAGAGGGTAGCCATAAAATTTACAGCTGAATAGTACTCTGTTCAGCTTAAGTTATAGAATTATTAGTGTTCCAGGCATGTGAGAGGTTTTAGAGAGATGAAGTATTTAAAGTGATGCTCTATGTTTTGTGTAGCTGAGCTCTGAGTGCAATACTAATAACAACCCACCCTTCCAAAGGCAGCGACCTGCACATCCCATGGGGCTGATGTTGTGCTAAAAATATGTGTTTGCAGCTAAGTGAGCTTCATGATATATTAATAAAACCCCAGCAACGTGTTCCCTTTGCAGAGACTCACCTCTGGCTATGAAAGTATGAATTCCCGGGATATGGAAATGAGAGCACAGGGTGTGGGGGTGAGGAAGGAGTGGGGATGGAGGTGGCACTGTCAGCATCTCTTTCCCACCCCTGCAGCACAGGGACAAGGTTTTGCTGTAGGAGAGACGTGGATAGAGAGTGGTGGACAATCAGGGACTTCTGCAGGTTGGGAGCACTTGTGTTTAAAAAGGTGGAATAAAAGAGGAAGAGCCGGGCTGTGTTATGAGACTGAGAAATGGGGAATCTCCATCCCAGCTGATGAAACTGAGCATGGCTTTTAGAGGTATTTGTAGGCATTTGAGTGTGAATTGTTCTGAATATCATGAGGTGGCCACATGTTGTAATCATGGGTATTGCATACAAATATTTATCATTGAATCAGAGAATGGTTTGGAGCGGAAGGGACCCCTCAATGCCATCCAGTCCAACCCCCTGTCATGAGCAGGGACATCTTCAGCTAGACCAGGTTGCTTAGAGCCCAAGACAACCTTGAATGTTTTCAGGGACAGGGCACCTTCCACCCCTCTGAGCATCCCGTGCCAGTGTTCTGCCACCTTGGTAAGAAAATTCTTCCTTATGACAACATTAAGCAAACAAAAGCAATTACTTAAGGAGCTTCAAAGTTATACTTGTTTTTCCATCCTTTCAGCCTGCTGGGTTTTTGTTAGTTATTCTGTTGTGCTTTAGCTGTACCTGCTTACCCAGGAACAAACAACAGATAATCTTTTGTAATTCTTTAAAGCAAATTGTGTGAGATGGATCAAGTGTCACTGCAGCCACTCTGAGGTTGGACAAGAACTGAACTGGGGAGGTATCTTCCACCCTCACTGCTCAGCCTGGGGGAACAGAGACACAAGGAGGTGACCCAGTGTACAGCTGCCACCAGTACATGGCTCAAACACACATAGTGCAAGGTTTATATTTTTTAAATTCGCTTTTATGTGAGCCAAATACAAGCAGCCTCGTAAAGCTCACTCTTGTACCAGATTAAAGCGCTGTCTTGGTAGCATTTATTGGTGGTTCATAAATCATGGTGGCACTTTGTGACTGTCCACAAGCTGGTTTTGCTGTTAAAGGTTTCAGTCATGAAGATGCACAGTATTATTCCAAGCACAGTTGTAGTCCTACAGAAATTATGCTGAGGTGTTTTTGGAGGCCTGAAATTTGTGGAAATCCTGTGTGTGTGGAGGGATTTTGGAAAGCTGAGTACTTTCACATGTACTGAGTACCTGTAAAGGTACCTGGGGTACCTTTAATTAATGTGTTAAGAAGCACTTTAACTAAGTACATGAAATATTGTCCTGTGTCTTTATGCAATTCAGGAAAATCACTCATCATACCAGGGTGCAAATTCCCAGGGTTTCCCTCCAACATCTGCTTGAACCCAATTGAAGGTTTTCTGGCTGCTGATCACTTTGATTTCTCAGTTAAAAATCTCAGTAAATCTCAGGTAAAAATCTCAGTTCCAGGGGCAGTGCCAGGATTTGCCAGACCCTCCAGGTTTCCAGTTTGGGTTGTTAATACCAACAATTCCCAACCCCATTCCCTTGACTCCAGACTGCATTCGGGAGGCGTTCGGTGCTCCTGCATTCAAACAGTTAATTTTCACTATGTTCTGTTAAAGAAAAGGAAAACTGTCACCCTGTCATTTTAGAGTCTGACACTAAGCTTGTCAAAAGAGACAGCTGTTAAACTGAATTACTGTTGACACGCAGAGAAACGGCCCTTGCCAGATGTAAAGGACATCTGCGGCAATGAAGTGGTACAGGGTGGCTTTTAAAATGTGGTCATACTGGTATTTGAATAGAGCTCTATGGCATTAAAACGTGGCCTTGACTCAGACAGTTTAAGGCAGCGAAGCAGAGCCAATGCCAAGCACAAAGAAGTGCTGATCTGTTGCTGTATCCATAACTTAGGCATGAATATGAAAACAGTGCAGTGTCAAAGCTATTAAGCCCTTATCGTGTATCCAGGAGGATGTGGGTTTAAAACACAGTAGGAAATATTTTGTATTTCTGGCTCCTTGGCTGTGCGGGTAGGTGAAGTGGAAATTCATAAGGTGGATTATGCGGGGAATGAATGGAAATAAGTCGTCTTGTCTTCAGCTAACAACTGCTCAGACAAGAATTGCAGAGGGCATTAGGCTTAGGAAGGGAGGCTGGATGTGCCTTGCCGGCGTTCCTGATAACGCTCCCGGGATGTAGAGCACGTGGTGGGTGCTGGGGAGGCTCCCCTCTGGAGAAGGGAGTGAATAAAACCAAAAAATACCTGTAAAATTCTGCTTGTGCATCTTAATGTGCTTTTCCTAAAAAAAAAAAAAAGAATCAGGATAGCAAGTTAATGTTGTAAAAAAATATAGTTATTATGAATATTTTAGAATTTAGGAATTGAAGCAACAGTAGGGAATTCTGCACATTATATAAGAGTGCAAGGCTGTGATTTGCATGTCTTTAGTGTAGGAATAAAGCTGTTTGGGGGGGAAAAAAGTATCAGTTAAGCAATTTTGCTAAATGTATGAAAAATGAAATGTTATGAGATGAAGCATGTATTCATTATGAAATGAAATTGATGTTTGAAGCTAAAAAAAAATATTCAGGCCAAACATTACTTTGAATGTGTTAGCAGATCATATCTTGATTTAGTTGTGTGTTTGGTGATAGCAGAAACCAAAGAGTTTCCATCTGGAGGGAAAAAGGCAAATGGTATTTCCAAATGACACAGGTTAACGTGCTCCTTTCTGCAGGAAAACAGCACCACCAGCAACAACAGTTTGCTCTAGATGAGAAAAAAGGTGGAAGAGGTGGGGCTAAGAGGGATTTTTCTCCTTCAAAAGAAGAAATGTTGCTTTCCAGGCACCTGTATGCTGAAATGGATTGAAATGCAGGTGAGGTGGACTCATTCCTCTGCAGGGTGGGGGGAAGAGCAGAGTTTGTTTAGGTCTTGGGGTGATTTGGGCTGGTGCCCTGCATTGCTCTGAGGGCATCCCTTTCCCATGGAGAACATCCCATTCCCGTAGGGAACATCCCATTCCCGTGGAGAATTGCCCATTCCCATGGAGAACATCCCATTACTGTGGAGAACAAACCATTCTAATGAAGAAGATCCCATTCCTGCTGGGAACATCCCATTCCCACAGAGAGCATTCAGCATCCCGTGCTGCCACTGCCCACCCCCACAGTCCAAGAGGTGGAGGATCCGTGCTTGTGGTCCAGCTGGGAGCCTCCAGATGGCCAGAGACATGAGTTTAGTGTGTGATTTATGGAGGGGCTCTGGGCAGGGCTGCTGCCAAAGCTGACCCGAGGCCACAGCAGGTGTAGCCAGTGGTGCTCCCACCCCTCCATATGGCTGTGGTTGGTTGGATCACAGCGGAGAGGGTGTAACAAGTCCAAAATCCATGACTGAACATGGCCCATCCTGAAAACTCATTTATCAGCAGCTGGCAGAGCTCTGCCATGTACTCAGGAGTGTCAGGGTTTAACCTCTGTGGCACAGGCAGCAGGCACAGAGTGTTTGAGCAGCCCCCAGAAGTCAGGGCATCCTGCTTTCTCCCTGCTGGGAGGCACTGGAGAGGAGCAGTCAGGGTGAACGTGCTCCTGTGGGACCAGAGAATGTGGGCGTGCTTTGGGGTTCAGGATGTTGGGAGAGCTGGTTCCTCAAGAATAACTTTGATGAATAAATTTTTAATGTGCTTTAGTCTGTGGAATGCCAGGGAGCAGGTGGCTGCCCAGCAGGACCATCTCTGGGAGCCACTGCAGCTTCCAGCCTGGTGGAGTAAGGGCAAGACAGATTTAGGAGGAAATTCCTTTACAAAACACTGGCAGAGGCTGCCAGGGGAGGTGGTGGATGCCCCATCCCTGGAAACATTCAAGGCCAGTTTGCACAGGGCTGTGCTAGGACAGGGATAATCCTCACCCCGCCTAACACAGGAATTATTTGGGCAAAACCTCCTGTTCATCTCCAGAAGGAGGTTTTATTCTGCAATAAAAAGGGCTGAAGTCTCCAACCCCCTTTTCACTGCTCAGTGCTGCAGATTTTAGCCAAAGCAGACTCACCTGTTTCTACAGGTTGAACTTTGCTGTAATGATTAACTTTTTACAAACAAGCACAAAATGGAACATTTAAATAAACAGGAACAAGCTTATTATTAGATGGCAGGTTTTTATTTGATAGCTCTTATAATGTCATCTTTAGTTTACTAAAGCTTACCATGAAAAATCTCTTTCTCCTAATCTAAGCTCTTTCATACAGCTTCCCACTTTGATTGACACCAAAATAAAATAACTAACCTATAAATTATAATGTACGGTTTAAATGATGGATAAATGCATTATTTGTAAAGCATTGCAAGGATCAACATATGCAATTTCTAGAAAATAAAAAATATTTTACAAAGATAATAATAGGGCAGAACTCAGCTCTTTTTGTGAACATTCTCACTGCATACTGGTATTAGGTGATCCTTAAGATGCCCTCCAACCCAAACCTTATTACATGATTTTATGCTGTTTTTAGTAATCAAACAGATCTGGGAAAAAAAAGCCTGATGTTATCAGCCATTTCAGCATCAGCATCATCAGTTCCAGGTCTAAAAATCTAAGTCATAGAGTCACAAAAGGGTTTGGGTTAAAAGGGACCTCAAAGATCACCTCACTCCAACCCTCCTGCTGTGGACAGGGACCGTCCACCAGATCAGGTTGTTCCAAACCCCAGCCAGATGGGGTCTGAGCACTTCCAGGGATGGGCCAGCCACAATTTCTCTGGGCCACCTGTGCCAGGGCATCCCCACCTCTGCATTCTTCCCAGAGACACCCCCAGCCTCGTGAGTTCCCGGTAAATAAATTCTGTCATTGAAGTCACCCCAAAATCCATGTCTGTAAATGCAGTCCTACTCACCTGTCTGCTGGTGATGGACAGGCATCTTTCTTTCTCCTCTTCTCCATGCCAAGGAATGAAAGTCCCTGAGCTCCCTGTGTTCCTGGGAGAGGCTCCATGCCTGGACAGGGTTAGCCCAGCTGGAGATCTGTCCCCAAGCTGGAGTGTCCCCTGCAGTGTTGCAGACATGGGAACGAAGTCATTTACCAGCAGAAAATAATGCACAATGGCTCCTTACAATCCGCCTGCCTGTTGGGAATGCAGGGATCTCCAGGGAGGGAAGGACTCCCTGCTACTTTTTACCCACCCTGTTTTAGGTTGAGGTTTTTCATTCAGCTTTTATGTAGCCTGATAACATTCCTTACTGGAAAAAGAACCTTAGATAATTGGAATTTGCTCAGTGAGGCCACCTCAGAGCGCTGGTGCTTGGTGAGTACCATTAATGGGTTTAAATTTGACTCTGCAAGTCCCAACATGGAAAATGTGGCTCTTGTCCCTGGAGCTTTGCAGCTTAAAATGAGTTAATAGCACATCTCAGGCTAGATCTGAGTGCATATTATAAATGACTAATTCACTTCTCAAATTTAGCATTTCCCCTGCTTAGATTGTGATTTCTAGGAATAATTTCCTGTATAAAGGTATTTTTTTTTCTCTCTCTTTCTTTGCAGTGTGAATTGAAGAAATATTTGGAAACTGAGGTGATTGTTACCTTTCTGTGCTTGGGTGTTCATGGAGTTTCTGACCAACACCTAAAATTCAGTTTTCAAGGCTGGAGGCAGCAAAAGGCAAGTTATGTAAAGACAAAATGAGACCAATGGAAAGAAATTTCCTCCCAGCACATTGGGAACCCTTCTTAACAATAAAAACCACCGAAGGAACCACAATGTGTGTGATTTTGCAGCTCTGTGTTCAGTCCAAATACAAGGCAACATTTCCCCTGGATTTATGGAGTTTAACACTGCAGGGAGTTTGGGATCTTCACAAGCTATAACCATATTTTACTGGTGCCAAATCTTTTGTGATCCAAGCTTGTTTGTGATGGGAATGGGCTCAAGGTAAGGTCATGAGGAATTATATTGTGTCTTTATTTCCTCTGTGTGGAATTCTCAAAAGCCAGTTGCTGACTGGGTTGATAAATCTCATCCTGCATAAATATAAATATAAATACTAATATATCTTCAGCTAAGAAGAACCAGAGATATCCCAAGGAGGAAAAATTACTCCTTTTCCATCTTTGTTTGCATTGAAGAGGTTTCTTCTTTCAGTGACTTTTTCCTAAGAATATCTTTTTGCAAGTCCTGTGAAAAGCCAGGTAATATATCCTCACATATCCTTAGTCCTGTCCCATGTCCATGTTTTAAGATTAATGTCACAAATGTCTTCCAAACATTGCCTTTTTTCTCTTTTTGACCTTAAATCTTAATGTGCTCTTTCTGCCTTATTTTCTTTTCAGAAATTCTGTTTATTCCTTGAAATGAACAGGCAGCAAATAGAAGTTTTCTCTAAATTAAGTGGAAATTCAATTTTTTGCATATATTTTCTCATGTAATTAGCTATCAGGTTGGTAAAGGGAATCTGATTTTCAGCAGAGGAACAGATTTTTCTTTATTTTTGCTTTATCTATAGGGATTTTCCGTATTTTATAAAAGCTGGAGGTACAGGTAAAGATTAGGAAAGAGGAGGGCAGGTATTGGTGTGCTCACTGAGTAGCTGATTTAGAGAAATGGGGGTCCCCTGGGCCTGACTTGCAACCAAATGACCAAAACACTTTGCCTTTTATTTATTTATCCAGCTACTTAACACTTCTTACTGTTTCTCTTAAATGAATTAATTTACCCTACAAAGCACTCCTTGCAATAATCAATGACTCATTACACTGAAAGCCCGCAGGAAATACTAATTAAATGAAAAATGTGCAAGAGGAATGTGCAACTTTTGTATTTCTAACTACCCAGATACTCAGTGCTTTCTTTTTTTTTCCAAGTTCCTATAAGTTACAGGAGAGGTTTTTGCCTCCAGCCACAGGGAGCTGAGGTGGCTTGGAGGGTGGTGATATTTCCCAGACATGCCAAATCCAGTTCATTTATCATCAATATCCACAGGAAATAATAATCTGTTTATACATCACATTTCTCTGAGCTCTGCGAGGTTCTAGTTATGAATTCCTTCCAGCTGCTTTTCTCATTCCCACAGCAGAATTGCTTGGGAAGGGTTATCCTTTATCCATCACTTACTCCAACAATTATTGACTGATAGCCACTGGTAATTCCAACTCTGACAATCTTTGATAAAGATTTTGTGTTGTTATTATGCTCTAAAACGTTTCCTCACCCATAAAGGCCTTGAACTCCAGGCTGGGTAGTTGGCACAGCCACTTTTTTGGGATCTTTGAATAGGAAGAGCTTAATAATATGGAAGATGAAGGTTTTATAAGGATAGAAATGCCAAAAATGAGAGTGGGTTCAAACCTCCTGGGAGGAGCTGTGTCCTGCTCCTTTTGGTGAAGGGATGTCTGGAGCAATCCAGATTTCTTTTATCCTGGTCAGTGATTTTTGGAGAAGGTGTGTTAAGCCAAGCCATGAAATAAAGCAATCAGAACAAGGTAAAGAAAAATCCCCCCCAAACCACCACCAGCACCAAAAAAAAAACCCCAATATGGACACAAAAAATGAAAAAAAAGCAGTGGCCAAGCTCCTTTCCTTCAGATCCTTTGCACTGAAGGTTTTGTAGGATACTAGCTTTCTCTTCTGTTTTTTTTCCCCACCAAATCACCCCTCAGATTTGTTCCTCCCTCCAAATTTGTTTACATTTTTTGCAGATTGATGTTTTTTTGACCATCAGTCCATACCTGCATTCAGGTACTGCTGCTCCCATTCAGTTTAGGAGGTGACCCAATGCCAGCCTGGGGCACTCCCCACCCTGGAAAAGGTCAAGCCACAAACACCAGAAATAATTATTTTGCTCTTTAAGTAACATGGGAAAAGAGGGAGAATAAGAGAGGAATTAATTCCCTACTCAGTTTTTAAGGCAGCAAGAATTTAAGTCAATTTAGTTCCTCGTGCTAATTAACACTCCCAAAGAGCTGTAAAATGTAACAACAGAGAGGATGAATTATTTAAAGTGGAGGTGACCAAGAGAAATCTGGATGAACACAATACTGGCTCTGCTTTTGGTTTTCAGGCAATAAATTGCATTAAAATGGTGGCAATGTATTGAAGATTTTGGTAAAACTTTGTTCTCAGCTGTAGGGATTTGTGTTTCTGTGGAGATTTCCTGTGCTGCAGGACAGGGAAGGCAGGGCAGGAAGGGTAAATTAGGGAGAAAAGAAGATTTTAATCCCAAATGGATGAAACTTGAGATAGAAATGGCTGGTTTAGCCCCTAACTCTGGATTTTTTAGAGAGAAAACAAACGGTGGTGGTAGTAGTAGTAGTAGTGCACTGAATTTATTTATTCTGTAAATCAAGAGCTGGATATTTTCCTTGCTCCTTTTTAGTTTTTTTTGAAGGAAAATTATAGAAATCTTTTCAGTGCTTCAGGGGATTGATACAGGTTACATTCCTGGCTTCCAGTCTAGTTTCTCCCTCACCAGTCTTTGGAATTCAGTGGGACTGATGGATTACATCATTTCAGGAATTGGGCCCTAAATTCTGATGTCTACACAACATAAAAGAGCTTGCTGGAATTGTGTACATTTTCCCTTCAACCTGCAATATATTCCTTGCAGACAATAGAAAAAAAAATCATATAAAGTTGTCTCTTTATTTGGAGGTACTTTAATATCAGAGGAGATTTGCTTCCAGCTAAGAAAACATTTGTTACAGAACTAAAAATGTTTGATATGCTGCTGTATTAGATAAAGTTTGTTAGTTCACAGTGGCACAGTGCTGATAATTGAAGAACTCGCAGGATTTTCGGCAGTAAAAGATCCCCAGTGAGTGCTAAGCTCAGTGGGAAAATGTGATGTATAAATCTGCAGTGAGAGCAGAGGAACAGGAGGGGAGCAGCTCTGCACTCAACCCTGGGAACCCCATACCACCACCAAAGGATGTTAAAGAGAAATAAAAGGGAAGAGATGATATCTTGGGGCATAAAAGCTGTTTCCAAAGAATTTTCTTGTTAAATACAATGTTGGACAAGAGCCCACGGAAATTCTCAATTCATTGGAGACTCCTGCTGTTGCTTGGCATGATCTGGTCTAGTGGAGGCATCAGCCTCTAGCCCTGCCTTGTCCTGGAATATCTAATTCCATGAGGAGAAGTGGTCCCTGGGGATACTGAGAGAGATGGGAAAAGTCCAGGCAAGACAACCATGGCCAAAGTTGATGGATAAATTTGTTTTGTGTGATGGGATGAGGAAGATCAGCTTGTGAAGAACTGATGGCTACAATGAAGGTTTGGTATATCCTGAGTTAGCCAAACCTGGATGGTCTCAGAAGGAATGATGAAGGTTGGTTATATCCCATGTTAGCCAAACCTGGATGGTCTCAGAAGGAATGATGAAGGTTGGTTATATCCTGAGTTAGCCATACCTGGATGGTCTCAGAAGGAATGATGAAGGTTGGTTATATCCTGAGTTAGCCAAACCTGGATGGTCTCAGAAGGAATGATGAAGGTTGGTTATATCCTGAGTTAGCCATACCTGGATGGTCTCAGAAGGAATGATGAAGGTTGGTTATATCCTGAGTTAGCCATACCTGGATGGTCTCAGAAGGAATGATGAAGGTTTGTTATATCCCATGTTAGCCAAACCTGGATGGTTTCAGAAGGAATGATGAAGGTGAGCCTGGAAAGAGCCAGAGAGGGAACAGCAAAGCCACCAGAGGAATGTGACAACAAACTCCAGAGAGCAAAGGCAGTGCCACGGAGGGGGAGGCTCGGGCACCTGTTGTGACAGCTGTGACTAAGCATACAATGACCAGATCAGGGTGAATAATGAGACAATCTGCTCATTTAAGAGTGGATATACAAACCCAGCAGGGACATGAAACTGTTTTGCTTTGTTTTACTGATAATGTGTTATTGGAGTCATGTCTCTGGCTGTGTCCTAGAGTGGGTTCAAAACAATTACTTACATAACACAGGATATATTTAAGTCAGGGAAAAGCGGGGAGGGAGAAATGTGTGTATCTCAATTTCTGGTTAAGAAGGAAAATGAAATTATGGTTTTTTCCCAATAGATTTATTGATTCCCCTTTTTCCAGCACGGGAATCTCCGTCTCAAGGGCTGGATCCCCCTTGCAAAACTTGAACTGCAAAGTAATCAATGAACGAGACTAAGCCCTGTATCCCCCCCTTCCCAGCTGCTGGTTCCTACCCTAACAGCCATTAATTATTCTAATGGCAAACTCCTTAAAAATAACTCAATCAATGCATTCTCCAGAAGTTGGAGCCCATCTCTGGATGCCTCCAGCCTGGTCCATGGTGGCCAGGCAATATTTGGTGCAGGCCCTGAAGTGCTTTCCTTTTGTACTGCTCTGCTTTAGGAGTGGTCAGGTGTCTTCTGGATCAACTTTGGGGTTGATTTTGAGGGGGCAAATGTGCTGCTTTCACAAAATTTCTTCCATGGGTGAAAGAAAATTGTGTTTGCTGCTCACAGAGCAGAGTAACTTGCAGAACAACAAAAGGAAAAATTAAGCTCACAAAGCCAAGAAATAGCCGAGTCCAGGGCAGCTGCCCATGCTGCAAACCTGATCCACAAGTGATGCCATTCCATGAAAGAGTGACCACCCCTGCTTTAATTTAAAATTAAAACCATATTGAGCAACTTGGAATACAAAGACAAGATCTGTGGGATGTAAATACCTGGTGGGTGCAGCCAACCAGCACAAAATATCTTTGGAGGGAGTTGGAGCTCAGTCCCTGCTGGAGCTCCCTGTGCCTACAGATCATTGTGTACAGGGAGTAATTACAGCAGGGTTTGTCAACTAATTTGGTGGAAGGATGAATTCTTTACCTATTAATCAATGTAGGGAAGCATGAAGCACCTATAAACCATTCATCTCACTTTAGCTTCTTGTTTACCTTTAATTAGAGTTGTTCTGATTTGACTGGGGAAAATGGAGGTACCTTGGAATAGAGAGGAGTCAGCTGGAGCACCTTGGACAGCATTTCCTGCTGTGGGATCCTCAGGGAAATGGGTTGGCTAGTTTGAATTTTTATTTCCAAAATGAGCACCCATAAACTGCTCAGAGGGTAAGACCCCTAAATCAGAGGTAAATAAAAAGATGGTTACAGTGCCAGCACCTCACCAATGGGAAGGAAGTTTGTAGCAGTGTGAATTAATTCATTTTTCATTTACACCTGCTGTGGGTCACCCCTCTTTTCTCATTTTTCCCATTCCTTTATTGTTATATTTATGCACAAGGAGGTTATTTATTAGGAAAATTTCATTCCTTCACCTATTTCTTTATCTAGAGTTGAAACAGAGTGAGACCAATGCATTTATTTATTTTTTTCCCCTTTTAAAATTGTTTACCTTTTCTTCCCAGAATTTCCAGGAGGATTATAGGCAGGGCTGTGACACCTATACAGAGTTATGGGATGTTTTATAACTGATGTGTTGTGTGTGATGCAGATAAATGCAACTGCAAGCATAGGAAGTCCCAGTGGGTCACTCGCATTTCATTTCATTTTGGCTTGACTTTAAAATGAGTGATATTTAATTTTTTTTATAAGATAATTCTTTAAAATGCTTTTATAAAATGAAAAGTCCTGGTTAAGCCTTAGAGTCTTACACGCCAGTGTGGAAAACTGCAGCTTCACTAAAAACCGTGCAGTAAATGTGCCGTTCCTTGGTGCATGCTTATTATGGGTAAATATTGTTCTCTGGGTAGTGCCTGGAAATTGTAATTAATTTCAAATACGCCCTCTTTTTGTCCACGTATGCAGATTTCAAATCTGTGCCTCTGCCGGTTTTGACACCGTGCAATGAAGCATCCGAGCTCTCAGATGTCTGGCTCTTCCGAGTTGTGAAATGAGAAAACAAACAAACCCAGCCATTCCAGCCCTGTCAATCTCCTTCTCAGTGGACAGATGCCCTGGTGCCAGAAAAGCTTCATCCCATGATCCCACACCTCTTGGCAGTGCCAAAAAAAAAAAAAAAAGCCAGAGATCTACTGGAGGCAAAAGCACGACGGTTCCTCACCTCAAAAAATGGGATTTATGGCCACACTGGAGCTCCTGGGTGAGGCTGTGTGGGAAAAGGTGTGCAGCCTCTTGTTCTTGCATTCCTGGTCTCCCAGATAATCCATCTGATCTGCTCCTGGAGCAAGGGGCCTCTGGACAGTCATGGATTACCTGGTGAGGGTCCAGGTTTCCGGAATGAGCCGGGTACGTCAGTAGAGTTTGTGGATTTCATTGTTAATTAATTAAATGTATCGTTAATTATGGTTTTAAATATTTTATTGGGTGCTTATCTGGTGGGAATGGGCTAAGCTTTCTGAGGAAAATGGAGATTTTGGGTGTTAACACAGACAGCTCTCTGAGCTGCCCGTGGCCGTGTCCCTTGAAGGCCATCACTGGAGCTCCCAGGTCAGGTGTCCTGTTGGGCACAGGATTTTTTGGAGGGTGACGAGGCTTCAGTCTGGTCTGACCAAGCAGTCCAGGGGACATCTTGGCGGCACAGCTCCAACAAAGCCCAGCCTGGTGCTGCCAAGCCCCCCAAGATGCATAAAACCACCCTGGATGTCTCACAAGGTGGGTTTAAAACCCTGCAGATCCCACTGCATTTATTGATCTAATTTCAGTAAAAAAAAAGCCCTGCAGGTCTCACTGCTGAATTTATGGTGCAGCAAACTGGCCCTGCCTGAGCCAATGACCTGCTTTGGTGCAGAGGAGGTTTTCTTTTTGGCTAACGATTTGTTTTCGGTTTCAGTCACATGTGGCATCCCAAGAAGCTGCAGCGTTCAGGCCTTTTTAATGAATTCCTATCCTTGCATATTAGTGGGAATATTTCCACTGCAGCAAACACCATAAACAGTTTCCACACTGGGGTGTGTTATACTGCCACCAGAATTGGTTCTTCTGATGGTTCATTTCTTTTATGCTGAGAATTCAGGACCAATTCAGCTCGGTTTTATGCATCATTAGAGATTTACAATTACTTTGCTATAGTTTCTTTCTGGAAGCCTATCTCTCATGGTTAATGCTATGGGAGTCCTGTTGTGTAGAGGCTGCTATGAGCCACCTTATAGCAATAAAGCATTTGAGAAGGATTTGGAATTATGAGTGGCTAAATTCTCCATGCAGCGCCTGTAATGCTGTTATCCCTTGCTGAGCTTGGGTTGAAACCCTTTTTTTTCTTCTCCCCAAATTAGGAAAAAAAAAGTGCTGTTTCTTTGAGAGGTTTTGAATCATTTACATGTAATTTATTTTTTTTTTGTTGAACTGCTGCAGTCAGAAATGAGGAATTGTGCAAATTTCCATTTGGATTTCATGATCCTTAAAATACATTTAGGTTGTATTAGTATATAATGAAATAAGGCCTCCTCGTTGTTTTTTTAATCTCACTTTTAAAAAGACTTATCATTATTTGGGACTTTATTTTGGGTTTTTTTTTATTTTATGTGTGTTGCTGAAGCCTGTAAATTTCACAAGCTTTGTCCTTGCACAATAAGCAGTGGATCTGCATGTGTTATAATCCACATAACTCACATTTTACATAAATACACTATTGCACTGAAACAAACATGATATGCAGTGCATAATATGGGCCTGATCTAAAGGCCATTAAAATCAATGAAAAGATTTCAAATTAACTTTTATAGCCTTTAGATCAGGCTCTAAATGGGCAAATTACAGTTATGGAGTTTCCCATTTACATACCTGTGTGCTGCATTTAATGTATTTTATGGAATTGAAATTACTTGGTCCTCTTTTTCATGCTTTTTTAGGCTAAGAATTTGCCAAGGGCATCAACAGCAGTTTTCCCAGGCTCCAGCACAAGGATTATGTAGTCAATCCACAAATGACTCAAATCTTTGAAGAAAAGGACATGGTTATCAGAGAGGCTTTGACGACAGCAAGGACGGGAGTGCTATCTGCCTTTTTCCATCAGAGATTCCCATTCCCTCTCATTAACATACCCAGGACATCAGCACAGCCATCGGCCCGAGGGAATCGCTTCCAACTTTTAAGGGAATGTGCACAAGACCTCGGCCCTGCGTTGTTTCAGACAGATCAAACCACATTTGCCTCGTGTAAGGTGAGAAGAAAGGCTGGGGCACAGCAGCACTAGGAGAGGGATTCAAAGGTTGCAGGGAATTTTCAAATCCATTGTTACATTTTGGTAATCTTTCTTCCTTTACAGGGCTCTTCAGTCCCATCGAGGATGAGATGTGAAAGCTACTGTAAGTGGGGAAAGGAGATGCCTCTACCTGCTCTCTCCCAGTGCCCTGTGATGAAAAATGCTTTTGGAGCAACACTGGAAATAAGCCATCAAAATATCTGATTAAACCTCTTAGGAAACTCTCACTAATCACCTTCTCTGCTCTTGATGGAATGTATTTATGCATTATAAATATACTTACTATGTGTGTGTGCTCCATAAATCACACCCAGCACTTGTATGTGATGTATAAGCACATTCTATAGAACACACACAAATACAGATGCCAAGCTCCCACAGAGTTCATCACTGGAAAATGTTTGAAGGATCTGATCCTTAATATTTAATGAGCAAGATGCTATTTCCTTCCTCAGCTTTTATCTCTGGTTTGGCAGAGTCATTAAATTTGTTGTTTCCTTGCAGGATTATATAATTTATGACCTAATTTTAGACTTTTGTGTAACCGCGTTGAAACACTCGTGGTGTATCCTGATTTCTCCACACGGAGTGTTCCAGCATCAGCCACCAGCTCCAACACGACTTCTGTGAGATGCCTGTCAGCAAGGAGGCACAGGCATGAAAGCAAAACAGCCCAACAAGATTCAGGCAGCATTAGAAGATTAGTTTTGCCCTGCAAAAAATGTGATTTAGCAGCATTTCCAAAGCCATCTGCGGTGCTGGCAGGAATCCCCAGGTGAGACGGGCAGCACCCAGCAACTCTTACTGCTGGAAATATTTCATGCAGGTGCTTCTGACTTTCAGACTGCTCTGGGACAGCAGCCTGCAGTGCAGGGAGGGATGTCTGTCTCTGGGGAAGGAGGACACTCAGTGCTTTAAAGCCACTGCCAGCCCCTCACCCTCTGGAATGTCCTCCCAGCACCAGCCCAGCTGCTGGGCTGATTTTTTGCTGCACAAGGTGTTGCTGGAAAACTCTGAAATGAATTCTTCTAAAGCTGCAGCCACATTTTTTTGGTGCTGTCTGTGTGTCCAGAGTAATTCAGAGATGCTGTAAATAGCGCCATGAGCTTCAGTTATTCTGTCAATTTAAACCATATTGTTGGGACCAGTCTTTCATTAAATTTAATATATTGGCTGTTGCATTAATGCACTTTGAGAGCATTTCATCCTGGTGTTCCATAGGGAAGTGGCTTGTGGTTGAGGAAGGATTTGATGTTTCCTTTGTGCCTGCAGTGCTGTTTGGGGGAGTTTTCCTCTTTTTCCACCTTATCCTGAATATCCAACAGGGATGGCAGAGTTGGGGTGCTCAGATCAGCAGCAGGAACACAAGGGACACCCTCTAACACAACTTCATGTACAGGGTGAGGAAGAAAAAAAGAATCCTCATGAAAAGGGGACATTAATTCTGGGATTAAACAAAATTGGAGAGTTTGTCTCCTTGGCTTTAATGGAGCAGTTCCAGGAAAGCAGCAGAGAACAAAGTGTTTTCAGTATCACATAATTCAAGAGTAAAATCATAATTCCAATTACCATTGCAGGCACTTCTGGCCTTGGGAAACCTATGCTAATATTTATTATTATATGATTGACCTCTGATTTCTTCATCATTTACATTAGCAACCCAGATATTCTTAGTAACATCCTTTAAATCACAGAAGCAGGTGTCAGCAGTGCACGATGAAGTCACATCCTGCAGATTTTTTATTTACTTAGTCCGTTTTTTCCTGGTTAAATAACATTGTGAGATGCAGAATCTCACCTCCACGGGGCCTCTAGGGGTGTATATAATCATGGAATGCATTTTCTATAATCTCACAAAATGAGTCAACCCTATCAGAGGTACAAACAGTTTTACAAAGTCAGTATTTCACTCCCTTCACTGCCTGACATCATCTTCCACACAGCACAAAAAAATATTTACTTGGCTCTTTGACATGAATTGCCACAAAGCCTTTGGAACAAAAACCAAAAAGTGAGAATTAAAATGGAATAACTTGACTTAATGAATGTAGTCTATTTTCTGTGCGCTGGATTTAGATGTCAGATGATTTCTTATAATGTTTGGGATGGACATGGGCACCTCCAGTCCCTAATCTTCAGTGAGGTGCCTACACATGGATCACAGAGTTGCCCAGAATACCCAAAGCTGGAAGCTGATCCTCTTCTCCATCATCTAAATATTTTCTTTGCATAAGCGAGCATTTCTCTGGATGAATTAAGACACTGCATTAATTTTCCAGGTGTAGGTGAGGTGTCAAGGGCTGCCTGGGGCTTCTCAGTGCCTTCAGCAGAGTTGATAAAATTGTATTTATCCACAAAGAGACCGTTTGTTTTTTGTTTTTTTTTTCAGATTGTTCTGGGGATGAGTCAAAAAGTTTAAATTCTCTGTCTCCCATATCCTCTGCTCATCTTCCTGCCTTGGTGCAGCTCCTGCTGCTGTTCACTTCCAGAGAGCACAGCCAGGGGCTTCTCAGCATCTCCTCGGGAAATGTTCCCCATCTGTGGAGCTGGGGAAGTGGCGCCCACCCGGGGAGATCTGTCCTTGATCATCCTTGTCCCTCATCCATAATTTTTTTACTGAAATTAGATTCCTCTGAACTTACGTTGCCTTAAAGGGTTTACCTGACTCAGCAGGTGACAGCATTTGGGATGTTTCAGACAGATTTTGCATCGTTTGGGATAAATCTCAAAGGTTTGTGAGCCTCATCCAGTTGTCAGGCAGGTGAGTCCTCTTCCCCTCTCTGGACACGTAGCCCTAAAAACACCCTCTGATTTCTGGATGTCAGTGAGGGAAAAGGGTCAGGGCAGCCCCAGATGCTGTTCCTGAAAGCTGTCAGTGTGTAATAACCATCAGCAGCCCTTGTAATGACACAGCCACGGCACCAAACACCTGCAGGGAAGCTCCTCAGGCGAAATTCCCCCCGGCTGCAATCAGGTTTTTTCCGGAGCAGGGACCGCTGGCTGCGCTCAGGGCGATCCTGCTCCTGGCTGAAGAGGCACTTCTAATCGACTGCTAAGAGACTTATTAGCAATGTAAAAAGGAATTGCAAGCAAGGAAAGTATTCTTCCTGGCTGAAATGTGCTTTGTAAAATTAGTTTTGCTGACAGGAGTAATTGGGTTAAACTCCTCGTGACTGTGGGTGCTATTTGCTGCCCCTTATCTTACCCAAGCAAAGGGAACCAAACTCTTTGAACTTTGTAAATAATTGTTTCCGAAGTGCTGGAATTTTCTTTTCTCTCTATAAATTCTTTAGAGAAAAGCTGGTTTCTAATCCTTTCTCTGCCAATGCTTCTACAGCCTTTTCCCACTCTTGTTTTCTTTCCCCTCTTTAGATTTTAATGTTTCTTAGATATTATAAAAATCTCTTTTAAGGGGGAGTGCAGAGCTTTTGCTCAGATTGGGAAAATTATTCCTAGAGCTTTAAGAAACTGGAGAGAGAGAGAGAAAAAAATATCAAATAGAAAAACTTTATTGTGCACTGTGGCAGAAGTTGGGCTGTGGTGGGATGTGTGTCCAGAGCCTGCCCAGTGTCCAGTGCAGGCTCCTGGACTTCAGTCTGAATTTTTATCACTCCAGGTTCCTGAAGAGTGAAGGGGTTGGACCTTTCATTCCTCCTGAGCTGAACCAGACCCGGGATTTGCTCCTCCCTCCCCAACCCCACCTTGACATTGCTGTCTCCCTCCTGTGCTGAGGAGAGGGGCATCTATTTCTTGCAAACACAATTTTTTCTCAGTTTTATTTCACTTTTGTGTCCACAGTAACAAATATTAATGCAGAAACAGGACAGAAACCGTCCCAGAGTGTGCACAGAGCCTGCAGGAAACCCATAAATCTGCAAAAAATCCAGGCCAACCCAGGGATGTGGGAAAACTGAAATGCTGGAATAGCAAGACATTATTTTCTCCATCATCCTGGAAAGCTGTATGTGAATTCTTTTAGTTATCTGCTATTTATTTCGTTACTTATTTTGGCAAAAGATCCAAATAATGAGAAATATCAATGACAGATTCAGAAGCCAAATGTTTCACCCAGGCTCCCTCCACAAATCAGCCTTTCTGCTCATCTAAAATAACATCTACTCGTGGATTTATGCTCTTTTTGGGTTCTCTAGCATGGCAGAGGTAATCTCTGAGAAGCCCAGCTAGGATATTTCCTTCTTGTGTTCAAGTAGTGACTCATGTCTTCCTTGAGGTTAGGGGGCTCTCACAAAGACTGATCTTCCCTCCTCCTCCTTCAAACCAGGCAATTCAGGCCTTGGATGCCACCAGCAGATCTCCAGGTGCTTGATGATGGTCTATTCCCTGACCCAGCTGAAGCAGGGAGGAATTTAAAATTTAGAATCATGGAATCATTCAGGTTGGGAAAAAACTTTAAGGTCATTGAGCCCAGTTGTCAACCCAGCAGCACCCCCATGTTCACCACCACACCAAGTTCCCAAGTGCCACGTCCACAGGTTTTTTGAGCACTTCCAGGGCTGGTGAATCCATCATTGCTTTGGGTAGCCCATTCCAATGCTTTGCACCCTTTCCATGAAGAAAGATTCTCTAAAATCCACCCTGAGCCTCCCCTGGCCCAGCCTGAGGCCATTTCCCTCCTTCTGTCCCTGTTCCCGGAGAGCACAGCCTGACACCCCGGCTGTCCCCTCCGGGCAGGAGCTGTGCAGAGCCACAAGGTCCCCCCTGAGCCTCCTTTGCTCCAGGCTGAGCCCCCTCAGCTCCCTCAGCCTCTCCTGGAGCTCCTGTCCCTTCCCAGCTCCATTCCCATCTCTGGACTCACTCCAGCCCCTCAAGTTCTCTCCTGCAGCCAGCGGCCCAGCACCTACTGCAACATCCGAGGAGGGGCGGGAATTTTTTTCCCCCCGAATAAAAAAAACAAAAACAAAACAACAAATAAATAAATCTTTGATTTTTGCGAGGGCACCTTCCAGCAGACCCAGAGTGGGAATGCTGCCGTTTGGTGCCGTGCTGTGGCCAGAGGAGCTGCCAGGGCGGGCTGCGAGCCGCGCTGGCACCGCTCCCTCCGCACGCCCGGCATTTCTGCTCTGACAATTTTTGGCTCCTTTAGGTTCCTCCAGAGCTGCACGGAATATGTAATGCCCCGCACCGGGCTGACAGGGAACTTGAGCTCAGATTGCAAGGAGAGATCCTCTCCCAGCATCACTTTGTTTTGTGCTGCTCTGGAATCATTTTCCTTGCTCCTGCAGCTCCTGGAAAGCCAGAAGAGCTCTCTCTGTATTTGTTTCCAGGATGCCTTTTTCTCCTCTTCTTACAACTACAAAAGCAGCTTTTCATGCTCCAAATCAGAGATAAATGGAAATCATTGCTGAAGAAATAAATAACAAGGCTAATCAAATTGTGGCATGGGCAGCAGCCTTCAGCCAGTGCACTTTTGAGAGCTGTTTTTAAACTACATTTTTATTTTGTCCCTCCATATGGGAAGTCAAACCCATATGGTTTGGGAGAATGGAAGGTTGTGCTTTTATAGTGATCTCACGAACTATCCCAGCTCAGCTTTGTCCTTAAACTCCTGCTTAAATCCAATTGACTGAGGTGGGACTGGAGGTTGTACCAGCAGAATTCCCTCCTGAAGTGTAAAACTCTTCTACATCTGTTAAACCAGTCTCCAGTTAACTCAGCTCTTCTTAGTTACAACTTTTCTCATTCTTACACCTTCTTTTTTTCCTTTTTAATTTCTTCATCCCTGCTCCAATGTTCTGATGCCCTGCTGGATGTGTTTGGTCCAGTACCTGCCAGGATGCAAAGCTGAGCATCCACAGCCATCACTCTCCTGCTCTTCACAGTAGGTGTTGCTGTCATCCAAATATCCAGATTTCATTAATAATGAAAAATTTGAGGAATGAGACTTCATTCTGTCCACAACACATTGGCAAATTCTGAGTATGCTGATGGAGCAATAATTGGCCTGAAAAGGTGTTTTCCTTCTGTCACCCTAAATGTATAAAATTGGAAATGTATAAAATGGAAATCCTCAGTGTTCATCCATCAGAATATCCACTTTATTAAGTGTTAAAAGTTTTTCAGTATACTGAACCTAAAATTACCTGTCTTTTAAGGATTTTTGTGGCATGGTTAAAAACACT
Organism: Motacilla alba alba; assembly: GCF_015832195.1. Taxonomy (NCBI): domain Eukaryota; kingdom Metazoa; phylum Chordata; class Aves; order Passeriformes; family Motacillidae; genus Motacilla; species Motacilla alba. The sequence continues at coordinate 4,655,038 of NC_052045.1, forward strand.
GACAGGAAGTTTCTAACGTGGTAAATTTCAGGGGATCATTTTATGAGTTTTTCAATTGCCATCCTGGAGTTTCTTCCCTTTGCAGTTTTTCAAAAGGTGGAATTAAACAAACCCAAAGGACATGAAGATGCAGCTGGATGCTTTTATAGGTAAAATAGTGAGAAGAGGCTCAGAAATGTGGGTAATTTGGTTCAGTGGATGTGGTGGAATCGGGTCAAAGCTTGGAATGGACGATCTTGGAGGTCTTTTCCAAACTTAGTGATTTTGTGATTCTGTTGTGTGAGTTACAGAGGCTCAGGGTAGCAAACAACCCATGGAGCTGCTCTGACTTAGGGAAAAGTGCTTTTCTATGTTAGTTTTGATACCAGAGTTGTATTTAACCTCAGTGTAGAAGCAGAGCTAAGGGAAGAGCAGGGCATTGACAGTTAATGTTTTATACCTTTTTTTCTTTTCCTTAGGAAAAAAAATCTCCCCTTTCTGAGGGGATAAAGTGCAACGGGAATAGGACAGCTCTGTGGAGAATTCCTTGTGGCAGAAGGATGGGCAGCATGGAGATTTCTGAGATGGTTTGGATGTCACTTCCATCAAGTAGAAGGAATGCTACGCTAAATCTGTTCATCAAAACTGAGACCTCATGGATTATTTTGTTGGAAAGTCAAGAAAACAACCACTGATTTTTTTCCCCAGGGCAGAAATTTGGTGTTAGAGGAGAAAATGAGAAAACAACCAGACCCCAAAAGAGGGAAAAAGGGAAAACCTGAGATTAGAGCAGAGAAAAGACATCAAAAGAAATTTGATGAAGCCCTAATTGTATCCAAAATCCATTTTTGTTTTGAAATCCAAGGAACTACTGTCATAAAATCTGCTCAGAGGGGCTCTAGAGTCAGAAAATCCTCATCTCTTGTATCCCACTTTCAAAAGTACAGTCTATTCCATTCTGAAATCCCAAAAGACTGGGAAAACACCTGGATTTCTGATTGGGTGTATTTGAGTTAGATGCAAGCAGCTGGGTTTTCCCAGAAAAGTTATTCTGGAATTTTTGAGTAACACAAGTTCTGGCAGAGGTGCTGGGGGGTGGTGTGGGTACAGGACCACTGTGAGGTGGGCTCGTGGTGTCACTGCTCTCCCTGGATGTCTCCTGGCACACAGGAGCGTCGTGGTCCAGGTAAATCCAGCCAGGAATCTGCCAGTGGCTTCAGCAGAGCTGGAATTCTATCCCAGTGTGACATGGGCTGGTGACATGGAGTGATGTCAAGTCACTGATGTAGAACTGGAAAGATTCCTTGTCACATAACTGATCCCATCAGGTTCCCAAATTTCCCTTGGGAAATTTTCTACCAAGTTTTCATTCCCGTTGCAAATAAATGGATAACATATTTAGGCATTATCCTTAAAAAAGTAAAGAAATAATTTCTTTAAGAGATGGGTGATCTGTAGAAGACATTCGTACAATTTTGCATTCTAAATGTGATTTATATTTATAAATAAATTTGCATAAAATCTCCAGCTCTCGATGTCATAGTTCTATCTTTAATTCAGATGCTCAAAAAATGTAAATTGTTTTTACAGCTAAATAAAAGCCATACAAAGCTTCCAGGAGAGAATAATGAGATACACGTTGTGCCATGCAGCCATGATAAATCAAGCAGCACCATGGTTACAGCCAAAGTGGGAGGCCATCAGAATCCAAGGAATATCAGCACACAGAGATTCCTTTGGTTTTGCAGACTAATCTGAACTGAGGGAAACTCATGACACGGGTTGGTAAGGGAAAATATTTACCTGCAAGTCAAACAGGCCCCTAAAATGAAGAGGAACAGGTGGTTTAGATGGCAGGCATTTATTATATTTATTATGTTATGCATACAATGTATTTATCAGCCATGTTTGGACCAGGCTCTGAATATACACAAAATAAAGATACCAGAATTCTTGTAGCACAGGGGGGTTTTCAAGTGATCAAGTTTGCCAATGAAGTACAGGCTTATAAAATATGGTTTGGCCATGGTGATGGCACCAGGGAGGAGAGATATTGGGATCCTTAGTTTGTAAAAGGCTCCAAATGCTGCAGATCTGGATTAACCAACAGAATAAAAACTGGGTCCCCCTCATCAGCAATCAACTCAAACATGAGGAGATAATTATTCCAAATGAGGGTGTGAAAAACCTATGGGATGGGAGTCCTAGAAGGGTAAATAAAAGGTGCAGAGAAGACCCAGCCTCCTTTCCTGATGAAGAGGCTCAAGGAAAAAGTTACCTGGATTTTCAAGAGGACAAACCTTGCATTCTGTGACTTGCTGTGGCTGATGCAGGTAGGTCTCATCATTCTCTGGTTTTATCTCATCTCTGGCTATGTCTCCCAGTAAAACTGAGATTTTAGGCTGTTTGTTTGCTGCTGGAAATGTGTAAATCCACCTGCCTCTTTAAAGCTTGTGTAAAAATGCACTAAAAGCTGATTTTCACAGTACTGCTGACTTGTTTGCTGAGTTATGCTGGTCTTGCTTTAATTAAGCTCAGTATTAAGGTCAAACAGGGTCAGTATTAAAGTCAAACACTCCAAGAGTCACTTGATGATTTTGGAGGTCTTTTCCAACCCTAATGATTCCAGATTTCTCAGAGTGGCTCTCCAGGAGCTGGGTGGCTGCTCCAAGGCCCTTTGCAGGAGAAGGGGTGCAGAAGAGCAGGAGTGATGAAGGAGCGTGTCCAGTGTTTCTGGATGAATGACCACAGGGAATTCTTGAAGGAAGCAGCTGTGACAGGCTCTCCTGTAGAGCCTAAATTTTGCAGAATGCTTGTTCTAGAGCTGCTACTTTCCAATTTAATTTCGTGGCCAAGTGTGTACAGCAAACCTGGGTGTGTTGGGATCTGCTGCTTTTCCCTTGGGGTTTCCTCTTCCACACAAAAAAAAGAAGCTCTGGTTTTGTGCTAAATTGTAAACTGGCACCAGCCTGTGGGATTCTGAGCACCTCGTTGAGGAGGTGCTGAGCTGTTTGAGCCCCGTGAGCCCTCGGCATCCTGAAGGAGAGACCCCTGTGGTGCTCGGCGCTCCCAGGCGCGTGGACAGCGGTGGCAGTGAATGGGGACAGCCCAAAACTCCCTCAAAAGCAGAGCTTTGTTCTGCTGAATTGGGCAGTGAATGCTTTGGGCATCCCGGAGAGCCTGGCCAGCCCTGTTGACTCCTAAGGACCACTCGTGTGCCTTAATTGAGGCAGTGCCTGAATGCTTTAACTGGGTGGGATCAGCGCAAACATCCCTGAATGTCAAGCTCTCTTCTGTGTCTGTTTTCTAAAGCTAATGACCACCAGGCATTAAAAACCCAGTTCTGGGCTTTGGAGATGCTGAGGCATCTTGTTTCCTATTTGTACAAGTGAATGCCTTCACCTTAAAATAAAATATCTTTACTTCCAAGACGTTGGAGCATAGGAAAACAGAGTGCTGTACACTTAATGCCCTCTGAAGTTTTCAGCTATATTAAAATGTCCATAACTTTAAGAAAAAAGAACAAAATAATGCTGCTTAGAGATATTTAAAAACAAAAAATCATGCTCAGCAGACAGCTCTTATGACAAGGCTCTGCCCAGAGTGAATTTTTATGCTTGAGTTATAAACCCTTGAAAAATGGGGATCCTAATACAAAAGCTGACACAGCTTTAACTAAAGCAGCTCTAGTAAGTGCTGCTATAATTATTTGCTCATTAATTACAAATTTTGCAAGACATGAGAGTAACACAAATTGGAAAATAGGAATAATTATCAGTAATAACGCCACAGAAGCTGGACACATTGAAAGTATCTTCCTCTTTAAATTTAATAATAGCAAGACAGCTAGAAAACTAATAAGAAATACATAATTGAAAATTAACCTTGCAAATCTGCTGCTAATAAACCATGGTACTCTTGCACTACAATAATTTTACACAGCCCTTAATTTGCATTTGAAGTGTTATTCCAGGTAATACTTTGCGCCTTCACAACAATTAATGTGTCTTTGAATTAAAACAAAAACGCCAAGGTTGGATTTGGGATAGCTGGGGAGGAGGGAATGGTTTATCCTGTAGTTTTTAGCAGCTTGGAGCTGGGATGGCTGGAAATCAAATGTACAATGGGGATTTTTGTGCTGGGATGCCTCAATGCTGTTTTGTTGTTGTTGAATCCGGGCATTGTGGTGCTCCGTGCTTTCATCCTCCCCTTGTGTAATCCACCACTTGGGCTCTCGGATCACTTGCACTTTCTCATCCTCCGAGGTGTGAGACTTGATTGCTTGGGGATGATTTAAACATCCAGGGCTCAGGGAAGGGGGAGTGTGTGGTCCTTGAACTCCCTGCTGCAGCAGAGGCTCTCAAGTGGTTTTCATGGATCTAATGGGGGCAGTGCTGGAGGCACTGGGATTTGCTGGGCAGGCAAAGTCAGTGCAGCCCCTGGCTTAATAAAAAGAGCTGCTGGCACCTCGTGCCTGAGGTTTTTTCCCCACTCAAAGGGAAGTGGCACTTCCTTCTGAATGTTTTATATCTGTTAGCAATTGACAAAAGCCTCCAAAAATCTTAAATCAATCAATTTGCATGTAAAGATGAAGAGAATTGTTTACTCAAAATGCAGACTGAGTCAACTGCTCTTGCTAAGTATCTCCCACTCACAAAATAAACCTGATATATATCTCTGCCTGCACAGAAAACTCGGAGCCAAGAAGTGTTTAATAATTTTGGAACTCGTATCTAGTGAGCTCTGAGTGCTCAGCTGAAAGAAAGGACAGATTCTATGAAAAAAATCGTGCCTGACAGCAGACTTGTATTATATTGCAATACTAATGGCAGTGGAGATATATCCAGGCACTCAAAGTTGTGTATGACCAAGCAGCTTTAAAAAAAATAAAATAAAAATAGAAAAAATAACCCAGAGACCTCCAGTGTTTGGCATCAGAGTGGAGGAACATTGTACACAAACAATTGGGTTAAGAGTGTGCACTCCAAACAGGGTTTCTGCACAATTCCAAACTCCATCAAGGGCTGCATGTAAAATGTTGGCTTCTTTGTGCAAACCCACAAATCCTGGGGAAAAGGCCACGTGGGGTCAGCAATTCAGCTGTTTGCCTGCTCACTTTATGTAAGAGGTTAGCAGCAGTGTGCTTTTTGTCCCAAGCCAGCAATAGCAGGAACAGCTTGGTTCTGAGAGGGCTGGGGCTCCCCTCGTAGTGCTGGAGAAGGGGTCCTGAAATAAACCCTGGATGGGGATAGCCTTTGATTTGACCTCTTCTCCATTTATCTGGCTGTGTGTGTTCGACTCCCGTCGCTCTCCTCAGCCTGTGAAGCTCAGACACCACCAGCACAGGTATTTTCCCTTTGTTTCAATGTGTTTCAGGGGTTTTCAAAAACATGGCAGTGTGGGAAAATAAGGAATTGTGGGTGCCTGAGCTCTTCCCCTGGAGGGGTTGGATGGAAAGCAAATCTGCTCACAGCCTCTGGGTGAAGTCCCAGCAGCATCCCAGGTCTTCATGGCTTCAACCCAAGGAGGAGAGGATTTCTGCTTCCAAACACCTTTGGAATTGGGTGCATAGTAAAAAATAGAAAAATGAAAAATTTCTTTATAATGTCTTCTGCTTTGGGACAAAGCACTTTGAGCAGTGGAGCAGAGCTTATTTTAGGGGTGTGAGGCCCTGGCACAGGGTGTCCAGAGAAGCTGTTGCTGCCCCATCCCTGGAAGTGTCCCAGGCCAGGCTGGACAGGGTTTAGAGCACCCTGGGCTAGTGGCAGGTGTCCCTGCTCATGGCAGGGGTGGATTAGCTGGTATTTAAGATTCCTTCCAACCCAAACCATTCTCTGATTCCATGATTTGTGTGAGCTCAGTGTGACCAAGCTTGAACTTGCTGATGTGAAGGAGGTTTCAGCTGATCCGTCAGGATTTGGGAATGGAAGAGAACAAGGATGAGAGTCTTGGTCAGGGTTTGACCACTACGTTTGTGAATGTAGGAATTGATGGTAAGAGCTGACCAGGGAAGGGCTGTGGAAGGCTGGTGGATAAACCTGCACTTCCACATGTGTCTGTAGGTCCCTCTGAGAGTTCCATGCAAGCCCAGAAGGAGCTTTGGGGCTGTGCTGGATTTGGTGTGGGAGCTCATAATCTCAGCCACCCCAAGGTAGCTCTTTGGCAGCAACAGCCTCGAGAGCCACATGGATGAAGGGAATGGGCAGCCACAGAGCCAACCTTGGGAAAAAGGAGATGGAAAATACCCTCTCCTTCTGAAAACCAGCAGGCTGGGGGAGAAACGTGCCTCTAATGCAGCTCCTGAGGCTGCCTCTGCCAGTGAATCCCAATCAGTATTCTGTTCATCCCTGCTTTCTCAAGGAAAGACATAAAGGAGCAGCGCAGCCAAAAGGAAGCTATTTTTAGAAGATGGAGAGATGATTTTTTCCCCCCCAAACCATTCCGCTGTTATTTATGTTGCGTGATTCTTGAGTTATTTATTTCAGTGGGAGTTGATGCAAAGTGGGATGGGGTTTAATGTGCAGAGGGATGGTGAAATCCATCCTACAGCTGTCCTTGATATTTCAGGGCTGGCTTCAAAAGGCTTTCCAACCTGCACATTGGAAGGTGGCTTTTTGGATGTTATCAAGGTGTTGCTGATGGCCCGGGGTGTTTGTTGTCCCCAGTCCCTCCAACTACCAGTGCACTGACCATTCTCGTGTGGCTGGCACTGCAGTATATTCTAACCTGGCACTTAAGCCCCCCATATGCATTTTTAAAACACTAAAAAGGATCATTCCAAGTGTGCTCCAAGGTAAAAATAAAAGATGTTAACACTTTTCATCGATCAAAGCTAATTTATGCAAACTGGGCTCTGCTGGCAACTGCAGCAAGGTATAAATGGTGACATCATGGAGCGTGAGCTCTGCCAACCTGGGTTAGTGCTGGGATGACAATGGGGTGATTTAGCTATTATGAGCTCACTTAATATTTCATACTTAAAGTGGAGCCTAACCTGCAGCTCAGGGTTATGTGAAGTGCACGTTGTGGAGTTGTTTCAGAACAGATTTTGACACAAACTTTGCAGTTGAGGGAAATGTTTGAGTGACACACATATTGCATATGCTGTTACTCTGCAAGGCTGGTGAAAATCCTTTCAGAAGGAAAACTTACTGGGGAATGTTTTCTATTTTCTGTATATGTGTGCATGTACATAGACACATGCACACCAAAGGGTGGAAAATCTGGAATGTTGTCTTAAGCTTTCTGCTATGAAATCATCACAGGAGAAGAAAATCACTTGGATCATACAAATATAGCTGCAGTTTTCAAATCCCAAACCCTGTCACTCTCACAACAGTGACAACAAAATACTGTAGATGTGATGGGTCATGAGTTTGAACTTTTAACACCAGTTTGAGATTCCAGCCTCTTTTACAGAAACAGAGCTGAAGTGACCTCCCATTCAGTGAGGAAAGCACTGCAGCTGGTCTGAAAAAACATCAAGTAAAGCACCAGGAAAAGAAAAGCTTGTTGTAGTTGATGCTTTGGCTCCCCAGGTTTTCAGCTGATGAGAGAGGATGTGCTTCTCTCCAAGCCTCAGTGGCAGCCCCTGCACTAAGCCTGGGAGCCTTCTGTTGCATTGCTCATCTTGCTTTTAAAAATTTTTATTATTAATTGTCAGAGAATTGAAATTACATTTGGAATAAGTAGTTTTCCTGCTTAGTGCATGATGAGAAGAGGCAGAATTTAGGCTGAGTGTGTTGGTGAGGAACAATATCCAAGATAATTGTGTCCAGGCTGTGGGACAGTGACAAAAGAGCAGGTGGGACTGGTATTCTTCCTGTTAGAACCATAGGCAGGATGCTTTTATATATTTGGGATAAAACACAGGGGTTGTAGCAGGGATAACTTGCAAACCTTGGCCACTGCAGCAGGAGTTTGGGACAGCTGAACCATGGGAAGGTTTTCATATTTAGGTGGGTTTAGCCACTTTTCAGACCCTTTAAAGGACAGGAAGAAATCCTTTGGGATTATCCTAGAAATATGGGACATATGCACCTGCAGTTTAAGGCTAAGATTGGCAAAGTTCATCCTTGATGACTTTAAGGACCAGTGTTGCTGCCCTTTTTTTGGCAAGAACAAGGACAATGAGTATCCCAGAAGACATGTGGCCAAGCCTTGAGCCTGCAAAGTGCCTCATTGTCTGGAAAAATGACTTTTTTACCCTCTGTTATGCTCATCAGTGTCACAAAGCCAGGTCTGGTTGCATGTTGTTGGCCACCAGCAGCCTGTGTTTGAAAGCACATTTTGGGGGTTACTCTGCATGTCTGAGACATTTCATATTTAGGGAAGGTGCCAATGTTTTCTGCACCCACATTTGAGGCTGTTTTGCAATACCTTCCATAGCAGTGAAATGACCGTGCCACTGCTCTAAACATTTATCCAAAGCAATCATTATTAGTTCAAATATTTAAATTGTGGTGACACAAGAAATATTCATCAGTATGATACTTTAAGTTGAATTAGAACAAGACAAAGAAGGGCAAATCCAGAATTGTAGGATTTTTTATTTAACTGCTACTTCAGGATCTTTTCCTGCCCACAATGAATTTCCACTGTTCCTTACAGCTGATTGAAAATTTTATGGTTTTTCAATCAGAATTAGTTCAAGCCACTAGAAAACAGCCTTTGTTCAGATATTGATAGGAACGCAGTATTCTCCTTTCTTCCTGTTTGGCCTCCTCTGCCCTGGATGCAACGGGAGTAAACACAGTGCGAGGATTTGTGTTCCAACAAAGAAGAACAATTGCAGCAGTGTTTAAATTCACAAGGTTGGAGGATTGTAACTGGAGTTTATTTAAGAGTGGGGGGAGGAAATGTTTATCCCACTTCATTTTAGAGGCTCTCCCTTTGCCTTATCCCTGCTTATCACAGAGGGACAAACGTCCTTCCCTGTAACGCAAATAATTCCCATTCTATTCCAAAAAACAGCCTAGAAGCCATGGGATCCCAGGAATAGGCTTCTCCCTCTAGTGGCAGCAGAAAGGGAGATGCAGAACTCTTGGACCAGGTAGTTTCTTTTTCCTTTTTCTCCTTTGGGAAATCATATGAGGTAAAAGAGCTGCTGTTTATTTACAGCTTCAAAGAAATATTAATATGGTACAAAATATCTGCAGCTGCCTCCTGGTTCTCTTTATTCATTGAAATACCTTAAAACCAATACACTGGATGGTGTTTCTCTAGCTTTTAAGATTTTAAGGCTCAAAGTACAACAGAGACAACTTCAGAAATACAAATTCTGGTTAGTTTGGTGTCTTGCTAATTCCTGGTGGCAGAATCATGGAGCAGTATTCCCACTGTACTTGGGAATAAGTGTTGGAATTAATTCAGCTTCCCTCCCTGCAATGCCTGGCACTGGACAGCCTGCAGAGAGGGGAGGGATGGGGATATTCAGAAAACTGCAGTGGGGAATGTTTGGATCATATCTGGGGCTACTGTGTTTATTTGACACATAAAATGCAAACCCACATGTTCTCAAGGACCAAACTTCCCTTGTGCACCTGTAGGGAAAAAAATTGTATCTATAAACAGGAGAAGATGAACACCACCTAAAAGTCAAATAATGAGCACAGAGAAGCTGTGGTTGCCCCTGGATCCCTGGAAGTGTCCAAGGCCAGGCTGGATGGAGCTAGGAGCAACCTGGGACAGTGGAAGGTGTCCCTGCCATGGCAGGGTGTGGCACTGGATGAGCTTTAAGGTCTGTTCCCACCCAAACCATCCTGGGATTCTCTAAAACCTATATTAGCTACCCAAGAAGAGCATAAACCCACTAGTATTTGTTTTAAATGAGCAGAAAGGTTGATCTGTGGAGGGAGGTGAAACATTTGTCCCTGGTTGGCTTCTGCATCTGTCGCGGGTGTTTTAGTCCCCATGACTCAGTCCCTGCTTCTGGTGAGGATTTCAGTGTACACTCTCACTTTAATAGATTACATGAAGGAAAGGTGGAAACAGCATCTTAGATCCAGGGAGAATGTGTCCTTCAGGCTCTGGTGCTGAAAATAGTGTTGAGTCAGAGGATGTCCTCTTATCAACAGAAAACACAAGACACCCTCATCCCCCATGTGATTGGGGTGCAGCTCAGGCCCCCTTTGATGTGGGGCTGCAGAAGAGGTGTCCTTGGCTGGTTTGGGGGTGGAACTTGTGTAAACTCCCCCGTGTCCTTGGGAAGCTCCACCTGCCTCTAGGGGTGGAGAGCACTGCCTTGGGAAGGCCTGAGGAGGAAAATGTGGCCGGAATCTGCAGCGACATTATTGCATCCTTGGGACACAGGAAAGGTCTACCTGACCTGGGAGGTCAAATTAGTTAGTCCAGGAACTGGAAAGTCTTCCATGAGGGAGGAACTTGGTGACTTCAGAGTGAAGTGCAAACTCTGCTCCTTCCAGCTGGGGTTCGTAATTGTCAAGGCAGCCAAATTCCAGCTCCTTTCCTCCAAAGTTAATGATTCCTGTGTCCTTTCTGAGACCTGTTTCTCTGGGACTTGTTCCATGTTAGGACTCTCTGGGGAGAGAATGGGGCACAGGAATTCTGGCAGGGCTCTGAGGGATGGTGGTGGCTGCCTGGGCTCACCCAGGTGGGGAGACCTTGTCCAAGGGTTGTGTTTTCCTGTCCCCCAGTCCTCAGGACCAGCTCAGCTTATTCTGGTGTTTGCCCAGGAGCTGCCTGGTGGGTTCCTAAGGACAGAAAACTCTCTGGGATTTATTTCTTCCATGCTGTCTTTTGTGAGATGGTCTAAATTTTAGTTACTTTCCAAATCACAGAGCAATGCTTTAGGTTTTTAGCACTGTCATTTCTTTGGGTAACACCTTGTCCTGAGTCCGGCAGATACCTGGGCTGCTTTTCCAGCCTCTTGTTTCCTCCCTGGACCTGAAAACTGTTCTACTTTTATTTTACCTCCCTGTAAAGTTTCTTTTCATTCGCTGCCTTTGCTTTTCTTATCGCTTTTTATGCTCTCAACTTCATTATGCAATTGTTCCAACCCTGCTCTGTATTTGATGTTTTATAACTCGTGTCTGCCTTTTCTTCCACTGTTGATTACTTTTACATTTTGATGTTCCTTCACATTGGCTTTACAGGAAAAAAAAAATAGAAAAAACAACTTGAACATTCCCTGTGCAATTACTGGGAGGTGGCACACACAACCCCCGGGCATACATTAATTTATCTTTGAACACTTTCTATTTCCTCTGTGTCCTTTCTCTCCCCAGCTTTATCATGTTGAATTTCACCCTGCACTTACTCTCCAAACTTTGCTCTGCTAAAATCTAATCTACTTGTTTTCTAACTTCTGGTTGAACATTAATCCTGGTGAAATCCTTAAGGCCTGAGCCCAGAGTCTCCCCCACACTTGCATCCACTCCTAGCTGCTGGTGCAGGAGCCTTGCTCAGAAATTATTCCTTACAAAAAGCCACCTTCTTCCTAAACATACTCCAGATGAGGGAAAAAATATGTGGTGGGATCCCCTGCATAGTAAAGAAAGGATTTTTCCCCAGATCTCCAGGTGTTGCTCACACCCTCTCCCCCTCTTCAGATCTGACTTTCCCCTTGACATGGTCCCAGCAGAACATTTCAGCATCTGCCATACCTGATTTTGAGCATCTGCGACGTGGGTCTCAAGTGCTGCAGTTCTGGTCCTTCCATAAATTTCCTTTAAAAAAAAAAAACCAAAACAACTTGGATTGCTAAGCAAGAAGCCTTCATGTTAATCAGCAGAAGTCTTGAAGCACTCTGGATGAGCCCTGGACTTTTCTAGACCTGTAAATCTATTTTCAGGAAACCCCCGAAGGTTATTCCCATTAAAAACACTTTATACCCACATAAATTCCCAATGCATATAAAATTCTATCAGGGTGGAAACTTTGAGTGTGTTTGTCTAGTTCTTCCATATCTTTATCTAGTTATTATATTATACGTAATTAACACATTTAATACTGACTTTAATTGACCTCATCAATGTCATGGCTTATTAAGCTTTTTATCATGTAATGTTCTTTTTTTTTTCCATCTCTATAATGATCACATACATTTGTTTATCATAAATTGAGTGCATGTATTTTGGAAAATAAAATTGAAATGCCAAGTACTTTTCAGAAATTCTTTCAAGCGCAGTAAAAGAGATACCTGGGTGTAGTTAAATTTTTATAAAGTGCAACATGAAAACACGTCTTTACCTTCATTGCTTTTTCTGTCTTCCACCTACTGCCTTTTTTTCCAGAAAGGCAGCTGACAAAAATAAGAAGGAATATTTCTTGTGCTAAATGAAAACAACTTAAATCTCTTTTATTTATTTGGTATTTAATCTCAAGTGGAAAGTTGCAATCAGAATCTGTGCTTTCCGTGCAAACTGGAAAAGTATTTTTCACAAATAAGTGTTTGTTTGGAGGTGGAGAAAGCTCTAATTGTAACTGTTGGGTCTCACAATAAATATTTCTGTAGTGAATTTGAATTGATTAATCTGTCACTTTTTTCAGTAAAGTGCAAAATCAGATCAGCTCCCATCTTGCTTATTTACACGGTCAGCTTTAATTTGTCATTAGTTCTATTGAGTAGCAAAGCTTTTAGCACAGAAGATACCTCTTCCACTTAATGGATAATCATTCAGTGGAATATAATTTAAAAGGATTTATCTGGTCTCTCTGCCATGGCTGTAACCTAACCCCAGCATGATAAACTTTCTCCAGGAGAAGGATTAGCACTTTCTGGTGGCTTTTGCTTGGGAATTTGTTCAGTCATTAGTTCAACACCCAGCTTGGCCAAAGTGCCCTGAGAGCTGCACTTGGGGCCTTGACACAGTAAAAGGGTTTCTGGGTTTGGCTGCACTTTGCATTAGACCACTTTGTGTCAGGTGATTCAATAGGTTTTCAATCCAGATCCCTGCCTTGTGTTATTTGGAAGATGAGAGCAAGAAATTCAAAGCAGAGGCCAAGAGAGTTGGAAAGGTTTCATGTGAGACGAGGGGCCAGGAGCTCTACCTGGAAAAAACAGGGAGCAGTAAATGAAACCAAGCTCTTGAGCAAGTTATGGGAAGAGACTGGACAGATCACATGAATTTTGACTTGCAGTGAAGGGCCATGAGGGGAAGAGCTGGTTTTTGGCAGGAGTTGCTTTTCTGGACACCAGAGCTATATCCCCCAGCCAGAGGGATGGGAATGTCAGCCCTGCCAAAGAAGCACCTTTAATTAGGCATGCAAGTTGCTGTAACATTTTGAACTCCCAGAATCTGAAATGATGAAGAATCTTGACTCCAATCCATTTTCTTTCTTCCCCATTGCTGAGCTCTGGCACTCCTGGAAGGTGACAGTGGTGGCACTGCAATGCTACGAGCTCCAAAACCAGGGCACTTCATCTTGGTGCCTCTCCAGCACAGGGCAGGTGCTCACAGGTGGAGTTTGCACTCAGGAGTGAAGGCTTTTCCCAGGAAAATCTGCCGCAGGAATAGAGGAGTACTGTATAGGTCCAAGTATGACCTTTTCTCCAGGGAGTGTGTGAGGATATTTTCAATGGTGCTTGGACTGATGTGCTGGGACAGTGACAGCTGAAAGCTGGACCCAGAGTCACCAAACTAAAGCTTTTGGGCAAAAAACTTTGAATTAATGCATCATTAATAACTGAACAGGTGCAGCACTCCTCATCAGCACAGATTGACCTTGCTTTTAGTGATAAATGTGAACAAAACAGGCTTCTCAGGGCTTTAATTTGGTTTTGCTTTTTTTTATCCCGGGTCTGCCTGGGTTCCAGAGCTGTCACCACTGTGGAATAGGATCATTCCAGCTCCTGCTGAAGCTCTGTCAGTAGGGCATGGCCAGGGTTGATGACAGATGTGACAAGAGGGTTTTGGTTGTTTTTTTTTTTAATCTGCTGCTTTCCTCTAATTCTTCTATTCCTTTTATTTCTAAAAGAGAAGTTTTAAACTCCCAAATAGCAACGACCAAACTCCCTCTTCAGAACGCCATGTTGCATTTTTAATGATCTTTTATGTTTGTGTAATAATCCAAGGCAACATTTTGAAGCTTCATTTTTGGAAGGGATTAACAGGGACTGTTTTAATCTTTCCTGTCGTGTATAAACTGCTGGAAAGCAATCCAGCAATCCTGAGGCAGTTATGTTTTCACTGATGCCTGGAATTGAAATACTCGTTGATTTTTACTTTCTTTTTTTTGGCAACATTTCTACTCGAGGAAAGAACTTGAGTGCAATCAATTAAAGAAAGGATCTGATTTGCTTTGTAATTGTTTTTCTGTCTCTATGAATGATGTAAGGGCATTTTGGAAGAATTTACTTCACTACTCTGTCTTTTCTAAAATAACAGGTTTACTGGTTGATTTATGGGTTGTTTGTTTTGTTTTTGTTGTTCTGTCTGTAGGTGAGAAAAAGGTTAATTTGCTTGAGAAATCATGTCTATGCCAGAGAAGGTCAACTTGTTCCATCATCGTGTTCTGCCATTGGAGCTGACCTCAACCTAAACACGGGGCTTTAAGGCAGGAATTAGACATCCTGTTTTTCTCCATGCTTTTCCCAGCATTTGTTTTCTCCTGTTGTCGTAGTTTCTCAGAAAAGGCAGGAGGGTGTGACTCCCAGGAATGAATTCTGTTCCCTCTAAAGTCACATTTTTGACGTTGTGCTTCAAAAACTTCGATTTTTGCTGTGGCTGTGCCGAGCTGTGTCAGGTGCGACTGCCCACGAGCCAAAACACCAACAAGTCTACTTGGGAATTAATTGTGTCAAAGGCAGGAAAAACTGTGAAAGCATAAGAATTGGGAAAGACTGGGAATGTTAACTTTGTCCAAGTGGATGTCCATGGATATCAAAACATAGTTAGTCCAGGGGATGTCCCAGCTCCTCGTCCTGTGCTATTTCCATGATTTGTAGGATGCTGACCACAAATGATGGACCAAGTCATCCAGATCCTTGGATCCAATCCAAATCCAGAAGCTCCTGCTTCTTGGAGCTTGGATTCAACTCTTGTCAAGGGGAAATGTTTTAGGAAGTGATTAAGAAAGACGAAGCAAACTCCTAATAATGTTTAGGTGCAGAGTTTAGGAGAGGTGGTGTAGGAAATGTTAAATCAAAATGCTTGATCAGCCTGTAGGATTCACTCTGGATCTGTCAGAATTCATGCTGGCATCTCCCTATTTCCATTTCTTGTTCCAAAGTAACCAGAAGTTTGGAAAGTGGCTTGGAGGTTGCACCTCTCATGCTAAATCTGGCTTGGGGAGGTCGTGCAGCTGGAGACTCATCTCCACCCAAACCCAGCTTCCACAGTAGTTTTGGGAAATTATTGGGAATGCATTTTGTGACAATTTAGTGATAAAAGTGATGGTTAAGAGGGTATTGTCAGATTTGAAATGCAAGTCAGCAAGAATCTCTGTCTGTGTGCAATTTTGATGTGTTCTATGTTGTTTCCTGGGAGATCCACATGGAAGAAGCAATTCAATAAATTAAGGGTTTTTTCCTAGTTAGTCTCATGCATGGAGTGATACTTTGCTTTTGTGGACATGCAATTGCTATTAAGGGATGCTGCAGGAGGGACTGGAAAGAAAATGAGCTTTCTCCCTCCCCTTTTTTAACTGGATAAGAGTGAAAAATGTGATTGGAGTTTGTCAGCATGGAAACAAATGTCTGAATTTACTTGCAAGACTTCGATATCTTCAACCTTTCCAAGTATAAAACCCCCTGCAGTAAAAGGCACGTGCACAGGATTTTACATAATTTACTATTTTTGATGAAAAATGACACCAAAGTGACACCTGAGGCACCACATCCATTGCCCTTTGATAAGAGATGGAAGCTGGTCAGTCCTGCTCTTGACATTTATTAGTGCTGATTCCCAGGGCCAAGTAATGGCAGGAGGAGTTGGTTATACAGTAACTTCTGAACTGGAGTGGCAGAGCTGGTATTAAAGATCTTGGATTTGCTTTAGGCTTCCTGTACATCAATATAAAGCTGTGGTGGGCTCTTCATGCACTTGCAAGTCAAAACACTAAAACACTTGATACTTCTTTTTTTTTTTTTAATTATTTTTCTCACAGTAGTTGTTAAAACATTTGCAGAATAAGTGCTGAATTGAAAAAAAAAATTGTGCATCCATTTTAAATTTCAGCAATGCACAATAGTTCCTATTGTAGGTTTTACCAACCTGCAGAATTGCTCTTGGGTCTCCCCTCCTCAGGGCAGATCATGTATCACGCCCTGTTTAACTCCTTCAACAGACACACGAAAAAATTTCACTTCTACCGAGCAATCAGACCTCCCCCTGCCCTTGAGCCTTCACGGGGAGGATGTATGAGTTGGGATTTTCAAGTACATATTAAGAAGTTTATTGCCAGTGGAGTATGCATAGATCAATATTCAATATAGCTGTAAGCACACGTCCTTCACACGGATGCTGGATGCCCTTCCTTGGGCCTGCAGCTCCCTGGAACACCTCTTACAGCAGGCCACAAACAATAAAACAGCATCTCTCTGCCTGCCTGGCCCAGGGTTTGCTCAAGCAGATGCTCAGAGGGGAGATTTTTACACTTTTGACCCATTGGTTCCACTCTCTATTTGATTTTTTTTTTTAAATGTGAATTGTTCAGGTGAGGACAGGTCTTTCCCCAGTATTTTGCTGTGTTTTTCCACTGCTGGCATTTATTAGCAGCTGGTGTTTCCTGTTTGTTGGGGCAAAAACCAGACAAAGGTTTATCACATGTAGATCTTTGTGCTTTGCTGATGGAGAGAGCCCTTGGAAATCTCATCTGAAGGTCAGCTGGAGCCACAGCATTGATCTGTTAATTAGCATCTTGCAAGAAAATTATCAAAAGTTGGACCAATCCCATCCAATAAACCACAATAACTGCAAATCTTTGGGAGAAGGGTTCTCCCAACCCAAAAGAAAGCTCTTTATCTTGTCCCTAAAGCGAGGGTTACAAATCCTTCTCTGTTAAACTGAAGGGGGAAAACTGTGGTTGGTTATAATATAAAAGTTAAACTGCTGTGTAAGGAATTTCTGTTTATTTTGTTGCATCTTGTTCAGCTTGAGGTTGTTTTGAACTGGACAGGGAGTTTGTAGGGATCTGAGGGCTGTCCTAGCTGAGAATTGGGCTTTTTATAATGCAGAAGCATCTTTATTCAGTTGTTTATCCTGTGTCAGAAGGGCTGTGCATGAGAAGTAATTGCCAGGGGATAAAACTCCTGGCAGTTCCCACTGAACCCACGGCACATGCTTGAAGTGCCATCCAAGCCTAAACAGCACTCAAAATAAAACAGGGATTTGTTCCCTTCTGTGTGGATTTCCTGGTTTGAGATATCTTGTCAGGCTGGCAGAAATATAATTATTACTGGGAGAAGATGGGAATTCATTCCTCCAAGATTCCTTATTCATTCCTTCGCCAGGAGAACAATTAATGACAACTCACTAATGGCTGCAGCACTTTATTTTCTCTTTGCAGTGGCATGTGCAGTCCCAGGTTTCTGAGTGCTGGGTACTCCCTGCCTGGCCCCAATTACTTTGGCAGGGAGGATGGGATGCTGCAGAGCTTCCCCTGGCAAAGCAATTCCCAGCCAAGAATAGGTTGGAGCTGCTGGCACTGAAGTGGTGTCTGGGAGCAGCTCTGGGTAGTGGGAATCACTGCCTGGCTCCAGCAAAGGAAGAGCTGTTGAGGTTTTAACTGTGTAATTAATTACCACAGATTTGGATGGGGAGAGGGGAGAGAATTTGGGCTTCAGGGCTGAGTGAAAATATCAGAGACTTCCCAAATATTTCCTGTAAGATGAAACCAATGAGACCAAGAGACAGAAAGATGTTAAAAACAAATATGACAGCAAGAAAAAAGATTATATATATATATATATATATATATATATATATATATATATGTAAAATAACAAAAAATTAAAATAAAGCCAAATTTGCTCTATCCAGTTTCCTTGCAAGGCTTGCAGATAGAGCATGGGCTGGTATCAGTCTGTGACTTAAGGCTGGGAGTCACCAACAATCCTTGGTCTGTTTTACTGACCTGGTGGCCCAAAAGCTGCAGAGCTGAGCTGGAAAAGCCCCCTTTGGTCAGCCCGGAGCCTTTTGTCCTGGGGCATCCCCCAAGCCCAGCACCAGGGCAGGGGGAATCAAACAACACGACCCCAAACCCCCTCCTGTACCTGTGACATGCTGCAGAGATGAGAAACCAACTGACTTGGCTGGGACAGCGCTAAATGTTTCCAAAATCCTGGTGGATAAATTCAGTATCTTAATATCAGAGGTGTTGGTGGAGGCCAGGAGCTTGTCTTTCACGTCCACTGAAAATGTTATTTTTAGTACATTACATCTTCAGACTTGAAAGGAGAAAAGCCCATGCTAGCTAATAATTAAGTGATTAACTGTAATAATATGCTGCACATTTTGAAGTGAGCAGTATAGGTTCAGATGAATCAGGAGTGAATTTATACATTAATACTTATTCAAAAGTGTGTTTCCTGATTTAATTACAGTTCTAAAGGAACCAACCCAGAGAAGGAACATAATGCCCTGATGTTTGCATTACTCTTGTGCAAGAGAACATCCAAAGTTTGCCTGTTAATTAATGGATTCTGTGTAATTTATTTGTATCTGAACTGCCTCTCCCATTATGCTGCTATGGCTGATCTTGGGAAGCAGAGAGGGGAGACTTGAGTTCAGGAAGGGATCACTCCTCATCCCAAAAGTGCTGCTGTAGCAGAAACAGCCTTTCATCCCAGAGAGATGGTTGTGAGATTTAGGACTCGCAGCGTTCCCATTGCTGAATATGTAATTTAGGTCACTGAACTATGTTTTGGTGGAAGATACTTATCTATTCCACTTCTTGCTGATGTCATGTGCTGGGAAATCAGATGTTAAAGTGCAAAAATACATGAGAGGCCAGGCTTAAAATGGCATAAAATATAAATGTCTCTGTGACTGGCTGCAGTTCCTGGTGATGGTTGTTTGGGATGAGGGTCACATCCTTTCTTTTCTGCTTCATTGTCCTGCTCTATCCAAATTCTGATCAAAATAAAAAAATCTGGTTTATCTCTCCTTTCATTTTTAGTGCAGAAGGGGAGCAGAGAAGTGCCAACCCACTGTCTCCTACTTTCTCTGCTCTAACACCTTTATTCAATTTGGAAAAGCTGAGAGGGTGTTAAATTCAGGTGTTTTCCCTTTATCCCCAACAGAGATGTTCACTACTGACAAGAAAGGTTAATTCAACCCAAAACATCCCTCTTTAAGAAAATGAGGGATTTAGAAGGTGTGTGGATGCCTTGTTTTGAGAAGAATTAGTTAAATCATGTCGTGGTTTAATGCAGTCATGGCAGGCAGTGATGGTCCGTAGGTAAATTCTCCTCTTGAGATTAGCCGTGTGCACTGTCAGATACTTCTGTAGTTTTCCAAACTATTTTTTTTCCCTTCTCCCCCCTTCCTCTTTGAAATCCCCCATATTTTTACTTTAGGGAAATTGTTAACAGGGAGCAGACACGGGGAAGATATGAAGGGGCTTATCTTAGTTGTAAAATACTCAGAAGTTCAACTGATAAGAGCAATGCAAATTTAAGTAAGTAATAAAAACCCTCCAAACCTCACCCTCGGGTAACAAAAAGAAAATATGGCTCTGAGATAATTCATCAGGCAGTGCTCAGCAAAAACAAAGAGAAAAATACTACCCCCCCCCACCCTACCCCCAATTCTTTCAGGGTAGAAGAAAAAAAACAAACCAGGAAGTTTTTCTCTTCCATCTATGAAGTTTTAGCAAATAGTGATCAGTAAAGCAGTTGTGAGAAATATCAGCTACTCTTGCTAGCTAGTATTTGAAAATCTCTAATTTATAGCAGCAGCTGATGCCAAGATAGCAGCCTGGATTTTGCAGATCAATCTCCTGTAGCTGCTGCGATCTGAAGTATCAGAACTACCAAGTTCACATTTTCTGTATTTCTCTTTATCAGATTCCAGCCCATCTGTAAAAGTCCCCAGCTTTCTGACACTGTTCCTATTGAACAGTATAATCCAGGGTGCCTACAAATCGTTAATGGTTCACCTTTGCAGTGAAACCTGAAGATTTTGGAGCAAGATTTTCCTTACTTATGATCTTCCCCCTGTTCCTTAAAGATGAACATACTGCAAGAATTTTTATATAAATAATGTCTATATAAGCATTATATACTAATGCACATACTTATGTTTATTATTAGTTGGCTGTACTTATTTGTTCTCACTGATGGCTAATTAATTTGGGAGAAACTTACAAAACGAATGATGTCTATAGTGCTAAATTCCATGCTAAATCAAAGATATCAGCCTAGAATTTACGGTGAGATGGTAATTCTTGAGGTTATCAAGGAGAAGGTATCTGCAGTTTGGCATAATTTGTCATTTATAACAACTCTTACTAAAAGTTCCAGGATTTACAGATGAGTTGATCCAGATCACCTTTGTACAGCAGTTAATTATTAGCTCCTGCACTACCAGCTTTCACTTCTAAATTACCTCCTCACTCCTTCAGTCTTCCTTTTAAAAACAGTTTAAGATTATATTTGCCACGAGGCTGCTGAATTTATCTTGGGCACTGGTGACTCAAACTCTGTGCTGAACTCTCTCAGCACTCCTCGGAGTGAAGCTGCTGCTCAGAATTTGTCTCCAGAATTATTACAGGGAGTTTAATTATTTTTTAGGAGTTTGTGGCATAAATACTGATGATCTCCCTGACAGACAAAAGGCACAAATAACCGCTGCTTTCAGATAAATTCCTGGAGTTTTCCCTTTCCTCAGTGGCTTGCCGTTGTGAAATAAAAAAAAAAAAATCATGTCCAAAACAATTAGGAAGTGTCAGGGAGATTTCCCATACCAGCAGGGACGCTGCAGAATTCAAACTGCAATTCCAAATGTTCCTGAGCCTCTTCAAACCCTCCCTGTTTGCTACAGTGGGGTGGGAAATAAACACAGGGATTATTCACCAAACAGAAATTTAAACTCATAGTCCATGAGGCAAGGGTGAGATTTTGCTGCTGGGGTGGCAGGAGGTGGGAAAGGGGAACAGGCACATCCAGGGATTTTTTCTTTAGCACTGCAACTCTTTTTTCTAAGTTGAATATATGCTACGGTGGAAAGAAAAAGTCTTTTGGAATTCCTTATCTCAACAATTTTTTGTTTTTCCCGGATTACAGTAACTTTTTGTTTGCTGGTAGTTGGTTTCTTAAGCAAGTGAGATATATTGAGACATAATTCAAAATGACAGGACAGGAGTAACCAATACACGGTGCACAAATGACTCCCTGTTAACATGTCACGTATTACATCCTTTATTAAAACCAGCCCCTGCTCCGTGTTGGCAAACAGCATTTCCAGCCATCCCCCAGCTCAGCTTTATGATGGATTGTCCTGGAGCTTGGTTGGATGTGGAGTAAAATATCAGCATCCATATAAACACACAGGGTTGTCATAATGGAGGAGTTTTTTCCCTTTATATTGTCTTTGTAGGGATTTCCATTCTAACAGTCTTTTTAATCACAGCTCATTGTTTTAAATAGGCTTCCCAGGGCAGCCTGGATTGCAAAGCTTGGAGGTATTGCAGCATCCCTCTTCTGCACAATCAATTAATCTGAGAGTTAAGGCATACCTGACCAGCTGTCTGCCTAAGGTCTGCAGCTTCCTTGTATTTTTCCCGTTATGCTAAGTTTTTGTGCAGCTTCCCTTGTACCTGGCACAGTGACTTCTCAAACAATATTTTTCCTGTTATCCTGTTTGTTTCTTTTATATAATTTATCACTTGAATGCCATTTAAAAAATAAATAGAGCCGTGCATGGATCCCAAATTGCTCTAGAAAGGATTCAGAATTCCCACACGCTCTGCTCAGCCTTACCCTCTGTGCCTGGCTCTCTTTCCTTTTGTGCTGAAGCTGGAAAATCCTGACTCTTTATTCCGGTGTCAGTGCAACAGATGTCTGAGTCCCATCCTCGGCTGGCGTTTCTGGAGCAGCCAGTGAGTAGGGATGTTGTTACTGCAGGATAAGGGAGGACTAAGAAATGACAGGGGTTTTCAAACCCTGGGTGTTTGTTCACAAGGTGCCAGGCATTATTTTAAAGCCCAGCCTGTAAATCAGAATATGTGTTATTATTTATTATTTATTGATAACGTCTCTTATGCAATGTGAAAGCTTTTATCAGAAAAAAAATTGTAGGGAATGATCTTTAAAAATAGCCAAAAAGCTCCAAACCCTGAGGGGTGTGTGAGTGTGGGGAAGAGGATGGAGGGGGAGCGGAGGCAGCGAGAGTCCCACCTCGGGTCCATCCCTGGCAGCTCTCCATCCCACAGCAAGCCCAGCACTGGAAAAATGCCCCATTCCCGTGGTGAGAAAGGTGATGGTATGTTTATCACTCAGCCAAGAAATAAATGGGAGCCATTACAAAGGTGTATAATTCAGCAATTACAGTTATTTGTTTTTTCTGACACCCCCTGCAAACAGTTATCGCTTCAGTCAAACATAATCAAATTATCTTTTTTTTTTTCCTTTTTCCTGGTACTGTACATTAACAGGGCAAATAAAAGGGAAAATAGTGCAGTCCCTTGTAATAAAGAAAACAGCAGCAAACTATTAATGCTCTTTGAAAAGAGTAGTTTTAACAAAGTAAGCAAGAATCATTTTCTTTGGTTGAGTGTTGATTCCCCAGTGTGCTCTCAGTAAGTAATTAGAATGGCCCAGTGAATGTCAGCATCAGCTTGTTTATTCTCATTATTTTATCATTTTAAAAACCCTCTAGGTGATGAGACATGCAGTATAGAACATAATTACCATTATTAGCATACTAATTGGACACAAAAATAGGCCAACTACAAGGTAGCCAACTGAATAATTTCACATTAATCAAACACCATAGTGAATAAGCCTATTGTTAAATTGACAGCTACAATAATTGGCAATATTTCGCTGCGCAATATAAGAAATTCCTTGTAATATCTCTGCCACATTATATAATTTAGTAATTTCCCACATTTCCAGCCTTAACTTTGTACACCTAGTTCAAGTTCAAGAAAACATCATGATAAGATTATTAGTCTATTATCAAGTGGACAAAGTATATAAAGACCTGCTTGTTAGCATTCAGGAATAGATTTGCTCGATAAGGAAACAAAAAGGCTCCCAATTTAGTTACTTGTTGCTTCAGCATTGAAAATGTATAAAGGTTCTTGATAAGAATTTTTTAGCTGTATATTAAAGTCCAGCTCGCCTGTTTAAGAAGCAGAGAAAATGGTAAAGAAATTTTAAAAAGTAAGTGGTAAAATAAAATAAAATAAAACCCAAGTGGGAGCTGTGACTTTCAGCCTCCAGGATAATTTTCTGGTTGGGATTTGTCTGGTGCTGTCCCCATCTCGTCGAACGGAGAACTGGAAAGTTGCAAAGCCGCCACCAGAAGTGGGAATTCATGAACTGCTCAATTAGCAGCAGGCAGGAAGGGAAAGCTGGCCCTGGCTGGGCTTCCCTTTGAAAACCTTGGGGGAAATAAGACAGGAAAGGAGTGAGTGGAAAGGAGAGGAGAAACAAGGGTGGGGAAGGTGCGAGAGGGGGAAAACGCGGGTTGGGGCAGAGGGAAGGAGAGCGATAAGGAGAACAGAACCAGATGGTGAAACCAGAGCAGCAGAGGAAGGAGAGGACGAGAGGAAAGAAAAACAGTGAGGAAGAAAGAAAATAGTCATCAAGAAGAGGGAGGAAGAGAAGGTAAGGTGAGAGTAGGGGAAGGCAGAGCAGATTTGGAAGAGTATGAAACAATATTCTTCTTTTAAGAATTCAAAGGCGAGGGGAAACAAGCATCTCGCTGAAAGAAACGTTTCCTTCCCACTCCCCGGGCTTTGGGAGGTGTGGAGGCTGGGAAGAAAGGCAGAAAGGAGTCACTGAAGTCTCTGTTTATTTCAATAAGAAAAACATCTTTGGAAAATTGTTATAAAATGATGTCTCAAGCAGTCGCTCACGAGTATTGGGTGCCTGTTAAAGGTGGGGCACATGGAATAGGACAGGTTTGGAACCCCCCAAATATTTCTGGGTGACTTCTTGGTTAGAAATTACTTGATGAAATTCTGAACTGCATGGTTATACTTGATGGTGTGTGATGGTGTATGATTTTAAAGAAATGAAAAGGAGGGTCAGAATAAGAAATAAGAATGGCATAGCCTGTGCAAAGTGCCAGTTTTCACAGAACCAGACGTGGCCTCTCTGGCAGCACGTGGAGAAGGGAGACTGCCTTGAGCATGGGCCAGCAGCTGCCTGAAATACCCTTCTTTCAGTTAAATAATGGAATTATTTCAATTTCAGTCACCAAAGGGGCAATTTTTGCCAAGGATTGGTTCTGGTAGGGATGGCTCTTGAGGATCCACTGATGCAATTAAAGGCAGAAGAAGTCTTCTGGAAGAAGGGACCTCTAAGTTTGTTGAAATTTGGCTGCTTATTTTGAATTAAGCTGTAGGGGGAAAAAAACCACTGCCTCACGAGCAATAACAACGTATTTTTTCCAGCTGTTCTTTGATTATTAATCTTTTAATGGGTAATTCTCTGCTAATGGTTGGGGATGCCTGTTAATATATCACAATCCCAGAGTATTGATTAGCTGCTTTATTTCCCTTTGTATGGCCAGGCTCTTCAGTAGCAAAGTCACAGAAAGAAAGCAAGTAAGCCTTTACTTCAAATATCTCTGGGTACTGAGAGGAGCCACCATGGGACATATCAGAGAGTACTAAAATCAGGTGAAATATGCAGTATGTGCTCAGGCTTTTCTTAAGCAGGAATGTGCAAGCTCCAGCTTTGATTTACTCACTGTACTCGGGAAATACATCTCTGGGCACTCGTTGCTGGGAAGTGTCTCCTTGAGCCAGCTCTGTACCTATAAATGACTGTAATACCTGGGTCAGGGGGTCTTGGAAGAGCTCTCAAAAAGTGATAGAATCCACCTTTTATGGAGCAAAACTTAGAGTGGGAAAAGGGAAGAGTCCTGTGCCAGGTTTACAGCAGAGTTAAGGATAACAGCCAAGGCCATACTTTCGCTAATACATTAGGATGGCTCCGAAATGTGCCAACTCCAGAGCTTGGGATAAAGCAAACGACAAAACTGAAAATATCCTTGACAAGATGTCTCTCTTAACACATTAAGAGGCTGTCCAAACTGAGAAAAAAATCCTCAGCAGTTCCTCTCCTTCTGTCACAGAGTCTGTGCTCGGGTGGTTGGAGTTGCAGGGCTCTGCTGCACGTCAGGTGCCGGGAGAGGAGCAGCTCCTGGGCAGCACGTTGGACACACGTCGTGTCTCACCTGCTCCTTCATGTGCCAGACACACAGGGCACTGCAGAATCCCCCCAAAAACCTGGTGAATTCTCCAGGGAGGTCTGGGCAGGGGGTTTGGACAGGCATGCACAGCCACTGTATGTTGTTATTATAGCAGAACGTTGCAAATCAGATGTTTTTGCATCCCTAAAATACACCTAGATGATCAATGGAAGCAATCCCCCACACTCTGCTCCCCAGAAACCCCAGAAAAACCCCAGAGCTGAAAGCAGAAGGAAAGAAGGATATTAAGCACATTCAGGCACGATAAACACAGAAGAAAAACACTGCAAAGGATAGTTGTGGAATACATTTGAATAACAAATACATTTGAGGAAATCCCAGTCTGCTTGGGGACAGAGAAAAGGAAAATAAATTCATCACATTATTCATTGGAAATTATTTGTTCAGCTCTGCTCCTTAATGTGTCAGCTAAAGATGATTTCCAAGAGTGAAGATTTTCCTTTCTTGCTTGAAATGACTCAAAAAGAAATGAATATTCCAGCCACCAAGTGAGGTTAATATATGAGTTTCATAGGCATTTACTCACCACTGCTGTTCCCTGCAGAGTAATGGCAGTGGAGGTGCATTCTGGGAGTGCCAGGGGTGAAACCAAAGTAGATGTTCCTGAATAATTTAGAGGTGTATGAAAGCTTATTTCATCATCATCAACACAGTAATACCTTGCACCAATGGAGTGCTTTACATCTCTGGGCTCCAAAGCTGTGCAAGTATCAGCATTTCCATTTTTCAGTTGGGGAAACTTGAGATTAGAGGGAAAAAAAGATATTTTCCAAAGGGAATGAAGGCTGTGGCAGAACTGGGATAACAATTCAGGTTCCTAGGAGGAGTCACCTGTAATGTCTGAGTTGAGTGTGGGTGAAGAGGCTGCAGTTTAGACCTGTTTATGCTTAATGAAAGATGAGAAATATCTAAAGGAAAGTATTTTTCTCTTTCCCTTTTTCAGTAAAAAAAAAAATTATATGAAATGATACTTTTCCAGGATAAATGAAATTTCAATATATCAATTTTTTTTCCATGCACTGGTTATTCCAAAGAGGCAGAGCAGGTTCCCATCCAATTCTTGGAATGGCAGGAGGCTCCACTTCCATTACCCAGTGATTATTGCCATTAGGCTGAAGGAGCAGAGAGCTCCTCGTGCCTCTCTTTGGGCTGTTTACACATGCATGTAGCTGGGAACTTTTTTTTTGTGTTTAAAGAGTCTAACAGCTCATCAATCTTATTCTTCCCTGAATGTAGATTGGTCTTTAATGAGATCAATGAATAGTGCTGGTACTTTGCTGGCCAAAATTGTAAATGTGCTGTTCCATTTCCTATTTACCCTGTAGCACAGGGATTTCAGCGCGTTGCTGCTAATGTGTTTTGCATTCTATTGCTCTCCTACAAAATTTATGGCCAGAGAGAGACTGCGAGAAACAGTATGGGCAGGGAGAGATGGATTCTAATCTTTCTGCTGCATTCTGGTTTTAAAAAAATACAGGGGTTTGGAATAGTGGAAGAAAAGGGAAAGAGGGAGCTGGGGAAGGATGTCAGATTAGTTTAATTAAAAAAAAACTTTGGGGATTGAGGTACGTCAGAGACAGAAAAAAGTGTGGCTTAAGACAGCTTTAATAAAGGTGAGATGTAATGGAAGTGCCTTTACTCAACTTGGCCAAAAGCAGAAGGAGAGAGGGGCTGTTGGGCAGGGAAATGAGTTTTGGAAAAGCGTCTGGTGTTAATTAGAGCTCTGGAGTGGCCTGAGATGACAAGTGCTCTTCCAGCCCTGTCCCTTCTCCTCACTTTCCTTGTTAGCACTGTTTGGTCCTGCTCCAGCTGTGCATTAACCTCTGGAGCCACCACCCCAAATCCTGGAGGATTTGTTCCTCCTGCAGCAGGAGCCATACAGACACCCCGAGGTCTGACTTGGGAGGTCCCCAAGTGTGTGTGTGGTGTGTGGGTGTGAAGGTTGATGTTGAAGAACCGTGTCTGGTTCTGTGACCATAAAGTGAGGATTTCTGTCTTTCATTTTTTCTTTTGGAGCTTTCCCCCATGACCTTTCCTCCTGAAGCAGCTTCCAAGGAAGCTGTGTCCCACAGGGGCACAACTTAAAAAATCTCACTGTGCCAGGGAAGGTCATTTGGCATCATTTATATATTAATCTCTTTTTTTTTCAGTGCACAATGGTCCAAAAGCAGATAAAAGCTGTAGTCTGAACCTCTGACCTGACTCTGTATTATATGGGAAATCAGTGCAGAGGATTGACTGCCTTGATAGGCTCTCTTGGCCCATTTGGGGTGGGTGTGTGCCGAAATAAATTTCCCACTGACCATCAGCTTCACCTGACAGGTGGCAGAGAGGCTGGAGCTGGTTGATTAACTCAGTGAAATTATTCCTGAAATTCCTGCATCCCAGAGGAGATGCAGCCTGGCCACTAGGGACCCTGCAAATATCCAGGTGACAAATGTGGTATTGTTGTCCCACATTATGTTGGGCCTATTAAATCTGAAATATGGGGAGGACCCCTTCTTTGGAAGGCAGGCAAATGCTCAACCACATAGAAATGGACTTGGGAAATTTGAGAGAATGTTATTGCACGTGTTATCTGTCAGGAAAAGTGAAATCTTTCTGAAAAGGGCAAAAGTGCAGAGGAAAAGTGACTCTGCCCACCCCAAAGCCTCGGCTGATTGCAGAGAAATGCTGCCACAAATTCTGAGAGCTCACTGAAATCCTCCCACTGGGTTTGATGGTGCCAAGCCTCTACAAAGCCAGTAGAGATGATTTTCTGAGAAATCCCACAGTAAGGGGAAATCCCCCAGCAGCAAAGAGCACAGTGGTATCTGCTCATCTTTTGGCTTTGGCAAAAGTGGACGCTTTGGACATAAAGGACAAAGTACAGAGCTGGGGCAGAAAAACAGGTTCTGCATCCCCTGCTCACCAGGAGGGATCCATTGGCAAGTGGAGGAGATGTGTGGGAAGACCCAAATTACAGGAACTCCAACATCTTCCCTTGCACCAGGACCAAAGTGAGGCCTGAGCTCAGTATTCCCTTTGCCAGGTCAGCAAATTGGGCTCCAGACCGTGTAATTTCAGGAGCTGAGTGGAATAATGTGGATGGTGACAGCAGAGAGAAGAGAATATGAACAGCTTTTTGGGGAGGTAGCCCAAATTCTGTTCTTTTTTACTGTGATTTAATAACAACTGCATTTTGATCAAAGCTTTCTCAAGAGTTCATATTAATCTTAACTGATTCTGATATTTAACCTCCATGCTCTGGAAAATATGGTTTTCCATGCACTTCTTCCATGTGAGATGCCTGTTATATCTTATGCTCTTACCCTAATTTCCTCTGCAGAGAGCAATTAATCTCTCTGCTGCTTTATCCAGGATTTAAGTGCATGTTCTCCCTTTAATTCTGCACACTTCTTTTTTTACCTTCTGTCTTTCCATCCTTAAGTATCACTGAGTTGCCAGATAACACAGTTATTGTTCATATTACCAGAAGGTTTTAATGGATTTATATAAAACTCAGACAGTGCCATTGTTCTTGAAGTCCATTTTATTGTAATGAAGTTCCACTCTTAATATTCCATGATCTTCAATGTCCTTTACAAGTAACTTTTTATAAATTAATCTATAATAATCTAATTCAAGTCAGTTAAAGTGGATAACTATACTCCAATTATGATATCAGGAAGAGTTTTTACATAATGAGGGCTTTTATATAGATGGTTAACGCTAATACTGTAGTTTACAACATACTGTATGAATCACTAATTAAATGCCTAAGTAGCAATAATGGAAGTGGAACTATCAATACAGAGACGATATCAGTGATGTAAGGCATTAATAAAACTTTATGGTCCCATTTAATCTTTTTTTATAGGTACTCCATTATGTCAGTTAAAAGAAAAGGCAGAAAAACAAGAAAGTGAGAGAGGGGAACTTAAAGGGACCAGGACATGGAAACTAAAATGGGCTTTCCCTTGTACCATGTCCCCAAAGTGGGCCAGGTGGAAAAGCGATGAAAAAACTGCCCAGAAGAAATAAGTTTATCACATTTCTAAAAATATGGCTGTTCACTGCAGCTGGATGGTTTAAATGCTCCTTAAATAACCCATATTCTATGATTTAAATGAAGGGCAGTTTAAAGAGTATCTTCAAAGAGGAATCTGAGTTTAGCACCGCTCTGGCCCAAAAGGAACAGCTCAACTCTTGTGCTCCTGCCATTGGCCAGCAGAGATGACTTGAAGGGTAAATACATAAACATTTATATTGGAAGGAGAAACTATTAACAAAGGTATTTTATTTTGAAGCCAAAGCCCAGGCTTGGCTCCGGCGCTGCCCAAGGAGCGTTCGAGGCGGCCGGGCTGCTCTCCTGACAGGACATCTCCTCTGTGTTCCTTGGCCCCCAGCCAGTGTCCCCTGCAGGAAAGCAAGCTGCCCATTTGCATATCAAAGCAGAGGAATAAGCCAAGCCCAGCAGACCTCTAAAGGGAAGTGAGAGTATATGGGAATTTTTAGTTTTAACTCTCAATTAAAGAAAAAAAAAAAAAGAGACCACCTCCATTCCTTTCATGAAACAGCCTCTTCAAATGTCTTTTGCAACACATTTGAGCAGAAATAACAATTTAACCCCTCAAATCTGCTCAGGATGTTTCAGTCCTGGCTGTCTTAACAAATAAAGGGAAGAGATGGTTTTTTCCTGGTGATTGATATCAGCCCTTAGTAAATTCTTGCACTGAGCCCTTTAACACACCTTGACACGTATCAGGAGTGTGCAGTGCCAGGCTCGTGTTTCATGCTTGCTGCTGTTGAAGTGACATGTTTATTTAGAACAAGATTTCCAGCCTGGTGCTTTCTTGTGCCTCATAGGAGGAATTTGACATCACCTGCATTGGATATCAGTGCTGAGGTTTGGCTCTGAACTCCTCCTTTTCTGGATGCCCATTGCTGGGCAAACTGGAGCTGACAACCGGGCTCTCACAGCCTCTAATAAAAATAAATCTTTCTGTATTATTTTAAAACTATGACTTCAATATGGGTAGATGAAGAGGCTGTGAAAATTCTGTGCCAGTATCAGTGAAGATTAGATCTGAGAACTCACATCTCTGTGATAAGGAATTCATTACTACCCTTGCCCATCAAATGCAGCTGTTGGCGATGCTCTGCCTCGGCACACAGAGTGGGGACATCAATAATCCTGAAAATCTGCAACAGAAACCAAACCTTTGTGCAACCCTCTTCCCTCCCGTGTATTCCTCCATTTCACAGCCACCCCTTCTACTGTTTTCAAACACCTTTGGAGAACTGAAATTTAACTTGTGACTTTCTGGCTTTTTGGTAGCCCTCTTTCCACTGAGTGGGGTCGGATGGGTTTTGTGGCATGGCAAATGTAGCTGAAATGCAGGAGCAGGAACAGCTCTGCCTCTTTGTACCACCTGACAAACCCTAGGCTTGCCATGAGTAATGTAATCAAACCTAAATAATGTTTAAAAGGTGCCTGAAAATGATGTGGGTTTTCCTTTGAGTCCAACCTTATTATGTGAGCAGAGCTCATCCCTGGTCACTGGCTTTTCTTCATAGAGTGGTTTGGGCTGGAAAGGACCTTAAAAAGCATCTAGTTCAGATTTATCAGCAGTTTCTCTAAAGCAGCCATTACCTTGTGGCTGCCAGGAGCAATCAACTATGGAATAAACTCCTTATTAGAGAGAAAAAAGCACCATTCAAACGATTTGTCATGACCAAAGGTTCTCTGGAATTACGCAGGAAGCTCTGATTGTCCTTCCTGTTCTGCAGTTCACTGAAAGAAGTTCTGCCACAAGGCTTTAAGTCCTTCAATATTTTTTAGTCTTTCGATAGCTCGTGGTTTTTTCACAGGTCTCTTGGTAGATCATAACAAAAATAAGATTAAAAGATCAATGAAGGTTTGCTCTGGTTTAATGATTTTAGGCACGGTTCCCTCCCTTTCAGTGTTCTTGTCCCCCATGGCAGCTGAGCACTGTAAGATGCCATAAACCTGAGACCTGGTGGTAGTTTGTGTCAGAAATCCAGAAATGGCACTAATGGACAATAAAAAATAATCAATGAGAGGAATGGAGGCTCAGCTGTGTCAGCAGGAATGGCTGGAGAGCCTGAGCTGAGCAGGGGGACCACGGCAGGACCCAGCCCCACGTTCCTCTGCCCCAATTTGTGTAAATAAACACCTGGTGTGAAGCCCCACTGAAGACACAGGTTTATACCTAAGGAAACTGAGGCTGTGATCTCACTTTTATCTGCAGTTTTCAGGATAATTTTATTTTTTGGTGTTTTGTGAGGACTCTAATTCTTCTTTCTGCACAGGAAGTTCTGTAGGCTCTACACACAGGGCAAAGTTACTGTGGGAACTGTCTCAAGCTGGGGCAGAATTTTTTTGCTTATTTCAAAGGGTGTTTAGAGGAATATTGAGACTTTGAATGCAGCTTGTTCTGCTGAATATCTGTTCCCTTTGAACACACCTACACATTCAGTGTCACCTCCATTTGGTTTATCGTGCAATAAGATGTCAAGTTTAATTTTATTTATGGGCTTAATATTCAAGTTTTTCACAAGTTATTTTCCCCATATGGGCCTTTAGAAATATGTTAGAAAAATCATCATGTACTGCTGTTAGGAGCAATGCATTAATAAGTAGATGAGCCTCCTGCTGATGGGCAAAAATCTGGTTTTAGCACCATGTGAAGGCACTTGGTCCAAAATGAGCCATGAACCAAAGAGTTTACAGGTTATGGATGACTGGAGCATTGTAATAGTTTGTGTACCAGCAAATGTAATGTTCAGTCCTGCTTTAAAATTAAAATATCCTCTTAAATGTGCATTGTTGAGTCACCTTGACTCTGTTAATGGGAGTTTCAGTCTGATTTCTGTCTCCAGAGTGCTCCTGTGCTCTCTGGGAGCTTGGCCAGAGCCAGGAAGGAGCCTCAGTTGTTGAAGGGCTCCATTCCATCCTCTGGGTTAGAGCAGGAGCCTTCTGGGCTGTGAGCATTTGTACAACTATGAATGAATGAAGTCTGCCTGATACTGTAGTTTTTAATTTTTTTTATTTTTTTTTTTTATAATTCATCAAGAAGCAAATCTGGCACAAGCACCTAAAGTGATGACAAAGATCAGTTTTCTGTTCTGGTCCCTTCCTGGCAGCCTGTGATATCTCTGCTGGCTGGGAGAGTTGGTTCTGTCCTTGAAGGGTGGCTCTTCAACTTCTCACGTTCCCCGCACGCGGCCGCGCGTGCGGAAAGCGCCACTTTGGGAGCACTTTTGGCCCTTCCTAAATGAAACCTGTTGCGGGTTTGAGCCTGGGATTGACAGGGGAAGGGGAACAGCTGTGATGTTCCTCTAAAGCTAAATGTTGCCGCTTTTGCATAATCTGCAAAAATATGTTGTCAGGATGAGCGCTCCAGCTGGCTCCCTGCCACCTTCCCCTCCGCAGCATGCTGCGGGAGCGGGCGGAGCATCTGGAGAGCGGAGGGTTCGCTCTGACACCGATGTGTCAACCTAATATAGCAAAAAAAAAAAAATTACAGAGGGAGAGGGGGATATTTTAGTAACTCGAGTTTTTTCTTGCAAGAGAACGGAAACAAAGGGAGCTGAAGCTCTGAGTCCCGCGGCGCTGGAGGGGTGGTTGGAGTGTGGTGGGAGCAGCGGGATGGCGGCGGGCCGTGGTGTTGGCATATGCACGCCACAATCTCCTTAATACCCATGGTAAATCCTGCTGGCTGCTACAAGCTCTGTGGTGAATGTTAGGCTTGTTTGCCTTCTGGTTTTTAAGCTCCTAAACACTTTGGGGCTGAAATTCCCACAGAAGGTAACAAGAGCTTTGTTAACCCTCCGCCGTGGTCTATTGAAAGGAGATTATTGTGGGCAAGTGGGGCAAAAGGATGGGGTGAGCTGGGGAGTGATCAGGTTTGGGTGGTGGCTACTCCAGGTTTATGTTTCCAACAGCACAACTCCATTGCATTCAGCAGGGATTTATGGAAAGCGTATGAGGAGAGGATGACAACCATTCTGAGTGGTTGATGGATGGATGTTGCTCATCTGCTCAGACCCAAGAGTCAAGAGCTGCTGTTTAACCCTGAGTTTTTATTTTAGGCATGTTGCTGCTGTTATTTCAGACTGACACAGAGGGTTTCATGTGAGGTTTCCGGGATTATGTTCATTATGGTCCATGCATAAAGTTTTGTGATGTTATAAAGTGTTCCTGTGCTCTGAGGGAATAAAATTCTGATGGAGATTGCAACCAAGCAGATGATTTGGTGTTCTTTGACCCTGGTTCCTTGCAGCAGAAATCTTCTGGTTCTGGTGGAATGAATAAGGAATCAAAAAACCCCACTTTGAAGCCTTGCTACAGTTTTTCAACAGTAAGGGTGAAGGTAGCACTTGGTTCTTGTTCTTAAGGAACATAAAGGGAAAGATGATGCCAATATCTGTGTCTAATTTACATCCTTAGACCAAAATGCTGTATGCTTCAAAAAAGTGTTAGAGTTGGATAAAAGCTGGGAAGAGGATGAGAGACCAGGAGTGCTGCTCTAGCCAGAGTGTGAAAGAGGCAGGCTTGGTTTTTGTGGGGAGTATCATAGAGAATAATGAGCATAAATCCTGTAGGGAGCATTCAGAAGGGGTTAAGATCATTAACATATTGGTTAGAATTTGTTTTACTGTTGCTAATCTCTACTGTGAAACAAACTCTCTGAAATGGGATGAATTTGGGTGGTGGGCAGAAGCTGTGAGTTTGTTCTCCATGTGAGTGTGTGTGAAAATACTGGTTTGAAAAAGAGGATGAGGGCAAGTGTAAAAGGCTGGTTTTTAATATTTGGCCAGAAAATGCCTTTTCCTGGTCCATGGGCCCCTCAGTGAGGTGTTCCCAGCTTTGTCTTTCCAATTCACACCCTGCGGGCAGGGCTGGGCTTCGCTTCCCTGCACACACGTCTGCAAGAGAGAAAGTTGTTAAATGCTAAAATACTGATATTATACAAACACCAAAGGTGAGCTGGACTTTATATCATGTAAAATTACAGCAACCCCCTTTTTTTTCTTTTATTTATAACCCTTTATGTACAGAATGTGCGCATATATATCCCATAGTTCAGTGAGGAGGCTGCTTGTCCTGTGCTCTGAGCAGACTAATAGACAAATTTCCCCCAAATCTGTGCATTTGTCTTTTGGCAATTCTTGCAATCTGTTTTATTTGTTGCCAAAATATACACTTAGACTGATGGAAACCTGCATGGCCCTTTTTTTTTTCATCTGACTGATTTCCCTCCTTTGGGTTGTTTATCCTTCAAATGTGTGTTAAAGGGATGAGGAAAATATTTACTGAGCTCTTAAAGAATGGGCCATAATCAGGAAAAGGTAAATTCCCCATCCTCCCTTGGCAAGTGCATTCCAGTAGATCCCCTAATAAATCACCTCTGTGAATTGAAGGTGTGAATAACACCTGGGTCTGTACTATGGGAGGATAAGAAAGTAATAGTGCCAGAAATGGGAATTTGGGAAGAACTGGGCTTTTAGTTGTGCAGGGATGGTTTGCAAGGTGATGTTTCAATGAGGTTTTCCCCCTGCAGGCATTTAACCTTGTAATTATTTTATTATCACTAAAGTGTGTAATCTTAAAATATATTTTTATTATTGTATGGTATGATGTTATTATAGCATTGCTATATTGCTGTTATAATAATATAAAAGTATGCCAGTATAATTATCTTGTAATGATTCTATTATTACACCCAGTGCAATAATGCACCAATGCTGATTTATAGACTCTTTTTAAATTCAAGATCAAGCAAGTTTGAGAGGGAAGCAGTGACAGAGTTCTGCTGAGGGCACATCAGGGAAGAGAAAGAAATAAGTAAAGGAAGCTAAGCATAGCCTTCAGGTTGGTCATCAGGAGAATTTTTTCCCGGGAAAGGTTGTTACACACTGGAACTGCCCAGGGAGGTGTTGGAGTCCCCATCCCTGGAGGTGGCACTCGGTGCTCTGGGCTGGTGACAAGGTGGGGTCAGGCACAGGTCGGACTTTTCCAGTCTCAGTGATTCTGGGATTCAGAACCCCTGAAGCTCAACCCATGCCAATGCCACCATACAGAAAATAGTTCAGAGGCCTGACTTTATGTAGCTTTTGGACAAAGTTTTAAGGTCAGGTCTCTCCTGCTTCAAATGGTGTTGTGGGGTTCTTTTTGTTTCAGTGAGAAATTTAATTACATGCCTACGCTGAGCAATTTCTGTTGGAATTGGCAATTTCTACACTGCCTGTTCTGCAGTCTCTGGATGGGAAGATGATTCTCATTTGCAAATAATTTCAGCATTTCTTCCTCTCTGCAAGGCTGCGAAGGGTGGGTCAAAACAAAATGTGCTTTCAAAGAGATAGATGTGAAAAATTGGCTAGTAAACAAAATTACTCAGAAAAAAAGTGCTTGAAAAAACTCTTGTTATCTGTATTCCTTGCTAAAAAATTATTAGAAGCTGATAATGCAACATTTAAAATGTGAAATCCAACAGCATCTCAAAAGACAAGTGGGATACCCCCAATGCTTCAATATAATCTGAAACAAAAGATTTTGAAGTCATCCGGAGCCATCTCTGAGTAAATCTTTATTTTTATAATTTTTTACTGGTTTGGGGTTTTTTTTTGGCCTAAGGACTACATTTCCCACCAAGCTGTTCTTAAATTAAATAATGAAAGATTGAAATACTAGAGGAAGAAAAGGCTGTAGCCTTTTTTTTCTTAGAAAGAACTATGGTTCCTTGCAGAACTTCAGTTCTTTCATTTATTTATTTATATATTATATATATTTTAATATATATATATTTATGATATATTATAGATATTATTACATGTTGTAGATATCATTATATATCTTTATATGTATTATATTAATTAGTTTACTTATATTTATTATTATCTCTCAGATGGGTACCTGCTTAAGTCATAACAGCTTCTCCTTGCCACCAGGAAAACATGGACAGACCTCACGTAGCCTTAATTTGCCTCGAGATCCTATCTTTTATCTGTGGGAACCTGCTCCCTCAGCAGGATGAATTTTCTGTGGGAAAGTGAATTGGTTGTATGGACATGCTCAGGACTGTTCTCCCTGTGATGCCCCCCAGAAATGGGGAAGAAAGGGTTAAATCAGCCTTTAGCATCCCACATCATTATTCCTGCCCGATTGTCTCCAACTGGAAACTCACAATTTGTTACCACTTAGTTGGTTTCGGTGAATGAAGAGGATTCATTGCTTTCTGCAGGCGTTCAGACCTTTTGTTCACAGTTTGGAGAAAATTGCAATCTTTTCTTGCTACTGTTCCAGCTTTAGCCATGCTTGGTTAAGCCAATGCTCAGATTTCTCTGGATTCATTCATATCCACTAATCTGGGAGCGAGCAGGGTTGGATTTTCTTCTCTTTTTACTGCTTTTCCTGGAGTATTTTGTTTTCAAACTGACACCAGCAGAACATTTACTTTTACAATCTTAATATTTTTGCAGTGAGTCCACTTTCTATAATTTGCCTCTCTTTATGGGATGGACATTTATCTGAATTGTGTTAATATTTCCTGAGCTTCACAAGACACCAAAGAAATAAAAAAAGAATTCACTGCTATAGGTAATAAAAATGATGTGGTGACATTACATAAACCAGCATCCAGTGCTTGTTCATGGGTTGGTTAACTTCTGTGAGTGGTGTCAATAGCTCCTGTGGGATAAGCATGGCTTACATGTTCATGGAAGAGATCTCAGAAAGTTTAGTAGCTGAAGGGTTATTTTTTAATAAAAAGTGAGTGAGATGGAGCGCGCTGATTCTGATTAACCAACTGTGACAGATGGTAATTCTTCCCTTTAAACGTGGCTTAGAGAAATTAAATTCAAGGTGATTTAAGAACTCTTTAAGAGCTGCTGAACCCAACTTAAAGGAAAAACAAAAAGCAGAGCAGAACACCTTGAAGTTGGCTTTGTTTGCTCTTGCCCAGGCGTCTCCGACGTTGGGGAGCCAGCACCATTCCCAGGGATCCACAGGGACCTTTCCACCCTAGTGCAGTGTCCAGGCTGCCATGGGACTGCCCCAGGAAACGTGTTTGGTTGTTCCAACCTCCTCCAATCCACCTAATGGCAATTCATTATTATCTCTGGAAATCATGCTACTCAGACATTTTGGGGTTGGAGGAGGGAACTGCTATACTTTATACAGGAGATTTGTTCCCCGAGTCCTGCAAAATTGGTGCTGTATGTTTTTGAAGGGTGTCTGTGGGGCTTGGGTCGATGAGGGACAGCTGAGACCTTCCCATTGTGATTCCCAAAGCATTGATTGGTGTTGAGGTTTAAAGGGAGCTCAATTTGCCAGGGCCAAACCAGCTCTGTTCACCTGGTTTCACACTAACAGTCTATGAACAGCAACAGCCTAACCTTCATCAAATTGCATCATCATAAAGTAAATCCAGGATCTCAAAACTGGACTCAGTTTCACTCTAAAGAGGTTAGAATCTGACTGTACACCCTCATTAGATGGTGTAAAGCACTGTGTGAAACCCCAGACTGAGCAAAGTTGGCAGTTCTTTTCATGACGGGCATATGCCTGCATGATTTACCCAGGAAATCAAACCCTAAACCTTCAGGGCATTTCTGCTAATCACATTTCTTGAAACGGCACACAAAGACAAATAACAGGCTTCAACATCCTGATTTGTAAAACCATAAGAAAACAACTTGTGAGAGGGGTGGGAGTTGTATGGGTGTAGTTTGAGAGCACAGCATTCCCCTGCTTGGCCCTAATGGATCAAATACAAAATTGTACCTGAGCAGGGACAAGACTGAGCTGTGATATCAAGCCTTGTACAAGGGGATGCATCCTGCTGGGAGCAGAGCAGCACATCCCTGAATTCCTGAGGTGCTCCTGTCCCAGCCCTTTGGTTGATATCCATGTGAAGAAGAAAGTGAGCCAGCTGCAACAGTGATGTTCAAATCCTTAAAGGCCTCCCAGCTTCCCAGCATGGCTCCCGTAGCTATTACTCTTTACGTAGCTGAGGTATTGTAGCACAAACATAAATCTCTTTATTTATAAAACACAGTGTTTCAGCTATTTTGTGTTATCTTGGTGTCAGTGGTCTCAATATGATTTCTTGAAATTGCTTCTGTCAGCTGTGGGGTAACTGGGAGTTGGAAATATATTTATGTGTGCACCTTTTTGTTTCGCTTTCCACATGTGTATGTGCACATCTCTATTTACATCAGATACTGTTCTCAATTAAGTTTTAGTCCAATTCTTGCACTGATTCTATTAATTAATTGAAAATTGTGAAAACCATTCACAGCACAGTTTTTAAGGAGAATTTCTGCCCTCTGCTAGCTACGGAGTTTGAAACGGACACAAGTGATTATGTTCATTTTCCCTTTTCTGGTTGGATGAGTTCTTCCCTCTGGAGAAATTTCTCAGGTGCATGTTCACAAGTATTAGTCAAAATTGTAATTTTCTGTAGGTGTTCTCTAACATGGACATACC
Organism: Motacilla alba alba; assembly: GCF_015832195.1. Lineage (NCBI taxonomy): Eukaryota > Metazoa > Chordata > Aves > Passeriformes > Motacillidae > Motacilla > Motacilla alba. The sequence continues at coordinate 4,693,864 of NC_052045.1, forward strand.
CTGCAGAGTGTCCATCCCTTCCCTGGCAGTGCCCAAGGCCAGGCTGGACAGGGTTTGGAGCAGCCTGGGACAGTGGAAGGTGTCCCTGCCCATGGCAGGGGGTGGCACTGGATGAGCTCTAAGGTCCTTTCCAGCATAAACCATACCTGGATTTTATGATTGCTGAAACAATTCTGTTGTTAAGGCAGAGCCTCATGGGAAGGGAAGGAAATATCTGTTTTCTGATGGCTGTTTTTCCCCTGTGAGTCTTGTGCCAGTGCAGTCTTTCAGACTCATCCCAAATCGTGTTTTTTAGACACACTTGTCTATGATGCCCATCCTGTTCAACATCTGCCTTCTTCCATAACCTATCCCTCAGCAAGGAGCTTGGTCCTGGAGTGGGAAACCCCCTCTTTGCCCAGCCACAGGCAACCACTGTGCTCAGGAGAAACAGGCTCTGAGCTCCTGCGTGGCTCAGGGTGGAACCTGCAACCTCAGAGCAGCAAAGCAGGCTCCTTTCGTTATTCATAATGCTGCTGGAATGATTTATTAATGTGTATTTTTATATATCCCAACATCTCATGCATCACAGTGTCACAACTGTTACTAAACCACCAGTGCCGAGCACTTTAAAGTGCTCAAAGTGATGGCATTTGTGATCTGAGAGTTGAATATATGGTGATTCCCATGGAATCATCGTGTTCTGCATCTTGAGGCTTTTAGGAATAAATGAGAGACTTGAATTAACGCTTGGTCATTATTGTTCTATGATGTGCTCTCATTGCTTCATGAGGATTAGGGAGCTGGTGATCATACATCTGTATTTGTGTGCCAAAGCATCATCATTGGTATTTACTGTGATTACCCTGGTGGAGAAAATACTTTACATTATCACAAAACGGTCTGAAGAGAGAAGATTGGCACGACTGGGCTTTGCTGCACAGTCTGATGAGATGTTGACAAGTGTTAATACGTTCAATAATCAATATTTAATAAGAATTATGGAAATAGCTCCTCTTCATGAAGGATATTTAGTGATTGTATTTGATTTTGATAATTGTTTGTGAAGTGTGTTGGGTTATTTGTTTTGTCTTCAGGGCTGGGTTCAGTTTCCAGGGGAAAAACCTCGAATCTTGACGAGTAATTCTTCAAATTAAAATTAAGAGCAGTCTTTCTGCACGGCAACAGCTCTGGTAGCTTCATGCACTCCTTCAAAAACCTTTTTTTAAAATTGTTTGTCACTTTTTCAATTTGCTGCGGAGGAAAGCGGGTTGAAGTTGTATCTCCCAGCTCAGGAGTGCTGCTCATTGGGGGTGTACGGCAAAGTTCAGCTTTATTTATCTGCTACCTGCAAAGCGAGGGATAAGTGCTGCTGAGAGGGAAAAGTTCATTCTCTCCAGCAAGGTTACTCTTCTTGATGAGCATTAAAAGATAGCTTTGAGCCATTCACAATTATGACCTTGACTAGGAAAATGTAAGTTAATAAGGCTTCAACAAATTATGGTCTTTTTGGTCGATTTGCCTAGTGAACTGTTAATTGTAAAACTGAAAGACATTATGTTCAGCTTTCTCTATCACATCTTTTGTGTTTTAACAGTGACACTTCATTGAGTGCAATTAACAAAGCCTAGGAGATTTATTAACACACTTCTTCATGGCCAATGATCCATTCCACTTAAGACATAACACTGTAAAATGCACATTATCTCCTTTTGGCACTTACAATAATGCTTCATGAACTAGGAAGGCATATGTTAAAGCAGATAAAATAGCATTATTAGCTGACAAATCTTACAATTTATTAGACAGTTAATTTATCAGCTTAAAAGACACTTAAAACAGCTGTGCATTTAATGTCTTTTTAATGTATCCAGTAAAACTTGCATAATTGCCTGTAGTGCAATTTATTTTTAGCTATGTTGCAAAATGTCTGCATTTACTGTTTACATCTTCTTTAATTTTTCCTGCAAGGCTCATCACATGGAGGCACGGCTCTAACAATGAGGGCAGATAATCAGATAAAGAGGCTGCTTGTCCAAATGGCCGCCCATGAATGAACTATTCACAAGTCCATGCTGAGCTGGACCAAAGAGTTCCTGCGTTTTTATCTCCACCCTAAGGGCAATAGGGAGGGGGAAAAAAATCCAGGGAGCCCTGCAGGCAGCGCGGTCATGGAACGCCGGGCACCCCGGAGCATCCCTGGAATTAGCATTTGGAGCCCATTCGGAGCCACATGTCTGGGGTGTAAACTAACAAGGCTCCAAGACTGCATTAGCAGAGGTGTTTCATTTTATAATTAAGGTAACTGCTCCCTGCAGATCCATTGCAGAAGCCCTAAGTAGTGTCTGTGAAGGGAGTGGTGGAGAGGATACACATTTAATGACTCCGATGCATAAATTGGCTGTGTTTGTTTATTGCTCTCTAATTTAATGGAACCTTTTGTTAAATCTTTCTGCCTTTTTTTTTTCTTTTTTTCTTTTTTTTTGAGCGTACAGCTAGTCATGATTTCTGTGGGAACAAAGGGTGTTGCTTATTAAAATAAAAAGTCAAACATTGCCGTTTCCATTAATTAAATGTCAGATTAGCTTAATCTTTTTATAAATATTGGATATAATCTATTTACAGAGGGAAATCAGATCTGCAGATGCTGGGGAAGGAGCGTGGAGGTGTAATTCTCCTCGCTTTGCAGAAATCTGGTGGGGTGGGGGAGCTGGGGTGGGTCAGACCTGCAGCTGGGATCCCAAAACAAAGCAAGTTTTACTGAATACAAGGAGCACAGGGATATAGGTACCTCTTCTGAAGGAATAGGTGAGTCTTGAGAAAGGGAGAAAGCTCTTCTGGAGAGTTTCCAAAGTGAGGAGTCTGAGAGGAGCCAGATTTCCAAATGCCCAGAGACTGAAAATGAGTGGAATCCCTCAAGGTGTGCAAAATACGTTAATAAAAGGAGCAAAGGAATGTTTTACAAAACCATAGAATTGTTTAGGAAAACCTCAAAGATACAAGAGTTCAACCACTCCCCCAGCACTGCCAAGGCCACCCCTGCCCCATGTCCCCAAGTGTCACCTCTGCACAGCTTTTAAACCCTTCCAGGGCTGTTGACTTCAGCCCTCTTCAACTTCATCTAATGCAAATCCCAACGTTCAGTCCAGATGTGAGTTACTCTTTGTCCCAGGCTTGGTAAAGTTTTTTACCCCTCTTCTCCCTGTGTTTTGGGAAGGGGCAAGAGAAAAGAATTGAGATTTTCAACAGGCACATCAATCTCTATGCAAGGATTTAATAACCCAGGGCTAAATCCTCCTAAAACCCTTTCATCGTGTCAGGATGCTTTTTGATTTTCCCTCTAAATGCAGTTATCCACTCAGAATTATTGTGTTCAGTGCAGGTTTGCAGAAATACTGAAGGTCTGCAGTGACTGTGGCAATCCCAGTCAGCCTGGAAAACACTATAAAAACTTTTCTCATAAATGACTAACATTAGGAGTCTGGCAAAATGATAAATTGTCCAAATGAGGGGATGAGAGGAAAATGAATAAATTATTGAAGTCAGGTATAATAGAGGCATATGGATACCTGTAGTCATTACAAGAAAATGTTATGTATTACATTTAATTAAACCCAAACAGGTAATAGTGCATTACTCATGCAGAGATAGCCATCTAATGAGAGCTGCTTCTCCCTTGCATTAGTGCAGCATTGTTGACTGCTTCATTGCTGTACGCTGAATTCTTGGAGAGGTGTCTTTGTGCCAGTTACAGCTGAATTCTGAGGACGTCAGGTTTCTGGTGAGGAGTAACCCGGTAATCTGTAATTCCAAAATTACAGCTCTTTTTATGAGAGATTTTAAAGGCTGCCACTGCAGAAGAATGTGCTGTTTGAAAGACATCATCATCTGTTTCACGTTCTCTCAATTTGTCATCATGAATTTAATTTCCAATAAGTTAAAGTAAAAAAATTTGGGCAGGAAATTCTTAGAATTATCTGTTGAGGCCAGCACCAATGTTGGGGTGATGCTGTAGCTGAAGAGCATCTTCAGATTTAATGCATTATTTTCTTAGAGTAAAATCTAACCTTTTGAAATCTTTCTTACGCACAATCCACCTTGTTGCAGGAATAATTATTTTACAGGCTAGTGGAGTTCTCTCATTTTGTGAGCAGCTTAAAAATAAGCTCATCTGTAACCACAAACACTTGAGAACCTTTTCATATTCCTTGTGTGGAAGCTTTCAGGCACGGAAAGAGGACAACTCATTGTAAAATGATAGGTTGGAAATACAGTTTGGCTTATCTGGATCTTTTCCCTGCTGTTTAATAAATAGGTATTTTCTAAAAAGATAAAAAAGTTGCAAAACCAAGAACAAAAAGCAGTGATTCATTTTTTTTGTTAAACTTTAGAAATCCTTCTCTCCAAACCTAGTGGGTGAAGGTGGTTTATAAATAAGGCTCTCAACACAGAGTATGTGGCTGGAGATGTCACCTCTCTTCAAAGGCTTGTTTCTACCTCATAAAAGATGAATTTGTGTGGAAAAAGCACACATTGGCTCTGAAATTCTGATTTGTCTACAGACTTGTGCAACTCCTGTCATTTGAGAGGTAAAAAGTCAAAAAAGTAATTTTTAGAAAGCTCATCCTGGCATGAGAAGACAGAAAATCCTGGCATGTTTCTGGCCAGTGGGGCGAGTGAAGGAGATGAGGAGCTGGAGGAAACAGGGCTGTTGCCTGCTCTTTAATCCCACAAGGTTATCCCTTCCTGTCTAAAATTTGGGGAGTTTAAGAAATCATAATAATCTGGTAACAGGTTAATAATTTCTCCCTAAGATTGTTAGTTTATTAAACAATTAGACCGTAGTTCCTCTTAACATGGGACGCTGCAGTAAGATAATTAATTACTGTGTCAGAGCCTGAAAATAGTTGGTTTCACTGTGTTTTAAAAGCATTTCATTTAAGATTATTTGTAGAAAAATATGGTTTAATTTCCAGGCTATTGTGCCACACCTTTCTATCTTGCTGGGTGGGATTTGCCTTCCCTGATGTGTGAAATCCCTCCCCAGTTTCTCAGCAATCTCCACAAAAGTCTCTTTTTAAAAACCCACATTTGAGCAGACACTGCTGGTTTTGCTAGAAACACTTTTGGTGTCGTGGGGAAGGGTCCAAGGGAAGCAGGAATGTGTGGGAATCCCTGTTGGGGTTGGAATCTTTTGGAGAGAGGGTTTTTTGGGGATGGGGGATGCTCTGAGCCCCCGCGTGGGATTCTCCACAGCTTTAGTTACTGGCACAGCTCTGCTTGTGAGAAACACCCGAGGAAAAAGGAAAAGCAGCAGCTCTTCCCATGGGTGTTCCAGGCAGCAATTAGAAAACTGTATCCAGTGAGCTTTCCTGACAAAAATCACTGCAAGAAAAGATTTTTTCCTCCCTCCATCCTCTCCAACCGTGAAAAAACTGTCCTTTTTTCTTCTAGGTTGTGATTTAACCTGCCCTCCTAGAAGATGAACCTGTAGTTTAAACTAGTTTTGAGTCATGTTGTTTTTCCCCCTGAGCATCAGAAGCCAGATGTTTTCAGTGCAAAGGAAATTAATGGCCTAAATAATGAATATATTGAAGCACTGCAGCCACAGTCCATCTGCTGCTTTAGGCACTGCTGTTGGGAAAGCAGGATCAGACCCTTTTTGATTTTTGGAGTATATTTGTTACAGATCTTGTAAATGTGAATAAAAGAAACATTAGCCTGGTCTGTGGGGAGTAAGGAATGATATAGAGGGGATTGTGGCAGCTTGGAATAGCTGGAGAAATCACATGGATCCCAGTCTTTCATGGCAGTTCCTTGGTGTCCTGACCCATCCCTACGACTGAGGGGGGACCTTTGGTCCCTCACGAGACTGAGTCTTGCAGCTCCTGTTCCAGCACTGTCCACCTGGGAATGCTGTGAGCCCTTTATTCAAAAAATGTTTTTGCTGTGACCCCACAGGAAGCTGTAATGACCATTCCAGAGCATCCTGACAAGAATATTTTATATAAAAAGCTGTGTGGGCAGAGCCCTGGGGAGGGAGAGGCACTAGAATAGAAAACAACCACAACGTTTTAATTTGTTTTCCTGGAAACTCTCTTTAAAGTTGTTTTTTTCCTTCATTATCATACATGGAAATTCCCACAGAAGGGCAGGACATTTCCAAAGTCCAAAGATGGTGATGCCTTGACAAATAATGGCATTTCAGCTGATTTTGTATTCTCTTTGTGTTCCAGCTTGGCTGGAGTCTGGTTCTTTTGGATGTGCAACATTCATGACTTGATTCCACCACTTTGATTTCAAGTCTAGTGAAAATTTTCTCTTTAAATCTTGGGATTCAACTTTTTACAGTTCTTCTACTGTCCTTGATTTTACGGAATGTCCAAATGCCTGCCACCAAAACAGCCTAGCAGAGTTCCAGCTCTCCACCAGCCTTTTGTCATAACCAGACTGACCTGGCCCACCCAGCTCTGTGTAACTACAACCCCAAATATCTATGTAATGAAATAAAAACCATTCCCAGGTCCAGGTCAGAGCAGTTGGAAGGTCAGCTTCCTGCTATTCTGTGATAAATCTTGGAATGAGCCTTTATTTGCTGAAAGTGTGTGAGAACTTCACGCAGATCCAATATGAAAGAAAGCAGAATCAAGGGTAAAAATCACTTTTTGTTCATTTGAATTCTGAGACTTAAAGATCTCTGCTTAGAGAGGTTGAAAAAAATATACTTTTAGTGGGCTGGGAGGGAAATCCGTAAAACATGTACAGGTATAAATGGAAATTGAGAGTTTGAATGTGTACAGTGTTTATTGATGTTTTGAAAACATCAGGGGGTCTGCCTGGGTAAGGAACTGGGTGCTCGAGAGAGTGGGAAAAGATGCACAGTAACTCTTCAAAGTTCTGGTGGTTTGAAAGTCACAGGAAGGGAAGAGGTCTGCCTCCTATGGAGAGAAAATATTTTCTTGCACCAGGTCAGTGATCTTCAAATGAAGAAAAAAAAAATCTCTAAGTAGGTTTAAAGATATTAGAGAGCAACATCTCCTAAGAAATCCTTTCAGGGAATTGGCCCAGTGGTCTGAGTCAACAATGGGATTTTATAGCACTGCCCATGTGGGGATGATGCTGGAGGAGCCTTTCTGGGCTCCTGCATAATCCTGGAATGGTGGAAATATTCATCTACACCCTCATAAGTGGGAATTTTTGCCCAGTCTGCAGAATAGAGACGTGAAACCAAGGTGATACAATGCCAGGAGCTGGGGGTGTGCTGTGAAAAGCAGGAATTTAGGCTGGATAATTTAAGCTCTGGTTCGTGCTCTTGTACCTCTCCCCCGACCCCAGTTTTGTTCAATTGGTACCAACGTGTCAGGCTGGATTTTCAGCCCATTTAATCATCTGCCTCTACCTTTGCCTGTGTTTGTTTCTATCACCAGGCTAAAAAGCCTGCTCTGAGCAGGTTATTGGATGAGGCAGTGCTCTGTGAGCCGCAGAGCACTTTCCCTTAGTGGTGATAAAATGGTGATAAAAACCAAAAGTGACACTTCAAACGCGCGCCTGCTTTTGAGCTTCAGTGCATATTGCTTTTTCTCCCCCAAACACAACTCTTTATTTTTTCCCTTCGACAACTGATGGCTTTGAAAGAGAAGAAGGATGCACATATGGCACAGCAAGTCTTCCCAATATCTACTGGTATGATCTGCAGAAATGATGTGAGCCATCAACATATTTGAGCCTACAGGAGCTCCTAATATTTAGAGAGAGTATTTTCTCTGCTAGAAAGGTTTCCAGCTCGGCTGTTTCTGTGGCTTGGACTCACCAGTATCCTGCAGCTGCCTTGAGGGGAGGCAGAACTACATTAAAATTATTTGGAGTTATCTCTTTATTGGGTTTGCAGCAGCTTTGCATCACCCAAGAGCTCGATTTCAGGTGCATTTGCCCCCCGCCTCCCTTCCCACCCTCTCTCTGATGGCTTAAACCAGAATAAGAGGTGCTGCATTAATTATTCTCTCCTTTTAATTAATTAAAGAGGCTCAGAACATGGATGTGGTGAAGTATGGCTGCAGGGACGATTGGCAGGGATAACATAGAGGCAGAGATAAGTTCCCTTGAGAGGCTCCACGGAGGTGTACTGCCGTGACCCCACTGCTGGTACCCCAATCCTCACACAGACCCAGCTTCATTTTCCTCCCCAAACTCTAATTTTTACCTCACTCATCTTTTCTTCTGTTCTCCCTTCATATTAAGCTTTCTGATAGTCTAAAAGCTTGTGTTTGGAAGAAGAAAACCCTTTTGGCTGCCCATTCTCTGCCCTCAGCTCCTAAATCTGGGCACCTTCACAAAGGAGCACGGGGGGTGGGGGGTAACCCTGTCCCCGTAATTTGTCTCGAAGGCTCTCCTCATGTTCACTTCTGTTTGTGCTTAAAGCATTTTTCTATGCTGCCTCTGCTGTTTTTGTGAAGCCTGGGGGCAGGAGAGGCTCTGGGTGCTGCAGGATCCCATTTAAAACACACTTCTTTAAGGATGCTGTGCAGGAATCAGAGCTCTGAGAAGGACCAAAAATGATGAAAGATTCAGAAAAGTGGGTTGGAGACAGGGCTGGAGGAGCTGGGCTTGCTGGCAGAAAAGTCAATATCTCTTTCTCTCTGCTGGGCTTAGGAAAAGAAGGAATTAGCTTCCTTTGCAGTAAAGATTTTGGATAAAAAGGGCTGTTAAACATTAAGACAAGTCTCAGAAAGTGAGGGCTTCTCTTCTCTGAGTTTTTGTGAACAGATTTGTCAAGTTCCTGCTGGTTAAAATGTAGGTGAAGTCCTTTCTCCTTGGTTGGCAGGGAAGTGAACTCGAACTTCCTACCACCTTTCTCTTCTTCTAATGTCTGTGTAAACATGGGAGCATAAAAATCTTGATTTTTTTTCCACACAGGGCTGTTGAAAAATCAAGTCTGATATGGTTAATATTTTATAACTGCTCTGAGCTATAAAAAAATTGGCACTGCTTCCAAAGTTGCTGCAGAAAGGATGGATAATTTATAAGAAAAATGTGGGGACTGTCCCATCTTCTGTTTTCAAAACCTGCCAAGTTGGAATTATGATCCCTAGAGAGCCTATTTTGATTTGTGGGGGGGTGAAGTTGATAAGGACGTGTGCAATTGTCCCAATAACCTTGCAGAAAACTTCATTAATGTGCAAATCCCAGGGAAATGGCCAGAGTTCCTCCACAGGTATTGGGCACTTAGTGCAACATCAGCCCATGGCAGGCAGAACCCCAAAATAATTATTTTGAATGGTGAAAGAGGGGGTTTAGGTGTGGTGGTTGATACCTGATGAAGTGCAGGTGTTATAATCAGTGCACAGATGTTCTTTTTAAACGGAACATTTGGAGAGCTGTGTTTGCCATAGTTCCTTGTGCTTGGCCAGGGCTTGGAGAAGCTGGGCTGCTGGAAAGTGTCCCTGCCCATGGCAGGGGTGGCCCTGGATGGGATTTAAGGTCCCTCCCAACCCATTCCATGATCCTGTGACTCTGCTCCCTGTCCACATCCCCTCCTCATCCCTGTGAATGCCCACAGCTCACCCCACTCCACCTCCCTGAATATCCCCCAGAGAGGAAAGGAAGAGCAATTCATGAATTCTTTTTTCTTCGTTTGGCTCTGTCATAACCTTAGCGCAGCTTTAAAACTGAATTTTGCATTTCATGATTTGTTCTTCCCACACACACGCGCATATTCCCACTCCCCCTCAATGAGGTAATTGCATGACAACTAGATTAATATCTTTTACATACTTATTAAACTCAATAAGTGGTCCTGCGCAAACAATTGATATTTAATTACCGTATTATCATCCTACTAAATTTTAATTACTATTCATTTAAAATACCTCATATGTTATCATTCATGGTAATGCGGATTTGTTTCCCTGTAAATGTTTCTCTGTAAATCCTAAATTCAGGTTGAAGTAACCTGCAAAGTGATTTGGGTTTCTCAGGGTAATGGGATGTTTAATGCAGGGCCAAGGTATTCCAATATGATACAGAAAGGGAAAATTGAACCACCAGTTGGTACTGGTCCAATTAAAAAATGTGGTTTTGAACAAAAATTCAGAAAAGGTTGAGTGACTTTACCTTTCAAACTGCCTTTCAATGTCATTTCAGTTTAAAAGATCTTAAACCAAGAGAAATTAATAATTAGCAGCTGACAATAGCTGATTGTTATGAACCAGAACAATTCCAAACTAGGCAAGGAATATGAAAAAAGCCTAAAATCACAATTCTATGATAAACTTACCCCTTCCACTGATCATTGTTTTTACCTCTGACAAGTATCAATTTTCTAGATCTCATCCATGAGTCACTTAATTACTCCTCAGAGAAAGGAAAATATGTGGTAATTTTTGTAGTGAAAAAACAACTCCCTTTGAGGTAAAATCATCACACCTGCAGCAGGAGGCAGAGATTGGGGTCTCGTGATCGGAATTGCCTAAATCTCTTTGGTTTTGTAATTTATTAATCAAGGTTTTAAAATAACAGGGGTTTATTTTCTGTGTTTGTGAGTACAAGAAGTGGAGCAGTTGTGGATGACTCTGCTGAGAAAGGTCACGGGCTCTGAATCAGAGCACTCTGCTCAGCTCCTTCTCGCTCTTACATTCATTGAAATTAAATCTCTTCAGAGAGCTCTTCAACCCCATTGTGCTTTTCACAACAAGGCACGTGAAACTATTAATATCTGTACTCTGGCAGCAAGATTTCCCAAATTTCTGCAGAATCTCTCTTTTTTCTCTTCAGTTTTGCAATTTCTATAGGTGGTCCTTGATCCCATCTATTTCTTTTCCTTGTGAAAATCAGGTTCAGCTAATTCCTTATAAAATTTATAAGGTCTCTTTTTTCACCTAAAACATATTTTGTAAAAAGGAAGTTTAGTAACAGCTTGGAAAAAGCTTCTTCCACACATGGTTTAGTAATTTGAGGGGATTCAGTTTTGTGGGGTTATTTTTGTTGTTGCTTAGTTATCTTCCAGAAAAGTCCATGGAAAGGATCAGCTCTCTTGTATCAATTTGCTAAAAATACATTTTTTTACTGCAACCGCGAGATTTTTCTTTGGCAATTAATTGTGTGACTCAGTCCCATAAGCTCCTGTAATGCCTTTATGGGCTGTCAGTGATATATAACCTATTGACTTTCCTTTGGTTATGGGACTATTACTTTCCTGATTGATTTAATCATTCCATGCTACCTTTATCTGTCTCCTTGCTCTTATGAAACACGATTGACTCCCTGATCTTTAAAGGGCTGATCCAAGGGCAGGGGAAATCAAGGGGAGGACGTGGCAGCCCTCAGATGTCCCTCGGTTTTATTCCTGCCTGAGGTGGACTTTACTCATGGATAAATTCCAGAACAGACCTCTGAGTATGATAAAATAATAATTATGTGGGTTTCTACTGGTGTATTTATCATAATGGAGAACAGGCAATTTTCCCTCTTCACAAAGCACCAGAATTGAGTTCCTGGGGGAATTATTGCTTTACTAATTACACCAGGTTTTATTCATTTTTTACTGGGACAAACAATCCCATTCCCTTCAGGTGAGTTTATTTGCATAAATTGTGAAGTCTCAGGATTGGCATTTCTATAAATCAGGGGGGAAAGCAGAGTTGCTGGTAGCCTGTGTATCATGGGCATAATAGAACCTTAATTTCCTTAGGAACATTTATTATGCAAACCCTTCCCTGAGACCAATTTATGGATTGGGATGAAATTTATACAATATATTTGTGGTAGGAACTCTTGAACTTTAAACATTTAAACCACAGCTGGACTTTTGAGGGAATGAACCCCATGGCAATGAAGTTATGGCGGGGGGGAGCACAGGGAAATTCAAAATGTGTCCCTATTGTGGTTAAATAACCAATAAATAATATAATAAATAAATAAATAATGGGATGAATGACAGAAAAGACAAATTTACTGACCTGGGCTTTGGTGTGCTCAGACCCTGTATATTGTAATTTTTATAACACACATTCACTGTAACACTTTAACTAAGAGAGTTTGTGTATTAAATGATGTTAGATTAGGATATTTAATGGCTTATAGGATCTAGGGAGGACCCAGGAGGCTAATTTGTTTGCATTAGTTGGACGGGTCAACTGCTTCAAACATGCAGATTATAGAACTACTGGTAGATTGCATTACACAATTTAAATAAATAGTAGCAATTTGTCAATGTCATCTTAGCTTCAACATTTTCCTTTTAAACCCCGGGAAATAGTAGCTCCAATTAAATTGACCTTTTCTTTTCTGCATCTTCATGTTATTAGTAGATAATGCTTAGTCTTTTAGCAAGTAAAAAAAAAAATAAAATAAAAAAGAGCAAGGAATAAAAATAATTCCAAAGCAACGAGGCACTTGTAGGAAACTTCCAAGGGAAAATTACATTCTTTATAAACAACTGAATCCTGTTTATCATCCAGTAAATTTTACAAGTCAGATATACATATATATGTCAGAAATAAATGAAGACACATGAATTGCTGGATCTCAGTGATTAAACCTTTGGTTTCAAGAGACAATTGCAGGTTCTTGGCTGGCAAAGCTTTAGGTTGGATTATTCATTTTGGAGTATAATGGTTAAATCATCCAGATGTGAACCACCCTCAGCCACATCTGAAATGTGGGGAGTTGAGGGTAGGGATCCACTTACGCAGTCTTGGAGCACAAAAGGAACTGGACTGGAAAAGTTGGATGTCTTGTAGTGAAACGATGTGGTGAAATACTTAAATTGTCAGGAGACATGGAAGAATTTGGCTCATGAAGTTTCCCTATGTGCATAAAAATTGGTTTAATCCTTTGTCCTCCTGAAAAACATTAGCAGTAAAATCAGAATTTACTCCAGTTTTGGTAATGGAGGTTGTTTTGAACCCATGGCAGCTTGATGATTTTGGGAAAAATTTGGCCAGAGAAAGATCCCTAAAAATTCCTGGGACAGGAACTCTGCAATTGCTGTGTCCTGGTGGAGTTTACCTGGGAAGGGAACAGTTCTCTGAATTAGAGCATTTCAAAACTTCAGGTTTTGCTGAATAGAGAAGCATTATTTTTTGTTGTTCAGGCTGAAAAGGGTTTTGGAGCTACTTTTTCTTGCTTGAGCAGTTTGTGACTAAAGCAAGAAAAACTGAGATGTGAAATCATGAAAAAAATACTATTTTTTAAGGAAGATGCCAATCATCTCAGCTGGAATCCAAGGAGGAAAAAAACCCAACCCAACCAACTAAGAAACAAACAAACCCCCCAAAAGAACCCAAACAAAACCCAACCAGCCAAAAAAATTCTAGTTCACCCATCTTCAGTGCCCTGGATAGAATGGCAATTCTCATAAGAAAATCCATTTTCAAATTGGCTTCAATCATCCATTGTTTTATTCATCCTTTTTTTTTTATCAGCAAATCTGCTTTCCAGTCCTTTCCTTTTGGGTGTTTTATGAGGCATCTCTCACTTTGCTGCTTTGTTTCCAGGGGGATCAGGGAGCTTTGGAGAATCTCAGTGTTTGGGTTGAGACGTTTCCATCCATTTCTTGCGCCACATAGCAATAGATCCCAGAAACAAAAACAGAGCCAATTTCTTGTGCTCCCCTTCATCACACCTGGTGTTTGTGATGCTCTCAGAGGGTTTGGAGCACCCAGCAAAGCTCCCTCTTACACAGAAGGTTACAACAGCATTGACTTTATAGATTCACCTGCTAATTAAAAGGGCTTTTTTTTTCCTGAGCACGTGGAATTGGCACATTCCAAAGCTGAATGCTCCAAGCACAGAGCATGGGATATTTAAAGTTTCACTTTATTTAGAATTCAGAGCAGATCATTCAGCAGCCACCATTTGAAAAGAGGCCAGAAAGCAATTTTAACAAAATCACACGTGAGAAGATGATTCAAAGTTTTGGAGAAGGATAATCCTGTAATCTCTGTGATCTAAAACCAAACAGATTCCTGCTACTTTCAGTTCTGACTGCTCAGAGAGCAGACATGCTAGACATGGATCTCTCTCGTCATGTTTCAAACATCATTAAACTGAGTAGCTGATCCTCAGAAATTCAAAATAGCCCAGCAAGAGTTGCAAGGACAGGGATTGACCTCTCCCTTCCCATTTTTGGCTTCAGGGACATCCCATAGGTCCCCAGGCACAAAGGAGAAGAGCAAGGGCTGTTCAGGTTTCTGAGATGTTCCTGTGGCTCCAAGATGTCCAAAGTGCATTCTTAGGTTTCTGCTAGGAATAAAAATAAATGGAGAGGTGAAGGACAGTTGTCAAAGGAACTAAAGCCGATTAGAAAAACACAATTTTTGAATTTGAGAGGATTAGCACAACTGCTAAAGTGTATTTTAAGGTTATTTGGAATGTTTTGCCTGCATTTATTTAATGTGCTGTTTAATGGTGAAGATGCCACTGCACCTTCTCTTAGCATCTTTACAAATGCTATGTCATCAAGAGCACTCTATTTGGATCCAGATACTAAAACACAGCAGTAAATTTTATGGGCTTGTTTGCTTTTGCACTTTTTGTGGATTTCACAGATTTCTGCTTTGTGATCAATCAATGCCTTTTTTTAAAAATTCCTTTCAGAGCAGTAGCCACAAAGTCCTTCCCAAAGGGCAAAAAGAGGGCAACAACTTCTAGGAGCCCAATCTTGACTGTTTCACAGTATTGTCAGTCTTTGGCTGGCGAGTGTTTTGTGGGAAGATTCAAGGATTCCACAAACACAAAGTGGCAAGAATGTGACTCATTGAAGGATTATTATCCTTCTTCTTTCATTTATTTATTTATTTATTTATTTATTTATTTATTTATTTATTTTTGTTGGCATTTCTGCTGCTACCTCACAGATGGGAGTGCAGAGCTCGGGGTGCCCAACAGATCAATGGTGCATCCCTTTAAGTGTCTGCCCTGCCTGGGGGGTATCAATTGCAGACTTTCAGGGCTTTTTTTCCTTTCCATGTGCAGTGCATGGACCTCATCTCTCCCTGGGTACCTCTGAGTGCAAACTCTGCTGAGGGGGATCTGATCTGAGAGGGATCAGCAGAGAGCCAGGTCCCGTGTACGGCGCTGCTTTTGTGCCGTTCCACTGCTGCTGCTGCTCTTTGCCAAAGAACTCCATCCTTGATTAGCAGCTGGCAGCAAAGCAAGAGAGGTGCACACTGTGGAGCAAAATAAGTCAGAACCAATTAATATTTGTACCTTTTGCTGTTCTCTAAGAATCGTTTAAGGATAATTCTGGAAATTCCATGACTGGGGGTTCTCTGTGGTGTTCTCTCCCTTGTAAGCAGCTCAGACTGGAGCAGAGATGTAACCAAAGTGAAACAGTACATATGCAGTCATTACTCAGCAAATTAAATAAATATGCAATAGTTGCTCATTTTCCTTAAAGGGCTCCATACAGTGACAGCACTTGGATAAAGAAATTCTCTGCTTTCCTCCATTTCTGTATTTTCTGCATGCCCACATAAAATAACGCAGCATTGGGTTAGTTGGTTACAGAGCCTGAATCCACATAAACTAGAGGTTTTGATCTCCCTAAATCTGTACGAAAAGGAATTATTTTGGGCTTTCATGAATGTAACTATTATAATTTCCTTTTAAAGTTCAGCCCCACCGCCAAAGGGAAAATTTCTCAGCATAGAAAATTATTAAGCAGCAGCTTTTGGTTGCTACATCGTTCCATATAAATGAACTGCTTTAATTGATTCAAAATGCAATTAAATAAAATTATCTATAAATTGGTAAATATATCTGTGGCTGCAAATAAAAAACTCAGCCTGCTTGAACAGGCTTTCTTCTTTCTGATAAACATCACAATGTCACAGCCTTTGATTTTGGGACTGATGTATGAAGCAGTTTCTTTGATATCGAGACAAATCTTCACTCAGGCATTCCAAAGCTTTCCCACCCTCTGTTTCAGTGAGCAATAATCATGCTGGAATATGTGCAAGGATCTTTATGGAAACATTCCTTAAATACTATTGAGAAGGTCTAAGTGTCCACTGTAGATCTGTAAATAAAATGTTATATAATGACACCAAATATGTACAGAAATATAGAACATCTTGGATGTGTTTGGACCAAGGGTGGATCAGACCTTGCAGGGAGTTATGGGGGAAAAAAGCAGATTTTGATACTGTTTTTAATCAGCAAAATCAAGCTAAAGATGCCAGCACTCTGTGCCTGCTGGGTTGAGCTCTCCATCCCGACAGCCCCCGCACTCCCAGGAAAGTGGGATGGAGAAGGGGTGTTGGAAGACTTGGAATTTGGGGAAGAGGCTCCTCTTAATAACATGGGAGACTCCAGACAATTTTTTATACAGAGAGCAAGACTCCTCTGTCAAGCTCTGCGGTGCAGAACTTTCAAAGGATGCACAAGTGACTCCTGGGGGTGCATTTGTCTATGTCCTGTGACGTGGAGATGTTCTTTGGGTGAGAAGGACCTGGAGGAGGAAAGCACAGAGGAGGGAAGAGATGAGCTCGGGGAAGTTGATGCTGACGTGGGTTCAGGCATGAACTTGGGACAAGAATATAAATTTGTTCTGTTCATGTTTCTCACTGGTACGGGGCACTGCAGTCATGCAACTCACCCTTTTTCTCAGGAGGAGAGTCATTGCCAAGGCTTGATTTTGGATGTGCTGGTTATGTAGGGGTTTGTTACTGTCCTTCCTTTGGATTAAGACACACTGTAGGGGTTTTTATTATTATTATTTGAAGTTTATATCGATTTTTTTAAAGAGTGTCTTTAAAAGAATAGCTCTTCATCAGCCATGTTGATATAAAAGCACATTACTATAATAATGGCCTTTGAATACTGTCCATTAAACTTTGACATTTAAAGTGTTTACTGTGAATACATATTAAGTTTCTCATTAAAGACAAGGTCTGGTTTTCTTGATGTGACTCTTAGATTAAATCAGTCTAATCCAAAATAAATACAAAGATGGAGAATTCATAACAAGCCGCCTTGCAGATTCTCTGTGTGTAAAACAGCAACTGCTTTTGTGACAGGGAGATTTCATTTTAGTGTCTCCTCTTCGGCCCTCAAGAAAAAAAATCTGTTCATTGTGTACAAAACCTTTTGCACTTTGACATAAGTCCTTCCAGCAGAATCCCTTTTTTTTTATTGAAACAAACTTAAACCATATTCCATTTCACAAAAGTGAAATGTGCTGAACATGTGCTTTTTAAAATAGAAGCATGTGCATCAACTCTTCTACTGAAGACACTTTCTGAGAGCAGTCTCCTGGGAAGGTCCATTACCCAAAATCCAGCGAGCACAGGAAAAGGGTGAAACAGTATTAGATCAAGCTTTACTAGGCTGGATTGCCCAGGCTGTGGAATAAGTGATATTTAATACATGCACTTGGAGGCTCCTGTTGAGTGCCCTGTTTGGTAACCCGGATCAGGATGCTTGTTTAGTGGATAAAAGTGTAACTTTAGAAATTGGCAGGAACTTTCTGTGCTTGGCCACCTGTACTCTCAGCCAGATATGGTGTAAGGAGCCTCAGACAAGCACACTTTTCAAAGTTTGTTCTGTTTCACTTCCTTACAACCACCAGGTTCAAAGAACCATTTATTTAAAAAAAAAAAAAAAAGCCTCTCTCAGTTCAAAGATGCATTTATAAAGCTCACTGGTCTTTATGATCAAGCTCATACTTTGTCTTCCCGTTACTAAAATAATACTTTTATCCTGCCCTCTTTTTCCCCTCTCATCTGTTTTGTTATGAAAACATAACCGTAATGAAGGTCTCAGGCATTGTATATTCCAGGCAATGTGATACCATAAGTAATAAAAATGGGATTTTTCTCTTGTTGGTGGAGTTTTTGCTGTCAATAATAATTGTATCAAAAATAATGTGAACTCCCACCGACGCCTGCACAGTCAATCAGCATAAAGTATTAGCACTTCAGGGACACAAAGGCTCTGAGCCTGATAAAAGAGATTGGACTGAGAATTTTGACCTAAGAATATAATAATGTCTTCCAAGATCTCATTATGCCCGTGCCCATTTGAAACCATCTGGGGCCCGGAATAATAAAAGGAGTGGTGTGAATTTATGAACCCATAGATCCAGCCATGCCCCCTTGGATATTGTGTTGGATTAGTAGATTTACTGCTAATCCAAACACTGTGGGCAAAATTATGTCTTTACATCTGCACTGCGGCTCCGGCGGAGCTGCAGTAACTTAAACGCTTGAAGGGTTGACAGCAGCTCCCCTGCTTCAGGCACAATCTTCTGGCACCCTGCCACCTTCCCAAAAGTGCAGCTCCTCGGATGCACGTCCTCCACGTCTTGCCGTGGCACCTCTCCAAAGGGAGATGCTGCTGCCTCCTGGATGAGAGGGGCTGGCGAGCGCAAAGTCACCGCTGCCGCCTCTGCCAGGTGGGAGCGGCGCCGGCGCCGCGCGAACGAGGCGCACTTGGCACAGGGAGAGATTGATCCATCTTCTTCCACTTGCCTCAGGTGCAGAGCCCGAAGAGAAGAGCCTACATTTAATTGGGGGTGTCTTCAGCTAAATAAAATAGTCATATGCAAATCCTTTTCCTAAGGGGCAGCCGTGTGGACTCGTGACCTTTCTTTGAATGGTTCGGAGCCCAGAAATCAATGATTACACTAAATCCATAATTATATTCTTTTCATCTGTGGCAGGATACTGATAGCATGACAGATGTGAGATCTTGAAAGCATGGGAACTTCAAAGACCATTGAGATGTGTTGCACACCATGGACATGTGGAGCAGGAAAAAATAAAATTAAAAATAGCGAGAGGCTGCTCTACCGATGCTTTGGGTGATCCCTCTCCTGCACATGTGTGTGCACACATGTACACGTTTCCACACATGACTCAGGTCCCCAGGGAACAGGACAACCTCAAAGAATTTACTATTTTCATTGTTTCATTTTCTCTCCAGAGGCTTCCCAAAGAAAGAAGGGGATGGGCTGGAGGAGTCATGGCTGGAAACACTGTCTGGAACCAGGAGACGTGAGTCTGTACCAGTTCCTCTTGTGCTGCTGCTGGGGGAAGTGGCCAAGAGGGTTTGTTCTTCCAGGAGAGGTTGCACAACAGTGGTGTTTTGCCTTTAAAGGGCAGAATTGAACAGGGTGGTTACTTTTGCGCCTTGTAATAATTTGTTGAGAAAGAAACACTGGGTCAGCGTGGGGAGGGTTTGCAGGGGGGTATGATGGCAGCTCAGCTTCCCACCCCAGACCCCAGAAAGGACAACACAGGTCCCACCTGGAACAGGTGATGTCTGCGGAACCCTGAGTCCAGAGATGCTCCCTGGAGGAGGCTGATGTGAAAGGTGTGGGAAATTGAGAATTACTGGGCAAGTGACACATTCCCTCTGTGCCAGTGGAATCCTGGTGCTTCACAACTGCAAGGAGATAAAAGTCTGCATAGGCAGAAATTTCTAAAAAAATAAATAATGTTTCCCATTTATCCCACATTTAAAGTTTTAATTTTTGGGGTTTTTTTTGTTTAGTCAGTGCCTCACAGTCTTGGCAAGTAGAGAACAAATGTGTTAACAGGGAATGAGAAATTACATTCCCAACAATTCCTTGGTATTTGGAGCTGGGAATGTAAATCTTACTACTCATCATACTCAAAGAGTTGAAGGGCACAACATGGATATTTTTTATTTATTGCAATTTCAATAAACAACAAAACTATTCAGTATTAATCCATATTATTTATTAGTAGTGTTTACTCCTTAAAAATTCTGTGTGAATTAAAAATTTTGGGTGTAATATCAGAAATTAATTTGCATGAACTCTGCATGATACTGTGTCAAAATCAGAGAGTAAAAGCAATTATTTATATGTTCCTGGCACTACACATCACATGGGTACTCATGACCCCAAACAGATCAGGAAATGTTGTTATGAAGGACACAGATAAGATAAACTGAATATTTTTGGTGGCTGACATCAATACAAGGAAGTTTATAACCATATAATTCAATCTTAGATGAAATTTCATTACATCAATAATGTGCAAATGTAAGTTGAAAATTATCAGGGGGTTGGGTTTTCCATGAAATTCAAAACTTTGATGTTTTTGAAGTTCAGTGCTGACCTCTCAGAAATAAAAAAAGCACACACAAATGCAAAATCTTCCCAATATTGTAAGAATCATTTAATTTCTGGGGCCAGATCAGAAAATTTATCACTTTAGCCTGATCCTGAGATCCCAAAATACCATTTTGTCTCTGATCTCAGAGCCTGAAATGCCTGAATGATACTTGAGCTAGTGCTGTCTTGAATAAAAAGTCTGGATTTGGAGGGAACATCCCTGAACAAGTTGATTTTTTAAATAAATATTTGTTGTTTGAAGCTGGTGGGGCATCTCTCAGGCTGGAAGTGTTTTCTCAGGGCTGCATCAAGTGGCAAAGAGTAGCACAAGTAGCCACGTGCACGTGGAGTTTCTCTCCTTCCTGCACAATTTATGGATAACTATGAAGCTTTTGGAAACAGCTGAATTTCAAAACAATTCCCAATTGCCATTCCCAATCTGAGCGAAGCCCTTCCCACCACCTTTCTCCTTTGCTGTTTTTAATGTCTACTTACGATCCATTTTCCAAATGATCCTTCATTCATTTCTCCCCTCGTTTCTTCCCTTTGGTTCTTTTTTCCTCTTGCAATTCCGTTGGCATTGCTTGGCAGGCACCTCAGTGTTCTTTTCCTGGCCACCAAAGGAGCATCTTTTGGAAGGCCACTCACATAAATTCAGCCAAATACTTGCAGAGAATTCCAAGATACCTGGGCAGAGCCAGTTCCTTCTATCACTGAGGTCTGCTCTTCAAGGCAGATTAATTGTTGAAGTGATGCACTAGTTGCATGGGTATTATAAAGTCATTTTATCACTCCTGTGAAAGAAGCACCATCCCCATTCCTCCAAATATTCAAACCTTACCTTTTCTGCCTAACGCAGGGGGCACCAAGATGAACAAACTAGTTATACATGCATGGAAAGTAGCAAGCTGAAAGTAATTGTGTATTCAGTTTTAATGGAGCTGAATCTCCTGCTGAGATTTCAATATCTGACAGCATTGCTTTCATTGCCCCAAATGCCCAACCTTTCTCTAATGTTTGACCTTGGGTATGATTATATTTCTGTATGTATCTCAAATGATGCAAAATCATTTGCCTATATCAGTCATCTCTCGCTGACAGTCTTGCTCCAGCTCGTGGCAGAAGAGAACAAGTCTGATGGCGCTAACAATAGCTAAAATGAGCTTTGATAGATGTTCCCAGCCCTTCAATAAATACATAAAGCATCTCTATAATGTCATTTTGTTAACTGATAAACAACAAAAGGATGAAGGCATTCACTTTTAACTATATTGCATGTCATTATTTTCTCATTGCCTCGCGTAGGGTAGAGAAGTAGCGTGACCTGCAGAATGGAGGACAGGACTGTTGCTTTCAGTGCTGGTTATTTATATTCTTTGCTATTCCACTTGCTAAATGAGAGCTGTACAAGTGTGTGACAGGCTCTACCATGGCAGTTTTGTGTCAAGATGTTGACCCACAAACCTGGGTCTGCTCCTGGAGGTGTCACATCACCCACAGCACTGGCTTTACATCGCTCCGTGCCTGATGTCAATGTGCAGCTCCTCACAGAAGTGCAATTCTTGGGTCCACCTCTTGATTTTTTTCTCTATCTGGTCCAGCCCGGTCCCAGAAGAGGTTTAGGTTGGAAAATAGGAATAAATTCTTCACAGAAAGGGTGATTGGGCATTGGAAGGGGCTGCCCAGGGAAGTGGTGGAGTCCCCATCCCTGAAGGTGTTTAAGAAAAGGCTGGATGTGGCACTCAGTGGGTGACAAGGTGGTGTCAGGTCACAAGTTGGACTCGATGAGTTCAAAGGCCTTTTCCAACCAATTCCAAGATTCTGTGATTCTTGGCCTAGTAGTCCTTACTCTAGAGAAGTTCCTGCACCATGCTGGGCTGGCAGAGGTGGGTCCAGGAGCAGCATTTTCACAGTGTTTACAGGAGCAGCATTTTCACAGTGTTTACAGGAGCAGCATTTTCAGTGTTTACAGGAGCAGCATTTTTGCAGTGTTTACAGGAGCAGCATTTTCACAGTGTTTACAGGAGCAGCATTTTCAGTGTTTACAGATGCATATAGAGGTTTGGAGACGATGTAAGAGCGAATTACTGCAGCTCAGGAGAGAAGGAAGAGGTGCCTCCCATTCCTCACATCCCCACAATGAAGTGGCCCTCAGGGAGGAGCTGGGAGGTGGCAGAGAGGGAAGTTGTGCGTGTGAGGAAAAGGGACTTTGGCTAGATGGGGACAAAGGGACTGTTTTTCCAGTGTGGCTCCACCAGGCAGCCTCAGTGTGATTAATGTTCCTGTGTGGGTAACAAGAGCATATCCCTGAAGAGGGAAAATTTGATAGGAGCCTCTTTTTTCAGGTCTGTGTAAACTGGGCACATAATTTTAATAGTACACCATTAAGGTATTTATCTTAATTTAAAAAAATAATATTTCCCTTGTTGTTTGCCCACTAGAAACAAAATCCCTTTCCTGACCGAGGATCCTTTGCAATCCTGAGCTGGTTGTTATTGCAGGTTGCCTCGGGAATACTGAGTTACTGAGTTTCAGACTCTCCTCAGAAATACTGAGGGGAGTTCAACAGCATCTGAAAATACAGATAAAGAAATACATGGACCATGCAAACAAAAGTAAGTGGGATAAAAAGGGATGTGTTTACCAGATGGTGCATGGAAAAAAAAAAGGTCCACAAAGAAGCCCCTTGGTCTGACTGCAAGGCTTGTTAGGGATGCAGAGCACTGACCAAGCTCACTGGAGTTTGAAATCCCAAGGGCAGTTTTGGGTTTCTTGCTGTGCACTGCAGAAGGTGATTTAATAATTCATCTGAAACTGTGCAAAACTTTCTGTTGACTTAATTTACTCCATCTTCAAGCAGATTTTTAGTTTTTCTGGGAGATTTCAAGCCAGTATTGAGGAACTATAAATAGATGGAGGCCTAAACCCTGGGTCTAAAGAGCTTCACTCCTGTCTAGTTGAACCTGGACAGTCTGACCAGTGGTTTGCCTGAATTTACAAAGAAAAATGGACACAGGGAGGCTTAAAGGAGTTAAATTTGCTGTTGCTTCACACTGGTCTGCCTTAGTACAGCCTCTCTACTTCCCAAGAAAGAGGGTAAAGAGAAATGAAGGCAAATCCAGGCCCTGGTGTGTAGAAGGGGGGAGAGATTTAGTGCTGGGAGCTACTGTCAAACGTTTTTTACACAAATGCAAGATTTCAACACCTTTCTGCTTCTACTGCTAATAAATGTCCCTGGTAAATTTACATTTCCTTCTCACTCACAAACATTCAAATGCTTCATTAGTGATTGTTGCTTTATCTTTTAATATTAACTGTCTCACTTCCAGTGTCTTTTATTTTGGCACACATTCTTAATAATTGGAGAGAAATATGACAAGAGGTCAAAAATGTTTATTGGTCACTTACTCCATTCTGGTGCCTGCTGCCATGGGGGCACCTTGTTTCTTCAAATCACATATTAAAACCATCAAGCTACCAATCATTAAGGAATCACAAATATCCATATTCTGTTTTAAACACCCTTTAGGAATTTTTTCTCAATTTGCTTCTTTCCAGGATGTGAATTTGTCTTCCAGTAGGCCACCAAGTAACTCAAAGTTCTGCAAAATATATCAAGGACTGAATCCACTCATAAATGCATCTTGGAAATAGCCTTTAAAATAGAAAGAAGTCTTTCCCAAATATAAAGGGCTTTTGTTTGAGGGAAGAAAAATTTGTCTATAGGTGATATCTCAGATAAAAACATTTACATAGACTAAGTAGCTGTCCAAAAACGGAGCACAAACTCCAGTTCATTTTTTCATTGCAGGCATGTGCGTTTCTGGTAAAAAATGGATGTTCCAACTCAGGAAGTCACAACAACATGTACAAGTGGCCCAAATTGGTTTTGATTAACAAGGTTTTCTGCCTGGAAGTCACTTTATCTTCATCCCATTAGCTCCACAACAAAATAAATGAATCTAATGCATTAGGCTGAGCCACGCTCTTGCAGGGTGAATGCAAAGAAAAATCCCCTCTCAAGAGCCGTGCAAATATTTTATATAAAATGTTGTTTTTCAACTTAATATTCCCCTTGGAGTTTATGTGGTAAGAATGCAAAGTTTTCTGCCTCCTTTCATTGTCTCCTCTTGTTCTGCTGGTGTCTGATATTCCCAGACATGGATCATGCCGTGTTGGAATGGTGTGGTGTAACTTTGGGCTGTTGAGATGCTGATTCCACACAGTTTTTGTAGCTCTTCTCCTTTTACAAATGCATTTCCTGGAGTCTGGGTTTTGGTACAGATCACTGGAAAAGGAGTATTTTTTTCAATGGGACAAGTAGGAAACTTTGCTGTGTAAAAAACCCCTCCATGCCTTGAGGATCACCTTCCACCTCACGTGCCAATCAAAGCAAAGAATCCGCTTCCACATCTAAGTCTGGTTTTCCCTTTCTCATTTCTCTGTAAGGGAGTTGATTTTTCCTCAATTATTTCAAGTTGCATTGCTAAGAAAGTCAGGTTTAAAGTACATTTTCTTGTCTATGCAAAAGCATGATTTTCAGTGCTTGTTCCTGCTCAGAGGTTATTCCAAATATTCAATTTCCAGATTGATCAAGGGTTTTGTTTTCACAACTATTTCAAAAAATCTCTGTTCCGGGCTTTTGATAGGTGGCTGAAATGTGTTTTTATGAGGAGGAGAGAGAAGTCGTGAGTTTGGCTCCAAGGAATCTTGTCCTTTAATTCCACTCTACCCCCCGATATCTCTACCACAGAAAATGCATTTGGTTCCAAAGTTATCTTGGGAACTATGAGTAAGTGGAGTTGAATTCCTTTGATGTTCTGCGTAAGGAAACATGAATATCCAGAAAGAGACCTTAAGCAAGATCTATTCTTGATTATATAAAACCCGAATATGACTGAACTTTCATATTTTATTCTTAATTTCTCTAAGCCATGTAATACATAATTCTAATTTTAGGAAGTGTTATCATTAAAAAATAGCAGCTAGAGAGGACTCTTCCAAATTCTTCTGGGCAAGAGGGTGTAATTCTTACCACCTACAGAAAAATTGTGAGTTTAACCAAAGTTCAGTCTTAACTAAAACCCCAGTGGGAGTGCTGGTGCTTCTTCTTGCTATACCTCACTATAATCTAAGACAAATCACCAAGAGAATAAATTCCCACATAATCTGGGTTTTCTTGGGGCTTGTTATCTTCTTACTTAAAATTGTCCGTGAAAAAATAAACACGTTCATAGGAACATGACTAAAATATTTGCAATGGAAAATATGTGAGAACAAAACATTATTTAAATTATTCAAATTTCAAAAATATACAATTGCAACCAGGGCTGTCGTGTTCAGCTCCAGTAGACACACTGGATTGTCTTTTTTTTTTTTCAAGTGGATAATTTATGTAATTAACCATGATGCAATGAATTTTAAATTGTATATTAAAATGACAAAATTAGGTAGTTAGGAAAAAAATATGATGTGGTTTACATTCTTACTCACTGTTAGGAATTTTTTTTATTGCAGGACTTAAAATTGCAGCTGGCAGCTTTTTAATATGAATCTTGTCCACAGAAAGTGTTTTTCCTGACCATCTTGACCTGATGTGTTGGGATAATTTTTTAAAAAATCAAATTATTACATCTGTAAAATATTGTTCTTTCTCATGTGCACACTGAAGATTTTTTTTTTTTTTTGTTATTGTTGGTCATCTAAGAATGCACTTTAGGCTTAACACCAAGAAATCTAAATGTGCTTTTTTCATATTCAGTCTTTTACATTTCAAGCAGACCCAGCATGTACGAAGTCCCTTTTTTCTCAGAAAATTTCATATAAACTTAATTCTGCAGCTCCTATCAAGAATTGTTCTTTGCTGCATTACACCTCTTGATCCCGTTTATCTGCATAATTCAAATGCAACCCTGAAAGATATAAACATAGTGACAGTTTTAAACATATTTTCTGATAATCAGCACAAACTATTACTTGAACCTATTCAATAACATCACCCTGACAGACGGAATTCAATGACCCTCAATAACAACAGATACAATCTCATTGTATAAAATTATATTATGACATGATTGTGTTGAGTTATGACTGAGGTTGACTTGCAATATGGCACGTGTTTTCTTTAGGAGAAGATGATACTTATTGACATTGAGATAATGCAGGATCTAAATTGTGCAGCCCGAGCTTCTGTCATGAAAAAAAATCCCCCAAGAGTAAAGAGATGTGTGAGTAGAACCAGCAGACAAATAAATAGTCAAATACTGGTGTGTTTAGCAAGAACAGAACTGTTATTTAACACACATTTCTTTGCTGGGGCAGGTTCTTTGGTAGCTGATGTTGATGTTGGGTGGTTCAGTTCAGGTTCCAGAACTGAGAGGAAAAGGAGATTGGAATCAGAAATCCCTGGTTGTGGCTGTTGGTGAGAGGTCTTCTCTCCTGGGATCTGGGAAACCAAGCTCAGTCCTCGACCAGGACAGCTGTCTAGATGGGTATTTAGTGTTTGAAAAGGCCAAAGTGACTTCAGAACGTCAGGTTCCCCAAGGCACTGGGGGAGCCCGTGTTGTTAACAAGATGAGCACGGCTCCTGGCCAGGAGGGCCAACATTTTCACCTTCTGTCCTTCCTCTCTTGGTCTGAGCTCCCCATTCCAGGGAACGTGGGACATTGGGAAGCTGCTGGACTATGGGGTGTCTGGTGGGGCAATAGTGCTGAAAGGGAGAACAGCACAGATAGTGTCAGACATTCCTGGTGAGAGTCCAGATAACGGGAAAAGGGATAGGGCAAGGTCCAGGTGGGATCACTGCTGGAGCTGCTGGGAGTTGTTGGCCAGATCTGGCCAAGACTTTGCACTTGGTGTCTTGGAGATTTGTGGGTAGTTGTATAATTCCTGTGTGTTTGCTTCTCCTCCAAAGAAAAACACCCCAAACTCACAAAACCAGAATGAAATATGATTACAATTCCTGTCTTCAGGAAAGCTATTTTGCTAAATAATGAGAAAACCCCAATGTCTTCGATCCAATTGAACGAGGAAAAACAACCATTAAAAAGTGTCCAGAAGGACAATGGTCTTTTACTTTTCATGTGAGAGCAAAAACCATTTTTGTCCAAAAGCCAAAGCTTCTGAACATTGAGAGTCCCAGCACGTGCAGATGTTGAGGGGTTTGGGTTTGTTTGCCTGAATCATCGGTAGAGCTGATGATTGTATAAAACTTCATTATTACAAGCAGGTTAGAAACACGGAGCTTGTTTATGAATAAATAATTCTGTGTCTATTCTGCAAGGTAGGAAGGACACTTAGGACATTCAACCTCTCCAAGGATGCCGTGAGCAGGAAGTATATGTGGCAGGAAAGCAGATTTATGGTCAGGTAAATATAGGAAGGAAATGACACTCACAATAAATGGCATTACTGGGGTTTACATACAAAAAAAGAAGTCAAAGCCATTGAGGGCATCCACAGGTTAAAATTTAGTACAGAGAGAAAAGTGCAGGATTTTGAGTCATTTCCATTACTAATGAGATTAAAATCAATGTCCAAATACTTCCTTACTGGCAAAAAGCCACTGAAAATACCGATCTGCTAAATAATATCAAAATCCAGTGTCACTGATTTGAGAGAGGATTCAAACTCCATGCTGCCTTCAAAAAACTGCCTTTGTGGTTCCCTGAAATGTGGTTTCCACAAAAATATTTAGTGGACAAAAGAATCCATTGGGT
Source organism: Motacilla alba alba (assembly GCF_015832195.1). Lineage (NCBI taxonomy): Eukaryota > Metazoa > Chordata > Aves > Passeriformes > Motacillidae > Motacilla > Motacilla alba. Next base: position 4,721,644 of record NC_052045.1, read on the forward strand.
CTTTGCTCTGCTGGCCTGGAAGGGACCAACCTGTGCCTGCTGGTGGGTCCACCATGGATCCAGGGACCCACAGGGATGCTTGGCTCTCATTATCAGAGCAGGATTGCTGGGGAGAGGCACAAGGGGGTTACATCCATAAGTGCCATGGTCTAGAACGCCCTGGCCAGGATGATGAGTGACCAGCCCCATTAACCACAGGTTCTCTGCAGTGTTTGCCCCCACTGGGTTCACTCCTGGGCGCAGGCACGTGTTCCTCACATGCTGGCTGAGCCCTGCCCACCCTGCAGGGCTGGGGGCTGCTCTGCTCTGCTCTCCCAGAAATTGTCTCTCTTCCCTCTGAAGTTTCCCCCTCTCCTACAGCAGTGCGAGGTCAGGCACACAAAGGTGCTGTCCCCTGATTGCAGCAAACACCGCCATGTGTTGTATGTTTGATGAATTAAAAGGATGCTGCCAACTTAATTACACTGTAACCCTTCAATAAAGGAAGGGCAGAGCTGATTAACTAGTGAATAATTGGGGGCTGATTGATGGCTTTCTCCCTCACTGCTAAAGGCTGTATATATAATTATTTTGCCTGTGGGCCTAATTTTGCCACTGTTAGCTTCCACTTTTGTCATCAGCTGTAATTTATGGATGGGGCCTGAAGCCTTAAAAAAGGCTGGAAAATGAAATAGCCCCAAATCCCCAGATATGTCACCTGGAAATGGCCAGCAGGCAGCCTTTAACATCAACATTTGCAGCCATTTAGCAGCATTAACACCTCATGCTTAGCTGGAAAATAATATTATCATTTGTCAACAACTATCATAATATAGATTTTTTTCCTGACATGTAATAATGTTGCATCACTCACACCAATGATTTAATATATGTTTTAAATGCAAGATCAATTTATAGCAACTGAATAGCAAATTCTTCTAGTAATGCACCAAAAGAAAATAAGAGAGCCAGAAGAGGAGGACTCACGTCCCTCATTGCAGGTTGGTTCCAGAATTAGCATCTAAGTCTCTAATGAACTCCCCAAATCCCAGCAAACTGAGATGATTTTTGAAACTTGGTTTAAACAATATATAAAAATACTTTTCCTTTGAACTTTGAAAGATGCAGCAGCAGCATCAAAGAAAATCTAGTTAATAAACCACTGAGCTTAAAAAACATTGGGGGACAATTTTCCACTGACTGTCAATCAGCAGAACTGCACACGAGCCCGTGGAGTTCCACTGGTTTGCACAGGATGTAGATCTGGTTGCTTGTATTTGAAATTGAAATAAGTTTTCTTACGTTTTTTTCTTTTTTTATAGAGAAACAAAACCTAATCATTAATGCTGCAAAGTAACAGCAAAAGACACTTTGTTTTGAAGGATTGAATTGCTTCAGCGGCAAAGAGATGCCCCCCCAAAAGTCAGCCTGTTTGGGGAAAACACCACATGCTGATTAGAGCTGCTCCAGTGACTGCCTGCTTTATATTCCACAAAGATTTTTTCAATAAAGTAATAACAACTTAAATTCACTTTTTTTTTTTCTTTTTCTTTCTTTCTTTTTCTTTCTTTCTTTTTTTTTTTTTTTTTTTTTTTTTTGGGGAACCCATATTTAAACATCATGGAGAGGAGCCTTCTAATTTATAAGCCAAGATATACAAATCCTCTCTCTCAAATTTCCTTTGTTGTTTTGTCCTCGCCGAGCCCTCCCTTGCCTATGAATCACAGAAAGATTTGAAGAACCTTTCAGTCAAAGCTCAGTTTTGTGCCAGTGGGCACTGGCCAGGAAAAAAAAAAAAAGATTGATATTTGCCCTCTCTTCTTATCTGCACTTGATTTATAAGTCAGTGCGAGTATGCAAGAGAAATAAAGGCAAAGACCTTGATGCCTCCCTGTGGAGAATATGCACCATTTGGATTGAAGGCATGAAAGAGGAGAAATTAATGGTAAGCTGTTCATCTGTCACTACTGCCAGCCTGATGGTTTTGCAGGGAAGGAGAGGACTGGCTGACATGCCCTCCAGTCAAGGGCATGACTGCCCGCTGTTCTCATATTATAAACACAGTGCTTTGGGTTTCTGAGGGATTTAAATTTAAATTATACTGTACTTTGGATAGGCAAATCTTTACACAAGTTTATTTTCTTGAAGTATTAACATGCAGGATTTCGCTGGCTTTATGTGGAAGAAAAATAAAAATTAAGTCCCTCTGTTTGATAAAAATGTGTAGCAGACTCTTAAAATGTATCCGTATTTCTAAAGCAGTGTGTTATAGTGTAATGAGATTTAAATTTATATATGCATTGAAGATTTAGGCACAGGCATAAATAGATAAGCTTTAGTTATTCTACTTTCTGGCACATAGGGAAAGATTAAAAAGTTCAAAATAGGAGTTGAATATTTTTTTCTATTAAAATGGTATAATACTAAGTGCTGCTATCGATGACAACATTAGGAACACATCTGGAGGATAAAAATTGACACAAAACTTTCATGTTGTTCTCAACGACAAGAAAAATGTACTTATTGTTAAATTACTTATTTTCAGGGCTGAGCATTTGTGTCATCTCGTGCTGCTTTTGAAATGTTTTGGTCTGCTCAAGTCCTCATGATGCTCCTGTGGCACCGATGAACCTCTGTGTGTCACCAAAGGTATTGGGGATAACTGGAGAGGCTTTGGGTGCCTGGCTTGGTTTGGATAAGTGCACAAGGACATTAACTTGGTGCTAAATTTTACACCAAGTTCAGGGTTCAAATCTGGGGACATTGCACCACCCACACCCACTGGCTGTTTAAAACTCTCTTTGCTGAGCAACAGTGGGCTGGGAATTCCTGTTTTCCATTAAAAAAGGGAAAAGTGAGTAGCTAGTTTACTGCTTTCAAATTACCCTGTGTTTTATAAACTAAGAGTAAAAAAAAAAACCAACTTCATCACTTATTTTTGTTAAAGTCTTCTGAGTTTGGAGCTAATTTCATTATTTCCTGAAGCTTGAGTCATGATTCCTGAAATCATGGTTTAGGCAACAGATTTCAATGATAACTGTGCACAATTAAAGTGATGTTTGTTCTTACTCCAGCAAAATTATTGGCTGGCTGAAAGAACAGGGAATCTTCCACAAACCTGACAAAGATAAAACCAGTCAGAGAAGAGGAGATGGGGGTTGCTTAGCTCTGAGGGTGCTCATCTCTAGGATGCTCAGGAAGGAAGGATATTCTTCCCTCCACCATGACTGGCATCTCCAAAGTACCACACCATGCAAACCTCATAGAGCACAAGCAGTACAAGCTGCTGCCCTGGGTCAGGGCAATCCCAGGCACAAATCCAGGCTGGATGGGGATTGGATGGAGAGCAGCCCTGAGGAGAAGGACGTGGGGGTGGTGGTGGATGTGAAGCTCCACAAGTCCCAGCCATGGGCATTGGATCCCAGAAACCCCTGTGTCCTGGGTTTCTCCTCAGCAAGAGTGGCAGGAAGGGGGGATTCTGCCCCGCTGCCCCACTCGGGTGAGACCCCACCTGCAGAGCTGCCCCAGCCCTGGGTCCAACAGCAGAAGGATGTGGAGGAGGCCACAGAGCTACTCCAAGGGTTGGAACCCCTCTGGAGCCAGGCTGGGAGAGCTGGCCGTGTTCACCTGGAGAAGAGAAGGTTCCAGGGAGACCTTGGAGCCTCTTCCTTGTCCTTTGAGCTGATTCCACCCTACCTGGGGGCTCTGCTTCCATGGGCACCACAATCACCCCTCTCCATCACCTCCAGGGATAACCCTCAGCAGGGAGATTTTCCTCCCTGAGGGACGAGGATCAAGGCACTCACAGTCCTAATCAAAATTAACTGGCCAGAGGCAACACACCAGGGCTGGGAACAATTCACCTCCATAAATTCCCAGTCCCTCTTATCTCCCTGCTCCTGAAGCATCTCCTCTGCAGCAGAGACAGGCTCTGTGCTGGGTTTGCTGCCCAGCACTCCCTGTTTAACTCCCCGCTGGAATCCGCCTGGAGTTTTGGCAGACTTCAAATGCTGGAGGTGATATTTTCTGTGCCAGCTGTGAGCTGAACAGTTTTTTAGAATCTTTTTGCTAAAATGACTAAGATTTTTTCTTCCTTTTCTTTTTTTTTTTTAAGAGATTGTGGGAACGTGTGTTTTTTCACAGTCTTCAAAATTATAATAATTTTCCTGAGCAGCTCCAGTTCCTTCAGGCTTGGAGCAGGTACTCCATTACTTGATGCTTTTTTCTCTTTTTTTTTTCTGTTCTTGTCAAAAAAACCTCCTGTGCCCCACTTTATAGGCATGTTAAAAATCTGTTTGCACTTGCTGAGTCCATCTGCACCGAGGCTGATCCGTCTCCTCGCAGTTCCGAGCGCGGATGCGACGCCCATACGGAGCACCCGCGGTGCGGCCACACCGGAGGAGCCGAGGAGAGAACACTTCTCCCTCTGGGGTCACCTCCCGCTGATTTGGGGACAGCACAAACCCCACACAACTGAGCACTATTTTCTCAGTGCTGAATGTTTGTGCAAACGCCGGCAAATTGTGTGTTTTCCGTGTCTGGACCAACGGGGCACGGACAAAAAGCTGCTTGCTGTCACAGGGTGCGTGGGGAGCTCGGGCACAGGAGGTGGCAGAACGAGTCTAGAGGTCCCAGTTTTGCTGATGAAGTGAAGGAAGGTCGTCTGGTCCTGCAGGCTGAACACTTTTCAGGCTTGGCTTGTTTGTTGTTTGGGGAATTGCATTTGAAAGAGAGCAACGGAGTGCAAAGGTTGGGAAGTTAAAGGACTGAAAAGTCAGAAAATGCTAATACAGACACATTTTTAATATTTTTATATATTTATATGAACTTCTGTGCTGTGCTGTGCACTAAAATGTGTTGTGGGGTTGCTCAGCCTGGAGAAAAGGAGGTTCAAGGGGGATGTCATTGATCTGTACCTTCCTGACAGGAGGGAGGAACCAGGGGGAGTCGGGCTCTGCTCCCAGGTGACAATTGACAGGATGAGAGCAAACAGCCTCAAATGTCACAAGGACAAGTTTAGATTGCATATTAGGAAGAATTTCTTTATTGTAAAGCATTAGAACAGGGAACCAGGGAAGAGGTGGGGTTATCATTCCATGGAATTGTCCAAAAACTGTGGATGTGGCCCTTGAGGATATGGGTCGGTGGTGACCATGGTGGGGTTGCTGAGTTGATGGTTGGACTTGGTGATCTGAAAGGTCTTTTCCAACCTTATTGATTCCATGATCCTACAGAATGGTCCCTCCTCCTCTTCCAGCAAGTGTGGTTTTCTCATGTTCATCACCTGTTATTTCCCAAACACTGTCCAAATTTTGGACTTTTCCTCATGGATTTTCCCCTGACCCACTCCCCAGGGCTCTTTACAAAGAACAGATCTTTGCCAATTGTTTGTGTAGGAGTAGAGAGGAATCTCCTCCTTTCAGATAGGGTTGGCTCCATTTTACACATTCATAATCAGACACTGAGATAAAAGATATTTCCAAAGCACCAATAAATTGGGTTTTTATCTTTTCTGGCTTCATTCACCTTCATTCATTCATAGAAAGGAAATCTTGACTGTGAGGTCACTGGTTCCTGGAAGTGTCCAAGACCAGGGCTTGGAGCACCCTGGGACAGGGGAAGGGGTCTCTGCCCATGGCAGGGGGTGGGGCTGGATGGGCTTTAAGGTCTCTTCCAACCCAACACATTCTACCACTCCATGATTTATGCTGTATCCACCAACTACAGACAGCAGCCAAATAAAAATCCTGATTTATTTCCATGCACAGTCATCCCTGGGCACTTATGAGCCTGGGTTTCTCTGGCAAAAAAAAATTCAAAGCTGTGTATGAGCAAGTAATTAACAACTACATCATGGTGAAGACAGGCAAGGGCCAAATTAGAGCTGCAGGGGGACCTTTGGTTCCAGCATTTCTCAGCTATTGAGCATTTCAGTATGTGGAATTAGCAATTTTTAGCCCAGTTTTTAGGCTAAGGATGTAGCCACGTGAACTGAAAAACTGCCTTTTAACACACTTTCTTATTTTTAGTTCTCTTTTTACAACCAAATTCCTAATGTTGTCTCTAAAAGAAAACCCCAATCCCATCAACATAAATTAAATATCCACACAAAGAAAAACAAAAACTAAATTTTTTTAATGTTCAACTTCAGAGTGAAATTCTTAAATTTCTGTTCTTAGGGTGGCCTAATTATGAAAATATTTTGGAATTTTTGGGGAACCAGTTTTATTCCTCCATAATGAAAAATATGTTGCATTGAAAAGCCACGTTTTTTTCTATGAGGAAGGAACAAGATTAGTAAGAAAACTTTAAAGCAAGTTGAATACTTTGTTGAAGATTTTCAGAAAATTCTTCTAAGAAATCACTGAAGTACTCCCTCAGCTTCCTAAACGTGGAGATATTCTCATATATAAAAGCTGATCCTTGTAAGAGACCCTCTGGCACCATCTTTGCTTCATGGGATCTCAGCACTCATGGATTTGCTGTTGTTTTGTGTGGCCTCAAAACCACCCAAAATTCATCCTCAGATTTAACTCTAAGTCTAAATGACAGCAAAATTATACCCAAAAGCTCTAGGTTTGAAACATAAGGGGCCACTAATATTTTTTGTAAATATTTTAGTGTGTCTGGACTACAGTTCTCAGAGTTCAGCTGCTTATTTTTGTCGGGCTTTGTTGCCTTTTTTTTTTTTTTCTGGGCACTTGATTAAAACTTTGGAAATAAATGCAATTTTATTTTTATTTTATCTCTGAAATATGATTATAAATGACCTTTGATAAAAAGTTAACAGAGAATATGTCAGGAAGCAGCTCAGAAGGAAAAGATTAAAAGCAGGCAGTCTAGAGAGGTGTTTAATTTCAATTTTCTTTGTGGTATAAGAAATCTGTAGATTTTAAAGCCATCGTGCCATAGTTACTTTTATCAGCCAGGCTCTTTTGTTTTGTTCTGCCACCTAATTCTTTTGATGACAATGAGTCCACAGTTTTCCAATGACTGATTTCGATTTGCATGTTATTGTCAGCCTTTTATATTTTATCATATCTCCACTTTGGTTTTTATGCAGATCCTCACATCAGAAGGCAAGGGCAGGCCGAGCTAAACAGCTGGCTGGATTTGCATGAAAATGGACTGCCCTTTTTCATTTGTTTGTTCTTGGGAAATTACAGTAGGTGAGTATCTGACTCAAATTTCCCAAACAAATAAAGATAAAACTTCACAGATATTAAACTGTGGAGCATTAAACTGTATCATTTTACATATAAAAAGAAAAGGATTAAATAGAATTAGTCTGTTGAGCTGACTGAGGAGAAACAATGTGAGTGACGGGCTGAAAACTAAAGATACAAAAGAACTGTGGTGTCTTCAAGAGATTTTTCTCTCCAAATATTTTCCTTGGCCATGTTTAAAGGATAAACACTAATAGAAATATTTCCCCTATGAATTGAAGATATTTTTGCTAAGGAAAAGAAAACCATAATCTGTTATAAGCCATTATATATTTGATAGTGTTCCTGTATTTATGCATTTATTTTCTGCACTGAGCAGTAGCAGCAGCCCCTTAGCAGTGGAAATTCTTTACAGCTCGGGCTGGCCTTGTAAAGCAGCCAAGGTCTAAACGTGACCAGGGGCAGGTGACATTTAGGAGCCCACATTGTTCTCAAGAGGCCAAATCTGCAGGGCGAGGGATGATCTTTTCCTAGACTGGCTGCTAGGGGTGGAAAAAATGAACAAGCTTTGGGGCACAGCAGAGCTTGAGAGTTGACAGAGAGGAGCATTATACATTTGAGGAGTAAGGTATCAAAATAACACATGGCACAACTTGGAGTTGTCAACAGACTTATAAATAATTTAGAGCGTGTGTGTCCTTGTGTGCCTGGGAGCTTGTCCCTCTCCTTCCAGCCAGGCTGCTTGAGCTTATAAAAGTCATGACACTCCCTCCAAACCTCACCTCTCTGCCCTTAGACTGTCACAGAAAGGAGAGAAAGACTGTAACTTGCATTAAATAAAGGTTTCGAAAGAGCCAGGTTAATTATTTTATGCCTACACTTTCAGCTTAGGTAGGAGGTTGGATTACCAGTGGTGTTTTACACTGCCTAGAGTTAAACATCTGGGGCAAAGAGCTGTCAGCTCAGAGTTTCACCAAAAAGTGGTAACTGCTAGTGCTGCTTGATGTATTAAAAGTTCCTCTTTCCCTCTGAAATGGTTGGAATTGAGTAGATGGAGTTACAGCCACGCAGTGCTGGGACAGAAGCAGTCCAGGGAACAGCAGAGAGCCAGGTGACAGCCAGGGCAAAATTTGTAGGGTAAAATACATTCTCATGTCTACCTAACTAATTAATTAATTATTCAGATTTATTTCCTGCAAGAAAAGGATAACCTGGAGAATAGTTTAAATCCTTCTGCTTCTAAATGCAGCAAAATCACTCCAAACTTTCATCATACGTTAAAACCTTTCAGTAAAAAGGATCCTAAACAATTCCTAGGCCCGGTGACCTCCCTGGGCTTTGCTTTGTGGTGGTGATGTGGAACCTCAGCCTCAACAGCAGAAGACAACCAGTCCCAGGTGAAGGCAGAAGGTCCTAATGCACCCCCTGGGAAGTTGAAATGGTTGTTTACAGCAGATGATACAATTGTGAATGGTTGAAAAGAGACCTAGAGTAAAGATGGGTGTTCCTTCAGATGGGCTGGAGCTCTCCTGCTGCTGGGAACTTGGACTTTCTGAGGAATACTTTCAGTGTGATGGACACGGTGCCTGGAGGACTGACCTTGCCTTGCCTACTGTTGCTTTCAGCTATTTAAAAAACTCAATGAATATTGGTTTGTTTTAAGAAAGTCACAGAGATAATTGCTCCTGCTTTGCACACCTTCCAGCAGAGACGTAAGGCTGGATTTCCCCTGAGCTCACTGGACACATCTCTGATCTACAATTTGAACCTCTGAGGGTGAGAAATTTCTGAGGTTTTGCTTTGAAAGCAGCGATGGCTCACGGTCTGGCATGGGAGAAAGGAACTTCCTGGGTAAAATGGGTAATTTTGCTGGAGTGTGTCCAGAGAAAGGCAACATTGCTGGGGCAGGGTCTGGAGTACCAGGAGAGGCTGAGGGAGCTGGGAAGGGGCTCAGCCTGGAGCAAAGGAAGCTCAGGGGGGACCTTGTGGCTCTGCACAACTCCTGATGGGAGGGGACAGCCGGGGAAGTTGGGCTCTGCTCCCAGGGAACAGGGACAGGAGAGGGAACAGCCTCAGGCTGGGCCAGGGGAGAATCAGGTTGGATACTGGGAAAAATTCCTTCATGGAAAGTGTCTCCAACCCTGGCACAGCTGCCCAGGGCAGTGGTGGAGTCCCCATCCCTGGAAGTGCTCAGAACCCACGTGGGAGTGGTGTTTGGGGACACGGGTCAGTGGTGGATCTGGTCACTGGCTGTGCTCCAGGATCCTAAAGGGATTTCCAACCTTTGTGATCCTGTGGATTAACACTGGACTTGGTTTTTGGGCAAAGAATGCCTGGGGTGAGTGTTCGCTGTCACTGCTCTTCCCAGGAGCAGGAAGGGGTGTCCTACAGCAACCTGCATGTTTGGATCCATGTGTGGAGCTCCCCCCAAAGCCTGCTAAACTCTTTCCCAAAGTCCCATTACAAATTCCTGCCTGTTAAAGTCACTGAACCTCCAGAAATTTTTTGTTCAAAACCCAGAGACTCTGTGGAAACTTGTTACAACTCAGTATTTACAGAGTTGTCCTGGCAATACAAATAATTTTTGGCTTATTATTTATTTCCCATTGATTTCATTTTGTTGTGTTGTATTTCTGGACTTCTTCCTACAAATTTTGTGCTTCCAAATATCACAAACAGATATGAAAAGTTGCAAAAGCATTTTTGAGACCTTTCCAAGGGTTTGGTGCTGTTCAGTTGCAGCAACCACAGCCCTGGCATAGCTGTGAGTGCCTGGAATCACCAGCATCCAGCCTGACAACTGCTCAAATTGCTCTGATGTTACAATACAATGTGAAAATAATGCAGGAAACAAGACATTTTGGCTTTGGAAGCTGACCTGGAAATGGATTTCTGGAGGAAGTCAAGTATTTGACTTGCTTTTCATTTTAATGAAAGGGAACAAACAGACTCAGATTTGGCAAAGTTGAGCAATTTGAGGGGGTTTTTTTCTGTTGCTTTTTTGGTTTTTTGGTTGTTTTTGTTTTTGTTTTTGTTTTGTATGGTTTTAATCTGGGCTCACATGAGGTTTTCTTCAGTGCTTGGATGTGTTTGAATGAATTCTTCCTGCTTCTGCTGTATTAATCAAACTGGACTGGCATGGCAAAAATCAGTGGCACTGGGAGAAGGAGCCAGTGCATCAAGGGCCAGCTCTCGTTATCAAGTTGTGATTTTTATTTGGACCTCTTCAGTTTTGCAAACTGTTGATGGATTCTGTTATGGCTCAAGTGTGATAAAGATAATTAATTTCTGTTTTAAGGGTTACATTTTCATCTGATATCCAACTGCTGCTGGAACTATGTGAATTTACCCTTGGGGAGGGTCAAGTGCAATATGTGGGTCTGCATTTTGCAGAAAACATTATTCAGATTCTATTTGAAAAACCAATTTTTACATTGAATTTGTAATGTAGCATCTTGCATAAATCCCTGCCTATAATTAGCAGGGTAGTACCACTGCCATACTTAGGAAATCTGGCGTAATTTGGGGAATCAGCTCTTTTTTTCAGTATGAAACAAGCTAAAACTCTTTGTCCTGCCACCAGAACACCTGTGGCAAAGCCTGTGCATCCACAGCAGAGCCTGGTTTTACTGCAGGAGGCTGATGAAACTTGGCTCAAGTCCCCATTCTTGTAGGACAACCTAAATTCAAGGATTTTGTTCTTTTTCTGGTGCTTTCTTGGTGCAATTAATGGTGTCCTGTAGCTCTGTTGACCTCAGGGGTAGTGCCAGGACTCCTCTGAGCCTGACACCTTCAGATTATCCATCTTCTCATCCATCTTTTCCTCAAACAGCCAGAATCCAATTGCTGGTTGGGCTTATGATGGCTTCAGCATCACCCTCCCTGCAGGGGAGAAAGGGAATATCTGAAGTGTAGATTAATTTGCATTATTCTTGAATAAAAGTGGCCACTATTAGAGTTGGTTGTGGCACGGCCACTTCCAATTTCCCCCTGAATTATGGGTGCACAAATGTGCATTTCCCTCCAGATAATGGGAAAACCAGGATTCCCATAACCCTGGGCCTCTCAGCATTTGGATTAATTTGTTTCTGAGACAATGTTTTGGTTCTGAAGCCTTTCACAATGCTCAAAAGGACACTGAGAAAGTCTCCATGTGATTCTTAAATTTCAATTGAGTAAAAACAAATGTGGCTCTTTTCTGTCAATATTTTCTGTCTCCGTGGGTTTTGTGTTAAACTCCTGTACAGAGGGACTGTGTGTTATTGATAACGTGGGACTGGACTTGGTGGATTTTAATGTCTTTTTTCATGTTTATATGGAACATTTTTGAAGCAGCAATTAAAATAATTAAGGAGGGTGAAGAAATCTTTAGCATGCAACAAAGATTTCTGCAAAATGTTAATTTCTGTCAAATAAGTGAATATATGCACAGATGCCTCCTGACAGAGGCTGTGATTTCTGAGTGCTTTGCATGCCAAATAACTTGTTTACCCCCTCAATGTTTGCCAAGTTTACTGTCAATTTACAAATAATTTCCATTTTGCTGTTTATTCTGCTGCCTTTTGATGGATATGTCTTCCAGACTTTTATCTTGCATGTAGACAAACTAATTAATATTTTCCCTTCAGGCAAATATTTTTTTCTTAGATCTAAATGTGGGTTAGATTCTTCTTCGTTTCCATATGCTTTGTTCTGTCAATCACTTCTCTTCTATGTTACTAAAAATGTACCTTTGTGGATGTCATTTCTCATGTTTTACAGATTTATTTCACCTCCATCTATATGGGAATGTGTGTATGGAGAGAGACATATTTGTTATATATGTGTTCATGTATGTTTAAAAGAAAGAGTGAAAATACTCGCTCTGTGTTAAGATTTGGATCCTAAGACTGAATGAAAATGCATTTTTGTCTCGCCTGTTGCTGCCATTTCCCAGGCTTGACCCCACAGTTTGTGGTTTCCTGCTGCCCATATGGCACAGGCAACACTGAGCACATCTCTTCTGCAGGGTCAGCCCTGGTTCCTGCGCATCTTTCTGACCTGGCCCAGCCTTTCCAGCCATAACTAAAATATTTGGGATATCCCATTTCCACCCTCCTACAGCACAGACCACAGTGAGATGAGCAGGATGATGCAGGAGTGGTTCTTGGGCCTCTGGGATCCTGTAGGAGAAATTGTGGAATCCGTCATGGAATGGTTTGAGCTGGAGGGAACCTTGGAAAGGAACTTTAAAGGTCATCTGGTCCAACCCCCTGCCATGAGCAGGGACATCTCCAACCAGATCAAGTTGTTCTGAGCTGCAACAAACCTGACCTTGCATGTTCTCAGGGATGGAGCACCCACCACCTCTCCAGACAATCTGTGCCATAGTTTTACCCCCGTTACTGTAAAATCTTCTTCCCTCAGGCTGCCCTGGTCAAGCTCTGCCAACCTGAGTGCACAAAATTCTTCCTAAAACCCCAGCCCCAGAGACCCCCCTCCCACAACACCCTTCACGAACATTTAGCTACGTTTAAAGATCTCCGAGAGCTAAATATTGTCTTATCCAAAGAACAAGATTTCCACGTACTCCCTGAAGGTTCCACAAAGCTTTGAGGCTGTATTGGAAGACACAGTGCTGGATTTAAAAAAAAAAAAATTGTTATCATAAAGCCTGCATGTTACCCACGTTCTGCTGAGAAAAACACAGGTGGTAACCGAGAGCGCAGATATTGTGAACAGATTCTTGCAACTTACCAGTCGTAAAAATATCCCTGCAAAAAAACTACTCCCAACGACTCTGTTTACAGAATGCTTGGTATTTCCTATATCTGGAAATACTCTCGTTGGAGCTCCATATGTCGCAGCCAGTCTGACAAGCTTGCTTTTGAACTGTTTGCAGGTTGCAGTCTGTCTGGAGGGCTGGGTGCTGATGCCTTCAGGTTTTTAGGCCCCGCATTATGGGCATGATTATCTTGTTCACTTTGCAGGCATGGAAAAACGGAGCTGGGATTTAGCAGGATTTGAAGAAACTTCCTAATTACGCCAAGTAGAGAAGTGCCTGAGTGAAATCTCTGCCAGAACCCCAGGTTTTTTATTACTGGTTCTGTTTTAAGTGTATCTCTATAATTTTCTGTGTTTCTGCTTTTGTTTATATCATCGTAGTCAGCAGGACTGCGAGATTAAAAACTGAAATATATTATCTTCGCACATCCTCCAAACCTGTCGAGAAAGGAGGAGAAATTAAACAAGGACAAAAACTCGCAGTGAAGTGAAGCTGTTTCCTTTGAGCTGCCTTATTAACCAGTCAAGTACTTGACTGCCACTGTCAGCGAGATTTCTTTAGAGAAAGAGTGGCATTTTGAAAAATACAAATTCACCGCCTGCACAAGTTAATGAGGCCCTTCAGCAATGTTCATTGATAGTGTAAATTCATCATAATACAGTGCTACAAACCATAAATGGGATCTGCATACAGGAAATCAGCCACTATTAGAAATTTGCCAGACATGGAAAGAAAAAGAAGCCATTGATAAGCAGAAAACTCATCTGAGCCACTCGGTGCTGATGGTGTGCAGCACATCAGCAGTGCCAGAGAGTGCCACGATGAGAACTTATTAAGGTGATTTGAGGTGGCTCATCAAGTAGATTTTGCTCCCCTTTGTTCGTGTTTTATGGGCTCTCAGCTGCCTCCCTTCCACTCTCCAGTGCTGGGTGAGAGAAAGTTTGCTGTGTAAGGACTATCCCTGACATAAAGGGACAAATGTCTCCAAACATGGCCCTTTTCTGTACGCGCACAGATGTGCTCCTGCTTTTAATTGATTTTCACTTGCATTTGCAAATGAGAGCTTTGCAGACACCAAGTTATCTTCAGGGCCGTACAGGACACCAGAAGTGGACAGTAACAGAAATTGGCAACAACCCAGGAATAATATACCAAGGTGACTTCCTGATCTTTGAAATAATTATTGAGCAGTGCTGTTTTGCTGCCCATATCAATCAATAAATCTCTCTACATGCAATACATTCATTATTCCTACCCTCGGTGAATAGTGTCAGTTTAAAAATCTCGGGGACCATTAGGTCAATATTTTTAGTGTGATTTGTCTGTTGGCCACTTTCCATCATCCTGCTCAGGAAGTGAATGGAAAATGAATACCTTGCATCATGATCATAAAACAGGCGGCTTCTTGAAGAGAAGAGGCGACCAAACTTCTCAAAATTTTGAAGACCATGGCCGCAGGCAGGCAGAAGGCTGCCAAATTAAATGAATGAACTAAAAGAAATAAAGCAGACTGGTATGAAGAGGCCTTGAAACATCTGTATCCATCTCCTGAAGTCTTGATTCCAAATATAGGGAGATCTGAGGAAATATTACATCTGGTTAGATGTTGAGAACTGGAAAAAGAGAATTGTTCCCCTGGGTCCTGACTCCCCACTTTTGGTGGATCTGAACATTGCAGAGCCACAGATAACTGGGACTAACAAAGGACCATCAGCAGAGGAACCTGAGGAGATGCAAATTCTGCTTTCCCTCTTCCCGCAGTGTCTTTGGTTTCCCATGTGAAGACCAGGTCAAGGCCATGATCTCTGATCTCTTCCAGGGGATCTGGTCTCTGGTATCACCTGTGGCCTCCCTCAGGGGATAGTTCAGAACTCATTCCCATCCATGGAAACCATGGAACTCAAGTGGCCTTTTCCCAAAGTCACCTGTTTGACTGGGCTGACGTGTTTGTGTCACCAGCTGCACGAGCCATTGGGCAGAGCAGCAGAAGCCTAAGCAAACATGTCGTTCTTTTGTAAACAGGAATAATTGTGTTGACTGGAAGCTAAGTAGGAATACCTGGGCAGAAACTGCAGTCGTTGATGCTTTCTCTTCCCTCTGTTTTCAAATTCCTTTGGTAGCTCCTCTGTGCTGCTCCTGTCCCCTTTCCTGGTGGCAAATTCCTGTGCACATTTTTTCTGTGCCTCTTCTATCTTCCCCATGCTGCAAACTAGTCAAAGCTGACAGGCTGGAGAGATGCTTCTTGGTCCTCACCAGCATCCTCCTCCTCTTGTGTTCCTCCTCCCCTCTTACCTGTTCCAACCACTCCTTCCTTTCCCCATCTCCCCCGGCCTTGGTAGCCCCACTCTTCTGAACCACATTTCTTCTCAACTGCTGCCACAGCCCATCGGATGATCGCCAAAGGGGGCTTGGTGTCTGAAAGGGTGGGTTGCAAATAAATCTGGAGTGGAGGTTGTTCAGTGCTCTGTGGGCTCTGGAGATGAAAGGGAGCGAGATGTGTTCGTTCCTTTGCCGGCTGCTCCAATCCCCGGCTGATAATTACCAACAATGGATGAAAATGTGCTTGGGATATATCATAAGAAGAAATCATATGGAAATATTAGGCAGCCTATTATTGTAAGGCTCTTGTAAATACTGTTTCATAAGAAGAACCTATCTAAGATGATGTAAAACTTAATATTCCTATTAACAAGACGTACTGTACTATTTCCAATTCATATCAGTGAAAATGCATTTTAAATTACAAAGTACTCGTATTTTATCTGAGCCAATGTTCTGATTCATATGTCTCCTCTTTAATCCTATTTTCATTCAAAGTTTCACAATTCACATCTTTTTCCCATTTTCTGTAATACTTTCTGTGTTTTCAAAATGTAATCAAAGCTTGTTAGCTTCTACCCAACCATGTTTGGCTGAATGGGAATATTAATAATACCAGCTATTGATGTCTTTATGTTAAAATTTGATTTATTGAGCAAGTGGCACATAATCTGTGGGGAAAATACCTAGAGATAACACCTTGAGATGATTAATTGTGTTTACAGTGCATTTCTGTAATAATTGTTTACAAGGAAATTTATGCATGAGTTGCTGCCCCAGTTCAAAAGAATAACTCATCAGATTGTCAAGCTCTCTGCTCTTGAGTATTCCAGCTAATTGCTATCTTTGCTAGTTGAGCATCATAAATCCTTCTTCCACAGAGCTGAGAGCAGGATTTTTTGGATCCTGCTTTTGCGTGCAACCTTTTCATCCCTGGGAACATCAGTTTCTTCCTGCAGGAAAAGAAAAAATCTGTAAGGGGTTGATATTGACAGAAGATTGTGACAAGCTACCCGGTGGCATTGGGTCTAACTTCTGAGAGGAGCTTAGGCAATCATGTCTTAAAATCTGTGTTGGGTGAATTTGCCAGGAATGTTACTGATAAAGAATAACACACGATGATGTAGACTGAGTCTTTAAAACCACTAAATTCCCAGTTCTGCTGCTCCCTACTCTTGTATTTCCTTCTCCTCCACAAGTGCTGCAGGGTAGAGATGGCAGGATGGGTTGGGGAATGGTTCCTTTGCAGCCATCTGTGCTTATTACTGATCTAATAACAACTGCACAATTCTCCCTTTTGGAATTAAATCCGTCTTTATAAATTCACAGGCATAAAAATACTTTTCTTCTGCACAGTTTCATGCATTTTGAGTTTGCTTTTTTTTTGTTCTATTTCCAATTTTGCAGTTTAATTATTTCATAACTAACCCTCCTGTAGTTGCAGGAGTGTTATCCAAGCAATGTGTTGCCAGGAAGTAGTTGATAATGTTTAATAATTCCTGATTACATTCCTGTTCCAGTCCATGATCATGATTATACAAATGTTTCTGGTGCTGTTTTTCAGCACAAATCCTCCTTTTCAGTTTCTTTCCCCTCCTTGTTGACAGTGTGTTGGTCAGAATACAAGAGAAACCGACCTATTTGCTGGTTTAATTAAAGATGTCAGTGAAATCCTTAAGGTTTGCCTGGGAAGGAGCAGATTTACTTGCTGCTTTTATGCACACTGTGGGATTTAAACATTTTGAGAATTGCTTTGGTGATTTTTCCCAGGAGATAAAGGAATGGATTAAGTGAAGTAGTTTCTGACTATAATTGGTCTGGTTTAAACACTTAAAAATAACTTTAAGAAATAAGAAAACACAAAACAGGTTTTCAAGTAGGGATTTAACTTTTTCTTTCCCCCTTCCTCCCCCCCCCCCCCCCCCCCCCCCCCAGCTATGTGTTTATTCCAGCTTTGGTGTCTCATTGTGAACTATCAAAGTGGGCTGGACCTGAGGTGGGATATCTGTTCTTGGAACAGCAGAGGACAGATGTCTGGAGGAGAAGAAACAAAAGGCCTAAATCTGAAGGAACAGCAGGAGGAGAGAAAAAGGAGATGAGAGGGAGGGAAGAAGAAAAAAAAAAAACCCAGAGGCTTTCAGCCTTTGGATCAGTTATTTGCTCTTTGCAAACAAAGTGGGCTGGGAGTGCTTTAAACTTGCCGAGGGTTTGCCGGCAGAGCAGCCCCATCAAAGGCTCCACCTGTTGCTCAGGTGTTCCTGGCACTGCTGCTGCTCCTCTGGATCAGCCAGGGATACACCTGGGGCACCATGGAAAAGCTGTTCTGTCTCCTTTCCCAGTCAAACACCTGGGCTCTGCTCTCTGCCTCGCTTTGTCTCAGGCAGGTGAGCGGCCAACTGTGAGGAATTGCTGCCAAATTGTTCCTGTCATGGTCGCTTGGAGAGGCAGAGGTGGAGTTGGCGTAAATCAAAATATTCACATGGCTAAACCAAGCTTAACTCTGTCCCCCCTCATGCCATCAGCTCCTACAGTACCAGCTGCACCGAGTGAAGGCAATAAAATGCCCTGCTGAGCAATCAGAAAATATCAATTTAACACCTAAACTTATGCTTGTGGTCCAGAGAAATGAGGATCACTGCTATGCCTGTAGTAAAATAACTCCTATCAAAACCTGTGATATGGGAATTCTTGAGAGGAGAGTAAAAAAAGCCACCCAAGGCTTTACAAGCAGGTTTTGATCCAAAGTAGACGCAATAACACAACACATGAAGCAGATTCTGTAGGAAATATTAGACTAATCTTACAAAATATTCCAACCATGCCTATCAAGGAACATTAATAACAGTGTTATTGACAGAGTATTCATTTGAAGTCATTCTGTTGGATACAATTAACATTTAGATGAGAGACAGTTATAGGTACTCGGATGATATATATGAAAGAAACAATGACTCATGCCTCCAGCAGCATCGGTACCAAACCTCACAGCAGGGAAACTGCATTTCTTCCAGCTTCAAAAAAGCTTCCGTGGACCTTCCTGAAGAAATCAGTTCGTTCCTCTCAGAGGGATTGCTCTGTTCTGTTTCCTTATTGAAAGAGGAAATTTCTGTGGAGTTTGCCACGGGCTGGATGGATGCACACAGGGCAAGTGGAGGCAGGGCAGGGGAAGGGCTGGGATGGACAGCTCGGGTCTGGACGGTTCTGCTGTGCTGTTCTGCCAGGATCTTCTTCTCAAAGCTGTTTATGTAATTAGCTGGATTGTTACATCACCCACAGGAACATCAGCAATGGATGAACCTCTGTGCAGCCAGGGTGAGGGCAGTGATGTAAAAATCAAAGCACATCATAAATCCTCTCTTGCCAGCACTGCCCCATATCAAACCAGATGTCAAGACCTGGGTGGAATATGAGCAGGATGCTGGAAGGACACATTCCTGCAAGGGTTTCCTGGGATTCACAATGTCTCCAATCCAATAATGGGGCTTGGATTGGTCTCACCTGCTTTTAGTTCTTTCAAATTTAGTCTAGGCCTGCTCTTGACTGAGAGAAGCTTGGCCTGAGAGCCCTTCATCCTGGACAGCTCCAGGTCCCTTGTTTTTGGAAGGCTGAAGTGTTGTCTGAGCACAGTATAGAAGCATCAGTGGCAGCCACCAGCCTTTGTATTAATGAGATGCCACTTCTCCACATCTGTACCTGCCTGGAGGTGTCTCCACCCAGCTTTGTGGGTTTTGTGCAGCTTTAGAAGATGCTTGGTCAGCCACAAATATGAGAACAATCAAGAAAAGTTCAGAAAATCCAGAATTGTGACAGAAATTTCCACCATAAAGCCTCTCTGCACCAGCAGTCACTGTGTTGGTAAGTAAGAATATTATAATTTGGTTTAGAGAAAATGGTACTGTAATAATTAATTGGAAATATTTTTTTATATCTCGAACAAAAAATTTTAGACGACATGTTGCCACAATAAGAAGACTTGCACGTCTGGAAATGGAGTTATCTCCAACCCTGCTGCCTTAAATCTGCTCCATAATAGCCTGGTAGTAGTTTATTTATATGAATTCCGTACTGTATATTTTGCATTTTTGTGGAAATGCCTAGAGCATGCATATTAAGCAGTTAAGAAAATTGATCTGCTTGAGCAGTGATAACATTTGCAGAATGAAATCCTCACAATTAGAGAGACGTTTGAAGAAACCATGTTAAAAGGTGCTGAAATGTTCTTGAAGAAATGCCACATGTTGCTGCGGGCAGTAATGAAACATTTCCATATAAAGTACTACATAAACACATAGAAAATGTAGACATATGTTAGCAGATTATGGGGTGTGAGAGTGATAGAGAAGTGATGATTATTTGCAAGTGTTAATGGTACCAAAGCTGAAGGTTATCTCCTGGTCCTGGACCCTATATGTAAATAATTATAGCTGGAAATATGCATTTTCAAAGCCATCAAACAAAATATACATCCAGCACTCCTGAAATACTGTAGGGTTTATTGATCTGCAGTGTAGGACAGTAAATTTTAGTAGATTTATGCTCAGATTTTGGTGAACATATGGCTTAAGACATGCAAGTTTGGAATAAAGTTATTCATATTACGCACACTTGCACATGGTTCAGGATTTGCAAGTCAGGGAGTGATCAATATGCAAAAGGTGAAGTCAAATATACATTACCCACACAGAGGGAATTTTCCATGCATAGCACAGAGCTCTTCTGTCAGCAAACCAGAGAATTCGGATCTCTGCATCCATCTATCAAATGCTTCCTGTGAAAATGTCCATCTATTATGTAAATAGTCCCGTTGTAAATATCTGTTTTTGTGAGGGTAACTATATATTTTCACAGCATGCTGCACCCAAAATAGCACCTCCGAAAAGAAAAAAAAAAAAAAGACAATTTAAGATCCAGCAGAAACTTCAGCTTGGGGATATGGTCTTATCCTTAGTGGACCTTAGTGGACCTTTGGTTGGGGTTTTCTTCCAAGCCTGTCTCAAACCCTTGAAAATCTCATTTTTTCATTGGTGACTTTTGCATTTCTCCTTATATAAAAAACCTGTGCACTGCTCTTGCTCCAGGACCTAAAAGCACAACTGTGAAATCAGGTAAGTTGGTTAAATATTTCTGCTGAGATTCTTGCTGCTGTTTTCCTAATGAGCATTTTCTCACATCCTTTTCTGTTTTGTTTTTTTCTTTTTTTCAAAATGTTTGCTTGAATTAGAAAACAATCTCTGTACTCCAAAGTGGCAAATCACTTGAGACTAGTTTCTGAATAGTGCTGAGAAATCCCTCTTTGCATATCTTTAAAGATGTTGCTCCAAGAAAAACAGGAATTTGTAACTCTAAAGCCTTCATCAGCCTTGTAACTTTGAAATAAATAGTTCTTGAAAGAATTCAGTACTTGCCAGGCCTTCAGTTGTGTGCACTGAAGCTGTGGAAATTCCAGCAAAATAGACTTTATGATCTTTGTCTATTTAACAGAGGTTGTTTTTTCTTCATCACACAATTACATCACCATTTTCCACTGCAGAAAGACCAGAAAGAGGAAAATCAGATCAATTAATGAAAAACATTTTATTATAAAAATCATATCATTTCTGGGTCCCTTTATCCTTATATATATATATATATTACACACACACATATATATATGCACACATACACATATATATATATATAAAATATATATTATATATATATATGATTGGAGTTAAATATTGGTCAAAATCAGCCCCCATTCATTTCCTTATGTTCTGGGTCAGGCCACTTCTTGCACAAACAGAAAAAATATTTAGGTCGATGGAGGCTAGATTAATTACAAATTATAAAAGGCATTATAGTATTAATTTGCATTTCATACCTTGGTGCGTTTGCTTATCAATACAAGGAGTCCCTGTGATTTTTTACTATTAATGCACTGTATTTAAACTGAATTTACAGTGTGTTGTATTGAAGGCACAGGTGCAGAGCCCAATCTTTGTCCATGGCTTGGAAGGATGGATCCAATGTTGGCAACATTGATGGAAATTCCAAAGGGAGAGTTGAAGGCATACTTGGGATGAAAAGAGGGTCTGCAAACAGAATAATCCAGCCCATCTCATTCTTCTCCAGGCCCACTTCCCACAAGGGATGGGGAGGAAGTGCTGGCATGGGCTCCTGCAGAATCCCACTGCCCTTTTCCCCCATAGCAGAGAGGGCAATGCCAGGTCCCCTGTGAGATAAAGGGAAAAAAGGTATTTCTTCTATTTTGTACATAATTTGCTGATACTGATGATAGCACATCGACAGTTCGTTAATTTGTTAAAATTTAAATAAATTAAATGAAAGATTTACTAAATTCCATGAGTAGAAGCCCTTTTGAAATGGGATGCATTAAAATCTGGGGAAAAAAAGATCACACAAGTGTATTTTCCAACTATCCCTGTTTTCAGAAACCCATCCATCTCCTTTCAAGAAAGAAGTTAAGTTTCAGGATGAGTCTTTTCTTCTTCATTAGCTCTGTATTAGCATTGGGCTAATCAGGTCAGGCAGAATAAGAACTCATCAGAACCATCAGCTAAAGATCAGAGGAAGCCATTTTTCCTTTTGAAAGTTACATTTCCTATCTTTTCTGTCTTTTTTTCTTAATAATTTCTGTTCCTCCTGTTGTCGTACAGGAACAGATGTGAATGAATTCCCCAAAGAAAATTTGCTCTTACAGCATTCTGGTTCCATTTCTTTGTCCATGCCCATCCCCAAAGATAGTAAACAGATAATATTTATAGGGAGATTTTACGACCTGTTTACTTCAGATCCTTTTTTGTATTTATAAAGAACGCAGAGAAACCAAACTAATTGATAAAGCAGCAGCTAGAGGTGCCTTTTTCATTCTGGGCATTCAGTAAATATTGCCCTGCTAGAACAAAAAAAGTCAAATTGAAAAATATTTTTTAAAATAATTGAAATATTAAAAATCATTCTGGTAACAGCCTAGTAGAGTAGATAATATTGGCAGTTATTGTAAAAGCTGTTTTAATTAATGTTTCTAATAACATAGATAAACTGTGTACTATCAGCATGATTTTCCATATTCCCATAGGGATCCAGGTTCTGCAGTGATTTAAAATGCTGATTTGGAGTCATGGGTTTGGATTTTTGTGGGTGAAAGGATCCTTGGCTGGATCCCTGAGGGCTGTAGCTCTAGATACCACTTTGGGGCTGCTTTATGAATACCCTGAGGCATAAAAGTCCATGATATTTATTTTTGGTAAGGTACATGTACACTTAAAGGATTTGCTACATTTTTGGTAGAAAATGAACAACCAGTAAATGGAAGGAGTTTAGGTGCAGCTAGGCATAACCTTGGTCTTAGACTTGGACAATGGTTTATGTCTAATGGACCCATCTATACAAATTTTTAAATGAATATTGAATATTGAATTCATTGGTGTCAATTCAGCAGGTCTCATCACTGAGGATGTGTTGTGGGGAAAGGGTCTCTCTTCCTTGGGCAGGAAAGATTGTCTTAACCTCAAGCAAGGAATCTCAAACCTTGGGAAACCCCACTTAAGGAAGAGTCACTGGTGGGCAGCTCAGCTGTAATTAAGGAGAAATCCAATTGGACTCATCCAAAGTTGGTTAAGGGTTTCTCTGCCTTGAGGAGTAACCATGAGTCCCAGCTCCAGGGCTCACCCAGGCTGGAATATGTATGGAATAAAGTGGTTGTGTCTCAATTTGTATATGATGGGAAAAGAATGATGAGCCTCCTTGTAGCCACAGCTTTGTTCCTTGAGGAAACAGAGCTGGAAAAGCCACCTGCCACCCCTCATGAATGGCTGGTGTTCCATGGTTACATGTTCTGATATTCTTGGGGTCAGTGATCCTCTGGGGATTTTCTTGAAGAGTTCTTCAAGCTTTTCTTCTTTGGAAAAGACCCTTGGGTCTTTTTCTCCTTTGGAGGCTGCACCAAAATCCTGCTGCTTTTGTTGAGGGGTTGAACATCACCCACCCCAACAGCCAGAGCATGGTACTGGGAGTGTTCTAAGAGCACTTTGGGAGAAAGAAAAAAAATCACCAGTGCTTATTCACCTTCTAGAAAGTCCAGTTTGGTCCTTTCCAATGTTCTTTGATGTGCAAGAAGCACTTTGCTCTTCCAGCTGATGGAAGAGTTTCCATGCTCAGCCCTCGGTGGAGCAGGAGACCTGATCATCCAGCACATCCCTTTAAACCAAGCCTCTGCCATCTGTTTCAACCTCTAATTACAAATGCAAAATAACACAATTCGCAATTGCATCATAAAAAAGTAAAATATAAGTGATTTAAATGCATGTGTGTGTTCCTTATGCAAGGCAACATTCATCTGTTATGTTTTACTGTCTTTTAGAAACAACTCCAGGGTGAAATCCCTCTTTGTGGAGGGGAGAAAAATTATTTCACTGTAAGACAATTTTTGAAAGGTGTTTTTCCAGGTTATATTGCATTTTATATATTTGTCTATTTTAAAATTCTCTTTCTTCTGCTGAAATGGCAGCATTGATGGGATGGGTGGTTTGTCCAGATCAGTCTGTTGTCCTCCATCACACAGTTTGGGGAATCCTTTGGCTGACCAGGCTCTTTCCTGGATTCCCAAATCATCAGCCATGTGCTCCTGCTACTTCCCTCATTTTATTAATCTGTATTTATTTATGCCATTGTGTTTACAGGGGATTTGTTTTTTTACCTAGAGATGGACAATTCCATCCAGCTCATCTCCTTCTTGAAGCAAAGGGTTGTTTTAAAAACTACCTTTAGTTATCTCATCATGGAGCTCTTCTAGTTTTCCTGTTGTGGGAGATGACATTGCCTATGTGACCAGTTAAACTCGGCTTTCTAAATAATTACATTAACTATGGTTTGTTGATTTGTGTTTAAGGTGTTTATAAAATTCCCTTATCACTAACATGTGTGTGCTTAAATTTGATTTCCCTCAGAATTTTCATTTCCGTTCACCAGCCACATTTCTCGGTCTGGAATGGACATCTTTGATTTCTCAATATCATTTTGGCACTGAGATGGCCCAAACCAAACATCCCATGCTCTGTGGACCTCCCACTTTTCCCCATCCACACCTTTACCTTAACCAGACACCTCACTCTGAAGAAGATCAAACTAAAACTTTCTTCCTGAGGAGAAATTACTTGCAGTGAGCAGCAACTGGGGAGCATCAGAGTTGCTTTCTGATCTCAAGTTTGCTGGTGAGCAATGAGTACTTTAAGTACAGCATTTTATGAACTTGTGAGCTCTAAAACATTTGGAGCCTTTCTGGAAAGCAGAATGCAAGGCCTGTGATGTGTCACAGCGTGGGCTGTGCAGAGCTCGTACTTGGAGCCTACACCCAGGCCTCAGCCCTGGGCTTTGTCCTCCCTTCCCCTCCTCTCCTCTCCAGCCTCCTTAAAATAAGGGTCCAATATATCAGGGGATTGAACTTCATGGGTTTCAAATGGAAGCTGAAGAATTTGTTTTCACTCTGATGTGAAAGGAACAATTAGCAAGGGCTCACCCCTTCTCATCAATGGGAGACTTTTCAATTTCCTTGAAAGGCTTTGGACCAGGATCTAAAAGAGCAAAGACTTACTCCTAACAAAGATGCCTGAATAGGGATGGAAAACTGTTAATCAGACACTCCTGGCATGCTGGATGGTAAAACAAAACAATCAGCACACTTCCCTCCAACCTTGCCAAGGGCAAAGGGATGATTTTACCACTCAGGAATCCTGGAGGATAACTGAAGGTTGTTGGGATTCTCACTGCTCACTTCTAGTGCCTGTTAGAAGGTAACAAATGCAACCTGTTTATTCAATCTCGTGGCAAACAAACACCTGGGAGAGCCCTTGGAGAGGGATGAGAGGAGCTCTGCTGGCACAGCCAGGTGAGTGTGAGGCCACTGGGCTGCACTGGTCCCTTCCTGGGGTTTGGGAGGGCAGCAAAGCTGAGCGAAGGATGCTCCCATCATCCCTGTTCATCACCTTGGTATTTTGCTCGGTAGGCATAGAACTGAAAATACTTCTAGAACTGTAGCTGTGATTTGAATTCTGATGAGGCAAGCAGGTAGTGAGAGGGGCATCAGGAGCTACTTTTTGGGGAATGTTTTACTTTATTGTTGCCATCTCTGCCAGTTTCCAATCTTAGGCAACCTGATTGTTCGGAAACATTTTGGAGTTGTCTCCTTCTCTTTTTTTTTTTTTTCCCCTGTTCCAGTCAGCTGCCCTTTTATTTTTCTTACCAAGTCATTTGGTTGTTATGGCTCCATGGATTTTTTACCAACCTTTGTAACTGAACATTGGGTTTTTTGTTTTGTGGGTTTTTTTCCTGCACGTAATTTGCTTTTGAAGTTGCCAGGGAACAACTTTGTTCAGAAAAACAACAAATCCACCCATATTATGAACTAGTATTCTTTGGAGAAAATAGAGTTACAGATGCACCAAGATGAAGTTATTTGGCAACAAGACATTTTGGGTCTATTCCCTTTGGACTGACATAATCTTGATGGAACAATTGCTAAAAGGAATTTATTTTAAAATAATGTGACCTGTAGTTAAAAGAAATTGGCCTCAGATAGCCCAGTAAGTTGCTTTTTCCCAGGCTTGCTTATTGTTTTATTTAAAAGCTTGTTCAGAACAGACCCATTAACTGGTCATATTCACTAATTGTGAGCTTGTCTTTTCTTTGGCTTAGAAAGGCTTTGGATTGAGGTCAAAAAGAAAAGGAATGGAATAGGCAATTTTAAATTGCCAATTTTTTCTCGTTTTAATATCAGATTTGTTTGGCTTGTTCACATTATGCAGATGAAGCTGTGCTACCAGAGCCCAAAACCCTGTGAGTGTCCAAAATCCCAGGATCCAGCCCAGGGCTCTCTCTTACAGGCTGAGGGAAAAACATTTCATAATTTCCTTCCTTTTCAGCTTCTCTGGTTTGCCTGAGCATGATGTGCTGGTGATGCTGCTTTATTTTGTGCCATAGAAAATGTCACCATTTTCTGAAACATCATCAGTGTTTTCTTAGTTCCCGTGCCACATTAATGCAAATACTGAGCAATAGTTGGTTTCAGCAAGTTCCCTTCCAGTTGGGTATTTTTTGGTTTGCTTTTTTTTTTCCCCCCCTTGAATCTAAGTAGAACTCCAAAAATAGTTCTTTTTTAAGGTCTGGAACCTGTGAGGAGCTTTATTGCCATTGCTCTTTCAGGGCTATAGATTTTCTTGGGAGGAAATGCAACAAAATATTTGTCATCACCTTTCCATTACAACCATCAGTCTTGAATGTCCAAAGTGTTGTGTATCATAAATTGGGCTATAATTCGCCAATTGGGCTATAAATTGCCAGTTTATCTGATTGTATTTATAGGAACGTGGTTGGGTGTCACAAGTGTCATTTGAATCCAAAATGAAGGTTAAAGACTGGTACTTTACTAGGCAGGTCTCCATCCAAATTTGCTGCACAAATGGTAAATTCCATTATTTTTATTTTTGACAAATATATAGCAAATAATTTTATTTTTCAGAAATCCATATAGCTTTCGACCAGCCAGTAAGTGAAATATTTTCTAGCATTACGTTTATTTTCTTTTTCCCCAAAAGTACTATTTCTGTTAGTTGGAGAATCCTGCTGCCTACCAGAATGTGAAAATAGGTTTCATTCAATTAATGAACTGGAAACAGGAAGACATTACATAGTAAATGAGGTTTACATATGATAATGTTGGATTTGTCATGTAAACGATTGCTTCCTTTCAGCTCCCTGAAAGGACTAAATTTTGCTTTTGTACAGATTGTACAATGCTAATAAAAAGAGAAGGCTCTATGGAAAGTGTAACAATAAAGTATATCTATAATTCTAATGTGCAGAAGAAAAAAAAGGACGATGATATTTTAATACACAAGTAGATCAGAGGTGGGAAGTGGTGTCAAAAACTAAAGGCTCAATCTCAGCTTTGCAACAGACTCCACAGGCAGGGCAGCGCAAGGAAGGAAAAGGCTCTAGGGTGAAGGAAGGGAGGTTTAGGTGGGATATTGGCAAGGAATTCTGCCCTGTGAGGATGGAGAGGCCCTGGCACAGGGTGCCCAGAGAAGCTGTGGCTGCCCCTGGATCCCTGGCAGTGTCCAAGGCCAGGCTGGACAGGGCTTGGAGCAGCCTGGGACAGTGGAAGGTGTCCCTGCCCATGGCAGGGGGTGGGATGGGATGGGCTTTACCATCCCTTCCATCACAAACTGTTCCATGATTCTGTATTTCCGTGAGTTTTACTTCATCCCTCACCATCTTTGCTGCTCCAAAGCTGGACTTTGTTAAATTCTTTCCAGTTTCTTTGTACCTTTTTTGAACCATGAGCCCAGGACAAGGCACAACATCCCAGCACAATGGTGGGAGAATTACCACAGTGCTCTCATGTAGGATAGCCCTGTTAACAAATCCCTAAAATTACCTTTTCTGGAGCACTTTTACTCCTTTGTTTGATATAGAGCTTGTAGGCCACTATAAATTTGAATGTGTAATGGAGTTCCCTCACTGGCAATTTCCCATTTGCATCTGATTTCTCCTCTCTAAGTGTAACATTTTACACTTGCCTTTATTGAATTTCATCTTAATTTCAGGCCATCACTCCAAACTGTTAATATCTTTTCAGATTTTGATCCAGACCTCCCAAGGGTTCCCACCATCCCAGCTCCTCAACATTGCAAATTTTATAAATGTAATCTCTTTTCCCTTTAACTGAGTCATTATGAAAATATTGAACAGAGCTGGAGCAAGGACAGATCCCTGAGGAATCTCACCTGAAACTTCTTCCTGCTTTGACAGTGAACCATTGATAGCTACTCCTTGAAAGCAGTTTTTCAGCCAATTGTTCCCTCCACCTCATGGTAATTTTATCTAGTTCTAGACCATATTTTCTTAGTTTTATTATAAGAATGTCATGTGGAACAGTATCAGAAAGCTTACTAATAAGAAGATGTATCACATCAACTCTGTCTCCCTTATCCACAAGGCCAGTTATCCTGTCAAAATTAAATTGGAGAGCTCTGTGCCGGTGACTTCTTTTTAATCAAGTCATTTGAGTTATGACCCCTGCAATATTAGATAATTTTTTCAGGAATAACAAACATGCTGGGGTTTTTTTTCTAGGCTACCACTGTAAAGCAGTTTGCTTGTTTGTTGTTTTTTTTTTTAAATAATCTGATGATGTGAGATTAACAATAATGGTCTGAAAGCCAAAAGCCATTATCTGACTGTTACCAAAGACAAAAATTAGGGTGGGAGCAACAAGGCTTCCTCCATAATAGTGTTTTCTTCATTTCAAGCTGATCAGTAGGAAGTGGATTTAGAAGTGCTTTAAATCATTTCACATCATTTACTGGTAATCTAACCAGCATGAACTGCATGTACCCTAAGTGCTGATTTTTTAAAAAGCATAAGAGGAAGAGCAAAAGAACTTTTTATTCTAAGTCATTCTGTAATTTACACATTTTTGTATCAGCCCACTTACTAGTGCCATACATAAGTGTTTCCTCTGAACAGATTTAATTTTTAATTTTCCTGAATCAGTGTTAACCAGGAAAAAGGTAATTGTTGTCAAGAGTATTCAAACTGTCAGAATATCATTCAATCTAAAAGCTGTTAGAATCTGTGCAAAAGTAATTACTGAAACTCTATTCAACTGTAATAATAACCTGCCACTGATGACAGCAATTACTGGGGAAAGTGTAATAGAAATCAAAGGCGCATTTTTCTCTGACAAGTACATTTCTAACTAAGGTTTACATTGGTTGAATAGTGTTGACAATGATGATGTGCTGTATCACTCTTAATCACGGCTGGCATGATGTTACAGTTTGAGCTGCTCGTGCTAGAGGGGCACTAATTGCGTGTTTCAGCTGACACTGGCCGTGCTCTCTGCGCTGGGGAAGGGAGCTGAGGGATGAGCAGGGCTTAGCTGTGGTGCCTCACTGCCTGACTTGCACCCTTCCTAAGTGCAGGGTGTCAGCACTGCTGAGTTTAACAGAAAGACTTCTGTTGGGATCGGGGTGAACCAGTTTAGGTCAGGTTTGGGTACGAACAAAGCACAGCAGGAGAAGGGGCCGGAGTCAGCCCACTTCTGCCTCCTGGCTGGCAGAGGTCATGCAGAGTCCTTCCCCACAGATTGACCTCTGTAGAAAGTCCAGCTGTCTCAGGAGAAGGTGGTTCCTCAGGCTTCAAGTTCCTAAGAAGTCCCTGAAGCAAAGAGTGGCTGTTATTGTCAGGTCTCAGTGCTGCCCCTACTCAGACAAAACCCACAACACACAGTGCCAGTAGGGGTAATTGCCCTGGCTCTGGGGGAATGGTATTATATAACTGTATCTGGTCTGCTTCATGCATTTTTTGGAGAGCAAGGAAGAAAGGACATCCTTCTTGACAGCTTTTATTCCTCTGTTGATAGGTTTTGCCCACTTTTTCAGCAATAGCTGAGAAGTTTCCTCCAGAACATTTCCCCATTGTGAGAACTCTTCAGGAACAGCTGTTTCAGAATTATCCACCCAGAAATCTGGTTCAGCTCCCCCTGTTCAGTATCCCTGAAACAATTCCTGTGTCTGAAAATGAGCTCAGGAAAAGCATCCCTTGGAAGCAATCTTGGGGAAGGCATCCAGAGTGCCACATGTGTTGTTCCTGCCCAGTCACCCCCAATATTATTTCAAAAACATGTTAAAGCATCACAGAAGTTCATTTCAGCAGTTTTTTGCTTCCTTTGGATCCATCAGAATAACTTTAAGGATGGAACTCATGCAGGAGACAACGTGCAGGTCTGGGCAAAGCTACCGAGAGCAGTTTCAGGCACACCAATGGTCAGGTTTCCGTGCAGGAAATTGGGTTCAATGGATTTTTATAGAGTGGAAGAAACAAGGATAATTGAGTGATGTTGTGCACTTAATCACATTTCTCTTGTCAGGGCTGTTCTGTTCTTCACACAATTCCACAGTCCATAAGCTCATAGTCCCTACGAAGGCCAAAAGTCCTTATTATTTCATGGCAGATCCAGCTATTTCCACCACTGAGACTCAGCAGGAAAACACAGTGTAGAATCTGGGTGTGGAATAGAGAGGCAGAGAATGAAACAGTCCTTCCATGGTCACCAGACATGTTATATCCATTAAAGGTAATCCAAACTGTGTGCAGAATGTTTAACACTTCCAGGGGACATTTTGAAATGAGTTCTAGATAGTGCCAAATCCCAGCAGAATCACTGACTGTCCCTGCAATCCAGTTTCCCCAAGGTATCTCTGAGCTTTTACAAGCCCCTCACACACACTTTAATGTGTGAGTAGTCCCCATAGGCTCCTTGGATGCTCTTGTGGACTTAAACACATACCTAATTTTTTGTGGAACTGGGGCCTTGCTTGGCTCCAAATAGGAGTCTGCCAGAGGAGTTCATTCCATCATTCTTCTTATTGCTCTAATTGCCTGTTTATGTTTTCTGACAGCCAACACTACCCAATAATTTTTATAAACAGAAGCTCTTTCACAAAATCTACTAAATAAAAGTCACAGCTCTTGAAAACCAAACTGATTTTAAAGGGAAACTTGATGTTTCCCCTCTGATTTTCCTATTGATGTTTAACAGTTGCATCAGGCTGGGTCCCTGGTGCTCTGTTACCATGTGGCTCTCTTTTATTGTAACAACAATAATGCAATTCAGCTGCAAACGTGTGGTAAAACACTCCTGGATTTTGTGCACACCTTATTAATTATCCTAACTGCAAAATGATGGGGTCTTTGACAATCATTTCTATAAACTCTTTGGGTTTCTCACGTGATGGACTACCTGAATGGAGGTGGTGCTTGCCTGGATAGTGAGCGGCTGCAGGCGGGCGTTTGGGGAAGCGGGGCTGGTTATGAACCTCGTGCTGCTGAGCCCTTGCATCTCTAAACCAGCACTTCATCCCTTTATTGAGATAAAGCAGGAGAATAAAACCAAAGCCACACCCTGCTCAGAGTTTACCCAAGGGCAGAACACCCTGAGCTACGTCTGACCCAGGCCAGGGAAGAGCCTGTGCACGGTCTGTGCTCAGCCTTGCTCTCTGCAGGTCCTGCTTTTTCTCCTGGAAGGTGCAACCACAACAAGGTGTCCCAGGCACTGTGCCATGCTCAGGGCTTCCATAGGGCTTTTTCCATAGGATGAAAGCACCCAGGCATTGCAATGCACCCAAAATTGTCACTCTGAGGGTGACACTGCTGGTGTGGCCTTCAGTCACCTCTTTATGGGGTGACAGGAGAGCAGAAGGAGTTGGAAAGTCTGATTCCTTGCAGAGTTTGTGTGCTTGTGCCATGTCCAGGTGGAGAGGTCAGGCAGGGGTTTGTGTGGCTTGCAGGTGCAAATGTGTGAACTAAATGTAAACTGAATTATGACAGAGTTGTGACCTCTCCAACAGCACTCATGTAAATTTGTTTGGGAATTTAGGGACATTATTACTGGTGGATTTCCCTTTCCCTATTTGCTTTTCCAACACTACAATTTTAACAATTTCCCATCACCAAGAATGGAAATGATCAGTTAGGTGTCCCCTGATAAAAACAAAAAACAATTACTTGTTTTTTATGGTCCATTCTTAAAGGTCCTTATTTTAAACCTTTTCCCCGAAAACTTGACAGCCACATATTTATTATTTTCTAAAAGAGAGCTGAGGTCAATGGAGATCATATAGATACCATAAAGAAACTTCAGTACCTGGCTTAGAGATGCACCATTGCCATCTTCTCCTGGTGTGACCACCTCTAAGGGACAATAGTAGGGATGGTGGTGTCCAGGGCAGGGATGAGACTCCAGGAGTGGCAGTAAGGACAACATCTGCCTGCAATATTTCTGCCTGCCTGTATAATCATGCGCAGCTTTCTATTGTTCCAGGAACTACTCAAGCATATAATAGAGTTTCAAGGAGTTCAACCCTCCTGTTTTAGATGGTGTTTTAGTGAGTTGTTTTTCTGCCTCAGCATGGATTAGAACTTTTCCCTCCTCCCAGTGCATAGAGAGAGTATGAAGAAAAATCCTGGATTTTAAAAGCTGACTACACAGCTGTATTGTGAATTTTAAACTGTAGGAAACAAAAATATTACCTACAATGCACCCTTGGTGTTATTATTATTGGTGCATTACCTACAGTGCACCTTAGTGCCCTCTGTCTGTGGTCAGAAATAACCCTGGGCCTCAAACACCTCTTGCCATGCCCAGATCCTCCATCCACAGGTGGAATTCCAAGCTGGTGCAAAGGACATCATGAGCAGAGCCAGGGATTCAGCCAGGGAATGGCAATGCCAGACAGGTTTTGTACACTGCAGTGTTACCTGGGAATTTGATTGCAGATTCATAATGATGCCTCGAGGAATCTGTTCAGTTTTGCTGGGATCACATAAATAGTCATGGGCAGAGATGCTGCATCTGAAGGATTCTGTCTCCTGAGCCCTGTGCTGTGTCCTCTGAGTCAGGTGCAATGCAGAATTTGCAGAAATCCATCATTCAGGAAAAAAAAATCAGAAAAAGAAATTTAGAAATCCATATTAATGAGGAAAAAATATTTAAAATAATGCAATGACTGGGTTTGGACCTTTGTTGCAGCAAGTATTTTTAAGTACACAAACAATTTATTCATGTGGGGCAGGAATGGGAACACGGTTTGTGTGCCAGCTGAGGGAAAATCCAGTGGGATGAGCTGATGGCATCCCCCCTCTGTCAGCCTGCTGGTCCAGGGCTGTGTGCTCACCCTCCTAATTCCTCTCAGCCAGGTTGGTTTAAACTGTTTGCATTACTGGTCCCAGCTACCCCAGCTGATTTTTTTTTATTTTTTTATTTTTTTTTCCCTGCCTGGAGAGAATTAAAGTGCTCATTTGAACTGCTTTGCCAACAGATCTGTTCAAAACCTGCAGCAAGCAGCTTTTAATGAGCAGCTGGGGGAGCGACTTCTTCCTGGCACAGGCTGCTCCTAAAGAGCCTATCCATGCATATCCTTAAGACATTTGAAAAGACTGCGCATTTTTCTATCTTTAAATCACAGGAAAAGTGACTTCAGGTGTTGCAGTGCTTGAATTCGCTCGGATCCTGCAGCCTGCGTGGTGCCCACGCCCGTCATTAGCACATCCTTTCATGATCAAGGCTGGACCGTTCAAACGAGGGAGGGTTTGGATCCCTTTGGGAAGCCAGCAGGACAGAGCTGAACACATCAGTCCTGCTGCTTAATTAGATCCCAAAATCTCCAAGTAAAAATCAAGTGATGTTTTAACCAATTCTTGTATAATTGCCGTCTTGGTTAATTTTTTTTTTTCCTGGAGGATTTTCAACCTGGATTTAGGAGATTTAATCAGTTGTGCACTTAATATAAATGTGTAAATAACTTTATCTCTGCGCAGCAATAATCTAGGCAGCTGTTAAATCATAGGAACACCTTTGGAAATGAGGTGAGTGCTTAAAGGTTTGCTCAACAGAGATCTAACATTAAACAGGTATCATAAGCCTTAAAGTGTAATTTAAGTAGATGGGTGTTCCCCCTAATGACCGTGATAAGATCAGTGAGGGAAGGCAGTGGCAAAGTGTGTCAGATGCAGTGGTGGCTCTGGAGAGCACAGGGATGGATTAGAAATTTCCCATCTCTCTTATTTTCCTTTTTCATGCACATAAAAAGGGAATCTCATCCTTTTCCTCAGGTGAGTAAATGAAAGGGCTGCTCTCCAAACAGCTGCACACAAATGTTCAGCTTCTTTCTGGGCATTTGGTCACTAGAAGAAAAAACTTATCTGGTGGGCAGATGTTTGAGAGACTTTTCTAAGCTTTCTCAGAGGAGAAAAAGTTTAAAAATAAGAATAAGCTTGCTAAGGGCTATATGATGCATGGTGGTTTATTAGCCATTGTTCTGGTGGATGAGCCAACATTCTGCCTTAATCCACGCAGAGCAGCAAGTTCCCGTGGCTTAGGAATCACAGACCTGGGCTGTTTGTCCTGTTCTCTCTGGTGGACAGCACCCCATTGTTGTCACACTCCCTGGTTATGTTGAACGTGAGGAGGATGCAAGTACTTAAAAAAAAAAAGAAGTCACTTCAGTGGTGCTCTCTGCATTTTTATTCCTGAATATTAAGTCCCAATTTTTATAGCCTTTGCTCGATCTGGGGCTTCATAAAACACCATAAATTGGAGCGTAGCTTTACAGGCGAGCAAGATGATTTGATAAGCATGGGATTGCCCCTATTACATCAAATCACGTTTCCTCTCTGAGCATCCCAAAGCCCTCAGTTATGGCTCTGGCTCAGTAGCCAGCCAGGAGATGGAAGAAGCCCTGTGCAATTAACTCTTTGCATTTTGGTGGGTTTTTTGTTTGGTTTTTTGGGGGGGGGGGTTGTTTGATTTTTTTTGTTGTTGTTTGTTTGTTTTGGTGGGGGGAGGGGTTGGGGTTTTTTGGGGTTTTTTGGTGGGTTTTTTGTTTTCGTTTTTCTTTTTTTCCAAGGGGAAAGAATGAGAAAAGTTCTTTGACCAGGTATTTTCTTCCAATTTTACCTCCTAGCAGAGTCAGCTAAGTGCAACCCCTTGTCAGCAGAGCCATTATCTATCATTTACATGCAGGAAGCAACGAAGTTTTAGGGTGAAATGGCTCCAAACCCAGGAACCTCTGCCCATTCCATCATCCAGCCCTGCAAGCACAGGAGCTGTGTCAGTGACAGTATTAAGGGCTATTAAACTGGCTTTGATGTATTGCTGGGGTTTTGGATGATTTTCTAGTTTTTATTATTCCTCTGACTATCATTTGCTATTTTTAAATGGAATCTGCTATTATGGGATACAAGGAGCCTGTCCTTCAGAGGAGACTCTGCTCCAACAGCCCTTGTGCTCGTTGCTGGTGGGGTGTAGAGGGGACACTGGTGATCCCCTGGAATTTGGGGGTCACTACCACCTTTTCTACAATTTATCATCCACAAAGGTCCTCTGAAGGCTGGGAGCAGGCACAGGAGCTGCACAGGGAATGGTTCCTGGAGCTGCAGGGGCAGCTCAGGGCAGGTCTCCATCAGTGCCACCAAACTGGCTCTGCCCCAGCTGGCAGCTGCTGCTTCTCTCTGCAGATTCTTCTCCTTGGTTTGATGTTATTCTCTTTAAACATCCCACCTCTCTCCATCTGTGGTCAGGCAGCACTAGTTCAGCCACAGTTCTTTCATGGCTCTGCAGCAAGAGGTTTCCATGGAATTACAGAATCCCAGGCTGGTTCGGGTTGGAAGGCACCTTAAAGACCAACTGGGTTTTTGTGATATTTTTCCATAAAGCCTTGCAGAGTTTTAGAATCACAGAATCAGAGAATATCCTGAGCTGAGACCCTCAGGGACCAAGGAGTCCAACACCTGGCTGATTTTAAGGCTAATTCAATACCTGGGTGACAGGTAGTGGTGAGAAAAACAATGAGATTGTTGAGAAAAGAATTGCATTTAATGAGCACTGAAATGTATTATTCCCTTTTTAACAGAGCTGCCTAAAAACTATTGATTTTGCTGCCCACAGATTTCTAATAATAAAAAATTTAAAGCCTTGCTATCATTCCCCCAAATCAGGTTTATTTCCAGCATGAGTGAACTCAGAAATTCTCCAGTTAGAACTATGGGAATTGGATCCTCCAAATTAACAAATTCCTCTTCCAATCTAACAAATTGTTGTGTTCATCTGCATCTTCATCCTGGGAGCTGGCACTGCTTGGTGGGAAAATCCAAAACTTGTTTGTCTTAGTGTTCAACTGCTTTTCTTTTTCCCTCTGGCTCAGCCACCTCAAGGAACCCCACCCTATGCATACTTATTTTTATAGCTCAATTTATAAATATTTTGGACCAAAATTAGCAGTAATAATTTGATTTATGCTTGCCTGTCACTCCAGTTAACCTCAGGTTAAATTTTTTAGGTTGCATCTGGGCTGAGAAGTCTTAACATACAACATCAAGGCTCCTCACCCGGCCCTTGAGCTCTGCTGTTGCAGCTACATCTGTGTTCATTTTTACCGATAATTTGGCTTTTTTTGGTCTTCATTTCACCAGTGATAAGATGCCCACAAAGACTTTTGGCCAAGCTGCTGGTTTTCCTTGCAGCAGGGTTATCCAGTGTATTGCTGGCAGTGCCTTTAGGGGGAAATATATAAGTTTGAAATCAAGCTTCCAAAAAAACAAACAGCACTTCTGATTAGGATCTCATATTGTTATCCTTCCTGCTTCATTTGTTTTCCAGATGGGCGAAATAAAGGTCAACAACCCTAGGGCAAGGAGCTGATTTGAAAGAAATGCGATTTCTGAAAGGGAAATTTGCAAAAAATGGCCATAACCAAGAAATGAGAAACATTTTAAGAAATTGGCAGTTCAGACTAATCTTCCACGTAGTTTATCTTGGCGAATTGGTGATATTTTATTGTCCATGCAAATGTGCTGATAATCCAGTCCTGCTCTTCTTGTGGCATTTGAAAACCATTTTTCTTTATTGGAGTTGGGGTACGACTGTGGCCATGAGCGAGGAGATAAACAGAGACCCATCATGCTCTGAGCTGAAAAAGAGGCACATGAAAGGCTGCCACAGCCACGCTTCTCCTGGAGGGAGAAGTGGGAGCTGCCACATCCCCAGCTCCGCTGAGAGCTGCTCTTGGCCACATCCATCCCCTCCAGCATCCAGCAGGATACTCCTGTATCCCGGGGCTGCTCCTGCATCCCTGAGTCAGGCAGTGTTTCCCCGGGTGGTTTCTCTCTCCCAGCACCCCGCATCCCCTGCCAGGCGAGGAGCTGGAGCTGAGACCCTGAGCATCCCCTTTTCCCCCCATCCCCTTTTCCCCCCATCCCCTTTTCCCCCCATCCCCTTTCCCCATCCCTTTCCCATAGCTCTCCCGGCCGGTCCCTCCCGGGAGCCGCTGCCTGGATGCCGGCAGAGCCTCCTCCCAAAATCGGGGTCATGTCTCCCTCTAGGGGCTCGCGAGGAGGATGAAACCCCCCCTTCCCCGGCACAGGAACCTTCCAGTGTGCTGAAAAAAGGTGTTCCAGCTCGTAGGGGCTGGGACGTGACACAGACCCGGTGTGCCCGTGGAAAATGAAGCTTAAAAGTTATATTTTAATAACATTTTCTGGAAGAAATTTATTTCCTGCCTCCTCTCTGGGCGAGGAGGAGGCTGAGCTCTAAGTCTGTGTGGTTTTGCTGTGTGGATGAAGGTGGTTGTGTCTTTGTCCCCAGCCTGGCAGGGTGACACTGCTCCCTTGCTGGGTGCCTGTCCCTCTCCTCTGCAGCATCCTCAGGCATTTTGCTGCTGCCAGCTGGGCAGAGATGCTCTTCCAGAGGTGCTGCTGGGTGCTCTGGTCACTGATGCAGCTGCAGAGCAAGGGCAGGGATGGGGACACAGGCATTGGTACCCAGAGCTGACAGCAAAGAAGAAAATCAGGTGGAACACCAGGCTTTTATGTCAATGTTTGCTGAAATGGGAAACCAGAAGTGTTTAATGGCCATAATGCAGCGTTTAAACATAACTCATGGAGATGAATTTTGAGTTTGCAGTTTAATTTGATGTCTTTGTGGATTTTCAGGGTAGTTTTGTGTTTTCTGTTTTTCCAGTAACAAGAGCAGTGGGAATTTCCCCCTGTTTAGTGGCCAGGCAGCCATGATAATCATTCTGTGCCACTGTTGACCTGATATTGATCTGAGAGCCTGGGAAGAAAAGAAGTCTAATAAATAAATATAAATCAATAAATTCAATCAAAATATAAAGGACAGTCTTCCAAGAGGCACAAGTGGGAATTGCAGGAATTGAAAGGCAACCCATGTAATTTGAATGACTTGGCTGGCTCTGTGTGAGGACTCAAGTACAGCTCTCAGAGATCTCGTTTTACTTCGGGGACACAGAGATTCATTTCACCAATTTCAACAATCCAAAATTTAGGCTGAGGCTTCCTCACAGTCAGCTGAGAGCTGGGATGAGTCATGTTCTGGGGGAGGGTGTTCATTAGAGGCACTACATCATCACATGGGACGTCAGTGCCCAATTTGTAGCTGGCCCGAGTTAGGTGCAGTTCATCTCATCCCTCTCAGCAATTCCTTCGTGGGCTGCTGCAGCCTCCCCCCAAGGGGTAACAAAGAATCCTCTTTACCCCAGCAATTCTTTACATTGGGATGATTTCCCATTCCCCAAGACTATCTCATCTCTGTGAAATTACGGCTCTTCACTCAGCAAAACCAAGGATCTCTAGAAAGATGTCGTGGCAGTGTTGCTGAGAAATAATCTGAAAAACTTCTGAAAGAGCCCAGACCAATTTGAATACAATTCTTCTTTGTTCCACTGCGGTGTAAATCAGGAATAGCTCCTGAACCCCCAGCTCTGGTACCAAAGGCTTGGCTGCACTTTGTGCAACACTGATGAGCCTTTGCCTCTTGCAGGATGAAACCACTGATGAAACCAGGATAAGTCAGATAGACATATATAATTATTGTTGGTTGCCTAATTAACCCTAATTAGGGGTAGGAGCTAGATGATCTTTAAGGTCCCTTCCCACTCAAACTTAAAATGAAACTGAAGGATTTGGGTGATTTGGGGCTTGAGGATATTCATGTGGTCAGATTTGGGGATGTGCAAAAAGATAATAAATATAAGCCAGAGCATGCTGACATTGCTTAAGGGATGCAAAGTGATTTTAAATTGTTTTAAATTCTTGTGTTTAGTTACAGAAATTCAGGGTCAGATCTAATGAAAGGTTTGGTATCTAAGCTGGGCTGTCCCATCTGACAGTGACATTTGCATTGAGGCCACACAAGGACAGTGCTGGGTGTCAGCGTGGCAAGGGGACCCTTGTGGTCCCATAGACCCATCAGGGACAAAATCAGCCTCTGATTTCAATAGGAACAGAGTCCCTGGGACTTGAGGAAAGTGGCCCGAGCTCAGCTGTCTCTGGCGGTGTTTTGTGGCTGCTGTGGGTGCTGGCTCAGATTTTCTGCTGATTATGCTGGAGCAATATTGCAAGGAATTTATGCATAATGGACATAAATCTCACTCTACGAGCCACCTGAGGGGCAAGAAAAATGGTCTCTGTCAAGGATCTACACACAGAAATACATTAACCAGGAGCTCTCTGCAGAGCAGGAGCTCCAGCTCCGAATGTAGGTTTGGGGGAATAATGAAGAATAAAATTAGTGCTTTGGTAATGCATTAAGCCTTTTGGGGGGGTTTCACTGGCAGCTTTTTACAGCCTGAAAGGATAAATGGTGCTGATAATAAATTTTGCTAACTTTTAAAGCCATCTTCCAGAGGAAGATGCAGAAAGCTTTTTCCTGCACGGTTGTGGAGTGGAAAGAGCTGGGACTGCAGACCCCTGTTGGAACTCCCAGTTAGCAAAACACCCTGGGAAAGAGCTGCCTGCCAGGACAGGAGGGTTTCTGCTGGGTGGGATGGAGGGTTGGGCACACCGTACTCACAATCCTGCCCAGGGAATGAGCGGGGTTGGTTGTGACATGTCCACACGAGCTTGGCCCAGCCGCGGTTCCCTTCGGAGCGGGGATTCTGTGGCTGCTCGTCCTCCCTTCAGCCAGGATGTTCTGCCACCCATCTTCCCTTCAGCCAGGATGTTCTGCCACCCATCTTCCCTTCAGCCAGGATGTGCTGTCAGAGGCTGAAAGCTGCCCATTGGTGTTGATAAAATGCACTCAAAACCAAACCCACAAACCGAACGGGCGCGCGTTTCTTTCTATGTGTTGCCGGGCCAAGGGGAGCAGGATGTGATTAAAGCCTC
Organism: Motacilla alba alba; assembly: GCF_015832195.1. Taxonomy (NCBI): domain Eukaryota; kingdom Metazoa; phylum Chordata; class Aves; order Passeriformes; family Motacillidae; genus Motacilla; species Motacilla alba. Next base: position 4,761,613 of record NC_052045.1, read on the forward strand.
TTCCCTCCCATCTCCAGGGCTCTGGCTTTGTTATCCATATTCCCATGAATTATTTTGTTGCTATAGCAATACTTTTCCGTGGGCCTAATCCTTTCTCATTTACAGGGAAGCCCTTTACTTTGCTCTCTCAGTGCAGTGGGGCCTTCACTTTGGCAAATCACCTCTCAAATTACAGCTCGAGGTTACTTTCGCTTTTCAGCGCTAATCTGGATTGGGGAATTCTTAATTTGGGTTAAAGTGGATTTGGAAATTCTTAGTAAAATAAGTGCCAAAGAATCACATCTGTGAAACTATAACATATATTGTGTGTGTCTGCATCTTTGCAATCATGAATCTTCTCACCCAATTAAATCTCCTGTGTGGAAAGTGGTAGGGGAAACAGAAATAAGTAAATAACTCTGCATGCTCCACGTCTGCAGATTTCTGAGTTCCATTTTCATCATGATTCTTCTCAGCATTTGAAAAGTGTCTCTCAGTCAAAATTTTTATTCCCAACTGTGTGGCAGGAGGAGAGCAGGGAAATGGAGGAGTGGAACAAGGCAGAGGCAGTGAATTCCGATGGGTCCCAGCCCTGGTGGCTTTGCTCCCATGCATAATTTTTCTTCTTTCCTCTTTTGTATCTTCAATTTTCCTATTTCTGTGTGTGCATATCTACATATATGTGTGTATGATTTTGCAATGTTTTTGGATCAAGAATCTGCTGTCCCTCATGCTGGGTCATTGGAACTCTCAACAATGCTTTGCTGTGTGGTTTGTGGAACAGCAAGGGGCTTAAAAGGTTTAAATGACAAGATTTAAATGAAAAAATAGTTATTTTGGAATGTATATGTGGATGGAAGTCAGGTTCAAGGTGAAGGATTGACTTGTTTGCTTTGTATTAGTAATAAGTATTAATTCATGGTCTGTTATATTAATTTTTAATGGATATATTTAAGAAGGAGACCAAATTTTGGATAATCTTGCCATAATACCCTAGGAGAGTAATTACAACCTCAACTATATTGTCATAAGCTTGCAAAATTAGTAATGGGAAAAGGTTAATAAATATAACAGAGGTTGCTGAGCTGCTGTTGGAGGGCAGCAATGCTGGATTTAGATGCTGTTACTTCAAATGTTTAAAGTCCAGCACTGAATTCATTGCAAAGACTGAAATTCAGCCCGAGGGCCCTGGGCTGGCCACAGTCACCTCTTCAGGCTCACAGACATTGGCACACATCTGAATTCACCCCAATTTATTTATGGCTGCTCCTACAGGCAAATCTATTCAGATTCATCAGCTCTTGCAATTATTCCCATTTGGGAGCAGCTTCCAGCTCCTCCAGGCTTCCCAGCTGACACAGGCAGCTCTTCCACTGCTTCCCATGGATTTAACACCCTTCAGTGCTTCTTTGCTTGTGGATAAGATCCTTCCTGCCCTGAAGTGAAGCACTGGTGTCTCCCTGTGGGAATGCTCCTGGTGGTGGGATGGCCAGGGTGGGTGCAGTGTGGATGAGTGAGCCACAGGCATAAGGAAGAATACTCAATTTATCACTGTAAGAGAGAGAAGGCTATGGGGAGGGGTGTGTCTTGATTTATAGGGGGTTTTCCCCTGAAATCTGTTGTTTCTAGCTTCCTCTGATTTTTAAGAGTAAAACCCCACAATATCTGTGGCTAGGGAAATAATTTCCTTGGTGGCTGCTGAGTCTACACCAGGCTGTCCCACTGGAGCTGGGTCTCAGAGATTCAATGTGATTGATGCCTTTTCTGGCTTTAATTGCAATTATTCCTGCGCCTGAACGTTTCACAGAATTTTTTTTTTCCCCAGGATCTAGCATTTCTTTTTCTTGCCCTTTCAAGAGACTCAGCTGGGATTATCCTGTCCTTGTTTTCTGTGCTTTTGTTTTTGTTCACATTCCATTACAAGTGATGCTGGATTACAAAACCTACTTCAGGCTAATGCACAATTGTCCACCGTTTTCCACTGAGATGGTTTTTAGTCAGTCCCTTCCCTCTTCCAAAACTGAGCTATTCTTGTGGTAGTCCCACGTGGAATGTCCCTGAGTCCTTCTGCCAGGCATGAACTCCTCTGGAGCCACCACGGCTTTCTCTGGAGAGCTTAAATTTTCTTGACTTCAAAAGTCTATTTGTTATTTAGGGACACAGGATGTTCTCCCCATGTTTACAGAACACATTGTAACACACTTTAAGTGTAATTGGAGGGAAAGATCTTTGATGTCTATTGTAATAATTTCCCTCAAGGGCTGCAGGATTGGTCAAAGTCTACATCAGCCTCTGGATATTTCCCTTTTTTTTTACCCCTCAAATAATGTCTGTTTTTTTAGTTCATAAAATCCAAAACTGTGGATGTTTTATGTAAGATTTAAATATTGGTTTAGTTTTGGGGGAAAAAAGGTCTACACTGGTATAATAATATTCTGTATTAATATTTCAGAGGAATGATTGTATTTGCCTTCATTTCCCTCATTTTGTCATGATAGTTTTTCTGACTTTTTCTTCTGGATATTTCATAAATATATTTATATATTTATATATTTAAATATTTATACTGAGCGGGGGAGCTGCAGGGACCAAATTTCTTCTGAGGGTTGGGAGCGGAAGGGAGGAGGAATCTGTGCCACGTTCTGAAACATCCTAATGATTCAAAGCCCTTTCTGACATGAGAAATAAAACAGGTTAAGCAAAAAAACTGCCATGTTCTGTTCATACCTGAAGTCCTTTTGTTAAATCCCTGTCCAACGTTAGTGATTCCTGAGCTCCCATCCATCTCCATCATCTCACTGATATCTTGGAGAACTTGAATTGCATTTCAGAACAACATTTCCAAATCTACACTTTTGGTGGATGTTTTAGCAGTCTTCTCTTTTTCATACTGCATGTTCCTTGCTTTGAATACTAATTTTTGGTGACAAATTAATTTTTATCATGGCCATATCACTGAACTAAGATAAGCATCATTTTTTGTTGTTTATTTCCCAATGCAACAAATCAATTTTACATTTTGAGTAGGAGGAGAACTAACTGAAGCTGGGAGAAATATAGATAACTGTGTGTCTTTGTTAGGCCCCAAAAATAAAGAGATCTCACAGCTTTTTAATCCTGGATTCTCGAGGTCTATATTTAATATCCGGAATTTAGCATCATTAATTTCTTAGCAGAGTTTATCATCAAATTCATTAATTTTCATCAGAATGGAAGTGATAAATTGTTCTGGATAAATAATCATCCATCTATGCAATTGTTGAGAGAGGAGTCCTAAGCTGGGCTTTGAGGAATTGGGAATCTTGTGTCCAGAGAAGGGAATGGAGCTGGCAAAGGGTCTGGAACATCAGTCCTATGAGGAGCAGCTGAAGGAGCTGGAAGTGTTTGCTCTGGAGGAAAGGAGGCTCAGGGGGAGCTTTCTCACTCTCCACAACTCCTGACAGGAGGGTGCAGCCGTGTGGGCATCAGGCTCTGCTCTCAGGGGACAAGGGACAACAAAAGACAAGGAAAAATGGCCAGAGGAGGTCCAGGCTGGACATTAGGAAAAGTTTCTTCACTGAAAGAATGGTCAGGCGTTGGAAGGGGCTATCCAGAGCAGTAATGGAGCCCCTGTCCCTGGAGGTGCTCAACAATGAGTGGACACTTCACGTGGCACAACTTCCTCGTGAGGTTTAGTGGCCGTGGTGGGATTCATTGGAGGCTGGATTTGATGACTTTGGAGGTCTTTCCAATCTTGATATTTGTAGGTTCTTCCTGCATGCAGATGGTGGTGCCCAGCAGCTGTCCCTGCTGCCACTGACACATCTGGCTGCTCCAGGCTGGTGCTCTCACACCTGGCTGGACACTAGGATGTCTCCCAGACAAACCGGGGGAAAACCACCCAGGGCAGTTGAAGCCATCCCAGCAAAGCTCTCTTGCTGTGATGTGCCGTTACCTCCGAGCAGGGAATACATATTTATGGAGCATTATTTACTCTCAATCAGCAGAATATAGGCCAGCTTTGAAATGCAAATGAGCTGCTTCATCTACAGCCCAAGCCTGCAAAGGCTGAACCCACCCAAATGCACCATTTCTGTTGTTCCAAAGGCCAAGCTCACCCAGCTACAGCACTTTCCCTCAGGAAGTTCTGTGGGGGGAAAACAATCTCTGCTTTTCATTTGCTCTCCTGAATTTGAGGTTTCCTCCAGGTAGCCTTTGGTGCTCTCTGTTTATCAGGAAACTGATCCACGTTCTGTGGGCAATCCCAGCCCTGCCGCAGCTGCTCCCTGGAGTCTCCATCCACACCGTGCTCCTGAGCACTAACAGCTTCCAGGTGCTGGGACAATGTGTGCTGCACATGGCCCACATTGGGGCTTTTCACACAGCCATCACATTTGCTTAGGAAGAAAGTTCCTTTCCTCCTCAGCAGAAACACCCCAGCATCCCTTCCAGTGCCATCTGGGAAGAATAACTGGTGCAGCAGAGTAATTCTGTTGTCTCTATGCATCCAGGCAGAATTCCCAAGTTATTCCACCTGAAAATGTGTCTCCTGCAATGGCCATCAAATGGATTTCCAACACATGCAGACGAGCCTGTAAGTGCTGTTTTGATTCCAGGCTAACCTGAGCAAAGAGTGAGGGAATCCAGCAGAGAGAGAAGGTTGTCTTGCTAACTGGAGTATTAAAAAAGAGGGAAAATATATCCAGGAGAGCAGATGAAGATGGATTATGAAAATACTAGACTTGGATCTCATCCTGGCTCAGTGGTAAAAAAAAAAAAAATTGGCTCCTCCCACAAATATTTTTACTCCCTAAATAAAATTATTACTCAGCATTATCATATCAAAAATAGTAGTGTCATAAACACATCCCCAAATGTTTAATATTCCAGTCCAAATTTTTCTGCTTTTAAATGCTACCTGAGGGAAAAAATGTAAATATTTTATATAAAAGTATATACATAAATAATATACAAAAACTACTTTCTGAATGAAATTATAGGCAGTTTTCTCAACAAAAACAGTTTTTAAAGTGCTTTTTCCTTACCATCCTATATCTTGGGTGATATTCTTGGCTGAAATTCCCAAAGAATGTCACAATTTAGTTGTATTTACCTTTGTCCTGCCCAAACTTCCCTCTGTAAGAGTCCAGCTGTGGTGCCAGATCCTCTGCAGGTTTGTCCAGCTGGGTCTGCCCAACACCTGTACAGCTCCAACAGGAAACACATTCTTTCCTCAGAGGTGGCATCCCAAAAAATGGGATGAGGAGAAACAAACTGGGTAATGTTGCACCACAGCACTTTCCTACTAGAAAGGAAAATTCTTGGCTGTTAGAGCTAGAGAAGGAATTAAAGAATGCAGATTTATTAATCCCAGTTGTTCAAATTCCAGCTCACATAACAGCTCTTTTCCCATGAGCAAAGTTTTTATGCTAAAAATCCTCTTTTGGAAGTGTCTGGAATATTTTGCTATTACTTAGTTGTTCATGCTGAGCAATTGATTTTTTTTTCTTGGCTCTAATCAGATGTTATTGCTTTCTCTTAATTTACTTTTATAGCTGTTTAATGAAGGCTGCTCCTAAATGGTGGAAAAGAATCCAGAGGATTTAGGGAGCTAGAAAAGCTCTTGGAATGTGATTTGTGGTGCATTTCAGGTAGGAGGGAGCAACTCTTGCTCTCCATCCTCCACCAGCCTGCCCAGCTCTGCAGATGAGATCATTTAGTCAGTTAAAAGTCATCCCAAAGCAAAAACAGCTTCCAGATGTTTCTCTAATTTTGCAGGACACTGAACTGTGAACAGTCGTTAAACTTTATCCCTTTTGCTTCCTGAGTTTTCCAAGACAGAAACAGATAAAAGAATGGGAAAAGAAACCCCAAACCACTGCCAAGGGATAATTGTGCAAAGCAAAACTCCGGAGTAAACGTGTTTATTGTGGGTATGGAAAAGAGAAAAGGAGCAAAGTGCAAGGGCAAGGCTTGGAAGCTCAATCAGTGCCCTGGAGAATGGGATCATTCCCACGTCTTGGTGGTGTTGGGAAAGTCAAGTGTTGGAAACCTCCCTGCAGAGAGGGATTTGTTTGACAGTTATCACCTCCCTAAAACTGGCTCTGATGGAGACTGAGAGCTTGAGATCTGTCAGGAAAAAGGGGTTTGCTGTTAAAATTAATCTTTACTTGCTGAAGATGAGCTCCTGACTCGTCATCCTCCCTAACCCTGCATAGCTACAGAGAGAATCAAGGATATTTTCTCCTAAAATCCAGGACTGTGAATTAAATCCTCCATAAAATTTTGATAAAGATCTTGCAGCTTCAACTTTAGAAAGCGTGTACTTATAAAAACTCCTCCGACTTGATGTTTAGTACAATATTGACACCCAGTAATTAGTTCATCCATGATATCCTTCAGTTCTTTTCTGCCAATTAGTGCTGCAGTTTTCACTTTTGCCTGGCATAGAAATAAACAGAGAAGGTACCATTAGATTTTATTCTATTACCTTTTTTTTTTCCTTTTTATGTTGGTTTTCCCATTTCTTTTTCATCCATTTAATGCTGGAATATGTAGAAATTTGCCAATTGCCCCGACATCTACCCTGCAACACCTCTTTTTCTGGGGAGGAACAATTCAGCTCTAATCTCCCCAGACGATGCTGTCCATAAATCAACGCAGGCTCAGTTTGAGGGACTTGATCTTGCTGCTTTCATTTCTCACGTGACACTTGAACAGAAAACCAAGTGGATTTTATACAGCTCTAATTTGTGTTTCCCAGTTAAGAACCAGTAAGATCAGTTGGTGTGGTTGCAAGATTATTTGGAAAAGACCCAACACAGCCTTTTCCTATATTTTCCCTGTAAATGGTGTCATTTTACATTAATATCATCTCTGGTTTTGTGGAAGCAGCTCCTGTGTTTTTTTGTTGGTTCTCTGGATTAGACTGGCTGTTATGAATTTGACAACAGTTATCAAATCTCCCCTGCAGCAGATTGACTGTCAAGGATATGATGGTCAAATGTTTCACATATTGCAATCAAACCATTTGTGTTTGGTTTGAAGAATTCCAAAAGAAAGCTGTCAGCTAAGAAATGAAGTTGAAGTAGCCTGAAGCTTTTGGAGCATGTTGATCCAATTATGATGATCCACTCATATCCTTCAGCTTTTTTTTTTTCAAAATCAATTTTCATTTTAGCTCAGGGGACGGGTTTTTTTTTGGTAATGCAGAGAAACATCTGTAAGGGTATTTCAGATGTGTTGTTTCAGGAAATTTCTTTTTTTGTGTGCAAGAGACCATTGAACTTCACGTTGATTTTGCAAGTGGCTTTTGTCTCCAGTGCACACACATTTGTCTTATACATTGTACATACATGTACACAATGCAATACGTACTAACCTGAATGGGAATTTTAAATGAGTTTACATGTGTTTAATCTGGTTGCTTGAACCTGAGGAGAAAAAAACTACAGCAAAACCCTGAGGGCTTAAACTGCCAGCACATAAGGATGGATGTAAAGAAACCTAAACCGTGAGCATTGGGGAAGAGATTCCCAGCTGGTGTTTACCAGGAAAGCTGTTTGTCACCTGCAGGGCTCTCTCCTGGACAGACACTGCTGCCATGACATGTTGACATAACAAGTCAGTGGTCAGCTCTCTCCTTTCACTCCTTCAGCTGAAAATACCAGCTGAAACCACTTAATATTTGTTATTCTGCTGCCAGGTGTTGGTGGTGGTGAGTTGATCCCTGTCCCTTGTGCAGCCCGTGGGTGACACAGAGGTGTGACAAGTGTGAGGGTGAGGACAAAGCCGTGCCCACCCACACTGTCCCCTGCCACGGGTACACAAGTGGAACATCAGAGCTGATCCAACTGTGCTGCCAGGGCGTGGTTTTCACATTCTATAGCGAGTATTTAACAAATGCCATTAAATAAGGAGACATTCCATGCTAATGAGAGCTACATCTGGGTGGTATCACCAGGATGATGGACACTGCGTTTGGGGTGATGGCCTCCAGCATCCAACAGAGAGGCACAAATTCCCTGATGTTGGGAGTGGAGGGACACCCAAACCAGGACCTCATCCCTTTGGTCAGCATTCCTGGTAGATCCAGTTCTGCTGGAGATCCCTACAGCCATAAATACCCATCATTCCCACAGCCTGCTTCTCTTCTTGGGCAGGAGCTCTATAAATTCTTCAAACTGGCAATTAATTCACAATCCATACACACACCAAGCTGTGAGTCTGATGACCTTTCAGAAATCCATGAATGCTCTTCAGGAACCTCCTCTAAAATCTCCATGACTTAACCCAAGAGTAAGAAATGGGTAAGTTCTCCAAATCTCCAGAAACTGAAATTTTAACTTTCCCTCGGGGTTTATTTACTGATGATTCTTTTGCTAGGAGAATACACTACCCTGAGATAAGGAGGGGCAGCCTGGCTATTGCAGCAAGAAATATTTCCAAGTTTACCAATTATGTTCTGAGAGAGAAAAACTGTCTTTATTTTAATCAAGACCTGGTAGAAGCAAAGGTTTTTTGATGGGAGCAGGTGCCCAACCACCACAAACCTGCTGTGGTCAGCAAGATCCATAAAAATATACTCCTGATACAGCTGGTTTGAGGGCAAATAGTAGATATGGCAGTTCTTGGGGCACCTGATTCCTTGAGTCATTTGACTGTGGTGGCAGAAAGTCTTTTACACTGTTTGTCACCAAAGCCAAGGGACATCCTGCTCGTTCACTCAGCACAGTGATCTTGGGACTTGTTGTATTGGCTCTTTTGTCTCGTGAGCTACTGAAAGACACCAAAAACTATTCATTATTGAGGGGTTTAAGATCCTAAATGCGATGTTTATAGAGAAGTTAATCTTGATTTTTGTGCCATCATACCTAGAGCTGAAGGGCAAATTTAACCACACTTTCAACAGTGTATTTTGTTAAATTGATATATTAATATCAATTGGATGGCTGATATTTTCCGTGTTATAAAATAAGTCAAGGCATAATTGATGGTACTTAAATGTCTTTGCACCTTGCAATACTGGATTTAAGATACTATTTTGGCAAATCCGGATTTTCAGCAGAAATGAGGTTTATTTTCTTTTAGTTTTGAAGCCCTGGAATTTCTGCAGGAAATGAAGAGTTTATTTGATAAATCCCAAATAGCCATGAACAGACTCTAAATGCTAACTTTACCAGAACAGAGTTGATTTGCACCAGTTGAAACTTTCAGCCCTTTCTCTCTCAAAATTTGCAGTAAAGGCAGTGCCCAATTCCCTGATGATTTTACAAGGAACTGGATCAGCTCTATAAAGTTACCTGGAAAGGAGCAGACCCACAGATACTGAACACCTTGCCAAGCATTTTTATGAACTGATGATGGAGAACCACGCTAAGATCAGAGATCACCTTTCAAACCTTTTGGCCTAAATGTACTTTATCTTGGATTTAGAGTGTATCCATCAAACTTTGAAGTTAAAAAATGAACCAACTGAGGTTTTTTGAGTCCTTTCACACTGCACAGTAGCACTGCTGTTTGAAAGAACTATTCCAAAATCATTCAAGGTTTTATTTAACTGTAAATATTTATTTTCCATCAAAGGAAGGGATTCCCAGAGGTGGCCAAGGCATCCAGCTGGCGGCTTTTCAACAATATATTAATTTTTTGTACACCCTTTTCCAAGCTGTGCAGTCAGCAGGAGTCAGGAGCTGTTGAAGACAAGGTCTCCTGCAAAGGGCACGTTTCTCATGGATAAACACGATGGGGCATATTCTGCTCTAGAAAGGATTCATCCTGATTTTCTTCTCCCCCAGACCAAAGGTTTGATTTCAGTATAAGGCAAAGCAAAACATTTGTTTCCAGTAAAAGCAAAGCACTTTGTAGGCTCCTGAATATTTCATTGGAGAATCTTTACCTAATTAAGGTAAATTTTCCGAATAGTTTATTTTTACAGTAGGGTAGGAATGGAAGCTGGAGTTTGGAGCTCCTCCAGGAGAAACTAAACCTCTGTGCTGGCAGATATGAGAACAGCGCTGCACAGATGTTCCAGACAAGGGTGGACCTGCATAAACACAGGAAAAAAACCTGTTCAGTCGCTCTAGATACTGAATTGTACGAGGAGCAAAGCACACAAAATTAATACAGCTTATGATACTGAAATAAGGAAAATGCCAGTCAAAGTCTCCAGCTGCTGATATGGAGTGTCCCAGAATCCCAGGATTTGGACAGAAACCTGTGTCAGCAGTAAGTGACTCACTTGCAGAATGGGGTGATTAATTATTTTTCTGTATGACCACCCGTGGATGCTTTAGCTGTAGCCTGGGATGGATCTGTGTTAGTACTTCATGACAGCAAGCTCCAGTCCAGGATGAAAGACTGGGCTGTAATTAGCATTGTACAAGAAAATACCAAGCAAAATATTAATTGCCTCCACATCATAAATTTGACCCATGTCAAATCACTCTCTGGCCGTGCCAAGGAAGGAGAATTTCGCAGCTGGATTTGAAGAAGAATTCCAGTCACTCCTCCTACATATGAAGAGTTATTTGGATAAATGGAGAAAATAGGTTTCTTGACACTATTGGCATCCCAGAACTGAGCTGGTCGAGGTAGAAAAGTTCAGAGCTTGACTGGACCAGATCCTCAGCAACCTGCTCTGTCTGTGAGCAGCAGATGGGCCTGGGTGGCATCTGGGGGCCCAGAGGGGTCCTGTGGAGACACAAAATGCTGATGGTTTGCTGATGGATGAACAGAAAAGGGTATGTTTTAGTGGTATCACAGAGGGAAAAAAACCCTGGGACTTCAGCATAGCCTGGAGGTGTAAACACAGGGAGATTTGCAAGTGGATGTAAAGTCAGTATTGCTTAAAAACAGGCTGAAGAATGAAAAGGCAAATAGTGTGGTGGTATTTTCAATGTTTAGGTACTCATGAGTCTAATCAGCCTGGGGAAGAAAGATGAATACTTCCCTTTAAATCACGTTGAATACCAGAATAGTTGGCTACACAGGACTAGACAGATCAGGAGAGAAGCAAGATGAGCAGAAGGACCATCAGGCAAACCTACCTGACCCCACTGGCTGAAGCTCAGCCCCAGGATGTGTTCTTGCACCACGGCCCTGAGGATCCTAGCAAATGTTTTTGGGGCTGTTCATTGGTGTTATCTCCTCAAAGGGAGGAGGGAGGACCTTGACCCTTCTGTTTTCTGCTTTGGGCATAAACCCCTTATCAAAACCATGCAGAAACATTGTACAACTTTCAGAGTTGTGTTTAGCTGCCTAAATTTCCAACCTGAGCAAATGGAATAACATTTTTATTTATTTATTTATTTATTTATTTATTTATTTATTTACTTCTCCCTGTGCTGCTGCTCGGGGGCAAATACATAAAGATGGAATATTTCCCAATGGAAGCTTTTGACTCCATGTTTAGAGGAGTCATTAGTCACATCACACATGCAAAGTCTGGTGGAATTTGGCAGAGCTGTTTAAAGTTTAACATGGGTAAAGGGATGAACCTTTACCTCAGCTGTGCCGATGGTTACAATACAATGATAATTCATCAGCAGTTTAGTGCTCAGCTTCCTATTAAAATACCCCAGTCAGCCAGGATCAATCCCTACAAATCTGCCAAGAAAGATACAACTTGGATCAAACAATACCATTTTTACTCAGGCTGCACAGACACACTTTGGCTCTGATGTGTTTTCCCGGGTGAATTACAAAAGCAGGATTTGGAGATTCTTCCGTCTCGGGAATTAAATGCTCAGAACTATTGGCTGTCAACTTGAAGAATGTTAGATCTGCATCTCTCCACAACTGTCTTAAGTTTCTTGGAACAGAGCCCAGCTATTAGCAGGGGGTAAATAAGACAAAAATTGACAACAATGTGCATTATAGGGTGAAGCGTGGAAGGCGGAGGTTTAGATGTGAACGGTTAATGGATTTCTTAGAACTGTGGTATTTGATTTGAAGCTTACCATGTTTTTCAAGCAGGTTCACCTCAGCTGATCTCTGAAAACTTAAAAAAAAGAAAAGGTATATTTTGTTCCATTTAAAACATTGCAAAAATGCAGGGTAGTGTTTATTAACATGGTGTGATTTTGGGGCTTGTACAGAACTATTGGTTAAAAATATGTTTTAAATGCGCATTGTTATAAGTTTGTGTTGGTCAGATTCAGTTTGGCTGTTGGTGCAGACTACTACAGTAAAATGAATTCTGCTTGGTGAATTGGGGGTTAAATATCTGTTATTTCCAAGCGTGTTTGTGTTATTTCCAAACTCCTCCTTTTGTTTTTACAACATAGAGTGGGTACAAGGTTGTGAGGTCAGACTGGGAGTGATTCCGCATTTTCAGAAAAGTGGTTTTTGCTTTATTCTTTCTGCTGCCTTATGTGTTTGGACCATAAGAATATTTTTTTCTCCTCTGTGGCATGAGCTGTGCTTTTTATCCTACAGCACATTTACTAGGGACTAGTGATAATTTTACCACAGATTCAGTGAATGAACAGCACAGGTAAAATACGGCAAACTTGTGAAAGACCCCATTTCAACAAGTTTCCAAGGAGCACAAATACAAATACCTTGATGCAAGCCCCAAGCAACATAAACAAACCTAAATAGCTCAGTTCAGCCAGGTACCTCAGCCTGAGGTTATTGAGATGTGCTGTAGCCCTGCTGAATCTACAGGTTTCTTCACATCCATGCACATTTATGGGTGTAAAAACTCCTTGTCTTGGCGAGCAAAGCCAAGCCTTTATTTTGTTCTCTTTATTTCCCTGCTCAAGCAAATTTTTCTGCCTCTCCCTGGACTTCCTTCCTTGGGAAAATACACTCAGTGGTGTTTTTCTGTAGGTTCTGGATACGTTTGTGGAGTTTCAGTGAGTTCCCCCACCCTTCCCCGTGGCGGTGCTGCCTGAGCCTCTCTCCAAGCAGCTGATGAGGCTTTGGGAAGAGCTCGGCTGCCTCTGCACCAGCCTCGATTCCTTCCCAGTGACAACACCAAGTTTCATTGTGGAGCCTGAGGTAGGTTTCTACTCAGATAAATCTGCAGACAGCAGTGATGAATTTTGGCACACGGATTCTAAAAAAGAGTGCACATAATGCCTTCAAAAATTGACTTTACTCATTGGGAAACATCAGCCCCCAGCCCTGTTTTCAGTAACTGTTGTTATATCCCTGTCAATTCATTTTATATCTGGAAACCTCTGTGATTTTATTTATACAAACAATTCTTGATTTTCTATTTTCTCTGGAAGGAATGGAGGAATTTTTAAACTTTGTGTTCCCATGATTGCAGGTGTGTATTATGGCACTGGAAAGGAAATTACTGCCATGTATATATGGCTGATGGAGACCATTCAGGAGTTGTGATGTGCAATGAGAAACTCCCAAAAACTTTGTCAGGGCATGACTTTAGTAGCAAACATAAACCTGAGCTTGAAAATGAGCAGCTGGGTTGCTCTGTTTGGTGAGATCACACAGTCAGCAGGAGTTGGGCTGAGTTGGAGTGACTTTGGGTCTTGTTTTTAGCACAATATCACCCACTTGGGCCAAAGACTCTGTATCAATATAAACTGATAGCTTAGACTCAGTGGTTTCACTCTTATTAGGTCACTGGGTAGAGGAAAATACTAAATGGAAATAATTTGGAATATACCAACAAGTCCCAGGAAAGTAGGAGAGCAGAAAGGTCCGGTGCAGCTTCTCTGGAATTCCTGTAAATGAGGAGTTTCCAGCTCCCATTGATCATTCCTCTTTGCACCATGTGTATAAAATAGCAATTTGAGGTTTCAGGAGTGTCATGTCTGCATGATGAGTCCATCAATTTTCGTTGGCTGCAGGTTTCCCTTCAGTGGCTGGGAAGTAAATTATGAGAAGCTGAAGGAGAAAGCCGTAAATTATTTGGCTCTGCCAACTTCAATATCCGCAGCCTGACGGAGCCTTGATTTGACAACAATCTGCTTGTCAGTCTCTCTTGCAAAATATTAACAGGCTCAATTATCAAATGTGTTATCCAACTGTTAAATCTCATGGATAGAGCAGTCCAAAGTCCAGGGTCAGGCTCCATTTCTCCTCCTGCAGCAAAGCATCTGCTCAGGCTTAGGAGCTGCTCCTTCTTGGCCCATGACAGCAGTGTTTCTTTAGGGTTAGTTGTGGTTTTTTAGGAAATTCAGGCTTTTCTGTGAGAAAAATTGGAAAGAACGGCACAAGTGTCGTTGCTTGGTTGCCCCGGGTGCAGTCGGAGTTTCTGGGAACAGGGAGAGGGAACAGTGCTCCCCAAATCAGCCTCTTTGAAGAGAGAGAAAACAAATGATATGCTTTTAAAAAGCCCCGAGTTTTGGAGGAAGCACCAGCTTACCTTCATGTAAGAGCATTTTACTAAATCAAGTGTATTCTAATCACCAGCAAAAAAATCTCATCTTTCTCTGAAAGACCTTTGGGAAAACCATCCCAACTCAGTAGGGTTTTATCCATCCTCCTGTACTTTTCCTAGGCTATGGTGATGAACAGTAGTCTGTCTTCTCATGCTCTAAATTATGATGGGCCACTGTAGATAAGGGGTTTGTGCTAAACATTAAAAACAGTCACCTGGAAACAAATGAAAGCATGAGTAATAACCACATGCAAATTTCTCTCCCATTTATAACTTGCTAGTAAATGCTGACATTTGGAGAGAGGGAATACTGTACAGGAGGAGGATGTTGGGTTTTGCAATTATAGTCCCAATCCATTCTCAAAAGATTAAAGTTTTACACAGTGGTTGTTCTCGGGAAATTTGCTGAATCCTAATATTTAAGATGAAAGCATAATGAAGGATGATTTTTTTTTTTTAAATTGTCTGATAGGCTTGATTTGCCAGTTCCCACTGAAGCAAAACTTTCCTCTGACTTCAATTATCAGTAAATTGTGTTGACCTCAATAAGGGTTTTTGCAGAACTGGACCCCGTAGCATGAATAGGCTGTTCTGTGCAGAAAAGTGACTGCATGAAAATGGCATCTTCTTACTCATCAGTTCTGCCTCCCGAGGGCACATGAGCTGCTGTGCCTGGCTTTAATGACAGAAATGAGGTTTTGCTGCTCTTTCCTCCTGTGAGACCTCCAGAGCTGCTGGAACCGGGCTGGGAATTGGTGCAACAGTGGCAGAATTTGGGTGGGAAGAGCTGTGTCCCCTTGGTCCTCCACGCCCAGAGGGGTCTGAGCCCCCAGGCTGCATCCCAAAAAGGTGTGAGCTCCAAAGCTGTCCTCCAAAAGGGTGTGACAAAACCCAAATCCTTGTCTGCACACGACAATGAATCAACCATCATTTTCCCACTGGGCTACTCCAGACCGGGAGCTTTAAACGCTCTCTGTTTGACATCCTCCTGATTTATTGCATTTGTAAAGGTGACCTTAAATATTTTAATGGTAATAATTCTTTCAAGGGCTTAAATCAGTAAATGTGCTGTGTTCATATTTTGGCATTATATACTGTAGGCAATTTAATCCATATAAGCAGTTTCAGTGATATTAACACTGTAGGCAAACTGATACTAAAGTTTAAATGTCAGAGAGAGTTTCCATATTACATCTAGTGCAAACAAAGCATTTTTTCTCCAAGTACTGAGGCATAAAATACCAGGAGATAGTAAAGACAGAGAGTGCCAATGAGTCTGAAATAAATAGGAGGTGAAATTTATAGTATTTTCAAATATGTGCCCTATCCAAGGACTGCTGCAGCTGCACAGATCTATAAAATCAGAGATAAGAGAAAAACCTTGTAGCGCTTCACAATAAATGCACCTTCACCAGGGTATCTATCTGGATTTCTGTAACTCCTTGGAGATTTACTATTTCACCTTGGATTTATTTCCCACTGTGCATGGCATGGATGGTATTTCATATTTCCCCCGTTGCCCCACTCGTCATGCAGTAGCAGGTCCCAGTTGTGATCACTGGGCAGGGATGTGGCACCACGAGCCCACCCCTTGCAGGAGGGTGCAAACAGATATGGGCTGGGATGACCCCACCAATATTCACCCAGTGGTGCTACAGGAGCTTGGGATCAGGCACGTTTCCATCCTGTGGCCCCCAAGCTCTGGGTGCCTTCCCACACCCAATGGGCAGCCAAGACTTCACCTAACTGGGGAAAAAAAGCAAGGATTGGGTAAAAAGAAGTGCCCTCCATGGTTTTCAGCTTGTGGTGAGGTGCTGGGTGCTGCCCATGCTGGGATAAATGATGCCTGTGGCTCTCCAGAGCCATTGTCCCTGGGAAGGTGCATCTGAGCCAGCCAAGCACCGGCTCATAAAACCTGTGACAAATGGTCAAAAGGTTTATTGGCCATGTACTGCTGTGCATGACCCCATAAACCAGCAAGGATATGTGGAAACACGGGCTGTTTGTTAGGGTGTTTGCTTGTTAAATAACCTGACCTGCTCTGAAATCTCCTCTGGCATCCCCGGGCTGAAGAAGGGGGGCAACTCAGTAAAAATAAGTAAAGCAACCCATGAATGATGTGTAGGGAGTCACAGGAGGAGGAAGCACAAGTGCTGTCACGGAGGATGAGAGTGGAAGGGAATAACCACCCAGAAATAATGTTTATGAGCTAATTATGTTCTTTTTTTCCTAAGGATTCTTATCCTTGATTTAATCCCTCTGAAGGTCTGGCACAGCTTTGGTGACCATGACTCCTGGGAATGTTCATCACTATCATTTAGGTGGCAGGACTGTGGTACCAGGCTTGGCAGTGCCTCTTTATCTCAGGGAATTTTGAAGGTACTTCAGAAAACTTTAGGCAATTGGATATAAGGGGAAAAATCCTGCTCCTGCTGGGATGGTGAAAAAGGTCCTCAGCCTCCATCCTTCCCTTTCAAGCTAAGCCCTGCCAGACCTTGATGAGATGTCCCAGACCACAGACAAAAAGAGCTCCAGACCCCATGAGAGGAAGGGACAGCCTCTGCCATGAGAAGTTTCTTTTACTATTTAGAAAACTCAAACACAAATAACACCTTCCCAGCTGTGTCATTGCAGCAAGGTGAGACTTTTGTGTTCCAGGCTGAAGGATTCCTCTGGAGCAGCACTTCTTCCATCAGGAGCCCTTGGCAGTATGATGTGACCATCACCTTTTCTGGCCACAGCTCCTGGGTGAACAAGTGACCCAATGCACGATTTGCAAAATCCAGAACCTGTCAAAGTGAGGAAAAAATGAATATGCTCAAGATCTCATTGCAAATCTGCTGAAACAGAGCCAAGATCTTCAATTCATATTCACATCCCTAATCAATATTTCAAGAAAATCAAAGTGTAAAGCTCAACCTGTATAATCGGGGTTCTGCCTTCATCCTGATTGCACTTAATTTCATCAGGGTCACACTGAAGAGCTCATGCTTGTTTAATTCTAAACTGCAATGACAGTCAGAGGAACACAATTTTAGTTGTGGCTCCGTAAGATTTTTTTATTCCAAAGCAATTAAATGGCTTTCTTTGGCCTCCTTAATTTGACAGACTGTAAATAATGGTTGTTTCTCCATAGGAAATGATACCACCATATTTAAAACATATATAGAATGACTTGTAATAACTGCTACTACCTCAATGGATGATAAGCCAATAAATTAAAGCAACAGCACATAAAATGATGAATTCTGGTAGACTTAAGGTGATATAAAATAATTGGAGACTTCACTGCTATTTCCATTTTTAATGGGGTTCTGTGGCAGTGTGTTCTGGCAGCGGGGCTGGGAAGGTAAATTAATCTTTATGCATCATCATCAAGCAGTGTAAACACGGCCAAACTTAATTAGACATAATAGATTGTTAAGTGTCTGCCCCTCAGAGGTGAGATTGCTCTGGCAAGTGATTACAGACTCTCAGGCAAGGTCTTCTTTGAAAGGCTGGTAGTAGCTCTTCCATGCCTCTGACAACAAACCCCATGGAAAAGCCCTGCCAGAGAGGCAGCTTTCCTTGGTCCCAGGGCCATGCACAAATCTGCAGTGAAATATTGATGCAACGTGGCCTGAGGTTGTACTGCTTTGGCAGGAAAAGCTCTTGGTTTACTGCAAAAATACCAACAGGAGTCAGTGAAATCACCAGGGTGGAAGTGCTGGGCCTTCCCAGCTCTTCTTCCCACAGCCATGGGCATCCTGTCCTGCTGGGCTGGACAGCCATGGAGAGGGGAACTGGGCTGAAGTGGGTGTATAAAAATAGCAAAAATCTTACTTGGCACACTGTCTTTTAGACATTATTACACATTAAGTAGAGAAATGCAATGCAGTCTGTTTTTCACTTCTATTTCTGATATTGGCTTTTGTCATTAATTCATTTCTGTGTGATTTTTCTGAGCCTGTTTTACTGTGACCTCTTTCCATGGCAGTAGTTGAACTTACACTTTCATATATAAGTATATATTTATATTTTACTACACATGCTCTTGCTTCTTAATGGACTGAGTTCACTAATTGAACACAAGGTGATAATTTCTGGTATAAAAGTAGCTGCAAAATGTCATTGAGAAATCTCAAAGCTTTTTGTGAGAAATACTGGCAAACAAAATCTGAAAAGAAAGTACGTTTTATTGAACAGTTTCAGTCTGGATTCAATGTCTGTACAGTGTGGACAGCAGAAAATTCAGCAAGAAAATATATTGTAGTCTCAGGGGAATGTTAGTTGTGTCTGCTTTAAAAAAAAATCATTTTGTAGTACAGGTTTGGTGTGTCAAGGTCACGATGAACAGTGGCACGAAGTGGCCAGATGTGGAGATCTTTTTCACACTGTCAAATACCAAAAGGTGTCTTAATAACTGGAAATCAAACTGCAGCATCATCTTGAATGCCTTGATTACTCCAAGGCTCCTTTCGGAGTTCAGCATTCTTGATTTTATTTCCTGATAATTGTGTTAAGAGTTTTCTGCTGCTCAATTGCCTCAGGAATTAGGAGATGGTTTTGAGAGCAGGGGAAGGACTCCCCTGCTATCACAACTCTCCAGGGCAGAAAACATTTCTCATTATGGAAATTATCATAGACATTGTATGAAAAGGAGAAAAAAACCATTTCAGAGCTGTAGGAAAGGTCTACTGCAGACCACCACACTGGACTCATCTTGTTAATCAGGATAAAAACAGCAGAGAAGACAAAAACTTTGAGTTCCCAGCTTTATTTGATCACTACCATCCTTGCAGAGGGGTTTTATGTACTTTAATTTCTATTTTAAGTCTTTAATTCACTTTTTAATTCCCTCTTTGCTAATTTAATATGTTTTGCTCTTTGTTTGCACCACCTAAAACTAAACCAGCTTAATCCATGTATATCTCAGAGTCAGACTCCACCCCTGCATTTGCTTTTGCATTTCCACTCTTTGGTAATAGCTTTTACAAGCAGGCCAGTTAAAATTCTTAATTTTGTTCTAATTCCTCTAAATGCACAATGATTCTTCAACTGGAAAGGAAAGAGAGTAGCTCAGAATGATCCATATGTTGAAGTACTGTATTTTCATCATTTAAATGATAAACTTCCCATCAAATATCCACAAATGTACATTCATGACTCCCATCCAATGATCCATTGGCCAGAGGCACATACATTCTTTTAATTTATTTTGGAGTAAAGGTGCTTTCCTGCCGAGTTCGGATAAGCTTGCTATGCACCAAACAGATGTTCAATAAAAGAGACTTTACTGAATATGACAGAGAAACTCAGGGAAAGAGGATGAAGGAAGGAAAATTACAGGATGTATGGATTCCTTGTTCATCAAACAAGAGGCCATGCTTTTAATCGGGGCCCTTTTATGGATGGAGCAGTAATGAAACAGAAGGAGCGGGGATGTCTTGGAAGAAGGTGACACCAATGTGTTGCTCGTGGTGGAATTATCTTTAGCAAACCCACTGCAAGAGCAGACCAAGTCTCCCCATCCTCTGATGGGTTCAGTTCCTCCCATCATGGGTAAAAAACACCTGCAAAAATTCAGTTGCAGGATCTGGGAGAATTACAAGGTCTGGAGGTGGGCATGTTCCTTCCCACCATGTGAAACGCCCAGTTTTGCTCTCGAAAGGGAAAAGTGATTCTTAAACCACCCAAGCCTTACATCTATTCAGGCTTTTCCGATTTGGAGAAAGGTGCTATTTAAGGAGGAGCTGAGGAGCACAAAGCCAGCCTGATTCATCTTGAGATCAAAGAGGGAATGCTGCCTTTGAGATAAAGATGGCTCTGCTTTGAAAGGTTTCTCCTTTGTTCGGGGATGTCCACCCACCGTGTGGGACAGCTCCTCCTGAGAGACACACACCCGGAGAAAAGCACCTCCCCTGCCTGCTCCCAGCGAGCTTAACCTCCAATTTTGGGATGTCTCCATCAAAGAGAGAGTTCGTGCCTGACCTTCTCCAGCCCCGCCCTGCCTTGGAGCCCAGCGGGGATGGGTCTCCATCTTGCGACAGAGAATTGACTCCACAATGCAATTTTTAAACCTGGAAAATTTTAACACCACACTGGCAACTTTCTTATTCACAAGATGTGAATCCCAATCTTGATTTGCCAAGGAAGGGGAATTGACATTTTCCACCCAGCAATCTGTATGCTTGTCCAGGGACAGTTCATAACCAGCTTTCCTCATTCTACCTTCCACTATGGCTGTGTCAATGTGGTGAATACTGGAACAATTTAAATATTTTTGTGGGCATTTTGGCAAAAAAAATGGTATAGAAGGTGGAACAACTTCTGCAGGTGCAGCTCTTCCATCAGTGCTCTCCATCCAGATTATTTGATGTTCTCAAGATCAGTCCTAATAGTAGTGGAAATGCCTTAGAATGTGGTGTGGAGCAATCAACAAGTGACCTGATTTGGCTGCTGAGGCTTTCTCTTGCTGTAATGGAATGGAGAGAAAAGGTAACAAGGAGTTTCTGGAAAAGGGACCTTTATAATTGAATTTCAGGAACTTTCATTCAGAAGATTCTCAGCTTGGCTTAACTCTCCTACATTCACTTCTTTAGAAGGAACTTCCTTTCTACAACCTACAAAATGTGTATTTCCATGTAGACATGAGATAATAAAGGAAAAGTGAGGGGGATATATGGGGAAAGACAGCAAAAATGAATTGCAAAAGAGGATCTGAAGGAAATAAAAGGTCTAGTGGTAACTGGCATCAGACCTAACTACTCATTTTTTTTAAGAAGCTGCTGAGATGCTCGCCTGAATATTTACCAAGGTCTTCCTGGGCAGAACTTGTTGGTTACCAGCAAGCTGAGACAAGAAATTAACTCAGCTGCAGGACTGTGATGGGCTTCTCCAAAATACACATTGAGACTTGTGAATTTGCACTGGGGAAGCAACACTGTCCCTTTAATAATAAATAGTTTTAGGATTTATCATTAAAACCACCAACCATTCAGAACCAAGGGTCAATAAACAGGAGTTTGCAACATGAAGGATCCTCTGTAGATTTTCTGAGCCATTACTATGTGTGAGTACCTACAACCAGGAGTACCAAGTCTCCACTGCTGCTGATGAATTCACACATGATGCTGAAGTTTCAAAACACTGAAGCCTGGGCAATATTTTTCACAAGATGGATTGGCATTTTTAATAATTCCCAGATCCCAAACACATATGAAATGAGCCCTTGATGAGAAAGGTCTGATTACAAATAACCTGCAGAGAGATGAAAGTTTGTTTTTAATATCTGCCTTTGACTTTCAAGAGGCTTCAAAAGAAGGCAAAGACTAGAAAACAGTTTGATTTAATACTGTTAGATGTGTGAAATAAAATGCTGGACAATAAGAGATGTAAAACAAGCAACAAGTGCAAATGACTTAAATCAAATTAAAGAGCTAATTGAAAATAATGGAATTAAACCCTTTTTTGGTTGTTTTTATTCATCTGGTTTTCAGCACTGTTTGCAACAGCATTTTTTTTTTTTATCTTCTTTACTTTGAAGAACAAACTTTCTCTGCCATGAAAGACAATGATTTTAATCAGGCTCTGAAATGTCATTCTCTGGGGATGTGGCTGTTAAATGCCAGCGAGGAAGAGAAGCTCCATCAACACAAACCAGCGGGGCAGCCACGGAGCGGAGCGGCCTCGGCGTGTGGAGCTCTGATACCACATCCTGATACTGAGACCCTTCAGCTCCCATCACAGAGATCCTCACCAGCACAACCTTGCTTTCATTCTCTCTATATCTAAAGGAATTATTTCTTTGTAACACAGACACTCACAGCTTCAACTGAGCGTATCTTTGGCTCCACGAGTGACCACGAGGTATCTGCTGGTAAATCTCTGTTTTCAGAACAGATCACCCAATGTGGAGTGAGCTTTTGTCGGTTTTGTTTAAGCACCTGAAGGGAAATGGAGTTTGCATGAGGGTATTTGGGTGTTTTTCTATTCATTAAAGGAGTGAGCAGGGGGGTAGGTGTGACTGCAAACCTGCCTGTGCTCCCCATGGCTGCTCCTGGTTCTCCTGGGAGAGAGGAGATGTCCCAGCAGGACCCTGACTGTCCCTATGGCTCCTCACTGTCCCACTTCTATCACCAAGCCTTGCAGTGCCAGGTTGACTTCTCCTTCCTCTCCTCTGCCCACTCCGAAGCCTCCTGCTAATCCTCCAGCTGGGTTTGAGCTCCAGGGCAGGGATGGCTCAGGTGCATTTGCCCAAAGGGCCTGAAGCTTTCAGTGCTTAGAAAAATCCTGCTGAGCAGAATTGAGGATTTTAAGGGTTTTATCAAACTTAAATGATGATTCTGTGATTTTAGAACACATCTGCAGGGGGATGTTACCCACAGACCTTGAATGAGGTTTGGCTTTGCAGAGCAAAATTAAACCTGTTCTAAGCATTTTGTGCAGAAAATTCCCCCATAAAACCCTGTCATCAGTGCTCAGAAAGTTTCTCTCTTTTTTTGACTGCAGGCTCACAGAAATAACTTCCTGTGGAGTTCAGAGCTGGGCAGCACAGCAGGCTCAGCTGCTCCTTGGCTTTAGAGGTTATTTTTGCTTTGCCCCATCCTGCACAGGAGCACACCACGCTTGGAGCAACCTGGTCTAGTGGAAGGTGTCCCTGCCCATGGCAGGGACTGGAATGAGATGACATTTTAATTCCTTCCAACCCAACCCACTCTAAGATTCTGTGATTAACTTTTCTGCCTTTCTCGTGGGCAGTTTAATTTTAAGTCTTGCAGAAGAACAAGGGGAAAACCAACTGAGAAAACACGAGGACAATTCCCCTGCATGTGGCAATGTGGTTTCTTAAATGAAATTATTTCCCCTGTGTACTGCTACACTGCCTCTTCATTAGAGGGACAGGAGAAGTGTGTGCTTGCTCAGTCCTGAGCTCTCATGGTATACAGGGTTTGCATAGAAAAAATCACTCCTGGAGCTAAAAACCAACCTGACACTGCTCCTTGAGTTTGGTGAAATATCCAATCAGTCTCAGTGGGTTTTTCAGGAAAAGGAATAAATAAAATAACAGGAAGGAAAAAAAAAAAAGAAAAAAAAAAACAAGAAGGGGAGGAAATAAAGAAGAGAGAAAACCCACCAACCCTGGTGTGTTCCCATAATAAAGGGTCTAAAAATGCCCCACTCATTGATGCAAAATTACACTTATTGTTTATCCTCCTTCTACTTCACACAGCTTTATACAATACACACCACGAAAAATACAAGCAAACAACCGACACATTAGTTAAGAGACCTTCCATTTTACTTTGGCAGTTCACGATAATGGAATTTAATTGTGGAAAAAGCTGAATAATTTTAGCTGAATGTCATTTGGTTCATTCAAACTGGGAATCAGGGACATTTTTAACAAAGGTTTTCAAACTTCTTTTGAAATCAGGAAGCTGCTGTGCACAGATAAGGGGAGAGGTTTGAGGATTCTCTATCAGAAATTTCAAGGTTTTTTCCATCTGCTTTTTCACATTAACTGGTAATTATCCAGAAAGGCACATAATAGTGCAGAAATGACAGAAGCTGACAAAGGTTTTCCTAAGATATGTAAATTGTCAGTGATAGGCAAGGTGCAACAGAAAGGCTTTCTACAGCACAATTATTTATGCCAGTTTCATTTGCTTTTAGGTAGCACTGATGGTTCTACCCCACTGCCGCCTTTATCACAGGCACTGCACATTCCCTCACCACCAGCACACAGGGAAGGTGGCAAAAACTGAGCTTGGAGCTTGGTGGTCTCCTCCAATGCCTCTATTTTCTGTTAAATACGTGCACAAGGGGCTGTGTGTGGAGATATTTCTGAGGTGGTTGTAACCTTCCCCTTCATTCCTCACGCTGCAGAAATAAATAAAGAACATGATCCTTCCCAGTGAAGCAGCTCCCACATGGTGGTGGTCTCAGAGCCCACCTTCCTCACAGCAGCTGTTTGAGGGAGGAGGTGTTAGAAGGGACACTCAGCTGTTTGTCTCTGAGGTTCATTAGCTCTCTCTCTGCTAATTGCCTAATTCCAGCAGACAGGTGAACCCCTTAGAGCTGCTCAGACAAAGCCCCTTCCTCCAGCTCTCTCTGTGCAGGGCTTCTCTTGATGGGGTTGGAAAGGTGGGTGGTGGGACCATCATTCCTTTTGCCTTTGCAAGTTCATTCTGGGAATGTAGAATTGTGGAATAGTTGGAGCTGGAGGGGACCTTTTGAAGGTCATCCAGTCCAGTTCCCCTCAATGAGCAGGGAGGGCTGATTTGGGTACCCTTGGGTTATACTCCTCAAGGGAGGAAAGATTCCCCTCTCCCTAAATTGTCCACTCAGTCTCAGGAAATATTACCCATGGCATTACAAACATGCCATCCCCCTGCCCTGTCCCAGCAGGGCACCAGGCTGGGCTCCAGCTCTTGAACAGGGTTTTACAAGGATATTTTAAGTCTCTGTTGTACAGGCAGAAAGATTGGGTTTTGATAAATGCCCCTTTGCCAAAGGAGAAGTTGGGCTGGGCTTCTGAGTCCTTTTGGGAACTTAATTCTTATTTAAGTAGAGAGTAAGGGGCTGTGCTGGGAGAAATTCCTGCCTGACCTCCCCCTCACCCAGCTCATACCAGAATTACAAGTTTTAATTAACCTTTCCTGGGAATAGGACTTCTCATGTAACTTCACATGTACCAAGAGCTTATAGGATCTTTAATGGATGGAAGGACTTCACCTGCTGTAGTGGCACCAGAGGTGTTATGGTGGGATAATCACTTCCCATCAGCACCTAAGTGATGTTAAAGTACCCAGACGGGAGGAGTTTCCATGTGTTTGTGGGGGTGGAATTAATTTCCTTTATGATAATAGTCCCTGAAGCTAATGGGTGCTGAGAGAAAGGAAACAAGAAGCAACACAACAGATTTGTATTTTTAAAAAAACCAACAAGATTGCATTTGAAAGTCAATGGGCTTTGTTATTAACTCTAAGGACCTTTTCTTCTATCTGGTGCTTTGTTTTCCCAAATCAGGGAGGTCAAACTCAGTGAAAGGCTTTGGGAGGGATGGAGAGGAAGGATTTCACCCACCAGAGCCTTTGGGCTGCAACTGGTGCCCAAGGTCTGTCCCTGCAGGAACCAGCCTGGGGATACTTGTTTTCCTTATTTTATTTGAGTTTTTTTAAAGACAGATTTTCTTCCAGGGGCTTTTATGCCATAAAGATTCAACAAAAACTTCCAAGAGTTGCTTGGTCAGTGCTGACCCCCACCAGGGTGTGCCAGCTCTGGGGGTTTGGATGAAACATCCCAGCAGCCGATTTTTGGGGGCTGCAGCCCCAAAATAGCTCATGTGCTCATGTTCCCTTTTGTCCCCATTCCTGCTAATTCCCAGGACTCCTTCCTTTCCCTGTGCAGCCCCTGGTAATGCTGGAGAGGCAAAACCAACAGCTCCAGCTGCTGACACTGGGCTGTAGCTCCACTGAACGCTGTGAAAGCAAAATAAAGGCATCAAACGTGCCTGGGTTTAAACAGAAGTTGATAAATTATTAAATGCAAAAGGAAACCCCAGCTCATGCTCAGGGGAGATCCCAGGACAAGATGAGGTGGGGGACCAGATCCCAAGCCCAGCTGGAAATGGATTTTGGGGATATGCAGGTGAATTAAATGAGGTGTGTGGGCCAGCAGCATCCTGCTGATGTTCATGCAGAGCATTTAGGATATTAAAAAATTGCCTGCCTGAGTGGTAATTACATCGTTAAACTTTCTGGATTTCCTTTAGTTTTACTTTTTTTAGGTTTGTTTTTTAAAATAAAGTTTAAATTAGATCAAAAACCACCCAGGCCTGTGAAGATGGTCCCGGGTGGTTTGTGCACAGCAGAGCTGAGGACTTTGGAGTTGTCATGCACAGACATCAGGTGAGAGCTGGCAAAAGCACTTTGAAAAGGCACAAAGGCACTTAAGGACAGAAACCCTGAGGATGCTCAATAAACAATCACAGGAACATGAATGTGACTTTGCCATTGTTGCACATTTCTGCTCCTGTTTGTAATGACATTTTGGCCACTGTCTAAATACACAGAAATGGCCTGAATGCATCATCTGGATTATCTGATGTTAGTTTGAGTTTTTGGAGGTTTTTTCTACAGCCTCTTGGTAGACTTTGAAAGAAGAAAAGGGGGGAAAAAATTAAACATATTTCAGAGTAATTGAACTGTGTTCACATTAACTTACACTAAAATTATTTTTAATTAAATGAACTTCCCCTGTTTGTAGCTGGAAGGTACTTGTGTGAGATAAAAACTCCATTCTAATAACGCTGAGACTCACCAGCACTTAATTAGCATCACAACTCAAGGCACAGGGAGCAGGGAGGTGGGTCTGTGCTGCTGGGTGGGATTTTGGGAAGGGATGCTCAGCCCCCATCCCAGAGCCCACCCAGCGCCGAGAGGAGCACCGGGAGGGGAAATCACACCTAGGATTTGACACAGTTTGTGGCAAAAGCAATTATAATTAACATTATATTAAATATTAAGTCAAGATCATAAAATGTTGATTGGTACTGATTAGCTGCATAATCCATAATTAGAAATCACTGCACCCTTCAGCAGGTACTGTAGTGCCTTGCCAGTGATTTCACCGCTAAATTAAGCGAGTGATTCAGCTTTTGCCCTGAGTTTTACTCCTGCATTTCATTTAGGGCGGAAGCACATCCAGGTAAAGAGAGCCACGGGATCTGTTTCCACTCAGTCTGCTCCCAAAACACCCATCCTAAGGGCAGCTCCCCACCCCTCCCATGCCCATGGAGAAGCAATGGCCAAATTGCCCTTGACCATTCTCAGCTCTGCTTTGGATGTGTCCAAAAGATGTAGGGAGAAGCTTTGGAAGTGCCTGGGGAAGTGCTGGAGTCCCCATCCCTGGAGGGGTTTGAAATCCATGTGGATGTGGCTTTTGGGGACATGGGGCAGTGGTGGCCTTGGCAGTGCTGGGGGATGGCTGGTCACAGTGATCTTAGAGGGTTTTCCCAACCTAAATGATTCCATGACTGGATGGAATTCTGCATCCTCTGAAAATTCCTTGGGTATTTCCTCACCCCAAAACAGGGACCACAGAAGGTTGAGCTGAGGCTGTGCCCTCCTGGCTCAAGCCAAGACAAAGCAGCATTAGGCAGCTCCAAGATAATGATTTCTTTTTGGCCCAAACTCAAAATACACCTCAGGACACCTCAGCAAGGAGGGGGCAAAAAGAGATTTTTTTTATTCTGATTTTATTTTAGAAGACCAAACCCCTCTGTGCCTCACTCTTTAATGGGGTGGAATCAGGGATCCTGTGGGGGAGTTGGTGGCTCTGGGCTGAGGAGCTGCTGCAAGAGGGTGAATTATTCGGGGTGTTATCAAGGCTTGCTGCAGCAGCCCTGCTTTCCCCTAATTTTATGGGTCCATTTATACTGGATATCCATTTGTAATGGATAATGTCATCATCACACACTGGGAAACGCTCGAGTTTTGTTGAAGTAAAGAACAAAGTCCCCTAAACCATGAGATTTTATGTCTTTCCTGCTAATTTCAGTCACTGCCTTGGCTGGAGACCCAGCTGTGATTTTCCACGGTAGAGCTGGATAAAAATAATAAAATTTGGTGGATAAAATCCCGAACCCATGGCAGCCTGTCTGCTCCTACTGGAGCTCCAGCAGCCTCCTTGCAGCCGAGCTGATCCAGAGGGACCCTTGGAGGCTGCGCTGGGCACCTGCTGGCAAACCCAGGGCAGAAAACACATTGTCATAATTTCCTCCTTTCCAAAGGCACTTTGGAGTCCTAGGGAAGAAATCTTTTCATTCCTTCTGCTGTTATCTTCGGCTCTGATTAGCACTGCCTGGGAGTGGAGCTGAGGTTCTGGGCAGAGCCTCAATCAATTCAATCAATGCGGCCGTGACGCTCCAGTGATTTTCCCAACCGAGGGCTGGGTCTAAAAGGAAGGCACAGGGAATCACAGGGAATGTGGTGCTGGGCAGGTGGGGAAAGGCAGGAAAGCTGGGCTGAAATCCCTGTTTCCCTGTGCTGGATATCATGGAATGCAGCTCTGGACTGGGTCAAGGAGGTACTTGCACTCACACACTTGCTCCCACAACATTTTAATTATTCTCCTTATTGTATTAACGGCTATATTTTTATTTAAATAAATGCATTTTTAAATTTATATATATATATGCATTTATATATATTTATATATTATATATATTAATATATTATATATCTTTTTATATAATATATTTATATATTAACTATAATATATATTTATATATTTATATATGATATATGTTTTTATATATATATGTGTGTGTGTGTGTGTGTGTGTGTATATACACATTTTTATTTTAAATTAATGAGATGGCATATACCATCTCCATTTTTAAGAGCTACTTTTGGCTAGTCCAGGGAATCCTCTGCCCTGCCTGAGCTCCTTGAGCAGCCATGTATCCTAAGAAGATCTTTGTCCCACTACAAAGCACCCAAACCCCACTGACATTCTTGCAACAACCTGGGAACACCAGCAAGCACCAGATAATGCTCCCAAACCTGGTGTGTTCTTTGCTGAAGCATTGAGAGGGACTACCTCTGACCCTTCATGTAGGGACTACCTCTGGGTGAGCAGCTAAATAAATAAGTTCAAAAATTTAAGGTTCCCATGCCATGACTATCAAAACCAAGGTATTTCCACTCTTTTGGCATTTTCATTTTAAAAAATAAAAATTAAAAAAAAATAAAAGCAGACTGTCCTCTGTCTGTCACCCTTCCCTGGGCAGGAGTGCAGGAGGTGCTGGGCACAGGGTGCTGCATTCCCAGGATAAAACTGGATTTGCATCTCCTGCCTGGGATGTACAGCAAATCCCTCCATCCAGCAGACAGCCTTTTGGCTTCTGGAATACTGAAAATGTCTCTTTTTCTGCCTGCAGAACCAATGCATTAACTCTGAGCAGGGACAGCAGAAGGAAAGCCTGGAGCTGCTGCTCGCCCTGGAGCTGGAACATCCTTTGAGCAGCAGCAAAGCAAGAGAAAGCAAAACCACCCCTCTAAGATGGCTGCAAACAGAAGGCCTCTGCAGTCCCTCTTTAAACACTGAAGATATTTCCATTTAAAATAGCTACTTAAAGGCAGGTTTAATCTCAAAACAGCATTTTCCACTTTAAAAAAAAAAAATCACATGCACACAAAAAAACCCCACCTTCAAAAATGTCTTGAGTTATTTCTCCTTCAATTTTTTTTTCCAATTAAATTAATTTAAACAGAGTGAAAAATGCTTCATGCCCTAAGAGCCTGAAACCTCTGGTGTCAGCTGAAACGGGCACTTGTGCTCTCAGCTTCAGCCCTCGCTGCAGGCACCTCTGCTTTGAAGCCTTTGAAGTGTTTGTGGCACAGGAAGAGTCTCTCCTCAGAGAACACCAGTTATTTTACAGATATTTAATGTGTGAAGTGTGTGCCTGTGTTTGGGTTCGGATAACGGGGGTTTCACAAGGCAGGTGGGAAAACAGGGACAGGATCTTGACGTGCAGAGCAAAACTGAAGGAAAAACCACCTTGAGACCATCTCTTAAGATGCTTCCAGCCTTCACCAGCACCGTCCTGAAGATGCAGATGAAATTATCTGGCTTTCAGAGGGACCAAATTTGTTTTTAGTGCCTTTAGAATGCATTTACTCTCCCAGCACCAGGATTTCCCTCAGAGGAAAGGATGCCACCAAAACAGCCTGGGGACACCAGGAGCAAGGGGCTGGGGGTGCCCATCCCCACAGGGCAGCTGGAACCAACCCCCGAGCTTATTTTGGGGATGTGATGCAAAAGCCTTGCAATAAATTTCATTAGTGGCTGGATTTTGGAGCTAATTATTTACTCACGTAGTGACCTTGCTTGTGATTTGAGAGGTAAAACCTCTGCCTGCATTTCAGGGGGGGCTGATGCAAAATCCACCTCAGCACCCAGCAGGACCAATTTTGAGGCTGATTTGTTTAAATTGTTACATTTCCCTTCTTTTTTGGGGGTCAGGGGTGCCCAAAGGTTGACGCCTCTTTCAGAACGAGGCACATTTATTCACTGTGCACTGCAATTATTCCAGCTTGTAACCAATGAGGTTTAATTAATATTAAAATCTTAAATCAGCCAGCTCAGCCAATGTTATTTGAGCACTGATGGTTTGTTGAACATCTTCTCTCATGGACTCGTATTTAAATAGAAGAAAATACCAAAAAAAACTTATTATACCTGAAATGGAAAAACAATTATGTTCTGTGACTTTGCAGAGTTATTTGTGAGGATATGTAATATATTTTTGCAGAGTTCCTGTTCTAGGAGAAGCCCTTTCTTCTTGGTGTTTGTTGCTTCTCTTAATGCAAACACAAGGAAATACTGGGTAATGGATAGAGAAATACATAGATAAGGAATATAGATAGATAAGGAATATAGAATAAACCCTCTGTTTTTCAAACAATTGCCCTTCATGCTACTTTATTTTTAATTTTTCCAGCTTTCCTGCAGCTGTCCTTGACTCAGCCAAGGCCAGGTGAGACTTTTTCCTTCTTTGCAGGTCCTGAAGTTTATAAAGCTTCAATCTACTTTTCCATAACCAAATGTTTAGTACCTACCTCTTGTTTTCCTTTGGTATTTCTTTTTAACAGTAGTCCCACTCTTTAACCCACTGGTTCCTTTGGGTTAAACCAAGGGTTCATCTGATCCAGGAGATGAGAGTATCACCTGCCCTCCTAACAATTTCCAAACTAAATGCAGCACAGAATCTTGGCTATATCTAGAAAATATGTGATTCTTATTTTTTTTAATTTAAAGAGGAGGAGAGAATACTTGCAGGAAAAAGGAAAAAAAAAAAAAAAGATGAGAAGGAAGAGAAGAAGATCAGTGAATGTCCAGCATTGATTTAGAAGCAGGCTCTGCCAGGCAGGGGGAAAAGGAGCCTTTCCCAATCCATTCCATTTATGGTTATTAGTATTGATATTGTATTTCTCTTGGTTCCCAAAAGGAAAAGTGAGGAATGAATTAGGAAAAAAAATACTTTTCTGTAAATAATTTTTTCCCAATTCAGATGGTTTTTAGGAAACGAGGGGGGGAAAGAAATCTGCTTCTCAAATGTCAAGGACTTGAAAGACTAAAAATACATCACCGGAATAAATAAATTAACCCAGAAGACAGGACTGATGCTCTGCAGGCATCAGGGATTAAATAAATTCACTAAATTCAAAGTGGTACTGCAGATAAGAGCTCTTTGTGCTGCAGCATGTACAGCTTATTGATTCTGGGATTGAGGTGCTGTGCACTCGTGTAAAGGGGGCTCTGCCTGATATGGCTTAATCCTGCCCCAGCGCACAGCCCCGCGCCGCGCGTGGCGCCCGCTCCCCGCTCCCCATTTATTTTAATTTGGTCTGCGCCTTCGTTTGCTGCACCACATCTGTGCCTCTCCCCCCAGCACTGCCTGAGGGACAAGGGGCACTTCAGGAGGTGCTGGGCCAGCAGGATGGGGCTGCTGCAGGAAAGGGGCCGTGGGCATCTTCCACGGGGATGGAATGCCCGGCACTTCCCTTCTCCAGAGGGTTTTGGGGGCACTGAGGGGACAAGGGGTCCTTAGGGGAGCAGCTCCAGTGGGGATCCTGGCTCTGCACACTCACATTTTGTTACAGGAGCCACCAAGGAATGTGTCTGACCAAGGTCAAAACATGACCTGCACAGATAAGATGAATTTTTCTGGAGAAAAAAAAGAAAAAGTGGAAAGGTTTGTAATAAATCCCAGAGGGGCCATCACACACCCAGCTGGAATGAAGATGGGCAAGTTCCAATTTATCTGTTTTCCATGGCAGAGGGTGTTTTCACCCCCTTGGTCAGATGCTGAACTGTCAAAGTCACTTCACACTAACACAGAAGGACATTTAACTCCTCCTTTGGAAGCTCTCCTGGTGCTCAGCTCAGGTTTCCTCCACAGGTTGCTCTGAAGGGCCAGCAGAGCTCTCCAAACACAGAATTTCATGATTTCCCAAGGAAGAGAAAGACCTCCAGGCCTCTGGAGGTGTGAGGCAGCAGCTGGGCAGGGCAGTGATGCTCTCGGGGTGTGCTGGTCCCCTGGGCCATCTCTCCTTGGGTGAGGTGGAGCCAAGAACCAGCACCTTCCCAGCCTCGGGCATCCTTGGGTGCTGGCTTCCAGAATCACACCAAGAAGAGCTGATCTGACCAAGGGGAAAGGCTTTTATAATTAATTGTTGTCTCTTAGGTACGAGGGAAGAGCTCCATGGCATGAAAGAAGTTGCTACAGGGACTTTTGGGTGACCCCCCCAAACCCCTGCATCTCCCTCAGGTTTGGCAAATCTCCCAATTTCTTTCACCAAAATCAAGCTCTTAATCTCAAGACACCTCTCCTACGTGAGGCTGCCTCCTGAGCACGATCCACAGGGCCCGTGTTTCAACACCCAGGATTCATTAATATTTCCTGCAGAGTGCTCAGTAAGTAGCAAATAAAGCAGGAAGTGTCCCAGATGTTGGAAAGAAAAAATGGAATTATTCATTGCTTACTAACATCAAATGCTAATGTGAGAAAAGCATCCTTGAAGAAATCCTTGACTAAAATTCATCAGAGTGATGTGAAATCACTGTTTTAATTATGCATTTTGAATGTATTTATTAGTCCCGGTTCTGATCTGACTTACAGATGTTTAGCAGTGATAAGGGTCTGCTTCAGCCTTCGGAATTACTCATGATTTATAATGACAAAACTTGGATCAGAATTAGGTCCTTGTCACCACTCTATAATATTCTTTCATCAAACTTCACATTCAACAGATGAAAGCGAACGTGGTTTCTGCAATTTCCAACTCTACCACCGAGCCCATGAGTTCCTTTTTTTAAAATTTCTCCTACAGAAGTGATGACTCTCACAGAAAATTTTGTCTGCTTGAGTTATACTAGCCATGAGAAACTTGAGAGCAAAGGAATTGGAGTCTTTAATCCACCAAAATGATGTATTTGGCCTTGTGCAGGCAATAAACGTGGAATTTTAATGAAAGAGTTAATTGCTTTAATTATGCAACTCTACAATCCCATTCTTTCTTATTGCTGTGACTGTTAGATATATACCTAATATTGAGAGATTCTCCAAATCTTTGGGAAATCCAGTGATTTGATGAGGTTACCCAAAAGCTCAATACCAGACAACAACTGGATGTGCTTAATACCAGATATTTAAAACACCCTCTGTTCAAGAATCATTCAAAGCCATGTGGTTTATTTCCAAAGAATGATGGAATTTTAAACTATTGCTTGTTCTAGAGCTGATCCAGAAAGAGCAAGTCTCCAGGGATGCTTTACTCCCTAAGGCATGAATGCATGATTAAGCTAAATGTATTCCATAAATGCCTTGATGACATTAAACTAAATTTTTTAAAGAACAGATGGAGAAAGTTAATAAATATTTCATTCTATAATATAAAACTCACTTCTATATTCACAACTTCAGGGATCCTCAGCTTCACAGATATCAATAAGTCTGATGGATTTCTTGCTGCATTCTCATTCTTCTGCCCTGGTGTCTCTTATGGGATCATCATTTCTGCATGCTTGGATTGTTTTATGGGATCAGTGAAAGGCAAGTGACTGTAAATCTTGACCTCTTCTGCTCCTGGATTGTATACTTTTATTCTTTGTGACCATAAGTGTTCATCTCCACATTGAATAGATAATTAAATGACAAAAATTATTCAAAGGGAATTTATAGTGAGAAATTATACCTTGAAGAACTGATGGGGAACAGGCACAACCCAAGGAGAATCAGGAAAAAAAAACCAGTTTGGAATGGCCAAATAAAACACTAAAATCTCAGTGTATTTGGGAATGTCATGAAACATCCATTCACTGGGGGAAAAAAAACCCATTATTTTTTTTACCTGCACATCCCAATTCTATTCAAACAAAATTTCTTTTAAGGGAAAACAGTGTGGATATTGCTTAAGAACTGTAGCCCAAGCCTGAATTCATATGAAAGAACTAATCTTTACATGGGGGAATTACAATTCCTCACTCTGTGTATGCCATGAATCTTGTAAAAGAATAATTAGAACTTGCTCCGAAAGGAAAGAAACGCCAGACTTGAATAATATTTTAGGAAGAGCATTAACAAACATTTTTACACTGCCAACAATCTTCAGCGCTTCCTAGCAGAGATTTACATTCCATTATTAATTAACTGCACTGAGTCAATAGTGTGACATAAAGCTCAGGAGATGTGAGCTGAGCACAAACTCTGACATCCACGAGAACGGCGCGTTTCGAGAAGTTTGATTTAAAATTTATGCAAATGAGCTCAGCAAACAAGGACCCACCAAACTACTTCAAAGCACCACGCTCCAGCCCGAGAAACATGACAAGATCAAATCTTTGTCGTTTCTCAAGTGTCTTCACAAACCTCTGCCTATTCAGGACAAATTATTTCACCCCCGGGACCTGGATAGTTTGGTGGAGAATTAGGAGGTGATTGCTCTTGGCAGGGTCACTGCCACATCAGCCAACCACCTGAGTGACTGCAAGAATTTAAATGTATTTTAATCTTGTATAATTTGTCTTTTTGGATCTGACTCTTGTGAGGTGTCCATAGAATACAAGGTCCCAGCTGAGCTGCCTGACAGGGCCGACCAAAACAAAGCCAAAAAAAATAGCAGTGCTTTTGTCCCCACTCCCGTTCCTCCAGCTCCCACCATCATTCAGGTTTTGGGATGAGGAACTTCCCCATGCTGCGTCCAGGGAAAATATTCAATTCAGAGTAGTGACAAAAATTACTTTAAACAATTTTATAGTGAGAAGTTGCCACTTGAAGGACTGATGGGGCACTGGCACAGCCCAAGGTGATATCACAATCTCATGCTATTGTCACCCCTCCTTTTCCCTCAACCAGCATCACCTCTCAGTTTTTGGGTTGGGAATCCCTACAAAACTGCATCCAGGGAAAATATTCAATGCAGAGCAAAGCACTGCTGTGAAGAAGTACTAATTAATTC
The DNA here is from genome assembly GCF_015832195.1 of Motacilla alba alba. Classification (NCBI taxonomy): domain Eukaryota; kingdom Metazoa; phylum Chordata; class Aves; order Passeriformes; family Motacillidae; genus Motacilla; species Motacilla alba. The sequence goes on from NC_052045.1 coordinate 4,796,935, forward strand.
ATGTTATGTTTCAAGCCACAGAAATTGGTTTATTCCCTTATTGAAAGTTAGGTTAGGTCCAGGTACATTTGTATCTTCAGAATCAGGGCTTTTAAGGAAGAAAAAAGTTTCTCGTGTTTCCCGACATCCCATTAAAATGGTTGTCCTTTGACGTCAATTAGAGCTGGCCAAGGAAAAAAAAAATCATCCTTAATTGCTTTTTAGAAATAGACATTATTGCTTGCACCATCGCAGCCAGATTCGATTTCCTTTTACAAGAAACCAGGATGCTGGGAATGCTGTAAAACTCCAGCTCTGCTGAATATGGATGTGGAGCTCTGCTGACAGAGAGATGCTTTCCCTTGGGCTGCAGGAAAAAACTGGTGCAAGCCCCACCAACGTGCTGAAATGTCTCCAAAGTGGAAAAAGGCTGGAGCTGGATGTTCAGCTGGGGCTGGTTTGGGATGGGCAGTGGTTGGAGCCAGGCTGGGAGAGCTGGGGGTGTTCACCCGGAGAACAGAAAGCTCCAGGGAAACCTTCCAGTCCCTAAAGGGGCTCTAGGAGAGCTGGAGAGGGACTTGGGACAAGGGATGAAGGGACAGGACACAGGGAATGGCTTCCCACTGCCAGAGGGCAGGGATGGATGGGATATTGGGAAGGAACTCCTAGTTGTGAGGGCGGGGAAGCCCTGGCAGAGGGTACCTAGAGAAGCTGTGGCTGCCCCTGGATCCCTGGAAGTGTCCAAGGCCAGGTTGGGTGGGGCTTGGAGCAATGTGGGATAGAGGAAGGTCTCCCTGTCCATGGCAGCGGGTGGAATAGGATGGGTTTTAAGGTCCCTTCCAACCCAAACCTTCCTGGGATTCTGTGGATGCTCAGTGCTCCACCCCCGCCTCCCCATGAGAGTGAGTGTAACCTATCCCCACCATTAGAGCTACAAAAACGATCAAACCCTCAAAACCTGGCTGTGTTTCCTTACAAGGAGCATCACCGATTTTCTCAAAGCCTTTTCCACACTTGTCTTACTGCAGGGAATCCATAATGTCTCTGCCCACCAGGAAGAAGAGGAGTCCAGAGAGCAACACCAGGGGCACCCCGGCGGCGGCGAACATGAAGGACCACCCGTAGTAAACGTGCACGGGCACATCATCCAGGCAGCTCTCACTCCTCTCCAGGAGGATGTACTTCTCAAAGTCAGCTGCAAACTCCTTCCACATCACAAAGAGAAACACGAGCAGGAGAAACAAACCTCCTGGGAAGAGAGACAAAACTGAGTTACTGTCTGCACAGGGAATGCAGGAATAAAGGTGAGAAAAGATCCCTACAGCTTCTCATCCGTGCTCTGCATCAAAGCTTTGTGTGGCAGAATTGTTGCTGCTGACGTTGCTCTGCAGGTTCCTGTGGAAGCTGAGGCCACTGGCTGTGGGAAACCCCACACCACAGGGTCCAGTTCCTGCCTCTGACACCTCCTGCCTTGACCACCAGCACTTCTGAAGGCTCTGCTTCAGCAGGATAAGGCCACGGAGAAACCACAGGAGCAGGACTGATGCTCCCAGCAGGGACCTGCCTTCCTCTCTCCAAGGTGAGATGTTTCACCTTTTTCACTTTCAGTTTCTCAGAGATTAATGAGGAGAGTCCAAAACTTACTTTTTCCTTTTTTTAACTACCCTTGCAAGCAGTGTCATAACCAATCCCCACCAGGAACACAAAGATGCCATGATAAATCCTGGTGCTGGTGGAAAAATTCTGGCACTGCCACCCCCAGAGCCAGCAGATTATGGTGTGGGAAAGGCACACAGCCATGAGATATTAATTTTAGGTGGGCAACTAAATACCAGAATAATAACAAGAATTATTACAGCAGCTTATGCCACGAAGCTGAAAGCAGATGAAAAAAATTAGAGTGGCCCAAATCTCGTTTACTGTGTATCTTTTAAAAAATAGATATTTCTATGGTGCATTTTAAACTCAACATCTATTAAAGCTAAATAGTGACGGTGTGATGACAGGTCTGAAAGCAGTTCCTGCTACTTCACAGGTAGAAGCTGCTATTTTTAAATGGTGCTGTATAACATATAGATATACACACACACACATATGAAAGAAATACATCACAGCTTATATTATTTTTATGGTTGAAGCGAACTGCTCGAAATTAATTCAGTTGACAAATTACCACACAGTTCTGTGGATGTGTTGTGGCTTCTGCAAGATTTAATTTCTCCCCTTGCCATTTTTAAATCAAAGGTAGTTGTGGTGTATTTAATTACTCTTCCTGGCAGCTTCTGCACTCCAAAATCCAGCTCTTGTGCTAAGGAAAGGAAAGGGGTAAAGATTGACGTTGATTTATCTGCTTAGGGAGGTTACTGAATCTTCAGTCAGAGAAAACACGACTGTGTTTTACTGTGATTCTGTTTATAATGGTTATAAAAACATCTCAGAGACAAAAATAAGACTCACATGAAGGTAAGAGGCTTCAAAGTCCTCTCTAGGAGGGAGACAGAAGTTGCAGTTCCCCACCCTAAGCTGTCACATTTACTAAACTGCCTCCCATGCCCTAAAAAGATGCAATCTTACCAATCAAAAATTGGTGTAGCCATACAAATATTCTTTACATCACCCCACACTGAAATTCCAGCCATTCTCCCTGACGTGGGAGTCCTTGTTTTTCCTGGAGAGGCAGGCAAGGAGTTAAACAGCAGCTGCTGGAACATTTGCATGTTCATTGAGGTTTTGATACCACTTGAAATTAAGTGCACAAATAAATATTTTACACTTACCATGATAGTTGTATGCTTAAAATACCAATTATTCTACTATAAGAAAGAGATGGTGTGTTCAAATAGTCGCATGTCCTTTACAAAATACAATGTATTGATAAGAAGGCAATTAAGTCTTTATTACTGATGTAATTTAAAATTAAATTAATTAGATAGCAACTGAACCTTGAAAAGTGCTCCTTTAAAGATCAATTTCTATTTCATTAACTTATAATACCTACCGTAAGAGACGCAAATGAAAGCGCAGCCCCGGTGGGACAGAGAACGTGGGTATGGAAATGTACTTTGGAATTTTGCTTTAAATAACCAGGAATTCTGTGTTGATTTCTCCCAGGACAATTTACATGGCCTAAGTCTTGTTTTTTGAAGTAATCAGATCAAAACCTTCCAGTTCTAACAGAGGAGGGTGTGGGAGGTCCCATGAGTGGGTGGCACCATCCCCAACCTCTTCAGCAGATAAGGAATGGGAATTGGTCCCTCCTCTGGCCTCAGGAGAGGCTCCAGGTCTTGGCATGGAAGGATTTATTATTAAACAGGTACTGGAGGTGATGGCATGGCCATGGCATCTAAATTAAGAATGTTTTCACACTCTGGGCAAATGACAAGAATATGTAAAGCAAGCAGCCTTCTTCCCTGGAATAATTACAGCTGAGTGATGAAGAATCCCTGGGATTTACACGATGTCCTCGGTGGGAAGAGAAAATCAGAAGGGCAGGTGCAGCCAAAGGATGGTGGGAGCTCAGGAAGGGCAGCTCACCAAAATCTGCTCAGCCAGAAATGCTTGTTTGGAGCAATCACAAGGGTACCTGAACCTGCCTAAAATTTGTCACACTTACAGCCATCAGCAGCCTCTTCATCATGAGAAAATCAGGATGTTTGACCCCTATATTACCAAAGTGTTTGGCATTTTTGTTTTAAAGTCCTGTTGTATTTGGGATTTTTCATCTGTTGAACAGGTTTCACTTTACTCCTTCCTTTCTGGGGCGTTTAGTGTTTTACACAGCAGAAATTATCTTTGGTTCCTGTCAGCTTTGGATGTAGAGACAGAGATTCCTTCCTGCTTTGGGCAGCAAAATGAAAAACTGAAAAAATGTAATTTTCGGTCCAAAACATGACACTGGCATTGGCACCCACACCCAAGACACAGGGTTTGTATTGGGTTTGGGTAAGTGAAGACATCATCAAACCTCATCCCCTGCTCCTCTCAGCATCTCTGTGCTTTCTCCACCAGAAAATTACCCAAGTCATTCCTTTTTTTGCCTCCTTCTCCCTCTTTGCCTCTGTTCATTAGGATGGTACTGGGAAAAATTAACTGCGAAACTCCATCTCCAGACTGATGAGGTCAACGGCATCTTCTGGGGAGGGGCTAATTGCCAGAAAATTGCAGTGGGGTATTAAATCTGTCTCCTTTGTGCACTGCAGATCTGGGAGCCTGGAGCTCCATCCCCCTCTCCCAGCGGAGCTGTGTCTTCGCGTGGGCAAATTGAAGAGGAGCTTTTCCTTTCTCTCACTTTATTTCCTTGTGACACCTTTATAGCTGCTAATTGTGGGGACAGGTGAGTGAACTCAATCTTTAACTCTTATTTCTGGGGAAGCTACTGAATTTTTGTGTAATCTGCTAATTAGGAGAATAATGAACTTTGACTCATTCTCCTCTTTCGCTCGTTGCCTCTTAAGGATGTTAATAACAGCGAAATGGAGGGGTGACCTTCAGCTGCCCTTCCATAACTGTCAGCCTTCACTGCACGTGGGGAGCCTGAGACTGCCAAAGTGGAGCTGCTCCATCTGGGAAGCAGAATCTGAGCAAAAAATCCAGCACTTTAACTCACAGGAGTGGGTAATCAGCCCTTTTTTCCCATGCTGTTGGGTCATGCTGAAGAATGGGTTGGTCCCACCATGGGCAGGGATGTGTCCCATCATCCCAGTTCGCTCCAAGCCCCATCCAACCTGGCCTGGAACACTTCTAGGGATGGGGCCTTCACAGCCTCTTTGGGCAACCTGTGCCAGTGCTGCACGTCTAAGTTTGGTCTCTAAAATGCCCAAAGGAAAAGAAAACCGAGGAGCACAAGGTAGGAAAAAATGAAGGACCAAAATGAAGAAAAGTTGTCTCAGCAACTCAAAGAGCTTCCAGAAGCTGCAGCATGGAGCTAACCCAGCCCTCTTGGTGACATTGTAGTGACAACTAACCAACCTCTGACTACTGAAACAAAGGGATAATCAGGCACCGGGCAGGATCTGCCACCCCTTGGAAGCACTGAAGCTCATTCCAAGATGGCAAATGCTGGGAGGAAAGCAGCACACTGGCTCATGTATTCCAGGTGCTTTTGGGAGAAGGCTGGCAGGGGAAACTGCTCAGAAAATGGCCTCAGCTGCAAAGGCAGCACCAGCAAATGTCAGATTGGCTTTGGCTCTTTCCAGAGTCACCCAGGGGAGGAAATCCAGAGAAATGGTTCCACTGCTTTGGAAGGGCTCTCAGAAACACCTCCCTGAGCAGTCCATTGGTTATTGGAGCTGGCACAGTCAGATTTGCCCTCTGGAATGTACAGTAAATAAAAGGCATGTCAGGGGGAAATCCAAAGGGATCCAGCGCTATATTGAGCCATAACAATCTTCATCCTTTGGTGCTGGATTCCCCCAGAGACAGATGGACACACAGCCCTCCTCAGGCTCGTCATCCATAAATGTCTGGGAATGCATTTGCACCAGTGGTGTCTGTCTTGAGAGCCTTTTGGTGGAAAAAGTGATGTCATTGTGCAGTGAATAACCACGCCTCCTCCCAAAAGTAGGGAGGTGGTGGGCAGAATAAAGCTGCTGGTGAAGGGTTCCCTGCAAGGCTGGGACATCCCACAGTCCTGGTGCTCCACCTCCCATTCCCAAGGCCAGACCACATTCCCACTCCGCAGATTGCCAGCTTTTTCACACTTCCTCAAGGAGAGATCCTTTCTGCAAGGGAGGTTAATTAACACTGACCCGCAGGCCATGATTAGAAGACAAGAGGCGCTTTCTCCTGCATCGTCCCTGCACATCCCGCTATCCGAAGGAAAGGGATGGCTGGGGACTTGAGCCTGTGTTAAATCCATTGTTCCTACTGCTTAGTGCAATTATGCAAAATATTTTTAGAAGGGATAACGAGAAAATAACCATGGAGGGATGCAACCCAAATCCATCCAGAAGCCAGGGCCAAGCAGGATCCAGAGGTCTGAGATCAGGATAAGCCCCCGAATGAAAGGATCAGTTGAAACACTAAGGAAACTTTGCTGAAAACCACATTGAATCCTTCTGCTATCATTTGAGTGGAAAATATAGCAGGAAGTGTCTTCCAGCTGAACTTGTTCCCCCGAATGACTGTTAATAACAATGATTGCTGTTCAGATTGAAGCTGCATTAATACAAACTTCAATTTTAACAGCAGCATCTTTGTCTAATGCCAAGAGGTTTATGTGATGCATAATCAGCTCTTCCAAAAAGTGTCACATTCGAAGCCCCAGCCTTTTAATCAAGGAGTAGTCAAATAAAGTGGAAAAGCAATGAAGAAAAAGAAGAAAAAAAAAAAAAGGAAGACAGTTGAGTATTACTCGGCATCCTTTTCTGTGATATTTCTGCCCAATGTGCAGGCTGGACACACTCCTCAGGGACATCTGCTGCCTCCCGGGAGCCTGGACTACAGATGGGAAGGGAAAGCTTCCTGCCCTGTACAGCCCTTGGATTATCATTATCCATTATGGCATCACAACAACCCCATGGAAAACTACAGGCTTGGGAATCTGTTTGTGGAAAGGGCCCTGGGGGTGCTGGTGCCAGCAGCTGGACATGAGCCCAGGGGTTCCCAGCTGGGCAAGAGGCCAGTGGCACCTGGCTTGGGTCAGGAATGGTGTCCAGGGGATCAGGGCAGAGCTGTCCCCTGTGCTGGCACTGCTGGGGCACCTCCAGTGCTGGGGGCAGCTCGGGGACCCTCCTGGCCAGAGGGACATTGGGGGGCTGGAGTGAGTCCAGGGAAGGGCACGGAGCTGGGAAGGGGCTGGAGCACCAGGAGGGGCTGAGGGAGCTGGGAAGGGGCTCAGCCTGGAGAAAAGGAGGCTCAGGGGGGACCTTGTGGCTCTGCACAACTCCTGACAGGAGGGGACAGCCAGGGGGTCGGGCTCTGCTCCAGGGAACAGGAACAGGAGAGGGAACGGCCTCAGGCTGGGCCAGGGGAGGCTCAGGGTGGAGATCAGCAGGAATTTCTCCATGGAAAGCATTGTCCATCTCTGTCCTCTCAGGCTGCCCAGGGAGAGGTAGAATGACCATCCTTGGAGGAATTGAAAAGCTGTGTAGATGTGGCAGCCGGGGACATGGGTCAATATCAGAACCTTTCTTGTTAAATATTTTCACTGATTTTATTATGAGGCAGCAGGAGCTGGTGAAGGATCTGCAATTAAGCAGTGGTTTTTCAGAGAAAGACCTGATTTCATTACGAAGTTCTTCACTTGGCTCAGCTCAACTGAGCTCCAGCCTGTGGCTGCTTGAGTCATAAAAGAGCTTTTTTCTGAGTTTGAGTCACTAGTATAAATCAAGTATTTCTAATATTGAAGCCCGTTATTCCTCTCAAATACAGAAAAGGAAAAAGCCCAAGTGATAATTCAGTGGAATCATTGGTAACAGCAGTGGGAAAAATGAATAAATGCCTATTTTTAATTCATTTTCCTGCAGTGCCATCGTTTCATCTTTTCAGGTCTCCTTAAGCCAGCCCTCCCATTTTGGATCATGGGGTTTGCCTTTCATCCCTCCGTGGGTTTCCAGCTCTATCAAAGCTAACAGCAGAGGAGCAGCCCAAATGCAAAGCCTGACTTTGGGGAACTGAGCAGGGCTGATGCTGCCCAGACTTAACTCACCTGCAGGCTTTACTGAAATAAAAGGGTTGCATACAGGAGTAGTAAAACCAAAGTGATTTTCAAAAATCTCAGCCCTGCCAGGACTAAGGACTGTCTTGCTAAAGCCTGGCTGAGCACAGAATCATGGAATCACAGAATGATTTGGGTTGGAAGGGGACCATAAGGGCCATGGACAGGGACACCTTCCACCAGACCAGGTTGCTCAGAGCTCCCAGGGGTTTAATCCCAGTGGGGAAGAGGGAAATAATAATTTGCTGCTCCCATCAGAGCCCCATCTCCCACGGCAGCACTTCATCCCCACCTGCCCCCATTCCAAAGCCACCCTGCCCCGGCCCTGTCCCCTCACCTGAGAGCAGCAGGAATCCTCCCCCAATTTTGTAGGAGTGGGGGCTGGAGAAGGGGACCCCACAGACCAGCAGGAGCCCCCCCACGAGCCCGGCAGCCACGGCCAGCAGGATGAACGCCGTCCAAAAACCTCTGTACACTGCAACAGGAGCAAAGTCAGTGAAAGGAGAGGGAAAGAGGGAAATTTCAACCTCAGAAATATTTTTTTTAATGATGCCATGTTTAATTCCTGCTGTAGCAACAGTAAAAACAACAACCTGTGACGCTGTTGTGTCAGGCAGAGCTGAGGCTCCAGCTTTGCCAGGGCACCTGGAACAGCCATGGGTTCAGGGGGAATGTCATGCCCTAGAGAATGGGACTAAAATGAGGCCAAAGGGTTGGGAAGGTTTGCCAGGGAAGCACACAAAAAAAAAAAAAAAAAAGGGGTGGGAGGAAAGGACATTGCTCTTAGCTGTGCTGGGGAAGGTTGGAAAAGCTTGGCAGGAAAGGAAAGAAAATAGCAAAATTTGGAGAGGTGGATTCAGACCACAGCTTTGTTCCACTTTAATTAACACTTCAGGAAGGTGCCAGGCTCCTGGTTTAAAATAAAAGCAGCATTTGCTAGCAGGACTGCAGGGAAAACAGGAACTCATGAGTTCCCTGTTAATGGCCTTGTTAGACTCTGGGAAAGAGAACGGGGCAGGAGAGCAGCTGTCTGTCCATCCAAGGAATTTGGGGGATTGGCTATGACTTCACACAACCACCCCAGGCAGAGCTGAGCAAGCTTGGTCCATCACATCCACCAGATGGAACAGGATGGGATGTAGCCCACTAATTCAAGTGTCCCAGTAGCCAAGTGTCCTGCAGACACTGCCATAAACCTTATCCAAAGGGAGTGGTCCTCCAGCAGAGACCCTCTGATACCCTGCTCCCCATCCCCTGATTTATCTGATCCTTTGGACCACCACATCTTGCCCTGCCAGTTGTTTTCCAGAAGCTCCAGCTCGATTTAAGCTGAGCACCGGCAAGTGGGTAGTGCTGAAATGATTCACACTTGAAAGAAAAACGATACAGAGAAGATGCGTTTTCCTCATTTGAAACCATTTTGTCAGGAGAGCCACTTAGGGAGAGATAAGTATCTTGAACTCTCCAAAACCACAGAATTCATTTTCATGTTTAACCTCCCGTCACCCGTTTCTCTCAGGGAGCCTAAGAGGATGCAGATAAGGCAGAATTATCTCTGGAGCAGGTAATAGCTGGAGGACCCCTCTCCTTGGACAGCCTCCTGCTTTGTCAGCCCTTGCAAATGAGGAAGGGCTGGTTAGAAAGAAAAGGTGCTGAGGACAGAAGCGGCTGCTCCCCCGAGGGCTCTGCAGAGGGTTGGGGCAGGAGAGGATCCCGGTGCTCCATCCACCGGAGCCACCCCCAAGTGTCCCGAGGTGATGAGGACAGGCAGAGCCCGCAGAGAGGGGTGCAGCCCCACATCCCGGCACCTCCACAGAACCACTGGGGTGGGAAAAGAGCCCTGAGAATACCGAGATGGTCCCGGGACTGTCCCAGGGGACACATCTGGGAGGGTTTCCCAGCCGGGGCTGACAGGCAGGGACAGATGCCTCCAGCGCCCTTTATTAGGACGGAAAAAATAGTGAGTGTGTGTTTATCAGCAGGATCATTCCGAACCGGGACGCTGTGCCCGTCTCTCCCAAGCAGAAACAATCCCTCTGCTCATCCCGCGTGTTTGCTGCGCATCCCGCACCAGCTCCTCCTCCTCCTCCTCCTCCCTCCGCAGCCCCCTCGGATCCATCTGACACCAGGGAGCGTTCCCCGGGGCAGGAATTCTGCACAGCCAAAGAAATGAGCTGCCCTTCCTCACATGCTCCTACTGACAATATTTTTTTTTATAATTAATTTCTCATAGAAAAAAAAATAAAACTAAAAAGAGGTACTACTAAAGGCTAAGGAAAAGGTCAAGATGTTTGTTTGTGCAGAATCCTCCTGCATCCCCGGAGGCAAGGCAGACTGATGCACACTATTTAAAGAAATCAATTCATTTCAAAAAAAGATCATTGAATTAATTCTAACTGCTGCCACCAATTTAGCGAATTAAAATTCCTAACAGCAACTGATTCATTAAAGAACTTGGAAAATATAGAGAAACATAAATAAAAAGGGACCCGGTTGAAAGGAAGTTCTCCAACTGTGTAGTGCTCATTGCTTTAAAAATAAGCCAGTCACTTACGTGGATTTTCTAACAATTTGGTTTTTAACTGATTTTCCAGTGCTTGTTTATTTTCTCTTGCAACAAATCAACACCTGAGCTATCCCAGAAAACCAGACTCTGGGACCGAGCCAGCACTCAGGCTGGGTTTGGGTGGTCTGCCCCAGCTCCTCCCAGTGACAGAGGAGATGGGAGAGAATGGATTTATGCTCCTGCCTGGCTCCCAGGAGCAGGGCTGAGACCCCGCGGGAGGGAGCTGAGCCCATCCCCAGGCTGGAGGAGCAACGTGGGGGAACCTCTCAACGTGGGCTTGGGCAGCCACCCTGGCAGGACTGGCTTGTGAAGGAGCTTTCCAGAGGTCTTGGCCGTGTGAATTTAGAGCAGGAGAGCGTGACACACATCCCAGATCTCCGCCTGATCCCTTGGAAAAGGAGCTGCTGGGGGAGGAGGAAAGAAACTCACCTGCAGTTGTGTCATAGGAAGGATGGGGGAAAGGTCCCACAGCAATGGGCATGGGGAAGAGGTAGCCATGCATGCAGAACTTGGGGTGTGCTTGGCTGGCTGGAAAAGATGAAGAAAAAGAAGAATTAAATCCCAGTTTGCTTTTCTTTCCATCAGGATCAGTTGCAGTGCTGAGATGGTGATGTGCTGTTGTGCAAAACCTGCAAAACCCTCAGTGAAATCAGAAGGCTGGGGAGGGAAAAAAGATAATAAATCTTGGTTAGAGAGAAAAATAAAAATAGAAATAATAATTATGAAAGAGAGGAGATATCAGAGGACCTGAGACTGCTTCTAACACATCTTCTCATCTTCATAACCTGACTCTGAGGTGGACAAAAATCATGAAAGATGGAACAACTGAAGTCAGTGTAAATATTCTTGTTGCTATTTTCCTCCAGAGAATGTGCCTGATCACCTGGAAGGGTCAAAATATTTGGGTACCAGGCACTTCCAAGACCTCCAGCTGGTGAGAAGGAAAAGCACAATTAGAATGGAAGTGCCCCATCAATATTAATACCACTGAGGCTTATCATGATTAACAGTAATAGAGTGAATGTTAAATGAATTAATTAATGGTTGGCCACTTATTTAAATATGTTCCCCAGCTCAAAGGAGCACTTTATAATAGGTGGACATTAGTTCATGCTAAATTGACTATGGAATACCTATTGAATTAATTATTACATCCACAAGAGCAGCAAATTAATTTGCCATGATCAATCCTATTATAATAAATACCTAAAGAAGTAGCGAAAAAAATTTGCCAGTTATCAGAGTGACTCATTTTACTTCAGGTAAAATTATATTATGTATTTCCATATAATGTGATTCAGCAGCAAACTCCCTGTCTCAAGCCTGTCCTTTTTTATCACAAATTTCCTGTGTGAAAAACCTCCCATTGTTGAGCGGTGGCGGGAAGTATTCCTGCAAGATTTTACAGGAAACAGGTCAGGGGCTGGGGGACAGCGAAGTCATTTGAAATTTTAATCACTGCAGAGTAAATTTAGTGTGGGAACCTGCATTATTTGCAGGGAAGTGCCCTCTGAGGTGATTGTGCTGCTCCACAACCTCAGGAACATCTTCCACCGAGGCCTCGGTGGGCACAGGGCCAAGGTTTCTGTGGTGTTCAAAGCCTTTGCAGAACTTATTTAAAATCTTTGGGGATTTTATCACAAATCCTACTGTAGGGTTGTGGCCCCCGGCAGGGCTGGTGCCAGGTATGTCCTGGTGTGGTCTCATTCCTTTCCTATTCCTGGTGGGAGCACCTGGTTCCCTGGGCCAACCCTTCACTGCACGAGGGCCACCAGGGTGGCACCAACCAGGGTCACAGAATAGGTTTCACCCCTCCCTTCAATTTGTTTTTGAAGAGTGAATGTGTTTTTTTAAAAAATAAAGGACTTTGCATCCCTCTCTGTTTATCCTCAAGCGCAATTTCAACGATCTTAAAAAGTAAAAAAGGTGAGAACTTAAAATAAAATAAAATGGCTTTCCATGGTGCACCACTGGTCCTGCACGAACATTTCCAGCCTTCCCTGTGCTGAAACCAGTGGGAGCTGGGAATGCTGAGGAAGGCAGAAAACAGGGAGAGAAGAGTGATGCTGGGAAGGGCATGGACTCCCATTTACAGAACTTTGCTGAGCACAAACATCAAGAGGTGTTGGGAGGGAGGGGGAGGAAGGAACAGCATCTCCTTGCTGGTGGAAGCCACCACGTCACATAACCTCACAGGTGATCAATTAAATGGCCTCATGAGGTTGCAACATTTCAGTGAACAGCCCTCTGAGAGCAAAATCCAAGTCAAAAAATGAGCATGGAAAGGGCACAAAAAGAGTGAGCCAGCTTTGCTTTTGACAGAAGATGAGAATGACAAAAATGAAATGAAAACTGTCTCCTCATCCCTGGGAGCACTCCCTGTGTTTGTTTCCCATTAATCTGTGATGGAATGGTGTGGATAGGGAGTGGTGGCATTGTACTCACTGTACCAGAAGGTCCAGATGCTCTCAGGGTGGCCCTCACCAAAGAACCAGCACCGCCAGAAGAAACCCTCGTGGTGGAAAGTGAGGATCTCCTTCCCGACCTCTGTTGGAGTTTCAGCCTGGGGAGAATGAAAGTCCAGGCTGAAACAGGGAACATCATGGTACAAAGAGTGTGTGCTTTGCTTAGACAGACGTTAATTTTGTTTTTATGGGGTTTTCATTTGTTTTTTGAGTCAGTTTACAACAAACTGTCCTGCAGACCTGCACAAACCGTTTGCCTGCTTTTCTCCTGGTGTTAAACCCCTGCTGGCCAGAGCTGGATGGGAATTTCAGGGAGCTGGGCCTTCTGGGTGTGTTCTACTCCTCAAACACCTTCCTCCAACCCCCAGAGCACACCTACAAGCACAAGATTTTGGAATTTCTTGAAGGGATAATATTGCAAAGTCCAGCCATGGAAGATTTACCAAAGAACTTATTAAAATTATCCTCAAAGCCAGCTTTATCTTCCCCACACACAGTTTGGTAAAGGAGACAGGACTGTGACAAAATTAAGTTTTATCATGGCAGGGGAATGTCCATAGAGGAATGGCCCCTGTGAACCACAGAAAGGAGATGGGACTCCACAGGGAGGTTCTAGAGGTACTTATCCTGTCACAGGTTAATAGGTTTGGGTGGGAGGGAACCTTAGAGCCCATCCAGTGCCACCCCCTGCCATGGGCAGGGACACCTGCCACTAGCCCACATTGCTCCAAGCCCCGTCCAACCTCACCTTGGACCCTTTCCAGGGGTCCAGGGGCAGCCACAGCTGCTCTGGGCATCCTGTGCCAGGGCCTTGCAGGGAAGAATTTCTCCCCAGTATCCCTCTGGCAGTGGGAAGCCATTCCCTGTGTCCTGTCCCTCCACCCCTTGTCCCCAAGTCCCTCTCCAGCTCTCCTGGAGCCCCTTTAGGCCCTGGAAGGGGCTCTGAGGTCTCCCCAGAGATCTTCTGCTTCCCTCTCCTAGATGGTTTTATGTACCACATTATAGCAGCTTCCAGAGCTCTGACCTGATTCTCCTCTTACTTTCAGGATAAAACCCTGACTATGACAAGGGGAGCATTCAGCCCTGAAACCTCCTCAGCTGGTGGCTCTGACTTGGTGCATCCACAACACATTTCACTGAGCTTGCCAGACCATCCTTATCTGTAAGGAACAGGATTTGACAGTTTAAGGAAGGACAGAGAAGGTAAAAACAGAGCCTGTTATCCACAACCAGTAACAGAAATAGAAATAATAGAAACAGTGTCTGAAATAGAAATAAAATAGCTCAGAGGGAAGAGCAAGAGCAGTTCCTATTTCTGCCTGGTGCCTTTGAAGTCACTGCCTCAGCATCAGGCTCCCCAACACTTGGCCAAGAGCATCTCTGAAACGTTTGAGATGCTTATTTGTGTCGTGCAGTGCATCACCTCTGCTCTCTCCACTTTTCAAAACAACTAAAATGTGAAACAATTAATGCTGTCACTTCCCAAGTACACGAAAAACAAGTGGCACTTCTCTGTCTCTGCCATCCCCAGGCTTTACTGAGCTGTTTGAAACTGAAGACCCTGTTTTCTGTTTCACTTCTCCAGGCATTTTTCCATCATAATTTTTCTTTTTTTTTTTTTTTAAGTTAGGAAAGTCATTTGGAACCATGACTCAAGCAAACAGTGCCCTACATTTGATTATGGGATTCTGCAATGAAAGAAAAAATATTTCTTGCTGGCATCATGATGCCTACCCAGGGTGACTCACTGCACCAGGAAAAAAAATCAAACCTAATTGGATTGAACTTTGAAGTAACAAAAAGTCTGCACACAACGAGGATCTTCCTGTCATTCTGTAATGGAAACCACACATTGATTGGCACAAAAACATTTCGGGGGAGTGGGTGGCTCGAGGAACTGATCTGGTTGTTATTTCATTGAAGAGTTAGACAACAGCAAGTGCAGCAAGAATCCAACTTGAAGGATCTATAAATGAGTGACCCCAGCCCTTAGCACTAAAATATCAAGCTGTCCCTCGAAAATTACATTTCCTGCTAACTAAAATCCTATATAAACCTTACTTTGAGGATATCCAGGCCACTGGTCGGATGGGCAGGAGCCCGTCTGCTCTGCTCTGTGTCTGATGTTCACTTCAGTTTGGTGTCTGTGCTGCAGCTGTACCACTTCAGATGGAAGTGATTGCCAAGGCCCTCACTTTTAAACGTGAACTAGTTTTAAACGAAGAAACTACAGAGGGAGAAATCTTTTAATGGCAAATATCAGGAGATATCTTTTGTCTTTAGAAGGAAATGCTGTCAACAGCTAAAGCTCTTACATTTTTGCCTTTCATTCTCTAATGTTCATATCTGCCAGATTACAGAGGTGCTGTCTTAATGCTTCCTAGACACTATTTACTCCAGTCAAAATGCTCAATATTATGGAAAAGCTGGGTCAGATTTTAAAGAATTTAAAGTTTTATCTCAGGCTGACATTTTACATTAACAGGTCATTTTCATCGAGAATAAAAAAATTATCAGAGATTTCAAAATTTTAGATCTGAAATTATTTAGGTAAGTTCCTTCAAAGCACAAGATTTGAGAGCTCACCCCCCCGGTGCTCAGAGTGCTGTTCCCATGCTCGAAGCCCCCGCAGGTGTCCGTGGCCAGCAGCCAATAATCCGTCCCAAAGGCGACGAGGAAGAGCAGCACCCCGGTGCCCCCGAGGATCCCGGCTGCCAGGGCAGCTGCTCCAGCCTTCATGGGGCAGAGGGGGGAAACCAGCCCAATGGAAATGAGAAAAGGAGGAAAAGCCCCGAGTTTCCCGGGTCTCTAGAAGAGCGGGGCCAGAGAAATGCTATTTTTGGATGTGGATAATGATCTCCTGGCTGGTGTGAGTTTCAGTGGGTGGTGGGGCAGGACTAATAAAAGCAGATGACCTGGTGCAAGCGAGCAGCTGTGGCATTAAGGATCATGACAAGCAGCTACTGAGGCAGAGCAGGGAGCCATCCAAGGGGACACATGGCTGCTGCTGGAGGAGCACAGCCAGGAGCCCTCAGGACACAGCTCTGGGTCACGAGTGCAGAATTCCCAGGACACCAGGGAGTGACTCCCATCCCTCCCTGCACACACGAGCAGAGGTGGAGTCAAAGGTCTTCCCCACACCCTGGAGCCCGTGGTGTCACCTCTCACTGTGTCCCCACAAATGGAGTTTTCTGGAATTTGCGTCTCCTCCTTCCTCTGAGCAAAACTCTGGTGTGGCTTTTACAGAAAGTAACCCCAGGAATGCAAGAAAAACATTAAAACACTGGGAGGTCTTAAATGTCCCAGTGCTCTCGGGAGGCTTGCAGCCACCACCTTTGCAGCAGGCAGGTCCACAAGGAGCAGGACAAGGAGCACCCAGCCAGGGGCACACGCGGACACACTGGGGATGTCCTGCAGCTGTAAATGCTGTTCTGCCTCCTGCCATGGAAAAATGGATTATGTCGATCCATACCCCTCCCACCCACCCAGCCTGCTGTGGGAGAAGTGTCTCCTGGGAGCAAGGACATTCCTGCATGGAATTTCACTGCCATTTGCTTCCTAATGTTTTTTGGCTTCTGCTGGAACATCTGCTGTAGATCACTGCCAGGAATGGGATGCCAGACTAGGAAAATTATAATTTCTGTAGGGCAATAACTTTATTCCTGTGGCATGCCAGGAGGCTGGGAGAAGAAATTTAAATTACAGTCAAAAATCAAGTTCTGATTTTCTAACCTTAGCCTTAGTCATGACCTGCTCTAAACAAGGAGGGTGATGATGTTGACTTCCCTATCCTATGGGAATTTGTGCTGCCAAATTAATTTCCAAATCAATTTAATATTTAAAGTTACCTGTGAACATATGGGTATCTCAAAGTAACTGCACACTGGCTGGGGAACCTGGAGAGGGTTGGGAGAAATTTTGACTACACTTCTTATTGAGGCAGACAGAGTGATGAATGTTCTGAATCTTCTGTTGTGCTTCTACAAGCAGAACAGAATTTAAATTATAATAATTTATTTTATCCTCTGCACTGTATTTCTTAAATATTGCAGGGGTAGCTGTTAAATAACATATCAGACCTCTCCCCCTCACTACTGTCCCAGAGGCAGAGTTGCTCCTGGTTTAACCTGACCATGTGAGGAATTCCACAGGACACAGGACCCAGGATCCAGAGCAATCCCTTCACTGACACAGGGAAAAGGAGAGTTGGGACAGGGTGCAGACTAACATTACCATCGTGCAGGGTCAAAACTCAGCCACAGAGCTGGGATTCTGCAGGAATAAACACTCTGTCCATCCCATTGCTTGCCATTCCACTGGAAGCCCTCCCAGCTCTGCAAGGGATTTCTGTGTAGACTCTTGTGGTCAACCCTCCCTAAACCTCCACTCATCCCATTCCTACACATTCCTACATCCCTTTCCCACCTCATCCCAGCATATTCACTCTTTTCCCATAGTTTGGAACAGCAATAACACACCCATCTCCCAGTCATTGGAGCTTCATTGCTGCTCTTTGTAGTGAACATAAAATGGCTGATTAAATACAAAATACAACTTATCTATCACCTAAATAATCAATTAGTGCAATTCCAATCAGCTATTTAATCACCTGGCTAAACCTGTCTAAGTGACAATGACAACTGGTTGCCATCTCTTCTTGCGATCTCCTCCTCAAAGCTGGACACGACTGACAGGAGCTCTGGCAACACTCAGAGGAGCTGGGTGAAAACAAGGATTTGCACACCAGGAGTGAGGAATTTTTTTTTGTAGCTCACACTGCAATTACATAAACTTTAAATGGAAAGCGGGCACTTGTGCATTTTTGTTTTTAAAAAGGGATTAATGTACACTTCCACATTTCTGGGTGTGTTTTGAGCCAGCTGTATTTGGTGCCGCGGTTTTTGTGCTACTGCACATCCCCAGTTAGTGCTGTTTGCCATTTGGAAGTGTCCTCTGGAATTCTGGGTCCCACTGGCAGCAAAACTCTGCGTGGCTGAGGCAGAACATTGGCTCTCCACTGGATGTCTTGTGCCCAGTCAAACATCTTCCAAATTCCGAGGCTGTGGAACAGGAATTGAGTTCCCAAGGTTGAAATGTCTCTCCACGCACTGAAATCCCACTCCTGACAGGTGTTTCTTTCCAAAGACCAGCTGGACAGGGATTGGAGCAGCCTGGTCCAGTGGAAGGTGTCCTTGCCCATGGCAGGGTTTGGAAGTGGATCATCTTTAAGGTCCCTTCCAACCCAAACCATCCTGTGGCTCCAGGATGATTCTAGGATTCCTCGTCACAGCCCCAAGCATGTCCTCAACACCTTCAGGATCCAAAAATTCCTGGGCAATGAGACTGCGTGGTCTCTCCCATAGCCTGTAGAAGAAAGTGATAATGATGGTGTTTGTGTTGGGATTTTGGGAATGCCACACCAAAGCCAGGGGGTGAATTAACCACCCAGCACCACATTCCACACAAAGGCAGACACAAATATCATTTAACTCCCAAGGAAAACAGCCTTTCCTTTCTTCCCTTGCCTCTCCTGGTGCCAGCAGGGACCTGCCTTTAGCACCCTCTTATCCAGAGGTCAAATGATAGTGCCACCATGGGCAGCTCCAGGACTTCAGTGGTTGAAAAGGAAACTTGTATCGTGAGTATTTCATTAATTCCTAATTTACCTTGAGGATTTTTTTTTGTTTTCCCTTAAGCTTTCAAACCAAAATTGTGACTCTCCAAAACACATATATTCTAGCAAGGAGCTGGGGCAAGTCAGCTCAGATTTTTCACAGAATTGGGTGTTTTACCTTTGAATTGATCAAAGACTCCATCAGCGCAGTCTGTGTTGTTATTTCCTGTAGTTTGATCTGTGCTCACAGAAAAATTTACATTTTGTGTAGATAGATCAACATATTTTGACTCTCTCATGCAGAAAGCAGAGGATTTCTTGGAATTCGATGAAGAGATGAGTTTCCAGAGCTGCCTTTGGAGATTTCTCCGAGTCCCTCTGGAGATCTGCAGAACTTTCTTCATTGGAGCTTGGCCTGATGATCTCGGGTGGTGAAATCCTGGAATAGGCTGTTCAGGGCAGGGGGAGAGTCCTCATCCCTGGAGGGATTTCAAAGCTCTGTGAATGTGGCACTTGGGATCACAGGTCAGTGGTGGCCCTGGCAGTGCAGGGGAAATGGTTGGGCTCCATGGTTTAAAGTGCTCTTCCAATCTAAATGATTCCATGGTTCTATGATCTGCCCTGCTCCAAAAGGTGTCCCACGCATTGCTTTCATAGGTAGGTCAGTGAATCTCTCTTGAGTCTCTTCTTTTACTCTTTTCTCCCAAAACCTCTGAACAAGAAGACACCAAGGACAGCAAAGCCAACCAGACCACAACAAGAGCACCTCAGCACTGCCAGCTTTACCTCAGAACAGCCACCAACGTCCCCAGTGGTTTCACAAAGAGCAACCCCTCAGCCTGAGCTGTGCTGGAAGGGAGAGCAACAGATACCCACGTTGACATTTGCCCCTTTAATTCTGCATTACAATGATAATCTCCAGTTCATCTCCATCACATGCTCCTTTTTCATCTCCCCCGTCTCCACGTCTCTTGGAAGAAGCACATAAGCCTGGATGTTGAAAGATCCTTAATAGTGCTTCTGAGGCTGAATCCCCTCCAGGACTTGATGTCAGTGGAGAAAAAAGCTCAAATTTGCCTCACCTGCTTCTCAAGCGCTGCCAGCCCTTTCCAGGATTAAGTCATTATAATCTCCTTAAGCAGTCATGAAATAAAATAAACACAAGTGTGGTTTTCTGCTCAAAATAAAAATACTAAAGTTCATATGAGGAAATGCTTTTGGAGTTGTGAGTACTGGGGAGATTTTGCCTGATTTTCAAATGCAGCTGACTGATATCTTTTAGCAAAGAGATTTCTGATGTGGTTTTTGGGCTCTTGCTTTGCCATCAAGGTACTCTCCCTCATTAACAACTTTTGCCCACTTTAACCTGAACTTTCCACAGACTCCTGTAAACTTCCAGAGTAGGCACAGAGCAAAAACTCTCTGAACTCCTAAAGGAACCAAACTGATGCAATTTATTTCCACAGAACCATGCAATATTCAATGATACACTGAATCCGTGTTTTTAACACTTTTTAAAGGACTAAAACCCTGGAAAGAATTAATTAGGCATGCTCTGAAGCCTGAGCACTTAACAGTTTTCCACTCAGTTGTAGAATTTTAAGACCACCAACACTGGATACTGGCAAAGATTATCAAAGGTATTCTGGGCTGAAATACAAACTAGTCAGAGGGCTTGGCCACTAAGTGACTGGAAAATACTTCATGAAAGCTTTAGCCAGGCTATTATATTTTGTAAAGAAATTTTAAGAAAAAATCCACAGTATCCAGAAGGTTAAATTTAGGGCAGGGTGACTCACTGGGAAAAAATGTCCTGCTGGGAATATTGTCTTCTCTGCAGATCAAGCAAATTGTTTATGCAGCAGAGAGGTATTGAAGGACCCAGCACTCAAAGTGGGGCTGGGAGGGAATGATGGGCTGGGATCCATGAAGGACCCCATGCCTGAGCATGGGAATGTGGGGCTGGGCTGGAGCAGCCTCTGCACACCTGCAGCCAGCAACCTCTGGAAGTGCCAGAAGCTGGGAGATGCTGGCATGGAAATGTCCCCCGTGCTGATTTGAGATTAAAATGTACCATTTAAAAAAATGCAAGGATTTTTTTTTTTTTACCTTTTTTTTCCACATCAGATAAAATTTCCATTCAATTTTCTGGCATTCTTCCAACCACTTCTGTTGCCTACAACAATATGACAAAGAAATCTACCCCCACCAAAACAGCCACCATTAAAAAAGGTCCTTGATAACCCATAATGATATTGCAAAAAAACTGATGGGAGGCTCAGTTGGAAAAAGTTCCTTATTTAAGTGCCTGATGTCCAGAGAAATGATGGATGCTGTATAAAGATGACAAGGATGGATGCAAGACAAAGATGGTACAGACATCCAGGTATTTCAGACAAAAATAACACAGGTCAGATGCAAAAGCACAAAACCAAAATAAAAGAGCCAAAAAAAAAAAAACCAAACAAAACCCAAGCAAGAATTAGTCAATCAGTTTCTACCCCTAATTATAAACTCCTAGACAAGCAAAATTATTTAATTTCCTATTTGCTGTCCCACTATAGAATAAAAATTACTCGCCTTAGTAAATCCTCCTATGACTATTTACTGTGCAGAATTTAAGGAGAGATTTAAAACACTGAGGACATAAAACTGCAGGTGAACAGGGACATTCCAACCCCAGAGAGCTGAGGACCTTCAGGTTCAGTATTTTTTTCTCTCTCCCTTGTATGCAATGGCTTTCACCAATGAACAACAACACCAATTTTATTTCCTTGCTCCTATTGCTTTCCTCACTCGTGATCTTGGGATCACTGGCCAAGGGTTGAAGGAGCTGCTGGTCCAGGAGGATCCACCTGGAATGACACCCAGAGACACCCCTGAGTGTCCCCAGCTCCTGAGGATGTCACCAGCAGCATATTGAAGATGCAAGGAGAGAATAACTCAGAGATGATCCCATAACACAGCGAGTTTAATTGAAACAGAAATGTAGAACATTGCAGCATATTCATAAATGCCTTAGATTGTAACATATATTACAACAAACTCAAAGATGGGCTGTTTTCCTAAACCAATTACAGCCAAGCCCACATGGCTCCCATGCACATGGATTAAACTAGGAAACAAATCAAAACTGTAATAAATGGAAGATGCAATGAGCTTAGATTAAAATCAATGTATATGTACATATATGTATATACACATGTAAAACACACATCTATTGCTAAAAGCTCGAATTTTCCTTTCCAATGAAGTGGATTTCCAGTGATGGAGTGACCTTCAAGTCAACATGAATCACCTCAGCTTATGCCAGGACATCATCGAGGGGTTTTTTCAGAAGAAAATGAGACCGTAGATCATTGCAAAGCAAATTCACACAAATTTGTGCCTTAATTTAAAATGAAAGCCCCAATGTACCATGCAGGGCTCTCCTAAGGGGGTATTTCTGCCCACAGGAGACTGGTTCTGCAAACCCAAAAATATCATGGGGTGGGGGGGGAGTCCGTGAATTCCTACAGTTTCTTTTAATGCTTTTTCAAAAAGAGCCACTCGTTCAGATTAAACACTCTTGGATCAGAAGAAGGAGAAGAGAAAGAAAAATGTCAAGGCAAAACTAAAACTTGTCCTTACTGAACCTGACAGGACAAGAATTCAAAGGCTTGAACTTACCTGGCGTTTCAAAGAAAATTACCCAAATCTGGGGCTACCTGTCTTCCTCAGGTCCTATGCCCAGAGTTTTCCTGCATCTGCTGTGCAAAGGGCTCACACCTCACAGCCAGAGTTTGGGTCACCCTCTTGGCACTTTCAAACCCCTCTAAACCCACAGCTCCCAGCCATGGCAGCACAGATCATCCCAAAATATCTTTACAGGATTAATGTGACCAACCAACCACGTCAGAGAGCTTTCCTATTTATTTCAGGGCTGTCACCCTCATCTCCTGCTATCACCACTGGGTTTGGAGCCTCCTCACTTTAACGTTGAGGTGAATCATTCCTTACATAAGTTTTCAAAAACCAGTAAGAACATATTTCTCCCTTTTAATTCAGCTGCAATAATTTTTCATTAGCAGAATTGTGGCTTGGTGTGGGACAGTCCCTCAGGTAAGACACAGCCCCTTACTCAACTATGTCATTTAACTTTGGGCTTCATGAGAATAATGTTTATTGCCAGGATCCATCAGCTCCTGAGGAGAAGAAGAGATCTGTTGCTATTTCTGCTCTTTCCTCCATCCCCTAATAAAAGCTTCTTTGAGATTATCAAGTTTTTCCCAACCTATAATCCAAATGCTCCCTGCAGTTTAGCCTATCCCTGAAAACTAATGAGAAGATCCCATATCTCACCTTATTAAAACATCCTTCCTTGCAGTTGTAGGCAATTTCAGCAATTTTCCCAGACTGAACAGGCTAACTTTTCCTAGAAATTCCTTAGAAATGTCCTCTCAGCCATTCCCTGGCATTGCTGATGCTCAGCTGGGCATCTTTTCCCTCAGTTCCCACTGAAAGCCCAGCACTGGGCAGTAAGACTGACTTTCCATGAAAACAACTCCAGATATTCCACCCTGTCCACGCTGTCCTTTCCAACGTGCATCTTATTTACATTATCTACACATCCAGCAGCCCTCCCTGAAGGGGTCAGACCCCTCCTGGGGAGCCAGAGCATGCCTTGTGTTTGTACATCTCCAGAGTCAGCTCTTTCAGCCCTGTGCCGCTGGGCTGGGGCAGTGGGATGGCGCACACGGACTTGGATCGGCTCTCCTTCACTTCCCGGACCTTCTCCGTGTTCCCCACTGTGGGAAGAGAAACAGCACGAGAAACATCACGAGAAACACCCTGAGAAACACCTCAAGAAACAAACACCCTTCCTGGTGGTTCAGCAGGAATGAAGGAACACCGAGGTGGCCGCATGCTCTTTGGGGATGAGCTGTTCTGCTCCACTTCCCAGTTATAAAACAGGAGACAAAGATCAGTGTTTCCATGGAAAGAAAAGCCAAAAAAAGGTGATTTAAACCCAGGATTTACACTTGAAAATGCATAAAGTATTTGGATCGATATCATCATTCTTTTGTCGGTCCACATCTGCAGCTTTGCAGAGCAAAAATTCACATTGGTGAGTTCCTTAAACCAGCTCTGGAAAACGCAGATGTCCTGCTGGAGCACCTGGAATGTCCCGTTGTCATATTATGGGATTGTTTGATGGGGCTGAACACGCAACCACGACAGAAGGGTTACAATCTCCTTCTGTTCTGACACCACTGTATGTCAGGAACCACGGTGCTCATGTATTCCTTGGAGTGGAAAAAAAAATTATGCAGAAATATTGGGGTTTATCACTTTTCTTTCCTTACAGTCATGGTTTTCTTCAGGAAGAAAATTACTGAAGTATTCCTGGTAAACAGCTACATCCCAGGTTGGATGAGGCAACCTGACCTAGTTGGAGAAGTCCCTGTTTGTGGCAGAGGAGTTGGATTAGATGATTAGATGGCTTTGAAAGAGCACAAAGCATTCACTCCAACCGCAGGTGGGCTGAGAGGTGGCACCAGGGCTCTGTCAGCTCTTCTTGCTCACCCAAGAGGCTCATTTAAGGAGCCCCACTTTGTCCCACCACCTTCCTGTCACCTGCTGGGCCGTTTCACAGGGATGAGGGTGGGCAGGGGAGGGCAGGGAATGAGCCCCAGCTCCCCAACTTACCGGTGAAGGAGCGGCAGAGCTTGGGCTGCGGGGTGGCCTCGCCCTGCGCCGAGCACGAGTCCTCCTTCTGGGACTGAGGGAAAAAAGGACTTCAGTGCCTTGTGAAACCCGTTCACTCCCACCTCACAAACCCATCATCTGCAATCCCCGAGGGTTCCACTCCCTTTCGTTTCACTTTTGCCATGTAAAAATAAACAACAACAACAACAAAAAAGAAGGATTGCTAAAAATAGACTGAAGAGATGGCAAGAAGTATTTGCAGATGGTGATTTGCTACAACATAGAATCGTGGAATGGCCTGGTTTGGAAGGGACCTGAAAGATCATCCCATTCCAATCCCTCTGCTGTGGGTGGGGACACCTCTCACAGGACCAAGTTGCTCCATCCAAAGTGGCCTAAAACCCTTCCAGGGATGGGGCATTCACAGCTTCTCTGAACAACACAGGGAGCTCTTTATGGACTGTCAAGAATTTAGAAATAAAACTGAGCCAGTGTCAGAGGCTTAAAGAATTAAAATGGCACAATGCAGCAATTATGTTTTGAGTTCTGGAAGAGGTCTGAGCTCCCCAGGAATGGTTCAGCAGAGAGGATGGGAAGGAGCAGCCCTGGAGCTGGGAGAATGGGGCAGGGAGTGCAGAAGGCAAAGCTGTCCCCAGGATATGGATGTTTCCTCACCTTGGCTGTTCCCCACGTTGGCTGCAGGCCAAGGAGGCAGGTAACGAGCTGGCACTAACGAGCTCCCTGTCCTTTCACTCCAGTGCTAATCTCCACCCTCCAGGACAAAAAAATAGGAATGAAAAAAATAAAAATCAGGTAGCACAATGCCGCCTGGATTGTTCAGTGCCTCTGCAAACTGGGAATAAGTCTCTCACGCAGCTGTGATTTGGCACCTCGGTCCAGAAACCCAGACTGCCAAAATAACTCTGGACACCTCCCAGCCTGGTTTTTTGTTTTGTTTCGGTTCGCTCTCCTCCCTCCCCTAACGAGGACCGCTGCCCTCCATCCCTTGTTCTCACTTTTATTGACCATTTTAATAACAATGCCTTCCCGGCTCCGGCAGCAGCGCCCCGGCTCCCTGGAAAGCCATTCCCAGGGGCATTGAACGATTCTCAGAGCATGCTCCATGAAAGGGCTCTGACATAATTACCAAAGGCACTGTGTCATTTACGCACATGGCTCACAGGCAGCTCCAAATAAGCTCCTTCTGGGGGAGTGCACTCCTGTTTTGGCAGGAGAAAAGAGGACCGAGTTGCCGGGCTACAGGTGCAAGGATTTTCTGGGTGCTCCGTGGTAAATAAAAGCTGTCCTGGGTCTTAGAATCTGCCCTGCCAGTTCAGGCTGGGCTGGATCCCTGCCTAAAATAAGGCAAGCCCCAAAAGCAGCTGGTGCTGGAAGCCAGCAATGATGCACAGCTCCAGGAAGCAGCAGCCTTCGGCAGGAATTTTGTCCTTAGGCAGAGGAAGGCAAACTTTCTGCTGGAAATAGACAGTCTTGGAGTTAATCCTCTGGGCTGTGGTTCAGAGCTGAAGTCACCTCGTTCTCCTGCCAAGGTCCTTCTGCCTGGTGTAAATCATTTAACCTGCTCTGGAGGAAGGAAGCTTGTTCTTTTCTTGCTGCTTCTCCGTTTGCTCTCCAAACTCTCCTTGGAGGAGCCTCCAAGAGCCCCCTCTCCATGCTGTAAAAGCACCTGAAGTGCAGGAGACCCCTAAGGCACCTAAAGCCACCCAGGAGAGGTGACTCAGAGCCACAGAACGGTCTGGGGTGGAAGGGACTTCAAAGATCATCCCTCTCCAACCCCAACCCCTCCTGGCTGGAGCCTAGTGCTGGGCACAGAACTGTGTCCATCCTGGGGAGGGCACTGCCTTCTCCTCTGGAAGGAGAGGGATTGTCCAGCAGCCAAGACGAACTTGGCTCCTTCCCAGCCTGGTGAAGCCACCAATCCACATGAAGATGTTCTCCGACACATCCCAGATTTTGTTTGGGGGGGGGGGGGGGGAAGACCAACCAGCCCCTAATAAAATATGATAAATAAAATATTTAACCGAGCTACAACAGCTTCATATTTAACAGCAAAGCTCTCAGCAGCTGTGCTAAAAAGAAAAACAGACACTCACCAAACAGAAGAAACAAGGTTTCTACGGAAGCAAAGGGATTTTTTAGTGATTCCCTCAGCTCCTAACGCTCAAGGCATCACCAAAGCTTTTCTTCCAAGACTGGCAGTGGAATTGCAGGAGTTTCACCAGCACCACAGGGGTTCCAGTGGCCCTTTGCTGGAAGTTTATTTCCTGTCCCTGGATTTCCAGCTGGGGCTGCAAACACAGTTGTAATGCTTCCATCTCGTGGTGAGATGTAGAACAGAAAAACATGGGGAGCAACAGCATCCAAGTTTTTCTTGCTGACTCAAAACCTGGAAGGCCAAACCCTTCCCTGTAGGACTACAAAAGATGACATATCTGACAATCAGAAAAATCTCTAACACTGTCGACATTTTTCATTAATACCTTTTTTTTTATTCAGGAAAATACCATTTTCTTTTCAATCTGGCATGGAAGAAACACGAGTAGTTGCTTTTTTTCCCAGAAACTGAGTGTGCCCGAGTGTGCCTGGGTGTGCCCGAGTGTGTCCGGGTGTGCCCGGGTGTGCCTGGGTGTGCCTGGGTGTGTCTGAGTGTGCCTGGGTGTGCCTGAGTGTGCCCGGGTGTGCCCGGGTGTGCCTGGGTGTGCCCGGGTGTGTCTGAGTGTGCCCGGGTGTGTCTGAGTGTGCCCGAGTGTGCCTGAGTGTGCCCGGGTGTGTCTGAGTGTGCCTGAGTGTGCCTGAGTGCGCCTGGGTGTGCCTGAGTGTGCCTGAGTATGCCTGAGTGTGCCCGGGTGTGCCTGAGTGTGTCTGAGTGTGCCTGAGTGTGCCTGAGTGTGCCCGGGTGTGCCTGAGTGTGTCTGAGTGTGCCTGAGTGTGCCTGAGTGTGCCCGGGTGTGTCTGAGTGTGCCTGAGTGTGCCCGGGTGTGCCTGAGTGTGCCTGAGTGTGCCCGGGTGTGCCTGAGTGTGCCTGAGTGTGCCCGGGTGTGCCTGGGTGTGCCTCAGTGTGCCTGAGTGTGCCTGGGTGTGTCTGAGTGTGCCTGAGGGTGCCCGGGTGTGCCTGAGTGTGCCCGAGTGTGTCTCAGTGTGCCTGAGTGTGCCTGAGTGTGCCCGGGTGTGCCTGAGTGTGCCTGGGTGTGCCCGGGTGTGCCTGAGTGTGCCTGAGTGTGCCCTGGTGTGCCTGAGTGTGCCTGGGTGTGTCTGAGTGTGCCCGAGTGTGCCTGAGTGTGCCCGAGTGTGCCTGAGTGTGCCCGGGTGTGCCTGGGTGTGCCTGAGGGTGTGTGCCTGCCCGGGTGTGCCTGAGTGTGAGTGTGCCTGGGTGTGCCTGAGTGTGCCTGGTGTGTGCCTGAGTGTGCCTGAGTGTGCCTGGGTGTGCCTGAGTGTGCCTGAGTGTGCCCGGGTGTGTCTGAGTGTGTGCCTGGGTGTGCCTGAGTGTGCCTGAGTGTGCCTGAGTGTGCCCGGGTGTGCCTGAGTGTGCCTGGTGTGTGCCTGAGTGTGCCTGAGTGTGCCTGAGGGTGCCCGGGTGTGCCTGAGTGTGCTTGGGTGTGCCTGAGGGTGCCTGAGTGTGCCTGAGTGTCCCTGGGTGTGCCTGAGTGTGCTTGGGTGTGCCTGAGTGCCTGAGTGTGCCTGGTGTGTGAGTGTGCCCGGGTGTGCCTGAGTGAGTGTGCCTGAGTGTGCCTGAGTGTGCCCGAGTGTGCCTGAGTGTGCCTGAGTGTGCCCAGTGTGTCGTGCCTGAGTGTGCCTGAGTGTGCCTGGTCTGAGTGTGCCTGAGTGTGCCTGGTGTGTTGCCTGAGTGTGCCCGGTGCGTGCCTGAGTGTGCCTGAGTGTGCCTGAGTGTGCCCTGGTGTGCCCAGGTGCCTGAGTGTGCCTGGGTGTGCCGGTGCGTGCCTGGGTGTGCCTGAGTGTGCCTGAGTGTGCCCGGTGTATGCCTGATTGTGTGCCTGGTGTGTGCCTGGGTGTGCCTGAGTGTGCCCCCGGGTGTGCCTGAGTGTGCCCGTGTGTGCCTGAGTGTGCCTGAGTGTGCCTGAGTGTGCCCGGGTGTGCCTGAGTGTGCCCGGGTGTGTCTGAGTGTGCCTGAGTGTGCCTGAGTGTTCCTGAGTGTGCCCGGGCGTGCCTGAGTGTGCCTGAGTGTGCCTGAGTGTGCCCGGGTGTGCCTGAGTGTGCCTGAGTGTGCCTGGGTGTGCCTGAATGTGCCCGGGTGTGTCTGAGTGTGCCTGAGTGTGCCCGGGTGTGCCTGGGTGTGCCTGAGTGTGCCTGGCTGTGCCTGAGTGTGCCCGGGTGTGTCTGAGTGTGCCTGGCTGTGCCTGAGTGTGCCCGGGTGTGCCTGTGCCCGAGTGTGCCTGGGTGTACCTGAGTGTGTCTGAGTGTGCCTGAGTGTTCCTGAGCGTGCCTCAGCGTGCCTGAGTGTGCCCGGGTGTGCCTGAGTGTGCCTGAGTGTGCCTGAGTGTGCCTGAGTGTGCCTGAGTGTGCCCGGGTGTGCCTGAGTGTGTCTGAGTGTGTCTGAGTGTGCCCGGGTGTGCCTGGGTGTGCCTGAGTGTGCCTGAGTGTGCCCGGGTGTGTCTGAGCGTGTCTGAGTGTGCCCGGGTGTGCCTGAGTGTGCCCGGGTGTGTCTCAGTGTGCCTGAGTGTGCCTGAGTGTGCCCGGGTGTGCCTGAGTGTGCCTGGGTGTGCCCGGGTGTGCCTGAGTGTGCCCGAGTGTGCCCTGAGTGTGCCTGAGTGTGCCTGGGTGTGTCCTGAGTGTGCCCGAGTGTGCCTGAGTGTGCCCGGGTGTGCCTGAGTGTGCCTGGGTGTGCCTGAGTGTGCCCGGGTGTGTCTGGGTGTGCCTGAGTGTGCCTGAGTGTGCCCGGGTGTGTCTGAGTGTGCCTGAGTGTGCCTGAGTGTGTGCCTGAGTGTGCCTGAGTGTGCCCGGGCGTGCCTGAGTGTGCCTGAGGTGTGTGCCTGAGTGTGCCTGAGTGTGCCTGAGTGTGCTTGGGTGTGCCTGAGTGTGTCTGAGTGTGCCTGAGTGTGCCTGGGTGTGCCTGAGTGTGCCCGAGTGTGCCTGAGTGTGCCCGGGTGTGTCTGAGTGTGCCCGGGTGTGCCCGAGTGTGCCCGAGTGTGCCTGAGTGTGCCCGGGTGTGCCTGAGTGTGTCTGAGTGTGCCCCCGGGTGTGCCTGGGTGTGCCTGAGGGTGCCCGAGTGTGCCTGAGTGTGTCTGAGTGTGCCTGAGTGTGCCCAGGTGTGCCTGAGTGTGCCCGGGTGTGCCTGGGTGTGCCCGGGTGTGCCTGAGTGTGTCCGAGTGTGCCCGAGTGTGCCTGGGTGTGCCCGGGTGTGCCTGAGTGTGCCCGGGTGTGCCTGAGGTGTGCCTGAGTGTGCCTGAGTGTGCCCGGGTGTGCCTGAGTGTGCCCGGGTGTGTCTGAGTGTGCCTGAGTGTGCCTGAGTGTGCCTGGGTGTGCCTGAGTGTGCCTGAGTGTGCCTGAGTGTGCCTGAGTGTGCCCGAGTGTGCCTGAGTGTGCCTGAGTGTGCCTGGGTGTGCCTGAGTGTGCCCAGGTGTGTCTGAGTGTGCCTGAGTGTGCCCGGGTGTGCCTGAGTGTGCCCGAGTGTGCCTGGGTGTGCCTGAGTGTGCCCGAGTGTGCCAGATTGTGTCTGAGTGTACCCGGCTGTGCCTGATTGTGCCTGAGTGTGCCTGAGTGTGCCTGGGTGTGTCTGAGTGTGCCTGAGTGTGTCTGAGTGTGCCTGAGTGTGCCTGAGGGTGCCCGGGTGTGCCTGAGTGTGCCCGTGAGGGAGTGTGCCTGGGTGTGCCTGAGTGTGCCTGGGTGTGCCTGAGTGTGCCCGGGTGTGTCTGAGTGTGCCTGAGTGTGCCCGGGTGTGCCTGAGTGTGCCCGAGTGTGCCTGAGTGTGCCTGAGTGTGCCTGAGTGTGCCCAGGTGTGTTTGAGTGTGCCTGGCTGTGCCTGGGTGTGCCCGAGTGTGCCCGAGTGTGCCTGGGTGTGCTGAGTGTGCCTGAGTGTTCCTGAGCGTGCCTGAGTGTGCCCGAGTGTGCCCGGGTGTGCCTGGGTGTGTCTGAGTGTGCCCGGGTGTGCCTGAGTGTGCCTGGGTGTGCCTGAGTGTGCCTGGGTGTGCCTGGGTGTGCCTGAGTGTGTCTGAGTGTGCCTGAGTGTGCCTGAGTGTGCCTGAGTGTGCCTGAGTGTGCCTGAGTGTGCCTGAGTGTGCCTGAGTGTGCCCGAGTGTGCCTGAGTGTGCCCGAGTGTGCCTGAGTGTGCCTGAGTGTGCCCGAGTGTGCCTGAGTGTGCCTGAGTGTGTCTGAGTGTGCCTGAGTGTGCCCGGGTGTGCCTGAGTGTGCCCGGGTGTGCCTGGGTGTGCCTGAGTGTGCCCGGGTGTGCCTGAGTGTGCCTGAGTGTGCCTGAGTGTGTCTGAGTGTGCCCGAGTGTGTCTGAGTGTGCCCGGGTGTGCCTGAGTGTGTCTGTGTGCCTGAGTGTGCCTGAGTGTGCCTGTGGGGTGTGCCTGAGTGTGCCTGAGTGTGCCCGGGTGTGCCTGAGTGTGCCTGAGTGTGTCTGAGTGTGCCCGAGTGTGCCCGAGTGTGCCTGAGTGTGCCTGAGTGTGCCCGGGTGTGCCTGAGTGTGCCTGAGTGTGCCTGAGTGTGCCTGGGTGTGCCTGAGTGTGCCTGAGTGTGTCCCTGGGTGTGCCTGAGTGTGCCCGAGTGTGCCTGAGTGTGCCTGAGTGTGCCTGAGTGTGCCTGAGTGTGTCCTGAGTGTGCCTGAGTGTGCCCGGGTGTGCCTGAGTGTGCCCGAGTGTGTCTCAGTGTGCCTGAGTGTGCCTGAGTGTGCCCGGGTGTGCCTGAGTGTGCCTGAGTGTGCCCGGGTGTGCCTGAGTGTGCCTGAGTGTGCCCTGGTGTGCCTGAGTGTGCCTGAGTGTGCCTGAGTGTGCCCGAGTGTGCCTGAGTGTGTGCCTGAGGTGTGCCTGAGTGTGCCTGGGTGTGCCTGAGTGTGCCTGGGTGTGCCTGGGTGTGCCTGAGTGTGCCCAGGTGTGCCTGAGTGTGCCTGAGTGTGCCTGAGTGTGCCTGAGTGTGCCCGGGTGTGCCTGAGTGTGCCTGGGTGTGCCTGAGTGTGCCTGAGTGTGCCCAGGTGTGCCTGAGTGTGCCTGAGTGTGCCTGAGTGTGCCCGGGTGTGCCTGAGTGTGTCTGAGTGTGCCTGAGTGTGCCCGGGTGTGCCTGAGTGTGCCTGAGTGTGCCTGAGTGTGCCCGGGTGCCTGAGTGTGCCTGAGTGTGCCCGGGTGTGCCTGGGTGTGCCTGAGTGTGCCTGAGTGTGCCTGGGTGTGTGCCTGAGTGTGCCTGAGTGTGCCCGGGTGTGCCTGAGTGTGCCCGGGTGTGCCTGAGTGTGCCTGAGTGTGCCCGGGTGTGCCTGAGTGTGCCTGAGTGTGCCTGAGTGTGCCTGAGTGTGCCTGAGTGTGCCCGGGTGTGCCTGAGTGTGCCTGAGTGTGCCTGAGTGTGCCCGGGTGTGCCTGGGTGTGCCTGAGTGTGCCTGGGTGTGCCTGAGTGTGCCCGGGTGTGCCTGAGTGTGTCTGAGTGTGCCCGGGTGTGCCTGGGTGTGCCTGAGTGTGCCTGAGTGTGCCTGAGTGTGCCCGGGTGTGTCTGAGTGTGCCTGGGTGTGCCTGAGTGTGCCCGGGTGTGCCTGAGTGTGTCTGAGTGTGCCTGAGTGTGCCTGAGTGTGTCTGAGTGTGCCTGAGTGTGCCTGAGTGTGCCCGGGTGTGTCTGAGTGTGCCTGAGGGTGCCCGGGTGTGCCTGAGTGTGCCTGGGTGTGCCTGAGTGTGCCCGGGTGTGTCTGAGTGTGCCTGAGTGTGCCTGTGCCTGAGTGTGCCTGGGTGTGCCTGAGTGTGCCTGAGCCCGGGTGTGCCTGAGTGTGCCCGGGTGTGCCTGAGTGTGCCTGAGTGTGCCTGAGTGTGCCCGGGTGTGCCTGAGTGTGCCTGAGTGTGCCCGGGTGTGCCTGAGGTGTGCCTGGGTGTCGTGCCTGAGTGTGCCCGTGTGCCTGAGTGTGCCCGGGTGTGCCTGAGTGTGCCTGAGTGTGCCCGGGTGTGCCTGAGTGTGCCTGGGTGTGCCTGAGTGTGCCTGGGTGTGCCTGGGTGTGCCTGAGTGTGTCTGAGTGTGCCCGGGTGTGCCTGGGTGTGCCTGAGTGTGCCTGAGTGTGCCTGGGTGTGAGTGTGCCTGAGTGTGCCTGAGTGTGCCCGGGTGTGCCTGAGTGTGCCTGAGTGTGCCTGAGTGTGCCTGAGTGTGCCTGAGTGTGCCTGAGTGTGCCCGAGTGTGCCTGAGTGTGCCTGAGTGTGCCTGTGCCCGGTGTGCCTGAGTGTGCCCGGGTGTGCCTGAGCGTGCCTGAGTGTGCCCGAGTGTGCCTGAGTGTGCCCGGGTGTGCCTGAGTGTGCCTGAGTGTGCCTGAGTGTGTCTGAGTGTGCCTGAGTGTGCCTGAGTGTGCCCGAGTGTGCCTGAGTGTGTCTGAGTGTGCCTGGGTGTGCCTGGGTGTGCCTGAGTGTGCCTGAGTGTGCCCGGGCGTGCCTGAGTGTGCCTGAGTGTGCCTGAGTGTGCCCGGGTGTGCCTGGGTGTGCCTGAGTGTGCCTGAGTGTGCCCGGGTGTGCCTGAGTGTGCCTGAGTGTGCCTGAGTGTGCCCGGGTGTGCCTGAGTGTGCCCGAGTGTGCCTGAGTGTGCCCGGGTGTGCCTGAGTGTGCCTGAGTGTGCCTGAGTGTGCCCGGGTGTGCCTGAGTGTGCCCGGGTGTGCCCGGGTGTGCCTGAGTGTGCCTGAGTGTGCCTGAGTGTGCCTGAGTGTGCCTGGGTGTGCCTGAGTGTGCCCGGGTGTGCCTGAGTGTGCCTGGGTGTGCCTGGGTGTGCCTGAGTGTGCCTGAGTGTGCCTGGGTGTGCCTGAGTGTGCCTGAGTGTGCCTGAGTGTGCCTGAGTGTGCCTGAGTGTGCCTGAGTGTGCCTGAGTGTGCCTGAGTGTGCCTGAGTGTGCCTGAGTGTGCCTGAGTGTGCCTGAGTGTGCCTGAGTGTGCCTGAGTGTGCCTGAGTGTGCCTGAGTGTGCCTGGGTGTGCCTGAGTGTGCCCGGGTGTGCCTGAGTGTGCCTGAGTGTGCCTGAGTGTGCCTGGTGTGCCTGAGTGTGCCTGGGTGTGCCTGAGTGTGCCTGAGTGTGCCTGAGTGTGCCTGAGTGTGCCTGAGTGTGCCCGGGTGTGCCTGAGTGTGCCTGAGTGTGCCTGAGTGTGCCTGGTGTGCCTGAGTGTGCCCGGGTGTGCCTGAGTGTGCCTGAGTGTGTCTGAGTGTGCCTGAGTGTGCCTGAGTGTGCCCGGGTGTGCCTGAGTGTGCCTGAGTGTGCCTGAGTGTGCCTGAGTGTGCCTGAGTGTGCCCGAGTGTGCCTGAGTGTGCCTGAGGTGTGCCTGAGTGTGCCTGAGTGTGCCTGGGTGTGCCTGAGTGTGCCTGAGTGTGCCTGGGTGTGCCTGAGTGTGCCTGAGTGTGCCTGAGTGTGCCTGAGTGTGTCTGAGTGTGCCCGGGTGTGCCTGAGTGTGCCCGAGTGTGCCTGAGTGTGCCTGAGTGTGCCTGAGTGTGCCTGAGTGTGTCTGAGTGTGCCTGAGTGTGTCTGAGTGTGCCTGAGTGTGCCCGGGTGTGCCTGAGGTGTGCCTGAGTGTGCCTGAGTGTGCCTGAGTGTGCCCGGGTGTGCCTGAGTGTGCCTGGGTGTGCCTGAGTGTGCCCGGGTGTGCCTGGGTGTGCCTGAGTGTGCCTGAGTGTGCCTGAGTGTGTCTGAGTGTGCCTGAGTGTGCCTGGGTGTGCCTGAGTGTGCCCGAGTGTGCCTGGGTGTGCCTGAGTGTGCCTGAGTGTGCCTGAGTGTGCCTGAGTGTGCCCGGGTGTGCCTGTGCCTGTGTGCCTGAGTGTGCCCGGGTGTGCCTGAGTGTGCCCGGTGTGCCTGAGTGTGTCTGAGTGTGCCTGAGTGTGCCCGAGTGTGCCTGAGTGTGTCTGAGTGTGCCTGAGTGTGCCCGAGTGTGCCTGCCTGAGTGTGCCCGGGTGTGCCTGAGTGTGCCCGGGTGTGCCTGAGTGTGCCTGGGTGTGCCTGAGTGTGTCTGAGTGTGCCTGAGTGTGCCTGAGTGTGCCCGGGTGTGTGTGCCTGAGTGTGCCTGAGTGTGCCTGAGTGTGCCCGAGTGTGCCTGAGTGTGCCTGAATGTGTGTGCCTGAGTGTGTGCCTGAGTGTGCCTGAGTGTGCCCGGGTGTGCCTGAGTGTGCCTGGGTGTGCCTGAGTGTGCCTGAGTGTGCCTGAGTGTGTCTGAGTGTGCCTGGGTGTGCCTGAGTGTGCCCGGGTGTGCCTGAGCGTGTCTGAGTGTGCCCGAGTGTGCGTGAGTGTGCCCGGGTGTGCCTGAGTGTGCCCGAGTGTGCCTGAGTGTGTCCTGAGGTGTGCCTGGGTGTGCCTGAGTGTGCCTGAGTGTGCCTGAGTGTGTCTGAGTGTGCCTGAGTGTGCCCGAGTGTGCCCGGGTGTGCCTGAGTGTGCCTGAGTGTGCCTGAGTGTGCCTGAGTGTGCCTGGGTGTGCCTGAGTGTGCCTGAGTGTGCCTGAGTGTGCCTGAGTGTGTCTGAGTGTGCCTGAGTGTGCCTGAGTGTGCCCGGGTGTGTCTGAGTGTGCCTGAGTGTGCCTGAGTGTGCCCGGGTGTGCCTGAGTGTGCCTGAGTGTGCCTGAGTGTGCCCGGGTGTGCCTGAGTGTGCCTGAGTGTGCCTGAGTGTGCCCGGGTGTGTCTGAGTGTGCCTGAGTGTGCCTGAGTGTGCCCGGGTGTGTCTGAGTGTGCCTGAGTGTGCCTGAGTGTGCCTGAGGTGTGTCTGAGTGTGCCTGAGGGTGCCTGAGTGTGCCTGAGTGTCCCTGGGTGTGCCTGAGTGTGCTTGAGTGTGCCTGAGTGTGTCTGAGTGTGCCTGAGTGTGCCTGGGTGTGCCTGAGTGTGCCCGAGTGTGCCTGAGTGTGCCCGGGTGTGTCTGAGTGTGCCCGGGTGTGCCTGAGTGTGTCTGAGTGTGCCTGGGTGTGCCCGAGTGTGCCTGAGTGTGCCTGAGTGTGCCCGGGTGTGCCTGAGTGTGTCTGAGTGTGCCTGAGTGTGCCCGGGTGTGCCTGGGTGTGCCTGAGGGTGCCCGGGTGTGCCTGAGTGTGTCTGAGTGTGCCTGAGTGTGCCCAGGTGTGCCTGAGGGTGCCCGGGTGTGCCTGAGCGTGTCTGAGTGTGCCCGAGCGTGCCTGAGTGTGCCCGGGTGTGCCTGAGTGTGTCTGAGTGTTCCTGAGTGTGTCTGAGTGTGCCTGAGTGTGCCCGAGTGTGCCCGGGTGTGCCTGAGTGTGTCTGAGTGTGCCTGAGTGTGCCTGAGTGTGCCTGAGTGTGCCCGGGTGTGCCTGAGTGTGCCCGGGTGTGCCTGGGTGTGCCCGGGTGTGCCTGAGTGTGTCTGAGTGTGCCCGGGTGTGCCTGAGCGTGTCTGAGTGTGCCCGGGTGTGCCTGAGTGTGCCTGAGTGTGCCTGAGTGTGCCCGGGTGTGCCTGAGTGTGTCTGAGTGTGCCTGAGTGTGCCCGAGTGTGCCCGGGTGTGCCTGAGTGTGCCCGAGTGTGCCTGAGTGTGCCTGGGTGTGCCTGAGTGTGTCTGAGTGTGCCTGCGTGTGCCTGAGTGTGCCTGAGTGTGCCTGAGTGTGCCTGGGTGTGCCTGAGTGTGCCTGAGTGTGCCCGAGTGTGCCTGGGTGTGTCTGAGTATTGAGCTGCTTATAATAGGCTAAAATCTACTTTTTAGTACAGTGTTCCTTCTTTCTGCTGACAAATTCTGCAATCTGTCCTCCTACAGCATGAAGTAACAGCAATCACCCACCCTCCTTAATATTATATAATATTATATATATATATATAATTAATATGGTGTTAATATTTCAGAGCTCTGTTAGAGCATTATCCCATCACTTTGGGGCATCATTTTATTTCTTTTCCTGGTAAATGAGGCACCTGTTCTTAAAAATTAGCAGAAAATCTTCTGGTGATACAAAACAGGCCTGGCTTGTCCTTTGGGGCACTGAGGGATCGTTCTTGGGTTAGAACCACCCTTACAGGTGTCACTGGGATCAGCTCCCAGTATTTACCACCCTCTCTCAGGTTGGACAGGACATCCTGATCTAGTGGAAGGTGTCTCTGCCCATGGCAGGGGGTTGGAACTGGGTGATCTTTGAGATTTCTCCCAACCCAAACTGGGATTTATTCTGGGATTTATATCTGCTTCCTATGGCTGCAGTGAAGGGCTGTGAGCAGCACCAACAAGTGGCTCCAATGACACAGCAGTCGGTATTCAGCATCAAATTGGCATTTTCCATAATTCACAGGGCATTTCCCACCCTCAGAGGACATTTTCCATCTTCCACGAGTCAGCACAGACACAGAGTGAATCCCACTGCTTTTGCAATTCCCCAAAAACTATTCTCTTCCCTCAAAGCCCAGCTGCAAGCACTCAAAGAAACAGGAGAAACAGCTTTCCCGCAGCTCCTGAATTTCCCACCAAACGCAGCAGAGAAGGGGAAAGTGGGAGCACAAGGGTTAACAATCAAATATCCTTAAAGTAGGGAACGTCGTGCTCAAAACCAGCCGGAGTTTGATGTTGCTCTTTTGAAGTTTAATTATACCAAATGTTCTACAGGAACATGCCATGTTCTTGCCTATCTATTCTGAATTGTAAGTACCAATCAGCATGTAAATGATCAAATTAAACCTTTTAAGTTGTTTGCAAGAGCCAGAACACCTTTCTGGGAAGGAAAGGGCTGAGCACCAGCAGTGTTTGCTGCTCTCGGTGGGCTCCTCCATGATTGGCACTTCCACAAGGAAATTGGAGTGCAAAAAAAGTCCACAGCACTCCCGAGTTCTTGTGCTGTCATGGAAAATTGCTATCTAAACAGGGAAGGGCAATTTATTTCTTTCTAAAAGGTCATTTTGTTCTCATCAGTGGTGGAGCTTGGCTGCTCAGATTAGAGATCATGCTCACACTTGGACAGTGCTCCAGCTCAAGCCATCAAAACCTAAAATTCGGAGAAGTGAGTGAAATTTAGGGATGGCTCAGCAATTACTGCAAGCACCAACCCTGCCAGAGCTCAAAGAGTGCTTGGACAACACTTTCAGGCACAGGGTAGGATTTCTTGGGGCTGTCCTGTGCAGGGCCAGGAGCTGGCTCAGTGATCCTCATGGATCCCTTCCAATTCTGGATCCAGAATTGTGATTCTGCACTGCTGCTGACCTGGGCATTTGGGAGCAAAACATGACAAGGGTTAAATGCTTTTCCTCTAAAAAGTTACAGAGGATGAGAGGAACTGAAAAAACACAAGCTTGCTCCTCATGCAACATTCCTGGAAACCTTTCTATTCCATAGATAAATGTTGGCGCAGCTTCTCTCACCAATCTCCAAAGAGCAAAAGTCTTCACCAGGCACAGACATTGTATTAACCCTGTTTCTCCTCTGATTCAGAACATAAACCAACATAGAGCTTTGCAAGCTGTAAATTGGAAAATTTTTGTTTCTCACAGGAATCTGGTAAGCAAGACTTCCTTCTATTTTACTTCTTTCAAGCTGCCCAGATCTGTAGATGTGTTTAAAAACAAAGAACTCATCCCCAGAATGCATAAGAAAGCTCACAAAAATGCTTCTGTCCTTTCAAAGAGTTGGGGAAAAAAAAAAAATCACTGAGCAGTTTCAAATATTTACACTCTGGACCACTGACAATGGGGGAGACAAATTCCTGTCATTGATGAAATCTCCCAGAAAAGAAAACACGGGAAAAGCAGACCTCAGGATCGACAGAGTGAAGCCCAGTCAGTGACATTTGCTCAGTAAAGAGCTTTCCCAGCACGGGTGGCAGTCACAAAGCACTGAACGGGGCTGTGCTCAGGGTGGCTCCTTGCTTTGCCAGGAGCTGGCCTGGGGAGTTTTTCCCTTGGTATTTTTCCTATTCATTGGAATGCGATTTGGGATTGACATCCTTTTTAAAGTTAAAATAACAAGATTAGTTTTTCGAAGGAAACACCATCAGCAATAAGCAGGCTGTGGGGAAAGCAGCCTGTGCTCCCTCCTACCTCCTTCCTGGAGCTGCAGGTGTCGCTCCCGCCCATGTCCACCAGCAGGCCCTTGTGCCGCAGGATCAGGATCTCCTTGGCGTGCTCCGTGGGCTCGCTGTCCCCGGGCAGGGTGTGCCTGTTGTACGCCGGGCCCTGCAGGGGACACACGGAGGCTGCTGGACACGGGAGCATCGCTGCCCTCCTGCAGCATCCTCCTCCCCCTGCAGCCATCCCGCCCAGCTAAGGGCTTACACTGATTTAGGAGAGGTGGAGATGGAAAGATGGGACTCCAAACTCTGCTTTTTTTTAATGTGAAGTCACCCAGGAAATCCCTGAATGACAAGACTGAGTTACACCTGGTATCCAGGTGACACGAGTGCAGAGACTCTGCTCGAGGTGCCTTCACAGCTTCAGCCCCCATTGTTTTGTATTAACCCCACCTTCCATATAAATCACTGGGAATCATAAATGCTCCTTCAAAAGCCACCACCCAGCCAAGTTGAAATCTCCCACTTACACCAGTGGGAGCTGGGATGATGCTGTCTCTACAAGAGGATTAATGCAGGACTGAGCTCAAACTGGAGCTGTGCCTTCATCTTCATCCCTCCACCATGTCCACAGGTTCCTACCCAGCCTTATCCCGTTGCTTCCCTCAGCTCAGCAAAGGAACAGGAGGGGGAGGCTGATCCCTCTGATATGGGCTAAGCTGGCCCCACCAGCCCCACCCCTGAGGACTCTGCATTTTGTGTGTAATCCATAAAACAAAGGCCTAGGTGGATTTTAAGGCTAAGTCTCCCTAGGAACACCAATTCCAGGTGCTGTGTGAAACCCCAGACATGATCCATGACTCTGTAAACAGCAAGTGGGGTTTATGCCCTTTAACCTCTGGTACCAGTTCTACAGCAAAACTGCTGGGTGGATTTCAAAGCTCTGCAGATTAATTCCCACTCACAGCTCTCGTCCATGGGGAAAAATGCACCATGAGGATAACCCCATCCCTGCTCTGCCCTAGAGCTGCTGCTGGATCTGCTAACCCAGTGCCTGAAGTTCCACGTGCTCCTCCTTTCTCCTTTTCCCTGCCGGGTACCGATGCCGAAAATATTCCATGAAATTATAGGCTGACTGGGTGAACCTTTCAAAAGCTGTCAGGCAGCAAACAGAAATGTGCCACTGACTTGGAAACTGGATCTGGCTCCACACAGCCAACTATTCTCTCCTCACAAAGAGACATCCTGGGTAATTATGGAAATATTCATAACATCTGCTCAGGCTGTTCGGATAACCGAGGAAATTTGTGTCATTGGACACTTAAAATATGGATGGAGGGAAAAGTTGTACCGTCCTCCTGATCCGGTACAGGTTCCTGGCCAATATTTCCTGCATGTTGTCCAGGACATCAGGATTTGGAGTGTCCTCCAATTTTTGGTCTGCTATGACAGTCCTGTCGCTGCTGCTGCAAAGGAAAGCAGAACACCTTATTTTGGAAGATGCACAAGAAGTACATCCCCAAATCTCAGTGCCCC
This sequence comes from Motacilla alba alba, assembly GCF_015832195.1. Taxonomy (NCBI): domain Eukaryota; kingdom Metazoa; phylum Chordata; class Aves; order Passeriformes; family Motacillidae; genus Motacilla; species Motacilla alba. The sequence goes on from NC_052045.1 coordinate 4,836,534, forward strand.
TTTGGGATCCTACCACAGCCAATGTGGCCAACAGCTCATCTCTGCAGATGGAGCTCATGGCAAAGCAGGAAGTTGGCATTTGCATCAGAGCTGGGCTGTCCATATGCTCCCTGGTGGATGAAAGAGCCACGGGGAGCTGTGGCAGAGCAGAACCATCTGTGAGGTCTGAAGTGGCCATTCAGAACATTTAACAGTGCAAACCCATCCCAAATTGGGCAGGAGCCTCTTCCTCAGAGCACCATTTCCCTGTAACTCGTGGGGATACAGGTGGCCCTCCACGTGCCACCATCCGTGCCGGGTGATGCTCACCCATCCCATCATTTTTAGCCCCCAGCTGCTGAGTTTGAGCTGGTGTTTGCTCACAGGAAGGAGGGGTGGGCTAGGCCGTGGCCCAGCTGCCCAGCCTGGGCCAGCTCGATGGCGTGTTTGCGCTCCAGCTTCTCGTAGAGCAGCACGATGCTGGACTTGGGCTGGTCGTACTCCCTGAGCAGGATCTTCTGCAGGTATCTGCTGTTGAAATATTCCAGTCTGTTGGAGAACAAAATGAGATGGGTTTAGCCTCTCCCCTGACTCCCCAGCACCAACAGACCTGAGCAAGGCAGCAGGGTCACAGCCCACAAGTGCCCCATATTCCATTAAATTCCATTATATCCCATTAACTCCTCCTCAGAAATCGATGGTCCAAGAGGTCAGTCCCTAATGATTTCTGCATTACAGTACATGAGTCAAAATATTAAAACTTCACTAATTACAATAAAAACTCCCCAAAAGTGCCAGATATATAATGAACTCTTTTAGAAGTGCTGCATCTGCAGTAGCCACAGATGTCAACACTTCCAAATTCCCCCTTGAGCTTTTTCTTCTTCTTTTCTGCTCAAAGTGTTGAATAATTTAGGTTGGAAAAGACCTCTGAGATCATCAATCTCTCTAAGATCTGCTCACAAGGAGCCAGGATGCTCCTCAGCAGCAGTGTCTCCCATACCCTCTAGTGGCACTTCCAAGCATGGGCATTCCTAAAAAATCTCCACCAGCTGCATCTCTGTCTGGACCACCAAGGAATTAAACCTGATAGTCTTTTTAGTATATTTTATGGTATTTGCATTTTTTTTTTAATTCTGATGCATTTTTTTTAAATTTTAAAACGTACAAACTCCCAGAATTTAATGAAAATGGAACACTTTGCTACAGAAATCTGTAGAGATCCTCTGTGATTTCAGTCCACAACAAGCAGTGCTGCAAACTCAGCTCTTTAATGTTAACTGTGCACAGCTTGGGACAGGCTGCGTGCCATGGCCATGGCGCTTCCAAACAGATTGCTTTGGGCAAGAAGGGACAAACACAACAGGAGAGGAGAAAGGTTCTTTTTAGGGTGATGCAAAAGAGGTGTCTGCAAGCAGGGAAGTGCCCTGAAAACCTGGTGTCCCCTTGGACAAGGAAAAGCAGCCCCTCTGTCCCCTCCCTGGTGCCACGAGGATGAACAAGGCCCAGCTGCCCACAGCGGAAACTTTGGGAATAGAAACCAACTTCCTTTTTTTTTTCTTACACGTGTATACAGTTGTATTTTGGCAAATCCTTACTTGTCTTTCCAGTAATACTGTCCCCAGTGTCCAGATATATCTTCAATGCCAGCCAGCAAATGATCCAAGAACTAAAGAGGAGAGAGGATTTTGCTCGACGCCGGTTGCATACGTGATGAACCCAGCCAGCAAACAGCAAAAGCCACACACACACAACAAGGGAGGCTTCCAGCTCGGGATATGGAGCTGGGAAACAAGGAGAGAAGGCACTGAGATCGTTCTCCATCCACTCATCCACTGGTGCTGGAGTACAATGAGTGGTTTGCTTTCAGGCATGGGCAAGTAGAGGATAAATGCTGAGGGCCATGAATCTGCTCATTTTGAAAGGTACAGGAGGGCTGATGGCTCCCAAGTTCTGGGCCTGGACCAGCAGGAAAGGCTCATTTTAGGGTTTTTGAGAACAATTTGTCTCAGGGAATCAGTATCTTCAGGATATAAATGTAGGTAACACATAAATGTTAATTTTATATAATAAATGCTGCCTTCCCCCAGACACTTCCCACTAAATAAAATCATCATATCATACTTCATATGAATACATTATTATTGTTTAAAATTATATTAAAAAGTCACAGCCTGTTTGGGTTTTCCACCTCAAAGTTAAACCCCTGAAATTTCCCAAACTGCCTTCCCTCCTAATGGCACCTCTAAACTGGGAGAGGGCTCTGCTCTGCTGCCCTCCACACTCAGGTACCAATGACTCTGGAACTTTCTACAGCTCTAAATGTTTTTAAAACTATGTTTTTGGGGGGTCAGAGACAGAAAAGTTTCAGAGCAGCTAAACTGCAGCCTGGTGTGGGTTTAGTGCCCTCACATGGCTGCTGGCAGCTGTGAGTTCCACAAACGCGACATTGCAGGGAAGCACTGAAATGTCTCATCCCTGGGAGTGTCCCAGGCTGGGATGGACAGGGTTTGGAGCAACTTGGGATAAGGGAAGGTGTCCCTGCCCATGGCAAGGGGTGGAATGTGATGAGTTTTAAGGTCCCTTCCAACCCAAACTACTCTGATTCTCTGGAATTACACTCACACACTCTGATCATCACTGCTACGAGCAAGAATATCCCAACTACCCAGATGGCAAAATAAATTTGAGGAAGAAAGCTGCTTCTGGCTTCTGCACCCCTGATTTCCAACTATGCATTTTTACCTTCTCAACTTAATTGGTGCATGGCCATTTTCAGCTCACACCTCCTAATAAACACATTTCTGAGATGATTTACCATTCACACCCTAACAAAAGAACAAAGTCTTCTCTGTTCATGACTGGAAAAGTCTGTGTTAACCTCAGACAAAGCCCTGCAGTCCAGCCCCATTGTGAGGATGCCAAACAGGTTTTACAAATGTCCTCAGCCCCAATGGCATTATTGCTAAAGAAACAATGACAATAATATTCCTGAAGGAGCCATATCCACAGAAACGTGGCTGGGATTGAACAATTAGATTCAGAATATATAAATTTTCCATTGGATGCAGATGTAAATGCAAAGGCTCAGCTGAGTGGGAGAGCAGCTGATCTCATGGAGCTGAGCCTCTCCCTGAAGTTCTCTATGACTACAAATACCAAAATTTGGATGGTGAGAACAAGGAGAATGAAATCTCACCTTTGAGTTATGGAAACAGAATCACTGAATGGTTTGGGTTGGATGGGACCTTAGATCTCATCTCATTCCAGCATGGGCAGGGACACCTTCCACTGTCCCAGGTGGTTCCAATCCCCATCCAACCTGGCCTTGAATAATTCCAGGGATGGTGCACTTCAGAGGTTCCCTCCAACCTTATCCTCCCTTTCCTCATTTCTTTGCAAAAATATCCGAACCAGTGGTGGTGATGGGACTGGAGAACACATGGAAATTCCTCATCCTGAAAGCAACCAAGCCTCGTTTTCTTTTTTTTCTCTCATTCCAGAGACCAGAGAAATTGGAGTTAGGTCAGAGCTTAAAGTTTTGGGCAAGAAATCATCTTTTTCTTTCATGTTTGTGCATTACTTTATGTTACATCAGCCTGATTGGTGGCTGCTCTTCCAATGCAAAAATAACCTGTGGTTAGGAAGCTGAACAGGACTTCCAACATGGAAAGGGGCTGACCTGCAGAGGATTTGGGTAAAACTGCAGATCTGCAGGGTCCCTGGAGACATGCACATTCCAGGACATATCAGAACACTCTGGCCATGGTGTTCACGGATGCTCCACTTACCCGAATGTGGATCTGCTCTCCCACGGTGGGAGCACTCTCCCTCTTCCTCTTGACAGCCAACAGGTCAACGAGGGGACGGATGGTCATTCCCTGCAGAGAAACCACCGACACAGCAATCAGCCTTTCCTCACACCTGATTTTCCTGCACTGGAACAAAAGCCACCAGCATGGGGCAGAGGCACAGCAAGCCTGTTCTGGTGTTGAAGCAGCCTCCCTCACCTGCCCTGCTTTCCTGGCAGGATAAAACCTGCAAAGCTTCAACAGCACTAGAAATTGTTCTCCCAGGTGTGCCCCAAACATTTTGTTTGCTCCTGGTAGGAAGCTGTCAACGGGAACTCACGGAGAGGCTTCAGGATGGGGGGAAGAAACTTCCACTCGCCTCCTCCGGCCTCTCCAAGACTACAAAAAGCCAACCAATAATTCCAAGGTCAAGCCTTTGGTTTGTTGTTGTTCGTGGCCTCCCAGATGGAAAGGGGTTTGAAACAATCCAAGTTCAAATGCCTGAAATGGGGATAATCCTTGAGATTTCTCAGCACGGAGCCTCCGCCAGCAATTGTCTGCTCACTCCTTAAGCACTGTGTGTCACACACCATTACTCCCGCGATCTCTGATGGCCAGCCAGTGGCTGAGTTTCCTAATCAAAGCATCCACCTGGTGGGAAGGGTCAAGGAAAAGTTTTAATATCCTTTAAGACTCGTGAGAGAACTAAAATGCTGCTGTGGTGTGCTTCTTAGTCCGGCTTCCGTATGAAATGACTTTTCTAGGACATGTTTACAGCCAAAATGATGGAGTAGTTGATGTTTATGACTTCTGAATGTCACAAATGCTGGCACGGAGAAGAATTCAACACATTTTTAATTGCAGAAACAATTAATGTGTCATTTTAATAGCTAATAGCAATAAAAAATGTGTCGCTATTCAGAGTCAACAACACAGAACTCACAAATTCCAGAATAACAGATATTACAAAAATTGAGCAGAGACTGTGCAATTTGGCCTCTTGCCTTCCTGGATAATCAGCTGCAGTTGTTTCCATTTTAAAGCAGCATTTGGGACTGTTATGGGATTCCCACGTGTCATTCCAGGCCACACATCATTTCCCAGCACACCTGCAGGTCCCCTGTGCTGCTCCTCCACCCACCAGGGATAACTCATCCCAGGGAGTGTCTGACAGCTCCGTCACAGCTCACACAACGTTTTCCACCTCCAGAAATCCAGTGGGACAGTGCAGGCATCAAACAACCTGCCCCCTTCACAATTATTACATTTGCTCAGAACTTCATGGCAGAGGTCAGGGGCCAGTATGTTGAGAGAGAGAACTTCCAGCAGTATTTGATTTTAAAACCACACCAAGAGGCAGAACAATGAGGGGGGGTTGTGACATTCCAGACAAGCCCAGAGAGCTCCCTGGAGAACTTCCTGGTCTACGTGGCACATAGCCAGCCTGCTTGGAAGCTCTGAGGAATTGACAATGGCTCAGTCAACCTCCTCGAAATGATTAACCAGGCTTGTTGTGGGAAGAGCCTTATGCAGCTGGGTTAGGAAGGCCAAAGGAGAGGAGTTTCCTGGCTTGTGGAATTCTCTGATAGAGCCACGGGTGGCTGAGTCCAACGGCTCACAGGGTGGTCATTCCTCTGTGGCAGGAGGGTTTCCAGCCAGCAGGGGCAGGATTTCCAAGGGAATCGTAGGATGTGGAGGGTTTGAGCTCTGACAAGATGCTTTGCTGGCCCAAACCAGCCTAGATGGGCCCAAATCACCTCTGCCTTGGTTTCTGTCCTATTTTAACATAGACACTCCCCAACAAGTCTATATTGAGATCACTGTGAATATAGAGAAAACATTTTGCATTAAAAAAAAAAGAAGAAAAAATGTCAACTCTGCACAGAAGTTGTTTCACAGCCAATATTTCTCTTGCCCTTTTCACACAGAGTGACCACAAAAGATGCTGGGATGGTAAAATTATTTCCTCCCCAATAAAGCATCCATTGATGTGTCTGGCAGCAGCACCACAAACTTGATTTACAAACCCAGGTTTTTGAAGGTTCTGTTACATTTATCTACCCTTTTCTGTGCTGACCTCCAGCAATATCCTTCTGCCTCAGGTTTTAAGTATTTTTCCTGGTTTTCCCTCCCCCTGTTGTTGTGGTGGCCCCGGCACTGCAGCTCAGCCCCTCTGCAGACACAGTGCTCCTGAAAGGCTGGAGGTCAGGGGGTCTCCCTGGGGACCCTGTTTAACTCTCACCCTTTTGCACCGGGATGACATCACCAGCTGAGCTTTGAGGTTACACAAAAGCCCTTTTCCCGGCCTGGGAAGGATTTCCCAAAGCCTGGAGCTGCTGCCTTAGAGCAACCTTTGTGTGAGGCTCAAGAGCGGCGCTGCATGAGCGGACGTGCCTGGGGACCGGGGCTTTTCAATTCCTCACCCACATTTGCATCTTAAAACTTGTCAAGCTCCACCTAAGCACATCCCCCCACCGGCCTGGCCCCTTCCCTCTCCTTTCAGGCTGAGGCCGTGCCCAGTCCCACTGCCATGCAGCTCCCAGCCCCGATACCATTGGCACAACACACTCTGATCCATCCTCCACCACTTCTCCAGCTCAGGATGAGGATTTGGGTGGATGTGGGGAAGGAAAATCAACCCCAACCCTCCATATTGTCCCATGCTTGACACCCACCTGAGGAGTTCAGTCAGGAAAAGCAGAAGGAGTTTGCTCTGAGGGTGATGCTCAGCCACGGGGCCACTCGGCAGCTGCCACCACGAGCCACCATCTCCCAAAGGCCCAGAAACTCCTCTGCTCCTGGGCAGCAGCTCCACAGGGACCTCATACGCTTGAGCAGGAGCTCGCAAGGAGTTTTTTCTACATGAGATCTTTCCCAAACCTGCACACCCCACTCACTTCAGTCCTGTGGAGACCCACTCTTTACTTTCTGGGATAAACAGCGGGTGGACATCGGCCTTGCTCACTCCAGCACCAGACAACCCCAACTTTTCCACCACAGCCTCCTTCAAACGTGGCTGCGTTTGCCAGCTGAACTAAGAGCTGCACTTTGGAGAAGCCCTCAGAGACTTGCTGCTGGTCAGAGACGAGCAGGGAGACACCCAAGACCCTGATCCCACAGAAAGCTGCAGGAAAGCTTTTACCACTAGATGTCACAGCGATGCTGAGAGCTGCTGCTCCTCCCTGGAGCACCTCAATTCCTTAAAACTCAGTGTTGGAGCTCTAGAATTTACAGCCCCAGCATAAGGGAGAGGAACCTTCTCCACCAGAAGGGAGAATCTGTGCCCAGCACTGGTTTTACCTGCACGAACACGGTGAAGAGGATGACAACAGTTGTTGCTGCAATGAAGAGCTTTTTCCTGTGGAAGTCAGGCAGCAGGAAAACCAAAGAGAAGCAAATGGCCCCTCGGAGCCCCCCATAGGCGATGATGAACTGGTCCTTACTGGTGATGGTGTTCACGTGAAATCTGTTCACAAAGAAAGTCAGCACAAGAACCCCTGAAAAGCAGGAAGGCAGATTGAGGCACATCAGTTAAACAGAGCTATTACACAACACTCATGATCTTACATCTTCCAGTAAAACATCACAGAGTTGGGAAACACCAACTACAAGGAACTAGCCAGGGCACAAGGGGGTATATTCCCAATATGCCACTGGAGAATTTTTCTTCCAGTCTGATCCAACAGGTTGACATTTGCTTTGTCCAGATAAAACTTAATCCCCAACATATTTCTAATTTGAGAGATTACAAATATTGACTGGCTACAGTCCTGAAATATTAATTGATTTATTCTGATTGATGATAACAAATTACTGAATTGCTAAAGTTACAAATGCTTTTGAGGTAAATCAACAGCAACAACTTAACCACACATTGCCCTCCTATTTGCCAAAGTTTCCAAGCAGTAGCTTGGATAAGTAGCTATATTCCACCTGCGTTAATGTTATTTCTTTCCCTCACATTTATACTGTACAAATTGAAGGCCACAAGAGGTGACACAGCAATTGCTGTGATTTACAGCCATTTGCAAATGCACAAACAGATGCAGAAAGGTACAAAAAGTCAGGCCTTAAATCAGCAGGCCGTGATTTTAATCCCAGTGGATGTGATAAACATCCCATTTCCCAAAGATTAACAGCCATTTTGAGAACTGATGGCACCACCCTCCCTGACTTTTGTTAGGAATTAGCTGGAGCCACAGCACTGTTGCTTTTCTAGAGAGTGTTTGTAAAAGAAATAAAAACAGTGCATTTATTATGTACATATCAAACATCTTCCCACACACCTCCAGCTAAAAATAGTTGAACTTTTACTGTACATTGGAGGAGCGTGAAGAAAACAAAAAGCTGGGGATGTTTGGGAATAGGGAAGTCAGTTAACTGAACCTTGTGGCACCTTCCCCATCTCTGAGGCCCTGCAGAACTGGTGCCCAGACCAGCAGACAGGAAGCACTTGGGTGTCAAGGTTCTTTGCAACTTAAAACAAATAAATAAAACAAAGCCTCCCTCAGATCACATCCACCCCTACTCTACAGCTCAGGCAGTGCCGATGATTTAAAGGAACAAAATTTACTTGAGCTGATATCCTGGCCTTTGTCTTAATTTAATCCTTCCTCATAAATTATTATTAGCATTCCCTAAACTAATTCAAGGCCAGTTTGCTCCAAGAGATGACATACAATTAATCATTCTGAGCAGAATGTATTTTCTCCTGCAGATACCTTGGGAAAGAGCAGGAGGAAATCTCCCCAGGGCTTGGATATCAGCAGAGCCCCAGTGCTGCCATGCAAGGGCTCTGCTTTCCTTTTTAGATGATCTTCCTCATACCAGAGGAATTCCCCAGGTTTCAGCAGAATCATTTCTCAAACATTTAAAGCACTGAGAGTGTTCTATGAAGGACTGGGGTACAGTTTACACACCAAACTCAGCACTGCCCACCCAAAAATCCCCCATTCCCCCAGGGAAATGTGGGGAAACCTCCCTTTTCTGGATCAGTGCCTGAAGCACCTCCAGAATCCTAGAATCCTGGAATTAAGATTGGAAAAGCCCTCGGAGATCATCAGGTCCAACCATTCCTCCCTCACTGCCAAGGCCACCACTAACCCATGTCCCCACATGTTTTTGAACACTTCCAGGGCTGTTGTCTCCACCAGTGCCCTGGGCAGCCCATTCCAATGTTCAGCAACTCTTTCCACAAAGAAATCTTCCCTACTATCCAATTATTAATTTGTTATTAACTAATCCAGAGCTGCTGGATGGCTCAGAGCAGGCCAAGGTCTAATCTCCGCCACCATCTCCAAGGCAGGAGTTTCCCAGTCTGGCTTGGGGCAGCCCTTCCCTCTTCTCACCCTCCCAGCTCCCTAGGAAGGTGCTGCAGGGCAGGAACACCCTGGTCAGGACCACTCAGACAATCTCCAGCCCTGGTCAGTGTGTTCTTTTTTAATTCCAGGGAGATTTTGAGTGGAAAAGGGTGGCTGCAGCCTGAGCCCTTCCCTAATAATGTGCTGCATAATTTAAGCTGCTCTCAGAAGGGCTGTGCTTAGGGAGGATTTTTGGGGTACTTTTGTAGCATTGCTATGTTCTTATATCTTGGAATGAGGAATTTTTGAACTAAAAATAAAAAATCAAACTCACTGAGAACTCCTTTCATCTGAGCAAATAACTTAAGAGAAATCACTTAATGGAAATAAAACACTCGAATGTACAAAAAACTGACTAATGAGCACATTTCCAAGCACGGTGCACAGTTATTAAAACAAACTTTGGCATGTCCTAACAGCTAATAAACCCCATTCTGCTCTGCCTTGCTAACCCTGGCCTAACCTATTTAAACAATTTCTTGAAGTGTCTGTCAAATTCGAGTTCACTGCTTGACTTACTGGTTTGTAAACATAAATCCTGTTGAACGTTTTAAGCTCTCAAATTCTTTGCCAAAAATGCATGCTGTTATTTTCACAAATATTGTTAAGATAAAAAAATACCCATAACTGAGGCACTCATTAGGTGCCAAACCCTGTAAGAGGAATGGAGTTCCAGCCTCTCCCAGCATAGAATCAGCACAAGATGCAACTGAGAAGAATGGAAACAAAGCACATCTATTTTTTCTGGTACTTTTTAATGCATGAAAATGGGATCCCAGGGAATCCTGGAACCAGGACTTGGGTTTGCTTTGTGATTGTGGCTAAAGAAACTGCAGAGATGAGTTATCAGGAGAGTATTTTCCTGCCTTGCTCCTCATTATCACCAAGCCTTGGTCTCTTCATTGCTGGGAGGTTGGTCACACACCCTGACAGGTTTTCCAGGGGTGCTGTAGACTCTCCATCCATGGAGACAACCAAAAGCCATCTGGAACAGTCATGCCTGCCTGACCCTGCTCAGGCAGGGGCTTGGGGCAGATGATCTCCACAGGCCCCTGCCAACCTCAGCAATTCCCCAGTTCTGCCACTCTCAGCCCTGACCTGAAATTCTTGAGTAGGAGCAGGAGCATCCTCACAGTTTAGGTCACAAACCTCATCTACCCCAGACAGCTACTGGGATGTTCCTCCAGCTTCCCAGTGAAGGATGCTGCTGTGTACCAGCTTGTTATGAATTAAATCCCTTAAATTCAGAGGATTTTCATGGATCTCTCACCCCAAGGTTATGTACATCCAAATTCCCTCCTGTTGGGAGGTACCAAGGGACTAAAAACCACTGAAATGGAAGAGGAGGTTGTGGCAATGAAGGAGAGTAAAGGAAGATCATAGCAAAAAAGGGACATTGATAAAATAGATCTCATGAGAGCTTCTATCCAGCACCAGTGAGTGCACAGAGCAGGGAACTGCAGCAAAATGCAAGATTTGGAACTGAGTGAGATGGAGGAGCAGGAAGCATTGGCTGGGATGTCCCCATCCAGCCCTAGCATTCCCATCTGGAATGATCACACTGCAGAGCGAGCAGGAAAGGAGCATGGAGGGGCAGAGCACCCTCTCATCTAATGGAACCTCATTCCTCCCTCCCATAAACAATAACACACACGAAAAACCAAGATCTACAGTTTCCCCTACCAAGTGCCCTCCAAACGAGACAGAAAATAACCGTGAAGCAAATGTAGGGCCAGTTCCACTCGTGGTTCTCTCCGATGGTGGAAACTCCGAGGAAGATGAAGATGAGGGTGTCGCTCACACTGCTCCACATCTTCATGAAGTACTTGACTGTGGTGTGGGACTTGAGGGAGATGTTGGCCTCCACGTAACGCTTCATGCCCATGGCACAGGAAATGATGCTGAGGAAGTGAAAAATAAACAGCAGAAAAGAAATATGTTTGAAATATGAAAAGAAAAATATGTTTTTATATTTTAACACAGAAAACCAACATGTCAGATATTAAAAAAGTGGGTTTCATCAAGTCCTGGATGTTTGCAGGCATTTCACTGAGGGCTGATTCACTTCCTGCATCAGGCCAAAAGCATCAGGACCACTAGGACAATAAAATACTTCATAGGTTGCCCAAACTGTCCAAATCTGGATTTTAACAGGTGAACAATTCATCACCTGTTGCATTTTATCAGAGCACAAAGCAACACCTCCAACTCTGCCCATCCCCACACACCGTTTCCAGTTCTTTAACTTTGCCAAACTCTGACCTTGCAATTGTCTGGCAATTTTTCATGGCTAATTGGCTCTTCAAGTTCCAGGGAACATGGCATTAGCCTAATTCATCAGCTTTTCAAATCAATGTATTTTCAGGCCAGCAATCCTAGGAGGTCAAAAATCAATACATTTTCAGGCCAGCAATCCGAGGAGGTCAAAACAATTGAGCGCTCAAAGTGCTGAAGCTCCATTTTTTATATTTTAATCTGGACCAAAATATTTTTGTTCTAAATATTGCAGCAGGAATAGAAAACGGGCTTTAAATTTCCAGGATCTGATTTGTAGCGCTGTTTGGTAAAGCCATCCATATTTTTATTGCGCTGAAAACCAACTCCACAAGGAACATCACGGTGTTGGATCACAGAAAAGCCAACAGAGAAGCAGATCCTTGGCTTGTCCCTGGCTCTGGGTGTGACCAGGACAGGTAAAGGACCCAAACAAAGGTGTTGAGAGAGGCGGTGGCTCACCCACCAGAGCTGCTCAGAGAACTGCCAGGCAAGTACTGCTTTGCACTGAAAACACCCTGTTTAATCCCAGAATTTCACAAACATTTTGTATTATTTTGAAGACGAACAGTTGGGTCTGTTTGAATTTAAAACTGGGTTTTAGCGAGAGGATTTGTGGCAAAAGCAGAGGATAGAAAAGGTCAGAATTGGGAAAGCCACGACGCTTTTGCTGAGGAATGGGACCCTCTGTTTTCCAGCAGCAGGAGACCAAGATTCAAGTCCCTTTTTTACCAAATGTTTGAGTTCACATCTTTCATCTCCTAAAAAAATGTACCAGTACATAAAAATATTCTAATACAGGTGTGGTTTGATTTATCCTTTTTAGGTCTGACCTGCTTTGCCAGAAAGAGCAACAGGGACTGAACCACAAACTGAAAACAAAATTTAAAAATTCTTCCGTTTCTGTGTCTGCCTCAATAAATAGTGGGGAATATAGTTACAGTTAAAATCCAAGTATTTATGGGCAAGTAACTTCCAGAGCTGTGGTTTGGAGGAATGCTTATTGGAGAATGGGCATGGGATCACAGCATGGTCACAGAAAAAGAATAAACTTGTCTTGTCCGGGCTAAAGATGGACATTGCCACCAAGGCAAGGGGCAGGGAAAAAGAATAAGAAAGGAAAAAATCCAACTAAAACCCATTTGCAGAACAGTTCCACAGACTGAGCTGTATTCAGATTTTTTTTTTTTTTTTTAGTATGTAGAATTGATTTTTTTGGCAATCAAATTATTTTTCAAAGAAAGAAACTGCCAAAAGCTGCTTCTTATAATACAGTATTCCCCGGCCACAACAGAATGACTTGTTTGAACTCCAGATCTATAAGACAGGCATTTATAATTTGGCAATTAGGAGGGCACAGTGCAGGAATCGGCTGCCTTTGCCATTGTTTTGCTTTAGAAAAAAATGCATTATTCAAAAGAACAGCAAATGGGTTCCATAATGGGTACAGCAGATTGTGATTGATAGAAGGAGACACCATTAGGATTGAATGTTTTCTGCTCCACGATGATTATGCAGCATATTTATTTCACTGTTCTGTCTTGCACACCTATAAATAGGCTTTTCCTACCTATTCCCAGAGCTGGAATTGTTTTCAGTAACACTCAAATATTGCTCCTATTAACCAGCTGAGGAAACAAAATCTGCAAGACACAGGAATGGTTTATATCCAAAGCAACATCATTAGTTTTAAAATAGATCTCCCAGATACTTCTGTGCTGAGCTGGGAGCCCACTTCATTTTTTAATTTTCTTTTTATCTTCATTCTCATCAGCTGCACAGTTGTTTACACTGCAGCCACTGATGCAGGGTAGGTGCATTTTGGTGTCTTTGGGGGAATATTAAATGAGGTTGTGATCCTCAGCACCAGCTGACTCAGTTTGGGTAGGAGAACCACACATAATAGAATGTAGGACTGGATCCCTCTGGTTTTCCTCTCTCTCTGCTTTCCAAGGTGAGATTTTGGGGAACACTGGGGTCTTTCTGGCTATTTTTGTCTCAGCATCTGCTCTGACAGTGAGATGTCCAACAAGGTAAGCACAAAGCTTAATAAGCCTCTTAAGTCTGAATGATCTGGCCCAAAATTATTAATTTTATTAAAAGATCTACCCAGGTAAAAGAAAATTAAATGAACTGAATGATCTCTGACAGCTTTGGCTGAAATTGGCCAGCAGATTCCCAATGTTACTGGAGGCAGAGGGGTTGGTTGACACCTGAGGCCAGACATGAGCGGTGTCTGAGCTTCTGGAGCCAAGGCAGAATCTCCAAAGCAGAGGCTTCCAGTAGAATCCTCTGCTCCCATAAAGCAGGAATATTTCAGGCTTCAGTTCCCATCCCATCACTCACTGCTCTGTCACACCAAGGGCTGCCAGGCAGGACATGCAGATGGGGAAGGGGATGTGAGAACAGAAGTGCTGCAAACCAAGATCAAACCTTTCCAAGGAGCTGACTAAATTATCCTTGTAACTCTTCCTGTGTTGTTTTTGACTGGGCCGTATGGAAAATAACAAAATAAGCTAAGAAACTTCTTCTGGCTCTGCCAAACCTACCAGACATCTCACTGTTGGAACATCCAGCCTTTCCAAACAAAAACCATGGAGCGCAAACAAACATTCCTCAATAACCTACATAAATCCACCATCAGCCATCATTGTGCAATTTGAGAAACAGAGGGACACTTGGAGAGGGCCCAGCTCCTCGTCATACACAGATTTCCAAATTTTAAAATATTTTGGGCTGTTTTTCAGTGAATATAGGCAGGAAGTTTTCCCAGAGAGAGGAGCTGCGGGGCCTCACTTACGCCACGATCCCAGAGAGGTGGAACATCTCTGCAGTGAGGTAGGACAGGTAGCTGTACAGGAACACAAAGAGGGGCTCGATGACACGGATGTCCTTGGTGAAGCGTGTGGTGAAGGCAGCAGTGAACCCAAAACTCAGCCCCACTAGAACTCCTCCCAGCCCAACCACGAAGAATTTTCCAACTCCAGCAAAAACATCCACGCTTTTGATGGTCGGCATCTCACAGAAAGAGCGAAAGAGCTTGTAGAGCACCTTGTGGGGGAAAGGCAAGAGGGAAACAGCTGTTAACTGGATGTTCCCCAGACGTGGTCATGACACCAAATACACAAGCTGGGATTTCTGCCAGTGCAGCATCACCTCCTGCCCAGGAGGTCTGGCTCCCACCAGGGGACTGCTGTGGTCCTCACAGACATTTCTGTCCCCAGACACAGAGTCAAAGAGAAACCTGAACACTTCTAGGTTCACCTGAATGCTGCCAAGGACCTCAGTGCCAGAGAATTGGACCAGGATCCTCTGCTAGAAGGGGTTGTTGATGACTTTTCCCTCAACAAATCACAGAATCATTGAGGTTGAAAAAGTCCTCCAAAATCATCAAGTCCAACCAATAACCCAGCACTGCCATGTTCTCCACTAAACCACGTCCCCAAGTGCCATATCCACATGGTTTTTAAACACTTGCAGGTGTGGTGACTCCACCACTTCCCTAGGCAGCCTCTGCTAATGCTTGACTGCCTTTTCCATGAAGAAGTTTTCCCCAACAGCCAATCTAAGCCTCTCCTGGTGACACTTGAGACCATTTCCTCTCATCCTGCCACTTGTTCCCTGGGAGAAAAGATCAACCCCCACCTGGCTACGACCTCATCTCAAGGAGCTGTAGAGGGAAATAAAGTCTTCCCTGAGCCTCCTTTTCTGCAGATCTTCCATCCCATCACTCAGCACCATCCTCTGCAGGTTAAACACCCCAGCTCAGGCTGGTCCTTACCACGGTCACAGCATCGTTGAGGAGCGATTCCCCAAAGACCAGGATGTGCAGCTTCTCGTTGACGTGGATCTCCTCGAAGACAGCCAGCACGGCCACGGGGTCCACGGCGGCGATGAGGCTGCCGAACAGGAGGTTGTGCAGCAGGGACACGTCCTGCAGCCGGAAGGCTTTCACCTGGCAGATCCCATACAGGGAAAAGCCGATCCCAAACACGTTCCAGATGGTGCCCACCACCGCGTAGAGCAGGATGGTGCCGATGTTCTCGAAAAAGGGGCGGCTGGGCATGAAGTAGCCGGCGTCCAGCACGATGGGGGGCAGGAGGTAGAGGAAAAAGATGTCGCTGTCCATCACTGGGGGGGACCTGTCATTTAATCCGTAGATGATTCCCCCCATGATGAGCCCCACAAATATCAACAAGCAGCTTTCGGGAACCACGGAAGGCAGCTTGTTGTAGAGATGGAACCCTGCAGGGCACGGAAGGATAAAACTGGTGTCACCTCACCAGCCCAAACCCTCAGAAGGCTCCCACTGTCAGCAGGTTACACCTCGGAGTGGCACAAATAAATTCACACAGTGAGGGTGAAGTTGCTCAGAAATTGGTGAGAAAATCTAAAAGTCACTGAAAATACCAAAGTTTCTCAAATTACTGTCTGTTCAGACCTCATTTCATCATAGCATAAGGTTAGAGATATATATTGAGGTAATAAAAAGTAGTAATCTGCATCAATAAAACAGTACTTGGAATTATTAATTATGTAATCTAGTCAGCAGCCCATCTTCAGCACTAACAGAAATAGCAATTTCTGATTTTAAACACAAAAAAAATTTATTTTTCCTATACATTAAAAAAAATCACAAAAAGCCTTACTAATAATTATAAACAGGTCCAATTTTAATAGTATTTAACCATTAGCATTTAAAGCTAAAAAATGTCCAATCAAACCTGTCTTGTGCAATGCCCAACATTAGAAAAACCACCACAAGTACAAGGTGAGTTATTAAAAGAAAAAGTCATCGTAACAAACATAATTAGAACAAAAATAACAATTTAAAAAAATTTCTGATCATCATTATTCCTTCATGCATGCGACTAGAATTAGGGTCTCATTATGTAGCATGAAATTAGTCAGACAAAAAGACCCTTTCCATCTGAAAAATTCTGATCAAACCCAATCTTAGAAACTTCTCCATTCTGAGGAGAAGAATTACAAGGGGGAAAAATGCTGTAAGATAACCTTTATAGCAGTAATTTAACAGAGTTTAAGACAATTCCTGGAGAAAAATAATTTTATATAATTTTCACTTTCCCGTGCCCAGTTTTTCAGAGGAAAATATAAAAAGATCAGATAGTTTGTATAATTTAAATCTTTCTTAGATAACCTTGCACAGACAATCAATGCACAGAGATTTTATTTGAGGCTGTGTCACACCCTGGACATGGATAGAATTATCCCTTGGCCAGACACAGGGCACTTTTCTAAGAATAAGGAATCTTCATTTTAAGATGAAGATGTCAGTGAACCACCTGCACAGAGCGTGGCTGGCAAGGAATTCAAGGCAAACACACACCTTGGTGTGTCCTGCAGTTAAATCAAATTCCTCCTCCTGGAAACCCAGTATTTTTGCTCCTAACAGCAACAGCACTCCCAGGTGTGAATTTCTAGATGGAAAATCACCATTTCCAACCTAAAATGCCACTTATTTTCCACCCGTGCAGCGTCTCTGGCACACAGTCTGCGAATTCCGAGGGCTTGGCGCGTTACCTCGGGCTCCAAACCAGAGCGGAGATGGAGAGAGGCCACACCACCTCCACAGAGATTCCCCCATCCCTCCTCATCCTCTCAGGAGGCCTCACCTATTTTGGCCAAGGACGCCAGCATGATCCAGAGCGTGATTTCAAAGGGCACCTGGACGTGCTGATAATCCAGAGAGAAGAAGGCGTGCTCCGAGGAGCCGTTGCCCTGGGATTCCTCGGCAGCCCAGCTGATGTTCTCCAGGGCCGCGTCCTCCAGCAGCGGCTCCTGCAGGGCTCCCACCCGGGGGGCTCGGAGCAAGCAGGACAGCCAGGAGCCAGCCAGGACAGCCGCAGCTCCACGGCCCTGGCTCTCCATGGCCCTGGAAGCTGCGGCTGCTCCCGCTGCGGCGGGTGAGTGGTTGGAAGCGCTGCTGGAGGCACCAGAGCTCGTGGGGGAGGCTGCAAAGGGAGGAGCAAACGTTCCACCTCAGGCTGGTTTCCCTCCCTGGTCCATCAGCTTCCAGCTGGGAGATCCCACTGTAGAGTGGTGCTTTTTGGGGCCGTGTGCCTAAATAGGGGCTCCTCCTGTGGATGCTTCATTGAGGAAATGCCTCATTTGCCCTCAGACCAATGGCACAGCTCACATTTTAGTCCCAACTCTTGATGTGTTTTGGCTCCCAGTCCCTCATAAACCTCTCTTGGAAGGAACAAATAACCTTCACTGCTGTTAGAACAGACCCACATCCCAAAAAAAAACCCATTCCAAAACAGCTCCATCACACAGGGGGCTTCCCTGGATTTCTGCAGTGCCCTCATGAAGATCACAACACAAACATTACTGGAAATCAGTTTTCATCTGGTAAAACAAGCAAATCACCCAGTTTTTTGATGGGTGATTTGCAAATCACGGGGCTGCAGGAACGGAGGACACCTGTGTGGGACAAACAAGGCTCTACAATTGCTTAAAGCTTTCTGTAAAAGAGATTAACAGGAAAAGTTCTCCATGTCTCTTGAAAACAGCATCAAAAACTGAGTTGCTCAGAAGAGTTGGAAATATGGAAAGATAAAGGTAGTTGCAACAGCGTTTACCAGATTTTAATAAAACTGTGGAGAAAAAAACCGTATTGGGTCAAATTCCTCCATTGTGAAGCTTCATTTAGGCTGATGATGCTTCAAGAGGCACAAATTTAGCCCAAAGAACACTGGTAATTAAAATCTGGGGCCCGGGGCTGCTGCCAGACGGATCAATGGCCTATTTGCTCCCGCCTAAGTGACACCAAAATGGAGTGCCAGGGACAGGCTGGTGACCCACTTCCGAGCTGTGGGGGCCCAGGGCACAGATCCTGGGCCTCAGCACCACGTGAGCTCCCTGCTCCTCATCCCTTTGTAAAGCAAGAGGGGGATACAGTCTGGAAGGCAGGAGGGATGCAGTGGCACCCTGGAGGAGCAACTTCTTTCTGCTTTCCCAGGGTTCACTTGGATTTCATAGAATCAGACAGTGGTTTGGGTTGGAAGGGACCCTAAAGCTCATCTCATTCCAACCCCCCATCCTTGGGACACCTCCCACTGTCCCAGGTTGCTCCGAGCTCCATCCCTCAGACACTTCAAGGGCAGCCTCAGCTTCTCAGAAATACCTGTGCCAGGGCCACACCACCCTCACAGGGAGGAACTTCTTACTAATATCTAACAAGAAAAATCACTCATTACTCTGAAGAAGGGAGAACAGTGCTCTTGACAGCAATTAAGAAGTAATTAAGGAATTATTTAGCCAGAGGAAGAGCAATGGAAGCAGCTCTGAGCCTGGGCTCACATCCCAAGCCATCATATTTTCCTCATTCTGTTGAAATATTGGGTGTTAAAGTTAAGGGTTGGAGGACTTGTTCCATTTGGCAGCATGGAAAAGGAGCTCTGCCAACCTCCCATTCCCTCCATCCCCAAATGATCCATTTTGTCTTTTGCTATTCTTAAAAAAAAAAAGCAAAAAGTTAATGCTCACCTACAGTTTCCTTAAAACAAAATCAAAATGTTTGCATCTTGGAGGGGGAAAAAGCCTTGCAGTGGGGAGTTCAACAGCGTCCTGGAAACTGGTTTTGTGTGTAAAATCTATATTTATTTAATAATGGAACCAGGAAAAAACCAACAGAGCTGGGACAGAATTTGAGGAAGGTCAACAGGGAGGATAATTTTAAAATATGCTTCATTTTTCAAAGAAAGCTGCCTTAGAAAATCATTAAGGCTGGAAAAGACCTCTAAGACCACCAAGCTCATTATATGTTACCTACAAATAAGCCAAAAGCCAAAGACAAAATGTTTTTCCAAAGTTCTATGATAACAGAATTCGTGCTGTTCCTCTGGTAATGGCTATTGATATTATTGATCCACTTTTTCATGTGAGCAGCGTTTGATCCAATGTTTATGGACAGGCTTTCATTTTTTCCCCTAATGCAACGCTCTTCCCTACATTTTTCAGTCTCCAAGCTGGATTTTGATCCCCACAATTGTGCTGATGGGCACCTTGCTCCTGGTGGAATGGGAGAAGAACAGAATTATCGTGGGATGTGATATCAGTGACCAAAATTCAGGCTCCTGCTCCTCTGGGACAGATATTTGGGAGCACCCAGGAGATATTTTAAAGTTACCACATTTTTTGTGTGGTTTTTTTTTTTTTTTCCCTTTTTAGAAGTAAACTTTTTTTTTTTTTCCTCCAGCTTACCCTAAAAGCCTCCAAGCCACTCATCCCACTTCCCCTTCTGGGGAGGATCCCACCCACAGCTATTGGGGGCAGCAGGAAGAGGAAACCCTGGAAAACCCCGAGCCACCACGTGGGGCCTGTCAGAACATCACAAGCCACGGGAACACTGAGAAGTGACCTGGGGCTGCAGACAGTGGGGAGCCTCGTGGGCACCCAGAGCCCAGACAAGCTGAGGTTTAATATACCATCAGTGATTCCA
Source organism: Motacilla alba alba (assembly GCF_015832195.1). Taxonomy (NCBI): domain Eukaryota; kingdom Metazoa; phylum Chordata; class Aves; order Passeriformes; family Motacillidae; genus Motacilla; species Motacilla alba. Next base: position 4,856,405 of record NC_052045.1, read on the forward strand.
GTCCAAAATCTGGGTCTAAGGAGGATTCAAACAAAGTCACATTGAGCAGCTGAATATTGGTAAGGAACGAGTTGAAAGGTTACATCTCAGCAGAGGTGTGAGCACATTCTGCCTCCTTACTAAGGAGGTCTGGGATATTCAATTCATGGATTTCACCTCAGGGTGGAGATCAGTTCCCATTTATTGGCTGCCCCCTGGACACCACACTCTGGTCCACGCATGGTCAGGAGAAATCCACGCTTTCCCCGAAATTTTTTACCTGCTGGATGCAGCCTTTTGTTCCTCTTAGTGGAATAAACATAAGCAGGTGGCTATTTCCAAGGATGTTTTTGTTATATAAAAATATTCAATAAAACTGTCCCCGAGCCATGTGCCTGTGATCAGTGACCTGTCCTTGCTGCTTGATGGCCGAGCTGGAGCAGAGCTGGGCAGCAAAGGGAAAGGGAGCTGTGGAAACACCAATACCCACACACAGCATTTCACACTCTGATTTGTATGAATTTAACGTGGGCAACAGGAACGCTTTGGCTTTCTATTCCAGGAAAGAGTTCTTTATAATTCAACTACCAGGAAAGAGGAACAAAATTTGGTAGTTTGAAACTTCAAAGCAAGGTTTTCAAGAAATTCATTTGCAGTTCTGTTCCCTATTCCATTGCGCTCATAAATCTCACTCATTTGAAACAAAGAACCAACACAGCTTAAAAAAAAAAAAAGAGAGAAAGAAGTGACAGCAGGTCTGGGTGCTTTCTTGCTCATCTTTGTTAACTTTTGTTACCTCTCAGATTAGTAATTAATTATTGAAATATCAACTTTGTATGGTTGAGCTAGAACAAAAGGGAATAAATGGTCCGTGGGTCTTAGAAATTTGGCAATGGAAAGCAGAAGTGTGGAATCACTGCAGATGGGGAGTGAGAACAAAATAACGGCAATACGGCAGATTAGGAAATTGTATTATTGCACAAAATTAGAATTTTTTTTGAAGAGGATCAAGGATTCTTAAATAGCAAACCAGAGCCCAGGAAAGCAAAGCCTCAGTGCCCCAACACAGGAGTGAGAGGCAGGAAAACCCTGCCAGGGGAGAAAGGGAGGAAAGAAAGAAATCATGGGATGGCAGACTGGGTTGGGTTGGAAGGGACCTCAAAAGTCATCCAGGTCCACAGAGCCCACAGCCATATTTCAGCTTTTCCCAACCAGAGCCACATTCAGCAAAGATGCTGCTCCCACTTACCCTCAAGGAGGACCAGCAGCGGTGGGACCCAGAAAACCCCTGCAAGTCCCAGCTCTTCTTCTGGGGCTGGTTTTAGCCCCAGCTCCTCAGGGTCCTGCAGTTTCCCTTCTCCAGGAGAAGCTCCTCACTCACCTTTCTTTCAGAAGCACCACCCAAGGAAGCCCCAGGAAAAGTGGTGAGATGCCACATTGTTCCCAAGGCATTGCAGTTTAAAAGGCTGTAAAAACAGCAACAAATTTTCTCCTCCAAAGAGAGCCCCAAATAAACATCCTGAGGAAAACAAAGCCTTGATGGACACGGATCACACAGAATTCCCAACAAGTTTCAATAATTCAGCTCCACGCACAAATGCCCCCTCACTTTGCTCCAGTACATCAAATATTCCTCCAGATTTTTTATCTTCCCAAAAGCACTGCCCACAAGTGAAGGGGAATATCCACAACCCCTACACGGAACAGGATGGAAAAGGGAAGGTCTCCCACCTCCTGGGATCCCCAGCTCCACACTAAACCCTTTTACTTCCCCCCAGAAGGGAGGCAGGATGGTGGATGTGGGAGTGGAAGGTTCATTAGCACCCGGGCACTCATTCACCAAATGACCACTGACCCTCACAAGTGATTTATGTTCCCAACAGATTTATGGGATTATCACAAAAAAATGAACTCAAAGGAAAAGCAGGCAAGGATTAAGTAGTGAGGATATTCTGGTAAAGAAAAGAAAATTAGGGTAATTACAATCAAATATCTGGATTTTTGAAATCTGTACTTAAAACAGGAACAGAACAGAGAGAAAAAAATCAGTTTTGCCATGCCATGTATAAACTAGTGGAGAGCAAGAAAGAACACTCTGCTAAAAAGCAGATTTCAGCCCTCTAAAAGTAGTGAAAAAATAAGCCACTCAGATTTAGTTTCATGTGTTTAACAAGCAAATGGCTTTTTTCCTGATTAAAAGAGATGTGAATGAAAAATATTAGCTGTTTGAGATTTTTCTGATTGTCAGTCAGCATTTTTAGTCCCAAAGTGAAGGGTTTGGCCTCGCAGGTTTTAAGTCCTTCTTGATTTTTCCTGGAATAGACTATTAATTGATGGAAGTAGATGTTCTGCACACCTGGGTATCCTTTTTATGGGAAATAATCCTCCCTCCTGAGAAAGACAGACTTTGAGATTTCATCGCAAAATGGTTGTAAAGCCCTGGAAATCCTGACCTGGAAGGTACTAAAGGAAACCACCACTAGATATCACCATTTGACTATTTAATAAATCTCAGAAAAATTGGTAATGTGTAAAAATCCTAATTATCCTCCAGGCTGATGAAGACACCTTCTAGAGGGGCTTAATTCCCACAGCTGAGGCAGGCTGGGGAACATCCTGGCTACAGGATTAACTGGGGAAATGTAACTAAAGAGTCCAGCTTTCTACAGGCTCTGGGTCCCAGGACCTGGTGAATATTCCTCTGTGGGAACACAGAATGAGAGCTGGACACGAAGGTAAAAATTCCCTGCCAGCATTTCTCCTCCAACATAGATTTTCTGGCATGGGGATAAAAATCAACTCCAGGCAGAATCGGGCCATGGATGTCTGCCCTGTAAAATATGGCACTGCTTTCCTTTGTAATGAAATCCAGCTGCTGCCCTTCAGCAGGCTGGAAAAGCACCTTTCCAGGGATTTTCCCCAAGGAATTTGAGTTCACTGAGGCATTTTTCCTCCTAGTGAAAACGGGCACAGCTCCAGTGCAGCTGATGGAGTTTTACTCAAAGTCATAATGGGACTTAGCATCTTCCAAATATAAATAAATCCAAAGCAGGTCATGGATTGCAACATGTCAATTCAAATAACATTGAATTTAAATAGTATTTAAGTTAGTAATAAATGTATTTGTCTCATCTTTTCAGAAATTAACAGATTTTGCCCCTAAAATGTATTCTGCAGCAACATCTTTCTTCCTACAGAGAGAAATTAATTTTGAGAAGTTACTTAAATTGTGGATTAAACCGGTTTAACAAATACTGGGGGGAAAGCACATGGATGATATTTTTCCATGGGTAAAACTACAAAAAATCAATAACAAAATACAATGTGCTTTACATTAACCATATGCATTTACCTGCACTTCCATTTGTGCTATAAAAACACAGGTCATTGGGGTGGTCTAAATTACCTGTTTTCCTCAAAACACTGCTGCTATGTGGTTTTATTTTCATTCCAGCTAAAATTATCCACATATTTAATAAAATTAATTTAAAAACAAGCTCTGAAACCGGTCCTAAGAAGGGATGGGATGAACACAACTTCCCAGTAACCTCATGTTTTGCCAAATTCTCATTAGTTATGTGTTTTCTCCTGTGCCACATTATTTCTGTCCCGGGGATGGAGCAGCAGATCCATCAGGGGTTGTCCCAGTGCAGCAGCTGCTGCTGCTCCAGTGGCTTTGATCCCCGGGCTGGGGCGAGCAGCAGAGCAGAGAGGGGCTCCTCCAACGCATTCCTCAGCGCTGGGAAGGACAGAAAACCACCCGAGCCTGGAGCTCAGGTTTAACCTCCGACTTCCTCATTTCCTCAGGAAGAACCTCGTGCAATTAACTTCTTTCCAGACTTTGGCTTGAACTATAAATAGATCCCAGGGGGAAGCAAGGGCTGGGGCACGGCAGCACAAATGGCACGGAGCGCTTCTTGCTATGGATAATTGCAAACCCTTTGGCTGCTGCTGCCCTCTGGAATATTTCCCCTCTCAGCCTCAGTTAAATTGTTCTCTGCACCTCCACCAAGGAAATCTGGAGAGCTCTGCCCGCCCTGCACTCCTCTGAAATTTAATGAAGTCATCTGGCCTCTTCCAAAGGACTCCTGGCCTGATTTTGAATGCTGAGAAGGAGATTAATGAGACACACATGGAATTAGGGCAATGCATAGGGAAGCAAATCATCCTTTTCCTCTCATGCTCCTCGAAAGCAAGGATAAGATTCAGTATTGCTCATATTCCTTGCACCAAGGTCAGTGGGAATTTTGGATCAGGCAATGACCACTTAAGTCTTGGATGTGTATGAGTCTGATTTTATTAATTTATTTCCTTATCAGGAATTATCTTTCCCTGTTTTTTAATAAAGAGAGACAAGTCCTTTCATTGCCCAGTCAGATCATTTTTCCCTCAGGAGCAGCTTCTTCTCAGACCTGCTGATATTTTCTTTGAGTTCACAAATAATTTTAAGAAATGCCCAAGAAATAAAGATTAAAACAAACAAACAAAAAACCCCCAACCACAAGCAAAAACACCAACAAAAACCTTTATTAGAAAAAAAAACTTCTGCAGAGCAGGTAACAGTCCAATTCATCTATCATTTTACAGTGGTGACAATAATGAATAATTTCCAGCTGAAATATTTGCTGAGAAGCAAGAGCAAATGGAGAAAATGTGTGTGAGAGCTAAACAGCAGTATTTCCATATGAAAATCTGCATTTAAATTTCAAAATGAATATGAAGGAATCTTGCACTATTTTTTTCAGGATTGCTGCAGTCATCTTTGCTTGCTGATTTTGCAGAAAATTAATGCTTTTATGTGTGGATGTGGCACTTGAGGACATGATTTAGTGGTCGATGGTTGGACTTGATCTTAGTGGTCATTTCCAACTTCAACAGTTCTATGATTCTATATATATTATAAAAACATGATTAACCAGTATTTTGGAGAGAAATGAATTTCAAATTTTCCATTAGAAAACAGAAAACAATGACCATTGCTTGTCCTGCTACCAAAGGGGTTTAAGACTTAAAATATTAATTAGAACAAGTGTAGTGTGCAATTCCATTTCCCAAACTAATCCTTGGAGGGAATCATTCATACCTGAATCCCATCCCTCTCCTGAGCTGTGCAGCTCAGTCAGGATGTGAATTCCATCCTGCAGCTCCATTTTGCACCCCCTGTGTTGGAGATTTGGAGGTTTGGGGTGCTGAACTCGGAGCTGTTCCTGTTGGGAGCGTTGCGGGAGCTGAACAAAGCCAACGAGTGCAAGAGGGCTCCTCTGGCTTTGGAGGTTTCTATGTTCTGCTCCTGGGAGATCTGAACACTTACCTGGTCCAGGCTGTTCCTTATCCAGCTGCAGGTCAGGAGGTTTGTTATGGAACCACACCTGGCCAGGCTTTCTTCGAAAAACTGTTTGTAGAGCTCTGCCACTTTGGCTTCCATGTACTTGTTGAGCGTGGAGTTGGACAGGGGCTCCTCACTGGGCAAGAGGCTCCTTTCTCCAGCTTCATCTCCAGGCAGGGACATCCCACTGGGCTTTTTGGGACGCTCACACAGAGGGGACTGACCCAGGGGAATATCTATGGAGAGCAGGACAGGGCCATCAGGGAGCTCATCACACACATGGTCCAGGACACAGCCCGAGTCACACGTGTGGCCCCCCACACGGTCCCCCCCGATCTGCAGGTCAGGGTAGTTCTGGCAAATGCTGTTGCATGGCCAGGATCTGTACAAATCCACCTCGTCTAGGCTCCCTCCTCTCTTGGGGATATGTACAGCTGGGGATGCAGTTCCTTTAACCAGCACTTCCTGATCCTTTGCAGGCTCCCTGTCCATGGATCCCCATCGGGGGCTGCTCCCGGCTTCCGCTTTGCTGCTTCTGGCAGAGAGCTCCTCCCGCTTCTCACATCCATCAGCAAAGCCTTTAATTTTTGGGATGTCTACAAGTTTCTGTCTCCAGATTCCCTCTTTAGCCTTTTGGGATGCAGGAGATTTGCAAGGCTTATCTTGATGACAGCTTTCTTTATAGATGAGCCTCGTTAGGATGCCTTCTGCCAGCATGGTGACAAGTGTGAGCAACAGGGATCACCAGAGTTCCATGGAGCCCTGGATGGAAAGACAGGCACAATACAACAACAACTATTATTCAACAACTATTACAGAATAATTATATTATTATTATTGTTATTATTACTAATGAACTGTGCACTTCTCACAAAAACAGTGATTTTTCTTTCTCTCTCAAGCATTTATTTTTAGCAAACATTAAACTGCGTGCTTTTCCTCTTTACCATGTCCACAAAAATCATTCTGAAGATACAGGAAGGGCTTTAATCAGCTGCTTCATCTGTAACATCCCTTCTGCTCCCAGGTACTCTTCCTCATCGTGGCTACTTGAGACAGATTGTGCTTTATAAGCTGTAAAAAATCAGCAAAATCAGTTTACTTGTCTGTATCAATACCATCAGTAATTAATCAATGTTCTCCATTACAAGAGAACCATTTCCAAGAGCTAAAGAGGTGACACAGAAAGGAAATAAAGACTATATTCATATTTAGAGGTATTTCTGAATTGAGCAATCCTGTGAGGTGCCAAGGATCTTCAAAAGAAACTGAGAGTTCTGTAACTATAATAAAACTGTATTCAAAATGCAGATCAAATGTGTTTAGAGTCCCTCTTAATGATGAACTTTAAAGATATAAATAGTTAATTTGCCTTCCTCAATAGTGATCGTAGTGAAAAGATAAGTGTCTCAAAATAATTTACTATACTTAATGATTCCTCATCATCCCTTTCCAGTTTACCTACTGTTAAAATCAATGGGAATTTTCACATTAAGAGTCTGACCTGAACCACTGTTCTTATGGAGAAATGGGAAACATGAACACAAGAAAATCATTCAGTTCTTCAAATATCCTTTAAATCTCTGCATAACTGAAGTATCCACAGACCCAAAGTGTGTTTGTAGCTCAACACTTTTCACCGTGCCACAACACCCTGGTATATTTGAAACTCTCTACACTGGGTCACTTTTCAATCCCAGTGCTCCTTCCAGGAGATATTCTAAAACTTCAGTTATGTGAGAGATGGAAATTTTCACCTTTCCCCCAAAATTTACACACTGGCACAGCACAACTGTTTGGCTTTTTATTTTTGTGGGGTTCTTTATTTTTGTGACGCAGTTCCCTCCCCGAAGCTGAAAGGAACACTGGAATTTTGAGGTCAAAGCAGGCAGGAAAGGCAGCAGACCTGGTTACCTACAGAGTCATTTACATAAGCATAAAGCAGGGCAGCATTTTCTTAAGCACTTATGGGACTTGATAAACCAATTTCCAAAGAAAGAAGAATTGGCAGTCTAAATCTTGCCAAAGATCCATGGAATTTGGAATGCTCTGTGCCTTGTAGGACATGGCTACCCAGGTCTGCAGGACCTCAGGGTACCCAGCTCCTTACCTGCTGATAAATTTTGGTTTATTGCTTTGAAAGTGCTCATGAAGAGCTAAAACACGGTAATCTTGGAAAAACTGGTCTCCTCCAAATGAAATAACTGGTTCCTGTGTTCTGGAACAAAGCATAAGGAAAAGAAAAAGGCACAAAAAGCCCAACTCACCAAGCCCAGTCAGGTCCGAGGTGGATTCCCCCGAGGCCAGAGCTGTCCTCTAGAGCTGCTGGGAGGGGGCAGATGGTTCCCCAGCCTTTCCTCACTGCTGTCTGTGCAGAAAAAGCCTGACGCACTCATGATGCAACTCCCCAGCGCTTTTAACTCTTAAAACAGAAGTGATCCCGCTGGGAGAGGGCGCGGTTTTTGAACACCAAGAGAGGGCTACACCTAAAAGAGGATGTTTGAAAATGAATTGAGATGTTTCTGACCACGGTGTGATGCCGAGGAGCTGCTGACAGCCAGAACTGGGAGCGGGGAAGGAGCAGAGAGTCAGGGCTGAGCCGGGCGGAGCGAAATCGGAACCGAATTCCACCAACACTTCCACAGGCAGGAGCTCGGTGATGCTCAGCTGACTTGTGGACTTGCACCACTTCCCCTTTGGAAACACGCAGCTAAATTTAGAGTCTGGTGATGTGCCACTGATGGGGAGGAAGTTGGCAACTTCCTTTCACCCGAATTTTGATGAAATACCCTGTGTCTGTGACGAGCAAACAGGACAATGTGCCAACCTGAAGGCAGCAGCCAAGGGACAGCTCTGCACAATCGTGTTGCTCGTTGACCAAACCCGCTCTTTAGGGGTTAAAAAATTACCTCTGGCACATCCCAGGTGCTCTCGTGGTGGTTTTAGGTGTCCTCTTCAAGCTGAAGCCAAGCTCAGGCACTGAGCCCTCCCCTCAGCACAGGATCCAGCCCACAGATCATCTGAAGAGTTTTCTGTGGGTGACTTTTCAAAATTTCCCTTTTCTTCAGAATTTAAAAACCCCCAGTGAAGCAGAAGCTGAATGTCATCTAAGTACAAGACAAAAGATTCTAAAAAGACACTGTTTAATGGCAGGAGCAAGACACAAATTATCATCCATGCCATGGGCATGATAACTTTCCACCATCCCAGGCTGCTCCAAGCCCTGTCCAACCTGGCCTTGGACACTGCCAGGGATGGGGCAGGCACAGCTTCCCTGGGCAGCCTGTGCCAGGGCTCCCCACCCTCACATGGAAGAATTTCTCCCTAATATCCAATCTAACCCTGCCCCTGACCAGTGGGAAATCATGTTGTGCCTTAGAAATTAGGTTTGGAGTAATTCTGGCCATACAGATTCAATGAGGTCTGTAAAATTATCCCTCTTCTCTCCTTTTCTCCTGTATTTCATTAAAAACTTCAGGTTTTTATGGAGGCAAAATGAAAGCTATTTTTACTCCCACCGAATTGATATAAAACTCATTTAATATTTAAAAGCTGTTCAAAATTACCTGATTTTTAATCATGTTACATGAGCAATTTCTGCTCAGAAGGTGTGGCTGGGACCCCAGCAGAGTCACTGCCCACAGCCTTTGGGGGCAGGAACCAGGATGGATCAAATTCCAAGTAGTTTTAAAGCTCACCAAGCTTGCAATTAGTGCCAGCTGCAGCTGGAATTTTTGTGCAGCTGTTTCAACAAGACACAAAAGTAACAGAGAGAGAGGAAGAAATCAAGTCAGGTAATTTGTGTGGAGCGATTAAGAGCAAATCAAGTTCCATTTCATACCCAGCAACCTGATCTATGGAACGCGTCCCTGCCCATGGTGGGGGTGGAATGACATGAGCTCCACCATCCCTTCCAACCCAAACCAGTCTGGGATTCAGGTGGTAAATGCATCAATATCCAAGGAAATCAATGTACTCTCTGAATTAGATTTCACCAAAAAGAGATTCCCTTTTATTTACAAAAATAAAGTGAGAACAAGCTAGAACCAAACTTAGTTCAGAAGCTGAGTACGGATTGCAGTTAGAATAAACAGCAAGGCAAGGATGTCAGAATTTAGGGCTATGTATTGAAAAAGAATTAAAAATTACTCTTAGAATATCATTCGTATATGACATTATGTGAACTACGGCTGCATGTAACAAAGTCCCTTTGAGCACAGGCTGTGTACTTTGCGTGCACGTAAACATGACATAGATATTGACTGGTTAGAAAGGTTTTATGTGAGAAATCGTGTTGTATGTTGGGGTTTTTCTCCTAAAGGGAGGCTTTATTTCCCATTCCAAAGAAATTTCGCTCCGACACCGCGCAACCCCCCACACACAATCCCACCGCGCCCGCCGACGGCGCGGCTTAAGTAGAAGAGGGGCGGGGTTTAGTTATGACTGACAGCTAGACCACCCAATAGAAAGGAGGGATGGGCCCGCCTCGGCCGCTGAGTGGTCGCTGGTTGCCGCAGCAACGGCGCGCGCGGCGGCGCTGCGGGCGCGGGCGCCATTGCGGCCCCTCACAGCGGGGCGGGCGGGACCCGGGCGGCTCCTGGCTGGAAAATGTGTATTTGTTCCACTTCGCCTGGTGTAAACCAAAATAACCCGCTCTGCGTGCTGAGAACGGGCTCCGGAAAGAACTGAGGGCACATGGGAATTATAGTGCTGCTGACACTGGATTAATGATGTGCTGGTTTTCTTTTATTAAGGATTTGGTAATAGTGAGCAAATTAAAATGAATGGCCAAGTTCCTGTTGATATCTTCAATAAACCAACCTTTAAGAGAAGGAATTACTACAAAAATATTGCAGCATATAAGAATTATATATTACTATATTGTGTATGTGTATAAATATTTGTAAATAAATATACAATAATAAACATAATGAATGTATATTCATGTTACAAGATATACAGGGCCAAGTCTGATACTTCATGACTACAACACATGTATTTTGTACTAAATATGTGTTTTCCACTAAATATGTGTATTTTGCATACTCAGTACTCACTATTATGCTTACCTGCAGTAATCCACCAATTTCTACTCTGTCACCTCAAAATTCTTTTTAAAAGAAAAGAATTTGTCACCTTTTAAAATTCTTTTTCATCTCTGCAAGTTTACCAATGCAGTCAAAAATTTTTACTAATAAACTTCAAAACTGTCATAACGAACCTTTCAATCTAAAACATTCTACCAAGATCTCAGATTATGGGTAAGTCACAGAATATTGCTGCAGGAAACTCAGTCAATGGGAACGATTTGGGAATGATTTATTTGTGCCATGGGATTAGGATCTGAGCAGTCTGGTGTAGGGGGAGTTGTCACACATTGCGTGCACATGTGTAGCTTGGCTTTTAAAGATTTTGGGAAACTATTTTCATTGAACTTCACATTAATGAATAACTGGGTTTTTAGGATTTTTAATTTAAAAAAGGAAAGCAGCGATTTTTCTGAGTGGCACGAGTGGATACACAGGGAGAGTAGATGGGATTCATTACAACTTAGAGATGGCATTCCTGGCCCTTTCCCCATCCTGTGGACCAGTCCTAAGACACCAGAGAAGGACAGGTGTGAGGGACGAGCAATAATCCCTGTGCCTGATGGTGCCTGGCTGGGCTTCAGCTGCTCACATAGGGGCTGATCCTGTACAAATTACAACCACTCTGACAAAGATCAGGGTATTGCTTCCCCCAGAGGATGCGAACTGCAGTCTGGAGTTTGGGCAAATCCCAGGGCAGGTCAGAGGCAGAGACTGTCCTTTCTGTATCCTCCAGATCTTGCAGGTGGTGCAGAACTTCAGCACGTGAAGCAGGAGGGAGGTACCTGCTGATCTACCTGGCAAACAGGGAAGGTGTAAGTGAAGTTTTAGTTTAAAATTTATCCTGCACTGCCCTGTGGCAACACAAATAAAAACCAGCACAGCTCCCTGCTGGAGCAGCATAAAGCTAATTAATTACAGTTCGTAAACGAGCAGGGGAGGGCTGGGTGAGCTCTGAGTGTGGGAGCAGCTGCTGTGTCCCAGCCACTTCCGACCTGTCCCTGCCCTGGGGAAGGAGTGGGAAAGCAGAGGGAAATAACCCAAACCTTGACACACTGTTTTGGGCAGGTGTATCCTAAATTAAATCCCATTTATTAATTAAATCCCTTTAGCTGCAACAGGTGAGAGATCCAAGCCACCAGACTTCGCCCTCAGCAACAGATCCCTGATGTTCACCTTGTATAAATCCTGAACGTTCAAAAAGCAGTATTTTCATCTGAAATTTTCACTTCTTTCAGCTTCAAACTTCAAACTGTGAACAAAACATGCAGACAAGTCATGGAGTGAGAAAGTGTTCTAAACCAACTTTATTGGAATGATACAGGAATGGTTAACATACAGGTTAAATCCTCAATGCCTGCTTTCTACATAGGAAAAAAATAAGGAAGAAAAGAACAAATTCAGTTCTTGCACCCATGGAAACAGAAAACCAGCACAGAGGTAACAGATTCCTGGCACTCCTAAAGTCATGCAAGAGATCTGCATCAAAAAACTGAAGTTTTACACACACAACAAAGAGATTTGGGGTATTTTCAGTTGTGTTGGTGCCTTGTTCCCCGGACAATGGAATAATTCAGCCTGGCTCACCAGAGCTGCCTTAGGAATGCTGATACAGTTTGAATGCTCCCATATGGCAAGGGGGGGACAGAGAGGGCAGTGACTTTGCTTTCTTAAACTTGGCAATTTTCTTGACCGTTGAGACAGGGATTGACCTCGTTTCAGAATGTTTTGGGTTGCTGAACTGACAGAATTTGGCAGCTACTTTTAATTACAGCTCCAAAATAATGGCTGTAATTCACCAAACTTGCACAGGAAGCACAGCAAACTGGTGTGGGTACAGAGACTTGTGTGTCAAATCCCACTTTCCTCACCACACTTCACTTAGTATTAGTATTCAGTTAGTTCCCAAAAACTTGAGCAGGAATTTAGACACAGAGAAATATTTCGGCCAATATAAAGTAAGAAAAACAACCTCGTTCAGAAAGATGAAATCATAGTGAACAACAAAAATCTGATGCTGGATTTAAAACATAACCAAACCTCCATCCCCAAAAGATCTTAAATTTCACAGAACTGCAGTAATTCCTGACAAAAGCTGTTAAAAAAAAAGCACAGTTGTGTGTGTGTTAATCTTTAAGGTAAGGCAGCATCCATCCATCCCTCTGCCTTCTGTAAGCACAAGCTTCCAACTGCTTCCCAGGCTCCCAAAATGATAAATCAGGAATTAAAAAATGGCCAGGAATTATAGGATCCCTCATGAGCACTGGGAGAACACACAGGTTAATATTGCACGTGGTAAATTCACCCACAGAAGACACTGAGAGATTTGCAATTCCTGTAATAGTTTTATGATATGGCGATAAGAATGGAAATTAAGTTTTTAAACCTTAAGAAAAAAAGAAGTCTTGCTTAATTACAATAACTTTTGCTATTCAAACATTTATTTCCTCATTTGAAAAAAATACTATATGAACCTAATGGCTACTTGAACATGCAGTGAGATGTTTAATGCTCTAAGCAGTGTGAACTGGTATTTTTGTAGAGAAATACATTAAAGGCTTTCACCCTTACACAGGTAAGGAAAGGCCATTTCTGGCTGTTTTGGCTTGTTTGCAACATTGAATCTTGCCCCATCGTGTCATCGCTCGTGCTTAGGCAGCTGTGAGGGACCCGTGTCCATCGCCCTTTTTGTCCAAAGAGCCCACATAGATCACTTAAATGAGAACTACATGGGGTTTGTTGGGGGTTTTATCACCTGTACAACTGTGTAACAATACAAACCTTAAATATCCATTCTACAGAAGACAAACACAACTTTCCAAAGTGACTACAATGGTTAAACTACACAGTACCACCTACAAATTCATCTGAAACCAGGAAAGACACTGAAAATTTACTCTGTCACTCAGTAACGTTTTTGAGGCAACTCAGGCACTAAATTAGTATCTGACGAGGCTTTAGATGCTGTTTTCCATTGTTTAAATAGTTGGATCTCTAGGTAAAACCCATCTGCATTTTTAGTACTAAAATAGTTTCTTTAAGTTTACACAAAATGGACGAATTGCCAGGACAGTTTAAACGAAATGTAACTCATTCATGTCTGATTGCTTCGGCTTCCATCAGAATCCACTCCTGCTCCCTACCCTGAAATTCCCATTTCCATCCCGTGTTCAATTTGTGTTACGGACAGTGAATGCTGCAAGCACCAATCAAATGTTAGAAATCACATCTACATTTCTTGAAGCAGAGACAGTTGGACTATTTTATAAAAAGCTGTGGAAATTCCCTTTACAGACATTTAAGGCAGTTGAAATTCACGCTTGCTGCTTGGCCAGTGCTTCAGCTTCCTGAAACAGCAAAGAAGAATTACACGTTAGTAGTTTCTCAGTATGTTTCCAAAGGAACACTATAAAACAATAGCCTGCATTTTTCAATCTTCTTCCAGCCTTTGTAAGGTGATCACAAATGGGAACAGAATGACAACAGAAGAAATACAAAAGGAATTTCCTTTTGGTTTCTCCGAGTGTACTTTTGACTGCAGATTAATTTAATTACCTGCTAGCAGCACCATGACCTAGAAGGAGATGAATGAGAAATGAATTCCCAGCGCCCTCAGTGCAGCACCTCAGCGGGGACAGCCTGCTTTATTTGAAAGGACAAAGTTCAACATCTGCCAAGATGTGTTGGAGCCATTTGTTTTTGTGACTGCACAGAAATGCTCAAGATAACAGATTCAATACCATTGTTACCATGAGCCAGCATTGCTGAACAAACAAAACGCATGAGGAGAAAGGACTAAGAGGGGAATTTCCAAGAAGTCTGTATGATTTTTTTAGGAGACACAGTGGGTGACCCCAGCCTGCAGGGCAGGAAGTCCCACACGTATCTCTATCTTGGACGTGGCGGCTCACTCTGGTTGTCCTGGCTAACTGCCCTCATCCTGCCTTTGAACTCGGGGCGTGGGAAGAGCCTGGCTTGGAGCTGCCGTGCTCCTGGCCCGTGCTCTGCTCTGCTGGCCTGTCACAGGTCAGAGAGCAGGGCTGGGATGTCACCAGGGCTCGGATGTCACCGTGCCCCCACAGGCCTCGCGCGAGGACATCCCGGCCGTCCGCAGCACAAGAGGCAGGTGAGCAACAAAAGGAAGATCAAAAAGAGCTGCAAAGCCTGGTAAAAAGCAGTGTCTTTGATATTCTCTAAAAGACAAGTGCTTCTTTGAATGGCAAAAAAGAGGAGAAGGTTCCCTTGGCTTTGTAACAACTCCCTTAACCAGCCCAGGGCACTGCAATGGTGGCACCTCACTGGTTGTTTTTCTTTTTTCCAATACAAAGTACATTTCTTCAGAACAGGCACTGGAAAGCTGGAGAGGATTCCTGGTATTTCCCTCATGCCCAGGAAGGTTGGTACAAGTAACCTGCTAACCTGTTTTTCTTGGAGGTCAAACTCCATTTCCTTGGGCGTAGGCCTGCAGTTACCTGGGAAAGGCTCAGCTTTCCAGGCTTGACACCGCCCCTCTTTCCTACTTTTCCTTATTTCTCCCTCAAGGCCCCTCAATGAGCATCCTCTCAGTCCTTAAATCCTTAATAAAGAAATAATTAAACATAGCTTTTAACTCACAAAACCCTTCTCTTTAAAATCCACCCATACTGCTTGAAGTAGAAATGTTATAAGAAAAACTAAAGGCCAGCCTCTTCCAGAGTTTGTAGATCCAAAGGACAAACCAAACCTCCATGGCTCAGAAAATAGTTACTTGAATTTCCCATGCTCACTTCTGAGCCAGTCCTGTTTGGCATTAATATCAAACCTTTGTGTTGAGAGTCAAATAACTTCCCAAATCTCTCCTGATGGCATCAAATGGAGGTCTCCTGCCAAGGCTGCTCCCAACCTCCTGCCATTTTCTGCAGTTGCCATGTCATTCCCTATAGCATCATATCCAAGCTGCACACAGCTATGCTGGAAACATCAATTTCAGCACCTAAAAATCTGTGTACCCTCCTCAGCAGCCTGCAACCGACTTGACTGGACATCCTAATTGAGGGAGGGATTCCCAAAGTCAGCCCCAGAGCAGGACACAGGGGGTAGAAGATCACTGCTGTAAAGATTATTTACCGTCATCAGCCCATCACAACATGGAAATTCAGCAAGGTACAGCTGTGTTCTATCCCTTCTGTTAAAAATTCACCTTTCCTTAGGTGAGGATGGAATTGGAGCATCCCTTAGGACAGAAGCAGAGCTCCTGACAGCCATGCTGGCTGCTCCTGCCAACCAGCAGGTCTGGGAAGCAGCGACGTACCCAACATTACTGAGACAGGTGACCTGATTTGTTATGGCAGCAGCTGCTCTCAGGTTCCACTGCACTTCCCAGGGGAAAGGCACGAGCTTCCCCGCGTCCCACAGTCTCAGGATTGCTTCCTGGTTCCTTGGCTCCATCCTGCACACTCTGCTGAGCAGTGAAGTGCAGATGTTTCAAGGAACTTCCCCAGGACTGCGGTGCTGTGTGCAGCTGGTCCGATGCCGGCAGTGGGTAACGCTGGGGTGCATATCCCAGCCTCTGCTCTGGGCAGCTCTGCACGAGGCAGTTTTTCCTCATCACGCCATCCCCAGTGGAGCTACTGCTGGAAATCTGCCTCCCAAAACTGCTTCAGTCTGCCCCACAACCTGCAGTGCTCCCTGCTCATGGGTCACCATCCACCTTTAAAATTAGGTCTCTTAGTGATGTGCCCAGCACGACCTTGGACTCGAACACGAGTAAAGCTGAAAGGGAGCGGCATGTTTATCCACTGGAACAGGAAAGCTGGAAGTGACCTGGAGGATCCTGCTGCTGTCAAGTGAAACGTATAAAGCAGGCTTGTCTTACCCTATCAAAATCAAAAGGAGAATTCCAGCCCATTGCATCCACAAAGCAGTAACCCAGTTTGTAACTGGCAAAGGAAAATAAGCTTTGGATAACAAGCCAGAGGAAAAAATCACTCTGAAGCAAGACCATGTTATTTCAGAAAGAGTGGCTCTGGTTTCAAGGGATTTTCTAGTAGAAAAATCTCATCAAAATTTCACATGAATTAAATTTTTTAACTGAATTGAAAACATTCTTTGATTTTGGGATAATTTTTTTAATCTAGGTTTTTTATGCATTCTTCAGTGCAAATATTAACTGCTCTTTTGAAACTGAAGCCTGAGAGCCTCTGGAGACTGAGTATCTCCCAGGGAGATTGATAGGGGCAATGACAGCACATGTACCAGGTCCTCTGAGCAGAGGAGGAGGAGGAAGCCACAGGCTCCCTGTGAGGAGGTGCTCACCTACCTTTGAGCCAGGAGGTGCAGTCAAGCCCAGGAACGCGTACACAGCGTTGTTCTCCCGCGCCTCGAAGAAAGCATCGTAGTCCTTCACCGTGGCAGGAGGGAGAGGGAATAAAAGATAGAGGAATGAATTGTCAGAAATAATCTCAAATCAGTTTAGGTTGTCACCCAACCTCCACCAAGCAAACTGCTTCCTGTGGCCAAATGCAAAATCCAGCGTCAGCTCAGGTACGTGGCATTAGCACCAACAGCACACAAACTGGTCAGGCTGGAAAGGACAAGGTGCAAATTCATTCTGTGTCCCAACAAGATGCTGCTGTGAGGTGCTGCAGCCTCTCCCAAAGGGACAGACTCCACACAAGACAGGTGTTGTCACTGGTCTGGTGTGGACGCTCCCCCAACAGGAGCAGCTGAGCCTGGACCTTGTCATCAGAAACCCTGATGTTCCCAGATGTCATTGCTGATTCCTGACAGGGACGGCAATTGTGCAACTGTGACTCCAGCTCTGACATCTGTCAGAAGTTCAACTGAACTTTTACACTAGGAGTGCCCCTTCTACACTGAGAGTGCACCTTTTACACTGGGAGTGCACCTTTCCCATCACATTTCCCACTAAGGATTAGTCTGTGCAAGTGAAGGCAATGGGGTGGCACTGTTCACTCATAGTGCACTACAATTACCCCAAACACACACAGCCACTTCTCAGGAAAATTAAGGTAATAAATAAATAAATAAAAAGAAATACCAGTTGCCAAACCCCAACCTAAGGAATCCAGAAGTTTTGTGCAAGCTCACTGTTGTCCAAGTTACCACACAATTCCCTCACTTTGACTTCTGAACTCAGCAGGGATCAGTCCAATGACTTTCCTGCTCTCCATTTTCAGCTGAAGCACATTACCAGCCTCCTCCAGCTTTCCTGGGCAATGTTTGGGTGCAGGAGTCCTGGCTGGGAAGCCCAAGGCAGGCAGCAGCTCGGTCTCAGGCTGAAGTCAGGGAGAGCTGTTTAGGGCACGCTGCTCTGGATTCCTGACTGTCTGGGAGGTAGACAGTCTAACAAAAGCCTGAGGAACAGGAGCTGAGGGGGCAGCTCTAAGGAGAGACTGCTGCAGCTAGAACAGAACAAAGTACAGGGACCAGGAGATTCCAGCTGCCTGGACTTCAGGGATATCAAATTATTGCTTCATTTGCACATGCAGCATTTGCATGCTGGTTTGATAAAAATGTGTGTGATTACGGTAAATCCTCCCTGAAGCCCTTCTGCTGACAGGACTGGGGCTGCTTGATAACAAAGGGATTGTTTATCTTTCTGGTGCACAGGCCATGAGCCTGCTCCACAGCATCTCCCAGGACAGGAATTCCTGGGCTGAGGAGCAGGGCACATGCCAGCCCACACAGCATCTCCAGTTCCAGCCTCTCTGCTGTGCACGGGCCAGGAAGGCCAATTTGCTCTTTGCTCTGCCAGTTGTGCTGCATCAGATGGAACAAACAGGGAACTTCATGCTTGAGAGGCATCAGATAAAGACAGAAAGAGGTTCAGATTCTGGCCACAGAATTAACTTTTACTTTCCTGAAAGCTGAACTGCAGCAACTCGAATCCAGCAACAGAAACTGACCAAATTTCAAAAGTTCAACATGACATCAACCAAAATTTTGGGGATGAAATAAAACCATAGCAAGAACCTTGTAACCAACCCCTTCTCAGATAACTACTGATCCTTATGTCTGTCACTCCAAACCAACCTGTTTCCATGTTACAACCAGTCAGAAAAATTTTGAGAGCCGAGTGGCACAACAGTTCACTGTGGATATTATTTCAAGTTCTGCTTCTATTACAAGCAAGAAAAATTCTTGGCACATTGAGAATAATTTCTTTCAGTAGGCACAGATTTGTCTCACAAAGGTCCAGAGCTGGCAGGTCTTGACTTACAGACTGTGCAGGTCAGAAACAGACTTCAAAAGGACCAGAGGAATGCACACTGTGAGCTCTGTGCAGAAGATACTAAGTTTTAAAAATAAAACTAACAGTTAATCTAATAATCATTCAAGCATGGCCTACTGAGTACAAGTACTGCAGGGCAACTTACTTTTGATCAAGCATTAAAATAATTACAATAGGATTTTTGCTTGCAACACAAGTTTTAATCTGTCCAAGGCACTGGAGTTAATGAACCACAGCAGCCTTCCTTGTGCAAGCAGCACACAGAGCTCATCCCAAGAAGGATCAGAAAACTGATTTATGATCATGGCAGACATCAATTCCTATGATCTGGGATTCACACCCACTGGCAAACCCCACACGGGCAGAACAGATCTCTGAACTTGCTACAGAACATAAGCTTGGTGTAAAAGGGCCAGATTTCTTTGAGGTGTTAGTTCACAATCATGGGGAAAATGAGCATTAAAAAAACCTGGAAACTTTTAGAGCCATAAGTTGGGAAAAAACCCACAGGAAAAGAAAATTAAGTATGTACTGCAAGGTAGGATCCAAATGAAGAGGTCTACATTTTAATCTTTCCTATGGTGTGGACTGGAAAACTCAAGAATCAATTATTACTAAAAGCCAAGATGGGTGGAAATGTCTAACACCTCCTACAGCCTTCCCAGTTTGGGCAACTGCCGCTGGGCAAGCCCTGCCTCTCTGCTCACTGCAGTGAAGCACAGGGGGGGCAGTGAGGAAGAGGAGTGGGATGAGCACAGGAGGCTGGAGGTGAGTGGTATGAGGAGAGCTGGAGGTGAGGGGATGAGCAGAGTCTGGAGGTGAGGGGATGAGCACAGGAGAGCTGGAGGTGAGGGGATAAGCACAGGAGAGCTGGAGGTGAGGGGATGAGCACAGGATGGAGGTGAGGGGATGAGCACAGGAGAGCTGGAGGTGAGGGGATGAGCACAGGAGGCTGGAGATGAGGGGTATGAGGAGAGCTGGCAGTGAGGGGATGAGCACAGGAGGCTGGAGGTGAGGGGTATGAGGAGAGTTGGCAGTGAGGGGATGAGCACAGGAGGCTGGAGATGAGGGGTATGAGGAGAGCTGGCGGTGAGGGGATGAGCAGAGGATGGAGGTGAGGAGATGAGCACAGGAGGCTGGAGGTGAGGGGATGAGCAGAGGATGGAGGTGAGGGGATCAGCACAGGAGAGCTGGCAGTGAGGGGATGAGCACAGGAGGCTGCAGCAGCCCGTACCCCGAGGTAGCGGCTGTCGTTGAAGAGCCGGGGGGGCAGGGGGTTCCCGCTCGCTGGCCGACTGTCCTCGGGGACGTTCTCCCGCATCCATTTCCGGTTCTCCTCGTTAGCTGCGATGTCCTTCTCCTCAAATTCAATTTTGTTGGCTTCCAAGAAGCCTAACACATCTTGCTGCTGCTTTTTAATCTGTCACAAAAGAAGGAGGGAGACAAGGTAAACAAAATCAGTGAAATAATTTTTGATGCCACTCTGGGGTTCTATGCAGACATCAGGGGGTGAAAATCAGGTTGAAAATGGGAGCGGTAAGAAAATTCTTAAAACCAAAATATATCTTCTGAAGAGTAAGAGCTGAGCCTTGAATTGGCTCCTACAAAACTGAACAGGCTGAAGCTTAAAGATGCTGTTCCTACACAGATGTGAGTGTTGTGTACCTTAAAGGTGCCTACCCAAAAGCAGAGGTGTGAGCAGGGCTCTTGTGCTGGCCAGATTTTACAGTTAACTCAGGGGAACATTATTTTTTCAGGTGCAGTGGAGTTTGCTTCCTTGTGCCCTTGGAAGCACAGGCTGAACCTCCCCATTCCTTCTCAGAGTCCGGGTTTTTGTCCACTGTGGTGACAAAAGAGACCTCACCAAGCATTTCTGGTTCACATTTCTTTGCACAGACACCCCTCTCCCGTTTGTTTGCTGAGCAGGTACAGTCTCTGGAGAGCTGTGACCCCACATCCCCATCCTAACTTCTGTCAGGGAAGATGGCTGAGGTCCCAACCTGATGCCACATGTCCTTGTACACTCACACAACATCTAAGGGAAAAGCAGGATCTGTGTGGCAAGTACGGTGCTGGCTCTGCACAGGGAAGGAGTTTTTTATTATTGTCATTATGAATTACTGACACAGAGATGTTCTGCTTATGCTCGGCTCTCCCTCTGCATGACTTTACCACCACAAAGGAGATTATAACCATGCACATCCTAGCAAACAATAAAAAGTTGAATTTAACGGGAAATTTGTTTTCTTCAAATTACCCCCTTCACTGCACAGCCAGTTCAGGGCCTGGCTTTACCCTGATGAGCTGGGTGCCGCAGGAGCAGCGTTTCACACAGATGCTGCTGGTGCTAACTCAGGTCAGCCGCAGCTCCCGGAGCAGCCGCTCCATATACGGCCACAGGCAAACCCGGAGCCGCCGGGGTCAGGGACAGCCAGCCCGGAGCCAAATATGGAGCCCGTGCCCCGGCCAGCACAGCCCCGCAGCCACGGGCACACGGCCCCGCAGCCACGGGCACCCGGCCCCGCACCCACGGGCACCCGACCCCGCAGCCACGGGCACACGGCCCCGCACCCACGGGCACACGGCCCCGCAGCCACGGGCACCCGGCCCCGCAGCCACGGGCACACGGCCCCGCAGCCACGGGCACCCGGCCCCGCAGCCACGGGCACACGGCCCCGCAGCCACGGGCACCCGGCCCCGCAGCCACGGGCACACGGCCCCGCAGCCACGGGTACCCGGCCCCGCAGCCACGGGCACACGGCTCCGCACCCACGGGCACACAGCCCCGCAGCCACGGGTACCCGGCCCCGCAGCCACGGGCACCCGGCCCCGCACCCACGGGCACACAGCCCCGCAGCCACGGGTACCCGGCCCCGCAGCCACGGGCACCCGGCCCCGCACCCACGGGCACACGGCCCCGCAGCCACGGGCACCCGACCCCGCAGCCACGGGTACCCGGCCCCGCAGCCACGGGCACACAGCCCCGCAGCCACGGGCACACGGCTCCGCACCCACGGGCACACGGCCCCGCTCCCACGGGCACACGGCCCCGCACCCACGGGCACACAGCCCCGCAGCCACGGGCACACGGCCCCGCACCCACGGGCACTCGGCCGCGCCGGGAGCAGCAGGCAGTGTGATGGAGATCGCTGCCCTGAAGGATGTGGGCCGGGGAACAGAGCCCGGCACATCCAAAAGGGAATCTTGAAGCACTCCCTGACTCGGTCTGGAGCTGCTCTATCCATGGCAGGTTCGAGCAGCGCTCGGGAGGGGCACATCCAGCTCAGGGCAGCTCAGAGGGACCGATCCTGCTCTCCCGACAGAGGGAAATGTGCTCCCAGCTCCGGCAGGGAAGCTGCCTGCTGAGAAGCCAATGCAATTCCTCCGACCACGTCAGCACAGGAGCCGCTGGACTCGCTGTGCGAGCACCCTGAAACACAAGGATATTGCTAATTTTCATCATGGCTAAAAATAAATCAAACTGGAGGAGTTAATACCGCCCCGAGGAAATAATTTGTGTAGAGGCTGCACAGAAACATTCTCAGCAGACTCGAAGCTCTGGGTAAGAGGTTTCCTTGCCTGCCTCGAACAGCAGCAGAAGGGGAAGCTTTTCTCTGTTGTGCACTACAGAGGGGGAAAAAAGGGAGCACTCCCTTCATGAACTGTTCTGTAGGACTAAAATAAGGGAAAGGTCTTTGGAATTGTAAACTCTTTGGCCAGTATGACTTAGTAGTAAATGTAATTTTGTTTTTCCTGGAACCAGTTACATCTTTATTTAACCATTTCCTAAAATCTCTAAATTTCAGATCCAAATAGTTTTTATTACTCTCAGGTCCTTAACTTGTCCAAAATCCATTGCTTAGTGAGAACACACTTTGAGATGCCCCAGCATTATTAAGGCATTAGAGAAAACCAAGCTTTTACATATTCCACCATTAACCTGTACACTCTGCCACATAAAACAAGAGCTCTGAGTTGGACAGGAATTAGCATTTTGATCCCCTGAGAAGTCACTTCTTTTTTTTTTTTTAATCATTTTGACTATTAGATTGTTTTAGCCGCACACACAGCCTCACACCCTCCCAGCATCTCACAGTCTCTGGGCTGCTTTTTCAGCTCCAGGAGGTACAACCACAGCCCAAACTGTTGACTGTGGCTCCAAAGGGTGATCACAACCCTCCCTGCTTGTTTTTGAAAAGCTGGCAAAGCTGGAAAGATATTTTTTTCTGCTACAAAAGGCACCATTGTAAGGCAAGCATGAAGTTTGGTCTCTGTTGCTCTCAGGCCATCTGTAGTCAAGGGAAGTAATTCTTTATAGAGAAATCTACAGCAAAGCAAGGATGGTGTTGATGCATGAGGAATATTAGTCTGGAACCCTTGTTTTCTGGCCAGACAAAAGAAGTTGGAAGATTAAGCAGCACTGTTTTCTTGCAGCTCCTCAGACAAATCCTCTGGCCACGGTGATGAGCACTTACCAAGAGCAGTAAATGCTCCAGAGAAACAGAGCACCAACTGCTGGGCAGCAGGGACACCGAGCTGCCAGATCCTGTTATTTTATGGGATTTTATTTAGAAAACTTCCATTAATCTCAGGCAGTGGAATAGCACTGGGAGGGAAGGGCTGAAAATAGAGCAAAAGACGTCTGCTGCTGCTGCTTCAGGGTGTTTTGTCTTACTTGAAAGGGCACACGTTCTCCTCGGGACAGAGCCTGGAAGATGGTTCCTGCTGCCCATGTTTGGGAAGGAGCGAGGAGCCTTTCTTCAGGATGTGCCTGTCAACACGCAGCACTCGCTTCCCAAACCTCCCCCAGCTGCCTGGACAGGCGTGGAGAGAGGCCAGCGCCTTCCCAGAGCCCGCACCTCGGCCTGCATAAACAACTGTCATGTCTGAAGCCGTTCTGGCCCGTGAAGGGCAGCTCACTGCAGTTGGCAAACACGAAAATCCTTGTTTATTCCGAGTGCTCCTGACACATTGTGCAGGGCCGAGAGCGGCAGGAGAGCCGGGAACGTGCCCGGAGTCAGCGCAGGAGCTGGGGAGCCCAGCAGGGCCCTGAGCCCCAGGACCAGCACGGTGGGGCAGGAGCATTTATGGAGACACAGGAACAGAGGAATGAAAGACAGGGATGGACAGACAGCTGTAAGGAAGGGAAGAGGCTGGGGGCAGGAGTGGAGGGAATGAGCAAAATGGATGGATAGAGATCAGGGGAACATAGTAGGATGGAGCAGAGGGATGGAAGGAGAAGGGGTGGGAGCAGGTGAAGCCAGGACTGCAGGGAGGAAGGGCTGCATCCTCTGGAGTCCCCACTGCCCTGCCTGAGAACAAAGATGCCCCTGGAACAGCCCATCTGGCTTCACCCAGCTCCAGAAACAGAAACACAACCTGCCTCAACGCACACTTGGGAGAAAAAGAATTCCTAAGGTGAATGGAGATATTTTACTTCTTGCTGATATTTCCAAGATAATACTGAAAGGAACATTTAATGAAATAAATCTATTTTCTCTTTGTTTTGGATTTCAGGGTCTGGTTCCAGGACAGAAACAGCTTTATAGCAAGTTATTGGTGGTTAAGCAAAGTCTCACCACACACTGTGATCTTGTGCTACAAAATCCACTGGGTATCAAGATTCCCTTCTCTTCCAGTTACAAGCCAATCACAAAACATTAAGCTTTCAACAGAGCATGGGCACAAAATAACATTATAAAAATGAATGTAGAATTGTGAGCAAGTATCGCCCTCACTTGAGTACACATCCGAAATTCAATTTACTCTTCTTAATCTAACTCCCATCAGTGATGTTAGTAACACGAGAGAAACCACATCAAAGCTGCCAAGAGTGCAAACAGGTGATGTTTGCCAACAAATCAATCCATCGAAATAAAATTTTAACCCCAAAGTGGGAATAAACTTTCTAGAAAATGCTGCAACATTTTAGATTCTCTTCCAAATCTTTAATCATTGAAAAAAAAATTTAAAAAAGAACTCAGCTAAAAGATAATAAGCAGAAAGGAGGCAGGGATGATGCTGCAGAACCTCGGTCCAGTGAGCAGGCAGCATTCCAGCCTCAGCTCCAGCCAGGACTGTGCTGGCTGTTCAAGAGCCAACTTCTCCCAGCACCACCCCACTGCAGGGAAACACTAATTTTAAACACTTTTTGGAACTGAACTTCACAGAAGGGTCTATCTCATCTGGTGTACACAGGCACACACACAGAGCACGGTTCAGTCCATGCTGCTGGCCAAGAAGGGGTTTGGGTTGGCTTTTTTCAGTCTTGTTATTTTTTCAGTTTATAAATAAATCCCTGGTTGGACAATAGACATGTTTTGGAAATCTATTTATGGACCACTGGAACTCAAATTAAGTTTACAATCTGAGCACTGCTGTTTTGATCCAACAACAAACTTGCTCACTGTGGCTCTGCCATCCTGGCCCTTGGCAGGGGGCTTCTCCACCACTTCTGTGGCTCCTGTGTCCCAACCTCCATGCAGGAGAAAAATAGATTTTATTAATTTCTTTCCCAATGATGGGATTAAATGGCTAATGCTTTATTGTGAGGATTTAAAAGAATTATAAAGGGATTTCTTATGATGTTCCCAGCCATCGTTGTATCATCGTTTCTAACGTCAGGACAAAAGGAATGGCCTCAAGTTGCACCAGGGATGGTTTAGATTAGGAACCAAGACACAATTTTTCATGGAAATGGTTATGAAGCATTAGAACAGGCTGCCCAGAGAAGTGGTGGAGTCACCATTCCCTGGAAGTGTTCAAAAAACATGTGGATGTGGCACTTGAGGACATGATTTAGTGATGAACATGGGGCTGGGTTTATGGTTGAACTCGATGATCTCAAAGGTCTTTTCAACCATAACAATTCCACAATTCTGTGATTCTCTCCAGCTCCTGCTGCAGGTGTGTCCTGAGCTGCCTCTCCCAGCGTCACAGCTGGGATCCAGCACCAGGACAACAGAGAAGAAACACCCTAGAGCAGATCTTACATTTGATCTTACATGTTTCTCAATTCAGTTTCAAGACAACAACACATTTAAAGGGGATTTTTTTTCCATTTCCAATTCCAATTCCAGCCTTCAAGGTTCCAGATAATCCAAAGCAATTATAGCTTTAAAGTCATTATATTGTATGCCAATGATGGTTTTAAAGCTGCTGCTTCTTCCTTAGTGGGAGGAAATCTTTAAATCCCAGAAGCAGCTGCTTTGAGGAAGAAGGTGAACTCCAAACTCCAGGTTATGCTACTGGCTGTGGCCAGGCTTGTAGCCATCAGTTCTCCAGAAGCTTCAGAGTCTCCTGAAGATGGACAAGCTGAAATGCAAGCAGGAATGGGAAAAGTGCAGTGCAAGAAGTGTTGAGCAAACTCCCCTGACAGCTAGCAGCAGCAAGGTGGAAACCCCCAGGAAGTGATTTCCCTGGGAGGAACGGGCAGCATGACGAATGCCAAGTGCTGCCATGACAAACTGACTTGTCACAGGGTGACCTTGGGCTGAGCTGGGGCCACACTGCCACGATCCACTGACACTTTTTGGAATTAGAGTAAAACCTATTGGGGGTTTTGATTTTGTTTTTATCGCTCACCTAGTTTCTCTAATGACCTTGCCTTCCTCACCCAGAGTCCCTAATGCAGAAGCTCATCCTCGCAAATGAGCTGCAAAATGCTTAGAATTTCTCCTCCCACTACAACCTAATTTGTAGGAGTTAAACAGCCCAGCCGCTCAGCCATGGATTTAAATGTCACAGATTCCTGTCGGCCCCCTAAGCTCATTCCCCACCCCAGCACATGGCAGCAGGGCTCCCTTCCGAGCAGCCTCAGTCCTGGCCTCCATCACAGTTTTTCTTGCTTTTACTCTAATATTCCAGAAGATTTTTTTTTTTTTTTTTGGTCTAAAGTGGTTTTGTTGGTTTTATTTGTATGAATAAGCCAATTTCCCCCCCCCCATACTAGCTTAAAAATCCAGAGTGCCAGTTCTGGTAAATGTGGTCAGAGGGAGGGAAACCCGCAAGCAACTCCAGCGATGACCTGGCTTGATCAGAGCTTTGCCAGGTGTCTCCCAGCAATTCCTGTCTCACTCTTATTTCTCCCTGCCTGGTAGAACATCTGCTTATTTTTAGGTCTGGGTAATTATCATCACAGAACTCAAAGCACTTCTTTGTTCTGGTTATTTTAAGCAGAGCATTACACGAGTGGTGCCATCGTTTTCTCTCCCGATGGATTCCGGTCTGGAGGGAATGAGGCTGAGGACAAACACAGCAAAATCATCGTGAACTTACGGGACCTGACTCAAACACAGGAGGCTGGAAAAGTTCACGCTGGACTTGTGCTGCTCTTTTTTTTCATTTTCCAGAAATTCAGCAGTGTCCAGATGGACTCCATATGCCCTGACTCTCTCCCTGCAGGGTCCTTTGGGAAAGCCCATGGCAATATCCACATGAATCCTGCACAGCAGCGCTGGTTTGATGTGGTTAGACCCCAACAGCTTCAAACTGGTTTATTTGGAAATGGTTTTGACCACCAGGCACCCACCGACCCTGGGCTGTGTCAGCATCACCAGACCTGGGGCAGGAGGAAACAGGCTCCAGGTCCTGCTGAGAGCAACAACCACATTCCTGCTGCTCACGTGGGGCTTTGGAAAACACCTTTTAAAAGCAAGAAAAGGTGAGAGGATGCAAAGCGACCACCACTGCAGAGCGAGGCTGGGGGAAAATCCAGGCTACCAAAAGGGTTTTGCAATTTAACCTGGAGGTTACATCATGTCTGGCAGCACACATGGGCTGTCTGCAACAGGGCTTTAGCCTGGCATAAGGTACCACCCCATAGACCAGATTTTGGAACACAAGCCAAAAATATAGCTGGAACAAAGGACAAAGTCTGCATTTCCCAAAACAAGACCACAACTTGTTCCAGAAACCATAGAAAGTTATATAAATGAAAAAGCTGATTCATGAGAACAAAAATAAAAGCTTCTCTCATGGATTATAATGCCATTGTAACTGCATTCATTCAATAACCCAAGGCCTAAAAACTTGTTAAATCCCACACCAACAACACCCAAGTCCAAAGATCCTTGTGCACGCCACAAGTTTTTTCCTACCAGAAGAACCAAACAGGAAAGTTAACGTCACCTCATGTGCTAAAGTCCTGGGGAATCAGGATTCTCAAGGGAGCCAAGGGTGCTTAGAGACCAAACTCCCTCTCACTTTTATTTACTCTGACACAGACTGCAAAGAGAATAAAATCCCAGGGGGATTTGGCATTTAGTTCCCTTGGGCTGCTTTGGGAAGTTCAGCCAGCAACAACAGCCTGGCCCCTCTGGTTGGCACAGCCCAGCACAGCTGAGCAGGTTCCTAAGTGCCACTCTGCCAACTTGCTGTTGGAGTTCAAGGAATTAGTTAAGAAAAAATAAGAAACATTTTCTCTCTTGCTGCAGCAAGGAGGGTTTGAGTTCAGTGCTCCAGCAAAGTTTTTCAGTGTCACTAATTTAGTGTCAGACAGCACAGCCAACTCCACCACACCTCGACGACAGTCAAATTCTAACAAGATCCTAGATGGCCCCAAATAAGTCAGAACTGTCTTGCTGCAACAGCCAGTGTCTGTTTAGCTACCTTCCTCCTGCAGTGGCCAAAAGCAGATTCCTCTACCCATTAGTCAAGTAGGAGGACAAGTAACATTTCCTTATTTATATCTGCCCAGCTTCTGGCACACAGCAGCAGTGCCTAACGAAGCCCTGATGACTTTTTAATGTGTTTTAGGTTTACTTTCCATGAAGGCACCTTAAGGATCAACGTCATTATCACAGCTTAAAGCAAATTCTGCTTTTAACAAATGATACCCAAGCACTGGGGAGATGACTGGGGGTGAATCCATTCATCCTTTAGCACCTGCCTGTCAAAGACTATTGTGCTGTTACCAGGATTCTAACAGAGAACATCTTATCAACAACTCCTGAAGCCCATGGTTAAAAGTACCATTCAATAAACTTCACATTTTGTTCCAGTACATGAAAATTGCTCTGTCAGCTGAAACCCCACCTCTTTTCCCACTGAAGCACCAAATTCAGAAATAAATCTTCCTCTTATTTTTGGCTGCAAGGAAAAGGTGGTGGGGCACTGAAATGGCTCTCCAGGGAATGGTCACAGCCCCAAGGCTGCCAGAGCTCCAGGAGTGTTTGGACAACGCTCCCAGGGATGCACAGGGCGGGATTGTTGGGGTGTCTGTGCAGGGCCAGGAGTGGGTCTTGATCCTTGTGGGTGGGTCCCTTCCAACTCAGGATATTCCATGATTCCATGAAAAGAAGGGTGACACAGTGCACTCTCCTTCAACTCTCCTCCTTGCTGGCTGCTCCCCAACACATTTTCATTTGCTCATTCGGCATCTCCTGGCCTGTCCAGGCTCCTGACTGCACTGGCAGCATCCAGTTGTTTGGCCAAGAGCCCTGCTCAGTCTCAAGCTTACTAGAGATGCACAAACTGCTGGGAGTGTTCTGGGGGGCTGTGCAGATCAGATGTACCCTCCTTTAGTCAGAATATCTGTGCTCTCACCACAGCCAGAAGTGACACATCCCTCCACTTCCTGCTTAGATGCTTCTGTTCATTCTGTAAAAGGCTTACAGAGGGTCACCACTGCCAAGTCAAAGTCATTCACAAGTCAGGATATGCCAAAGCTCCTCCCCACAGCAATCATGGCCTGCTCAAAGACTGCCTCCCCGAACATATACTCCATGTGCATCCAGAGACTGACTTTCTGTTTCTCTGGGATCTTTCCTTCTTTTTTTTTCCTTTTTTTAAAGTTCTGTGAAAAGTGACAGCAATACCCAATGGGATTATTTGCCTGGATTTCAAAACCAAACAAACGCCATGCAGCCAAAACTTCCATTTGCAGGGATTTTAATACAAGATTTTAACATTTATAACTTCATTCCATCATCAACCAAAAAACAGAGACGTATGTTCATAGGATGACAGGGAGCCTTTTTACACTGTACTTCCATGCACATGGAACACAAGATCCCCAGCAGCTGGGCAAAGGAGAAATTAAAATCCAAAAGTCCAAGGAAATTCTGGCAGCACTGAAGCTGGTACTAGCAGAGGCACCAAACCTCCCTGCCTACTTTTGTAGACAACCCAAGAGCCTGAACACAGAAGAACAGTGAATGCAACTGAAGCTTGCAGCTGCTGAACGCTGGGAGGTGTCCCAGATCTGGAGAGGCGTCAACTGACACTCGTCCCCTCAGACAAGGAAGGTTTGATGGGAGGCAGGGAGGGTGCCTGACTCCTCTTCACTCTGCTCCCGCTGGGCTCCAGGCCCAGGGACAGCAGCGGGAGTCTCCCCTCCCTTCATGTGATCTCTGCAAACAGCCCCACCGGGAGCTGTGTTTGATTAGGGATGAACTTTGCACGGCAAGTCTCTGGGCGCTGCCTGGCAGAGTTCCAAACCCCTATGGCCTGACCGCTCCAACATCCAAAGCCTGCCCATCCTCCTGCAGGGGCTCTGCCCCCAAACCCCCCTCATCCAGCCGGGTCTGGGCAGGATTATCCGGGAGACTGGATAGGTCAGGGAAGCACAGCTCCTCACCAGGACCGTAGCCACTCAACCCGCATAAACCAGGGATGTGGAAAGAGGCCTTCTCCCCCAACTCACAGACTCACAGAACATCCTGAGCTGGAAGAGACCCTCAAGGATCATTGAGTGCAGCTCCTGGCCCTGCACAGGACATGCCAACAATCCCATGCTGTCCCTCAGAGCGCTGTCCAAGCGGTCCTGGGGCTCTGGGTCCGTGACCATTCCCTGGGGTGCTGTTCTAGTGCCTGACCTCCCTCTGGATGAGGAATCTCTTTGTAACATCCAGTCTGAACCTTCCCTGACACAGCTCCAGCCGTTCCCTGGGGTCCTGTCCCTGTCAGAGAGCAGAGGTCAGTGCCAGGCTATGCCTTGGCCGGGCTCCATGGAGCTCTGAGCCAGGCATCTCCTGCAGCAGGGCTGCCTTGGGGTGCCAGCCCAGCTCACAGCTGATGGGGGGAATCTGTGCCATCATAAGCAAAGGGAAGAAATGAGACAGGGGAGGCAGGACTGCCTCTCCCAGCAGCAAAAAGGACTGAAAGCAGGGATCAAATCATGGCCTCTGGCCATTCCTGCACAACCTCTTGCTTCACTCAGCAGCAGGAAGGACTTGCAAATGCAAATATTCACATATCAGGATTTTTTTTTTTACTTTTTCTAATGACTACTTCAGTTATCCAGAATAAACATCTTGCAAAATCAAGCTTCCAAACTTAGGCTTCCTCTTACTTTCCTTTAGGTGAGGATGTAAAGAAACACTGATGTATGGCAAACTATAGCTTTAACCACTGCTGACACCGCAGCACCCAGAATTGTCATCATCCAAAGGAAAGCACCACCATTACAATACTAAATAAACTGACCCTTGGCAATTTTCTAAGTCAGTCTTGTGGCATTTGACTTTTATAAGCCTGAAAACTGCTCGTCTGGTCCAAAACCAACAGAGACTCAGCTTCCTACTGTGGAATACAGGCCCCATTATCTCAGTTATGCACTGACAAAGCATCAGCAGCAGCAGAATATGAACTCTTCATTTATTACATGCAGTTGTTTTCTGCAGCAGACGTGGAGCTTGGCAGGCTGAGTTTCCCTGGAAGTCTCCATGTGCCTTGTCACAGCATCCAGACTCAGGGCTGGGTGAAATAAAAACAAACAGATGCTCACCTCCCGAAGCCTGGTATCAAACCAACAGCTCCTGAACAGCACAGGGCTGAGAGTGGCAGGGTCTGGGAGCATTCCCACCCATCAGCCAGCTGTTCTGCTATTCCTGGGGTCTCCACAGCCTCGGCATCTCACTGGACTCTCTTACCTGAGTCACAAAACAGGGAAAGGGGAACTTTTGCTATGTGGAAGAAAAAAAAAAAAAGTCCTTAAGTCCAAGCTACCTCTGTCGCAGACTCCTTGAACAATTTTCTCTCCACCTCTCAGAGCTCCCTTTCCTGAGTCATCAGGAGTAATTATTTTTTCAAATCACTGCTTGTTTACTTTCAGGGATCATTTCTGGCTGATTTGACAAACAGTATCAATACACCACAGCCCAGCCCCACAGACAGGCTTTGCACACTGTAAAGCAATTTACCACGCAGAAGAATGATCTCCAACAAGATAGTGAGGCTCAGTATCACAAGATGCAGACAGCTCTCTGACACATGATATATTCCTAAATAGTCAAGCATTTACTGTGTGGCTGAGAAAAGCAGGGGAAAGGCCCTGAAGGTGCTGCTGTGGGCACCTGACTGCTTGCTCTGGAAGCTTTAACCTGAGAGTCTGGACCTCACCCCCGCTGCCAGGTTCTAAATCTGTTTTTTTTCAGCCAGCCTCCTTCTGAAAGCCAGAAGAATTATTTCTCCTTTATCTTCAGCTTCATGGAGATGCCAGGATGGGTCTGTGCAATGCTGGCAGCAACTCCACCCTGTAAGAACTGACACAAACTGCCAGGTGCCACCTCAGTGCCCCCGAGAGCTCACCCTCCCCAGCAGCCCAGCACTCCAGTAATACTCCCAAGGAAGCAGCCTGAGATAACAGCACACGCAGGGCTGCAGTTTGGGGTTTATTGAAACAGCTGCTCCTGTAATTATTTTTCAGAAGCTGTGGATTTCTGCCGGTGATGAGGAGCCCTGCACAGCAGAGGGAAAACAGGTTTGGCTGTGCTTGTGTGAGGAGCTGAACTCACGTTAGGGAAGGAGTTAAAACCACTGACAGTTCTGCACGAGGCCCCTGTGGTTTACAATAAAAGCGAAGTTTATTTCCTGTATGGTTTAGCACAGAGAGGCTAAATTAACCAACAGGAGTAAAAGTTTACAGCATTAATTGCTGTTTCACTGCCTTTATATTGCCAGGCATTTATTTTTTAAATAAAAGACTACTTTGAGAAGAAATACAACATGGCCTCAGGGATCCAGGTGCCTCTGATGTGTATTACTTTTTATCTTTGAAGAATTCATATACCACAGATCTTAGTTAACAAAGAGCCTTTTTGCTGACTGCTGTTCTAAAACTAAACCAAGTAATTTTTTGAAGAGAACAAAGCTTTTTTCTTCAGCTTAAATACCTAAATATCATAATACAAAGGAAGAGAAAAAGCTATGGATTAAATACAAATTTTCCTCCTCTTTGCAAGAAGAGCCTTGAGATAGAACAACATGCAAAAAGCTTCCTGGAAAGATTCAGCAGAGCACAGCCTGTATGGGCAGCAGTTTTCTGACCCAATAATTAATTGCCCTGGGTAACATTTCAAGTGTGAATCATCCTGAAGGCCCCAGATCCTTCTCTGTGTTACTTGGACAGAATATTGTCTAAAAACTGTGTCTCTAAGTGGGAGAGATAAATGGTTCTCACAAGACCTGGCCACACTGCAGTTTCTAACGCTTGGGCAGCTGAAACAACACAGGAGCTGGCCAAGCTCTGCCTGCCATAGCCAGGAAGGCCAGTGCCTGGGGTTCTGCTCTCAGGACTGCTGGGAGACATCCTGAAGTGACTCCTTCAGGAATTAACAAAATGGAGCATTTCCCAACACAGCGAGGCTGTTCCTGTCACCAGGCTGCTCTCACCCCCTGCAGCCCACAGGGAAGTGCCACCTTCACCCCAGGGCAGGAGCACTCATCTGGATGCTGCCCATGCCTTGGAGCCACGTCCTGGAGCTACTTTGCAACTCCCCACTGTCTTTTTAAAGTTTTATAGATCCCTCTTGTCACCATGGTATCAGCTTTTTTTTTTTTTTTTTTTTTTTTTTTGTAAACCACAAGCTTCCTTCTGCCTCAGTGCAAGCCAGCATCTGCTTACCCCAATCAGAAACTAAGATAAATACACACAGCGTTTTATTTTTTCAAAGTTTAAGTCCCCAGCTGTTTATTTGCTGTAGGATGGAGTTCTCCAAGCCTGGGCAAGCAGCCAAAATGGCTTCATTCCCCTGCTGTTCCTCAGTCTCAGCCTCATGCTGGTGGCTGGCAGTGGGAGGTGATGGCTCTCCCAACGCCTTCCAAGCTGCCAGCTTGGGTCCCAGATCATTCCATGGAAGATGGAGCTGTCTGTCCAGCAGCTCCTCAGTTCATCCAGGTGGAAATTCCTGAGGGGAACATTTCCCAGGTTAGCTTACAGGTTTACTTTGATCTTTCCACAGCATGCACAATAAAGCCCAGACCTCTGCAGGTGAAGGGAGGCTCTCACAGGGACCTCCTGGTACACTTTAATGTGATGGAAGGGAACAGAAAATTGGAAAGAGATTGCTCAGGCACAAAGGTTCCATGGGCTGAGCTACCAGAACCAAGGGACTTGTTTATCTGCACTACAGGGTGGAATTTCCAGTTCTTAATCAGGATTACCGGGCACTAACAAGGAAATTTGCAAACCTGCTCCTTTACATTTCTATTCACATATATTGTATTTCTTGCCTAGGGAAAACAAAAACCACCAAACATCTACTAGCCATAAATCAGCTTCACTTGAACTTCATTTCTCTCCATAGCCAGTGAAAATGTTTTGGGATATATTTTAATTCATTCACTGAGTTCTTCTTTTTTCCTGCTCTGCCAGTTGTTCTGCAGCTGCTGCTCTGGCCAAATACATTTGCAACAGGAATGTCTTGGATCAGCAGCATTAAGTATTTCCTCAGGAATAAAATCCTGTCCTGCTGTAGTCCATGGCAGAATTCCCAGTGATATAAGCACAGCCAGAGGTTGATCCCATGAGGTGAATACAGATGTGCTGTTTAAACCTGCCTGGCAACAAGCACTCCCATGAAAACATGGGTATATGTGAAAACTGCCATGATTTTTCCCAGAGGCTCTGTGTTTGCTGTTTCCATCAGGCTTTTCCAGTTGACTTCGATCTGTGCCTAAGGCAGGAGAGGTGTCTGATCACCTACCCTAAACACGGGCTAAACATGCAGTGTGTCAGCATGTGCACAATGATGCTGGTCTTGGAGTCCCCAAATGCTTGTTTCACATGTAAGAAATGCTGAGACACCAACCCAACATATCCCAAACACACACGTTTCTTTTCCACCAAACATTTTCCTGGACGACATGGTCTTAATTTTTTTAATGCAAACTGTTAACATAATTTTGGGAGCAGAGCCAATTTCATTCAAGAAGAGAAGAAAGCTTTACTGGGTTGGATCCAACACTTGTCCAGCCCAGTCTCCTGCCTCCACTGGTCACAGATCCCAGGGAAGAGCACGCCATCAGGCTGAGCACAAGGAGCTGCACCTCATCCAGCTTTCTTCCCAGACTCCAGTAATTCACAGCTTTGAGTCAGAGGTGTAGCAGCAATGTTTAATACCCCTTAACAGACTTTTTCCCTTTATTTGTCTCACTGCTTCCCAAGCCCATGCACTTCCTGCTGTACACCACGTCCTCTGGCAGGGAGTTCCTCCCTGGAATCTGTGTTGTCAAACAAAGCATTTCATTTACTCTGAACCTGTCACTTCCACTCGCTCTCCCCGAGTCGTTCCATTAGGGAAAATGATTAATAATCCCTTCCTGTTTGTTCTCCCATGCCTGACGTGATGTTATCACATTTCAGACTTTTTCAGCTCTTTCTTTCTCAACTGCAGAATTCACAGAACCATGGAACGGTTTGGGTGAGAAAGAACCTTACAGACCATTCAGCCCCACCCCCTGCCATGGGCAGGGACACCTTCCACTGTCCCAGGCTGCTCCAAGCCCCATCCAACCTGGCCTTGAACACTTCCAGGGATGGGGCAGCCACGGCTTCCACCTTATCATCCACAAATTCCGCCTTATTTGGTTGTTCCTCTTACAGTGGTCATCTCACCCTACTTTCTTCTCTTTTCTCACTTTCCTATATCATTTAAAGACAACAATTCCAGTCTACTGGAATTAGTCTAAAGACAGATTCACCATACATTTATGTAGTAGGTTTTTTTTTTTCTTTTGCCCTTTCCCATCCTAAACATTCCTGACATTCTGTTTGCTTTTCATGGCCATGAATATGGTATTTTTGTAAAATTACCTAGTATGGCTCCAAGACCTTTCTGCTAAACAGTATTTTAGCAGAGTTTAAACCTCATTCTTGCACAGGACAATCATTGTTGCTTCCCAGTTTTCCAGCTGGGACAGCAACAGCAGGCTGTTCTTGCACTGTTTGCTTGGAGTCCAGCACAGATCTCTGCAGAAATCTCCTGGTAATTTCTGCAGATTGTCAAAGATTGAAAAAAAAATATTTTTAACCTGTCTTAAGGCTTGTCCAAAACTTTCCAGAAATCCAGGGATTCAATATTATGGATGACCCTCCCTCCTATGCTGCAGGTAGCTGAGGTGTGAGGCACAGCTTTCTCCTCTGACGCTGTGCTGATTCTCCTCCCTGCTCTGTCTCTGTCCATGCATTTGCTGGGAAAGAGCCCAGTGAAGAACAGCATCCATTTGTGCAGCACCGGAAGATGGCTCCCAGATTTCCCTGAGATCCTTTTTCAAACCACAGCTGCCTTTGGCTCCTCTCTTCACTCCAACACTCCAGCAATCAAACAACAGGTAGTAGTTAAAATTTTACACTCGAGCGCCTTTAGAATTTCTAGAGAGGCTGATTCACTCACGGAAACAGCCCCAGAAAAAATGAACTTCAGATCATTAATTAAAGAAATAAATCGCCACATCCACATCTCACAGGGGAAACCAAGTCCAGGAAGGAGCTGTAAGTCAGGATGTGAAAACTTCAGCTGTATCCTGAGAGCACAAACCTCAGTCAGGCCAGTTGGATGCTGACCTTTCACATTTTTTTCTGGTGCTTTAAAGCTCAGTCTCACTCTGCTGCCTTTTCAGTGTTAGAAAACGGCCTTAACGTTGAGCTGGAGGTGCTGTCCCAGGAAGGACATGCTCCTGGATGGAGGCTTTTATTCTGGGACAAACAACAGTAGATAAGCATTACAATCAAAGCTCTTTCAGGCTCTATTAAATATCTGACCAACAAAAGCATTTAAATTTAATCATAAACTGAAAGTCTCCCCTGCGTACAGCCGGGGTTAAACAAATGGCATTAACACCAAACTTTCATGTTTGAGCAGAAACATTCCTGAATAGCAGAATATTGATATAAGATGTGGATTTGGTTCAGGTTTCCAGCTCTCCAGTCAGAGCCAAGAAGTGAGATTGGTGCTTCCAAGGCTGGGGAGCACAAGGAACAGGGAGAGCTCACTTCCCTTTGGCGATGGCAATGATGCATCCTTAGCTCTTGTTTTTGTCTTAGAGGGGAATATTTCAATTCTGTTTTGACTTTGAACAGCTGAATTCTGTCAGTGTTGGTGCAGTTCCCTTTGTCTTCCCTCTCCCCAATTCCTCCTTTCCTGGAAGGAGTAAGAATAACCTTGCAGAGACACAAGTCTTGGCACCCTCTGCTCGTTAACGCAGATGCCAATTCACTGACTTCTACAGGAATTTTGTGAGTGTAACTTTAATGCCCCAGGACAAGGAAAGTTCCATGCTCAACTCTATAAATATTAATTTAAAACCCACAAGTGCTTAGCCCTGACATGACGCTGTGTGCATCCTGTCTTAGAACGTGCTGAGGTTCAGGGTTGGAGGGAAAGCCAGCACAGCTGACAGCATCCAGCCTCTCTCCAAAATCTACCTCTTCTCCCCAAGCACAGACACAATCCTGATGCACCACCTCAGAATAAACACTGTCCTACCTGCATATACAGCTTAGAAAAATTCTCAGCAAAAAGCCTTTCCTGGCTTTAACTGTGGAGTAGAATTTTCCATCTTTCTCCTGCTGTCAGAAACTGGCTTTAGTTAAGCACAGTAGAATGTTTTTGATTTTGATATATTAAAACTATTGCAACAACTGCAGCCAACTTAATCTCTGGCTCCATTAAAAATTTGAATGCAATATTTTAAGCAAAATATTTGACTTATCTCGAGTTTGGAACAGTGACTGTACAGAAAACAACCCAGGACGCAGATGGAACACATCCGAGCTTGAGCCGCATTACGGATTTTGTCTTCCATCCCAAGGGCTCTAACTCAGAACAACTCCTGCCATTTTACTGAGAGAAACTCTGTTAGGTGAACACTGGGTATCCAAAGAAGTCCTTCACACGTATTATGTTTCCACAAAAGAGGGGTTTAAACACCAATACCTAGCTTAACAAGTCAGTTTTCACCCATGGCATATAAAGTGCATGAACTGAGTATCATGAAAACATACACACAACGTGAGATTGTTTTTTAACTAGAGATGCAGCTTATTTCCCCATAATATGTGTGTTTACCTAAACTTGCATCACAGTACAAGACTATTTACCAAAGATTTGTGTCAGTGTTTTCTTCCCACATACGCTGCCCGGCCAGGCAGCCCAAGGAAGCTCACGAGCTGCTCCTGACCGTGTGCTGCCGCTGCTCGGGGCTTCCGCAGCGACAAACGTGACCACACACATCCGGGCTGGGACAGCTCGCTGGGAACCCTGAGCGGCAGCACAACAAGGGACACTTGTGATCCACGCCGATAAGGACTGCATGCACAGAGCCACCCTGCTGTGGCTGCATTTCCCCTCAGAGCCACCTCCTGCCACAGCAAAGCCTCTGGAATCGATGAGCTTTGAGGCCTTTCCCAACCTGAACGATTCTCTGACTCCAGGAAAGCTCACAGCAGCCGAACAACACAAACACCAAGCACACAGACTCTGCTCATTCTCTCTAAGGGTGGCATTATTTGCATTTATTGTGACTATCTGAGAAAAAAGGCCCTTGGGGGATTCAAATGCAAAATATAATTTTTTTATACAATCTCCGTCTCTCCATGTATTACTTCCCAGGGATTCAAATTTCTGAAGGATGAAGCAGCCTCACCGGCCCTCCCAAAGCACTGAGCTGTTGATCAGGGACAAGAGCCGGTGGTTAGACGTGTTCTCATCATTTCCAACAGCTCTTCTCCAGAGCTCTTCTCCCCTGGAATGCTCCAGGAAGCCCTTGACACTGCGTATATGTCTCCAGTAGCACCAGCAAGTTCTCTGGTGCCTTACTGGAAAAAGAGAAGAGTAATTGCAAGCCAATGTTCCCCAGACCATGGGCCACTCTCATCTACATTTCCTGGGAGAAGACCTAGATCCTTTCCCAAGCAAGAAGACAATACCAGAAAAAGATGAACCCCCCACATCCTTAACTTTGTGAATGAAAAATAAATTCAAATTGCCTTTCCTCTCTATAATCATCTGTAAGCAGCAGCAGGTCTGTGTAATACAGGACTCTGACTCTGGAGACCATCTCTTCTTTCTGCCCCGTCTGCAGTCGCAGTAGGAGGAAAACCACTCAACACAGCCATCAAAACAAGGGAGGAGGGCAGAGCTGGGAGAGATGGAAATGTGGCTATAGATCACGAAGATGAAGCAACTGGTTCCACAGAGCATCTGGACGCCAGACATTTGATGTGGCAGCTCCCACAGCCCACAGCACTGGCAGTGGCACAGGGCAGAGCTCAGCCCACCACATCCAGCGCTGGCACTTCAGTTGCACAGGCACAGCCCCCAGTTCCAGCTATCCCCCTGGGACTGCAGGGTGATGCTGCGTGAACAAATACTCTTAAAGTCCGTTCCCAAGACCTGTGCAGTTGTTGGCAACAAATGCACACTCGCAAGACCAAGATTTAAGCAGCTGGTTCCCTCCCACATGAGATCAATAAAATGGGCAATCCAGCTGCCTTCAGGAAGAAAGGGATTCTGGTGCTGGGCAATCTCTTGCCCCAAAATCAACAAAATGCCAAAATTCTGTGGAGAAAATCACACACTGAATTTGTGCCATTCAGCATTTTCCCTCCTTGTATCCTTTTCTACCAAAAGCAAGAGTTTCATGACTCTTAGGCCTCTCTTCCTTTCACCTCCTGAAGGATTGGAATGGGAGGTTTCAGGGAGACCCCTCAGTCCCTGTTCCTGCAATGCTCCCGCACTTCCGAATGTGCCATTTGCGTCTCATTTCTGTCCACAGCCTCCACCACGGTCCCAGGCTGAGGAACACTGCTCACTTCCCCTGTCTGCCACGCAGGAAGGCTCCCTGACAGCAGCTCCAGATTCTCCATGACTCTCCATTCCCACGCGGGTGTCCTCACCTCATCTTCATCATTACAATCCCTGTGCATCCCTGCCCAGCCAGCAACTCACCAGCACAGCATCCACGGTGAGGAAGATTAAACAAGGGGCCACTTCCCAAGCAGGACTTTCAAACACAGCAGGAAACTGGTGCTGGAACCATCACAATATGGAGTGAAATTCAAATAGGAGGCCAGACAAGACGTCAATCATCACACTTTCCAGAAATCCCTTGAAACACACTCATAAAACGTCTTTGCTTAGACATGAGCTTCACACAGAGGTTTTTTCCTCACAGATACATCATACTGAATATAAACATTATAGAGAACAGTGCCTTGGGGAAGCATTTTATACACTGTGATGTGGCAAATTATACCTTATAGCAAAGCAGGACTTTGCCAATAATAGACCACAAAATTTGGGCACCCTCCAAGACTCACAGCCCCAGGGCGTGAGGTGTGAAGCAACCTCAACCCTTTTCCGTTCAGTGGGAGACGCTTTCCAGTTTCACAAAAGCTTCTTCAGCTTACAGAAATGGGGCAGGGAGGAGGAGATTTGATACTTATTTCTGGTTTGCTTCTACTCAGGCAAATTAGCCTTTTAAAACGCAAAATAACACAGGGCTGGGTGTCACTACAGCACAAAGATGACTTAGCAGGAGTGAGGGCCCTTCCCGGGCTGATGTTACCCAGCTCAGTCATTTTGCTGCAAGCAGCCTTGTCTCTGTTCCATCTCTCTGTAGCAATCTTCTCTGATGTGGATTTTCCATTCCTGGAGTGGGTTATTTCAAATTCAGCATCCAGAAAGGCTCCTCTGGTCCTCCAAGCAAAGCCTGTCTCACCAACGGTTTTAAGAGCCACAGAAACAACTCATTCTCATTCCTTCCAAAGAGGTGCCTCTCTGTCTTACTTTAGGTTGAAACATCGATTAAAATTCTTATACTGGAAAGAAAACATCACCCAGTGAGGTGCTGGGCTGGTCCTGCCAACAGAAACACCCTCAGTGCACGCAGGAATCTAAGAATGTGCAAGTCTTGCTCATTACCACAAGATCCCTTGAGCTGCTCCAGCTTTAGACACAGGCATGAGTGTATGTGTGTATATATATATATATATAAAAATACACGTCATAAAACTGGCAATCATGTGCACATTACACTCGAATTCCCCAAAAAACAGATTACACCAACGCTACATTCAAATTCCACAGGCAGGGAAGCACAAAGGAGCCTGAAAGGCAGCAGTTAGTCAGACTGGAGCTTTGTAACTTGTACAGCCCACACAAGGACCAGGCAGCACTGCAGAAAACACTAAGCTAATAATTAAAAACTTAATTTAAAACCATAAAAACACAATTGGAATTGAGAGCTGTGCTTGCACCGCTGGAGCTCGGTATCACCAGACAGACAGAAATCAATAGGTGCCATGAAGAGGGCGCTGATAAAAATCTATAGCAACTGAAGCAGTCAACTTGAAACCTATTAACAGCTGCATTAGAAAGAAAGGATTACTCTCCCAATCTGCTGCTTTCCTTCCAGATGATCATTCTGCACAAACCCTGCAGAAATCCCTTTGGGTCCCTTTTATGAATGAACTACTCAGGATTTCAAGACCCTCGCTGGTCAGCATGAAATAATCCTCTGCTTTTCACCACCAGCTCCAGCACTGTCAGCGCTGGCATCAAGTTTACTAAAAATGACCCAGGAAGGGAGGGACAGCGGGGACACCTGAG
Organism: Motacilla alba alba; assembly: GCF_015832195.1. Taxonomy (NCBI): domain Eukaryota; kingdom Metazoa; phylum Chordata; class Aves; order Passeriformes; family Motacillidae; genus Motacilla; species Motacilla alba. The sequence goes on from NC_052045.1 coordinate 4,897,862, forward strand.
GCACAGGCTCCTGTGCCATCTGCAGCCAGTCACCCCAAGCTTACCAACTGGTATTTGATCTGCTGAAACCCACAGACCAGTGGCTGCACTCAAGCATAGAAGGAGAATGCAGTGAGGGCTTGTTTTTATCTTCTGTACATCGCTGTCCTCCCAAAGTTTAGGGACCTGAAGCACGAACAGTGACAGGAAAAGGTCATCACACAGCCACAGCTCAGACTCTTTATCTCCTCGCAGTAAAAGTCACTGATCATTAACTGCAATAGCTGGCATTTTCTGAGTCCCTGGCATTTTATAGTTCTCCAGTACATTCATACCAAGTGCAACCAAATCCCCCGGATTTCAGCCTCGGAGCATCTCCCACACGGATCAAAGAGAAACCAGATGATCCTGAGGACACAGAGCTACACCTGAATCTAGGCACAAATCCCGCTATTTCTGCGGATCTCTTTATTTTCCCTTTGAAAAACACAGTCCGAGCTCTGCCTATAACATACTGGGACTACGAAAAGCGAAATCCAGTATTCCCAACAGGGCAAGAACCAGAGGCTACTGGGACAGCGGCCACACACGCCTGCCACAATCAACGAGGAATAAACTCATCAAAACCAAACGACGGACGACACATTTAGAATTGAACTTCAAGAACAACAACAACAAAAAAAAAAAATTAGTGGTGGCTTTGCCTTCCCAGCACAGGGCGAGGGGTGCGGGATCACCGAGGAAATGCCGCTTTCCGTCGGCGGCAGCCGCAGCACCGCCCGCACAGCGCCGGGCGCCGTGAGGGGACCGCGGCTGCCCCGGCCTCTCCCCACCCTGCCCGCCCGCCCCCCGCGTCCCCCGCCCGGCACAAGTTTCCTCCGGGCGCCGCTTACCGCCGTGGAGCCGGAGGAAGAAGCGATGTAGACCTTGATGACCATGCTGGGAGCGGCGGGATGCGGAGCCGGGCGGGCGGTGGGTGTGTGAGGGCGGCTCGGGCGCGGGCTGGGGCTCAGGCGGGAGGGCGGGCGCGGGGAGGCGGCGGGAGCGCTCGCCCCGCCTCGCTCCGCAGCTGCCACCGCCCGAGCCCGGAAGGGCGGAATATGGTTTTTTAAAAATTAATTAAATAAATAAATAGTAAAAAAGGAAAGGGAAAAAAATAAGAAGAAGAAAGAAAGGGGAGAGGAGGAGCGTTCTCAGAGAGCCGCGCGAGACGTGCGGGGGAGACGGGGCGGGGGAGCCATGGCGGCGCGGCCGAGCCGAGGGGACGCGGGGGCTCGGGCGGGGCGGGGGTGAGAGCGGCGGGGAGAACCGGGGGACACCGGAGCGGGAGACAGAGAGAGGGACGGAGCCAAGCGTGCGGAGTCGCCGTGGTAGCGGCTGGTTTCCCTCAGTGCTGGTTCCCCTCAGCACCAGGTCCCCTCATGGCCGCTTCCCTCACGGCCGGGTCCCCTCATGGCCGCTCCCCTCACGGCAGGGTCCCCGGCACCGATGGCCCCGTGCTGGGCTCCGTCCAGAAGAATTTCCCTTTAAAATCTATTCCAGCGTGGAAGGTACTGCCCAGGTGATGTCCCAGCCCGTGCCAAAGGACAGGGGGCATTCAATGGAGTTCTTCACGTTCCTGTGGTTATTGTAAAGTATCTTCCACACACCAAAAAAACCATCAAATCTCACACACTTTTAATGGTTATAGTCATGGTGACATGTTATTGAAGGAAATTTATATCCAGCACCTGTCTCCCACTTGCCTCTGGTACTCCAACTATTGCCTCACAATATATTTTATTATCTGTTCCGATAGCAGGTTCAGAACAAATGGAAAATATGTACAGTGATAAACACAGGAAGCTGCAATTTTACACCTACAAGCTAAGATGAAAGCAAAATGTTTGTTCTGCTCTTGGCAAAAAACAAGAAGGTATTTCTGAAATGATTTTTCCAAACAAGCTTTCCTGTTTCAAATTATTAGTTTTTCTAACAAAAAAAGTATTTTAAAAACACAATTAAGTATTCTATATTTGCTTTATTTATTTGCCAATAGTAAAGGAAAGAAAACTGTTTTGAGGAGGATATGCCTCAATTTGATATGACTTATGATACTTATCTGAATCTTTGAAACAGTCATGAGTTTTAAGTATGTTTGAAAAAGCAATAAACCAAAATTGATTGAGGATGATGGTACGCCATAAAAATTCCCCGGTTCAAGGAATTTCAAAATTTAATAAAATAAATGGTGTACTTTTCAATCTGTTTAAAACAAACTGACTTAAGTCCAGGAGATTAAAATTCTTCAAGGAATGTTTCTTCAGTTGTGTTTGTGCAGCCCCTTCCCAGCTGCCTGAGAAACACCCTGGGAATTCCTGTTGGCTCCAGTGTGTAACCCGATTCATGGCGAGGAAGGCAGGAGGGAGAAACCCCAGCTTATCAGAAAGAAGGAAAAAGTGCAGGTGGAGAACGGGAGAAGGGAGGGTCACTTGAACTTTGGGCTCCCCTGTCACATTCCTGGCTGGCTGCCAGCTCTCCTCTCCTTGGAGAGGAGGAATCGGCTCCTCAGAGGTGAGATTCACCTGGAGCGAGCTGCACCTCGTCCTCCTGCCTCCTAAAAACACTACCATCATCATTACTCTCAAAAGTGCTCTCTAGGAGGCATTTTATCTTCATGAAATGAGATTTATTAAGTTAAGAGCAATACACGAATCAGGTATTGTTGACACAACTTGGTTTTCTTGACTCATAAAAGTAAATTTTCTACTTTATTGATGGGAAAGTGTGATGTTTTCTATTCCCACGCTAGTCCTGCAAAATTCACGGTGTTGTTCTTGTTTTCACTGTTAAACACTTGGAAAGCTATGAAATATCCTTCTCAGTGTAGACCAAAACCTAAAGCAAAATGAGCAAATTTTAGGGGATTGGCCATGCCAGAGTCATCCTGGGATTTCACAGTAAAACACTGCCAGTGATGGCAAGGATCCCCTCACCTTTTCCTTAGAGCACAGGCAAGGATGGAGCCTTCCTAGTGCTGGCAAATTAAGCTGTTTTAAAAAAGAACTGTAGGAGAATTTCACAATGAAGGATACAGCAGTAATCATCTGCAAATTCCCTCTCATCCAAAAGGTCAGGAAGAACATGCTCCGCATCTGCTTTGTAACCACTGAGAGAAATGAATCCAGAATCCACCTGTGAGTAACGTGAGGCTGTGCTAGGGTCTGCTCTTGGACCGTGCTTGTGCCAGAGGAGATGATCTGGATCTGTGTGAAATGGAGAAGGTGAGATGGGCAAGGGACGTCAGCTCAGCACTCTCGACAGGAAATCAGAAATCCAGGCTTCATTCCCAGTCCCAGCCTGGCAGGAACGGGAGCCAAAGGGCAAACCGTGACTCAGAGCCCGTGCCCCGCTGCATCCCATGCCACGGGAGGCGGACACTGCTCCCCTGCTCCAGAGACTTCCTGGGAGCAGGTGGGGAAGCCCAAGAGATCTTCCTCATCTGGAAACTCAGCAAGGCCGGGTTCCCTTGATTTACGTGTAATTGTGGCAGGCACACGGCGGAGGAGGAGGCACGGAGAGGGGACTCTGAGTGCTGGTTTCACCTGAGCAGTGGCAGCAGTGAGTGACATTACAGTGCAGCTGCCTTAAACCCGCCCGTCCCGCTCAGCACCCACAGACTCGACTCAGAGCCCCAGGCCCGCCAGTTCCGGCTCAGGCCCCCAGACCCAACTCAGCCCCCCAGACCCAGCTTAAACCCCCCAGTCCCGGCTCAGCCCCCAGTCCCGGCTCAGCCCCCCAGTCCCGGCTCAGCCCCCCCAGGCCCGGCTCAGCCCCCCCAGTCCCGGCTCAGCCCGCAGTCCCGGCTCAGCCCCCCAGTCCCGGCTCAGCCCCCCAGGCCCGGCTCAGTCCCCCAGGCCCGGCTCAGCCCCCGGGCCCAGCCCCGCGCTGGCTGCCGGGGCGCGCCCCCTGCTGGCGCTCGGCGGCACCGCGGCCAGAGCCCGGCCCGCTCCTCTCGGCCCGAGAGGAGGAGGAGGAGGAAGAGGTGGAGGAAGAAAAGGAGGAGGCGGAGGGGGAAGAAAGGGAGGAGGAGGAAGAACAGGAGGAGGGAGTTGTCGGGAGCTCTGTGACACGCTGGAGGCCTGGAGACGTCCACACTGGTGCCTTGGCGGGTGGGGTCAGCAGTGCTCTCAAAGAGCCATGGAATCACTTAGGTCAGAAAAGCTCTCCAAGACCGTGTGTCCTACTGTTCACGCAGCACTGCCAAGGCCACCACTAGCCCATTTCCCCGAGTGTCACATCTGCACAATTCTGAACCCTTTCAGGGATGGTGACTCCACCACTTCCCTGTTTTGAAGACACTCTCCCATCCAGAGTGGGGCTGGCCACACACAACTCCTTGCTTAGCGTTTAATCCCTGCTTTTCCATGTGCTCCACACTGGCCATCCATCCTCCCAGCCCTGAGCCAGCAGCCAGCCTGGGCTCTGGACTGTGCTGTGCTGAAGGGCACAGAGTTACCCTGGAGTAGCCAAGGGATGTACATGGAAGGGAATACTACAGCTGCAAGACTACAGAAACATCCAGGGAGAAACCGCTTCCCACCGACAGAGTAGATCCAGATTGGGTACTAGGAAAAAATTGTGCACTGTAAGGGTTGTGAGGCCCTGGCACAGGTTCTCAGAGAATCTGTGGCTGCCCCATCCCTGGAAGCATCCAAGGCCAGGTTGGACAGGGCTGGGATAGTGGAAGGTGTCGCTGCTGTGGCAGGGGGTGGAATGAGATGAGCTTTAAGGTCCCTTCCTGGGATTCTGTGATTCTATGAAGTGGAGCATATAGATAATTGTGTAAAGAACAGAGTTTGACAAATAACTTACAAAAACTTCAAACCCACAATAAGTCATTTTTCAGTCTGGGCAGGAGGGGGAGGCCTGAAAGATGATTTCTTATACCAGTCTGCCATGGAGGACTAACAGGAACATGCAGAAAAGACAAAATTGGGGCAGAAAACCTCAGTGAATTTTTTGCATGTGTTTGTGGAGGAGGAGGAGGGTGGGGAGTTCCCAGACAGGAACTCACGAGCTCGCCTGAGGATCTGTCTCGGGCTGGGGGTAGAATCAATGGACACAGCGAATAACAGCAACCTAACCATTGCCAGATGCTCCTCCCTGCACCCCTGGGGTGGGTAAAACTGCTTCCACACACAGCCTCAGGACATGGCTGGTGCTCCCAGCTTTTATAAACCATTCCCAGGGAGACTCAGAACTGAGAGGGCTGTGACCAAGAAAGTTCAGCGAAGTTTCACAAACCATCCTACCCTTAGCACTGATTTTGAACTTGTTTTACTTGAAGTCTTCCTAGAAGCCATTTGAAGATTCCCAGAGAATTTGGGGGAGAGCAAGTCTGTGAGCAGACCCTTTGAGCAGAGCTGACTCAGTCCCAGGAGACCCCAAGGCCTCTGCAAAGTCCAAGACTGTGAATGCAAGGGGCCATCTCCAAGAATGTAAAATCCCCAACACCTCATGGCAGGCAGCAGACACTGATGTGCAGCCTCATTTCCTCCCTTCCAGCTGGCTCCGAGCTCACAGCCAGTGGGAACTGCAGGTTTCTCACAGGATGGGCTTGAGAAAGGCAGGATTTAGTGTCCAGAGCACAAAATGTGTTCTGTCCTGCCCAGTCCTGGGTCACAGGGAGCCAGGGCCAGGCCAGGCTGCTGGCAGATTTTGGGATTATGTGTTCTGCCTTTCAGGACAGCCACCCTTGAAGGCCCAGCTGAGCAAAGTGTCCTAAAACAGCATTAACAGAACAACTATTCCTGTTACTTGGGCTGAAAACCTGGTGTCTCACAGAATCTCTGGATGGTTTGTGTTGAAAGAGACCTTCAAGCTCATCCAGTGCCACCCCCTGCCATGGGCAGGGACACCTTCCACTAGCCCAGGCTGCTCCAAGCCCTGTCCAACCTGGCCTTGGACACTTCCAGGGATTCAGGGAAGTCCAGAACTTCTCTGGGCAACCTGTGCCAGTGTGTTGTAAGTGGAAATAGACATTTCCATTTTTTTTTATGCACCAACCCTGTGAATAATCTCCTTTGTGTTAGATGAGGAAATACATTTTCTGGTTTAGAACACGTGATTAACATCTGTTCTAGAATCAAGTGCACCAGCTCCCAGAGGTGCCAGCATTTTTTCTGGTGGCTGTCAAGGGAGTCCAGACAACTCCAGTGTGAGTCCTGCTTTGGGACAGAGGCCTGAAGCTCCCTGGAAGTCATTCTTGTGTGCTCTTAGCCCTGTTTTGTGTCTAATACAATTCTGGAGCATGTAGTCACCCCCTTCACTGTCAGGGACCAGGTAAGAAGCTGTAGCTAGGCCAAAGGTTTTACTGGAGCACAGAGAAACAGACTCAACAAGAATCCTAAATTCCTCATCCTCATCTTCCCAAATTAATAAGCTCTAAATGTTTTATTGCAATCAATACTGAATTTGACACACAAATCAATTTTTACCCAGGACAAACCACAGAATCACCCAGGACAAACTATAAAATTAACCAAGCACAAACCTCTTCTGTAGATCAATAATCCAGTCATCCCAAAAGTTATATAAAATAAGGCAGAAGGACACTTCAAACACCAGGTACAGAGCACAAAAATGTGCTTTGTAGTATTTTGCCACAAAATATGTATTAATATTACAGGTCATATGTGCCATGACTACGACACACACAGAATCCTAATTTCCCTTCCTCTGAACTCGGGACTGTGGGGCTGTTGCACAGTTAAATGAACCAGGCTGAGAGCAAAACTCGTGGAATCTCCAACATTCCAAGCCCTGTGAATTTTAGCACAAAGGAATGAGAAAGGAACATGTATCTGATTGCCTGTTCCAGCAAGGTGAGACGTCAGCACCCAAGAGTGACTTGGGTCCGTTCTGCCTTTATTCAGGAATGTCCTGATCTACTTCAGCTCAAGAAGGTGGTCCAGGAAAACATTCCTGAAGTACTGCAGATCTCTGGTAGCAGGAGCAGGCCCTCCTCCTCTGCAGGACATTCCCAGTTTGCAATCCATTCCTCAGCATCACTCTGTAAGCTCAGCGTGGGCTGTTCAGAGTGACCGTCCTGTGCTGGTCTCTTCTGGTTTGATGCAGGCCCATGTTTCTGTCTGCAGACTGCATGGTTTCACCTCTGGAGTCAGTGACTCCTTATAGAAGGAAAATTCAAATTTTAGCATGGAATTTTGGTCACTGAAACGGTGGCACCCAAAAAGGAGATTAATTTCTGATTCGTTGCTTTGATTTGAGATGGTTCTTTGAGATGGTTCATAAATTCAGTTTTAGGGGATTTTGGACTGAATAAAAAATGCCAGTTTGGGCAAAAACATCAAAAAGTCACATGTTACAAACTATTGCTCCAGAATAAACTTATTCTCTTGGCTGCAACCAGGTCTGTAATTTCCTGCATAGTTACAGCCATTTATACTTTATACTCACAGCAGCTTATCTTGTCTCTTTAGAGGGAAATAATCTTCTCACTAGTCATTATTTAGGTCAGTTTGTGGTTTAACGAATTTTCCTTTTTAAAATAAAAGTGTTTGAGAAAATGTGAAGGTGAAAAAGAAAGCAGAGCAAATACAATGCAAAAATCAGTTGTGAATTTTAAATCTGTGCTTCACTTGCACATTTTGATCCAAACTGTTGGTCGTGCAAGTTGTTCAGAAGACGTTCATAGACCCTTCAATAAATTCCCGTTTCTCTTCCACAAAAACTTCTCCCACAATATAGAAAGGATGAAAGAGTAACTGCAGGGAGACAGGAGAAACCTCCTGAGGGAAGTCAAGCACAAGCCTTGATGGTAATGGAGAGCTCGGAGGCCAAGAGCTCTTGAAATGTGTTACAGGCCTGTTTAATTCAGAAGATGGAGAAACCTACTGGAACACTATTTAAAATCTTGATTAAGGCAGGAGAACTCGAAGGAGGCGTGATTGCATGTGGTTACGTGGTTACACTGAGGCTGGAAAATGCATTTCCCATGATCCAGGAGGCCAGTCAGAGCCATCCTTAAATAATTGGTGTGTTTTAACAAAATAATCATGGCATTGATGGATCAACATTGACTGGAGGAAGGGGGAGAGGGGTGGCTCCGTGGATGGAAAATTGCTCAGCTTAACTGCAAAGTGCAGGAAGATAATAAACTATTGACATCCTGGCCCTTGGAGAGGGAGGTGACGTAAAAAGTGACAAATCAAAAAGTCACCATGAATTTGTCAAGAACGGGGGAACAGCTGTTCAGGGAGCAGCACTGAAAGGGATCCGGGATTACAGGGGATCAGGAGGAGTCTGAACCAACATGGTGATGCTGCTGCTGACTCTGCAGATGCCACGCTCAGATCTGTTATCTAATTAACCTGATTACTGGATACAGACCTGGGCAGGAATGTGGAGTCCAGAGGAGCCTGAGAATGACAAAAGGTTTAGAAAATATGGCCTATGAGATCATGAGGCCTACAAGAATTTGTTTAGTCTATAGAAATAAAGTTTTAGGAAGAAAATTATATTATGTGAAAAGAGACAGTCTGTAAAATGTTACTGGAATTTGATGCTGGAAGATTTTGAGTTATCGTTCTTTGGATCTGCTGGACATGGCACAAAGAAGCTGAAATTCACAACCAAAGTACAAATTAGATGCTGGGGAAAACTTTGGGGGGTTAAGGCCAGTTGGGTGCTGGAAATGCTTTCTAGGAAGATGGCAGAATCGAGTTTAATGTAGGTTTTAGAAAGGCTTGTCCTGCTTTGGGCAGTAACAGTGACACCTCAGAGCAGCAGCTGCTGCTTCAAGCCTTACTGCAAAGCACCAAGTCCTGAAAGTGGTATTAATACACCTTGTGCTTTCCCTTTGGAAATACACAAACTAGGTGGTGGAGGCACTGCCAGACATTGCAGCTATGATGGAAACGAGAGCCGATTTTCCTTAATCCACGCCGAAATCTGAGAGTTCACCTTGTGAACAACCTCAGGCTCGCAGGCCCCGCTCCGGGGCCAACCTCAACAGCGCCAGCCGAGGTGCAAGACCCCAAGAGGCCAGCCAGAGCCCGAAGCGCTCAGTCCAGGGGCAGTCAAACCTCCCGCTCACCCCGCTCGGGGCCGGGCCGGACAAAGGCCGCGGCCCCCTCCCTCCGCCGGCCGAGGCCACGGGCGGGCCACGGCCCTTTCCAACAGGTACCGCAGGGCCGGGAGGCGGCGGCCGCGCTCTCGCAGGCCGCGGGGCCGAGGCGGCCATGTTGTGGTCCTGCGGCCTGCGGGAACTTTGGGGGAAGTTTCTGGGGCGGCCCGCGGGGGGCAGGGGCCCGGGGGCGGCGGGCGGCGCGGGGCCCCGCGGCGGGCGGGCGGAGGCGGCGGCGCCGGGGCCGCGCTCCGGGCCGCGCACACGCGGAAAGCGCGCGGCGCTCGCGCTACGGCGGCCCCGCCCACGCCCCGCCTCCGCGCCGCTCCCCGCGCTCCCATTGGCCGTTGCGGCCGTCAGTCAGCGGCCGGGCCCATCTCGCGCTCCCCATTCATGCAGTTTGGTTGCGTGTTGGTGTATTTTACTGTTTGCAATAAAGAGGGGGGGATTTTTTTTTTTTGTTCAGTTTCTGCCGCAATTAACTCTTGGTCCCTTAAACATCTTCCTTTTTATTTTTGGGGTTTTTTTTCCTGTCTATTTTTTTCTTTTTTTTTTTTTTTTGCAGGACGGTCGGAACAGTTTTTCGCCGCTTCCATTTATTTTTCGATATCTTATCTCTTATTAGGTTTTGCAATCAACTATTAAGGTGCAACTATGCCCAAAAGAAAGGTAAGTACGAAAAAAAAATAATTAAAAAACGAGGGAAGGCAGATGGGGAGCGAAGGGGGAGAGATTAAAGCGGCAATCGCGGAAATTTAGCTGTAAAAAAAAAAATTTAGCGCGCGCGCGCGTGTGTGTGTGGAGTTTTTTGGGTTTTTTGGTTGGTTTCTCTTTTTTTGCATTTTTAATTTTTGGTGTATGTCCTAGAGCGGAGCGGGGAGCGGAGGGAGAGGGCTCGGGGCGGGCAGGGCAGCGCGGCGAGTTCACTTTTGGGCTGTTTTGTTTGGGAAGGAGGAGAAGGCTGGAGCAGCAGTGTCTCCATGCTGGATTACAAACAGCCATAGTGCTGTGCTGCCCCTGTGGAGAACGCGGGGCAGCAAAACCCCCCCAAAACCTGCGCCACGACCCCCCCAGGCCCCCCCACCCACCTCCGCCAGCCTTTTAATCCCCATCGCGCCATTCCCGGCTGGATTCGCCTTTAAACGTCGCCTCTTTCTCCTGCGTTTGCCTTTGTTCTCCTTTTTTTTTTTTTTTTTTTTTTTTGCCTCCCACTTCTTGTCATACCAGATGGTTGTGCAATGGTAATTTGGGGCCATTAGGCGGCGCAGAATTTGAAACTGGCCTTCAAGGAAAGCGGGGAAAAGGGATTTATCGCCGTAGTCAGGAACTTTGGGGCAGCGGGAATGTGGGGCGCCCCCCTCTCCCCTCACAGCGCGGGCTGGGGGGGCGGGGCGGAGACGCGGTCGCCCCTCAATCATCGAGGCGCCCGCTCGAGGGGTTTCGACCCGGTCCAGGCGCCTCAGGGCCCCGGACGGGGCCGCCGGGGGCCCGGACCCAGTGGAAACGCTTCGGGCGGGCGCGATCGCCGCGTTCCCGGTTGTCCCTCATTGTCCTTGCGGGGCCCGCGGCGACCTTGTTGTGTGAGGGGAAATTGGCGGGAACTTTTCGAACTCGACGTGATGACGTAGCGGCGGCGGCCGCGGGGCATTGTGGGAGTTGTAGTCCGCGAGGCGGTGGGGATGGGGGGAGGCCGCCATTGCTGCGGGTGGTGTTGGGGGGCCCTGTGAGCCCCCCCGGCTCCCCTCAGGGCTCAGGTGGAGTCACAGGGGGTGGTGCTGCTTTCTCACCTCAGTGTCTCGCTTTCCTTGCAGGCTCCAGCTGAAGGCGAGGCAAAGGAGGAGGTAGGAGTTGTGTGTGGTCCCCACTCCAAGAATTCCCGTGGGGTTCTGCAGAAATTAGGCAGCCCACGCAGCTCATGAGGGGTGTTCAGCCCCTGGGGGTAGCCTGTGCCTGGTTTTGGGGTGCTCGGGGCCATCACTGTCCTCTGAGGTGGCAGGTGACCCCCCTGAGGTGGTGCTGGGGGTCCAGCAGCTCCCCTGGGCTGAGGTCAGGGATGGATCCCGTGGGAACATGTCCCTTCTAGCCTCACAACTCCTGCAAGTAAAGAACATTCATCCCTTACCGCGTCAGCAGAGACCTGCTGAGCAAAGGTGCACTTTTGGGAAGTCACAGAATACCCTGAGCTGGGTGTACAAGGATCAGGGAATCACAGCATGGTTTGGGTTGGAAGAGACCTCAAATATCCTCTGGTTCTGCCCCCTGCCACGGGCAGGGACACCTTCCACCATCCCAGGCTGCTCCAAGCTCCATCCAGCCTGGTCTTGGACATTTCCAGGGATGGGGAGTCATCAAGGTCCTCACCATAATGCCCATAATTTCATAAATGCTAAGATTTCTGTGGGGCTTCAGGATGCCGTGTTATTTTGGGTGGCAGTAATGAGAAAGCTGTGCTCTATGTGCTCTCTGAATTTTACTAACACATCTTTCCTTATGCAGCCAAAGAGAAGGTCAGCCAGACTATCTGCTGTGAGTACCTGTAGTTCTCCTTTAATATTTTATCACCTGGGATGGGGACACTTCAAATAAACTATTAGGGTTTTTCCCCCAGAATTGGGAAAGGCACATTTAGAGTATTGCAATATTTAAAATTCCCATTCCATGTTTCTGTTGCCTGAACATCCCCACATCCCAGGCTTCTCCTGTGAGATACCAGGTGTGTGTCAGTGCACATTCCATCTGGGCACAAGTATCCAGAGTTAAGGAATATTGATCTCAGGATGGATTTGTTCCCTGTAGGACTTCTCCATACAAATGCTCGTGGCTCTGTAAATCACCTGCTCTCTCCTTAGCCTGGTAATTTGCCCATTGATTTTTTTTGCCGGGCCAACAAATAATTTTCAAAAGCTACCAACATAATGCTCATAAAAATAAGTATTTATTTCTGGTATTCACCTGAGTTGTTTCTTCTGTTTTTTGCAGAAACCTGCTCCACCCAAACCGGAGCCAAAGCCCAAAAAGGCAGCACCTAAGGTAAGGGTCTTGAACTGAAGTCATATTTTCCTTCTCAAGGTATTTACAGGGATAAACCCCCCACAATTAACCACTTTGCTTATTCATTATTATCTTGAAAGTTTGAAGATGGAATTATGTGAGCTGAAAGAATGAGAAAGACATCATTTTATCCAATTTCTACAGAAGAATGTGGTAAACTGAGCAGATTTGAAATCCCTTGTGGTGAGGCTTTGCTGCTGCTTTACAAGGCCATTCTGGAGTTTCATATAATGCATTGTTGGGAAAATGATGCTTGGAGTAGAGATCAGAGACTCAATTAGAGGAGGCATTGACAATCGTGCTTTTAATTACAGTTTCTTACTCTGTTTCCATTCTGAGGCCTCTCTGCAGTTAGTTATCAGTTTATCACATTCTAATCACTCCGAGTTCTTGAGACCCCTTCAGCTGGATATTTATGGAAATGTCAAAAACATTGGCATGTCTGACAGTATAATTTAAAAATAAACTATTTAAAGCTCTTTTTTAGTTTGGAGCAACAGTTTGAAATTTCAAAGGGGGCAGTTCTGCAATCCATGAGGGATTTATTTCCATCCCCTTCTTACCAGCCTTCCCAGCCATCAGTTTGCAGTGCCTTTTTGTTAAGATTTTTCTGTAAACATTTAAGATTTTGCAGGTAAAAAACCAAAAAAAAACCCCAATGAATGCCCCAGCAACAAAACTTCAGTGATTGTTTTTAACCTGTTCCCATCTCACATTTTCCTTGTGGTTTGGTGGGCAAAGCACAGGGCAGAGACACACTTTGGTTGCAGAGGGAGATGATGAGCTGGGAACCAGGAGCTTTTTCCTTTTCCTTTGAAAAGGAATTTGCAATTGCCTGTGGCCCAGCAGACTTCCAGATGAGGGACCTCTTTCCCTCCACATCCTCCACATCCTCTGTGTGGAGCAGCAGAGATGCTGTGGGAGAGAGAACCCCAGGTGTCATTTTGGGCTCGGCTCTGTAATCTCGGTGCTGTGCAGAGTGAGCTTTTCCCGTTCCATCTCGGCTGCAGCTGGAATTCACATTCCTGGCTGGATGGAGCACTGGACACTCTGGGTTGCACTTCCCTCTAGTGGCTGGTGCCCCAGGCAGAGCAGAGCTGGTGGCACACGGGGCAGGGCAGCAGTGGAGATCCACGTTGTTGTAGTTGGGTTTTTTCCCAAGTTTCCTTATTTATTTTCATGGAAGCACTGTGGGGTTTCAACTAAATCTGCCTTAAGTGAATGTGAAAAGCTGTAGGAACAGGGTTGCAGGAGTTAAGGCCTGTAAGGGACTGACAGAGCTTTGTTTGGGCCCCCAGGGCACAGCTGGGTGCTGTGGTCTCCCTTTGGGATCATGCAGGGATCCCCTGCGAGCTGTGCCTTGGGAATTGCCCAGCTGGACTTGGGAAGCGTTGGTCCTGCTGCTCCTGAGGTGCTGTTTGCAGCCAGGACACCTGAGCTGTGGTTTTGGCTCTCCAGAGCTCCTCCAAGTGCACCAGCACCTGTGCAAAGGGTGATGGAGTAAGAATTGTGGAGGCATTTTTGATTTGTGTCTGCCCCAAGAGCTTTCCCTGTCAGCCTTCAGCACCTTGGAATGGTTTCCGTGTGTCAGAACAGATTTCACCCACAGCTTAATAGATTAAACCCACAGTTTAATAGATTAAACTTTGCCACATTCATAAACATGGAGCTGGCAAAGGAGTTTTGTCACTTCTAAAATGCAGGGCCTGAATTTTGAACTGTTGTTGCCACCTCTAGAGCAAAATTATTGAGGAAAATGAACACAAGGCTGTAGCTGAGGTCCTGTTGTGTCCTGTGGGACCCTTTCCCTCCAGTCAGTTCAGCCATGGAAGTCCATTTCCCTGGATTCTCCTCCACTTTTCCAGCACAGAGATTTGCTTTTAGCTCTGTTAATATTTTGTTGGGGTTTTTTTTTTGGTGGGATAAGGGAACAGATAAGCGGTGCCATAGTACAATTGTAATTCTCACTGCCAAACAGCACCAGCATATTGGGTATTCCCAAGAGAGGGACTCCTGGCATCACACTGTAGGAGTTTTCAGGGTGGGATGAAATCCCTCAGACTGAGGAGTGACAGGTTAGAGAGGAAAGAGACCCTCACTCACTGAATGTACTGCCCCCACCTTAAATTTTCTGCATTATTGGAGGATTTGCTGTTAATTTTGGTGAATTTTAATAATTGGAGAATCAGGTGACTTTACCCCTTAACGCTCTGAGTTTGCCCTCAGCAGCTCATTTTTAAGGTGAATTAACTGTGTGCATTAATAACGGAGGGATTGAAGTGAGAAACTAAAACTTTTTGTAACCTTTTAGTAACTTGTAGTCACTGAGAGAAATCTGCCGAGTAGATAAATGTATATGCAGTGATTTTCATTTATCCCCACTCAGCTGGGAGCAGATCTTGCAGGGTTTCTGGTTCCTCTGTGGGAAGTAGGTTAATCAAGCAAGGGGCTGAGCCAGTGCTGTTACTTATTGGCAGCAAGAGGCACAACTTTGGAAGTGAAACTAATGAGGGTCAGGTATTTGGGTCAGGATCTGACCTTGCCTATGGAAAATGATTACTACAGAAGCATCAGGTTTTGGGTTTTGTTTTGATTTAGCCTGAGCCACATATAGGAAACTGTGCCTTAATAATAAATGCAACTCTCTTGTGGTTTGCAGAGTGATGCTGTTGAGTCCCCAGTTTTTCTGGCATGGAAGTAGTTTATTATCACAAGGAATATTTCTGGCAGGGAAGGGGGAAAGTCCTTTGCCTACAGCTTTGTTACAGTTTTCTAAATAGGCATTAACAGCACATCTGAACTATTCTGGTGTTTGCACGTGTTGGTTTTCTTCTGTGGCTGCCTTTCAGCAGCAGGGCAGAAGTACAGGCCAGTCCAACATTTTTTAGCTAATTTAATTGAATGCCTATTTAAAATGAGAATTCTTTTAACCCCAGCCATGGCTGCTTTTATATTCTGCACTTCCCTGTAGCACATCCAGGACAGACAGAGGGAAAAAATTCCTCCTGTGAAACTTCAATCTCACCTTGGTCAATAGGAAGTTTGGGGGGTGGAAGGAGGTTGTGCAGAGAGTTTTGGAGTTGAGAACATGCTGATGTTCAAGGTGGAAATCAGGATTTAATATATCACTGTCTGTTTTCTCAACAGAAAGAAAAAGCAGCAAATGATAAAAAGGAGGACAAAAAGGCAGCAACAAAAGGGAAGAAAGGAGCCAAAGGCAAAGAGGAAACTAAACAAGAGGATGCTAAAGAAGAAAACCACTCTGAAAATGGAGATACCAAAACTAATGAGGTACTTTAGCTCCACTAAGCTGGGAACAGAGCCAGATGTGCTGGAAGCACAGCTGCAGGAGCTCTGCTGGGCTCCAGAGGGTGGGGGGTCACTGCCACTCTGTGAGGACAGAGCAGCTGTGGTACCTGCCCAGGGCAGCTCCCAGGGACAGCCTGCAGGAACGGCCTTGTCCTTGCAGCTCCTTCCTGCCCTGTGCTGGAGCCCTTCCCCAGGTGCTGTCTGCTGGCCCTGGTCCCTCTCGGGGCTGGCTCACAGCAATGCCCAAGATTTGGGGAACAGTGGAGACATTACCCAGGGACATCACCACCCTCCAGCCCTGAGCTGACTTTGCACATCCCCTCTGGACTGCTGGGTTCCTCTGCGGCTCAGCACGGGTTGGTGCTGGGCCAGAAATCTGGTTTTGACTTCTACACAATTCTTTAAAACAATTATTTGGCTCAGAACAATTGAACAAGAGATTTGAAAAGTAGACTCGATCTTGTCTCTTATCTGCAGCCTCTTCCCACAGGTCCTCGCTGTGGCAGCTCCTTACTTCAGCTGCCTTTTGCTAGGTCCAGCTGCAGGCTCCATCAGCTGCTGAGGGATTGTCC
This sequence comes from Motacilla alba alba, assembly GCF_015832195.1. Classification (NCBI taxonomy): domain Eukaryota; kingdom Metazoa; phylum Chordata; class Aves; order Passeriformes; family Motacillidae; genus Motacilla; species Motacilla alba. Next base: position 4,913,903 of record NC_052045.1, read on the forward strand.
CAGCAGATTCCTTGCTGATAGAGGAGCAGTGTTTTCTCAGGGCTCTCTTTGCCCCTTGTGTTCTGTCACTGACAGTGGTGTCTCTTCATGGGTTGAGTGTCGCCATCCAGCCAGGGGTCCTTTATTCTTTCATCTCTGAAACAAGATCAGGAGCTGCTTGGTTAGAGCACTGCACGGCTGATGTGCTTCAGAGGGGCTTTGAGGGAGAGCTGCAGGTTTGATATGTTGACTTGGAAAGTAAAAGCACATTTTTATAGAGAAAGGTGAGAGTGATTCCCCAAAGTTCAGACAGAGCAGGATTGTGGTTGATGTGTAGTTCTTCCACTGCCCCGTGATGAGGGCTTGCACTTCCCCTAATATATCATTGATCCTAATTAAAATAGATTGCAAACCTCTGCCTCTCTGCAGACACTTATTCCAAAATTACCCCACTAATTAATACTCCTGTGTTTTTACTTTAAGAATCATCAGCCCATTGTTACATGGATGTTTTCTGTGCATTCCTGTCTATCCACACCAAGCCTTGTCCATGTCAGTGTTAACAAACTGGTCTCTTTTTGATGCTGGTTAGTTTGGGATCCAATTAGCATTACCAATAATATTTCTGTTCTTCCCAACCCTTTTTCTAGGCACCAGCTGCTGAAGCATCTGATGATAAGGAAGCCAAGTCCGAGTAATGTTAACCCTGCCCTATATCTCCATCATTTGGTATCCGTACCTCCATGCTGTATTGTTAACAGAGAGGAATATTTTTATCAACTATTTTATAAATGCAGGTTTTTTTAGCATGAATTTAATTATGGAACATCTTCATCTCGGTTACTTGGGAATTAAATCCCTAACAAACAAAACAAAACAACAAAAAAAAAAAAGTCATTGTTTTTAAATTTTGTGATTGTAATAGTTTGTATGGTACATGGAAAGAATAAGTGGTGGTAGCTTTTGACTTCTGTCAGTGTGTCCCTTTTTGTGTAAGTCATGCTTACAGACTTCAGATTTTAATTTTTCCCTTGTATGTGTTGTATGGTTTCTTAAAGTGGGGAGGTCTCAAAACAAATAACCGTGTGAAACATTCCAGTGGTTCTGTGGGTTGCTTTTATAAAGAAGGTGAGCTATTTTCATGAAAAAAACCTAAGAGCTGGAAATCTGTTGTTTCCCAAATGTAATTTTATTTTGTCAGTTTTGAAAAAAAAAAAAAGAAAAATAAATAAATAAAAGTGTAATCCTGTTTTTAAATGAAATACAAACATTTCTTTTCAAAAAGGGCAGGTTGGTTGTATGTACCCACTGTTAGGAATTTTGCTGGATTTATCTTAATAAAAAAGACTCCTCAAAAGCTGATTGTGGTTTGTTGCTTGTGCTGCTGGAAAGGTCCCAAATTCCAGGAGGGCTGCAGTGGGAGAGGGACAGCCCATGGAGCTGGAGAGCTTTGGGCTTTCGGCTGGGGCTGAAGCCCCTGTCTGCCTCAGTTGTGTGACTCCCCATTAATCCAGGCCTCCTTGTTCTGGGAAAGAACTGGACCAGACCAATGACCTGGGTTAAGTCCCAGTTTTGTTACAGCTTTTTTGTGCAATTTTATCAACTCCTGCTAAAACCTGCTTTTACAGAAAGTCTCTTCACATCCAGGATATATCTACAGGATATATTTAATAAGAAGAAAAATGTCAGCAATGCAGAAACCTTCTCTCTCCCATTAAATTGTTCCTCAGCCCAGCAATGGGAAGTTCCAAGAGCTTGAATATTTTGTGTCCAAACCCCAAAGAGCACCTCAGTGCGAGTGTCTTGGATGCAGTGGGGTTCAGGATGAGTCCTCCAGGGCCACTAGAGGATGTCTGAGTGTGGATTTCATTTTCCAAGCCTGAGGCACTGGGGGTTGTTACTCCTGCTGCTCCCCCTGTTCTGCACACTCGGGATTAACTGGGCTCCATCTTCCTCAGCAGTGAAGGTGAGGGAGTTCTGAGGGGCCTTTTCCTTGGCACTGTGTTCCCTTAATCCAGCAGAGAAAATCTCTGGTCTCTCCTCCAGTGAAAACCGATGGAGCAGTAAGGGGATTCCCGGTGCCTGGTGGAAGTGTGCTGAGATGTGGGTAAAACCAGACTGAACATCCCAGCTGGAACATGATCCAGCAATAGTTCAAATGTCATCCTGACTGACATCTAAAAATGATTCACCAAATTTCCACTCCACAAAGACAGGCTGGGAGAGCTGGGGGTGCTCAGCCTGGAAAAGAGTAGGCTCTGGGAGACCTTGGAGCCCCTTCCAGTGCCTAAGGGGGCCGATAAGGAGGAGGAACAGGGACCCTTTATACAGGCACATAGTGACAGCACAAGGGGAAATGGTTTTAAACAGAGGTTAGGGTTAGTTGGGATTTGGGAAGGAATTCTTCCCTGTGGGGTGGGCAGGCCCTGGCACAGGGTGCCCAGGGAAGCTGTGGCTGTCCCTGGATCCCTGGAAGTGAGCAAGGCCAGGTTGGATGGGGCTTGGAGCAGCTTGGGATAGGGGAAGGTGTCCCTGCCCCTAGCAGGAGGTGGATTAGATGATCTCTAAGTTCCCTTCCCACTCAAATCATCCCAGGATTCCATGATTCCATGAGTTTAGCCAGCAGTTGGCGAGAAATCCCAATGGGCCTGCTCCAGGGAGAGAATGTATATTGGACATATTTTAGATTTCTGTTACTTCCTACCCCAGTGGTTTCTCTAAAAGGGCTTCAAACAGGAATCCAGCCCTGCAGGAAGGTGGAGCCCCTTCTCCCAGCCCTGGTGCCGTGGGACCATCTCTCTTCGGCTCCAGCCTCCAGTCACTGAGTGTCTCAAGCATTGTGATTCAAGCAGCAGACACTGAGTACAGTTGATATTTCCTCAGCACAGGATCCATCCGTCTGCCGAGGTACAAACACCCTTTGGAATGAGGTCACTCTGATCCCAGGTCGTGTCTCTCCATCTGAGCCCAGAGGTTGTTACACAGAGCATACAGCAGAGTGTTTGGTTTTGGTTATTTCTTTGTTGAGTGCCAGGGTGGGAGTTGTTCTTAATTCTATAACTATTGTTCTAATCAAATTCCTCTTTCAAATAAGTACAGAAAATTGCCCAAGAACATTTTGCTCAAATTCATAACTTTTCGGAGCCATGGGGTACTGAGAGAGTTGCACAACTGAATGGATTGTCTGGTTTATGCCAAACCCTCCTCCACGGCTGTCCTGGTGTCTAGACACTGAATCCAAAGCCAGCTCCATGGCAGCTCCCAAGCTTGGCTTATTTTGCCTGAAAAGGAGAGGTTTCAAACTTTCAGGTTTATTTGGAATTTGTGGAGAAAGTGCCTTCCCCAGGGTCCCTGGCTATCTGTTCCCTGTGTTCCAGGTGTTCCTGGGTCTGATGCTGGTTAGGAAAGATCCGCAGATTGCTGTGGATCTGATTATCATTATTCATCATAACAACTGGGGACCTTGAAGATGCAAAGGTGAAGAGATTCAGGAGTGTGAAGGCAGTGATGGTTCTGAGGTGATGTCATGGGAAGAGATTTGAGCTGTGTTGGCATGGTGAGTGTCCAGGCAGCTGGTCAGGGTGAGAGGAGACAGCCTCAGGGTGCACCAGACAGGGTTTAGGTTGGATATTAGGGAAAAAAGGGTTGTCCAGCCCTGGCACAGGCAGGAGTCACCTCCCTGGAGGGATTTAACTGTGGATGTGACACTTGGGGACATGGGCAATGGTGGCCTTGCCAGTGCTGGGGGAACAGTTGGACTCAATAGGCTTGGAGGGCTTTTCCAACCTAAATGTTCCTGTAATTCCATGATGCAGCTTTTGGTGCAGGCTCCCAGAGCAGCACAGTGTCCTGACAGTGTCCTCACGGGATCCTCAACAGAACTGGGCAAGCATTTGCTTTTGTTTGCTCAGAACAATAAACCCACTGAAAACCACTTCGAAAACTCTGGTCACTGTCCTGGGAGGGACAGGGAAATCAGAGGAGGCACCTCCAGACTTCATCCTGGTTTCCACCAGCAGCAACGTGCTGGAGCAGCACAGGGGGAAAAGGCACTGCTGCCTCAGCAAGCAAGAGAATGGCAAACACAGTGTGAGGTCCTTGGGATGTAAAAAAAAAGGGGAAATGGGGAAAATAAAATAAAACAACCCCTCCAAGCACATAAAAGGAAGGGTTTTGCAGGTTCATCCCATATCTACCTTTGCTCCTTTGAGTGAAGTGACTGTACACAAAAAAAAGGGAAAACCCCTCTGCTCTGGAGCAAGGCTGGGAGAGCTGGGGGTGTTCACCAGGGAAGAAAAGCTCTGGGGAGAGCTTAGAGCCCCCTTCCAATGCCTGAAGAGGCCCTAGGAGAGCTGAAGAGAGCCTTTGAACAAGGGATGGAAGGACAGGACAAAGGGAAAGGGCATAAGATGAAGTAGGATAGATTTAGTTTGGATATTGGGAAGAAATTCTTCCCCATGAGGGTGGGGAGGCCCTGGCACAGGGGGCCCAGAGAAGCTGTGGCTGCCCCTGGAACCCTGGAAGTGTCCAAGGCCAGGCTGGATGGGGCCTGGAGCAATCTGGGAGAGTGGGAGGTGTCCCCGGCCATGGCAGGGGGCAGAACCAGAGGATATTTGAGGTCTCTTCCAACCCAAACCACTCTGGGATTCTGTGACACTCCGACAGCTCTGATTTTCAGATCAAGAGCAGCTCCCTGGCAGTTAATGGAGTAACACTGGTGTTAATCTGATGAAGGAGGAAGAAAATTGAATCTCTGCAATGGAAACGATGGCTCCTCCCTCTGCCTGTCTCAGTGGCGCTGCTCCTTTCCCGTGCAGCTGCCGGGAGCCCCCGCTCTGAAACCTGATGCCCTGGATGGGCTCCAGGAGCCGGGAACACCCCGGGCCCGGCGCTGGGCAGCTTTCGAGGAGCTCTGTCCTTTGAGAGAACAATGTCAACGTGGCTTCCAGAGACTGTCCCAGTGGCCGGAGGAGCTGGAGGTGGTCACAAGTGAGCATGGACAAGGGAACAGATGTCACTGGTGACTCGTGTGGCCGTTGTCCCCTGCTTTGGAAGGGGTGTGATTGGGATTGGGTGAGTCAAGGAGGGGATGGGGAGAGGATCAGAACTGCTCCTAACCCCTTCACCCACACCTTTCTTCTGTTTTCAGAGAAGCTGTGGCTGCCCTGTGCCTGGAAGTGTCCAAGGCCAGGCTGGATGGGGCTTGGAGCAACCTGGCCTCAATGAAAGGTGTCCCTGCCCATGGCAGGAGATAGAATGAGATGGGCTCTAAGGTCCCTTCCCACCCAGACCACTCTGTGATTCCATGATTCCATGATCATCCCTGATTTATCCACCTCTGCTGGAAGATGACAGGGCGGGGCCGGTGGGACAGGATCCCAGAGGAATGACACTCCCTCCCTCCTGCAGCACCATCCAGGGAATCACTGGAACAGCGTCAAATGGAAGTGATGTCCAGGGGTTAGTGTGAACTTCAGGCTGAGGTAACACCTGAAAGCACTGAAAGGAAGTTGGTGCTGATGTGATGGAAAAGGGAAAACCAGCAAATTGGAAAGCTCTGTTCCTATGAGTGGGAATCCAATTGACACCATAAAGCTCTCAAAGGCAACTTAATACAATTGGACACATCTTAAACAATTCCAGACGTTCTTAAAAGGGAGAGAGGAAGCATAAATTACTCAGGGAAAAATGCTGGATTGAAACCTAAACACAGAGTGGTCAAGTCCACTCCCCCCTCCCACTCCCAGCAGCATTCCCAGTAAGGGGGTTCCAGGGCACGGCTGTTCCCCTCTGGAAGTGCCTCCCTCCTGGCGAGCGAGGTGTGCTGCTTCCACTGGGGATGAAGTGCAGCACAAGCCTGGAATTCTCAGTAAAAGCTGCTCCAAAGTCATCCCAGAGCCAAAATCTCACAAAATCGCTGGGGTTTTGTTTGTTTTAACATGAACAATTCGGGGAGGGGGTGGAAGTGCATTTCTTGGAGCTCAAACCAGATGTGCGACATCCCAGCCACAAAGCTCCGGCTTCTGCGCTGTTTGTTTTCCCCCCAGGAAGATAAAAGGAGCTGTGGAGAAGGTTTGGATTGCGGCAGCTCTCGGGTTTCACCCTGGCTCCAGGGGCACTGGCAGAGGCTGCTCTGTGGGACCACAAACGAGTTTTGCTGTTTCACAGATCCGGGGCCACTGCTCCCCTCGGAACACGGCTGGAGTTGGAGGTGGGCTGTTCCTAAGCCTCAGGCTGAAACTTGGCTTTCCAGCAGGCTGGAATTTTGCTTGGTTTGGTTTGGTTTCTTCCTTCATACAAATCCACTGTCACGGAGGTGCTGACCAGAAGTACTTCCCCAAGTCATGGTTCTATTTTGTGCCAGTTCTGCCAGGAGGGAAAGGCTGGAGTCGCCTCTCCAGGCCTCCTCCGAGGGCAATCCTGCAGGATCTGCCTTCTCTTCCTATAAATCCTTCCACGCTGCAACAGAAAGTTCCAAATCCAGGCCAAACGTTCCCTGCTGTGGTTTTAGCCCCACTATGTGGTTACAGCCTGGTTATCAACAGAGATCTTGGAGTAAACCCCAATTTCCCCATTCCGTGTTTACTCCTATGCTCCTCTATACCTACAGTATTACCCTGGGAATAATTAAAATAATTAACAAGTGTAATTAACTGTTGGAGGGGAAAGGAGACTTTTAGGACATTATATCAGCAACAATTAAATAAATTACCCTTTTTGTCTTGCAAAGAATTCACAGACGGGGGGGAAAAGGATGCGGGATTTGTATTCCCTGGTGCAGCGGCACAGGACAGTGAATAGGGGTCGGTGGCTCTTGTGTGGGGACACAAAGCAAACAAAGAGGCCCCAAATGAAATTACAGAGTGGCAGATGCAAAACGAGCATATTTCACACAATGAGTAATTAAACCATGTAACTCATTGCCCAAATGGAGCCCAGGAATCATAATAGCTTAGGAAGTGATTACACAAATTCTTGGAAGATGATCTGGTGGGGCTGTGGGACACAAAGACACGTCACCAGTGCAGGACCAGCAACCCACGTGGGTGTGGGAGAGGACCTGGAGCTGTCCCTGGCCCTGGACCTCTGGAAGGAGTTAGGGGGTGAGGGGGCACAGGTTTGTACTTCCCCTTTGGTCTGAGCCACATTCTGGGCACTTTGAAAGGAGGAAAACTTCTCTGCTGTTCCCTGTATGTGGCTGTTGGTGGGGACAGACACACAGCATGGATGTACCCAAGGCAGCACCTGCGTCCCTGCCAAGCCCTGTGCCACTGACCTGGGCTGTGCACATCCCCCCGAGCAGGTGTGTTCCCGGAAATATTCTCCATTGGAGCTGAATTTTTCCCAGGAAGAAAAGAGCACCACATCCTCCTGTTCTTGGCAAAACTCCTTCCCCAAATGCCACCCTAGGCCCCAGGCTTGTTGGGTGCTGCTGGTGAGGTGATGGCCACCGCTGGGCTGGAGAAGGGGTCCAGATTCCCGGCTCCCAGTGCTGCTCCATTTGGGCTTGGGAATTATTTCCAGCCCCCTCTGAGGCCCATCTTGGCTATAAATCTTGGCTTCACTTGGTGCTGTAGCCTCTGGGTGGTGGTCCTGGCTGGGAGCTCCTGCACGGCAGCTCTGCACACACAGCAAGGTCATCCCTGGGAATTTGGGGTTATCCAGCTGCTGGGGTGAAGGCACGGGGACCGGGAGCAGGTACCACAGCTCTCAGGGCATCAGAGGATGCGGCACCGTGCTGGTGGCTCCACAGGGCTGGGGGATGGTGGCAGCAGCTCCATCCCAGCTCCTGCTGCAGGGATGCCCAGCAATGATGCACGAGCAGGGACCAGAGAGCAGCCAAGGCAAAATGTATCCATGATTCTGCTCCATCACCTGAAGTGTGATGTCCCTGCAAGAGCTGGAACCTTCTGGAATGCCAGGAGCTCTCCCTGCCTGCCCCGCAGCCTCTTTGCTGGCGAAATTTGGGGTGACAGGAACAGTGCAGTGCATCCTATGAGGACAGGCTGGGAGAGCTGGGGGAGTTCTGGAGAAAGTTCTGGGAGACCTTAGAGCCTCTTCCTGTGCCTAAAGGGGCCCCAAAGAAAGCTAGACAGAGACTTGGGATCAGTCACAGAGTGAGAGGAGAGATCTCCTGGCCTCAGCAGACCACGGCATCCTTGGGAGAACAACAGTGCTGCAGCAGGAATTGGTGATACTTGTGTATAGTTTATATATTTATGTTTTATACATATCACAGAATCCCCAACTGCTTTGGGTAGGAAGGGACCATAAACCCATCAAGTCCCACCCCTGCCATGAGCAGGGACACCTTCCACTAGCCCCAGGGTTGCTCCAAGCCCCATCCAACCCGGCCGTGGACACTCCCAGGGATGGGGCAGCCACAGTTTCTCTGGGCAATAATATCAAATTATATATAATATACATAATATTAAACACACACATATATCTCTCTGTAAAATGTGGTTGCAGGTGCCATGTTCAGATCAGGAGTGCCTCTGTGCTGAAGCTTGGGTTGATGTCCCAACACCAAGGGCTGTGCACCCCTTCACTGAGTGTCCCCAGATGCCCCACAAGGTCCCCTTTACCTCAGCAGGGACAAAACCTGGTGGTTTTGGTTATTGTCTGGTTGGAACCCTTGAGTCTCCATCTCACTTCTCTCAAGAGCTGCATGACAAAACCAGCAGTTTCAGCCTATTTTGGCGACCACTTGCTCCAGGAACCTCAGGAGTTTCATCAAAAGCCTGGATGGATTTCGGGTCTCGGGTTTTATTCATTCCAGCATTGGCTGACAAAGCCCATTACATCATCCCTTTGGAAGAGAAATTCTCTGCAGCTGCCTGTGTGGCGCGGGGGGTGGGTGGGGGGGGTGTTTAAAAAATAACACCGATCTTTCTTTCTTTCTTTCTTTCAGGGCAATTTTCCTCCCAATTACTGGAAAACTGAATGCTAAAAAGCTTCAAAAGTGGGAAGGAAAAGGGCAGTGTGCAGCAGTTCCAGCCATCCCTGTTTTATTATTATTATTATTATTATTATTATTATTATTATTATTATTATTATTATTATTATTTCCTTTCCAAAGACCAAGGGGGGAAAAATAGCCCCATTACCCCGCGCATCCAGCGCGCCCAGCCAGCCGTGAAAAGCAAAGGCAGTGTCACGGCAATGGCAGATGGCACGGAGCGGGAATGGGAGCGGGAGCGGCGGCAGGAGCGGGAGCGGGAGAGGGAGGGAGGGCTCCGGCCCCGACCCCCGCGCGGACCGCGCTCCTAATTAGCCCCGGAGCAGGGACTAATTAGACCCGGAGGTAAGACAAGTGATTACTTTTCCTTGCATAGATGGGGTGCAGGAGTGATGTGGATGGAGCCGGAGGCGGTGTTGGAGTCGTCCTGACATCAACGGTAGGAAACGATTTCAATCTCGGCTCATCCCTCCCGCGCTGCCGGGGAGCAGGGATATTCCCTGCTCTCCCAATGACCAGAGGCTGCAGAGAACGTGGGATTGCAAGGAAATACCGATGGGAAGGAGAGAGGCAGCGTCTGGATGCTGTGCTGATGACGTCAAAATGTGACAGTCTCAATTATTAACATTGTTTGGCATCCAAGTATCCAAAGTACCACCTTGAACTCACCCAGGGTCAGAGCAGAAACTCCTCTTCCCTCCTCCACAGTTGTTTTGGAGTATTTTTTCATGATTCCTTTTAACCCACTTTTTCTGTTTTCCTATAAAAGAAGCAGTTGGATGTAAATTATTTTCACTGCCATTAAACTGGGTGCAAAGCTCTCAGAAAATGGGATATAGAGAGGAAAATTATGATATTATATAAAATAATAATAATATAGAATTACACATTATGTAAGTATTATATTATATTATATAAAATACAGTTATTCTGTAAATGTATTTATTTTTGCACTGCAAGAACTGGAAGTCCAGAGCTGCTCATGCAGCTGCAGTTGCTGATGATTCCTTCTGGGATGTGCTGGGCTTTCCACGGCTTTTACAAATGGGCTGAACTTTGCAGAAACCATGGGAAAACCCGTGGCTGTGGAGCCTTTGGCACTTCTTTGCCCACTCCCAGGCAGATGCTGTGTCCCCAGCACACACATGCTGGGCGAGCACAGTGCCAAGGCAGGCTGCCTCTGCTCCGCTTCAAACAGCTCCGGCTCCAGCCCTGCCCTGCCCGCTGGAGCACGGGGAGCATCTCTCCACCTGGACCATGATCCCAGTCCCTGGGATTTGCAGAGCAACATCCCCCTCTTGCAGAGCATCATCTGGATGATTCGAACTCAAGCGTTGCCGGATTTCTGCTGCCCAGTGAAACACCAGACAATTTGTGTTTCTATTTTTACCCTGGATTAGTCAAGGGTTGCTGCAGGACCAGATCAGGGGTGCTGGGCTTTCCATGGCCTTATGTTTCATCCCATAAATGCTCTTGGCCTTTGGCGAGCAGGAGAAAATCCTGACAGGACGACTCCTCTTTGCTGCCAGGGCTGGATCCCTACTGCAGCTTGGCACAGCTCGTGGCCTCACCCCCACTACTGCACTTCCCATCCCAGCTTCCCTCACACAGAGGTGGTCAAAGTCACCCACACCAGTCTAAAAAGCATCCAGGATTATGAGAAAACTTGGGAACATCTCACCAGCAGTGCTGTGGCTGAATCACCACAGCTCCAACCTGGCTGGGATGCTCATGGGATAAAAAGAGCCAGGAAGAGTTTGGAATTTCCAGAGAAATCTCTACATTTCTACCTGTTGCTGTTATTTAGTGCAGAAACAAGAGGAAGACAGACCTGTCTGGAACGAACGGGATGGAACAGAAATATGGAAATGGAGTTTGGGATTGTTGGAAAGGGATGGACTACGTCCATGAAAACTATTAGCAATAATTAGTCCCAAATCACTGCTGTGAGCTGCAGGTATTGATAGTCTGGATCTCACATACATCAGAATGACTTGTAGTTATCAGCAGCTCCAGGGTTTTCCTGCCCTCCAGCAAACACCTTTTTCCTTCTTCTGGAGGTCTGGTCATGTTCTGTTTCATTTCATTGCTGAGAGAAATTAAAATATTTCTTACATCTGCATCAGCATCTGGTAACAGGGCAAGAATTCAGGAAGCTGAAAAAAATATAAAAAAATACATAAACATAAAAATATATACACATAAAAAATAGGAGCTTCCTCCCTCTATTCCCTGAGCACACGAGGTTGCTTCCAATGCACATTTTATTTTAAGGTGAGTTATTTTGTTGCCATAGTGACATCATTCAGGTTTCCAGCCGCTGCCGTGCTGGTTTTCTCCCAGGCAAGACTTGTCACAAGCAGTCAGCATCCCCAGCCCCTTCCTGGCCAGCAGCTTCCCACGGGGCTGCAGGATTCCCTGGAATTCCAGCCTGCAGCATGAGCTGTCACCACTCCCTGCTAAGGCACAGGGGGACACAGGACCTGGGGGAGTCAGAGAGGAGAGCCAGGCACGGAAAAACTCTGACCAAAAGGATTTTCCTCTGCTCATTCCTTATCCTTCCTCCTCCACCCGTGCAGTGAGCTGAGAGAAGGTCAAAGAACCCGGTAGCTTTATTAATTAGCACTAATTACTACACTCAGCTGCCTCTGGTGTCACTGTGTTCATCTACCCCAGCCTTGACACGGGCGAGAATAAACCGTGTTTGCCCCCAAAAGCTTCCAATCTCTGTAAATCCTATTTCTTGCTGCACAGGTGTCTCACGGATTTATTTTATTACCAAGAGAACTGCACTAAAATAAAGATTTTAAATACAATGGTCTGTAATTATGTTAATAAAGATGTAAAGAAATGGGATTCTCTGGTAAGGGAATATTTGTGGGGTTATTTGGGTCAAAAGGGCTCTGTAAGTGTATTGGAAATTAATATTTAATTTTATGTATTTTTATATTAAATATTTAAATTCCTTGTGTTATTATGATGCTAAAGACTTTTAATGGGAAATGCCCTTTTTTTGGCTCTAATTAATTTAATTAAAGCAGGCAGAGTGTGCCTCATTAGCCTAAAACCTATTTCATGGGTGCCAGGCCCTATATGTGACTGAGAGCCAGGGTGCCTGTTCTACTGCAAGGCCAAAAGGAGCTCAAAAAAAAAAACTGTTTCAAAGGTTTTCTATGTTTTTAATTTTAAATAAACCATTCCCAGATTATCAAATCAAGGCTACATTCCCATGGCAGACCTGAGCCCTGTGTAAGCCTTCCCAGGATTGCAGCATCTGGCTAAATCCAGCCCAGATTAAAGCAAAGCTTTCATTGCACAAACTCTCCCTGAAAGGAGCAGGATGCTCCTGACGCCGGGAAAAGGACAGAGCTGGGAATTGCAGGCAGAGCACAAGGAATGCCAAAGGCAGCAGCAGGGGCCAGAGGAGAGGAGGCAAGCTCCTGTGCTGCACGAGGGACCGGTGCACTTCTCTGCTGAGGGAATTTGGGAAGCAGAGCCATTCCAGCCACGGCCATTGGGTGTTCCTGAGATCACCCCAGCTCCCTGATGGAAACCCTCTGGAACAGAGCCTGAACACCACAGCTCAGCAACAGCCTCCACAACAAGGCTCTTTGCTTGCAGAGGTTTTAGCCAAAGCCATTGTTTTAACACCCTTTTTTAATATTTATTTCCGAATATCTTTGACTGGGGGAAGGGTGGAAGGGGCTCCCAATTTAATTCCATAATCCCCCTAAGCCTTGCTTAATGCACTCACTCTGCCCGGCCTCTGTGAATTCTACAGTGGTGCTTTGGGTGGTTGCAGTACTGCACTGGAAAATGTCCCATCATTTATTTTGCAGCTATTTGAGGGAAATGATTCCCAGGGCTGGAAGCCTGGTTGTTAAATCCATATTGCCAAAGGAAACAAACTCTGTCACCCAGATGGGGCTGGACCTCGGGGCTGCCACGTGGATTCCTGAATGAGGTAGCTCAGAGTCCAGTTGAAAACTCCCAAAATTAGCATTAAAGCAGGAGCAGGAGACTTCAGCAGTTGGTGAAAAATGTCATTTTTAGCTGAGGGGGTGGGTGGGGCAGCAGGGAACAAAGCAGAGTGCCCAGCTCTGAGTCCCCTGGGATGAGTCCCCCCAAGCATGGCCATGGCTCACCCCAACTGCCCTTGGGTGGGAGGGATGGAAGTGCTGCTGGAGGGAAATTCCAACAACAAATTTCGTCCTGCTGCTTTCTTCTCCTGACAGGGATGGAGTGTTGCAGCCTGGTTTGTTTTCCACATGTTCAAGAAAGACAATGCTTTCAAGAGTCCTGACGCATCTCATGAGCCTCTGGTCTCGCTAAATCCCTCCCTCAGTTCTCAGCTCCCAGGATTTCTCCAATATCTGCACCAAGAGGACAGCATCACTCTCAATGGGATTTTTCCATGTCCCATTTCAGGATGCACTGTGTCTCCCTTGGGAATGTTTCTCGGCCATTCCAGAGGCATCCTGGAGTCAGCAAGGACAAAACCCCCAAATATAAGGGCATGAGGGGCTAGCAGAGTCCATCGCCAGCAGCAAAGTCAAGAGGGAAGGTGGGTTTGGAATAAAGACAAGGTCTGAAAGGTGTTACCTGTAACAACCTCAGTCAGCAATCAGGAGGAAGGAGCAAAGAGAGGAAACAAAATGAAGAGACTGAGATCCACTGACTGCACAGAGCCGGAGGGAGAATGGTGTCCAGAGACATCAGGAAACACATGGAGAGAAGAGGATCCTCAACAGGAAATGGAAGATCCTTTAGACTTCAAGGACAATGTGGAGAACAATCAGGAGAAGTTTTTTTCCACCTCTACAGCCATATTCCACATTTATGCCATTATAATCCAGGGATAACAAAGAAAAGCTCAGGGAAATAAGGACTGATGGCACAGTTCTGTCCTGATGGATAGCATGTGCCTTCACAGCTTCACCTTCCACCTATGGAGGTTTTCCAGCAGAAACTCAACCCCACAGAACTTGGGGACTTCACAAACTCTAAACAGACTTTTATTGGTGTAAGAGAAATGAAAGGGAACAGCCAGCAGGGCAAGAACTTGCAGGTGTTGAAAGCCACCTCACTGGAAATTAAATTGAATTATTCCTTTGATTAAAAAAAAAACCACTTTAAAAGACCTTCCAAGAATGTAAGGCGTCTCCAAATTGAGATGACACAAAAAACACATTCTAGCAGGTTATGTGTCAAACCCTGATAATTTAAGGTCAAAAATAAAAAGAGATTCTGAAATCTGAACTCCTGAGGACATCAGGGGAAAGACTTTTCCCAGAGATACACAGCTGCAGGATGGCTACAGGAGAATGTGAATGTCCATTAAATGATGGAAGTGCAAGAATTAAATGAAATGGGGTCACTTTACTGCAGAGGAATTTATGGAAGCTTCCATGTTAAAGCTTTTCCTTATGAGGGATAAGAGGGAGCCATCATCCCAAATTGAAGATCACAAGAAGAGGCTTTTTAATCAATAAATAAAAATAATGGGAAGAGAATTCCTGCACGGGACAGTGCTTTGAGATATGTTCCAAAATCCCATCCTCGGATTCCATGACCAGTGACTTAGAAAGTTCATTCTAAACTCACACTTCTGTGAGCAAATTTACACAGGACAGTTTTCTAATCCATCACCTCATGCAGTAATTGAGAATGAATTGTACAAGACTGTATTTAAAGAGTATTAATGAGCTTATTTACAATGTCTGCCTGTTAGGGATATAAATAAATTTAAAAAAATAATAAAAATGTTTTATAACCTTTTATTTCAATAAAAGCAGTGCTGTAAAAAATCCTATTGCACTCTTTCCCAAAATTTTTAATATTTTTGTAGAATGAAAAATATAATTAAAATATAAAAATCCTCAAAACTTTATGGAAAAGGGTATGGGATACAGAGGGATGTAATTTTATTAAAATTTGCATGACCAGGGAGAGAGGTGATAAATTCCCAGCTGCAGTCAGATGCTTTATGCCCAGGCTTCCAGGAGAAGCCAAAAATGCAGGATTTGGCCCTAAAAACCTAAAAGATCACAAACAAAACATCAAAGAATTATTGACAAATATTTAGCATGACTTGAAGTTGCTGAATTAGCCCAGTAGTGATATCAGTGGTATTTTTGGGGTGAGATCCTTGTGCAGGGGACCCCGGGACTGGCAGCAGCCAAGGCATGTCAGGGGAAGCTGGAAAAGGCTGGGAACAGGGAGCTGGATCCCAGCCAGGGGACACAGGTCAGAATCAGGCCCTCAGAGACTGTGCAGAGTGCAGTAGTGACACCAGCAATAACAAAACCCACCTGGTCACTTACACCCAGCATTAATTTTGCTATTAAACTTGGGGGTTCCAGGCACTTTGAGGCACAAAGTTGGAATTCAGAGATGCTGAGGACGGACATGACACTGATATCATTCCCCTGGTCCTTCTGCGGGCAGAGCCCAGAGCACACAGGGACACAGAGCCACCCCTTTTCCTGGCTGTTCCATCCACCGCTGGATTTGGCATTTCTGTGTGAGATAGAGATAAGGAGAAATGTTTATATAATAGTCAGAAATCTCACTGCTCTGCAAACCAGGCAGATTAAGTTCCCCCAGTCGCAGCAGGGCTGCACACACTGATCACAGCTCACAGCAGCTAATGGCTGCCATAAGGAATATGAGATATGGATCAGTCCACGGAGCAAGGGATGACACTGCTCCAGGCAGGTGGAATTTAGGCCGAATGGATTTTAGGACTCTCAAACGGAAAAAATCATCATATTTACATCACCAGAACAAGTAATTTTTCAACAAGATGAACTGCTGCAAGATAGAATTTAGAAACAAAGGCGAGCGGCGTCCTGGCTCTTCCTCCATCGCCTTCCTTCCTATGGGATAATGTTGCACCCAACTCTTGGATGTCTGGCACCATCTAGAGGAACGACTGGAATGATGCAGCAGAGAAATTAAATAATAAATTATTAAAAATAGCAAAAATCCTAGAGCAGATCTTGTGTAATATCTAACAGCTATTTAGATATTATTTAACAGCTCTTGTCGAGGAAGAGACCCACAGGAAGGAGTGGGAACTTGGAGATTTGTCCTGCAAAAACAGGATGTTGGTTTGCACACACAAGCCCTGCACTCCAGCAACTCCATTATTTTGCATCTCATTTATTTTTTAAAATAAACTATGATATCAAAATTTGAGGTTGTATGTAAAGATCTTAAAATAAGCTTGGACTTTTCAATATTCCTTTACTCACAACTGTGTAGCACAAGGCACCAACTCCTGAATTCCTTCTGAACAGCTCTTATTTTTGAATCGGCTAAACAAAAACTTGGATTTAATTTAACTGCCATCCTTATTTGTCATTTAGCTCCATATGAAAGGCCCAAGATGAGTAGAATGCTCATAGATATCCTTGTGGCTGGCTTCCAGCTCGGGGGTATTTTATGAAATGTACACAGAAAATATTTTTTTTAAAAAGCTGAAAATGCCTAATTTGTTCCAGTGTTTAAATCCAGCTGGATTCAGGCATGGGCATCCCCATCTACATTTACTGGAAAGGTGCAATGCAGGTAAACCCACCACACCTGCACAATTCCATTATAAACTTTCTTTTTTATTTTAACTGTCCATTTCTGGTTCTGCTAAACCACAATTCTGTTTTCACACATGGCTAAAGCAGGATTTGACTCATGAGGGCAGAATAATCATAAATAAAATATGAGAGAAACACCTTTACCTGGTTTTACAAGCTGATTGTGGGAAAGTTCATTTAATTTTGTAGTCAAATTAAATAGGGGGTTGAGTTTTACTTTTAACTACAACTGAGAGTAAAACTCCCTAGAACACCAAGCGGGGAGAAGCGATGGGTATTTGGATGTCATCAGTTCCTACTCCTAAAATCCCTCAAAAACTTTCATTTTTTTTTCTTTAAAGAGCAGTATGGAAAGAAACAGCTACAATCCAGCTTCTTCCTTAAAGCATGTCTGCTGCTGAATCCTTCCGTGGCTCATTAGTCTGTTCTCCCTCCTCCTGCCACCAGCTGCTGCTGGCATTTACATAACAGAGCTCTGCTCTGAGGAAAGATGAATCAGCACATCCATAAAATCCTGCTTTCACTCCGAGATTTACTATCACCCCCAGCATGCTACCGCTTGGATGCAGAGGATCTGGAAAAAGATGAGTCATGGAGCTGCAGAACCCACGTGTGGTGTGGAAATGGAGCTCCTGGGGAAAGAGAGGATGGGCATTACTCACCAGACATGACTCCGGGAGGGGAAAACCCGGGAGAGGTGGGAAGAGGTATCCATAACAGCCCTTGTAGCAGGCTTGAGGAGTAATGAAGCAACTGGGAGGGTGTTAAGGAGAGGAAGCTGAGGTGCCAGGGAGTCAGGAATGTCGAGAAGAGGCTCAGGAGTGACTGCACAGCAGCACAGTCCAGCCACAGCCAGGCTGAGGGATGTTCCCTGTGAACTGTTTGGGAACGAGGAATGCTGGTTGTACCTGCTCCTGGTGCAGGTACCTGCACAGCTGAGCCCTGCAGCCCACACAGGACACACCTGGGGCATTCCCAACACTCTCCCCTCCTGCTGATGCAAGA
Source organism: Motacilla alba alba (assembly GCF_015832195.1). Lineage (NCBI taxonomy): Eukaryota > Metazoa > Chordata > Aves > Passeriformes > Motacillidae > Motacilla > Motacilla alba. The sequence goes on from NC_052045.1 coordinate 4,931,444, forward strand.
ATCCATCTCAGCCACGATGTGGAACAACACCAAGCACGGCCAAGCACTGACCCAAGGGTGTGGATTGAGCACCAAGCAAGGAGCAGCCAGGCTCCCAGCTGGAATGCTGCAGGAAGGACACAAGAAAGCCATGGATAAGCTTACTTTGGGAGCATTTTCTATCCCAGGCTTTTGAAAGCCCCATTTAGTTACTGCAGAAATCCCCATGGGCTCTAGACAGGCCCAAAGAGAACAACCATACCTGGTGGTGCTGCAGCTTCACCTGTGCCACCCCCAAGCTCAAACAAAAGCAAATCATGAGTGGAGAGATTCAGTAAGGCACCAAAAGGTGCCAAGGAAATGTCACATTCCTAAACAAACACAAAATCATGGAATCCCAGAATGGTTTGTGTTGGAAGGGGCCTTAAAGCCTATCCAGCCCCATCCGCTGCCATGGGCAGGGACACCTTCCACTATCCCAGGCTGCTCCAAGCCCCATCCAGCCTGGCCTTGGACACTGCCAGGGATCCTGGGGCAGCCACAGCTTCTCTGGGCACCCTGTGCCAGGGCCTCTCCACCATCACAGGGCAGAATTCCTTCCCAGTATCCACCTAACCCTGCCCTCTGGCAGTGGGAAGCCATTCCCCCTTGTCCTGGCACTCCAGGCCCGTGTGGTCTCTCTCCATCTTCCCTGTGGGCTCCCCTCAGGCACTGGAAGGCCACAGTTAGGTCACCCTGCAGCTTCTCCTCCGTGCTGAACAGCCCCGATTCTCCCAGCCTTCCCTCACAGCAGAGCTGTTCCATCCCTCTGACCATCCTGGTGCCTCCGCTGGATTTGCTCCAACAACTCCATGTCCTTCCTGTGCTGGGGATCCCGGGGCTGGAGGCAGCTCTGCTGGTGGGGTCTCACCTAAGCATGGATGTGGAGCTGTTGGCACTGAAATGCACCAGGACATGGTGCTGGCCAGTATTTATGGGGCGGTTTTTCCCCTGACATGGAATTCTGTTCAGCTCAGGAAGATGAGTTTGTACTTTCAGGGCATATTGTAAAACATCACCTGTGTTTTCTCCTTTGCCTTCCCATCCTGCATGAAAAGATGAGCTTGCAGTTCTGGGCTCTGAAGACAGGTGGGAGAAACATTACCTCTAGGGAGAGTGGGATCAGCGTGCACTTCTCCTGGCTGGCAGTTCATTCTGAGAACAGCAGTGTCACCCTGTCTCTCCCGGGAAGCTCTGAGCTCTGGAGGCTCTGGGGTCCTGCTGGGAAGCTGGGAGAGCTGTTACTATTGGGAAGCCACTGGAATTTGCAGCTTGGTGAGGCGGCACCTTGTGTTTGTCTACTGAGCAATGAACCTGCCCTGAGAACATTCCACGAGTAATTGTTTGGAGCCTACAAGAAAAATGGAAAGGGACTTGGGACAAGGAGAAATGGCTTCCCACTGCCAGAGGGCAAGGCTAGGTGCGGTATTTGGAAGAAATTTTTATTGTGAAGGGGCTGAGGCTCTGGCACAGGTTGCCCGGGAAGCTGTGGCTGCCCCTGGATCCCTGGAAGTGTCCAAGGCCAGGCTGGACAGAGCTTGGAGCGCTCTGGGATAGGGGAAGGTGTCCCTGCCATGGCAGGGGTGGGACTGGATGAGCTTAAAGGCCTCTTCCAACACAAACCATTCTGGGATCCTATCAACAGCCACTGAGAACTCAAGAACTTTAGAGGATGATAAAGACGAAACAGGGTCCACACATCATCCAGTTAATCCAAGCTCCTGGCACAAAACAGCTTCCACAGGTGGATGAAGGGGCAGGTGAGTACAGGTGAATTATGTGGAGCAGCTTAGGCCAAATCCCCAAATCCTTCTCCCTGGGTGCCTGAGGCATCCCATGGAGCTGCCAGCAGGAAGGCAGCTGACTTCATCCTGTCTGCACAGCAACAAAACTCTGAGCCAGCACTCCACAGCAAACCCAGTCCCGAGCAGCTGCTATAAATATGTGCTCAAAGTGAATTTGTTCTTAATATTACCAGAGCATCGACTCACGGTGATTCAGCTCTTGGTATTCTAGGCATGAGGAGAGGCTGTCCTTTGTTATGCCATGATGACAATGGTTTTTACACTGGAGTTCTAACACCAAATGTCAGGTACTTGAGATAAAATACACATCACTTGATGTGTTTTAGCAACTCATTGCTGAAGTGACACCAATTTCAGAAGCTCTGACAGGATGCATCCGATAGAAAATTATTTATTTCCATTAAAACCATCTATTCTGACCCTGACCCCTTTGTTCTCTTGAGAACAGGTGCTGTATCCATCACATTGGAACTTCTGGTCACTGGGAGCAAACACTTTAACTCCTAAAGCCACCCCACTTCCCTGCAGCCAGGCCTCGTTTACCGGGAGCCCGGAAGGGCTGTCACCTCCCCACTGAGCACTCCTGTGTCCCCTCCATGACACACGCTATCCCCCTACCCTTGACAGGATCCCTAAGATTCCCGAATCCCTTCATTCTCTTAAAAACTGCTTCATTTGAGGCACACATGGGGCTCCATTTCCCAGGCGCTGCCAGGGAGGAGGCCACGACCAGAGACCGAGAACACTGCTGCCGTGAGGGCTGGGACGGGCTGGAGTCATGAGGGCCGGAGCTCTGAGGGCTGAGGCAGGGACAACCGGGAGCGCTGAGGGCCAAAGCCGCGAGGACAGAAGCCGTTAGTGGCCCCCCGTGACGGCCACCGAGCCCTCTGAAGCACGGCCCGGCTCAGCGCAGCCCCATCAGGGCGGCCAAACGCCTCGGGCACATCCCGGCTCTCCCCTCCCGGCCCGGCCCTTCCTCTTCCTCCCCTTCCTCCTCCTCCTCCTCCCTCAGCCGCCGCCCGGAAGTGGCGGGCGCCCCCCCGCGGCGCGTCACCGCCCCGCCCTTCCTGCCCTCCCCCGCCCGCCCGGCGCTGCCGCGCGCGCCCCCCGGCGGCGGGCGGCGGCAGTGCGGGCGGTGCCGGCGGCGCTCGGTCCGCGGAGCCGCGATGAGCCCGGGCGGGACCCGCGCCCGCACCCGCACCGGGACCCGCGCCCCGCACCGGCACCGCCGCTCCGCCATGGGGCTGCGCCCGCACTAGGAGCCGAGTCCCCCCGGGGCGCCATCCGCCACCTCCCCTCCCCCTCCCGAGGAGGATGGCGGCGGCGGCCGCCCCGACCCAGCTGGAAGCCGGTGGGTATCGCTGGCGGCGGGGGCTGCGCTCCGCACCCCCTCCGTTCTAACCGTGTCTAACCCGCTCTCCCCCCGCCCCTCCGCAGAGCTCTACTACCTGATCGCACGGTTCCTGCAGTCCGGACCCTGCAAGAAATCCGCCCAGGTGAGCGCGGAGCCGGCGCTCCGGCCGGGCCGGGCGGGCGGCGACGGGACGGGACGGGACCGGACGGGACGGGGCGGCGGAGCCGCTGCGCTGCGGTCCGTGGACTCACGTCCTTTGTGTGTGTCTGTGTGTCCTTCTGTCCCTAGGTACTGGTGGAGGAGCTGGAGGAGCACCAGGTGAGGCGCCTGCCCCGGCGGGACGGGGGAAGCCCTCGGGACGCCGGGGTCGGCGTTTGCCCTGCCCCGTCTAACCCAGCCCATCTCCGCCCGGGACACCCGGCGGGAGCGCGGCTGCCCCGCGGAGGGGCCGGGGGCACCGGCCGGGGGGGCTCCATCCCGGGGGGCGCGGGCGGGCACCGGGGGCGGGGGGGAAGCTCCCCGGGGAGGGGTCGCTCGGGCTCTGACGGCCGCCCCCGTCCCCGTGTCCCTCCCGCAGCTCATTCCGCGGCGCCTGGACTGGCAGGGCAAGGAGCACCGCCGGAGCTTCGAGGACCTGGTGAGACAAGTTTCACTCTTGACTTTTCCGACAACTTCTCTCCGCCCCCCGCGCCGCCGCCGCCGCACCGGGCGCCGCGTCCCCCCCCTCGCCCCGTGTGTGTGTGTGCGCGTCCCCCCCACCAGGGCTGCGGGCTGCGCCCCGCCGAGGCCGCGGCGGGCCGCGGGGTGCGGAGCGGAGGGGCGGGCAGGGAGCGGAGGCGCGGCGGGGCCGGGGGCTGCCGGTGAGACCCCCGCGGGCCGCCCGGTGGCACCGGCGGAGCGGCCGCGCCGCGCTATTGTGGGGCCGGGGGTTATCCGAGGGCACGCACCGGGGCCCGGCGCGGCCAATGGCGCTGCGCCTTACAACGCGGAGAGCGGTGCGCGGCGATGTGAGGCGGCAGCCGATTGGCTGCGGCGGCGCCGCGGCGGAGCCGGCGGGGCGGGGGGCGCGGGTCCCCCCCCGGTCCCCCCGCGCCATCGCCGCCGCCTCGCCCGCGCCCCCGGGGCTGCCCCGCTCCGGGCCGGGCTCGGCCGCGCTGCCGCGGCCCGGCGGGGGGAACGTGCCGGACGTGCCGCCGGGCCCGGCGCTGCCGGGCTGGGTCAGGGATTCCCGGCCTGCGGCGGCCTGCGCGAAACCCGCCCCTCTCCGCGGCGTCTGGGCCTGCTGTCAGGCAGGAAAGGAGGGGTTAGGAAGTGCGGTGTTGTGGCTGGTAAATGCCGGTGAAATACACGGAGTGGCTGCTTTTGCCGAGTGCTAAACCCTGTGAATGTGTGTCATTGAGGAAGGTCAGTCCCTCCGCAGGGCCGGGGGTGGGGGGTGGCCCTTGGCCCCGCACCTCGAGATGTGTCTGTGTCAAAGCGACAGAACTGAAGCTGTTCCAGTCCTTTTCCAAAGGGTCCAGACGGCCTTGGTGTCATTTCTGGGAGCTCTGGGCAGTGACGTGTGGCGCTGATGTAGCACTTTGCAGTTGGAAGGCTGTAAACTTCCCCATAGCGTTTATAGCCTTGGTACCTGTGCCCAGCGCTGGCACTCACCTGGAAGGAATGGAAAGCACGTCCTGGCCTCTCCCGGCTCCCGTGGAGCAATAGTGACGTGGGATTTTGCCATGGCTGTTGCTCAAACTCCTCTGCATCTGGCTCGGGAGCTGGTTTCCCACTTTAGCAACGTTGTAGGAGCTCAGGTGTGGACAGAACTCCTTGTGTCCAGAGGAGACCTTTGGACCAGCTGCCTTTCCCTTTCTAAAGCCTGTGCAGAATTTCAGGTGGAAGCTGGGCTTCCTCACATTTCTTGTGGATAATTCTGGGACTGTAAATTGAGTGAGCAGACATAGAGTAAATTCTGCCTTCAATAAATTTTGGTGCTCTGTGGTCTTCCTAGAGAATCTGAAATCTAGCTGTGGGCTGTCTCAGGTTTAGTGTGGTACTGCACCCAATATCCAGGAGGAATATTAGCAGTGCCACTGTGAAGTCTGGTGTCAGACAGAGTGGTTTTGCATATCACTTTGCATAACATATAATTTTTTTTCCTTTCATTCTCTGTGGCACAGATACAATACAAAAGCCTTAAAACTTTAAAATCTTTTTTCTTAAAGTATATGTGTGAACACGTACTTTTCTTTAACATTTCAGAAATGAGAGAAAAACCATTTTGAGTTTTGGAATTAATGGGAAATTTCTTATTTCTGTGTAAACTCATATCCTAATTAAAGATTTTTTTTGCTGATGTCTTAAACTAATCATCACTAACACATGCTTTTAGTTTTTATCTAGTATTATTTAACTGTTTCTCATGGTTTACAGTAAGGATTATAAATGAATCATTACAGTGAGACAGGTTGATGCCAGGTGGGATGAGGTGAGTTTCTGTCTGAATCCTCAGAGTGTTAAGGATATTGAAGAAAGACCTTTTCTCCCTCATTGCTTAGGGTTTGCTGTGTTTGGAATTTGGACTTTTGGCTGCTTATGATTGTTTATTAACCTGAGCTCCTCGACTTCAGGGCTGGCTGGATGTTCTGAATGCCATGTTCAGAACAGAGCCAGGGTTGTGAAGGACACAAAGCACTCCGACCTTCTTTTTAATTATCTCAGGCACATAATGAACCAAAATTAAATTGGAGATGCCAGCAGTTGGAGGTAAAGGTTTTTTTTTCTACCCATTTCTGCTTTTTACAGCCAGAAACCCAAAATCGTTTACAATCTCAGCTGGGTGGTGCAGCTACTCTGGTCAGGCTGGTAATTGAATTCATGAGAGTTTACAACCCGGAGAAGTCTGATTTGTGTGTCCAATATTCAGACAGAGTGTTTCTTGTTCTGGCGTTTCAGCTTTGTTTTCCATCCTCAGTGTGGCTGTTCAGGTTCTGAGTGGTGTTTTTCAGAAAATACGCCGGTGCTGTGACCACTGAGTACGCTGTTACTGCTCCTGGGCTTTTGGGAGTGATAAAGATGGAACAGCCCAATGGCCACTGGGTGGTTTTTATCTAGGGAATGTTTACTCCCACTTCACTTGAGTTTTTAGGCAAGATCTGAAAGCTCACTGAGATTTCTTTGTTACTTTTTTTTTTTTTTAATAAACTTAATCTTTTCCTTTAAATATCAGGTATCACAGGGCAGACAAGTAATTTAAGACACGCTAATAAGAATTGTACCTATGGAGCAAAACCACACAGAATACAAGTTGATGTGCATTTGTGTTCCCTTTGTTTTTCCTGTTTTATTTTCACATTGGAACACTTTTTTGCCTGCAGCATGTGGCTGCCTGTCTAGGTAATCTCAGAGTTACAGAGTAGCCTGAGTTGGAAGGGACATACAGGACCATCAATCCATCTCCTGGCCCTGCACAGACACCCCAACAATCCCACCCTGTGCATCCCTGGGAGCATTATCCAAACCCTCCCGGAGCTCTGGGAGCCTTGGGGCTGTGTCCATTCCCAGGGGAGCCTGGGCAGTGACTGACACCCTCTGAGGGAAGAACCTTTCCCTGATCTCACCTAAATGTCCCTGACCCCACTCCAGCCATTCCCTGGCTCCTGTTCCCTCTCTCAGGGAGGGAGATTGGAGCTGCCCCTCAGGAGGAGCTGCAGCCCCCAGTGACTCTCTCCCCTCGCTTCCCTCTTCTCCAGACTGAATTCTCCAGGTGTACTCCACAGTGGTTTTACTTTCTCACTGACTGCTGGTAGTCTTGAGACACGAGATGTGTTTGTAAAGGGGAGGGTCCCTGAATCACAGAATCCCAGAATCCCAGACTGGTTTGGGTTGGGAGGGACCTTCAAGCCCATCCCATTCCACCTCCTACAATGGGCAGGGACACTTTCCACAAGACCAGGTTGCTCCAAGCCCTATCCAACTCAGCCTTTTGAAGGTCTGAAGTGTGTCCAGCTTGCAGGCAATTAGTGCTCTGGTTTTAAATGAGCCACAGCAGCTCGGTGTGGAGTCAGCTGCTGTACAGATGAGTCGAGCTGAATGACTCCGATTATCAGCACAGTCTCCAGTGACCTGCTGTTCCACATTATCTTTGTTTATTCCTGATAAAGGTGACTGGCTCTGCTCTGGTTTTAAGAACTTTCTGATGGGCTGACTCTTCTGGCTCAGCCTGGTTTGGTCTTTGTGCTGAAAAACATGTAATTCCAGGCAAAACAGAAAATCAGTTGTTGGAGAGTGGGGAATTTGCATCCATGAGCGGCTGTGCTGGTATGGAACAGCTTATGGGATTTGGCTCCGAGTTCCTGCCTTGCCCATCTGCATTGATTTAAAACTAGCCCTGAGTCCGAGGTGCTGGTATTTATAGATCCTGCCAATCCCAGCATTAGCAGAGCAGAGATGTTACGGTTTTGTCACCTCGGGAAAATGTCATCTGTAGCATGGTTGTTCCAACCTGTTCTCTCCAGAGACCCCGGTGGGTAAAGGCTTTTTTAATTCCAGTCTATTTGCATATTGTTGGCATCTTGTGCAGGTCCAGTGTCTGAACTTCCTTTTGCTGAGATTCCCTGTTTGAGGTCCTCAGTAATTTCCTGCTTGCTCAGCTGCCTCGGCCTCTTGGCCTCCTCCACTGCTTTTTGATACAGTTGTCAGTGGATTCTTAATTGATGGTTATTTTGGCAAATGAGGGAAGTGTTGGATGACTACCTGGAGGAGAGAAATCCAGTGCTGAGGCCCAGCAGGAATGGGGACAGAGCAGCCTCCAAAGGGCCACGTCGCTGCCTCGTTCCAGTCTGCAGCTCCTGCCTCCAATCTGTGCTTCGAAGAGATGTTCCACTGGGCTTCCCAAAGGAGATGGTTCCCAGAGCTCCCTGGTTCCCATCTCTGTCAAAACACACATCTTACTTCAAGTAGTAATCCCAAAGAGTCTTTTTTGGGTTGTTTATTCTGTTCATTGAAACCTTCCTTGGAGGAGGAGTTGTCAGCAGCTGTAGAATCACAGACTCCTGACTTGGAAGGGACCCACAAGGATCATCAAATCCAGCTCCTGTCCCTGCACAGACACCCCAAGAATCCCACCCTGTGCCTGAGGGCATTGTCCAAACAGGGATCAGAGTCACACCAGGGGGTTTTGTTTCAGGGATCCAGCTTGTGCCAGCTCCAGGGAGGAGACTGCTCGTGGTCTCTGAGGTGATGCTTCCAACCACAGGACCATGAACAGGTTTAGGGGTTGAATTTCTCCCAGCCCTGACATGACTTCACTAATAGTTCTTTGCCTGTGCTTATCACTGGAGAAGCTTATCTCAGCCTGGCTCCTGCAGTCAGGTCTGGGAGAGTTTTTTTAAAAGAATAGATTGGCTTCACTTAATCTTTCACTTTTTAGATCCCTTGTACCTGTGTGGTTACTGTGTCAGAGAGCTCATCTGGTTCTGTTGAATTCTTGTGCTCTCGTATTTTAACTTTTATAGGATTTTTCACATCCTAAGGCAACGAAACATATTTTCTTTATGATTTATCCCAAGATGCAGCATTTGTTCTCGCTTAGCACGTTTTCAGCTCTGCGTTATTTTAACATGCATGGTTTGGGCCTGTATTACTCATCTCTAATTTTTTCCAGTTTTCTGATTATTTTCGAAAAGATTTTCTAATTATATTTCAAAATATTTTCTAATATATTTGAGGAGCTGATAATATCCTTGCTCCTGTTTCATTTTGCCACGTGGAATTTGGACAAGCACACACTAAGAGGTGTAGCTGTACCTTTGCCTTTTTCCATCCTTCTTGTAAGGAAAATTTGATCAGGGAAGTTTTGGTTTTTTCAGCTGGATGTTTGCAGCTTCATGTTCTAGAAGAATACTTAAAATCCATTTACAACTCTCTCAGAGGTGAAAAAAAGGATTTTTTATTCAGTTCTTCTGGGGACCTGAAAATAGAATTGCTTGTTTAGCTCTGGGCTGTGATTTAAGCATTTTTTCTGGAAGTTATTATGGAAAAAAGTCACCAGGAGAATATGCTGCTCTTGCTGCCTGCCTATGGAGCTGTTTGTTAGTAACAGCAGTGCTGATATTCAGATTAAGGGCTGCTTATTTGGGGCTGTTGTGGGTTGTAGAAACATGGAAATGTGCGGGGAAAGAAGTGAGATCAGGGAATGCTGTCGGGCCCCGCGTGTGTCAGTGTTTGCTCTTTGCTATTCCCTATAAAACTGTGCCTTCATCTTTAAGCCACCAAGTCCTTTTCCATTTTGGAGGTAGTCAGGAGTGCTTGTGGAACACCTTGGGCTCTGTCTCTGCAGTTGGATATTTGCTGGCTTAATTCAGGCTTAATTCAGCACCTTCCGAGGCACAGAATAGGGTGAAACTCCCAAACCAGCTCCAGGGTGAAGAGGGGAGTGTTTGCTGTGCTACGCTGGGAAAATGGTTTGGATTTTTTACATTTGTGGTTTGGGGTTTTTTTGGTGCTCTAGTAGTAAAACTTCAGAGCTTCTTGGTTGGTCTTTTTGGTCTTTTAGTCTTAAGGTTGATACATCCCTGTGTGTTGGCAGTTGGTGTCTGAGGGGCTTGTTGCTGGTTATCGGAGATGGAAGTAAGAATTTCATATTCAGATTTTACTTAACTGCAGATTCTCTCTCTAGAATTTCCCTTTCAGAAACCTTACACACTGAAGGGAGGCTGCAGCAGCATCATAAATGTTTTGTAGCCTAAACACATTTACAGTGTTTTAGGAATGAGTCAGAATAAGAGGCAAATACCAAAGTTTGGATAATCCTTTTCTCTCATTTCAACTTCTGTTATATCCCATAATTTACGGTGAGAGACAATTCATGCTCATACACTGAACTTCACTGGCTGTACCACTGGGAAGGTGCCAGTATAATTTCAGAACTCTGATTTTAGGGGAAAAAGCTAAAATGACTGGAGAAACCTGTGAGTGCAGGAGAGCATTCACAGGGTCATTCCTTGATGCTCACTCTCAGGATGAAAACTCTTGGAATGAGCACGTGGTAATGCACTCATCAGGTTTTTCATTCCTGCACTGAAAAAATGATGATTTTGGATCTTTAGAATAATTGTGATTGATGAGATGATTCTTTAATCAGCAATGACTGAGAGATGAGTAGAGGGAGGAACCTGTCTCTTGGAGAAGAGTTCCATTCACATTGGAAGAGTTTTTAGTCATATATAATTAACTGGTAATTTGTATATTTAATTAGATATATTTCCCTCTTCTTTTTTATTAAAATCTGAATTATGGGACAGTCTTGGTCCATCTCATGGTGCAGGTGGTGACATTCTCCAGCCCTGCCTGGCTGTGCTGGGTCCTGTAGCTGCACTGCTGTTGCCCAGTTAGAATAAAGAAATTCCCAATGACGTGTGCTAATAATCTGTTTGATGACACAGTTGAGTGAACAATGTTTTGGCAGCAGGGCTGGGGGAATTACAGACCTTCTCCTCCTTCCTGATGCCTGGCACTCCCTCCCTCTGGTGTGCTGGGGCAGGAGCTGGCCACATCCCTGGGACCTGGGTAGGCAGGTGGATGAGAAGAGGTGGATGGAGCTGTGTGTCCTGTGTCACAGGAGCTCTGATGGGCGGATTTTCCTGCCAGTTTGTAAATATAGGAGTCAGGCAGTGCAGGACATTCTGGATAATGAGGCACAATTTATTTGTTGTTTGAACAGACTGTCAGAAAAACTGTTGTCACTCGGTCTCTGTCCAAAGGGAAAAATAAAGGATGTTCTCCCAGCATGACAAAATTGGAGCCTACACATGTGGGTCTTAAAGATACCTCCCAGGAGCTAGGAAGTGGAGACTGAGTACTGATTTTAGGGTAATATTTAGGGATTTTAGGTAATTTTAAAGGTTTTTATTCTTTTGCACATGTGCTTCATAAAGTGTTGTCAATGCAAGGGTGTTTCAGTTAAGCAAAAAATGGGAAGAGAATGAACTGAAACTTAAAAAAGGCTTAAAAAAGTTGTTTGAGCAGAGCACTGCACTGGGGATTTTTGTTTCTTATTAAGGGATATCCTAAATTTACAAGTAAGCTGTTACAACCTGAAATTTCTGGTGTGGCTTTTGCAACACTCCACATCGCTTTAAAATGCAGTATAATTAATGTTGAGGGGATTTTCAGGGGGTTTAGGCTTGGTTGCAGTAACTTTACCCTTAAATACAAAGCAAAGTACTACCAGTAGAAGGAAAAATAAAGCAGTTTTCAAATGTCTGTGTTGTTTGTGTGTTTAGGTGGCTGTCAATGCACACATCCCTCCAGATTATCTTCTTAGGATCTGTGAGAGACTTGGACCCCTCTTGGACAAGGAAATCCCCCAGAGTGTCCTGGGGGTACAGACTTTGCTGGGTGTCGGGCGCCAGTCTCTCCTGAGGGCAGCAAAAGGTAAGAGTCTCAATTTATGTGGGCTTGAATTCTGTTTTAATGATTAACCCCCTTTTGTTGCCATTCCTGTTGGGATATCTGTGTGTTTGCATTTGCCCTGCTTTGTCTCCTGTGCTTGCCAGCTTTTTTCTTTCTAAAATGCAGTTGTTGCTGGCCCTGTTGGATATATTTTCCTGGGCTGAAAATACCATTTTAAGCAATTCTTGCCTACAGTCACCTGATCTTATTACTTCCCCTGCCTCCTTCCCCAGTGTGTTGGTGTTTGTATAAATTATGTGAATGGGATTAGGGGTTTGATGTGTCTGAAAAATGCCATTTCTTCCATATATGTTTACACACATCTATCTAAAATCACTGAGCTGGGCTATTTTTCAGCCTGTTTTTTTCCATTCTTTGGTTCCCTGCCTGTGCAGACACAGGACAGGGTGGTGGCATTTGGGGCAGCATTTAGGGAGTAGCGGGAGGCCAGGCTGATTCTTCAGTGACAATTCCTGCTTGTCCTTGCTAATTTAAAAGCCCCCATTCCTTTCATGAAGAGAGCACCAGTCCTTTTCCCTTTGAAAAACTCTCTCTGCTTGAGAGAATGATCCTGAGAGCAGTTTTGTGATAGAACTAGAGATCTGAGAGCCATCTGCTATTGAAGTGATCCCTCCTTCCCTCCTCACTCCGTGCCCCTGCCACTTCCTCCCTGCAGGAGCCAGAACTTCCTTGATCCTGTGATGTGCTGATTCAGAGAGCTGAGATGTTGCAAAATTTGTTGTAGTGAATTAAATGAGCTGGTGGAAAAAAGGATCACAGGGCTGGAGGTGTCACAGGAGGAGGAGCATCATCCTGAGAGAGGAGGAGGGATGGCAGAGCAGGACCTTCCTGTTTTGGTAGCAGTTGAGCACTTAATTCCCTGCATCCTGTGAAGTCACACCGTGATGCTGACGAGCATCTGCTGATCCATTGGGTATCTCCTGGAGGGATGAGCCGTTCCCAAAACATTGCCCTACAGAGTTTTGGGACTGAGTCTTGTTTTGCCTGTGCTTTGCTGTAATTAGGTGCAGAAATTCAGGTTTGCAGAGAAACATTCCTTCCCTTCACACTCAGTTTGCAGCTTAGAAGCAAACAGCAGCAAAATGTAAAGAGAAAATAAACATTTTTCTGCAGGGGAACAGAAGGGTTTAGGTGGATGGATCTATTTTAGGAGCACTGAGTGCTGTTTTTAATGAGCATCATTTAATACTCTGTGCAGCAGTTTGGGGTTTAATCAGAAGGTGCTCTCAGGAGTCTCTGAGTCACCTCAGCTTGTGCACTTTATGTTCAGAGACCTACATGGTGCTACACAGATCCACCAACCTGCGGCACTGTCCTTCTGTTTCAGCACTTACTCACCGTGGAAGCTCATTTCTCTCCCTCCAGATGGCCAGAAATGGAAGAAATCCAGGTCTAATTTCTGAGGCACTTTGAACAGTCTCAGAAAAATCACTATTGTTCTAAAGAGGAGCCTCTCTGAGGCCAGTTGGCAGCAGCGGGCTGGAGAGTCTTTAAAGAGAACAGTCTTCACTTTAAAACAATGATTTTTTTGGGGGGGTGGGGTGCAGAGGAAAATCTGAGAAATCTGAAAGGAGGGCACATGGCCACATATTGCAGGAAAACAGATTTATTGGAAAAAAACCCTCGCTTCTCTCACTTTTAGGCAGCAAAATGTGGAATCTCAAATGTGCAGTTCCTAAGCAGAGGTGCTTTGAGTGTTGGCATTGCAGAAGGAAAACATGGCAGAGTTCAGTTGGGCCTCAATTTAAAATGCACCCACTTTTTAAATTCACTTTTTCTCTCCGTGGATTTAGAGTCAATAATCATCCAAATTAAGCAAAAATAAGTTGAAGCCATTTACAGTGACACTGCTGGGGAGCTGGAAATCAGAGTCACAGTCTTTCAGTGAGGAATCTGACAAACTGTTCAATCAGACAAATCTTATTCTGGGCTGGTGGGAGTGGTGCTTGATCTCTTGATTATTCAATGTATTGATTATTTCTTGTGCCTTGTCACTCTTGCTGGTGCAGACTTCAGACACACACTATGGAAAGGATCTGCATTTGCAGCTCTGCACAGGGGCCGACCCCCCGAACTCCCGGTGAACTACGGGAAGCCACCAAACGTGGGTGAGTCTGGAAGTCCATGAAAGCTTCTTTTCTCCTCTCTGGCTTTATTACTGTCACGCAGAAAGTTCCTCTCACTGACTAAAATGCTACTCTGGGTTTGCATTAATGTTTTCTCTGACATTTCATGATGAATTAATCTAAAATAAGTCTCTCCCTGACAACAGGATCATTTTTGTGTTACTCAGGCTTGGATTTTCCACAGTGTGTGTAGCCATGTTTTGCATGGTTGTTTGGAGAGCAATGGGCTGGATTGGTTTTTTGTGATATGCCTCCATAATATGTACATGTGGTTGTAAGATTGGATGGGCATGGTCACAGGAGCATGGAATCCTGGAATCATCATGGAATCCTAGCCAGAACAAAGCGTCTGGCTCCCAGGGAACTTTTTTGACTCAAGAATTCCTTTCAGTTGGATTATGACAGAAAACAGACTGCTTGCAACATCCCTCTCCAAAAAGGAAATAATCACCAAAGCAACATTTGTGTTCCTTCAGCCTCAGTTGTCCACACAATTAGATAAAGAGCTTGTATAAAACTCAGATATATGTGGGCTCTCAGCTTACATCTCATCAGAGAGCTGCTCTGTTTTATATAAACCCAAGTGTTTGCCTTGTATGGTTTGAACTTTCATTAACTGTTTTTATAGCAAAAGAAATTTGATTCGTGCAGGCATGAAAGTAAATCCTGGTTTGTTTCTTTTTAGGGCATTTTATCTCTGTGCAAATGGATACATTTTCCTGGTTTGTCAGGGAGTCCTTTCACTTATGGATCCTCCCTCCCTTTGGAGAAGCAGAGATGCTGCTGGCAGTTTTCTGTTTCTACCCTATTTGTGTATTTATTATTTTAGGCTGGTTCTGCAGTTACTTTACTGTGAGCAGTTGTGCTGATGGATTACTACAGTCTGAATTGTAGATTTATTGAACACAACTCCTCTGGTTGTATGTCTGCACGGATTCTTGGATCAATTCTTTCATCAGACTGGGTGTTTTTGGAATATGTGGTATTATTAATGAGGCATCCTGGCAGATTGGACTTCAGCATTTGTCATGCTTTCATGGCAAAGGACTGTGCTACTTGCTTGGTAACTAGTGAATTAAAGAACAGAATAACAGAATTTTTTTTTGGGTGTTTTCCTAATTGGTTTTTAAAAATTTATTTTATTTTTTTTTTACAATTGCAAAGGTTTTATATGAAAAAGGGTCTTTCATAGCCAGGAAATCATTTATATAAGTATTGATTCCTGGAAGAATACAGTCCTTGATGTAGCTACATAAACTACCAGTACGAGAGGAAAATGTGCATAAATACTAAAATAAGGATTTGACTTCAGGAAGGAGTTTGATTTTGGGATTCCTTGTTCATCCTCAGGAGGAGGTCAGAAAATTCTGTGTCTGTTTGTGCAAAATGGGTGTTTTTTTCCTGGTGAGTGCCAGCCAGAGATGCTGCAGTGTGTGTGTCTTAAGTACAAGATGAAGTGTGCCCGACCTCTGTGGTATTTTGGCATAACTGTGAATTCCCACACTGTGCTGACTCAGGCAGATGGGCTTTTCTGGAATTACTTGCTGAAGGAGTTGGACTGAAGTAAAAGACACCCGTTAATGTGTATTCAGGAGTGAGGTGATCGTTTAGTGGTAAATAAGGTATAGAATGAGCAGCCAGGAGTATTCTCACTCACATGTTTCCCTTCCAGTGATAAGGATTTAAGTTTTCCTCCATAAATGCTGAGAGAGTGGGGTCACTGATGGGATTAACTGGGAGGGCCCAGCTGCAAGAGCTGGGAGTTACAGTGGTTGCCTTTCCATGTGGTTGGGATGGGACCTTGTGGTCCATAATCCAAAAGAAAAGGTCCTGCACAGTGGAACTGAGCAGGAAATCCGTGTTGCCTTTTCCCAGCATGTTTGTGCAGAGCTGGGAATCTTCTGGCTGGGGAAGTCTCTGGGAAAGTGCTGAGCTGTGGAAGTCTTTCCCAGGGATGTGGTGCCTGTGTGTTGGGGCTGCGGCGAGCTGCTGGAGGGGGACAGGGAGGGAAAACACTGGCAGAGCTTCCTGCTGCCAACAGGATGGCATGGAGGAGGAGGAGAGTCTGCTCCAGCCTTTCTGGGCAGCTTTTGCTGTAGTGGAACTTTCAGGCTCCCTTTGTGTTCTTCCAGACAGAAAGTGGAAAGACTGGTCATGCAGTACCTCAGGACTGGGAGTGATTCCCCTTTGATAAACCTGCTTTTGATGCTACTTCGATTTTGTCAGGACTTTTTTTTTATTTTGCAGGCAGCTCAGAGCAGATTAGAAAGAAAGTTGTTTCCACTCTTTAAGAGCTGCTCTAACCTGAGGATGGAAATCTTTCTGTGGGCAGCTGTTGTGAGTGAAAACAACACAAAATTTGGAAGCAGGAGGTTTTCAGCACAGTCTCAGTGAATAAGCATTTCAGCTGGGTGGAAATTCACAGCCAAGGTGATGCAGCTACCTTGGGCCTGCCAAGGAGCAGCGCTGGGATGAGGTCAGGAATCGATGGTGGCTTGCTGGAAATGAGCTCCATGAGGTCAGCAGCTCCCAGAGCTGGAACATGCTGTGCCTCCGCTGCTTTTCCTGGGTCCAGGCTCTTTGTGGCCACACAGCCACTCTCTGAGGAGGTGCTTTCCATGTGGGAGCTAACTCTGTTTGTTTCCTGGCATTCCTGTGAAAGCTTGTGTCTCTCCTGTGAGCGGTACCCGATCCCTGCTCGGGTTTGTGATGAGGGCAAAATCCTGGTTCTCATTACAAAGTCGCCCTGCTTCTTGCAGAAGGTGAAACAGTCTGACAGGAGCTCATCACCCCTGAGAAACTGATTTTAAAACGAACATTTGCACCAGTTTTCCCATCTTCTAATTTTCCTTGCAAAAAGTGGATCCAGACAAGGGTTTTTAGGGAGAGCAGGAATTCCAGCTGGTGCTGCTCAGTGACTTTGCCTCACTGAAATGCTTGAATTCCTTCTGAGGTTGTGATTTAACTTTGAAGTCTGGGCTTTGTTTGATGATTATTTTTTAAATCCGGCTTTCACTGGTGGGTTGTTGTTGCTGGGTTTGGGGTTTATCCTTCCTGAGTGAGCTTTCTTGCAAGGGTTTTTACATTGTGCCATTACCTATAGTAGAATGTGAGGTAAATTGTGATTTAGGAACTGCTGTTGTCAGTTGATGTAACTTGCATTAAGCAATTTTCCTCAAGGTGTGGCCTTCCAGGACCAATGACTGGGGGAAAAAAAGAGAAAAATGCCTGTATTTTACAAGTTGGTAGTTGGAGGAGCTGAGATGGCCCTTCGGTGTTGGGACAAAATTAACTTTTCTTATCAAGAAGGCTGGATCTCCTCCCTTTTTATGGGAAATAACTGTCTTGAAAGTTTTTCCTGGCAGGGAATAGTGAGGGGGTGGACTTGGCAGCTCTTACATCCAGTGTGGCATGAAATACCTCAGTTAATGAGATAGGTTAGTAAAATTTTTTAGGGTTACTAAGTTGCTATTTCTCCATGTGGGAATTGTTGGGTTTTAGTGCTTTGGGGCCTTAGGAGGACAATAACTTCATTGTGCTGTAGAAAGGAAACTTGACAGGGATTTTTGTCATGTGGGGGTAATTCCCTCTTTAGATATTGTGTATTAATCTTCCTAAAAATACAGGGATGGAGAATGTTTGCTTTGTTGCTTTGAAGCAGTGATAGGTTTTTTTTGTCCAAAGATGCTGTTGCCTTGATAAAGTTGTTGCTCCTCATGGCTCAACAATAGTTCTGGATGTCTCTGATTGAAGCATTTCATAAACAGGGCTTTTTATTTGGTAATTATCCATGGGAGATGGAGAAGTTTTATCCCCATTGTGCAAATAGGGAAATAAACACAGGAAAAAAAACTACTTTCATATCCGCTGAAGCTGAACTGATTGCAAGGCTGGGAATCAACTGGAAATGTGAGGTGCCAAAACTGTGAGATTTTGGTGCCTTTTGGTGCTTCCTTCATGGGATTTACAACAAACAGCAGTGGTAAATGTTCAGAGGGATTGCAGGGGGACACAGGAAATATTGTGATTATTAGGAATATTTTGACATGAGGGTGTATATTTTTGATTCACACAGTTCTTTGTGTGGTTAAAAAAAATATTCAAAGCCATTTGAAATCGCTTACAGGCAGATACACTGTTATTATGTATTTAAATGTATAAATATCTACGTAGTGAAATGGTTGAAACCTTGAAAGGCACAGCAGAATCACCGTGTTGCTGAATGACTCCACATCTCTGTTGGCACACAGGGTGGGGGAAAGGGAGGTGTAATCTTTTTAAGAATTCAGCTTTTAAGCTGTCATACTCGAAGAGTAAATAAAATAATGTGTAGGCAAAGCTGAGCTACCTTGAGCATTTATCACTGCATGATCTCTGTGTTAGAGGCAGGAAAAAGAGTGTAAAATTTCACTTTTATTTTGCTCAGGGTGACAGTTTGGTTTAACAGCCCTGTTTAATATTAGGTATCAATTGAATAGTGGGTAGGTAGTAAATTAATTTGCTTTAGTGTGTTTTGCTTTTTAGTATTGCTGAATGTGTGTTTTTACATGCAAAGCAAATATTGACTGAAGGTGAGGTTATGCTGGAGCCTGATGGCTTTTGCAAGCATCTTTTATGCAGCTTTTTTCCCCTTGTGTCATGTTTCAATTGCACTGAGTGATTAAAAATAATCCACATTTCAGAGCCTAAAACTGAGACGCAAAAATGCTTTCTTTAAAGCTGGAAACAATTTCTTTCCCTTGCATGTGTGTAAATACTTCAATGGTATCAATTTACACACGGAGTTACGGGTTAGGAACTCTTTGAAATGGCACTTCTTGACTTTGTAGATTAATTTTTTAACGTATTCCGTGATCTTTTTTGGGTAGATTGGCAGCGATATCATGAGATAATTAAGACACGGCTCGAGTTTTTCACTAGACTTTCAAGCTGAAGGAGTGAAAGGCGCTAAAGAGCTTTGTGGGGCTCCTGTGAAGCCCAGCCCACATCAAGGTGCTGGGCAAGATAAGGAATTGCTCCAGGGGATCTGCTATCACAGGGACTCCACAAACCCACCAGCACAGCTCTGTTAGATCCTCAAGTGCCTCTGAAAAACCCTCTTAAAGCTTCCAAATCCAAAGTTCAAGTGCTGTGAGTGAGGATAGGTTAGGGAAAACAGAAATAGGAGAGGATTGGTGAAATTAAACACCCCAGAATGGTCTCAAATTGTGCATCCAGTCAAAGGCTTTTTTGCAGGGTGGGTTGGTGCATTCAGGTTTGAGTTCTTGGAAGGGCTGCTGGCTATGGAAGCAGGAAGGAGTTTGTTGTGGTTGCAGTTCTTTCTCCTACCTGCCGTTCCTCCACTGGGAGTTTTCCATCAGTGCCACCTGTTTCTTGTTCTTCAATTCCACTGCCATGGGAATGCAAGGATGTGGATGTGGAAATCCTTTGGCCCCACATATGATCTGGAAGGCAATCCAGGGAAAGATTTATATCACTTTTTATCACTTCTTTTATCACAAAAAAACACTTAAAATAAACTATTATTATACTCTTCTTGTAATTGATATTAGTAACATGTAATTTCCTAAATTTCCAAAATTTTCTTTCTTCCTTCAAAGATTTTCCTTAAAGATTTTCCATGTCCATGTAGGATAAATATATCTGTTACCTGTTCATGAATTGAACATTGGAATAACTCCCAGTTGCGGTGGGAACTTTTCATTCTGCTTATATTTTTGGTAAGGAAGCAGGTGCAGCCTGTGGTGGGTACTGAAAGGCTCCATCAGGAGTGGGATTTCTTTTTATAACACTGGACAGAATGTTCTGATTAGGTGGAAGAGGTTCAGATTTATTACTGATTCTAATAATAAAGTCATTAATAAACACTATATTTGATTTAATATTTATTTACTCTGTGTTCTGGCCAAATTTCTGTCTCACTCTTCTTTTTGCTTCTTTTTTTTCTCTCCCAGTTCATATCCTTTCTGCCAGGCAATTAACGGGATGTGGCCGTTTCAGCCACTTGTTCCCAACATCCACCTACCAACACATGAAGATGCACAAGAGGATTTTGGGGCACCTCTCCTCTGTTTATTGCATAGCCTTTGATCGCAGTGGGAGGAGAATTTTTACAGTAAGTTTAAAATTTGGACCTTTTTCTTTTTGAAGATTGCTTTGTTTGGTTTGATTTCTTTCTTTCTTGAGTTCCTCTACAGCCTCTTGGTCACTGATTGAGATGGAGATAAGACTTTTTTCAGCTGTAAGTTGCTTTTCTACTAAATTTACCTTCCTGGATTTGTAGTGTGTCAGTGACTACATGACAATTATTTTAAGTTTTTCTCCAGAATGCATTGGCATCCATTTCTGTGGTGATGCCCTTGCTTTTTGTTGGGCATATTTAAAAATCAACAGATTTTTCAAATGAATTTTGCATTTTTAGCTATTAGTGTTAATCCCTGTGCAGGGGTGACAGGACAAGGAGGAATTCCCACTGCCAGAGGAGAGGGTTAGGTGGGATATTGGGAAGAACTCCTTCTCTATGAGGCTGCTGAGGGCCTGGAACAAGGTGCCCAAAGAGCTGTGGCTGCCCCATCCCTGGAGCCAGGTTGGATGGGGCTTAGAGCAACCTGGGATAGTGGAAGGTGTCCCTGCTTCCGAATAGATCCCTTTCCAGCATCAGCCATCCTGTGATTCCATGATTCTCTTTTATCAAATTGAAATCCTTGACTCCATAAGATCATCCCCAGGTCCACAGTTCATAGAACCATAGAATCCCAGAATGGTTTGGATGGGATGGAATGTTTCGAAATCTTCCAGTCCCATTCCTGCCATGGGCAGGGACGCCTTCCACTAGCCCAGGGTGCTCTAAGCCCCATCCAGCCCGGCCTTGGACACTGCCAGGGATCCTGGGGCAGCCACAACTTCTTTGGGCAACCTGTGCCAGGGTCTCCCCACCCTCACAGGGAAGAATTTCTTTCTAAAATTGGACCTCAGTGGAATCCCACCGAGTTGTCCTGTCAGTTCACGGGGGTTCTGCTCCCTGTCCATCCCTGCTGATCCGTGTGTGACACGCATGGCACCTGTCCCCTATTTTCGGTAACCTTTGGGAATTCCTGTGCCATCTCAGGGGTCAGATGACTGTTTGGTGAAGATCTGGGCCACGGATGACGGGCGCCTGCTGTCCACCCTGCGGGGCCACTCGGCCGAGATCTCGGACATGGCCGTCAACTACGAGAACACGCTGCTGGCTGCAGGCAGCTGTGACAAGGTGGTCAGGGTGTGGTGCCTCAGGACCTGTGCCCCCCTGGCAGTCCTGCAGGGCCACTCAGCTTCCATCACTTCCATACAGGTAAGGACTGATGGGGTTTTCCCCTAAACCCTTGGGTTGGAATGTATGTAAGAGCTGTGGCGGTCAAGGATGAAATTGATCTTTTTGGCTGTGATTTGTCCCAACTCAAGGGTGTTTTTCCTGGTTCACTCAATCCTGTGGTGCCCAGGGGATCATCCTCCTGCTTCCATGTGCTTTTAGCTGTGTCATCCCACTGCTGCTTCCTTAGGTCTAGAAAATGGGAGATCTGATGCTCTTTTAGAGCAACTCAGAGAGCAGCAGCATTTCCTTGGCTCAACTCGTGTTTGGCACCTTTGGTGGTGCTCCTGGCACAGCACCTGACCCAACACTCTTGTGTTCACTGAGGATATTTGTTTTTCAGAAGGATCAGTTACAATTCCTTATTCCCCATTTCTTGTTTCCTTGTTATCTTAGCTTGTAGCTTAAAGAGCTGCTCTGGATGTTGTAGCAAATCCAGATTTTCTTTAAAAAAAAACAAACTTCACAACTGCCAGGCAGAAGCCTTCAAAAAAACAAAATTCCAGGATAAAAAAGACAATCCCTGCAATTTGGCAGGTGATGCACATAGAGGGGAGAGTGAGTGGGGCTGTTTGGCTCAGAATCCCTCTCTCCTGGAGTGGTGCTGCCTTGGATTCAGCACAGGCTTCTCCATCGTGCCAGTATTCCCCAGGAGTCTCATTTCTCCCCATCTTCCCTACACTTCCAATTTTGTCTGATTTCAACCATGTAAAGGTGATTGTTAGAAATGTTAGATTGTTAGAAATTGTGTTAGAAATGGCTTCATAACTGGTGTATTATTTGTTTACATGTTTATGTATGTGTATATATATATGTGTGTGTGTGTTTCTCTCAAGCTCTTTGTAGAACTGAGAGTTTTATAATATAATTTAAAATATAATCAGTCACTGCTTTTTGAGGAAGCAGTGCTGGATTCCTTTATCAAATTACCAGGTAGCCTGAGGATTAAAGGTATTGCTGCAGTTATGAAATCAAGAATAAAAAGCTTTCCCACTCTTTAGAGAGGTTTAAGAAGATAGAGGAGAGGGGATCCTGCTGTGCAGCTGTCCTTTGTTGGGCTTGGATACAGGAAGAGTTGTATTTGCCATGTTTGATCCAGTTCTATCCTAGAAGGAACTGGTTTTGCCCCATTTACAGGGTCTGGGCTTGTTTCATTTCTCTAATTTCCTTTGTGTGGTAAAACCAAAGAATTCCTAACCAAAATGTAGGTGTTTTCCATTTCCTCAGCTTTATTTTTAAGGAAGTTCAGGTTCTGTGCTTACCCCTGCTCTCTATACTCCTGGGGACAAACAAATGTGTTAGTGAAAAACATTCTTGTCAACAAGTTTCCAGCGTGAAAGAAGAGAAGATAGGAGCTGGTTTAATTGTTACAACTTTTATTTTTAGTTCTCTCCAGCAAGGAAAGGAACAACTCGATACCTCACTTCCACTGGTGCCGACGGAACAATCTGCTTCTGGCAGTGGCATGCAAACACCATGAAATTCAAGTGAGACTCTTGAGATAATTACAATTATTTTAACTCAAGGAGGAATTTATTTTTAATTTTGGCATGGAGAAGAACGCTGGGATAGTGAAATAAGGGCGTTTTCTTGCTCAATAAACTGGTGTGTGGGGCAGGAGTGCTTTGGGATTCTGTGGTGTTGGAACCCAAAGGGTTCCAAAGATTGGGGTTGTTATTTCTGAGGTTTGTGCTTTGCAAGCCAAAGTTGTGGAAGAAATTCCAGCTTTTACATTCAGGATTAAATCTCTGTCCAAAATGTACAGGCAGAAGAATTAATTTGATTTTAATCAGAAGAATGTACTTCTGTAGATGTCATCAAACCCATATTTAATCAGGGGGAAGTGCTATTGGAATAATGGTTTGGCAGGGTCTGTTTCAAATAGATTTGAATTGGTGAGGATAATGATAAATCAGTTCAGTAATCTTCTCAGTTTAGAGAATTGCTGTTTTCTTATTAAACTAATGAAGTTCCTGAAATGAAAAATAAATTCCAGCAATCTTAGGTGAGAATTATAAAATTAAGAGCTTTAAGATGAGCTTGACCTCAACCTGCTGAGCTGCAGGGAACTCTTTGTGTTGAATAAAGAAGGAAAAATAAAAATATTGTGTTTTGTATGTAGGGATCGTCCTGTGAAATTTGCAGAGAGGTCCAGGCCTGGTGTTCAGATCTCCTGTTCATCTTTCAGTTC
The DNA here is from genome assembly GCF_015832195.1 of Motacilla alba alba. NCBI lineage: Eukaryota > Metazoa > Chordata > Aves > Passeriformes > Motacillidae > Motacilla > Motacilla alba. The sequence goes on from NC_052045.1 coordinate 4,954,746, forward strand.
TGGTACGTGTCCAGCATCACCTGTTTCATGAATCTGGAGCTTTGGTGACAGTTCTCTTTAAATACAGACAGTGTTAAACCCTTTTCCAGTAATTTTATTCCTGACAAATTGTGATTATTGGAAATCTTCCCTGCAAAGTGTCTGCCTCAAGCTGCTCTTTCTCTTTTTTCCTGTAATTTAAGCTAAAATATCTTGACCAGTTCCAAGGCTTTCAGTCTCTTGTTTTGCACGTCAGAAATATTTCTCTGTAACATCCTTTTATGACTTTACCTCGTAAAGTTTTTGACTGAAAAGTTGTGGAAATCCTCTGTCAAAGATTCCACTTTTGCTAATCTTCCAAATTTAGCTGAATTCTAAGAGGATCAATTCAATGTATTGGAAAATCTCAGCTTAACAAACCTCCTTTGCAGCTTTGAAGAGCAAAAACACTGATTTTTACTAAGAAAATGATGTAATTACTCATTAATTAATTACTCATTAAATTTGCTTAAAACTAGTTTGCTGCTTTGACAAGAAAGCAGCAAATTACAATAAATGAAGTTAAAATAAGTCGTTCCTTGGATGACTTTTCTTCTTACAGAGAGTTCTCTGTTTTAGGTGGCATGTTCATTGCAACAGGGAGTACTGATCATGTGATAAGAATTTATTATTTGGGCTCAGAATCTCCAGAGAAAATGGCTGAGCTGGAATCTCACACGGTAAGCGGCAAATCCAAAAGAAAACCTCTTTTTCCCTTCTCCCTTTTCATCATTTCAGGAACTTGATTTCTGTACATTCCTATTTTTTTTTTATTTACTGTCTAGAATTTGTTTGGCTTTCAACATTGTGCTATTGAAATGCTTGGAAATCTGTGGAATGTTTATTTTTAAATCCCTCTGAGGCAAGAGGTTTGTGCAAAGTAGGCTTCATGTATTTCATTCCCCAGAAAACTGAGGGACCAGGTGATTTTCCCTTATTCTTGAAAGAATTCTGTATTGGAGTGAGGAATTAAAACAGTTTTAATGCACAATGTCTTTTTTTCCTGTTAAACTTGCTGTTGAATGTTTAGTTAAATCCAAATAAGACAAAGTAATTCAGATTTTGGACTGTGCAGTCAAAATTTGGATCACAATGGTAACTTCATTTAGAAAATAAAGCTTCAAAGCATATTTTTTTTTCAGATAATGCAGAAGGGTTCCCATAAAAATTCAAACTACAAATTTACCACCTCAGGAACATTTTGGATTAAGCCCAAGGTCTAAATTGATTCCCTGAACTTCAGTGGGAGTCGTGGCTCTCACATTGAAGTCTCCAAGCCTACTCATCTAACAAGTATTTTGCTCACAAAAGAAAAGGATGTTTTCTGTATTGAACAGGTTTGGAAGAAGATGTAATTCCTTTAATTTCTTTAAATCCACTCTTAATCCTGCAGACAGCTGTCAGCCCCCCCTAAAACAAATCCCAGTTACCAGGAGATAGAGACATCAGTGGGAGTAAGGGGAGCAAATCATGGAGCCAGCACGAGTATTGGGCAAATTAAAAAAAAAGGACAAAACTATGTCTAAAATACAACATTTGTTACTCAATGATTTGTGAGTGTTAATAAAGCCAAGGTTAAATTTTTGGATGCACTTTCATGTTAGGTGTAAAAATTGCAGGAAACCCTCACCTCTCTGGAGTTTCCTATTTCAGTGTTTAGCACAATTTGTCTGGTGAAGTTTTAACTTCAACTTTTCTGTACTTGAATTTTTTGACTTTTTTTAATTTGCTAAGTAAAAATCTCATAATGGAGATCTTTTAGGCTGAGTTTTTCACTTCTGTTGTTCTCCTCCCTCTCGTTTAGGACAAAGTGGTTGCAGTGCAGTTCTGTAACAACGGTGACAGGTGAGTGCTGGGTTTTGGACCTGACAATGACGATATTTAATTTTCCAAACAACATTTCATGGAAAATTTGGCACAGGAAGATTTGCCCGTGGGCTTGGCTTAATCTTGGACAAATTATTGCAGTGTGTTGCAAGATGTGTGTCATGTCCACAAGCTCGAACTGGTTGTCCTCTGCTGTAACAACAAAAATGTTCTGTAACTGTGCTTTTAATTTGTTTTTTTCTTTCAAACAGCAAGTTGGAACCCCAGTTTTATTCTTTCTGTGTAAGACCCTTCCCAGGTAGCCCCCTGAGGGATTGCCTGTGGAGGAAGAGCATTGTAATCGATGTAGTCTAAAGCAAAAGTTAGTAAATAGAGATGTTTTTATCTCAGCTTTTGCTCCTGTTCATTGTTTTGCTGGGCAGGAGGTTTAAGGGATGTGCCTTTAAGGGATGAGCCTTCCAAGCCCCACTGTAGCTGTGCACCTGTACTTGGAGAGCTTTGTCATGTGGAATTACGTGGGAATGTGCTGGGATAATTGTACCACCAGTTCCTTCCAAGCCATGTGAGAGGGAAGGAGGTCACATACTCACTGAAAATTAAATTCTGTAACAGTGCTTTGAATGGAAAAGGGGGACCTTCCTTTTTATTTTAATATAAAGAAGTAAAATTAAGAAGAAAATTAATTTGTCACAAGCATTTTCAAACTCTTTTTCATCACAGTGAAAAAAAATCAGACCAGCGAAACTGAAAAGGTGAAACAATTGCTTCATAAAATTCAATAGGTTTGCCTTTTAAGTAATTTTGTATATAAATGGAATATACTTCTAAAATGTATTACTTAAGGAGCTTTTTTCCCAGTTTCTCAACAGAAATTATTTCAGTGACATCGATGGCCAAAGCATTCTGATCTGGTTCAATACATTTGCTGCATACTTGAAATTTTTTTAATAAGAGGGGGGGTTTTAAAAATGAAAATATTCCTGTTCAGCTTCACAGGCAGGACAGCCTCCTTGTGCTCCATTTGGCTCTTTCCCTTGCCTGTCTTCACCCTGTGCCTAAGTTAATGCATTATAATTTATGCCAGACTCCTGGCACTCAGTTTCCCTTTCTTTGCTGCCACTCTGAGCTGCTCCAGGGATTTGCTGATGTCATTAAAAAGGGAATGTGGAGCTCGTATGAATTACGACATTGAAGTCATTCCAAGGCCATCTGCTGCTGGAGCCAAGTGTAATTAATGTTGTGGGCTAGAAACTCTCTTGTACCCTCCAGTATCTGATAGGAGAATTGTAACCTCATGAGTGAGAGAAGTGGAGATGCACAAGTACACACTTCTAAGTGTATATATTTAATTTATTGGTGTCCATGTGGGGGTGAAACTATCTTTATTCAGAATTTCATGGTTTTGGTTTTTTTTTTCCCCTTTGCCCCACAGCTTAAGGTTTGTCAGTGGAAGCAGGGATGGAACAGCAAGAATCTGGCACTACCATCAGCATGACTGGAAGAGTCTGGTCCTGGATATGGCTACAAAAATGACAGGGTAAAGCAGAGCAAGCAGAACACACCTCGTGGGCACACTTACCTGCAAGCTAAATCCTCCATTATATTGAAAACTGGTTATTTGCTTCAATTTCAAACTGATTTCCATGCATTTATTGAAAATGTCATGGCTTTGTCAACTTACACGGTTAATTCACCCCAGAATAAATAATAATCTGTTGGTATTTCCCTATCCTAATGGTTGAGAATATTTAGTATTTTACACATGAAATAAGAATGTGAAATGATTTGTCTCACAGGAGGAGGTTTTGATAGAGCCCCAGTAATCATTTGCTAGTAAATATATATATATATCCAACATGGTTCTTAACATTGTATTTCTACCTTAGATTTCCAAGTAAAAGGTGAAATTAGTGTTTGGTTCTCAGGTTCAATTAGGGTTTTGAGTTTTTCTTTTTGAGATCCTCAGGTGATTTCTTTAAGTGCCCTGTAATTGAATTGGAATTGAATATTCACAGCAACAAAGAGCAGAAATGGAGAAATCCATTAGGCACTTGCTTTGCAGAATTCTCCATATTTCAGTGGTTGCATTTGCAGTGTTTGCAGTCGGAAGTGTGAGTTGGATTTATTTAGCAGGTTCCTGCTCCTTGTGGAGTTTACTGATATTGATGACTGATAAGAAAAATGCCTTGTAGGAAAAAGGCTAATAGAGCTGAAAGGAAAAATTGGGGTAGGGAAGGATGATGGCTTAGGAACAGAGGAGAAAATGTCCTTTTTAAGGAAATAGAGCTCCATAAATCTCAGTGGCACTGAATATTTCCTGTATTTGGTTTTTACCACTGCAGAACCATCCCTCATTCTCCTGCCTTAGCCAGAGTCACAGAGGTGCCTGTGATCCATCCTCCCCCAAATTTCATACTGAATTAGCTCTCCTAAGTGTTTCCATATGCAGTTACTGATTTATTGCTTTTTAAATTGCTAATTTCCTTAGAAACAACGTGGCATCTGGAGAGGACAAGGTGACCAAGCTGAAGGTTACCATGGTGGCTTGGGATCGCTACGATGCCACCGTCATCACTGCAGTCAACAATTTCCTCCTCAAAGTGTGGAACTCGTCCACAGGGCAGCTCCTTCATAGCTTATCTGTGAGTACAGTTCCAGGGGGGAATCCCAAGTGGATGTAGTTCACTCCGAGAGTGATTTGAGGCTGAGCTCATCACCATTCCCATGGCAAGGGTTTGGTGTTGGAGTATCCAGCTGTCCCCTGCCTGCCGGGAGGAGGGTGCACCATGGGGACAGGAGCTGATGAGCAGGATCCTGGTGATTGCTGGGAACCCTTTGGAGGCTCCATTTGTGCCCTGATGTCTCCTTCCTCCCCATCTCAGCAGTGCTGAGCAGTGACACTGCCAAGCGTGTGGCAGGAATGGTGGCCAAGCACAGTTCCAGTAAACTGAGGCATCCTGGGTGACTCCCTGATCTGGGATGTCCTCTCGGTGACTCCCAGCACATCTGCAGGTACCACATGGAGAAATAAAACTTCTTTTTTTCCCCTGCTGTCGTTGCAGGGTCACGATGATGAAGTTTTTGTTCTGGAGGCTCATCCCTTTGACCAAAGGATTGTGCTTTCGGCGGGACACGATGGGAATATTTTTGTTTGGGATATAGACAAAGGAACAAAAATTCGCAATTACTTTAACATGGTAAGAAGGCTCACAGAAGGTTTGGGTTTTTCTTTTTTCACAAAACTGGTCTTGAGACAAAAGCAGATTTCATTAAATACCTCCAGAGCCAGTACAGCTCTGAGATCTTTGGTGGTCTTGCCCTGTGACTGCCATTAACACAAAATGTAGACTTCCAGGTGGTTGTTCCAGAACATACATTAAAAGTTGGGCTGAAATTTCAGGAGAGAGAGAAAATGTGAAGTTTTACTTTGTTATTCAGTTTAAGAAATAAAAGTGTAAATCAGTCTTGAGGAAGATGAGAAGTCACAGAATGGGGATTCAGTACGTGTTGGAGCACAGGGGAAATGTTTGTGAAAATGCTCTTATAGAGAGTTGTGAAAGGAATTCTCTGTGCTTGGTACAGATTGAGGGCCAAGGCCATGGAGCTGTTTTTGATTGCAAGTTCTCACCAGATGGGCAGCATTTTGCCTGCACAGACTCTCATGGACATCTGCTACTATTTGGTTTTGGATGCAATAAATATTATGAAAAGGTGGGTTGAATGAATTTTAAACTCTTCCCTGTCTTGACCTGATTTTGTCTTAGAAGTATTTGTGTTACAATTTATTCCCTCACCCTGCCCCAGACAAAATAATAATTAGGTCATGGAGCAGTTGCTGTTTATGTAAATCAAAAAGATTTAGACAAGAGACTCTATAGATAGAGGAGAAAAACATTAACTTCTCTGTCCACCTCTCTTGGCCTATTTTACTGTTGAATTTCTGCATCAGGCCTTGGTAATAAACCACATTTGTGGTAGGAATGTGTTCTGTGTCATAACATTCCTTGTGCTGATCCCAAGTGTAGGAGTTGGGCTTTATGGGAGCCATTCCAGAGCAGCAAGACAGCTGCAAATGGCCATTGATTTATTTCCTAAATTGCTTTTCTTTCAGATTCCTGATCAGATGTTCTTCCACACGGATTACCGACCCCTGATCCGGGACGCCAATAATTATGTGCTGGATGAGCAGACTCAACAGGCTCCACACCTTATGCCTCCTCCATTCCTGGTGGATGTTGATGGAAATCCTCATCCCACGAGATTCCAGCGGCTGGTGCCAGGGAGGGAAAATTGCAAGGATGAACAACTTATTCCTCAGCTGGGATATGTGGCTAATGGTATTCTGTCTGAAGCTCATGAATAATACAAGTGTGGCACAGTATTGAGCACCAGCTCCTGGGGTGGTGCTGTGAGGATGTTTATATTAATGGTTTAAATTCAATGTACAGGTAGAAGAGGGAGTGGGGTGGGGTTATGTGTGGAATCAAATTGACTAGAGGCAAGAGTATTCCAAAATCTGTAGATTTTTCCCAGGTATATGGGAGATGTTTAAAGCATTGTCTGTTAACCTCTGTAACTGTGGATGTGAGAAAGCAGGCAGGAAGGTGAGGAAGACATGGAAAGCCAGCTTTTATTTTTTTTAAATAGTTCTTTTTTCTTGTAGACACTAACTTCAGCAAAATGTTGATCTCCAAAAAGACCTTCCATTCTTACCTGCTGAAGCATTATTTCTTTCTGCTGTTTCTCATGGTTTGAGTTCATGTTCTACATGTGGTCTGGAGTTTTAAGGATTTTACTGTAACTTCTAAACTTTGCCTCCATTTATTACGTGAGAGCAGAAAGCCAGCTGGTGATCAGATGTTTTGCAGAGCAGACAAATTGTGGTGCAGAGTTTTAAATGGGATTATTTCTATGCTGTTTGCTAATACAGAAATCCATCATTTTATCAACATTTGTGGTTTTGTTCTTGTCAAGGTGATGGTGAGGTGGTCGAACAAGTCATCGGGCAGCAAACCAATGACCAGGATGAGAGTATCCTTGATGGAATGATCAGAGAGCTCCAGAGGGAACAAGATCTGAGACTAATTAATGAAGGAGAAACTCTTCCAAACCCTCCACTCAACAGATCCCACTCTGTTAATGGAGGTCAGTGTCCAGCCTTATCTGCATCAGTTCCTTCTTTATCACTGGAAGGACTGATCAGACTGTTAATGTCAATTCTGACACATTGTCTTTGAAGATGCTTTTCTCTCCTCTTCTTGTACACCTTGTTAGCCCCTGTGGAGCACTGGGATGTTCTGTGGATTCCAGCAGAGGAATTATAAATTTAAGGGGCAGCTGAGGGCACCCAATGGTCTAACTGGGCTGTATCTGATTGTTTGGAGTTATTAGACTGGAATTATTCCTGCTATAAACTAGTTTCCTGAAAAATAAGCATGAAGTTCACTGTATTGTCTTGATATCAGTGCCGAGATGAAACTTCATAACTGCAAAATGCCAAAATGAAAGCATATAATTAGGGGCTGTCAGTGGAATACAGTGTTGTGACAGACTAATGGTTTCCTGCTGCAGCACAAGGCTGAGCATCAGTGCTAATAAAATAAACATGTTGCTCTGTCTTAGTGTTTCCTTAGAAAGCTTGAGATTATTCTCCTGGTAAATGTTCTGCTACTGTGATTTTATTTTTAATACACAGAGTGATTAAAAATTGAAACCGCACTCAATCAGATGTGAGCAGCTGAGTGAGTGCAGCTGATGGGAGGGAGCAGATGCCCAGCACTGTGCTGCAAGTCAGCCTGAGCCTTGGGAGAATTCACAGCTGCTAATAAATCACTTCTAGGTTAAGTGACTGATTACATGTGTTTGAAGTAGATTTCCTGGCAAAGCTCATTAGGATTTGGATGTGGAATTGCTTCTGTTTCAGTCCAAGAAGGAGTAAGAAAAATATCAGGGAAAAATATGAAAACGCATTTTTGCTTTGATCTAAGTTGATATTTTTAAAAGGTTGCCTAAAAAGCAGCTTCAGCTCACACAGTCTTTTCTGCTGCTTAGGATATGTTGATGTGTTGTACTGCCCCAGTTCCCAGCTTTATTTGTGTGTCCCTGTAGTTGTGTAAAGGAGTTTCCAGATATGGGTAGTGTGGAAATCAAAGCAGTTCCCTTCTAGAGCTTGCACTGATCAGTGACTTTGCCCACATGAACTGCCCATATGAGTAAGTTAATTGGAGTATGTTTAAAGTATTTAAACAGCCAGATATTTTTATATAGCTTTGCACAGCCATAAATGCAATATTATCAGTTGATATACAGCATTTAAGCCTGTGGGAATTGTGAGGGAGAAGTGAGGACAGTGATGGCAGTGATTCCATTGTTATCAACCTTTGTTTATCAGTCTTTGTGCCTTTAAATTGTGGATGGGATACAGGGGAAGGAATTGTTCCCTGTAAGGGTGGGGAGGCCCTGGCACAGGCTGCCCAGAGAAGCTGTGGCTGCCCTGATCCCTGGCCGTGCCCAAGGCCAGGCTGGATGGGGCTGGGAGCACCCTGAGCTAGCAGAAGGTGTTCCATGGCAGAGGATGGCACTGTTTGATCTCTAAGATCCCTCCTCACCCGACCATCCTGTGACTCCACGGTTTTATTGGTGCTCCATGGAAGTGAGGAGGCTCTTTCTTTCTGTCCCCAGCCCTTCGCAGCCCGGGCTTGGACGTGGCCTCTCCGCCCAACGTGGGGCTGCGCCGCAGCGGGCAGATCGAGGGCGTGCGGCAGATGCACCACAACGCGCCCCGCAGCCAGATGGCCACCGAGAGGGACCTGATGGCCTGGAGCAGGAGGGTGGTGGTCAACGAGCTCCCGCCAGGCATCAGCAAGTAAGAGGCTCAGTTGTGTAATGTGGAACGATCCTTCCGTACTCCTGGAATGAGCTTTCAGCGTTAGGGCTTGGTTGGTTGGGTTGTTTGGGATATTGGGGTCAGAATGGAGTTGAGAATGGTAATTCCTTCTTTTCACAATTCAGTCTTTCTTCAGTACTCCAAATGCCACATTTTCCTCAAGCTTTATTTAAAAAAATACCTGAAAATAATTTTAATACATTTGAAAATAGTTACGACTGCTCAGCTAATGGATTCAGTTCTTTAAGTTGTGATTCCAGGAGCAAATGGATGGATGCTGCTAGGGGGATTTATGCACAGATTTCTTACAGCAGCACAAGTACTTTAATGTGTATATTAAGAAGGCTGTTGAGTTCCATGATGATTTAATGAATATAATGTGTGTTTCTTATGTATAATTAGGGTCCAGGAAGAATGTCGAGCTGCCAAGGGTGAAATAGAAATCAGTTTATACACTGCTGACAAGAAGAGAAAGCCATCCCACACCTTACAACGGGTGAGTTAGTGCCCTGGAAGAGACAGACCGGGAAGCAGTTCTGAGCACTGAGCAACAAAAATAAAACCGACAAAAAACCCCAAACCAATTTTATTGAATTATTTAGAAGATCAATAGTCCTAATTGTTTCTCTGGCTCACTGTCTTCTTCCTTCTGTAACTGTGATTTGGCTGTCTGTAATATCCAAATAGTGGTAAATCTCTATCCTTGAGGTTTCAGTGGTGGGAAGATGCTGGGAAAGGAAAATCGCAGAGCCACAGTGGGTTTTCAGTTTGACTTGTGGAAAGTAGAGGTGCCAAACTTTTACAAGAGATAGATTTATCTTATGCAGAGACTACAGGAATTCTATAGAAAAGAATGGTATTTTCAATCATTTCCTTTCCAAAGATTGCTACTTTATAAAGTAGAATTTCTGTTGAACCAAAAATCCTCACCTCAAACATCCACCGTCTAATTCTACAACGATTTCTCACTGCTCAGTTGTAACTGGGGTGCAACACTCAGCCACTGTAACCAGGCACCTTTTCAGTGTGTCCCTCGTGAGTGACTCCCTGACGTGTCCCTGTTTGTCCCCTGGCAGAGCGAGCTGCAGGCGGGCGGCGGGCGCTCGCTACGCAGGAACCAGCGGAAGCGGCAGCACGCCTACCAGACGCGCTCCACCATCGAGCACAGCCAGCAGGGAGCCAGCCAGAACCCCTGTGCCCGCCACGAGTCCGACAGCTCCTCTGAGGTCTGAGCCTCCCAGCAGCCTCCAGCAGCTTCCCCCTTCCCAAATCTCTGAGCACGTTCAGGTTCCGCGTGTCTGCTGGAGGGAGGAAGTTTGTGCGGCTCAGTTTGAGCTGGAGCTGCCAGGACTGGGGTGGGGGGCAGTAAAAAGAGGTTTTTCAAATGTGTTCGTGGTAAAAGGCAGTGTAAAAATAATATTGGCCTGTTCCAGGATGGGGATGGTCACCTCACAAACAGGGACAGGGCAGAGGGATTTTACATATCCTTTGTCTCCATCTTCAGCATGGATGATGGAGCAAGGGGCGTCCCAGTGCTCTAAGCTGGAGGGCCATGAGTGACAGTGATCAACTCCCAGTCAGCCCTGAGCTTGTGTGGGGTCTGCTGCTCCAGCTGGATTCCTGCAAATCAAGTAGGCCTGAGAGAATTCATCCAAGAATCCTCAAAGTGCTGCTGATGCTATCACAAAGCCTCTTGATGATTTTTGAGCAGTCTTGGGAATCCAGAGAGGCTGTGACAGGGACAGGACCCAGGGAAGGGCTGGAGCTGTGCCAGGGTCAGGCTGGAGATCAGGGAAAGGTTCTTCTCCCAGAGGCTGCTGGGCACTGCCCAGGCTCCCAGGGCATGGGCTCAGCCTTGAGGCTGCCAGAGCTCCAGGAGGGTTTGGACAGCACTGCCAGGGATGCACAGGGTGAGACTGTTGGGCAGGGCAAGGAGCTGAGCTCTGATCCTTGTGGGTCCCTTCCAGCTCAGGATATTCTGTGATTCTCCACATGGGAAGAAACACTCAGGTCATTGAGTCCCTGGGATTTGTGGTGTTCCTGTGGCATGTTGGTCTTGGAGAGTGAAGGATCATTCACCTGAATGTCAGGACAGTGTTCAAAAGTAGCTTAAAACAGCTCCTGTATTTTTGGAAACCTGAAACATTTTCAAGTAAATTTAACTGGGTTGTGTTAAACCACTTGCTATTTTGGGATTTCATGCAGCACATGGATTCTGGGTCAGGACTTTGATTTCATTTTGCAGTGCTTTGATTTCATCTGCATCTGTAGGCTGCTGTTGAAAGAGATTGAGTATTGGTATTTATCATTGATTTTGGCAAGGGAAGAACTTAAAATATACTAGATAAATATAACTTGTTCTCCTTAAGGAAGAGAGTGAACATTGTTGCTTTGTAAATGCATTGAAAGTACAGAACAGCTCAAAAAGCTGGGCCCTGGGCACTAAAATTTATTAATCAAACACTTAAAGAACTCATTCTGTCGTTCTGATATAATTAAAATTCACATTTGTTTTAAAGGAGCTATATAAGGATATATTATAATATTAATTAAGGTATAGGAAGAAATTGTGGATTTCTTTCTTTAAAGCTAAACCAGCCCTTGAATGCAAAGTTTTCCTCATGTGACACAACTTGCTTGCAAACAAAAAATGATCCATTTTGCTCTTGGCCCCAGAGTGAATCCTCTTGTTTTCACTCCAGGAAGATGAGACTGTTGGCACAAGTGATGCATCCATGGATGATCCTGTGGCAGCCTGGCAGAGTGAAAGCAGTTCCAGGTACCTCCACTGGGCTCTGAGTTGGGAACACTGGTTTATTATGGGATTTAAATAGGACAGTTGATACTGAGATACTCAGGCTTCATTTTGAAGATGGATTTTTAACCAGTTCATCATGAAACATTTCATACTGTGATTTTTTTTCTGTTCTTTTTTTTTTCAAAGTCAAAAACAATTCTAAAAAACCTTTTATAAGAAGATATTGCCTTTAATTAAGAGCTACTTGAAAAAATTAATGCCAGTTTGCCATATAAATCCTGCAGTTGTATTGTTTGATATTGAAGAAGTCAGAGCTGGATTTTTAGGGAAGGGCTCTAGTTCTTTAAATGTTCCCTGCATTTTTTGCTGCCAGTTCTTATGAAGTCAGTCTGTGAATCAGTGAGATAATGAGAATTTATATCAACCATAGATGTAGTTTCACTGTGAGTTTCAAATTGAGAAAAGAATTTACTGAAATCACAAATCAGAGAGCACTTGTTTTTCTCTAAATTCACATGATAACAAAATTCTGTGCTAATCCTGAGCAGAACAAGGAAAGCAGGTTGAATGTTTGGATTTTTCAATCCACTGTGGGGAAACTGAAGTCTTCTGTTCTCTTTCTTACAACTTTTTTATTATCTACAGTGATTCATCAAGCGAATATTCAGACTGGACAGCAGATGCTGGGATTAATCTGCAGCCTCCAAAGAGACAAACCAGGCAGGCAGCTCGGAAAATCTGCAGTAGTTCTGAAGATGAAAATATGAAGGGAACGAAAGGGCTGGAGCCAAAGCGAAGGAAACTGAAACAGCCAAGGAAGAAGGTCAGCACGTGTAATTCTTAGTGTCTTTTCTACTTTATGAATATAAATTTGGGTTTTAGTGGTTGTTTTCAAAGTAAAATATTTTACAAATGGGCACAGAGTAAAAAAAAAAAAAAATTACAGAGATCACAGTAATTGTGCTACCAGTGGTACAAAGAAATTTTATTGTTTGTTTTATTGGGCTTCCATGTTTCCCACAGGTGGTTCCTCATTTCAAATGCCATGTTTTTCCTCTCATATTTACGCTCTTCACCACAGTCAGGTTTACAACAGGGTGGTTTTGTTGTAAAATTATAATGGATCTGTATTGTGTTGATATGGTCAGATTTCTTTTTCCTGGTATTTTTTAAAGACATTTAGAATATTTATAAAAATACAATTTATTTCTTTATTATAGAACCACAGACTGGCTTGAGTTGGAGAGGTCTTAAAGATCATCTTATCCCACCCCCCTGCCATGGGCATTTTAATGATTTATGAATGTTTTAAGGCATTTTAATGATTTATGAAGGTTTTCATTTTCAGTTATATTTATAACAAACCTGTATTTTTCTCTGCTGTTTAGTGGAGATTTTGGGGAGGACGACACTCCACAATTTGCTTCTCCTGTATCTTACCTGCAGTAACTGCTGCACAATGAGCTTTCCATAGTAATTAACTGTACTCTGAACATTGTGTTGACTGCATTCTAAATTAATGCAGATATTTAATTTCCATATGTCACTTACCTGTGTGATCTCCTGATGTGTGTGTTTAGAAAGCCAGTGGGCTGCTGTCCCTGGAAGGGGAGCCCAGTGAGGAGTGGCTGGCCCCGCAGTGGATCCTGGACACCATTCCCCGCCGCTCGCCCTTCGTGCCCCAGATGGGGGATGAGGTACTGCCCTCTGTCATGGTTTGAAAGGCCAGGTGTCTGCTGAGGAAAGCAGGAGCCTCCCCTGAAATGGAAAATCTAAAGCCTCTCCCTCTGAGGTGTTGTCTTTTTTTAAATTAAGGGGCTCTGAGGCAAAGATATGGGAGCAGGGATAACAGTTCTTTACTAGGGAAGAAAAAAAATAAAATAAACAATGCAGGAATACAAAACAGCACTGCCAGAGTCAGAATGTGACCTGATACCCTGTGGCTCAGGGTGGTGGCAGCAGTGCCATTCAGTGGTGGCTGCAGCCCTCCTGCAGTGCCAGCTGTGGTTCTTCTGGAGCAGGGGTCCTGGATGAGGGTGGAGTTTTCCTCTGCAGCTCCAGGGCTGCTGGAGATGGGCCTGGTCTGGGAGTGCAGTGGGAAAAGCTGCTGTGCTGTTCCAGGGTCAGATTGTATCCAGGTAGGAATGCTTGGCTCCTCCCCTGGGCGCAGCATCTCCCCATGGGATGATGGAATTTTCTCAGCCATGCAGGGACACTCAGTGGCCATGGACAGCAGAGATCTGGAGGGAGGATTGGCTGTGGAAGAGACAAAGCAAACTGCCCAGTTACAGAAGATGACTGCCCCACCTCTAACAGACAGGAATAGAATACACACCCCCGTTTCCAACCTAAGACACCCTCAGCAGTTCCCACATTCCCAGGGAATCAGCAGCTCTGCTTGCTTTGGACTCTTCTACCCAGCAGTGTTTGCAGGGAATTGTGCTCAGGACAGGCTGAGTTTTGTTAACTTTGTTAATTCCCTGGCAGTTTGTTGTTTACAGATCCACGTCCTGTGTCCCTTTTTCTGTACAGGTAACTTGGGATCAGCAGGAAAAATAAGTTGTGCATCTTCACCTGCACATTTCTTAATGATCCCAGTTCTAAAGCACAGAGCAGGTGCCAATTTGAGGGCTGATAAAAATATTTTTGACTAGAAGAGTGTTTTGTGATGAAATAAGTGTGCAATCCCTCAAAGGGATAAGATCTGGTATTATGAACAGGAAGAGCACAATCATCAAAATAATTTTTTCTACTTTTCTCACTTGCTCTTTTTTTCTCTCTTAATTTTCTAAGATCATCTACTTTAGGCAAGGCCATGAAGCTTATGTGAGGGCAGTGAGGAAAGCCAAAATTTACAGTATTAACATGCAAAAACAACCATGGAACAAAATGGAACTCAGGGTAAGTTCAAGAAATACTTCAAAGAGCTGAATGTCTCTGTAATGTTAAACTGACATGAAAAACCAGCGTGAAAAATGTACAGAAAGGATTGCTTTAAAATGTTAATATCAAAGTTTTAATTGTAAATATTAAAGTTAGTTTTTATTAACACAAAGTCTTTACATCTGTTCACTTCCTGGCTTTGGATTTGATTCTCAGGGGTCTCTTTCCACACAATTCATTTTTTCCTGAACAGTGAATTCATTCAGAACCCAGCGCTGCAGAGCTGTTTGTGGTTCTCTCACCACTCTACAGCGACCTGAGCATTTGGGTTCTGTTTCTTGTTTTTAAGGCTGTGGTAAGAAATCATGGTGTAAACACCTCAGTGTGTGCAGGAGTTCTCTTAAACACTGGATCTTGCTTTGAATGAGTTCCCAAGCCTTCATCCAAGGCTTATTTTTTCCTGCTTTCCTCAGATTTCACATCAAGAGAAGAGCCCATATATGTGCTCACAGTCATTTAACCACTCCAGTGGTTCTGTTAAGGAAAGTAATTGCTTTACTGGGAAAATACCCCGTTACCAGTCCCAGCTTTTCAGTGATTCCAGCTGTAATTTTCCAAGGCATCATCAGCTTGTGAGGAAAAGGAAATAGCTGTTCACTTAGGATGGGCTTTGACAGGACATGAACATAAAGGCTATTGTGGAATTTCCATTTTCAGAGGAAGAATTTCCTTTTTTCCCCCTGTGCAAGAGTGAGGGGCCCTGGGGTAGGTCAGGGAGAACCTTTGGTGTGCTTAAAACTGGGTTTGTTCCTTAGAACCTTTTTAAATAATTTGTAGGAATCCTGTTCACAAACCTGCCAAGGGAATGAGCTTCTCCATTTTTCTTTTTGAGGTGACAGTGATTGATTTTAGTATTTGGGAAAGAAAAATTAATGGGTGAGATTACCTGTGCTGTAGAGTGGAAACATACTTGGGTTTTATTAATACGTTTCATTTTAAAATTGATATTTTTGTTGTTGGCAAGGTAAAATAATGCTGTTCCATGCTTCTTGCTGACTAGGAACAAGAATTTGTGAAGACTGTAGGAATTAAATATGAAGTTGGGCCTCCCACACTCTGCTGCTTGAAGCTTGCATTCCTGGATCCAATCACAGGCAAAATGACAGGAGAATCCTTTTCCATAAAGTAAGTCACTGGAATGCTGATGACATTCTTCAAGAGCTTTCCTTGCAGTGTAGAAGCTCCCCCTCCTCCTTTCTTATTTCCTGTGCAAGGCATGATGACGGCAGTAATGGTTATCCCAAGTGCGTGGAATTTGAGGACTGTGCAGTTCATCTACAATTGCATTTCTGGGTAATAATAACTTTTTTTGGTCTTATTTCCTGAAGGTACCATGACATGCCAGATGTTATTGATTTCCTTGTGCTGCATCAGTTTTATAATGAAGCCAAAGAAAGGAACTGGCAAATAGGTGAGGTTTTTTTTCCTCCAATTCCATGTGTTTTGCACCATTTCTGCAGCTGTTTAATGGGACACGGTGTCTTTATTACACGATGGAAAGGACTGTACACACGTGATATTGTAAAGATTATTGGAAACTTCTATTTGATGTTTGCTGCAATTCCTCTAGCAAAAAAAAAAAAAAAAAAAAGAAAAAGAAATGGGAGAAACTGTTCCAAGGGCGGTGATAGCAGGAGAATCTCCTGAGCTGTTGGGATCTGAGGTGTGAGGCAGTTGGGCAGGGGCTCAGCTCCTGTGGTGGAAAATGCAAGGATGGAAGTAGGGCGTTCACAAAAGAGGGAGCTGATTCTCTAAAATGAAATACTTAGCAATTCTTAAAGTTGTTCTTTTTCTGAATGCAACGTTTGCCCTTCCAGGGGATCGATTTCGCAGTATCATTGATGATGCCTGGTGGTTTGGGACTGTGGAGAGTCAGCAGCCTTTCCAGGCAGAATATCCTGATAGTTCCTTCCAGTGCTACAGTGTCCAGTGAGTATTTCCATGTCCTGAGGCTCCCACACAACTCAGAGAACTTCAAAAACAGGATCAAAAACCTCAAGAACTAG
This sequence comes from Motacilla alba alba, assembly GCF_015832195.1. Classification (NCBI taxonomy): domain Eukaryota; kingdom Metazoa; phylum Chordata; class Aves; order Passeriformes; family Motacillidae; genus Motacilla; species Motacilla alba. The sequence continues at coordinate 4,971,184 of NC_052045.1, forward strand.
AATCTCTTTTTCAATTTAAATACATACTGAGATACTTTTACTTAATTTCACATATTGTACTTCTTAATTGTTACTTAATATTTATTTATTTTAGAATATTTTGAATATTTACTTATTTAATTTTTGAATTTATTCTTAAAACAACAATTCTGGTATAAACAGCAGTGCAGTGACTGTATAGGAGAAAAAAAGAGGAAAATAGGAAGTTGGAATGTCTTATCCCTAACTGGAGTGACCTTTTGGGTCAAATCTTGTAAAGAAAAAGTGTGTCTTTATATTCAGCTCTAACTTGTGCATTTGAATGAATTTTTTAATAGCTGGGACAACAATGAAAGAGAGAGGATGAGTCCATGGGACATGGAACCAATCCCAGAAGGAAGTAAGTGTGTGTTGGATTCCTGTCCCTGCACAAAGCAAACAGCTCTGGGGCCCTGCATTTACCCTCTGGAATTGTTCCTCTCCAGCTGCTTATCCGGAGGAGGTCGGTGCTGGAGTTCCTGTGACCCCAGAGGAGCTGACAGCTCTTCTCTACAAGCCCCAGGAAGGAGAATGGGGGGCCCATTCCAGAGATGAAGAATGTGAACGAGTAATCCAGGGGATTGAGCAGCTTCTTTCCCTTGGTATGTTTGGAGAGAAAAGGGGGAAGGATTAACAATATCAAGGAGGTGGCACAAGACTGAAGAGTAGATGGGATGGAGTGCTGGGACTTGGTGTGGAGTATTTGAAATGTACTCAACTTCATTACTGAAAAGAGCCTTTTAAATTTCATATTTCAGTTTCCAAGCTAAAGTCCCTTTTTTTCTGGGGCTTCACCTGATTTCTTTCAGTGGAGCTTCCCAGTGGGTCATATCTCAAAGTGAAAGAGCAAAACATATAATTAAACCCCTCAAAACCAACTAACAGATCCTCGCTAAATACTCTCACCTCCAAATTCCTGTTTGTAACCATTTAATAGCACACTGTGCTTTAAATTCTGCCTCTGTTCACACCCAGGACATGTCTGTGTTCTTACTCAATGTTGCATGTTGTAGTATTCCTGTTGTAAGTGCAAATGCCTCGTTCCTTTCAGTCAGATTGGCTGCTGGCACACAAATCTCAGATGTGGTACTCAAACAAAAAGTGCTTTTTCAAGAGCAGGAATAGATGGTACAAGAAGAGGAGCCCTGCCCTGTGGGTAATGACATTCTCAGCTGTAGGTCTGCGTTGCTTTTGCTGAATTCTTCGAAAGAAACCCCAGAAACTGTTAAAAGGAATCTTGGTGTAACATCCCCTGGAGGCATCTAAATCACTGTGGTCTTTTGTCTTGCAGACATTTCTAATCCCTTTGCTGTTCCAGTGGACCTTAGTGCCTATCCCATGTATTGCACTGTTGTTGCTTATCCAACTGACCTCACCACCATCAGGAGGAGGCTTGAAAACAGGTTTTATAGGTGAGTTTGGGTTTGTAGCTGACATTTATTGCATTTATTATTATGTGGAGCTGAATGCTGCTTAACGTCCCTTCAGCAACTGCAGAAGATCAGATTGGCCTTGGGCAAAGTGAGTCTTCCTGAGTAATAAATTCTGCTGGTCGTGCTGTTAAGGCAAAAGCTGCTGTAGCTGCATGTGGGGTGTTGGTTGAACACCCTGAGCCTGGCTCTGTGTTGGAGGCAGAGCATGTTTGCATTGTTTCCATCCCTGCTGCCTTTGAGCAGGGGCTTTGCTTGTGTTGCAGTTGCCAGAAGGGGACTGAATGATGCTGGAAATCTCAGTTTTCCCAGTTAATCTGAGAATAAATAATTCCTGCTCTTATTTTCCCCTCTGAGGACAACCTGTTTCTGCTTGATGTGAATTCCCAATCCCATTTTTTACCTAGAATCCTACTGAACGTGGAAGAAGAGTAACATACACCTTCCTCTCCATCCCATTCCTTTAATTTTGTGTATTTTTCAGGAGAATCTCTGCCCTGATGTGGGAGGTAAGATACATTGAACACAATGCCAGGACTTTCAACGAGCCAGACAGCCCCATAGTCAAAGCAGCCAAAATTGTGACAGATGTCCTGCTCCGCTTCATTGGGTGAGTTTGGACCTCACAGACCCCACAGCTCCAGTTCCTGGGATCTTTCATTGTGTTCCTTGGTTTTTGTCATTGTCCTGCAGAGATCAGAGCTGTACTGATATATTAGAAATCTACAACAAGGTGAAAGCAGAAGACCTGAGCAGTACTGATGAGGAAGAGGAGGTGAGATCATTTCCTTCCTTTTTAAAATGCAGCACATGAAAGAAATTTTGATTTTTATTTTCTGGGTAATTACACTGAGTTTTGGAGATGAGGCTGTTTAGGCTCACCTGAGACAATAAGCTCCCTGAAGTAAAAATGCTTCTTGGAACTGCCTGTCTTTAATCTTCTCTCAGTACATGATGTTTTGTGGGAAGGATGAGTAATGAGGGGAGCTGGGAAGTGGAGCTGTTACTCAGTCAGAAGGACAACAGCTCTCCATTGTCAACGAGGCAGCAGAGCTGATTTCCTTATGTAATTCTGTGTCATTTCCCATCAGTTGATCCCTGGAGTGAAATGTCAGGTAGAATCCAGGGTGGATATCACTGTCTTGAGCTGCTTCCCTCTCCTGACACCTTCTCCCCTTCAGTGCAGTTTGAAATGTGCTGTAGTTCATGCTGCTGAGTGCCCTGTGGTTGTTGTTGGCTGGTTTTTAACCCTTTTTCCTTGGCTGAGGGTTTTCCAGACCTGCCTGTGTGTGATCATTCCCTTTGCCTTTAGGTGGCAGAAGTGGATGTGGATTCAGATGCTCCAGGCACTTCCTCTGGGAAAAGACGAGTGAGTAAAATTTCTGCTGTGGTCTTTTTTTTTTTAAATTTGATTTTAAAGAAAATATCTCCAGCAGTCAAATTTTGATGCAGCTGATAAATATAGCAAGGCTGGAGCTGAAATATTGCAGCTTCTCATGGGTTTGAGTGTTGTATATGACCAGAAAAGGCAAATTTGTTTGATTTGTCTAATTTGGATATTTCTGTGCCATCAGCTCTGCTTTAATCTTCTTGGATTTCTGTTTTTAATTGGGTAATGCTTTAATTGCAGAATACTGGGAGATTAGTAGGAACGTCAAGGGAGCAATGTGAATATTCTGATACCACCTGCAATACCTGTTTCCCTGCAGGTGAGGCGAAGGGTGAAGAGGCAGCCCATGAAAGCCAGTGCTGATGCTTGGAAGGAGCAGTGCCAGCAGCTCCTAAACCTGATTTATGAACGAGAGGACTCAGAGCCTTTCAGGCAGCCTGTTGATCTCTTCTCTTACCCTGTAAGTGCAGCTTCCACACCCAGAATTGTTCCTCCTTTGGCAGAACATCCATGCTGGGCTTGGCTCTGTCCTCTCCCTTTATGAGCTGATGTTTTCAGGGAATTATCTGCAACTCTGAAAGTAAACTAATGACTTGAGCCCCTGCATGAACACTGAGGTGATGTTACTGCTGTAGGATTCGAGAGCTTTGATTTTTCTCCTGTGTGTTCTCACAGGATTATCGAGATATTGTAGACACTCCCATGGACTTCAGCACTGTGAAAGAAACCTTGGAAGCAGGAAACTACACCAGTCCTTTGGAATTCTACAAAGATATTCGTTTAATATTCTGCAACTCTAAAGCTTACACTCCTAATAAAAAATCTCGTGTAAGTAATAAATTTTCAAGCCTGATTTTTTAACAAAGACCTTGGCCCTACATGAATAAAACACACGAAATAAGGTCTGAAGAGCAAAGCACTGCTTGTAATAAAAATAACCAGGATACACCAATTCTGTGGTTATAAGCTTGCTTTGTTCTGCTCTCCCAGATGACTTCTAATATCCATTTTCCATCTGGGACGATGGTCACTGTTGCAGCTGTTCCTTGCAGTATTTGTATCAGAAAACTGGCCACCGGTTGCTTTTATTTTTTCAATAATTTGTCCCTGTAAACAAGGCTATCAGCTTGATAACTGCAAGGCCTGGAAAGAGGACAGGAAAGTGGTTTAAAGATTTTGACATCTTGTTGACACAAATTAGGACTGAGGACATTTCGGGTTGCTTCTCTGTAGCTCTGTAAGGGTGGTGTAAGGACAGTTCACCAGGGATGTGAACAGTGCAAAAACAAAGGTGAGGAGATGTGAAATCCAATTGTTTTTCCCTTGGTATTCAAGTTCTCTTAAGGCCTTCTTCCATGCTTCAAGGGGATTGACAAAGGGGACTGTATTCCAGTAATCCAGAAATTCATTTTCCTTCAACTCTGGAAATACTTTGTACTGTTACTAAATCCTTTTAAGAAAACACTTGCTTTTGCAAAAGTAGACATGGCCCATGGAAGGAAATAATCTGTAAAGAGCCTCATAGTGGAACATCAGTATGAATTTTTTCTTTGTGCTACAAAGTCTGGACATCTCTCTGATGATTTTTTTGTTGATCTTCAAGTTATTCAATTCTAATAAGCCTGACCATTTTTCCTCACTGCAGATTTACAGCATGACCCTTCGACTCTCTGCCTTATTCGAGAATCACATGAAAAACATCATCTCTGAGTACAAGTCAGCAATGCAATGTCAGAAGAGGAAAAGGCCTCGGTACCGAAAACGGCTGAGGAGCAGCAGCAGTTCCCCCTCAACCAGCAGAGCATCCAGGTAAAGCAGGCATGGTGAGCCTGGCTGGCAGTGCCATTCCAGAGGACAGGGGTAGATGTGCTTTTGGGAACACAGCAGCAGTGTTGCTCATTTCCTGATGAGCTTGCTCTTTTGGGAGATAAAATCATGTTCAATTTGTAGCTTCTAATTCTGGTAAGTGAAAGATGATGTGGTTACAAGTGTTCCCTCTGGAGGAAATGAAAGATCAGCTGTCTCTTTACCTTTTAGCTGTTGAAAAAAGTGTTGTGTAACACTTCCCTGCCTCCATCTGATACATTATCTAAGTAAACTGACTATTGGTTTTAAAAGGGGGGATAAAACCTTGTCCCTGCAAACTCCTGTACCTTTAGCAAACAGCACTGTGGTGTAACTATTTTAGTGTTATCGTGCCTGGGAAGAAGGGATCGCTTTGCAGGAGAAATCAGTTTTGTATTTGAGTCTGTGGTGATAACAGATTTCTCTCTTTGGGGTATTCTATGTTTGCAGCCCAAAAGGGAAACAGAAGCAAGTGAAGATTCAACCTAAACCCAACCAAAATACCTCACTGCCCCTGACCAGGACTAACTCTTCAGTCTCATCTCATGGTGAGGAGAAACCCAGCCCTTCTCTTACAGCAGCTTGTCTGTGCAGGTCGAGTCTTGTCCTCATGAGACATATGCAAAACCTGCCTCTTGAAGGAGCAAGGTCCTGAAATGGGTTGTCTGTAGGTTGTTTTAGCTGAGTTTGGCTGTTGGGAAGTTGTGGGGAAGGATCAGGGAATTGGGAACCCGGGTCTGGCCATGATAAGAATTATTCCAGTGACAAAAGCCCAGACTTCCTGTGTATGGGCCTCTCTCCTACAGCAGTGAAGGATAATTAATTAAATTAATCCTACTTGGGGTTACACTCAGGAGGAATCTGTCTTTCCTTGGCTGCAGAGCAGCTTGGTGGGATTACCCTGACTTGGGCTGTTGACAGAACCTCCCCAGACACAGCCCTGTAAACAGAGCATAAAAATCACCCTGTCCCCTTGTGGTGTCCTGTCTGAAGTTTCAGATACAGCAGAAGAACCTCCGGGTTCAGCCACTGGTGAAGAGCTGGAGGGTCAACCATCTTCATCAGGCTCAAATGCACAGAGCCGGAGTGGAAATGCCGTAGAGCCAGGGAAAAGCAGACCAGTCAGGAGCAAATCTACACCCGTGAAACAAGGTGAGAAATAATAATTCTGTGCTTTGACTGACTGGTTTCACTAGAGATGAAAGATCTTGTTTCTGTCTGATGTTTATTGCCTCAGTGTAGCATTGTATATATTCCTAAACCATACCAAAAAATTGAATTTACTTTGCTCCTTTACTCTGTGGTGTGGAATGCAGATGATTCCATGTGCACTTCAGTCAAGTCCTTTAAAATCTTTCCAGATGGAAAACTTGATTGCTCTCAAACTCGTACAGTCCTTCAGGAATTACAGAAAGCAAACAAACCAAGAGAATCCCCACCCCAAAACCTTCACCTTTTATTAATCAAGCTGAAACCAAAGATGAAAAAAATTTACAAAAAAAATTTAAATATTTTTCTCACATTTAAGCAAAGTAGTTGTGATTAGAAGGGAAACAGTTCAGGTGTGGTAAGCTGGGGGATGAGTTACTCAGAGTTTCCACTGAGGTGGGCATTTCCTGAACCCTGTAGCCTTTCCCAAGTCCACACTCTTGTGCTGTAGCAGTGCTGGATGCTGCAGGTGAGCTTTTCCTGTCCTGTCTTAAAGATACTTAATCTTCATTGTCAGATTCATAACCCTGAAAACATGGAGGACTTTGGGTCCCAAGCCAGCAAGATACTTTATTGACTTTTCATTTAAGATGTTCAGCAATCCCTGTGAGCTTCCTTGTGTCATTGACTTTCTTGAGTTATGCTTTCCATTAATATTCCCTGGACTAAGCCTTTATAGAACATGCATTTGATAGGGAATAAATATTGCTTGCAGAATGTTATTTTTGTGTATATGTGGTTTTGAAATGGATTTTAGAGTTTTCCTGCCTTGGCATCCCAGGTAGGATTCACCTGACTGAGTTTCAGGTGTTTGTGTCCAACCTGGTCACTCCAGGCTCCTTTTTTTTGCCTGGATCTTCACTGAACTCTTGCTCAGGAGAGTTTGCAGTCATTGCTTCCAGATAAAAACTGTGTTTAGTTGGTAACTTTTCCTCTTAGAGCACCTGCTTGTGTCCATAGCTCATAAAGGGTGAGTAATTCCCAGTGGATCGTCCCTGAGCACACCTCAGAGACAGCTGAAGAGAATCCCAAAGGCAACTGCAGCAAATCCCACTTTTTGTGTCCTGTTTGGCTGTGGTGTGATGCTGATGGGGTTATTTTGTGTTTGCTTAGATCACTCTCCTGATGGGCCACTCACCAATGGGGATGGCAGAGAACCCCGGGCAGGAGTCAAGAGGAAGCTGCTGAGCGCCTCAGAAGAGGATGAGCACCTGGAGGAGGCAGAGGAGGAGGAAAAGAAGAGAGAATTAAAGGAAAAGTCTGGTTTGTCTTCATCAGAAAGTGGGGAATCAGGATCCAGCTCCAGCTCTGAAAGCAGAAGTGGCTCTGATTCCGACTCGGAATCAACCTCCAGAACAGACCAGGATTACATCGACGGCGACCACGACTACAGCAAAGTTGTGCAATCCAAAAAACCCAAAAGGAAAATCAAACGGAAACTCACTGGGGGCAAACGGAATTGGCAGGGCCGAGGGACAGGGAGGAGGGGCAGATGGGGCAGGTGGGGCAGGTGGAGCAGAGGGGGACGAGGGGGCAGAGGTGGAAGAGGCTGCGGCAGAGGAAGAGGCGGCGGCCGGGGAGGAAGGAGAGGCCGAGGAGGCCGAGGGGCCTCTCGAGGAGCCACCAGGGCAAAACGCGCCCGGCTCGCCGACGATGAGTTTGAAAACCTCTTTGGGGGACAGTTTGGGGAGAACGTGTTTGGAGGGAGATTCAGCCGACCCCCTCGGATCAAAACCAGGAACGAGGGCAGGAGAACTGTCCTGTACAACGACGACTCCGACAATGACAATTTTGTGCACACCGAGGATCCTTTGAACCTTGGTACTTCCAGGTCAGGCAGGGTGCGGAAAATGACAGAAAAAGCCAGGGTCAGCCATCTCATGGGATGGAATTATTGACAGATGGAAAACTCTGGAACAATTTTAAAAGAACTTCAATGGCCTTCTACTGCAGGGATTTTACCAGAAATTCTACCAAGCAAGTTGTGCGGGGACTCCACTCACGTTTCACAGTGGTGCTTTTCCATCTTGTCAGTTTGTGTTTGTTTTAAAGCTTCAGATCTCCACACTTCATTGGTCAAAACAAGCCTTAGTCATTAGGCCTTAAATTACAGAAATTCTTCCCCACACACTACGAGTTCATCACATTACAGAGGCTTCCAGCTTCTCAGTTAGAACATGACATTTTCGAGTCACGCTTATGACTTCTCTCCCTCGTTTTGTTTTTGTATTATAGAAATAGCACCTTCTTACGGAGTTTTTATGTGGTTTCTGCCATAAATCCTTAGACACAGTAATAATTATAACTTTTGCACAATACACCAATCCTAAAGGCAGCTATAAAATGTTTACAGTTTCTATATTGTAAGAAGGATCTGGATTATTTTAATCTTCCCAGGCCAAACATTGATGGAATTGTGCTGAACTGAAGTATGTCCATACTACAGTTTTGGGGGTCCTGATGTGCTTTCTATCGGTTCTTTATCAGTGTAAAAACAGTGACAAAGGGTTGGTGCCTTGTAAATATGTAGCAAACCTTTGATGTGGTGTGTCCTATGTGTGCATTAACTTTATTAAAAAGAGAATACTTGAGAAGTATGAATATCTAGACAAAAGGTGCCAAATGCAAAAGTTACTTGCATCTATTTTCTTTTTGTCCTCTCATATTTTTATAAGTATTAATCGAGATTGTGCAGCTAAAGGGGTGACTTCAACATTTGAAAGGTTCCTCCTCTTCAAAGCATGATTTTTAATAGTAGCTCAGCTACCTCTTATTTACAACTACTGGAAACTGAAAAGAAAATAGATGCTGTTATTCAGAGCATGGTGAAGAAGAGGCGAGAAGGAGCGTAGAGGGGTGGAAGTTGTGAGTAGCTGTATCTTCCTTGTGTTGCCACCATGAAAACAAATGCAGTGGTTCTCAGAGGTGTTTGGGGCAGGTGGGGATTTGCTTGTGCAGAGGGGCTGCTTGGCCCCCACTGCCCCGTGCTCCATGGAAATGTGGTTTGGGCCCGCTGGGCTCTCGGAGGTGCTGAGGGAGCTGTCGCCCCCCCAGACTGACTCTTGTGTCTCAAGCTTCCAGAAGCTTCCACAAGCTTTGCACTGTGCTCTTGTTGTCCTGGGAAATGCTGACTTGAAATCCTCTGGCAGTGGTAGTGCAGTTGGTGAGGAGATCCCTGCTCTGGCTCCTCGGTGACCTCGGCGGTGGTGTGGGCTGAGCTGGAGGTGAGCAGCCTCTTCCTTCCTTCCTGGGCTCTCCTGGAGTAGATGTGGGATTCCAGCTTCCTCCCCTTGTCTGACAGTTCAGAGCCAGGTTACAGAGAGAACAAGTCAGAACAGACTACAAAGTTCCAGTGGAGTTTTTCAAGTTTTTTAGGTTTTTTTTAAGCTTTCATCCAATATCCTGAAGTTCTTCTGTGCACAGCTTGGTCAATAATTCTGGAAAACCTCAGGCAGCAAAGAGTGACCCGTGTATATTCTCAGATGCAGAAGGAATTTAATTTTTGACTTTCTATATTAAGCACTAGCTATTTTATCTCGCTTTCCAAAAAAAAAAAAAAAATCCTAGTTAGATGCAAAAATGACTTGAAAATAAAAGAAGCAGAGGTTTAGTTTTGTGATGGAGGAGAGTATATCCTAAATTGCTCATTAATATGAGTTTATGGTACAGTACGAAACCCACACTTTTAATTTTGTAAGGAATGTTTGGAATCAGCTGTAATCCATTGCTATATTTGATTTGGTTTTTGATGGGGGGTGGGGAAAAAACCAAGTGCAGAGGCTCTCCTAGTTCTGTGTTGGGCTTTAAAGTATAAACACCTGTCCTATCATCTCTCTCATATATCTGTATATATACACGCATTTATATTTATAAGAAATGTATTATTTGTTTGACTGATTGGTCTTTTTACATATGGTAACCAGGAATAGCATGTATGCATCAGTCCATAGTTGGAATCATATCCCTTAGATCAGTCCTGTGAGCTAATGTAAACACTATGGGTTCTATCCTAAAGCCTGAAAAGCTTGAAATGCAAAAGAAATGCTTCTTTCCTCTATTTCTGACTGGCCGAAAATCCACTTATTCCTTATTTATTTTGTGTAGGGGTCGGGGAGAGAGAAACCACAGGGATTCCAGAGAAATCATTTTATAAGTTGGTGTATTTTAGCAGCAATTAGAGTAAAATTAAATATGTTCTTAACTGTATCTTTTCTCTGTACTGTGAAGATACCAGTGAAGCATCACTTTGCTGTGGCGTAAGTATTACTGTGTCCCATGACTATGAGCTAGAGCAGGGGGTGCTGGGACAGCAGAATTTAGTGTAAAAATTGAAAAAAAAAAAGCTTCTTTTTTTTGTGCATGAGAACCTTTTATAAGCATGACAAATAACTTGGTTTTAGAGCTGTTCTTTTTGCTTGGATTTGTATCTGGATTCTTTCTCTGAGTTGGGCAGTTGATTTCTCATAGTTCTGTGGAATAATTACACTTTTGTAGGAGCTTGGATGCTATCAAATCCCAAATCCTATCAGGAGCCACTTATGGGTGTGGTAAACTTAGGATGAGCCCAGCAGGTGCAGCAGAAGCAGGATTTAAAGTGATTTAAACAAAAGCTGAGCTCTGGCCAGGCTGCAGAGTCAGGAATGTGCTGTCTTTCCTTGCACTCTTAAAAAACTCCAGACTCTGCCTGAGGAATGGGATTTAAGGTCTGATTGTGAATGGGGTTCCTGAGGGTGAGCAGGCAGGCCAGGAGCTCCTCGGTTCCTGCAGATGTTTGGGCATCGTTGCCTCTGTTCCCTTGAGATGTCCCACTGCAGATCCCAATCCCGAGCTGCTGGGGCTCCTTGGGGACACCTTGGGAAAGGCTCCAGGCCCCCACACTCCATCCTGCAGAGACAGGGCTGAAATCCTGGCTGTCTTTCCTCCCAGCTTCTCCCAGCCCCAATCCACTGTCCCTGCAGTGCTGCCCTTTCTCTCCAGCCCGGGGCATGGATGGCACAGCTTGTTTGGCAGTAGTGAGGTGCTGTTGTCTTGGATATTAGGGATAATTTTTTCATGCAAAGAGTGGTCAGGCAGTGGAAGAGGCTGCCCAGGGAGGTGGCAGAGTCACCATCCAAGAACTGAGCACGTGGCCCTTGGTGGTTCAGTAGCTGTGATGGGATGTGGGTGAAGGTTGGACTTGATGATCTTGGAGCCTTTTCCAACCTTAATAATTGCATTATTCAACCCAAACTTCACCTGCTTCTTATTTTCTCCATCGCCGTTTATTTTCCTCTTTGCCATGCCCCCCTCTCTCCTGTAGTTTCCTTTTATAGGCTATTTATTTATTCTCTTGGAAACTTTCTTTGGGTATCGTGATGAATTTTATTTTGGCTGCCAGGCTGTTAGGTTTAATCCAAACCTTTCTGTTGGTGCTTGAACTTGGATGGATTTGGGCAGTTTTATCCCTCCTCCCTCTTTCCATCACTCCTTTTTCCCTCATCCAAGCAGAGGCCACTCCCTAATCCCAACCACCCCCACCCTGCAGACACAAAAACTAAAAAGAATTGGGGAGAAATAATTCTTGGAGGATTTTTGGCTGCTTCAAATTCTGTGTCCTGTTTGCATAGTTTCATTTTCCTGGAATGTTTTCCTCAATGTCCATCTCAGCTGCTCCTCCTGTGGGGAAGCAGAAGGACTGAGTAGTTCAGAGAGCTTGGAAAGAAGCTGGCACCAGGGGTGTGGCAGAGAGTTTTTAATCAATTTTAAAAATTAAAACATTTGGAGGCTCTCTTGACTCCCAAAAACAAGATAACTCTTGCAAAGCATTTGGTTCTATCAGGAATGTCTCTGTTCTCCAAATCACAGAATATTAACATGAGAAAATCATTTTAAGTCACTAATTTTTGTGAAAAGCTTGATTCATTCCATTTTTGAGTGGTGAACACCAGGGAAAAGTGAACAGCTGTAGGTTTGAGGATGTTGTGTCCTGATATCTGGAGCGTCCTGTCATGGATTTCATGGGTTAAAAACGTCTTTGTGTGTTTACATGTCTTAATTTTATCTTTTTATTTAAAAAAACATCCTGCAGAGTTTTATAAAATACTGATGATTTCCTGAAGGAGCAGTTAACCCTCCAAGGCTAACTCCATATTTAATAGGTAGGGAGCTGTTGTTGTGTTCTTACGATGTGTATTATAGCAAATCCCTGCGCATGAGCGACAGAGACTTTTCAACTCTTCAATATACCCGAGGTTTACACATGGTAAAAAAAACTCCTTTATGTACAGTAAGTAACAGCCTGCAAAATTTAGTCTAAAAACTCGTCTTTTTTTAGTCTTAGAAATGCAAAGACCTGTTGGAAGCTTGTATATTTTTACTACGTCGCGTTCGGCCCACAGCGAACTCACACAACTGTGCTATGAATCCCTGAAAAATTTCGATTTCCAGTGGGAATTGCTGTCACAGCCTTAACTCTAGTGTTCTAAAAATGGTGCTGAAATACATTTTTGTGTGTGGATGTGGGTACCTGATCCGAGTCTGTGAGACTTCCGAGGCAAACCAAGCACTTGGAGTTACTACTCCTGGTAGTAACTGCAGCCACGCTGGGGAGCTGGCAAATGCATTAATAGTTGGGGAATAATTCCAGCAGTGGGAAATCGGGAGCAGTTCCTCGGTTCGGGGGTTTTCACTGGCAAGCACTGCGGATCTTCCTGGGTTTTGGGTCTGTGAGGAGCTGTTTGGGGGGGAGGGGGGTGAAATCCTGCCGGAATACTCGCAGGTAAAATCCAAATCCGCCGTTTCTCTTCCTAAAATTCTTCCTCAGAGAGTGGTGGCTGCTCGGGTGTGTTCAGAACTCAACGTCTGAGGATTATTTTTCTGTAGAAATAATAATTCAGGCTCTTCATTCCTCCATGAGTCATTAGAGCAGATTTCATGTAGAAATACCACTTGATGTCAGAGCAAAATTCACATGATTTAGGCACTCCAGGTCGTGTTCTGGATTTAAAATACTCCAAAAATGCACAAAACTATTAGAATTATGTCTACTTTCTATATTATTTTTTTTTCAGGTGATATTTATGCCCATATCTTCACATCCGCTATCTCAGGTCCCTTTAATGAATACTTCAGGGATTTTGATGCCACATGTTGGCAGACCAAATGTAATATTTATATGCAATGAGCTGTTAGTTTTTTGTATTGTACAAATGTAAATTTGTAAAGATTTTTTTCTAGAGTTTTTTTGAAGTCACTGATGTAATCTAGGATGTTTCATTTTCCAGCTGTGGGATTGTCTTAATAAAAAAAAATAAAAAGAGAAACTCTTGCTTTGGTTTTGCATTGCTTCCTGAGTAGCTGACACATTAAAAGGTGTAAAAAAAAAGTAGGTAAAATGGAGGTTTTAACATTAAAAAAATTGCTTTTTGATGCAACTGGCTAATTTTTTAGTTTTAATTGGAAGTTTTATAAACTGGATATAGAAACTTTATTTATAAATGGATAGATAAGCTTTTAAGTTTTTATACACTGTGAAGGTCTTGAGCAGGATGGGATGGAGACCCTCACCCCAATCACCATCCGATCTGGCTCCAAAATCCCATTTTTCTGGGAAAAAAAGGATAGGAGCAGCTAATGATTTCTTGGAAAAAGAAGGGGAAAATGCCTAAAAGTGCTGTGAAATGGCTAAAAATGCCATGAAAGGAGCAGGGGAGGAGGAGAAGGAGGAGGCTCTGGGCGAGGTCCCTTGGTCACTGTGGGACACAGGTGAGTTCAGAGGGTGACAGCTCCAGGGGAGGGTTGGACCTGTTACCTAAGGGATATTTCATGGGAAACAAGGAATTAATTATTCCTCTGCTCTTGCCCTTGTTTAATAGCATGATAACATTGTTTAAACAGGGATTTTGGGGGTGGATGGGGCTGGGTTTGTGTAGAGCTGCCGGGGGGGATCCGTGCTCGGCCGGGGGCAGCTGCTGACAATAAATAACATGGAATAAACTCAGCAGGAATTTCTTCCTGGAAAGGGTGACCAGGCATTTCTTCCTGGAAAGGGTGGAAGGAGTTGCCCAGGGAGGTGGTGGAGTCCTCACCCATGGAGGTGTCCAAGGAAGGACTGGAGGTGGCACTCAGTGCTCTGGCCTGGGGACAAGGTGGGCATTGGGCACAGGTTGGACTCGGTGGTCTGGGAGGCCTTTTCCAGCATTAATGATTCTGGGATTCTGTCATTCTATTTTGACTTTTCCCCTCATTAATGTGCTGACTTATTTGACATTTCACTTTATTGTGCTGATTCCAGTGGCATTTCCTCTCCAATGGGAATGAATATCTCCCTTTTAACAGAACACTCATCCTCCAAACCCCAGGGACAAAAGGGCTTTTTCTTTTTTATTTTCCTTTTTTTTTTTCTTGATGGTTACAGAGAACATAATTAAATTTGTTTTGCAGAGATGCTGGAGCCCCCCTTTATGTAGATCCATAAGATGGCATTGGAGGGAAGAAATTCCACTCCCTTCAGAGTTGCTTGACCCTTGCTAAACCTCCCTTGGCTGTCCCTCTGTCGATATTATATTGATATGGTATTATATTGATATTATATAATAGCTGTTGTATACTTTATATTATCATGTTAAGGTCATATGGGATAATGCACGTTATAAAATACATTATGTAAAATACCAGAGTGGTAGAGAACAACTGTTTTTCCCATGCACTTTGGAAATGCCTTTGTAGAAGTACCTTTTTAAATGTATTTTTTATAGATGTCTTAGAATTCAGCTGTGATTTTTATTCATTTCAGCAGCGAGTGGACTCAACACTGCCTTGCAGTGATGTGCGGGACAGCTGGGTTATCCCGACGCTCATTTCCAGCCTGGAAAACCCCCGGAGCACCTTTCTGAATTCAGCCCCACGGTGGTTCAGGTGTGCAGGCAGAGGCCAAGCTTTGCCTCCAATCCTGTCCAGTTCTGAACAGGAACGGCGTGAGCCGAGTTCCAGGAGTGTTTGGACAGCGCCTGGGGGCCAGGGTGGGATTTTGGGGGATGCTGCTGTGCAGGGCCGGGAGCTGGGCTCCGTGATCCCTGCGGGTCCCTGCCAGCTTGGCGGAGTCAGCGACTCCGTGTCATTTGCCCTCCATTTGGTGCATGCAGGAGCTGGGTTTGGGCTCACGCTGAGGCCGCGGGCAGGCTGGAGCCGGCTGGAGCCGTTTGGAAGGCCGGGGGTGCCGGGCGGGCCACCCCCTCCGTGCCCCGTCCGTCGGGACTTGGGGGTGTCCTTGTTTCTGGGTGAATAAAAGCCTCTTTGTGCCGAGCCTCGGCGGATCAGGTGAGGAGCCGGAGCCCGTGCCGTGACGCAGGTGCGGGCGGTGCTGGCAGCGCTCCCGGCCCGGGCCTTGCTCCCGCTCTGCCCGGGACGAGCCCTTCCCTCCGCCGGCGGTGGCCGGCCCGGGGCTGACGCAGGACCTGCCCTCCTCCCTCAATATTTGCTCTGGCGCCAGCAGGGAAGGCTCGCAGCGCTGCCGCAGGAGCTCCAGCCTCACACGTCCCCGCACACGGTGCCGGAGCCCCGCGGAGCATGAGGGACCGGCTGGCGGAGCTGCAGCGGCGAGTGGCGGCCGAGGGGGACCCGCACGACGATTCCCTGCGCCTCGACAACCCCGCGTTCGTCGGGGACGACGCCAGCCCCGTGGGCCGGGCGCTGCGGGAGGCGGCCGAGCTGTGGCGGGCGCTGGAGGGGCTGGAGCAGCTCTCGGAGAGCATCGACAGGACGCAGCAGTCGGTGCTGTGCTGCACCTCGGAGGAGAGCATCGCCCGCGAGAAGAGCGGCCTCGGCGCGGCCCGGGCCGCCTTCGCCCGCCAGGCCGCGGCCCTGCAGCCCCGGCTGGGAGCGCTGCCCGCGGCCCCGGTCGGGGGCTCGGGGCGAGCGGGGCCCCGCGTCCGCCAGACGCAGCTGTGGCTGCTGCTGCGCCGCTACGGCGCCGTCCTCGCCCGCCACTACGCCCGGGAGAGCCGCTACCGGCACCGGCTGAAGGAGCAGATCCAGAGGCAGGCGGAGCTGGCGGGCATCCACCTGGGCGCCCAGGACGTGGATCTGCTGGCCGAGAGCCCCCAGGGGCCTCGCATCGTCGGCCGCGACCTGGAGGAGCTGAAGGCCAAGCATCACCTGGGCCTGGCCCAGGCGCGGCAGCGGCAGCTGCTGGAGCTGGAGGCGCAGATGCTGGAGCTGCGCGGGCTGTTCGTGCAGCTGGAGGGGCTGCTGGCCCAGCAGCACGGCGCTGCCGACAGCGTGGAGCAGCACGTCCTGCGCACCCTCGACTACGCGGCCCAGACGGGCGGCGGGGTGAAGAGAGCCGCCAAATACCAGCGGCCGTCGCGGCGCTCGGCCCTGCTGACCGCGGCTCTCGGCCTCTGCTCCTGCTGCCCCTGCCTGCCCTGCCCCGGCCGGGGCCTGCGCTGAGCCGGGGCTGCGGGGGCACTCACCTCGGGGATTCACCCGCGCCGGGCGGGAGACGGTGTCTGGTGGGAGGGAGAATGTCCTGTGCTTCTGGAACAGCAGGGGAGGAGACGTGGACACCTTGTGTGAAGGTGTGAGGACCGTGCGTACCTTGTAAAATGGTGTAAGGGCCATGCACGCCTTCCTTGATGGCACAGAGACCATGCACGGCTCGCTCAGGGATGCAGGGTCCAGGCACACCTCACACGGCGGCATGGGAATCACACACAGCTCTGCTGATGGCACAGGGACCATGCACACCACTCCCAATGGCACAGGGACCGTGCACACCTCTCCTGATGGCACAGAGACCATGCACACCACTCCCGATGGCACAGGGACCATGCACACCTCTCCTGATGGCACAGAGACCATGCACACCTCTCCTGATGACCATGCACACCGCTCCTGATGGCACAGGGACCGTGCACACTACTCCTGATGGCACAGAGACCATGCACACTACTCCTGATGACCATGCACACCTCTCCTGATGGCACAGGGACCGTGCACACCGCTCCTGATGGCACAGGGACTGTGCACACCACTCCTGATGGCACAGAGACCATGCACACCGCTCCTGATGGCACAGAGACCATGCACACCTCTCCTGATGGCACAGGGACCATGCACACCATTCCCAACGCACAGGGACCATGCACACCACTCCTGATGGCACAGAGACCATGCACACCACTCCTGATGGCACAGAGACCATGCACACCTCTCCTGATGACCATGCACACCACTCCTGATGGCACAGAGACCATGCACACCACTCCTGATGGCACAGGGACCATGCACACCACTCCTGATGGCACAGAGACCATGCACACCGCTCCTGATGGCACAGGGACCGTGCACGCCTTGGATGGCAGCACAGGGACTGGTTGCACCTTGCACAGAGATGGAATAACCATTCGCACCTCACCTGGAAGCACGAGGACCAAGAACCTCTTGCACGGTGGCACAAGGACTGCCAGCACGTTTCCTGATGGCACAGGGACTCTGCACACCTTGTGTGGAGCACCTTGTGCATTTATGCAAGGACAATGCACACCTTATATAACAATGTAAAGATCATGCACACCTTGCTCGATGGCACAGGGACCTTGCACATCTTGATGGCATCATGAGGACCATGCACCTCCATTGCAGCACCCAGCCAAGAAAAGCACTTTTAACGCTCCAAAAACTGACTTCAGAACTGTCACATTTTTTTGGTTTTGTTACTGTTTCAAGGAGAGAGGGCAAAAAGCCTGTTGAAGTTTTTGGCAGGTCTGTGGTTACATTTGCGGGGACCCAATGGCTTGGTGCCACCAAGGAGCAGCATGAAGGTTCCTCCACCACACCCCAATCCTGATTCTCCCCACTTCCTCCAGTTTCTACTCCCTTGGGGTTATTTGGTGCGTTCATGTTGCATTTTGGTCGTTGCTGGTTTGTCAGGCAGTGGGTCAGCTTTGGGCTGGGTGTTCCTCATGGCTCATCCCATGCTCTGACACCAGGAGAGGATTTGCACAATTGTTCTGGGAATCTGCAGGCTTTTACTTCAACCTGCACATTGCCAAGCAAGCCACACATGCTGGAAATGCTGGAAATTTCGAGCAGCCCTTTTATTTGGCCCCCACATCACCACCTGAATTTCCCAAAACCTCTCAAATTAAAGCCTGGGGCCAGGTTAAAGTTTTTTGGGACCCCTTGTGGAAGGTCCCTCTGTGTCCTGGTAGTTCCTGGCAGCTCATCCCAGTGCTCTCAGCACTCCTTACATTTATTTTCATCTTCTGGCTGAACTTTAATAAAACAATTTCTCAATAACCTCTTGAGTGTGGAGAGTTATTTCTTTGCAGCAGGGAGCCCAAAGCTAAGGAAGAGCAGAAATTGAATAACTTCTCAGTGTGTTGATTGAGTTAAATTCTTAGGAATGTATAAAAGTTAATTTTCAGGCTGATAAATTCATATTTGCTGTTGACCTGGAAGACTCCCACATCAGGAATATCCATCCCTATGAGAGCTCTGGCAGCCAAGCTGAGTGGTCTCAGGTCCTGCCCTCTTCCTCCTTCTTTATTTTCCATTTGTGAGGTCTAAATTTCATTCCAATTTTGATGAATGGAAGTTCACCTTTATTTAATTTTCATTAAAAAAGAAAAACAAACCCACAACTTCCAGACCATTGGAAACACCTCTTGCATCCCACATCCAGCCCCACATTTACTGTGTGACTGCAAGAGCGACCTCCTGGGAAGCCCTGAACTTATTTACAGCTCCCAGGATACAAAGAGAAGGGAAATAAACCTGCTGAGGTTGGGAGGTGGCAAATCTAAGCTCAATAAAACATATTTAACCTCCTTTCATGCCTCACTGTCACAGCTCCGTGCAAACAACCACCCTGGAGCCCTCTCGGCTGGCTGGGCAGTGTCTGGCCCGACTGGTTTTGCTGCTCAGGAGATCATTGTCCATGAAACACAGGGGAAAGCTGGGTCAGCAGCAGTGCCTTCAGCCAGGACGAGTTCCCTGAGGATTTCATGGAGCACAGCTGCCCTGGAGCCCGGCACAGAGGGGATGGTGCTGTGCTCGTGGGGCTCCGGCAGCCACGAGATCTTTGGTTTGGAAAAGGCCCTAAAGATAATCCAGCCTCATCCCCTCCATGGGCAGGGACACCTTCCACTGTCCCAGGCTGTTCCAATCCCCATCCAACCTGGCCTTGGACACTGCCACGGATGGGGGAACCACAGCTTCTCTGGAAAACCCATTCCAGGGCCTCCCCACCCTCACAGCCAGGAATTCCTTCCCATTATCCCAGCTGACCTTGCCCTCTGGCAGAAGGAAGCTGTTCCCCCTTGTCCTGTCACTCACGGGCAGCTCAGACTGGAAATTCCTGTTTCCCGGAGCCTGAAGCCGTGTTTGCGCAAATCTTTGTGTTTTTTTGAGCAGAGACTCAGATTTAGGGGCTGTTCCTGGATGGGAGGGCAGAGTTTTCATGACGGGAGGGAAAGGAGAGGGATTTGTGGCAATTTTTTATCCTCACCACGCTCCCATCATGCCATGGGAATGACGGACACGTCTCAGTCTGCCAGGATCCCACGGTGGCACTGCAGGATGAATCAAGGACAGCTTCCAAGGGATGATTCGGTGCCTAAGTGCTGTTTGCAAAGCTCCAAGGGAGATCCAGGGGACAGCTGGATGTTGTCCCTGGCAATCTGCATTGCTGGAGCTCTGGAGCCTCGGGGATGAGTCACACCCAGGGATGGGACAGCGGTGACGTCCACGGGATGACTGCCCTGGCTTTGCCTGGAAACGGGGTCAGGGCCACCTCTGCATCCACGGTGATCAGCAAGGCTTTAAACAGCCCTAACTTTGAGTTCTGGTGCAATTCTCACTTCAGTTTTGATGTTTATAACTTGGCTTCATGCAACATACCCACCCCTCTGGGCTCCGTGACCTGGATCAACTTCTGCTTCTCTAAAAAAGGGCTTTGTTTGAATGATTTTGTCAGTCCATGTGCACCACAACATCTCCATGGAGTCTTCGATAACTTTTTGCTTGGAATACAAAGTTTTTCAGGCTGGATTAACACTGAGAGGCAAAAAATTGACTGTTCAAACACAGAAAAATGGGTCAAGCTGAACTTTGCTGTATCAAATACACCTTAACGAGAGTTGTCCCTCCTGTTTGTAGTGGCACAGAGCCATTTGTGATGAGGAGCTGTTTCACAGCTCGAATGTTCTGTCTGGCTTGCAGGAGTCTGTCTCCAAGACAGATCCTGTGGCACTTGGTTTTATGGGAGAAGGAGATGGCCTCTCTGTCCTCCAGGAAAGGCCCGGTATTTTTTATTCTCCACAAAATTACAGTGGCTGAGTGACATCATTTCCCTCATGTTCCTCAACACTGAATCCTATTTCCCAAATATTAGCACAGCAATAAACCTGAGACCTGTAGAAAGCTTTGGAGCCATCAACCAACAACGAGTGAACTGGTGGTGACTTCCAGATGGAATCATGGGCAGAAAGCACCAAAGAGGAGCAGCCAGTGTCATAAATCACAATTACTAACTGGCATCATTATGTGGGCCATGAAGATCAGTTTTTACTTGTCTTTACTTTTTAACAGAGATGTGACTCAAACATGAAGTGGGAGAACTGGAAGAGTTGTTTCCAAGCGTGGTTTTCAAGAGCAATCCTCTCTGGATGACACGGTGAAAACCTGTGTTCCTTTTTGTCCCCAGGTCATATCCTTCAGAGGGTGGATATTTCTGCATTTAATTCTGATATTATGCAAATGGGAAGAGAAATAATGGTGTCAGTGCCTCTCTGAGGTGAGGGTACAAAGGCTTTCCACACTGGGATGGCATAACTGCAATAAAACTCTGTTTTACTCACTGCTTTAAACACAGCTCAACTCTAAACCAGCTCCTTTTTAAATCATTTACTCATTTTCCTTTTATATGGAGCCTGACAGGTTTCAGAATAACTGAAGTGGAGAATATTAGGAAGAGAGGAGCAGGGAAGATAAACAATCTTGAGAGCAGTGTACAAATGCAGCTCGTTCAGTGCTGGAATGGGAACATTCAGGCACTTTTTCCAAAAGAAGCAATTAGCACTTTTTAGATAGCTGTGTTATGTGGCTGCAAAAAACTCCTTGTGTTCACTGCTATGAGGAATGGATGAGTTTTATTCACCACAACAAAAAGGATTTTATTGAAAACAGGGAACAGATAGAAGACCTGAAACCCAAACTTTTGTTGGAAGTTAGTGGCTGCATAATCCGAGTGGAGCAGGGAGCTGGGTTGGTTAAGGTGGCCAGCAGATATCCATAGCATTCATACAGGAATTTTTGGAAGTTTCCTTGGTTCCTGCCCCAGCATCCTCAGAGCTGAAATGTTTCCTGGTCTATTATTTCAGTATAGAATCCCAGGATGGTGTGGGTTGGAAGGGGACTTAAATCCCATCCCATCCCACCCCCTGTCACAGGCAGGGATAGCTTCCACCAGCCCAGGGTGCTCCAAGCCCTGTCCAGCCTGGCCTGGGACACTTCCAGGGATCCAGGGGCAGCCACAGCTGCTCTGGGCACCCTGTGCCAGGCCCTGCCCACCCTCGCAGGGAAGACTTGGTGGCTGAAAACCATCAGCAGCACAGGAAGACCATGAAATTCCTGAGCCACACCTGTAGGGATGGTTTGGATTCAGCTGTGTCCACAACAGCTGCAGGAAATCCAAATCCCAGCCGGGGTGACTGGAGGGACCATGGGGACATCCAGTCCAGCATCCCACGAGCCCAGGTCAGCTGGGACTCTGCTCAGCCAAGTCTTAACAACCTTGAGGGATGGAGACCTCAATCTCTGGGAAATCATCCTCAGGGTAGTCTGTCAAAGAAGTTTCTGTTAAATTTGGTGGATATTTGGAGAACTGAAGTGCAGGTTGGCTGTAACTTGGGATCTGCAACACTTCCTCTAATTTTGCTCCATATTCTTGAGTTTTAACCATGCCTTGTCAACGTTCAGAAATGTAAATAGGGACTGGAGCAGATGTGCCTCAGTCTAGGATAGAAAATCAGTATTTTGTGCTTTTGTCTCCGAGCTGTTGAGGAAGCTCTGGGAGAGGATTGTGGACGTGACCCAGCAGATCTGCTCTGCCGTGGAACACAGGCCCTCTCTCTTGTGCTGCCTCAGAATAGAGTTTAAAAGAAATAATTCTTATTTCCATACTGAGTCATTGCTGGCACTTTGTTGAGCGAGTGAATTTCATTTCAGCTGGTGGTGAATTGGGGACAGGTGCAGAGGATCAGCTTTTTGTTCTCCTGGCAGATGCAAGGAGGGGGGAGAGCAATGTGGCTCTCCTCCATAAAGCAGCCACAGAATAATGGTAAATTAAGACTAAAGCATTTCTCATGAATAAAGGCAGAAGCACAAAGTTTCAGAAGAAAATGTGATCCACAAAAAACCAGAAGTTTCCAAACTTGCAAAGTATGAATTTGTTATAAAGCCAGATATTTATCACTTGTTTTAGTGGCTTTGAAACATCTCGTGGAATCACTTAGGTTGTAAATAACCCAGCTGGAGGAGCAGAAGGTGGATGAAGTCCCCCAGCCCAGCCCACGCTGCTCCGGGTAGGTGGGAGGTGTTACAACAGGTACAGACCTCAGAGCTTGACCTTGGACCTGGCCACCACAGACATTTCTCACCAATTCATTACAATCTGGTTTTTGCACTTATGTGATTCCTAGAAGTGTTTTTTGGTGATTTGGGCCTGTTATTTTATTATTTAAACGGTTATTTCTCAGTTAGAAAAGGCTGCAATAAAAGTCTTCAGCAATATCAAAGCTCCATCTTGAGAAAAGTGATGTAATGAATAAAATTAACTATGAAATGCTTGAATAACTGATTAAATTTGGGGTTTAGACACTGGCAAAGCTGCAGGATACTTTTCACTGTCGGACAGTGAACCCTCCTGGCTTTGGGGCAGCCAGTTTTGGGGCAGGCTTTGGAGTGAAAGAAAACCTGAGCGGTGATTTCAGCAGAGTTCCACCCCAGGGTCTACATCCTGCACCATTTATCCTTCCAGGGATAAACTCTGAGGTGTAATTCCACCCCAGTTCAGCAGTTTTATATTTTTTCATAGTTTTCCACTGTTTCATGGTTTCCCAGCCAGCGACAGCCGTGTCCCAGAGCTCCTCTCCCGTGCAGAGAGGACACAAGCGGCCCCTCGGCAGCTCCGGAGATGCTGCTCAGGCTCCTCCAGCCCATCTGCCAGGCGCCTTCCAGGGATCCGTGTCTCCAGCAAGGAATTATTTACGTGTGGGCTCACACGGGAGCAGCCCCGGCAGATGGATCCCAGCTGGGAATCCCTCCCTTGGCCCCGTCCCGAGCCGGAGGAGGGCAGTGACCGCCCCGCGGGGGATGCTGCCGGACGGGGGCATGCTGCCGGAGCGGGGGGGATGCTGCCGGAGCGGGGGGGATGCTGCCGGAGCGGGGGGGATGCTGCCGGAGCGGGGGGGATGCTGCCGCCCAGCCTCTCCCGGCTCCGTGTGCCCATGGCCCCGTGCCCGTGGGCGCTCCTGCCGGCGGGAAAGACCTGGGCAGGCTGAGGATGCGTTTTAGAGGAGGAAAAGCGCCAGGGATGGGAAGGAAGCGAGGCCCGTGGGTGGCTTGCAGGGAGGCTGCCAGGGAACGAAGGGCTGGCATCCCGGCTCTGGAGCTCGGCTGCAGCATCCCTGTCCCACCCAGCGGTGTCACGGCCAGCCGGGCAGTGTCCCGGGAGCTGGAGCCATCCCTGAGCCGGCAGCAGCGACCCCCGTGCCAATTAACACCGTGGCGGTGGGTAATTAACCCGCGGGAGCATCCCGGCCCTGCCTCTGGTCCAGAGCGGAGCCTCCCGCTCAGCTCACCCCGGAGCGGCTCCTTCCCACAGCCCCCAGCCTAATTAAAGGGCTTGATGTGTACTAATGGCTGCGCTAATTAAATGCTGCTGTTTATCATTAAATAATGAGGCCCATTAGCATAGGCTGTGCGGCGGGGCTGAGCTCACTGCCCGGCTCTGCCCTGGAAAAATGGGAGTTCCCTGCTCCAGAACGGGACGATCCAAGGTTTTTCCCCAGCATCTTAAAGCATTTTGACTTCTTTAGCCGAAATAATTTTAAATCTGGAACATCTGAACAGGCTGTGGAGGGAAAGATCCATCTGCTGGCTGGTTTGGGTCACTATTGATCCCCTCAGTGCTCCAGAGGCTCGGGGGAAATCTGGTATCGAGCACGTTCCCAAAGGGAACATTTTTGCATGTGCACAAAGCTGAATTGATTACAAGAGTGCAGCCAGCACTGTGAGAAATTTCAGCTGGTTGTTTTGCTGGTGCACCATAGAACAATGTTTTTTTGTGTCATTTCTGCACCATAATTCTCGAATTTCCTGCACTAAGCAGAATATTAAAGAGCAGAGTATTAAAGACTCATATCAACTGAAATATTCACAATATACAATCTTACCACATCCATAACACTAATTTAAAACATTCCAGCCATTGGGTAAAAATAAAAACTGGGGAAAAAAACCCCAAAACACACAGCAGGGCTGAAAATCCAACTTGTTTTCACCACTCAGTTGCAGATAACCCTGGTGAATCAGAGAGTCCTTTTAAATCCTCATTTTATATAATTTTATTATCAGAGGGGCCAGCTGGGATCATTGTGGCTAAAGATTATCAACATTTCCATTACCATCACTTTATAGCTTGGCCATAAAAATCCCTCAGAACTGGGATGGTCCAAGGCTTTGCTTAGAAAGAAATTTTTACCTTCAAAACTTTGAGTGACTTAGGACCCATTAAGGAAGGCAAAAGGAAAATAAAACGTTTAATTTTCCTCATGGTAGATATTTTTTTCAGCCTTCAGAACACGGCAGTCTGGCTGTAATGAATACTGCTCCTTCCTATTTTGCTCACTTTCTTGGAAAATAGCTTTGTATCGGGGTAAAACAGAGCAAAAATGGGGTTTTTCTTTTAGTGGTAGGTTTGTTTCTGGTGTGGCGTTTGTGCTTGTGCTCCTGCAGAAGGGCAGAGCTGGGATTTACCCTGGGTGTGATGTTTTCCCCTCTCCATTAACAATGGGAAAAAGCTGGGATATAGGGCTGTGAAAGTGCTCTGAAAGAGGGAAAACTGGGAGTGATGAGAACCAGAGCAAATGCCCTTTTGCTGGATACAATGGGATAATTTTGTTCATAAAATGGCAAATAATTTCCATGCTGGAAAGCATTTTGCTTTTCCTAGCAGGGAAACAACGGGCACAATTCATGCAGGCACCAAGGAAAACACGTTTGAAGGCAGGGAGAGCTCCAGAGCTCCGTGTGAGGGTGGTAAATGCTCCTTTAATTCCACATCCAGCCCCGGAGCTCCCTCAGGGATCGTTCCACACATGATGCCGTGCCCTGGATCAATAGGTTAAAGCTTCCTCATCACTTTGCACCACTGGGTCAAATCAAGCTTATTTTAGCTCCAAACCACCTTTGTGCTGTGCTATCCGAGAGGGAGGAGCTCCCTGGGACCTGCTGGGCTTGAAATTCTTTCCTGTTGGAGTGATACCAGTGTCATCTCCATGTGAGCATCAGACAAGGGGGTTGGCCCTGATCCATTTATTTCCCATTAGGGGAGCCCATTAAAGGAGATTAGAGGCCAACTCAAAGTGCACAAATCGTTCCTCTTGCTACTGAGAGCCGGGAAAATAAGAGAAAAGAATTTTATTCACCCCTTAGCAAGCAAGTCCAGGTCCTGGGGTGATCTATGTCAGGCTAATATTCAGGAAACATTCATCCACATTAACACATGGACAATGCCAGGATGCCCAGGAAAATCCCATCTCCTGGGATCCCACCAAGAAAACAAAAATATTAAAATTAAAATTAAGATTAGTGTTATTGCTGGCAGGGAAGGAGATAAGGTGTTCAACAAGTCTGATAAGGGATGCAGGGCTGTAGCACATCCAGGGATTCACATCTGTAAGAGCTCAGATGGGACATGAGATTTGTGGGAATCAGTGGCATGGCACCCGTGAATCTACAATAAAATACAATATTTCATAAATAAAAATATCTTCTACCCAGCATTGCTCACAGCCACAATGTCCCACCTGAAATTTATCCTTCTGAGCAGATTTTTGGGAAGATTGGGAAGAAGGGTTGTGGCGCAATATTACATTAATTTCTTATTTAAAATGGACTTTCCTGGGGTTTTGTCTCTGTGTGAGTGTGTGGGTTTTATTCTTTCATTAAATAAAAACCTAATGAAAATAAGGATCTATAAAGTTGGAGGGCAGGAATGACTCCCCTGCCTCTGGAGAGAGGCCATTAGCTCTGTCTGAGGTATTTTATTACTGAGAGCTGCAAAACCACTCCTCTGCTTGCAAAACCAGCTACATTTTAGCTTGGTAGCATCTGGGGGAGGACTGTGATTAACTGAGAGGTTGATTTTCTACATTTTCCTTACGATTCAAAATGCAGAAAACACAAACTCAAACGATATCCAAATGAAATTCAAACCTGGAAAAGGGTCTTTGTGCTCACACAGAAACAGCCTGAGCCACCCCCAGTGCTGCTGCATGCAGGAGCTCTCCTCTTAATGTGGGTTTTTTTCCCCAAGATTAGGCAAAAACCAGATTTCTAAAAGGTTTTCCTTTATCCACACATGACATTCCTGCATCCTGGTAAAACCTGCTCAGAGCCATTCCACTCCAGGAGCTGAGGATGCACCAAGAGGCACCAAGCACCTGAGTGTGAGGAAAACCAGGCAGACCCAATACCAGGGTCAGGATTACTCTGGCTGGTGTTCTCCTGGGTATCCAGAGGGCTCAGGGAACTCAGGAGGAAATTCCACAGGAACTTTGGTGCCAGGTTTTGCCCTGGCCACCTCCTCTGCTCCAGAGCTGCGTCACCATTTTATGGAGCCCATGGAATATTCATGGATTCATTATTTTCGCTTCTACTTCCCCCCGGAGCAGACATGAAACTTCATTATTTTTTTAATTTAACTCACTAGAAATACTGAAATTGCTTTGAGCAGTTAATGTAGCTAAAATACAACAACCAAGCTCTGCTGCACATAAAAGAAAAAACTCCTGCTCTGGTCCAGTTCTCTGTGTGCCCAGTAAAACAGTGGAATACGGAATAACAGGCTTAAACCCCCCCCTTCATTATGGAATAACAGGTTTAAGAAGCCTTGCTCTGTACCAAAACCTTAAAAACTGGCAGGGGAAATATTAAATTCTGCAGCAGGATTTTACTGCCTGGCTTTTATCTCTTTTCCAGCTCCAGGTTCCAAATGAGTGTGCAAATCCCAGCATCATCCTGGTCCTGGAGACGAGTGGGGTGGATCCAGTGGTCGACATCCTGCTGGTGTCTGCTCCATTCATCACCATCTGCAGGGATGCTGCTCTGCCTGGCTGATTTTTTGATCCATAATTGGATCAAAAGTGGGTATTAAAGGGAATATTTCAGGCTGGTGAAACCACGGCCCTGGGTGGCTTGGAAGAGGAAAAAAGGACAGTGTTAATTGGGGAATTCCCAATTAGAGGGTCAGCAGAGCTTCACGGAGAAGAGGAAGGAGAGGGAGGAGGCTGAGATTACAGAGCAGTAATGCTCTGAGTAATGCAGCAATCAGGGATGCTGGGCTGGAAAACCAGGAGTAGGTGGCACCAATTTTCCCATAAGGACAGGGACAGGACGGCCCAGTGACAGCACAGCCCTGACTGGATCATATTTCAGAGCTGGGAAAACTGTGCAGATGGAAAGAAAGACGTGGCTTGTGGAGGTGGTTTGTGAATAATTACATTTACATGCTTTAAAAAAGTCCCATCCCAGCAGAACCAGGCACGAGGCTGCAGCCTCAGCCCTCCAAGGTGGGAGCAGCCACATGGAGCTGAAATGGGGACAGAAGTGCCACTCCTGAGAGTTAAACAGAAAACTCCCAGCTTTGGAAATACTCAGGAAAGCCTTGGGGCAGGCTGGCTGCTCCCACACCCAAAGCTCACCCCGTGTCCTGCCAGGCTGGAACTTCTCCTGCTCCAGCCCATCTGTGGTGATTTTATCACCGTAGACTTCAAATGAGTTGGATTTCTCCTGAATCAATCCCCAATTAATTACCTCAGCTGAACATTGTACAAAGGACCAATTTTTATCTCTTTCCCTGCCCATGTGACTGATTCACTGGTAATGGAAATCTTTGCCTTCAGGCAGAGGAACGATGGCAGCCGGGTCTTCTGCTGCCCATAAAAGCCAGAAAAACTCAGAGATATTGCTCTCCTTTTCCCATTTTCCATTTTTTATAGACATCTGCATCCAATCAATCGTAACAAACGTCTTCTCTAAGCTCCTTGTATATTTTTTAAAGGTCTGACTGGTGCAACTCCTGAAGGAAGCAATGGGAATATGGCTGTAAATGGGCAATTAGTGGGAAGCAACACTCATTTATGATTTTTTAATAATTTCTATGAAATGTTACGAGTCATTTTACTGAAACCTGCTTATTTGCCTTGCACTGACCTCACTAGAAACACTCATCTTGCTAAATTGACCAGCAAGCCACATTTATTGGAGTCATTTAAACTGGGAAATATCAAGTGACTTCTAAAATGCAGAGGCTGGAGCAGAGGATTCACATTTGTAGAAGCTCATCTTTCTGCCACTGGTTAAACCCAGCCACTTCAATGGCAGCACATCATGAGTCACAAGCCTGTAGGAAACAGAAAATCTGCCCAAAGTCTGGAATATTTGTGGTGTTAGGAGGGACAACACCAGGATTCAGCCACCATGGGGCCACTGGAGAAGGAAGGCTGAGGACCCTCCAAGGGTTTTTCCACCAAGTGAAAGGAACTCACCCGTAGGATGGAGAATCTTTGTCTCCCCTGTTTCTCCTGAGAGAAGTCTGTCAGTGGTGCCATGCAGGGAATTTTATCAATTGATGAAGCCATTTTCCCTGGAGAACAAACCCTTCTCGCCACGCTGGGGACAGGCCCAGGAGATGGGCTGGGTTTTGATGGCACAGGAGCGTGTTTGGGTTTGCTCTTTCCTCCTCTCTCAGCTCTTCCCGGTTCTCCCTTCTCCTCCTGACTCATAAATAATGGAGCTGTACAGAACAGCCAGAATCTACCCAGATCTTCCTACAAAAGGAGATATTCTCTGCTGGAAAAACCAGTGTAATTGCAGTTCCATTTTATTATTTGATCTCTCTGTTGTTTATAGTGTAAATAAGGAAGACTGGGATTTGGGAGCTGCCTCCCAAAAACCTCTGTTAGAAAGGAAGTCGGGTTATTTTGCTTGGCTGCTATAAATACTTCATGAAAATGTCTACTCTGTCAAAGAGAATATGAATTTGCTGAGTGTTGAAAGGAGCTGCAGAAATGCACATTAAAGATTCACAACCCAGCCCAGGCTTCATTCAGGAGAGGCTTTCTCATGATTTTTTCAGTTGATGGGATCCTTCACAGACATGAGAATATTTGTATCTTCCTTTGACTAAAAAGCTGCTTTAAAGCACAGCTTGATGGTCTTATTCAAACAGAGACGACATTCAAAGCTCCAATTAAGGACTCAGGGTTTTGGCCAAGGCTTCACATCCCCACTGCTGAAATATTCAGTGCTTGGTGCTGGCTCTGGGTTTGTCTCACTTGGTGAGGAGCAAACTCTGGATTTGAGCTCTGCAGGTCACCTCAGGTGCCTTGTGCAGGGCCATGCTGAGCTTCTCCATGTCCTCCTCATTGAATCCAAAATTAAATAGCCCAGAAATCACAGAATCCAGGATTTTTGTATTATTTTCCACCCTATTGGTTGTGGGGATATGTGGGGTGAATCAGCCAAATGGTCCATGAGATTTTAAGTTG
Organism: Motacilla alba alba; assembly: GCF_015832195.1. Lineage (NCBI taxonomy): Eukaryota > Metazoa > Chordata > Aves > Passeriformes > Motacillidae > Motacilla > Motacilla alba. The sequence continues at coordinate 5,000,892 of NC_052045.1, forward strand.
TATTCCAGCTATTTTGGTTGGACAGGGCTTGGAGCAACCTGGGATAGTTGAAGGTGTCCCTGCCCGAGGCAGGGATCAGAATGAGATGAGCTTCAAGGTTCCTTCCAACCCCAACCATTCTGGGACTCTGGGATTCTCTCTTGGATATTCCCAAGTGTTATTTTTCAGTTTTCAGTTGCCAAGCCCAGCGAGTCCTGCACGTGTAACACAACACCTGCATATCCTGATTAAATCCTGAATTCTATTTGTTCATTGAACACTTGTCCATAGCTGTGTCTGATTCCAACCTGCCAACTGTTTTTCCCTAACAAACCATGATTCATTTGAGCAGATCCTGCAATCCATTTCTCAGGGCAGCACCTCTCCCCGCAGTCATTTGGGCTGTTCCGTGTCTTACTGTGCTCCCATTCTTTCTGAAAGAAAATGAAATCTCCCACATGGATTAGCATAATTTCTTGTGAGAGTGACTGTGCTGAAGCCATTGACTAATGCAGTTTGCAAACCAGAATATTTTCCAGGGAGATGAGTTCCTTCTGGGCAGATATGCAAATGCAGTCTTCTTTTTATTCAAATATCTGAGGAATTATTTGTGGGGAATTAGTTTGTGATTGTTCCTGAATCAGTATAAAAAGCAGTTGGACACTGCCTGCATATTAAGAGTAGTTATTTATAACACTTAATAACTCAACTCAAAAAAGGTCACAAGGGATAAATGGTACTCCTGGATTCAGGCAAACATAATTCATTAAGGATTAACATCTGTCTGGTAATAGAAAAACAAAAAGGAGCTACTTGGCCTTCACTAATTTCCCTGAGATCAACATCCTTTAGGGTTTTGGGATATTTTATCCATTTTCTGTGCAATACAGATCCAAGGAGATATTGATTGGGATGCTCCAAGGTTAAGCCCTGGGTGTTTATGGAGCATCAGGGGTTGAAAGGTGATAAAGAACAAACCCTCAGCTCTGGCACTGCTAAAATTGGCAGCCTGAGGTAGTCCAGGATCCAGAAAAGGAAGGTGACCTCTTCCTAGGGTATTTCTGGGCTGAAACCACCTCAGCAGGAGCTTTTGCCATTCCCCAGAAAGCCCAGGGTAATCAAAAGCAGCCCAGAAATGAGGAGAGTTCCCAAAGAGTGCAGAACCAACCAGGAGCAAACCAGGAGCGGAGCTGGAGTGGTGCCTCTGCCAAGGGTGCTCCTGCCCTGACACAGAGATCCAAGAACCCTGGGAGGAGAGGGAAAGGGCTTGGAGATGAGGTGAGCTGGTGCCGGGGTGACCCAGGTAAAGTGAGATAAACCTGCCAACAGGGAGCTGTTCTCCAGGTGTCCCACACTCCACAGCCCATGACGTGAAATGTGACAATATAAAAATATTTTCCATAATCACCACACTCTACCCACGTGGGCCCTGCAGCAAGAGTGATCCAGGGAAATGCTGTAAGCAAGATCCATCTCCTCTCACTGCACCCAGCCCATGAGCAACTGGTGCCCATGAGGACTTCCCTGGGCAGCAGCACTCCTGCTTTCCTCTGTCACCAACTTCCCCACGCCTGGAAGTTTTCATCTGACCAGCAAGAAAAGCAGATTCCTTGTTGAATTGACAACATCCCATTAAAATTCAGCTGGGGACATCTCCTGCTTTGGTGGCAGCGCATCCCTTTGGGCATCTGTCTTGTAGGTCAGACATCCTGAGGTACCACTGAAGAACCAGAACTTTATTACCAGAGAGAAGAAGAGATAAAAGGGAGAGAAAGATAATAACTACATGCCGAGCAGAGGAGAAAAATGTTATTAGTGGCTCCAACGACCTGTCTGCCCCGGGCATTGGAAGTCCACCAAAATAAACAATTGGTCTGGGAGATGTGAGTAAATAGATAATGCAAAATTTATGTTCTTTGGGTTTCTTTGTATTTAATGAATGCAGCGACTGCACAAACAGGTTGTGTCAGACACGGTGTCCAGCAGAACACGTCAGCTGACAAAACCCAGGTCACAAAGGGTGACCCACTCGAAACCGCAAAGGCGCTTCTGCGCGCACCAGCAGGACACGTGGTCCTGTGAGAGACCTGGCACTGCAGCAGAAAGTTCTGCAGTGGTTTGGAAGGTGAGTTGTGCTTTCCTGCTGAAATGGAGAGAGCTCAGTATGGCAGAGCACTGAGTTGTGGAGCCTCCATCCTGCTGGGACAATGGTCACAGGAGTGTAGATCACCTGTGGAGGGAAGTAAATTTGTGTGAGGGCAAAACACCGAGGAGCCCCAGCTCAGGTTTGCTCCACAACGACTCCATCCATGGGAAGTTTAGTCCAGCCCCAGGGTTAGGCTTCTAATATTTGTATTTAAGCTACAAAGTGAAAGATGTCCCCAGCCATGGCTTGGAACAGGATGATTTTGAGGTCCCTTCCATCCCAAACCGTTCAGTGATTCTACAAAACTACTGAAAACCCCAAGTCTCTGGTCATGAGAAAAAAATTCCAAGTCTTTTTTAGAGCAGATTTCCCTGCTTGGTTTTTTTTTTTTTTTTTTTAACATTTCTCCTCAGGTGTGGCAAATTCCACTGGCAGCCAGCAGCTCCATTCCGAGCCAGCCCATCCTCCGAGAAGGGGGAGCCGGGCTGGTGCCCAGCATCCCAACCCGGTCACCATGACAACGGGATGCACAGGACAGCGAGCAGAAACCCTTCAGAAACCTCTGGAGCTCAAGAGGAATCGAAATAATTACCACCCCAGACTCGTGGTGTCTCCAGGGACAGCTGTGAAGGACCAGGGTGACGCAGGCTCTGATGTCACCCGGCGGAGCCACCGTCGGAATTCGGCGGCTCGCGGCTCCCGGTGGCACCGGTGTCACGGAGAGAATGCCGATGAGCCGGGCAAGGCTGGCTCCGCGGGAGGACCCGGAGCGCTAATGAATGCGAACAGCTCCCAGAGAGCCCGTGCTCGGCATGGCAATGACGGCCCGAGGCAGCGAGGGGCGAGCGTGCCACGGGAAGGAATAATTGTGATATCAGAGGGGAAAGGAACGGATCAGCTCCCGGGAGATGCGGCTCATCTGCACGGCAGGGCTTTATCTGCATGGGAAACGGCCAAAGGTGGGATGAGAGGGACACGTGGAAGTGCAGGTGATCTGTCATGGCAGGGAGCAGCTCTGGGCATCGGCTGTTGGTATTTGAGATGGTTTTTCCTTGGGAGAGGGAACGAAGCCACACTCTTTCCCCTGGTGCCTCCACGTGTTCTCTCCTCACACCTTCTCCAGTCATTCCATCGGATCCCAGGGTGGTTTGGGTGGGAAGGGACCTTAGAGATCACCAATTCCACCCCCGCCATGGGCAGGGGCACCTCCACTGTCCCAGGCTGCTCCAAGCCCTGCCAGCCTGGCCTGGGGCACTGCCAGGGATCCAGGGGCAGCCACAGCTTCCCTGGGAAATCCATTCCAGGGCCTCCCCACCTTCACAGGGAGGAATTTTCTCCTAAGACCTGATCTAAACCTGCTCTCCTTCAGCCCAAAATGATTTTCAGATCACATCTGCCCAGCTGCACGAGGAACAACTCAGTGAGCACTGTGAGTGGCACACAGGAATCTTCTCCACTGCTATTTCTTTTTTGAATTTAATTTGAGTCTCAGGTTTTCAGAGCAGAAAACTTTAATTGGAACCGTGGTCACAAGCACAGGGTCTTTCTGCAGTGGTTTGGAGCATCAGTAACAATTAATTTCTAAAGCTCATCATGTGGGTTATTTGTGTAATGAGCTCAGGCAGTGTTTGGAGTCACTGTAGCTGTTCCAGGTGAGAGCAGCTGAATTTCAGGTGAGGGATGATCTGTGCAGAAAATCAGATTCCTCCCGACCTCAGAGAGGGGTCTGAGCCCTCAGCCAGGGGCTGCTGAGTCAGCACTGCACAGAGGACTTCAGGGACATCACAGCTTGGCTTCTTGCAGGGAGAAAGCAGCAAAGACCAGGAAAATCAGGGCAGCAGCCACTCTTAGGGGAATCCCAAAGATGAGGCAAGGGCATTTGGGCCATGGGAGGGAACTTCTTGCCCAGCCTAGGCTGAAGAATCCCAGCTGCTCCTCCAGGATCAGCAGCATCTGTGTTTTTTAAGCCAGCTGAAAATTGCAGGCTGCTCTCTGCCCACTCCATGATGCTCAGCTGGGAAATCCCAAGGACGTGGAGCAGAAATAATTGGATATAAAATGACAAAGTGGCATTATTATAGATGATAGACTTTCTGCTGAATCAATACATGTCAGGAAGCATTCTGCTGCCCCCAGCTATCAGCAAAGAAAGCTCTCCATGGCATTCCCCAAAGTTCAGTGCTTTCTTTTCTCCTGCACGCTCTGCGCCTGTGGAGGAGCCCATGCCTGGGACAGGGAGATCAAGGAAGGAGCAGTTTGTTACAGAGACACCTCAGAGGAAGGCAATAATCCCCTAACATGATTTACCCTAACCAAATTTACCCTTCATAACCATCCCATAAAATATTCACTCAGCTTTTTTCCCCCTCACAGAAAATCAAGAGAAAAGCTTCCAAGTGTTTGGGAGAATCAGATGGCTGAGCAGACAGTTTAAACCCCAGGATTTTTAACCCACATTATGAGGGTATTTTCTGAGCAGGCACCCAGGAAAGCCATCGGTGCCCAGGTCCCCTCTCCTCAGTGGATTTCCACCCTGATTAACAAATGGCTTTCCTTCAGATAGCCCCATCCTTCCCCAGAGCTCCTCTCCATGCTCTGCTTTTCCACCCGATCCCTGGAGCCCCAGGGCAGGGCAGGAGCCTTTGTGACACCCTCAGGAGCTCTGACAAACCCCAGCCTGAGCATCCTGCACTCTGCTGACACCAATCCAGGGCAGAAATTCCTTTCAAGGCTGGTCCAATCCCCAAAGCACCGCTCAAACCAGCTGGAATCAGGTGACAAAACATCCAGGCAGGCAGCACTGCTGCCGCACAGCTCTCCAAAAATCCCCTCTCCCTGCTCCTGAGCACCCCCCTGGAGCAGCCCTGCCCCTTCCTCTGCTCCTTATCCCCACAGAGAATCCCCAGCACCAGCAAGCCCCAGGATCCAGCTCATTACAGCAGATAAAAACCACCACAGCCTTATCAATGCCACAGCAAATAATACCAGAAATAAACTCTTTTTTTTTTAGTAGTAAGCACTGCCTCAAACACAACCTCAGCTCCTGTGAGCAAAGGTCCCTCACCAAGCAAGCCCAGAGCTGGAGCACCCAGGGTGTTGCTCAATAGGTTCAGGTAACAAATGACCTGCCTGCTAATTAAAATCTAATTATATCCTGCAAGAAATTGCTACTGGTGTTCTGAGTAAAGAACGGGAGAGGCTGGGCTAGTCCTGTCCTTTCTCCCAGCCCTGGGAAAGGGAGCTCTTGTAAGGGTTTCTGGAAGTTCTTTGCCTTCAATTTTATGCAAACTGTAATTATTTCATGAAAGTTTTGCTGTTTGTGCCTCGGGTGCAGTGCTGTCTCCCGGCTGGCTCTGCAGGCAAATGTCCTTTCCCGTTTTGCTCTGCCATTCTTTTGTTTGGGTAAATCTGACTCAGGTGTTTGTGTCTTCCTGAAAAACAAACCAAGGAATCTGCAAAAAGCTTTTGGGAACGCTTAGTGCTTGTCCCTGGTTACCTGCCAGGAGCTGAGGCTGGGGAAGGAAAGCCCCAGGGACCCCACCTCACCTGGGGTGATAAAAACACCTCTGTGTTCCAGGCGTGGCCAAAATTCCAATTCCAGCTCTAAATGAGCAGAAATGCTCCTTCTCCATAGGATGCAAACCTCTAAATCCTCTGAGCATCCACAGCCCCCAAAACCTGGGCAGGAAAATGGTTTTTAGGGGGAATTAAAGGATGGAAGAAACAGCAAATACCCCCCAAGTGATGAAATAGACCCCAGATTATTCTTGTCTGGCAGAGATGATCTGGGGCCATCACATGCCCCTCTCCTGTTTCCAGTGCCACATCCAGGCTGCCACCTGCAGCTCCCATCCCTGGAAAATTAACTATTTCTGGCCAAACAGCCAGAATTTGGCTGTTGCAAACCTTCAGTTGTGGATGTGGGGTTGTGTCTTCATTTTCCTGTTTGGACACTGAGGAAGTGGGACAGGTCTGAGCTCTTCTGGGGTGGAAGATGGAAATTCCCTCAACACACACAATTCCTGTGTTCTCCTTTACTCCCGGGGGATGAAAGTCCATTGCTTTCTTTTCATTTCCCCCTCATCACGAATAACTTAATTTGGTGAGTGCAGGATTTTCTCTCTATGTAAGATGTGTGTTAACCCAACTATAAAAAGTCTGAGGATTTGATGTTCCAAAAATACACAGCAGTAGGAAAGGGGGGACTGGAAAAAAAAAATCCCCAGTGTTCATAGCTCAGGTGGGAGAGTTGGGTTAGGCTGGAAGGGAAACCTTGGATGAACTCAGAGGAGGAGGAGGAGGAGGGGTGGGAGAGGCCTCCTGGGTGCCATTCAGGATCCCTCCCTGCGTATTTTGCTGCCCACATCCCGTTAAATGCCAAAGCAGAGTCTCCAGAGCCGCGTGCCAAGTCAAGGAGGACACACTCATCCGTCCCAGCCCACCTGGCAATGTGACCTGGGATGACACAGGGTCCCCAGGCACTGCAAGCTCACCTTGTGCAGTGTTTGGCATCCAGCGGGGATTGCTCATTCCAATGTTTAGTCTCTACTCCCACCATGTGCACAGCAATATCCCATTATTGTGCTCATTTATCAATATTGCATTATTGTGTTCATTTATCTGTGACATTTCAGCAGAGCTCTTGCAGATGTCTCTGAGCAGCATTCACAATGATGATAGTTTAGTTTTTTTCCTCTTCAGAGTGAATTTTTCCACACCTCATAGAGCTGGGGAGGCTCATTTTAGGAGAAATCTCATCTTTTCTATCACCCAGTGTAGATTCATACTTTTCTTCAGTCTTAAATCCCCCTCTGACTGTGGCAGCCTGGGCAGGGAGGAACCAGACCTGTGGGCACTCTCAGGATTCTCTTCCAGGTTTGGCACCAGTTTATGTCCCTGTTTGAAGGGCCGTGGTGAGATCCCAGTGCCCGCAGCAGCCAGGACCAGGTTTAATCATTAATGTGACACAGGCCCCTCCTTCCCACCCCTAAAAATAATTCTTGTTGAGACTTCAAATGGAAAATTGACTGCAGCCAGCAAAGCTCTGATGCAAAACCAGCTGCAGGATTTAAATGAATATAAATGCAACTCCCCATTTTTATCTCAACAAGGTGAGCCCCCAAGGAGAGGGGAGGTAGCCACGGAGGGGACAGAAATGGTGTTTCCTTGCCAAACCTTCCTGCCTTACCCAGTGGGTAAATTCTGATCCCCAAAAAAAGCTGCTGGGGGAATATTTATTTCCTTGATCACACAGTTTTAACCCCCTCAATGGATGTTTGTGCTGCCCTGGTCTAGCCAGGGGTTGGATGAGGAGTTGTGCATTGGTCACTGGAGTTCCATTTCCAGGCATTTCTTTTGTCCCTGTGCTGTTACAGGAGGTTGTATTGGGCTCTGTTTTGGGGAATCAAGGAAGGAATTGTTCCCTGTGAGGGCGGGGAGGCCCTGGAATGGATTTCCCAGAGAAGCTGTGGCTGCCCCATCCCTGGCAGTGTCCCAGGCCAGGTTGGATGGGGTTTGGAGCAACCTGGGATGGGGAAGGTGTCCCTGTCCCTGACAGGGATGGGATGATCTTGAACATCCCTTCCCACCCAAACCACCCTGGGATTCCACAAAATACCTTTTATTTTGCATTGTGCATAAAATCATAAAAACTTAAATTTGCTTGGCAGGGAAGCCACTCAGGCACTTCCAGCTCGTGGCACTTCACCCCTCACACCTGCCACCAGCCCGAGCCCCAGAGAGCTCAGTCACAAATTTCCAGCTGGGATTTGTCCCTTCCCACCCCTCCAGGGCTCCCCAGCCCAGCAGCTCCTGCAGCAGCCCAGTTGTGCAATGATTCCCTGGCCCTTCCCTGCGTGCGGCGAAGGCTGGGGAAGTGCAGGGAGGTCGAGCTCTGCCAGGGAGTGTTTCTATTTCTGGCTGGTGCTGCTGAGCCTCTGCCCTGCTCTGCGTGGGCTGGAGGGGACAGAAAAACACTCACACGGTGATTGGAGAGATTTTGCCTTGAATGGAGACGTGCAGAATCCCCGATCCGGGTAGGGATGGGATCAATGTGTTGCTCTGCCCTTGAAAAGCGGGAGGAGGCTCCTGTGCTTCCTCCAAACAAGAAAAACCCCTGACTCATTCATGCCTCACCGACACACCGCAGCCCAGGTCCTAAATGGAATTCTCAGGATGCCTCAAAGTCCATTAAACCCAGCAGAGCTCCTCCTGCTCAGGGAAGGCAGGCTGGAGTTTGTCTTTCCATGCATTAACATCACATGCCAGAGACGCGGAGCTGCGCGTCCTCGCCTGACCCTGGGATGGAGCAGAAGATCAATAAGATTTCAGTTTGCATCATTTATCTGTAATTTCAGATGCCTTTAAGCAGCAAATTTACTAAATCCTTTGTTATTCTGACCTAACCAGAAAGCAGCAATCATTTCTTCTCTCAGAGTGGGAGCATGGAGATATTTGCTCTTAAATTTAGTGCCTGGTGTGGGTTTGTTCCCAAACTCTTTTCTCGGTGGCTGAGCATCCCAAATATTTAACCAAGCTACAGAAGACAAGGTGGGGAAGGCCAATTTCATTTATTTAGCCTAAACCCCTGGGCAACACAAATGCTGGGCTGCCCTGGTGCCATTTAAATATTTATATAGAGCCATCAGCTGCATGACCTGCTCCCTTCTTTATTAAACCGATCCTCTGGATAAATGAACGAGGTTTCTGCCACTTCCATTGGGATTTAGAGCCAAATCCCACAGTTTGCTGTGACTTGGGGCTGGCATTCTCTTTTGCCATAAGTAATCCCCTGATGATGAACTTTTCTCCCAGTCTGATGGATCACTGTTCCAGCAAGTGTTTCCCTTCAGCATGAGAGCCCCCGCTCCTCCACTCCCTGTGCTGATTTAATCCGACTTTTGGGAAGAGGAAAATTCAGAATGTCTTAGCCTTCAATATATTGTAATTGATTTTTTTTATAGCTTTTCCTGATTGGTTTTGAGTTGGTTTTTCAACTGCCCTTCCCCCCAGTCATTTTTCCCCTCTGTCCGTAGGAACCTGTCACGTCCTGCAGCCTCTGCCCTGGCTCGTTTTTCACTCAGCTCCTGGCACTGGCTGCAGGATCTTTCCAATTCTGGGTCATTAATCACCTGCCAGGACCCGAGCTGGCATCTCCACAACAAACCCATAACAAAGCTCCTGTCAGCAGAGCTCGCCGTTCGTGGCTGGGGTTATTCTTCTTCCAGGGGCTCCATTCTAAATTCATTTGTTATGTTATATCCTCACGCCCTGACAGGCAGCGGGTGTCGATTTCCAGGGATGACGCAGGAGGGTTTGTTCCACGTGCTGCCTCCTGCTCCTGCCAAAGCCACTGCTGTGGATGTTCCCACAGAACCTCCTCTTCCACGAATCCATGAATCTATGAATCCATGAGGGCTCTGCTGCTGGAATTTTCACCCCTTGGCACTACCTGCTTCAGCCTCAGCTCATCTTCCTCACCTCCTCAAGAATTTTCCACCACGTGGAGATGCTCAAAATCCTCCTTAGGTCACGTTTTCCTTGATTTGTGAGGAAAAAGTCCTCAGCTCTTCACCTGGGGTTTTATAAATCCCTCTGGATTTGTGGAGCTGTCCTTTGGGCTTTTGGCTGCAGTTGGTTTTATTTGAAAAGAAAAATAAAAGTTTATGTTTCAAAACCCAACTGAAAATAAAAGAGTTGCAAACTGTTTTAAGTGCTTTTGATGTAAAATAATATAGAAAAGAAAAGGAAAGGGAAAGAAAAAGGAAAGGAAAAGGAAAAGGAAAAGGAAAAGGAAAAGGAAAAGGAAAAGGAAAAGGAAAGGAAAGCTGCCTTCCACGTGCCCCTACACCCCCCTGGGCAGGGGTCAGCTCCTCTTCTCTCACCCCAGCACTGGCAGCACCTTCTGCACTTTTGGGGTTGACCATGGGGAGCACTGGGACACCCAAAGCTGTTGCCCTGGTAACGCTGGTTTAGCATTCCAAGATCCAGTTGGATTTCAGGCATCATTTCCCAGCTGGGCAATGGACTCTACCCTGAAAATCCCCAGCAAATTGCTGAGTGCCCACCCCTGTACTCATTATAGAGCCAGCAGCTGAAAAAAGCCACTTTGTAACCTTCCCAAGCAGGATTTGGGCAGAACAAAAAAAAAAAAAAACCACCAAAAAAAGCTACCTGTAATGAACCTGCTCTGAGCTGGGCTGCAGCTCAGCCACGTCATCAGCAGAGGAAACAGTTCTATTTCATTAATTCTGCAGAAAATATATGGGAGCTTCTGCCTAATGAATACTAATAGACCCTTTAAAGCTCATTTACCAAATCCTTACAATTAATGGACAATGGGAGGCATCACTTACAGAGCACATCTGAGCAGCCCCAAAATATTCTATTTGTTTGTCCCAATAATTGCAAAATAAAATACATTGATTGCTCCATATTTATGAATTCAAGAGCTATTTGTGTCTGTGCTCTGTGTAATGAAGGTTATAAAAGCATCTTAATGCAAAGTACAAGGAAAACTTGAAAACTGCATGAAATTTGGGAAATAAGACCTTGTGAGTCAGTCATTTACTCATGTTCTCTCCCACCAAAGCACAGGGAGGATGATGCAAACAGGATGTGGGAGGATTTGTGGATATTTATGAGCAGGTGCTCTTCAGCTGGAGCCAGGTTTGAACTAATTGGCACCTGAGGCAGAGGCTGCCAGGGGATTTCGGTGGGAGCAGGAATTCTGCTGCAGAGTGTCCTTGGATTTACAGCAGGATCTGTCACTCCAGGCACAGCGCTGAGCAGCACATGGAACCCCAGCATGGTTTGGGTTGGAAGGGACCTTAAAGTTCATCCAGTTCCACCCTATCCCACCCCCTGCCATGGGCAGGGACAATTCCACTGTCCCAGGTTGCTCCAAGCCCCGTCCAGCCTGGCCTTGGACACTGCCAGGGATGCGGCAGCCACAGCTTCTCTGGGAAATCCATTCCAGGGCCTGCCCACCCTCACAGGGAGGGATTTCTTCCCAATTCCATCCCACCTAGCCCTGCCCTCTGGCAGTGGGAAGCCATTCCTGCCCCATTCCCCTCTGTGCAAGGAGAGCAGTGGCAGTGCACAGGCTCTGCTGGTGTGTCGCAGCCCTTCACCCCCTCCTTCCATGAGCTCTTCCCAACAGGAATCTGGGACAGGAGCCCAAACCCACTCTGCTGACTGAGGTGGCAGTGCCCAGCCTCTGGTCCCACTGCCTTTCCCAGAGCTGGGGTGGCTACAGGAATTTAGGCCCTCCAAACCTTGCAGTCAAGGATTTCCAGTCAAGAGCCACCTGCTTCCTTTTATTTCCAGCCTGGAGTCACTTCATGTTGACATTGTCTCTGCAAAGACACCTCACTTTGCCAGCTTTTTTCTGCTTTAGAGCAAAAAGCAGCTGCAGCACAGAGCAGGCAGAGGGTCCTCAGGAGCTCCAGTGGCTCTAAAGGAATGTCAGAGGTGTGTGCATGGCTGGGTCCAGGGATTTTCCACATGGGGTGATGGGAGCAAGGGATAAAAGGGGAAAAAACTCCCAATGCATTTAAACCACAGAGCTGAACCCCAGCAAAAGAGTCCCCAACTGCACTGCTTGTCTTTGCTGAGAAATATCCAGCAGGCACTTGGGTTTATTCTCAGGGCTTTGGGCACATCAACACATCCATCTCCCGTGGTTTCCATACTCCCTGGTTAAACCGATGCCTCCAGCAGGGCTGGATCTGTTGGTTATCACCTGCTAACGAGGCCTTCCCTCTCTCCCAGGCAGGGCAACCAGACTCGTGTGGTTCTCAGTGGCTCTTCAGTGATTTTCATTATTTTTTAACCCGTTTCTCTAAATCCACAAGTGCTGTTTTCAGTTTTCATCTTTACCGTGCCCATCCATCCCTCCTCTTATTTCCCCTTATTCAGAAACCACCACCTGCAGCTATGGGGAGGGATCAGCCTCTCAGAACACACCGATCACCCCCAAAACGCTGCCAGCCCCAGCCAGCCGTGGATGCAGCGCCTCTTGGAGCAGCTGGATGCTGCTGATCAGCCCCCCCAGCCCATCCATCAGGGCTGCTCCTGGGGAGAAGCAGCTCTGTAAGGCTGCAGAGCCAACCTGTGTAGCCTTCAGGACAGGGATTTAATAATTCAGTGGTTTTTTTCTTCCAAGCATCATTTATTAGCTCTTTACAGAGCTGTTTGCTGCTCAGTCAGAAACTAAAGCCAGTATTCTTTGTGAGTGTGTGGCTCTAATGCTGTTAAACTTCACAAAACCTCATCAGCAGTGATTTGGCCCCAGGTATGAAGAACTGAGGAGGTAAACAGCAACGTTTTCCTGCCTGCCTGTGGATCTTAGGAGCCTGGCAGGCTCTTGTTGCAGCAGATCCTGGCTCTTGGACATGGTCACGCTCCCCATGGAACCTGTGGCTTGTGCCAGGCAATGAATGGTTTGGACACCCACCAAAATCTCCTCTGAGTCATTCTGAAACCTTAAAGTGCTGATCAGCATTGCTGGGGATGACAGGAAGCCCTGGGAAAGAGGGAGGAAAGCTTTCACTTTGCTTTTTTTTTAATAATTACCTTTTATTGAATGAATTCTTTTGCTTGAGCGGATTCTGAGGTGGGAGTGCTGCTCCCAAGTCCCTCACACAGGGATGGCACCAGAAGCGTTTCAGGCCAGAGCGCTCAATAAATCAGACTGAATTCATCAGCAGTTTCTTGCTCTCCAGTCTTTTTTAGCCAATGCAGGACTGGGATCAGCCACCAAACCTGCCCTGGGAGGAGGGACAGAAAGCTGTGACACTTCACCCTGGTCCTGTCCCACCTCCGAGGTGTGGAGCCCGGCCATTCCCATGGAAACATCAGCAGTGCCAGCCCAGGGGAGGGACACGGCCGTGGTTCAGTGGCTCTGACACTAATGAGATAATTAGCTGTGTTAAAAGTCACGTCTGGGAGCAGCTACTTTGTTTCCAGGGTGACTGAAGGGCCATAAATGACGATGCCCAGCGGTGTTTCCATAGAGCTGCGGTCCTGACGGAGTGGGACAGAGGGTCCTTTGTGGCCGCTGGGCAGGACAGGGACACAGCCAGAGGGTCCATTCTGCCCCCCAAACTGGCCAGGCTGAGACCACCCAGCCTCCCCTGGGCCGAGGGAGCAGCTCCAGGCTGGGATCCCTCTTCCTTGGCTGCCCACAGGCATTGAGCACCCCTCGCTTGTACACTCACAGGAGCACAGATGGGTTTTACCCAAGCCACTCTCCCCCAGAGATCTTCCTTAGTTTGTGTCCTAGAACCTGCTTTCTCGTTTTGTTACTTAGAAACAATGTAGAAACAATCGCATTTCAGTTCAGGAAAGCACCTAAATGTACCCAGGGCCGTGTCTCAGTGAAAGAAGCTCAGCACACATGCCTGGATCACGCCTTGGATAAAAACACTTGTGACACTTTGTTTTCCTGCAAGAAGAGTTGAGAAATTCATTCGCTGGGTACAGTATTTCAATACTTCCCAACCTCAACGATTGTTGTGTTCCACAGCTGAGTGTTTGGGATGGAATTTTGGGTTCAATCAATTTTAAGGACGTGTAATGAGTTGTGGGTGCTTTAACACGGGGAGGTCACAGCTTTTCTCCTGATCTGGAGGTAAATCAGCCATTCAAGGCTGGTGCTGAATCCAGATCCCTGCTTGGGCAATGCCATTCCCTGGGAACAGCCAGGGATAAGCAGGTAGGACAATATAAAAGGATCTATTCCAACATCCATTGGGATCCTTGAGACAGAACCACGAGCTGCAATTCCAGCCCCTTGTCTGGAAAATGTCAGGAGCTGAGAAAACGCTGGAGGAAGAAATTGTTGGCATGAATGGTGAGAGCACTGCAGGGTCTTATCATCTCGAGCTGGGAATTGTCACCCTCCTGCTGCTCCACGGGGAAAGCAGGAGGGCAAAGCCAGCCCTGGGCAGCTCCTGGGAGGTGGAAACGCCGCTGGGTTTGCGTGTGCAGAAATCCAGGAACAGATGGGCAGCATCCTGCCCCTGTCTGTCCCAGCAGCAAGCCAGGAGGAGTGTGAATAAACTCCTATCAACAACAGGAGGGGAATATTTATAGGAAAATGGAATAGAGGATGGGGGGAAGGGGTTCCTGTTGGAGGGTGGGCTTGGGAGGGAGTGGGGCTGCATTGTGGAGGGGTTTGTTCTCCCATGCATCCAGACAGGAGGAAAATGAAATAAAAATGACATGAACCTGGGGATGTACAAGCACACAGTGCCCATAAACATCCATGATCTGCATCCAGTCCTCCAGAGGACTTATTTTTACTTTTATTTTGGAATCCTAGGCAGAGTGAGCAGCCTTCGAGTGTATTTATTGCGATCTTGAGTTGCTTTCCATGGTAACTAATTGTGATTTCCGAGGCACAGGTTCTGCAATGGCTCAGGATGAAATGGAGCTGAATATGGAGGCAGCTGAGAAGAAGAAAATCACTTGCTTATGAAATGGTATTTAATGATGGGGATTGATGGAGCAGAAAAAATGGGGGTGGCAGGGACTAGAACACAAAGCAGCTCTCTCAGCTTCATGTATTTCCTCAGATTTTGAATTCCTCAGGAAAGCATCTGGTGAATATTTAAGGAAGGGAAACTCCCCTATATTTGCTACCTTTTCGTTTCCCCACTTCCCATTTTATTGAGGCAAACTCTTAAAAATCAGACTGTATTAAAAAACAGTCAGGAAATGAAATGATTATTAAATGGTGTTTGCTGGTTAAAATAATGGGAGGGCTTTTACAAAAATGTACCCATTGCACAGTGAAACAGAGGTTAAAAAACCCCATTTTGAGCAATGTCAGATAAAATTGAGGAAAAAACATTTCCCTGGTGTGCAGGGGTCTCACTGCCCTCCCACACCCTGCGATGGCTCCAATGCCCAAGGAAGAGCTGAGCAGAGCTAGGGAAAACACTGAGGAGCATTTTGAGCCAATTTGGAATTTCCGAGCTCTCACATGGGGTCAAAACCTCTGGAATGTTCCTGCCCCTTCTCTGTAAGACTCTGAGAGTCCATGGGATTTAACAGCTATGATATCTCTCCCAGAGAAAGAGCAATATTGTCTTGTCCTCTTTAAAAACTCTGAATTAATGAGCAGAAGTGCAAAACCCAGCCCATGAAACAAACAAACAAAAAAAAACCCCTAAAAAATCCCAAACCCACTCCCCAAAACCTAGAAAATCCAAGTAAACAACCAGAAATGTAACTCTGATGAGTGTGGTTATGTTGCTCAGCTAAAACCCACAGGTTTGTGGGAGTTTCTCCCACCTTGGCACATCACCAGAAATCCTGGAGAAATACGGGATCCGATTTGTGGGGATGTGCATGTGTAAAGTCATTGAAGTATTAATTTTATTGACCCAGCAGACAGTGAGGTTTTTATTGTGTAAATGTAGAGATGTCAGCACTTCAAATGTGAGTATTTGCCACAAGCCTGGTGCCGAGGAGCACCGAGCCATTCCAAGGGATGGCAGATCCATGGGAACCCTTCTAGGACCTTCCCTGTGGGTCTGCCAGGCTGAATCCGAGCCTGTGCTGTATCCACCCGAGGAGCTGTAACCAAATTTTCATCTCTCTTGCACACTCCAGGTTGGCTTCCTGGAGAAACCTGCCCGCTCCAGCTGGAGCAATCAAGGGATGACAGGAAACCACACGTTAAATAAAATGTTCTTTTAATGATCACCCCCCAAATACCCAAAGGCACCAGTCAACACCGTGGACTAATGACCTACAAATTGGTGGGATTCTTACACATTTGTAGCGTTACAATATTTTTTCCACAGCTTCAGATGGCACATTAAGAGGAATATTTCATCTGCAACAGCTTTGTCCTGAACGCCCTTCCATGTGATTATTTAATAGAAAAAGGACCAAACCAAAACTGAGCTCGCTGCCCTCCTTTCTCCAGGTATTTCTGCAGCTCATCTTGAATCCACACCTGAATAACTCCAAATTTATTTCCAATTTATCACTGTAACTCCCGTAACACCACCCAAATCCCCTCACAGATCCTCAGGCTCCAGGTAACACACGGAGAGGCAACACCTCCACTGAGAACAATTTCCATTTCTTTTATCCATTGCAAAAACCTCTGTAACGTGTCGAGTATAAAGCTCACAAAATACATTTTAAAGGAACTACCATAAAGTATTTGCTTCAAATAGACCTTTTACAACAAAACACAAAATTCAAAGGACATTTTTTTTTTTAAGGAAAGCACTTGAAACTGTAACACTTAGGTCCTGACAACATTAGATTACTTTAAGCTGTAAACCCTAAGAAGTTTTGTGATTAAATAAAATCAGCATTACAATTTCCAGGCATTATAATCATTGAACAGAGTGTAACAACGAGATATAATTATAATGCAAACATGAAGCTCAGGAGACTGGCACTGAGAAAACTCTCAATTCTTTGTAGATTTAGATCTGCACATGATAAAATCAGTAACAACTGGAGAAGAGGTTCCAATATTTCATCCTACACACTGATATCAGTGTTTTGCAAACAGCAGTCAATACATCATCCCCCTTTTAATATTACTTTACAGAGTCACTATGACCTTGAACAAAAAAAGCCCCTCCAGGTCAATTACTGCTGCCAGGTATCAATAGAACCTCTGGAAGGAAATAATTAAAACCATCAGGTTTTGTTAATTGCCCCTGTAGGTGTAGATACACGAGATTTTATATATGTAAGGCTAAATAAATTACATATATATATGTATATATATATATGCTTACATATACAAAATCACAACCTCAACCCTCAGAACTGAACTACCTCTAGGTAAGAAATATAAGACCTTTTCCCACAAATTTAAAGGGTTTATTTATACCTGAGAGATTTTTGCATATTGATGTCTTTGTACCTTTGTCTGTAGGTGTTCTCCTAAGTCTTTCCTCCTTCCTGGGGTACAAAGCCCATTGCAGCCAGGTGGATTTTTCCCACCAGCTCCATGGACTTTGGCTGAGCCCTTCCTTACCTAACCTGGATCAACAGAGAGGTGTGACAGAATTCAATATACATTTAAATAAAGTTCTGTACAAGTGCACAGGCTGGTTTATACAAATCCACAGCAAGTTCACCACTCCTGATACTTCCACAATATCTGATTTTAAAAGTATTTTAGTGCTTTGCCCAATGCATGTTTCTACTTGTTGGTTAAAGAACACCTTAGTGAAGAATTTTTCTGGGTTTTGGATCACTGGCCATGCAAGACACGCTGAAAATGCTCCTTCCTGCCTGACCTGTTCCCTGGTTCTTGGGGAAGATCAACCCATTTTTCCACGCAGCAACCACGGAGACCAGGAGTGGAGGAGTAATAAATCAATGTGGCAACACTACATTAAGGTCACAGGTCAGTGCAGATGGACTGAGACTTTCCAACAAATCTAGAGAGATTAGGAGCCCCCTTCCTCCTGAAATTTAAGGCATTTGGATGCCTGATTCCCACAGATTCCCCAGCCCAGCTCTCAGCTCCTCATCCCTGCAGACCCCAAGCAGTAGCAGGGACATGACCCACGTAAGGCTCTTACAGAATTTCACAGTGCTATTTAACATGACAAACACCAAACTAAATGGAAAGGTTCCCTTTGTCATCCCAACAGTTCAGTTACAACAGAAATGAAAGGAATCCACCGTGTCTCACTCCTGACAGAGGGGATTCCCTAGAAGTGCTTTCATGCAAACATGGTGTTACCATAGCTGATCACAGAGCAATTAGAATTGATGGTTTTATTATTTATAGTTTAACCAATGGAAAGATCTCGGTGGAAGTGGAATAAAGTGTGCTTTCAGACACCAAAACTGGACATACCTGAAAAATCAGCAAAAGTAACAGTACTCTATTCATGAAAGACACCACAAAATGAATCAGATTCATCAGCAAACCCTTCTTATGTTGTAGAAATACCAATTTTTTGCACTGTATTTTACAGAAAAAAGTTGACTTTAGTGATGATGGTCTTTGAACAATTCTTTGTTCAAATGTACAGGAATATACTGGGGAAAAGGGAAGCTACATTTCACTGGCAATCGGACTTCACAGACCTTAGAAAATTTAGAAATGTTTGATTCAAAACAGCACATTTATAGACCACATTTCTCCGTAAAATAAATCAAACTCTTGTGCCCAAGTCGAAGAAATTCCCAAGGCCTGACACCTGTTGTAAATGGATGCAATGCAGCCACTGCTCTGGAGCAGGAGGAGATGAGGATGAACAGTGACAGGGATGACACAGCGACACACAAAGTCGATGTAAGAAACTCTACAGCTTGCATTTCCAGTTGGCTGTTCCCATTTTATACCCACACCCCTTCCAAACCTCCTTTTCCCGCTAGTCCTTCTTGTTCCATATTCCTTTTCCCAAGTTTGGCTTTGGTGACCCCACCTTACATCTATCTGTCCCAAACCTGCTCATCCTGGAGCAAACCCTCTGCCCGTTGCTGCTACAAACACTCTGCAACCTCAGGGTGTGTTTCCCTTTCCACGTTTCCCTTTCCATAATTTAGGAGCTCTCTGGCACCATTTCCAGCATTTCATGGAGCAACTGGCACAGGGAGGCACTTATGTGACATGTTTAAAACTTATCTTTGGTAAACACTCACACACACACACACACACAAATGTGTAACTCATGTTTTGCTTCCTGATCGTAAATCCTCATTTGCTACCGGTGGATGTGTGCAGGTATCTAAACACAGAGAGGACTTTACCAGTATAAAATAGTTTTTCAAATGCCACTGCCAAGGATTTGTTTTAATTCACCTAAAAATAGCGCCAGCCCTGGGCTTTTGGAGTTTTTTCCTGACATTGTTTGTTGTGCATTAAAGCAGCTGTGATCAATAACAAATTAGTGATAGAAAGTGAGCCCATTCTGCTCAATTTTCACCTCCTTTCTCATTCTCTTGCCTTGGTTTTCAAAAGCAATTTTATCAGGATAGTTGTACCTCTTACAGCTTTTGTTATCTGTGAGATCCTGGGCTCTGATGCTGCCTTGACTTGAGCAGCCAAATCTTTCCCTGGGATCAGTGGAAATTTCAGATACACAAGATGCTGAGTCTGCTCTTGGTAGGGGCATTTCCTGCTCACCAGTACAAACCAGTACTCTGGGGAGGGGAGTGACCCCGAGGCTCTGACTGACCTGAGGAACGACCAGCCACCAAGAGATGACCCAGCAATGTGTATTTTCAAAGGTGCTGCAAATAAAAGTTGCTGGAACTGCATGGATAAAACCAAGGGATGATTGACTTTGATGTACCCAGAGCACTGTCCCTTCTAACATCAGGCATTTCTACAGAGAGGTATTTCATTGGCTTCAGTTTTCATTGACACCATTTAAATTTTTCTTAAGATTTTTTTTTTTTTTAGAACCCAGAACTTAGTGCATTTCATTTTTATAAAATTAGAATCATTTACATCCTTCTCTTTTCATTGCAAAAAAATACAGCCCAAACACATGTCAAGGTATAAACACTTCACGAATGACAGACGCTTCACTTATTTCACCTGCTTAATGGTGAGTTTGACACTGACCAACCAAACAACTTTGGCAACTTGCACAAAAATATGTCCTTAACTCAAAAGTGCTGATAAAACTCGCTTTAATGAGGCCTTTATTAAGGAGAGAACTGGAAAGAGAGGAGTGGTGAGTGCTTGGAGGTTGGAGCGTTCCTACACCATCCCGCTCTGTAGCTGTATGTGGAAGGGGTACGGCTGGTAGAACACAGGGGGTTGTCCATGGGCTATGTAGTAGTTGCTGAAGTTTCTGTCACTGATATAGGGAGCAGGCTGATAGTAGCACGTGACATTGGCCGCGTTGGGGATGATGTTCTGTTCTCCAAGCACTTTTAAAGCCAGAATTGTGATCATATTGAGGGTTTGCCTTCGCTCGTGCCCCATGAGGCAGACTGTGCTCTTGTTCACCACCCCACGCAGGGTCATCAAGTAGTCGTACTTGCTCTTCTCCTCCCCGATGAAGTGGTTGCGCAGGTAGGACTCGATTTTCCTCTGCTGCTCGGCAACGTCGGGAAAATCAATGAAGAACCTGGAGCACATGTAACGTTCCAGAGATTTAATTTCAGCCTCATCCGCCGGCTTAAAGTCACGGACCAGGAGGTTGCTGTACTTGAGGAGGCCGCCTCCCCTGATCTCCTCCGGGTTCCGGGTGGAGATCAGTTTGTATTTCAGGTGGTCCATGGCTTGGTTGAAGTCCCCGTACATGCTCTCGGCGATGACGGCGGGGTGGCAGTCCTGTGTCAGGGGCCGGTCCGAGGCTCTGTAGACGGCCAGGATGGAGTCCAGGATGATCTGGAAGGAGTCCACGCTGAACTCGAACTGCCGCCGCAGCGAGCTGACGAACTTCAGCTCCACGTTCTTGCCGCTGTTGTTGGACAGTGAGATGAGGCTCCAGCGGTCGTGGTCGGTGGAGACTTTGACCATCTTCTGCACGTAGGCATCTTTCATGGTCTGAGCCGTGATTTTTTGCTTGTTAACGCATTTTGGCAAGAAGTCCAATAGGCAATTGAGAACTGCTTCCTTAACCACCTGGAACTCGAGCTCACTGGGAAGTTCCACTCCAAAAATGATGTCCAGGTCCTTGTAACTGGTGCCGTTGTGCTTCACCAGGATGTGACTGGCAGTGGAACCGTTCAGGCGGATGTCCCTGACGTGGATCTGCTTCTCAGTGAGCTGCTCCTTGACCATATGGATTATATCCTTTGGCTTTACCTCCAGGGTTGGAAAATTTCCTCTCCCATGAATAGGTATAGCCTCAGTCAAAACCTGATCCAGGATTTTAATCTGATCCCAGGTGAGATAACTGAATCTGTGGTCCAAGTCCTCAGTCATTGTGATATTGGTTGACTAAACAAGAAGAAAGAGGAATCAGAGACAAATGTTAGAATTATCTGGAATACCAGAGAGGACATTTTACTTGGTTATACCAAACTTCCTCCCTCAGTGTAGTGACAGAGCTGTTCATTTTAGAGACACAACCCCAGTTAACGGTCTGAGTCAACCACTGCACTTGTCACAGGCTTTTAATTGAATTTTAATGTACTCAGGTTTTAATCCTGCTGAGAAGCCATCACGTTATTGTATAACCCATGACTCAAAGTAAATGCAGGAAACCATATAGACCCAATTTAAAACTACTCAAAGGTTAATAACACTAAGTACTTGGTGGTTCTAATGGAACTCCAAATAAATTTTGCCGTGAAGAGATAAAACGAGCAAAATGAGCAAATTTGTTATTTCTCTCCTGCCTAAACATCTCCCTTCAGTGATTTGAATACTTAAAAGTACTAAAAAACCAGGAATTTTTTTTTGTGAAAAGCAGGAATGTTGCAACCTGCTCCCTGTTTATCCAGCCATATGCCTTGGATGAGCTTTGGTCTCCATGGATCATCTAATCACACGCATCCTTTAATATCACTTGTGGTTTAAGGACTGGATATCTGATAACTGTCAAGTTGTTTCCACAATGTTTCTGTGGAAAATATTTCCCTTCTAAGCCGTAAGCCATGTTTTACATTAATGTATCAATGCTGCACATCGTGGTTTGCAGACCTGGTGAGAAAACCCCTCCCAGTCTTGTGGAAAAAGGACATCAAGAAAGAAGCACCTATAGAATACATGGGATAAAGCTCAGCTTTGGGAATTTCTCAGTTTAAAATGATATCTTGAATTCATAGCATCACATTTAACAAGGAGATGAGACACTCAGGTGGTGGCCAGGTGGCATCTGAAGGGGCTCAGTGAGGCACCAGCCGGGTGGAAGAAGTGCCTTTGGGAGTCTGCCAGCACCCAGAACCTGCTTCCGAAACACCCCCGAGTGTTTCTGCAGCCAGATGGCTCAAACATATTCTTTCAGCCAAAGCTTAAGAATAAAAATAAAGTAAAACCATACTAAGTAACAACACTACTGAAAAGTCCCCACTGTTGTTTCTCTAACCAGTGGTGACTCCATATGTACGTTGTCATACATTCCCCTTCCCTCGCCTTCAGATTCCACATTCTGGAATATTTTAGTAATTTCAAGTAACTTGTGAGCTGCCAAATGGCTTGGGAATATGGCAGAGCTCTATTTCACATACTTGTGCTGGAATTTCAGCTCCCATTAAGCTGATCAGGAGCATATGTAATTCCAAGCACCTTCCTGGCCTCATGACAAAGAATGGGACTAAGCAGATGTTTGAAGTTGAAGGAATGTTTTAAAAGTTGGCTAAAGCAGGACTGAAGTTGGGAATTTAATTGACAGCGTGAAGGTCTTGGAATCAGTCCCACAGGTCTGGCACAACCACGTAGCTCCTGGCATCATGTACATAGTGTACAGTTCCACACCCATGACAGGTATGTTTTCAGGTGTATTCAGAAATACACACATTTTTCCTGCAGGCATTTAGAGGACACAACATTTGAACTGAAAATCAGGGAAACTGCGCCCCACAGCACTGCCAATTTTACATGCTAATGATTTCACCATTAAATACTCAATAGAATCCCATGCTTATTCCTTTAAAACTATAGCTATGCATCCTTCAGAGCCATTATGACAACTCAGTACAAGTCTATCCTAACAACCAGCTTTTACAGAGAGCTACTGTTAATTCTAGAAGTGGGACAGCCTTGGGTGGAGGCAGGTTGGAAGGAGAGGGTTTAGTTCAAGTGTTTTTGCTGCCATGTTGTCACTTGAGTCATTCATAGAATCACAGAATTAAGGTTGGAAAAGACTTCCAAGATCATCAAGTCCAGCTTTTTATATGCCAGATTACTGTGGACCAGCCCAAATGATCCCCTAGCAAACTTAAAATTGCCAGAATTGTTGTCTAAGCAGTAGTTTTTATTATGGCATTTGTTTGATATTGCAAAACCTTGACCTTTCTGAGGCTGATGCTGTGACGTAAAAAAAAAAAAAAAAAAAAAAGGGAGCAGAGAAGGGAGTGTTGAAATTCAACCCCCTTTTAGCAGAGGGGCCCTCTTCAAACACTTGGAAAGTCAGAAGATGGACATATCTCTAAATAAGTTTAGAAATCGCTCCTTTATTGCTACATGTTTTTAGGTATTTTAGATGTTATTGCAATATACTGAGGGTTGAAACTGAGAGGAGAAGGTAATGTCAGGAAATCTCTCTTTTGTGTTGAAGAGGCATCCCTCAAAATGTCATTTCTCTGAAGTGATTCCTGGAGAATCTGAGGACGCTTTGGGAGCTCAGTCTCACCATTAATGTTTTATGATAAATATTAAAGGATTCTGTGCTGAAATAACACCTTCAACTCTGACAAGTGAGAAAAATGTACCAGGAAAAAAACCCAGGAATTCAATTTTCAAAATTATTTTTAAAAAATAGTTAATGTGCAGGTAAGCCAAAATAAGTATTATTTTTATTATTAGTATTTTTATTATTTACTAATTTGCTGCCAGTTTGCAATCCAATACTTTAACCCTGCACTCTCCTAGAAGGATTTTATTTTGTTCTTTTCTTCAATCTTGTCTGGCAAAAAGAACAATTCCAGACACTTTTACAGTCATTAGGAACCTGATTTCTCAAAGCAGGGGCAAATTTACTTACTGAGGTGCTCAGGTTAATGCCAGCAGTTATTATTAACGTAATTAACCTCAGTTACAATACATCAGCAGCAACACTGAGGCTGTAATTAGTCCAAGTGTTGTGTAAAACAAGAGATCCTGGGATGAAGGGAAGGAAACTCCCTGCACGTGACCACAGCACCTGGATGAAGCCAAGCACGAGTACTGAGCTGGTTAATTAGAACAGGGGCTGGAAAATCACTTTATTCCTTGGAAACTGCTGCTGTTTGCATTGGAGGCTGATCAATTTACATGGGAAGAGAGTGATAGGACAGGGGAATGGTTTTAAAAAGAAGGGAGGTTTAGATTGAATTAGAAATTCCTCCCTGAGAGGGTGGGCAGGCCCTGGCACAGATTCCAGAGAAGCTGCGGCTGCCCCTGGATCCCTGGAAGTGTCCAAGGCCAGGCTGGACAGGGCTTGGAGCAGCCTGGGACAGTGGAAATGGATGATCTTTAAGGTCCCTTCCAACCAAGCCATCCTGGGATTGTGTGGTCCCTGGATGCAGATCCCTCACTGGCACCCCCAATCCCAGCTGTCCCTAAGCCTTCCCTGCTGCACCCTGCCAAAGAATTCCCTTTGTGAAACTCCTTCCACACAAATACCCCAAAGCATCTCAGGTGTTCCACATCCAGGGTTTTCCTGTCCTAAAGTCTGCACATGGGCAAATGGAAGCTGCACAAACATCACCACCATGGCAATGAAATCCAAAAGAGGGTGTTTTTTCCACACTTCATCAATATTTTAATTTACTGAGATTCTCTCCTAGTGAGTTTTCTGAAGTTTTTTTTTGTTTATGGATTTTAAAATGTTACCATAAACTGCAATAGACCCTGAATCCCATCTGATTTAAGATCTCTGCCAGAAAAAAGGATGAGGAAAAGCAGTTTTCAGGGTGTTTTCTTTTACATACACTGGCTAGAGAAGCATGGAATGAGATGGATCAGACCCAGTCAAGTCTTGTGATATATCATCCTTATTATAAGGTTAGAAAAATATTTCCCTGACTCAACTTCCAACTTGTCCTTGAATGGTCACCTTCACCTGATAAAGCAGTCACAATGTGGAAAAATGTTTGGATACTTCAACACAGTACTGTTAAATTTTATCATTTATTTTCCTATTGAAATTAGAGGCTCTAATTTTCTTTTTGGAGCAAGCAACTCTGAGTTTGGGCTGACAATGATGCTAAAATGTTTCATTAACCACCTCTTACCACTTCACTGTGCATGAGCTTCATCAAAAAAAAAATCCAAGCAGATCTGGCTTTACATCTGAATGAAGCAAATCTGCCATGCTAATGACAGCTTTCATGTTCCCCACAACTTTCATAGAAACAGATACTTGCAGTCTAGAGAACAGTCTCATCAAATTTAGCTCATATTTTCCTGATAAACTGTTTAGATTCTCTTTTTATATATTCCATAATGTTGATTCAGTGTGTTTTCAAAGGGTTTGCCATGTGCTGGCATTTTCAGGCAGGATACAGCTGAAATAGGTTTTGTGCAGCTGTGGCAGCTCCATCCTCTTCCCTTTGCTTCTATCTGCTCCCATGTTTTTCTGTTTACAATAAAGGTTGGGAATACTGAAATGCTCCAGTTCTTTTTACTTTGCACTTGAAATCAGTTGTGCAGGGACCTTTCACAGATCACACAACTCCAGAATGAGGGAGGTTGGAAAAGCCCTCCAAGACCATCGAGTCCAACCTGTGCCCGATCCCCACCTTGTCACCAGCCCAGAGCTCTGAGTGCCACCTCCAGTCCTTCCTTGGACACC
This sequence comes from Motacilla alba alba, assembly GCF_015832195.1. Classification (NCBI taxonomy): domain Eukaryota; kingdom Metazoa; phylum Chordata; class Aves; order Passeriformes; family Motacillidae; genus Motacilla; species Motacilla alba. The sequence continues at coordinate 5,026,413 of NC_052045.1, forward strand.
TCCAGGGATGGGGACTCCAAACCTCCCTGGGCAGCTTCTTCCAAAGCTTTCCATGGAGGAATTCCCTTTCCATGAAGGAATTCCTGCTGCTGTCCAACCTGCACCTCCCCTGGCACACCTTGAGGCTGTTTCCCCTCATCCTGTCCCTTGTTCCCTGGGAGAAGAGGTTAAAAAAAGAGATGTAGCAAAATGTCTTGGGAGCTGCTGTGGTGGCCTTGTTTTGGGGGATCACTCCAGAAACACCCACAGAAATTCTGCCATTCCTCTCGCCTCTGCACTGGTTTTGCTGCTTACACATTATAAACATCACTGTAAATGTCCATGATCTCCTGCTAAAGCTTTATTTTAATTCCAAGATCCATTTCTCTATTAAGCTGGACATTTGGAAGTATTTTGCTCACTTACTTCAGAACTGCAGCTGGCATAAGCTCCAAAGGCAGGAATGTCAAATGTGGAGGAACTTCCAGTCGTAACTTAAACCCAGATGAGACAAGGAGAAGCAGTAAAACATCTGGGAAACCTAAATGGGGACATATTTAAACCGGTTTGACAGTGCTTTCCATGAGATTTTCCTGGCATTAATGTTAATGCAGGCGGTGAAGGCAGTGTTTATTTATCCTGTTATCAAGAGATAACGCATGAATTGCCATCAGTTTTCAGTCCAGTTCCCATCGAGTTTCCCTGGGATAACAAATGAGAACTCAGCTCTTCCCTGGCAGATAAGGCTGCAAAGTGGGCAAAATGCACTGCAAAGCTGTGGGCTTGGGCTGTGCCACAGAGTGGCACCTTCAAGGGCACAAAAAGTAAACACAGGACGAGACTTGATCCACAAAAACGTGTCCTACTTTTTCCACCCAACAAAAGGAACATGGATAATGGCTCTAAGGGAAAGAGGGCAGGGTTAGATGGGATATTGGGAAGAAATTCTTTCCTTTAAGGGTGGGGAGGCCCTGGCACAGGGTGCCCAGAGAAGCAGTGGCTGCCCCTGGATCCTTGTCCAAGGCCAGGTTGGACAGGGCTTGAAGCATCCCACTCTAGTATGTTTCCCTGCCCATGGAACAAGATGGGATGTAAGGTCCCTTCCAAGCCAAACCATCCTGGAATTCTGTTTCTACTGGAATATTACAGGATATTGGCTCGATGAGCTAGGAATTCTCAGGAGGCACAAACTGAGGAGTTTAACTTGGGCACCCAGTATGAAATCATAATCCATATTCTGTCATGCTGGATATTTGGGGTTTTTTGGATGTCCCACTTTTCCACCATGACTCATGGTAGACTCATCCTTAGCCAGATGGGGATCCCCTCACAGGGCAACATTTTCAAGGGCCTATTTATCATGACTTGATATCAGTTCCCACAACACTTGAGGCTCCTTCTCACAGGTCCTCCAGTCCCAACCAACCAAGCCCTTTAAAAAACAGGAGGTCAGTATCTCAATTGCTCTAAAATACTTCAATAACTTTTTAAAAATAGCTGCTATATGGAATTTTTTGGTCTGTTTGGGGCTGTGGTCATCCCTGGGAAGTTGCTGCTTTAGGAAAAGCTTATTTGTACTACCAAACACATATTTATAGACTGAATCCTGAATAATATTCCCAGCAAGAATGCAAAATCCCACGGACTCACCGTGGCAGGACGACTGGGAGCGTGTATTCCAGCAGAGTTAATAGGATGAGTCACTGGATCATTTGGTAGAAATATGAATTGTCATCTTGTCGCTGACAGAAACACAAAGCTCCCCGGGAAAGCTGCAGGAAATAAAACCCAACAAACAATCACATTCATTTGGAGATCAATGTTAACCACTGGTCACCTGCTGGACATAATAAATGATGCATTACAGCCTGGCAGTCCTGCAGGTGTAACAACAGACTTTGAAATTGGGAAAAAGCACCAAAGGGTCTATAAAGACTCTGGGTTTCAGGTCATGCTTAATCCTCTGCAAGGATATTAACAAACCTGCCATTTTCCCTACGGGATTTTGAGTGGGAATTTAATATTATTAATAGACATGCAAATTAGCAGGGATGTAGTAGAATCACATAAAATTTAGAATGAATAATAATTCAGCAGAATGAAGTATTATGAATTGTGTAGTGGCTTTAGATTCTTTCTATTAGAGTGTGCAGCTGACAGGAAGGTCTCGTTTCCTGGCACATGAGGTTGTTGGTTCATTTAGAGTAAGTCCAGGACCCTGTTGCTGGAATTTCCATGTTCATGCCATGTGCTGGAATGAAGTATTTCTGTAAATATTCACCTGCTATCATAAAGGCACTTCCTTTTATTTGTTTCTCATTTCAAACATGTGCTGACAGTCAGTATTCTCAAGTTTTCCTTGCAAGACCTCCCATTCCAGCACCTCATCCTGCAAATCTCACAACAACCACTCAAGTTCCCTGACTATCCCAAGCAGGGCCTGTCCACTGGATGATTTGGTATTCACAGAAATTTACTCCTTGTTGAGTTGTGTTCCACAGTCTCAGCTTTTATGCTCAAATTACATATGGTTCTTAGTAAAGATAATATTTAAACTATGATTTAAATGTAAAAATCTGCATAATCTGCTGGAAAAGCTGAAATTATAGCCCAAGGAGGTATGGACTGTGTTATTCCTATATTAGAAATAGAATGGATTTTTCCTCCCTGCTACAGCAGGCAGATTTTTATCCCTGAAAATGCCATTTTAGTGCTGCCAGAAGCACAGCACTTGCTTTGCTCACCCTGTGAGGACCTGCCTGTTGTGCCAGGGCCTGTCTGCAGCTTTCATTTGCTTTCCAACTCCTGATGGGCCACTAATTAGCTGAATGCATGCTCCTGACCTGCTCCCAAATCCATGCACTGACGGCTCACGTTGGCAGCTGGAATAAAGGGTTAAGTCTGGCAAGGGCTGAGCTCTGCTCTGAGCCTGGCAGTGAGCAGCCAGTTAGGCCTTGATGGCAAAGGGAAGAGTTCTGGGCTGCTTAGATAAAAGGATCTCAGCATGTGGAGTCTGGAAAAGTCAGACAAATCAGTCATTTTGCAAAAAAAAAAAAAAAAAAAATACAAACTTCTTTTTAATGCTGAAATATTGTTATTTCTTTCTGTGCAAGGATGGAAGGTTTAATGGATATATGATATCCATTAATGGATATATCACCCTGATAGAACAGATTAACACTGGAGCAGAATTTATGGCTTCCCCTGGTGATATTTAGGGGAAGAAGAGAGAGACCTTTATAGCATTTTTTTTGTAGAAGAGGCATTATTATATAATATGTTCATAGAAGCAGCAGCTGAGATTGATGAGCTGCTTTGCCTACTGGGACATTATTCCCAACAGCTGCCTTTTATTGGCTCAGTCACCACAGGAAAAAGCATCATTTCCTTACTCTACGCTCAGGGTTCCCAGGATTTTTTTCAGCTGAAGGAAAAACAAAAATAAAAATGACAATGTCAACAATTACCCTGTGTTTTAAAGAGACTGTTTCCCTGTTCCTGAACTGGGGATGTGAATTATGGCGACATGCACCAACAAAGCCATTCCCAAGCCTTTTCCCCTGGTGTCTCTGTGCCTAAGGAGCAGAGGACTCTCCTGAGATGCAGCAGGGTCTGGGAGATGACGTGGGGCTCTGTGCCCTGGATTTCCCTCTGTGCCACAATTTCCCAGCTGGTCACTCCTTCGGGTGTCCCCACTCCCAGGTCTCACCCTGAGGAATATCGACCCTCAAACCTTCCAGGTGGACCTCAAATCTTTGGTGGATGTCAGCACCTCACGAGCTCTCCCTGGGCATTTCCAGGTGATGCCCCCTGAAGTGGCAGGAACAAGAGCCAAGGGTCCCAGAGATTCCTTCCTCCCCCTGTGTGCTGCAGCTTCCCCTGACTGCTCTGCTCAGCTCCTCAGAATAATCCCAAAATCTATTTACTCACTCGAGATCCCAGTGACTCAATCCAAAGCTCACTTATCAAAAACTCTCATGACTAAACTGCAGCAAAAGCAGGCAAGGTAAAAATTGAAACAATCCTTCTTTTCCATCTATTAACCATCTTCATAATCATCTCTCCTCTTCAAATGCCACAGGAAGAGGGATGAGGGATGCCATGTGCTACTGCAGCCCTAAAGCTGAGCTGCTTTTAGGGTAAAAAGGGCATTACAAAGTCAAGGCTCCCCTCAGGAACTCTCCAGAACCATCTTCCCCTCATCTACACCAAAGGTCAACTCTCAAATATCCCCATGGTCACTAAACCATGAGAGGATCCTCCTGGATCACATTTCTGTCTGTTTTGAGAGGGCTCCAACACAACCACATCCACTGAACGGATTTCTCTTTTTTGACTGATGACACCCCAAAACCCCTTGCTGGAAGCTGCCTTTAGTTCCTTCAGTCAATGCAGTGTGGGGGTTCCCCTCTAAAGCACTACTGAGCCATTGGGGTTTGGAGGGTGGGTTTTGATGGTTCACCCAGCGTGGATTTGGAGTTTTCCTCGGGAGGCGCCCCAAGGATAAAGGAAATGCACCCTGAAGGCCTCTCTGCCTCACCCCGCTCTGCTCTGCTCAGGTTACAAAAGTGTTTCTGTTGAGCAATTATTCTGTTCCACTCCAGGAGTATTTTCATTTCGTGGCAGAAGCTGTTAGCTCCAGGCCCAGGCTCCAGGTTGATTTGTGAAGCAGTTTAGGATCCCTCCAAATAAAGGCTCTTCCCTATTGCTACAGCAAGGGGGGAGTTGAAATTCAATTTGGAAAACCTCTGTATCCTGGAGCAGGCTGGGCTGGCCCCTCCACAGGAATGTATCTCACAGGCTACTCAAAGATTACTGTATCTTCCATTATTTAATTATGTTGCTATTTGTGTTTACAATGTTCATATAGAATTCATATTTTTATGAATTAATTTCCATACTTTTATTAGAAAGTTACTCTCTGAATACAAAACACAGCAGTGGGATTTCATTTTAATGCCATTTTCCCAATTTTATGAGTTACACCGTAAAAGTGGGGGAAAAGAAATGAATTATTCATTATCTTCAAAGTATTTGCTGCACAAGAGTTTATGTTTAATTTTGCATCAGTAACAGCCAAGATTTCCACAGAAAATAGTTTTTTGATAAGTGAAGTGTTTTCTAGAGTTTGCAGTCGAAAAATCTGCAGAACTCTGGGCAGACTACAACAGGGAAAAAGGATTCTGGCTGCAGCAGCAGAGCAGGGAACTGCTCCTCTTTTGTGGTGAAGGCAGCACGAAATCTCTGTTGACATTATTACTAAAAGGCAGAGAGGAGATAAAGTGATGATTAAACCCAAGAAAAAGGCTCAGGCCCTGCAGCACAGCTGTGCATTCGTGACTTTTCCATCACTATCAATAATTCATAATGACCATCACGCACCTGACGACACCAAGTTGGGGAGAAAGACTGAGTCAAGCTTTCACCAAATGTGCAAAAACATCCAACCTGACATCGGATGTCAGGGCAACAGGACCTGCTGGATAAGCAAAGATCCAGCAGAAAGGGTAATGGAGAAGAAAATCAGCTGATGTGGACATAAATCAACATCTGCTGTACCCGTTTGTGGCATTTTATGGAGGAAAACTCTCCTTTTGGTGGCACACATTGAAAGAAAGTTTTTAGAGCTTCTAAAATATTTTTTCCTAGAAAAGAACTGAAATGATGGTTTACCTGTGAGCAATTCTGCAACATGAAGGAACCATGCTCAATATTGTGCTGAAGTTTTGCAGCTGGACTCTCCTTTGCTGTACCACACTAACTCAGCATGGCCATAGGCAATGGCACACTGCTGATTCCCTGGGGCATCTTCGATTCTCTGCTGATGCTTTGAATAATTATTTCTGTATGAAGATCATGGTGGAAAAGGCAAAAAGCCAGACTGCAATTCCCAAAATATTTGTGTTTTTTTAAATGTTTGACTCTAAATGGCATAAATTCATAGAATCATGGAATGGTTTGGCTTGGAAGGGACTTTTAATCTCATCCAGTTCCAACCCCTGCCATGGGCAGGGACACCTTCCACTCTCCCAGGGTGCTCCAAGCTCCATCCAACCTGGCCTTGGACACACCCAGGGATCCAGGGCAGCCACAGCTTCTCTGGAATCTGTGCCAGGGCCTCCCCACCCTCACAGGGAACAATTCCTTCCATATATTGAAGTGAAATCTGCCATCTTTCCATTCGAAATTATTACTTCCCATCCCACCACGATAGTTCCTGATGAAGGAATTGACTGAAAAACAATTCAATTCAGCAGGAATTGCTCTGGTGTAAATGGGAGAAGAATTGGCCTGCCTGTTCATGGCTGAGCACCTGAGTTCTGCCATGTAAACTCTGGGTTGGCTTCCACTCTCCACGCACCATCCCTCACTCCATGTTACCCATCCTTTGATGGTGACATTTGGCTTGGAATTTGCCTTCAAATCCTCTGACTGTTCGTTGCCTTTCATCCATTAAAACCACTGGGTTAAACATAGACACATAAGAGATACATGACATGGAAGACATGTATGTGACATGGAAGACATAACTACGTGTTAAATCCATTAAAAAAATCTATCCCCACATGTACAGACCATCAAGGTACTGAGAACTCAACACTGTCAAGAGCCTCAGGAGGACCTACCAAGGGCTTCACAACACAAATGAGAGAGGCAAAGCAGAGCAAAAGGAAGCAAGATCCCCCCCTGCTGTGGCCAAGCATGTGTGGCACAGCTCAAACCCCTCCTGCAGTCTGATCATCAGAGCCCAGAACCACTCTGGATTAGGAGTGTTTTGAAACATGGGTAGAATTTAATTCCTTCAAGCACCGTTAATTAATGAATTAATTTCCACTGCCAGCCTAAATGCTGCTTAATTGACTCTCCAAAATAACTCAGTCTCAATGTGATCTTTCAAGAAACTTGGTCTACTTCTGTCTCCCTGATTTACGGTTGATTCATAAATTATGGGACTCTATTGTGTCAGCAGTTACTCCTGAGCTTAAGCAGGAGCTCAAGCCCTGATCTTGCAGGGCAGGAATTTAGGGTCAGGCTTTTGCTCACAAGGGTCACCGTGTGTCTGTGTGGCAGCTGAATCATTCCAGAGCACACAGTCCTTACACAGCCCTGTGTGTCTGGTGCCTAATGAGGCAACAAAACTAAATTTACTGTAAAGTTATGCCTGGGATGCACAACTGGGCAGGGATGATGTGCAAGCAGCACTGCCCCGAGGTCAAAGGTCTGCAGCACTGCAAATTAAAGGAATTATTGGTGCTCCCTTTGAACTAAGCTGTGGGAATGCCAGAGGGATAAGACACAAGGAATAGAAGGTATAATGCAGACAGCTATTCTCCCTTCACACATCAAGCCCATATTCCCAAGTATTGGATGCTGCAGGCAGAGCACATGGAGGACGAAAGGGCACAAGGATTGGTTTTAACATTTCTGAATGGGACAGACACATCACATCTGCCTCTAGAGCTTAAGGAGAAGTCAGGAGCAGGAAGCATGGGAGAGTCCCTGCTCTGGAGTCGCTGTCATTTATTATTCATCCCTCGGCCTTTAGCGGGGAATTCGGCACATCCCCATTCATTCCCACCTGGCTGCTCTTCATGGGAGCCACGAACAGGCTGTTACTCTCAAGGCAGCACACGGAACACAACGTGTGAGCCTGCAGAGCCCAGCCTCCTCTTTCCGAGGGAACAATTAATGCTATTACAGATTTGCAGCGGCTCAAAGAGGTATCAGAGATGCCTGTGAGAGAAGGCAGGGAGCACACGAGAGTGATTCCCGGCTGGGAAGACACAGAATTCCAGCCCCGAGTTGCTGGAAAGCAGTTTTGCTTTGCATGCAGGCACTTCCGAATAGTTCAGGGCACAGAATCGCAGCCTGCTGTCACTGTCACTTCACTGTCACTGTCACCTCCGGGGCGTGACCTCCCCCAAAACACGGACGGTCCTTGCAGAATACACAGAAAAGGCCTCAGCTACCAGGGCTGTCACCATCTAAGCGGGATGACAGAGCTTCCAGCAGCGAGTAAGGAATGCCACGCTCCTACTACCGCTACTACGAACGTGGCGAGGCAGGGCTCGCCCAGATCCAGGGAGCTTTTGGGATCCATGCGGAGGAACGCCCGTGGCGGGACGGAGCTCACGTGCAGCCACACGCACACACAGACCCCCCTCCAGCACCGCCGCGCCGCCCAGCCGCCCTTTTCACAAGTTCACCCCTAAAGTTTCTAAGGAAAACGCCTTACGGAGAGAGAAGGAAAAGGCCCGAGCCGAGCCGAGCGCTCCGGGTTTCTCCAAGTTTTTTAACCGAGCCCAACCGCTCCCGCAACGGCCCCGCCCGGCCCAAGCCCGCGGGCACCCGCGACCCGCCGGCCCTGCGGGCTGGGCGCTCCGGGGACGCTCGCTCGCCGTGCGGGGGACCCCCATCCACCGAGCGGCCCCGGGGGACATCCACTCACCGAGCGGCCGCGGGGACGCTCAGTTCCCGAGCGGCCGTGAGGGACACGCTCCGTGCGGCTGCGGGGGACACTCAGTCACCGTGCGGCTGTGGGGACTCTCACGCGGCGGGCGGCTGTGGGGACACTCAGCGTGTGGGGACACTCACCGTGCGGCTGAACGGGACGCTGCCCGCGCGGTGCCCGCGCCGCTCCAGCCGGGGCCGCCGCTGTCCGCGGCCGCGCTGGTGCTGAAGGGGCCGCCCCGCCCCGCCCCGCGCCCGCCCCCGCGCAGCGCAGCGCCACGGCCGCCATGGCAACGCCGTGAGGGGGCCGCGCCCGCCGCCGCCCGGCGCCCCGCCATCCCCGGCGCGCTCGGTACCCCCGGCACGCTCGGTACCCCCGGCGGCGCTGTCAGCCCCCTGCACGCCCGCAGGATCGGCTCGGAGGGTCCGCACGCCGGCACCGCGGCCGTGCTCGCTCTGCCCCGCGGTGACATCGAGAGGACGCGGCCACCATCGCCTCGGCCGCCTTCCCTGCCGCACACTGCCGGTGGAGGGCACAGAAACGTCGAAGCGTGGAATCAAAGAAGCATAAAATCGGGGAATTGTTTTGGTTGGAAAAGCGCGCTAAAGCCACCGAGAGACCTCAGCACTGCCAAACCCATCACTAATCCATGTTCCCAAGCGCCACATCCACATGGCTGCTAAATCCCGGCAGGCACGGGGACTGAGGTCCAGGAGCACTTGGACAATGCTCTCAGGAGCAGGGTTGGATTGTCGGGATGTCTGTGCAGGGCCAGGAGCTGGACTTGATGATCTTGAAGGGTTCCTTCCAGCTCCGCATATTCCATGGTACTGTGGTTCCACCTCTGCCCTGGGCAGTCCATTCCAATCCAATGCTTTAAGAACCCTTTCCGTGAAGAAAGTTTTCCTAATATCCAACCTGACCCTCCCGGTGCAACATAGGGTCCTGTCAGACGATGGAAAGAAGGTCCCACTGAATTGTGGCAAACATTTTTATCCTGGTGATGCAGTTCTCAGATCACTAAACCCAAGAAAAGTCAGAACTAAACTTGTTTGGTTTTGAAGTCCTTCCTGCACAAATAGTCTGTGGGTTTGGCCTCACTATTTCATAAAATCCTGGAATTATTTGGGTTGGAAGGGACCTTAAAGAGCATCATGCTGCCTTTCCATGGGCAGGGACATCTTCCACTAGCCCAGGCTGTTCCAAGCCCTGTCCAACCTGGCCTGGGACACTGCCAGGGATGGGGCAGCCACAGCTTCTCTGGACAAGACACACGCACAGGATGTAATTGGCAAGGAAATCTAAGGAAACCGACATTTCCGAAGCGCAAATAGAAGGATTAAGATGGCTGAGGAGAAATCGGTGATGTGAGCACCAGCACCTGCAGTTTGGCCACTCAGTCCCCCAAATTCTGTCTCACCTGCAGCTCTGCCCTTTCCAGAGAAGAAAAGTGCTTGGCTGCTGTGTAATCCCAGCTCTGGAACCAGGATCTCCTCCAGCGTGGCTCTGCTTGCAGGTGGTCCCACTGTAAACATTCCATATGCTCCTCCCTGTTCAAGGCATGATGTCACAGACTCAGGCCTGGCTTTAAACACCCAATTTAAAAACCAAGCTTTCCAACGTGAGCTTTAAAAATTTATTATCTTTGATAATTACTTCACTGGATGGATGGGATAAAACCTGGCATGGGATGAGGCTATGGCATTTGTGCCATTTTTGGTAATTTCCGTTGCACTGTGACACTGAATACCTTTGCTGCTGTACAATGTTTAAGTTTGCTCAGACACAGACCTAAAACGAGAGATAATTTACTTAACTGTTCTGAGAAAATATGCCAAATGGGTAAGCCACGATTAGTTTTGAAAAAAGTGCAGGTTTAGTACTACAGTGACTCATAACAATGAGCAAAAAAAAGGTCATGAAAGTATTTTAAACTGCATTTTATCATAGGGAAATATAAAATTATCTCAAATAGCTGTGTCTGTACTTGACCTTCCAGCACCCAGGTACTTCTAGCCTGGCTCTTGGGTATTACACCAAAGCAGGATTTTAACCTTTTCCCCTAAAAGAATCCACAGCAAGGAAATACGACCCCTGTTGAACATAAAAGTCCCCAGACCATCTGTTATTCTTTAGGGCCCTTAAAAACATCTTTCCTCTTGGGAATAGTTTTATGATGGAGCAATCGCAGCTATTACAAAGCACTTCACATTAAAGAATCCCACTCCTGAGACACCTTCATTTTATGCCATAAAGTTAGTTTATAATATTTTATATTCCCAGCTCTGAAAAGCATTTATATTTAAATTACTTTATATTATTGTACTAGCTTATTATTTCTTTTCTTTGTTTATTATTATTATATTAATTTATATTCCTAGTTCACAAATTAGTGAAAAAGAGGTGAGGAAACATTTGAAAATCACAGAAACTCCAAACACAAACCAAATCTCAGCCCCAAAAGGTCTCTTCCAGTTGCCTGGTCCTGGGCCACCACAGCCAAGCTGGAGGGAGCCCAGAGGGCCTGGACAGGGAGCATTGCTGGAGAGAGGAATGTGATGGGAGAGCATCTTAACTCTTAGCCTGGGCCAGGATGAAGCTCATGGCTTGCCCAGCCATTGTATGTAGCTACTGAGTGATTAATTTGGCAAATTAATTAGTTCATGGTCCTCTTGCACTTAGGAAAAGATGCATATCTTCTTTTTTCTCCCTCTTTTTATCACTAGGAAGTTGCAGCACCACGGCAGGGCTGGGCAAGGGAATGGTGTTCAGTAGACTGAGAAAAGCTCGTGTTCAATGGGCAATGAACCCAATTTAATGTCAGGTAGGGAGAGATGGATTCTCTTGGAATTGTGCCTTTACCTCTTTGCACATTTTCAGGGAGGCAGATGTAAAAATGTGCCATGGTGATGTCACCAGGCTGCTGGGACTGGCCACGGGCAGGTCAGGAATGCCACCACAGGGCTGGCAGCACCACATTCTCCAAGGGGAAAAGTGGCAGGAGACTTGGTGAAGGACAAGGACATCTCTCTGATGACATCCCATGGCCATTGAGGTTGCTGGGACTCCTGCTCCTGAGTTCATTAAAGCTGGGATTTCACCCAGCTCCTTTTGTTTGGTTTGGAAATGAGGATTTTAAAGGCCACTCCTGAGGCCAGGTCTCCTGGGCTGATATACAAGAAACAATCCCTAAACCTGGACCCTTACTGCCTCCTCTTGCTTTGGTCCTAATTCCAGAAAACACTTCATGTATCCATAAATACATTTCTCACTGGCAAAGCTCTTGAGCAAGCACCTAATTTAAAGATTTGCTTATCTCTAATTCCTTGTTGAAGAAGTAAGGTATTACTCCAAAGGACTAAAAAGGGATAATCAAACTGTAAATCCTCACAGTTTCTATCATTTAGAACCAGAGCTTAGTCATCTTTTGACCAGTGACGCACAGCACTTATTCCTTGCTGAATAAAATTGTAGAAGCACAGCCAGTTTTTCACAGAGCTTGGAACTGTGCCCTTTGTGGGGTTTTATGAATGCAGAGCTCAAGGTCCATAGTATGCCACGGATAACCTAATGCAAGGTCATGTTTTGCTGGAATAACAGAGCCTAAATCCTCCACAGCAACGGTGGGGTCCAGCCCTACCTGGAGATTTTATCAAATTTCACAGGGATTTGGCTGTGCAGAACAAGTTCAAACTGTGAGAGCAATAAAGGCAGTTGTAAAACGCTGAAGATTGGAACTGTAAAGGTCAGAGCCTGATCTGCACTCCCCCAGTTCTCACATGTATTTAGATCTGAGATACCCTGTGCATATAGCTCTGTGCTCTGCAGTTCAGCAAGGTGGAAGAAAATCATCTTTACCTTTGGAAAATTCCATCACAGGGCTATGTTTTCCTTCTAAAACTCCAGAATTTCATGTCATGAATGATGCATATTCTGTCTCAAAGGAAATCACCCCAGAAGAAACATTCCCCATGGCCTTAACTTTAGGCAGATGCTGCTGAACCAGCGTGGAGCTGTGTAAAAGTGCATTTCCCAGGTGAACTGGACATTCACTTCTGCACACACATACACACACAAAGAGAACAGAACCAGGAGAAAGTTTTCTTTCCAGCCTGCCAGAGTGAAGCCAGATTGCACACAGGATTCTCAGAACATTGTAAACTCTTTCCTCTCATCCCCAAGCACCTTGGATTGAGCACTTGGGCCGGATTTGGAAGGAACTTATATTCAATTTAGTAGCCACTGAGTGGAAGTACTGAGAGCTCCTTGCTGTGCTAATTTCTCTTGAGAAAGTCTGAGAAGTCCATTGAGGTCAGGAGTTTTATAGCTCCTGCTCGCTTTTATGGAGTTTTACTCTTAAAAGTGAAGTGACTTGTTAAGTTTTTGTATTGCCTAAACCCAGAAGTGGAGAATATTTTGATTTATCCAAAGAAACTCTCTGAAGGCCATCAATGCTCAGAATGAAAATGAATCAAAACAATCAACCCCCTGAGATTAGTCAGAATTAGCTCTTTTCCTGTACTGGTCTGTATGAAATAATTCCTTGACCTTTGACCAGGGAGAAAAAAGTTAAAAAGCACAAAATAAGCTATAAAAATGACCATTAAAAATTTCCTCAGGAAATCTATTTAAATGCTGATGTCATTTTCTCCAGTCACCACTTCAATTTTACTCTGTGTTAAACCAGAAAGGCACTGTCAGAGTCACAAGGAGGGCAAGGTTTAGCCAGGCAACAGTAGGAACATGGGAGAAACATCCAAGGGGGAATGTGCATGCAAGGGCTGCCAGGAAGACCCTGCTCCAAGATGAAGAAATCTGAGGAAAGATGTGTCTCCCTACTCCGGAATCTGAGGGGGATCCTTGGACACAAAGCATAGAATGGTTTGGGTTGGGAGGAACCTTGAAGATTTTCTTCTTCCAACCCCTCTGCCATGAGCACTCAGCTACTCTTGCTCCAGATGCCCAGGTTTGGAGAAGCTCGTGGAAGTGCTGAATTTAAAGAGTGGTTTAACAGTCCAGCAGGTGAGAGGCTGCAGAAAATCCACTCAGGATCATGACTCTATAATGGAGTGAAGAAGAGGCCTCTAACTCAAGGCAAAGAGTGGTGAGTGCTAGTGTGTTGGAAAGCCAAGTGAAACAGGAGAAGATGTGGCCTCATAAATCTGGTTATTCTTCCAAAAATATACAGCAGGAACATGAGATGCTTCTGGGAACACACACAGTGCAGCACAGTGTTCAGCAAAGCATGGTAACCTAATTTCCGTGTTACATGAAAGAAGAAAACCCTGACTCATATTTTATGAAAATTGTAATGGTGAATCAGCAAATTACTTCTGTTTATCTCCTCCAACGTCAGCACGCTGAAGTCTGGAGCAACCTGAACTAATCCCAGGGCACTTTAAAATAGAATATATTCAGGCCAGCAGAAGCTGGGCTAAATGGGAACAAGAAGGAATTCGTCATCAATGGACAGCTGGGAAGCTCAGAAAATGCTGTTTCCTGCCTATCCAGTCAGAAGGAAAGACAAGTTCTGTATGTGCCCTTCACCTCTGACTCCTGTATCAGATCCCAAATAAAAAATGTTTACACTTCAGAAATGTGTGGCCGTTATAACACGATGTCCCTGCCTGGCAAGTGCTGGTGGCTTTGTATATGTGCCTGTTTACACATATCCCTGTGGTGGTAGGAAGAAAATAAAACTGCACAGAAATCTATAACCTGATCCGGTTTGTTTAGCTGCTAATCCAATCTTCTCTCCTAGTAGAGCTCCAATAATTTGATTGTGTTGTGTAGGGCACTCTGGAGCACCTGAGGGATGAGAATGAAATACTGTAGATGAGCAGAGAAACTGCTGAAATGCCTTCCTGCATCAGTGCTCCGAGTATGTCATGAGATTGCTGCTGCTCACCCTCAGAGCCAGGTGAGGACACACAAATCCATGAAGCGTTCCATAGGTGGTATGTCAGGCAGCGGGATGGGGCTGCCCAGGGAGGTGGCAGAGTCCCCATCCCTGGAGGTGCTCAAGGAATGACTGGAGGTGGCACTCAGTGCTCTGGGCTGGTGACAAGGTGGGGACTGGGCACAGGCTGGACTCAATGGCCTTGGATGTCTTTTCCTTCCTCAATGATCCTGTGATTCTGTGATCTCCTGCTCCAGGGCTTTTCCAGCCATCCTAAGCTGTTGAGGGGAGCACAGGACTGTGTTCCTCCTTTGGGGCTGTCCCCACAGCCAGGACTGTGTCACTGCCTGGACCAGGCATGCTGGCTGCCACTGGAAGCAGCAATGTCCCCAGTGGGATCACACCTGGCCACACACCTTCCAGTGGGTTTGTTGCACTCCCTGGTGCTGTAGCAGCATGAACTGCCTGTAAATTCCCATTATCCCCCTCTCCCCCATGTGAGGAAGCTGTGACTGTGATGAGTGTCCCCTCAGTCTCCTCTTGTCCAGCTGTGCAGACCAAGTGACCTCAGCCACTCCTCGAGACCCTCTACCATCTTTTGCCCCCTTTGGACGCTCTCTAATAGTTTAATTCTTTCTTATTTGTGGCGCCCAAAACTTCCCCCAGGACTGGAGGTGAGGCCGCCCCAGTGCGGAGCAGAGCGGGACAATCCCCTCCCTTGCCTTGTGTCCCCCAGGACAGGGATGTCCCCCCTGGCTGTCAGGACACTGCAGACTCAGATCCAACTTCCCGTGGACCCGGACCCGCAGGGAAAAGAGCCGGGATGGCGCTTCCCCTCCAGCGGGGCAGAGGCTGGAGCAGCCCGTGTCCCAGCGGGGGCAGAGGCCGCTGGTGGCTGGTGGCACCGGTGTCCCGGGGACAGTTCCGTGCCGGAGCCCGAGGCCAGACGTGCAGCTGGGACTGACCTCAGCGTGACGGCAGCAGCGCTGAGTCACCGGGCAGCGGAGCAGCAGCCGCGGTTTGCACACTGCAGAGTGGGAAAGGCTCAGGACAGACCGGATGGGATCGGTAAGGGAGAAGCAGCCAGGCTCCGCACTGGGATTCATGTGCTGCAAGGAGCAGTTTCATGGGCTTTGTGTGGAAAGAGCTGCAGTGGAGCCTGGTATTATTATTTACTGAGTTGTGCAATATTGCAGCAATCCCAAAGAATGGCAAGTGCTGAGAGATTCCTTCAGAGAATCAACAACTCTGATAAATGCTGCACTGAGAGGAAGGATTTGTTTTGATCATCATTGAGAAAACATGTTTGAAAGGCTCGGCACAGCACAGACAGCCCTGGCAGCAGAAATCTGAATCCCTGGAGCACAGAGCAGTCACGTAGGCTGCTGGAGGTTCCCTGTCACATGATTTCAGCTGGGGACAAAAGGGGGGAAAGCCCTAAAAGTACTCTGGAGGATGATTTCTTAAAAGCCCCAAATTAAAATGCAACAAAAGGCAAAGCAAGGACATAAAAACACCGTTTTACCTTGAAAAAAATTGCTATCCCACATAAAAGCTTTTGAAGTCTTTGAGCCTTTGGAGGTCCTTGTCTTCCTCCAAGGCTGGGCTGAGTTCAGCCACAGCTATACAACCCCAAGTAATGGCAGAGCCATTCCTGGCTGCTGTATTGATTTATTATTGAAAGGAGAATTTTAATTTTTAAAATAATTTTTATTTTTTATCTTCACGCTGGTTCTTTTAACTGCTTCTTTCCACCAGTCTTTTTCCAGAAGAAAAATCACTTCCCTGTCACATTAACTAAGTTTAATTTTCTCCTTAAATCTGTCCCAGGCTTCTCATTTGCTCAGTGGTTGAGAGAGTATTTTCAAAGGCTCAATATTAATCTATTTAAGAACAGACAGAGAGCATTTTGTGGGGAAAAAAAAAAAACAAACATTCAAATCTTTTTCAGAACTAGCAGTTTGTTTTCCTCAGTCTATTTTGAGTGAAACCCCACGTCCCTATTTTAAATTGAACATCCACAAACCATTGCAGAGCACAACCAGCACAGCTCAGTAGAAGGTTGTGCCAGTGCTCCTGGCAGAGATAAGCTGGAAATGAAGCTTATTCAGGAAATTCATGGTAATAGAACAGGGAAAAAACCTTAGTAGTAAAAATAATTGAGCCCAGTGATGTAGAGCCCTTTGGTTTCCCTGTCCTTCCGCCTTTCAAAAAAGACCTAACTGAGATTTACACCAATTTCTCTGAAAATGACACAATCTGGGAGACCTCAGAGGTGGAGGATCAGATCATTAATGCTGCTATTGGAGAATTAAATGGTTTTATTGAACTGGTTCTTTCATGCCCTCTGGTTGCTGCATTTCAGATCCTGAATTCCTAAACACTTCATTCTGGGCTTTACAGTCCTGTTTGTCTTCATTGTTCTACAAAGAGACAGGAGAAATCCCTCTGCTGCTTCAGATAAATGATGCCCATGGTGGAAGAAGTTTTCTTGCCATGGAGCTTTGAAGGAGATGGCAACATTTCAAAGGACAGCCAGAAGGTTTTAAAGGCAATGATGTTTAAAGAACATGAAATATGACTAAGAGGAGGGTGATTTATTAAAAAAGCCCCAAAACCAGAACCAACTGAAATTTAAAACTAAAGTCAGAAAATTAGTTTTTTTCTAAAACATTAATTATTGGACTCTGCTTTCCTGGAAAATCATATAATTTCTGGTGTGCACTCTAAATGAGAGCAATTTTTGGTGAATTTTCTGTGGAACAGAAATTCAGTTTTGCCCACTTTCAGTGGTGTCTTTTAGGTGGAGCTATTACAGGAGTGTCTCAGTGAAAGAACAGTTCAGTGCTGAACAAAACAACATTCAGTGGCCCAGAGCAGCTGTGGCTGCCCCATCCCTGGAAGTGGCCAAGGCCAGCTTGGGCAGGACTTGGAGCAACCTGGGATCGGGGAAGGTGTCCCTGCCCATGGCAGGGAACAGGGCTGGGGAAGGGGTTTAAGGTCCCTTCCAACCCAAACCACTCCATGATTTTATGGTTACCTTATACTTGTAGTGATTTTATCGAGTCATGGGAATGCTCATTTGGGGATGTAACCATGCCATGTGTGGTACAAACATTGTCAGGATCAACAGGCCCTTTACACCCGCCAGAACACCCCTGTTTACCCAGGTCCAGACAGTGGGCAGAGCTGCATTTTGCCATCGTCTCTCTCCTGCAGAGCCAGGACTGATTTGTCGTTCCGTCTGTGAACTGGACTCGCGCAGTTGCCAACCACCTGCAGTGGAAATCTGGTGAGTCACCAGCATTTTGGACCATCAGTGATTCTCCTTCTGTGGGAATCTGCTGCAAGTAGAAAAGCACAGTAGCCAGTGGGCAACGCGTGCAGGTCCTGGTGCCAGTGCTGCTCCCCCCAAGCTGCCTGGCTCATCCCAAGGGATAACATCACCCCTCCTCCCATGGCCAACTGCTTCTGCCTCAGAGATGCAGCCAAGATCCCACATCCCTCAATGTCTTTATCACCTTAATTTCTTTTTGCTGTATGTAGAATTTAAATACAAGTCCAGTCCTTGTGTTGCATTTATTTGCATCTCCTAAAAACCTTGCATTTTAATGACAAGTGTTCTGGCAGGGTCAGAGTTCTCAGCAGTGCTGCATCACACCTGGATTTGCTCGTTCTGATGTTCTACTTCCTGAATTCCTATTTAACATTTGCTGCCTCTTGCGCCTCATGCGTGACTGACACCGGGAGTGACTAAGGGACCAGATCAATTATTGTGATTAAAATTGATCCTCATCGCTCTTGGTGTCACAGTTCACAAGCCAGAGCTCATGAGCTCATTTGGCTCGGGCCTGTAACCATTGCACATGGTGAGAATCTCACTGAGCAGAGTCAAGTCATCACTACGTCAAAATTAAAGGATTTGATCATCACAAGAATAAGAATCAAGCTGTGTTTGTGGCCTTTATACCTAATGGCAAAGTCATATTTACGTTTGGGTGCATTTCAAAAATGACATTTTATAGTAATAGTCACTCTTTGGGGGGTTTATGCAATATGGGATCTCAGGTACCATGAAAAGAAAATGTACCTTTGTTCCCTCTTGCAAAACATGAAGGGTATTCCTGTGGGCTTGGCTGAAAGGCATCAAGGAAAAGCCAAATGTTTGTAACACACTGCACTGAAAAGCTCATTATATTTAACAAATCCTGAGTTGGTCAATTCCTGCACGTGAAAACACACAGGAACAGGAAAAAAAGAGATGAAAAAGAACATGATGGAGGCAGAGTAAAAGAAGGAGAAAGACTGAGCTAAAACACCACAGGCAGAGAAGGAAAATTTTATCTAATGAATGTTTTCCACCTCATCACCTCCTTCCTGCCCTAAACACCATCACCACCTGTAAGTGCACTCATTAAACTGCTGAATCCATACACCTCCATCATGCCTGGAAACTGAATTCTGCTGAGTTTTCAGCACTTTTATTTAATAATTCTGATTTTTTTCATATTTTCAGTTTGCTTCTTCCCTAGCTCATCTTTTTGTGCAGCTCAGTTTGTCAGTTTTATTTCTCCAAAGTGCTACAGAGGGAGCAACATATAATTCACAACTCAATAAAATTTAAGGAAAAATAAATATTTGCTGCATCCAAGATGAGGTGGAGGATGTGTAGGAGGGGAGGAGGCAGGAGGCAGACTTGAAATTGCTGCTTTTGGAAGAGATTTGAGAATTGAGAGCTGGTACCTTAGTGCAGAATGACTGGGGCTCTAAAATGGATTTATCAAGAATTGAAATGAAAAATGCAGCAGGGAACTGTTCAGAAATCATGTCTGTGCAAGCTGATTTTAGTCTAATGAGCAGTACTGGACACCCATGATTGTTTGAAGGTAAACCAATTTATTTACAATTTTATTGGCTGGAAAAAGCCACCAACTGCACCTTCACCTTTCAAAACCTGGGATAGAGCAAATTCCTCATTTTAAAGGCAGAAGGTCTCTACCAAGAGTTCAATCAACAGCTTTATTCCCTCCTAACCATTGGTGACTCAGATGTCAAAAAAACAGGGACTCCAATGTCAAAGTTGTTCTTTTTCTCCTACATGAGAGAGGCTGGAGGGTCTGGGCACTGAGCTCCCGTGAGCAAACCCTCACTCTGCATCCAAAGCACAGCTCAGGAGGGACCCACCTAGGCTTCCAGCTGTTATTATAACAAAAATATTTATAAATTACTAAATTACATGGGTTTCATTGCAATCTGTGCCAACATCTTGGTGTATCTCTACACCTGCACCCACAGTAGGTAACATTTCATTCAGGTTGTTGATGATAATTGCTTGGCAATGTGTTTCTTCCAAATTTGGAGTCTTTTTAATAATGAAAATTCGGTGATGATTACCAGGAAAAAACCCCTAACCAATAAAATTTATTTCTTTTTTTAACTCAGGTAGCTTTTTAAGGTATACCATCAGGATATCTCCTCAGCAGTGAAAAAGGAGTGCTTTTAGTTGGAATTTGTGAGCTAATGTCCTGAGCAGCTCTGAGGAAGCTGCAGCTCAGTGTGTTTCCTCCTGTGACACCTGTGTGACACTGATTGGTGCTTCTCCAGGTTTAATTGAGGTAGAACATTGCATGCTCCTGTTTCTGAGCAGGTTTTGCTGCTTTGTTCTCTAACACTGTGGTGAGTAATTAGGCCAGGTTCTCTTCTCTTTGACAGCACTGAAATGAATCATTTTTTTCAGAGTAGATGATCACTCTAATACTTCCTATGTAATATCACTGCCACCTCCAAATTGTGTCCTAATGAGAGAGTTCCAGGAATATTAGAGAAAAAGGAGGTGGATATTCAATGATCTAGTGTCTGCTTCTGACCCTGGAAAACCTTATTCATTTAAAGAACTATTACTCATGAGAATTACAGTGCAAGCTTCCAAGAGGCTGAACACAGGATAGTTGTCCAAGCAGGAACAGACTCTTTTAAACAGAGAACAATTAAATATGTTAAATCTCTTCTACAGCCCTCCCAAGATGTGGTTTAAAACCATAGATAATAACACTTCTGTGAACTGGTGATACTGAGAATTATCAGATCCAGAAAATCTCATCTTTCCCATCTCCTGGGTAAAAGGGTCTTTCCTGCAGACCTCTCCTGTTACACACATGGAGTCTGTCACTGCTATGGTGTCACCAGCTCGGTTTCAAAGCTTTTCACAGGACTCAGCGATCTTTATCACTATAAATTCAGACTCCTGAGACACCAGCAAGAATAATTAGTTACTGGCTTTGCTCAAGTGTCTTCTGCCACACTCTTTGCAGTTCATTTGCCACGAGCACTCTTGCATTATTACCGTATCCACAACTCCTACAGGCATTTCACCTGGGAAGAACTGCCAGCTCAGATGCATCACTCCTTGGCAGGTTTTGTCTGAGATGCCTCAGCAGAAAATATCATTGAATACAGATCCTGGTGGCTGAGAGGCTGGACACGGCCCAGCCCACAGCCCCCAGGTCCTGGGCTCATCCCAGTGCGGGCAGCAGGAACAGGGGATTCTGCCCTGCAGAGCTGCCTCCAGCCCTGGGGTCCAGAAGGACGTGGAGCTGCTGGAGCCAGCCCAGAGCAGGCCACAAATGATTAGAGGGGATGGGGCAGCTCTGCTCTGGAGAAAAGCTGGGAGAGCTGCGTTTGTCCACTGTGGAGAAGCTTTGGGGTGACTTAATTGTGGCCTTCCAGTACCTGAAGGAGCTGAAAAAAGATGAAGGAATACTGTTTATTTATTACAAGGGCCTGGAGAGGCGGGGCTCTGGGGGATGGATCCAAACTGAATGAAAGATGTCCAAAGGAGGGGACAGGAAGATGGCGAAGTTCCTTGAGGAGTAGCTGAGGGTACTTGGTCTGTTCAGCTGGAGAAGACTGAGAGGAAACTCAGCGAAGTTACAACTCTGTCGTGAGGGAAAGCAGAGGGGCAGGTGCTGATCTCTGTGGTGACAGGGACAGGACCCAGAGAACGGCTGGAGCTGTGCCAGGGTCAGGCTGGAGATCAGGGAAAGGTTCTTCCCCCAGAGGGTGCTGGGCACTGCCCAGGCTCCCAGGGCACGGCCCCAAGGCTGCCAGGGCTCCAGGAGCGTTGGGACAACGCTGCCAGGGATGCACAGGGTGGCATTGTTGGGGTGTCTGTGCAGGGCCACCAGCAGGACTGATGATCTTTGTGGATCCCTTCCGACTCAGGATATTCTGTGATTTAGACTGGATATTAGGAGAATATTCTTCCCTGTGAGGGCGGTGAGGCCCTGGAATGGATTTGGCAGACAAGCTCTAGCTCCCCCACCCCTGAAGCGTCCAAAGCCAGGCTCGCTGGGATTCAGAGCACCCCAACCGATGGATGCGCTCCGGCCCACAGCAGGGGAGGGCCGGGATGAGGCTCCCGGTCGCTCCCAGCCCGAAGCCGCAGGCGCGGCCCCGCCCCGGCTCGTCACGGGGCCGGAACCCCGAGCCGCCGGAGCCGCCGCCGCCCCGGGCCCAGCGCTGCCCCAGCCCGGTCCGGAGCCGCGCCGCTCCCCCCGGGGCCGCCAGCATGTCCAACATGGAGAGTATCCTCGGGCGGGACCGCGGGCGGGACGGGCCGGGAGCTGCTGGGCCGGGCTGGGCCGGGGGAGGTGGCGGTGGCGGTGACGGTGAGGAGCGAGGCCTCCCCGCCGGGAGGAGCCCCGGGGAGCGAGGGGGCGAATCCCCCTCATGGCGGTGGTCGCGGGGACCGAGGGGCAGCAGCGGGAGGGCTGGGTGTGACCCTGGCAGGGGCTGAGATCGCTCAGCCTCGGAATTGTCTTTTAAAGACGAGAAAAGCGAGAAGGGATCTCATATTCCATAACGATATCTCCAGGGGGTGTCAGAAGATGGTGCCAGGCTCTGCCCAGCACCACGATGAGAAGCAGTGATCATAAACTAAAAACCAAGAGCTCCACCTCAACACGAGGAAGAACTTCTTTCCGTGGAGGGGGCAGAGCGCTGGAACAGCTGCCATGAAGGTGTGGAGTCTCTCTCTGGGGAGATCCCAAAGCCACCTGGACACGTTCCTGGGTCACCTGCTCCAGGTGACCCTGCCAGGGCGGGGGATTGGACTGGGTGATCTCCACAGGTTCATTGTAACCTCGGTTATTCTGTGGTTTACTGCCCTGAAGGGACAAGGAAGTGGGTGGGAACTTCGGTGTCTCTTCCCAAGGTGTGATGAGGCAGCCTGGGCTGGGAGTGAAGAGGAGGAGGCAGGGCTGTGGTGAATGTAGGGACAGCCCAGTTCCTGAGGCAGAAAACACAGTTTATACTAAAAATAGTATTCATGGACAGGAGGGACAGCATACGTATGTGTAAACTGGAGTGATGTCAGCTGGGCTGTCCTCAAACATATACCACGTCAGCTGTGCTTCCTGCTCTTTGAAAGAATTTACACGCAGAGCCCTGTGTGAGCTGACTGGAACTTTCTTGCTGTATGAAAACATCTTAACACACGGGGCAGAAAACTCTTACAGAGCCCAGAGGTCTCAGTGTGGATTCCAGTGGTCTCAGTGTGGTTGGAATGTGCAGGCAGGGCTGGCATTGCCGGTTGTCCTGGTAGGGATTGCTGGAGCAGCTGACTGTGAGTCACAGACTGAGGTGGAAGTTGGGTTCCACTCGGTTTGTGGCACGTTGAGAAAGACACTTGAAGGGAGGAGCAGGAATGTGCTCCTCAGAGATGGGTGAGCTGAGGAGGTGGCAGGTGAGCTGGTTTAATGTCAGGTAAATTCCCTAGCTGAGTAACTGAGGACGTTATTTCAAAATAAACTGCTCTGCTTCTGGTAGCTACATTAATAGATATTCTAAATGCAAAGTCACATTTGTTACCTGTTTGTAGCCTGCTTGTGATGTTTATAGGATAACAAAAGACATTCCTAATGTCTCCAGGTTGCTGCCAGAGTAAGAGGAATGGCTGGACTTCAAGGCAGAAAACCACTCTGGAATAATTTATGTGCTTGAAATATTGAAGAAACCTCAAGTACTCATAGTGTTTAGCTTTGTGTTTCCACTTAATTGGTAATCATCTTAGAACCTGCAGCATCTTCCTCTTAGGATACCACAGGTGGCAGGAAAGAAACCTACAAAGCTTTTTACTTACATATTGTTTGAGAAGGACTCATATTATTGATATTATTTGGACAGTTTCATCAACAGTATTTCAAGAAAGGGTTTTTGATTGTTGTCTTTACAGTGCACACTCTATTCTCTGTCAGTAATAGTTTAGTACAGTCATTCCAAATCACTCTGGAGGCTTGTCTTACTGTTTTCTTGGAGCTTTCAGTTTAAGCAGTTGAACTTTTGTTTTTAAAGTTTCTCTTCCTGACTGGAGTAGTCTCTGCCCAAAAGTCAGATGATGGAGCTGTTGGGAGCCTGGGATCACTCACATGACCCAGGCCTGGGAAGGAGCTGCAAGAACAATTTAAATCCAGGATCCTGCTGGGTTGTAGCTGGCCGTGGCCAGCTGAGCCAGTTTGCTGTCACACAGTTCATTTGTTGTGTTCTTCAGGGGCTTTGGGGTTTTTTTGGAGGGGGCAGGTCAGGAAACCACATCATTTCACTGGGAGTCGCAGGCTTCTGGTGTGAGAGTGGAAGTAACCAGCAGAGAACCACTCTCAGTTCCTCTTGGGGGGTATTTGGTGGTTGGATTTATCACTCTGAAATCGGTTTGGTCCCTTAACTTGCACTGCAGAACACCTGTTTAATTTGAAGTTTGCTGCAAAGGAGCTTAACAGGAACTCCAAAAAATGCGACAAAGAAGAAAAGGCTGAGAAAGCTAAAATTAAGAAGGTAAGTCTGAACCAAGTTTTTAGATCTGTTGCTTGCCTGTTAGGGCAGGAAGACATCTGGTGTGTTGTCATTTCCCTGGTGTGCATGCTAGTAATCGTGTGGTCAATGTTTGTGATTTAAAATATGTGACTATAAATATTCCTGTGTTTATTAATAAGCGTAAGGATAAATCCTCGTGGATGGCTGGTGGCATTTGCTTCCCTAGAGAATTGCCTTGTATCTGCTTTGGTAGAGACTGTTGTTCTCAGAGTTAAAACCACTTCATGTTTATCAGCTTGTGTTAAATGGGCTTGTGGAGAGGAGCTTCAAAACAGCTTTTGAGTCCTTGAAGTCGTGAAGAGAGAGACTGAGTTGATTTGATGTGTTTTTGCCCATGAGATACAGCTGTACCACCTGTGCCTGTGTTTGTGTCTTGAGACTGAAACTGTTTTTAGGAACAGAAATTGTGTTTCTGTAGCTCTGCAAAACTGCCTATTTGCAGTGCATTCTTTCCAATGCCTTCCTTGGAAAGAAGTTAGGAGTTCTCATCTTGGAAATGTTTACGATCTGTTGTGGAAGGAGGGAGAGATTTGTTTATTTTTTTTTAATAGAAAAAGATATAGTGACTAATTAATGCTTCTTTCCAAGTGAAAAGAGACTACACAGAAATCCTACGTACAGGAGCAGGGAAGGGTAACAGGCTTTTCCTTTTGTCCCCCTCTTTGCCAAGGCCATCCAGAAGGGGAACATGGAGGTGGCGCGGATCCACGCGGAGAACGCCATCCGCCAGAAGAACCAGGCCATCAACTTCCTGCGCATGAGCGCCCGCGTGGACGCCGTGGCAGCCAGGGTCCAGACTGCCGTCACCATGGGCAAGGTGAGGCCCTCCCCGTGCTGCAGGGGCAAGGAGGAGACCTCTCATCTTCTCTGCAGTGGCTTCGTTCCAGCTGCAACGAGCTGGGAGCTTTCGGTTTTAGAGGTAGCCAAGAGTAAATCGGCTGCTGGAATTCCTCTGGCGGCTGCTCTTTGGATTGTTTCACAAAGATAATTCTCCCCTTCAAAGTGAAGTCGTGAGGTAGGAGTTGTGAGTCCAGTAGATAGTTGTTTAAGGTAAACTGATTTACTGCTCTTCCCCTTGAAAAGTTTATTGTAACTGTGGACCAGATGTATCCCTTAACAGTGACAGGTCTCAAGTCTGCAGAAATGAATGCCATATAAAGCTCATTTTTAGTGAATTTTGCCTCATAAGGTGTATTTCAAGTGGCTGCGTTAATTTCTAGAGCTGGGAGTGGTAGGAGCTATTGAAAATATGACATTCCAGATGGCAATAGGATGTTCCCTCCTGTTTGGTACTGTCAAAGCTCTGTGGACAGAGATAAGAGAGCTGGGTAGGAAATTCCAGAATCCCAGAATAATTTGGAATGGAAGGACCTTAAAGCCCATCCAGTACCACCCCTTGCCTTGGGCAGGGACACCTTCCACTATCCCAGGCTGCTCCAAGCCCTGTCCAACCTGGCCTTGGACGCTTCCAGGGATCCAGGGGCAGCCACAGCTTCCCTGGGAAATCCATTCCAGGGCCTGCCCACCCTCACAGGGAAGGATTTGTTCCTAAACTGCTGGTTTTTTCCTTGTAATAATTTCCTTCCCCTTGTTTCAGGTTACAAAGTCGATGGCAGGGGTGGTGAAGTCTATGGATGCCACCTTGAAGAGCATGAACCTGGAAAAGGTAAATAGACTTTATTTTCTTGGAGCTGAAATCAAAAGCAGAAGGGACAACAGGGACAAGTTTTAAAAAGGGAAATACAATCAAGAGTTTTCCAGTTGAGATGTAATTTTTCTTTTATCTGGAGATAAGTGATTTGATTCATATTTTTCATAGATATCTGCACTAATGGACAAATTTGAGCATCAGTTTGAGACACTGGATGTTCAGACACAACAGATGGAAGACACAATGAGCAACACTACGACATTAACAACACCACAAGTAAGAATGATAAAATCTATTTTAGCAAGGTGATCTTAAATTATGTGTCTAAACTGTTCATTAACAGCACTTGAAACACTCAGGTATATGTTTGGATTTTTTTACAGGTAAGTTGAATTCTGTAGAAGCATTATTTACAAACCAGACTTCAACTAATGTCATTTTAACTGCTGAGCACCTCTGCTCCTTATTTTTGAGTTCATACCTTCTAGTGGTTAAGCACAAAACTATTCTGCCAAGGGCATTTACCTTTAAATCAGTTTTGTTAAAATAATTCCTGTTCTCTGAAAATCTAACAAGAGGTTGTCAGAAACTCCAAATGCAGCAATCCATTTTGTTTTCCTTTAGAACCAAGTGGACATGCTCCTGCAGGAAATGGCAGATGAAGCAGGGTAGGTGAAATTTCTATTTCTTTAGAATAAATCTTGGTTTCCACAGCCCTTGCTGATTATATCTAAGGTCAAATACCCTTTTTTTAATAAGCTGTCTCTTGGAAGCAGAGAAAAAACACAATTTTCCTTTTACCTCTGGACATACCTGACTTGTCCTGGTAGTGAGTCAAAATTACTCACCAGCATGTGTAACTCTGGAGTGTTCAGGGGGTGCTGTCTCATTATTCTTCTGCTGTCAATTATTGTGCTTCCCCCTTGATCCACCCATGCCTGACTTGGTGTTTGCTCTGTTTTCTCCTCTTAGCCTTGATCTGAACATGGAACTACCTCAAGGACAGACAGGTTCAGTTGCTACGAGCGTGGCCTCGGCAGAACAGGTAAATGTTGGATTTCCAGTGAGGTCAATGTTTTCTGGAGAAATGGGATGTGAGAATTAATGCTTCACTCAGTCAAAACAACATGCTGAATTGCTAAATTCTATTTCAGCTGTTCCGAGGAAAATGTGTGGTTAAAAGTCTTGCTATCAAAGTAGTCTTAACAATATATTTGTTGAATGTTAAAGGGAAGACCTTAAAACTCATCCAGTGCCACCCCTGCCATGGGCAGGGGCACCTTCCACTATCCCAGGTTGCTCCAAGCCTCGTCCAGGCTGGCTTTGGACACTTCCAGGGATGGGGCAGCCACAGCTTCTCTGGGCACTCTGTGCCAGGGCCTCCCCACCCTCCCAGGGAAGGATTTCATCCCCCTTGTCCTATCAAATATTCCACGTTCTTTGAAAAAAATTCTTTCTCTGCTTCATTTTGTGTTCTCAAACTCCTCCCTCACAGCCATGCTTGAGGTCTTAAGTAAATCTTGTTAAGCCATGAGAGAATTTCTCATCAGCTGGACATGAGGTGGCAAAAGTTGCTTTTCCTGTTGCTGATGGTTGGTTTTCCCTTTTTGTTTTCCACCTGTGCAGGATGAGCTGTCACAGAGACTGGCCCGCCTACGTGATCAAGTCTAACTGAACAGAGCTGCAGGTCTTTGGACCTGCTTCCAAATTCCCTGTCTGGAACTAACCCTGCACTACACTCGAGGTGTAAAACAGTCCAGCTTAGGTGTCTGAATATTTGTAATGTAGGGTACTTCACTCCCAGCTTGCTACTCTTTCTAAAATACATTAAGTGACCCAAAAATATCAGCTCTGATGTCCTTTTCTGTACATTTGGAAGTTGATCTATTTTTTGCAAGCTTTTTTCACAAATTCAAGTTGATGTTCTAAGTCAGCTACTAATGGTGGTACATTCTAGTTTCAAGCAAAGCAGAGTGTCAGTGAGATATATTTTAAATTATGAAGTGATTTTTTTAAATGATGAGAACTGTTTCTGGTTGGAGAACTGATGTATCAGTTCAGATGATTGTTGTAGATCATTTTCCTACAGAGCCAAACTCCTGGAACACACAGGGATGGACAGCGTGGACCTCCTGGAAAATGCACTTGTTGAAACAAAAAAAGTGTACTTTGAGTTTTTTAGTCTTTAAAATTTAGGATAAATGTGCTGAAATTAGCAGTTTAGTTCAAAAATGAGTTACCAAAAGCTGATTTCATATACCTGGGGACTTGGATGGTGGCATCATGTCAGCACAGGAGGAATAAAATATATTTTTGGACTCTTTGCCAGGTCTGTTGCTCTCTGCAGATAACATCCCATTGTTTTTAATATTCCGGTTGTATAGACGAGCTAATTTTAGCAATCCCTTTATATTTCTGCATAGTAAGAGAGTCTGACTGCTCTCAGTAGCTTCAAACTCTTGTTGCAGTTGTAAAATAAGAAATGATTGTAGAAATTTGTACCTGAGACCACTTGTAATGTGTTGTGATAAACGGTGACGTTCACATTCTCTTCCTGATTTTTTTTTGGGCTCATTTTTATTTTTTGTCTTTGTAGGGGTGAGGGAAGGTGTGGAGCACCAGGCTTGGAATTGGTTCTTAATTGCCTGGTGTTCAGGGCCACTTGGGTTTTCCAGTGTTAGGGAATTGTTTAAGGAAAGAGAAAAAACTCACTTTTTTATTCAAGCGGGATTTTTTCAGTGAAAATGTGCAAAAAGGATGAAACATTTCAGGGCAGTTTCAGACATTATTTTGAATGTGTTACCCAGCTCACTTTGAGGGTTGAGGAGGATGTTATGTACTAAAATAATCAAGGTTACTGTAAAAATAAAGTAGGGAAAAAAAGATAGACAAAACAACCTGAAATGTTGTGGGATTCTCTCACATTGGCAGCTGAATTAAAACCGTGAGTTTAAAATGGGATCTTTTCACTTGTTAGAAAGAAAGTGGGGTTAAAAATAAATGTAAACACCTTGAGTGTTCCTCCTGTAAACAGGAGAAGTTGCAAGGTGTTTAAAAAGCACATATTGACAGCTGTAGCCTGGCTGTGATTCCTTCAAATGATTAATAAAACATCCTGGAAAAGGACTTTTTCCTGCATTTTCTTCCCTGGCTGCTTCTGAACATTGTAACCATGGTCATGGTGTATCTATGCAACCCAGTTACCCAGCTGGGGTGACTGTGTGTGTGCCTTTGCCTTGCTGGACTTCCTTCAGCTTTTTAATATTCAGTTAGTTCATATCATGAGGGTGCTGGAAGCTTCCTGCTGTGGAATCGCTCCACACCGGAGTTCACTCGGAGCTGTCCATGAACTGCTGAGGGTTCAGTGTCTGAAAGCAGACAGCTCCAGCTACTGTGTCTGGCTTCTAACGTTAAAAATGATGCTGCTCTTAGGCTGGTTTGGGCCATTCTGGAATTAGTTGAGGGTCAGACAGCAATTCTGAGCTCCCACATGGCTGATTTTCCCAGTCTGTTGCCTTGCTGTGAGCCTTGGAGGGATTTAAAAATAGACTGGGAGTGAGATTGCTGCAACAGAAAGGTTAAATAAGCTTCATTATATTATTGATTGTTGTGGAGTTTTGCATTTTATCCTGGGCTGGTGAGCTCCAGAGCCAGCGCAGATTTCCAGTTTTGTCTCTTGAAAGGAATTAACAAATACAAAGGTTTGACTGACATAATTAGGGTTATGTCTGGGGGACTGTGGTGCTAAGAGACTTAGGCAGAAATAGGTGTTTGAGACAGGGAGTTTTTGCCCTGTTGACTCCATTCCAGGAGCTGCTGTTTATTCCAGCTGTGCCAGGGTTTGGGGCTGGCAGCTCCTGTGTACAGATCTCCTGCCCTCTCCTGGGGAAATGCTTTCACTCGAGGCTGGGAGCTGCATCCAGAAAGGTTGACGTTCTATTTTAAATGCATTCATTTTCCTCATGGCATTTGGAAATGCTTAAAGCTGAAAGTTACTCTTTAAGCAATATTTGAGTTTCATTCTTCCTCCCTTCAGGCTCTTCAAAACATTTCTCTTCCCTGAGCAGCTCTGGCTCCTCACTCCAACCTTGTTTTGTCTCTGTAAGTCGGCTGTTTGTAAAGTTCATTTCATGTTAAATCACTTGTTTGTGCTTTTCTGGAACCTTATTGCCAGCTAAAATTTCAATATTTCTGCTGATGAGCAGGCACATCTAAAGTGAAACATTGCTTGAAATGTTGCTGGATGGTTTTGCTCAGCATTTTTATCCTCTGTTTCTAAAACTGCTGTTTGTTGGTAGCTTTGTCTTCATTAGAATTCCAAAACAAAGCCATGCAAAGCTTCAGATGAAAGGAGAGGGAAGCAAAACAAAAACAAGAACTTTAATGTCATGATTGCAATGTGATAAAACTTATCAAGTTGCCTTTGTGGAGATCCTTGGAGCCAAAAAAAAAAGTGATTTTTTGTTAAATATAATCAGCAGTTGTGTATAGACATAAATTCTGAAGCTGGTGTTGTGTATAGAGAAGAGAATAATTTTTGTAGCTCTGGTTGAGTTCACTTTGAAAACTGCTTTACTTGTATGGGACAGTTTGTAAATGTAACTGCAGGTGGAAAATAAAATTGTACAGACAACTCATGCTGGGTGTGTGTCCAGGTTGTGTGGCTGCTGCACGTCTCTGTACATGGATGGACAAGCACGTGGGATGTCTTTCCTGTGGGAAGACATCCAGAAAATTCAATCTTTATGGAAAGAAAACAAGAAGAAAATAAAGTGGGTACTACTGAGAGAGATTTGGGACAACTGGGAAGTAATTAATATTAAGTATAACAACATAAGCTCTAATTTTATGGGGTGTTTAAAAATGTTTAATGATATGGAGAGAGCTCTGTGCATAAACAGAGCCCTGAGGAAAATCTCTGAGGATTTTCTGTCCTTACACACAGAACAAGGGACCCCTGGAAAACTGCAAGGAGGTGGCGTGGGTTTGAGTTTGGGATTGGGTTTGGCTTTCCTACACCTGAAAATCTTTAATTTTAACATTTCTGTTCAGTCGTTCAAGAGCCAGCAGAGGGCACCTGAGGCTTTGCTTTTATGGATCCTACAGAATGTCTGGTGGAAGTAGTTGAAGGAAGGCTGGTTGGTTCAGGGGGCAGTGTCTCCCGTGGAACCTTTGTTTGGGCAGTATCCACTCGCTGTAGGATGTGCCAGGACTTTGATCCCCAAATCCAGCTCGGCAGCACATCCACGGGGCCACAGCCGAATGGGCTCAGTCTGCACTAAAACTCTTCAACCATCCTTTGCTGCCCCTGGGGTGATTTAGGTCTCTGAGATCTGTTAGGAGTGAGGAGGATAGTGAATAACCTTGTGCTTAAAACTTGGGTTTAAATTTCATTTTTAGTTAAAACTTGGGGGTTTTTAGCTGTTGTTCTGCTTTTGACCTGATAATTCTTCTGTTTTATACAAAAGGAAACCCTCACTGTGCACTAATGGAAATGGATTTTAGTGGTAAATTTAATTTTTTCAATCAGAGCTTTGATGAGCTTTGGTTTGATGATGGATTGACTTTAATTTCAGGATTCTCTCTGCAGTTCTGCCTTCACCTCTTGCTCAGGCTGCTTTGAGCTCACGACAGCACTCGGCTCCCAGCTTTCTTGTTTCAAGCAGTATTTTTGCAGTGGAACCCCGAGTAGGGTCAGTGGCCTTGCTTGTTTCGGAAGCAGCTCCCTTCATTACCATTCCTTGAGGGAAAGGCCCCACGTGAACAATCTGTAACTAATTTCACGTGCCAGTGGAGCTGCTTTCACTGGCAGAAGATGCACTGAGAGAGTCTCCCAGGCTCCTGCTTCCCTTTGCTCCCGTTATTAGGGAACTCAGCCTGGGTCAGCTGCACAACGTGGTTCAAAAATGGAAAACCAAAGGGGCTGCAGGATCCACATTTTGGGAAAGCTTTCCAGGGTCTTCCAGTGGTGCCAGTCACCATAAGGAGCTGCCAGATCCAGACTCGGCACAGAGGCTGCTCACAGCCCTTACCGAAATAAGGGGGATTTCAGAGAAGAAAATATTTCATATTGCATATTTCTAATAAAATATTTCATATTGCATATTTCTAATCTAAATAAAATATTTCATATTGCATATTTAATAGTATAAACAATCTAGAGAATTATATACACATGCTAATTATATAGGATAATAAAACAAAAAAAGACGATAAAATAATAAATAAATAATAAATAATAAATCAAATAAGAAATAAATAATAAAAATAAATAAGAATATCAAAGTAAATAAAATCTAAACGTCTAAAACCAAAGATGTTTTACAGTCATGCCAGTGTGTATTGCTTAGGATATTTTAAATTTATTAAACCTGAGTGAAACAATCATTTTGCAAAAGCAACGAACATGACATAATGTGTGTATCTGACAAGATAATAATCAGCTTAATTTAATTTCCCTGCTATCTGATTCATAATTCTTTATCACAATCAATTTCTGTCAAAATGAGCTGTCAGAGGCAGGAAAGCATTTGAAAACTTCCTTTAAAGATGCTCAGTATTTTTTACTAAACCTTTTGTGACTCCTTTCTTTTTTTCAAAGATTAGCTAAACATAACCCTGGGGTCTCTCCAGGAGATATTTCCCTTTATTCTTATCACAATCAAAGTTTTGTTTCTCATGGTGCAAAATGGGTCATTACTGGAAGCATTAAGCTGGATTTCTGTTGCTGGTGGTTTTTCAGTCCCCAGTTCCATCTGAAGTCCCAATATTTGCCTGGAAATCCATCGGAGAAGCTGGCGGGCCTGTTCAGAGTGTTGTAAATTAGTTCCAGTCTCCACGAGCCTGCTGTGACTAATTGATGTGACCTGGAAGTGGATAAAGTCCATAACAGTAAGATCAACTTTTCCTCTGGTAATTTGACAAATAGAGCCCTTTTTTAAAGTCCTGTGTAGGCTCCATTCCCCATTTGTTCTGTCATGATGGGCATCGTTTCCGTGTTGGAGTGATAATGATTTTCCAGATTTCTGCTGATTTGTAGAGCAGGTGCCTTTATTTAATAATGCCAGAAGAAGGGAGAGATTCAACAGCACCAACAAAAAGAGAATTCCTGGGAGCAGCTGTATATCAAAGCCATTCCTTATCCAGTTACCTCTCTGTAAGTATTTGACCACTGCTTAAAATCTTCATATTTCCATGTAAAATGTGAAATTATAACATTTTTTGTAGAGTAGTTTTATGTGCAAAGAGAGTAGAACTAATAATTTACTAGTGGTAATTATTACGTTTAACAATAACAATTTTTTCATCCAAATATTTTAGAAATACAAAGATTAATACTCACCAAACCCCAAGTTGTCTGGTGTGTAGTGAGTTTAAAGCAGCAAATATGGAACATCCCAGGTTCTTTTCCAAATTTAATGCTTTTGCTGAAGTTTTTTTTGCCTGTGGTTGGAGTAATAAATAAACCAGATATTCCCAAGCTCTTCATTAAGGTTTATGGGGATGTTTGGGAAATCTGGCTGTTTTCTCAGGGTACTCTTTACCACACAGGTTTTCCTCCTCCTGCACTACAGAGATGTGCAGGAAGGCCGGTGGTTTGCAGAGTCGTTCCAGCTCATTTATTTCCTACAGCCACAGGGAAATCAGGAAATCTCAGTGTTGTGTGGGCTTCTGCCCTTGCAGAAGGGGCTGCTGGAATGGGATCTGTGCAGTGGAAGCTCCTGGAAACTCCACGTTGCTGCCTAATTAATTTTTAAGAAGAATTTTAGGCAGCCACTCTAAGTATTGACTGTAAGTAAATCCATGTCACTTTCTGGATGGGCAGGGATTTAAAGAATTTCTCTGCTCCGAGCCCCTTCCAAGCCTGCATCCCATTCATCCTCTCCCATCCCACCAACTGTCATGCTCCAAAATAGTCTCACCATGACTATAAAACCCCAGCAGCGAGCCAGGGGAGTCCAGTCCCTATTTATTTGTGCTCCAGTGGGATGTGAACCTTGGTCCTCCAGGGTGAAAGGTTGAGGGATGAGTGTCTTGTTTACCTGTGCTTTTCAGAGAATGTTTTCCTTTAATCTATTAAGCAGACGCACCATTTTGTCCCGTGGTGTGCAATGGGATCGCTAACGATGCACTTAATTACTACCAAACCACATCTGAGTGCCCGATGGCAGCAGGCAGCAGACTCAAAGCTCAGTTGGTCAGGCAGAGGGTCCAGCAAGGTTCCCCAACCTCAGGGTTTAATAGAAACATCTTTCCATGAGCTCCTGTGATGCATCCCTGATTTATCCGTGGCTTTAGTGATGAAAATAACCACACTGGATGGTTTCACATCAACTCTGACTGATGGCTGAGGGCTAAGTGGGAGTGAATGAGGAGAAACCAAACTGTCCATGGATTTTAAATCCAAATTGGATTCTTTGGAAGTTATTTTCAAAACCAAAAATCCTAATTAAATTCCTTGGAAGCTTATTTTAAAAACCCAAGACCTGAGTTAATTCAACCCCTGTAGCACTGCTGCCTTGAACACACCTGAGGATTTCTCTTCTCTGAGGATTTCTCTTCTCTGAGGATTTCTCTTCTCTGAAGCTCTTACATTCAGACATTCCCATCCCAAAGGTGGCATTTGTGCTTAATTTTTTGGCAACGCTGCAGATTTGTTGTATACATTAATCAGCCAAGCTATAGGGCTCGGGCACATCCTCCACCAGGCACAGACACAATAGGGTGGAGAAGGCCCAGCAAACACAGCTGGTGAACATATTTACCATCCACTGGTTAGTCACACTTGTGGAGTTTTAATTGAATTACCTTTGACAGTGAACAGCAAACCTGGTGGGTGATCTACTAAATTTAACTGATGAATGGGCTCCCTAAAATCAATTAGCATCCAGGGCTGGGAGCATGAACACATCCGTCGCTCGGCGGGGACCGGAGCGGGCTCGGAATGACAGCAGCAAATGTTGGCCGAGTGAAAGCACGGATCTCCTGCCGCCGCTGACCCCTGCTCCCCACATGAAAGAAAAACAGGAGCCCAACAGGAGCTGAAAGAATCCAACAGTAAATCATATAAGCCCTGTTTTGCACAACTGATACAGGATGCTTCTAAACTGCTTGATTAATGCTGGGCAGTATATTAAATGCAGGACGTGGCAGAGCGAGGAGTCTGCGCCCGAGCACCAGCCCCACAAACACCATCTGCTCACTGAATTACTTTTGGGAGATTCAGGATAGAGGGAAGCCAGGAGGAATTAGAAATGCCCTTTTTCTTTTGCTACAGTGATCGGGCCCTGTCTGCGGGCGCAGAGAAGCCCCGTCAGTCTTTAGGTTGTTTGTTATCTGAATAATCAAGCGATGGCAAAATGCAGGCTGGAGGTTCCTCTGACCTTTGCCTCGGCGCAACCCGACCCTGCGTGGGGCTCAGGCGGAGCATGTAATGAGGGACAGCTGGGATGGGCTGGAGAAGGAGCACACGTGTGTCTGAGGGAGAGGGAGCACACACACACCATGTCTGAGGGAGAGGGAGCACACAGTCACCATGTCTGAGGGAGCAGGAGCACACACTCACCATGTCTGAGGGAGCAGGAGCACACAGTCACCATGTCTGAGGGAGAGGGAGCACACACACACCATGTCTGAGGGAGCGGGAGCACACAGTCACCATGTCTGAGGGAGCAGGAGCACACACACACCATGTCTGGGGAGAAGGAGCACACACACACCATGTCTGAGGGAGCGGGAGCACACAGTCACCATGTCTGAGGGAGCAGGAGCGCACACTCAATGTCTGAGGGAGCAGGAGCACACACACACCATGTCTGGGGAAGAGGGAGCACACACTCAATGTCTGAGGGAGAAGGAGCACACATAATGTGTGAGGAGAGAGAGGAACACACACACACACACACATCTGAGGGGCTCCTGGCTTTGCACAAACTGGAGAAGGCAGAGAACTCCCCATTGGGGCTTTAGGGTTTGGAGGTGAGGAGAAGAGCAGCAAACAGGGTGATAGCCTTCCTTCCCTTCACCCTGTTTTGCTGGATCACCCCCTAACCCTTCCTCAGGAGGAAATCTGGACCAAACCTTATTTATTGGAATATCGACTTAAGCGAAGATCCAGTCCGGACTAGGCCACATGTTTTTTTAAATTAATTTTTTACCAAAATGAAAATGAAACGTGTCAATTTCAATGATGCTCGAACTGCAGCCTGTCCAATGGCCCCTGGAGGTGCATTGGGACACAGCGACTTAAATCCTTCTTTTCTGTAGGGGTGTCCTCCTTCCCAGGCTGGTGCATTGGGTACCACTTTATAGGGTGTTCTGAAGTCCAGGGAAGGCACAGTGGGGTTTTTCTTTCCCTGCCTCCAGAAGTCATTGACTTTGTGCATGTCAAAGTGCATAAAAAGTCCAAATGTCATGGGAGACATTGAACTGTAATGTCATCAAGTTATAGAATGAGATGAGCAGAGATGGGGTGGAGCAACACCAGCCTAACTCCAAATATTTCATGGAGCCTGCTTTAAAAATGTGACATTTTAGCCTGTAAAATAAAAAAAGGGTGGGATCCTACGCGCACTGACACTGTGCTCTGAAGTGCTGCATAAATTACATTGTACTTAACACAAACCTATTTTTTAATTTAATTAATGTATAAACCACTGGCTCCTGCCCCTGCAGGACAGCCCAGAGGATCCAGTGCTTTCTCTTCTCCTGGCTTTGCTCCACTCCTCTCGGAGCTGCCCCGGGGTCTCACTCCGAGGCCTGGCTGCTGCTGCTGTGCTGACAGCCCTGC
The DNA here is from genome assembly GCF_015832195.1 of Motacilla alba alba. Lineage (NCBI taxonomy): Eukaryota > Metazoa > Chordata > Aves > Passeriformes > Motacillidae > Motacilla > Motacilla alba. The sequence goes on from NC_052045.1 coordinate 5,063,050, forward strand.
TCCAGGGTGCACCCCCAAACACACCATTCCCTGGCCCATCCAAAACTTTGGCTTCCAGACAAACACACAGGAACACAGCTTCAAACACCCAGATCAATCCCCTCAATAAGATTTCATGCATTTTCGAACGGTATCGATCTTGATTTGGAAAACAAAAAGCAAAGAAAAGACAACGGCAAAAAAACCTTCCCAGTGCACTAAGTGAGAAATGTGGCTTTAATTTAGACAACTAATTGCTTCCAGCTGAACCAGCCATTAAAAACAGTTGAAGAATTACAATGTAAATAGATTAATGCAGACAAAGCAACATGTGCACTATTCCATGTCTTCTTGTTACCTACAAAATACTTGGGCAGTGACACACTGTTAGTCTAAGCCACTTGTTAGGTTCTGTGCTAATCAGCTAAAATTAAATAAACATGACTGATAAAAATGACTGTTGTGTTTGAAAATTGATGCACCAACAGAATTTACTCCAGGAGATAATTACAGATGATTAAGTAACAAAGAAATAATTCCTACGGCAGAGGGTGAGCGCCGGCGGTGCAGGGAAGGGGCACTCACCAACGTGCCGGCCTTGTCGTTTGGAGGGATGAGCCAAAGCTGAGGCAAAGTCCCCGGCGGGGGGCAAAAACTCTGAAGGAGCTTTTCTACCCCAGCAATTTCCAGTGACAGAATGCAAAAGGGCTGGAAAATCTGTGTTTTGCCCTTGCAAAAACACGTATGTTTTTCCCCCGTCTTCCTACCCAAGGGATCAATCCCTTCACACAACTCTACTTTCAAATGCTAAAAAGGTGCTCATGGGTGAAGCATGTAGGTGATAAATATGATATTTCCTAAATAATAATTTGAATATTAAAGCTAATTTCCTTTGTCATCAGAATGAAATCAGATTGAGACTCACTCTCTAAAATGCAAAATATTCTTCAGGCAGAAATTTTAAAATGTTAATTCTTAGAGGAATTTATTATTAGAATAATACTGATTGGAAGCCTTGGAAAAAGAATGTTTTCCAAAATAAAGAATAAATCTGAGAGAGCTTTTGCATTTTTTTTCTTTTCCATAAGGCTTGTTGGTGGGAGCTCTGTAGTAATAGGGACATCCAAAAAAATAAATGGTAGGCTTTAAACTGAAAAAGGGGAGTTTTAGATCAGATTTTGAGAATAAATTCCTCCCTGTGAGGGTGAGTAGGCCCTGGTACAGGGTGCCCAGAGAAGCTGTGGCTGCCCCTGGATCCCTGGAACTGTCCAAGGCCGGGTTGGATGGGGCTTGGAGCACCCTGGGATAGTGGAACCAGATGGGCTTTACCATCCCTTCCAACCCAAACCATTCCATGATTCCGTGATTCTAAGGAGCTGACTCCTCCACAGACCTTTGCACAGCCTTTTCTACACAACTTTTCCCCATATTTTCTTTAGCACACTCATATCCTCGAGCATCTCACTGAAACACATGTTGGAGTCAAGATTAGCCCCTATGAAATGAAAATCGCTCGGGCTGCAGAGGGGGAAGTGGAATATTATTCTTCATCCTGAATTGAAATATTAGAAGCTGACTCCTGAATTATACTCCAGGGTTACCGAGCTCTAATTGAGATTGAAATTGGGCCGCTATTTTTGGTGCAGCCTGGAAAGCTCCGAGTCTTATTCCCATTTGTGCCGGTGGAAATCCCCACCCATCATCTCAAATTCTGCTCTGCCTGCACCTTCGGGGTGAGGAGAACCTTCCCGGCCCCTTCCCCCCCGAAATAATGATAAATGACAGCTACTCCAAATTGGAGCTGGCTGCTGCTCCTCGCCGAAGGGCCGAGGGGAGGGTGGGAAGGGGCTTCTCCCCAAAAGCTGATTGACAGGCAGGGTCAGGATGGGGGGAGTGTTTGCTGGACTCTGTCAGATCCCAGGGAGCTGCTGACAGCTCGTGCTGCCATTCCCTTCCTTCCCTCCACGGCCAGATTTATGCTGCTGTACAGAGAGTGTGGGATAAGCTCTGCCCAACCCAAAATGACAATGTGCTCCTATAAATCTAAATTTTTTGTTCTGCCAGTGCTGTCTAGAGGGGTTGGGTTTCTCTGGAGGAACAATTAGTGATGATTCCCAACACTTTGAAATATTAAAGCAAAGTTGATGGGACTTTCCAATCCTCAAGTCAGAGCCACATAGCACAAATCATATTTCTGAGCAGAGATGAGGGTGGGGCGGCCCTGGCACAGGGTGCCCAGAGCAGCTGTGGCTGCCCCATCCCTGGAAGTGTCCAAGGCCAGGCTGGATGGGGTTTGGAGCAACCTGGGACAGTGGAAGGTGTCCCTGCCCACGGCAGGGGATGGAACTGCATGGGCTTTATGGTTCAACCCAAACCATCCTGTGGTGGTGGTTTCCAGGAAGCAGCAGGATGTGGAAATCCCTTTGGTTGTGCTGGAAAAATTCCCCAATCAAGGACAAGCTCCTTCCCGTCCCTTGTCACTGACACAGTGTCTGGCTGTGGGACACACGTGACACAAATGACCAGGGTGCAGCTCTCAGCTCCCCAGCCCCAGGCTCTCCACATCCCAGGATCCCTTTGTACACACACCAGGGAGTCACCCTGGGAGCTGGGGAGAGGCGTCCCCTTGCAAGGAAAACATGGGGCAGGTGCAGGCCTTGGGAATGGAGCCCCTCAGAATTAACAACAAGAATTTGATTCAGCCCAATGTATCGATCGGTGCAAACCAGCAAAAAATATATCAGGCTGAGATGATTAAATAGGATGAGGCCTCTTTTTATTTATTTTTTTTATTGTAAGCAGTGAAAAATTCCAAAGGCATGACTGAGGAATTAATATGCAGCTATAAACATGCTGCAGGGAAAAGGCCAGGGGAAGCAAACAGGACCCAAAATAGATTTATCTCCAAATGTCCCATGAAGCCAAGGAATCTACTGCTATAAACACAGGAATTGCAATGGGCCACATGAAACAAAGCCCTGCTTTCAGTGGCACCTGGGAATGGTGAGATGGAAGTAATTCCCCTTTAATGAAGATATTGTGATGTGTCCGAGGCTTTCTGCGGAGCAGCAATTTCTGCTGCCTGGGAAAAGGGGGGATTAAGTTACAGAGGGGCTCTGTGGAGGAGGGACCCCTGTTAGAAGCAAACCCTTCACTGGCATTATCTGTTTAATGTGTTGCACACCATTTGCAGCATAAACATTTCCAGTTCATTTTAATTTCATATCGGAGGAGAATCATAAAGACAGAGGATTATTGGTCACAGCTGCGGGGATGTGGCAAATGCAACTTGAAGAATTATTCTGTCAGAGAGACAGAGCCAGATATTATTGTTTTTTCCCTTACAGTCTTGCCAGCAGTTAAAAAAGGGATTTTATTAAAAATATTCATGTAATTAAAATCTATAGCCTTAAAAGCCTTTAGAGGAGCTGGAACTATACCAGAATAACACGTTTACATTCAGATGTTGTAGGTTTGTAACAAAACAACTCTGCATTTGGTCAGGAAAGCAAAATAAAAGGGTTTTTAAGTTAAATCTTATATTTTAAAACATAGGCAGCTTTGAAGTGTGCAGTGATTGATGTAGCTGAGAAGTTTCCTCCTAGGAAATGCTAAATTTGGATGTAGAAATTCATCAGTGATGATCTGGGCCACCGGTGTGTCCTGAGAGGGAGAAATGACTTTTATTCCCCACACGTGTGGTTTTAACAGCCAGTGCCCGGCTTTTCAGCCGTTGTCCATCAGCGTGATGGATCATCCTTCCCTTCTCTCACTTCCCAAACCCCGGCTGGAACAGAGAATTTTCCCAAAGCAAAGGAAATATCCCAGCACAAACCAAACCCAACAGCCACCCAGAGCCGTTTCTTTTTTCAGCTCTTTTTTCTTAATTCCTTTTCTCCAAGCTTTGTCCAGTAATAAACAACTGTTCCAATCTGCTGCGCTGATCAAAAGAAATGTTTTAATCAGTCCCAGGCTAAATATCATGCTATTATGTTATCACTGGAGCAAATCATCCAAAATACAAAACAAAAATATCAGTTTAATATGCTCCAGATCAGGAATGTCTTGAAGAAACTCGCCTTCCTTACAGGTGTGTCCTATTTTAAGGAAAAAAAGAGAGGAATTAAAATATGGGGGCTGGCGCTGGGATCACGTGGCTGCTGGGGCAGTAATGCCAGGATCCAAACTGGCCAAGCCAAATTTCTGCAAATGAAACACTTTTCTCCACCCCAGAGAGGTTTTCATTCATTTTTTTTTGTTTTGTTTTGTTTTTTAAGCTGAGGAACAGATCCCTGTTTTCACCTGCTGAGAGGCAAATCCACAGGGAGAGCATGGACCAATTCCTGCTGCCTCCAAGCCATGTGGTAAGGGATGCAACCCCAAGGAGACGCTGAAGCTTCCAAATTCTCTGAGACAGTTTTCCCAGGAGCTGAGCATGGTCTGGATCTGATGCAGGGTGATGGAAGAAGTCAGGGGGTGCAGGAGCATCCCTGCCCCACGAGCCCAATGCAGGATGGCCAACAGAGACACTCACCATCGCCTCTGGAAAGTTTTGGCTTGGGCAGAGCTGGATCTCATTTCCATCTTCTGCTCTGTTCTGTGTCCAGGAGACCTACCCAGCAAAATTCCTCCTTTTTATGGCTCGTTAAGGCTTGTGGCTCCAGATGCATGAGTGATACTCCAAACCAGTTAAAAAATAAGTGATATTTGGTCATTTGGGAGGCTCTGGTTTGGAGCAGGGTGCTCTGGCTGTCTCACCAGCAGGACCTGGAGACAGACTCCCAGGGGCAGGAGCTAAAGCTGTGCATTCCCAGATGGATCCTTCATCCTGACTCTCCACAGGATCTTCAAGGTGGCGAGAGGAGCTGGACATAGGGGAAGAATCCTCACTGGCACGCACAGCTCAAACACCACCCAAACCCATTTCATGGAATCATGGAATGCTTTAAGGTGGAAGGACCTTAAAGCCCATGAAGTCCCGTCCCCTGCCATGGGCAGAGACACCTTCCACTAGCCCAGGCTGCTCCAAGCCCTGTCCAACCTGCCCTGGACACCTCCAGGGATGGGGCAGCCACAGCTTCCCTGGGCACCCTGTGCCAGAGCCTCCCCACCCTCACAGAGAAGAATTCCTTCCTAATTTTTTAACCAAAAATTTGACCAAAAAAACACCTCAGAAAGAGGGGATATTGTCTTGGGAAGGAAGAACAGCAGCAGGAAAGGAGTACCCAGACCTGACCAGATCCATATGAGCTCTCCTTCCCATTCTGTCCCTCAAGAGCTCCTCATTTGCAGTTCCAAGGGCCAACGAGGAAAGTGTCAGCACTTTCAAAGCACGAAGGCTTTGGAAATGCCAGATTTTGTTTCAGCTGGGAATGAAGTTTTGGGCTCTGCTTTACACTGATTTGGCTTAATCTCTAAAATCTCCAGGACACAGAGTTGTATTTCTTCTACCAACCTAGATTCTCAAATTCTGGGAATTCTGAGAAGTGAAGCAAAGGGGGCTGATGTTACCCGTTAGAGGAGCCCAGATAGAGACATTATTCTGCTTTTATGAAAGCCAAAGGCCAAATTCATATTTATTTGAGCTGCAGCAGGATCTGGCTTATATCCTGGACATTACAACATACTGTTCCAATCTCTATTTTTATTAGCAATATTGATAACGTTAGAAGAAATACGATACAGGAAATAGCATATCGACTTTGATTAATTTTACAGTACGACCTTTAATGAACATAAAGGAAGAATTCAGCAAAGGGCTGGAGCTAAAAGTGTTGCTGGTGAAGGGAGACATGTGGTACCTGCATGTCCTGAGTGAGACAGCTGGATATTCAACATTTATTGCCCTCCATGGAAGAAAAATTGTTGATAATCAAATTTTTTGAAGACTGTGCATTCTCATCTTTAGGTTTATTAACACTTCCAGACACAATGGTTTCTGCAAGAAATGAAGCTATTGTCGTAAAATTAGTTTATTTTGCACAGGCAGTGGTGCTCAAACCTAGTTGAATATTTCTAGGGATAGACATGTGAAATGGTTTCATTGCAGGGAGAAAAATCCCTAATTCCGATCCGAAATCTCAAGTCCTGTGAGAGGATGGGACCTTATTGGATTAACTTGAAGGTGCCTTTAATTGTCCCCACAGCTTCGGAGGGCACAGGAGCCTCCACTCCTTGCGTTTCATTGCATGACATTTAATAATAATATTAGTAATAGTAGTAGTAGCAGTAATAATAATAATAATCCACTATTATATGGATGTTAGTCACTTAGCACTTGAAACATTGCTTTGTATTTGGTTTTATGCTCTTTTTTAAGTTTAAAAAGCACTCAGCACAGAGGGTATTGTGGTGCTTTTGAGAAAAAACCAATCCAGTCTCCTGGATCACATCATTTTGTCCTGGGATTGAAAACTCACACGAAATGCAGCCCCAACCCCAAAATTCATCAAACTGCCTTAAACCACCTTAACTGGTGGTTAAAGCAACGTGTGATGGTTTAAACCACCGAGTGCTTGAAGTGATGTGGGCACAGCAGGATCGTGGTTCAGTGTTTAATATCCACCCAAACCTGCCAAAAAAAGGATATTTCTGCTGGTTTCAGGCTGCAGGTCCAGGGGCAAGGGATGCAGCAGCTTACTCAGATGGACCAGGAGTTGAGGGCAGAATCCATCCCTTGGAGCATCAGCTGAGCAATTTCAGGAGTAACTCTGAGTCACCACACAAGTCTCTGACTCGTTTCTTCCCCTCGGAGCCGAAGGTTTTATTTGAGGCCTGACTGGAAGCAGATGGACCTGTCAGGGCTCCTCAGGCAGGTGAGCAGAGCAGGCGGATGAGCTGTTAAGTGTTCCCAGCTGCTGGGCAGGGCCCCGAGGAAATTGTTGGAGCTGGGACCCAGCTCCGAGGTGAGATCTGGAGCCAGCGCCAAGAAGGAAAAAGTGAATTTCTCCAAAACACCATTCTCTGAAAACCAGAAAAGGCAAGGCTTTTGAAATAAGAGAAAATAGCTGAAAATATCTGCAAAATGTGTCCAATGTATCTTCAGACTGCAGAGAGGCAGAAGCCATCCTGAGCTCCTGCCCCCTTCTCTGGTTCAAGATCTGCCTCCTTAGGCAGCCAAAATTATTTTTCTGATGTTTTCTCCCTGTTTCTGGTGTTTCCCTCTCCAGAAAGGTCTTGACTTTTACTTGCTGCTTTGTGTTGTTTGATTTATAAGCTCAAGGGGTCCTTCTCAAAACCTGGACTCCTTCTTGTACTTAATTGCTACAATAAACTGAAAACTTGGTGCGTTAGGAGCAGCAGTCTGGAAGGAAATGGTTTGATGGATGGAAGTAGACGATAGGTCCTTCTTGGGAATGTCACCAAAAGGACACAGCAGAGAAATGGCTTTATAAATAACTGCAACATTAAGAAAATCCACGAGCCTGGGGAGACCAGAGCTCTATTAAGCACAAACATTTTGCAGGGCAATTCCCAACATCTGCAAAAGTCCTCTCAGCCCCTGCAGTTCCCAGCAGCCTCAACTGCTGCATCCATCGGCATTCACTCCCCAGGGCCGGCAGTCTGGGATGCCATGGAAAGGGATGCCTGGAGTTTGCATCCCAAAATGCATATAAACCAGTGAAAAAAAAGGTGATTAACAAGGCAAAGATTTTATTTACGTTGTGAGGAAGGTGCTTTTCTTTTTCCTTTTGGAAATTAATTTATAAAAAAATCATTCTTGATGTTTTAAAAGCTGTTTTTCCCAGTGGGTGCAGGGTTGGTGGAGCACGGAGCAGGCATGGATGGTGTTCCTGCATGTTCCAAGAAATGCCATGGTTCCTGTCATAGCTCCAAGTGACACAGCAGTAAAGAAAATTATAAAATTCATCCAGAAAATGTCAAGGAATGAGGCTTCACTTGTGGCACTGCAAAGTGCAGCTCCAGTCACCGAGTGCTCGTAGCACAACCCTACAGGAGTTGTGAACGCATCCCCCTGCACCCGGAACCCAAAATCCATCTGGCATGGGCAAGTCACCATGGCACCAACGATTTTACAATTATCTGAACCTCTCCTTTAGCTTCCTGAGCTGAGTTTTATGAGTCACCGCAGATGTTGTGTGTTCTGGGGGACAACCAGACACCCAAAACAAAGAGGAAAGGGCACGTAAATATTGTGGCCTCATCTGTTTCCAATAGGCTGTGTTTACATATTAATGTGCAATACAAATTTGTAAACATGAGCATTTGAAACTTTTGGAGGAACCGATCCCGGCCTTTTCCCTTTCTGCAGCTTTATTGGAACAACATGTCCCCGGCCCCAGCCACACATGGACATGGTTTCCATACTGGATGCATTTCAAATGGTCTGGGTGCTTATTTGTTCTCTCTATCTTGCTATCCAATCCTCGTTTGCTTTGCATAATTGTGATACAAATTATCATCTAATTACAGCCCCAACCTCAGCAGATCAAATGTAAACCGAGGCACTTCCATCTCAAAAAGCGACATCCGATGCTCCCTCTATGCCTTTGGCTTCTCCAATAGATGGATTAAATTTGGGTGAAACCAGAGAGTAAACTGCACTTTGATTAAAAATATTATTGCCAGATATTTTGTCTCCTTGGATTTTAAATCCACCCCTGTGTCTGAGCACCAAGCCCATCCCACGTCCTGGCGCTGGGTACGGACACGGCACCTCTGGGATGGCGGATTTTACATGGCGAGTGCTATAAACAGGCTCAGATATTCCCAAATAACTTCAAACTCCTCTTGCGAAAGGTCAAATGACTAATAGCTGAGATTGTTCAGCAAGTTTCATCTTCTTAAAAAAACCCTTTGTTTTTCTCCCTGTTCCCATTTAAAAATAGCACGGTAATCCTGAGGTGCTGTTTGTATTTGCCCACTAAGTCCAAAGAATTGTGAACTTAGAAATGGCCACGAGTTTTCCTATAATATTTGTGGCAAGAAATACAAAGCAGTACGTGATGGAATTGTATTGACAGGCACATGGGCTTGCTTGAAATATCGACCTCAGTTTTCCCAGTTTCACATTTAATAAATCATATTGATTAATCTGATTTATTCTCTCGAGTTCTGCCACTCACCCCCTGTTAGTGGCTGTTTTACAAAGGACGCTGCGAGTGTAGAGTGCAGGTTAGCTGCTTTTTGGGGCACATTAATTTTAATATCTTGACAAACCCATCTATTTTATAGTGTGAGTGAATCAGCTGAGTCACCGTTGTGGATATGGAAAATATTCCTATGCCAGAAGGGCCAGGGAGCCCGGTCTGCTCTGAGGTGGCCTTGGTGGCACATGACTGCTTGAAAACACCACCCAAATCCTTTTTATTTCTTAGACTTTATTTCTTTCCTTTTGGAAGGATAAAAGCTGGAGGTGAAGGAAAAGAAAATGGAAATAACCCTCAGATAACCTGGATCAAGCAGCTGCTCTCATGCCATGCTGACCTCTCACAGAGACAAATTGATATTTCTGAATCTGCCTGATGAGCACCCTCCCAAAGTGTGGCACCCTTGGGACACACTCAGACCTTGCAGGGACCAGGCTCTGGGTGTGTTTTCCACGTGGCTGCAAGGAGGGAGGGCGGTGAAACCTGGGATCCTACGGGACCCACGGAGGCACTTTGAGATCGAGCTCAATTCCACTGGAACCTGCCGAGCATCATTCCTGGTAGAGCAAATCACTGCACCAAAAATATCTCTCCCAGTCATTATCAGTCACATTTTTAACCAGACACTGATTTACTGGATTACAGCTCATGGCCAGCAACTCTGGAATATCTTATGCAACCGCAAATATTTGGAAAATTGGAAGTTCCCCGTTGCACAAATCCGTGACTGATCAGGAAGAGCCTTCCAGCTCCCCAGGAGTACAACCACATGTGGGGGCCGGGCCGTGGTCACTCAGCTGGACAGAGCCTGGCCAGGGCCAGCAGTGGACTTGCCACGGGAATTCAGTCACCACCAATGTTGGAAATAAGGACTCCCAAGGAAAAAAAAAAAGCTTTTTCTTTTTTAATAAAAATAGTGAGATAAACTGCTAAGAAACAGCCCGAGAAAGCGGGTTTGTTCATTTTTACAGTTGTACAGACCATTTATCACAATCCCCTGTTTCATACTGGCATCACTGGGGGCTCTGTGAACACCCACATCAAGAAAATTAGGGAAACCAATGTTGTCTGAATTTTATCAAAGTCTCATGAAACTAAAAGTGTGATTTTTGTTAATTTAGCAGCTCTTGATATTGCTTGTTGTGGTCTGAATTTGTTATCTGTTAAGGATGAAAATAAAATTAAAACTCTGGTATCAGTTTTGATTCCTAAGCCTGTGCCTAACCCCTCTATATTGTGTGTTGTGCTTGAAAATATAGGATTAATCCCAAAATAGGGCTAGTCCCAAACAAGCCTTATTTTCCAATCTCTGCCATCTATCAAGTGATAAATTTGACTGTAGGTAGAGACTGAACATCAATCAAATGAAGAATAAAACCTGTGTCCTGATTTATTGTGAGTTACATGGCACCCTCGGGAGCTGGAGATTATTTACAGGAATAACAAGAAAATCCACAGGTTACAAGAAAACAAACAGGAATTTTGGAAGGAATTAAAAATCTCATATTCCAGGACCTGTAGAGTTGTAATTCTCCATAAATGATCCGTGTTCTCTGTGGGACTGAGCCAGGAACATCCCTGCCCCCTCCTTTGGGCAAGGCTGGATGAGATCCCATGTGGATCTTCTGTGTCCCCTGGGGCTGAGAGCTCTGGGTCAAAGGATTGTCCTGCAGGACTCCTGGGGGTGTTTCATCCCATGCAACTCTCTGAGATGCATCCTCCATGTCCCCAGCATGGATCCATCTCACCACAGGAGAGATGTGTGACCCCATCCTGTCCTTCCCACCACACCATCGATGCTGGTGCCACCTCTGCAGCTTCTCACCCCATCCATCCTTTGTCCTGCCTTTCTTCACCGTGGCAGCAGATACTTGGATTTAAGGTACTTGGATTTATGTCCCCACCCTGATAACAGAGGCATCTGGGTCTTGGAGAATGAGGGACTTTTATGTCATTAATTAAGACCCATTAGAGCCAAGAGAACGTCAGAACAAGCTCGAGTGCTTGGTCAGATGTGGCTCCTTTGCCAAGTCCAGGTCCTGGATAGTCCCTTTGAAATTAGGGATAAAACTTGAGTGGGTGAGCAGCAGCTCCCCAGGGCTCTGAGCTAACTAAAGGCAAGCAAGAGAGAGAAAACAGAGCTGTAGAAATACAGACATCAGTGTCCCCACTTGGGAGTGCAAATAGTAGAAAGGTGACCGACAGTTTGCTCTTAACCTACAACTGTGACATAAATGTGGCCAAAAGGTACCACCTCAGGGTCATCTCATCCTCCACCCTCCCAACAACACAAGACTTCTGTCCACAAAATAAAAGGATTAAATGCCTGCCCATCCTGCTCCTGTACCATGCAGTGTTTCAAAGTCAGTAACTAACGAGCCCCTGGCTATGAAAGAAGGAAGGACTTGCTTTACAGAGCTCAGAAATATTCTCTGATCCCACTAAAGGCAGTGGTTAATTGTGGGGTGCCAGCTGGAGTGATTGCATCTGCTGTCCCTCAAAGCAGCCGGAATGCTGTCACTCACTTTGAAATGCCCTGCTGCATTCATCAGTCTGGATGGCACAGAGAAGTTATAACCATACAAGCCATATGGAGGATGTAAAGAACAATTAAGTGCTTCCCGAGCAATGGGACTTGATGGGAAAATGTTTCCAGATGCATGTAATCCATACAGCATTTGACCAGCAGGACCGGGGGCTTGTAGGCACTGAGTGTTTAAGTCTTCGGCTTTGGCGTTTTTCAGGGAAGACAGTTTGGGCACATCCACCATGAAGTGGGGTAAAAGATGTGGGTTGGTGGCTCCCAGTTTTTCGTGGCCCGGAAGGAGGAGCGCCTGTTGTCTCAAGAAGCTCGTAGGGCAGATCTTGTAGTAGAGGGGCACGTTGAGGGGGTGCAGGAAGCTCTCGGGGCACGACATGCCCAGGTTGCTCGCGGGCAAGTGAAGCGTGGGAGGGGAGCACGATGGAGAGAGCAGGGGGTTCAGAGGAGAGGGGGTCCCACCGCTGGAGGCCACTGGAGAAGAGCTGGAGCTCCCACCTGGAAAGGAAAACAGAAATCATCCAGGCTGGGCTAACTGGTGTCCACAGCCAAGCAATCCTTGGAGGACTCCTGCTCCTGCTCCAGGTCTCCCTGCTGCCGGTGGCCATCCAAGCACGAACCTGCTCCGAAGACCAGCTCCTGGAAAATGGGAAGATCTATCCATAAATGGTTATTGCTAGCTAGTATTTATCTAAGAACAATATTTATACACATCCAATCCCATTCCTGGGACTGGGATCATGGTAAATGCAGCTCCACACACACCTGGATCCGTACCTGGCTGCACGACCGATAACCCTCCCCTGCTGTACCCACACCATTGCCATTTCAGGCTCCCTGTTTTTCATGCAAATTCCAGACAGCTTTTTTCCCCTTGGATATAAGAACAAAAAAGCATATTCAGCCTGATGGAGAATTTTTTTGTACCTTCCTGCTCACAGGAATTGACTCATTTCACTTGGCTTCCCAAGCAATTTGAAACATTCCCCTGAATGCTATCGGTGTCTCCAGAAATTCAAACTCACAAGTCATGTGAACGTCCTCTTTTCTGGAAGGGATGAATGAACACTTTCAGAATTTGGGAGAAAAGCAACCCCAAGGAGTAAAAATGAAGCAGGGACGGGAGGGCTGCTCCGAGGTGGGAACGGTGCTGGGAGCAGCCGGCCCTGGTGCTGCACAGATGCTGGTTTCATCTCCTGCCTGTGGAGAGCCAAATGTCTGCTGCACACTCATTACCAAATTCTTCCAGAGGGTTTTCCCCTCCCCCCTCTTTATTTTAATTTCTTACCAAAATCACTGGGAAAGGACGAAAGGGAATGTGGATCTGTTTGTGCTACTATTTACATTCAATTCCTACCAATACAATGCCTGGCTGGGATCTGATCCGAGCTGACACGCAACCAGCGACCCAAAATCAGCTGTAAAACTGAACCACAGCTGCTGGTATAGCAAATCTTAAAAAAAAAAAACAACACTAAAAACACAAAGATATTGAATGGGATGCAAATTAATTTCCAAACTCCCAACAAGCAGAGCCTCTCACAGGCCAGCCCTTGATCACAATAATCCAGGAAGGTTCTGTGGCTTGAAGGTCTCACCCTTCCCTGCTGATGTCAGTGGCTGCTTCAGTCCTGACATCGGCAGGGCAGGATCCAGTCCTCTCTCCATGGACATATCCTGATGTCCTCCAAGGCTCAGGGACTTTGGGTCATGTAAAACACAGGATTGAGCTGACATTTGTGTGTGAGGCAGCAAGCAGACCCCTACGTGGCTGGATACAGCAGAGCAAAGCAGGGTCAGTATCTGCTGCACAGAGCAAATAATATCACATCCCGAGCAATAATCCCACCCAAATGCCACAGCAAGTTTGGGAATGGGGATTGCAGCAGAAAGAAATGATGGAGCAGATCAATGAGCAGGTGTTTTGTGCCCTTTCTGTTAGGCTTAAAAATAAAAATTCTACACCAATTTTTTCTTCAGCATGTTGATCATAATTCCTTTTAATTTACCTGCTGGTTTTAGAGCTTTGGGATTTTAGTTTTATGGCTTTTCTTCAGAAGTATATTTTATTGGTAGTAGAACTGCAGATTTTGTTATATTTATATTAGTCCAGGAATTCTGTCCTGAAAAAAATACCAAATACATTAAACAAGAAAAAAAATCCAAAAATCCCAGGTAGCTGTAATATTATATGCTCAATAATATTTTAGCGTCCTTAACATTGCAGCTGCTGTTGTTTCATTCCTCATGCAGCTCATCCACCTCCTCCTCTCCCCCGGCAAACGGGCTCAAAAGGAGCTTTTTGCATAAGATATTTTCTAAAAATAAAATGAATAAAAAACCTATTAATAATACTAAGAAAGCTGCTGCTACTACCACCACCAATTAATGATAATAATTTTAGTTCTCTTTACAACTGATAAACCTCTTCATTTCTCCCGAATCTGATTTCTTTGTGCCCGCATTTCTACGCCTGCAGAACATGAATTTTTGCTGCGACTTTGGCAGCATTTCCCGGCTGACACGGGGGTGACTTGGTGTGTCCCAAGACTTTGAAGAGTCCCTGACATAAACGAGAATTTAACTCGCGACTTTAAACTTTAAACTTGGAGGGCTCCAAAGTGCAAACGAGCTGTTAGTTTTTTCCCTTCGGCGCTATGAACAATCTGTTTCCAAATATTACTTTCTGAAGCCGTTTTTCCGGGAAAGGGCTGTAAAGGACCGGTTGCTCTTGTCAGGATGAAGGAGAGCATTTCCCCCGATTTTTTTCCTCCTCTTCTCCGCACTTCTGTGCGACTGCTGCATCCTAAACACCAGATAATTTTATTTTCTGTTGCATAACGCGTTTGTCGGCGCAGAAGCTGCCGCAGCAGAAAGCACGGGCGGTCACCACTACCACGTTTGTAGTTGATATTCCCAACCCGGTTGGAAGCAATTAGTGTAACAGGATCAAAGCCGGAACAACCCGACTCCAAATTAGCCTCCTGCACACTCAGATATTTTTTTCCTGCCCATCTAACTCTGGTTTCAGCCGGGGGCTGAAGCAGCCCGCGCCCTCACCCTCTTCTTCCCGGCTTCTCGCATCCACTTTCACAGGAGTTTTATCCCAACCAAAGCGGAATTAAGTCCCCCAAGAGCAGGGATTCGTTTCCTGGGCGCACCTCGTTGTCTTTGATGGTTCGAGCCGCCCCAGCAGCCCCGCGGGAGCTCGGGGCGTGCGGCCGGGAGAGGCGGCGAGCGGGATTCACTTACCCTGGCTGTCTGCGCCGAAAGCCTTGAAGTCCAGGGCGAGGGGGGGTCTCCAGGGGTAGGTCTCCAGGAGCCCGTCCAGGACCCCCCTGCGGGGCGAGAGCGCCTTGAACACAGCCGCGGGGCCGGCGGGCGCGGGGGGCGGCGGGGGGCGGCCCCGGCCCTTACCTGTTCCTGCCGGGGTCCCGAAAACCTTTGGCGAAGGGATTCCTGTCGATCTTCAGCTTCGTGATCTTCAGGGTGAAAGCGAAGGGGTTATTAGGGAGCGGGGCGGGCTGGGAGAGGCGGCCGCGGCCATCGGGGCTCTCCATCCTGGCTCCCGGTACCGCCGGGGCTCTCCATCCCCGCCTCGGCTCCCGGTACCGCCGGGGCTCTCCATCCCCGCCTCGGCTCCCGGTACCGCCGGGGCTCTCCATCCCCCCCTCGGCTCCCGGTACCGCCGGGGCTCTCCATCCCCGCCTCGGCTCCCGGTACCTGCTGGTTCTGGTAGGCCGTGACGGTGGTGAACTCGGTCTCCTGGAAGGAGAAGGTCTGCACCCCCTCGGCCGGCAGCGACTGGATCTGCGCTAGATCGAAGCGAGAATCCTGGGCGATAACGTGGACGCGGGGCTTGTACTTGTGCATGGACTGCAGGATGATCTGTGCGGGGGACAGGCGGCTGAGCCCCCCGGAGGGAGAAGGGCAGGAAGAAAACCCGAGGCGATGCTCAGGAAGGACCCAGCCCTGAGCCCCAAGGCAGGAGGGAGCGGCCCTCGCCCTCCCGGCGCTGCCCCTCGGATGATGCTCCGCACCCCGGGGCGATGCTCTGCCCCTCCCCGGCCCCCCCGGCGGGGCTGCCCCACACCTACGTGTCCCTTGTCGTCCATCTCGTTGTTGGTGAGCTTCACGCGGTCGAAGCTGATGATTTGCCTCATCCAGGTCTCCCCCGAGCAGGGGGAGTCGGGGTGGATGTAGAGGCGCGGGGTGATGCAGGAATGGTCCGTGTTCCCCGCCACCATCCACTGCGAGCTGTGATAGACGTACCTGGCCCGGGCCGGGCCGCGTCAGCCGCCGGGAGCCCGTCCCCACCTGCCCCCCGCACCTCTAGATTCTACAGGTGAGTGCCCCCAGCACCCCTGTGTGACCCCCGCGTCCCGCTCGGGTCGCAGATCGCGGCCACCAGGGCAGGACGGGTCCCGCGGGGGTGTGGGGGTCCCGCCCGTCCCCCCCGTACCTGTATCGTTTGGAGTCCACGGGCACGACGTCGATGGCGATGTAATATTGCTGCAGCGGCTCCAGCCCCTTCACCTTCACCCGGACCGACGGGAACATCCTCCTGCGGGCACAGGGACAGCGGCTGAGCGAGAGCGGCCGCCCGCGGCGCCGAAAGGGGCTGCGGAACTGGGAACGGGCGTCGGGAGGAAGGAAAGTGGAACTCAACGAAAACAGCGGGAAAAGGGGCGAGCAAAGTGGGATATTTCAATAGAACAGAGGAAACCGAGACAACGAAACAAAACAAAAATAAAAAAGCCCAAGAAATAACACTGTCCCCCACCAAAAAAAAAAAAAAAAAAAAAAAAGAAAAAGAAAAAAAAAAAAAGAAAAAAAAAGAAAGTAAAAATAGGGGGAAAAAAAGGCAAAAGGGAAGAAAAAGAAAACCAAAACGGAAAAGCAAAGCCCGAGCGAGGCGGCGGGGGCCGGCCGGTACCTGCCGGCCTTGGTGATGATCATCTCGGTGCCGATGTCGTGGAACCTCCTCCAGAGCTCGGAGCCCTGCAGCTCCACCTGCACCCCGCCCGGCCGGCTCTCGGCACCGGCCTTGGGCCGCTTCTCTGCGGGGAACACAAAGGGCAGGGGGCGGCTCGGGAGGCTGCCGGGGCCGGGGGCCACCCTCGCCGCCCGCCGCGCCGGGCTCCCTCCGGTACCCACCCGCCTCCGGGGCTCTGCGAGCCGGCCGGCAGCCGGGGCCGGGCTCCTCATCGCGACCCTCCGGCACCTTCCTCTTGGCCGAGCGTCCCACCAGGGCTTCCACCGAGAAGGCGTGAGCCCGGGAGCTGAGCGCCATCCCCCCCGGGCTGCCAGGGGTCCCCCCGGGCGGCAGCGGGGCTCAGGCGGGCGGCGGCGGCTCCATCCCGGCCGGCACCCGGCGCCCCTCGCCCGGCCGCCGCACGGCTCCCGTCGGGGGGCAGCGGCCACGGCGAGATCCTCTTGCATCCAACTGAGTCAATAGACGGCTGCAGCCTCCTCTGTTTGTTTTGGAAACTGGTGGGAGCATAAGAAACATTGAGTGACATTTCATGGGAGTAACGGGGGGGTTGGAGGGGGAGGGAGGGGAGAGCCACAGGGGTGGGGGGGAGAGGGGGAAGAGGAGCCGGCCCCGTCTAGGATCAATAAAAGAGTTACTGTTCTCCATTAAATTGTAAAACTCAAAGAAATTTGACATAATTGCACACTAGGGGCCACTTTTCCAACAAAAGTGCAAATAACGTTTAACCAGAACCAGCGCGAAAGGGAAAAAGAAAAAAGGAAAAAGAAAGGGGGAAAAAGAGAGAAAGGAGAAAGATTAACAGAAAAGGAGAAAAAAGAGGAAAGGGTGGAAAAAGAAAGAAAAAGGTAGGGAAAGATAAATAAAAGGGAGGGAAAGTACAAGAGGGAAAAGGGGGATAGCAGAGAAGGGAGCCGCGCCCGCCTCTGGCCCCGCCGCGCTGCCCCCACGGGCCGGTCACGCCCGTGTCCCCGGCACGACAAACCCGGTGCCACCACTGGGCTGTGACAGCGCCGCGCAGCAGTTCCGGCTTTGTGTCCCGTTTTTTCCTCTGCTTTTTGTTTGTTTGGTTGTTTTCGGGGTGTTTTTTAAAGCAGCCCCGCCCGCTCCGCCTCCCCCCTTCCCCGGCTCCGCTTCAAAGCGCGGCCCCGCCGGCCGCAGCAGCTGCGCTGAATTAGGGGCAGAAATCCCCGTTTTCCACCCGGAGAGTCCCGGGAAACTCCTGCACGGCCGGGAAGGGAAAGGTCGGGGCCGGGGGGCTCCGGCCGGGACCCTCAGGTGCGCAGGGAAAGCTCTGCGCGGGATCTGCGCGGCATTTTCATCCCCGCTCCGGAGACCTCCCCGCCCTGGCCAGGCTGGAACCCCCGCGCTGATTTATTTTCCATGCGGGAATCCTTCCCAGAGCCGGCAGCAAAGGGGGTTCTGGGGCTCAGGTGGGTTTTGGGGAGGGGAGAGTAGTGTCCCCACTGAGCAGGGGGGTGTCCAACCCCCCTGGCCCCACAGCCTTTCCCTGCACCGGGGAGGTCAGCCGGGATAAATGAGCCTTAACGGGAAAAAAAATGTGGAAAGGGATAAAATTCACAGGCCAGCTGAGAAAGCAGGTTGAGGAGAGCAGAGCTGCTACAGGGCCCTGTGGCTTTGGGACAGGCAGGGGAGGTGTAGCATTCCATGCTCTGCTTCCAGGTGCTCCCAGAGTGCCAGGGAAGCCCTGGTACATCCAAATGTTTCATTTTTCAGGATTTCTTGCTCTATCTGTCAGAGTCGCTGTCCTGGTGCACACATTCCCAAAATTTGGGCTGGCAGCAGGTTGTCTTTGTGAAGAACATGGAATGGTTTGGGTGGGAGGGGACTTTAAACCTCATCCCAACCCATCCCCTGCCATGGCAGGGACACCTTCCCCTATCCCAAGCTGCTCCCAGCCCCATCCAACCTGGCCTTGGGCACTTCCAGCGACCCAGGGGCAGCCACGGCTTCTCTGTGCCAGTATTTGTTCTCAGATGTGTATTTAAATTGTCCCAGACTCACATTCTTGTCCTCAAGCCCCCATCCCAAGGGTGCTCCTTTCTCAGCTCAGGGTGAGCATTGCCCACTGATGTTAACACACATTTATAATATCTATACTTTTCTTGGCACACATTTACACACCAGACTCCTGGCATATCTCACTGGGACAGAGATTTGGCCAGGGAAAAGATCTCAGAAGAAGTGAAGGGGTGCAGATACAGCTGCCAAAAGCCCAAGCCCAACATCCAGCCTGGACACCTGGCTGGAAGACACCTCCTTCTCCAGCTGCTGACCCCACTGCAGTGCCAGTTCTGGTGTGGGCAACAACTGAGTCTGAGAGGTGTAATCTGAATTATGGGTGGATTTGGCCTTGTGTTGCTCCATCCTTCCATGATCTCCATCAGCAGTGGCCTCTGATGTGGTTTTGTTTCCTGCAGGAAATGTCCGGGTGCTCCTGGCTGATGCCTCTGTGGGACAATGTCCACCCTGCTGCCCATCCTCTGGAATGCCATTCCACAGGATAAAGGTTCACTGTCCATGGCAGGAGGGCTGGAATTAGATGTTCTGTCAGGTCACATCAAACCCAAAGCATTCCATGATCCCTTGTGGCAAGAAATGGATGGAGAACTGGACAGGGGAAAGAAATTTGGGGTTGCCTCTTGCTCCTAGGCAGGTTCAGCCCCACCTCTGCAGATTTAATTCTTCTTACAAAGAGAAATTAATCAAATTTTATGAACATGGTCATAATTAGAAGAGCATAAGCTCATGATTTTGAGGTGACCGGCAGGTCCTGGCCAGAGCTGATGGAAGCCAGCTGAGGGCACGGAGTGTGAACCTTTATCTCTGCTGACATGACATATTATTAAAAAGTATTTCGAGTAATCTTTGATTTCCTCAGCATTGCAACACATTTCAAGAACTTGGCCGGGGATCAACTGAGCCTTTTTAATTTCCTACACTGAAAAATAAAACAAAAATCAAGCCCGATTGAGATGATATAATCAGGAACATTTTGAGGGTTTAGGTCAAATTAATGTGTCAGAGAAGGGTTTTCAGGGGACTTGGGGAGCTTTAATCTGTCAAAGGCTGACTCAGAGCCTGCTTGGGCTTTGTAATCTTATTGTCTTTATGGAATTATGGGATGGAATGTCCTGAATTACCATCATCAGAGAGTCTAACAAATAATCAGTTGGCATAAAGTTCAGAATAACTAAGTTAATTTTAAAGCAAGTGTTGCACAATATGCCAGAAATGTTTGCTTAACTTGGAAATGATCTTTTAATACTGTCCCTTAATGTGTGAAAGCACTCAGGTAACCTCCAAACACAGCCTTGTCGAGCCACTTTTGGGGCAGATTTTACGAGATGGAGTTCTTTTCAAGCTGTGCTTGATTTTGCCAAGATTTGTTTTGCATTTACCAAAACAAAAGAAAAAAATAACAAAGCAAACCAAACCTGCCTTTTGGCTTAGGAGATAATATTTTAATATCACCTGAACTCAATTATGCATCTAATACTTATCTCTTTCATATCTCCACTCCACCATGGATTTATATAGAGCTGCAATTATAAATTTGGTATGTGGATATATTTGGTTCTAATGGACAAATTCAAGGATTGTTCTGGCTAAACTCAAGGGTTGCTCATTCTTTGCTCCACAAATCATTAGCAAGAAAATTTTTATCCATTTAATATTTGGGAAAATCCTGGTTTCCAGCCCTGCAGTCTGATCAGAGAGGTGCAGCCCCATTACTCAAACCCTGGCTCCCAGGAGAGCCTCAGCCATCGCTTCTCCAATGTTAATTGAGTGATGAGCAGTCGAGTTTACAACTGGGTGTGCGTGCATCTCTCTTCCCACTGGGTGCGTGTGAGGTGGGACACACTCTGAGCAATATTTTGGGTGGTGTAGCTCCTCTCCTCTTGCAGGGAGCAAAGCAGAGAATCCTGGGCTGATCCCATGTCCCTGACTGATCCCACCCCAGCCTTGGTGGCACCAACTACATCCACCACTTAAAACTCTTTCCTCTGCTGTAAAAAAGCATTTTCGGATAGATTTAACCCTTTTTGCACATGCAAACAGCTTCTTACTCCAGAGGTCACCTTCAAGCTTCCTTTTTTCCCTGGATTCCAACCTTACTGCTATCAGTAAATAAAAATGAGATTTTTTTTAGATCCAAATCTATTAGCTTGCAAATCAAAGAATCCCAGAACAGTTTGGGTTGGAAGGGACCTTAAAGCCCATCCAGTGCCAGCCCCTGCCATAGGCAGGGGCACCTTCCACTGGCCCAGAGGGCTCCAAGCTCTGTCCTGACACTTCCAGGAATCCAGAGGCAGCCACAGCTGCTCTGGGCAGCCAAAATCTAACACAGAAATATGTAATAAATAGAATTGAACATGCTGCCTCCCATCTGCCAGGGGCACACTGGGAAGTGCAAGTGAATATCCAGTATTCCATTGTGCACAGAACACCCTTTCCTCGGAGGAAACAAAATAAACTTGTGGATGAGACTGTGCCACAAAGAGCTGCCGTGACCCACCAGGGCAAGGGATGGGAGGTTTATTATGGCAGGATGTGAGAGCTGGAATTGAACAGTTTTAAATGCCGTGGAGAGGCTGCAGTGGAGAGGTTGTGAGGCAGCTGAATGACCCTTCTGGGGGCTGGAAAAACACTGGCTTGGGTTCTACGGGAGCTGCCAGTGCCAATATTCAACTTGAATTTTTGTAAACGAAACCTCCATTTCATAGGAGTCATTAACTAATTAGTCATTAACAGATTAACAAATATTTCTTTTTCCTAAAAATCTTTCAAACAGAAACTGCTGAAGACTGAGGGATTCTTGGCAGAAAACACCCGTGGTAGTGTGAAACAGTGCTCAGGAGATTGTTTTCCCTGACATTCTCAAATATCCCGTTCCCCAGCACAGCTTTAATTTCATTCCATGATTATTTTGCCCCTCATGAACTTTGAAGAACCTCTGCTCTTCTGTGACTGTGTCTTCTCTCCATCCCTGCTGGGCTGTGGCACCTCTGGGCAGACTCCATTGATGCAAACCAGGAGGTGATGGCAAGGTATCCTTGTCCACAGGACAATCCTGAATTTATTCCATGGCAAAAATGGCAGATCTGAGCAAGAAATGAGCAGTTTGTGGTGGTGGCCAACCAGTGCTGAAGCTTCTTGGTTGACCTCCTAAAGAGGTCCTTCACCTCTGCGCGTGCTGCATTAGTTAAAGATAAATTAAAATAAATCTCTGTTATGTTATTTTATATATAACCCCCCCTAGAGTGTGCACGGGGAGCAGGGTTAAACCTTAAGGAAATGATTCAGTGAAGTAAAAACAATACAGACAGCATTTGGGGAGAGTTAAATCAAATTAGGGCACTCGGATCACTTCAGGAGGAGAGAGGGGTGGGCGGTGTTCACCTCACATGCAGGGAAGTCAAGGAAGGGTCAATAATTCCCTTGTGGGGTGGGGTGAGGATGAGACTACAAGGGCACCTGTCCCCACAGGAACCTTCCTCCTGCTGTGGCTGGTGCCCTGCTGAGTTCCTGCAGGACCTCCAGTGTGATGTGATGGGACCCTCTGTGAGGTATCTCTCTGCAACCTCAGAGTATTTTCTGGAAAAGCAGGATTTCTCACCTCTGTGCCATGAGGAATGTTTTTAATGTGGCTTTTCTCAGCCCAGCTCCTGGTTTTGGGCTCGTGGTTGTGTGGGAGAATGAGGAGAAGCTGCTCCATCCCCTCTCCAGCCAGCAGCCTTCCATCCCTCCAAGCTGCTCTCCCACCACTTTTCCTTCACCATGGCTTCTCCAAAGCTCAGAAATAAACCCAAGACCCATCCCCTTCCCCCTCTAAGTAACAGGGAAAATTCCTGATGCGTTGAACTTTTCTCAAAACACTTAAAGAAAATACTTAAAGGATGTATAATAAGGGGGGATTTGGAGAGGCAAAACTCAGCACACGGATGAAGTAGAAAACCTTTAGAGTTGCACCAAAATGAATCCTCTCTGCCTTTACCTCAGGGAAGGGCTCCAGGGAGGGAGATGGGGTGACCCCAGGTGAGCCCCAGGCCCCCCTGTCCCCAGGGTCGCTCCTGCTCTCCTTGCTGCTGGAATATGGGGAGGGAAAAGCTGGAGTTCTCAGTTTAGCTGCCAGGAAAAGCACACAGGAGAAGTGAAATTAAAATACTTACAGGGAAGCTGATACTGAGCGATTCCATATTCCTGGGCAAGAGCTGGGCACAGCTGGGGCCACCTTCCCGTGCTCCCTGCTCAGCATCCTGAGGTCTGGAGACCTCAACTGGGACCTGAGCCCCAGGAGCCCTCTTGGAGGCAGAAATCTGAGGGGGAAAAGCCTTTTTAGAGAGAAGGGATGTTATTTTTACCAAGTCCAGGCTGGGATCTTTAAACAGTTACTGGGCACCTGGAGACACCCCCCTCGGTGATTTGATGGCCTTAGTCACATCATCTGCTCTGAGAGGAAAAAATGGGTCAATTCTCTCATGATCACCAAGATTTGGGGTGAGGAGGATGAGGATTCACTGCCCCAACACCTGTCCCAAATGTCCCAAACAGGGCCAGCTTGCCAAGCCCGCCTGGACAAAGGGTCGCCAGCGCTGGGGTCCATGCTGCAGGTCCCTCCCCTGGGGTATCTCCCTCGCCAGCCCTGTGATGGCAACATTCCAGACATTCCAGGCCTGGTTCCCAGGTTCCAGCTGCCAAGCCCCCTGTGGGGCTGTGTCCTCACCCCAGCAGGAAGAGAAGACCCAGAGGAGGCAGCTCCATGGCCAGAACATGGGGCAGGATGGGGGAACTGGGTCTTGGTTGGTGCCTTCCACAGTGTGGACAAGAGCCTGTTTTGGAGTTTGGCTTAAAAATCACAGAAGCATTGAGGCTGGAGAAGATCTCCAAGATCATCAGGTCCAGCTTTTGAGTGATCACTCCCGTGCCCACTGCACCACATCATGAAGTGCCACTTTCGTGCGGTTTTTGAACGCCTCCACTTCCCTGGGGTGCCTCTTCCAAAGCTTAACCATTCTCTGAGTGCAGAGAAAGCCAGGGATGGGCTTACTCCTGCTGGAATTGCAGGTTTCTGGGGCTTGGTCTTCCACCAAATCCTCATGCCTGCACTAAGCTTTGCTCCCCCTTCCCTGGGGTTGGGGCAGGTGAGTCCAAACACGGTGTGCTGATTTATCCCAGTCCTGCTAGCTCCGGTGAAAAGTGCTTTTCCAAGGGCTTTGTTTCCACTCATTTCTCTCCATTGCTGCTGTCTCTGCCCCACCAGCCCTTTTCTAGCCCCAGCACATGCTGAAGGCTTTTCCATCCTTCCCTGTGTGCAGAGATAAACTCAAACTCTGTCCTTAAACCAAGCCCACACCTGGGTGAGACCAACAGAAAGCTCCTCTTTGTTTTGCTACTCTATCCTCAGTTAATGCAGCTAATTATGGCCCTAAATGCAAATATAGAGGGATGAGAATGAAAGCTTGGAAGGGCTGAGGCACTGGGGAGAAGGACAATAAATTAAGAGGTTTGCAAGGAAGCTTTCACTCATCTTCATGGTTTGGAGTTGCACTGGGGTTAGGAAGCGCCTTTTGAAATTAAACAGAAAAGATACAATCTTAATATTCCATGAGATGTGCCAACACAAATATCTGTCGGCAGAGATGTAAAATAATAGCTTTAAAAGCAAGGAAGAGAACCACATGAAGTTTTGGGAGCAGGGTGATGTCAGCCCCCCAGCCCAGCGAGATATTCTTTGTGTTGGAAATTAAAGCCGCATGAACTCCCTGCGCAAAGCTGGGTGAGACTCTGCTTTTTCAGCCACCCCCTCAGGGAGGATGGGTATTATTTTCTGGTTTTAATTTTAAATTCATAAATAAATGTGATTGACTTGCCACCTAATAGCACTGAGTTGTGCAAAATAAGGATAAAGTCTGTCAATTAAGTCTGTCAGTGGCTGGTGTTGCTGGAGCAGAAGAAAATCAGAATTAGCTGAACTGGTCAACAAAGGAAGAGGAATTCAGCTCAGGGAAGAGGAAAATCTGCCTCCATGGTATTATCTCCCCTTCCAAAGTTTCCTCCTGGCTGCACTGGGTCACAGGCTATGGAGTGTAAATCACACAGCCCAAATCAAACCCTCTTCTACAATAAGGGAGAAGAAAACCATGCAATGATTTAATGTAGGAAACAGCTCAAGCTATGGCTTTCTCTTGTTTGGGAATGTGGACAGTTGTGCTGAGATCCCCAAACCACTCCAACCCATGGAAATTAGCACATAACCATCTGGCCTGGTGGCTCAACACCTCCCGTGGCCGTAAATTCAAATCCCAGCAACCTTAGCAGGGGATTTGCTCAGAGAAACGAGCTGAGTCCTCGAGTAATGGAAAAACAAGGTGAGCTGGGAAGGCTTTAGGAGAGCTTTGGTTCCAGGAGAGAGCCAGCTCCAGGCAAGCATCCCTTGGCTTTCAGCAGGGAAAGGGGCTCTGCAGGAGCATCTCCTCTTTGCCTCTTGGTGTCCCATCCATGGCTGAGCTCCCCAGGCCCTTCCCTGGCATCCACCAGCTCACCCAGCTCTGCTCCCTTGGTGTTTCTCCATCCATCAGGATGCTCTGTCCCAGCTCCAAGACTCTGTGCACAGTTTTGGGGGTCACAGAGCCACTGTGCACATGGAGCAGTGCTGCCAGCTGTGGTTTCACATCCAGGGTCTCCAGGAGCCAAGCCTGTGGGTGTTGGAGGAGAGATCCTCCTGTGGGAAATGTGAAATCCTCCACTGGGAACTTTCCCACCCTTGGTTGGAGCCCATGCTGCAGAGGGGGAAGATTCAGAGGGGACAAAATCATTTTCTTTGCTGTGTGTAACACACTGATCTTAGCTCCTTGCCTTGTGTGGGTTTTTAGCCAAGCTGCAATTAAAGATCAGGAATATGGATTTAATATCTCCAATCGAAGCATCTGCCCTCGCCAATAAATACTCTGCCCTGCCAGCCATGGCCAGAAGGCTGAGCCATGCTTATGGCTCACCCACAAAAAAAATTGCTTTTTCCTAACCTTCAAGACCTGGAAGTAGCAGCTGAGTCTAATTTGGGCTCTGCAGCAGGTTTTACCCATGGAAAGTCGTGTATTCCTTGCACATCTGGTTGTATTCAGGGGGATGTTGCCTTTCAGTGCTGCTCAAGCCTGGCTGTGCCCCTTTAGTTCCTGGGTAAATCGTCCCTTTCCCTAAGGGAAAGCCAGTGGACATTGCTTGGAACAGAATTAGTAATTCATTAGCATTCCTGTGGGTGAAGGTTTAGGATGAGCTCAGCACTAAACCAAGCACCAGGGCAGGTTTGGCTTCTCCTCCAGCAGCGCCACCAAAGGCAGGAAGTTGGGTGACTCCAGTGCTGCCAGGAAAACTTGTCTAGATTTAGAAAATCCCACTTGGACTTCACTCTTCCCTCTCCTTCCCCTTTCTCCTGGGACAGCAGAGCCCAGAGCCCAAGCAGGGCAAGGGGAACGTCCATAAACTGCGGGGAGATGAACTCTGCTTCTCCCTGGATTTCTGCCTGTATTTGTGCATCTGCTCAGAGTTATTGTCCCATGTTCCACAAACTTAAAGCACTTCCATACCGAACAAAATTCCTCCAGTTCACTGCAAAACACAACAAAACTCAGTCCTGAGGATGCCAAAGGCCCCTGCTCCCCACATCCTCCAATTCCCAACCCCAGCAACAGCAAACTCCGGGAATCACTGCGGGGTTGTGAAAGCTCCAGCTGCAGCTCTGCCTTGCTGCTGCAGGGCAGGAAAGGACTCCAGGCTTTTCCTGGATGTGCTTTCCTGAGGGGTTTTGTTGGTGTGGCTCTGGGGCAGAGCAGAGCTGTGGGATGGGGAGAGGTAGGGAAGCAGCAGCACCAGGGATGTTCTCCCAGCATCTCAGGGGTCAGTGCTGCTCAGAGCTGGAGCTTCCCACCAGGACATGGGGCAGGCGCTGCTGCCAGAGCTCCCTGCCTGCCGGAGAAACCCAGCAGGGTTCAGTGGGCAGTGCCTGATGGATCCCAGTTGGCTCAGGGTGATCCTTTCTCCCTCTGAAGGAGCATCCCTCCCTCCCTCCCTCATTCCCTGGCCCGAGGTGTTTGTGTTCCCCTGTCTGGGCAGCTCAGAGTGGAGGTAAGAGCACTGAAAAATGGGTTTTCCTCAAATTTTTACAGTTCAGCTGAGAGCAGGGTGGTGGTGCTGGGTTGACAGTTGGATTTGATGATTTTAGAGCTCTTTTCCAGCCTTAATGATCCCAGGATTCTGGGAGATAAGGAATGGATCTGCTGTCCTCTAAGTCCTAGGGAATAAATACACAAAACACAGCCCTGGATTTTTTTTTCTCTGTAATATAGGACAGGATGCAACCAAGAGAATTAGTAAAAAATTAATAATTAGAAAACTCCTGTGTCCAGGGGTGGCAAATAGAGTTGGGTGACAGAAAAAGAGGTTCCCTGGATCCGTGGGTTTTCCTTCCCGAGCTCCCACAAACCCTCCCCCAGATCCCTGGAGTTGTTGTATGTGCGAACAACCCCGAGTTTGAAAACTCTCTGTTTGTTTACCTTCCCCCAAATCAAGAACACGTTGAGAGCAATTTGCAAGACAAAAAAGAAAAGCTTTAATTTATCAATTCCACTCCACAAATAACATGGAATCCCTTCTCCTACCGGGACACCTGCAAAGCTCCTGCTGGGATCCCGCCTGTGCCGGAGCCACTCCAGGAGCTCTCGGGCACTTTCTAAGACAGAAAGATCCATAAAATTTAAAGTTTAAAGAGAGAAAGTTAAATTCAAACCTGTTACACTTTCCAGCTCGGGGTCTGTGCCTCCAATTGGAGCTCGGAACGCTGTGATCGAGTGAGGTTGAAGGAAAAATGATACTTTAAGAAATTTTTTAGTGTTTTCCATCTCGTCTATCCCAGCTTTGCATCTGTCAGCGGGTCCTCCTTCCCTGGAGGAGGGGGAAACAGGATGGTAGATTCTTATTAAAGGCAAAAGGGAAAAAATAAATCAAGAGGAAAGCGTAATGCAAAAGTGAAATTTAGGTTTTTTTAATTTAGATTTCAACTGTCCAGATTTTCAATTAAGATTTCTATATGTATTAATTTGAAAACTAAAATAAGTGGAATTAAGCCTGTCCATGAGGTTACTTCCTCACGTCGTCAGAACAGTTCCACGCACAGTTAAAGAAATCAAACTACAAAATATAATTAGTGAAGATCCCATTGTTCATTATTTGCCTTTTTTTGGTTCAGTTCTGGCTTTGATTTGTGCCAAATTTGCACTGCCACAACCCCAGCACCCAGGGATTTGTTCAGCTCTGGCTGGCAAAACCCATCCCAGGGATTTTGCATCCCTGTGGGAGGGAATTCCCTGATCTCAGGGATGGAAATTTGGGGTTCCCCTCTCCAGCTGCCTCCTGGCCTGTCTGGGATATTCCTGCAAATAATTCAGGGAAAACCTAAACCCAGCAGCTCCTACAAAATCATTTTTTTAATTGGATTTCAATCAGGAAAAACATCAATCCCATGGAATATTGTTTTATATCCCACTGGATAGCACATAAATATTTACAATAAACAGGCTCTGATGGCAACTTCTTCCCCTCTGACTCGAGCTGGGTGGAAGATTCCCTGAAATCCAGGACATTTTTCCACAAACAAATCCAAATGACCCCCAATGTTCTGGTACCTTTGAAATCCATGGGAGCTCTGGCACTGATTTTGGGGCACTCAGGATCTTGCACTCCATGAACAAAGGTTCTGAGACCTGGCTTGGTTGCAGAGCACGAATGATCCTGCAATCCTTTGTTTGAGGAGGGAATATTTCTTCCCCCACTCAGAAAAGCCCTACAGCCACAAAACAGGAGGAAGAAAGACTTCACAATTAACCCTGGCTCAAATGCAGAAGGATTCTAAGTTCATTTATGTCCTTTTTTTTCCCCAAAAAAGCCATATCACTTTACATTTATAATGTTGGTATCATCCAGTACTTTAAATCAAATTATAGCTGTATCAGGCTGCTTAACAATGTTTCTTTTTAATTAAGTTTACCAGTCCCAGATGCATTTTTTTAAAAAAAAAGAAATTAAACAAACGTAATTAAATTACATGACAGGGGTTAGGTAAGACAGCAAACAGCCCAGCAAAACCCCAAGGATTGATAAATCCTCTTGGATACTCACGATTTGCACTTTCCCTACACCCTGTAGTATTCCAAGGGGCATCCTGGAATATCCACAGCAGTGTCCAGAGCCCTCTCCCTTACCTAAGGAATTACCCTCAGAGATGTTTGAAAATCCTGCTGCCCCAGAGACTTTAAACAGCCCAGGCAGAAAGCTGAGCATCCATGAATTCCCGTTAATTTCCCTGTGCTGCAGAGACTCGAGCAGAGCATCAGATCTGCCTGGTTTGGGGACTCTCCTGCTGGGCTTCCCCCTCCAGCAGCAGGCAGGCAGCAAGGGAGAGCTTGGACAGGCAGGATCCATCCCCATGGGATTTCAGCTTTATGGGATTGACGGAACAGCACCAAACTTGGGGTTTGGGGTGGTGCTCACGTCGCAGGAGCTCCTTGTTCTCACTTAGATAAGGGAGTGAGCACT
This sequence comes from Motacilla alba alba, assembly GCF_015832195.1. Taxonomy (NCBI): domain Eukaryota; kingdom Metazoa; phylum Chordata; class Aves; order Passeriformes; family Motacillidae; genus Motacilla; species Motacilla alba. The sequence continues at coordinate 5,092,283 of NC_052045.1, forward strand.
GCCCAGGAAAAGGCAGCTGCATTTTTACTGAGAAAATGGCACTAAAAATAGGGATGGAGGGAAGGGAAGGGGAGCAGGGCTGGGCAGGGGATTGCACACGCAGACCTGGAGGGATCTGTGTTTTCCTTGGCTCCTCTGAGCCCACACCCTGGGGCTGGGCTGAGCTCCCAGGAGGGCACTTGCAGCCAGGACACCCCATCACTTAAATTTCTGTGGTTGAAACAGCACAAAAGTACCCAGAGTGTCCATCTTTAAAGGACACAAAGACTGTCAGGAGGAGAGCACTGGGGTTTATAGCACAGAGGAAAGCCCCGTGCTTGCACACCACTTCCCAAGGAGGCTCTGGGCACGGCCCGTTGCGTTGGCTGGAATTTGCACTCTGGACAAGCCGTGGTCACGGCGAGATTACTGGGATTTTTATAGGGGTTAAAATGGAATAATCTCATGGAGGGAGCAGCAAAGCCCTGTCTCCAGCCCTGCAGGAAGCAGAGCCATGGGAGCAGATGAGCAGAGCACCGAGAAGCCTCGTGGAGCTGGGAGATCCAGATGATCCCCGGGACAACGTGCCATCCCCACGGAGCCGTCGGCGTGCGCGGGGAGCAGCCTTCCCACCCTCTCCCTGATTTCCCCGACTCTGAGGATCTGCATCTGGGGCTGCAAGGATGAAGTCAGCCCCGGAGCTGCTACGGGCTGGAAGTGATTTCACCGAGCTGCAATGCACATGGATTAATTCCAGTACTGTAAAGTCAACATGGGTGAACACTGGCTACATCACAGCCTTCATTACTGGGGTCTGGAGCGGCTTTGGATGAAGTAATTTCCCTGGGGTTTAGCACTTCCAAAACATATAGGGCGTCCTTCTTGGATTGGCCTGGAGAGAGGTGCCCCCCCCTCGCAGCCACCCCAAATTGGCCTTTATCAGTTGCACATGGACCCCTGTGACTGCGAGGGGCTTCAAACGAGGCCCAGATGGGCCGTGGCACACGATGCCCAAACACCGGACACATGGAATGAGGCTCTGCTCGAGTGCACACCATGGATGTTATTAATAACAAATGAGACAACACTCCCAGGCCTGGCCTTCAAATGGGAGAGGATGTGGGATGAGTGGGGATCAGCGGTTCCTCCGTCCTTCATGGTCAAATCCCCTCCTGGAGGGTTCAGCGTTGGGATTTTGGACACTGGGAAGCCAATGCTTATCAGCCTGCTCAGCTTGGAGTTTCCCAGATTTGAAGTGAACCCTTCCCAGGCAGGAGGTGTTTATTTTGTCTTTTTCTCCCTCAGTTATAAACTGGAACAGAATCCTTGTCATGTGCAATTTGCTTCCTTAGCAAACAGTTGTGCAAACGTGACTCAGTTTTGCCCGGGCACCAGAATCTGCTCCCAGATAGAATCCCAGGATGGTTTGGGCTGGGAATGACTGTAGATCCCATCCAGTTCCAAATTCTGGACAGCTTCCACTACCCCAGGGTGCTCCAAGCCCCATCCAGCCCAGCCTTACACAATTCCAGGGACGGGACAGCCAGAGCTTCTCTGGGGACCCTGTGCCAAGGCCTCCCCACCCTCACAGGCAGGAATTTCTTCCCAATATCCCAATATCCAAATATCCCATCTAAATATCTTCCCAATATCCCAATATCCCATCTAAATATCTTCCCAATATCCCAATATCCTATCTAAATATCTTCCCAATATCCCAACATACCATCTAAACCCAACCTCTGCCAATTTAAATTCAAGTTCAGCATCCTGCATGAACCACCCCGCAAAAAGCAGCTTCACCTCCTTCATTTTGCATCAGGGGTTGGGCGAAAGAGGCTTTTAGGGGTTAAAAAATGTGGTTCCCCTCATTCCCTATTAATTCATTCACTCCCAAAAACTTCTTCCTTTCACAGCTTGATATTCAACATCAGCATCCAGGTCCTGGTTCCCTGGAAGGGGGCAGAGCTTCAGAATGGATATTAAGAAAGATTTCTTCAGGAAAAGGGTTGTGGAGTCCCCATCTCTGGAGGGATTGAAAATCCATGTGGATGTGGCACTTGGGGACATGGGTCAGTGGTGGCCCTGGCAGTGCTGGCAGTGGTTGGGCTCTGGGGATCTCAGGGGGCTTTTCCAAGCTGTGGGTGCTGGGATTTGGGGATGGCAATACAGGAACTTTGGGGTGCTAACGCTGGGATTTTGAGGTGCCAGCACTGGGGGTAGGGGCATGGCGATTCAGAGGTTTGAGGGTGATAGCACAGGGATTTGGGGATGCTGACACCGGGATTTGGGGGTGATGACAAAGGTTTGGAGGATATTTACACTGGAATTTGGGGAATTTTAACATTGGGATTTGGGGGATTTTAACAGTGGAATTTGGGTGATATTAACATCGGGATTTGGGGGACATTAACACTGGGATTTGGGGGGTTTCAACACTGGGATTTGGGGGGTTTCAACACTGGGATTTGGGGGGTTTCAACACTGGTATTTGGATGATATTAACACTGGGATTTGGGGGGTTTCAACACTGGACTTGGGGGGGTTTCAACACTGGGATTTGGGCGATATTTACACGGGGATTTGGGGGTGCTGACCCCAGGCTATCGGGTGGTACCAGCCCCGCACACATCTTGGGAGCGCGGAGTTTTCCGCACAGCCCGCGGCCGATCCAAGCCTCCCTCCTGCCATCTGCAGGCGAGCTCCCGCTTTTCCTCAGCCTCCCGATCCTGCCAGAAGCCGATTGAACTCCCTGCAGCATCCCAGACATTTCCCTGGATCTGACGCTCGGTCCGTTCTCGGTTTTTTGGGATGCTCGATGGAAATATAAAATCCTCTGGTTTTCGAGTAAACACAATTTTCCAGTGGATCCCACAGGCAGCATGTGCAGCCCATCCCATCCCATCCCATCCCATCCCATCCCATCCCATCCCATCCCATCCCATCCCGCTCAGCCGAGGGGAGGCAACACCACTTTGGGATTGTTTTTATGATCGGAAACAAGGATTTCTCCCTCCCTGTTTTCTCTTGCGGATGCTCTCGAGTGGGAACATGGAATTTCCTCTGAAACTCCAGCAGGGTGAAGGGAATTGATTTTCTCTCTCTTTTTCTATAAAGAAAATATTTTATACAAAATACACCCGTAAATTCTAACCTTAAACTCAATTATTTCCAGCAGTGCCAATGGCATCGCTGGCACTGGGATTGGGATGGGACGGGGGCTGCCGACTCCTCTCATGGTGACAAAAGGCAGGGACAGAGCCCGGGCTCCTTCCCAGTTTCTGTGCTGTGTTTTATTGGAAAATGTAGAAAATGAATTCATTTTCCTGGAGTATGAAGGAGAAAAGTTCACCTCGAAGAGCTGCTGACCCCCGGGGTTTATTTAACTCTGGGTATTATTTAATTCACATTTTAGAAAATCATCAATAATATTATCCCACTCTTTAATTACCTACTTGAAGCTGTGTAATAGCGAATCAAAGGGAAGGGAAATATTCTGATTGAATTCCCAAGTGAGTGGTTTAGCAGTTCTGCAGTCACAGGGCTGTGGCAGCATCCAGGGAATGATGATCCCGGGGGATGAGTGAAGCCACAGCAGCCAAGGGAGCTCAGACGGGGCTCAGTTCTCCCCTTCCCCCATCCTTCCCTCAATCAAAATTCAATAAAATAATTATTTTTAAATCACCCGGGAAATTTTTAAACATTAATTTTCATTGGTTTTATGTTAAGCCACAATATTTCCATAAAATTACTTTTTTCATCCAATTCCATTAGCAGTAATTACCAGGAGTAGCCTGGGATAAAAATGGTCATTGTTACTGCCTGGATTTTTCCTAAAATGCATCCACATTGTAGAAGCTTTTTTGGATAATTCTTGTCTTTTTAATTAAAAGTATTACACTTTTCTCCCTCACCCCATCCTTATTTTGTGTCTTTTTCTTCCTGACTCTGGGCTTCCCAGTGTGAATCTGAATTAACTCCATTAAATATAATCACTCCGACAAAAATTACCCCAGAAACACGCTGGGATCACCCTGGGCTTTCTCTGTCTTTTCCTCTATGTTTCCTCTAAATTTTGGTTATTATTTTTCTGATTATTTTATTGACTATTTTTTTTTCAGTAGGCAGGCTGGAGGAGGGGAAGGAACATCAATTTTGGGTTAGACCTGGCCCAAAACAGCCCTAAATCTCAATATTACATTTTTAGGATCTGTCTGACCAGCAAAACCCATCTCTTGCTCCTTGATTCAAAATGAAATTACATTTATTTCATTTTATGTTACTTTAGCCTAGTCTAATCAACTTAATTTATTTTTATTTTACTCTTTCTTTTTCATTATTTTATTTTCTTCAATTTTCCCTTCTATTTTCCTTTGCATATTTTATTTTGTTTTGGTTTGTTTTATTTTCTTGTATTTTATTTTACTTTATTGCTATTTTATTTTATTTTATTTTATTTTATTTTATTTTATTTTATTTTATTTTATTTTATTTTATTTTATTTTATTTTCCCTTACTCTGCAGCTGATTCTCCCCCTGTCCTGGCAGGAATTGCCACTTCCCAGCCTCCTGGAGCTGCACAGAGCCAGGAAATCCACGGGACACAGCTTTGGAAATCTCTGATTTCCTCCTTTTTGTTTTTCTCATGGATCCAAATCCCTGCTCTGAAGGGCAGGAGAATGGGAATCTCCCTGTGCCTTCTCCCAAACAGCCCCAGCTGAGTATTCCTGCATAAAATATTCCTTTAAAATATTCCCATGTCAAATATTCCTGTAAAATCCCCCCTTTCTCTTTCCCAGCTTTTCCTTTCAATGATGGTTTGTGGCTGCTCATGAGGAAATTGAAATAATTTCCCTTTATTCCTATATTTTAAAAAAATAAACTAAAATAAAACGCTGGTTTTATCCAATCCCTGACCTGACCCAGCCTAATCTGGAGGAATTTGGAAATCTATTTTTTATTTTTTATTTTTTATTTTTTATTTTTTATTTTTTATTTTTTAATTTTTAATTTTTAATTTTTAATTTTTTTAAAATTTTTTATTTTTTATTTTTTATGTTCCAGGGATCTGACACCCATGAGCTGCTGGCCGGGGATGTTCCAGCAGCACCTCCCCAGGGAAAATAATCCCAAAACTGGACTATTCCAACATCCCAATATGCCAACATTCCAATATGCCAACTCAGACTGTCCTCTGAGTTTGAGCAGCAGCTTTTGGGAACCTCAAGCTCTTCCTTCCCACATTTGCATCTCTGGGACTGAGGAGCAGGAATGGTCCAGGCACGGGCAGGACAACGGCTCAAAACCATGGAAAACGGTCAGGATGGGAGATGTGGAGCTGGAGGAGTTCCCTTGGCTTCCTGCCCCAGTAAAAAGCTTTTTCCTTCCCTGGCCTTTCCCAACACCACAGGTTTCTTTCTCCTGAACTGAGCCTTGGAAGGAGCAGCTCCAGACAGAGCGGGATTTTCTGATCCCAGAGCCCTTTTCATGCCCTTTTCCAGCTTCCCTGTTTGTTTTGATCCATGACAAATTATTTTCGAGCTGATAAGAATAGAAACCCTGCTTTTGTGGGATCTAAAAAATACCAGATCTTGGAGTTCTGGACCCAAAATCCAAGGAAGAACAGGAGCGTCGGGCTCTCTTCTTGTGCCAATAATTGGGGATGAAAATCCACCTTCTGGGAAAACAAGGATCACCGCGGGGTCTGCTGATAAAGGCATCAGCTTTTCCCAAATTTTTGGGCTGAAACAAAGGTTTCCAAAACTTGGAATGCGAAATAATTTTCCTTTTTGCTGAAATGTGTTTTTGGCAACAGGAAAACAGGAAACCAACTTGGAAAACATTAACGAAATGGAAACCGAGATCGTAAAGAATTCCAGGCTGGAGCCTTTTGCAGCTTCCAAGATGCGACTGTGGCAGAAGCAGAACCCTAAACCAATTAAAGGCAATTTAATTTGGGAGGCTTCTCACGGAGGGAAGGGATCTGGCGAGGATTTGGGATGCAGGGAGACGTCCCAGCCCCAGCACCTGCAAGGTTATTGCTCCCAGAGCCGGAGCCGGGATTCGATGCAGATGTGCCCCGGAATCCACTCCCTGCTCCAGCTGCAGATCCCAAAGATGGGCTGCTCGTGTCATGTTCTTCCCTAATTATTAGGGAATTTGAGGGTTTTAATTGTGCTGGCAGATATTTTGGAAAGGTTTGGGTTTAGGGCCGGGTCCTGCTGGGCTGAGCTGGGAATTTGTGCCATGTGTGGTCCCTGGGAGAACAGGGAATGCACTCCAGTGGAAAAAAATCCTAGAGAAATCCTACAGAAGGTTAATTTAAAGGACAGAAAGAGGAGTAAGGTGAGTCTCTGGGTTTTCTCCATTCACAGGTGCTGGGGAACTTTCTCAGCACAATCCACAGTGCCAGACTGGTGTTGCCCAGGATGAGCAGCCTGGAAAACCATTCCTCCCTCACGTGCTTCCCCTCTTCCCTGTTTTTCTGCCAACTGAAACACACCCAAAGAGAGGAAACTCCCATTCCTGGCCTTTGCTGGGCATTTGCACTCTGGGCTTTGCCTTCCCCACATCCAGAGCTGCCTAGGGATTTACTGCTCATCTCCCACACCTTCAGGAACATTCCCTGCACCAAACACCCTTCAGCCAGGATATTGTCCTGTTCTCTTAGAATCCTTCTGGCTGAACAACTCCCATGGGGAAACATCTCTGCCCTAAGGTTTTTTTCCCCCTTGCAGGGACTCCTTTCCCTGGTGAGAACTTCCAACCCACTCTGCGTCCCGAGAACTCCCCAACAAATTGCTTCCACACTCCAGCCCGACTCCAAGCCCTGTGCAATCCAAGGGTTAACCAAGTGAAACGTTTAAGGAGTCATGAAATGACTGTTTCCGCTTCCCATCTGGCTTTTATCAATTTTCAGTCGCTTTCCGAAGTGCAGCGACACAATCAAAACCCCCGATCTCCCGAGGCAGATAATTCAATTTGGGAAATGAATTTCTTATGTGCCCAGGAGTAAATACATTCCTGGCCAGGGAGATATGGACTGCTGTCAATGGGATAATGAGGTCCAGGGGAGCAGCCCTGCAGTGCTTTGGGGCGAGTGGGAGCGGTGGGATGAGGGTGGGAAGGTGCCAGAGGGATGGGACAGCTCGAGGGACAAGTGTGAAGCCTCAGCCACACCATGGACGTGAAGAGGGGATGGATTTTATCTTCTGGATGTGGCACTCAGGGCTCTGGGCTGCTTGGTGGTTGGACTCGACCTTTGAGGTCTTTTCCAGCCTCAGTGGTTCTAGGATTCTGGGATCTCCATAACCTCCAGCTGGGTGTTGGCCTCTTCTCCCAGGTAACGTGAAAGACAGGAGGAAACAGCCTCAGGTTGTCCCAGGGGAGGTTTAGCTGGATATGAGGGAAAATTTCTCCACCCAAAGGACTGTCCTGCCCTGGCACAGGCTCCCAGGGCAGTGGTGGTGTCACCAGCTGTCCCCCAGCACTGCCAAGGCCACACTTATCCACGTCTCCAAGGGACACCTCTGCATGGCCTTAAATCCCTCCTGGCCCCACCACAAATGGTCCCGTGGGAAGCAGCCAGAGGGATCCAAGCTGGAGAGGCGCTGGGTGAGCTGGATAACAGGAACTGCCTGGGACAGGCAGCAGTTGGGCTTTATTGCTCTTTTAAACCTGGTCAGGTTGTGGTGTTGAGTGTTAAAATCCACACAGAGAGGTCGCTGAATAAATTAAAAATCAAAATGGATTGAATAAAAAAAATTTAAAAGGAATTCAAAGAAAAAGTAATTAGCCATCAAACTAAAATAGATGTAATTAAAATAAAAATGAAAATTTGATTAAATTAAAAGAGATTGACGTAAGAGAAAAATAAGAAGAAAATAAAAGAAGCAGTTCCATGTTTAGCCCGTCCTATCCCAGTCCTCCTTTCCTTCATCATGATCAACCTGCCAGAACACACCAAATCCCCCCTATGCTGGGTTTGGAAAAGGACTTTTCCCTCCTCATCTCAATAGTGCCAAACAAACCGGGTCCATTTCCTTTTTTGCTCCTTCTGCTGGCACTGCCCCATCCCGATTTTCCCTCCTGGTGGGTCCAGCGGGTGCTGACGGGACCGTCCCGTCACATTTTGGGAGGGAAATATCCCTCTTTTGGCACTTTCCCTGAGTGGGATGAAGCCAGGAGCCCACTAAATTCCACCTCTGGAGGGAATTTTCCTCTTTCCAAGGTGTTTGGGACAAACTGGGCACATCCCAGCTTGGAGAGCAATCAGCCCTCAGCCGAGTTCAGGAGGTCCCGATTTTCCTGAGGGAAGTGCTTTAATCAAGATTAATTTTTTCCAGTTTTCAGTAATCGGATCTCTTCCTGAGTTTTCCTCAACTCTGCTTTAGGATGAAATTATCGAATTTCCATGGCAATTAACGGAGGAAGGCTGAGCACAAGGATCGTTCTGTGGGAAGGGTGGCAGGGAACAAGTGACGCTGGGTTGGGTGAGCTGTAGGGATGGTCTCTGTGGGATGTTTTCCCATAAAATCCTTCACCCTGGAGCAGTTTTTACCTGAGGCATCGCTGACCTCCTGATGCTCACGAGCACCTGAATCCCACTCTAAGGCGCCGTGATCTGGGGATAAGACTGAGAGGGATTAGCAGTAGAAGGAACTTTGACCCGGATTTAGGATTTAGCTGAATATCCCCCAAATCCCCTGTATCTTAAAGCCACCTCGTGGCAAAGCCCTGGCACAAGGGGGGAGCTCCGAGGAGATGGGACAAGCCCAGGGGCACATCCCAACCTCGGCCACGTGGAAGGGACCACCCCGGGATCAGCCGATCCAACCTCGCTGCTCCCTCCCTGAGAGGGAAGTGGGGAAAAAGGAAGGGAAGTGAGGAAAGGGAAATAGGGGGAAACAAAAAGAGAATGGGGACAGGGAAAGGGGGAAAAAGAAAGGAAGTGGGCAGAGGAAAGTGGAGAAAAAGCACCTGGGGAAGGGGAAATGGGGAGAAAGGAAGGAATCAGGGAAAGGGAAGGATCGGGAAAGGAACGGAAATGAGGAAAGGGAAGCGGGGAAAAAGGAAGTAGGGAAAGGGAAGCAGAGGAAAATAAAGGAAATTGGGAAAGGGAAAAGTGGGGGAAGAAAAGAACTGAGATGGAAGTGAAGGAAAAAGAAAGGAAGTGGGAAAAGCAAAACAGGGAAAGGGAAATGAGGAAAAAGGAAAGGAAGTGGGGAAAGGTGAAAGAAAATGGGGAAATGGGGACTGCCCCTGCCCCGAGCAGCTGGGATGGGATTTACGAGGCACGGCTGCATCCAGGGAACCCTTTCTGACTCGGCTCCGTGGCTGAGCTGAACCACAATATTCCATGTTCAAGCAGAGGCAGCCGGAGGAGCCGGGCTTTCCAAAACACACATTTTCGTGGGATTTGGATCCTGCCGTGTCCCCCGAGCCGTGTCAGGGCTGCCCCAACCTCGCATCTCCTGGCACGGGAGCAGCAGGAGCCGGGAGGCAGCAGCTGGGGAGGAGGGGAATTGCTGGGATGAGGCCACCGAGAGCGGCTTAGGAGCCAAGGGGGAGGGCAAAGAGCAGGAAAACGCAGCTCCCAAGGATAGATCTTTGAGGGAAAAGCTCCGCAGCATCCGCGCAGGACACCGGGCATTTCCCTCGGAAAGGCATCCTAAATAATCGCCCTCCTCTTTTAACGCGAGCTGCGTTGAGCGTGATTGAAAACTCCAGCAAAGGGAGGCACCTGTGGACACAGCCCCGATCCCAGCCCCGGATCGTTCCCGCCATCTCCCGGGATTGGGTTACCCCGAGTCATTCCCTTACAGCTCACAAACGATAAATCCCGGCGCAGTTGGTTGAGGAATCCGGGCTAAGGGATGGAAGCGAGTGATTGAATCCAAATGGCTCCACAGCCCTGGCCTGCCGGACTCACTGAACACCAACATTTACAATATTTCGGGGCATGATGAACTGCAGCCCTGGAAAACCGCTCCCCAAGTGCACCTTAAACACAGCAAGAGCTTTTTTTCAGGGAGGTTTTTAGATAAATGTTAGAAGAAAAGAGAGGTTTTCATCATTTTTCTTCCTTTTGGTGGAATTGCTGTAAGTCCTGTCCTTCTCTGCTGAGGTGGCTGTGGCAGGGTGGTGGCACCAGAGTGCGACTGAGGCTGCCCTGGGCACAAATCAGTTTGGCAGAGAGATACAGGGGGGGTCTGCTGCAAAAAGAATCCTCTAAAAGGTGGATTCAGACACAGCACTAACCCTGAGATACTCTCAGCAGGCATCAGGCAGGACCTTGAGTCCCTGACAATCCTTGGATGATCCAAGGTGCCACCTCCACATCTGGCCAGCAGGAAAGGTGGGAGCTGTCCCATGGCTGGGCTCCTCTCAGCCAGGGTCACGCTCCATGAGCTGCTGCTGTCAGGGATTTAGGCCAGAGCAGAAAAGAGCAGGAAGCCACTAAATGCTGAAATTTGTCCCTTATCATCACACATTCGGGCTGGCTTTGGGATTTCTGTTTCTCTCCCAGCTGTGCCATTGAGCAGGCACATCCTCTGTTCAGCCTTTCCAGAAATAATCAGGGTTCAGGTCAGCACCAAGACAAGGATTTGGGACTTTGCTTCAGAGGGAGATGAAGATTCAAGGATGAAAACTCAGTGACTGTGTTGGGTCTGCCTTGCGGGAAGATCCGTATTTGACTTGTTCACCCATGTCTATGCCCGCATTTCAGTCATTCCAGGAGAATCTGTTCCCTCCAGCTGGATGATTTCTCTGGGGACTGATGGTCTGCCAGGAGCCCAGTGCAGCCCCCAAAAGCACCAGAGGGCCACCAGACCAGGTTGCTCCAGGTTCTCCAGCCTGGCCTTGGACACTTCCAGGGCTGGGGCAGCCACAGCTTCTCTGGGCACCCTGTGCCAGGGTCTGCCCGACCCCCGAGGGAGGAAATCCTCCCCAGAATCCCATCTCACCCTGCCCTCTGGCAGCGGGAAGCCATTCCCTGTGTCCTGTCCCTGTTTCTGGGTATCAGGTTCAGTCCTGATGTGGTGACATTCACACTGACAGAGTCACAGAACAGCTGATGCCACTCTGGGCTGTTTTCCCTATAAATAATCCACACTAGGGGACGATGCCAACATGAGGGATTTTCTCTCTGTAAGTCTCGGCCCTGTTCAGCCCCATTCCATGAGCCCCTGGCCCACACCTGGCCAAGCCCCCGAGCCCTTGGGTTGCTTGAAACATCTGGGAAAACCCATCTACTGCAGCAAATCCATAATTTTTAGCTTAAATTCACAGGGCTGCGTCTTAAACCAAAGGGACAATCAATCAATGGGATTTTTCCCTTTGTAAAGACTCTGAGGCCAGAATTTAATGCAGAAAGTCAAGGGGGTTTCTCCTGAAGATGAAGTTTCTAAAACTGAATATTACAGCATTGTTTTCACCCTTATTGACTGTGTCATGCTGTTATTGCCTCCAGTCATTTTTTTAGGAAACAAATAAACAGCCAGGATTTGTCAGTCTAAGCAATAACCTATAGTGGCAGCAAACTTAATCTGGTGTTAATTAGGCTTGTGGAAAACTAAATCAAGCATCAGAAACCACAGATTATTTTAGGCTTCCTCTAGCATAAACACAAAGGCTTGAGGATCCATAACATATTATTTTTGTTGACAGTTTTCCACTTTTCCCCCAATTTATTTCATGGATCTGATAGGCTGCTCCTTGATTGCTTTTAGCTCTGTCTTCTTTTGGCCTCAGCGTGGCAGTTTGTTAATCCTTCCTATTTTTGTGCGTTTAAGCAGGATTACAAACTTCAAATACATTGTAAAAGGAACCTGTATACAATCTTTCAAAACCACTTAAGTGGGCCAATGACAGAAGTCCCAGCCCCGCAAGGAAATACAGAACATTTCGGAAACCATCCCCGCTGTTTATTTAGAAGCCATTTTTAATTACTCAGCAGGAATGAATGAAAGAACTGGAAAATGGAGAGAGACAGAGGGGTTTGCATTGAGTTACAGCTCGAGGAGAACAAGGGAGGGACAGTCAGGCTTTCAAGTCTGGGGAATTTTGGGGTGTAATTATGTCCTGTGGGTTCCTTGACAATCAGACAAAATTAAACTGCAAATGCATTGCAAAGAGCAGAGGGATCTCTTGGAAGGCTCAGGGCAGCATCCTCTGGAATGTCAGCAGGAATTTCTCCATGGAAAGGGAGGCCAGGCACTGCAAGGGGCTGCCCAGGGACGTGGTGGAGATGTCCAAGGAAGGAGTGAACGTGGCAGTCTCCTGCTCAGCAGTCTCTGAGCTGCTGATTTGCCCAAACTGCTTCTCAAACTTCAGCTCCAGAGGGATCCTGGCACCCCTGGCTGGGATTTCTTACAGGGGCCACTCACAGAAGGCCCATCCTGCCAATGAGTGCTGATTCTTCCCGGAGTTTCTTCTCCCTTAAAAGCCAATATTAGCCTGCCTGAGAAAGAAGGGAGAGTTCATTTATTGGGACAAGATGATGTTCAAGCTGATTTGCATTAATTTTGGAAGCAGGAATTTTTCTTTGTTCCTGCTTCTTTCCAGGAAAAACTGAAGTCATAGGAGAGCAAGCCATGCCTTGCCTGGTTTTGATCACTTGGAGGACTTAGAAGCAAACTCCTCAAAGTAAATATTTCCTAGGAAGATCATTAAGGGTGCGACCAACATGTAGGGAACAGCAACAGGAAAATACTGCTTTAAACCTAATCCCAGCCCATGCTGCACTCATTAGTGAATGACATTGTAGCTGGAACAGGAAAAAATAAAAAGCCACGGAGCAGAATGATATTCCAATTGTTAAATGCTTCTGGATCACTCCAGTTATCCCCCCTCAAATGGCAATTGCTCTCCAGGAGTTTAGCAAAGGCAGAAGTTCTCACAGACACCAGTTCAGGCGGGCACAGAAGGCAGGAATGGTGGTGCTCTGCTGATAAGCAGCCTGGGAGCTGTTATCAGTGAGATATCCAACATGGGGACCCAGGAAATTACGTGGGACATGATGCCTTGCTCCCTGTGACACTAAGGAGAAATAATCATTTTCACAGAGTCATAGAAGGGTTTGGATTGGAAGGGACCTCAAAGATCATCTCATTCCACACTTTCCATGTCCCAGGCTGCTCCAAGCCCTGTCCAACCTGGCCTTGGACACTCCCAGGGGCAGCCACAGCTTCTCTGGGCACCCTGTGCCAGGCCCTCCCCACCCTCACAGGGAAGGATTCCTTCCCAATATCCCATCTAATCCTGAACCTTGTCAGTGTGAAGCCATTCCCCTTGTCCTGCCATTCCTTGGCCTTGGAAAAAATGTACCAGGATAAAAGTACCAGGATAAAAGCACCAGGATAAAAGTACCAGCTGGAACAGCCCAGCCCAGGAGCTGCACCCTGCACCTGGAGATCCGTGGCTGGAGGAGGTGGATGAGCAGGCAGGGAGCACCCATGGGTGCTATCTCTGCTGCCCAGGACACCCTCCTGGAAGCTTGACAGCTCCTGCTTGCTAAAAACCAGCTTTATTATTAGCAAAAGAAAAAAAAAAAAAGAAAAAAAAAAAGAAAAAAAAGAAAAAAAAAAAGAAAAAAAAAAGAAAAAAAGAAAAAAAAAAGAAAAAGCGTCGGCGCTGGGGGAGCTGCAGGAAGGCAGATAAGGAGCAGCTGCTCCCCTTCCTGCCCGGCCCCCCCGGGCTTTATCTGGCCAGGCCACGCTGCCTGTCCCCTCCAGGGCCAGGGACACGGCTTTGGGGACAGAGGGTTTCAGGGGCTGGAGTTCAGAGAAGGGAACGGAGCTGGGGCAGGGTCTGGAGCACCAGAAGGGGCTAAGGGAGCTGGGAAGGGGCTCAGCCTGGAGCAAAGGAGGCTCAGGGGGGACCTTGTGGCTCTGCACAGCTCCTGCCAGGAGGGGACAGCCGGGGGGTCGGGCTGTGCTCCCAGGGAACAGGGACAGGAGAGGGAACGGCCTCAAGTTGCACCAGAGGAGGTTCAGGTTGGTCATCAGGAGGAATTTAATCCGTGGAAGAGTGGCCAGGCACTGGAAGGGCTGCCCAGGGAGGCGGTGGAGTCTCCACCCTGGAAGTGTTCGAAGATCAAGCAGATGTGGCCCTTGGTGATGGGCCGTAGAGGTGGGATTTGATCTGATTGAAGGTTGGACTTGATGATCTTGGAGGTCTTTCCTGACCTTAATGATTCTATGATTTTTGAATTACCTGATCAAACACCAGGTAACCGCCTTGCCCCTTGTAAACGATCTTTTTAATCAGAATTTCTAACAGGTGAAAAATCCTTCTTGGTAATCATAAAACTTTTTCTCTGCTTTGTACCATTGGTGCAATTCAAAATGAAGGAGTTAAAGAAGCTCCATGAGAGATTCCAGCCAAAAATTAATGCCAAATCCTGCAGCTTTACAAGAATTTTTAATATAAACGCAATATAATATAAATAAACATAAATATAATATAAATAAATAATATAAATAAACCCAAGCACGATTATATTGGACATGGACATCAGAAATTTGGGAATCTCAGGATATTTCAGAATTACCACAGCTCTGAATACTGCCCTAGGTTTTCAAGGGTATTAAATTAAACTTTCCCTGGACATGAGCAAACACATCCATGAGGTTATTAAAGAAGAAGCAGGGAAAATTAAGGCAGAACAAATATTAATGGAAAACAAATATTAAGGAAGAACAAATATTAATTTCTCAATCAGTGACTTTGCTTTACTTTGCCACAAGATGGAGCCTTGAGATTAAATCATTTGTTTGCGGTTTGATGGGTACTGAAGAAAATTCAGCCCCTTTTGAAGATGGAGGTTGGATTTGCTCAGATTATTATCTGTGTTTTTTTAATGAATCATGGCTTTCATCATCTCTAATTAGTCAGATATGAGGAACTATGAAGACTCTGTCAAAATAGGTGCCACTGGCATAACTCAGAGGAGGGAGAAATTGAACAATGCAGCTTTTCTTCTGTAATAAGGATTCATGCTCCAAACCAGGTGATATTACCTGGGAGGGAGGAGATGGAGAAAAAGGGCACTTTGTGGGGAAGCTGAGGCATGAATGGGGACAAAAGAAGGGTATTTGGGCAGCCATAGCCTCTTTTTCTTCTTATTCACCTCCTGGTTCATGTTTACTTCTGCAAAATCCCCTAATTATGTATCCCACAGTTACTTCTGAGGTGCACTGGGTAACAATCCATGTAAATGATGTGCTGAGTTCCAGGATTTGATATCAGCAGCTGCATTTGAGTCACCCCTCCCAGCAAGATCCTCCTCCCTGCCCCTCACCATCAAGCACTTCCCCAAAATATAAAGCCTGAGTGCACAAATTTCATCTCTCGTTTGATTTCACTTCCCTTTGGCCTTTTTGTTTCACACAGTACTTTCCTGGTGGGTAGTTTTCATTTTCTAGTTGAAATTATTCTGGAAAAACTGGGAAAACAAGTGAGGTTTGGATTTTTTGATGAGGGCATTTGAGCTCTAGAGAATTCTCCTCTAGAGAATTCTCTGAAAGGGGGTTTCAAGAAAAAAAACCACAAATGTGTGTATTTAGGCATCATTCCTGCAAAAAACCTTCTTGGCATCCCCATCCCTCTGGCCTTCTGTCTCCTCTAGGTCATGGATCCCAAAGGAATGGTCCTGCTCATGGATCAAGAGTTGAAATGCAGAATTTCACCCTTGGCATCACATAAAATTAAATATTAGGAAGAAATTGTTCCCTGTGAAGGTGCTGAGGCCCTGGAACAGTTTGCCCAGAGAAGCTGTGGCTGCCCCTGGATCCCTGGAAGTGTCCAAGGCCAGGCTGGACAGAGCTTGGAGCAGTCTGGGATAGGGGAAGGTGTCCCTGCCCAGGTGGGTGAGATGGGTGGGTGACTCTGTAAGGTCCCCTAGAACCCAAACCAGTCTGGGATTATTTTTAGCTCAGAAGGGAGCAGCAAAGGCTTGAAATCCAGCGTGAGCAGAGAGAAGGAAGGGCTGGATCAGCACATCCACTGCCAGGGTCAGCCTGACCTGGATGTCAGCACTCCGAGCTTCCAGCCCTCTGGAGCTGCCACATCCTTCCAGCAGCCTGACTGCTGCCGTCTCCCTGGCCAGGATTTCGTGTGGAATATTCCCCAGTCCCTGCCCATCCCCAGCCAACAAGTCCAGGAGCCTGTGGAGGCTGGGAAGCACATGGACAGGCAGGATTGGGCAGGCTTCCTGCAGCCTCTCCAGCCCTCGGCAGCTCCAGGGCTGAGCAATCCCTCTCTTGGGAACCCCACCCTTGGAGAGGTCTTTGCCTTTTCCAGATAAAAGGCCAACACCCTTTCGTGTGCTTTCTTGTACCAGCTTCTTTAAAAAAAAAACAAAAAAAAAAATAGAAGTTGTAAATTGTGACTCTGCTGTGCCCAAACCTTCACTTTGAGGCAGGGCAAAGGATTCTGCTCCTTTTTTCTAAGTGAAAATGTCAGTGTTCCTCAGAGAGACAGGAATGCAAGGAGACAGGGATGGGCTCAGCTTGAGGATACAATTCCTGAGAAAAACCAGAGCTGTGCGATTGCCCTCAGAGCAGGGCTCCCACATGGCTGCAGGGACTTGCCCAGAATGGATCTCTGAATCATGGAATGGTAGCTCAAAACCCCACCCAACCTGGTCTTGGACATTTCCAGGGATGGGGCAGACAGAGCTTCTCTGGTACCCTGTGCCAGGACCTCACCACCCTGACAGGGAAGAATGCTTTCCCAATATCCCATCTAAGGGAAGCCACTCCTCTTTGTCCTGTCCCTCCATCCCTTGTCCCAAGTCCCTCTCCTGGAACCCCTTTAGGCACTGGAAGGGGCTCTGAGCTCTCCAGAGTACTCTGAAGAGCAGAATGCTCTTAAGGAACACTGGATTTTGAATTGTGGCAATACTTCCTTCTGGCTTTTCCCAGCACTGCCCTGCATCACTGTGTCTCTCATGCCAGGTGTTTTCCTGGTCTCCCCAGCTCCATCTTGTGCCTTCCAACCCTTCCTATCCTAATTAAAACCCAGGGAGTCACTTCATTAGGAAAGCAGCGTAGTGGAAAGACCAATTCTAATGTCTCCATGATGGAAACCAGGACTGGGGATGAACCTTGGCCTAGAATGCAGGAATTGAACAGTAACTGCCTCAGCTGAGATTAATTTTCAATAAGCCTTGAAAGGAACCAGATCCAGCTGTGCTAATTCAGGTGAAAAAGCAGCTCATCCAAGAAACTGAAGCAGGCAATTCCAAGGATATAACTTCTACACTGAGTATTTATTATTCCCTGTTGGAATACAGCACATGAGTGGAAGAATTTCTAAAGCTGTATCAATTTCAGCAGCACCTTTTCCTATCAGAAAACACCCTCCAACTCTGCTGAAAGCAAGCAGGTGAATTTTAGGAGAATGGTTAAATTTAGGTTCAAGGTGGCATCATCTCCAGGCCTCCAGTGTGACACTGAGTAAGGGGGGCACAGGAGGGGAGGTCACATCCTCCACTAATGGGAATATCCACTTGGGAAGAAGGAGGAGAAAATAACCCAGAAATAAGGTCATTGTTCCCCTGGCAGCCCCAGGGGACACGCAAGCAGTGCTGAGATTGAACTCATTTTCCTGCCGAGCCTGACAAGGATGAGGATCCCACCTCACACGGCAGCACAGGCAGCAGTGGAAGCAGCTCTAGTTTCTTTGGAAATATCAGAAATCCCAAGAGGAGAGTCTGTAAAGCGTCTCTAGGGAAAATGATCCTGTGGGAATTCCCAACACAAAGATTCTGAGATTATTGTCACATGGGCCATAATTCAGTTTTGGTTTATCCAAGCATTACCAGGACACGAAATATTGCACCAGAACTGCCCAGAACTGTATTTCTGTGGGATGCAATCCTTGGAGAAGTGGAAGTAAACCCTTCCCCTGCCTCTTGGCAAGGTTCTTCCTTTGGGATGACCGCGTTGCCACCTCAAAGAAACAGCTCCGAGCATGGAAACAATGGGCACTTAGAAAGAGATGCCAAATTGTAAAGAAATTTCTAGGGGTTTGTTTACTTGACCAAAAGGACACATTGCTGGGAGTCCTTCATCCTGTACCCTCAGCTGAGAGGTAGAGGAACAGCCAGGGGTTAGAAATGGGGCAGTGGGGACATGATTTCCTCCTGTACATTCGAGACTGGAAGGTCCTTAAGGAATGGAAATGGTGTCAGAGAGCAGAGGCCACACTGCCCCTCTTCAGGGCTGGCACTGGAGCAGCCATCCTGCCTCTGTGTCCCAAAGCTGTTCCCACTCATCCCCAGGGCTTTGCCCGAGAGCTGCATCCTCCCAGCATCCCAACACAGGGTTTGTGGGTGTGACTATTCCCATCAGTCCATAGTACAGTGGATTTTTAATTTTTAAATATTAATTATTTGAAGCATAGACTCAGAACATTTTATTTAACAACTGGTCCCTGAGGAAGTGATGGCCAAAGGGTGAAAATGGCCTCAAATTGTGGCTTGGGAGACACAGCTTGGACCTCAAGGAAATTAAAAACAGTAGGAAGGGAGTGTAGTGCTGGAGAAGGTTACCCAGGGAGGCTGGGGACTCTCCATCCTTGGTGTTTTCCAAGATTCAGCTGCACAAAACCAAATCTAATGTTGGTGATAGTTCTGCTTTGAGTGGGAGGTTGGGCTGAAAACCAAAAGAATTCTCTTCCAACAAACATTCCCATATTTCTGTGATCTTAAATTCAGGCCAATGCATGTCTTTAATGTTAACTTGGGGAGATTTCAATATGCCCCAAATTGCTTTCCTTAAACATTCTTTTGAACTGGGAGCTTTCATACTAAAATGCAATAGAAGAAAGCCACTGATTTTTGGGGGATTTCTTAATTCCAATCCTTCAAAATACAAATATTGTTCACTCTGCTGTCTGCTGGAGAGTCAACACGTTCACATGCAGCAGCACAGGTCCCATCAAAGCCTTGTACCATCACCAGGTGTCTCCTGACTATGAAGAGATTTTTTGGAACAGGAAAAGAAAGAACCGCAAGTTATTTCCCATATCATGCTGTGATGTCTGTGCTACAAACAAAAACACCTCCTGCACTGAAACCAGTGCTCTGTAAAAATGGTGTGGGCAGTAGATTTGCTTTTGCTTCAAATCAAAAGGCATCTTCTCCGAAGTACGACATAAAAACTTAACGAGTTTTCTTAAGGTCTGTTCCAACAGACTTTTTCATACACGGAGTAAAGGTGGTTTTTTGAGGCCGTGCCTGTGTGTGACCACGTTTGTTCCTGCCTGCACTGCACAGAGGAAACTCGTGGCTCAGATCAGAGGCTTCCTGCTCTCTGCGTGGAGAAGAGGAAGCACAGGCCAGGCTTGGCACTGTCACCCCCCAGCTGGCACCGTCCCCAGCGGCAGACACCACACTCTGCTGAGGCTTTGCCTCGGAGCTGGCAGGCCTTGGCTCACAGATAAACATCAGCACAGGAGACCACTGCCACTTCTGCTGCTCAACAGAAAACCTGCACAACTTCACAAAAAGCCCCATAAATCTCTTTAACTGACAAGATTTGTACTCCGGCTCTGTTAGCACAGGTGTTCTGTGGGATTGCTATTTTTGACAGGCTTTGCACAGATGAAAAGGGACACCTGTATTCTAAAAAAAAGCACCCACAGGAGTAGATGAGGGTGAAGTAGATGAGGTTCATTTTCCATCAGTAGTTTTAATTTTAAAGTTTGTATTATTTCTTCCGGTAAAAGCTGGCTACAAAAATTGGTAATGCGTTCTTACTCACAGTTCAGGGCTGATTTCTGTTAGTGTTAATGACGTTTGTAGAAAAGGTGTCTCTGTAATTGAGTTATGCCTTTTTTAATCCCTGGATATTCCCAATTCCAGTTTGGATCCAGCTCTGAATGATGCACAGAGCTCTGCTAAAGCCCTTGAAAGATTCACCTGTGACTTTTCACCCTTGCTTCAAAACCTTCTACAGTCTCTTAGAGGTGCCTAATTACAGCATCTTGTACATAAGAAAATCCTCCAGCTGGAATGTGGTGTGGCCATAAATCCTTCATGAATGTCATATGAACAGATGGAGCTGCTCCGTGTGCAGGTGGTATGCATGGAACACACACAGATGTAAACAGACCAAGGCAGGGCTCGCCTTTCCTTGGTTGTTTCCAGAGCTGCATCTTTGGGTGACAGAGCTGGGGCAGGAGCTGGAGCTCCAGCAGCAGCTGAGGGAGCTGGGGAGGCTCAGCCTGGAGAAAGGGAGACTCAGGGGGGACCTGCTGGTTCTCCACAACTCCCTGACAGGAGGAGGCAGCCAGGTGAAAGTTGTGCTCTTCTCCCAGGGAACACGGATAGGATGAGAGAAAACGGCCTCAAGCTGCGCCAGGTTGGACATCAGGAGGAATTTCTTCATGGGAAGGGTGGTGAAGCATTGGAAGGGGCTGCCCAGAGAGGTGCTGGAGTCCCCATCCCTGGAGGTCTTCAAAGAAATGACTGCATGTGGCACTCAGTGCTATTGTTTATTTGACATGATGGTGTTTGGTCAAAGCTTGGACTTGATGATCTTGGAGGTCTTCCCAACCTTAATGATTCTGTGACTCACTGGAATACTTAATGGATGTTAAACTGATGATGTGAGCTCCCAGCGATCCTTCCTGAGTCCAGGAGCACCAGCTCTGTGGGTACTGCTTCCATTAAAGCAGGAAAGAGCTGTCCCTGTGTGCACGGCCCTATCGACAGGCACAGAGCGAACCCACAGGGAACAAGTCAAACGAGCTTCCCCACCCACTGCAGAGTGCTGCCAGGGCACTGGGGGCTCTGCCAGCACAGCCCTGTGCATCTGGGAATGTCCTCACCCGGCCCAGGCAGGGACAGCGTCGAGTTTTGGACGGCACAGCCAAACGAGACATTCCCACGTCCACACTCATGGTTAAACTGAGCTCAAACATGACTTGGCACAGCAGGATCCAACCTGGGCAGCTTGAGAAGAGGCTGCCCCTTGCAGCAACATCTGCATGTGTAGGTGTGGGCTCTCCTGATGTGCAGCATTCCAGCAGGACGACAGAGCCACTAAAGCTCCTGCTGGAGCAGGGATCAGCCCACAGGGAGAATGCCGAGGATGAAGGGGTGGCTTCTCTTCAGCACTTTTCCATTTAGGGTGTCCAAAAAGTAACAGCCCCCGTTCAAACAAAAAGAAACCCAGCCTGGGGCTCCTCCCTACAGCAGCCCCTGGAAGAGCTGAGCCTCTGCCAGCCCACCTGGCCAGAGGGAGAACTCTTGGAGTGGGTTTGAAGGAAAGCGTGCCTGAAAGGAAAGAGGGGGAATCCCGGATGCCACCCCTCAGTGCCAAGGCAAACACAAATCTCTGCCCAAAAACGTCTATTTGGCCGGTTCAGTAGAAGACACTCTGAGCTTTGAGCCATTGTTGGGTCTCCTCCAGCAGCAGAGTGTGGCAATGCTGTTACAGACCTGCCAGGACTCTGGGTTCCTGACAGATCTCTGCTTGCCTCACTGCAGTTACACCACAGGCACATTTGCCCTTCCATCCTTTGGGGCTGCCGATCACCCTGGGCGTGCTGCTTGCTTGGCAGATGCTCCAGAGCACTGGAATTTCTTGTGGAATTCTGCTCTGTGAGGCAATGGCTGTGTGGGCAGTGAGGTCTCTTCAACACTGACCTGACCACGTCAACAGCATCTCTGCGTCCTTCAGGCTCCCTCTTCTCATTCCTCCCACAGCTAGACTCGGCAGAGAAAAGGGACTCCCGACTTCTCCCTGCATGGAAATAGGCAACTTTCCATGCAGCCAACGTTCCTGTTGTAGTGTTTTGTAACAAGGCATCAGTAGAAGTGAGTAATGTGTGTTTTCCTTGCCACAGATCCTAATCTAACACTGCTGCAGTGGAGAAAAGCCTGCCAGGCAGTAGGGGAAGGCAGTGGAGCAAACAACATTTCCTCTTCAGACACACAGATCCTCACTCAAGGGCCCAAATTTAGTGGGAAAAAACTTCCCTCTGCAAAAGTTTAAACTGGCAGCTCTGAGTTTTGCAGTTTTGGATGGATTCGGTATCAACAGCCTTAGGAACAGGAAGAAAGGTGAAAGAGGTCCCAGGTCACTGATTAGGGAAGGAGTGGAGATGGAATATCAGAGCTGGAGAGTGAGGAAAAACAGGAGGAGGTGTTGAGGGAGGAATGCTTTGCAAGAGAGTTGGGAAAGGACTGGAGGCAAAAAGCAGAACTTCAGACATCTGGATAAATATAAAATGTCAAACTGGGAGAAGGTCTTTTGGAAAGGAGAGAGTTTGTAGTTTCTCTTTAATTTTTAACAGCCCTGAATGACATACTTGTTTACTTTAATGGCATTTCTGTCAGCAATTACATTGCTCATAAAAACACCAACTGCTGGATATAGAGTATATTTAAAACTGTTAATTATTACTTGTATTAATTGCTGTTTCTTCACACCCTGAGTCCAGGTTGGAGCTCTGGGAGTCGTTGTCCCTGTGAGCTCTGCAGTACCAGTGAGGGTGTGAGGCTCAGCTGAGTGAATTCACACTTCAGTGCTGAACTCTGTGCATGGATTTAGGTCTTACAAAACATTATTCAGGTTTAAGGAGTGTGAGTGACCACTGAAATGCAGAACATGTGCTCACACGTCCTGCCAGCCTGTAGCCTCCTCCTCCTCCCAGCTCTGTTTGAGCCAGGACAAGATACACGAGTCAGGATTATGCACACACACAGCACCTTCTACTTCAAAGTGTGAGAATACTTCAAAAACTAGGATAAATAGAAGATCCCATTGCTCTCAGAAAGTAAGGAAGCATTCTCCTGGCATTGAAATAAAAAAAAAAAAGAGGAGATAGAATAAATGTGAACACATCTTATGGCTGGAGTTTTTAAAAAGTGTATTAGAAGAGCTAAAAAACCTCCTACACGTTAAAAATTAATTCAGCATTGCTCAAAAAGGAGCTTCCAGTGGGATTATCTGCTGAGTCACTGCCTGGTGCAATACAAGGTACAACTTCACCTTCCAAAGCCTGGTCTTTAATATTCTTAGACTGTCTGGGCTCCTTATGTCATCACTGCTGTTAAAGGGAGGCGTTGGGGTTTAGTGGCACTTCTAAGAAATACAGTTCTCTTCTCTGGGAGCAGAGGTAACAGCATCACAGCCACCACAGCATTCCAGTTCTCCTTTTCCTTGGCCAAATTTCTCCAGGCTCTAAAACAACTTGCTCCACGTATTTGTTATTTTTTTAAGGGGTGTTGCTTTAACTTTACAGACACCAGAAGGATTGAAAAGATAATTAAGTATCAGCGGATAATCTCTTCCCTGCCAAGGTGATAAATACAACCTCAGAAGAAATGTCAGGAAATTAACCCCAGGGTATTTAAACAGTAAAGAAAAGCAGAAATATTGCAGAATTCAAAAGAAAAAGGGATATGACTTCTTTAGATGGCTTGGGATTTCCAAGCTTAACTGCAATCACCATATGCCAAAAGTCTGAAAGAAAACTGAGCCAGGACTAAGGTGAAAAAGCATTTTAGGGGTGAAGTGGAGGAGTCACTCACGGGGTTCTCTAGTATTTATTCAGTCAAACAGCCTGATGATTTCTAGAAGGGAAAAAAAAATAAAATCTGAGTTTTCTTATGTCTTCCCAACCTGGTATTCTACAAAACACACTGAGATTATTGTAGGAGGAGATGAGTGTGGAAGGAGTTGGTGCTGACTGGACTGAGAGTATCAGCTGTGTAAAACTGTTTGCTAATGCTGGAATGACTTTCTCCCAGACACTGCACATTTTAAATAAGTCTTGAACATATTAAGATAAATTATTGTCACATACACTACAGAAATGCACAACAAATTAAAAAATTTTAAAAAATTAATTTTTTTTTTAAATCCACAATTAAAAAAAATCCACAACAAATGATATGAAAGTTCCAGTTTTGCAAATTTGAGTGCAGATAAATGTAAAAACCCCCTTCTATTCTTTAACTATTTTTTTCTCTGAGCACAATATTTCCAGGTGCGTCCACCCCTTGCAACAGAACATGGACAGTGAGGTAGCTGGGATGTACAGACACCAGCCTTGAAAAAAAGCAGGAGTCTATTTCTGCTCTTTTCTAGTTTTATTTCTGCCTTCTTTTTTAAATAAAGGTGTTGGGTAATTGGAAGACAAAGTCAATTTGTTTAAGCATGAAATAATTACATTAGATAAAGATACCAAAAATTATTCACAACATTTATCAACTGCCAGTTTGGAGAGTACAGGTATTGCATTGGCCATACAGGAAACTTCTTAATCTGTCCTAAATCTGTGTTCCAGGGACTTGGAGAGTAGAGCTTGACTTATTCCCAACACGCTAAAGCTAGGAAATAGGAAAATTGATTTTGCACTGGTTTCTTGGTAAAATGAGGTTAAAGTGTTTTCTGTTACTAGACCAAGTCAGGCTAGATAGACATAAAACAGTTTGTTCTTCCCTGACTGAAGTCTAAGTCAAAACTCTTATGGACATGAAAGGCAGCAATATCAAACCTATGATCTTGAAAGGAAACACAGCGTATTCCATCTGTGGAATAACAGGAACATGCTTTGAATGCTGGAATACACACTGCATGTTGTTTATACTTAGAAGAATTACTTATTGCAATATTTGCATAAGTGTTCAGCTCTGTTTAATTACAGCTGTCTGTGAGGGAGAGGTCGATGGTGTGGGCACCAGATTCAAACCAGATTTCTTTGTAGAGCTGTAAAGTCAAATTCTAGAGAGACCGACACAGATTTCCATCCACATGAAGGAGCAGATTCTTTCAGACAGTCTAATGCATGAAGTGTTTCATTCTCCCTTCTGAGGCACTTCTGGAGGGCTGTGCCCAGGTCTGGGTTTCTTGAGGACAAAAAAGACAAGGAGCTGCTGGAGAGGGTCCAGCAGAGGCCACAAAGATGATGAGGGGTCTGGAGCATCTCTCCGATGAGGAGAGACCGTGGGAGCTGGGCTTGGTTAGTCTGGAGAAGGGAAGACTGCAAGGGGATCTCATCAATCCATACCAATATCTCCGAGGGGTGCCCCAGGATGCTGCCTGGCTCTGCCCAGGGTGCCAGTGACAGGACAAGGAGCAACAGCCATGAACTAAACCACAAGAAGTTCCACCTCAACATGAGGAAGAAATTCTTTCCATGGCGGGGGGGGGGGAGGCAGAGCACTGGGACAGGTGCCCAGGGAGCCCCAGGAGGGCTGAGGGAGCTGAGGGGGCTCAGCCTGGAGCAAAGGAGGCTCAGGGGGGAATCTTCTGGCTCTGCACAGCTCCCTGACAGGAGGGGACAGCCGGGGAGGTCGGGCTCCGCTCCCAGGGAACAGGGACAGGAGAGACTGCCTCAGGCTGGGCCAGGGGAGGTTAAGGTTGTACATCAGCAGGATTTTCTCCGTGGAAAGAGAGGGTGGTCAGGCCTTGGAAGGGGCTGCCCAGGGAGGTGGTGTACTCCTCATCCCTGGGGAGGTCCAAGGAAGGACTGGAAGTGGCACTCAGTACTCTGGGCTGGAGACAAGGTGGGGATCGGTCACAGCCTGGACTCGATGGCCTCGGTGGCCTTTCCCAGCGTCCCTAATCCCGGCTCTCCATGTCGGGACGCGCTGCCGGCGCCTGAGGGGAGCTGTGCGGGCACGGAGCCGTGCGAGGGCGCGGCCGGCAGGGGGCGCTCCCGGCGGTGCCCGCGGGCGGGGCTGGGGGCGTGGCCACCGCAGACCCCGCCCCGCCCTCCGCGCTGTCCCCGCTGCCGCTCCGGGACGCGGCAGCAGCGCTGGCGCCATGGTGAAGATCGCCTTTAACTCGCCCTTCGCCCTCAAGGATGAGCCCAAAAAGGAGGCGGCCGAGGCGCTGGTGGCCGACAAGGTGCGGACACAGGGGTGTCCCGGCCGGCGGCGGCGGCGGGAGGAGCGGGGCGGTGTGAGGGGGGGCGCGAGGAGACGGAGCCGCCGCCATTTTCTCGCGGCCGGGGGAGGCGGCGGCGGCCGCGGGGCTCTCGCTCGTGTGGCGGCCGCCCCGCCGCCCTCTGCCCGGGGCTGAGCGACCGACTCCCCTCAGCCTTGAGGGACCGCGGGGCCCCGGTGCCGCGCTGCTGTCCCGCTGCGCAGCCCTGTCGCGGTGCGATGTCCCGTGACACCCCCGGGCCAGCGCCGGCACCGGGTGTTTATGTGGAGCTGGGCCCGTGCCAGCGCCGCGTTTCCTGACGGCGCTTTAAAGCTCGCAGCTCGGCCCTGGGCCGGCCGGGGAAGCGCAGGGAGAGCCCCCCCGGCGCGGGCAGCGCTCGCTCGGCTCGGCCGGCGCCTCCCAGGCAAACAAAGCGGGCTGAGGCTCGTCCTCCGCTCCCGGCGGCGCTCGGAGCCTCCCGGCTGCTGCGGTGAGGCGTCGGTGTCGCGCTTAAATTAAGAAACCTGCCATAAAGGCTTTTAAATAGAAACCCAGGCGAGCACCCTGTGGTTGGCTTTTCCTTCCCAGCGAGCTGCGCGTCCCTGGCTTGAGCGGAACTTTCCCAATTTGTGGGAAATTTGTTTTGAAGGTGTCCAGCGTTTTGGGCAGATGGAGAAGCTCAGACTGTAGGTAAATACATCAGTTGATGTAGACGGGGAAGATGGCATGGGCTGCGTTTATTTGCAGTAGGAGAGTAAGAAAATTTTACAAGCAACAAAACTTGTGGAGTTGGACTGTAGTTCTATTTTTTTTTTCCTTCCCTTCTAAGCTGTAATCAGGAAAGCAGCTTCCCTACCAGCCTACACAGCCTCACCTGAAATAGCCTTCCTTTGGAAGGAGAAGGGATGCAGGGTAATTTTCTTGCTCAGTGCACTCTTCTGAGCTGTCAGTTTGATGCGTGCACATTTAATACAGTAGCATTCAATTGCAGGATCAAAAGGAGAGAAAGTGGGAAAGCAAGGTAGATAAAGGATTTAAAATTTGAAGATGTCATTAGCCTGGCCAGTTTCTTGAGGACAAACTCCTCACCTATTCCCGAGGCAACTGGTTATATGTATATTTACTAGCCCTGTACTGTGAAAGTTCTGACTGGAATAGTTCTAATAAACACACCCCTGTTTTCTGTTCTCATGAGAGCTGCTCCTCTCAGTTTGGAATATCCTGTGTGTTTGCACACACGTTCGTGGGATTTTTAACAACTCTTCACTCTGACTTCAGGGCTTGGAGTTGCATATAAACATCAAGTTCATAATTTTACTCCAAGACAAACTTGTTGGAGTGGTTGTTAATGTCTTCTTTAGCTGGAATATTTGTGCAGAGCAAACAAGCTTAAAGGTTAATGTTGGCTGAAACAGCACAATAAAAGTCCCCTGGAGTATCTGCAGAAAACCCTTGAGCTTGCAGGATATTCTCCCTGCAGGTTCTTTGGGGCTGTCAGCAGTGTTAAAACAAGTGATTTTTCTTCTTGTCTCCTATCCCTCGTTTGCTTTGCTTGTTACAGCTTAGAGCTGCATTTTCTTTGTGGGTTTTGGACGACTTTTACCTGTTACTTCTGCGCAGAGGTTTTGTAACCTGCCCGAGCAAAATCTTGCCATTGTGTTCTCTGAGCAGCTCTGTCAACTCTTCCCTCTCAGGTTCAGCTGCCCACATTGCTGCTTAATATGCTCAAGTGCCTTTGCTTTGTTTGAAATAGGTGTAGGGCAAGTGTAGCTAATTAGATGTCGACATCACCCCTGCGCTGGGATGGCTGCAGTGCCAAAACTGGTGCAGACTGGTGTGTTCAAGTAGGGACAGGCTGGATGAGTAAGGTGCTCCAAGGTGGAGGTGAGGGTGGGAGAACGTGGAGAGAACAGAATTAATCTCCATCTTACAGCTGCTTAACCCTGAAAAGAGATTTTCACACAGTGCCACAGAAATGTGGCATCAGTCTCACTTGAAACCAGGCTTTGGCTTTGGTTTTGTAGTTGGTTTCTTTTTTAACAAATGCTTCACATGCCAATTGTAGCAGCTTGTGTCCTGCTGAACCAACATTTTTGTGTTTGGAGGATGCGCGAGCGGAATGTGGGAGTATTGACTTTCACAAAACAGCTTGGGGTTTGTTTCAGCGCTTGCATAACTGATGGCTTTGACTTTTATGCTGCTGCATCTTGCTGAGCTTGGAAATATTGCAGCCCTGGTGATAATGCTGGCGCTTGTTGGGAACACAGGTCACTAAATGTGTTGTGTTCTGCAGGACCCAAATAAAGAAAGGCCCTGGAAGCTGCTGTGCCCAGCCACCGATTCTGGGAACACCTCAAAGGAAAAGATCTTTTACTGCGAAATCCGATTTTCTTCCTTCCTGGCTAGGACAAAGAGCAGATCTCAAAAGCAAGCTATTAAATCCTGGAGTCAGGAATCATTAAAGGGACATTCTTGACCAAATATAGGGGTTATCTAAACATTTTGGGTTTGGTGGTTGTTTTTGTGTTTTGTTTTTTCCTTTTAAAGACTCAAGCCCAGTGTGTGATTCCAGGAGGGAATGTCTCTTCTGATTGTTTGGTATATGACAGCACTTTTGCTGTTCTCTTCACTTGCCTTACAGCTGGAAGTCTGGGAAGGTGCTCCAGGAACTCTGGAAGGTTAAATTTTCCTTTCAGACACCACCTCAGCCTTTGCAGTGAGGATTGCACAACTCACCACCACCGGAGAGGAGTTTCCTTTGGGTGCAATCATCTTTGTTTGAGAGAACATTGGGTGGGGGAAAACAAGCTGCTGAGCTAAAGAGAGAAGTTTCAGGCTGTTGGAAACAAAACTTCCTGGGATTTGGGTAGGAGAACAGTTATTTTGAGGCTGCAAGGTAGGATGTGCCACGGGGACTTGTTTTTATTTGGCATAATTGGAAGCTGTGTTTAAGCTGACGAGTCGTTTTCTTTCATAATGGACTTTGCTTGTGCATATTAAAAGTTCCAAAACCTGGTGACTCGTGTCAGTTGTCTGTTCGCCAGCCAAGAGCCAAAGTTGCATCTTGGCTTCTTCTGCTAATCCAGCTTTGGGAGGAAAAGTGATGTTAATGCACGTGATAGCGAGAGGAGGAGGGGAAGAGGCCTGAAGACACTGTGTGCCTTTAATGACCTTGATGTACAAATCCTGCTTTTTGTACTACAGTGTGGCTGCAGCACAGGATCTTTTGTTACAGTTATTTAAGTTTTGTGCATCTCAAATAGCTTCTGGACAAAGGTTTGTCTAGGAAACATCCTCTAACTCAGAAAATACTCTTGGTGCTGTTTGAAGACTGATCTTAACCTGATGCAGTAACGTTTCATGTGAGTGTTTTATTTTATGGTGCTGACATGTAATTCCTACACCTAGAAGAAATAGGAGACAGTGGATCAAAGTGAAGCAGCTGATAACAACGCTCATTAAATTCAGAGCAGCTGCCCTTTCTCAGTTCTCCCCTTCTTTATTTAAAGGACCCAGAAGTTGCCACACACAGGGGTGAAAACTCATCTGGAAGATGTCTCTTGACTCTGCTGGGCCTGGCGTTCATCTTGGCAGGGGTTGTTGTGGGTGGAGCCTGCATCTACAAGTACTTCATGCCAAAGGTAACCTGAGAGTTCTTTTTGTTTCAACAGCATTGGTTAAAAAAGTATAACTGGATTATCATTAGACTGGAAAGATGAGGGGGAAAGAAAGATGATGAGGACACGCCGAGTGCGCGTCCTTCGGGTGTGACAGCCCTGTGCTCAGTCTCAGCAGACAGAAGCGCGGTGCTAAAGCTGCTTTGTGCGTTACCTGCCCTTGCTCGTGTCCCAGCACAAGGTGTACCGTGGGGAGATGTGCTACTTTGAGAACGAGGGCCGGGAGCGCGCGGTGGAGCCGTACTTCCTGCCCATCGCCGAGGAGGCCGACATCCGCGAGGACGACAACATCGCCATCATCGACGTGCCCGTGCCCAAGTTCTCCGACAGCGACCCCGCCGCCATCGTGCACGACTTCGACAGGGTCAGTGCGGGGGCACCCTCAGCTCTGGGATTGGCTCTGGGGCTGGAGAGCTCGCTGTCAGCACAGGCTGCTCCTTGGGCTTAAGCGTGGCAGAGCTGACCCTGGAACAGACTGAGCTGACTCTGGAACAGAGGGATTAACTGCACGGGTGGTACAGTCACTGTGCGTAGGAACTCTGAGTTGTTGCCCAGAAAATGCATCGCGGTGCTGTGCAACTTTATTGTTGCCCGTGGGTATCTGTAAGTGCCACTTGCTGTTGGATAAAGAATCCCATGTAAATGGAGAACATCCTAAATGTGAGTTAAGGGATTGAGGACTCAGCACAACGTCACAGCAAAATGTAGAATTGCAAACAGGTGTCAGCCTTGGAGAAGGGCATTGAAAAATCACTTCAAGCAGCTGAGACCTGGAACCTGGCAGTGCTGTGGTAGCTGCGTGGAGTTTGTGTAAGGCGAAGAGGAGAGGGTGGCTTTCATTTGACTTTTCTGTCAAAGTTGTGTTGATAGTGTTAACATTATCCTCAGTCAGCTGTAAAAGCTCTTGGAGGCTGGTTGTAAATCCAGCCTTGGCAATGCAGATAGAATAAACAGATAATTCTAGTTGCTGCAGTTCTTGTGCTCAGTGGCAATGCTGATGAGATTTTTGTAGGGACCAGCACTTTTCCTGAAGAACTATTTAAAGGGAATCATTGTTTATCAGCAGCTGGATACCTTTTGTTTGCACTGTGCTTAATTAGACCTTTTCAGTTATGAGATCATACTCCCAAATACTTCCTCTGTGTTAGTACAAACTGTACTCCTTTACAATTATGGCAGAAGCTGCTTTTATATTCAGCTTTCTCTTATCTAGGAAAGTTTTTTAAACTATTGCTGGCTTGCCAAAGTGGTAACAGTTCACTTACACTGGGCAGTTCCTGAGTGCATCACTTTTGTAGTAGCTCTGAGTGATCTCCAGCTTTTTTAGGTTGCCTTGCTCCTGGTGGAATTGTGCTCTCCTAATCAAAGGTCCCCGACTAATTAAAAACTTGTTTTTAAAACAGCTTTTGACAGCATACCTCGACCTGCAGCTGGGGAACTGCTACGTGATCCCGCTGAACACTTCCATAGTCATGCCTCCGAGGAATCTGATGGATCTCTTCGCCAAGCTGGCGGTACGTGGGAGCTTTGCTGCTGGGTTCTGCTGACAGCCTGCCTTTGCTGAGAGTGCTGGGTGCTGCTCCTGAACTCCAGGCCCTTGCTAGAACACTCCTCCCTCCATCAAAGTCCATAATCCCCCGGCTCAGTCACTGCACTGAAGTTAAGGCCAGCTGTCAGTGTATATTATGTTGAGTAGATTCATGCCTAATGCTCTTATTAATACCTGGCTTTATGAGAGCTGAAAGCAACCAGCAGATAAGGTTAAATTTAGCTGTTAGAAAGGAATTTGATAAAGCTCCAAATATGATTGAAAGCCTAAACCTGAGAGTTACTCCCGGCAAGCTCGCTCGCCCCGTGAGGGTTTTGCTGAAAAGAACAATGTGAACTTGTTCCCCAGTTATTGGCACTGCAGTTATGAGATCACCACAAGCGTTTGACTCTTCAGTGACTAAAACTGGTGTTTTTCCAAGATGATTTATGGGTCAAGTTGATAGAGCTGGCTGCTGCTTCCCAGTTAAATGCAATACTTGGCTATCATGCATCAAATAGACTTTAAGAAAAAAATCATAGGCTCTCTTACACCTGGTTCTAGAGGCCACTGCTCTAGTTTTGCTTGTTGCATTGTTTTTTATAGCTCCACGAAGACAAGTTCTAAGTGTATGTCCTTGCCACTCTTTTTAGGGTTGGGGGTAGGAAGCTGTTAAGCTGTTTCAGTAGTGCTGGGAGCATCTGGTGAAGCCTTTTGTAGGTTGCCTTGCCTTTTTTATATTAGACTTACATTGCCTCAAACCTGGAGTCTTTCACAATATTTTGTTTCTCTTTTAGCTGCAAACTTTGTGTACAGATAAACCTGACCGGGTTCTATTTACATTTGCTTCACGTGAGGCTTGCAGAGTTGAGGTTAATTGTGCTTTGTTTGAATGTAACTGCAGCTGCTGGAAATGGCCTCTGTCAGTTTTTAACTTCCCTGGTATGAGACTGGTTGAGCTCAGAGTTAAAACTCTGCTGCTTGAATCCCTTCCAAAGCAGAGAGTGACATGTAGTGGTTTGTCCCTTGTCAGCAGCAGTCTGTATCTTCAGGCTTTGTCTCTTCCAGACTGGCTCTTACCTGCCCCAGACGTACCTGGTGCGTGAGGAGATGGTGGTCACCGAGGAGATCGATAACGTGTCTGACCTGGGCATCTTCATCTACCAGCTCTGTGTGGGAAAAGAGACCTTCAGGCTTCAGCGCAGAGACCAGATCTTGGGTAAGTTCCCCTCAGGAAAAAGCAAATGCATTGTTTAACCAGGGAAGAGATAAATACTTAAACCTGGGGAGTTTTTAGTCTGGGGAATCTGAGTGTTCAGCAGAAGCCGAGGCTACTCCTGGCCTGCTGGGTATTTCCACTCCCTTGCTGTCTGAATGTGAACTGTCATTTGAACATGCTGAGAAAGTTTCAGTTACACAATTACAGGTTACATGCCCAAACCAAATTTAAGTCTGTTTCTGTTCCAGTTTTTTGGTTGAAGTTATAAGTTAGTTTGACCCTAAAATTCATATAATCCATCAGATAATGTGAGTCTCTGTAGGCACAGCTTATTCTGTCCTTGTCCTATCTAAAACTGGGTTACAGGAGCACCAAATAAAAACATTTTCTGCTGCTTTACTTGCTCTGAAAAAAAAAAAGTAACTGAACAGTGAGCTCCGGACATGCCGGACTTCCCCTCTGAAAGGGGAAGAACACTCCAGAGGAACTGCTGAGCTCTGGTCCTTTATTGCCTGTGTGCTCCTGCCACCCCCTGCCAGGGACTAAGCTGAGGTGTCTGCTCTAACTACTGGGACAAGGCCTGGGGGGCAGAAATCTGACATGGTGAATTTTGTTTCAGTGTAGCTTCAAAGCATTTCATATTTGCTGCTCCCACCAAACACAGTGAGCTAACCCTTTGTCAGTTAGAGCCCTTCAGAATGCAAATGTTTGGTTTGTCAGGACTCTCTGCTCTGGTTTGGCTGCCAAGCTCTTAGGCAAGAGTTTCCTCAGCCCAGTTGCAGCATCAGGAGCCACATCTGCTGCTTGCTGCACACAACATCCTGTTGTGGATGGAAGCAAGGCTCCCTCTGTGGGAGCAGCAGAGGGGTTTGTGCAGGGCACATGAAGGAACACTAAACACCCTGCCCTCATGGGAGGCAGAGGCGTGTGACTGTGCTGTTGTGAGAATGATTTTGGGAACAAGGCTAAATTGACAGCTGCTGAGTCTATAGACAGCCCTGTGAAGAGTGTTTATGATGTTCCCTGAAATCATCCTGCTCTAACATGTTGTTGACATCTTTGCTGCAGAATAAAAGATTCCTGCAGAGAACTTGTACAAAAGGATTCTGGTAAATGGAAAATGTTTCCTGGTACAGCTGCTGTGCTGTAACTCTCCTTGTTTGCCTGTGGAGGGGAGAGGGTGGGAAATCTGATCCAACTGAGGAGAAAATTGTTCAGGGCAAGTCTTGACTTGCCTTCCCCATCTCATTTCTAGCACACAGTGTATGAGCCATGTCACAGAGATGAGACTGCAATGGATGAACTCCTGGAACTTCTCTGAAAAAGTCTTTTCATTTATTCTCATTTAGCTAGTGCTGCCTTGGCTCTCAGCTTTTGTGGAGTTTGTGTTCATTTTTTAGATCAAACTGACCTCAGGTGCTGTGTCAGTTCCCTGGAGTTGTAACTTGGAGATGTGGGAGAAACCCAGGTCAGGCTGTTAGGTGGGCTCTGGAAACTTCACCTCCATCCTGCTGCCTTGGGATTGAAGGACAAGCCTGGATTTTAGGTGTTTATAAACCAAAGCAGTGCCCTGCTGGGGTTGGGTTAAGAGCTGGTGCTTCTCCTGCTTCATCTGAACAATTATCTGCTTATTAAACAAAACTAAACCCTTCTGAATTATTGCAAATGGAAGTGATCGAGGAGAGCAGCTCTTTGATGGTAGGATTGCTGTGTTCCTGTCTCTTACTGAGCCACAGCTGATACAGGTAAACTGCCTGGGATCCCAAAATAGAGAAAATCACTTTAATAGTGTTAGGAAGAACCAGAGTGAGCTAAATCCTCCCAAGGTGAAGTGCTCTGAAAAGTACACCCTGTGCAAATGCACACTGGGTGAGGGATTTGGGATGGAAAACAACCCCACAGCAGGCTCTGGTGGCAGTTCCTGGCTGGAGAAGCTCAGTGCACTGAATGGCTGTGTCCTGCAATGATGGAAGGCTGGCAGTGCTGTTCTGGGCTGTGGATCCCTTCACTCAGCCTCTTGTCCTCTCTCGTCCCCAGGTGTGCAGAAACGGGCAGCGGAGAACTGTCACTCGATCAGACACTTTGAAAACTCTTTCGTGGTTGAGACAAAGATCTGTCAGCAGTGAAAGGTGACAGATGGGAGGTGACCAGGTCACACCTTCTTGGAGAAGTCAGCATTAGACATCGACTTCTGCAATTAAACCGTGCAGTGATAATCAAAAGCCTTATGCATTTTCTGTGTATTGCTTGTATTTCAGAAGACAAAGTCACCATTTCAGCTTTTGTTGATCCTTGGTATAACTTTTTAGTTGTCTCATGTAAAACTTAAATTTGAGTAAGGTTTTTTTAGAAGGCTAATATCAGTTTATCTGTTGAATGTGTTTGATTTAGTGTAATCTGGGAATGGCAGAAAAATATATATATATAAAAATGTTAACCAGTTCCTTGGCTGGAACCAGTTATGTTCACCTTAACTTTCACAGAATGATTAATATTAATAATCTGTGGTTTGCACATCTTGTGTAGTTCTGTAGAATAGCTCTGCACTCCGTATCCTGGCTCAAAAACCTTCCTGATCTGGCTCATTAAAGGTTTATTTTAACGACCATGTGTGCAGCATGTAAAATCCAAGCTCAGTGATCAGAAACCTTTAACACTACCCTGTTTCTTTTTGTGCAATTACTGTATTGAATTCGTATGTATATTTGGAACCTTCCCTGAGCTTATGTTGAGTTCTTCTCCCTTAGTTTGGTTTTGTGGCATTTAGTTGTTAGATTCTGATAGAGTTGCTCTTAAAGCTTGTCAGTATTTTTGGTTATGACTTGGTTTATCCTGTAACTTCCTATTTCCAGGGTCTGTTCTGGTATAGCTCACTTGTGAACGTGACTGTAGTTGTAAACTTAAACTACTTGGGCTTATATAAAACTTTTTAGATCAACTTTTTATGAGCAAGTAGCATTACTGCTGCAGTCAGAGAATTGTTCCCTTTTTTTTGGAAAGCTGCAGTCTAAAAAGAATGAAGAGTTAGTGTCCTGCAGTTGATAAACCTGAGAGTTTTATTAAGGGACTTTATATTGGCATAAATTCTGCAACCCTATAATAAATGTTTCTCTAAAACCTTGGTGTTTGTGTTGTGTTTGGTGCTCAGAGGTGAGGGGTGATGCTGTGGGCCTGGGGCAGTGTGCATTGCTCTTCTCTTACTCCTCTTACTTCTTTTTGAGCTTGTGAAGCTGAATTTCCTCTTCTGCTGTTGTGGAAATGCCTTGTGGTGCCAGACAAGCTCGAGGAACAGAGGGATGAACAGACAGCTCTCCAAACGGGATCCCCAGGGCCAGCTCTGGGGGTGTTCACTGCAAGGACAGGGTGTATTTACAATTCATTTGAATATTGCTGGTGATGAGGCTGTGATTGAAGGTTTGCCTGTCCCAGAGTGTTCCTGGGTGGTAATGAGGGGCTGTGCCGAGGTTAATGAACCCTCAGCTCTGACCCTGAGCTTTGCTGGAAGCTCAGACAGGAGAGTCCTGCCCTGGAAGTGCTGGGGCTCAGAGCTGAAGTGTTGCTGAACCCTTGTGGCTTTCCTGGAAAGTGCCTGGCATTGTGCAGCTGGAAGGAAAACAGGATTTCTGCACAGAGAACAGGGGAGGGAGAGATGGCTGTAGGAGTTGCTGCTCTGTCATCGCTTGCAGGAGAAAGGAGAACACAGGAATTTTAGCACAGGAACTAACACAGCTCTTCCCCCAAGGATGTGTCCCAAAACCAGAGCTTTGGCTCTAAAATAGGGTGTGTAGGAGAGTATTTCAGTGAACTGAAGTATGTAGTGAAATAAAATGCTGTAGAAAGCTCAAATTCTGTTCCTGTGAGCCAGGTTCCCCTCACTCACAGGTGTTGGTGGGACAAGCAGCTGCCCTGGGAAGTTTTTCCTCTAGACTTTTGTCCTTGGACGAGGTGATTTCCTGCTCCTCTGGATTGGCTGGGGGGATAACCAGGATGGATTCTTTTAAAGCCTTGAGTGAAAGGACTTGGAGATGTGTTGGCTGTAGAGAGTAAGAATCGCCTGCTTGTAACCCAGGTCTGATTTTATGGAAAACAAAACCTGGGAATTGCTCTTTCCAGCTCAGTGTCCATGCAGTGGGTGCACCTCCAGCCAGGAATGCTGGACCTGCTTCCACATGGGCTGGAAGGCTTTCTGTACCTTTGGAACAAAGTGAAGGCAGTTCTTTAGGATGTTATTGGATGTTCCAGGCAGGGAGCCAGGGACAGGAGGAACGGATTGTTCTCACCTGCTCTGAGGTGAGCAGGGTTTGGTCCCACGTGTGCTCTGCTGGCCTTGTGATCTATCCCTAAGTGTTTTAGGCTGGGGCTGGGCGTCCAAGCCAAAATACTGGAATTTGAAGGTATTCCTTGGATCTTGTAATGCTGTTTGGCTTTCAGCAGCTCCTGTGTCAGCTGGGCTATAGAAGCAGGAAGGAGCACGAGTTGGAGTCCTTTGCACCAGTAGATGGCACAGGCAGCAAACACTTGGTGTGAACTGTGTGTAAGTGGTAAAACCTTACTGTGTTCACCCAACACACAGTTTTTCAGCTATTTTACCAAAATTAAACCTAAAACTGGTTTGATCAAAGCTTCATCCAGGTGCTGCTCAGTGTCGTTGCTTCGTTTTTTATCTATATTAAGGAACATTTTTAT
The DNA here is from genome assembly GCF_015832195.1 of Motacilla alba alba. Lineage (NCBI taxonomy): Eukaryota > Metazoa > Chordata > Aves > Passeriformes > Motacillidae > Motacilla > Motacilla alba. The sequence continues at coordinate 5,129,264 of NC_052045.1, forward strand.
AGTAGAACTAACCTGTGTAAAACCCTGTTAATATCTGAGTGGAACTGTACTACAGCCATGGGTGTGGGGACTGAGGGGGTGACACTGCCGGGATGCAAATGCAAACTCAATTATTGTAAGAGCTTCATTTACATCTGTGTTTACTGCAAAAGCATCCTGTGGGCGCGGGATCTCTGCAGGGACTTTGGGCAGCTTCCTTCGGGGAGCTGGCAGGTTCATTTTCTGACCCAAGAAATTCAAAATTAGATGTAAATTTTAAATACCTTTTTCAACATGAAGCTGGCAATGCGGCGCTCTGGATATTTCTTCTTCCAGCGTTACATGTGAGTTCATTTGGGGGTTTTTTAATCAGAAAAACATGTGAGAAACAATTATGAAGAGCACAGTTGATTTTGGTTCTCAGAGGAGATGCTGTTGCCCTTTGCAGAGCCTGCTGCTCTGTGTGACTGCTGAGGCGTGGGTGGCTGTGGTGACAGACTCTTCCATTAGAGTGTGTAATGGTCTAAATTAGAACTTCATTCTCCTCCAGGCTTACTGTTCATAAAAATCTATCAAAATTGAACTTCTTTGCATGTATAAATATCTTGAGATGAAGATCTGGAGAAAAAAAAATAGGGATAGTGTGGAGACTTTTGAAAGATGCCCTGAGGCCTCAGGCTGGTATGAAAAGGAGCTTTAGCACCTCAGACTTGATGAACTGCTTGTCCAAACCAGGCTTTGCTGGTGATGAGTGCAGCTCTGAGCAGGGCCTGCTGCAGAGCAGCTGTGCTCCATGTGGCAGTGAGAAACTGTCACCTCCCACCCCCAGCAGCACTCCCAGGGGCTGTGCAGGGCTGGGGGACAAAGAGCCTGCTGGGACTCCAGCAATTCTGGGCTGGCTCCGGTGGACTTGGTTAGTTCTTGGAAAACTCCCCACGATCCAGCTGTGCTCAGCAGAGTGGGGTGAGCCATGGCTGAAATCTGAGCGCTGAGCACCCTGAAGAGAACCTGTGTCCCAGAATCCCAGGATGTTTGGGTTGGAAGGGACCTTAAAACTCATCCCATTCTATCCCCCTCCATGGGCAGGGACTCCTTCCATTATCCCAGGGTGCTCCAAGCCCCATCCAGCCTGACCTTGGACACTTTCAGGGATCCAGGAGCAGCCACAGCTGCTCTGGGCACCCTGTGCCAGGGGAGAATTTCTTCTGTGTATCCAAATTTCCTATCTTTCAATGTGAACCCAATCCCCCTTGTTCTGTCACTGTACTTCCTGATGAACATTCCCTCTCCATCCTCCTCGTAGTCCCTTCAGATACTGCAAGGTCTCTTCTTCCAGAACCTTCTCCAGGCAGAACATCTCCATCTCTCCCAGCCTGTCTCCACAGGGGAGGTGCTGCAGCCCCTTGACAGCTTGGCTTCCTCTGGACTCATTCCAACAGCTCCATGTCCCTCAGTCCCTTGGGGACACCAGCACTGGACACAGCACTGCAGGTGGGGTCACAGCAGAGCTGTGTAGGACCAGATAAATGGGGTGCAGCCCCCAAAACCTCCAGTTTGTGGCTGAATCAACTCCCTGGGAGGGCTGAGCTCGAGGTCAGGCTTGGAAGGATTAAAGCTGCTTTGCCTGTCCTAATTCCAGGCCGGGTGGGGGATGGCTGTGCTGCCAGCTGTGGCACAGAGCCCAAATGCCAGCACTGATTGAAGCTTCCAGGCTGCCACCAAAATAATTACAATATGGATAATTACAGTGACATTATTGCATTAACATTATTTCTTCATTATGAGTATATATTTGTGATATTGCCTAGGCAATAGGATGGGTGTATTTCCTGTCTTGAAGTAATTAGAGGCTCTCCACCTTCCACTCCACCTCCCAAGGAAATTATTTCTTATAGTTTAACTATTCTGTTTACTTGAATGTATTTTCTCTCTTTTTGTGCTGTGACAGCCCTGAATTCCACATTAACAGATGTGAGAGTGAATTTCCTGTCTGCAGACTCATTCTCCCTGTGGATGGTGGTTTGTGTCTTGCAGAAGTGTTTGGGCTCTCCTGAGCTGTTCCATTTTAGGGCTTGTTGATGTTTGGAGCTGTTGTGGGTTGAATCCATGGGTGGACACCTGATTCTGGAACAAGGAACTTCCTTCCCACAAACCTAATCCCTTGTTGGTGTGGAACCCAGTGCTTTTATTCTGGAATGAGAGTGTCAGCATGTGGGATTCATCAGGAACGGATCCATGGATGGAGGAGGTTCAGGTGGGATATTGGGAAGGAATCCTGCCTTGTGAGGGTGGGCAGGCCCTGGCACAGGGGGCCCAGAGAAGCTGTGGCTGCTCCTGGATCCGTGGAAATGTCCAAGGCCAGGTTGGGTGGGGCTTGGAGCACCCTGGGCCAGTGGAAGCTGCACCTGCCCATGGTGGGGGGTGGAATGAGATCACCTTAAAGGTCCCTTCCCACCCAAGCCATTCCATGGTTTTATGGATAAACCCGCACCTTCCACCTGATGCCCCAAAATCCCTTGGGAGGGAAGGGCTTTGGAGGCTCTTTGGTTCTGTGGGGTGATGATCTCAGTGGTCACTTGGTGATAAGAAATTCACTCCTTTGGATTCTCTGCCCTTGGTGGTTGTAGCTTTTGTTATCTCATGTTCTCAGCCCTTTGCACTAATTAATCCTTAATTTTTTTGAAAAGAAGAGTGATGTAGAAGCCTCACTTCACACCAGCCTTTCCTTACCCGTGTGTGTTGTCACTCAGCCTGAAGCTGAAAGCAGTTACAGCTTTGCCTCCTCGTCTCATGACCAGAAAAACCCCAAACAGGCGGGAGGATCAGACTTTCACACACCCGAGCCGACACTTCCGTGGTGAGCAGGGCTGCTGCTGCTCCGTGCCCGTGAGCAGCCCGGGGGCACAGGAAGGGCTCTGTGCTTATCAGATCCATCTGTGCCTCACTGTGAGCTGCCTTCCTTCCTGCTCCCTCAGCTCCCGTGCTGCTCAGGACTCACAGGGCACTGCTGCATCCCTGGAGGATGCTCCAAAGCCACGGCTGCTCCTCTTCCCCCCATCTCCAAGGTTTGCCGTGGTGAGGCTGTGCTGGTGGAGGTGGCTGAGCACAGCTTGCCCAGGGTTGCTGCCTGCTGGGGCATTTCTCAGGCCCTGTTTTTCTCTTTGGTTGAGGGAAAACCAAATTTGTGGCTGTCTGAGGAAAAAGTGAGCTGCAGATCTTCAAAGCCTTCAGAATCCCAGAATGGTTTGGGTTGGAAGGAACCTTAAAGCCCGTTAAGTTCCATCCCCTGCCAGTTCATCTCCCACCAGACCAGGTCCCTAGACCAGAAACACTTTGCGTTTCTCCAATAAATATCCCATTTGCAGATATATTGGATAACACATACATTTATATTTTGCAGACCCAAAAATCCCAATATTTGTTGTTTCTCAGTGGAGCTGATGGTTTTCTTCCACAAAACCCTTCATTCTGCTTTCTCCATATCATTTGATTTTCTGAGGGTTTTTTTTGTGTTTTCATTTATATTTTCTTTGAAAAAACCAACCAGAACCCTCTTGTGCTTGAAGGCAAGATGTGTCCTCTCTGCAGAGCATGGTGGTGATTTGAACTAGATCTCACCAGGGATTTGAAGTCCCATTAGAGACTCTGGGCTGGGGCAGATGAGCCCAGAGGGAGAAATTTTGAGTGAAGGAACTCCAGGAGCAGCATGACACCAAAGTGGGCAGTGCTGCTGTTCTTTTTGGGTTTGGATGGTGCTGCTTTAGGATTTTTAGGCTGTTAAGCAGCAGGAACAGGCCAGGCTGTGGGCTTTGATGGTTAATGTTGATTCAATTAAGAAACCTCATTCAAACAGAACCTCACAGCTCTCTTTCTGTTTCACTCAGGTCTCCTGAGAACTTTCTCTGGAGCTGTGCCGAGGTTTGTGTGACCACAGGGAGTTACTCTGCCCTTAAATATCCAGTGTCCTGTGGCTGTGGATTTGTCCCACATAATGGCACTGGTCACAGGACTGGTGATCTGATGGCACATGAGGGAAAGGAGTCAGCCAAAACAAGAGCTTGGGTGGGTTAAGTCCTTCAAAATGAGTTTTTTCCCCTTGGGACTTGTGGGAGTGCATGTGGGGAGTCAAAGCTGGACGTTGTGGGTGGTAAAAGCCATGACCTTCCATGAGCTGGAGCCTCACCAAGATATTCCCTTTTCACAGCTCTGTTGGGCCCCTGGGACAATGGGAGATGAGTTGAGTGGATCATTCTCACAATTCCTTATGGCACTCAGTCACATCACTGTTTTCATCCTTCCTTCTCTGGTTGCTTGGACTTTTCATTTTTTCCCTGAATTCAGGGGGGAAAAAATGGCAATAGAAGGAAACTTGAGCAAAATGGTGTCAAAAATTATTATCTTGATGATTGGAGCTCAACCTCGTGGTGACCATGGAGGTACCTGACCTCCAAGGAGCTTCATTTTCCCCCTTCCTTTAACCTCATGGTGGCCCCTCTGGATAGCCCAGGACAAACACTGGCCCTGACAGGGTTGGTGTGACCTAAGGGACAGCAGCAGAGCTGGAAGCAGGAACCAGAACCTCTGGTCTTCCCCTCTGAGGCAATGACATTACTACTTTTTTTTTTTCTCTATTATTTTGTTCTCATGATTTTACATAACCAAATCTTTTTTCTAAATCAGCTATTTGGCCACAGCTGTAGATGGTGTGGATCAAATTCTCAGAGTTTATCACCCCAAAAGCTGCAGCTCCTCTGCCCTGACTTAACTGGCAGCATGAAGCAGGCACTGCCTTGATGGATCCAGCTTATTTTTGGTCATGATGTTTATCAAAACATCTGTGACAAGATTTTAGCTTTTCATTTTTTGTGTTGGATGGCTCATATTTGAGTCACTTTCTGGAGGTTGCTACTGAGGTCTGAGGAACAGAGTCCAGCAGTGCCAGGGTGCTCTGTGTGTGCATTTACACCCCATGAGCTGGGGCTGAGGCTCATTTTTAACAGCAAAGTGAAAAAGGAAGTAAAAAGTGCAGTAAAATGTGTCAAAGCTGCCTCAACCCCAGCAGGAAAATCTAACGGGTTACAGAGAAATGGGGACTCTGCTCAGGATGTTGAGCAACCATGTGACAAAACAGCAAATAAAACAGTGCTGGTAAAAGGAAAGATGTGTGAGAGGACAGAAGTTCTGCTTTGGTAGGAGAAGCTGTAAACCAGCCCTTTTCATGGCAAAAGGAGATCTCTGGGATTCCACGGGTGGCTCATGGTGGTGGCAGAGGATGAGGAGGATGCTGGAAGTGTTGGAGGACCCGTGGCCCTGCTCACAGCTCAGGGGCAGGAGGTGGCCGGGGGCTCTGAGCTCGGGGACATGTCACCTGCCCCGAGGCTGGGGCACCAATCCTGCAGAAGAGGAGGAGGAGGGGGCAGGAGGGAGGGACACCCAAAGGTGCCATCATGGGACGGCTCAAAGCAGCGATGACATGGAGCTAAACAGGGAATTCAGCAGCAGCGACCTCAGGGCTTGCTGGGGGTTCAGGAGGGGAGTGGGCTCTGATCCCATCCGGGAAGGGAAGGGAAGGGAAGGGAAGGGAAGGGAAGGGAAGGGAAGGGAAGGGAAGGGAAGGGAAGGGAAGGGAAGGGAAGGGAAGGGAAGGGAAGGGAAGGGAAGGGAAGGGAAGGGAAGGGAAGGGAAGGGAAGGGAAGGGCGGCTGTGCTGCCGCTGCTGTGCCAGCTGTGAGGTGCAAGGGCAGCTCTGAGTCTCAGCATGCACAGAAAAAAGCCCCGAGGCGGCCGCTGGGTTTCTCCTCACGGTGCCCTGGCAGGGGAGAGGCGGTGCCCGGGGGGATGAGTGGTTGGGCAGCTGCTGCTGGGCAGGGAGCACGGGGCAGGGTCGGAGCAGACCCAGAGCTCTGCTTCCCCCTGACCCTGCACCCTCAGCCGCCTGGTGCCAGGTGTGAGTAAGGCTCCCGAAACTCTCACTGCTCATTCTGAACAGCTCAAGCTCCTCAAGCATCCCTCAAACCACCCCTGAGTCTGTGCTCTTGCCACAAGGGCTTTCCTTTGGCCCAGCAGGAATTAAAGGTGATTCTGTGCCCAAAAGCCACCTGTCACTTCAGCCCAGGGCCAGCCTGGTGAGGACATGGGCAAAGAGCTCAGTGCTTTGCTGCTCAGTGATAACAACCAGAGGAAACCCTTCCTGCAGAGTAAAGAGGATATTTTGGGGTTTGGGTGCTTTTGTTCTCAATTACATTCTCATTCAGATTCCCATTCCAGTGCTGCAGACCAGATTATTCAGATTATTTTAGAAATTCACAGAATATTCTGAGTTGGAAGGGACTCCTAAGGATCACTGAGTCCAGCTCATGGATCCTGAGACACTAAAAATACAGGGCCATGGCAAAAATACCCACGGCATGAAAATCCACCTCCTGCTAATCTAAGGAACATCTTGATTCTGCTGCTGTTGGTGGCAGCATCCCCAGGGGTTGTGAGACCTCAGTGTGTCCCCAGCAGAAGCCACCTGGAGCAGAGGTGCCCTGGGGGAGGGCAGGGAGGTGTCCCCTGGGTTCATCTCCTGTCACCAACCCCGACCATTGCAGCAGCTTCCTGTAAAGAGATAATTAACGCTCATTTGAATGAGTGTCAGGGGGAAGGTCCTCTGCACCCACAGGATTTTCTGGGTGGAAAATTTCAGCTGCTTGAGGTTTCTGTCCCTGAACAATTTCTGAACTTCTGACACCACTTTATGTAACAACTTTTTCCCCTCAGGAGCTAAAAGTGACTCTGGGGGGGTTGGACAGGGCCACCCTGGTCCCCTCCCACGGTGGCCAGAAGGGACAGGGATGGGCTGGATTCCTGCAGCTGGAGGAATTCCCGTTCTCCTGGAACACCTGGCCCTTGACTTTCCTCCCTCGTGCAACAAGAAGAGTGAAATAATTTCAGAGAAGCATCTAAAATGTTCTGCAGGTGCTCAAGAGGCATCAAATCCAGCTGCTGCCACATGTTCATGTGTATTGGTGATGCAGGGGGAAGAAGGAGCCAGGAATTACATTTTAAAAACATTTTTAGAAACGATTATTTTATTATATACAATAGGAAATATAAAAATAAATATTTTTTTGTCACTGTGAATGTGGTTTCCATGAATTATCAGGGCTTGCTCAGCCATCAGGCACTGGCTCAGATTCCTGTAGGGAAGAGGTGCTGGAGTTTTCTTTTATTATATGAAAAAGTTTTTGAAAAGAAAACAAACTTCTTGTGTTCTGACACTCTCTGGGCTTCACATAATTTTCCTACAATGTGTATTTCCCTTATATAAATTATAAAACAACATTTGCATAAATAAAAAATGATACTGTCACAGTATTTTACGCTTCCAAATGTAACATTTGCAATGTTCACAGAAAAATAACATTTTATAGGAAGGTGCAAATGAAATACCAAAGTCAAGCCTGAAGTCTCTTTGGTTTGAATTTAAAGCAAATATTAAAACAACATCCACCTCTGAGCGTTTCTTAAAAATCTCCCATGGCACCTTTGACTTTGCTTCCAGGGAGTTCCCATTACAGCAAACTTTGGGAAGGTTTGGATCCTCTGTTGGGATCCTGCTGCTGTTAATGGGGAGTGGATGTGATGGCTGTGGGTCAGTTATCAGTGAAAGGGAAATAATTTGCCCCATTTTTGGTACAAAGAGGACCTGAAAAGCTTGAGGGACACCTGCCTTGAATAAATACCCTCCAAGCACAACGCCGTGGTTCAAAACCCAAGGCATGGCTCTAACCCTTGGTGGGAACTGATGGCAGAAAAATAGTGTGTGAAAGCTTCCCTGGCTCTGTGATTTGGGGTGATGGCATTTGCTGCGCCCCCAAATGAGGCTTCATTAATTATTTAAATGGGAAGTCCTTTGGGGCCACCTTCTGCTCCTCGCTCCATGCTCAGCATGGCTGGAGCAGGCTCTGGGCACTCTCTGGAGAATCAGTCTCTGCTGAATTGTCTTGTGCTTCAGAAACAGAGAATATTGTGACATCCAGTGATTTTTAGGATCAAATTCTTTCTGCACAGCAAGACCCCAGAATCTTTGCTGTTTCTTGCTGACCAGGACATGGCTGGGTGATGCCATGGGTGACAGAGGGGCATGGGCCACCTCTCCCATGGGTGTGTGACCTACTGCTGCCCAGCTGAGGAATGGAAATGCTCCTGTTTCTATTCAGTGAAAATTTGCACCTGAAGTATTAAATCAACACATTTTTGGTCAGGTTTGGGTATTTTTGAGGAGGGGGCCGTTTGTTTATTCCAACCCTCACCGAAAGCAGAAGTTTGAGTTGTTGTTCTCAGTGTCCTGAGGGAAAAAATTGTGGCAAAGGTCAAAATGTAACGAATATTGGAAGTGCTGGCAGCTGTTTGGGAATCAGTACTCCGTGGTGTCCTCCCCAAGCACATCCCTGGAGTGCCTTCTGCCGTGGCTGAGGTGCTGGAGCTGGATGCTGTCCTGCAGATCCTGCCTGGAGAGGCGTCTCCTGAACTCGTCCGTGGTGAAGTAGTAGATGATGGGATCCACGCAGGAGTTGAGGCTGGCGAGGCACAAAGCCACGGCGTGGAACACCGAGATCTGCACACAGCCCTCCCAGATCTGCCCCGTTTTCACAAAGAAATCCAGTGGGAAGCTGATGTGGTAAGGTGCAAAGCAAATCAGGAACACCAGGGCGCAGGTGAGGATCATCTTTAAAGCCTTCTTCTTCTCACCCAGGTCCCGGGAAGCAGAGTGCCTCTCTTTTAGTGATAAGATTGTCTTCCAGGAGCAGTACAGGATGATGAGCAGGGGGGTCACAAACCCCACCAACTCCCCTATGGTCATCAGCATGATGGAGGTGGGGAGGTCGAGTTTCTTGATGGGAAGATCCACAAAACAGGCGTTTTTATCCTCCTGGTGCTGCATCCTGAGGAGGGGGAAAGGCAGGCAGCCCACACAGACCACGACCCAGCCCACAATGCTGATGTAGACATCACAGACACGCCTGCAGTCACTGAATTTGAAGGGGTGCATGAGGAACAGGTACCTCCTCACGCTGATGCACACCAAGAAGTAGATGCTGGCGTACATATTGACATACTTCAGGTAGAAGCAGAGCATGCAGAGACCTCCTCCAAACTCCCACGTGCCCGTCAGGTAGTAAAAAATCCTCAGGGGCAAGGACAGCACCTGTGATAAGTCAGCAATGGCTAAATTGATCATAAATATCACGGCCCTTTTAGTCTCTTTCATGTAGCCATAGAAGACCCACAAGGCCAGGGTGTTCCCGATGAGCCCGGGGATCAGGATCACTGTGTAGGTGACGGCGTAGTAGGGCTTGAGGTCTGTCTCGCTGCAGTTGGAGCTGTTGCTCATGGTTGTGCTCCGGCTCCGTGCTCAGCCCCGGCATCATAACACGTCCATCCCGCCTGTCCTGCAGCCAGGGGGGCTCAGGATCCCAAGGGAACAGTCCAGCCCTGGAACTGGTGGGGGAGGCTCCGGTCACCGGCTCATCACGGGCAGTTTTGGCACGGGGGGAGTTGATTGCAGTCCTGCCCTCGTGCCCTGCTCATGGATCAGAGCTCGCTGGGGTCACCTGCAGGGTGGGCAGGAGGGATCCGCGCCAGGAAAAGCATCGCTGTGTGCCCAGGGGACAATTCCTCACCGGAGCTGTGCGTCTGTCACCTTTTGGGTGGCATTTCAGCCTCTTCTCTCAGCACAGGTGTTCAGCAGCTGACGTGGCCCTGCAGCTGGAAGACAGAAAGGTGCAGTTGGAGCATTGTTGGGAGACAGGGGAGGAACAGAGCAAGGGTTATGGAAAAATCTGGAGCATCTCTCCAGCAGGACCCTGTGTGTCTTTGGTGGTGATCAGCTCTTGTGCTGCCCAGCAAGCACCATGCCCTGCCCAGTGGAGGTGCAGAACCACCAAGGAATAAACAGAAATTGTGCTCATTTTCTGCTACAACACCTGGGGGTGTTGCTCTTCCTGTGTCCCAGTACGTGGGCAGTGCTGGACCTGCCTCCGTGGAGATATTCTCACCTCCCAGAAACTCCTGAGGGGAACACTCCCCTGCTTCCCAGGAAAGCCCTCAGAACATTCCCACCATCCCCAGCTGCAGGTGACAAGGAAATCTGCTCCTCGTGTAACTCCTGTGCACACAAACCTTTCCCCTGACCTCTGTGTCATGGGCTGGAAGTCCCAGGTCAGTGGCTTTCACCAAACCAGGGCCAACTTTTAAAAATAGGGTCAAACTCAGGTTCATCTTTTAAAAATAGGACATAAACTACCCTTTGCAGAACTAGGGGACCTACATTTGGTCCCCTCTGACTTCCTCACAGCTGCTTTTTCTAAGCCTGTCCTTACCCATCCTGCACATCTGAGGCTGTTGGTAACACCAGAACTGGTACTGAGGAGGCTGGAGGTGGATTTTATTGAAAATTGCGAGCCAAACAGGTGATGTTATCTGAATGTGTCAGACACAAAAAAACCTCAGCCAGATCTGATAAATCTAGAGGAAATTCGGATCTCTGCCCAAACTGTCTCAGGTTTGCATTTGGCTTCCACATGAAGAATTATCCTGCAGGTCTAAGTGGGAGAAGTTTGTAGGTACCAACCCAAATGCCAAAGGCACATTTACTTAATTTAAAATGTCTTAGTGTTCTTAATTTAATTTTTTTAAATTTTAATTTTAAAGTTAAAATGGCATTTGCTGCAGTACCTGCTGGTTTGGTTTTTTTTCCCGGTGCCCGGGTACAAAATGTTCTTAATGATGGTCAACACTTGCTGGTGTGATGGTACCGAAACTTTGAAGTAGTTTTGGGTGGAAGCAGAAAATCTGCCATAAAAGGAAACGTGTCTATTTTTGTATTTTCTCTCACCAAGGAGACTGAGATGTCTTCCTTCCTTCCTTTTAAAGAGGGAGCATCTCACTCAAGCAGTGGGGTAAAATGGCTTGTGAAATGAACTGTTATGGTTCAGAAGTGACAATTAATATTTTTATTTTAACAGTTTTTCTTATCAATTTAAACTAGCTTGCCTCTCCTCTCCTGTTGGCAGAGGCTCCTGTCACCCACTGAGGAAGACTCGATCCAACTCCTTTTCCCCTGGCTGCATTCCCAGGTGGGAAAACCCACCTTAACTCCATCTCTGGGCCATGGGACACACAGAGGGAAGGACAAAGTGCACCCCCAGCCCTTCCACACGTGCACATCCTATTTATCCTGCTGCCCCTCAGCTCCTGCCCATCCCCATCACACAGCAACTTTCCTGCAACTCCATTCCCTGTCCCTCCAGCCTGGCCCGGGGGCAGGGAGGCACTTGCAGGACTCTCTGCCTGTCCCTGTGGCACGAGGGGTCCCCAGGGCTCAGCTGAAGATGGGGAGCAGCGAGGGGGCTCAGCCAGGGCATCCAGAGGCACCCTGAGGGCTGGGAAGGGGGTATAAAAACTCAGCAATGTGAGAAATGGCGCTTTGGAAATCCCAAGCAGCAACATCACAGAGTTCAGCCCCGTGTGCTGTGTAAAAAAACCAGCAGGATGCTAAAAAAATCTCCAGAAAGAGGAAATTTGGGTTTTCATGCTCTGTGCTTGCTTCCCCCTCACTGCGAGGGGGTGGGTGAGAGACTCTCCACAGGCACAGCCTCCTTCTCCCCCTGAACAGCTTTTCCCCCTGATTTTTCCATGGGTACCCCCCAAATCAGCCACGTTGGGGCACTGGATGAAGATTTGTGCCTAATGAATCAGAGCAACAGGTAAAGTTGCAGCCAGCCTAAAATCAGCTTGCAAGAGCTGGGTACATCCTGGGTGAAGCATTTTCCATGTGCTGGAGGGCAGCTGGGTATCCATCTGCTTCATGAGAACCCCTGCAGGAGCTGGGGCTGTGAGAGCAGCCCCTTGCCCTGCTCACAGCTGCCTCTGCCCCACAGCTGAGCCTCAGCAGAGCTCATCAACCCCCAGCTCAGTGCTCAGGCTCCTCACCTGAGGCTGCTTAAGGGTGTCCAATCCTCGTTAGCAAATCCTGGGGGTTTAACCCACAGCAGCTCCTAAACCCAGCTGGGTGGGGAGAGGCTTTGGGAGCAGCTCCTGGCTGGCCTGGGTTTGTGGGTGCTGTCCCTGCTGCTGCCTCGTGCCTGGGATCCCCCCTCAGAGCTGGGATCTGCCAGCACCTCCTGCTCCTGCCCAGAGCCAGGTGAGGGATCAGCCTGGATGGATCCTCCACCTCCTGCCCAGAGCCAGGTGATGGATCAGCCTGGATGGAGCCTCCTCCTCCTGCTCCTGCCCAGAGCCAGGTGAGGGATCAGCCTGGATGGATCCTCCTGCTCCTGCCCAGAGCCAGGTGAGGGATCAGCCTGGATGGAGCCTCCTGCTCCTGCCCAGAGCCAGGTGATGGATCAGCCTGGATGGATCCTCCACCTCCTGCTCCTGCCCAGAGCCAGGTGATGGATCAGCCTGGATGGATCCTCCTGCTCCTGCCCAGAGCCAGGTGAGGGATCAGCCTGGATGGATCCTCCTGCTCCTGCCCAGAGCCAGGTGAGGGATCAGCCTGGATGGAGCCTCCTGGTCCTGCCCAGAGCCAGGTGAGGGATCAGCCTGGATGGATCCTCCTGCTCCTGCCCAGAGCCAGGTGATGGATCAGCCTGGATGGATCCTCCACCTCCTGCCCAGAGCCAGGTGAGGGATCAGCCTGGATGGATCCTCCTGCTCCTGCCCAGAGCCAGGTGATGGATCAGCCTGGATGGATCCTCCACCTCCTGCTCCTGCCCAGAGCCAGGTGATGGATCAGCCTGGATGGATCCTCCTCCTCCTGCTCCTGCCCAGAGCCAGGTGATGGATCAGCCTGGATGGAGCCTCCTGCTCCTGCCCAGAGCCAGGTGAGGGATCAGCCTGGATGGATCCTCCTGCTCCTGCCCAGAGCCAGGTGATGGATCAGCCTGGATGGATCCTCCTGCTCCTGCCCAGAGCCAGGTGATGGATCAGCCTGGATGGATCCTCCACCTCCTGCTCCTGCCCAGAGCCAGGTGAGGGATCAGCCTGGATGGATCCTCCCCCAAGCCCTGCCCTTGCTGCTGGCCCAGGTGAGCTGGGGGTGCTCAGTCCCCTCGTGTTCAAGGCGAGGATGTGTTTTAAGAACACATAAAACCTGTGACAGGGGCACAGCAGCAGCACCCTGGTGTCCCCTGCTCACTTACCCTCCTGGGGGAGCTGGGCTGGGCCGTGCCTGGCACCTCTCTTGTGTTTTTCCTTCTTCTCCTCCACAACCTAAAATAAAAGCAGAACATGCACAGGGGAAATATCAAATGGAAATTCAGTTTCCTGTGAGAGTGAAGGCAGGGTGAGGGTGGCTCTGTCCCTCCAAAGGGGCCCTGTGGGGCGGGGAGAGCTGGCCCAGGGGTGGCCTGGGCTTCTCCCAGTGCCCGCTTTGTTCTCTGGCTCACCTGAAATGCTGCTGGCCTGCCTTGGCAGGAAGCAGAATTTACAAGGTATGAACTGAAAAGAGAAATGCTAAAACCAGAAACTGAATGTTGTATGGGGTTGGTTTTTTTGTTCTTTTAACAAATGACAGAAGAAGAGGCTTCTCTGCCTTGAAGTAGTTTCCTGGTAGGTATTTGGGATTTATCTCTTTCTCCATCAGAGCAATATTTCCCCTTGCTGTGCTAACTAAATTCCAAGAATATGAAGCGGAAAAAAAATAAATGCTCTGGTTTAATGCCATGTGAAATACTCTGCTTTTGCCTTTTAATCCTTTGCAAAAGCTCTTGTCCTCCTTTGTTAATATTTATCCTGGTTAAGAAGGGAAAATAACCGGCAGCAGCAGTGCTGTGTGTCAGCCTAATCCCCCACCCTCCTTCTCCCTTCCTGGCACATTCTGATATCCCTGAGAGATGTTTCTGGCACCAAAGTTGTGAGTTATCCCCCCAAACCATCAGCACGCGGCCCCCAGGGATGCACAGCCACGTCCCTGTGCTGTGATAACCCCGTCCTCCTCCTCCCTGGTTCTTGCAGTCAAATGGAAATTGGCCCATGGAAAATCGGTGTGGTACCACTTGTGAGGAACAGACCACTTGGGAAAACTCATGGGACAAACAGAGAGAGACAAACCCAAGGAAAGTGTGGGAACTGGGTCAGTTATCCCTGTGCAGGGGGGATGGGGCTGCGTGGCCTCATGGGCCCCTTACAGACCAGTCCCATCCCAGGTGGTGCTGGGTTTGCAGAGGCTGAGAATCGCTGGAGTTGAGGTTAATCCTTAAATTCAGCTGCTCACTCAGTGATAGCAGAAAACACAGCTTGAAACATCAAGGCTGGGTGTTTTAGCTTCAGCCATCCCCCTGCTCTCACTCGGATGCTCAGAGCATCCCATGGGCACACCCGGGAGCTCTTCAATAAATGAAGTTTTATCTCTTCAATAAATGAATATAACTGGGCTTTGCATCTCCTCCCTTCTACCATTTACTCTGGGAGTTCCACCAGGTCTGTGGTGAAGGCAGGACCCCCCTGGCTGTCCCTGGGCTGTCCCATCCTCTCTCATCCCTCCCGGCAGAGCCTCACCAAATCTCCGGCACAACAACCAAAAAAATCCCAGCTGAACCCCTCCAGCGTGACCCGAAGGTAACCGGGACAGAGCAATCCCAGCCCTACCTTTGCCGGCCCGCAGGCTGTCCCGGTGTGTCCCCGCGGGGCTGCAGAGGTCCCCACGGCGGGTCCCTCCCTCGCCGCTCAAAGCAAAAGCGCAACCGCGGGGAGCGGCTGCGCCCTGGGAGCGGGACGGGCACGGCGGGGCCCCGCTGCGGGCTGTGCCTGCCCCGGCTCCTGCCTGCGGCCCCCGCTCTCCTTCACAGCTCTTCGTCAGGGTGCTGATGCTCTCGGGGGTTTTGGGAGCTGTCGCGGTGAGGTCGGTGTCACCCCAGCTGTTGGCGCTGCCAGGGTGGGGTCAGGAGCCCTCAGCCAGCTCCTGGGGACGGGGAGCTGCTGGCAGAGCCCCTCTGGGACAGCTGAGGATTCATCCATTATTTTCCTTCCCCAGCTTTCTGGGAAAGGCTCCATCCCGCTCCCCTGGGTGTTTGCCCCCCTGTGCTGCAGTCCCTGCTCCCAGGGGTTTGGGGGGATTTAGGGTCCCCCGAAGCCGATCGAGGGCACATCTGGGCTCCCCAAAAGCAGCGAGCTCTCCGCGGTCATTATCACCCCGTTCGGGGGATTCCCACAGCTCCCATGGAGCAAACAGGGTGAGAGCCAAGGGCTCTTCTCTTCTCTTCCAAAAGTGCCACGAAGTGGTGTCACCTACGGCCACTTTCCCGGGCCACCGCGGTCCCCGGCCATCGGCAGAGGGCAGAGCTGGCTGCGCTTTGCGTTTGACGAGCAGCGCTTCCCTGCTCATCCAGCGGAGGACTCCAGCTCCAGGAACATCGACAAGAATTCTTGTTAAGGGAGCAATGGTTCAGTTGGTTAATTTGGAAAAGTGCCTTCGCTAACCATTTCCAGAGAAGCTCTGTAGAGATTTGCGACTTCTTAATTTGCATTTATTCATTTTTCTTCTGCATCTTCCGAGGAGAACAGCATACATATATATACATTATATTACACCTGCTCCTTTAAAGCATCACTGGTTTACCCATATCCCAACTCCAGCTTAGGGTTTGTAGCTCTCTACACTCCTTTTTTTTTATGGTGGTTTACAGATTAATGGTTCCCACAGCCTCTCAGGGCACAGGGTTTGTCACCCTGTGGTGACAAACACCTTCTCCAAGGCTTTGGGGACCACATCTCCCAAAAATACAGCTGTGTGCCTCTTCCAGCAGCTGATGCTCTGCTGGTTAAAGCTTCCAGCTTTATTCAGAAGCTGCTGATGACTTGATGGGCTTTTATTAATGTGGGAGCCAGAGCTTTCAGCCCTGTGGGATCTTCTCTGCAGAGTTGTGCCCGTGGTGCAGGGCTGGGTTTTGGACTGATGTTTTTGGGCTGGCAGCAGTGGGGGTTGGGGTTTAGTGCTGAAGGGGGGTTCTGTGGTGCTGGGGTCTTGCTGAGCGCTCAGAGGAGGATGCTGCCTCAGGTCATGTCAGTCCTGGGGTGTTTCCCTAACTGCAGCAGGATCTGGGCTGTGAAACCTTCCCAGCACCTCCCACCAGCTGCCTCTGCCGTGCTCTCATTCACTTCCCCTCCCTCTCCCCAAAGCTGTGTGATGTGACACCCTGGGGTCCCCAGGCTCTCCACCAGCATTCCCGTGTGACCCTGGCACTTCCTGCCTCCCACGAGGATTGAGGGGGATGGTTTGGAGGTGACTTTAATAGACAAGAAAACTGAGGCCAGTCCCAGGAATCACCAATCCCTTGTGGCAGAGCAGCACCTGGGCCTGGGGATGCTCCTGTGCTTTCCCCACTGCAGCAGGTGATGGATTCTCTGCTTCACTGCCATTTCCACAGCAGTCAGCCTGGTTATGGAAGGCAGAGCCTGAGCTTGGGGCAGGGAGTGGATGGATGTAGGCTACTGAGGGAGGTTTTGTCTCAAAACCACCTTGCAGGGCACCCTAAATCCTGTTTTGCTGGTGCCACGTTCTGTGTGCATTGCACTGGCATCCATCCCATTTCCCATCACTCCAGGAGTGTTCCTGGGCTGTGGGGTGGGAATTGAGGGTGCCTTCACCCTCAGGCAAGCGCCACTCTCTGAGTTCTGCTGTCCCCAGGGAAAACCCTGGCTAGACCTTCCAATCCTGCTGCAGTTGAGGCCAACAAAAATCAGGAGGTCTTGGAGCTGGGCATCAAATCACTAAGTAATTATCTTACGGCATAAAGTAAAATTTTTAAATTGTGTTTTTCTCTTGTATTGATAATATATTTTTTTTTCTTTACTTACATTTGTGTCTTAAAAGAATTGGAAGTTCTCAGTTTATCTGTGCTTGTGCTTCATGACCTCACAGGAGCTCCTCAGAGAGAACCTGCTGAGGTCTGTCTGATCTGCACTGCCTGTCTTTAATAGAAATAATTCCTGGGAAGAGGTCGTCTGCCTGCTCTCCACACAGCTGGGGCTGTCTCAGGGGAAAGGAGCGTGTCTGGAAAGGGGGAGCAGGCTGAGGTCCATGGATGCAGCTCCTGCATCAGCAGGGCTCAGGCGGAGCCAGGGATGCAGCCGTGCTGCTGACACCAGGCTGAGGGCTAAAAACTGCTGGGTTTCGCTGCCCTGTGTGCCTGCAGCAGGGAATTCTCTTTAAAAACCAAAAAATCCCTGCAAAAGGAGCAGGGCCGGGCGATGGCGTGGCAGAGTCTGCCGGGAAGGATGTGCTGGCTGTGCCGGGATGAGGCTTCGGCTGCTCCTTGGAATGCTGAGCGCCCTCCCAGTGCTGAGCGCTGCCACGGCATCCACGCACAATTCCCAAATCCTCTCCCCGTGCCCTGAACAGGACCCTGGAGCGTGGGAGGGGTGATGGACACACCTGGGGCTGTCACACGGTGCTGTCCCACCACACCCCAAAACTGGGCTTTGCAGAGCGTTGCTGGCTGAGCACACGAATCAAAAAATTGGATTGGGGTCTGATGATATCATGGCTGTCTGTAAAACAGCTCCCTGGCTTGCAGAACCACTCCTTGGCTTGGAGAACTCCTCCCTGGCTCGCCTGGGTTTGAAGCAGCAAAATTCTCTTTGGGTGTGTTGGAGCTGTGCTCGGGGCTGGAGCTGCTGGTGTTTGTTCCCTTGCCAGGGACAGCATTTCCCCTCTCCAGCACGAGGTGGGTGGGTGGAGAAGCTGCCCCTTGCCAGCAGTGGTGCCAAAAGTCAGGAGAGGCTCGGTTGTGAGGGCTCCACAGAGGCTGAGTGGTTTTCCAGAGGCAAAGTCACTTTGGGGCTGGACTGGGAGCATGTGGTCATGGAGGGAGGATAAAGGTATTTTTAGCAAGGAGAAAAGCAGCTCCCTCCCTCCCTGTGGGGCCCTAAAAAGTGCCGTGCAAGGGACAGCTTGGATACTCCCAAGTTCTGCATAATTTTAGGGATATGTAAGTGTAGGTTTTGATGGGATTTTGGGAAAAAATTCTTCCCTGTGAGGGTGGGGAGTCCCTGGCACAGGTTGCTCAGAGCAGCTGTGGCTGCCCCTGGATCCCTGCAGGTGTTCCAGGCCAGGGTGGGTGGGACTTGGAGCAACCTGGGCTAGTGGAAGGCGTCCCTGCCCATGGCAGGGGTGGGATGAGCTTTAAGGTCCCTCCCAACCCAAACCATTCCAAGATGAACCTACAACTGATAAAGCAGGAGCCTGGCAGGCACTGGAAGAGGAGGAAGCACCAGTTTGTACTGGAAAAGGATGTTCCTTCAGGGACTGATTTACAGAAAACCCAGCAAAATCCTTGCTACCCAGGGCGTGCCACCCTGCAAGGGATTTTTCTGCTGCTTGAGGCAGACACAGCCTGAGGGAGGGTTTGCTCTTGAGTCTCCATGTGACATTAGGGAGAGTTTTGGGTTTGCTCTTTCCTGTTCTCTGTTTGGAAGGGGCAAGCTGTGTTGCAGAAATGCCAGGAAAGCAATCTGAAAACAAACTGGCAAAGTCCCAGTGGGAACTGGAGCTCCTGGGAAACCTGGAGCTGGTGCTGCCAGTAAAGTTACAGCCACCATCCAGGATTTGCCGTTGCTCAGGGAGGGCTTATAAATCACCTGTCCATGGTCATTCAGGGCCACTGGATGTCCAGCCCAGCTCCTCGGGGTTGTGCCATTCCCAAAACACCTGGGAAAAGCCACAGTCCTGGTGAAGATCCTGCTGGTGTGGCTCGTCCTGTCTGTGGGAGCTGCCCTGAGCCAGTCCTGGCATCGGTGAGGTTTTATTGGGTTTCCTGTTTTGCCTCCACACTCTGCTGGGTTTGGGCCATCTGAAACAGCATTTTCCAGTCCTGAAAGCTACTTTTTCCCCCCCCCAGGCAAACAAGGAAAACATGGCCTTTTGTTATTTATATTTTTTGTGAGAGGAGGAGGAGATTTGGGACAGAATGAGCCCCAGGGCAGCGGCTTTTCTGCCTGCTCCTGGAGTTTTCTGCCTGTCTCTGGCACACTTTAAGTACCAAAGCAAATTCCTCCAGTTTGTCTGGATCTCCCATCTGGTGTCCCCCATCCAGCCTCAGCACCCATTCTGTGCTTCCCAGAAATGCTGCACGAGGTGGAAATGTGCATCCAATCATGAGAAAAGCTGTTTTCTATCAATCCCTCTGCCTACATTTACTTAAAAAATCCCCTGAGGGTTTTTTGGGAGGAGGAGGCCTCAGAACCCCTGCACTGGCCACTCTTCAAGGCTTCTCCAAGCCCCAGACTTGGGTGTCCCCCCAAACCGTGTCACTGCTTTGAGAGCAATGTGGAGCATAATGAGAATATTTCCAAGCATTTAAAATAATAACCTGAAGCTCGAATACACATTGGGATCATTTTATTTCCTCAGAGCTTGAAGCTTTCAGGGCGTACTGGAGCCAGTTTTGTAAATTTTCTCGGTACCTGGTGAAGGTTGGGATGTTTTTTAGTGTTCAAAGCAAAACTGAAACTTTGGATAACATCTTCATGTGCAACCACACACGTCAGCAACATGACAAATGACACAAGATTCCCAAGAACAACACAAGAGACACCAATGACAAGTCCCTGTTTTTGCAGCTCCCACCAGAGCTCTGTGAGTTAGTGTTCCCTGGGAGGTATCACATCTCCCTCTTTGCTTGTGGCATATCTATCGTAATTTGTCTTCCAAATATTGATCCCCCATAATCAGCCAAGCACCTGCAGCTCCCAGCAGCCAGGTGGATCCTTCTGCTCAGCTCTGGGTGCCTTTTCCAGCAGTGTGAGCTGAGGCCAGTTTGTTGAGCCCTCCCTTGTAACACTGATGTGAAATAGGTTAATACTCTGTTTGGTTGCATCTTGCAGTTGGATTAGGCTGCACTGGAGACAGGCGATGGATTTTTTGTGGCGGAAAAGGTTCAGTTTTCGTGGAGATAATGAACTGTCCTGATCCAGAGCCCCGTGTGAGCATGGTGGATGCTCCAGGTGATGGTGGCTGTAGGTACCCAGGATCAGGGCTGAAATCCCCAGAGCTGTGCCAAGGCTGGGCCTCCCACCCACAGCTCAGGGTTCAGAAGCATTCCCAAATGGCAAATCTGCAGAAGCACTGAAACACCTGAAATGAGGCACCTGAACAGTGCAGTTCAGCACAGGGGAAACTTTGGCATCAACACTGGCTTTTGAGGGGATGGAAGACAACAGTCCCCAGCAGCAACAGCGCAACCAGCAAATCTTTTGGCATCACAACATCCTCGTGGATCAGGTCCTGCCATCTGCGGCACACAGGGACAATTCCAGACAGATCTGGAGAGCAGAGCAGTCCTCACTGCAGCTCTGAGAAGCCTCTCACGAGAAGCCTCTCACGAGATGGACTCCAGCAGCAGCTCATCGGGTGGCACAGTGGGGATGTCCATGCTGTTTATTTGGCCAAAGAACTTGGGAAGAGACCAGAATTTGAGGCGGGGGAGATTCCTCTTCCTGACGCGAATGTCGTGGGCGGTGTCGGTGCCGGAGGCGCTGCTGCGGCGGGGCGGGAGCCGTGTCCTCAGGGCCACGCAGCCGTGGCGCAGCAGCTGCGCCTGGAACTCGGAGGTCATGAAGTAGTAGAGCACGGGGTCCAGGCAGCAGTTGAGGCTGGCCAGGCACAGGGAGATGGGGTGGAAGCGCAGCGTGCTCCGGTGCACGGCGCAGTCCCGGATGACGTTCTCGATCACCATCATGAAGAAGGGGAAGTTGATGTGGTAGGGGGTGAAGCAGATGAAGAAGACGGCGGCGCACATGAGCACCATCCTCAGGGCCTTCCGCTTCTCGCCGGCGTCCTGCAGCGCCGTGGAGCCCTCCCGCAGGGAATGCCACATCCTCCACGTGCACCAGGCGATGGTGCCGAAGGGGATGACGAAGCCAAAGAGCTCCGCCACTGTCACCAGCGTGATGGCGGCCCCGGGGCTGAGCTGCTTCACGCCCAGGTCCGAGAAGCAGCTGTTGATGGAGCTGGACAGGGCTGGGCTCCTGACGATGATGAGGGGCAGGCAGGCAGCCCCCACCAAGAGCCAGACCAGGGCGCTGATGGCCACGTCGTAGCGGCGCTTCCAGCCCTTGGCTCGGAAGGGGTGCCGCAGGAACAGGTACCGCTGGATGCTGATGCAGCTGAGGAAGCAGATGCTGGCGTACATGTTGAGGTACTTCAGGTAGAAGCAGACCTGGCACAGGAAGCTCCCGAAGGGCCAGGTGTGGTTGATGTAGTAGTAGGTGCGCAGGGGCAGCGAGAGGACGTGGGCCAGGTCGGCCACGGCCAGGTTGATCATGAAGATGACGGCTTTGCTCTTCCTGCTGAGGAACCGGCACAGGACCCACAGGGCAGCGCTGTTGGCCAGGAGCCCCGGGATGAAGATGAGGGTGTAGGTGGTGGCGTAGAGGGTGGACTGGAAGGACATCTGGGGGTCGGAACAGTTCCCGGAGGACACATTGCTCTCCATCCTGGCTGGGTCTCTTCGCTCATGGGGTGGTCATAGCAGGGGGAGGGGTTCTGGAGAGGGTACAAAGATGCTGTAAAACCAAAATCTCTCCATGGAGTAAGTGTGATTTAGGACAGAAGAGTCAGTTGTGTGTAGGTGTGTGGGGGGGAAGGGTGACCCCGCTCCCAGGGAACGATTCCAGGCATCCTCCACCCTCTCCCTGCAGAGGTGCTCTGCAAGATCTCGTGAGATGCCCCAATTACAGTGAATACCCTGAGCTCTGTAACATCCATCTCTTGATTGCCAGAGAGCTTCTGCAGCTCCTCAGGTTTTCCAAAACCACTTTTTATTTTATCAAGTTTCCCATTGCACTCTGTCAAACTGGTGCTCTACATCTACAAGCAATTTCAGCTGGACTGTAAATAAACAAGGAATTGAAATGGATTTAGGCACTGTCTCTGCAGATCCATGCAGGGATGTGATGTGAATCGGCAGCAAAGGCAATAATTAACATCCCCAGGCAGCTGCAGCCAGGGGAGAGCTGCAGACAGATCCATCAGCTCTGGCTCCAGAGTTAAGGCTGGATTTATAAGTTAATAACTGGCCGAACACACGCCAGTTGCTCTGCTGGTCCTGCTAACTCAATTCCGGCACTCCCGGCACATTGTGCAGGCATCGTGCTGGAGCAGCAGGAATTATCCCTCAGCAGCAGGAATTATCCTTCAGCAACTGCTCAGGACATGCAGGGAGATAAATACAGCTCCTTTCTAGTAAAAGTAGAAATCCTTCTCCTCCATTTACCCATCCCAGCTCACGCAGTGCTGAGGGGATTTATTAGCAGGTCACGGGGAGTTCAGGTGCTCCTGCTGCTCTCTGGAGAGGTGATGGATTTTGCTATTCACGAGCAGATCCCATGGGAAAGAATCTCTTCTTTTGGGAAGAGGGGATTTGGCAGCAGCAGGAAACAAACCCAGGGGCTGCAGCATCGTCTGTAACAAAGAGTGGGGATTTTCCCCGTGGAAATGGAGCCTGTGAGAGGTGGGCAGCCTGCCCTGCCCTTCCCTGCCTGGAGCTGGGGCTGGCAGAGCCCTCAGCACCTCCTGTCACTGTCACCCAGCCCCTCATCAGCAGTAATTAATTAAGAAACAGCCAGAGTGCTGTTTCCCAGAGCCTGGTGTTGGTCACAGGGATGGATTTCCAGCAGTGAATCCATCCCAATGCTTCAAGGTACAGGATTAAGTCTCCTCCATCCTACTCTTCCTCACCTGGGCAGCTCTTTGATGGGGTTACCACATTTTCAGGATCAGCAGGAAATCATAATTCTAGATATTTTATATTTTTATGTGCAGATAAATATCTAAAATACAGCCCTGGCCTCTTTGCTGGCTGCCCCTCACCCTCACCTCTGATGTCAGCAGGGTCAGTGCTCCCACCCTGCTTTCCAAACTGAGCCTTTCCCAATCTGCCTTCCTGCTTTTCCTTGTTTTTCCAGTGGAACTGGGGCTGCTGAGTGAGGGCACCTCTCGGCTGCCGACTGTGCCAGAGGTTTTTGATTGCTCCACTGAGCTGGGAAAGGCAGGGGAGAGTGGACATCTGTGCTGAGGGAATACTGGGAAACAGCTCCTTGGTCCCTGCAGGATCCCTGTGCTCCTCACCTGCCCAAAAATCCATCAGGGACTTGTGCCCTTTGCACTCAGTCTATTTAACCCAGGCAAAGGGGTGGCAGGACTTGTCTTCACATCCCTGCAGAAAACAGAGAGGGAAAACTGCCAGGGAGCGTGGGGGATGCAGCTGTTCCCAGCTCCTGGCGCAGCTGTCCAGTGACAGAGGTGGCGCTTGGTGTGGGGCTCATGGAAGGGGCTGCAGAGCCCCCGGTGTCCCTGCCACACAACTCAGCCCAAATCCCGCACCTCTTCCATGGGGAGCCTCCCTGCTGCTTTTCTCCACGTTTTTGACTTTTCCTGGCAGCACGGGAGTGCCTGTTCCCGCTGGGAGGGCGGGCTGGCACTCCTGGTACCTCACACAGCTTTGGAGGGCACCGGCAGGAAAGCAGCAGAGATCCCCACCCTGGGCGTGGGTCAGGCCAGGCTTGTTCACTGCAACAATTCCTGGGAAAGTGGAGTTGTACATTTTTTAATTGTTTTCCAGTTTTCCCTTTGTCCCACGTCCCTCCAGCTTCTCCCTACCTTGCTGGTGGTGTCAGGACAGAGATGCTCCTGTGGGCTCTGTCTGGAGTTTGGTTCTTCTATAAAATATTCCTGCTGTTCTTTGATTGTTTTCCCATTTCATCCACACATGGATTTAAACACAGGCAAGAGCGGGGAGTGTTTTTTTTGGCAAGGCTGAGTTTTAATCAGCTGAAATTCCACGAGGGAGCCCAGTATCAGTGCCCGGGGAGTCAGAGCACCGACTGTGGATGAAGCACCGCCATTCATTAAACATCAAATAACTGCAATTAATTAGGAGGCCAAGGCAGCTCTTAGAGCACCCGGGGCTGATTTTTGGAGTGCTCCTGGAGGCGAATGTGGCTGTCAGCGCTGGAAACCGCCCGGCTCCTGTGAATCAGCCCGGGCCCCACCCAGCCACACACCACCGGGGTGTTCCTGCATTTGCTGCTCCTGATCCACTGGCAAACTCGCCCTCATCTTTTCCATGGGCTGCTCGGACAACCCAGGCTAAAGCTGAACTCCAGGCATGGCTGGGGAGAGCCCTCCGAGCTGGGGGATGGGGGCAGAGCTGCCTCCCTTCAGCGCTGGGATGCTGGAGGGAAAAACAGGCTTGGGAAAAAAAAATTTAAAAAATCCACTTATGGCTTAAAATAATGTCTTGGTTTAAGCAGTGGAGTTTTCTGGCCCTGCAGTTGTAAGCAACAATTTTGTTTGTTTAATCTAGGCACTAATAGGAAATGCGTAAATAGAGCTGGTCGCTGATGGCAGCCTCTGTCAGTAAGGACAAAATTGAGGTTTTTTTGGCTAAAACAGCCTCCCCCCATGTCCTCCCCCCACACCACAGCCTGCCCTAGCACTGACTCCCTTCACCCACCCTCGGAGACCAATTTGTGGGCACAGCAGAAGCGGCTGAGGATGTTGCACCAGCTCCTGCCCGATACCATCTCTTGAAGAACTACAAAAAAGTTGCTCAAACTCCAGTTTCAGTCTCCTGAAGAAAAGAGCAGAAATACCACTCACCTTGCTGTGCTTGCCATGCTCCGGGGGGGTCATAGCCGTGCTAGGGAGCAGCAGCAGCCAGCGCGCTGCTTTTATTTCCCACTGGTTTTCTCAGCAATCCCAGCGCCTTCTCGTTTAACTTCCACATGGTTTCGGAGCGCTGGAATCCTGCCCGCATCTGCAGCCCGGTCCGGTGGCTGCAGAACAGGAAATCCCGTATTTTCTTTCTCTTCTCCACACCAAATGTGTGCAGTTAATGACGTTAAAGCCGCTGGGAAGACGATGACGTCGTTTGGTCCCAGTGCCCTGGGATGGAGACCACGGATTTCTGTCCCCGCTGGGCACAGGGGCTGTGGGAGGGGATGGTGCCCTTCCCTCCGGCTGCTCCTGCTCCTCTCCACGGTCACTTTGCCCGGGAAGAGCTGTAAAATACAGAGGCAACCTCCCAACCAGTGCTCACTGAAGGAAAACCGAGCACTCTGCCAGTGTATGTTACTGGAAGGGAGTAATTTTCCCTCATTTTCTTGGAAGCTTGGTTAGCCTCAGACTATCAAGGCTGCAGGCTAAAGCTGGAGGGTTTGGACTTTATTCCTGACATAATGTGATGGTTTAAGGTGGAGATTTCCCCAAAATACTGTTGTTTAAAAAACCCATAACGTGCATCATTCCCACTCTATTTCTTTAATTCCTTTAATTCCCTTTATATACATACATACATACATATATATATATATATATATATATGCACATACAGAGAGTTTTTAGCTGTTTTCTGCCTGCTGAGCATGACCTCCTTTCTGCATGGCCAAAGGCGTGCTGTAACTTCATGGTGTGACTTCTGAGCTGCCTCTTTTCCAGCTGAGCAGTTTTACCTGATATCCAGGGTCACGGCTCCCAGCCCAGGGCTTGTACAGATAATTTGGCTGTTGGCAACTTTGCCTTCCTAGAGGTAACATAAAAATAGAAATATTCTTACCCTATTTTTTGTAAGCGGTTCTGTGACCTCCCAAAATTAACAGGAACTGAACTGTGGAAGAGAAATGAAAGAAATGAAAGGAGGAAGATCTTATAAACTTGTTACCAGCTCAGGGGCTGGAGTCATAGTGCACCAGAGCTCTGCCACCCACTCAGCTGCCAGGTCTCCTTGTGCCCAGAAATCACAGAATCTGAGTGATTTGGACTGGGGACCCTAAAGACCCTCTGATTCCAGCACCCCTGCCATGGGCAGGGACCCCTCCCACTATCCCAGGTTGTTCCAAGCCCTGTCCAGCCTCAGACACTTCCAGGGATGGGGCAGCCCCAGCTTCTCTGGGCACCCTAAATCCCCACGGTTCTCATGTCAGAGGATTTGGGAGATGCAAGAGCTGTTTGTCATTCCCAGTTTTCTTCCCGTGCATCTCTTCCAGCCGCTGGTGCTGATCCTGGGAAGAAGGAGCAGCACTCGTGTGTTTGTGGAGCCTTCAGAGAGCACAGAAGGGAGGCTGGCACTGTGCCCTGTCCTTCTCCAGAGGGCAGAGGTTAATCCCAAAGTGAAGGGGCTGTTTTATCAGGATATCCTGCCTGGGACATCCTATTTCTGTGTCTGCAGCAGCGTATCCAGCCATCCCTGGACCCTATTTTTAGGTATCTGTTTCCAGCTGTGCTGCTGGGGAGGGAGAGATCAGTGGGTGTCAGACCCAAGCAATGGCTTTGTAACCAAGCTGAGCCCTTCCTCTGCTCCTTGGCATTTTGGAGAGCTTTTGCAGAGGATCACAACATTCCTGGCCATGAAAAACTGAGGGACTGACAAGCCTCAGTCCTCATCCTTCCACACACACGGCTCAACCTCTCCATTCTTCTTTCAACTGGAGCATGTTTTTGTTTAGCATTTCTGTTTCTCTGGCTCATCCCCAACGTGCTTTCACACTTGGCAACGTTCTGCTTTCAAAGGCAGAAGACACAAAGGAACTTTTAAAGTCACTTTTTAAATAACTGTGAGGCTTTATCTAAGGCCCCCAGATAAAGGTCTCTTCTCCTGCAGCCTGGTATCCTGTGGGCAGGAGGCCAAATGCAGATGATCAGCATCTCTCAAGCGCTCAGCATTGAGAATATCTGACAGGATGCACCTGAAGGATGTATGAAAAGCAGGGGGAGGAGGAGGTTTGTTCACACAAAGGGGAAGGAGGAGGTTTGTTCACACAAAGCACCCTTCACACCCTTCACCCTTGTGCAGGGAGCTGAGCAGGGCTGGGTGAGCCCCCAGCTCATTGTCCCTCTCGCTGTCACACAGAGTTCTCTGCAGGGACAGCATTTTGGGAAGCTACGATTCTTTTTACAGCAAATAATTGTCAATGCCTCCCTTAATTTTTGAGCTAAGCCTTTGTCTAATCCACAAACCCAGCATTTTTGGTTAAAACATACATTTGGTTAAAACATCCCCAAAATCTTTGAAGTGTGATGAAGTGGTTTCATGTTTTTGAACTGTGGGGTTGTTATCCTGCATTTCCAGCATATTTTGTCTTTTCTCTGGGCAGAGAGCTGGTAATTTCATTTAAAGAAAGCAAGGTACTGCAAGATTCTGCAGCTCAGAACCTGAAGCTGCAGAAAGGCTTTAGATCCCTGAGGAGTTTTTCCCAAATATGTTTGTCCTCATGCACAGGAGGGCCCTTTCAAGGAGAGGAGGTACCAGACATCTGCTCCTGGCTAGGATGGGGTGGCACTGCAGAGAAACTCATTTGCTTTTTGCTAAAAGGTGAATGGCTCATGTTCTAGAGGAAAAGAAATGTATTTGCCCCGGGCTGTGCCTTGGGGATGGGCCAGTGCAGGTGGCTTGGAGACCTCACCACATCTCCATCCTGAACAGTTCCCTTCAGGAGATGCTCCAACCCCAGAAGCCCTTCAGATCCATCTTTGACATCTTTGGAGCTGTAGCAAACCTCTTGATTTGGTTCAATTCTGCCTTTCTGTGGCATGTCTGTTAAAGCAGCTTTTTTGTGTCTGCCCAAGAAGGAAGAAAAGTGTTTTTCTACTCGTGAGTCTGAGCAGCAGGACCAGCACAAGAGATAATCCAGAAGCAACATCATGAAATTATATTTCCTCTTGTCAAAATAATAAACATGTTTTTTGGTCACAGGAAATGGGGTGAATTACAGGAACCTGAGCCAGGCTTGTTGTGCCTCTGATTGTGTGAGGCAAAGCAGCCCCTGCAGCCCAGGTCCTGGGTCAGATCCAGCACCAGCCAGCCAGGAAGGCAGCTGGAATAGTCTCCTCCTCACTGGAATGCCTGTTCTCTTCTCTTGAGATGCACACTGAGGTTTTGGAGGCCTGAACTAAAGGGTTTGGATATCACACGTGGGTTTTTGGAGGCCAAATGGATCATCTTGGACTTTCAGAAAGCTGCAAGTTTTCCCTGATCTCTGCTCTGAGCTGTTGCTCTCTAGGCTGGCCCACCCTGACTTTCCCTGGTGGTTTAAACCCATCTGGCAGCTGAACCCCACAGGGGTGGTTTAGCTCTCCCCCAGCCAAAACCAGGGCACTTTCCCCCACACCAGAAGAGACTTTCAGTCAGAGTTATCTGATGCCCTGCACACTGCAGGCTTGAAAGTGGTGAGTGTGTGACTTTTCCTCACAGGCTGGGGCTGCAGTATGGAAAAGGAGCATTTTGGGCATCCTAAGGGAGTTCAGAGGGTGAGTGAGGCAGGAAAATGTGGGGAGCTCAGGTGCTTGGGGATGCCATCATGGAGATGGAGAATGTTATCTCTGATGGAGACACCAAATCCTTGCTAAGGTTATGGGCAGGAGAGCCACTGTCACTGCTGGACACGCAGCAGCTGGAGCAGGTATTCCCATGCCTTGTCCATCTCCCACTACCTAGGACACCTTCCCATCCTCAAAATACTTCTAAATCTAATAGAAGCATGGTAGATTCAGAAATTAAATAAATAACCACTATGCAGAGTGAAAACAAGCAACAAATCTGTTTAAGAATAATAAAAGTTGTGCTCCTTTGCTTGAACCCTGATCCCATGAGGAGCTGATCCCACGCAGTTTTTCAGGTACCAGTGATAACTACAAAACTCAGCTGATTTTTGCAAAACAGTCTTTATTTTTTTTTTTTTTTTTTTGAGCATCAGTTCTTGGGAAGTAAAACCCACAGAAGGAGCTACAGAGTTCCAGTAAGTGCCCTCAGTTTGTTTTCACAAGCTGATCAAGGGAGAAGGGTGCGAAAGTGAAGGGACAGGAAACAGCTCCCAGTCACGTGGAGGCTGAGCAAGGTCTATAAAAATCCTCCAAACAAGCACTGAAACTGAACTCTCCTTCTCTGACAACTTTATACAGAGCGTAGCTTATGAGAGACTGCTGAATGGCAATAATTGAATTGTGTGAGGTCAACTCTGCCCGTGAGCATCCACCCCTTTGGAAGGGGACTCCTTGCAGTGTGTAAACATTTATTGTGTCAGTGACGTCAGAGAGAACATTTCCATCGACCCCAGTGCATCCTACTCAGCCCAAAATCATCTTCTCACACCTGGGAGGAGAACTGTGACAGCTTATTGTGTTTAATCAGTGCCGTTGCCTTTTAGAGGGAAATGGTTGTTTAAACCCCGATGTTTGGCTTTCCTCCCCCCTACCTTTCTTTTTTTTTTTTTTTTAATTTATTTTGTAAAACAGAGAAGCGGGAAAACACAATATACATAAAATATTTGGCTGAGTTACATTTTGCCTCAGTGGAATTGAATGGTTGGAGTTAAAATACGCACAGCAAGTGTTTCTGGTATTCCTTCTGCTTTTGTAGCACTGTTGCAAGACTGTACAAATTGTTCACATTCCTTTGAAAATATACTGATTTCCAAAGGCAATAAATTGGTGACTTTTTGTTCAGCCAAATCCATCCCCAGGTATCACAAGATACCCTTGAAGATAGAGAGTGGGGGGACTTGGCTGAAGAGCTGTAACTAATTAAAAATAAGGGATAAATTAATCCTTCCTTGTCGCTGCTTTGCATAGCTACTAAAATGTAAACATTAGGATCATGGCAGGACCTGGTGGAAAAAAAAATCACAATAGTTTATGAACTTAACTTCTGGTCTGTCTGTGAAACTGTGAAATCACCTTGGCAAGGACTCCTCTCTCTTTTAAAAAAGATGCATCAACTGAACAGGTTGAGCTGAGCTTTTTTGGGGCGGATTCATCTCAGGGATCTCTGGACCACACAGAGAAGGGAGTGAGAACCTGAGTGGTACCACCAGCACCATCAAACCCACCTGCACTGACCCCAGGACCACCATGGTCCTGTCCCAAGGGGTCCAAAGGCAAAAGCCACCTGCCCATGTCCACCTTGCCGGGTTGGAGGGGAACAAAGTCACCTGGAGCAAGGGAAGGTTCCACGCTCTGGATGTTGGAGGACAATTTGTCTTGCAGAGGGGCTTGGACCAGCTGCAGGTGCAAGTTCTGGGATGTGTCAGCAATTAGGGAGCAGAGCTGGGTGAAAAAGGAAAGGAGGAGCAGAGCAGAGGGTGAGTGTGGAAAGGGGGAGCAGAGGTCACTGGTGATCAGTGGGATACACCAAACCCAGGAGCACATGGAAACCACCTTCACCTGTCCACAGCCCCCACTGCACAAACTCAGTGTCCTTTGGTTGCTACTGGCCAGTTTTAGGTTCTTGTGTGGTTTTCCCAGAGAAGATCCTTCAGCAGATGTCAGTGTATGAATGTGGGATTGTCTCTGGCTAGATCACAGAGCCTGCAACTGGGAAAACAGAAGAAAAGCCTGGGACTTTACCACCATTTCCCAGTATAAGTTTTTTCCCTCCCTCCTGTGTATTTTCAGTCCAGTGAGGCCTGGTGGGGGTGGCACAGGGACAGTCACATCAATTGGGTCACTCACCAGATTCCAACACACCAGTCTTAGACAAGGTTTTATCTTCTATACACTGAAAAAATTCCACTACCACAAAACTCCCTTGGACAAACCTGCAGGATCTTCCACAATGGAGTTGGTAATGGAGCATCCCAGACCAGTCTCAGATTTCACATGAAATACCTTCATTTCTTCCAAGAGGCTTTCTTGTCACTCCTTCATCGAAGAGGCGCTCTCTTTGCTCATGAGCCTGCTCCGGATGGCCATGCTGCTGTGCCTGGAAATCTGTTCCTGGAACTCTGAAGTCATGAAGAAGTAGATGATGGGATCCAAGCAGCAGTCGAAGCTGGCGAGGCTCAGGCAGAAGGGCTGGGTGTAGAGCGTGATGGTGCTCAGGAAGCAGTCGGTGATGACGTTCTCCTTCACCAACATGTAGAAGAAGAAGTTGATGTGGTAGGGAGCAAAACACACACAGAACACAACGGCACACATGGAAACCATCCTGAGGGCCTTCCTCCTCTCCCCGCTGTTTTCCTCTGGGATATGGAAGCCCCGGATGGAGTCTCTTGTTTTCCACGTGCAGAATAAGATGATGACCAACGGGCCCACGAAGCCCAGGAGCTCGGCGGCCCCGGTCATCAGCACCGTGCCTACCTTGCTGTCGATGGGCTTCACCTGCAGGTCAGCAAAGCAGCTGGTGGTGTTGGCACCCAGCCCGTGGCTCCTCATGATGGGGAAGGGCACGCAGAGGGCCCCCACCACGAGCCAGACCAGGGCGCTGATGGCCACGTCGTAGCGGCGCTTCCAGCCCTTGGCTCGGAAGGGGTGGTACAGGAAGAAGTAGCGCTGGATGCTGATGCAGGTGAGGAAGCAGATGCTGGCGTACATGTTGAGGTACTTCAGGTAGAAGCAGAACAAGCACAGGACATCCCCAAAGGGCCAGGTGTGGTTGATGTAGTAGTAGATGCGCAGGGGCAGCGAGAGGACGTGGGCCAGGTCGGCCACGGCCAGGTTGATCATGAAGATGACGGCTTTGCTCTTCCTGCTGAGGAACCGGCACAGGACCCACAGGGCAGCGCTGTTGGCCAGGAGCCCCGGGATGAAGATGAGGGTGTAGGTGGTGGCGTAGAGGCTGCTCTTGAAGGTGATGTCCTGATGGGAGCAGCTCTGGTTGCTCTGGGTCATGACTGGGTTGCTGGAAGAGGCTGTGGTGGTGTAGAGTGGGTGGGTCATTCCTGTGGAGACAAAAACGGGATGTGAAGGCAAAGGCACTGCAAGAGTTGTCAGTGCTCACGTCTGCATTTCCCATTTGGCTGTTCAGCACAAAGCAGAGGTTTGGGAATGCTGTCTGCATGAAACATCCTGGAATCGTGTTCAGAGCTGCCCTGTCAGAGATCCCACTGTTCCCTCAGGCGTGGGAGACCATTCCTGGTGTGTCAGTCCCAGGAGCACAAGTGAAGCTGTGCCATACTGATCACAGGGCTGCAGGAGAAGCTGCCCATCCTTTGCCCATCTCCTCGAGGTCTCCAGTGGTTTGGTCTCTAGGAGCAAGGCAAGAATACATGGATGAAAGGTGGGCATATCCCAGCCTCCATCATGGTCATGGTCCAGCGCTCAGAGTGTGGGTGCCAAGCACTGAATCATGGAATGATTTGGGTTGGAAAGGACCTTAAATCCCATCCAGTGCCACCCCTGCCATGGGCAGGGACACCTTCCACTATCGCAGGCTGCTCCAAGCCCCATCCAACCTGGCCGTGAGCACTTCCAGGGATATGTTGGGCTGTGTTGGGCATTATGGGGGGCACAGGCCTCCAAGCCCCTCAGAGGACCTCATGGACCCACTTTTTCTGACATTACGGGCACAAATCACATGCAAAAGGGTAGCAGAGAGTGGACTTGGAAAATGTGACTGTTGTGAACACAGCCAGTGCTCCTGAAGTGTTCTGTTAATGTGTTTAAGCTGATGGAACACACAGAGACCTGGTCACGCCACCAACTTCTATTTCTCATCACCATGGCAGCCTCAGTCTGACTCTTTTTTCCGTCAGATAATTTTACTTTTTAGGTACTGCCAATTTCTGCCTCTCAGCCACCAGCAAAATGCCACGTGTTGAGCTGTTGGGCCACTTTTCTCTTGCCAGCTTTTGTAACCAGGACCAGTGAATTTGGTAAACTCATCCTCAGCAAGGCAACACAGACGGGAGTTGGGGTTTATTGGGGGTTTCCTCTCAGGGTTATAATTCTCATTACAGTGATTCCCTCCCATGTTGAATATAACGGCTGAAGTTGAAAATCAGCTTCATATGGCACTGCAGACACTGATTCACTCCTCTGACTCATTTCCTGCAAGGGGCATTTGCCAGAAAAACTGTCTCTGTAGGTAGAAATTAGTAACTCCTACTCAGTTACTGAAGCTTTTTCCTTCGTGTTACCAAAAGAGTTGAGTTTAGAGCTCTCAGTCACACAGAGCACAAATTGCTGGGTTTTCAGCCTCTTAATCATTGTGGTGCTTACATCTGGCAGCTCATCCAGACTCTGTCCAGGCTGCCATGGAAGGGTTGGGATCCAACCAAAATGCCCAGACATGGCAAGGTCCCACATGGAACATGGGCAGTGAGCAGGGCCTTCTAACTCTGCTCCTGCAGGCTCCCCAGATTCTTGCATTTCTTTCTCAGCTTCTCTCTCACATTCCCACAGCCTTCAAAAAGCAAGGTGTGTGTGTTTATCTCCTGCAGCAGCCTCA
This sequence comes from Motacilla alba alba, assembly GCF_015832195.1. Lineage (NCBI taxonomy): Eukaryota > Metazoa > Chordata > Aves > Passeriformes > Motacillidae > Motacilla > Motacilla alba. The sequence goes on from NC_052045.1 coordinate 5,162,451, forward strand.
GCTCCAGCAGCTCCAGCTGCCCCGGGCATCAGGGAAGTGCTGTCTTTGGGAAGCTCTCTGGCTCGTCCCCTTCCTTCACCAAGATGCTGGATCCCAGGCCCTCAGAGCTGCTTTTGTCCCTCCAGCTCCATCCCAATCCCCTCCCCACACGCAGCTCTGGGACAGGATGCTCTGCTCCGTGTTCCCCATCCCAGGACACCACAGCCTTGTTCCTGCCATGAGGCCAAAACAGGCCCATGAGGAGGGAAGAGACTCGAAACAGACAGAAACACAGAAAAAAGATTCCTCTGGCTCCTGGATTTATCTCCCCTGAGAAGCAGCAATGGAGGCCTCCTGCTCTCCATCTGGGAGCTGCCAGGACAGGGAGTGAGCAGGGACTGGAGCTGAGCAGGGGGTTTTCCTCCCCTCAGAGTGGGGGATGTGGGTTACGTCCCATTTCCTGGGACAGCTGTGAATTTCTGCTGCTCGGGAGGTTTTGTCCCTTTCCAGCTGCTGTCCAGCTGGCCATGGCCTTGTCTCTGGTAAAAGCACACCCACTGCACCTTCTGTCCCTTCAGGTCACCTCTCCCTGTGCCAAGAAACCGTTTTCCAAGTCCTCACATGCCTGGTTTTCCTTGTATATCAAAGCTGGAAGATCTGGCCTGCTGCTCCTCCAGACACAGCTTGTGGGTGACCATTAAAACCACACAGGATTAGGTACAACTGCAAAATGTTACATTTTGAAGACATTTTTATATTTGATTATCTAATTAAATGCTGACCATGTGTGCTTGTTCTTCAGTCCAATGAGTGACAGCAGCCAATTTGCTTATCAAGGTTCTCAAATACAGCTAGGTCTTGTTTAGTCCCTTCCAACCCAGAATATTCTGTGATTCTGTGACTTAGGTCTCATGTGACACTAAGGACAATTGGGGTGAAGGTCTGCTGACTCAAACTGGGCTCTGACCAGAGGTTTTAGGGCCAACTGCTGTGTCCAGGGTGTGTCCCTGGAACATGAGGGTGATGCTGAGGGCACACAGTCCATCCCAGAGCTCAGCCTGGCTTCCTGGTGGGACAAACCCTGCCCGGAGCACAGAGAGCTCCCCCCTCATCCATCACCTTCATCTGCTAATTGTCCACAAGGTGTCAGAGTTCATCCAAATCTCATTTCTTGGCTTCTTTGAGCTATTTTTCTCATGCCCAAGTGCTGAGTGGCAGCAATGGGAGCTCTCATGAGTCCACCTTGCCATCATTTAGGAGGAACCCAAACAAAATATCCAGTGTTGCTGAATAACTGATATTAGGGGAAAAAATTGTTCCCAGGAGTGGGCCTGGTTGATGGTAGCTTTCCTGATGATCTTTAAAGGTCTTTTCCAACCTAAATGATTCTATGATTCAATTTGCAGGTAGAAGAATCCTGAAAAGCTGCACTTTGGTGGAGATCATTGAGCTGTGGTGAACCTTGGAGCCAGGAAGTTATAAAAGCCATCCTGCAGGTGATGTCCCAGCCCCACCAGCCCAGCAGATCTAACTGAGAGACTTGGAACAGGAAGATGGATGCCCTGGAGTCATAAAATCCCTCTCTGCATTGGGGAACTCAGGGTCTGAGCAGGATGACCTGGCTGGCAGTGCACACAATTAATACATTACCACAATTAATATGCATGGGGTGGTGTCTGCTGGCTCATCAGCAGGGCCTTTCTGAAGATTAAGAATTTCATTACAAAACCATAAAAACATAACCAGATTAAGTCTTCTTTTTAATCAAAATGTACCCAGACACACAGAGTCCACCACAAAATTACTGCATTTCTGCCTTTCCTCTCACTTGGGCTCAGACTGAGACTTAATTCCACACCAACCCCTTCCCTTCCCACTTGTGCACAAAAGCAGACACTTGAGATACCACTGAGGGTCCTAAAATGACATCTCCAAAGTCCTTCACTGCATGGTGGGTGTGCAGCAGAGGCTGCAGAAAACTGAAATCTTCAGAAGATTTCGTCAGTGCTCATTTACATCCTGCAGAGAGGTGGCTCCCACTGCAACACTGCTCTCAGAATATGAATTTTTTTTAAAAAACAGTATCAAATAAACACACTGAGATCCAACCACTATTTTTTTTATATTTTTGTGAGATTCTGCCTCCCTGATGCTGTTGCAATAAGGATATAAGAAGAGAGCATATTATTACTGGAAATTAAGCATAGCATCCCTAGGCAAGAGATGTTCATCTGGATAGACTGAGAAGCACAGGGATGTCATTCCAGAGCCCTGGACCTGTCTGAGGTGCCTGTCAGAGCCAGGTTAATTGATTTGATTGGGGCACAAACGTCTCCAGGGTCTGCCCTCAGTGTGCGGCCATGACACCGAAGTGAAACCTCTGAGCTCGGAGTGGAACATTTTACAGTTAAAAGTGCTTTTTTGGGTTCTCTTTCACAGAAAAATAGCAGGTCTGGGCTGTCTGCTGTAGTTTCGTTTTGCAGCACTGGTGGAACTCCTTCCTGCAGCTCCAGCAGAGACAGCAGCAGCCCCCTCAGGGCACTGGCTCCAGGCTGGGCAAGGGCTGTCCCACGGATGCACTTCCCTCGTGGATGGAATTCCCATGGCTGATGGTGCTGGCACCGGGGCCAAAGTCCCTGCACTTTTACTTGGCACCAAAAATATGCCCTTGAAAAGAACCCCACTGTCCCTGCACAGCTCCTGCTCCACCCTGCTGAGAATCCCCTCCTGCAGATCCTGACATCCTGACTCACCTTCTGTGAGATTCCCTCTTGATCCACGTGCAGAAATCCTGGATTCAGGGGCCACCCACTCTAAATCCTGGCTGTGACCACCCTGTTTGCTGGGCTGTTTGCTGGGCTCCCAGCAGAGCTGAGCTGCTGGTGCAAGTGAAAGCAAAGCCAGCAGAAAAGCACCTTCTATAAAGTACAGCTGGAAACCTGCAGACCATGAAGTCAAGTTGAAAGCCTTCAGCCCATGAAGTTAGGTTTAAAACTTTCAGCCCATGAAGTTTAAAACCTTCAGCCCATGAAGTTTAAAACCTTCAGCCTGTGATGTCAAATTTTAATCTTAACTACAGCCTGAATTAGGAATTAAAACCACCTCAAGATTCTCGTTAGCAAAAGCAAGTCCAAGCAATCCTGCTGTTTTTGTCATCTCGTGTCCCCTCACCATTACCAATTTCCTCCTGTTGCTGCTCGCTCACAGAGCCTTAGATGGCACAAAGATGGGCAGCACATGGATTTTATTTGATGGCAACATAAATCCCCGTTGGAAAAAACAGATTTGCATTTTACCCTTATTGTCAAGTGTGACTTTAAAACGAAATATATTCCCAGAGGAATCAGGCAAGGGACAGAAACGATCCCCGTTAATGAGACTGGAGAACAGTTGGAGCACTGCTAATTGCCCACGCCTGACATTTGTTTCTGCAGGCGCAGCAGCCGCTGTTGAACTCCTCCATGTGTTCACCCAGAGCACTGGCACACCAGGAGAGCAGCGGCTGCTGCTGCTGCTGCTGCAGGGCTCCGAGCGCCACAAAACTCCTCCTGGCAAGAGCCACCCCCTAAGGAAAAGCCTGAGGAAAGAAAGGGACGTTTCTGCAGGAAGCAGCAGGGTTCTAGATCCCAAGGAGAGGGTTTAAAGCAGCCTTACCTTGGCAGGCAGAGCCGTGCTCAGCGCAGCCGAGTGCTCAGGAGGAAGTGGAATGTCTCCTGCACCACTGTTTACACCAGCGAGGGGACCTGGGTGACATCATGAGGTGCCACAAAAGGTGCTGCTTTTGTCAGTGCTAGGCTGTGGCTCCAGCCTCCAGCCCTGCTCCCAGCCCTGCTAGCTCAGTCCTGGCCAGGTGTCCCCACAATGACCCCAGAATGGGGTTACGTGCCTTTGTCCCAGGTGTTTTCTGTCCTGTGGCTCTGCTGGGTTGGCTCGGCACCCACTGGGAAGATTACAAGTGGAGTTGGGTGCAGGGCACCCCTTCCTCCTTTCCAATTCTTCCTCCTCTTCAGCTCTTCCTCCCCTCCAACTCTTCCTCCTTTCCAACTGTTCCTCCTCTCCAAGCACAGCTCTGAGCAGACCACGGAAATGCTCCCAAGGTTTCTGCCCGCTCCAGCTTGGCAGCTCAACCCTGCTGTCCCCTCCTGCCCCTGGGGCTGAGGACCTGCTGGGTGCTCTGATCCAGCTCAATCCTCCTGCAGATGAGGTCTGACTTCCCAATGGCTTTTTTTAGCACAGTGTGAACCTTGCCTGACATTTCTCCTGAACTAAATAAGTCCCAGCTCGGTTTACACTCACTGGATCTCCCTGCCAAGGGTGGCACTTCTGACATTGCTTCAAGGAATGGGCACAGATCCAGCCTCACCTCATCCCAGGGGATAAATACGTGGCTGGGGCTACAGCTTTACCCCCTAGGAGGATCTCACTGTTTGGATTTTCAGAAAGCCACCAGGAATCTGCCCTGCTTTGCCTCTCTGGGATCTGGCTCTCAGCACTTGACTGTTGCCAGTTGAACTCTGCTGTGGTCTGAGTGTGAAATCAAACATCACAGCAGCTCCTACCTGATCTGGGGACAATGTTAGTGTTGATGTCTGACAGCTCAGAAACCTCAGAAACCCAAAACTGACATCTTATTTGGGTAATTCCACATGAGCACCCCCTAAAGTGCAGTGCTGTGCTTCCAGACAGTCTCATTTCCATCACTTGTCAAAGGAGGTTGGTAGAAGTTGGGAGCTTGCCAGGTGTTTATGTTAAAATTATTTGTATGGACCTTGTGAAAAGCAATAGTGAGGTTTTGGCCAGTGCTGCAGTGTTTATCAGCACATCCTGTTTAGCTGATTTTTTTTTTTTCCTCAGCAATGGAAACATATTTGTTGGAATTTATCCAATCACAAAATTGTCTTTCATATAAAATCACTGCACTCTGCAGCCTGGCAAGCTGAGAATCAGGAACAGCAGTTCCCTGACTGACCCCACCAGCATCTGTGGAAAACAAACATTCAGAGAATCACAGAATCATGGCATGGTTTGGAAGGGAAAGGAGTTTAAAGCTTATCTTGTTCCACCCCCTACCATGGCAGGGACACATTCCCCTATCCCAGGGGGCTCCAAGCCCTGTCCAGCCTGGCCTTGGGCACTTCCAGGGATCCAGGGGTAGCCACAGCTTCTCTAGGATCCTGTGCCAGGGCCTCCCCACCCTCATTATGAGCTCTTGTGCAGATGCTTTTCTCTGCATGAATCTCCATCTAGGAGAGGTTTGACTGATCTGAGCAAAAGCCACAATCCTTGTGAAAAAAAGGGGAGGGGAAAGATGCAGCTGCTGTTCCTGCCTTTCCCCATGGCCATAAACTGCTCATGAGAGTTTTAGGACCACGTAGGAAATTTTAAAGTGCAACTCATTGCACCTGCAGAATATACTCCTGAATTCTTCTTCCTTAAATAAGTACAGTTGCAGAGGGTCTAAACCCTGTTTACTGGGGTGGTTTATCAGTTATCCTGCAGACAAGGGCTCAGGAAGTGGCTTTTTCTGCTGATAAACCAGAACTGCCTGGAGATTTTGCAGACAGTTACGCTGGGTCCGATGGAATTTCCCTACAGAGCTCTTTGCTCTCATTCTGAGGGTAAAACTTTGGTTTGTGCAGCGTAAAGGCTCTTCCTCCTCTTGGTTATGGCTTCCCAGAAATATTCATTGCCATAATTACCTGGATTACAGGAGAGCTTGGATCCTGCAAGGCCACCTGGACTTTGGTGCCATCATCATGTGACAGATTAATTGGGCAATATCATGGTTTTAACCCAAAAAATTAGCTCCAGCTTTGCCTGTCTGCTGTTCAGAAGCTGGGTTTGATGTACAACAATCCCAAATAGAAGTTTCTATGCCTTTTTCATGCTTCTGTTTCCTTTCCAAGTTTTTCCCCCAAATCCGAAATTAAGTGGCTGCTCTGTGGCTTTTTTTGTGGTTTAGTCCATAGAACTGCAACTGGTTTTTTAGAGGTTTTCCACATCTATAAGGGGAGAAATCAAATAAGGAAAAAACCCTCCCATAAAACAAATTACAACCCTTCAGTGGGAACCAGAGGAAAAGCAGCTGCATTTCTAAATTATTATTGAGATAGGTATGTAATTTATGAAAATGTATTATTTAGTATATAGAAAACATTAATATAGTACATTGTATAGTATTATTAATACAGCAATATTCATAATCGTGCATAATAATTAATTTTTTTTCTAAAATCACAGAAATCCAGGATATTTGGATGGGAAGTAACCTCAAAGTCCATTCAGCTCCACTCCCTTCCATGGACAGGGACACCTTCCACTATCCCAGCTTGCTCCAAGCCCCATTGAACCTGGCCTTGGACACTTTCAAGGATGGGACATCCAATAAATAATAATAATATTGGATGGAGCAGCCAATAAATAACACCAAGATTTAGATTTCATGTCAATTTTTTTTTTGCTGTCATGTCAAGCCTTTGGAGTGTGGAAAAGCAGACATTCAACAAAAGAGCACACCAAGAAATTTATCTAAGTTTGGTCAATTGTTGTACTCTGACAAGGAGAAAATAAATCATTGTATCCTGATTCAGTGATTCTTCCTATGGAGAATACAAAGGATTATTTAAAGGAGAGTGAAATGTATATGTGGAGGTTGAATTACATAATGGTGTTGTTTACTCTGATATATCAGATAACAGAAAGAGGAACAGAGAATGACAAACATTTCAAAATTCTTCCCTTTTATTTCCAATTTTGGGCCTCAAGCTGATAATAAATTTTTTTCTTGCAACAAAAAGGAGCAGGAGGCACATGGAAAAAGTCAGAACAGGCTGTTCTGTGAGAAATCATTTCTAATTACCTGCATTTTCTGGCCCCTGAAACATCATTGCTCATTAGTGCCTCTCTCTCTGCTCTTACAGAGCTTCAATTGCACCACCTCGTTAATGATTTCCTTTGCCCCCAGTACAGACACACACGTTCCTCCTGTCCAAAAGAGAGGCTGATTCTGTTCCAGAGAAATGAATTTTTAATTCAAACCAGCTCTTTTCCTAACAGAGCTGCCCAGTAGCTGTGTCTCAGCCCATCCCTGCATCCCACGACAGCCGTTCCCTCCCGTGGGCGCTTGGAACAGGGATAAGTCATGAGCTGGACACACACCAAGGGCTTCTACAGGAACAAAAATATTCCCCCCGACAGCAGAGAGAGAAAGGAGATCTTGGAATGCTGGTGGCCAAACCCTTGGAAGGTCGCCCTGGATTTTATCGGAGCAGCTTGAATCCCTGGAGCAGGAGGAGAGTCTGAGGAGCTTTTCCAGTGGGAGATCCAGGGCTGGCCAGTGCTGGCCGCAAGGATTTGCCCGCCAGAACCATTGCTCTTTGTCAGAGTCATTTACTTCCTAAATTCTGGGGTTTTAGCAGAAACTAAAAAGGAGAAAAATGTGTCTTCCCCTCAAACCAACCAGAGCCTCTGAGAAGTATTTTCCATGCAGCTGATGCTAAAAATAATCATTGGTTTTCTTTGCTGAAACTTCTGCTTCATCCCTTGCAGCTCAGAATCCCTTGACAGACAGATTCCAGCAGCCTTTTTGGAGGGGATAAATGAACATTTTGAGGGAGAGGAACCTGGGGAGGAAAATGAACTCTTAGTTTTGCCTGTGGTGGTCTTAATTTCTTTGCCCAGTTTAATTTCTTAGCAAAAGGTCTGTTCCCAAGGGGGTCTTTGTAGTGGTGAGTTCCCCTGGAGCAGCTGCCACAAGCTGGCACATGGAATTGTGGAATTCCTTTTCCGTGCACAGGGAATTGAGTGCATTGTTTGTGATCCTTCCAGAGCTTTATGCTAAGGCCATTGCTCTCATTTTCCTGGGGGAGAATCATCAGCACAGTCTGGTGAGGTACAGTGAAATGTAAAGGTTATAATTTGTTAATTTAGAGCTTCCAGCAGAAAGAGCTACTGGTGTTGGAACATCAGCCTCAGGGAACCAACTCAGCCTGGAAGTATCTCCTGGAACTCTGTCACCTCTCACCCACAGGTGACTCACCTCTCTGTAGAGCAGGAAAAGTCTGAGAGTCACAGTGTGAGCTTGGACACATCCCAGACCATCCTGGGATCCCATGATCCAAAAGCCAGTGTCCCAGATACTGTCTGTGACATTGGTGCAGCCTCCCCATGAAGGCTGCAAAGAGAAGGGTGAGAATTTTCATGAGAACTGGAAGACAAACCCAGTGAACTCCGTGGGGAATTCCCGAGACCAGAAAACTCCCTCCCAACAAACATGATCAACCCCAGTCATGTTCTTCATCACATTTTCTTCATGAGGCTCTGCTTCCCCTTTCACTTCATCTGGAAACAGCACCAAAGACTCCAGCAAAGAGAGAATTTGATTGCATTTAAAATTAGGAGACTTTTAGATGAGATACTGGGGAGAAATCCTTCTCTGTGAGGGTGGGGAGACCCTGGCCCAGGGTGCCCAGAAAAGCTGTGGCTGCTCAATCCCTGGAGGTGTCCAAAGCCAGGTTGGACTCATTCCTGTCAGGTTATTCATGGAATCACAGGACTGTTTGGGCTGGAGGAGACCTTAAATCTCATCTAATTCCAACCCCCTGCCATGAGCAGGGACACCTTCCAGGTGTCCACCTAGACTAGGTTGCTCAAATCCCTGTCCAGCCTGGATTTGGAAGCAGTCAGGTGCTATGTAGGACACGTGTGGGGTGTGTTACAAACATGAACACAGGCTTAGGCCTGGGCCTAAGATTTAAATCTGGTCAGAGAAAAAAATTAATTCTGCACTATCAACAACTGACAGCAAGGAATCAACAGCAGCAGTTGTGTCTCAGGTCTGCTCTGGGTGCTCCTGGCTGGGGAAGGACTCCAAGGAAAGTGATTCCTGGGAGAAAACAGCCTCATGAGACATTTTATCATTTCAATAAAGACTGGCAGCACGTACAAATCACAACAGCTACAGCCCAGATTTCACTGGCTGATTGGAATAATGAAAAGCCACGAGATGGCTTTGCTCTATCACTGCTTCCCAGGATTCTAAACGAGCAGGACGGAGTCCTGGGAGCTGGTTTGATTTCCCTGTCCAACAGCAGAGGTGCAGTGATGTGTGCAGATGTCGATGGAACAGCTTGATTTCAGCTCTTCCTGAGAAACATTAGCTCAGCATCATCTGCTTGGGGTTTTGGGCTTATGAAGATCTTCTGTCAGTCCTTAGTCCTGCTCCAAGTGCCTGGATGGGCCTGGATTCTGCTGAAGATGAGCCCCACCAGTCACAAACTCCAACTTTTTGCCCTCCAGAGCTACAACTGAAGACCTTCAGTTCAGCAAGATCTCAGCAACAGCAAAGGAGAGCTGGGAAGGAGCCATGCCATCCCACAAGGTGCATTTGTCTCCTGGGGCTGGTGGGAGGAGCAGAGCAGGAGCCAGCAGCTCCTGGAGCCTTCCTCCCATTTTGGAGAGCGCTGTCCTTTGCTCACATCCCACAGGGATGTAAATCCAGCCGAGTGTTGGAAAGGATGAGTAAGTCTTTACTCTTACAAGAGTTCCTTTGGATAGAGGAGTCAAGATTTCCTTGGCAGCCAAAATTCATTGGCCCTGCTGGATTTTTCTTCTTGTTTTGATGGTTTCTCCAGTAGCTCTGTGTTTAGGTTCACTCCTTGTTTCTATTTTCTCTTTCAAATCTGTCTTTCACTCCTCAGTTTTCTCTGACACCTGGGGAGGAAATGCAGCACAATCATGTCTAAGTTGTGTTTGCAGCATCCCAGTCTTGCAGAAAGAATCCCTCAGGTTCTGGGCTCAAACAACAGTTAAGCTACACCTTGTTTCTCCAGTGTTTTTTCCTGAATGTTTCGCTTTTTAATTTCATTTTCTATCCATAATGTGGATTGCATCAAACTATCAATTCCTTGGATAGTATTTCTGAGCAGGGGGTATCGGTTGCTGTGCTAGAGGGATTTACTCTAAATGGATATTTCTAACCATGTTTTCCCAGATTCAGGGGTTGGGAGAAGGAATATTTGTTGCCTTTGAGCAAAATTGATTTTTCCCCCATATTTCAGCTGTAGTCAGAGAAGGAAAGCACAGCTTCCAGTTCCACTCCCCTTGAACCAGTACCACAACTTTACTGGAGTGAAATCCAACCTTAACTGGCAAAATCACATTTTTTAGGGACATTTCCTGCAGACACATCCCACAAACAATTTGCAGTTTAGCTGAGATATCTCCTCAAGGCACCAGATCCCTGGAGTCCTCCCTCCCTGGAAAAAACAAATATCCCACCAACTTCCAATGGGTTTTCATTGGATTGGAACTCTCAAATCTTGCTGCTTTTAAATGAGAACCTTTGAGAATCCATTTCAGAGACTGAGAAGAGGCACTTGGGATTGGGATAACTCCTCCACCTTTTAAGATCTGTTGAGAAAATGGAGCACAGGGGAGGCTCCACACATACAACATCCCAATGAGAAGTGAGAGAGCAAAACCATTCAGAATTGGCTTATTAAATCAACTAATTTTAGACTAAAAGCAAAGTTCCTTCTTTCCCTTCCTCCCAGAAATCAGTGGAAAAATCCACAACAGTCCTATGATTCCCTCATAAATCAGGCCATAGGTAATCCCAGTTAGCACTGGGCTCTGACTGGGAAATTATAATAATCTGTGAATTAGAACTGGACTTCTCCCTTTCTCATTTCAGGCTGAGTGATTGGGGTTTGGGTTTTTTTTGTTTGGGTCTGGTTTGGTTTTTTTGCTTGCTGAGTTTACATAAAATTTTGGGGTTGAATTTTTTTCCTGTCTTGTCTTCATAAGCAGAACCCAGATGTTTCCCAGATTCGTCAGTAACTCTCAGGTTCCTCTTCTACCTTGATATCAGCCCCATCTCTGCTTTCCCAGGGTGTCTCATCATTTTATGTCTGGATAAAAAACCTTTGTAGCCACCACTTAACCAAACACCTCGATTGGAAGAGTTGCAGCTTGTAAATTCATCATGCAATCATATTATTCTGAGAATTCTTATGCAGGTGGAGGAGGAAGAAACAAGGAAACTGCTGGTTTGTGGTCGATATCAGTGAAATTGTGTCACAGTGTCAAGATGCAAAGATCAGCTCTGCTAATTCCTTTTTCTTCCTTTCTTTCTAGCTGGAAGGAGAACTGAAGTCTGGAAGAAGCACTGGGCAGTTGCTGGATCAGGGATTCGGAATTAGCCTGATTAACATGCATTAATTAGATTTCTGCAGAGCCAGAGACAGCAGGCTTCAGGAAAACGATATCCTGCCTTTTGTCAGCAGCCTCGCAGATGCCCCGGAGGAAGGGGAGCTGTGCCTTCCCCGGGGACAGCAGCTCCAGGGCAGGAGGGACATTCCAGAGGCAGCACCAGAGGCTGAGCAGCTGCACCAGCTGGGGATGCTCGGACAGCCCAGAAGTGCTGGAAGATGCTGCCTGGGAGAGGTGTAGGAAAGGGATAATCCTGTCCTGAGCAGTCCTGGGCTGGCAGGTGGCAGCAGGGACACGGTGTCACCACGGCCCCTGAGCAGTGACAGACACAGGGCAGGTGCAAGTGAAGTCAGGTGGAAGGTGCAGGCAGGAAATGCCCATCATTTGCGGGCAAGTTGGTTTTTCTCATACCCAAATCACTCCCAAGGATCCAAAGTCCTTTGTTCAGTTTCAGCCTGAGTGTCTGGGAGTGTCCTTGCTGAGGGAAAGGTCACCAGGGAAGACAACAAAGGATTTCCCACAGACAAAGCTGTCTCTCCAATGACAGCTTGGAGGGGGAAGTGCTTTTTCTTTAAATAAAAGAGTAAACTTGGGCAAAAGGCTGCTGAGACTGGCACAGGGGCCTGCCTGAATTCCCTGGGATCTCCCATTCCTTCAGGAAATAGTCCCTTTGGAGCGGCAAGTTGGGAATTCTGTCCCTTTCTATAAATTTGGCCATTCCTCCCACTGCCCATCCTGACTGGAGTGTGACTGCCTTGGCCAGAACCCAAACCAGCCCTGGTGTCTTGGGGAATCCCATGGGATAAAAATCCCACATTCCATGGGATCCTGTGGGATACAAATCCCACAGATCCCCGTGCTGCAGCTGCTGCAGAACCTTTTGAACCTCAGAGTGTTCAGCACTGAGCAGGGGCTGCAGGAGCACACAGAGCAGGAGGGGTGGGGACATTTCTGCAGCTTTGTGGGCATTTCTGCAGCTCAGAGCCTGTTCTGGTTTCGTGCAGCTGTGGCTAAACTGTCATTAGCTCCCCAGGTTTGCAGGCCACCGAGCTGTGACAGAAGTGTTTGTGCATTAGATAAAGATTCTGATCAATTATCTGAGCACCTCGTGGCCTTTCATGAGCTCAGCCTGCCTGGAAGGGCTGTGGGGTGAGCTCTGTTTCACAGATAGGACCAAGAAACAGCAAGGGCTAAGAAATTTCTTAATTCTTCTTCTAATTTCTCATGTAGGGCTTGGTCCCTTCGTCCCCTGACACTGTTGGTTTGGCTCCTCTGCTTTGGAGCAGCCTGTCCTGATGAGAGCCCTCCCTGAGGCCATGGGCCAGACCACAGCCCCTCATAGATTTTAGAGTTTTTTCACCTTCCTAAAGACCACAGCAGTCCCAAATCCCTCCCTCTGGAACAGCAGCAGGTTCTCAATCTGTTCTCTGTTCCATCCAGAGAGGGAAGCAGGGATGGATCTGAGAGCTCTCCCAAATTTCAGTCCCTGGCCCCATCCCCAGGCACCTCCTGCCCTGGGCTTGGAGAGCCCAGCTGGGACCTGCTGCAGGGCAAGGACCAGTCCTGGACCCACAGGACACATTTCCAGCCTGGAATCAGCACTCAGGGTGGTGGTCAGGAGAGGGAAGAGGCCTTGACTGTGCAGAAAGGACAGGAGTTTGCAGGAAAAGAAAGGAGGATTTTTAGGGGGCTGCTGGAAGGAAGTTGGTGTGGGAGACACTCTGTGACTTCTTGTGGAAAAGTCTGGAAGCTGCAGAGCTCCCCAGTCTCCCAGCAGGGATACTCAGCAGCTGTTCCATATAAACTTTTGGAACCCCAGCACCCTTTAATGGCCCTGAGCAGCCTCACCTGGGGCTCCATTTAAGCTCAGCCTGGAGCCCTCTTCCCTTCCTTGCCTTGGGCACTCTCAGCTCTGACCAGCACAGACCTTTCAGCAGGTAATTTCCCTCTGGGGTGAGCCCTTGGCTGCACATTTTAATTTATTTCCAGGCTGGGTTTTGATCCTGGCTCTTGGAGGAAGTTTTGGGGTCTTGCTGTAGCCTTGTCTCCAATCCTGGCTCGGTTTCCTTTAATTCTGGAATTCCTGGCTGGACCCTGGGCTGGGCTTGTCCTGGCTGGGGTTGCTCAGGGGCTGAGCTGCCCCTCCAGGAGGGTTTCAGGGAGGGCTGAGGGTGTTCCCTGTGCTGGGGTTATCCCTGCATCCCAGGTTCCTGCTCTGCAGGGCTCAGCCACCCTCCTGCTCAGCCCAAGGCTGCGCCCAAACCCCTGAGGGTGCCTGGAGCTGCTGCCTCCCAAAGAAAGTGCTTGGAGCAAATAATGGATTCCAAGGCTGGTGTTAGAGGGGGAAATTTTAGGATTTGGAGTGGAAGCAGGGCTTGACAAAGTGTTGGTGCTTCCCATGCCTTCCCAGGGAAAAGGAAAAGATCTGAAGATTTCAGCTGCTCAATTTCCCTTCCCATGAGCTGCCAAAATCCTTTTAGGCTCTCACCTGACACCTTTGGCATGAAAGTCAAAGCAGGGCCCCTTCTCCTTCAATCCAGGGCCTATCCTGGTGTTTGGTTTTTGGGGTTTTTTTGTTTGTTTGTTTGTTTTTCTTTTAAGCATGAAACCCCCAGTAATGGGATGATGTGGCTCTCTCTTCTTCCCTGCCACCCGTTTCTTGCTTCCCTGGAGTTCATCCCAAATTCAGACAATTGTATTTCCAGGGTAAATAATTTCTCTGACAATGATTTTTAGTTTCTGGGGCTGACTTGCTGATTTAAGTTTATTTTTCAGCTCCAAGCTCTGCCTAAATAGACTTTCCCTTGCTGAAAATGTGCCTTCAGAACAGGAAGGAACTTGACTTTGTGAAGATTTATGGCCCTTTTAACCTCATTATGGGACTATTTGTAACAATCAGCTTCAGTTCCACTTGAGATAGTAAAATTTCTGTAAGCCCTTATTTGCCTCAGGCTGGAAGGTATCAGCTACTGAAAAGCAATGAAATGAAGGAATTTATCCACATAAACCATTGCAAATGTGCTGTTAAAAGCTGGATCCTGTCTTGAGTTTTTAATGCAGAAGCCTAAGGATGTGGAGTTGGGACTAAAATGGAGGCGGAGAAGAAATAGAAGAAATTGTTAATTGTTTAAAACACCAAAACCAACAAAATAATCACAAAACCCCCTCTACTTGAAGTAGCTTTAAATGAACATTTAATGTTTTCTAGCTGAAATGAAAACAAGATGAAAAGGTGTAGGGAAAGAGAAGTTGTTATTGAGAAGATTTGAGAGGAGGAAAAGATGTTTTATTGAAACAAGGAACCTGATGAAATTTTGATACAAAGCACTTTCACCACTTTTGGTGTGACACTTTTCCATCCAACCTGAATTTATTTTAGCAGCAAATACAAACCTCGGAGAGTTTAAAGACAGATTTCCCTCAGCAAGTGCTTAATGTTTCCCTGTTTCCTTCTTCTCTGCAGCTGCTGGTTTGTCTTTAATTAAAAATAGATTTAGAGGGGTGCTGATAATGGGACCCTTTCCAACCCAGGAGAGTCCATGACACAATTCATTTCCCAGAACTTATCTGGGACATCCAATGTCATTATCAATGCTTTCAATTTCGAATTCAATAACTTTCCAAATGGTGTGAAAGTGATGAGGAGACAGAGTTTTGTTTTGTAAACCTCAAGGGAGATATAACTTTGCTTGGGCTGACAGCTTAACAGGTGTTTTTGGTGTGCTGGTTTGGGGTCAATAATTTTTTTTTTTGGTATTTTTAACCACTTCTTCAAAGCTGTGTCTGCTTTGAGGTTCAGCATGTCCGGGGATATGGGACGATTTTCAGTCTGTGTCTGCCAGGGATGCTCCTGATTTACTGTGGAATTATGAAGATACCAAAAGTTCAGCCTTTTCATGCCCATAAACTGTTTATGATTGTTTGAAAAATCTGTTACAATGACCAAGGGAGCTTGGGTTGCCTTTGAGGGCAAGGCGAGTCTGGATAAAGGGGTTCATGAGGAGGATCACTGAAACCAGCACCTGTGTTTTTAGGGTCTCACAGTAATTCCCAGAATTTCTGCCTCTGGGATCGTGGCTGTGCTGTCTCAGTGCTGAGGGGTGACTCTGAATTGCAGTTTTGAAGCAATTTTAGATCTGTGAGCAATTTCTCATGGGAGGGGGGGGATGGAAAATGGGCCCAGCTGGGGCTTGTTGCACACCTGAGCCTCAGCTCAGAACCAGATGGGGACAGCAGAAGAAGAGGAGTTTGTGTGATGAGTGGGTTAATAATTGGATTTAAGGTAGCTCTGGGTGCTTTTTGTACTCTGACCATCTTCCTGCGGATTCTCTCGGTGCCGTTTGAGGGGAGGGTTTGCTCCACACCCTGAGGAAGCACTGCAGTGCTGGTGGGGGGAAATTTCCTTTCTGTAGGGATATTTTAGAGCTTGGACAGAGCTGCCTGGAGCAATAAATCCACACCAAACAGCTGATGTTACGGGGGTCGCACAGCAGAGCTGGTGCTTTGAGCTGCTGTGAAGTTCCTTTTCTTGCCTGGAGTGTTTCCTCGGGCTGTGGGATGGTAGCAGGTGCCTCAGCACTGCTTGTGCCAGGCCATGGTGGGAATAATGGAAAACAAACTTTGGCAGGCTGAGCGTGCTGGGTGTGTCCAGCCTGGGGGAGAGAAGCTCCAGGGAGATCTCAGAGCCCCTTCCAGGGCCTGAAAGAGCTCCAAGAGAGCTGGAGAGGGACCTGGGACAAAGGATGGAGGCACAGGACAATGGGGAATGGCTGTAAGCTGAAGAAGGGCAGTGTTAGATGGATATTGGGAAGGAATTCCTGCCTGTGAGGGGGACAAGGCCCTGGCACAGGGTGCCCAGAGAAGCTGTGGCTGCCCCTGGATCCCTGGAAGTGTCCAAAGCCAGGCTGGACAGGGCTTGGAGCAGCCTGGGACAGTGGAAGGTGTCCCTGCTCATGGCTGGGGTGGCACTGAGGGAGCTTTGAGGTCCCTTCATCCCAAACCATTCCAGGATTCTCTAATTCCAATCTTTTCATTTGCAGTAGCTTGGAAGAGATCAAGCAAGGATTTATTCCCCCGTGCCTGAATCTCTCCCTTTCCCTTAGAAAAATGCAATCCATCCCTTATTGTCCCCCTTTAATTAATTTCTGCCCTTATCCCTGACACTGCTGAGCTTCCTCCTGGGGCTGTGCCTGTTTGAATCCCAGAGGGATTTGGGCAGGATGGGGCTTCCCCTGGCAGATAACTCAGATCTGGCTCTGCCTGGCACTGCGGTGGCAAAAGCCACTCCTGGCACGGGAATAACAAACCTTTCATCAAAGGAATCTGTCAGTATGGAATAAAGAAGGTGTCCCAGGGGAACAGGACCCTCAAAGCAGCTGGAAAGGGAGAAATGAGGATAAATGGCAGAGGATTTGCAGCATCTCAGGCTGCCTGGGATAAGCAGCTTTTGCATGAGCTGCTTTTGAAGAGTCCTCATGAATTTTTTTCCCTTATCTTCCCTCTACTTACAGGGCTCATGTGGATGCTTTCCCTACAAAATACCCTCAGGTTGTTGCTTTTTTGTTTTTTGGGGGTTTTTTTGTTGTTGTTGTTGTTTTTGGGGTTTTTTTTTAATTTTTTTGTTTGTTTGTTTCTTTGGTCTTTTTTTTTTGTTTTGTTTTGGTTTTTTGGGGGTTTTTTTCTTTTTTTTTTTTGTTTTGTTCGGGTTTTTTTTCTGTCAGGGGATGAATTTACCAAGGCAGCTCTTTCTGTGTTTTCCTGGTTCCTGTGAGCTCCAAGGAGATTGTTTTTGTGTTCCACGGCTGCCCTCTGGTGCTCTCTAAACCCAGAGCAGCTCCCTGGGTGTCACTCAGCACATTTTCATCGGAATTTCATAGCCTGCAGCTACCGAGGGCTTGTTTCATGTTGCTTCTCTTGTGCCTTTACTGCATTTGAAAGTATAATTTAGGACTTTAATGGACAGCCCCTAATGAAGGCACCATTTTGTTATAACAGATTTTTTTTTTTGCTAAAATGTGGTTTCTTACAACTACATTTGTGTTCTTCACTAAATGCCTCACCGTTTCTGCACCCCTTTCCTTCTGATTTAACGTTTCTTTTTCATTTATTTCATCTTTTTTTTTTATACAGATAACACTTTTGTGATGCACTGTATGTCACACAGGAAAAAAAAAAAAACCACAAGAAGTGGCCCTTTTCTTTAATTATGCAGCAATTAAGACTCTGTTCCCTTGAGTGGGATGATGCTTTTGGTCCAGAAAGCCAAGCAATCAAATTAATGAATTTGCACCAAGGAGCACCTTGGATTTGCCTTTTTGAGGTTGCTGAAATAAGAGGCAAAAAACCTGTGAAATTCAAGGCTTAAAAGTGAGATTTTTGTCCCTTAGTGCACATATTCACCTAACTGTGAATAAATAATACTTTATAAACCCTGTGAAGAGCATGTTCCTGCTTTTCTAAGCCCCAGAGAAGAATTGATGGTGTGGATGGAATTATTCATCACTGGAGAAAGCTCTCAGTGTGCTCAGAACCCAAATCATGGTGTGGGTAAAATTGAGGAGCATCCTTCAGCACCTTCAGGGATCAGACTTTTCCTTTAAGGCATTTTTTGGGTAAAGGTCGGGGGGGTTTTGAGAGCTGTCCTGTGGGAAAGGGAGCAGGGATTTGTGCCTGCCTTGGAGAGTCCTGGAAACCCCAGGATGTTGAAATCCAGGTCTCAGCACAGCCCTTCCCACCCTGAAAAGGTTAATTAATGAACCCAAGTCCTAATGACAGTGAGGGCAGAGCTCCCAGTCCCTCCCGGCCTGTGGAGTTTATTGACACAGGATTCCTGCAGCAGGAGCAGGACAGGGGACAAGGCACTTTGAGCTTGCTGGGAATTGAGGCAAACAAAGCCCCAGTGCTCCCACTGAGCCCTGGCCACCTTCCAGGCCCCTGGTGGGAAAAAATATCGATTGAAACTCGCCAAAACCTCCCTTCTGGCATTGCTAAAAGGGGTCTCAAAGAGTCCTGGTTTCCAAGGTTTAATGTTAATGTCTTGTTTCAGTCCAGTCTGTGAATTAAATGTGCTGCACTTTGGGGAACAGGAGTTTGGTTTGCAGCAAAGCACAGAGCACACCCCTGAGAAATCCCTGCTTTTCCAAGGCTAGGGCTGGTGCCCCCCTCACCTGCAGGAGGGAGGGGGAAATCAGAATCTCTGAGTAGTGGAATTATGACTTGTCACCTCCTGAAGCTTTGCTGAGCAGAAAGCAAGAGAAAACCCTTGGAGAGGGGGACTGGCAGGAGCTGGGGTTCCCCTCTCCCTGGGAACACCTCCCTGGGTGCTGCTGAGTCTCAGAGGGCTGCAGGTTTGGGTGGCAGTGGGGTGGGTATTCACCCTTCAAAAGCATCATGAGTACAAAATGCTAGGGATTGTTTCAAAAGGCAGGACTAAAGAATGCACTGACATCCTTCAACTTTTCTCAGCCTGTTAAAAGCATCCCTTAATTATCTGTATAACGTTAATCTCAGTAACAAATGAGTTAACAGTCATAAAAAAAAAAAAAAGAGCTTTGAAAATCTTACCACCTCTAAAAATTCCCATTCTACTGAGACTCTCTCATCACTTTATTGCCAAGGTCACCATTGCTCACCCATCCTTGGCTGTCAGAGCTCTCCTGATGGATCCAGGAGATCCAGATGGATCCTGAGGAGTTTGGAGCTGGGACAGCTCTGGGGCTGCACAGCAAGCAGGCCCAGTGTCGTTTTGATTTTTTAAGATTTTCTAAGCTTTTTGATTTTCATTCTTGCAACGAACTGTTTTACATGCTTTATGTAAATAACTTATTGTTTTGCATTTTTTTATGGAGGAGGAAAAATTTGATGGACTGTTAGTTTGTCCAGTGTCATTGGAGAGGTGGCACTTTCACCCTCCAATCCACTGTCACTTTTGGAAATCTATAAATGTTGGAGTCAGAAATTCAAAAGTCTCTTTTACCTTGAAAAGAGCAGCGTGTCCTACAGTGACAGGCCCAGGAAGTCTTCAGGAGAAAGGATTATGCAGAAAATGGGATCTGGGGATGCTGCCTGGGCCCTGAGAAATTCCAGAGCAGCTCAGAGTAAATCAGCAGTTTTAAATTGCTGCTATTTTTCCAATAAATCAGCAGCTGCCTTCCCCAGCAATCTGCTCGGTGGGGTCTGGGCTCTCAGTCAGTTCTAATGAGGAGAGGTGCTGTAAACTTGTAGTAGCAGCAGCTCAGCTGCTGTGCCAGGCTCTCACTGCCTCGTGCCTGGCAGTTCTTTGGGGATTGTGTCTGTGACAAGCAGGGAGGTTTCTGCCTGCCCCGCAGCCCCCCAGCAGCAGCTGCCCTTGGCTGGGTTTTTGGCACAGGCGCTGGTGTGGTTTTGGTTCCTGCCCCGTTGGCCCAGCACAGTCATTTCTGCAGCGGGGAGCAGGATGGGCTGCTGGGCTGTGGGTGCTTTCTGGGCTCAGAAATGTCTGTGTAGGAGGTGATATCATCAGCGACTCTGGACCTGCAGCCTCTGCCCTTTGTGAGGTGCCTGGGAGAGGCACTTTCAGCCTGTGGTAGATGGGCTGACTACGACAAAGTGACTCATGCTGGTTTAACTTATTTTGCATTTTATGCTTTGTTTAGGGTTTTTCTTCCCTATCTGTCCTATATCACCTTCTTCTTCTGCCCTGTTAGATATGTTTTCTAAGCAGCTCTCTCCTTCTCTCTAGTTCTTAGAGGCTTCCTTTTGATTTATCTCTTTATTTTCACCCTTCATGTTTCTCCCCCAGTTGTCTGCACATCCTCTTTTCATCTCTCTCCATTATTCCTTGCATCCTCCATTCCCATTCGATCACAGAAGCACTTTGAACCGTCTCCTCTAGTTTTTAATTAGGCAAAGCCTTCAGCCCAGCTTGGCTGATCCCACCCTCTGATTTTCCCAGAGTGTGTCACATTTAACTGGTAAAACCATGCTCAGGATAGGTTGAGGAGATGTCTGGGGAGCAGCAGGTGCCAGGCAATATCCAGGTGGATCTCCAGGGGCAGGTGGATGCTGGAAAGGCAGAACCAGGGCTGCTCATACCTTTAACAGCGCCCCAAGGCTCTGTGAGCAGGACCTGCCTGGAGTGGGTGACATCCCTGTGCCCCCGGGGCACAAACACAGGATCCTGATGAACTGTTCCTTCCCAGGGTGCCAGCAAGTGTTGGAATGACCCTCCAGCCTGATCCTGGCTGATCAGCCCTGCAGTGCACGGAGCATCACGTGCCCAAAGATCCCTGCTCATACCCCTGTGAGCCCTGTGGAGCCCAGGTAAGGAGCCAGAGCCCCTGGCTGAGCACGCAGAGCTCCCTTCAGGCTGGGCCATGCTGGAGTTGCTCATGGAAGCTGGAAGAAAAGATGGTTCATGTTCCAGAGTCTTACCTGAGATGGGATAATTTGCACTTCTGTTTGTTGTGGTGTCTCCTGAGCCATGCCAGGGACATCAGAGAAATGGTGGAGGGACACAGGGGTGTGTTGAGTTATCCCTGAGCCCTGTACCAGGTATTTTTATTTCAGTTCTCACTTGAAATGTGCACCAGAGCATCAAAGCCCAAAGAGAAACACTGAGAGTGCCTAGAAATCACATTTTTGCTATTTTGAAATAATTTCAGAGCTTTTGTCTTGAGCTCCAACCCCAAACCCATCGTGGCTGTGCTGATTTGGCATCTCAAGGCCAGGCAGGCTGAAGGTTGTGGTTGAATCAGTGACCACCCAAAGGGACCCAGGGCACAGCTGGATGTTCACAGCCTCCTTCCCAGCGCTGGGTTTTTGTCACCGCTGTGTCCATAAAACCCCTGAGCAGGTGCAGGGGTGGTTTGGCACTCCAGGTGTCCCAAAGGCAGGAATCTGCAGGCTCTGGGGGTCAGGTTTGGTTGTACAGCTCCTGTCTGGGGGGGTTGTTGTTGTTTTAAGGAAAATTGTCTGGATCATTTCCATGGTTTGGGAGAAACCTGGAGTGTGGGGAAGGGCTGGGGGTGAGCCCTGAGCCTGCGCTTGTGACAGCTCAGGGCCACTCAGCAGAGCCCCCCGAGGCTGCTCCATCCCTCTGGATTTGGGGATGGCTTCAGGAGGGTCTGCGGAGCCCCTGGAGGCTGTGCTGGGGTCACATCTGTCCTGTGGCACAGCTCTGAGGCCACTGCTGGGCTCTGTTCAAACCAAATGAATTTGGGCAGCCGTGTGGGTTGGTTTTCTCCTTTCCTGTGTGTTTCTAAACGAATTCCAGTCCTCCAATTAACAGAGACAATCTAGATTATTTAAAGGGAAAACAGGTTTTTGTCAGCAATCTGCCCTGGCCTTTCCTCTGTCCATCAGTGTGACTACAAACAATAACTGCTTTAACATCAGGGGCTACAGCAGCAAAGATTAATTAAAAGTATTTCTTCAAGATTCCCTAGAAAATAAATCCTCGTTTGCTCTCTTGCCCTGCATCTTCACCAGAAAGATTTCCATTTTTCCTCTTGCATTAGGAAGCACAAGTGTTGAGGGATGTGTGGATCTGCAGGCAGTGGGAGCAGACCAAGAATTTGCAGCTCCTAAAAGGAAGGATTTTCACATTAGATTTTCACCTTAGAAGGGTTTTTACTTTTACCCCAAGCCTAAAAAGAAGTTGTTCTTGGGTGTTTGGCAGCAGCTCTGCTGCAGAAGTCAGTAATCAGGTATTTAAATAATGCCCTTTCCCCTTTGCCAGCTTTTCCTGCTGAAAAAGAGTTGCTATGGGAATTCCAACTTGCCATAGGATTAGAGTTTGACTATGAATCAAGAAACAAAGGGAACTGGATGAAAAGTCTTTTTTATCTGAATACACATCTTCAGCAGTGATCACTTGTAATCAAAATTCCTGCCTGATTTCCTGCTGGAGACATCAGGCTGGCTGCAGGACAAGCAGAGCTCACAAAAGTGATTTTTGGTCGCTATGGAGCTGGGAATAAACAGCCTTTTTCTTGGGATGGTCTCCAAAACACCACTGGGGTTTGCTGGCTAACACACAGCTCAACCCCTGAATTATTTGCATCCCTTTGTGTTTCAATTCATCCTGGGTTTCCTTAGTTAAAATGTTGAATTCCATGTGGGGATGGAGCTTCCTTCCTTTTTCAGGAGCAGAAATCTGAACTTGTCTCCAGCTTTAGCTTTTTTTATTCCTTTTTTTTTTTTTTTTTCCTGAGGAATTAAGTGGCAGCCTCTGAGCCCACTTGTTTTTTAGCCAGTGTGGAATGTTGGGATGCTAGCTTCAGTGCTACACAAACACCTGGGCAGGTGGAGGTTTGGGAAGAACAAAATGATGAAAAAAACAGCAAAATAACTGAGGAGGGAGGATTTCTTTTTTTCCCCTGGTGTGAGACTGCAGCTGGGCTCTGCTGCTCCTGCAAGAGCAAGATGTGACCTTGAGCTGCCCAATCTTCCTGGAGGTGATAAACCCCCCCTTAGGGGGCTTAGAGGGTGTTACAAAGCTGAGCCACAGCTTTCACCAGCTCCAGGAGGTGCCTGCAGGCTTCTCCCAGAGCCCAAAAATGAGCTGAATTCTTCCTGGAAATGCATCCTTCAAACTGGGACGGGCTCAGCTCATCCAGTGCGTGTCACTGATCCAGACAGACACCAGGCTCTGGCTCTGGGCTTTATCCAGAGCTTATTGCAAAAAGGAAAAAGGAGATGGGGGGGAAAAAAAGGAGTAAAAATATGCTTGATATGTTTTCCTAAGAGAGTGCTGTGGAAGAAGTTCTTTCACTTCAAACCCTGCAAGGAAAGGAAGTAAATTTGATCTCTGCTCCTTGCCTAGAGCCCTTAGGTTGCTTTCTGGAGCAGTCAAGTGAGACAAAGCCAGGAAAAATAGATCCTGTTGAAGCCATTGGTCTCCCCCTGCTCCAGCTGCAAGTGTCTTTTCAGCCTCAGCAGAGGAGATTTCCCTGCTGGAGCTGTGAAACTGAGCTGGTTTTATGGGGAAGTGCTTTAAATCTCCCATGTTATCCATTTTCCCTCTGAAATACTGAGCAGAAGAGCAAAGGGAAAGAGAGCAGCCCAGGAGAGGTGTGAAATTTCTGCTGCTGGAAAGGTCCCTGTTTGCTCTGAGCCCTCGTGGTGCTGACTGGGATCTCCTGTTTGGGGCAGGGAGAGCTCTGGGCTGATCTCTGGTGCCAGATAAAGGTTCTCCTCTCATCTCTAAGGGAGAGGCTCTGCAGGGAGCTCTCAGGGTCTCTGTTCTCATCTCTCAGGGAGCTCTGGAGAGTGCACAGGCTGCTGCTCCCCTGGTGGGAAGCTCTGGGGACATCCCCATGGAGCAGAGGATGTGTTCCCCTTATAGGACCCCAGGATGGCTGGGGATTGATGGGGCCTTAAATCCCCCCCTGTTCCGTGGGCAGGGACACCTTCCCCAGCCCAGGCTGCTCCAAGTCCTGTCCAACCTGGGAACACCTTTGGCTGGGATTGTGGTTTTAGCAGCTCTCAGTTCCCCAACAACTCCTGTCAGGGTGGAAACTCTTGGATTCTCCTTAAAAACAGACAGAGATGTAAAGATTGCACAGAGCTCCCACGCACGAGATGAGATCCTGAGCTCAAGGGTAATTGCAGCTCTTGCCCACTCCACACACCACACGTTTCTCTGCCTAATCAGGATTTTTTCCATCTCTCTGCAATTTAGATCCACTTGTAGCACTCCCCTTGTACCAAGATGTCCTTTTTGAGCCGTGGTGCTTCAGTGTGTCCTTTCCTGTGAGTATTCCCGTGGCTGGCTGTCCTGCAGCACATTTTCTGGGGCCAGGCTCCATGGGATCCCTGCCAACTCTAATCTGCAGCTCAAGTGACTTGGCACCCGATTCCCACAAAGCCCCTTGGCATCCTACACCTCCAAACACATTCCAGATACTCAGGTTTATCTTTCCCCGATTAGGGCTCATCTGTTGGGGAGTTTCTGCAGATGTTTCTTTATTTAAACCGTGCTGGATGAAGGGAAGGAAGGGGAAAGAGACCCCTGAGGAAGAAGGAGAGGTTTCACAGCAACCTTTTCTCTGCAGCAACTCCAGTGCCAGGAATACATGTCCATTGCTCATAATTCTTTTTGTCTCATTTGTCCTTCCCTCCTCCTCCTCCCTCCAAAAAAAAACCCCAAACAGGAATTCCCTGCTTCCTCCCTTCCTAATTAAATCTCCCTGCCTATGACCAAGGAGGTCTGTCCATGTGGTCAAATGATGGTTGGATCAGCTCAGCAGGAAATTTGGTAGGAAAATTCAGCCTCAGCAGCTTAGCAGGGTTTATTTTTAGGGGTTGAACTCCGGGATGCAAAGTGCCAGACTCCCATTGTTGTCAGATGGCTCCTGTCCCACCAGGCTGGGTCAAACCTGTGACTCACAGCAGAGGGGGAATGGCTTTGCAAACCACCTGGGATTTTTTTTCCCTCCCCCAGTCTCAGATGTTGACGGTAAGACCTCCAGTTTAAGACAATAAAACTTGTTTGCAGAACAAGTTCCCAGCTTTTTCTGATTAAAAAAGTCCTGTTTGTAATCAAAACCCCGTTGCAGTGTTTGAAAAGCACCTGAGGTTTTGGGGCTGGGGGCTCCTGCAGATGTTGGGGCTGCTCTGCTTGAGTCTGGCCAGGTGTGAGCCAAGCCCTGAATGGGAACAACAGGGCTGTGTGAGCTCAGCCCTGTTCCCCGGCCAGAAATCCTGGATTTATTAAACCTGGAGCTGTGCTGAGGCAGGATCAGGTTCAGGTGTGAGCTGCTGGGCACCTGGCCAGCTTGGCAAGGGGAGGTGACCCCTGTGGAAGATTCAGGCCCATGAGTTATTTGGGGAAATTTATGATCTAATTCTAACACACAGCTTCCCTCCTCTCCCTCAGCCTTCATCCTTCCAAATCATGGAAATGTTTAGGTTGGAAAAGACACCTGAGATGGAGTCCAACCATTAACCCAGCGCGACCATAAAGCGTGGCTGTGTTCAAGGGTTTCTAGGACGAAGGAAGAGATGAGAATCTTGACTCTGTGTTTCAGAAGGTTGATTTATTATATTATGATATATATTATATTAAAAATGCTATACTAAAACTATACTAAAAGAATAGAGAGAAAGGATCCATCAGAGAGCTAGAAAGGAATAGAATGGAATGATTATATTAAAAATGCTATACTAAAACTATACTAAAAGAATAGAAAGGATCCATCAGAGAGCTAGAAAGGAATAGAATGGAATGATTATATTAAAAATGCTATACTAAAACTATACTAAAAGAATAGAAAGGATCCATCAGAGAGCTAGAAAGGAATAGAATGGAATGATAACAAAAGTTTGTGATTGACCAGAGTCTGACACAGCTGGATCAATGGTTGGTCATTAAGTAGAAACAACTCACATGGACCAATCAAAGATGCAACTCTTGCATTCCACAGCAGCAGATAATTGTTGGGGTTATTTCCTTCTGAGGTTTTTTTAGCTTCTCAAGAGAAAAAATGTCCTGGCAAAGGGATTTTCATAAAATATCATGGTGACAAGAAAGCATGGTCCCAAATCCTCGCCTTCCTTTGTAGGACAAGCTACTCCTCCTAGAATCCCATGAATTAGTTCCTGGAAATGCTCATGGAGTTATCCTGGACTCCTTGCTGCCTCTCTTTCTGCCCTTGTGGCTTTTCCAGCTCTGTGTGGGACACAGCACAGGCTGGGATGCAGCAAGGATGGGCTTCCAGGCCATCATCCATAGGGATGGGAAAACCCTGCAGCGTTTCTAGTGAAGTTTTGGGAACAGACAAATGCAGGTGTGATTTCAAATCCCTAAACACCCAAAGGGTTCTGAGGGTTTAACATCAGTCCCAGTCTGGCTCAAGGCTGTGGCAAGTCAAGGACTTCTCAGGAATTCAGGCACTTATTCTCACTGCTGCACAGGGGTTATCCTGATTATTTTTTCCCCTCTTTGCCTTGTGACTGATGCCCACAGTCTGCCCTGCTATGTCTACCAGGAATCCAGAGATAACTGTCCCTCCACAGCTGCTGGCTCCCAATAACTAAAGGATGTTTTTAGCAGTATTTTTCATTTCTTTCCCAAGGGCATGGTGCTCTATTAGTGGAAAGACTCCGCTGTTGTGAGAGTTGGAGTGCAAACCCAAACAGGTTTAGCTGATGAAACAAAAACGAGAGTGAGGGGTGAAATCATGTGGGAATCACCCTTTAATTCTGATTTAAACCACGAGTCTCCGAGGATGAGGTGGCTTTGAAGGGCTGGTGGTGTCAGCCAGGCAGTTTCAAGGTTCAGGAGTTGTATTCAAGACTTCATGTGGAAATAAAAGTCCACCTTCAGCACCCCCCTGCTGTTTGTCCTGGAGAGGGGCTCTGTGGGATTGCAAAGTTGGCTTGGAAGTTCCCCTTGTCCTCCCTCCATGGGCACCTTCTCTGTGCCAGCCCAGGGATGGATGGGATAAAGCTGTTCCCAGGAATCTGGTTAAAATATTCAGGATAAAAAAAAAATCCCTCATTTTGGGGGAGGTAGTGGAAAGTAGAATTCTGTTTAATTTTCATTTATTTTGCAGAGGTCTGGGGGAAATGTGCCCTCCCAAGCAGGTGTTGTACAGCTCAAGGCAATATGGAGAGGAGAAAATGAGGCAGCCTCATAAATCAATATCATTGTCCTCCCCCCCTCAAAAAAGAGAGGGACAAGTGTCCTGTGAGCCCTGGATTTAAAAAGTATCAATGAAGGAGTTGTGTTTAAAGGGGGAATTGGAGGATAAATGTTTGGGAAGGAGTGGCTGTGGCAGGACAGTGTTTTACAGGTGTCTCCCCATCCTCAATGCTGCCTGTGATCCCTCTCTGCTCTGCCAGTTTGGAATTATGAGGTAATAGATGGAAAAAAGACAGGAATCTGAACCGCCAAAAAGTCACTTTTATGCCTAAATTATGACAAATTTCCCCAATATTTTCCTTTCCCTTGGATCAGGATGGTTCCATATCATCCATGTCATCTCTCACAAGTGGGAATGGGGTTGGAAAATGCAAAATTATTCTCCAGAGCAACCCCGAGGGAAGGAGCTTTCCAAATGAAGTCATTTGCAATGCAAAATCTGGAGGTGAGTGCAGGAATTGCAGTGGATCCTTTGGGCCCCTGTCTGTGGCCTCCAGCTGTCCCTGTGCCAGGGGGAAAACAGCAACCCTAAGCCAGAAAGAGAAAATTCCTCCTCCAGGTACTCCAGGATGTGATTGTTGGACTTGGGACTGAAATTTGTCCTTTAATAAACCTGAACCTTTTTCCTGCCCAAACCTGAAAATGAGGCAAGGTCTCAAATCCCTTCCTGGGCCTGTCAGGCTGTTCCAGGCCAGGCTTAATCCTGGTTTTAAGAGGACTTCTTGCCCATGTGCTGGAAATTTGGGTTCTGCTGGCTCCACAGTTGTGTGAGCAAATCTCAGCTCCACTGTGACCTCGAGCTCTGAGTGGCGCTGATCATGTTATAAATAACAAATATTCCCTGCAGCTGCACAGTCACACCTGGCCCTGCTGGGTTATGGCCTGGGTTTATCCCAGGACTTATTTTGGGGGTTCACTTTAGTCCAGGCTTTCAGTGTGTAATGGGCAGTTACAGAGCAGCCAGAATTGATCATGTTAATGGTGCCACAGTGTCACTAAAACAGGATAATTTTTTTCCTTTGTGTGACCTATGTAAAATTTGTAAATGATTTCCCAAGACTATCTGTGCAGCAGGAGATCTGAGGCACCTCTTTCACAGCACTTTCCTCGGCTCCCTAATGCAGCTAATATTGATTTAGGACATAAAGTAACACCTCCCCTGGGGATCAGCTGCTAATTCAGTGTCATCCATGAGGTTCTCAGACTCCCTGAGTAAGATTTCAACCCTCCCTGGTGCTGAGAGGGCTTTTATTCCATGGAATTTCCAGGGATAACACACAAGGCCAGCTTTGGAAGCAGCACAGCCCTTCCAGTGGTCAAAAGATATTTTTAAGGTTAATTTTATTCTGCTAGCAGTCTGTCATCCCGTGCAGGAAAGATGAGAACTTGGGGAAATATAAATTAAAATAGGTTCAGCGCAACTGCTTTGGTTTTTTCCTGTGTGTTGTGGTCTTAGAAGTGATCTAGGGAATGAGTTCCAAGAAAATATTCCATGACTGCAGAGGTGATTTGGGTTAATGATGGAAGAAATGGGGGGATTTGTACACACCAAGAAAAAGGAAAGATCAGTTTCCATGCTGAGGGTTTCCAGGAAAATCTCTGTGTGTGCTGGATGTACCAGGATTTGAGAGGGCTACAGAGAAAGTGAAATTTAAATATTATTCCAGCTAACACTGTGTATTTATGTAAGTCAGGGTAAATGAGAACACTCACACGTTCTGGTTTTGCAGAAAAAAAACTTTCTTTTTTCATCATCCACACACATCCACAGAGATACAGAAAAGAGCAAACAGTGCAAAACACGGGCGTTGGTCACTTCTATACAATATTTACATTGCTCAAATCCCTCAGGCAGGGAAAAGCCAGCCCAGGGTTTTCTTAGGAACTGGACCGTTTTCTTGGAAAACATATGCCAAGTGATCCCAAAAAGCAACCACCCCACTCCTTGTTTGTCCCAGTGGTTTAGGGGTGTGAAGGTCCTGGTGTTTTGCATGGAAATTAAATTTAAGAATTAAAATCAAGAACAGCCAGCAGCGTTAAAAGTTAGTTTTAAGTGACGTTAAGTGTTAGTTTGAAGTTGTATTTTCCAGAGGTAAAAAACAGGAACAGCTCCATGTTTTGCTGTGAAATATGAACATTTTATAGAGCTTAAAATCACTGTCTTAAATAATGGAAAGGTTTGGGTTGGAATTGGTCTTAAAGACCACGGGCAGGGACACCTCCCACTATCCCAGGTTGCTCCCAGCCCCCTCCAGCCTGGCCTTGGACACTTCAGGGATTTCACATTGGGCAGAATGAGCCTTTAAACACACCCAGGTCCTGACAGGACAAACAGGAAAGGCAGAACATTCCCATGGTTGGAATCTGTACCCAGAGAAAAGGAGCTTTGACCACTCTTGTGGGAAGCAAAGCTGTTTTGGATACGTCTTCCTCACTTGCTTGAACCTCCCACAAACCTGATTTTCTCCAAGTGGCATCTCCATGGCACAGAATTTCAGGGAGATGTGGGAGATATGTACAAATATCACAACAGGATGAGAGGGAATGGCCCCAGGTTGTGCCAGGGGAGGTTTAGATTGGATATCAGGAAAGATTCTTCCACAGAAAGGGTTGTCAAGCATTGAAACAGCCAAGTGGTGGAGTGCCCGTCGCTGGAAGTGTTCAGAAACTGTCTGGATGTGGCACTTGGGGACATGGCTCTGTGGTGAATGTGGTAGGGCTGGGTTGATTGTCGGACTTGATGATCATGGAGGTCTTTCCAACCTTAATTCCATGATTCTAGGGGTGATTTATGGTCCGTGGAGTGTCAGAGGGTGTGCACACAGCTCAGACCAGCCTGGGCTCTGGGGTCAGCCTGGGGGCAGCATTCAGAAATAAAAATTACAGCTTTCCTGGAATTACAGCAAAAACAAGGCTTGGGCTGCTAATCCATGGAGAACAACTCTGCCTCTTTCTTCAGTTAATGCTGAGCACCAAAACCTGCTTAGTGAAGTGAGGGCAGCTTTGTTCCTGTCCCCAAATCCTGCCCCAAGAGCTCTGTAGACGCAGCAAAGCTTTGGGGCTGCCCCATGCTGAGGGCTCCCTGTGGCCAGCAGGTCACACCAAAGGACACTGTCACAGGGCAACTTCCTGCCTGTGGACAGCAAACCTTCCTGCTGGGAACGGCATGGAGTGTCATGGGGGAGCTCTGCAGGGCCACAGCCCTTGAGAGGTTTGTCAGAGGTGCTGTGTCTCTCTGGCACAGGGAAATTCCTTCTGGGTCACCCATGTATTTTTGCTGGGTCAGGAGTGGAGCCTCCCTCCCTCATCCACTGAGAACTTCAGGGAGGACCATCAAAAAAACTTCTCAGGGTTAGTTTTAGAGGGATTTCAAGGCTGGATCCATGCAGGGAGCAGGGATAGGAGGAGCAGAGCCTGGCTGGCTGGTGTCTATGTGCAGCACAGGGACTGACTCTCCCTCTGGCTCATCCAAGAGCTAATCCATGGCTTTTATACGTGACTTGTGCTGCCTCTTTGCCCTTGTGGCTCACAGATGTGACTCTGGATAGTTTGCACTGATTGTGCAAAGCTGGTGGAGATTTTCACAAGATTTACCCAAGACCTGGCACCTTTCACCCATCGTGGGGCCACCAAGAGCAGCTTCCCTGGGACTGCAGAACAAAGCCCTGCTTCCTCCTCTGGACTGGCACAGAATTTCACCAGGTGTGGGCACCCCGGGGTGGGTTTGGGCTGAGCAGAGGGCCCAGGAGCCTTTTGGAGCTGCAGCTTTTCCAGCTGGGCAATGGGTTGCAAAGCTGGTGAATGAATGTTGTGGGAGGACTGGGGAATGGGAGCAGGGAGCTGGCTGGGAGCAAGGAAGTCCATGATTAATGTTTGTTTAGGATCTCTGGGTCCCGTCTGAGCCTCTAAAGGCAGTGACTTTTAACTAATTTGATTTTGTTTTTAAAGTTGAAGTTGTGGCGTTGTCTTTGCTGACAGCAGCCCGTTGTCAGGGGGAGGAACACTCAGCTGCCCCTCAGCCAGAAAAGCTGGGAATCCACTTTTCTGCCACCCTCTCCTCCCAGCTTGGCTTTGCTGACATCTGAAAAATGACTTTTCCTCCCTCTGAATGCATAATTGGTTATTTATCCACAAACCATGGCGTGTGTACTCAGTGTACCTGACCTAGAAAAAACCAGATTAGTCAAGACCTGTCCCAGCAGATGTGAGTGTCAGTCATCATGTGATCTCCATATAATTTATGAGGTCTTAAATTACAAAATAATGGATCTTTTCAGTTGGCATTTTGGCACAGGATGATAGGATTACATTTTATGTGAGAATATCCACCACAGCTCTTGCCCCATAAAACTGCAAACAGAAATTTGTAAGCATTGGCACTGGTTTGGTTCCCAAAAAGACACCCATTATGCTGGGATTACAGGCAGGCCATGGATGTGGGGCCTGGAGCTTGTCCAGTCCCAGGCAGTTCTCTCCCTCCTCTCTTTACCATTTCCTTCAGAAGCCCAGACAGTGGTTTCTAGCCTGGATTTTTCTTTCTTCCCTTGGATTTTACCAGAGGAAGGTCTGTGGAGCACACCCAGAGCAGAAGGTGTCCCAGGACTCTGGAAATGAGAGGTTCTGCAGCCACCAGACATGAGAACAGCCCTGTCCCACAAAGCTCCCAAACCCCACAAACTCTGGAATCTCTTCTTGCTTTGCAAGTGTAAAGCAGCAGCTTTAAAACAAGATTTCCAAGCTGGCAGTTGGATGTTGCCTGCTGAGAACAAGCCGAGTGTAAACAGGTTTCTCATCTCTGTAAATCTGAATTAAGCAGGGCTTTGCCTCAGAGAAGAGCGTTTTCTTTTGTTCCAAATATTTTTCTTGCAAGTAGGAAGATGTTTATAGGCATAGGGTGGGATTCTTGGGGCTGTCCTGTGCAGGGCCAGGAGTTGCACTTCCAGGATCCTTGTGGGTCACTTCCAGCTTGGGATATTCTATGGTTCTAAATGCACTCTCAGTTTTTTAGTGAATCCTTCTCACTCTTGTTCCTTCTCTCACCCCTAGAAAGCAAGTTTGTCAATGAATTCTTCCTGTTCTTTTCCCTTCCCTCTCTCATCCCTAAAAAAATGCAGCATTGAGTCCAGTTCCTGGCAGGGTTTGGGATGGGGTGCCCCATTTCTCACAGGGTTTGGGGTGTGTCAGAGCTGCTGATGGCTCCCCAACCCTCCTCTCTGCCATGGGATGAAGGATTTGTTCCATAGGGAGAACCCAGCCTGGCAAATCCCTCACTTTGCCTTTTGATCTGAAGGGAACAACTACTCTGAAATGCACACGTTTCATGGCAGGGGTTGAGATGGGCTGATCAGCCAAATGGAACTGGGATTTTAAAATTCCCTGTCGAGAGTTTGGGTCCGGTAGGAAAGGGGCACAGGCAGGAAAAGTGACAAGGCACTGGTTAAATGGAAATATTGCTGCTTCCTAAAGCCCAGCTCATCCCTTGGGCTGCAGGTAAACCTTTCCCAGCTGCTGACAAATTCCCTGTCACTGCCTATCCCTTGTCCTGCCACACTGACCTCATTCCACCAACTTTTTTCAACGATCTCTCCCTGTTTTCACATTTTTCTGCTGCAAAGTGCAATTGTCTGCGGGTTTACTCTCCAGAAAAGCCTCCCAGGCCAGTCCTGTGTGCAAGTTTCCAGTAAATATTGCTGTAACTCAGAGCTGAAATAGAATATTTTTGGCTGCTCTCATGCTCTCTGCATATAATGAGTTGATCATATGCTTT
The DNA here is from genome assembly GCF_015832195.1 of Motacilla alba alba. NCBI lineage: Eukaryota > Metazoa > Chordata > Aves > Passeriformes > Motacillidae > Motacilla > Motacilla alba. Next base: position 5,195,033 of record NC_052045.1, read on the forward strand.
TCTCCAATAACTGACATTTTAGGGCTGAAATAGAATCATTTTTGGGGTCTCTCAACCTTGGTTAGCCACTGACTTCTTTATTCAAAGTGAATGCAGTGCTAAATAAATATTCCCTTGGAAGCATTAACATTTTACAGCTGAATTCTTCTCACACTTAAATCTCTGTTGCTTTACATGATCACATTTGAGGTGCTGCTCTTGTATCTCACGAGGCTTCATCAGAGAGACTTAAAATAGAGTTGAGTGGAAAACATCTGCTCAATTAATAATTTGTCTCTTTTTTTTTGGCAATAATTCCCTAGAAGTAGCTTTGCCATAGTAATGTAGATTGCTGAGCTAACAAGTTGTAACTTTATATTTTTTCAAATGAAATTGTTCTCCTCCTTTCTGTGTCTTACACTTAAGAATGAACCAGCCTGGGAAGGGCTGGAGAGCTTCAAACACGAGCCAAGAGCAGGAGAAAGAAACCAGGTGGTAAAATGCAACACATACAAATAATTAATTTTCCATATATTTCTGTAATCTATAAAAAGAAAGGTAATAAATTAATTGGAAAACAAGACAAGATTGCTGTAACCAGCTAAGAAAAGAGTGCAGTAAATTGTTTTTTAGTTACCTTGAGCCCTAAAAACCCATTAAGCAATCACAGATCCTCCCTTAATTGGGTGCTGTGACACCTCTTGTCCATATTTCAGTGGGATCAGCACTCCTGGGCCTTCAGCTGCCTCAGCTTCTGTATGGGAGCTTTGCCCTTGGAAGAACTCTGGGGTTTCAGGCCCTTCTCCAGCTAACTTTACAGTCCAGCCCTTCCCAGAAACAGTAATTTAATCCCCTGGGATAAAAGAGCCCAGGTGCAACAGATCATTAATGAGCTCTTTACTCCTCCCCAGATGTGGCATTAAAAATAATCAAATAAATTAAATGACAGCTTAATCTGATAAAAATGAAACTTTTTCTTTCAAAACTGTAGTAATAATTATCTTTTTTTCTTATTATCTTTTCTGTCACCAAGCAACTCTTTTGCCTAACTGCTAAACAATTATTTACACTTCAAACCTCTCCATAAATTCCAGTCTCTAGGAAAACCAGGCTCTGCACTCTGGCAGTGGAGTAAGGAAAAGCCACAAGCTTTTATTATGCCTTTGTAAGCAAACATACATATTGTGGGAAGTTACTGAGTTAACATATGAGGATGCACCTGCAGAAGGCAGAAATATTGGCAGGAATCTCTAAAAAAATGAAATTTTCTATTTCCCAACTGGTCCCATGTCAACTGCTGAGGGGGGAAAATGCCAAATGTTGGCATCTCCTGGTTAAAGAAACTGTTCGGTTCCCTCCTGAGCTGATGCATGTGTTGTAGCCTATCCATAATCTCCAAAGGGAGATCCATTGGGATTTTCATACTTTGTGTTCACCTGTGGAACATGATGGGACCATCCCAGTGTGAGGATCTGTCACCCCCCAGCAGCTTTTCTTCATTAACCCCACGTGTGAGCCCCCATTTTCTGGTGCTGCTCTTTGCCACGTGGTGTTAATCAGGAGTTAATGGGGGGTAACTACCTGTGTAAACATCTCCCTAGAAATGGGATTCAGATGTGGGATCTCCTCCGTTGGTGATGGCCTGGTCACTGATCTCATCCTGCGGCGCCGGCAGCGCCGTCTTTGTGAGCGGCATCTCTGTCTTGAAGAGAGATTCCATTTTGATCTGGGTTTTGATGTTGAAGGACTTCTGGAAGGACTCAGAGGTGAAGTAGTAGATGAAGGGGTCGAAGCAGCAGTTGAGGGTGGCGATGCACAACGTGATGGGATACATGGTCCTGGCAAACCTCTCCAGGGAGCAGTTGGCGATGGCCTGGGAGCGCACGAGCGCGTACAGGAACAGGATGGAGTTGTAGGGGACAAAGCACACGACGAAAATGGCCACGTGCACGATGATCATCTTCAGCACTTTCTCCTTGTTCGTCCCAATCTGGGACAGGGTGGCCGGCTTCCGTAAAGTCCGGAGAACCAGCGAGGAGCACGTGAGGTTGAGCAGCAGAGGGATGATGAATCCCACCACCTCAATAAATATGGTGATCTTGGACAGGTAGGTTTTCCAGATCCTTTTGGAGAACCCTTCGAAACAGGTGGTGCTGGTGTTGGACACGTTGGTCGTGGAGAACAGCGAGGCCGAAATTCCTCCGCTGAGGACCAGGATCCAAACGCCGGCGCAGACGATGGCGGAATTCCTCCTGGTGCGGATGGTGCGGGAGCGGAAGGGATACACGATGGCCAGGAAGCGATCCACGCTGATGCAGGTGAGGAACAACATGCTCCCGTAGATGTTGGTGAGGAACGCCGTGCCCGAGATCTTGCACAGGCTGTCCCCGAAGGGCCAGTGCCTGTTGAAGTTGTAAAAAATCTTGAAGGGCAAAGTGAAGACAAAAAGCAAGTCTGAAACCGCCAGGTTGGTCATGAAAATGGCCGTCTCGCTCCGCATCTTCATCCGGAAGAGGAAAACGAAGAGGGAGGCGCAGTTTGTGATCAAGCCAAGGATGAAGACCACGCTGTACACGGCTCCGTACAGGTTGTACTTGAAGGAATCATCTGTCAGGCAGGTATGGTTGTTGCTGTGGTTTCCCATGCCAAGTCTGGGATGGGCTTCCAAAGGCCTTCAAAGTCTACTTCAGTGACATCCATAAAATAAGGCAGGGAGCTCGTCCCTTCCCGAAGGAACACATTCCAGGGAGGTGGCTGGACTCCTTCCTACCGCATCTCCCTCATGGATCCTTTCATCCTAAAAGAGACAGAGAACTGCCATCAGTCTTGAGCAAAAGTGGCTGTGCAAGAGAAATTCCCAAATTAATGGATGTGCAAACAAGAGCAGGAATTAGTTTTCAAGCGAGTCTTTACAAATTCCACTATTATTGGGGTTTTTTCCCAGTTGGAGATGGAATTTACTGAATTTGGCCTTTCCTTTCCTTCCATTCCTCCTCATCCTCCTGTTTGAAGGAGAGTGATTGTTCTGAGCAGCCAGGTCTATGGAAGGTGTCCCTGTCCATGGCAGGGGTTGGAACAAGAGGGGCTTTAAGGTCCTTTCCAACCCAAACAGTTCTGTGATAATTCCAACATTCCCTTTGGAAAGGTTTTTCTTTAAAATCTGAGATGGAATCTGCCCAGTATGTTTGGAAAGAAGTTGAACAGAATGAAACATCTGAAATTTTGCCCTAAACCTGTAACAGGAGAAGAAAAGCTGAAGGTTGTAGTGTTTGCTTTAAACTGTGCACAAAGGCGAGTTCCATGGATTTTCAACCTTTTTTGATGGAAAAGTATTAAAAAACCCTGCCAAAATCTATGATAAAGAAGAGCTGCTTTGCCTTTTTTCTAATTGAAAATAGGAGCATCCTTACACATGTTTTCCAAAGAGGAAAACTGTTGTAGCTCAGAAATATTTACCAAAAACACTTCCCAAAGCCACGTTTCTCTTTTTTTCCCTGCTTAAAAATGTCTGCAAATATGGTATTACTTCCAAAAGGAATTTTTTTGCAAGTGTAAAACTTTCCCAAGAAAGATTCCTCTAAGCTGTACCAACAGCTGCTTTTCATTCCTACTCTTTGTCGAGGTTTGGAATGTGAAATTTGGGAAATCTCATGGACTACACTCTTGTAAGACTTTGTCCCAACTCAACAAGCTTCGGAGACACGTGAAGTGAGCATGTTTTTACTTGGACATAGGTGCTTCCTGAACTCCCTGGATCATGTCTCCTGGCTATTTTAAGTATTTTTAATGCCTGTGAGAATAATCCCTTGGAAAGTCACCTCGAGAAAAGTCCCTCTGGAGCAGGGGGGTTTGTGCGTTGGATCATGAGCTCAGCCCTTCTTGGAAATGTGGAACAAAGCTGGGTCATGAAGGGAAAGACCTTTTCCTTACAAACTCCAGCCAACCAAATAAGAACTAGTTTGGAATCTTCTTGTAATCTAAGAAATTTAGGAGCTACAACTGGGAGCAGTTTGGAGGCGAAACCCTTGTGAAGAGTGGGATCCTTTCCAGAGTGAACCCCTGACAGAGGAGTTTCAGTTCCAAACCTGTCACTGAGTTGTGTTAAAGGTTGCAATGGCAACAAATAAACAAATAAAATGGAAAACAAATCATGGTTCCGAGACAATTTGGGATGCAAATGATCAAAATCAGATGTAACTTTCCTGGGAGTTCTCGCATGCAAGCTGTCAGCCTTGCTGGTAAAATGGCAAGTCTTGGGAAAGCTGGGATAGCCACGGCTTTGCTGGGGGAAAGGGGCAAATTCCTCACCTGGAAATGCCTGGAGAACCACAGGCTTCCCAAAATCTGGTGCTGTGACCCTGGGAGCAGGCATCACCTCGCCTTTGTACCTGGCAAAGTAGCAAGAAAGGAGGACGGCCAGATCTGCCTTCCCAGATGACTTCATCCTTTGGACATCCAAAAAGATGAATTGGAACTTGGAGGTCTCTCCTGTGGAGATGTTTTTACTCCTAAATTCACGGTTAAATTAGCTTTATTGGGAAACAAGCTAAAAACCCAATATCAAATATTTAAATTTATGGGAATGACAGGAGTAAAATCCCAAATGTGGGATTGAACTCACTTTCTTTGGATCTGTGGTAAAAGGTCTAGCCTGAAAGTTCAAATGCCTTTAAACAAGAGCTAAGTTGGATTGGAAAGCTGACATGAGCTCCAACAGGAATAGCTGAGCCTTGGCTTAACCTTCAGCCTAAAGCATTAAATCCTTGTCTTGGAGCTCCCTCCCAGTGCAGACACTCCCTGTTATCTCCATCAGGAGTTTGTGTTCATGCTGGAATGTGACTCCCTGGGTGTGTGAACCCCAGGTGTGCCACACTCTCCTGGTCCAGGGTCCACTCTGGGTCTTGCTGGGGAGATCTCAGAGGGATTGGCTGTCCTTGGAAACCTCACACAGCCTGGGAGCCCCATGGAAACCCCACTTTCCAGCCTGGCCTGGATTTTGGCAGTTCCTCAAGACCCAGGTTTGAAAGGTGCCTTTGGAACTCTCACCTTTGCTGCCGACCTCGTGCTGCCAGCAGCCTGACCCAGCTACTCCTCACGCAAGAAAAAAGATGCTCCATCACCTGACTCTTCTCTCCCTGCTCTGCTCCAGACAGCCCCAAGGTCAAATCCCGTTTTTTTCCAGTGTCTAATCTCTGGGAATTGCCTGCCAGCAATTGTCTAGTTAACTTGTGGGCTTTAAAATACAGCCTGCCTTGTTTACCTATGGAACCCTGAGGTGTTTAAACAAGCTGACAAGTGGCTTTGAAACCCAGCCATGTGCTTTAAATTCTGTAGGACACAAATTGAGTTTTCCGAGTGTAAAATTCCCTTTCCTTCCTTTCCACTATGGATTAAAGCAGTGGGATGCTCTTCATGGACACCACGGTCACCACTGCTGTTGCCTTGCTGGGAAAAAGTAAAGCAATATATTTCTAAAAAAATGAGTAAATACAGGATGACAAAGTAGAGGTTTTTTTATATTTCAGGCAGGGCAAAGCTTTAAATCCTATATTTCAACTGGGAGCCAGTCCAGGAGGGGAGGAATGTAACAGAATAAGCCCCCTGTTTAGTGTGATAAAATTCAGAATATTCTCTCTCCTAGCAGGGATGGTACCAGCAAACCTCCAGCAGCCATCCCTCACAGAATCTTGTAATTCAGAGTGAGATTCAGCAGAGTAGCTCCAGGCTTTGCTGTTTTATAGCAGAAATTTCCCATCCTCCAAGGACTGAAAAGAGAGGAAAACTTGGTGTTACTTCCTATGGTGCCTGAGTATCCTGTTTACAGTTCCTGTATTTCCTCCTCCCAGCACCCCAAGACACCTCCAAACTGCCAGACTGCAGCTCCATCCAGAGGAGCTGTTTGTTAGAACAGGAATTACCGCAGGGAAAAAAACAAATTTAAAAGCAGCCTTGTCATTCCATTATTCCATTCTTCCTGCTCCACACTGATCCCATTCTCCGCATGTGCAGCGAGCTGAGGTCAGACAAACAGCAGCGTGAAGTTTGGGGCTGGCATTTTTGGCATCATCACATTTTCTTTTAGTCATGTGAGATGTCAGATGAGCGGAGCTTTATCAGTCTGGACGTGAAGGACACCCTGTGTGTTCATTTGAACTCTGGGCTGGGAGGTCTGGCACAGCCCTGATGGGAAAACCTCCCAGAGCTGAAGGGTCTTTGCTGGATTATCATGGTGTGTACTCAGGTTCTCTCTTGAACCTTGAGAAACAAAGGTTTGTAGGTGGAGAAGCCAAAACCTGCAGGACAGTGGGGTCTGGGGAGGTTTCTCTGGGTTTTCTCCCAGGTTATGGCACCACTGCTCGTGTTTTGAGAGGGTCTCAGCCCCCAGCCTGGGGCACAGCAAGAGCTTAATTTCTGCCTTCTCCTGACAAGAATTCCATTCACTCCAGGGTTTGCAGCTCCATGCTCCTCACCCCATGGCTACAACGCCTGTGGGATGTGTAACTTACTCCCACCACGCAGCCCAGGGTTACAGCTGTACAACAAACTCAGCTCTGCAGCTTCTTGGCCTTTATTTCCTTCCTTTGTTCCACTTTAATTAGGCAGAAGGTACAAAAAAAGGGTTTTTTTGTGAGGAGATGTTTCGGTTTTGGCAGATTTTTGCAGAGATGATAATTCTGTGTAAGTCTGTAGGACTTGGGTTCTTCTAGGCTGGTGACTATAGATAAAATAAGATTAAACTGCATTTGTTTGAACAGATAAAATCAAAACTATTACATATTTTTAAAAAAACCAAAGCCTTCTTCTATCTGAAAAACTGAACATCTCAGTTCCTGCAATGGAATCTCCACTTAATTCTACTTTCTTTTTTTTCAGTAAAAGTTGGTTTTGTTCAGGGAGAGCTCTGAGAGTGTGAGCTGGCAGCAGCTTTAAGGACAAACCTGCAGCCTGGGGCAATCTGGTGGCTGATTTTCCCCTGCTGGAGGCTGCCAGGGCAGGAGCTGGAGCTGCACAGCGATGCTGCCTCTCTTCCCAGTGCCAGCAGTGTGGGCTTATGGAAAGCTGGAGCAGGTGATGCTGCCTCTGGCTCCTTCAGAGAAAGGTGTAGGGATGGGAAAGAGCTTGGGACTCCAATTTTGGGGTTGGGCCCAGCTCGCTGAGTGTCTATGAGCGCTCCATCCTCCCTGGAGCTCCTGGCAGATTCTCAGTTTCCTTCCCTGGTGCGGTAGGAGCAGGGGAAGGCCGGGATTAGAGGGTGGGGAGCGGGGCAGCTGCCTGTAAACAAAGCTCCATTGAGGATCCCAAGCGCTGGGAAGGAGAAACGCTTTAATCTCTTTCATTTCCTAATCCTAAGTGATGTATTGGAGAACAGTGGGGAAAGAGCAGACACAAGTGGGACTTTGAAGTCCACGGAGGTTTGTGGCGCTTCAAAGGGCCATTCTTGCCCGGTTTATCGGAGTGAATGCCCGGCCGGTATGCCGGGGAATGGGGACGTTTGCGGGTGATTAGCCTAAAAAACAGGGCAGGAAGGCTCTTATGCATGGCTTTGACACTTATTGTGTTCGGTGTCACCGGACCCGACAGTCCCCAGCCCTCGCTGCGACAGCGTCTCCTGTACCTGTGGGAAGCTGGCGTTGGGAGTGGCTCGCTTCAGCCAGGTTTCAGCAGCCGGGTTTGCAGAGAAAAACCCGAAATACGGGGCTGCTTGGGGAGGCATCGCCTCTCGCTGAGCCGGGAGCGAGCGCAGGGATGCGGTGGCAGCCACCGGGCGCAGCTGTCCCCTGGTCTGGGCTGGCCTTGGCTCCTGGGGACCCTCGCACCCCTCCAAGTTCAGCAGCTCCTTTCTGTTGTGCGCCACTGCAGCAGGACCCCGATTTCATTCTTCTCCAGGATGGAGCAGGGAAGGAAACCTGAGCCTCTCAGCCCGAACCCTAAAGGCGCTCTCCTTTTTTCTTCCTTTTTTTTTTCTTTTTTTTTTTTGGTTGTTTTTAATTGCTCAGCACCGCCGTTGTCTCCTCACTGTCCTCTGAGACTTACAAAGCATTTCCTGCTGGTGGTGCCTTCTCTGGGCTGTATCTGTTTTGGATTGAGCTAATTAAAATGTTTCCTTCAGAAGAGATTCGCGAACTGCCTTACCCCATATTCAGCCACTGATCCTCAGGGCATGACTCTCCTTTTGTTTGCGCTGAGAATGTCTCTCTCCATTTACATCACCCTTTAACCCTTGGCGTGCTCTGCCTTTCCCCATCCCCAGCAGCCTCCAGAGGGGCTGGGCCGCAGCCAGGAAACGATGGGATTCACCCCAAACTTCTCGGCGAAGTTTGCATTATTTAACACTTGTAAGAGCGGCCTTTGGTGCTGCAGGAGTGCGGGAATGCTGCTTGTTCGGAGCCCCAGGGATTGCTGGATAATGGCAGTGCTGGATTCAATAGAGAAGATTTAGATGCAAAGAAAAGCTGATGAAGTGCTGAAAAGCAAAGTTACCCTGTCAGACCAGGTTGTTTTCACCCAGGAATAATGTTTGGGGTAGAGGTTGCCCTGTCCTTGATGTAGCTCTGGTTCATTACAAAGTGTGGCTAAGAAAAAAAAAATAAAATAAGAGACTCCTGTTTCCCTGAGCCACTGGGGACTCCAACAACAGGCCTGGGTTTATTTGCTCACAGTTCCAAAAGGTTCCCAGTCAGCAGCCTGCCCAACAAGCTGCCTTTCTTCGCTTTCCCTGACACAATTTCCAGTGGTTCCTCGGCCATTCCGTGGCTTTTTGGCTCCTTGTTGCCTTTCCTCAGCTCCTCCGAGCCACGTGGAGCCCTCCTGTCACCCCATCCTCATCTCGCTGGGCTGGATGCTCTGCGCTCCCTTTGCTGAAATGGGACAGCTGAACTTTCTCCTCCCACTGTCCAGAAATGGACTTTTCTTGCACCAAGAAGGTGCCAGCACAGCAGCACAAACACCAATTTCACCTTGGCAAGGTGGCCTGGCTGGAGGGGCTGTCTGGATTCCTTCGGGTGCTGGGCCAGTCCGTCTGCGGGGCTGGACAAAATCCGTGTTTGGGACCTTGAGGGATCTGTGCCCTGCATTCATTTACTGCAGGGGGTTGATCTAACAGGGATTCTCTTCAATGCCTTTATCCTTAGGGGAAAAGGGGAAATTTTGAGGATTGCAGAATCCCAGCATGGTTTGGGTTGGAAGGGAACTGAAAGCCCATCCGGTTCAATCCCTGCCATGGGCAGAGACACCTTCCACCCCCAAGCCTTGTCCAACCTGGCTTTTTCTGTGAAGTGGTAAAATAACTAAGAAATTACTCCACAATGCAGAAATAGCCAATCTCAGCTTCTGCAGTGAAGCTTCTTAGAAATCAGATTTCTAATTATGAGGGCAAGTCAATGACATTTTGGCATCGTGCAAGGGCTGGATGCTGCTTTTCCTGCTAAATATGGTTATATCCATCTGTGAAACATGCTGGGGAGGAAGAGGGTGAGTTGTCTGCAGGTTCAAGAAAGGAAAATGGGAATATTATGAGAGGAAAAGAAGAGGTCTGTTGTGGCTGTGTATTTACAGCATCACAGGGTCTCACAGCCTGATGAGCTCATGTTTTGACCAGAGAAAGGATCTGCTCTGCTGCCAGAACACACCTTTGTCTCAAGGCTCAGGGACTGATGAATGTCCCTTAATTTCACTTGCCAAGATAAAGAGATCATCCTTTTCCTACCAACCAAACACTTCACAAATTATCCAGCAAATTTTCCTGCAGCCAGGGTCAGCTCAGGCTGGGCTGGCTCTGGAGCAGGGTGGATCTTTACCCCTTTCATGGGGCTGAACTGGGAGCTGGTGCAGGAGGAAGCCTTGCAGAGCCACTGTCTGCTCTGGGAATAAAGAGCTCCTCTTTTCAGGGAGAGAATTTCCCTTCTGTGGAAAGTGGTGGCTCCCCTTCCCCGGGACTAAATCGGATCCTTATTTAGGGAGGAGGAGCAACATGTGGAGGAGCAGAGTGAGGCTCTGCACGCACGCTTGACCTGGAAAGACCTGCTGAGGGTGGCTGAGTGCTCCAGGAGCCATCCCCACCCTGCCCAGCCCACGGGGACGGCTCCCTGCCGGCTCCTTTGGGATCCTGGAGCACCACTCCAGCCACACAGCCCTGACCAGCAACGCTCAGACATCGGGAAATAGAGCCCCAAATCCCAAATATGCCGTAAGCAGGGCGAGGGGCAGCGGCAGGGATGGATCATGGACACGGCATCCACCCAGATGGCTCCAAGTGCCACAATGACAGCATCCCAGATTGCTTTGCCATGTCCCCTCCAACAGCGCACCCTGTCCCCAGGATCTGGCCCAAGCTCTGGGTAAAACCTCTTTAATTCCTGCTCCTGTGCTGCAGCCATGAGGTCACTGCTGGAGGACTGATCCATCTTCCAGCTGGAGAGCATCCTCTCCCTGCCCAGGGAATGCTTCCATCCCTCCTCCTCAGCAACCCCAGGTGCAGCTTTGCAGTTTTGTGCCTCATTGCATCGCCCTAAATGAAGGTGAGTGCAGAACTGGGGCATTTCTTGTGTTTGGCTGTGTGGAGCTGAGCTCTTGACCCTGGAATTTGGAAGACATCGATTTTTATCAGTTGAGGAGGATTCTCATTTTTAGCCTCAAAGGAATCCAGTGAAATGTTTGTTCAGCCTCCTCTCCCACCCCCTTCCTCCCTCCTCTGTGTTTCAGGACTTTCTTTTAAAATGCAGAGGCTTTGAATCTCCCAAAGTATCAGGGTTTCCTGCCTGTTTTGTTTTTAGGGAATGCTCCTAAGGGCAAGAAGATGGAAAAGTACTACAAGGGGGGAATGTCCTTATCACCGAGCTGTGAACTTTGCACTTCCCATCCTCTGGATTTGACTGTTCTGTTCCTATAGGGCAGCAATACAAAATCCACACACAATTGTCTCCTCTCAAACAATGATTTGGGAATGTCATTAAAACCTCTATACTTTTCCTGCAAAATTTTTCTGCCATGTGCTTAAATTGTGTTAAATCCTCTGTCTTCCAAACAGCCAAATCTTTAAATGATGTTGTTCATCGTTCATTTTACTTCAGACACCCATTTCGGGTTTTTTAGAGCTGTCTTTGAATTTTTCTCACTGAATTTTGCAGCTTTAAAGGGGTAGATTTTAGCCATGAATGGAAGCCAAAGCGATAAATCAAATTTTTAAAGTTTTCAGTATAATATTTATAACTTAATTCCTAATTTTTTGGGTATAGTTTGTGGGGAACCAGCCCTCCGTTAAAGGAAGGTGAATGCCACATTTATATCCAACCCATTATAAGCCTAGAGTGTCTTTATGACACTGACTTCAAGTACAATAGAAAGCTGTAACCAAGGGATCCTTTTCACAAACATACAACCAAAACAGGACAGAAAAGCCCTAAACTTGTCACCTGCAGTGCCACAACGAGAATCTCGGTGGGAATGGAGAATTGCGCCGGGAGTCAGAACCATTTCCCTGCAATCTGGAGGAGTCGCTCGCACAGGAATTACTTTCCCGAAACTCGGAGCTCATCTTTCTGCCTTTGAGCAGCCTCTGCCATGGCAGGGCTGGAGCAGGAGGAAGGGGAGTCGCCGGCGTGGGGAAAACACCGCGGCTCTCCAGTGAAAGCCGGCGGGATTCGTCCCCACATCCATCCCAGCCCCCAGAGCCCCCACCCGGAGCTGCCACCAAACCCGGCCGCTTCTCCTGCCTCGGGAAGGGGGGGAACTTACCGGGACCGCCACCATGCCCACGGCTCGGGTATCCCACGGGATCCCTCCCTGACAGTCCTTTGTGTCCCTGGGACACGAACCGCGTTATTCCCACGCGGAAATCCCACTTTGTCCAAGTTCAGCCGCTCATCCTCAAACTCCGCGCTGGGGGGCAGCTGCCCGGCCTTTGTTCCGAGCGGGATCGGGGCTGCCGAGCGCTGCTGCCATCGTGTCTTGGGAAAACGGGACGCAAGAATGGGCCCAGTGTCGGGGCAGGGGCTGTGGGCAGGGGGAACTCCTGGGGGTCTCCATAGGAAACGCTTTCCATTGGGCAGGGATGTGTTATTAGCGCCGGAGCCCGCCCCGCCCCGGCTCTCCGCTGGGTCCCTCTCGCGGGGCTCTATCCATGGATTCCCTTCCAGAGCCTCTCCCAGTTCGGAATTAGCAGCTTAAGGACAGCCCGACAATGAGCAGCGCGGATTTCCTGAGCAATTAGCCGGGGGACCCAGCCTGGGAGAGCGTGCCCGATGGGAACGAGCAGGGAAAAGCTCCTCAAAGCTCGGATTTTCCTTCCCGCGGCCGTAATTGTTTTGCCTTCCAATTAAAAAAAAAAAAAAAAAAAAAAAAAAAAAAGTGAGGAGCAGAGAGGGGGGAGCTGAGAATCGGGAGAGCACTGGGTGAGATTAGGAAGCTGCAGAGCAAAGTTGGCCGTGGAAATAAAATAGCAAATATTTCCCTGGGCAGATTTAGAAAGGCGCTGTTTGTTAGGCTGGGGGGTTGTTGTTTTGTTTTAAATCTTCTCAGGGGAGCTGACTGGAACAGTCTGAGCTCTTGCCCTGAATCGCTGGATTCCTGCTGGAAAGCCGGTCAGCTCTCCTTCTCCAGGGCCGTAATTACAAATACTCAGAGAAGCGTGGCTGCGTCTGCCTGGGAGCTGCCCCCGAGAGCCGCGCGGCGAATCTGCCCAAAAACTGCTTCTTTCCCCCTCTTACCTTCGATATCGACCCTTCAGGTTGGGACCAGGCTCTTCTGGCAGCAGCAGCAGGGCGGCGGACGGTTCATTTTATTCCCTTTTCAGCCCTCTCTGCTTCCATGGGGCTGAAACGCCGGGGCTGCTGCTAAAGCCCAGCCTCCCCCCTAACGCGTCTCGCTCGCATTGTGTTTGTCTCTCCTCTTCCTCCGCTCTCCTTGGCTCGTCCCACAGGCAGCCAAGGCCAGTAAACAACTCATTGTGAAGCTGCGATGGATGTAATTCCTCGGGCTGGTGGCCACCGTGGCTGAGTCGCCTCTGCAGCGCAGGCGGCTGCTGCCACAGGCTTTTATCCCTCCATGCAAATAACTTCCTGAATATCTCATGTAACAGCCCGGCAGCTCCGGGCTGCTCAGCCTCAGCCCCTGCGAGCCCCCGGCTTAGCGAAACGCAAAAACAGGAGCGTGGGTTCGGAGTGTGGACGGTGGCGGTGCAGATGTTTCCTGCTCCCGACGGGCAAAGGTCCATTTCATTTGTTTGGTAAAAATAGAGGCAGAAAATGTGTGTGGGGGAATGGTGGCGGCGTGGCCAAAGGCTGTCCCTGAGCGTGGGGCTGGCAGAAGGCTCAGGATGGAAAACCCGCCGGTATCACCAGTACATCTACACAGAAACCCAGTTTCGTGGCTGCTGGGCATTTTCAGGTGGCTGCATGGAAATGCCGATCCCTGGGGACATGCGGCTGCTTTTCACACCCATTCTCATGCGAGGGTGAGAGCTCTCAGTGGGAAACCATTGACCAACGCCGCGGCATTCGAAAGCTTTTTTTAGGGAAAGAAGGATATCGGGAGCTGGGTGCTCTGGCACGGATTAGGATGAGCTCACTGAAACCTTTTTCTCAGATTAACATCTTGAGTCTGAGCTTCAAAACCGCCCGGGCTGGGCAAACCCATTCGAGAGGAGGGTGATGGCCCCTTAAAGATCAAATGCAGCATAAATCTTAACCCAAAACTTCTGTGCCTCTTAGAGAATTTAGGCAGAATGTGGTGATTGTGCCAACTTCGCTGCTGCTGGAACGGACCCAGGCAGCTGTGCCTGGCTGGGATGTTTGCTTTCTCTCCGGAGTTATTGGTTCAATTAAACTCTCCTGACAAAAGTCTTCAGCTGTTGGGAACTTCAAGGCCTGGGAGAACAACTCCTTAACATGTTACAGGAGATTGGGAATGGGATTTATGCCCTTTGTGGAGTTCATCCTTCTAAACCACTGTAGTGATTCCAGCTTTGTATCCATCCATGGTTGCCATTAAATCCAGAAGTTGTAGTGAGCAGATTATTCAGTCACCACTTGGTTTAGGATATTTTTTTTTCTTTTTTAAGGAGCATTTTTTCTGCTACAGCCAGAATTAGAAGCTGGAAAAATGCAATCTGTAGGTTGATCCATAATGGTGTTCTCTAACCTGTAGAGATCACATAAAAACCAAAAAATTCCAACTTTGTCCCTACAGAACATAAAATTTTTGGTATTGATGAGAAGAAAAACATCCCCAGAGCAATATATTCCTGCTGCCCTTCAGGGCACTCAAAGTAATCCGTGGATGTCTCTATCCTTCTCCTCCTAAATAGGCCAAATATTGTGCTGTCAACCCGCTCTGTGTATTTTTATTTAAATAAATAAAGTACAAACATTTCCAACACAGTGCCCTTAAGAGAGGTTTATTTGCCAAACATGAAGAAAGGAGGAGGCTTCCTCTCTTCTTGGTTCCAGTTACAGAAGAGTGTTTGCTTTAAAATGGAAAAACAAGGAACAGACTCCTGGGCTCTTCATCTCTGCACAACCCATTTGGTGTCCCCACCCTGATCCCATGGTGTTCGTCCTAGACTTGGGACAGGGTGGGATTTAGTGAACTCTCCTTGTTAAAACATTGGCAGGACATCAATAATCTGGAGTTATTTTGGAAAACAAGGGAAACTGGGCTGTTATCTCGTTGGAAAGTGTCGTTGCTGAGAAGGCACAATGTTTGGAAGCAGATGTTTTACCCCCTCTTTGCAGAATTTGCTGCTCGTGCACAGAATCCCCATGGAAATGACACTTCTGGGCTGTCCCTGGTTGTGCCAGTGCCGGTGTGGTTTTGGGACTGGGATGTGCAATTCCCATTGATTTCAGCCAAGCAGGAACACCTGAATTTATGGGATAATTTTGCCCGGAAAACGAGCATATTGCATTTCCCAGTGATTAACACTTAATTCTTCTGCTGTCAAACCTGCTGAGTATTTTCAGTCAACTGAGGCTTTCTTGTGCCAATTTTCCGACTCCAGGGCACTTAGGAGCCCTCCAAGGAGCCAAAGAGCAGAGCCCAAATCCAGCTGGCATCTGAAGGCCACTGGAATATACATGACCAAGGCATTAACTTTGTTCCTTTATTGCTCCTTCCCTTCCTGTTCTTTCCTGCCCCAGCAGAACTCGTTTGTCATTTGGGCCTTAAATATTGCATGGCTTTGGTTTATCCTGAGGCTTCCATGGAGCCTTCCATCCACAGAAATCATGAGCAGGCTGCTGTGGCACAAATGGAGCATCAGGGGTGGCTTGGTGGTGGTTTAGGAACCCTGCCTGGGGAAAGGAATACCCCTGTGAGCCCCAACTTCGTGCCTCAAATTGTTGTACTTGGAATTTTTTGGCTGTCTGCAAGGCATTCATGATATCCTGTCTTGTTTTCCCATCCTGTGGCACAGCTTCTAGAAGTCTCACGCTTTTAAAGCATCAGCTTCAGGACCACAACTCCTGTGGAATAATGCTTAGTGTCTGGGTGACCCCAAAGGATCATTACTGGGGTGATTAAACCAACAGGTTTAATTGTGTTTGAATGGGGCGTTTCACTGAGGGTTTTTCCAGGAAAACTAAAGGAAAAGGTCAGTAATAGTGGCATTTTCTTGGGGGAAAGAGAAAAAAATATCACTTTACAGAAACCAAGACAGGTGCTGGAAAAGATTTTAAAGGAAAATTCCTGAACAGAACCAGGCTGGATGGGGCTTGGAGCAACCTGGGATAGTGGAAAGCATCCCTGCCCATGGCAGGGCTGGGACTGGGTGAGCTTTAAGCTCCCTTCAGCCCAAACCACTCCACGATTCTGTGATTCTCTAACCCTTCAAGAACTCATTAATGATGCACAATTCCTAATGTTCCACAGTTTGTCAGGGCTTCCATTGGAAACCTTTTCTGAAAAGTTTTTTAACACAGCAACCAAAAATCTCTTTGGAATCAAATGGGAGCGCTAAGCATCATCTTTTCAATTTTGGGGTTTTTTTAATTAGCATTTAGAAGAATTTTTAAATAATTTTAGAGTGCTGTAGAGAAATGGCAGAGAAGAAAAACAAAAGGGAAGAGCTCATTTGAAGCCGTCCCCTTGCAATTTTAAAAAGGCCTCATTTAAAAACCTCGGTTTGTTTATTTACCAGCACTTAACGTTCCATTACTTTCCTGTCCAACAGAACTTTTTGCCAATAGATGCCAGGATATTTCTTCTCCAAATGTTTAGACCTTTCTGTACTTAATGCACTTAAGCAAAGGCAGGATCATGAGCTGCTGAAATTGGGGAAAAGGTAAAATAAAAATTTGTGCTGTTTGCTGGGTCAGGTAAATCCAAACATCTGGTGGCACCAAGGCCTGGACTTGAATATCCCTCCAAACCTCCCAAATTGTCCTCAGCCTTTGTTTATATTTTATCCCCAATAAGCCAGGAAAGTCATCTCTGCAGACAGAGTCCTCCCCAGTCTCCAGCACTCCTTGCTCCTTTGCTTTCCATGTCCTGCAGGAATTTCATCTGCCTCTTCCAAGGTTGTCTAAGTAGTTTCAGAGCCTGTAATTTCTCTTGTTGATGGAGAAGGGATTCATTCTGCAGACTTCCCACTCATTTCTCTTCTTCCACATGACATGGAGCAATTTCCAAGAACGACCACATCAAGCCCATGGTGTCTCCCTGCAGAAAGGGCATCCAGGAAAGAAATTCCTGGTTATTCTCTTCCCCAGAATGAGTTCAGAAACTCACCATGTCTGTACTTTCTGTGGGATCTGGGTTTGTTGGCTCCTTTTCCCCCGTTCAGAGGGACAGATCCCAGTGGGAATGGACACTTGTTTTGACAGGAGGATCCAGCTACTCTGAAATCTTATCCCTGGCAAAGGGAGCAGGTGTTTTCCAGCAGAGCCCGCCCGCTCCAGCTGGCCAGAGCCTGATTCCCAAGCTGTGACATCACTCCTGCCTGGCAGTGCCCAAAGGGACGCCAAAACCATTCCCTTTTTCTCCCCTCCTGCAGAGCGGGGATTTAATGAAAATCCAGAGAAGTGGAGTTGGTTTATTGGGGTTTTTTCTGCATCCTGGTGACTGTTCCTATTCCAGACATGGTGGAGCCAGGGTTTTAGGCAGGGACAGGGGATTGGAAGGTGATGCTGCCCACGGCACAGGGGTTGAACTGGATGATCCTTGGGGTCCCTCCCAACCCAAGCTGTCAGTGCCAGCAGGAGGTTCCATACCCGCATTTCATCCGCCACAGCTCCCCTGGGCCGAGGCTGTGGGATGGCTCTACCTGGAACGTGACATCAGCAAGTGCTGCTGATTTTTCCTAGAGGGAAATGAGCCTCACCAAAAAAAAAAAAACAAACCTGGGAAGTGTGGAGAGCCAGACTGGTGGGAAGAGCCACCACAGGGCAGAAATGAAGGGAGAAGGCACCAGCAGAGCACTTGCCCAGGGTTGGCTGCTGTTCCTAGGCAGAAGCATGGAGGGAGGTTAAATTTCAACAAATCCCAAGGACACGAGAAATCAGGGAATTTATTCTGTGTTCTGACTGCAAAAACTCCCAGTTTAAGAGGGCTGGGAGCACCCCAAACAATCGAGGGCGCAGCCAGGCAGGAGCACAATTCTGCTGGGCATGAATAGAAGGAAGAAGCAGCTGAATATCAGGAAATGTTTGGAACAATGCAGAGATTGGGCTTCGCTGGAGGCTCCCAAGGGAAGTGGTAAAAGCCACAAGGGCTGAATAATGGAAAACCAGACAAAACCGTGGTGTGTATGTCATGGAGAGAAATCCTTCGGCACAGGCCTGGGGATTTGCCAATCCTTGGGGAGCCCAGCATTGCTGTTGTGTTTACAATGTCTTCAAGTGACCAGGTTTGAGTCACAGATTGAAGATTCCTTGCGAAGGAGGGAGGTGGGGAGGCCCTGGCACAGGTTGCTTGGAGAAGCTGTGGCTGCCCATCCCTGGAAGTGTCCAAGGCCAGCTTGGAGCAACCTGGGACGGCAGCATGTGTCCCTGCTGATGGCAAGGGGTGGGACTGGGTGAGCTTTAAGGTCCTTTCCACACAAACCAGTCTGGGATTCTGTCTCTTAACCCCAAAAATGAGGCAGTTTGGAGCCCAGGGCTTCCAGGGAGCTCTGTGATTGTGCCCAGCCGGGGTCAAATGCCCAAATTGTGCCTCACTTGTAGGACTTGGATTAGCAAAGCTCGTTAGCAGAGCTAATCTTGCCCAGCCTGAGCTTTGCTGGTGCACAAACTCCCAGTGTTATGCAAATGCAAGCAGGTTTATTTGTGTTACGCCACCACTGCTTCACTCCCGCTCTCCAGTTGTTGCTGGGACTTTGGCCTCCCCTCAGCCTCACTAATTGCAATTAAGCTTTTGGCAAAGCAGCCAAGGCTGTCTGCTCTGGGCTTGCTCCATATCCCTGAAAGATGCAGACATTCATTTCCTTGGGAATGGCCCCAAAATGCCTCCAAAGTGCCCATCAGGGAGTCCTCACACCCCCAGCCCTGGTACACCAGGACCTGACCTTCCTCCTCCCAACCCTCCCTTCTCCAGCCTGTAACAAACACTTGGCATCCACTGGAAGTCCAGCCTGAAGTTCAGATTCATCCCAAAGCTTGTAGTTCATGACCCAAAATTCCTGCCCAGGCTGACTGGTGTCCTGCAGGATCTCCTGACTGGAGGGGGGCATTTCTTCAGGACCACCGGGTTGGAAATGGAGCACCAAGCAAAGAAATCCAGGAGATAAACCAAATAAAAGCTGCTTTGCTAAAAATATTTTGACTCCTGAGGGAAGAAGAGCGTCACCATGCCAGGGAAAGGCCTCCCTGTCCAGGAGCTCCCTAGATAGGGATGGAATTCCTTGTATAACCTTTCCCTTTGTTACCAGAGCTTTGTTTTAAAGAGGAAAGCAGCCCCAACAGGGCAATGCCTCTATTTTTGTCCTTTTACCTTTCCTCCTGATGTCCTTCCAAGCCAGGGGAAGGCACGGCTGCCCCGTCACACCCCTGTAGCAACGGAGAGCAAAGACACACAGACCTCCTTGTTGCTCCAAAGATCATTTATTGAAACAAACTAAGTCTTTTTATACCCTAAACTTAAACAAAATTTAACCAAATGTAACTGAAACAAGCACTCACTGGCTGCCTGCCACTGCACTGTTGTTGTTGGTGTGTCCCTTTATCCAGTCACATCTCTATTCCTGTGGTGTCCACAGGTCTCCCATGATGCCTCAGGATTTTAGCTTTTATATTTTTCATATATTTGTAATCCTGCAATTCTTAAGTGAATAACTCTAAACTCCATAGTCAGTGTTAGGTACTGTTCTCCCATTTTGGGCAGACAAAACAATTCCCCTCCAAGCCTGGGAATCAAGGACACCTCACTGCCTCAGGCCCTGAGAGATGGAAACAAAAGTGAGTTGGAGGGAGCAAACTTGTTCATTACCTGGAGCTGTAATTGGAATACTAACCCCCAATATGCAAATGGACCAAACGTTTAAAAGTCTGCAAACCCGTGACCCGTGGTCCATTTTTGGGTGTAGCCCCTGGGGGGCTTTGTCTGCCCAAAATGTGCCTGAAGACCCCTCAATAAATAGAACAGCTTTTTTTCCCCCTTAATTTTGTCTGGCCTCTGCTTTTAGGTGGCCCCAAAAAGGCATCACCCCAACCAATGCACAAGGCAACCATCAGCCGACTCTCCAGCCCGCAGCTGAATCCTTCCCAGAGTGCTTTTTGCTGAACAACAGTGAAAAAGATCCTTATTCTTATTTCCCACACATCCCCACTCTGGGGAACAGCTCTCCATGAAACGTGAGACCCTCACTCATAATTCATGGGCTTCCCATTTTATCACCACTCAGTGACCAGGGAAGGACAACTTCACCTCCTGCGACTTGGAGCCAATACAGGATTTTCTCCTGGGTTCCTGTCTTCCCTCCTTTGCTATCTTGCTTTTCCTCTGGGAAAGGATTTACCTAAAGCAAGGATTTTGCTCAACATTTAATAGTGGTTGTATCGAATGAAGTGAATAGACTGAAGCAAATCAGCCCCTCTAATTTTACAGAGTCTGATTGAAGTCTTTCCTGCTGGTTTCTTGTTTCTGGCAATGCAATTTCATGAATTATTAATCATGCTGGACTCCCCCAAGCCAAACTGGCTGTGGAATGGGAGATAATAGGATGCTTTTCTTGTTTCTAGCAGCACCTGCAGCCCAACTTCCATGGGACCTGCTGTCCTGGAGTGTGTCCTCTGGGCTTGAGGATCCTTTCATCCATCCCTTTCCCATCCCTGCCCCGTCACAGACACAGATCTGCTCAGCAAGAAGAAATCTGGGAAGATTGTCCCTGTTTTCAGCTGGACAGTGACACAGCCATGGCCAAAGGTTTGCTGAGGCTTTGATGGAGCTACTCTGGATCTGTTGGAAAGGGTTTGGATTAACCTCATGCAGCCGAAAAGCCAAATGGCCCAATTCCAGACTTCTCCACCCTGGGCCTGCCTGTGCTGGGGAGGGTTGGGAAGTGCCTGGTGGGCTCCAAGAGGCCATGGCTGGTCCCCAGTTGGACTCAAGGTGGGTTTGGAGCAGGATGGGATGTGGAGGCCGCCAGGATGTGCTGAGTCCTGTCAGTGCTGAGGGCAGAGCTGAGGGCAGATCCCAGCCCAGGAGCCCCCCAGGAGCTGCAGATGGAGTTTCCTCACAGGGCTGGCATACAGTGAGCTCCCAATGAAGGCAGCACCTTCCAGCAGCTCCCACTCCATGCCTGGGGGCATCCAGCTCTTGCTGCTCTGGGATCCAGGACGGGAAGCACAAACCAGCACGCCCAAAGGGAAGCACCAGAGGAATTCAGGGAGACAGAAAAAACAGCCTGGAATTTGTCCAGGTCCTTGGAGTTGTCACCCCATCTTCTGCAAAAGGACCATGAGTGGCCTTTGTCCCAGTGCTGTGTCCCTGGGGAGAGGTGCAGGGAAGTGGGACCAGTGCTTGAGGTGTTCCTGGGTGCTGGGCCAGCTCCAGCTCCAGCTCCAGCCCCAGCCCCAGCTCCAGCCCCAGCTCCAGCCCCAGCTCCAGCCCCAGCCCCAGCTCCAGCCCCAGCTCCAGCTCCAGCTCCAGCCCCAGCTCCAGCCCCAGCTCCAGCTCCAGCTCCAGCCCCAGCCCCAGCTCCAGCCCCAGCTCCAGCTCCAGCCCCAGCTCCAGCCCCAGCTCCAGCTCCAGCCCCAGCTCCAGCTCCAGCTCCAGCTCCAGCTCCAGCTCCAGCTCCAGCCCCAGCCCGTGCAGGACAGTTTTCCACAGTAGCACAGAGAGGTTTTCCCTTGGGAGCTCTGGCAGTGGCTGCCCTCAGCTGTAGCTCACAATCAATGTTCCCATGAGAACTCAAGGTGACTTTTCGGCCCATTCCGAGCAGGTCCTATATTTATCCTAACCCTGACACATCTTTAAATAGCACGGACACATGGCAGGTCCCTGGTCAGAGAGTTCACCACTGTCAGTTTCCCTGGAGCACTTTGTAAAGGAGCAGATCCTCCCTAAACTCTGCTTTGATCCCACATTTTTCTGACCAGCAGGAATTTCCAGAGCCTCTCCCTTCTCTGTCAAGTCATTGTTACACCTCTTCTGTAAACATTCTTCCCCCTCTTTAGCTTTCCCAAAACCCCTCCTGCCATTGTCCAAAATCCTACTGAGCCTCTCTCAAATTCCCAAAATGAGTGACATTGGAAAAGCCTTCCAAAGCCATCCAACCCAACCTGTGCCTGATCCCCACTTGCCACCAGCCCAGAGCTCTGAGTGCCACCTTCAGGTGTTCCTTGGACACCTCCAGGGATGGGGACTCCAAACCTGCCTTCCAATGCTTCACAAGCCTTTCCATGGGGAAATTCCTGCTGCTGTCCAGCCTGAGCCCACCCTGGCCCAGCCTGAGGCCGTTCCCCCTCCTCCTGTCCCCGTTCCCTGGCAGCAGAGCCTCCTTTGGTTCCCCCCTCCTGTCAGGGAGCTGTGCAGAGCCACAGGGTCCCCCCTGAGCCTCCTTTTCCCCAGCCCTGCCTTTGCCCAGCTCTGGAGTTAAACTTTGCCCTGGTTCCAGGAGAACACATGGTTTTGCTTAGCTCTGCCGAAGGAATTCCGAGCCGAAAGTCTTGGATGTGGCTCTGCCAAGGTAAAGTAACCTCTGCTGTGAACTTGGACAATCAAAGCTCAGCCCTGTTTGTTTTCCTACGTATGGATTTACCAGCTGCTGCTCTCTGACATTCCCTGGTGTTTTCTTTTTCCCAATGCAGACGTCATTGCTGGGTTTGTCATCCCACGGGCAGGGGGTAGCCAGGTATCCCACGAAGCCTCTCCTCCACCCAGGGATCCAGCAGGGAGTCCCAGTTTACTCTTTGGACCAAATTTAATGTGAGGGGAACAGGTACAAGCAGCGTTTTACAGCCTCAGCCCCCAGAGAAAGGCTTGAAGAAATCCTAATAGGAGCTGTGGGAAATGCCAGGTGATCCTGGAAGAACTGCTGGATATTTTATATTAATTTTTCTGAAATGTTTGCTCTGAGAAATTTATTTCCTTGGAGATTTCTGGGTTGGATTAGAGAAAACAAGGGGAAACCTGACTGTAGAAGTGTGTATTTTCTCTTGTGAGACACCTGACTGTTCCTTGGGATTCACTTTGTTCTATTCTGAGGTAAAGCTTTGCACAAGGAGCACATCCTGGAGCACAGCCACAGCTTGAAGCTTGCCATTGGCAGGTGGGCATTTGTGTTCCCAGTGTTTGGGATAACTCCCAAAGGCTCCCTGGCTTGCTGTTTGTCCCTTGTCCCTGCCAGGGGATGGTGTCACTTTATCCAGACCCACATCCATGGATTTGCCACACTGGATAAGGACAACTGGAACTCTTTGTGTGTTTGGGGTTCAAACCAACAGCTCCCCACATACCTTACACTGAAAAATTGGGGTTGGAGCCTCAATTGTCAGATTTGCACAGCCTGGGCAAGAGCTCAGGTGGGGTAGGACCCCCTTGGTAAAGGATGAGGAAGGTTTTACAAAAAATTAATTGTTTTACAGAGCTGCCTTGACACAAATGAGGGCTTGAGACCATTTTTTTGGCTTGTACAAGTTGCTTCTACCAGTGACAGTGACTTCACACAGTGCCATTTAGAATTTGGGTCCTACCTGGAGTCTGAGAGAGCAGTGGAATTGATTTAGGCTGCAAACAGAGCCCTCCAAAGTTCAGAAATGTCACAGTTTTGGTTGTCTGCTGGATTTTTGCACCAGAAAATTTATTTTCCGTATATTTTCTCTGTATTTTCTTCATATGGTTCTCTCCACAAGCTGCCACTCTATTTGGGTGCACAGGATGAAAAGGATTGAAAGCCTTGCTAAGTCTTTGTAAAGAGAGTTTCTCCAGTTCAGAGGTTTTTATAATTTGCCAGATGTCAAAAGGTTCCTCAAGTGACATCAATGCAGATTCTTGGGTCAAGTTGAGAAAATGACATTTTGAATTAAACTTGGGAGCTGTTATCACTGACCTTTAGACTGCAAAAAAAAAAAAAAAAGAGGTTTGAGATGTGGGTCCCAGCTCTCTCTGCTGTTTTCAATGACTGTTTGTGCCACTCCTGGAGATATTTGAACACATTAAAACAAGGAGCACGTTCAGGATCCCTGGAGCCCCAGGGAAGCATTGGGAACAGCCTGGCTGAACCCAGCTCCTCACCTGGAAAACCTCAACCTGTGTTCCTGGCACGTGGCTTGTCTTTGTTCCAGAGATCCACAGGCAAAAAAAAACCAATTTCATCTGGCACCAAGCCTGGTGTAGCCTCAGGGCCAGAATCCAGGGAAAAGCATCTTCAGGGAGCAGAGCTGGGAAGAGGAGCCTCTGGGGGAGTGGGATGTAATTCCCAGCTCCAGGCAGAGCTGCCTTCAGCCTGGCAGAAGCACAGGGGACAATGCCTGTGTCCCTGCTTTCCGAAGGGAGGTTGGAAACTGAGACTGGAGAAATGAAGTTTCTGCTTCCTTTTCTCCCAGGGAGAAGTTCCTGGGGAAGAACCAGAAGGGAATCCTACACAAACCAGTACAAATGAGATAAAAACCCTACAGACTGAGCCATGGAACACAAATACAGCAAAATCTCTGCCCACCAGAGCTCCCCATGGCACGACCAGGAGCAGCTGGGCTGGTGGCTGCTCTGTGTCCCCAGGCTTTCCCTCAGCTCATACCCCTTTGTGTTTGTTAATTTGGGTGAGTTTCCCTTCATCTGGCAGGGTTCTGGAGCTGTACTGAGCACTGAGGCTGCTCTGGCTCTGGGCTGAGCTCCACAAACACCCAGGGCACAGAGAAGTGGCTGAGCAAAGGCTCAGCCCTCCAACCTGATGGGTAAAAATAACCTGAGCAGAGTCTGGGAGATGAAAGCACCCACAGCACGTCCCCAAACACAAACCCTTTAATGAGGTCGAGCCACTGGGGCTGGCCCAACAATTTTAGGGGCTCTGGTGGCCAGAGTCCCCATGAATAGAGCACTTGTGGAAGGCCTCCTGTGCCACAAGAGGGGAGGGGAAAACAAGGCTCAATGAAAGCTTTTAGAAAGCTCTGCTTTTCCAGGCCACGTTTAACATTTAAACTGCTGCGAACTTGATACCTCCACATTCAAACTCCTTTCATGACAGCAGCACACAGAAAAATGGAGAAAAACCTGTTTGGCTTGATTTTCAGGTAAACTTAGACTTCTGCAGGAGCTTTTTTCCTGGCTTTTTATATTGGTGGAAGACAGGGAATTTAACACATTTTTACAGGCTCACAGCAGTGTCAGGGCTGCTCATGATGAGAAAGACATTGAGGGGCTGGAGTGTGTCCAGGGAGGGGAATGGAGCTGGGAAGGGGCTGGAGCACCAGGAGCAGCTGAGGGAGCTGGGAAGGGGCTCAGCCTGGAGAAAAGGAGGCTCAGGGGGGACTTTGTGGCTCTGCACAACTCCTGACAGGAGGGGACAGCCGGGGCAGTCAGGCTCTGCTCCAGAGAACAGGGACAGGAGGAGGGGGAACGGCCTCAAGTTGTATCAGGGAAGATTTAATTTGGATATTAGGGGAAATTTCTTCACGGAAAGGACTGTCAGGTGTTGGAATAGGTTGACTAGGGAGTCACCATCTCTGGAAGAGTTCAAAAAATGTGTGGGCATGTCACTTTGGGGCATGGTTTAGCAGCAAAGGGGCAGCTTTAGATTAGCAGGTGGACTGGATGATCTTAGAGGGCTTTTCTACCCTTAGTGGTCCCATGATTCTCTGACTCCTGGGAGGTTTGTGTTCATTTGCATGTTTGCATTTGCAAACAGCCTTGAGTTAGAAACAAACACTGCAGATATTCCCAGTGCCATGGTGGGGTCCTGGCTATGCCAGCTGCTCCTGCGTCCCCTGGCTGGAGCTGCTGCTGCCGAGGCAGCTCATCCTGTGCTAATTAACTGATGGCTAACGAAGCAGGGGAGGCTGTTCTGTGCCAGCCCTGCTCTGTGCCCACTCTGAGGGACTCTGTCCAGCCCAGGTGTCCCTGCACAGGCAGGACAAGCTGTGAGCACCCCTGGAACTCACCCAGGAGCCCAGGTCACGTCCTGCAAACCGCTGGAGCCCACAGAGCTCTGGCAGCCTCCCCAGCTCCCAGCGTTTGTCGGGTGTTGCCATGGAGAGCAGGAGCTCTTCCTGCCTTGCCTCTGGCTGCTTTTCCAGCCGCTGTGCCGAGGGCAGGGAGCACAAACCGTGCGGGCAGGCACGGGATGGCTGGAGAGAGAACAGGCTGTGCTGCTGTCCTCAACCAGCGGTGTCATCACCCACCGACAGCCCACAGGTGCCTTTGTGATGATCAATAGCCCTTGGTGGCTTTCCTGGCTCAGTGGTGGGGCTGTCCAGGTGTCTCAGAGCTGCCCGGAGCAGCCTGTGGATGAGCAGGACACGCAGGGCAGCCAAGAGGTTCTACCTGCCTTCAATTCCATAAATTGCTGTTGCCTGAGAAAAAGGGAGGCTCAGGTTGGTCATCAGAAGGAATTTCTCATGGAAAGGGTGGCCAGGCATTGGAAGGGGCTGCCCAGGGAGGTTTGGAGTCCCCATCCCTGGAGGTGTCTGAGGAAGGCCTGGAGGTGGCACTCAGTGCTCTGGGCTGGTGACAAGGTGGCGATTGGGCACAGCTTGGCCTCAGTGATCCTGGAGGGCTTTTCCAGCCTCAGTGATTCCGTGAAAGTTGGATTGGGCCCACAATGTCATGTGGATGCTCAGTAAATTCATGCTCTCTGGCGACAAGGGCAGTGGGAGATGTCACCTGCTCGTCCCTGCAAGTGTAGAAGCTCCAGCTTGCACAACAGGCAGGGGAAGGAGAGAAAAACCCTCCCTGCAGAGCTGCCAGGGAGTCCTGCTGGGTTATTTCAGTCCTTGGACATGGCCAGGCAGGAGTTTGGCTAAGGAAGGGCTGGGCCAGGTGTAGCTGTGGCACCACAGGAGCATCCCTAAGCCTGATGCTGCTGGGATGGGGTCAGAGCAGCCTGAGAGGGGCCCTGGCAGGTGCAGCTCCGCAGCCATGAGGGGTAATTTGGGAATGACTGAGGCAGGAGGCGATGGAATGGTGGGGGACAACCCTTCCCTGACCTTGCTCCAGTGAAAACCCAAGCCATGAATCAGGGGTTTAAATCAGCCTGGTCTGGTTGAAGATTCCCTGCCCACTGCAGGGAGCTGGAGTGAGCTGGTCTGGAAGGTCCCCTCCAAGCCTGGGGACCTGCAGCAGGATGTGGAGGAGCAGGACACAGCCCTGGCTCCCTCATCCCAGCCTGGGGAGCTCCTGCTGCTCTTGGCAGCTCCCAGGCCCGCCAGGATTCTGGGAAGTGCTGGATCAGCTGGGGGTGGGACTCACCTGTGCTATAAATAGCTGTCAGAGCAGGACTTGGGCTCAGAGTCAGCAAAACATTCCAGCACGTGCTCGCTCACACCCAACCCCTGGCAGAAGTTGAGCATCTGCTTATTTTCAAGCCTGCACTTCTAAATTTTGGGGGCTGGAGTGATGCTGCCATGGGATGGCCAAGCTGCATGTCAGTTATGATGGGTTCTGTTGACTACCTGGAGCTCCAGGGAATGCCACCTTCAGCTCTAACACTTTAAAAGAACAACAAATAGTCTAAAGCTGAATATATGGGAATAAACATTCCCACAAGTCATCTGCTGTTAATTTAAAGTCAAAGCAATTCATTTTAATCCAAAAGCAGCAGAGCAGCTTTCAGCCTCTGAAGACCATTGAATATTACACTTGATATCATCAGTAAAAAGGATTGCAGGGCATGCTTTATTTCACCAAGAACATTGAGTGCTTTGCCAAACTCTGTCTCCTGAGGGTCACTGCAAATGTGTTCTCCTGCTTTTCATACAGTGTGGTTGTGCAACTCTTTAACTATTCCTGCAATTTTAGCTTGGAGGCTTCTCCAATGCAAACGTGTATCTTGGTCCCACAGATTTATCCCCCCCTAAATAAATGAATTATGAATAACTTTCCTCACTGAGCCTGAAGGGGCTCCAGGAGAGCTGGAGAGGGACTTTCCCTGGAGGGACAGGACATGGGGGAATGGCTTTAGGATGAAGAAAGTGAGATTTAAGTTGGATTGGGAAGAAATTCTTGGCTGTGTGGATGGAGAGACCCTGGCACAGAGAATCTGTGGCTGCCCCTGGATCCCTAGAAGTGTCTAAGGCCAGGCTGGATGGGTCTTGGAGCAGCCTGGGACAGTGGAAGGTGTCCCTGCCTATGGCAGGGGGTTTGAAATGGATAATCTTTCAGGTCACTCCACATTCCATTCCATGATTCCATAACCTCACATGTGCCATGCTGCCACAGGAGATTTTTACCTGAAACACGGGAACCAATCACTTCCCAGCAGAGAAGGTGCAAGGTGAGGAGCTCACCTAAGTCCCTCAGACAAGCTGGGCTGTGCCAGGCCTGTGTTAAATGAAATGGGGAAATAGCAAATGGACATTGCTTGCTTTAGATCTTCATTTACCTTTTCTTCTGCCTCACCTGGAGGAAAGACCTCGGTGGGAAGCAGGAACATTGGGCAGCTGCCTCTGAGCACTGGGTGTCTTTGCCATGTTTGATTCCCTGCAGATGCTCGGGGTGACTTCATTTATCTCCTTAAAGGAGGAATTCCTGTTTTCACAGGGTGATTAGCAGGCTGATGGAAACATGGAGAGAGCAGAAACGCAAATATTTAGGCAGAGCCATAAAGCACTTCCCAGAGCCGGCCCCGCAGCTGCAGCAAACGCTGGTGGGTTTCTGGTGATACGTTTGTCCTAAGGGATGAATTGCTGGAATAGCTTGAAGGGAGCATTGCCTCATGCTTGCACGTCACTGCGCAGGGCAGAGCTGCACTGACAGCCGCCAACGGGGTGCTCTGGCCTCACTGAGCTGATCCCAGCCAGTTGTTGTTGTCCTGGTGTTGGGCCCCTGTAGGAATGACAAATGTGGTGGAGCCGTGCCGGAACACAGCAGCTTGGCTGGGACAAGGGACAACCCTCTGGGGGCAGAGAGCTCTCAGATTTTGGGTGGCTGTAGGTGTCCCCCCATGGATGTACTCCAGAGCTGGGGATGATTCCGTGCATCCTCCTCTGGCACACGGATGTTCATCCTGCCCACAGCAGCAGAGCATGTGCCAGCCCAGCTCACGCACTCCGGATTTAATAGAGATCCATAGTGTTGCTGCTGAAAAGTCTGAATCAGTCTAGCCCTGCTTGATCTCTCCCTCCCTTTCAGCCTTCCCAGCTAATAATGGGCACATGGAAGTGATTAACAGAGCCTCGTGTGGCTGTTCCTTGTTTGTGCTCCCTCAACGTGAGCTTTATCTCCCAGCACGAGGGGGACGTGTTTGGCACGTTGGACCCGCCAGTTTTGCCAGCTGCAGGGAGAGCACCAGCTCCTCCCCACGCCCCTGGAGCAGGGAATTTCTGATTTTCTCCTGGTGATAAATGTATGGCTTTAATAACCAAGATAAGCTCAGTCTTTGGCTGCTCTGTGCAGTCTCTGTGTCGTTTCTCCTTTGCTGAGCAATGCCTGAGGTGGGTTTCATCTTGCAATGCCTGAGGTGGGTTTCATCTTAAGCACGTTCTTGTGACCCTCTGTGTCCTGCCGTCCATCAGCAAGTCCTGGTGGATCCATGTCCAATGCCAAAATTGAGGATAGAGGGG
The DNA here is from genome assembly GCF_015832195.1 of Motacilla alba alba. Classification (NCBI taxonomy): domain Eukaryota; kingdom Metazoa; phylum Chordata; class Aves; order Passeriformes; family Motacillidae; genus Motacilla; species Motacilla alba. Next base: position 5,224,156 of record NC_052045.1, read on the forward strand.
GAAAATCAATGAAAATCTTAGAAAAACTTTCCATGTCCATTAAGAAATCCCATTTTCTTTGACACACATTTACTAGAAAGTTGGAGCTCAGCTCCACGTTCTGTCCAGCTGGCAGCCAGTTCACAAAGTCATCCAGAAATTGTTTGGAAACCCTGTTATTGACAACAGTAACCATTAACACACCCAATGAACTAAAAAATAATGCACATGTGGCTGAAAATAAGTGCAGGGCATGCGTCTGTTTTGTGGAAATTAAAGGAAATGAAGGATAATGGAATCACAGAATGGTTTGGGTTGGAAGGGAACTTGAAGCTCATCTTGTTCCACCCCCTGCCATGGGCAGTGACACCTTCCACTATCCTGGGTTGCTCCAAACCCTGTCCAACCTGGCCTTGTAAGACTGAAAATATGGAATTATGAAGATGGTGAGGAATCCTGCCAGGAGCTTGGGTGGATCTCACACAGTTTCAGATCTTGGTTAAGTTCTACCAACCTTTTTCCTTTTCTACCTTCTTTTGACCCAACTTACTCCAAAACCTTCTCAGCTGAAGAACAGCCCCCTGGAAGCCCCCTCCTGCTGGCATGGCTGGATTTTCTTGGGATTGTTTGCATAACTTTGGATGTGCTCTTTAGATCTGGAGAGCTTGTTTTGATCTTTGTTTGAATAATACTTGGAGTGTTGATCCATGACGTGGTTTCCTACAGCCTCCAAAGAGGTACAAGATAATAAAAAGGATACCGTTTGGTTTAGGAGTTTCTTTAATTAATTCTTTAATTTCTGTCTTTAATCCAGCACTGCCAAAGCCACCACTAAACAGTGTCCCCAGGTGCCACACGTCTTCTGAATACACAAAGGGCATTTTGTGGCAATTGTAATATAACTTAAATGATTTGGTTTGTCTTTCTTTGTGGCTGGAAGTCTGGGAGCTTTTGGGCATTTCCTAAATCCATTAATTTATGGAAAGAGCACCACTGAGTGGTTGGGAGCTGGGGAAAATCCTCTCAATGTGAAAAGCCAAACCTAAATGCAGAGACCGAAGCAAATGTTCATATGCTGGCAAAACAAAATGGTTCTGTTTTCCTGTCTAATTCCTGCATTTCTGGGAAAGAAGTGAGGAATTGTCAGTTAAAAATCCATAAAAATGGTAGCAGAGATTAAATCACAGAGTACTCAGGGCCATCCTCTCTCCCTGTTCTGGTCTTTCCACCTTGGAGTGGTGGAAACTCCCCATTTCCACCCCCATTTCCACCTCCATTCCTTGGAGTTTAACCAAGCACAGCTTCATCTCCTGGGAATGTTGTGGGGGTTCTCCCTCCAAGGATGCACTGCTAAGAAACACAAGGAAATCTGGTAGGACCCCCTAGTATGGGAAGAAGAGGTGACCCAGCTTCTCAGCACAAAAGGGGGACGCACGTTGTACAAAGAGACACGCAGGTGTGTGAGGACTAATGGGATCTCCCCACCAAAAACCCCTTTTCCTGTCTGTTGCACCACAAAACCCAGGCAGCAGAAACACCTGGTGCTCCAGGGGCTGTTTTTCAGGTTGATAAAACAGGAAAGGAGCAGTTGTACCATGAAGACAGCACAGCCCAGCAGCACCCAGGTCAGCACACACCTCTTCAGTTCCACTCCTTGTGCAAAACCAGCCTTAAAACGGGCTGAAGTTGTGCTTTTGTTTAGAAGTAATGAATGGCAGAGAAATGCGCTCACCAGAGAGTCACTCTGGTCTGATCTTTGGGCTCTTCCACATGCTCTGCCCTCATCCACAAAGTACAGGAGCTGACACCTTTGGAATATTCCCTTGGGATTGTCCGGAGTGGTCTTGTTCAAGGCAGGCCCATGGCTCATTTGCTGGGCCAGCAATGAGCCACAAAGATCCTTCCATGAATAAAAAAATTCCCAGTTCTATATCAGCATAAGATTTAGACCCTCTCCTTGTTCTGAGTGACTCTTGGACTGCTTGGAAGGAAGTGATCAGGTATTCTGGAAATTCAATTAATTCCCTGGGTCACAGGGTAGTCCTAAGACAAGGAGTTAAACTTGTTTCCTTTTCCCTTGTTTTCAAGCTCATTTTCATTGTGTCCAGAGCATAGCTGAGATAAGCTCTGCAGTAAACACACATCAGGACCGCATTCTGCAAGGAAACATATTTTTGTCCTTTTTTTCCCCCTTAAACCAGAGCTTTAACTGGATCCTTGTCTAATTCTCGAGGTCATTGTTAAATATTTTAAATACTTGGTGAAATGCCAAACTATTTTCATTGCCTGAAGTTTTCTCCTTGGAGAATGCTTGCACACAAGGAAATGTGTCATCTTCAGCAGTTATGTCAAAGAGAAACCTGCCTTGACAAGCATTTTTATGACTCAGGAACTTGTTTTATTTACATTAAGTAGGGCTCAATATTTATATTATATAAAGTTTTATTTATATTGAGTAGGACCAAGTGTCTTGGCATGTATTTAATCACCAGCAGCAGTATTTAATTTAATTTAATTTTATGTATTTTATCTCTGCAGCAGGACTGTGGTTATTATAGGTTTTATTTATTAGGGAAAAAATGGTTTTGTTGCTGTGCTTTGTATTAAATCTGGGCTGAAACCATCACCAGGCTTTAGATGGGCCTGGATGAAGCAGGGGAAGGCCTGATGGCCCCTCCTGCTTAGGGCACATTCCCTCTGCAGGAACATCCACAGGGCTTGGGAAGGCAAATGGGACAAATTGAGAGAAAAGTGGATTTTTCCTTTCTTCACGTCCAGTGGTAGAAAATGATTTTGCAGTGAAAGCCTCTCCCAGGCAGGGCGAGAGCTCCTTGGTGGTTTGGGTCAGGCCTTAACCTACACTGGAATAATAATGCCTGAGCAAGCTGGGTCTTGCCACAGCTTGGTTTTATCTATTCCAAATTTTATCCTGGGAAAAAGGGAATTAAGATCTTTCTGTGACACCCTTTCACCATCACTTTCCTCGAGGAAGGAGCTGAGGGAGCTTAAATGAGGTTGGAGTTTGCCCCAGGCCTGTGCTCTGGACTGAGTGTGGAGATTGATCAAAAATGCTCAAAGAATGAATCTGGTTGGTCTGATTGGGAATTCTGATTTGCTTGGAGGAAGGAGCAAACAGAACTTTCCCAAGGTGGATTATGAACAGGTAACACATTTGTGTTCCTTTTGTGAGAGTAAGGCAGCATTATCAGCCAGAATAAAAAATTAACTTGACTAAACCAAGACATTTTTATTTCCTTCCAAGCTCTAATTTTGATTTCTGCAGGTGATTTGCAGTGAAACTCCAAAGCCTCTGGAAGCATTGGGCACTATCCCTGTTACAGGGCTGGCCTGGGCTTCCTTCCCCTTGGCTTTTCCATGAACAGAGCTGGTCAGGTGTGGCACAGCCGTGCATGTGGCACTTGGGGACATGGGGCAGGGCTGGCTGAGGGAATGGCTGGACTTCATTATCTCAGAGGGCTTTTCCAGCTTAAATGATTCCATGAGCCTGGGCTGGGGTTTAGAGGGCAACATGCCCCATCCTAATGGGCCACTGGCTGTGGGGACAATGTGGGGACAATTTTCTCCCAAGTGTGGACATTGCTGGTTGACTCTGACAATGACAAGAGCACTGAGCAGAGGAGAAGGGCAGGATGTGGTGTGGGTCTGACATCTGCCACTGTCACCAGAGCGGCCTCTGATGAGGCAGGGAAGGGCTGCCTGGAGGTGTCTGTTCATAATTAAACAACAGCAGCAATCATCTTGAGGGATTTAATGAAAAAGGTTACAAAACATGGCTTGCTTTGTAGAGAAAACAAAGACCTTTTATTTATTACTAATTAATCCCTTCTTTCCCCCTTTGTGGCTTTTTTCCTTTTCCCAGGAAAAAAACAGTAAAAATTTGGATTAATTTCTTTAATTTCCTTGTACTTAATGAAAATTTAGGGAGACTATAATTCACATGAGCACATTCCATGGAGTGAGGAGAGAAGAGTGAGGGGAGAGGGTGACATTCCCAAGATTTAGCAGGTGAAGACACCACCCAGCCCCAGAGGAGGTGGGAGTGATGCTTTTGGGGCAGTTTTGGGGTATTGGTGTGGCTACAAACTGGCACAGGAGAGAGGCAAAAGGTGGTGCCTAAAAACCTGACTGGATAAAAACCTGACAGGACAAAAACCTGTCTGCCTAAAAACCTGCTCTAACCAGCAATAGAGATGGTTCTGGGGAGGTGTCAGTGGGGATATTATTTCTTTATGATCTCTTCTCTGGCCCCTCAATATTTGTTTTACACAGCTGCCTCCAACATCTGCTTCTCATCTCTGCTCTCTGTCCATGTAGGTATTCAAAAATGCCTTCCTTCTTCCAGCTGCTTTCTGTGCCTCCTGCCTTGTCAATGAAGCATGCAGATAACTGAATTCAAAAATCACTTTAAAACAGGTTACTGAATCTTTTACAGCCAAATAATTAAAGGACTAATGTCTGCTGCCTTTCACACAAGGGAAGATGGGGAAAAAGAGCAGGATGAGCCTGAAATTTCTCAGGAATCTGAAAGGAGACTGGAGCCATGTGTAGTTCCAGTTTGAGTTTTCCCACCTTTCTACTGGATGGATTTTAAGCTGTTTCCCAACCCTTCCTCTGAGCACTTGGAGCAATCAGATCCCTGTGGTTCAGCCTTTGAGCCCAGGATCCACCCCTGGAGCATTGGGATTCCTGGGAGAGCGGCTCCCTGTGGCCAAGCATCCAGCCTTGGTGTCAGAAATCCCTGATTCCTCAGCTTTTGGCACCACTTGGCATGAAAATGTCTCAGTCCTGGCACGGCAGGTCCTGGCAGCTTCACCCTGCTGGGAGGGGGATGATGCACGAGTGGGGGGGTTGCAGTTATTCCACCTCACTTTCAGCCTGAAATGCTCTCCCTCCTCCCTCCTGCCTGGGACACGCGGGGTTGTTGCTCTTGGATTAAGGAGCTGCAGCTCCGAGGCTTTTCTCAAAAGCAAATACAACTTTTGACCTCAGTGAGGAGCAGATTTTGCCTGGATCCAAGGCCAGCAGCTCCACTAGTCTCCTGATGCCTCCTCCCTCTCATTCTCACTGCAGCCTCCTTGGAGAAAAACCTTTTTCTTCACAGAAAATCCCTCTCCTTTTGATGTTTTTCCCATTCTTTTTCATTTATCTCCTTGGGCAGAGCTCACCCTTGGAATAACACCCCTCCCCACTGCAGTATCTGTGTGTCCCTGGGGCTGAGCTTCTCCTGCATCTTGGATCAGCCACAGAACAGGCAAATCTGCATTTCCTCATGTAGGTGATCAACAGTGAGGTTTGCAGCCCCAAGACTGAAAATCGGGAAGAAAATACTCCCAGGCTCAGGGGGGGTTGGTCTGAAGCATAACCCACCTTACAGCCCAGAGGGAAAATGGGGTTTGCTCCTTCTCCTTCTCCTCCTGTTTTTAATCCTCCTCCTCCTCTTCCTCAGAGTTATGATGGGCAAACAGCCCAGCAGACTGGGAAAAAGCTGCCAGGATGGCTCTGATGTCTAAAAGGTGTAGGGGATTTATAGAGAAGTAACAAGGAGGAGAATTGGGGCCAGGTGGGATCAAGGTCTGCAAGCCCTGGAGGTCCCCAGACCAGCCCTGAGTGGAGCCCTGAGGTCAGTGTCCACCTGGAGTCACATGCCCTGGTTTTGTTTAGCAGGCAGAGGAAAATCTCCTGTGCTTCTGTGTCTTCCTCCACCCGAAAATGTAAACTATGGTAAAGTATCTGCTTATAGTGTGACCTCTTCACTTGAGTGGGGGTTCTGTTCTGGGGTGAATTCCAGCAAACCACGGTGTTTACAAGGAAAATGCCTTTTTTTTTGGTGTTCTCATGCCCATTAAAAATCCTTGGAGGAGAAGCTGGAGAGTTTTCATGGCTCACCCAGGGAACTTGAGGGAATAAAGATTCCTACTCCACTGTTTTAAAAAATAAAAGAAAAAAGAAAGTAACTCAAATCAGTTTTAAATAATTGTTTGGTACTTCCTGTGGTGAGGCATCTGCTCTGAGTTTTAAGCCAGTGAGGTGCTGAGTTTTCCACCCAAACTCAGGTTTGCAGCAAACAGGAACAAACTCAGCCCTGCCAGGGCTTGGAGCTGGCAAGAGGTCAGGTGCTCCAGGTCATCATTTCTAAATTCCAGGAGGGATTTAGCCCACTCTGGGGACAGCGCTGTGCTGGACACACAAAACCCTTCCCGAAGGATTCTGGCTCCCCACCGTGGCAAGAGCACGAGTTGGGCTGGGGAGTGCCAGGGGAGGCAGCCCTGGGTGACGAGGTTGGAGCTGCACGGGAAGGTGATGGATGGGGCTTGGAGCAGCCTGCTCTAGTGGAAGGTACCCTGCCCATGGAGGGAGTTGGATTAGATGGCCTTTAAAGCCCTTTCCAACAGAACCATTCTGTGGTGGCCACAGGCAACTGGGCGTTGCAGCCCCTGGGAGGTCCAGCTGCTGTTCCAGGAGCTGCTGCTGCGCAGGGCTGGGGGAAATGACAGTTCCCGTGAGGGACAGGCAGTCCCACACTTCCCCATGGTCACTCGGCTCTGTAAACAAACTTCCATGTGCCTGGAGACAGATCAGAGCCTGGGACTCCATCCCTCTGCTCCTCAGCACGCTCAGGGAAAAGCCAAGAGCAATAGATTTATGGAATCCAAACATCACAAATGCAATTTATTTACACTGCTGACGCCAAAAGGAGAAGCAGATGCTTCTGGTTTGGATCCCTGTCCAGCCTAATTTCAGGAAAACATGGGGGTCAGTGTGAGGGAAAGGAAGGAATCAAAACATGGACTGTGCAACCCCCAGTTACAGTCCTGGTCTGTTCTTGTCCCATCCTTGCTGATGTCTGTGCACGAACACAAAGCTTAGCTCTCCAGGAACAGCCTCCACAGCACACACAACCCCATTTTCCCTAGTTCTGCTGTAAGATATCCATCCAGGATGCCTCCTGCAGAGCCAGAGGGTTGCAGAGCAGTGCGGGGCTCTGGCTGACTCGGTGTGGCAATGGCTTTTCCTGACTCAAACCATCCTGGGCACAAAGGAGTGGATAAACAGCCCCCGGGGGACTTACCTGGCAATGGCATCGTGCAAGGGAGAGGTCCCAAAACAAGATCTGAATAAAGGGGAATTGTGTGGCCACTGAAAGGTGAGTTTGGCAACCAGATATGGAGCTGGCTGTGAGCTGCTGCCTCCTGTGCCCCCTTGTGGGTTCACAGACTGGTGAAGAGAAGAGACCTTAAAGCCCATCCAGCGCCACCCCTGCCATGGGCAGGGACACCTTCCACTGCCCCAGGCTGCTCCAAGCCTCGTCCAGCCTGGCACTGGACACTTCCAGGGATCCAGGGGCAGCCACGGCTTCTCTGGGCACCTGTACCAGGGTCTCCCCACCCTCACAGGGAAAAATTCCTTCCCAATATCCATCTAACCCTGCCCTCCTCCACCCTAGAGCCATTCCCCTGTCCTGTCCCTGCCTTTGCCCCGAGTGCCAGAGCAAAGCCGGGTTTTCCTTCGGGCAGGTTTGATCCCCCTCTCCCAGCAGAGGGCACGATGTGCAAGCGAGAGCGGAGATCCCCGGCAGGAGCGATTCCAGGAATGATGCAGCAATCGGGAACAGGAGCCAAAAGCCCTCAGACGGGACGTGTCGGACACGGCGTGCGGTTGGTGTGGCCAGGGTCCCTCACCGCTCCCAGCCGGGACCAAACACCTTCTTGCGCTGTCGAGAGCACTTGGTTTCACTATTAAACACCCCCGGAGGTCCTTTAAGTGGCATTCGGAGAAACGGCTGTGAATGCAAGAAAATTGAGCCAGCATCTGTTAGAAGAAACCAAATTGCCCCTAATTTTCCGGAATTTTGATCTCGAGAGAGCAACATTTCCCAAGAACATTCAACGTCTTTTAATGTGATTTACTGCAGGGAGAAAACCCATCTCAAAACCCATCTCCTCAATTCAATTGGCTCTGTGGGTGGTGTGAGGTCTAAATCCAAGTGTTTGGATTATTGATGCTTCAGGAAACTCATCTCTAAAAATGACTAAGTTGTAGAAAAATACCTTCCTGTCCGAGTCGTCCCTTCTCCCTGGACTATTATCAAACTCTCTCTGAAAGAGGTTTCCCAGCAAAAGTAGGAGAAAAGTCCCCTTCTTGCCTTAATCATTAAGTAAGGTAAACATGCTGTGTAACCTCAGCTCTAATTTTAGGATTTTGGTCATTGCTATGACATGGGAATTTCCCCTTCATGGGCACCCTTACGTATCTGTTCTGAAAATTCTTTTATTTCATCTTTCTGCTTTCATGGTGCTGCTGCAATGATGCAAGTCCTGGCTGACACTCACTCACAAGCAGTGAAATCTAAACCACTTTTCTTCCAAGAGGCAAAGTTTACACAAATCCAATGTCCTGGAAGAACCTCTTGTGAGAGGGAAATGCCTTCCTTCAGCTGCCCCATGCCAGCTGCGATCAGCCCGTCTGTGCTTCCATTGGAATTCCCTGTTGCAGGAATGGATGCATGCATCTCCCTACACTCCAGAAAAGGCTTTCGTGGTCCTGGAGAGGATGGATTGGGGGTTTGGTGCAGGAAATAGCTCCAAGATAAACACAGGTGGTCTGGAGAAGCTGTGGCTGCCCCATCCCTGGAAGTGTCCACGGATGGAAGGGGCTTGGAGCAACCTGGGATAGTGGAAGGTGTCCCTGCCCATGGCAGAGGGTGATTAGATGACCTTTAGGGATGATTTCCCACCCAAACCATTCCATGATTTTGTGATTCCAAGTTCTTAGCAAAGGCAGATTCTGAGCTCTTCTGTAGAGAATGACCTGACCCCACAGCCACAGCTACATCAACCACCAGGAGCCAGCCAAAACGGCTCAGGGAATCATATCCAAGTGGAAAATAAAAATAGCTCATCTGCTTTAGCTGAACTATAGAGAAGCCTCTTTATTTCAAGGATTTGGAATCTTCAGATGAGGATGTGCACAAGGGCAACGGAGGGTCTGTCCTTGACTGCAAAGTGCTTTGGGTGTCCCAGCGATGCAGATCTCCAAGCCTGGTGTTCTGCCCCAGAATTTCCTGGTGGAGCATCTCCTTCCCTTTCAGCCTGACTGCTGCCACAAACGCCAGCTGCTCTCAGGAGGGACATTTGGCCATCAGAGAGTCATCGAGGTGGAAGGGATCTCCAAGATCACCAAGTCTAACCTGAGCTGTTCCATGTGCAGAGGTGGCACCAGCCAAGGGAAAAGCCAAAGGCTGATCATTCTCCTGGGAAATCACTTCCTCCCCTTCTGCTGGGTGTGCACAGGGCAGCTCTTGGTGGACAGCAGGAAGGACTTCCCTCCGCAGCGCCCAGCAGCAGCACAGCAAAACCACCAGCAGCCCCTGGGTCTTCCCTGGTGGCTTTCTGCTGACAGGGGGAACTCTTCCATTTATCAGTTTGATCATCCTGTGCAGGGTTTTGTTTCCTCTCCATCTACAAAGGTGATCAGAAGTGGGGCTGAGGGGCCCAGCTGCCAGGAACTGCACCACAGCAAAACTGTGAATCTGCTGAGATGGGGCAGGAGATAGAACACCCCCGGTGCCACTGGCTTCTCTTTGTCCCTCTTAGCCAATCCAAGCAGCCAAACGTGGTCTAAATGTTCACTGTAAAAACCTTGCCAACATGGGCTGTAACAAAATAATCATCTCCTCCAGATCTCTCTAGTGGAACTTCAGCAAAAATACATAAATAATGTCCAGGCTTTAACAAAATACGTTTTTATTAATTACAGCACTCCAAGTAACATTTTATCTCTCCTGGGAGTCTCTCAGTTCAGGCTTCAGGAGCAAGAACAGGTTATCACAGTGCATCAAGTTATTAGAACATCCTTCCTGCTGATGGGGTCAGCTTTGATTGGGAATGTTCATCCAAGGGTTTAATTGACTTGATTACATTTCTGCTCTGCTTTTACTGATCCCTCCACACAGGGGGGTTCTCAAACTCTCTCTCCTCGGGCTGAAGCAAACAATGAAAGCTGCCTTCCAGCTTTCCAGCCTTTTATTTCTGAAGAAGGATGTGAGAGAAGCTGTTTCCTGCTTTGGTGTGACAGCCTCCCAAGAACAGCTCTGGGAATGTTCCAAAGTGTGGCATCTCAGCCCAGCTCTGTCCCAGGAACTCTTCAGGTGGGGCTGATGCCCTGAGCCCACCTTGGACATCTCGGTGCTCACCTTGTCTCTCCATCCCACCTGCAGAGCCTGGGGGTCACCTGAGTTAGGAATATTTTAGGACATAGATCCTGTCTTCAGTAAACAACTACACAACTCTTGGCTCAAGAGATCCCTGAGGAAGCATTTAAGCACCCTTTTTATATAAAAAGTAGTGGGGTTGATTTACAACCATGAAATGTCTTTTGTTTCACCTCTACAGTGAATAAAGTCTAAATAAACAGTCACCAACTATGGTGTCTTAATGCCAAGGGGCTCCTCAGCCCCAAACTCTTCTCAATAACAGCTGAACAGTACCAGGGATCAGGAAGGTTTAAACTCCCTGGTGAGCCTTGGTCCTGGTTACTGAACAGTTTCCAAATGGTTTGGAATTGTATTGAAGGGCCTTGTGTTCCAGCGTTCCCAGAAGGAACATCCTACTTGGATTTGAGTCTAGACCTGGGAGACATGCTGAAAAATATCTTGTAGTAGATGTAGACGTTGACAATCCTCAGCAGAATTCCCAGGATGTAGCTGAGGGACCTGAGCAGGGCGGCGGCCGCGCTGCAGAGCTGGAACGGGAGCCCCCAAGGGCCGCGGGAGGGAGCGGAGGCACCGCTGACCCTCAGGTGGTCATCCATGAGGAACAGGGCACACTCTGCGGCCACCAGCGCCCAGATCACCCTGGACACCAGCCGGGCGTTCCTGACCGTCCGCAGGGGCCGTGACTCCGAGGGCAGGAAGGTGATCATGTAGGCCTCGAAGGCCACGCAGCTGAGCAGGACGCAGCTCACGTGAGCATTGGCCGTGAGCAGGATCCGCGCCACGGCCGAGGCTGCGGGAGAGACGCCGGCGCCAAAACTCCCCAAAGCCACGTCGGAAACAAGGCTGAGCAAAACCAGGATGTCTGCCTGGGCCAGGCTGGAAATGAGGACTGCAGTGGACTTGGAGGAGACCTTGGCAGACTGCAGGAGGATCATGGTGTAGGCGCTGCCCAGCAGCCCCAGGAAGGTGCTGACAGCGTTGGAGGAAGACAGGACGAGGTATTGGATATACTTCAGTGCCAGGTATCTTCTGAGATCTTTCATGTGGTCTCTCTCCATTGAAATGCCAGTTAGGGAAGAATATCTGGAATACATATAAAAAAAAAACCCCAGTGATTAAACGTAAAATTAGCAGGATGGATTCCAGGCAAATTATGATGGACCTGCACTTGTACAGGCACATTCTGGTGTCAAGAACCACTTGGAGATGAGGCCAGCTCAGGATCTGAGCTTGTATTTACACACTCATATCATAAATAGGAATGAAGTTTGCAAAGTGCCTGGATATTTTTAGGTAGCAGCATAATTTGTGTAATCTTGCACTGTAGGGGTGTCAGTGTGAACTATTCCTGTCCCTGAAAGGGAGGAGCCAGAAAATGATAAACTGCAGTTCCTAGAAAATACTAAAATCATCTCTGAATTCAGGTCTAACAAATAAACAAGGAAATTGTTATCTAAATGGGAGAGATGAGATAAGGAAGAACAATGTGGGTTTCTCACAGATAAAGCAAATTGATTGAGCCCAGCTTCCTCCTGTATCAGGGTGATCAATCCTGGTGGGAACCAGCCAGTGTCACACAGCTTCAGTTTTCTGAAGAATTTCAATATTGTTTCATGAGGCATTTTTAAGGAGGAGCAAGGTAAGAAATGTGGCCTAGGTGAAGCTGTGGTTAAGTCATACACAGCTGGATGGGAAATTGAGGGAAGGTTCGTTCTCAGGAATTTGAGGAATGATGTGTCAAGTGGGGCTCTGCAGAGATCTCACATTTTGTGGTTTTCATGAACTGCAAGAAGGAACTTAGCAGAATCTAGGCCTTGACTGAGGTGTGTGACCAGTTTCGAGAGCAACAGCTCAAAAAAGGTGTCACTGAAGAAGTTCCAAGGAGGCTGATCCTCAGAGACTGAGCTGAGTGTAACAATTCCATTTCCCTCCTATTGAGCAATTATCCCCATAGGTAAATTCCCAGAATTCCCAATGTCAGCACCTTGGAGCTGCTGTTACAGAGCTTTTCCAGTGCGTTACCCAGCAGGTCTGGGTGCTGGCTTAAGTCATCAGCTGGGTTTAATTTTGCTGGGATGATGGAAGATGATAATCCCGAGTGATTCCCATGAAAGGTACGGAGCCAGGTTTTTGAGACTGGTAGAGACTTGACTGGTACCAGGTTGACTCATCTGAGATTCACGTGTGCCTGTCCTTTGTCTTTGAAGTGTCTGATCCAGCTTGCTGAAGGATTACTTTGGGGAAGAAGTAGGAAAAGATTTCTCCCTGTATTTTAGCTGAGTCAGCTCATCCTACCCTCCCTTCCCACAGTGATTAAGTGGAAAAACGATTCTGCATTTTGTGGCAAAAGCAAATGATCTTAGAGGTCTCCTCCAACCTTAATGACTCCATTATTGGTTTGACCCTTTGTTTTGATACAGAGCACCAAAGCAATTCCAATCTAATGGAACAAACCCTGAATCCACAACACGGAACTCGTGCAAGCTCCGAGAGGAGGAGAACCAAGCCGTGATATGTACAGCTGAATCTTGATTTATCTTCTTATCTCCAAGCAAGTTACTCCTTTGACAGGTACATTAAGGCTCTCCTGTCATTATTTTTTTCTTGCAACCTACTTCTGCGTCCATTTTCATGAGTTATATTTTTGAGGAGATAAATTACGTGCCTTGATAAAGATCTTTGCTCATTTTTAGGAGCACCAGCCACAGGCTGGATTTACAGCAGATCTTATCTATGTGGAGCATTTGAACTCAGAGCTTCTGGACTTTGGCTCCTACCTCGCCCCAGGGTTTGGTGATGAGTCCAAGGAGGAGCGTGAGGAATCAGGAACAGCCGGAGAAGCCAGGGGAGGTGCCCTGGGCAGAACCCTGAGGAGCTCAAAATGTTTCTCCCATCCTCTCTTCTTGAAACTGCATCATTTTCCATAGTGCTGCCAGCATTTGCTGAGCACCACGGTGTCCTTTGGGAAGGAACTGGGGCTTCTGGCTGGAAGGTGCCTTCCTGCTTTCTGCTGGTGATGGCCAGAGGTGTCTGTCCCTTCATTCCACGGCTGCCCCTCAGGGCAGGGTCGCTGCCAGGGCTCCCTCCTGCTCCCTCCACCTCTTTCAGACTATAATTTAGGGGTTAAAACTGTCATCCAGAATGCAGCAGAGCCAGGTTTGATTTCCTCCTTCGCCTCAGGGGTTTGAGATGTTTATCTCCTGTGGGTGGATGGGGATTGTCCTCGTGCTGAAGGAATCTGGGCACAGTGTGAGAAAACAGGTGACACCCCTGGCCAAGGGTTGGGATCAGGAGCAGCCCCATGGGTCACCACGCAGGCATTTGTACATGTGATGGGGAAGAGACATCCCAGTTCCTGGCACTTGCTCCAAGCGCTGTTTGCAGTCATCTGCTCCTGTGCATGAAGCAGAGCTGGGAGATGTTCCCAGGAGCTGGAGCTCTGTCCATGGAGAGCTCCAGAGGCCCCCGGCAGAGTTTTGGCACTGCCAGTGCACACCTCCCATGGGGATAGGGGCTGGGCTGTGGCAGGAGGAGGCAGGGAACACTGCTCACCCCACAGGGATGCTGTGAGGGCACAGTCCCTGCTCCTGTCACCCAATCAGTGCCAGAGAGCGCCCTGGGCATGGCACGGAACAGACACAGCCTCTGCACAGGTAAGAGAAAGGTAAAGTTGGGTGAAGAGCAGGTGCATGAAGCGAGCACAGGCAGGGGCTGAAGCCACAAACTCCTCCTGTGTGGCTCACCAGAGCTCCCACTGCCAGGATCCCATCAGCTTCCTCCAGCTGGGAAATCCCACCAGCCCACAAAGACATTCGGTGAGGAGAGAGCAAACCCTTCCCTCTGCCTGCACCTGGGCAGGTGGGATCGCACAGGTATGGGAACAGGAGCGGGGAGCTCTTTCCTGAGTGTTTCCAGAACGGTCACACTTGGTGAAGGAGGAAACCTGAGCTTCATCCATTTATTTACAGTTTTCAAAGCAGCTCTTGTGGCCTGTGGTTCAGGTCACCCACAAGAGGATTCCTGCACATGGGCAGGGACACTTGGACAGTTTTTTGTCGGATGAAATCTAAGTTCAAGCTCACAGGTTTCCTGAACCAGCACTTGGTGTTTTCAGAGCGCTATTTTTTTATTTCCACAGAAATCTCTCCTGACACACTTCCCAAATTCCAGTTAATAATAACTGCTCATTTGTCATAAATACATTGTTGTAGTCTAAGAGGTACCCAAAAATACCTTCTGCTCTTAAACAAGTAATTCCTTTCAAAATTCCTCCTGGAATGATGTCAAAGACTATAGAGAAGAGGAGAACAAATTAAAAAGGCAGATTAGCAGTGAATATCCCGACTGTAATGAGGTGCTATTCCTCATTTGAAAAGGAAAAATACTTACATTTGGTGGAAGAAGCAGCCAGGGATAGTTTTCTGCATCCCTGCACTCTGTGTGATGTCTCAGCAGGGCTGAAATGTGCCGTTTCCCTTGGAATGATTCCTGGTTTTTATACAGAGCACCCCGTGTTCGGCTCCACGTCACAGCTGGGGCCACGGGATTTGTTTAGCTGGGCAACTTCCTCCAGAGCTGGTTTCACAAGGATTACTCACTGGAATCATGGTGCCCATTAACTTTCAGCTGTCTGGAAAAACTGATGGCTTGAGTGGAAAAGGAGTCCCAGACACTTCCTCACACACAGGCTGGAGCAGATTACAGGGAGCCATCCCGGGCTTGTCCGGGTGCTGCGTGGGCCAGCACAGGTTATCCATGAGAAAAACCCTCAGAGCACAGAAGGGATGTCCCTGGCACGGCTGGACTGGGCTATCCCGGGAGTGTTTGTGTTGCTGTTGCCTGGGATACCCAGGTTTGGTGCTGCTGGCGCTGCACTCCCGCTCCTCATTGTTCTCCAGGGTCGGAGCCAAGTCCTTCCCTGTTCCAGGGGATTTCCTCCCGAGGCATCGGTGAGCAGCAGAGCAGCAGAGGAGCATCCCACAGGCACCGTGGGAGCAGCAGAGGGACACATCCCCAGCCACACACGGAGCACGGCTCCCAGGCTCTGGGCGCTGATCCCACACCGGCACCCAGGACAGGGAGCAGGAAATGAAAGCAGTGATTCTGTCTCGGTTCTGATCAGCCAGGAGGGTTCTCTGCCTGCCCCACACCAGCCCTGCCGTTCCCTCAGCGCTTCCTGAAGCCAAGGGGAGCTGTGGGAGGATAAAAGAGTGGAAATTCCAGGTGCTGCAAAGGATGGTGCAGGGATGGAAGCCCAGCGCTCTCCTCCTCACCTGGAGACACTGAGGGGAACATCTGCCAAAGGCACCCTTGGAAATAGAGCCTGGGCTGGGTGGCAATTAATAGAATTTGTGCTTGGATTCCATGTGTAAATATTCATTTTTGTATTTGAGTCTAAGGAGTGGATTTTACCAGGGACTCTCCATAGCAGTTCTGTGTTTTAAAGCTTCTGCTATACTTCACAACTTCTATTATCTTTTACAAGTCCTATTCTATTTCACAACTTCTGTTGTATTTGCTTATTTTTTCTTGCCTGCCACGATGATACAACAGAATCAGCAGCTGCAAGAGCACAAATTCTGCAAAGTGGCCACACTTTTCTCAGCAGCTCAAAATTTCACAATGATTTGGGGACAGATAAGATGAACCCGCCATCTCCCAGGGCACCACCCTTTTGGTGAGAGCTTCCCCTGTGCCACCCACCCCGTGAAAACACCAGGAAACTCCTCTTTTGGGGAGGTGGGAGGCTGAGACAGGGGATCTGGCCCTGGCTGTGCCCAGTTTCACCAGCCATGGGGAAGGTGCTGGAATCTCTAATCAGCTCAATCATTCCATCTGTTCATCTTTACCTCCCCCATGGCTGGTGGCTCCTCCTTGAACCCCCCCAGTGCCTCCACAAACAGTCCAAACACAGCTTTCCCAATGAATTTCTGTTTGCTGGGAGCTGGTTCCCAGTATTTTTCCACAACCTGTTTATTTTGTGCTACACCTTTGTTTGAAGGCGGTGCCCAGCTCCCTGCAGTGATTACAGTGCCCTTTACAGCTGAGAACTTTCTCTTCCTTTTATTTTTTTTTTCTCTCAGCACCAGAAGTTAATTAGAATTCAGCACTATGTTAGAAAATTTCGGTTTTCTTCTGTCTGAAGCACTTCACTTTTTATCCATGAGAGTTTCCAGCACTTTGGCAGCCACAGCTCCTCTGGGCCCAGGGAAATGACATCATCTGAATATTTTGTAATTTTAGGATGTTTTTTAACACACTTGTAGATTTCGAGGAAACTGAGGGAGGACAATTTTCTCTGCAAATAACTTTGCAGTTTGGTCCTGCAGACCAGGTCCTGATTCCTGTTCCTTGGTGCTTTTCCAGTTATCTGGTCCTGATGGCTCCATCCTGATCCCTGGGCTGATTGATGGCTGTGCTACTCACAGTCTGGGCTGCTCTTCTCATGCTTCACTTTGCTTTTATTTTCTCTTGGGTTGTTTGAGAAACCAGAACAGCTCCTGTCAGATCTTCACCCAAGATGTCCTGGTTTTCCCCTCGTGAAGGGTCTCCTGCCTGGACATCTGACTTGACATCTTTTCCCATCTTTATTTTCCTCAGAGAATGTGCATTTCTTCAGCACCTTTCGTGATTCCCCCTTGAAGTTCTCCACAATTCCTCCTCTCCCTTGCCTGGCAGAGTTCAAGAAGCTCCTTTTCAAAGTCAAACCCAGCTGAATGATTGTCTCTTCTGGCTGGAAAAGGGAGAAGCCAGGTGAGTATTTGCAGGTGTGAGGAGGGGTTGGGTGACACAGGGCAGAGTCTGGAGGGCAGGAGTGACCTGTCACAGCTCCCACTGCCACCAAGCCACAGCCACAGCCAGAGCTCCACTGGCAGCAGAGCAGCAGGAGGCTCCCAAAAGTGCTGAGCTGACCTCCATGCCCTTCCTGCTGGGAAACCAGCAGATCCTGCATGCTGGAGAAGCAGGAATTGGCAAGGGTCAGCCCTGTCCCTGCTGGCTCAGGTGTGGAGGTGTGACCTGGCTGTACCCTGTCCCTCTCTCAAGAACATGATTTTCCCTTTTTCACCTTTTGAAAGAACTCATCAACAAAGGAAATCATCATCTCGATTGTTTTATTGCCATTATTCTCCATTTTCAGGGTAGAAAAGGAAATTACCTTTTAACGAGAGCAAATGAGGGATAAAGCATTACTAATGGAATGTTTGTGCCTTGTGGACAGTAATTCCAGACATAAAACAGGATTTCATCAGCCCCTTCTCAAGAGCTGGCATGAAAGATTTCCTCACAGGGAGACAGGGACAAGGTTTATGGCACAATCCTTTTTGGTAAGGTGTAGAATGGATCAAGATGACAGAAAAAAAAAAAAGCATAAAGAAGTGGTGGTGATTCATAAAACTGGGAGGAAAGACTCGGTGCAGGACATTTAATGCAAATCTCAGTGTGCTCTGCCTTCCTCCTTCACTAATTCCCATTTCCAGTGCGGAAATAATCGTGGAACAGCACTTTGGGACACGCCCTTCTTGCAGGAGCTGAGGTGGAAATTCCCACTGCTGCCCTTAGCTGAAATTTCGGGAATAGCTTGAATAAGTTTGGAAGTTCTCAGCTCTTCTAAGGAATCGTGCAGGGAGGGCTGAGCTTCCCCAGCCCTGCTCAGCTCCTCGGGGCTCTTATCTTGCAGAGCTCTGCCCCTGCCTGCTCCAACCCCTCCCAGGAAATCCATGGAGCTCCTGGATTTCCCCAGTGCTGTGCCAGGGTCAGACCTCTGTGGGGTTTCTCTCCGCTCCTGTTTCACCTCAGTCTCTCGCTCGTGTCCAAACGCTCCTGCTCAGATCAGTCTGGTTCCAGTTAAACTCCGTGCTTTCCTTTGAGTCACGACATTCCACTGCTCAGCTCATCCCCAGGGATGAGGCTGGCAGGAATTTCCCTGGAAGCCACAGATTTCCTCTGTTTTCTGCTCGACTCATCCACCTTCCCCACCCTCACGCTCTCCCCATCCTGGCTGGGCTGTCTCCATCCCCACCACGGACCCATAGCAGGAAATTATTTGCACCCAGGGTTTTCCTCAGCCAGAAATTTTGCCACTTTCACCATTCCAGTGCTCTCCACCGTCCCACCAGGAGGGAGCCAGAGGCAGTGTGGTACTGGGATGAATGCAGGACATGGTGCCAGGGCCACTTCCACAAGGAGGTGCCGGCCCAGAGGGGCTCAAGCAGAAGTGAGGTCATCCCATGGCTCATCCAAAGCAGATTTACCTGGTGTAGGGTTTCTCCAACTTTTAAAGTGAGAGCAGAGCAAACGCTCATTGCAGTGGTGGGGAGTAAATGCAAAGTCATTGGAAAAGCCCAAAGGAGCTTTTGGGATTGGAAAAGGACAGTGAGGGAATGGCTGGAGCATGGTGGGATTGGAGCAGGTGAAGCCTGTGCTGAGCAGGGATCTCTGAGAGCTCCCTCAGAGCCCAGCTGGGAATCCCAAACCACCAGGGACAGCTCCAAAGCCATGGCCCATCTCCATCTGGATCATCACACAAAGAACCCTTCCTCCACAGGGAGCTGAAAGCAGTGCATGAGGAATTACTGCTCCCAGCAATATCTCCTGTATGAACATTGGTTGTCTTCAGCTGGTGAGGGCAAAGTTGTCAAAAAGAAAAATTTATTATTTCTTTAACAAACAATTCTAGGAGCTATTTTGGGTGTTATTGTTGCATAAGAGAATAAAAGAGGAAACCAATTCTGTGCTATATTCATGCAATTCCCGTATCAGCAAATGTGTTTGCTTTGGACACATGACAGGAATTAGGAAAATGTTTCCTAGTGGGACCACACAGATGGATAAAAATAACTTCTACAGAAAATCACCTAATTAAGAGAGTGACCCAAGTGGGCTGCTGCAAAATTTTGGGAGATCTGAGCTGCCAACCTGGGAAAATCCTTTAGGATTGTGAAAATCCTCAATTCCCTGCAAAGGCCAAGTAGGGTTTGGGTTTTTTATGGCAAAGGCCAATTAGGGTTGAGAGGTGGGAGAGCTCCCAAAGAGGTGGGACAGCTGTAGCTCCTGTGGTCCAGAGGAATGGGAGGAAATTGAGGAAAATGTTGGTTTCTGCTCAAAGAAATTCTGGTCATCAGTGCAAGCTGGTATCAGGATTTCTGGGCCTTATCACTTGGCAGGTCACAAACTGCTGAAGCTGGTAAAAGATCTGGGGGCAGGGGGAGAACCACATCTGTTAAATGGGGCATTGCCACAAATTTTGGTGGGTTTTTTAGGGTCTCATGAGGGTTTTTCAAAAGAAACTGCCTTTCCCTGCCAGCTGAAGCTGCACAGGTGTCACCTGTGTCCCCACAGACCCAGGACAGTGCCAGTGGTCACCACCACAACCTGCACAGGGAAGGTCGAAGGATTCCCAGATTTCTGTAGCTTTTTTTGGGATTTGTTCTTCCCTCTCTTTCGAAGAGAGCAGTGGGACATGGAAAATAGGACCTGTGAGCCAGCTGCTGCTCCTGGCAGTGGTTGTGGAGAGCCAGAAGCTCTGGAGCTGGTCCATGGCAGGGATGAGCCGGGTGCTCGTGCTCACACAGCCCAAGGGATTTGCTGGACCAGCTACTCCTTCCCAAACCTGTCTGCAAAACACAAATCAAAGCGAAATGCTGCTGCTCCTGTTCTGTGGAGCCCTGCTGCGCCTCAGGGAAAAGCACTTTGGGAAAAATCAGAAGGAAAACACAGCACAGAAAAAATGGGAATAAAAAAAAATAAAAATAATGGGAATGAAGCACAACTGAATAAATAACAAGGCAAGGCAAGCCTCTGCTGAACTAATGGCTTGTGGTTCCTGCAGGGAAAGGTTGGGAGCTGGGAAAACAGCTGCCTGATGCTTCTATAATTCTGTTCCAATATTTAAAGGCAGGGATGAGAGGCTGAAATTTGATTTTTGAAGCAATAGAGAGACTTGATTGTGGATGGATTAGTTACAAGATAATGCAGAAATCAGTTGTCAGCCTGGAAGCTCAACAGAATCAGAGCTGATGTGACTCAGAGAGCCTCAGATGGCCAAGAAGGGCCAGTTTTGATGAAGTGGGGTCTGCAGGGAGCTGGAGTCAGCCAAAATTCTCTGAGATCACAGAGAGTTTGCACAGAAATCCCAGTTCTGCCCAGAAGGGGCTGGGGTTGGGGTCAGTCCAAGGTCATTCCCAAGCCTGGCCTTGCAAAGCCAGCGGGGTTTTGATGCAAAGACTAAACAGACAGAGCTGTGCTGAGGTGATTTATAGCTGTGTGTCCTCAGACTGTGGCAAAATGGAAACAAAATCTCACAGAAATTACTTCAGGGAGCTCAAAGAAAGTTGGGAAAAGACCCAAATCCACCAGTGGCACTGACTGGAGTGAGCTGCACCTCTCTAACTCACAAAACGATGGCTCGGAAGCAGCACAAAGAGGGGTTTCAGGGGATTTTTGGCAATGGGTGATGAACACCAGACTGTTCCAGGTGGTAATTGCAGGAATCCTTCATCTCCCTGCCTCTCAGCACTTGGAAATCCATTGGAAAGGGTTAAAAAGTCGTTAATTCCAATAGAATCACATCCCAGTTTTGCAAAATCTCCACTGATATCAGAGTCATTTTTCATCCCCTTTATCAGAGTTTTTCTTTGCCAGCAGTATTTTTGTGTTCTGTGGGATGTCCAGACGGATGGAAACAGCCAAGTCCTCTCCTTGAAATTGCCCAAACTCAGCCTCAATGTGGTCATAAATCCTCAAGACAATATATTTATATATAAATACTCGAGTTATTAATATTAAGTTGTGCATTTAATTGCTGGTTTGAACTGGAGATCAACACTCATGAATCACTTTTGGAATGCTGATCCCAGTCCCCACTGTCCCCAGCAGGGACTGACAAGGGACACCAGCCTGGGCTGGGATTGTCCCCAGGCTCCACCAGCTCCTGGAGCACCATTTGAGACATCACTGATCACAAGGGAAATTATCTTTGTGCGATATAATCTTTATGTTTTGTTTTGTTTTTTTTTTTTTTTTTTTTTTTTTTTAGGAAGAAAGCTTTCCCACTGGCTGCCTTGGCTGCTCCCCTGTCATTTCCCAACCAAGGTAAACATTCCATTAAAAAACCCATTCCTGGCATTTTATGGACCTGGGCTGCACAGAACAGCTGAATCACGGCAGAAAACGAGTAAAAACCTTCTCCAGTGAGCATTAAAAGAACCCGAAAGAGCCATTCTCAGCACATGAGATAAGAGCAGGCAGTTATATAATTGAGGGATGATTCAGAGCCTGGAGGAAGCATTTTTGGGCTGATCAGGAGCTGATAGCTGGCCTGGCCTGAGAGCACATGGCATGAAATCCAAGCAGAAAGGATGGGAGGTTTTGGAGCAAACCATGGGAACAGAAGCAGCTCAGTGTGGTGGTGTAGGGTGGTACAGACCACACAACTGCTCACTCTGATGGAAAATGTGAATTGTTTTCAGGCAGATCTAATGGTGACATTCAGGAAATGAGAGGCTGTAACGATTAAAACCAAAACTTCGATTTCATAAAGATTTCTGGTGATATCTGCTGCAATCTGCTGTAGAAGCAGAGCTGCAGGAGGGCTGGAGATGGGCACTGGTGCTGGAGGAACATCTTTTCACAAATTCTTGGTACTTAGGGTGTCCTTATCTGCCCTCAACTCTGCACAAAGGGGCTGGTTAAGTCATCACTCATCAGGGGCTTTCTCTTTGCATTTTTCCTTTCAAGTCAACAAGAAAACAAAATAAAAAAGCCCTTAAGATGAGAACCAGAGTGCTCAAAGAACAGGAAGTTTCTGACACTCTTTCCTGTGGTGTTTTTAACCAAACACTTTGCATATCTGATGCTCCAGATCCCTCACTCTGGAGGGCTCAGTTCTTGCTGTCTCCAGTTCCCGTGCTGCAACTGCAAACCCTGCTCTTGAAGAAGGGAGGGTTCCTCAAGGATTCCTCTGGGATCCTCAAGGATTCCTCTGGGAATGAGGAATTCCTTGAAGAGGAGCCAGAGTGTTGTTGCCACTGTGTGTTCCAATTTATTCCGCTCCAAAGTTGAATTTTTGGGTTGGCCTTGGCTGCCCTGATGTTTCCCTTGGCTGAAGGACCCGGGCGTGTCCAACCCCAGGTTCCATCCTGCCTTCTCTTCTCCCCAACAGCTTGATTAGGCTTTTCCCATGTTACTTTGGCTGGTTTTTAATGATGTCCCTCCAAGGTCCCAACCTCTCTCCCCATTCATGCAGGGTCCACCTGATCCCTGTTTGATTCCTTTGGGAATTAAAAGCCCAGGACTGAGCCCCAAGGCTGCTCCGAGTGATCTCAGTTTGGGTGTGGGGCTTTCCCTGTCAGTCAGTCCCAAAATCATCCTCCTGGTACAGATCCTTTCATCACCCAAATGCAGCCCAGAAATCCAGGGATATTATCCTAAAAAAGAAGTAAAATGGAACCTGAGCACATGGTCTTGGCTCGGCAGGGCTGGGTCACTGTTGGATAAATGATCTTCAGGGCCTTTTCCAGCCTAAATCATTCCATGATTCCAGTTCCCCTGGTGGTTAATGTGGAGTAGTAGAAAAATGAGGTTTCTCCTGGGAAGTTGGTCTTGGCCTTGTGTTCCCCATGTCTTCCCGGGGCAAAACTGTGAATGAGAACAGAGAGCACAGGTGCAAATAAAATAAAATGGGAATAATTAAAAGGTTAATCCCATGGCAAAGTATGTTTGCTCATCAAATATTAATTATGGAGGTTTAATTGACCTGGCATTTCTTCTTAATAGCTTTTAAGGAAAATCTGACTTCCACATGGCTGTTACCTCCACAATTAAAATGGAGCTGTTCAAATGCAAGGCAGGTTTTGCATCCTGATGGGTTTTTCCTGAGAAAAGCCTCTGGCAGGGGCTGCAGCTTCATTCCAACACGAGATGCTGAACATGATCTCTGGGATTCTGTGGAAAATACTGAATGTGTTCTGTGTGCCAGACAATTCTCTGGCCATCCTAAAATCCTGAGCATCGCTTCAATATCACAAGATGCACTCAATAAATTCAGGCTCCAGTGTCACCCATGACAGTTGAACTTGGGGATCTTTGAACCCTTTTCCAACCTTGGTTATTCTGTGATTCATTAATTCACATGCATTTGCCCCTCTTTTTAGATTTGAACAAATTTCCAAGAGCTACCAGCCCTAAAAATAATATTGATGCCAAAAATCCACTTACTTTCATGCTGTTTATTCCAATCCCTTTCCCGAAAGAGAAAGCCAATTTGCACAGGCTATTTCTGGCTTTTCAGTTTACTTTCCAAAAGATTAAAGCAAAAATTATCTATGAGGAATGTTTGCCTTTGTGCTGTTGAGTTTTCTGGGAAGTTTGTTTTCTCATCTTCCAGCGACAAAGAGTCTGGTGGGTTTTGGTATGAGGAAACTCTGCTGTCAAAAAACGATCATCAGAGAGTTAAAATGGTAGTTTTGTGGCTGACAAAGGCTCCCAGTAGCCCCAGTTGGGAGGGTTAAAGTCACTGGTGGCTTGCAAGGACCCTCACACCCTCTGAGGGTCAATAATGCACCTTTTGGTCTGCCCCATTCTGGGAAAAATATTGGGATGAAAAGATAACTTGGAGAGATTGGGATGTAATACAGATTTCCCATCAGTTCTAGAAAACCGTGAGAATTCATAGAATTTCCCAGCTCCTCATAAATGAACCATGAAGAATGGGGAAATGTTTCCAGGCTGTTTTTCCCTGACAGTGTTTCATCTGAAAGGGACCTGCACATTCCCTGAGGGTTTTCTCTGTGATGGGACTTGTGAAATACCAGAGGCAGAGCTCAAACCCAGCCCTATCTGCCCCATCTGCTGCAGCCCTTGTGTTCCACATACAAAACAGGAAGGGGAAGCAGCAATTGGCTCTATCAGAACAGCATCTCCAGCCAGAGTGGCTCTTTGTTCTCACAGCTGAAACGTTGGAACTGTGAAAAAAAAACCCAACCAAGGAAATGCAGCTTTTCAAGTTCAAAGGTTTTTGATGGTGATGGCTTTAGCTTTCTTCTGAGGTGGTTGATCTCCTCAGGCACTCGGGATGCCTTTCCTGGCATCCATCACTGCTGGACTCGGAGATGTTCAGTGCCTGGTGGAGCCCATCCCAAAATGACTCTGGAAATGTACAAGTTCAGGCCCTCTCTTTCATAAAACCACATGCAGAGTGTGAGCAGCTGATTGCTCATGGGCCAGTTCCTGCTGGGTCCTTCACCCACCAGACCACAGCAGAAGGGTGGCTCAGGGTCCTTGTCTGGAGGTTTGGCCTCACAAATTGTCCTTTGATTGAAACATCCTTTCCAGAAGTTTTCTTGGGCAGAAGAACCTGAAATGTCTGTCCTCTGTCCCAAAGATCCCTCCAAACTGGTGTGGATCACTTTAGGGAGGAGTGGAAGTGCAGCACCAGCAGCTGTGGCAGTAGGGACAGCCCTGTCCCTGTCCCCACCCCGTGGCAGCTCCACTTCCCAGAAAAAGCCACACAACCTCTCCCTGTTGGGTTTTTGAGAGGAAACCCTGTCAGCAAAACAGAAACCATCAGTTATCCCTGGCTGATGCCTTTGGTCCTTCCTAGATTTGTCACCCATCTCCATCCCCA
The DNA here is from genome assembly GCF_015832195.1 of Motacilla alba alba. Taxonomy (NCBI): domain Eukaryota; kingdom Metazoa; phylum Chordata; class Aves; order Passeriformes; family Motacillidae; genus Motacilla; species Motacilla alba. The sequence continues at coordinate 5,248,992 of NC_052045.1, forward strand.
CCTCTTTTTCAGTGATCAGTGATCAGTGCCTGTGAGAGAACAGCATCATTCTCCAAATGTTCGGGATAACAAGGGCTGAGCGTGGTCCATGCACTCAGTCCTGGCAGTAATTCATTTTCTTCATCTCAGCAGAGCAAGTGCTTTATCCCAAAAAATGCTGACTGGAGACCATGCTGAAAGTGTCCAACTATCCCCCCATCTTCCCTCAGTCCACTTTCCTCAGCAGCCACTCGAAAAGTTGTATTTGCAGTAGGATTTGATGGGCTGAGTGATAAGGGCTGAAGTTTCCTTCACAGGAGGTTCCCCTGCTCTGGTTTCCCACAAAAAAACAGGGAATAGGGAACTTTGTTGGCCTCATGGCTTGGGATGGAGCAGCTTCTCACAGCTGCCAGTGCAGGTCACTCATTAATATCAGTCCCTAAAAACCAAGGGGAGATGGGGGCAGTGTTGGAAGTGTGACAACAACTCAGATTCCCTCTGTTGGAGCTGGGTGCTGATAACACCAAGGGTCTGACCCCCGGATAAGCCATTCCTTTAAAAGCTGGACTTGATCCTTGTGGGTCCCTTACAGCTCAGAATATTCTGTGATTCTGTGAATTCCCTGTGTTGAGTCCAGGGAATAAACAGACCCAAGTTCAGGTGAGAATAAGGGATGATCCCCTGGAGAAGCAGCTCCCAGTGGGGGAAGGGAGCTGATACAGCAGAGGGGTTCCACATCCTTGGCAAAGAGCAGAAATGACTTCTCCAAACCGGGGGAAGCAGACGAGGAGGGAGCTGAAGCCACCCCCCAGCAGCTGCTGACAGCGCTGTTCCTCCTGTGGTTTTGTGTCACCCAAAGAGCGACTCAGCCAGCCCGGGGCTGACCCCGCTCGGGGGTGGCCCTGACCCAGCACTTCCTGGAGCACAACCCACCTGTTTCACAATGACTGTGCGCTGCTGGCCTTCAGGGCACAGGATTTACTGCATTGAAAGGCTCTTCATCTCCACTCACACTGGGGGGACACCTCCAAACCTCCCCTTTCCCTCTGCTTTCCCACCCCTGGGCAGTGGAAGCTCATCCCTGGTCCAGGGGCTCTCCTCATTAACCCCCACCAAGAGTTTTCCATTCTCCTTCCCTCTCTTTTTTTTCCCCTTCTGCTTTCCTCCTGTGCTTTATTCACTTCCAGGAGGGACATTCCTGGGATGATGACTGAAGCCATGCACGTTCCAGGTGTGGCTGGCTGAGTCCAGCTGATCAGGGCAGGCCGAGCATTCCCAGGTCTCCATGCCTGATTTCAGGCATCACCACAGTCCTGCTTTTCTGGAGAAATCCTGCAGCTGGCATTGCCCCTGGGAGTTCCCTGCCAGCGTCACACAGCCCAGCCCACTCCAAATACCTGGGGCAAGTCTGAAGCTGGGACACCATCCTCATCCCACGAGATTCCCAGAGAAAGGAATTACTTTAGGAAGTCACAGGAGAGGAAAGAGAATGCAACATTATTGTTTGCTTCCTCACAAAACCCCACCTTTCTGCTCTCCCCTTCCAGAGTGGAAGAAGTTGCCAGTGCTGGAGGGGTTTTTCATTCACTCTGGGAAGTATTTAGGCTTTTAGGAAGTTGTCTGGAAGTCCTGCAGTAAAGAGATAAGCAGTGTGCTGGATCAGTGGCATTCAGGACACTTGAGGAAGGGCTCAAGTTCCTGGAATCTGGCAGGAGTTGCAGGAATTTGGGGTCCAGGGGGAGAAGGCAATGGAGGATCAATCAGTGCTAAGTGACAACCCTAAAGCATGGTCAGGCTTTTCCCAGATTTGGATGGTCCCAGACAGATTTCCAAAGCCTCATTTGTGTCTTTATTCCTTATCCCATTGTCCTCTGGAAAGGGAATCAGAGGAATTACAGCCCCAGCATCAAATTGCTCTTATCAGACCTGATGGGGATCAGGTTGGGCTTTGTTGGGCTCTCCTTCACCCTCATTCCTCTGGGAATTCATCCAAGACTCCTATGGGGAGTCCTCCCCTCCCCTTGCTCTCCTCTGGATCTCCTCACATGTGGATACATCAGGGAGGTACTGCAGTCCTGCCCCCCCCAAATTCCACGTGTCATCTTTGCCACATCGTGTCAGAGCTGCATTCTGAGCTCCTCCTGGATTCAGCGTGGAAACCCTTCCCACCAAAACTGTGGCTGCAATCCCAGCACATCTGGAGCAGCAGCAGCCTCCTCAATCCCACACCAACCTCAGTCTGACTTTGCAACTAGAAATCTTCCTGTTCCTGAGAGTGAAAGGCAAAAAAGGAAAAGGAACAGAAAAAAATATATAAAGAAAAGGAGAAGGAATAACTGAGTGGCAAAAAGCAGAAGGAATGGCCAGAAAAAGTAGCAAAAAAAACCAGAAGAATGGCTGAATACCAGCAGAATGTGCACCACAATTAAAACAAACTCCAGAGGCAGCTCCCAGCACAGGAGATTGCAGGCAGTGCAAGGAATTGCCCAGTCTTGGAGGCTCTTGGACCTCCATCCTTGAAAATCATCAAAATCAGGTGGGACAAAGCTCTGAGCAGCCTGGCCTGGATCAAGCAGGAGTTGCACTGGAGATCTCCTGAGGTCCCCTCCAGCCTGAATTATCCCATGATCCTGCCATTTGACTGTTCCCAAGCTCTTGGGAACTGGACAGGCTTCCTGGGCACGGGTGGGTGAGGAAGGGTGGGAAGCTCTTGGGAAGGGCACAGGGAAAAGGTGCATTTCCTTCTCACACACCTTCATTGTTCATGGAGAGTGAGGTCAAAGAGAAACTGTCACGTCCACAGCACCGTGGCTTTGGGAACTCCAAAAGCAGCCATAGAAATGGAGCTGGGGCAGGAAAAACGGCTGGGAATTCTCCCAGGAAGTCACACAACAGCAGCACAGTGGGAGAGCTGTGCTGGTGTGGCTTCACAGCTTCACGGAAGCGTGGGGTCACTGCTGCCAGCCCCTGGAACAGAGCTGGACAGGCTGAGCCTGGGAACATCAGCACAAGGTGGGAACCAGGGATGGCCATGAGGACAGGGAGACGGCCACGAGGACAGTGACCCACGTGATGAGTCCAGCTTTAATCATGGAATGGTTTGGGTGGGAAGGGACCTTAAAGCCCATCCAGTCCCAGCCCTGCCATGGGCAGGGACACCTTCCACTAGAGCAGGTTGCTCCAAGCCCTGTCCAACACAGCCCTGGACACTTCCAGATGCTCCAGTGCTGCTTGGAGCCGTTGCCAGCATGGATAAAGGTTTCTTCCCCTAAAACATTCCCCACTGCCTTGGCAAGCCAAGAGCTGCTGGGTCCCACTACCCCCTGTGACCATCCACATTCCAGTCAAACCTGGGGATGGGAGAATAGGAGAATTCCTTAACTCCTTAACCAAAGCTGGGAACAGCATATTATACATCCTCAAAAGAAAGCCAATATAATAAGTGGAAAATTCAGAGTGGGACAGACCACACTCAAAATATTCAAAATTGAGAAAAGCAATACTTCATTTGACGTAGCCATGGAGATTGTTTGGTTTTGTTTGGGGGATATCTTTTATTTTTGATTTGGTTTTTTTTTTGCTCAACAAAGCCACAGTTGTTTAAAAACAGACAAATATAGACTATTTTGAGATGCTGGAAGAATGGAGATTCGTGAGAATTCGTGAGAATTCTGTTTTCCCTCTGACGACACCAACATCAAAAAGCCTCCTGAAAGCTATTTCTGATCAAGGTTGCAAACACCGGTGTCAGAGGTGAGCTCCCCGCCGCTTACAAGCAGGAGTAAAACACTCGCAGCGCAAACACGGCGAGGGGACCCCGTCAGTTCCCACCGGGGCGGGGGGGTGGGCACGCCCGCAAGCTTCCAGGCGCTATTTCCTCGGGAGGTGGGAAAACCCTGGAAAAGCCGAAGGTTTCGGGGTCCCGGTGGGGCCGGGGCGGGGCCGGGGGCGGGATCGGGGGCGCGCCCCGCTTTAAGAGCGGCGGGGGCGCGCCCGGGACAGATCCGCGCCCGCTCCGACCCCGCAGCGCTCCGGTAAGGGCTGCGCCGGGGCTGCACCGGGCTGGGGGGTCCCGGGTCAGGGGTGGGGGCTTTGCCTCGGTGCCCCCCGCTTGTGCCGAGTCCTGGTTTGAGCCGCCGGGTCCCCCCCGAGCGCCGCCGCGCCGCTAATGAGCTGCGGCGGTAATTAGCGGCCGCGATGATCGCTGCGCTCCTGTCCCGTGTCCCCTCGCAAAGGGCGTGTGGGGCTTGGGAGGGGAGTTTGGGGTTTTGGGGCATTCCTGTCCCTCCCCGAACGGGGAATGCAGAGCCCGGAGCGTTCCTCGGGATGGGGATGCTTCGTGTTTGTGCTTGGAACGAACCACAGCAGCGGCTCTCTGCTTTTGGGGTGTGTAGTTAAATTGAGGGTAATTTCCTGGGGGCCAGAGATGCTCCGAGAGCTGGAGCCCCTCTGCTCTGGAGACAGGCTGGGAGAATTGGGGGTGTTCACCTGGAGAAGAGAAGGATCCAAGAAAACCTTAGAGCCCCCTCCAGTGCCTAAAAGAGGTCCAGGAGAGCTGGAGAGGGACTTGAGATAAGGGATGGAGGGGCAGGACACAGGGAATGGCTTCCCACTGCCAGAGGTAGATGGGATTTTGGAAAGAAATTCTTTCCTGTGAGAACCTGGCACGGGGTGCCCAGAGAAGCTGTGTCTGCCCCATCCCTGGAAGCATCCAAGGGACCTGGCATAGTGGAAAGTGTCCCTGCCCATGGCAGGGGTGGAATGGGATGAGCTTTAATGCCCTTTCCAACACAAGCCAGTCTGTGATTCTATGACAAGCTATAAATTCATCTGTGCTGCATCAGACTGGGGGAATACCAGTAGTTTAGGGGTTTTCTCCCTTTGGGAGCCTTTTCTCATCCACTGTGGCTCCCTTTTACCCAGTGAGCTGAATCCACCAGCACACAAATAAATGGCTCAGTGAACCACGACTGTACAAATAAAAAAGTGGCAGAAGCGATGTTTGTCTTCAGTTCAGTTCGTGATGCAAACGTTTGTCTTCAATTCATGATGCAAATGCAAAGCCTTAGCTGGGAAATGCTCTTTAGTGGGATTCTTGCAGAGTTTTGCAGATGCATTTCTGGGCGTGATGCTCTCTCACGTTTGAGCTGTTGGATTATGAACATCAGTTTCCTTTTAGTTGCAAAGCTCAAATTATGTTTAGAAATACAATAGAAAACAAGTCTTGCTTGTCTTTTGGACAAATACTTCGAGTAGCTGTTTAAATTGTGGGCTGGTTGCTGGAGTCAAGGCCATAATGCAATAAAAGCATAAAAGATCCTTGGCACGTGGACTGGTGGCTTTGTTCAGGATTTCTAATGAACATCACTCCGTCTGCCCTCGGGTGGTGACAGTCCCCTCGCTGACACCTGCTCAGCTTTCCCTCCTTTGTGCACTGCAGATAATCAAAGGACTCTTTTAAAAGAGTACAAACACCAAAATAGCTGAAATGTAACTGACACTTGGAAGCCTTGAGCATCCCAGAGCAGTTCTGAATTCTGACTTCAGTAAGTCCTGGGGGCAGAATCTAATACTGCCAAGTTATTTGTATGGGTGAAAATATATTTATCAGTAATTTTGAGCATATTCATGGCACAGTTGTGCGTTCTCATGGCTGATGTTGACCCAGCTTCTGCTTTTGTTGTTGTTGCTGTGGTGTCCAGTTACTTCAGCTGGCTCTTGTCCTGCAGTTCTGGTCTCAAGCTGCAAGGGAAGTCCTGCTTTTGAGCCATTAGAAACTGAAAATCAATCAAAAAACAAAAAAAAAGAGGAGAATCAGGGCTGAACAATTATTAGGGTCCAGGACCACTCCTCCTATTTTAAATTTCACAGTGCTGTTGTCACCTTTGTTATCCCTCTCTGCTGTTTCGCTGAGTAGCTGCCTCAGTGTGTGAGGATTAAGAGATTTTTTGGTAATTTAATGTCCTGATGTCTTGGCCTCGAGGGAGGTCTTGCACCAGGGGAGGGTTAGATTGGATGTTAGGAAAAATTCCTTCACCAAAAGGCTCAACAAACCCTGGAGCAGGCTGCCCTGGGAGGTCTGGAGCCATCATTTGTTCCAAAACATGTGGATGTGGCACTAGAGGACATGGATTAGTGGTGATCATGGTGCTTGATGGTTGGACTTGATGGTCTCAAGGGTCTTTTCCAGCCTTAAGGATTCCATGGTCCTCTGATGTGATTCCATGACTCTGCCACACTTTGTCACTCATAACCAGTTGTTGGTACCTGGTTTTGGCTGAATAGGTGTAAGTTTCAAATCTGAGTAAACTCTAGAAAATAATCTTTAGTAGGAGAGATGTATTTTGATATGGAACCTTTCATACTTACTGAAAAAAAAATCAAAATAAATCCACAAAGTCAAAGAAACAGGACAGAACTTTGAGTGCGACAAGTATGGAGATTCGGATTCCATTTCTAATTTTAAAAATATTCTTCCTTGCAAGCATGCAAAATGGTAAAACAAAGCATTTTTGTTTTCTTCTGAGTTTAAAGGAAAGGAATACAGAATCAACCAGACTGGAAAAGACCTCAGAGATCATCCACACTATGATCAAACACCACCTTGTCAAATAAACCATGGCACTGAATGCCCTATCCAGTCTTTCCTTAAAGACCTCCAGGGACAGTGACTCCACCACCTCCCTGGGCAGCTCATTCCAATGCCCAACAACCTTTTCTGGGAAGAACTTCTTCCTGACATCGAAGCTAAGCCTCCCTTGGTGCAGTTTAAGCCCACGTCCACTTTTCCTGTCTCTGGTTGGATGTAGCGGGGATGGGTCAGATCCACACCCCTTCTCAGCTCTCTCCTGAGACAGATGACAGATTTTTCCTCTTATTTCATCGCAGATATTTATTTTCCGGTCCTGCTTTACCTCACCTGCATTTCCCCCCCCCCCAGGCCTGACACCATCCCCAGGGAGTTGGCACCCCAGCTGGGCACCATGACAGCGCTGTCCCCCAACCTGTCGTGCCACCACCACTCCATCGACGACTTCCGCAACAGCGTCTACTCCACGCTCTACTCCATGATCAGCATCATGGGCTTCGTGGGGAACGGCGTGGTGCTGTACGTGCTGATCCGCACGTACCGGCAGAAAACGGCTTTCCAGATCTACATGCTCAACCTGGCCCTGTCCGACTTCCTGTGCGTGCTCACGCTGCCCCTGCGTGTCATCTACTACGTGCACAAGGGCAACTGGTTCTTCAGCGACTTCCTGTGCCGCCTCTCGTCCTACGCGCTCTACGTCAACCTCTACTGCAGCATCTTCTTCATGACGGCCATGAGCTTCTTCCGCTGCATCGCCATCGTCTTCCCGGTCCGCAACATCAGCCTGGTGTCGGAGAAGAAGGCGAAGTTTCTGTGCATTGGCATCTGGGTGTTCGTCACGCTGACGAGCGCGCCCTTCCTGCGGAACGGGACGTACGAGCACGGCAACAAGACCAAGTGCTTTGAACCGCCGGAGAACTCCCAGAAGACAAACCTGGTGGTGATCCTGGATTTAATCGCCCTCTTCGTGGGCTTCATCTTCCCCTTCGTCATCATCACCATCTGCTACACCATGATCATCCGCACCCTGCTGCGGAACTCGCTGCGGAAGAACGAGGCCAACCGCCGCAAGGCCGTGTGGATGATTGTCATTGTCACCGCCACGTTCCTGGTGAGCTTCACGCCGTACCACGTCCTGCGCACAGTGCACCTGCACACGCTGCGCCTGCGGGGCCCCGGCTGCGCCGACACCGTCTTCCTGCAGAAAGCCGTCATCGTCACCCTGCCCCTGGCCGCTGCCAACTGCTGCTTTGACCCCCTCCTCTACTTCTTCTCCGGGGGGAACTTCCGGCAGAGACTCACCACGCTGAGGAAGGCGTCCTCCTCCAGCTTGTCGCAAGCCTTCAGGAAAAAGATCTCCGTGAAGGACAAGGATGAGGAACCCTTTGGAGAAAACCAGAGGGAGAATGGAAAGGCAGCTGTGGCTCCTTTGTAAGGAAGTTAAACATTCCCCTCAGAGCTCTGGTGGGGGATGGAGATCTCTGAACTCTTCCAGAAGATGGGATGGAGGCTTTCGAGCCTTCGTTGGAGTTAAATAACTGTGGACAGTCCCTGGTTTGTGGTACTTGGTGGCAGAGCTGCTGCTGGGGCCGGGCAGCCCCTGGGACCCCCAGAGCCACGTGGGACAGAGCAGCCACCACCAGCAAGCTGTGGAGCTGCTGCTGAACTCCCAACCCCCTTCCAAGGCTGTATTTGTGTCCTTTACATATTTGGGCATTTGCTTCGTTTCACAACTTTCCAAGAGCGTTAATTCCCCGAGCCAGCGGGAAATGTACACAAAGCTTGCGGCGCGCGGGGAGCTCCTGATGAACAGCAAGGGCAGAGTTTTCACTGGAACTTCAAACAGCCGCCAAGTTATTTACACAGCGAGGCCAGGATAATTCCTGCCCTGCTCCCAGCTGCCTCTGGATTTTGGTTTTTATGATCATTGTGTGTGTTTTAGGCTCCCATGGCTGTGCCTGGGCTGCAAATTGGGATGGGCCCCTCTCCCAACCCCACTGAGCAGCTCGAGAGGTATTGGTGGGCAGCAGATTTGCCAGTGTTCTCCCTGTTTCTAGAAAAATCCATGGGATAAGTTGTAGAATTGCAGTATCCTACTACACAGGATAACTTAGGAATAAGGATGAGAGGGACTGGTGAAATGATGGCTGTAGGATTCCGAATATCACTTCAGTTTTTGGGGAAGTTTTAGGTAAAAGTGGAGCTCTGTATGCTTGGAGTCAGATTAGCCTTTCTCAACTATTGGCCAAGGGTGTTAAATTAATAATACATTTTAGAAAAGCTCTCCAGGATGTTTGATTCTGTTACAGAGTGTTCACCTCACCCACACCTGGCAGCAAAGAGGCAACACGAGCTCCTTAGAAAGGCTTTTAGGAAGAGCTGGAGATTCAAAATCTGGATGAGATGTGATGCTGAAAAAACATTGGGTTGTTGTTCTTCTGTAAAGAAAAACTATAAAGTCTTGGATGGAGGGAAACATTCTTGTAATTTTCCAGGGGATCTGCGGGAAGGTAGTTCCCGCTCTGCTGGAGCAGAGCCTGGCCGGAAATGTGAGACACATCCTGACAGAAATAGAAATTCTTGTAGGATTAAACCTCACTGTTCATTTATCAGCTCCCTCTCCAACTGAAAGTGTGTTTGGATATGGTATTTATGAAATTACTCAATGTTATCTTCAATAAAGAAAACAGTTTTAGTAGTGAAGAATAACAGTGAGCAAAAGGAGTTTGGCTTGGACAGGCATCTGCTGGAGAAATTATCTGTACAGATAATTGGAGTGTGAATTCTCTCTTGGCACCACAGCCACAGCTCAGCAAAAGGCACTTAATAAACCAAACTCACCTGCAGGACAAATGATGGATGTGAATTTCCAAGGAGATCTGAAATTCCTTTGTTAAATTTGAAGGAAAAAGCAGTAGAGGGCTGAAAGCTGCTGCTGTAGGGTAGAGTTAAAGACCCCCCAGGAGGGCAGAGCCAAGATTTCAAAGCCAGAACTGCAAATTGTTCAGGGAAAAAATGTGAATGAATTGGCTTAAACTCATTTTCAAGGGTCAGCACTGAGTATTCCACTCGTTTCTCCAGGCTTTGAAGGCATTGTCAAACTGTAAAAAATCCTCATGGATTTTTATTTGGAATATGCAGGAATAACATGCCCATTCCCAAAGTTTAAACTATTGTACAGTAAAGCTAAGTGTGTGTATATATATATTTATATATATGTATATATTGCAAAGCCTTTTTATTGTACCAGATGCATTTTTTAACCTTTTGCCTTTTTTATTTGAATTAGACAATGTTAATGGCAAAGGAAATGGCAGCTTTTTTACTATTATTTTTATTATTTTTTGTGCAATAGGAATGCCTGTTTTAAAAAACTTTACTGAAAACCAAACGAAGACATTGCAAGTGAAATTTTAGTTACTGTTTTCTGTGGCTCATTTGAAAGTCTCTGTTACGGATTCTTCTTCGCTACAATAAAACTTTATTTGCACGCAGCACCAGAGTGTAATATTTGCTTAATAATAATAATTTATAATGGTGTCATAAACACTTAGAGCAGCACAGATGTTGCTGAGATGTTGGGGGAGTTCTTTTGCTCCAGCCAAACTGGACTTTGCTTCCAACTTCTCGAGATTCATCCACTACCTGGAGCTGCTGTTTGGGGATGTGTTGGAGCCAAAACACTTCTGAGGGTCTTGGTAGATCTTGCAGTGGTGGAGCAGCCCAACAAAAAGCAGCTGGAACCTGGATAAATTGGGATTTACAGACAGAAAATGCTTGGAAGACAGCTGGAGGAGCAGGGATGCTCTTGGTGGGGGGATTTTTGTCTGTTCTGCGTGGCCCCACATCACAAATGCACAGAAAAGTCTGCTGGGAATGCTTTCTCCTTGGAGCTTCCCAAAGCAGGTGCAGGGTCTGCAGGGGGGTGTTTGGTCACAAAGCTCCGGCCCAGAGGCGTGAGGAGGGGCTTTGCCACCATCTCCGGGTGACAATGTCCCCGCGTGTGCCTTTGCCCTGGGGACACAGCAAAGCCACCCTGGCAGCGACTCCCGGCAGGTTTTGCTCAGGAAGAGGAGCCTGCAGAGAAAGCTGAGCACAGAAACAGGGATTGTTACCGGGATGGGGCAAGCTAGGAGTTGTGGTGTTTTAGGGGCTGTACACTGTGACAGGAGCTGGGAGTTGGGGACCAAGTGTCACCCTGGTGCGGTGACAGAGACGCGGAGAAAACGAAAGTGAGCGGGTTGGGGTTTTTGCTTGAAACGGGGCTATTTTCTGCTGCAGTTTCTGGTCCAATGGTGTCCCCTAGTGCTGAGCCCTTCCCGGAGCCTGTGGCTGCCGAGGTTTCCTCTTTTCATTCCGTCCAGCCCCAGTTCCTCTCCTGTCATGGTCCTGTTTCCTCTGGTGCTGACCCCTTCGTTCCTCCCCTCCCACCCCTGCCTGTATTTTATTTCACAATCTTTGGGGTTTCCCTTTCTACCTTCCTTTTGGTTTTCCTATTTCTCAGGATGGATGCTCCAGCTGGGAAGGACCCAGCCACAAAAAGACTCAGGACCCTCCTCCTGCCTTGGGCTCCAGCTACACGCTTGACTTTGCCTAAAAACCCCTGATTTTCCATAGGATGACTGTTCCAGTATGGACCTGCAGAGCTTCCTCTGGGAGCTGGTGGTGAGTCCAGCCCTTGGGCATCACCTCCTCGTGCCAGTTTGGCCTGGGTGTGTCTGGGAGGGTTATTTGTGACCAAACCAGTACAGCTGGGGGTGAAAAGCTCTGCGAGAAGCTGGTTATCCATGTGGGGATGGAATGATCCTGCCTGTCTCCCGCCAAAGGGAAGGGGGCTGCCACACAGGCAGAGGCACAGCTGGGGACTTCAGAAACTGCACGTGGGACATGCTCACCTTAATTCCATAAACTGCTTTCCCATAAAACTCCTGCGGGATGTGAGAAGCCAGCAGCCCTTCAGTTTAATGAGCAATAAAGTCCAAGCACTGGCAATAAAGAGAGATTTCCTCTCATTCCTGCTCCAAGCATGGAGCCTCCTCCTCCCCCATCCCTGAGCATGAATTTTGGGGTGGAGGGGCTCAATCCATTCCCACTGCCTGGATTCCCCAGGGATCTGCACTGAGAAGCTCTGGCACCCTTAAGGAGGAGCTAATTCTCAAGCTAAACCTTGAATTAGCATTTTTTGCCCAATTTCCACTGTGGTCCGACATAGGAGAGGGACTTCTCCCACATGGCAGGAGGGAGAACACCAGCTCTTTATCCTTCCCCTACACAGGGTACGACCTGATTACCAGGGAAAAAAACTAAGGAGCAAAAATGAAGGAAAGCCCGGCAGATTTTGAAATACCATCAGCACCCAAATCTCTTAGAAACATTCCTGAAAGCAATAAAATGTCTTAGAAACATTCCTGAAAGCAAACCTGAGGGATGAAAAGCCCAGCCTGACGCTTGGGGTTACAAATCCCTCTTGGGATCAGCAAGGTTGGGAGCTCAGCCCTGCTTCTCCCAAACTCCTAATTCCAGCCCTGAGAGGGGCTGCACGTACAAACAACTCTTTGGAATATTTGCAGGCTTCACTGGAGGGGGAAATGTGCCCGTTTTGTTCTTGTCAGTGTGGTTTCTTACGCTTCAGAGGAAAGCATCTGCCCTGGGAGCAAAGCAAGGGCCCTTGGCTAGGTCAATAAATACATTCCTGGTGGATCTTCACCAGGTTGGGAGGCATAGAAGGAATACGGCAGCAAACCCCCACATTTTTGTTCAATAATAAAAACTCCCAAGTGCAGGAGGTCAAACTCCACTGCTGCAGGTCTCTGCTGGGGCAGGCAAAGACTAAACAGAATTTGGTTTGGGTTTGGCCTCTCAAAATCCCTTTATTTGTGAGGAGCACAACTCCCTGGTGATCTGCTTGAGTTTCCTATCAGCAAGGTGAGGTCACTTGGGTTGTTCAGCCTGGAGGAGAGGGGACACAGGGGAGACTCCTCAGGAGCTGCAGCTCCTCCTGAGGGGCAGCTCCAATCTCTGCTCCTTGTGACAGGGACAGGACCCAGGGAATGGCTGGAGCTGTGCCAGGGGAGGGTCAGGCTGGATTTTAGGAAAAGGTTCTTCCCCCAGAGGGTGTCAGGCACTGCCCAGGCTCCCAGGGCATGGCCCCAACGCTGTCAGGGATGCACAGGGCGGGATTTTTGGGGTGTCTGTAGAGGGCCAGGAGCAGAACTGGTGATCTTTATGGGTCCCTTGCAGCTCAGGGTATTGTGTGACTCTGACAGGCTCCCCACAGCCCCTGAGCCCCCCAGTAACACCTGGAGGGTTCAAGGACAAGAAGCAGACTGCCACCATGTCCCTGCTGCAGGGACACACAGGACAGGAGTGTCACCATGTCCCTTCTGCGGGGACACACAGGACAGGAGTGCCACCATGTCCCTGCTGCAGGGACACACAGGACAGGAGTGTCACCATGTCCCTTCTGCGGGGACACACAGGACAGGAGTGCCACCATGTCCCTGCTGCAGGGACACACAGGAAAGGGGTGCCACCATGTCCCTTCTGCGGGGACACACAGGACAGGAGTGCCACCATGTCCCTGCTGCGGGGACACACAGGAAAGGGGTGCCACCATGTCCCTGCTGTGGGGACACACAGGACAGGGGTGCCACCATGTCCCTGCTGCAGGGACACACAGGACAGGAGTGCCACCATGTCCCTGCTGCAGGGACACACAGGACAGGGGTGCCACCATGTCCCTGCTGCGGGGACACTCAGGACAGGAGGTTCCTGCAGGTGTTTTGTCTGACCCGCCCAGAAGGCTGCAAAGGGCTGACTCTGGGTTTGGGAGCAGTTATTGCAAAAGGCAGCCTGTGGCTGGACTGTTAGAATTGCATCTGTCCCAGGATGCCCCAGGATCAGAGAGGCTTTATTTCCTTTCTGAGTAACCCTGAGACAGCCCCTTCTCTCTGCCCTGTCCTCCCCACGTTACTCATGGCAGGAAGCTGCTGACGTGAGTGAGGGCTGGAAAATGCTGCACTGCCCTTTCACCACGAATTTTCAAGGAAAATGGAATGAAAAGTTCCCCCAAACTGGCCTTGAGCCACTGCCTCCTGTCAGCAGCATCTCCTCCCACACTGCCCATGTCCTCCATCACCCTGAACCACCCTGCCAGAGGCTCACAGGACTCCAGAGCTGCTCTGGCTTCCTCATTTCCCAGTAGCCAGGTGGGAAGGGCAGGGCAGCAGCTTCCCTACAAACCTGGAGCAGCATCCTCAGCTCTGGGGAAGGGCTTGTGGTCCCCAGCTCCAGAGAAGAGGCTGGAGCAGGGCTGAGAGCCCTCGGACAGCCCAGCCCAGAGCTGAGATGGCCCAGATGTGTCCCAGAGCAGGCTCCCCAGCAATCCCAGGTTGGGCAGGACTCCGGGGGGGCAGACGCTGAGCTCAGGTGGATTTTCCTCTTGGGATGTAGTGTGGTGAGTCCAGTCAGGGTTAATCATATCCTGTGGGAGGAAAAAGAGCCCTCAAGAATGTGAACTAATGAAACAGAGGTGCTGAGGAACGGATGTCAAAGCCCTGGGGGACAGTCCTGCACATCCTCAGCTCCTGGGGTAGATCCTCCTAGGATCTATCTGTTCAGATCCTCCTAGGATCTATCTGTTCAGATCCTCCTGGGATTTATCTGTTCAGATCCTCCTGGGATTTATCTGTTCAGATCCTCCTGGGATCCCTCTGTTCAGATCCTCCTGGGATCCATCTGTTCAGATTCTCCTGGGATTTATCTGTTCAGATCCTCCTGGGTTCCATCTGTTCAGATCCTCCTGGGATCCATCTGTTCAGATTCTCCTGGGATTTATCTGTTCAGATCCTCCTGGGTTCCATCTGTTCAGATCCTCCTGGGATCCCTCTGTTCAGATCCAAATTGTGCCTCTAACACCAGCTGATGGTCGAGTTTGCCGCCACTGTGATTAAAACTAATCAATAGAATCTGAGGTTGTTCTGAGGGTCAGCAAATGTCCCCGGTGCATCTGCACATGGCAGAGGACACTGGAGCCACTGACAGTGCTGAGCAGGAGCCTCCAGAGCCACAGAGAGTGGCACCAATGATTCAACTCAAATTAAATGTCTAATTATGATGACTCTCTCCCATGGTGGGAATTCTGCTGGTGAAACAGCCTCAGCAAATATCCAATATTACACCGAGTTTATGTAAACTCAGGCACAGCCTCCACGGCTTCCAGAGAGGTGCCCGAGCTCGTGGCCTCCTCCACCAGCACTGACCCCTCAGCAGAGATGTATATTTTGATTTTCCCCTGTTTATTTCTACTGGGTGTTCCTCTGAAGCAACTGTGCTCCAACAGGGACTGCTGGAGGAGGAGGCAGCTCTTACACTTCATTCTCAGAGAGGGCACAATCCGTGGCTAAACTGACTCTGAGAAGGAAGTGGGGAGAAGTAGAAACATGGTTTATTAGCTATCAGATCTAGGAAAACAACACAGCCAGGAAAATACTGCCCTCCTGTGAACCAAGGAGAGTGATAATGAAAAGTTAAAGCTGAAGTTTCAACCCCAAATGTAATTCAATTACAAGAAAAAAAAATGTAAATTCTTCAGCCCCTGCTTTCCCTGGAAAATTGAAATTTCTACAAAATACCAGCTCTTCATCCAAACTACAAGGATTATGTCAGTACAAACTGCAGGAGTTGTAGGGAGAGGGAGGAGATTTGGGGCTGTAGTAAATTGGGGAATATTTTTATTTCTATTTTATGTTAACCTTCAGGGTTTTTTTTTTTAAGTTCAGTGCAGCAGCACCACAGGAGAGCATCACCTTTGCCATCCCAGCTCACACAAACACAGTTTGGACTCCTTTTGGATGGAGGGATTTATATTTAAAGACTTTTATTGATGGTTTTTGCTGGATTTTATACAGAAATACATAAATAAGAAGACCAGGGGCAGCAGTAAAAAGGCAACACAAGACCCTGACATTGGTGAGGCATTTCCTGTCCCCTCTCCCAAAGCTGAAGGGGTCAGGACCCCCTAAGGAGGCACTGACAGCATTTTATCCATCAGAAGGAGGATTTTAAAGCCCAGCAACCTTTGGTAAGAGCAGGGATTAAGAGAGCTCCCTGAGTGACACTGTGACAAAAGGCCAGCCCTGCTCGTGTCCCACACGCGCTGCCCGGGGACGCTGCTGGCACCGCTGGGGGAGAAAAGATGAAGTAACAGCAAAGAGGGGAAGTGAAAAGGAGATTGCTTCATTTCTTTATGAAACAAGGGTCCTGTAGTTCTCTCAAAACATGTGTTTGTTTTTGGAGGAACTGCTGGAACAGACACCAAGGCCCCACGTGTCACTGGGGAAGGATTTGGTGGCTCTGCAGGGTGACCGGTCACAGGGGGCCACTCACAGGTACAGATATTCCATGTCTGGAGGCTTTCCCTCGGCTCCAGTAGAAATATTGAGCACGATTAAGACCAAAGAGAGTCATTCCAAGCTTTTTATTGAAGGAGGTTCTTCAAACAGTTGGTGGGAATGGGGCAAAGCCACTGCTGGGGCTCAGCCACCCCATCCCTCTCCAAGGCAGAGGAACCGTGGGATCAGGGCTCCCAAATCCCTTCCTGGCACACAGGAGCTGCTCAGCCCCCTCTCACAGCTCTAACACAAACCTATCCTCATCCTGTCATGCTTATCTCACCCCTTATCTCACCCCTAACAAGTGGGGACTCCTGACTGCCCTGGCAAGTGGGAAGTGACTGATTCCTGGTGTGTCAGTGAGGCACAGGGGCAGGGGCTGGTGCTGGAGCACCAGGCCATTCTCCACCTCCTTTTCCAGCAGGAAAGTTCATCCTGAGCTCACCACCAGCTCAGGATGAGCACCAGGGGTGGTGACCAGGAGCACTCCCTGCAGAGACAGCCTCAAGGCACATCCCAGGAAATGTCACTCTGCTTCCACCCCCCTTTATTCCTTCTGCTTTTCTCACAGTGATTGGAAAATCCACTGCTGGAGCATCACAGCCAATCCCCACATCAATCCCATGGATGAGCTCAGCTGGCAGCTCCTCCAGGCCCCAACTGCAGCCTCTGGAGCCACCAGCCCCTTTTCCAGAGCAGGGAAATGGCAAAGCCAGCACTCCTGGAGGGGAGCCTTTGGAAGGGCTCCCTGAAATTCCCCACTCCCTGCAGCCTCCAGCACCAGGCGCAGCAGCAGGGAAAGCAGTGAGGTGGATTTTTCATAGCAAGAGAAGATGGGGAAGGTGGGAAGGGCCCAGTTTGGGGTTTTTTTTCTGCTTTCTCTCCTAAAGTATCCTCAATAATTCCACTTGCAGGTTGTCTCCCAGAGATCTGCTCTGCCAGCTGAGAAGTGCTCCTTGTGCCACCAGCTCCCATGGAATATCAGTGCCTGGACCTTCCCTCTGAGGGTGGGAAACCAGATCCATGCCAATCTCAAACTGGATATCATTAGCCCCAAACAAATAAGTAGATTTCAGTAATGGATACAACGTGGAGGTTTCCTGGAGGAGCCAATATTTGAATTCTTCACAGCTGCATCTCTGCCTTTTTCTGGGTGGGTTGGGTTTTTTTTTCTCTCTAGCCTGAAGTGCTCCCAAGTGCCTCATGCCATGTGGCTGCTTCTTATTTGCGTCCCAGACCTGATTCACAGCTCTGCTCTGATACAAAATCCATCAGATAGAAAATGCTCCTTGGGGTGGGGAGAGCCCCTTCTGCAGTGCTGAGGACACTGATCTGATGGGAAGGGGAGCTGTGGCTGCAAGAGGAGACCCCAGCACAGAGCAGGGGCCCCCAGGCCTCCATCAAGCGAAAAATGAAAAATAAAACAAAAAAAAAAGGGAATGGAAACAATCACAAGGAATGGGCTTATTGTAGGAGAGAGCAAGTAAAAGAGGTTGTTTGGGGACAGGGAGGAAAATGCCAGATAGGAAAGAAATAGAGCTCTGAAGAGAGACAATGGAGAACTGGAGGGAAACAATTGAAGTCCCATGTGGACAGGGAGCAGGGAGATCAGGGAGCACGGGCAGCTTTTCCCAAAGGTGCTGCAGCTTCCAGCACTCTCAGCCCAGGGCAGCAAACCTGTGCACAGGGCAATTTTGGTGCCAATGTGAAGGGAAAGGGGTTTGCATGCCCTAAAAGTGAGGTGGGGGCAGTTAAAATAAGGGCAGCAGCCAGAAAAACGAGTGAACCTGTGGAAAGGTAGGAAACCTGCTCCAAGTGCCCAGCAGGAAGGAAACAGCCCAAACAAAGGGATGAGCATCACATTACACCTGACACAGGAATATTTCAGGTTTTATCAGTCCTCCACTGCTGAGGGCTCACCTGCAGCTCCCCTGGATGTGCCCTTCAGAACAAGTTAAAAAAGAGATCAGCGTTTCAACAACTGAACTCAGCCTTTTGTCTGCTGGAAGAAAAATCAATTCCAAATGTGGAGATTTCAATACAGGCTGTAATTTTGTTACAATTCAGATTTATTCTGCTTGCTTTCTTCCCTCTTTTTTTTGGGTTTCTTTTTTTTTTTTTGTCCTTCCCCTCCTCTCTGTTCTCCAGACATTGGCTCTGCTGCCTGTTCTGCTCTCCAAAGACCTTTCTCAGCTGAATTCCATGCAGGAAAATGAGCCCCTGCCCAGCCCAGGGAGTGAAATCCCCTCTTTGGGATAAACCCACAGGATTCAGGTGCTTCTGCAGCATGCTGGAAACATTCTCTTCATGCAGAGCAGCAGGAAAGCACATTGGAGATGGTTTGTTAAACAGCTTCACTCTGATTTAGAAAAGCCTCATAAATGAACTTATTTTGGCTTTCTCCTTTCATCACCAGAGCAAGGACGAGCATCTCCAGCTCTAACATGCTGAAATGATGGTTGCTTTGATTTCTTGGGAGCAGGTGAGCAGACCTGACCCAGCCCTGGGGTGCCCGTGACAGGGTCAGCTGAGAACTGTCCCCGTACCCACCTGGCAGCAGCTCTGCTCCTGCTCCCGAGCCTTCCCTTGCTGCAGCACCTTCCCTGGGCTCTGGGGATGCAGCAACACCAGGGAGGGAGGCAGGATGGGCTCCATCCCACAAGGAGATCCTGTTTTCCCCAGCTGAACGTTCTGCTCTGGAGCAGAAGCCCCAGCGTTGCTTCCCAAGGCCTCTGCTTGGACCTGCCCGTTCCCAACAATTTCTTGAGGCACAGAGTTCTTCAGCCTGTTTGGATTTGGGGTTTTTTTTCTGTCTTGTTTGCTTCTTGGCTTGGGGCAAGAGTTATAGATTTATGGCTAAACAGAGCCAGTGGTTGGAACTGGACTGAAATGAGATGTTTGATTCCTATCGGGGCCCTTGCTGAATAAATTGAGGAGAAACGGAGCAGAAAGACCTTGCAGAATGTGGGAGAGACCAGGCAGGTGTTCCACAGCCTTCTCCTCACATGGTGGTGACAGCAGCTCCACACTGGGGCTGAGAGAAGTGAGGAACAACTTCCCCACTCCATGTTTTTACCATTTACAGGTATCCAGTGGCAAGGTGGGAGCTCCAGCCCTCCCTCCTGCACGGCAGAGGGATGAGGGCAGGCTCAGCTTTTCCTCCCTGCTCACAGAAAGTTCTTCAGTGCGCCAGGTTGTAACTGCCTTTCCCAAACAGCCCCTGTTGTGCTTGCAACCTGCAGGATGGGGCAGAGGGAGGCGTGGAGGCAGCTCGAGGTCAGGACATGCAGTGTTTGCTCGTGAGCTCTGCCCCACTACGAGTGAAGGAATCATAAACCAGGTGTTCCCCAGCGCTGAACTTCATCCCTCGCCACCTCCAGCAGCCATAAACACCAGCAGTGTTTGTTGTGGGCTGCAGAGGGCTTTTGGTGGGGTTTTTATGGTGACTTGGTGCCAGCAGGTTTGTGGATTCGGGGCTGATGTTCAGGGGGATTTTATGGGAGCAGGTCTGTGCCAGGAGTTCCTGGTCTGGTGAGGATTCTTGAGGGGTTCTGGATCCTGCTTGGAGAAAGAAGCACAGACAGCAAAATGTGGTGTCCACCTGCATTGCCATCCCCTGCCAGGCTTCCCTGCCTTCCATGCTGGCCTGTCCATACTGATACAAACACCGGTATTTTCTTCTTCATACGTCTCTTTTTTGCTATAAGGCACCACCAGGACTGAACCAGGACTGCAAACCACTGAGAAGGCAGAGAGTTCTGAAAACAGTACTGAACCCAGAAGAAAATCCCCAAACCTGGTGTCATTTCTTCAATTAAAATGACTCAACATTAGTGACCGGTCACCAGTGTTGGTACCACCCTGTGCCTCTGCCAGTGTCACCTATGGCACCCATGTTTGTTTAGTGGGTGTTTTAAAGCATTTCTGCCGGTGTTGATTTGCTTCTGTGGTTCAACATCAAAGAAACAGCACTTGGATGGGGCTTGGAACAACCTGGGGGAGTGGAAGGTGTCCCTGCATTGGCAGGGGGTGGAACTGGATGGGTTTTAAAGTCCCTTCCCACCCAAACCATCCCGGGATTCGGTGATTCCATGAACAGGGATGAGGGCACCTGCAGAGTGTGACCTTTGAGGAAAACCCCCTCTCCTGATTCCCTCCAGGCTTTTCCCACTGTGCTGCCCTCCAAACCCACAGCCCAGAGCGCTGGTTTGCTCCCTGTGGAGCAGATCCCACGGCTGGAGAGAACGCTCCGGGTGTGGAAGGAGCGGTGCCAGCGCACACGGCTGCAAAATCTGCTCCAGCACCGCTGTTTGCTCCTGCAGATCCCGGCACAGCTCCCTGCAAAGTGCTGCTGGAGGGGAGTTTGTTTGCCAGGCTGTCCTGGAGTGCACGCAGCAGGAGTTTGTGTGGAGCCAGGGAAAGCCAAGGGAATGCGCTCCGAGTTCCAAGCCCGCGCTCGCAGCTCCCGGCGAAGGCAGGAGAGGGGAGGCTGTGCTGGACACGAGTTCAAATAACCAGAATCGTTATTATTGTAGTCCAAGGATGGAAAAACAAACATTTTTATTATGGGCCGGAGCTAAAACTCCAGGATGGCTGCTAATCCCCCTGATAAGTGAGGTGTTGGCGTGGAGGGGGGTGTGCATCCAGGTTTTTGTTATTCAGGCTCCCCAGCCCAGGTTCAGACTGGGATATGTTGTAGCTGCAATATTGCTCTTATCTTTCTTTTCTCCCCTCTCTGTCAAAGGGTTTTCTTTTCCATCTCTTTAATATTTTGCTTTCCCCCTGCCCCTTTATTTTTATTACCTCACCTAGGGCAGTTGAATCAGCAAATTAAAAAAATGAAATTGCAATTCCAAATTTTCTAGTGGAAGAATGAGCATGCTTTTGGCACTGCCTCTTGCCATTGTTTTCTTAAGACAGACTCTCCTCAATTCCCCTCTTTTCCATGGTTTTTTTTTTCCATTTCAGAGCCTGCCCTTCCTTTATAAGCCCAGATTTCTTCCCATTTGTCCTCTCTTTCCTCCCTCCTGACTCATTTCCACTTCCCATTTCTTTTCTCTTTCCCTTTCCTTTTGCCAAGTGTTCTTTGATGTTATATTCTGCTATTTTTAATTCCCCTTTCCCAGCCCTGGATCCGCCCCTAACCCAGTGCCCTCTTCCTCTCCGGACTGAAAGGACAGTCTGGGCAAAAATTTCCTCAAAATCCAACTTTTCCCCATCCAGTTCCGTGTGTGGAACCCGCTGTCCTCACACGGTCCTTGCGGCTCTCCAGGAACTTCAAAATAGAGTTAAAGCTGCCCTCAGCCTTGTTCCATGTAATTCCTGACCCATTTAATCAGACCTTCCTCCCAGGCAGTTTGGTCACCGTGCTCCTCACGCCAAATATTCCTCCCGTGCGGCTCGTCCGTCTGGAACATCCCGCCTCTGCCTCCAGCCTCACCTCCCTTTCCAGCCCAGCTGTAGAAAACAGCTTTCCCTCACTGTCATGCTGGGTGTAGGCAGCAAACATTGGGTCATTTCTTTTCCATGGTGTGGGAATAGCTGTGGCACTGGGAGTTTGAGAGGAGCCTGGAGCCCGTGGGGTGTGGGCAGCTCGGAGATCTTTCATCCCGAGGCTCACTGGGAACGAGCTGTGACCCCCAGAAGTTCCTCCACCACTTTGCTGGAATGACCTTGTTAGGATACGAGATCCATTTAAAACTGAAATTTAAGGAGAAAAAATTGATTTAAGGGTAAAGGATTTTTCTGCGCTGCGTTATTACCTACAAAGGAATTCTTGTCCTTCTCAAAGCTGGGGGGGTGCCGGAGCTTTCAGAGCAAAGAATGCTCAGCATTCCCTCCCAAGGACCTCCTTTATTCTGGATATCAGGCACAGGACATCACCACGGGGGATCACAGCCACCACTAGTCACAACTTGTGAGGTTTAGCTGGCAGTGGATGAATACCGAGCCTGGGAAGTCAAAACAGTCCTTGAATCTCTGCTTTCAGCAGCAAAGTTCATTTGGTGCAGAGTGCTTCAGGTTTCCAAATCCCATCTGGTGGGTCACTTTCAGGAAAACTCCCAAAAATTAAGCCCAAATATTTCACTTCAGAACGAAATCCCCAGGGCACTGCAGATTAGGTAGAGCCTGTGGAGTTCTAAGATTCCTGAGAGGGAGTGCTGAAGATTCCAGGAATTCTCTCAAAGGTGAAATTATTAACCAGCTTTTTGTTCCTAAAGCAGGTCTGCACTCACTGAATCCTGTGCTGGTCTGGTCTTCCACCCTTCCCAAGGTGTTCCCAGATTTGAATGGGAGCTGGAATTAAAGAATTCCATTTGGGGTCGTCAGTGAAATTCAGAGTTTAACATCAGGGACAAAAGCATGCTGAGACTCAAAACAAAGGAGCAGATTATTTTCCCCCTAAATCTTTGCCTGAAGGTTTCAATCTGGTTTATAGGCAAATTTATAGTTTCTTATCAATAATAAAACAAGGGATGTGCTGATCCAGACTATTCCACAGGGAAAAGAATCAGGCCAGGAGTCACACGTGTGCAGAAAAACTTGTGGAAGGGGTAGAAAGAGGAGGAATTTCAGTGCAGAGATTTTTACCAGTTATCTTGTTAAGAGGAAAAGGTTCCTCCTGCCTTTTCCACCTGGAATTTGCTGTGAATTCAGCTCTAAAATTTTGCTTTTCAGATGCAACAGATTTTATGTTCTTTCACCATTTGCTCCCAATTAGAAGGGACTGTATTCATCATTTTATGGGTGTATATGAGTAAAATTAATGGTAAAGTTACTCTGAGAGATGCTTTGGCCTTTATTTAACAAGGTAACCTATTAATTGCTTAAAAACTCAGCAGCCACCACCTCTTGTGGCCTTTCTGAGCAGGGCCTGATTGTTTAAAAAGATGGATGGGAATTTATTTTAGTCCTGTCCAGCACAGGGTGTTCGTTCTGGCAAATCAACCCCTCCCAGCATGCTCCAGAGAGAAATTCTCTGACATTAAGGAACAATTTCTTTCTATTCGTCATAACATTTTCTATATTCATTATGAACACATCTAAGATCAATCTGGGGGTAAACACAAGCCCATTCATTTTAAAAGGTTAGTCTTTCTATGTCCATTATATAGATTATATATACACATTTATTATATTGCATATAAATGTCAAGTGTGACCTTTTTCTGCTGTGATCCACAGTTTAGTGGGGCTTGTATAAAAGCACAGCTGTCACATTTATTTTACATCCACATGGAGCTGAATTCCACACAGAATATCTCTGAAATCGCTGCTTTAAGCAAGACTGAGGCACAATTTTTAAACACACATAAATGGAAATATATTGGTGTAAACTGCCTGGTGGAAATAAGGTGTAGAGTGTGAGATTAATTGGTACATTATTTGCCATGGAAAAAAAAATGGATGTGCCAGAGGGGCTCTGCAGCCCAGGAGGGTTTTTTCCAGCCCCTGCCCTTGATCCTCTTTGCAGCAGGGCTTGGGATGCTCTGAGGCTGGGCATGGGAGCAGAGCTGCCTGTCAGGAGACACAGGATCATGGAACAACAGGAATATTCAGCTTGGAAAAGACCCCCATGGAGCCCAACCGTTCCCCAGCACTGCCAAGGCCACCACTAACCCACGTCCCCAAGTGCCACATCCCCAGGGACCCTAAATCCCTGCAGGGATGGGGTCTGTGCAGGATGGGTGTCCCGGACAGCCCGTGCCACTGCTGGACAACGCTGTCCATGAGGAAACTGTCCTTCATACCCAGCTGAACCTCCCCTGGCACAGCCAGAGATGAAACCTCTCCCTCCTCGTCTCTTTGCCCACCCAGTCGGGATGGTGGCCTCGCGTTCCTGCTGTCACCATTAAAGCTTTTGGCGGTGTGACACAGCCTCAGGGTCAGGGACGCGCTGGGACCCCCCCAGATTGTGGGGTGCAAAGTGGGAAACCTCCCACTCATCCTTTTCGTGGCACGGGGGATGGACACTGGAGACCCCCGAGAGGGGCCGGGACACGGCTTGGTGACACAGGTGACACTGGGGTGACAAACAGCGCCGGGGGGTGACATTGGCCGAGGGGGACAGACAGTGACAAGGAGACAGTGCCTGGAGGTGACAGGCAGTGCCCGGGGGGGACAGACAGTGCCCAGGGGAAGAGACCGTGCCTAGGGGAGCCGGCAGTGCCCGGGGGTGGCGGGCGGTGTCCGGCAGGGACAGACAGTGTCCAGACACGTCCCCCGCCCCCAGGTGCCACCAGCCCGGCGCGCCGGGGCCGCCCCCCCGCGCGACTTTCTGCGGGCGCGGTGTCCGGGAGCCGCGGATCCGCGCGGGCTGCGGTTGGCGCGCCCGCCCGCCCCCGGCCGGCGGCGGCGCAGGCGCGGTGCGCGCATTCCATGATGGCGGCGCGGGCGGGCGGCGGGCGCTGAAGCGGCGGAGCCCGCGGGGCACACGGTCAGTGCCGGGGGCAGCGCACGGGCACCGCCGGGAGCCGTTCTCCGGGGCCCCTTCCCCCGGCTCCGCTGCTCGCCGGGGCGGCGGAGAGCGGCGGTGCCCAGCCGGGGCGCGGTGGGCAGTGCCGGGAGCGGAGCCCCGCGGAGCGGAGGGCGGGAGGCGGCGCGGAGCCGGGCGGGGGCGGCTGGAGGGACAGGCGGGACCCCGGGGACGGGAAGGGTGTTCTGAGGCGAGGGACAGCCCGGGCTGTGGGACACGTTCGGGGTGGACGTGGCGCAAGGGGCAGGTGGGGGGGTAGGATCCAGGGGGATCCGATGTCCCGGGACGTGGGGTGGGATGGGGTGAGCGGCATGAGATGGGATGGGATGGGGAACTTGGGATAGGATGGGGTGCCCGGGATGGGATGGGGTGCCCGGGATGGGATGGGGTGTCCGGGGTGGGATGGGGTGTCTGGGGTGGGTTGGAGTGCCCGGGCTGCGGGGCAGGCAGGGTTCAGGGTGTCCGGGACAGACGGCCGGGCTCTGTCCGGGTGCGCTGCCCTACGGAGCGCGGGCATCCCCCAGGAGACCCGGCGGCCTCGGGGCCGGGGGTTCTGGGGAGCCGCTCCTGAAGGGACTGCCGCTGCTCGGGGGGCCGGGCCGAGCGGGGGCTCCCGGCTGAGCCCGCCCGGATGGGGTTAATGCCAGCCCGCGCCGCGGGTCGCGCTTCCCCAGCCCGTGCCCGCTCCGCTCCCCAGCGCACGGAATCTCCGTCTCCTCCTTTCCCTTTCCTCCGCTTGTCCTCCCGCTCCGCGGGCCAGGAGGGGCTGCGATGTGCAGTCGTCCCCCCCAGGTCCCCCCTGGCCGCCCCCCCGTGCTCCCTCCCCGGCAGCCGCTGCCTGCGAATGCCACGTAGCCTTGTAGTTGTTCCCCTTGGCTGCTCCGCAGCTCCGGTCCCAGACACCTCCCCCGCGTCCTCCTGGGCTCGGGGCAGGGGGAGGTCACTCCTGTCAGCCCCTGCCTGCCTGCTGAGCGGCTTTTGCCCTCCCCCTTCCCGCTGTGTCCCCCTCTCCGCCTTGGGGCAGCGGCAGTGGGGACCCCACTGGGGTCACTCTCTGCCTGCTCCTGTTCGTGTGTCTCACAAAGGGCTGGGGACTTCAGCAGCGGGAGCTTCCCTTCGGGGACAGTCCCCAGGGATTCTTTGCCCCCCACACTCAGCAGCCCCTCTGCCACCTCAGATCTGAAGTGTTTTGTGTGATAATCTCCGAAAACAGGGCAATAATTGCATTGCTGGCAGGTGTATTTGCTCCCTTCAGCAGCTCGCCCAGCTGGTTTCTGAGTTTCATTTCTGTTCAAAACTTGGTTGGAATGATGGAAATTTTCTGTTATTAATAATTGAGGTGTCAGTTTCTGTCCGTTCTGCTGCTACTTTGTCTTCTGTCTGTCCCGTGCTCGTTAATTTTTTTCACGTTGGCAGCCCTTTCTTGCTTTCCCTGCTGCCTGATTGGGAATATTGACACACAGATTAAGTTCCCCAACAGCCCCGCTGCACGTCTGGCTGTGGCCTGTGATTCCTGATGTTTTCCTAATGTATTTATCTTTACAGCACTGCCTTCAATAGGGAAATACTGTCTCAGTCACAGATGGAAAGACTGAGGCACCGAAATATTTATGGCCCAAGGTCGCACAGGAAGTATGTGGTGAGGCAGGGAATTGAATCTAGATTTCCTGAGCCTCAGATTAGCATTTGAACCAGGGAAGCATCCTCTCTGTATTTTAAGCCAATAAATTGACCTTGGAGTTAAGATGCAGTGTAGAAGAAAGTACTTTGTGTTTGGTTCAGTATCTGTGTAAGTAAGCACAGGCTGAGTTGCTTCCCACACTCGCATTCCTTCCCTTGGTTTATGTAATTTGTGAAAGAGGATAAGGTGGTAAAATAGGAAAGATGTTGACTTTCTCAGGGCTCAGTGTGCGATCATGGGTGTTGAACAGCAGCCAGCTATTACACTCTCCTCTCTCTTTGGGCTTTTTACCTTCCTGTTTCCAAATCTTGGAAAGTTTTGGAGCGCTGATGTTGTCTGGGAATCTTTTGTTCTCAGCTGGGATCAAATAAACCTCATTTTCTAGAGAGCTGAACTGATTCGCTGGATCCCAGATCTCTGTTTGGGATCCTTCATGGGGCAGCCTGTGGATAAACAGGGCTGAGACTGACGGCTCACACAGCTCCTGGAGCAAGCTCTTACAAGTTATTCACTCAGCTGTAGCTCAGGATTGTTGCAGCAAGTTTTTGGAAAGCTTGGCTTCAGCTGGAACGGAGCAGCGCTTCGACAATGCAGTGGAATAATTTCAGCTCATTTATGCACAAACACCACCTTGCCCTGCTCTTCTCTTGGGACAGCTGATTGTGGGTGGTGGTTTGGTCGTTCATTTTCTTCAGTGGTTTTGAGGAATTGGATATTAGAATGGTTTAAAACAATAACTCCTGGTGGGTTCACCTTGAGAGAGAATAAAGATAACTTTTGTCTGCACAAATCCATTTCCTGCCACAAGCCTTGATCACAAACTGCATCTCTCTTTGATGTTGCACTGACACCAAATCTGGATATTAATATTCTGTATAACTCTTGTCATGACCTTTTGGCTGTCATTTTTGGAGGTTGGCATTGGCATCCTGTTAACTGTTGGGCTTGTCCCACCCCTGCCAACAATTGTCATCCTTTATGGTTATTTTTAGGAAAGGTTTGGTGAGTCCTCAGAAAACAAATATTTCCTATGGACTGTGCAGACAGACAGGAAAAATTCCAGTATTCTGCTCCCGTTCTGCCTGGCCTTGAGTGAATTTCATGCAAATTAAAATTTATCTTTTAAGCTTGAAAGAGCAGCATTTTTATTTGGTGACTTGCTATTTCCACAATTGGGAAACTTGTCAGATTTAGAAGGAAATACGTGCCTGGGAAGACATTCTTACAATATTGTTCATCAAAGTCAGGAGCTACTATGAAATATTATAAGAATTCTTTCCCTGGTTCCATATTTTCCTAATTTCCTGTCATGATTTCATTGAATTGGAGAAGAATTTTAAAATTATCTCTGAAAGCAGATGAGAAAACCTCAATGTTAGTAATCCTGCAGCAGGCAAGAGGCTTGAGGGGAAAAAAAAAATTACATTTCTCACTTCTAATTTTGGTCTGTCTGAAAGCATCAGGTCTGAACTCTCAGTATTTAAACCTGGGGTTGCTCAAGGCTCTGGTCTCAAGGCTGGGGGATGTGGGAGCAGGAACCGGTGCATTTTTCCACCTGTTTTTAGCACATTGTCATGAAGCTTCCCAAGGTCAAGATGGTTGGTTTTCAGCTGTTATCTTTGCTGCAAGCCAGACCTTCACTGAAAAGTTTTGGATTCCTGAGTGAGGAGCACACACTGAACTCTTTATTGCATTCTTGAAGAGCTTATTGTAAAAGCAGCGATAATTTATTCTTTCAGTGGTGCTAACACAATCCTGTCTGTGTATTGACCAGCACAGACAGACCACTGGCTCCCAGCCCTTGGGCCCTTTCAATCCTAATGTAAATCTCCCCTTGTTCCCAGGATCTTGATTGATGTGGAAAATGCCTCTTTTGCCCAAGATTCACTCTGGGGCCTGATGCTTTACATTCAATATTTTTCCAGTGTCTCGTTTAAAGTAGCTCAGGAGGAACATTTGTAAGGTTGCGACTTCAGCAGCATCTTCGGGTGATGTCATCCGTGTGACTTGAAGACAGTATCACCTTTTTGGTGACAGTGACAACGGGCTGCTGTGTGGGAGCTTCTCCAGGCAGCCTGAGGAGCCACCAGGACTGAGATTTTTTTGGAGCATTCCAGTAAAACTGCAGAACACTCTGCACCTGCCCGGGCCTTTAGAGATTCAGCAGGAATTTCTGCATGGAAAGGGTGGCCGGGCATTGGAAGGGGATGCCCAGGGAGGTTTGGAGTCCCCATCCCTGGAGGTGTCCAGGGAAGGACTGGAGGTGGCACTCAGAGCTCTGGGCTGTGACAAGGTGGGATTGGGCACAGGTTGGAATTGGTGATCTTGGAGACCTTTTCCAACCTTAACAGTTATGTGAAGAACAACACTGGGGATTGACTGATCCCTGCAAAACCCTGCTGCGTTTGGAGGGCCAAAAGAGGGCTCAGTGTGCAAATATTTTAGGAAGTGTTTTAGTGCTGGATGCAGCTTGAGAAAGGTGGTGATTTTTACATTGTTAAATACAACATCTGAAGTGGTTTAACAGCTCTTGGAGCTGTTCATTTCCTTCTGTGCTGCCCTGTAACAGCAAACTGGGATTGTATTTCCAGCTTTATGTACAATCTATGTCTTTTTATGCCCCTTATCAGACAGGAAATGTGTGCATGCCAATTTAAATTTGGGTATGTTTGGAATCTGATTTTTCTGTCTTTATTGCCATGCAGAGGAGTAGAACAGGGATGTTGTAGGTAACTAAATAAATCCAGTTATAACTAAAGATCTCCCCAGTGGTGTCACCACGGCCTGTCCCCTCCTGGCTCCTGCTCTTTCCATGGATCTCTGCTGTTCCCTGCAGCTTGTTTTTCTTTGGATTTCATGTTTGCCAAGGCACTAAGATGAAAATGTGGGGTTTTTTGCCTGCAGAAAGAAGCTTGAGGACAGCACACGTTGCTTACTCTGCAGCAAGGACTGGAACACTCACCAGGAGGAATTCCAAGCCAGGAGAGTGATAACGGTAATTACACAGAATTTAGAATTCTCCAAAGTTTTATGATTTTTATTTTCTCATTAAGTGTCTAAGTAACACTTTAAGTTGAAATTAATGTACTTGGCAGACCTGTAAAACTTAGGACTCTTTTTTTTTTCTGGAAGAAAGTTCTGGACTACTTCTTATCAAATGGAAAAAATGAATTAGGGAAGGAAGAAGTGATTGAGTTCTTGAGGTAAGAAGAGTTTCAGGTTCCACAGGAACATTATTGATTTTGTAAGGTGGCAGCCTTATCTCTGTTTTCACATTTCTTACTCTTTCTTCTCCCTTCACCCGCTTAGCTGGAAGTTTTCTCTTGGAGAGAATTGCATAATTGGCTTTGGATAAAGAAAGTAAATTCTGTTTTTAGCCAAATGCATTTCCTGTGTAGAGAACAGCTGGAGTGGGTGACAGCATTCTGGTAGTGCCTTGCTCAGATCCTTTGGATTCAGTTGGAGATCATGGAACTGAGTTCCTTCTCGTGGAACTGGTCAAGTTAGGGAACTGATCTTCTGGAAAAGCAGAAGGGAATCTGTCAAAACCTTGGGGAGGAATGTTGGAAAGGAAAACATGATCAGCAGATGGATTTCATACAAGAGGTAAAGAAAGAAGTGATAATCGTGCTACATTCCTGGATCTGTACAGGTGTTTTGGGAGGAAAAGCATTTAACCAGGTTAAATCAGGTTTATAAATTCAGATGAAGTTTTTTCATCTGTTTCATGACCTTTATTAAATAACTTCAGCATTAATATCTCTTCCATGGGAATCAGTTGCTTTCAGTTCTGCTGAGTGAGGTGTTAAGGTGCCCACTGATGTCACTTGGGTTTGTCATCTCCAGTGAGCAGTGAAGGCAGTTTAATGTTTGCATGGGAGGAGTTTTATGCTCCTGGAGGACTTGCAAGATGTTCATGTTGGTTTTAAGCAGATCCTGCTTGAAAAAAGCTTTTTTCATGTCACCCAGGTGTGTATTTTTGTCCATTTCAGTGTGAGGGGTGAGAGTTATTTAGAGGAACTATTCAGATTTGGATGATAGTACGTAGACAGGCTTTTGGTGTATTGTAAATTTTGCTTTTCAATGCCTGGATTTCTTAAAATATAAACTTACTTACATAAACCATCATCCTTAGATTCTTCAAAACTGGTAATTTCTACTTAGGCAGTTCCATAAAAATGTGATTCAATCCCCAAACTTCCAGCAGGTTCACTGATTTGCAAATAAATATCCAAAGCTCAGGTACAGACAGGAATGATTTCAGTGTGCTGCCAGCCATCAGCTGAGCCGTGGCAGTGATTCTGTGCTGGTCCTGGCCAGTCACCCAGACTGAGGGAAGTGTTCCTGCTCCAGCCTCATGAGGATGATCTCACACTTGCATTTTTCCCTTGCATTTTCCATGAACTAAAAAAATGCACATGGTCTGATGCCACGAGACTGCTCAGCTGTGGCAATTGCAGTCATTTGTTGGTGTGTTTTAGCCCTGGGTTTTAGCATAACCTGTTCTAACCAGCCTAATTTGACCCAGTGCTCAGCTAAAGTGTTACAGCCCCAACCTCTGGTGTTGTGCAAGGAAAAGTCTGCAGCTGCTGTATCAAAATAATTCCTCCTTGCTCGGTTTGCTTAATCTGCTCCAATTTGAAGAAATCCTTTGCTTTTGCTGGGGTTTTCTGCTTGGTTTTGAAGTCTTGATATAAGAGGGTTGTTAAATGAGAGAGGCCTGTTTGTGCTGCATCCAGCACTGGTGATTTGCAGATCAGAGCTGGTGGAAAATCAGCCTTTGCTTCCTTGGAGCCTACAGAACACTGAGAGCAAACTCCTGTTTGTTCCACCTGTGAAATGCTGATTTTCCTCCCGTTTTGTTGGATTAGGCAGCTGCTGCTGACTGCTCTGAGCTGCCTCATGGTAGGGAGCCTCTCCTGGAAATGGCCTGGCTGCTCTTGGTTTTCATAACCTGCATGACTGCCCTCCCTGAGCTGAGCTTAAAGTAAATAAATCGGTGGAGATGCAGAATGCAAGCATTTGGGAAAGAGCTTTTGGATCACCTCTGTTTCATACCAGCTCTGTGTGTCTGCCATCCCATAATGCTCCCAAATTCATGGAGGTATCACCCAGCTCTGGCACTAAAAAGGGCTCAGTTTTGGTGCTTTCCTGGCTCAATCCCAGGAGGTTTCATCCAGGTTTGGACACACGTGGCGCAGGACAAAGCAGAGCAGCCAAGCTCTGGGTGCACTTAAATTCCCCACTTTTCCTGGTCCTCAATGGAAGATTCTAAAAAAAGCTTTTAAAATACTTTAATATTTATTCCTTGCTGTGAGCTGGGTGTTCCTGGCTGGAGGGAGGGACTGGGATGAACAAGGTGCTGTGGAATGATGTGTTCCTGTTGGAGGGAACGTGTCTGCACACACAGCAGCCATTCCTCTGGGTTGCTTCCAGGCTCCCAAACAGAACTTTTCCCTGGGAAGCTGGTAAATGGGCAGAACTTTTTTATTTTCAAGGAAAAAAATGGTCATTAAATGGCTTCAGTTTTACCTTCCACTTCAAGACAAATGTGTGCCATGGAGAACGGCTGTGCTCAGTTATGCAGATCCTTCTCCTGGATTTCAGAGCCTTGGGAGAGGGTGCAGCTCCGTGTAGGAACTTGCAGTTCCCAGCTGGCAAACCTTGGCACACTTGGAAACTCTTTGTTTCATCTGCCCAGCTCTGTGGTACTTCCAGGTGGGAATTCCAGCTGCCTTTTTGCTGACCAGTTCAGGCCCAAGAGAGAATTCCAGGCACACACAAGGCCTTGTTCTCTGTCTTGTGCCTCTGGGCAGAAGTTTTTTTGGGATTTCTTTTCCATGGACTGTGGTGTCTGTTGCTTCCATAGCTTCCAAGTGATTTAGAGAACCATTTGGATATAGAATTTCCATAGTACATGGTTAATGTGTAAATAAACTGGTTTGCTTCAAGGCCTAAAAAAAAACCAACCCAGAATAATGTTTTAAATTCACAGTTTTACACTTGGAAAATCATATTTAAAACAAGCCTATTGTTAAATTGCATTAAATAAGGGCTTTTTATTTAAGCTTCAAAGTTTTTGTCTTTCTGTAGCATTAAGATGTTAAAATGAGCACCTTGGCTTATTCCAGAAAGTGTCACCTTCCAAACAGGTGGAAAAAAAGATAGTTTTAGGTTTAATTCTTTTTTCTCTCTTTTTTTTTTTTTTGTAATAACATTTTTGCAGCTAGAAAATTCCTAATCCCTTTATTTATTAAGCTGAAATAATAATGAAGCATCTTAATAGCTCAGTCCTTTGAGGTGCTCCGTTCTCTGAACATTTGCAGAAGCAGGATTGGGATTAGGACAGGACTAGGACCTTTCAGGAACTCCTGGATTTTGGTTTATGGGACTGGTCACTTAGGAAGCAGCACACAAGTGCTCAGGATTCAACTCTGCTTTTCTGGCAATAACAGAAAAGCCATAAAAGAACTAAAACAACGAAGGAAAATATTTATCTAAAAGTCATGTCATGTTTGTATTATAGAAACTGTTATTGCCAATTTTACAGGCCTCCTCAATGAATAATTCTGAGGGCAAGCGTGGCCTTAACGTGAGCATAATATTAAATAACAGCTCAAATCAAATGAATGCCCTCTGGACACTGGCAGAGCTTTTCTGCCCAGCTCTTCCCAGTGGAGTTTCTTTTGGGAAGAGCAGCAGGGAGTTGTGCAGCCCCTGGAAAAACGTGGGTGTAAGCCTGGAGGGTGGAATCCTGAGGGATGGAGTTTCAGGCTGGAAAACAATCCTGGAGTGCTGGGGGAGGCTGCAGGGGACAATTGTTTGATGGCTTTCCTGGCACGCTCCCCCAGGAACCCGATCCAGAGCCAGGCTGAGCCAGGGTGAAAGTGATCACATCCCTGGGGCACAGCTCCCGTGGCCTGCGTGGGTTGGAGCTGCTGGTTCTGGGTGCTTTTAGGGGTTTTGGTGTCTGGGAAGTGAGGGATTCCATCCCAGTCTTAGTCCTCCTCCAGGGAGAATTTAAGGAGAGTTGAGATCTCGTGGTGTCCTGAGAGATGAATGTTAATAGTAAATGAAGAATCCTCCTGTAATCCAAGCAAACGCTTGGAGCAGAGTGTGGGAGCCTTGTCCTGGTGTGTGGAGCTGGGCTGGGATTTTGGTGAGGTCAAATATGGGGTCTGTGATCCCATATTAAGGTATTTTCCTATTTTATTAAAAACCCCTCTCCAGAAAGATCTCACACTGACTTTAAACGGGAGGAACACTGCAGACAGGCATGCATCAGCTTTATTCCACTGTCCAGAGAAGAAGCCAAACAGATTTCATAAACAGTGAAAAATAAGTTTATAGCCCCAGACAGAAGCTGTCCCAAAGGCTGGATTTTCATTACAGCAAGTGCTGGATTTACCATGAGAAAGTTCCTATTCTAAGAAGCTTTCCTGGGGTCACAGACCTCACCTGGGTCAAATCCACCCCTGGATCAGACTCTGAATAGTCAAAATATTTGAACCCATTTCTTGGGTAAGTCGTGAAGGACATTTCCAGGTGAGCTCTCAGTATTCAGAATATTTGAGCCCGTTTCTTGGGTAAGTCATGAGGAACATTTTCAGGCTCAAGGCTGTGTTGCCCTCCTGGCTGGAAGCCAAACTTCCCACAAGATGCTGTGGCTGAGTTCCCTTGGGGGCCGTTAGAAATGATTTCCAGGATTTTAATCAAAACATGGATTTAGTGGGGAACAGATGACTTATGGAGCAGGGGTGGTCCCTCCAGAGCTCAGGTTGTAACTGAGCTTCTGTTAAATCTCTCCTTGCCTTAATCTTGCTCAGAGTAAACCCAGTCCATCCAGCAGGTCTCGCGTGTGGTCCTGGGGCACAAACTGTTTTAGGAGTGGGATGGTACCTTCAACACCTCGTTAATGCTGTTTGTTGGAAAAATTTGGGGTGGGAGAGGGCAGCTTGGGTCTTATTTCCCCAATTTTTTCTGCTTTAGAATTGCATGGGGCGTATCTGGGCTTTTTAGGAATCATAATTAAGGCTGGATCTTTTTGACAAGGTTGTTCCTTAGCCTGCGGTTGGGGATGGCATTGGGATGGCTCTGTGGTTGTTCTTTTTAACAGCCTTTGGAGATGAGTGATGGAAAATGGAACTGACAGAGTGGAGTGTAAAATACTCAGAGCTGCAGTTTGCAGGAGAGCTGGATTTTAAGGCATGGCAGTAACAGATAATATTCTTTATCAGAGAACATGGGGTTTTCCCCCTGCTCAGAGAAAATATAGTTGCTATACTTCTATGTATTATATAATATTTATAGTACTAATGAGTGATTCTGTCAGTATAAAAAGGTGTAAGTCAAGCTTTCACTCTTTTTACAATCCTGCTTTTAGTAAAGAGCAATGTTGGAGTCATTTACTTCTTGCAATAAGTGAACATTTAGGATCAGGCTGGCAGGTCGCATAAGGCACTGAACCTGGAAATCAGGAAGTCTCTGCTGAATTTCAGGCTCTCCTTCCTGGACACATTGTTCTTTCTAACTCAGGCATGGTGTATTTAGAAAAAAAATAAAGTCTCAATTTAAGTTATAAGCTCCTTAGAATAGGGACTTTCTCATGTTAAATCCAGCACTTGCTGTAATGAAAATCCAGCCTTTGGGACAGCTTCTGTCTGGGGCTATAAACTTATTTTTCACTGTTTATGAAATCAGTTTGGTTTCTTCTCTGGACAGTGGAATAAAGCTGATGCATGCCTGTCTGCAGTGTTCCTCCCGTTTAAAGTCAGTGTGAGATCTTTCTGGAGAGGGGTTTTTAATAAAATAGGAAAATACCTTAATGTGAGGCAGCAGGAACTTTGAAACTCACTAAATCCGTAATACTGCAACACATTTGCACAACAGATAATCTCACAGTAGATAACATGACTAAAGGATACAATTCCAATGAAAAGGGGTTTTTTTTCAGTTTATTAAATTTTTATATATATATATATATTACAATTAAGAAATACACAACCTTTTTGTTCTTCCATGTCCTGCAGTAAATACTGGCAAATTCATTGTCAGTGCCTAAAGACAAACATGTCTGTAAATTGTAGATTATAAATTAGTGGTGACTGCTCCAAAAAACTCTTTTGATAAAACAGGAGCGATGTGTTTATCCAGGAAGATTCTTCTGGCCAGAGCCTTCCTTCCAGATATTGCTGTGACAGTTTTGAAGTCGCTTCTCCTGTGTCATTGAAGTGGAAGTGACAGAGCTGACGTGGTGCCTCATCCTGAGCTGCACGTTGGAAATGGCTAAAGGAGGCTCAGGAATGCTGGGAACTCTTCCCAGGAGTTTACAAAACATTTATGGAGTCATCACGGTTGGAAAAGACCTCTAAGATCCCCAGCTCCAACCATTTGTCTGTAACTGCCCCCGTGCCCTGGAATTACTCATTATTCCACTTGGGATCCAAACCATTGGAGACAGTTGGCTTGGGGACAAGGGCATGGCATGGACTCGATGATCTTTAAGGTCTCTCCCAACCTTGTCATTCTGGGAATTCTGTGGATTTTAGCATTTCCAGCTGTCTGCTGTGAATCCCTGATGTTTTCCAGGCTTGGGCTGGGATGATCCCATATCAGCCAGCCCTCAGGAGCTCCCAGGGAGCATTTTCCATGGAATCTGAGCTGGAATCAATGAGCACCGAGCGCTCCTCGGGGGCTGGCTGGGCTCCAGGGGCTGTGCTGGGCTGGAATTGGGCTGGAGCAAAGGGAGGCTGCTGCTGGAGCCTTGCAGAGCTGGGCTGGAGCAAAGGGAGGCTGCTGCTGGAGCCTTGCAGAGCTGGGCTGGAGCAAAGGGAGGCTGCTGCTGGGGCTTTGCAGAGCTGGGCTGGAATTTGGGCTGGAGCAGAGGGAGGCTGCTGCTGGGGCTTTGCAGAGCTGGGCTGGAGCAAAGGGAGGCTGCTGCTGGAGCCTTGCAGAGCTCGGCTGGAATTTCGGCTGGAGCAAAGGGAGCCTGCTGCTGGAGCCTTGCAGAGCTGGGCTGGAATTGGGCTGGAGTGAGGGCAGGCTGCTGCTGGAGCCTTGCAGAGCTGGGCTGGAATTGGGCTGGAGTCAGGGGAGGCTGCTGCTGGAGCCTTGCAGAGCTGGGCTGGAATTTGGCTGGAGCAAAGGGAGGCTGCTGCTGGAGCCTTGCAGAGCTGGGCTGGAATTGGGCTGGACCCAAGGGAGGCTGCTGCTGGAGCCTTGCAGAGCTGGGCTGGGATTTGGGCTGGAGCAAAGGGAGGCTGCTGCTGGAGCCTTGCAGAGCTCAGCCTTTTTGCTGCAGCAGGAAGTGAGGTCAGGCCCAGCTCTGTGGACAGGAATTGTTTGCTGCAAGGGCAGTCCTGGAGATTTACTGTTTTTCTTAGAAGCTTTTGTAGGAGTGTCCCTGGAAAATGTTGCCTTCTTTTGAATATGGGAACAGGACCATGTAACATGAGATTGTTGAATTAGTCCAGAACACATCTCAGGGCCAATTTTTACAATATGGATTTGGTTTATTTAGTTTAAAATATGTTCTCATGTGAAAAATTACTGTATTTCAGGTTTTTAGATGCTGAATAATCTATGAAAACAGAAGCTAATTAACTAACTCAAGCTATTTAACTTAGAAATGCGTTACCCACTATCACTTCTTCCAGCTTCAGGTTTGTTGCTGAGATGATTAATGCAAAATATTTTCTTTTTTTGTGGCTCTGTGGGCTGAATTCATCCCTAAGCTCAGCCCAGGTTTGGGAGTGACCTTTAGCTGGTGTGTAATAGAAACCACTGAAAAAAAATGAATCAGGCCAGAAATGCCCTTGCAAAATGTAACCTTTCTAAAATTTAATCTGTTTAATTCCATACTGAGTCAAAAATCTTCAGGACAGGGTGACAAAGCTGTAGAGACACCTCTACAAGCTCTGCTATTGATTCATATTTAATGAGTCACTAAACTTCAGTTTATTCCTATAAATTACAAAATTTGCCTGGTCTTTAATGCTTCCAGATGGGAATTTTCTTGCTTATTTTTAGTCTAGAATGTAAGATTTAGTGTATTAGCTCATCTTTAATGTCAGTGCAGCCTGTGAATTCCCAGGACTGTACTTTTTTCCTTCGTTTCTTTTTTTTTTTTTTTTCCCTGACCACTTGAATAGTTCCTGGGGATGATAAATCCCTGCCTGCCAAGAGCAGACCACAGTAAAAGCAGTTTGAGCTGCTCTTCCTGAGATGGGCTGGGATAAAGTGCCTTTGGGGACCAGGCAGCTCTTTGATGCAGTTCTCCCTGTGGGTGGCTCCATGAACAACCCCCCAGCTGCATTTGCCTCTCCAACCTGACTTGGTTTGGGGTAAATCCAAGGCTTTAGAGGAAGCCTGGAATCGCTGACAGACTTTTAGGGGTGATGTGGAACTTGGGAACTCGGGAGTGTTGGTGGAGGAGAGGCTGGACCTGCCCTGGCCCCCAGAACCCCCCGATTCCAGGGCTCGTTCCAGCATGGGCAGGAGGGACAGGGGAATTCTGCCCTGCTCAGGTGAGACCCCACCTGCAGGGCTGCCTCCAGCCCTGGGCTCCCAGCACAGGAAGGACCTGGAGCTGCTGCAGAGAATCCAGAGGAGACCACAGAGCTGCTCCAAGGGCTGGAGCCCCTCTGGAGCCAGGCTGGCAGAGCTGAGGGTGCTCACCTGGAGAGGAGAAGGCTCCAAGGTGACCCCAGAGCCCCTTCCAGTGCCTAAAGGGGCTCCAGGAGAGCTGGAGAGGGACTGGGGACAAGGG
Source organism: Motacilla alba alba (assembly GCF_015832195.1). Lineage (NCBI taxonomy): Eukaryota > Metazoa > Chordata > Aves > Passeriformes > Motacillidae > Motacilla > Motacilla alba. Next base: position 5,286,875 of record NC_052045.1, read on the forward strand.
ATGGAGGGACAGGACACAGGGAATGGCTTCCCACTGACAGAGGGCAGGGATGGATGGGATATTGGGAAGGGATTCCTGGCTGTGAGGGTGGGCAGGCCCTGGCACAGGTGCCCAGAGAAGCTGTGGCTGCCCCTGGATCCCTGGAAACCTTCAAGGCCAGGATGGACAGGGCTTGGAGCAGCCTGGGACAGTGGAAGGTGTCCCTGCCGGTGGCACGGGTGACACTGGATGGGCTTTAAGTCCCTTTTAACCCAAACCATGCTGGATTCTGTGATGCCCAAGTGTGGGAGTGTGGGTGGAGGTGGGTTCAGGATCCTGGAGTCTCCTCTCTGCCCCTGTGCTGGTTGTCCTCCACCTTTCCCTGGGGAGCAGCCTTGCCCCGGAGGGAGAGCAGGACTGGATTCCCTGCTCCAGGCCAGCCGTGGGAGGGTGTTGGGAAATGGCTTTTCAAGATAGAGCTCTGTCTTTGTTTTGCTTTGCAGGAAATTGTGCTGAGTATGTAATAACTTTTCAGGAATTCTCTTTTTATTTACCCAAATACCACCTACTTCCTTGCGTGGAATGGAGACTTTGGGGAGGTGAATCATGGATTTATTTCCCTGGAAGAGTTTTACCTGTTGAAGTGGGGAGGGGTTGAGTCCCACATTCATTGACCGTGTTCCCGTGGAGGGCAGGGTGGTTTTGTTGCTCTTATCAGTGTTTTCAAGGAATGAAGCAGTGTTCAAAACCCAAAATAACTTGGTTTTTTTCCAGTTTGTCAGGATGTCCCTCTTTGTCCTCAGTGTTCTGCTACTTGCAGCCACCCCAGCCCAGCTGCACAGGGAAATACCAATACTGTGAGCCAGGTGAAACTGCCCCAAAACCTCTTCAGATGGTTTTGTTCCTGTCAATAGTTCTGTTTTCTCTGACCATATGGCCATTGCTACTAAGACACAAAATTGGCTGCTTTTGGAGTTTATCATTAACAGTTTAAAACCAATTATTTCCTGATACTCCAAATACTAAATTCTTCCTTAGAGAAATGGAGTTACAGCACTAAGCAAGCAGAAGGTGTTTGGAGGTGTCCGTGTAAATGAAATCCTGTGTCACTAGGCAGGAGATGAAGGGTTCTAAAACCACAGGGGTGCTGGGGCTCTGCTCTGTAATTTGTCCTAAAGAGAGAATTAAATTGAGCCAAGGCAGGGGAAGAGCAGAGAAACTCTGAACCTTTATTTCAAGTTGCAGAGGATGAGCACAGAAACTCTGAACCTTTATTTGAAGGTGCAGAGGATGAGCACAGAAACTCTGAACCTCTATTTAAAGTTGCAGGTGCCTTTGGGTGCTGTTTCAGAACACATTTTTTTTTTGCAGCTGTTTATTTGGGGTAGTTGAAATTGAATGCAGAAGGAGTTGCCCTTTGGTAAAGGGTTTTCCCCTTTATTTTAAGTATTAATTTCTGTTTTCTTTGAGAGTCAAGAAATTCATATGCATATATAAAATAAAGAATTCTCATTTTGCCTGTGTACAGTGAATTCCTGTCATGGCTCTTAAGGCTTAGATCCAACCTCAAAAAATAGGAGAGGTGTAAAGGAAGAGACCTTTGCCTGAATTTTACTGGTCCGGGCAGGGGTTTTTAAGTGGAGTAGTTAAAATTTGCATCCTTGGCAGAGGCAATTCCAAACCTGACAAAAAGGAGATTATTTTATTCAGGAAATAAATACCATGCTCAGGCAGTTCAGTGTATTTATTAAGTGTTTTTAGGCCAAACCTGATGCAAATTTGATCTTTGAGGTCCTGTCCAGCCCTTGCACCTTGCAGTGATGTTTGGCTTCTTAAAGCTGTTACTGGAGCAGCCCTGGGAAAGAATTTCCTTGTGAAAGGAGCTGGGTTTTGGGAAGTCTTGAGGAGTTTGTTGTGCTGCATTTTGTGGCTGTGTGATTGCATCTCTGGAGATGCTTTTGCAAAGGAGGAATGGGGGTTTTATCAGTGGATTCCACCAGCTCCTTTGCAGTGTCTTGATAACACAGGAAAAACCTTTGTACTCTCAGCTTTCTTACAGATTTTTCTGTACAAAATCAGTTAAAACCAGAAGAAATCATGTTAATTATATTATATTTCTCCTACTGTTACTAATCTGCTGGAAATACAGTCCCAGAGGTACAGAATTAATCGATTTTTGTCTTTTTTTTCCCCCAAAAATTGCACTTTCCTTGCTGCTTATGGAGAACTGAAGAAAGACTTGACACTTTAAAGCAGTCTGACTTGGTTCATGCACAGATTTAAGGAGATGTTTTGTGGTTTGCTTTTTATTTTGAAGGAATTGGACCCTCCTAACCACATTTTGCCTTCTGGTTTATGGGAGGTAATGGGAAAGGAGCAGGAAGTGTCAGCATTTCCTGTATCCTGTTATCTTGTGCTTTTTATGGATGCTGGATTAACTATACACTGAAAATTCCCTGCCATCGGGAGCTTGTAGCTTGATTTGCTCTAATTACTATAATTAATTTGTATCATGTGTATTTTGACTTGCTCTAATTACAGATTATTCCCTGGAAGCTCACGACTCTGCAGCACTTTTCCATTCACATTTCCCCATGGTTGTCAGTCAAAAATTTTTGGACAAAACAGGATTTTGTGTTGTCTCAAGCTTTGTTTGCTTTCACCCTGGCAGATTTTGCATTGGAGAAATTGCATGGTTTGGGGTTTTTTTGATCATCACTAAAATGTAAATGTGGCGTGTGCATTATTGGGGTCTGGAGTGGAAGCAGTTTAGGAATTTGAACTGCAAATTTAGGAATAAATTGCTGTAGAAATGTAAATTCCTCTACTGTGGAATTGCTGCGCTGAGGCACCAATTCCAGCACTCGTGGCTGAATATTCCTGCTAATTAAAGGGAAGAATTTTGGGGAAAGGACATTTATTGCTTACATGAAGAGAGTTAAAAGTGAAAACCAGGATAACATTGGACTGTTTGGGTGTGCTTGGAGTTGGCAGAGCCGAGTTTGTCAAACAAGCAGGGAATGATTTAAGGAAGGGAGAGCTGGGTCTGACCTCATCCCTGGTTTTTTCTTGGAGCAGGTGGTTGAGGTGAGCAGGTGTCCATGAGTGATCCCAAGAAATGATGGCTGAGCAGCCGCCCCCCCTGGAAGCCACACCTCTGCTGAATGAAGTGCCACTTCTACCTCACATGGTCAACGGGGACAGCATCCAGCAGGCAAGTGAGCCCTGAACTGGGAGCACTGGGAGCAACTGGGATGGTGGCTCCACAAAAACCAGGCAGCTCTGCACTGCTCTGAGAGCTGGGGAAGGATGAGGCTGTGAGCACTGACATCAGGAGTTGAACAGAAGTGGAGAGAGGAAAAAAATCTTTCAGCTCCCAGGCAGTGGAAAAAAAAAGGTTTTAAAATGGAGCTGCAAACTCCAAAAATCACAGGAAAAATTGGGGGGTTAATAAAGGTTTTGAAAGTCCCGTGAAGTAATGAATAAAGATTAGCAAGGGATTGCAGAGGAAATCTATGACAGGAAAATGAAAGGAAAGACCTTGGCTTCCTGGTTTTAAGTGTCTTCATTAATAATTACAGTGCAGTGGTGAAACCTGAGTGTATTGAGTTGAAACTTTAGAGCTTTATTGGTCACAGCCCTTCTGAAGTCCCTGGTAGGATTAGGAATACAGGTAAAAAGTGGCAGCAGAACAATTTTGAAGCCCAAGTCTGTCAGTAAATGTGAATTTAGTGTTCAGCAGAAAGAGCTGGGTGCTTTGTACTACAAATACTAGGAGTTCTTCCCATCCTCTGAGGTCTGGCAGGCCATAAATGCTGAAAGTTTACATGAGCTCTCCTTTAATTCGCCATTGCTGCAGATAAGAACGAGAAATCTGTGTTGTTTCAGTTGTACACTTGGAAAAATGGGCTTTTTTAAAGAAAAAGTCCTTTTCCCTTTCTGCCTCAGACCCAGGAGGTGGAAGTACAATGAGTATGTCTGGAAATGAGCAAAGTCTCCAAGACATTTCTGAAGTTCTGGCAGTAGAAGGTGAAATTTCAGCCCTGCCCAGCTGGGAGGTGGCTCAGGTGGTTCAGGTTTCATGAGGAAAGGAGATCATGTAGATTTAGCTGGCTCCTGTCCCCAGAGCTCTGTGTGTGGGACATGGAGGTGACAGTCACTGATGTTTTTAGGACCTAGAGAAGACTTTGCAATCAGGTGAGATTAAAAATAAAAAAAGGAAAATAATAGAGTTGTATTGTGGAGATGCACTTAAAGAGCAGATTTGAAGTTTAAATAGAATCTTTTAAAGAAGATGTTTATTCAGAATCTTTATTAATGCAGAGGATTTGTCATTATTTCTCTGCCAGTGCTGTGGAGGACAGTGCTAATATTTAATTATTGTGGAGAGATTTGTTTCCAGAAACCAAACCTGTGTGTTTGGCCACTGAATCCATTAGCTCCATTTCACTTGAAGCAAAAGTTGGAAGTTTTCTGGAAGGGTTTCTGGATCCAAAAATGTGTGCAAAGGGCTAAAAGCAGAGCTGTGGCTGAGCAGCTTTGGCTGTGCTGGTGCCACCAGCCCTGCAGAGGTGCTCAGGACACCTGGAGGCGTTGGCAGCTCCTGGGCTCAGCACTCCCCTGGCTCACCCGGCTCAGATCCACCCTCAGCCCTGCTCCAGCTTCCTGGAAATGTTCCTTGTTGGAAGGTGCCTGGGACTGCATTTGCTTCATTAATTCCAGTGAGTCACTGCTCTGAGGCATGGCCGGAGCATTCCTGGCATTCCAGGCTCCCACTGCCGGGTTGCAGCACTGTCGGGATCCTTCCCTCTGCTCTGAGAGCTGCAGTTCATGGAAGCCTGTGCTGGGGACGTGCCACCCTCAGGGGCTCTGAATCTCTCAAACATTCCCTTTCTTGCCTCTGAGTTTTGCCCTCAAAGATGAGCCTTTTCCTGAGGTCAGTCCCTGCCTGTGGAATCCTGGATCCACAGCAAATCTTTTTCCTGTTTCTTGTGCTCTGGCAAATCCCCAGCCCAAATTATTGTCAGTTTTCTTTAAACAATTGACACCACTGCTCTCCCTTTACCCTAAGAAATGTATTAGCATTGAAGTCATGCATTTACTTGCATTCTGAAGTGACAGATTTGCATAAAATTCATCATTAATTCTGCCATCTCTCACTCTTCTGGAACCATAATAAATATTACTGAGTGCCTAAATGGCCTTTTCAGGGATTTTGGTGGCTTCCTTATATCCAGAAACAAATCATCCACCCAAAATAAAATTCTCCTGTATAAGGAGCATCAATTCTCCCCTACGAGGGAGGTTATGAAAAATAAAATCAAAGATTAATACACCAATATGCAGAAGCTGCAAAACCAGTGTTAAATAGCATTTATAATATATCCTTGGAGTCTGTAGTGATCACAGTGAAACTTCTGCCTGGGGAGTTCAGAGAGCTCCAGCACAGAAAAATTTATTCATTAATGTCACGTGTAGCTCATTTTCCCAGGAATTAAATGACCAGGTGACTTCTTCAGATCCCATCTGCCTGCTGCAAATGTCACTCCATGAATGGTGCAAAAATACTGTATAAAAATTGAGTGGAAGAAAATGATACTGATTTTCACAGCTGCTTTAACAAATTCGTTTTATTTCAATTTTTACATCAGCTCCAGCTGTCCCTAGGTGGAATTTGAATTGTGTACCTGCAGTTCTTACCTGGCCAAACCCCCTTTTGTTAAAGGATTAACTGTGGAATATGATAGATGCTACAATAAAGTGCAGCTGCCAAAATTCCCCTGAAGCTGGGGCAGGATGAGGGGAAGGTTTGGGATCCCAGCAGTGCCTGAGGAGTGATCCTGGCCCAGCTCCAGGTGGATCTGTGTGCAGGGGGACCAGAGGGACCTGCAGGATGTCACTGGGACCTGGGTTCCTTCCACAGGGAAAACTCACCTGGGCTCACAGGAGCTGCAGGACAGAGGGTGGGAAAAGCCTGGAATGCAGACTGAATCTCAGGGCAGTATTGCCTCAGAAAAAGCAGAAAAATCAGTGTGAAATTTGAAATTAAAAGCGTATTTCATGTATACCAAGTGAGGCACTTCTGGGAGTAACCATAGGAAAAATACAAGGATTTTATGTCAAAGTAGGAAGAAATATTTTCATTCTACCCATCATTCTACCCATTTTCCTGTTTTACTCCAAGGTTGCCAAAGCTCTGATGTTGTTTTTCTCTAAAGAGAAGGGATTTTCCCCCAGAGAATGTCTAAAATTTAAAAAGCCCCCAACCCCTCTTTGTGTTTTGTTTCCTGCAGGTGATTCTTGTCCAGGTAAACCCAGGTGAAACATTTACAATTACAACTGAGGATGGACACATTCAGTGCATTCAAGGTAAAGGGAGGCTCAAGTCCTGAATCCAAATATTTTGGTTCTTGGGTTATTCCACTGGGGTTTTTTTCTGTGATGTCAGATGTGTTTTCTGCACTGGAATAAATCAGATTTTTCAGTTTGTGTCCAAGCACAAATGAGGCAGCACTGGGAAGCTGCCAGGATTCCCTGAATCCTGCAGATTTTCACTCCCAAAAAATGGTTTGCCGTGATCCTTGGCTAAGTGTCTTCCCAGGATCCTAACACATTGTATCTATGTATTTATTAACAGTGAATTACAGAACTTTAAGGGGCACTGGGACCTCCCTGTGCTGTGAGGTGGGGGAATCATTGCTCCGCTCTGTGCCTGCAAATTCCTTCTTACCTTCTGGGTGGGTGACAGAAAACCCAAGTCAGGGCAAAATATCTCCTGTAAGTCAAGTTGAATTTAGCAGTATTTCCATTTTTGGAGTATTTTTCACCATTTTACATGATATTATGTAAAATGTGTCCATTCTGCCTTCATCAAACCCCCTACAGGAATACTTCCCTTGAGCTTAATATAAAAAATAATGTCTTTAAAATCAATTTTTAAATTCCTACATCAGCTTTACCCCAATACCTGCATTTGCCTTCAGTGCTACAGACTTTTAGCTGTCACAAATTAAAATTATTTATACAGATTTTTGTGCAATTAAAAAGACACTGCTGGCCAAAGGGTGGTGGCTGGAATAAAGCCAATAATCAAACAGAGAATGGGATGCAATCCCTGATGTTTCACGCTCCAGGGTGAGCTCCCATCTTTGGCAAAAGGTGTCTCCAGATGGGAAAAGCCTTGGTGGTGGTTAAAAAGTGGCCCCTTGTCCTTGGCAGGTCCAGCACATGTCCCTATGATGTCACCAAACGGTTCCATGCCGCCGATTTTTGTGCCTCCCGGTTACGTATCTCAGGTACCTTCACTTCTCCTTCTCTTGCTGGGTGGTTTTTGGGGAAATTTTAATAATATTTTTATTATTTATTGGTGATTTTAGCTGGGGGAAAAAAAAGCTATATTTTCCATTGAACTTACCAACTGTTTCACTTTATTGTGGGCTCTGTCCCTTCTGTTACTGAGTAATGTCTGATCCCGTTTCCAGGAATTTTTTAATCCTGCTCCCAGCAGTTAAGAACACTTTTAGTAACAAGGACAGCTCTGAATTGACTGTGTGAGCTCCATGAACAGGATCCACTTGTTTATTTTTCATCAGTCCTGTTTGCAGGGTGAAGCTGGGTCATGTGAACAGTCCCAACTGACTGCAGGTTTTCTATTTAATAGAAGAATTTATCTGAATTTTCAGTGCCCCTTTCTTGATCTGAAATCCCAGCAAAGCAGCACTGCTGGAGCAGAGTGTGGTGGTGATGCAAACACTGGTTCCAGTGATGTGTTTGGGAAATGAGCAGGGCTCTGGGCTCTCCCAGCTTTGCTTTTCCACTCCCATGGATTTTCCACTCCTGGGTGTTGTTCAGGTCAGACCTGCAGTTATTACCAGAGATACTCCCAGTTCCCAGTTTGATTTATTTCTAAATTAATGTGTTTTAAAAGGAAATAATCAAAACCAAATGTGAAAACGGAACTTGTGTTGTAGTAATGTTGAAAAGCAGGAGTGTTGTGAGGAGGTTTGAAACCTGTGAGTTCTTGGCTTCTCCAGGCAGTTTCTTTTCACACAGCTGCATTTTGGGCTTCTGCTCTTCTTCAGCTCTGCAGACCTTGAGGAAAGATTCCCCCAGACAATTTCTGATCCCTGTGAAATGGATCCCTCAGTGCAAACAGTGGGCAAAGCCCTGGCAGCACTGAGCTGCTCAGCCTGAAAACCACATTTATTTGTTCTGTGTTTGCTGTCACCTGAAACCAGCAGAGTTGGGTTGTTTTCCCTTGGTTGTTGTGACAGGGATTGACAAGTTGGAAAGCAGCTTTAAATCAGAGCTTGAGTTACCTGGACTGTTCTTGTCAGATGAGGTGATAACTTTGTGTTCCCAGTGTCTGGAGGAGCCCGGGGCTGGTTCTCTTGGATTCTGCCAAAGTGGAGTGACATAATTCAGGAGTGAGCAGGTTGTGGACTCCCAGCCCTGGAAATGTTCCAGGACAGGCTGGATGGAGCTTGGGGCAGCCTGTTCTGTGGAAGGGATGAGATGAAGTTAAAGGTCTTTTCCTACCTAAACCATCCTGGGATTCTGTGATTGTTTAGCACTTTGGAGTGACTGACTGCCTCAAACTCCACCTTATCCCAGCAGCACCTGCCTGGTCACTGCTGGAATCCAGTCTGGTGTGCAAACCCTGCCTGTCAGGTTCTGGAGATGAGCCAGAGCAGGGAAATCCCTTGTTGAATGTACAGTATTTGATGGGATTCTCTCTGGCCTCACAGTTGATTTCTCCCGTTTCCCTGCAGGTGGTGGAAGAAAATGGAGTTCGGCGAGTGGTGGTGGTGCCCCACTCGGGGGAATTCCATCCTTCCATGCATCCCCCTCCTCCTCCTCCCCCTCCCCCCCACGTGCCCCATTACATGCACCACCCCCACGCCCTGCTCCCACCCCCCCCTCACCCCGTGTTCCCCGCGGTGCCCGGCACAGGAGAGCTCCCACCTCAGTTCATGCACCAGCACCCGCCACCACACGTGTTCCAGGAGCAAGGTGAGAGCCCAGAGTGTCCCCAAGCTCTGGGGACAGCTGGCCCTGCCTCCCCGCACATCCCCAGGGGTTGTGTTACTAACTTAGAACAGCCCTGTGGGTCAGGGACTCACCTGAGTCCCTGGGTGTGCAAAGTCTGGTTGTGTGTCCTCTGATTTTTCTCTGAATCCTCTGTTTTCAAGGAGTTATGCAAATTTGTACCTGAGAAATGTTGTGTTTTCCAATGTTGTGTTTCCCGTGCATCCTTGCTTTTGCCACTGGAAATCCCACAGCAGTGACCCCTAAAAGTCCTTTCCCTAAAACTCTGCCCACTGAGTTTGTCACAGCCTTGGTGTGAAGTTTATTGCAAATGAACTTAATTTGATACACAAATGTATTTTTTTTTTTAGTCCAAATGTGACTGAAAAGTGAACAAAAACAACCCCAAAAATGTTGTTATCCATAGTGGAGGGTGAAGTGCAGACCCACTCTAAAAACTGAACAAAGCAAAAAATCAGTGAAGGACTGATTATGTTATGTTGAATTAATCCAAGCTCTAATCCTTCTTTTATTATCAAGTCTTAAAACAGAAATTAGACTTAAGACTACTCATTGTCTCTCAAGTTTAAATTCTGTAATTAGGTATTTTGACTCACTCTAGGCTAAAATAGCATTCAGGATGCGTTGGAAAAAATCAGTTGGGTTCTAAATTTGCTTAGTTTTTTGTAAATGTGTCTGTAGCAGGGAAGAAAGGCAGCTGTAAAGCAGGATCTGGAGCAGCTGACAGGAAAAAGGCCCAAAAAATTCAGTTTAAAAAGACCCCAAACTCCAGAATCCCTGCACCTCCAGACTGACAAAGCACAGGGAAGTTCCAGGGGCTGGGTTTTAGTGATTTTTCCAGCTTGTAGATTCAGATGTCAAATGAATAATTCAGAATAATGAAGTCATTTCTCCCTTCTTTGCAGAACCTCGTTCCCATGGGAGGACAAACTTCATCCAGAGGGACGAGAGGAGTCTCAAAATGCAGGAGCACCTCAAGAAGAGGCTAAAGGACAGACAAGCCAGTGGTCACACCAACAATAAACTGAACAGCCCTCCCTCCTCACCACATAAAGTCCTTAATTCTTCCAATGCCACAATTCCCAATGGGAATGGCAAGGGCCAGCAAGGGGCAGTTGGAGCACTAAAGCAGAAGCAGATAGGAAAAACAAAGGGCAGTCCAGAGGCAGAGATGGGAGGTAGGTGGCATGGACAGGGGAAATCTCAGTTGTTTTCTATAAACTCATTGCAAAACAGCTTCTGAAAAAGCTGAATTAATAAATTTGCTTGGCTGTTCAGGATTAGAGGAAGCCTGAAATCCATTATGGTTAGATTTTTTTTTTCCCTCTAGGAATCATTGGAATATCAAGTTTTTTCATTTGGTATTTATCAACTAAGGTCTTCAGGAAGATTTAATCTTAAACTTTTTTACTTCCCTGCCATTTCTGAGTCAGGACTGATCAATATTCCCAGTGAGGGTGACCCAGAGGTACTTCCAGAACTTCTGGTGTCACTGTTTGTGGTACTTTTTGGTTAACCAGGAGCCACTTAAACCTTCAAGAAATACAAAAATTTGGGCAGTTGTAGAAACTGCTGTTTAATTAGTTCTAATTTCAGCTTTTTAATACCTTGTGGCTACTAAAACCCTTGTGCAGTGTCTTTGCTTTGCTTTGAGACAGTGTCAGGCTTCTTCCAAACTGGGAATATTTTGCTCTAGAAATTCCAGGAAAACACATCAGGCAGAGATAAGATCTTATTGTCATTTTTTTTAACACCTCTCATTTTTGGAGGAATGTTTTTGTGTTGTCAAAGAAAACCTATTTCTGCTCCATTAGGAAAAGATCCCCTTTGTGCAGGATGTACTAAAAGGGTTTTTGTACCACTGTTGGTTTTGGATAGTTGGTGTTTCTGCCCCTCACACAGCCAAAACAAACAGGGGAAATGAACTTTGCACAATAAGAACCATTGTTCAAGTCCTAATGAGGCCAACTCCATCTCGTGGTGGCCTTTTGGTAACAGCCTGGGTTGCTCTCAGGCTTTGGGATAATCTGGTTTGTGTTTGAATTGCAGAATCTGACACAGAATCCAGGAAATGTGATACTCACTTGAGCATTGGCAAGCCAGTTGTAAGTATTAGCCTTAAAATCCCATTATTTTCTGGGCCTGTGCTTCCTAGAAAATAACTTGTGTTTTACCAATCCCTTTTTCTTTGTTCTTAGTGGTTTAATTTTTTTAATAGAGAAGATAAATACAGTTCAGTTGTCAGAGTTCATAGCTGGGAAAGGGCACCCATGCTGGAAATCCAGTATTTCTCAGTTTGCCAGCCTGAATAATCCCAGAATAATCCCAGAATATTCCACTGTTGCAGTTTTCCAGTGTATGTGAGGGCTTTCCCTTGCAAACCAGGGCCCTGCTAAACTCTTGGAAGTTTGTCCACTCTTGGAACCATCCTTTGCTCAGCAGAGAGGATTTAGGAGTGTTGAGGATAAAGTTTACACAAATAGGTCCTCTTTTGATGTTATATTGAGAAACTGGAGCAAATATTGGAATATTTAGAGACTTATTTAGAAAGGTGGAGGCTGGTGAGGGTAATTGAAATGTCTGTGTTTGATATTGAGCAAGTTTCATGAGCTCTTCTCTGCATTATCCACACAGCAAACAGGGGTTGTGTTCCTTTGCACCAGCTTTTGAGGGGTTTTTTGGTCCTTTAGTACTTTTTCCCTGCTGCTTCTGACATCTGTACTTGGAGCTACCCCAGGGCTGCGTTGCCTTGGGCAGACAGAATTTGGAGTGTGGGAACTAAGCAGCTAAAAAAAAATATCAGACAAGAAATGTTGAGTTTTACAAACAGAGCCTGTGCTGTCCTTAGGATCAGTGGCTGAATATTGTGTGAGGGAGCTGTCAGAAAATGACAGTAAGGTGTCTGTGCCTAAATCTGATCTGGGTTCCTGCCCAAGACTCCCCAGCTGAACATTTGCTCCAAGTGAGTGATGGAAACCTTGATGCAGGAATTTTCTCTTCCTGCCCCACTGTGGTGTTGGTTTGGTGTTGGAAGGGAAAGCCTTTAGAAATGAAAAGAGGAAATCATTGCAATCCAAAGAATGCCTCTATATTCCCACTGCAAAGGGAAAAGAATTCCTCCAGTGAGGAGCTTCCTAGGCCAATTAGCGACGCCATGTTATTGACTAATTAACCTTTTCTTGCAGAAAGCAAACTTACTTGCATTATTTATGCTTTTAATAGGTTTCTGATATACAAGCAAGATCAGCCGTTCTGTCCTGGAATCTCCCAGTTAGTTCACAGAATGGAGAGAGCCATAGTCATAGTCCAGCAGCATTTACATTTGAAGTAGCAATATCCAACAGTGGTAAAAATGGAAAATTTAAATCTGTCTATGTGTAAGTTTAGTTTCTTCCTTTAAGCACAATGTTTAAACCATTAACCAATCAGCAATCTCTCTATCAGGAGCTGTTTGTTGACTTGCAGACCTTCCTACTTCACATGAAATAAATTTTAAGTAATGTCACTAAAGAGTTGTACATGGACAGTGGGAAACTTAAATGTGCACTACGTGGTTTTGCTTTTCAATGAGCTTTGAGCCCTGAGGTTTAAGGAAGAGCTGTAACTCTGCTTTCTGTTTGTTTTTGCCTTTTCACAGTGGGGAAGAATTAACAATTACACTTCCTGATCTCAGACCAGCCACTGATTATCATGCCAGGTATGCTGCTGGGGAGGAAATAAAGCTTTGGGGGATATGGGCATTGCAGGATTATTGTGGCTTCGTGGAAGAGGGGTGATACAAACAGTTCAGGAATACTCTGAAAGAACACCATGCTGTGGACACTGGGTTTGCTATCTGAATTCCCATTTATCTTCTAACTTCATTAAAATACCGACTCATTTCCTTCCCTACCCTTCTCTGTCTCCTCAGATTCCTCAGTTAAAAACTTAAAATTATTCTCTGCTGGTATTTTTTTAAGAACAACACTCTGTAGATTGTTGTGGGCTGAAGTCAGTGGGAAATGAAATAATTCAGCCTGGAAATTGGATCTGAGATCTGACTTGTCAGTTTGATTAGAGAGATGCTTGCCTGACCTGCAGCAGTGCAAGCAGGGAGGTGGCACTGGGCTCAGTGGGGATGATCAGGAGTGAATGATCCTGACTGGAGGTGTTGGGCTGGCCAGGGAGAGAGCAGCTGCTAAACAAACCAGGGGAGCCAGAGTCACACTCAGTGCTGGGGCACTGGAGCAGATCAGATTAAAGATTCCCTGCAGCAAATCCTGCTCTCAAGCTGTGGAACAGTTCTGGGTGTGGGAAGTGCTGGGCACAGCTCCACCTGCACAGTGTTGTGTTTTCCACAGAAAGAGGCAGGACTGCTGAAAACATGAAACAATTCCTATGAAAATTGTGATTTCATTGTTTAATAACAATCCAATTGTTATTTTATGATTTGGCCTGTTTAGTGCCCATACTCCTGCACAAGTATTGGCTGTATTGGAATTTTAAGGTGTTTTTAGCAAAATGCTCATTTCCAGTCAGATATCCTGTTGCCATTTTGGAACACATGCCATAGTTTCCACCCCTATCCCACAGGTATTTCAGCACTAAAATACCTCCACTGTGACAGAGAGTAATGGCAGAGTAAATGAAGGGTGAGAAATGGGGCTCTGGGGTCAGCAGGTGAACTGTGTGACCCCCAGCCTGCAGCCACTGCTTGGGATTAAATCCCTGAAGCTGCCAACTCTTCCCTTACATTTCCAGATGCCAGTGCAACAGCCACATCATTAATTACCCTTTGTTTAGAGTTTCAGCAACCAGCAGTTCCATCAAAGAAACCATTTCAGAGCTGGTGAGCTTCACCACAGAGAGCTGTGAGCCAGACTGTCCAGCTGCCCCAAAACTGATAAACAGAACCAAAAACAGCCTGAGCTTGCAGTGGAAGGTAAGAACCACACCTGGGGCTGAGTGAAGGGGGGCAGAGCACTCTGCTGGATTCCTGGGCACTGGATTGAAATCAGCTTTGTCAGGAATTCAGTGTGTGCTGTAGGTGTTGCCTTTTAAGTTGCTCAGTGAAGATTGATAATGAAATAATAATTACCTTTCTTTTTTTCAATGTTTGCTGAGTTTCTTGCCTGCAGCTGTAGTGTGGCAGAGTTGGTAGCAGGGCTCATCTCTTCTGAGCTGGCAGAGAGGAAAAAATGGGATTTTAATTTATTTGTATCTTTGCTTGATGTCCTGGATGATAAATAGATATGACTTAATGTTCTTTTAGTTATTCTGACCCATTCAGACTAAATTTCTTTGGACAGAACCATCCATAGATTCTCATTTTTAATCTGACTTTTGAATATAACCACTACCTGTCAAGGCTTGTTGGTAGCTGTGTTTGCTTGGTTTTTGGTGAAAACATGCTGAAAAATGGTTCCAGCCAAATGACTTGAGTGAAATTATTTGTAGTATCTGTGCCTAGACAATGAAGCAGTTCCCATTTCATGCATCAGATGTTGCTTGTGTGAACCCTTAGATTGCACAGGCAGGTGGTGAGCACACAGTGCAAGGCACCAGGAAAAGAGCTCTGAGAACAGAATTTGCTTCATTTATAAAATCAAACCATTTATAAATTCATATTCTAAACTGTCAGAACTAAAAGAAGTAGCACAGCAGCCTTGTATTAAAAGGCAGTTGGAGTTCATTCAATGTGTAAAAATATTTGTAAAACACATTTACAACCACTTGATTTTAACTCTTTTTTTCATTGTTTCTTTATTTTCAGTCCTCAAATGACAATGGTTCCAAAATAACTAATTTTCTTTTAGAATGGGATGAGGTAAGAGCTTTTCTAGTACCAAAAAAATTCATAATTACATCTGTAGAGCAATTACACTTAAAAATACCCTTTCCTTAGGTACAGCAGCTATTTTGGTGCAACTGTCCTGACAGTTTTAAAGAGACAAATGATCAGTGGGAGGGGACAGTGTTAAAATCACCACATTTGTCATCCAAAGCATCAGTCATTCCTGTGTTCTCTTCAAATGCAGGAGCATTTGACATCTTTGGGCTGTGTCACAAATCTCCCTCAGCTCTTGGAGCATCTTGCTGAGATGTAAAGTTCCAGAATGTGTTTTGTTTTCAGCTCAGTGCTTTATCACCATTTTTGTCAAATCTCCAGTACCAAAAGTAATCAGATATCTCAGTCCTAATGTGGTTTATTGTCAGGACTGCTCAGGGTGACCATCAGCGGACTCAGGATGACCATGATACATTAAATTTTGCATGCTTGAGGCTCAGTAATTTTTTTTTAATTACTGTTAAATGAGTGAAATGACATTTCTCATGGAAGTTGTCCCTGCCCATGGAACGAGATGAGCTTTAAGGTCTCTCCCAACCCAAACCAATCTGAGATTCTGGGATTTAGGAAGATGTGGAGTGAGGAGGGTGACCTTGGCAGGGATTAGGGAATGACTCTGGATCTCCCTGTTTTCCAGGGGAAGAATGGCCCCTTCAAGGAATGTTACTACGGGCACCTGAAGCAGTACAAGCTCACCAGACTCACTCCCTCCACAAGATACTCCCTGAGACTGGCTGCTAAAAACGACATTGGAATGAGGTAACCAGGAGCCCAGGGATACCAAATGCTGGATTTCCCCCTGGATTCCATCAGCTGCTGCTCACCCTTGTTCAAAATCTCCTCGCCAGTGGGTTCAGTGAGACGGTGACGTTCGGCACGGCCGGGGTGGTGCCGCCGGCCCCGGCGCCGCCCACGCTGCTGGAAGCAGGAGTGACCTGGATGGCCCTGGGATGGAGCCCTCCTGCAGGAGGGGCCTCGGATGACTCCCTCACCTACAGCCTGGACATGGAGGAAGAAGGTTCTGTAAGTGCTGGGCTTTGTGTGGAAACTTCCTTCATAGTGGTGAAATAAAAATGAACTTTTTTTTGCCTTCTGATAAATGGTCAGCAAGCATTGCATGGATTGATGGGAGAGAGAAAGCATTGCATGGGATTGATGGCAGAGAGAAAGCATTGCATGGCTTGATGGCAGAGAGAGAAAGCATTGCACGGATTGATGGCACAGAGAGAAAGCATTGCATGGATTGATGGCAGAGAGAGAAAGCATTGCATGGGATTGATGGCACAGAGAAAGCATTGCATGGATTGATGGCACAGAGAGAAAGCATTGCATGGATTGATGGGAGAGAGAAAGCATTGCATGGATTGATGGGAGAGAAAAAGCATTGCATGGATTGATGGCACAGAGAGAAAGCATTGCATGGATTGATGGCACAGAGAGAAAGCATTGCATGGGATTGATGGGAGAGAGAAAGCATTGCATGGGATTGATGGGAGAGAGAAAGCATTGCATGGATTGATGGGAGAGAGAAAGCATTGCATGGGATTGATGGCAGAGAGAAAGCATTGCATGGATTGATGGCAGAGAGAAAGCATTGCATGGATTGATGGCAGAGAGAAAGCATTGCATGGATTGATGGCAGAGAGAAAGCATTGCATGGATTGATGGCACAGAGAGAAAGCATTGCATGGATTGATGGCACAGGGAGAAAGCATTGCATGGGATTGATGGCACAGAGAGAAAGCATTGCATGGATTGATGGCAGAGAGAAAGCATTGCATGGATTGATGGCAGAGAGAAAGCATTGCATGGATTGATGGGAGAGAGAAAGCATTGCATGGATTGATGGCACAGAGAGAAAGCATTGCATGGATTGATGGCACAGAGAGAAAGCATTGCATGGATTGATGGCACAGAGAGAAAGCATTGCATGGATTGATGGGAGAGAGAAAGCATTGCATGGATTGATGGCAGAGAGAAAGCATTGCATGGATTGATGGGAGAGAGAGAAAGCATTGCATGGGATTGATGGGAGAGAGAAAGCATTGCATGGATTGATGGGAGAGAGAAAGCATTGCATGGATTGATGGGAGAGAGAAAGCATTGCATGGATTGATGGCAGAGAGAAAGCATTGCATGGATTGATGGCAGAGAGAAAGCATTGCATGGAATTGATGGCACAGAGAGAAAGCATTGCATGGATTGATGGCAGAGAGAAAGCATTGCATGGAATTGATGGCACAGAGAGAAAGCATTGCATGGATTGATGGCACAGAGAGAAAGCATTGCATGGATTGATGGCACAGAGAGAAAGCATTGCATGGATTGATGGCACAGAGAGAAAGCATTGCATGGATTGATGGGAGAGAGAAAGCATTGCATGGATTGATGGCAGAGAGAGAAAGCATTGCATGGATTGATGGCAGAGAGAGAAAGCATTGCATGGATTGATGGGAGAGAGAAAGCATTGCATGGATTGATGGCACAGAGAGAAAGCATTGCATGGATTGATGGCAGAGAGAGAAAGCATTGCATGGGATTGATGGCACAGAGAGAAAGCATTGCATGGGATTGATGGCAGAGAGAAAGCATTGCATGGATTGATGGCAGAGAGAGAAAGCATTGCATGGATTGATGGCAGAGAGAGAAAGCATTGCATGGGATTGATGGCACAAAGTATTGTTTGCAATTCATAGCACAGAAATGAAGTTGAAGATAAAAAAATGTGATTTACCTGCTCTGGGTTTTGTTTCATCTTAACCATCAGTGACTGTGTTATCCTTGTTTTCCCTCCTTGCCAGGGCTATGGATTCCAGCCCCAGTACAATGGAGATGAGCTCTCATGCACTTTAAGAAACCTGAGGAGGAGTACGTCCTATAAGTTCAGGGTTTGTACCACAGTTTGTTCCTAATTTCATGTGCTTTCCTGGGCTTTGGCATTTCCCAGCAAGTTTTTCAGCTTTGTATGGAGACAGCAGGAATTCACCTGTTGTCCCCACAATTACCTGTTGTTAGAGCAGGTTTTGGTGAAGTAATAATACAAACCAGATTTTTTTTCCATCAGCTAATTTTGGTATAAATGGTTTTCTTTATTTTGGTTGGGTTTTTAATAGATTTTTTTAATCACCAGCATGTTTATCCTCATGTATTATCAACATATATTACTGTCATTAAAGAAACCATTTATTCTCTATTCTGTTCCCTCCTCCAACAGCTCTTTGCCTACAACAGTGAAGGAAAGAGCAGCCCCAGTGAGGTGGTGGAGCACAGCACCAAACCTGACAGACCTGGAGCTCCCAGCAAACCTTCTGTAAAGGGCAAGATCCATCCCCACAGTGTGAGAGTCACGTGGGGTAGGTGCCTTGGGGTGTTCCAGTGCTGCTGGGGTGTGGACAGCCTCTCTCTAATTAAATGAGAGGGAACTCAGGCTGATTATTTATCTGCAGGTATTGTTATTGCAGGAGAAATACTCAATTTCACCCAAAAAATGGTTTATTTTGGGGCTGTGGAAGCACACTGCTGTTGTTCATTCATTTCTGAGAAGCACTGACTGCTGTCCTAAACCCCCCTGTGGGTTTACTGTGATGTTGAAATAATTCCTATGTTCACTTAAAAAATAAGAGCTGATACCTGAAATTGGGAGTGGTTTTGCAGTTACTCCTCCTGGCATAATCATAATTAATAAGAGGAGGAAAATTGCTCTGAAAAATGTATTGTGAACAATTAAGCACGCTGGTTTCTCTAGCTGGTTGACTTTTCTGTTGAATGAATATTAATATGTTCACTGGAAAAGCTGATAACAGAATAATGCCTTGATATTAGATCTTCTGTAACTTAGGGTGTTGATTTCTTTCAGAACCCCCCAAGGATAATGGAGGATCAGACATCTCTAAATACTTTTTGGAAATCTCCGAGGCATCAGTTGGTAAGGAATCACCTCTGGGTGCTGATACAGTTCTCAGTCTCCATCCCTTGAGATATTTAATTCACATTTAGATGTGGGACATGGTTTAGACTTGGATTTTGGAGATGTTTTCCAACTTAAATGGTGCTTTACTCCAGCAGTCACTTCTGATCTCGTGTGTGTGTGCTGTACATGTTCTCTGTATAATTAATCATTTCAGATCGATTCTCTGGCTTGACCACCTTAATAATTGCATGGGAGAATTTCCAGGTGGGATTTTAGAAAGGTTGAAAGGGTAAAGTGCTTTTCCTTCCCTCAGGAGGGAGGTGGGAGCCCATTTACAGCGGAGCCCAGCGGGAGCACGTCTGCGACCACCTCAGGCCTGGCACCTCCTACAGACTCCGGGTGTCCTGTGCCAGTAAAGGTGGGGAGAGCCAGGTGAGCCAGGAGGGGAAAGGTGCTTCTGTTCCCTTTCTGTTCGTGTTTTAGCAAAGTGCTTTATGTCTGTGCTCTGCAATGACCTGTGTCCCTGGCAGGCCTCTGATGTCACGACTGTCACCACAGCGGCCGTTCCCCCCGGGCCCTGTCCTGCCCCAGCCCTGGTGGGCAAAGCCAAGCCTAAGGAAATCACTTTGCAGTGGGGTAAGCACCAGAGTTGGAGTAAAACACTGCTCTGATTTCAGTCATCCTAATCAAAAATCTATAGAACTCATCAGGGAAAAAAAAAAGGTAAAAATAAAAATATATAGAGATGCTGTCTGTGGCCTTAGGTTTGTTTGGGTTTGGGGTGGGGTTTTTGGTTTGTTTTGTGGGATTTTTTTAAGAAGACCAAAGATTCTGTCCACTTCTGGTAGGGGTGGTACAGTGAGACTTAAGAAGACATAAATATTTTCCAGTGAGAAAGCCTCCTGTCTGCCCTGACAGACAACTGGCACCTGCTTGGCAATTTAAAAATCAATTCTTGTTTTCTTACTGTTATCTCAGTAAAGAAGATAAGCAAAAATTAATGAAGATAAACACTGTTTAGTGAAGGAAACAGGGAAAATACATGAAAAAACCCTGATGAAGGCCATCTTAAACTAAGTATCAGTACCTGGGGGGGGAAAGCAAGCCTCATTAAGTATTTCTGCTCAGACACATGACAAGAGCCTGCCCTAACTTAGGGAATTTGGAAATTAACAGGCAAATGCAATCTGTTTTTGTTTGCCAGGGCCCCCAGCTGTGGATGGAGGCTCTGAGATCACAGAGTATCTCCTGGAGATGGCCAGCTCGGAGCAGGACGAGCGCAGGGTGCTGTACCAGGGCCCAGCAGCTGAGTTTGGAGTGACCAACCTGCTCCCAGGGAGAAGCTACAGCTTCTGGCTGCGGGCAGGGAACAGAGTCGGGGTGAGCACTGCACTCACACATCTCACTGACCCCACCCGGCGACAGCAGTGATGGTGCTGAGGGGATTCTGGAGCCTGCGTGGTGTGAACCTCTTGATGTTTGTGCCTTTGGAAATGTTGGATGTGTTTCCCCGAGCTCAGGCTCTGCAGATGTGGTGGAGAGGGGTGGGTGCCAGCCATGCCAGGCAGGGAGGAGCGTGAGATAGACGTTGGTGGCATGAAAGTGTTTGTGAAACAGTGCCCAGCTGCTGCTGGAAGGCAGATCCTGGCTGGGGGAGGGAGAAATTACAAACCCCTGGCAGTGGGAGGAGCTCAGATATCCTTGTGGGAACGGGGCCAGCTTCAAGTACCTGCAAGGAATCTGAAACTGAGCCCTGAGCTCTGCTGTTTACTTCCCTGTCAAGTTAAAAATAGTTTGTTTGCTTCACTTGCACATCAGTTCTTGCCCTGGTGCTGTTGCTGTGTTCATGCAGTGTTGTTTTCCTGCAGTTTGGCCCCCACTCTGAGAAGGCAGAGCTTTGCACTGCTCCAGGACCCCCTGAGCAGTGCTGCAAACCCCTGATCACCTGCAAAAGTGCAACTTGTGCTGTGGTTTCGTGGGAGGTAGGTGTTGATGGCTTCCAGTACCGCCCAAATTAGTGTTTGGCTTTTAGAATTGTAGTGACACGTTTATGAGACACAAAAATTAGAGAAGTAGCACGTGTAGAGGTGGAATACTTCAAAGCCCATTTCTTTATAGACATCTGTGTTGGGTTTGTAAACTTTGGGAGTTATTAATTGCAGTCTTAACTGGACAAATTGGGTGGCATTTAATCCTCCTCATGGTGTAGTAATTGATATATAGTGAATTAATTCTTTTAAGTGGTAAGAGATTGTGGGACAGTCAGAAGTCTGGTGTGAACTGTGGTGGTGTTACAGCCACGTGTCACCTTTTAACTTAAAATCCCTTGGAACAGACCTTAGGTTTCAACCCCAGCATTTCCAAAGGTTGGATTTGTTGATCTTGGAGGTGTTTTCTAGCACTTTCTATGACTCTTGCCCAGTGTCTCAGTGTGACAGAGCTCCCCCCTGGATGGTGGGAGTGTCTGAGTGCAAGAGCTGAGCAGAATTTCTCCCTCACCCTGCAGAGCCCAGCGTGCAATGGAGCAGAAATCACCGAGTACAGGCTGGAGTGGGGCCAGGTGGAGGGGTCCATGCACATCATCTACACTGGGCCCTGCCAGAGCTATGAGGTCAAGGGGCTCACACCTGCAACCACCTACTACTGCAGAGTCCAGGTAGGAAAAGCCTTTTGGTGCCACTGGGCACTTGCAGTCTGGGGACAAACTCCAGCTAGAGAGGAGTAAAGTCATGTGCTGTCACCTGCTCATGCAATAGAGAAGGTAATTGGGAAAAACACTTCCCTGGTCCCCCAGTCCCTCATTCCCTGAATCTGGAAGAGTTTAGATCCAGTCTGCTGTGAAATACCAGCTTTACAGATGCTTTGCCCTGTGACAAATTATTCAGGAGATTTTCCGCTCTCTTCCACGTTGCTTTTAAGAACACACGAAGGCTGTGAGAGCTGTGACTGCCTGCTGGGAAAGCAGGGGTTTGGTAACTCCTGTGTGGTGTCTTTCAGGCTGTGAACGTGGCTGGGGCGGGGCTGTTTGGGGACACAGGCGTGGTGACAACGCCTCCATCAGCGCCCGCAGCCGTGGCCGTGCTTCACTTACTTGAAGAGGACCAGGTGGAAATTTCCCCTCCTTTCTCCACGTGCCTTGCAATCCAGTGGGAAGAGCCCTGCTGCCACGGGGCAGAGATCACAGGGTACAACATCGAGTATGGGGAGAAGCAGCTGGTCACTGTGGGGAGAAACACAACCCATGTCCTTGAGAACCTGCTGCCTGACACCCTGTACAGGTAAGAATTATTCTGCAAATTAAGAAGAATTGCTCTACAAATCACATTTGTAGGATTTAAAAGTCCTTTGAGGGTAGTGCTTTAAATTTTTAGAGCAATTTTTCATGCAGCTTACAGACTATTTGCCTAATTCATCCTTGCAGCTCCAAAAAAAAACCTCCTAAAATTGTCATATCCAGAGTCCAACCGTGACGTTGGCAGGAGTGAGATCGTGGTTGGTGTTAAGGTTCACATTCTGTCTCAAAGCCAAGACTTTAAGGTTTCTGGGTTCAGAATTTTTCATTGGGATGCTCAGGTGTGGTGAGAAGATGGATGGACAGGTAAGAGCAGAGCAGGTTTCTGTGAGATCAGTCTTGGTTGAAGCTGAGTTCAGATTTAATTTCTAACTGCATCTTAATTGCTTTGCTGTTTGGAGTTACACTCTGTACACCCTTTAACTCCTGCTTTGTTACCCAGCACTTTTTGTGACCATGTGGCTGCTCTCTCCCATCCCCAGGATCAGGGTACAGGCCATCAACAGCTTTGGAGTCGGTCCTTTCAGTCATTCCATGAAAGCCAAAACCAAACCACTACCTCCTGACCCTCCCCACCTGGAATGTGTTGTCTTCAGCTACCAGAGCCTTAAACTAAAATGGGGAGAAGGGCCCAGCAGAGCTTTAATTCCCAACCCTACTCAGTTCAACCTGCAGATGGAGGACAGGTTTGGCAGGTGAGACCATTAAGGATCTTGTGGTTTTACCACTTCGTGTCAAATTTTTAAGGTGTTTCATGTTATTCTCCCTTCTGTTTTCACCACTGAGTCATTTGAGCATCCCAGAGTTTGACCTTTTGCAGTTTTGCATCCTATCTTTCAACCAGCAATGCTGTCAACAACTTGCACTTCTGCTGCCTGTAAACAGTAAATACTGTCTAAAGAATAAATACCTTACCACCATCCTGTGCTGGCAGGGTTATTTGTGGACATTCGAAAACAAAGTCGGGCCTGCATATAGGAAACAGTGGTTGGCCAGCTGTTCTTTAACTGGAAATTTCAATTTCCTTTGGATATTCAAGGGTTGTTCTGTTGATTCAGAGGAGTTGGGCTCTGCAGCCTCAGTGGGCAGAAAGCTGAGACACCCAGAATGCAGCATCACCTCTTTGTCTTTAAATCCAAGTGTTTCAGGTCTGATACTGCCCTTGACATTGGTGATTGCCGGGTAACTCTGTGTGTTCTGTGTCCCCCAGGTTTGTGACAGTCTATAATGGTCCCTGTCACACCTACAAGGTGCAGAGGCTCAGCGAATCCACCACGTACCATTTCCGCATCCAGGCGTACAACGAGGCTGGGGAAGGAGCCTTCTCGGAGGTCTGTGCTTTCACCACCACCAAGTCTCCACCTGCTCCTCTCAAAGGTGAGCTGGCACTGCCCTGGCAACTGCTGCAAGCCACTGGTGAGCAGGGTTGGATCCTACAAGCTGACCCTCAGCCAGTCTTCATGGGGACAGAGACACAGATTTGCTGTGAGGGGCTTTGTGAAGGGCTCTTGTTGTCATCACCTCCTGCACAGCTCTTCCACCCCTGAGCTGAGCATTCCTACTTTTGCTCAGCTGGAAAGGCGTTTTGCAGGGTTATCCATTGAAGTTACAGCAGTGTGTAGGCAAATGAGGGCACAGTTAATTCCTCTGATCTTCACTTTTTAACATGGACATTAAAGGTCATCATTAAAGCCACTGTGAAGGTCAGAGTGCTGAGTGCCTGCAGCAAAATTGATTGACTGGACCATGGTTAGAACATGATTTCAGCTTTGCACATGGGCAGAAATGCTGAGTTCTGTAGTGACTTGAAAGTTCCTCTTTACAAACATGGGCTCACCCTGGCAGCTCAAAAAGACCAGCAAGTGTAACCTACACACAGCAATGATCATTTTTTAAGCTCATGAAATAAAAGCAAAAAGAAAGAAAGAAAAGAAATTTTAATTGCTTTAAGTTATTGGAATGCATTGCCTCTAAGCATGACAGCTGTACATTTGTGGAGACCATTGTTCTTTTTCTAAAGCACCAACAAATCACTCTATTTTCCAGCACCCAAAGTGATTCAGCTGGAAGAAAACACTTTTGAAATCACGTGGGAGCCTCTACAGCCGATGAAAGGAGATTCCATTGTTTACATCCTTCAGCTTGCTGCTGGCAGAGAGTTTGATCAGGTACCTTTTATACAGCTTCAGCAACGTGAGGGGTTTTTCCTGGAAAAATTATTACCAAAGAAAGGTGTGCATATTTCTTGTGGAAGGTGTCCCTGCCCATGGCAGAGGGTGGAATGAGATGGGCTCTAAGGTCTCTCCCAACCCAAACCATGCTGTGATTCCATGTTTTGAAGGTTGAAATTCTGTTTGGGGAGATGACAGGGAGACTTGTCATTTAAGGAAGTGTGAAGTGGGTGAGCACTGGTTTATCCTGTTCTCCCAACAGTTCCTTTGGCTCTTGATTCTTAATCCTGATGGTCTGTGGTACCAATGCCTCTGTTAATCAGACACTCCACTTTGCTGGAGGAGCTTTAAGGAAGAAAATGCGGGATGATTTTTCTTCTCCTTTCTGAGCCTCCCAATCTAGGTGAGGCCTTAGTGTGGGGGCATAGCAGGAAACTTCAATGAATCGTGAATTGTCCAGGGATTTAACCTACGGTGTTACAAAGCTGGGGAGAGAAGGGCAGCTCCAGGGTTTTACAAAGCTGGGGACAGGAGGGCAGCTCCAGGGTTTTACAAAGCTGGGGACAGGAGGGCAGCTCCAGGGTTTTACAAAGCTGGGGACAGGAGGGCAGCTCCAGGGTTTTACAAAGCTGGGGACAGGAGGGCAACTCCAGGGTTTTACAAAGCTGGGGACAGGAGGGCAGCTCCAGGGTTTTACAAAGCTGGGGACAGGAGGGCAGCTCCAGGGTTTCACAAAGCGGGGGACAAGAGGGCAACTCCAGGCTGTGCCCAGCAGCGCCCACACCCCTGGGGCAGGACAGGCAGTTCCAGGCGCGGGTGCTGAGCGCGGCGCTCCTGCCTGAAGCGGCTCCTGTCTCCTGCCAGGTGTACAAGGGCCCCGAGCCGTGCTTCCGGCTGCCGGCCGCGCAGACGAACTGTGAGTACCGCGCGCGCGTCTGCGCCGGCCGCCAGTGCCACGACCTGCCGGGCTGCCCGGAGCTCTGCGGCCCCTACAGCCCCAGCACCGTGTTCTGCTGCCAGCGCCGGGAGCCGGGCCCCGCCGCCGCCCCGGCGGGCGCGGAGCTGGCGCAGAGCGGGAAGCGGCTGCGCGAGGAGCGCGCCATCGCCATCGCGCTGCTCTGCGGCTTCGCCGTGGTCGCCATCCTCTTCGCCGTGGTCATCCAGTACTTCGTCATCAAGTAGGGCGGAGCTGGCCCCGCTCAGCTGTCTGTACAGAGCTCTCTGGGGTATTTATGGGTAGTTCGATGAAATCCTAGCTGGGAAGCCCTCGCTCCGTGCGTTCCCGCTCCTGCTGCTGGCTGCCGGCGAGGCTGGCTCGGCAGATCCTTTCCAAATGCTGGACACAGATTTCCTGTAGAAAGGGTGATCCTGGGGCCTCTGCGATCAGGGTGAGCTGTTAGAGAACAGCAATCAGCTGCCTTACGGTGCACACTGGAGGGGTGTGTGCACGCTCCTCCTCTCTCCCCATCCCAGCCAGTTGGAGAGGGAAGGCATTGCCAGAACGGTCCTTTGCCAGCACCTCCGGAGCAGCGGGAGGCGATGGCTGTTCCATCGAGTTTCGCTGTAGTTTGATATCCATGAAATCCAGCAGCACAAGTGCTTTGAGCTTAGAGCAGAACTGCAGAGCCTACTAGAGCATACCACATTTACTAGACTGTAGAAGGAAAGCAGAATATTGACTTAGTGATATTACTACTTTACAGTTATTTTAATACTTGGGATTCAGTAATAATCATTTCAAGTGTTGGAGTAGAGGGTGCCAGGGTTTTTTAGGGTTTTAATCCAAACCAATGCCAGCAGGACGTGGCGCTCGGCCGGGATGCCCAGGAAAGGCTCTGCCCGGAATGTTCCTGCTGTCCTGAGCAGCTTTGGCCTAATCCACATTTCACTCTCAGTGCCTGAGAGAAAAGTAATTCCCTGTGCAGCGTGCTCAGAACAGCACAGGAGTTGTCTTTAAGGAGAAAGAGTGCATTTATGATAAATGTTACACTATTTGGCTCAAACTGAGCAAATGTTTTTGTACTATTATTAACCTAAAAAATAAAAAGTTCAGCCTGCTTTGGGTGCCCTTCTAACTTAACCCCAACGAGCAAATTGTACGTGAGAGAACTCTTTTTAGATAACGTTTATACGATGTTTTAAACTTGCTATCCCAGTGGTAGCAGCTTCACATTCCATGGTTTTCCTGTTGGGAATGTTCAGCCTGCTATGAACTTGTCTGAAACTCGTCCTGGTCGGCTGGGGGATATTTTTGTGGACACTGTGCACTACATTTGACTGTTGTGTTCCATCTGCTTGTGAATCCCTGAGGAGGAGCCTGGCAGCTCCTGGCTCCGTTAGATCAAAGCTTTTGAAAGCTGGAACTCACAAATTTCCAGTGTTTCAGGATGGGTCTTGCCAACAGCATTTGGAACATGCCACAGAATGGTAGATTTAGGGTATTTTGCAAAGTCTGTGGCTCCACTTCGGCCATCAGAACGATGCACTCGTGGGTGGGAGGGTGGATGTGACAGAGCTACAGGCGATGTGTTTCCAGTAATTAATTAATCACTTCTAAGGGTCTTTCTCCTACAGCAGTTGAGGAATAACGTTGTGTTAGAGTTTGAGGCATTGTGTTGTATTTCAGATGTGGAAAACTTAAATTATGACCTAGTATCACTTAATCCTCTTCACAGTAGATCAATGGTGCAATCTGAAATTAATCTTTTCAAAACGTACTCTTCATTTTTGTACTCTATTTATTTTGATTAAAAGTCCTGGAAAGAAAAAAAAATGTATGTTTGAATGTATTGTTCTACTTGTAGCAGAACTTTAAGTTAATCATTTATGATATCATAGAAATCTCTCCCTCCAGTGTCAGAGTTTTATACAGATATTAGTCTCTAGTTTGCAGAAGAGTTTACAATCTGTCTTTATTTTCCTCATAGTCTCCCTTTAGCAGATAAACTGCCTGCAGCGAATCTCCATTGCCAAAGGGTTCTTTTTTAACTCCTTAGAACCAACTCGTAGAGGTTTATTTGGCAATAATAGTCCTGAAATTAGGATTGCAGAGTAAATACTAACAAGTCACCACTGCTAAAAAATGAAATCAAATCCTTTTGTGATTGCCACAAAATGCTCATATTTCCAGAAAATATCTGGGATTTATACTGCAATATGGATTTTCCATCAGCTGTTGTCCATTCCAGAAGGATGTACCCTCGTGGCATTAATGTATTTTAGGTATCTTCGGTTTTCTTGTATTGTCATTTTTGAGGTATCTCAAACGTATGTTAAAGCTGCCATGCATTGTATTACTAAATTGTAACTATCAAATAGATAATATATTTAATACAGCCAATAAATAATACAAATGTATTCAAATTTGACTCCAAGCTCCTGTGGTTTTATGGGATTTAGTCTCACTTGTGTCATTTGTAATTTAAGGGAAGGGAACATTCCCGGTGTCATTAAGAGCTGAATTAACTTGGGACCCTTGGAATATCACTTCCATTTCTCCTCACGATGTAGAAAGGACCTGCAGTTACCAGGTGAGGTAGAACAATTCTTTGATACTGGAACTGGAATCATTTGGGGCTGATTAGCAATTTTCCATAATTTTGTGTTGACTCAGGGCTTTTCCCCCTTGAGCTCTTCCCCAGCGTTTGCTGCTGATTGTGGAATTTCTCCTTGTTCCTCAAACAGAAACCTTTGAGTGCCTTAATGATGTGATAAAGATAAGATGGGAAAGGCTTTATTCAACCATCATTCCCAAAGAAGCTGCTGGACACTCAGCCTGGGTGAATTTTCCACTTGAGGAACGATCAGGGGTGAGGAGCTGGAAAATGCTGGCGTGCAGGAGGCAAGGGGAGTGGGGGCCAGCGTGAGGGAATCCCAAGGGAAGGCTCTGGGAAGCTGGAAGGACAGGGCCAGAGGGAGCAGGGACACCCTCACAGTCCTCAGAATTCCTCCAGAACCCAGGAATGGGGCTCTGGCAGAAATGAGAGAGGGACCAGCTACAAAAAAAACCTCCTCCTCCTTGGAGCTTGGCTCTTTGCAGCTTTTCTGCTCCCAAAGACTGCTCAAATGCCAGTTTTGTGGAGCCAAATAGTGTGGGATTAGTGCTGGAAAGGTCAGAGCTGAGCACAGGCACTGCATTGTCCAGCAAATCCCAGATCTGACGTTGGGGAGATTCCTGCTGCCCTTTCCAAGAGGCAGAAGCTCTGGCTGGGGTTGTTCTTGCAGATTTGGACACATCCCAACAAGAAAAGCTGTCCTTGTGCCAGGGCTCTGCATGGCTGCACCCTGAACACCTCAACAAATCTTGTCTGGGAA
This sequence comes from Motacilla alba alba, assembly GCF_015832195.1. NCBI lineage: Eukaryota > Metazoa > Chordata > Aves > Passeriformes > Motacillidae > Motacilla > Motacilla alba. Next base: position 5,315,416 of record NC_052045.1, read on the forward strand.
GAAATTCCCAGTGAAGTTTCATAGAATTGATGGAATGGGTTGGGTTGGGAGGGACCTTGAAGCTCATCTTGTTCCACTCTGCCAGACAGGGACACCTTCCCCTATCCCAGGTTGCTCCAAGCCCCAGCTATCCTGGCCTTGAACGCTTCCAGGGTTTTACAATTTATGGGCTTTAAATCCTGCACTCAGCAGAGCCACGTGCCCAGGCTGTGCTCCCGGTTTCTCCAGCAGATGATTCCCAGCTGGCAGCAGCTGCCCGGGATGAACGACCCGCGGGAGACGGAGGAGTCGGCGCCGGGCCAGGACACTCCATGACCCCATTTCCTGTTTTCCGACGCTGGAAACAACCCCAGTGGCTGAGCAGAGGGGAAGGGTGGCTGCTCTTCCACTGGGCCAGCGTGTGGTGCCCATGGAATGTGTCTTTCTGTGTTTATCCTGGAGAAAAGGAGGCTCAGGGGGGACCTTGTGGCTCTGCGCAGCTCCCTGACAGGAGGGGACAGCCGGGGGCTCGGGCTCTGCTCCCAGAAACAGGGACAGGAGGAGAGGAAATGGCCTCAGGCTGGGCCAGGGAGGGTCAGGTTGGACAGGGGCAGGAATTTCTTCATGGAAAAGGTTGTTAAACATTGGAGCTGCCCAGGGAGGTTTGGAGTCCCCATCCCTGGAAGTGTCCAGGGAAGGACTGGAGGTGGCTCTCAGTGCTCTGGGCTGGTGACAAGGTGGGGATCAGGCACACTGTGGACTCGATGGTCTTGGAGAGCTTTTCCAAATCCATGATTCCCAGCGTGGCTGTGCCCCACAGGAGTGGGCCTGTGCCCCACAGCAGGCCATCCCTCCATGGGGAGAAGCATCCACGGCCAGGAAGGCGTTTGTGGCCCTGGGGACAGGTCCTGTCCTGTGGGAACTGCCTCTCCCTGTCTTCTGCTGCTGCTTTCCTCGCAGAAATCCTGCAAGGAGCTCCTGTTGTGCTTCCCAGCATGGAAAGTCACCTGTGGGCAGGTGGAGAAGGTGGCGCAGAGGGGGCAGAGAAGTCCTGCAAGGGGTTTAGGGATAAATCCCGGGCCCCACAGAAGTGCAAACCATCATTTTCTTCCCTGCCTCAGGAATAAACAGTGTGGCAGCCCACAGCTGCATGTGCTGAGCCTGATCCCAGCCTGTGGAAGAGCTGCTCTCCCCCTCTTTCCTAGAACAAGGGGAAAGAAAAGTGGATTTAGTTTGTTGTCGAAGGTCAGTGTCTGAAATTCCTCCTCCCTCCCTCCTCCCAGGATGTTTTTGTGTAACACGCTCTGACTCATGGAAGTCAAATGACTTGGCCTCGGAGCTGCCTCAGCGCAGGATTCTGGCACAGGGATCCCGTGCCTGCCCCTCGTGCTGGGTGAGCGTTCTCCAGCTCCTCCAGGCGCTGCCGGAGCCATGGGGCTGCTCCTGCTCCCCCAGGCTGATCCAAACCCAAGGCAGGGCTGGGATGTGTCTCCAGCCGGGATGGCTGATCCGGGTGCTGAACGCCTGCCTGGGTGTGGATGGGAGCACCGGAGCTGCTGCTGGAATGTTCCGCAGGGCGGATCAGAGGGAGCAGCTCCTGGTTTCTCCCTGTCTCTGAGGAGCCGGGATGGGAGTCCCCAGCACATCTCTGCCTCCAGACCTGGCTGCAGTCAGGCCTTCCTGGGTTATAACAACACATTGCAGCTGCTTCCAGAATGTTCCTGATCGCCTGCCCGACAAAATCACAACACAACTTTATTTTTGGTTCTGTTTTGCCTCAGAAAGTGAAAAACTTTGACAAAACTCACATGGAATGTGCTCTAAGTGGCTTCCAAATCTAGTCAGCTGTCATGAAAACCAGTTTTAAAAAGCTTTTAAATTTGCTTCCCAAGTGGAACCTGTTATTTTCAGAACAGCGGGAACACACTGTCATTTTTCGTAAATCCTGGGATTGCTGGCACTTTAAAAGCTGACTTCAGAGCTATTAATGAAATAACAAAACTCCCTCCGGCATCCCCACAGGGCAGATGGGGGGGGGGCACTGGGCTGTCTGCAGCAGGGGCAGTGGGAAAACAGTTACTGGAATCCAGCAGATTTGGTCTGTGCATCAATTGGCCTTCATGAATATTTATAGTAAAGTGAATTTCTGCCCTGACAGGCCGCGTCTCCACGGCAACCCCGCTAGGCCGCGTCTCCATAGCAACGCCACCCTCCCGGCCGCCGTAGCCGCGCCCCTTGTGTCACATGACCGGAAACTATGGAGGCCACCAAGATGGCGTCTCCCAAGAGCGCCCCTAAAGACGCGCAGGTACCGCGGGGCCCGGGGGGATCCGGGCGGGACCGGGGGGCACCGGGGGCTCGGGGGGCTGAGCGGTGCCGGTGTCCCCCCCGCAGGTGATGGCGCAGATCCTCAAGGACATGGGCATCACCGAGTACGAGCCGCGCGTCATCAACCAGATGCTGGAGTTCGCCTACAGTAAGCGGGGCCGGGCGGGAAGGGCGCGGGGGAGCCGCGGGCGGAGCAGGGAAATGTTGTGTGGAGCACGGGGTGCTCTGGGAGTCCGTGTTTCCGCGGGAGCTCCCCTGTCAGACTCGGTGACCGCGGAGATCTCCTCCAGTCCAGCTGTAATTGTGTGACTCTTTAATCACAGAATCACAAACCCAGGACGGTTTGGGCAGGGGCACCTTCCCCTATCCCAGGGGCCTCCAAGCCGCGTCCAGCCTGGCCTTGGGCACTTCCAGGGGTGCAGGGGCAGCCACAGCTGCTCTGGGCCCCCGTGCCAGGGCCGGGCAGGGAAGAATTCCTTCCCGTTATCCCGTTATCCCGCCAGCGCTGCCCTCGGGCAGGCGGAGCGGCGCCCGCAGGCCGCAGGGAGCAGTGCCAGCCGGGCGAGACCAGGGCGGGGCTGGGGAGCATCTCATGGAACCCAGAGCCCGTTTCCCCCAGGGTACGTCACCACCATCCTGGAGGACGCCAAGATCTACTCGAGCCACGCCAAGAAGTCGAGCGTGGACGCGGACGACGTGCGCCTGGCGATCCAGTGCCGCACCGACCAGTCCTTCACATCGCCCCCGCCCCGCGACGTGAGCGCCGCCGGGCTGGGCGGGGACACGGGGGGGCCACGGGGCTGGCACGGGGACACGGGGATGCCACTGGGACACGGGGGTGTCACTGGGACATGGGGCTGGGCAGGGACACGGGGCTGGGCATGGGGACACGGGGCTGCCACGGGGATGTCAGTGGGACACGGGGCTGGCACTGGGACACGGGGCTGGGCAGGGACACGGGGGTGGCACGGGGACACGGGGCTGGCACGGGGGTGTCAGTCGGACACGGGGATGCCACTGGGACACGGGGCTGGCACCAGGACACGGGGATGTCGTAGGACACAAGGAAAGAGGGCAGGACATGGGAATGAGGCCAGAACGTGGGAATGTCACTGGGACACTGGGATGTGGCCAGGAGACAGGGTTGAGGCCTGGACATGGGGATGTTGCCGGGATACAGGGAGGTGTCCAGGACATGGGAATGTGGTTGGGACACAGGGATGAAGCCAGGACACGGGGGTATCAGTGGGACATGGGGATGTCAATGGGACACAAGGATGTGTCCAGGACACAGGGATGAGGCTGGGACACAGGAATGTGGCCAGGACACAGGGATGTCAGTGGGACATGGGGATGTCAATGGGACACAAGGATGTGTCCAGGACATGGGGATGAGGCCAGGATACAGGGATCTGACCAGACACTGAGATGTCAGTGGGACACGGGGATGTGGCTGGGACACTGGGATATCACTGGGACATTGGGATACCAGTGGGACATGGGGATGAGGCAGGGACACTGGGATGTCACCTGGACACTGGGATGTCACCGGGACACGGGGATGAGGCAGGGACATGGGGATGTCAGTGGGACATGGGGTTGTCACCAGGACACAGGAATGTGACCAGACACAGGGATGTCCCCAGGACACAGGGATGTGGCCAGACACGGGGATGTCAGTGGGACACAGGGATGTCAGTGGGACACAGGGATGTGGCCAGACACGGGTATGTCCCCAGGACACAGGGATGTCACCGGGACACGGGGCTGTGGCCAGACACGGGGATGTCAGTGGGACACAGGGATGTCCTCAGGACACAGGGATGTGGCCAGACACGGGGATGTCACCGGGACACTGGGATGTCACCGGGACACAGGGATGTCCCCAGGACACAGGGATGTCCCCAGGACACGGGGCTGTGGCTGTGTCTCTGCAGTTCCTGCTGGACATTGCCCGCCAGAAGAACCAGACGCCGCTGCCGCTGATCAAGCCGTACTCGGGCCCGCGGCTGCCCCCCGACAGGTACTGCCTGACTGCCCCCAACTACCGCCTGAAATCCCTGCAGAAGAAGGTAAGGGTTGCTCAGGGACTGGGGGTGCACCCCTGGCGGGGGGGAGTGGTGCTAAAGTGCAGTTCTGCACAGCTCTGGGAGGTGGGGGTGAATATTGGCCTGTGCGCGTCAGCTCGGAGATCTCTGGGCTGGATTTGCAATGTGTTGTTGGTTTGATTTTAAAGGGAAATTTTGAAATGTGGGAACTTTTAAAATATGGGAGAATTTCAGGTACGGGAGTGTTGTAGTGTTAAAGAAATGCTGCAGAATCCCAGAATCATTGAAAAGCCCTCCAGGATCACCAAATCCAGCCTGGGCCAGGGCACTGAGTGCCATTTGCAGTCATTCCCTGGACACCTCCAGGGATGGGGACTCCAAAACCTCCCTGGGCAGCCCCTTCCAATGCCTGGCCACCCTTTCCCTGAAGAAATTCCTCCTCATGTCCAGGAGGAACTGTCAGGTTTAATGTCAGCTTGTCAGAGGCACAGGTCAGACTTTGGTGTTGATATCAAAGAGAATTTTTGGCTTCCACCTCAGTTGTTTCTACTTTAGAAGGAAAATATTTCCTTTGCTGGGAAGCCCTGAGTGCCTCACTATGGGGGGACTTTCCTGTTTATTCCAGGCCATTCCCTGATTCCTGGTTCTCTCCCCACAGGTCTCCTCCACAGCAGGCAGGATCACAGTCCCTCGCCTGAGCGTGGGCGCCGTGAGCAGCAGGCCCAGCACTCCCACTTTGGGTAGGGAACAGCTCCACAGGGCATTCCCACCTTCATTTTAGGAAGGGAAAATAAAGAGGAGTAATTTAAAACCCTTTTCAGCCCCTGAGGGAATGTCAGGGACTGCCTGACCTTATCTTGTTTGACGGCATCAGAAAGTTAATTTCATAAATTAATCTTTATTATTACAATAGCATTTAAGGGTAAATGCATTACAGATGTTCTGTATTTGTGATAAATTCTTTATTTAAGGGACTATTCAAGAACTTTGCTAAAATTTAGAGTTATTTTCCTCAGTGTTAGTATGATGCTGAATTAAAAAACACTGGGAAACACCCATTTTTAAAAGGATCCTAAAATTTAAAGCTATGCCCTAAAAATCACTGTGTGTTTATAGCCTGGAATGCAGTAGGGCTGGGAAAAATGTGGGAAAGTGAGCGAATGTGCAGCTCTGCCTGGAAATCTGATCCTTAAATCTGGTGTCCTTCCCGTGCATTCCCACTGTGTCTGATAGCAGATTCCGTTTGGGAGGGGTTGTAGGAGTGTTTGTGGGTTTGTTTTGCTTTATTGTGGTGTGTTTGTGGTGAGTCCAGGCACCCCCTCAGCCCAGACCGTGTCGGTGTCAGCCAAGGTAGGAGCGCCGGTGTCGCTGGCGGGGCAGCGCTTCACCGTCCAGATCCCATCCTCACAGCCTGCTGGCAAGTCAGGTACTCCTGGGATTCCCGGGGCTGGGAACAGGGATAACCACGCAGCCACAGCCTGCTTGGGCTGGGAGGGAGAAGCTCCTCCAGTCCCACCCCTTGCCATGGACAGACACACCGTCCATGCTGCTCCAGGCTGGCCTGGAACGCTTCCGGGGCTGGGGCAGCCACAGCTGCTCTGGCCAAGCTGACGGGGGGATTTCTCCCCCTCTCCCTCATTCCAGGAACTTGCAGTGTTAATTCCCATTCCCAGCACAGCCGTGGCAGCCAGAACACCACAATCCTGGGCAGCTCCCCCCACCCTGGCTCCAGTGTCCCTCTCCCCCTCGGCATTTCCCCATCCTCCCTCTCGGGATGAGCCTGGGATAACGCAGGGATTGCTCCAAGCTTTCAGTGACGCCTCTCCGTGATTCCCACAGCCACTCCCACCACTCCCACGGTGCAGAACGTGCTGATCAACCCGTCCCTGATCGGCCCCAAGAACATCCTGATCACCACCAACATGGTCCCGCCCGGCGCCGCCGACCCCAGCCCGCTCAAGAGGAAGCACGAGGACGACGACGACTACGACGCCTTGTGAGGGCACGCAGCCCTTCCCGAGGGCTTCAGGGAGCCCTTCCCGAGGGCTTCAGGGAGCCCTTCCCGAGGGCTTCAGGGAGCCCTTCCCGAGGGCTTCAGGGAGCCCTTCCCGAGGGATTCAGGGAGCCCTTCTGTGCGATTCAGGGAGCCTTTCCTGTGGGATTCAGGGAGCCTTTCCTGTGGGATTCAGGGAGCCCTTCCCATGGCATTCATGGAACCGTTCCCGTGAGATTCATGGGAGCCCTTCCCGTGGGATTCACACGGATTCCAGAGGGTGGGAATGGGCAGGAAGGCCCCATTTGGGCCTTGGGAGTGTGGAAATAAAGTGCAGAGTGTTTGTAACCCGGCCTTGGTGTCTTGGGCACACACCTGGGGGAGGGGGCAGGGGCTTTTCTATAAATTTCCTTTATAATTTTATATATTTTTTCTATATAGTGTCTATATTTTTCCTATATTTTAATATTAATTTATATATTATTTATATTTACACATATATATATTGTTTTTATATATGTTTCATATATATATGTTATATAATATATATATTTATATATTTTATATATATATATATATTTACACACACATGTAATTGCCTTATACACTCAAAACGCTCCCAGACACATTTTAATATATTTTAATATATATACATTTGTCTGTACACATACATACATACTTATATATTAACATATATATGTATGTGTGCACAAATACATGAAATATATAGAATATAGTGTGTAGAGAGAATACACAGTAGTTAATTATGGATACACAGAAACACTTCATATCTAAATTGTATTTAATATTAGGTACATATTGTAAAATAAACAATGACATAATCCTATGCTATATAAAGTAAAACATATATATTTTCTATAATAATATATAATATTATTATATATTATATGTTATATTATTATATAATAATAATATATAATATTATGGGGACAATCTTCTGTTAGGGCCTGATCCCCCAGAACTTCCAAGCTCGTTTAAATCCCTTGGAAATCTTTTACAGCTCTCAGGGCCTTCATAGACGTGGAAAGCAGGGAGAGTGAGGGGGGATTTCGGGAAGGAATTCTTCCCTGAGTAGTAAAGCCCTGGCTGAGGGTGCCCAGAGAAGCTGTGTCTGTCCCATTCCTGGAAGTGCCCAAGGCCCGCTTGGACAGAGCTTGGAGCAGCCTGGGATGGTGGAAGTGGATGATCCCTTAAGGCCCCTTCCGGGATTGCCTGAGGTAAATCCAAGAGGTAAATAAATATCGAGGATTGTCAGGCCAGGGAAACTGTGCAAGGCCCAGGGAAGGGCTGGGTCACACCCAGGGGCAGAAGAGGAAAAATAAATTGAACAAAATTTTCATTTATCACCTTCTCTTCCTGCTGCCCCTCATGCCTTAGGGCTGAGGGCAAGGAGAAGCAGCAGGAACTTGTTTGGGGGGCCTGCACAGAAAGACCTGAGCAGATCTCAGTGACAGCAGTTCCTGGGCTGGTGTTAAGACCAAATTTAAGCACAGAGTGCCCAGGGGAGGCTGGGGGGTGCTGTGCACAATAATTCCAACTCTAAGCCAGGTTTCTTTAGTAACTCCTTTATTAAAATCACAAACCAGAGTTAAAATTCCTACATTATTCACATAGGTCAAGTTTCTAAGTTTATTGAATAAACACAGTCCAGTGGCCAAAGGGGCCAGGAAGCCTGAGCAGTTCAGAGCTGCTGGTTTAAGACTTCAGCCAGGGCCTTCTCACTCCATGGCTCTCCCAGGGCCGCTGGAAAAGTTCCTTCAGGCTCCATGGGAAGAGGCAGGAGCAGAGCTCCAGTGCAAAGTTCTCTCAAGATTACAGGTGAAACCGTACCCAGCGTTCACAGCTCAGCAGGAGGGAGGGAGCTGGGAACACCCACCTGGAAAATCACCTCCATTCACTCCAGGAATGCCAGAGGAAAGATTCTTTCCCCCCCCCCACCTGGCCCCAACACACAAATATTTACAGAGACATAACAAAGAAAGAAGCAGTTTGGCTCCCTTGCTGAGGGCAGGAGCTGCTGCTCCAGCAGGAGAATCCAACTCCCTCAAAAGTCACCAGGAATGTGGCCTAAAGGGATGGGAAAAGCTCCAGGTCAGGTAAACTACTCCTTGATGGGGGTGCAGCCTGAGAAGAAGCTGATGTTGCTGCTCAGCATCCTCTTCTTCTTCCTCCCAAAGGGGTTCTGGTTCTCCTGGGACTCCTCATCCCTCCCGAGCAGGGAGGCAGCAGTGCTGGGAATCTTCAGGAGCGCATCCTGCTCTGTGATGTCCTGCAGGACCTGTGGGAAAGCAGGGGACAATCTTTGGAGTTAGTCACAGCTGGGGTGACCCACCAGAGGCAGCAGGACACCAAGTGCCAGGCCAACATCAAGAGCTGCTTTTTTTACTCAAGTCAGGAAAAAGACAAATTTTTGGACAAAATACCAAGATCCAGCAGGAAGAGACAGCAGTTGGAATAGTGGGCTCCCATGGGATAAGGGAATTCGTTTAGCTGACGTGAAATGAGATGAGCCAGGTCAGAGAGGTCACTTTGAACATGGACAGGCAGGATTTTATCCTGCAAACTCCTCACTTCCCTCTCTCCTTGCTGAAGGTGCTGCAGGAAAATGTGGCAAGCTCGTGGCATCATTTCAGTGTGGGAACTTGGGAATTCAGCACCCTCCCAGCTTCCACACAAGCTGCCTAGAGCTGTGAGTTTTCCAGCAGCAGCTTCTCCTCTGGGGTGATTTCCCTCCAAGACCCCTCACTCAGCAGCTCTGCTCTGCCCTGGGAATACCTTGGTGGTTGGAGTGATACACAAGGGCTGGAAGAAGCTCTCTTCTGCTTTCACCTCCGTGGGGTCTTCCAGCTTCAAGGACCCCTCCGAGTCCCTTTTGTGCTCCTCACATGTTGTGGTTTCCTGAGGGGCAGCAGAGGGTGAAGCTCTTGCAGAACATCCATCCCTTCCCTTCCCACCACAGCCCCTGCTCTCCAGCTGGGAAGTTTTCCACAGTACAGGATGCTGCAGCTCAGGCTGGGCCTCCATAAAATGGGCAATAATTAGAGCACCGTGGGATGTCCCTGCTCCACATCTGAGATCCAAGAGCAAAATTCCCACTAGGAACATCAGTTTCTCATGGACCTTCCTGCTGCTACGACCCCCTCCCTTAAACTATCCCTTCCATTCTTAAAAAGAAATCTGGAAATGAGTCAGGGATTTGTGTTGTCTGAAGCCAAAGACAAAACTTTAATTTACTGAGTCCAAAAGGAAAATTGAAATAATTTTTTCTTAAATTTGTGGACGAGAAGTGGGAACACGAAAATCTTTGCTGTGAATCTCCAAAATTCTGTCCTGAAAGGTAGAGTCTGGTCCTGCAGTGGAAAATTTTCCTCAGTTACCAGAGAGGCACTAATTAGTGACATTCGCAGAGTTTCAGCAAAGTGCACGTGCTCTGCCTGGACAAACTATGCTCGAGTGGGAATTATCCCTCCACCCAGCTTTGCTCCTGCCCAAATGCAGCCCCTGTGCCCCCCAGAGCAGCAGCACTCACCAGGCCCCGCTCCCTGTTCCTGCACGTGGCCGCGGCGCAGCTGCAGCCGTCGGTGCATCCCAACTTCTGCCTCCTGCAGCCACACTGCCTGTTCCCACAGCGGCCCTTGCACGAGCACTGCGGAGGGAGGCAAGGGGGATCCAATGGCCAGGATGCTCCTGGAATGCTCCAGGTCCTGCCAGCTGCGGCATCTCAAGGACAGGAACACCCCCAAGCTGTCCCTTGTTGCATTTCGCTGCCATTTCACATTTTGCTACATCCCAGAATAATTTTCTTCCTAATATCCAGAATAAAATCCTTCCACCTCCAGATCCATCTCACGATCTACAGAAGTACCTTCAGTTACTCAGTGCCTGACTTGAGGTTACGCCAAAGGATCCCAGTTTCTGTGCCACACTTCCACAAAAAGAGAGCCCCCACCCCTAAAGCCTCAGGAATTCTCTGAGCCACAGGCTGAAGCTCCAGACTGACACAGACAGATGGAAGGTGAGGCTCTGCCAGGACTGGGAGCTGCAAGTTCCCTAAGCAAACAGGGATCCACAACAGGTCAGCCTTTTTTTCTTTGTTTTTCCCCCTAAAATTGGCTCCCTGGATGGATCTGGCTGCTGTTGGGGCTGTTCCTAAAGCAGAGGCCAGCTCAGACACAGGCAGCAGGACAGAACATGGGAGAAGGTGACTTGGGCAGGGAAAACCTGTCCAGGAAGGTCTTGCTGACTGCAGACAACCTTTGCTGTGTCTGTGGGAAGGTCCCAAATATCCCCAGGCACCCAAATAACCCCTTCCTGCCACTTTGAGAGCAGTGGAGACACCACACCTCACAGCTCCATGCCCAACCCCTGCCCACAGCAAGTGATTCCCTAACAGACCCTGGATCAAGTGGATCTTACCCCCATGAGGTTTTTCCTGGTTCCTCTGCCTGCTTTCCCAGGAAGCCAGTCAGAATCCTCCAGCTCCCCAGGGTCGGAGAGCAGCTCCTCCACATCCACCTCGGGGCTGGGCGCTCGGGGCTTGGCCGTCGTCTGCCGGCGGCACTTGGGCTGCAACACAGCAGCACGAGGGGTTAGGCCACCAAAAATCAGCTCTATTTCATTAATAATATTAATAATGGTTATATTTTACTAAGGTTTTATTAGGGTTTTCAGAGTCCCTCACGGCCAAGAAGGCTGTGGGGTGAGGGAGGGAAAAAAAGACCTAATTAATCAGGATTGAAAATTCAATCAATTCGAACTATTGATGACAAATCCTTGGAAGTCTGAGTTGTTGACACATCACATGACAAAAAACAAGTGTCACACTCCTGCCCAAAGAGTTTTAAATCATTTCTTCCTCCCAGCACAAAGATTTGGCTCTATGCAAAGCAGCAAAGTTGGCTGTGAGACACGTGCCTTGCTCTGTAATTCAGACTGGGAATGCTGCAGAAAAACAATCTGAATTGTGAAGGAGGATGCAGAGTCAGAACTACAATGAGGAAACAGGTTTGGGGGTTTGTTTGCCTTTTTTTTTTTAATCGAAACACTAATGCAAGGTATTTGAGTCTTCTGGAAAGGACTGAATTCAATGAGCAGAATTTCAATTAGTACAACATGTGCCTGATAAAAGCAGCTTAGGAGAAAGAAAACCACATTATCAAAGAGCCAAAATTAACTCTGGCAAAGGATTCAGGTGCAATACAAATTCAGGAGCAGCCTCTTACTTTGGGTGGAACATAATCAAAAGAAGAGTCTGGAGACTCAGGTGGCCTTTGCTGGATGTGCCGGAGCTTCTGGCCACTGGCAACTTGGAGGAGCAGCAGTTTCTGTCAAAAGGGATAAGACTTAGCCCTGCAAAATCATCAAACCCAACTGCCACGAGGCTCTGGTGTCTGTACAAGGCTCTACCTGCTTCAGATTGTCATTTTCCCGGAGGAGTTCCTGGTTCTTCTCACAGATCTCCCTCATTTTTTCCAGCTCTTCCTCCTGTTTGCAGGACGAGAGAAAATTTGTTTCATCGCAGATAAATAAGAGAAAATCTCCCAGGGTTATTCCAGCCAGCACAGCTACCACCCCATGCAGCCTTCTGCAAAGGGAACACACAATCCTTCTAATTCCAGGTATCCTAAAGGATCCCAGCCTCCCCCAGCCTCTGACCTGGAACCGCAGTCGCTCCTGCAGTTGTTTCTCCTGCTCGTTCAGGGAATCTTCCAATCTCTTCTCTGCTGCTTCTTTCTGCTGGAATTGGCTGAGCAGGTACAGAACCTAAAAGCAAGTTGGAATAAACAGGGGTGAATTCCTGAAAGGAGCACTTGGCATCAGAGTCCAGGCTCGGGGAAATTTCCTGTCACTTCCAGCACAATTCCACCCTGATCTATCTGAAAAGTGATCTTGTGCTCAGGTGTAGCCTCCTCGTTTAAAGCAGGAGGAAAGTTACTGAATAAACCAATTTACACAGGATGAATACAGAGATTTCTTTGGCTTTGTATGAACCATCTGCAAAAATCCAACAAAATTTGAGCTGATATTCAGCACCAGCTTCATTTCAGCACATCCCCCTTTGCCCTTCCCTCTGAGCCGACCTGGAGATCAAACTCCAAGATTTCCATGAGCTGTGATTCACCTTTTCCTGGTGCTGCTGCTCCTGCACCAAAATCTGATTTTGGAATTCCGCCTCCATCTCTACTATGTGGTTTCTCTCTTCCATCAGCATCTTCTGCACATCAGAGCAGCTGGCCTGGCTCTGCTGCAGGCTGCTCTGCAGTTTGCTCTCCTGCACTTTGGAGGAGACCAGCTGGAAAACAAGAGCAAGGCATGGCTTGGGACAGGGATTCCCTGCTGGGACAGTGTGGAGGAGAAGCATGTCTGTAAGTTCCAGCCACCCCAGGAACTGGACCAGCCCTCAGCACCAAGGAAACCAGGAGAGATTCAGAAGCAGACTCTTTGGAAGGGCAAACCAGGGAGCTGAGGGTCTTGTTCAGAGTCAATTTTTCTTTTCCCAACTCAACACCAATTCCACTGCTTCCCCTGACCTCAGCCAGCACTGCCCTTGCTTCCCTGCTTGTTCAGGAAGTATTTTAGATAACTCTTCTCTTCCACTTTTCAAATTTGCCTTTTCCCTTTCCCATGCAAGCATTTAGCTGGCATCTCCAGACCCTCATCTATTCCACTCCCCTCTTCCCTGCTTTTCACATTTCACTCCCCAGTATAGATTATTTTATTAAACCTCATCCACTACAAGAAGGCTCCACTCCTTTGGTCACGTCCTGTTATTTGTGGCTAAGCAGACTTACAGCCTTTGTTTTCAGGGATAAAAGAGGAAAATGCAGGGTTTACCTCTCCCAGGAGATACTTCAGAGCACATTTGGCCTCCAGGATGGTGGCAATGCTGTCCCAGCGCTGCTTGGCCCGGTCTCCATTGTCTGCATCCAGGAGTTTCTGCTGCAGATCTGCTATCTGGGCACTCCTGGGGAAGAATCCAAGGATTTGGGGTTACAACACAGGAGAAAACCAGGGCTGGTTTAAGGGCTAATGTGACTGTTCCCAGAATATTAAGTAAAATAGTATAAATTGAGATTTTTGCTGCTCAGTAGAGCAGTGCTTCCCTGGGGAGTTCTGCTCCCACTCCACATTCCCAAATCAAAGTGGAGGTTTTCCCCCAGAGGTGCTCACTAACAGCTCAAAACACCCAGACTGGGTGTCTGAGTATTTTCCCCACATTTTGGAAAAATTCCAGCCAGGAAAACCCACTGAAAGGGGTTTGGGGGTTTCACCCCCTGAAAAGCCATTTTCAGATTGTTTAGTCAGTTTGCCAGTAAATACTTGGCCAATACCAAAAACCTCCACATCTTCCACCATTTGTTATAAACCCCTCTGATGGATGGGGTGTTGGGCCCAAATTCCTTCCGGAATCATCCTTTGAACCCCAAGAACTGGAAATTCTTGGTTCTGTAAAAATGGATTTTTGCGTCAAATTTGGCATTTTTGGGCTTGAAGAAAACAAAGACAAAACTTCAGATGTCACTCCCTATCACTCTGTGTATAAAGATGCAGATTCTTGGTGTAATTATACTTCAGCTCTGTTTTTAGTTACAATTTACCATGAGGGGAGTTTTTCATCTGTGGGGACAGAGCTTGGCCAACCATTCCATCAAACACCAAAGGGGGCCCACGTGGCATTGGAAGGCTTTCTCTGCTGACACCCAGTGTAAAGAGGATTATAGACCATAGATACAGAGGAAAAAGGTTTGTCCACCAGCATGACTCAGACTGTAAAGATGATTTTGAACCTCGGAGCTTTGGAAAAAGATTTTCAGCATCTGTATTTTCACCCCAATTTGCTTTGGCAGTGGCTCTAAAACCATCAGATGGGTTAGGGTGCTGGTTAAGGCAGCAGACCAAAGCTACTGCTCCTGCCCTGAGTGAAAAGGCTTTCCCTCATCATTCCAGGGTCAGTCTGTGTGTTTTACACCTTCCTCCTCCTCCTCCCAGAGAGCTGGGATGGAAATGAGGGACAAGGCAGAGGCGAGGCTGTTGGATGGGCGTTGTGGCAGTGCCTTACCTGAGCTCCATCTCTGTTTGCAGGCTCTCAATCTGCTTGGAGACGGAGAGATCCGTGTCCAGAGCCTGCAGCTCGGCCAGGCAGTACGTGCGCCTCTGCAAGGGATGCAGGGCAGGAACAGGGGAGGAAAGCACACATTTACAGATAGTCCAGCTAGGAAAGCCTCCAGGCATCTCCCCACAGTTCCATTGTTCCTCCCCAAAAGCCTGCGCTCAGGGGAGTGAGCCACTCGCATCCCTCCGAATCCTTGAGGCTGGAAAAGCTCTCCCAGAGCGTTGAGTGCAACCATTCACCCAACACTGATGGGTCACCCATGTCCCCAGGGGCCACATCCAGATGGTTTTTGGACACTTCCAGGGATGGAGATTCCACCACTTCCCTGGGCAGCCCGTTCCAAAGCCTGACTGCCCTTTCAGGGAAAAAAATTCCCAGATTCCATTAAGTAACAAATTCCTTCAGCACTTCCTGTCCCTGACAGGTCAGAGGATAAGAATATTAACCCTTTCTCCCAGAAAGGGTGGGATCCATCCCCACCTTCTGAAGGAACAGCTCAAGTAGGAGAGAGAAGAATGAATCCAGTATTGCTGAACAGCCAGAGGAGTGGGGTGGGAAAAGGGGAATTTCCCTCTCACCCGCAGCTTTGGAGGGGGGTTTTCTCCAGCATCTTTCTTCTCTTTCAGCTGAAGGAGCTCTTTTGCAAGGATTTTCCTGTCCTCCAGCAAGTCTGCCAGGTGTCTTCGAGCTTCCTCAGTGCTGACAAGAACCTCCACTTCATTTGCAAGCCAGCTCTGAAAAAATAACCCCCAAAACCCCGTGGCTGAGCTCAACTCCAGGACTGAATCCTTCTGAACAATCCCATTGCAATTCCCTGGTCCTCCTGCTGTGCTCCAGCCACCAAGGCCAGCAGCACCCACCCCAAATCCCAGTTTGCCCAGCGTAGGGATGCAAAACCACTGTTACCCACTTTGACTCGTGCAGCAATTCCTTCCATGCCCCGATTTTGGGTCTCCTTCCGTTTCTCTGCCACCTCCTTCTGCCTCTGCAGGGCATCCTTGAGGCGTTTGTTGGCAGCTGCTGCCTGGAAAAGATTCCCCAAGGAGCTGAACAGGGGCTGCAAATCATCTGCTACAGCTGGAAACACCAGGGATTCCCAGCCCAGGGCAAACACTGGGGCAGTGACAGCACAAGGTTCATTATTCTCAAGTTATTCTGGTTTAACTCAAGGAGTCCTGCCCTTGATTTATTTCCTTTGTTGCCATTCCTCCTTTAAGGAAAAGCTCCTTCTAGGCTTGAAGGTAGAAGAAAACACCCTTAATGGGGGGTTGAAGATGCATTTCTTTTACAAAGCCATCCTGAAAGGATTTTGAACTGCAACCCTGTAGATCCACCACCCAAACTCATTCCCCACTTCCTACCTTGGGCATCTGCATGGATTTGCCACAGGAGCCTGGGAATTCAGAGTCACCTGGCACCCAGTCACCTACCTGGCACCCAGAGTCACCTACCTGGCAACCCAGAGTCACCTCCCTGGAGCAAATTTAACTGGGATCCCTCAAAAGCAGAAATGGGGGTTTCTCTACAGAGAGAATTTTTTTTTCCCAGCCTCCAAACTTCCTTTCAGAGGTTTCAGTGTATGCTGTTCCCTCCTCCAGCCCCACGTGGCAGGCTGTAGGGATTGGTTGGGGTTCCCAGGAGATGCTGGCTCCTCACCTCCTCTGTTTTGCGCCGGAGGACGTTGGCCTGTTTCTGGAAATCCCTCTCCAGCTTGAGGAGCTCATATTGTCTCTTACGGTCCTGCAAGGAGAAACAGCTGCAAAAGTCACATTTTTCATGACAAAGGAGCCCCAAAATTCCAGCATCCCAAGGCACTGAGGGGCAGGAATTGCTGTGACACCAAACTCCAGGTGTTTGCTGGCCATTGCACTCAGCCACCACAAGCAGCTGGATTTTATTGCCCTTCAGATCCAACATTTGTTTGGAAGTTTAAAAACCCCCCATGCTGAGGCCAAACCCCACAACTGTAAATCCTTCAAATATCAACTATTTTTGCTTTCTGCTTTAGAGCAGAGCCACAGCTGTGGCAAGAGCTCGAAGATCTCCAGCCACAAAGTCCAAGTGGTGAAAAGCAGCAGCCACGTGAGCCAAGCTTCTCTTCAAAGCATCCCCAGCTCTCCTAAGATGCTTCCCAGTTAAAGAATCCTTTCAGCAGCTGTTTGGAGGGAGGAACAGTGTGAGGGGCTTGTTTGCTCACTTTTTCCTTCAGCTGGATCACTTCCTTGTCCTTCTGCTGCTTCCACTGCCTGAATTTCTCAGTGTCTTCTTTCATCTGACGCATCAGCTGCACCCTTTGCTGCTTCATTTCCTGAAAAGCACCGGTGGCTGGAAGAACTATCCAGGATTTACATCCTAAAGAGCTTCAACCTCCATTCCCCCCCATGCCTGCCAGGTGTGGGGAGTGGCAGGTGGGAAATCTTGCTGTGCTCCCACTCAAAGTGCTAAAATACAGGGATTTCTTTTGGCATAGGAGGAAGACCAACACAGGCACAATTCAGAGAAATCAAAGAGAAATCAAATGATATGACTGAGGCAATAAATTAGAAATGCCAGAAGATACTTTGGACTTATTTTCCTCCTAGTCATCTGCCTATTGTGGTCATGTAGACACAGGAATCTTGCCAAAAACTGCTATTTTCAGTCTGACTAAACAGAAAGTGGATTCCTGTTTGGGATTCCTGTCAGGGATTTCTGGGATTCCTGCCTGGGAGCTGCTTTGCCCACACTGGCTCGAGTCAGAGGTGCCTGTTGGTTACCCTGATCTCCTGGTTCAGCTTGGACACTGTGTGCTCCGTGGATTCCTTCAGCTTCAAGAGCTTGGATTGCTCGTTCAGCTTCTTCTTGAGCTCAGTAATTTGTGCTTCCAGCTCCTGGAGCCTCTTCCGGCGCCGCTCGCTCAGCCTGGAGAGAAACAGCAACAAATTCAAATGTCACCTGTCACCTCTGCTGCTGCTGAAAGCCCACAGGAGGTTTCTTTGCAGCTCTTGGCACATTAAAGGGACATTTTTACACCAAAAAAGAGCTTTTACAGATCATGGAAGTGCAAGACATCCCCCAGAGCTGCAGGCAGAGCCCTCTTACTTGGCCTGGTTGATGTCTTTCTTTGCCATTTGCAGAGCAAGGATCAGCTCCTCCTTTTCCTTCTGCAAGTTGCTGACCTCCAATTCCAGATCCCTGATATTGGTCTGGAAAGGACAAGAATAAATCTCCAAATAAAAACCTTGGAAAGACACCCTGAGACAAAGCTTTAAGATTAAGAAACCTTGAAAAGCCCCATTCCTTCACAGCAGGCTGCTAAACCACCTCATCTGAGAGCAGCGTGAGGGTCACCGGGGCTGGCCCAGCACACTCTGGAGCTTTGGGGGGCACAGAGTCACTGGGGCCACGTCCTGACTGAGTCATTCCAGAGATGGGAGACCCCAGCACAGCAGGGAACACTGCCCGAGGGAGCAGGGACCCAGCTTATGGAATAAACCCCGATCAGAACAGGCTCTGGGGACACACCTCCCTTCCCTCCCCTGCAGGAGCTGGGCAAAACAAACCGACCAAGGAGGATTTCAGCTTTACCTGGTACTGGGACTGAATGGGCCCAAGCTGAGTATCATTCTGTGACATTTTTTTGGCCAGGGCCTCTTTCAGAGTCAGGGCTTTGTTGAGCTCCAGCAGCTCCCTGGAGAGCTGTGCCTGGCGCAGGGCGTGCTGGGTGCTGAAGTCAGAGACTCTCTTGGATTCCTGGCCCACTTCTGCTCCCTGCAGGAGACACAGCCGTGAGGAGAGGCCAATCCAGAGCTCCTGAATTACCTGATCTCTGTTTCTACAGAGCTCTTCAAATCCATTTTTATGTAAAAAAATCAGATATTCAGAAATGAGAACAGGTTCTTGACCGTGAACACATTGAGTTTGAAACAGCACAGACAGGAGAGATGATTTATCAAGCTTTTGGGTTAGAAAATGAGCAAGAGGGAGCAGATAAAAGTGATGAGGAGATAAAACCATGCCCCAGTGAGGTGTGCACTGCTGAGCCCCTCACTTACACCTGGAGAATCCTGTTCAGAGTTGGACAGCTCTGCAGCAGCTTCTGTGGTGGCATTTTCACTCTGGTGGACAAGAAAGAGAAAATTTGGGTGAAAAGGGAAATATGAAATAAACTGAAGGAAATAACAGCGTGTTGGCACATTGTGGCAAAGCACAACGTGATTCTCCTCTGGCCAGAACCTCTCTGGAAAGAGGAGGCCATCATCTTCCTCCTCAAGGAATGGGAGGAAACTCCACCTTGTCTAGTTGGAAAAGCCATTCCTTGAAATCTTCCCTGAACTCCAGCACTGGAAAGAACAGGAAGAGGAGGAGGAGGAGGAGAGAACAGAGGAATGTCCAGTGAGGGACAACTGAAATTCCTCCATTAGACAAGAGACTGGAAGTTTCTATTTAACAATTTCAGACCCCTGCAATTTACATTGTCCATAAAAACACCAAGTTTGGAACTCTCCATCCAATTTAGGGACTGTAAATCTATGCCAAGCTCCCGTGTCAGGTTTTTCCATGTAGATTCCTCCTTCCTTTCCCCTCAGGAGCAGCACAAGTGGCCTTTCTGCAGCATCAGAGCACAACAGGACAGTTTTGAAGTGGATCTCAAGAGTAATTTCACACTTTCAATTGCTGGGCTCCTTGAGGGAAGTTGTTGGAGTGGAATCCCAGATTTCCCGAGGTTGTTGGAGTGGAATCCCAGGTTTCCTGAGTAAGTTGTCACAACTCCCCCTCCCTGGGCTCAGCCTTACCTGCAGCTCAGCCAGCACCTGCTGCAGGTTCCGGATCACCTCCACATTTTCCTTTAACTCCTCATCTTCCACAGTCTCCACCAGCTTCTGCAGATCCAGCTTGCACCTGGAAACACGGGAACAAGTCCATGGCGAGTTTGTGGCAGGGAAGAGCAACTTCTCACTCAACCTCTGAATTAATTCTGGATGAACAAACCCCAGCTGACTGCATCCAGTTTATCCCACTGGAAACACTGAATTCCCAAGGACATCATCCCAGGAGAAGAGTGTGGGGATACTTACACAGCGTGGTGCTGGAGCTGCTCGAGTTTTGCATTCATCTTCTCATTCTCCTGCTCTGTCTAGAGAAACCAGAATGGTAGAAGGTTAAGAAGCCAGAAATCAGCTGATTAATTTGCAGGAAAAGATTGGCAGTGTGAAAATCAAGGCACTGAAAGATCTTTCATGGCTAGGGCCATCAGTCTGGATTTCACAGCTTTCTTCCAGAGATAGACACTGCAGGCAACAGGAAAAAAGCAGGCTGGGGAAGGGAGAGCACAAGTGTGCAAGTGCTATTTAAAAGATTAAAAATAAATATTTAAAGTATTAAAAAAGCTGAAAGATTCAGGTCTCCTTTTTCCAAAAGGAAACTAAAGACCAACAGATTCAGGCAGGTTTTTGGTTCTGACTGATTTGGGATCCATGTGAAAGGAACATTCAAGAGAGATTCTCAGTATCTCATAAATACTGGAGCTGCTGTTGATTCACCCCCAGCAATTCAGAGCTCTCCTGATAACTGAACTCACCAGGATGATCCTCTCCAGCATCTGTGCTGTTTGCCCAGCAGCCTCGCTCAGCCCCTGGCTCAGCTTCTGGTTCTCCTCCTGCAGGGATTGGTTCTTCTCCATCAGGGACTGGAGGCTCTCCGAGGGGGCCAAACCACTGCAACAGCAAGAGCAGTTGGCTGTGAGTCTGGGCTTTGGGACAGCACCGAAGTCACCTCCAAAATGATTATTATTCCCTGAATAATTTAAATAACTAGCCCAGAATGGTTTGGGAGGGAAGGATCTTAAAGTTCATCCAGCCCCACCCCTGCCATGGGCAGAACACCTTCCACAGACCAGGCTGCTCCAGGTTCTGTCCAGGCCTTGGACACTTCCAGAATGCAGGAAAAACCTCCAAACAGAGGCTGTGAACTCCATGCTCTTGGTTTTGGAACATCCCCAGAACACAACACCTGCACAGTCCAACTCTGTCCCAGATTCTGTGCTTTTAAGGATAATGGAGGTGGAACTGCCCCCCATTTAGGGGTAGAGGGGTGAGGAGAACAGGGATGGACGGGTCTCAGAGACAGGAATTTATTCAGGAGGTGTTTCCTGCTCCCTCTTTTACCTCCTGCAACAGATTTTTGCAATCATGAGGTGTTCACTACAAAACTAAATATCCCAGGGAATTTCAGTAAGGATGACAAAAAGAGGGGGGAAAGAGCAACCAATTTGTTCCCCCCTCACTCCACAGCACTGCCCAGAACTAAGGGATCCAGAGACTTCTCTGGAGTGTGATAAATACACATCCAGAGGACATTAAACAACAGATCTTACTTGAGAGCCACAGGCAGGGTCCCTCCATGGGCCTGGAGCAGCAACACCTGGAGCTGCTGGACCTGCAAAGACAAATAATTATTGCTTGTCAATGTAGCAGCCCCATGGATCCTTGGTCTTCCCGACAATTCCCCTTTTACCACTGCCTGGGGAAAGGAGGGGTATGGTTACTGCACTTATTTATTCCTCAAATAGTTATTCCTTCTTCAAAAGTTATTTATTCCTCAAATATATTCCTCAAAAGGTTCTTCACTTCCCCCTGGGTTCACCCCAGGGAAAACCCTTCCCTTCCCACCGTGCTTGGCACAGGCAGGAGATGTCAGGAAGGCACCAAACCATCCCTGTGATTTTGATTGTGCCTGCAGCTCACCAGGCAATGATTTGCTGGGTGGAAGGGAAATTTAAATTACACCAGCACTACCACTTTTCTCTGGCTGCAGGAAAACTCCAAGAAATATCCACACATCCCCTTCCCACCGCCTCCAGAGACGGAGCAATGCACATTTTTGATGAGGTTGTGCTTTCCTTTGGGGTTTGCTGAGGGGTTCCCCCAGTACCTGCTGCTTCAGCTGGTGCAGCTCAGCTGCCTGGGGGTCCACGTTGACAATGGGTTTGTTTTTGATCTTCCTGGCCCTGTCAGCGTAACGCAGAGTGTTCAGGGTCTCCTCCAGGTTGGAATCTGCTGGGCTCACACAGGCAATCATCAGCGTGTGGCTGTTCCCACCCAGGGAGTCTGGGAAGGAGAAGAAACAATGTCAAAGCTGTCAGAGCAACAACGACAGTGAAATGTCATCCTTCAAGGGTTCCAACCCCACGAGTACATCCCCAAAACACTGATTAAACAGCTGGATTTTGGTGCCACTCGTTACTTTCTCCTCTGCACACTCAGTTCTGCTTTAAAGTGGGTTTTCAAAAGCCAAAGTCAGGGTTTGAAACCAAAGGTTTCACCCCAGAAGCCCCAGTTGCTGCCCTAATAAATAACTTTACGCCATTTCTGGCCTGGTTCTTTTCCCCCCCCCAATAACAAGACCTCCAGGAATATCCAGAATTTTTTCCAATTTAAGGAATTACTGGCTAAGAACAGATCACAAAGCTGCATGGAACTTCGTCCTTTGGTTTTACACAAATTGGCTCTTCAAGCTACTGATCAGAAAAAAATCAGGAGCCCCACATCCAGCCCAATCCAGGTTTTAATTAGGTACTTTCAGACACGGAAAATACTGAAGAGCTTTTGCAGCAAATTATGTAATTACCATCAAAATCCCAGTAACTTCATTACTAAGGCTGAGCCAAAATGAAAGGGTAACTTAAATAAAATGCATGGAAAGACAAATCCCAGCTATTGAAAAATAAAGACCAGATATTCAGACTAAGAAAACAAATCCCAGGGAAGGCACAGACAGCTGGAGCTTCATTCTGGCTGTGACATCACCCAGGGAGTTGCTGTAATTAAGGTACAATAATAGATCTCTGCTCCCAGCCTTCTCCTCTTCCTTCTCCCCACCAAAAATATGCCCTGATTTTGTCTTGTTTCCTCCTGTCACACAAAGTGCAGGAGAGCAGGACTTGTTGTGAGCTCATCTCACTGCATTTGCAACCTAAAAGAAGAGTTCAGGAAAGGCCTGGCTCCAGCGAGGAATTAAACAAACAAATCCCTTTGCAGCAGCAGCTCTGAGCTGGGGGGTTTCTCCTGCTTTGTTATTTAAAAAGCACCTGTGAATTTAGGCTTTGTCATCATCTTCTCTCACCTTGCAGCAGCCTGGTCAGCTTGGAGTCTCTGTAGGGGACAAACCCTCCTTTTTTATTCTCATCTCCCAGAGCACTGATGACATTCCCCAGGCACAGGAGGCCCCTGTTGATGTTGATTCCTGCAGACAAAGCTCACAGTGAGCACAGTCACCTCAACAGCTCCGAACTCCTCATTTCCTGCCCTTATTATAAATTTAACAAGGTTAAAAAAAAGCAGATTAAAGGGTTAAACAAATGCTTTGCTCTTTTATTAACTCCCAAGCGAGAAGAAACCCAGACTCCACCAGTCCCAGCCCAGAGACCTTCTTTGAGTCTGTCTCCCTCAGCCTTGGTCTTCTTTTGTCTCTCAGAGCCAGCAAGATCCACCAGGTGCAGCTTGCAGTGAAAACTGCAATTCCTAGGGCAGAAAGAACCTGTTTTACCCTCCCAGGTGGAAAAGGAGCAGCCCAGGAGCTGAAAATTCAGAGAGCCAAAACCTGAAGTGCCTTGAGAAGCACAGCTCAGGACCAGGATGGGGGAATTTTGGGAAGGTAGCTCCCATCACAATGACACTCACTTGTCATTCTTCTTCTTCTGATCGATGCAGATGGTGAAGATGGCGTGGGATCTGGAGGACTGGGAATTCATGGCCGTGGATCCCACAGTTCTGGAGTTGTTCCCCTGCTCCAGGCAGGACACGGTCTCTTGGGCACAGGTGACATTTCTTTCTGTCAACCCCACAATCTGTAGCCAGGAAGGAAACACTGTTTATCCTCTGCTTCCTCTTCATCCCACCTGGGATCAGAAGAATCTCCCTGCACACCTCAGGCTGTGCCAGCCCATTCCCAAGAATCACCTCCAGCCAGGGGGGTGGAAAGGAAACTCCCAGGAAAAACTGGTTCTGAATTTCACTTCAGGAACATGGAATCACATCACCTGTTCCTAAACACCCCCCAGGATCCTCTGCCCGCTCCAGAGCCAGAGCTCCTCAGGGCTCCAGGGACAAATCCATGGATATCCCAGGCCAAGCTGGGAGTGCCAGTGACAGCAAGGGGCTGAGGGGAGGGGATTTGTGTGAATAAAGCCCTGCAGAGGCAGCTCCCAGGGACACAAACCAGACAGGGGATGAGCAGCAGGGACTGGATGTGCTCCTCGGCAAGCTGTGCTTCCCCTGAGCATCCCACCCCCTGGATCTCCGGGCTGCTCCCAACACAAGGATTAGCCCCACCCCGCTGCTCCAGGGATGACAAAAACTCCCACGTGAACCCCTTCTTCAGCCCCCAGCCCTGCAGACCTTGATGCCTTCCTTGGGGTCCTCCCGGATGCTGATCTGGGAGCGCTCCCGGGAGGGGCACAGCAGGTCCAGGATGTCCTCGTTGTAAATCTGCAGAGGAGCAGCTCAGAGTTACCAGCAGTCGTGCTGAAATCAGGGCTAATTAAGCATCACATTTTACTCCTTTCACCTTTAGGGAAAGGCACCTTGGACCAGAAAGGACAAACAGAACCTCCTGGAGTCCTGGGGGGTGATTTCATCAATATCTGTTACCTGAAGGGGGTGACCTCAAAGCTCCCTTTATTCCCAACTTGACAAAACCCAAATTTTTACCTCCAAATAAGAAACTTTGAGGACGAAGTCCCAATCCTGCCTTTGCTGTTTCTCCTCAAAGAGCAGCTTGATGACCCTGGGGATGACCCCCACGCTGGGCTCATGCTCCTGGTTGGCAGTGTAGGTGCCTCCCATGGAATAGGTTTTCCCTGACCCCGTCTGTCCGTAGGCCAAGACGGTGGCATTGTACCCTGAGGGAACAAAGGACAGCCGGGTGAGTCACGTGGAGACTGAAAGCTGCATTTCTGAAAACCACCCTTGCAGAAAATCAGCAGCTTACACCAGCTTTCAGCACAGATTACAGTCAGGAACATTGAAGGGGAAAAACAAAGCCATGAAAACTTCATAAAGCGCAGATAAAGTTAGTATTTCACCTCTTTTTTAAGACTGGATGTTTTATTAGAGCTAAACAAAAACGCAGCACAAATTCTCTGCTGTCCCAGCTCCACTGCAGCAGCCTGGAACAGGATGTTTATCAATTCACTGTGCTATTCTTAAGGAGAGAGAGGGACTTGTTCTGATGGCTTGGAGTCACAGGACAAGGGGGAATGGCTTCCCAATGCTAGAGGAATACTGGGAAGGAATTGTTCCCTGTGGGGGGAAGGGGGGTGGCTGCCCCTGGATCCCTGGAAGTGTCCAAGGACAGGCTGGACAGGGCTTGGAGCAACCTGGGATAGGGGAAGGTGTCCCTGCCCATGGCAGGGGTGGCACTGGATGGGCTTTAAGGTCCCTTCCGCCCCAAACTCCTCTGGCATTCCATGAAGAGTGGCTCAGAGCGCACAGCCCCCTCGTTGTGCGGAGGGGAACGGGCTCCGAACGGGCAAAACCCGCGACAAACCTTTGAAGATGCCTCGGACCAGAGGCGACACCGCGGTGTTGAAAACCTCCTCCTGCTCCACGGACGGGTCGAACACGTAGTCGTAGGTGAAGGCTTTGTCATTGCCCACCACGACCTGCGGACGAGAGGGACGAGAGGCAGCGCTGGGAAAGGCGCCGGCGCTGCGGGACCCCCGGGAGCGCCCCGCGGCTCACCTGCGGCTCTCCGGGCACGAAGGACAGGCACATGCGGCAGCCCTCGCTGCTCTCCTTGGCCACCAGCGGCCGGCAGCGCAGCGCCACGCGCACCGGGATGCCCTTCTCGTCCTCCCGCACCATCACCGGCCTGCGGGACACGAGCGCCGTGAGGCGGGCCGGGACCGAGCGGGGCTCCCCGCGGGGCTGCCCGGCCCGGGGGTGGAGCGGGCGGGAAGCGGCCGCAGTGGGGCGATGGAGGGGCGGGGAGGGGGGTGCAGCGGCCCTGCCGGGGCTCAGGGATGGAGCAGAAGCCCCGGGGCTGGAGCGGGGGCGGAGCGGGCCCGGCCTGGCCCTGCCCGGTGTCGCGGGGCGGCCGCGGGACTGACCTGGAACCGCCGCTGCCCGTGCCAATGGCGGCGCCGCAACGGCCGCCGTTCGAACCGGGCCGCGCGCCGCCGCGGCCAATCAGCGGCGGGCGCCTCCAGCGGGGCGGCACCGCAGCCAATCGCGGGGCCGTGCGTCGCCGAGAGGCGGGGCTGCAGCCAATCGCAGAGCGGTGCGTCAGGCAGGGGCGGGGCCAAGAGAGGGTGGGGACGGGACCGCGCGAGGGGCGGGACGGAGCCAATCGAGTGCGGGTGCGTCAGGCGGGGGGCGGGGCGAGGGGAGCGTCTCGGCCAATCGCAGCCCGGTGCGTCGCGCTCGGGGCGCGTCCCGGGCGCGGCGGAGCGGCAGCATGGAGGGCCGGGTGCCCTACGACGACTTCCCGGTGGTTTTCCTGCCGCCCTACGAGAGCCCGCCCGCCTGGGTGCCGCCGCACGAGGTCAGCCCGGGACGGGGGGAGCGGGGGCACGGCCCGGGGGCGGCGGCGGCGGCCGCGGGGCCCCTCCGGGCGGGGGAGCCCGGCCCGGCCCCGGCTGAGCCGCCGCGCGTCCCCCGCAGCGCGTTTACCACCCCGACTACAACAACGAGCTCACGCAGTTCCTGCCCCGCACCATCGTCCTCAAGAAGCCGCCCGGGGCGCAGGTGAGGCGGGCGGCGCCGGCCCCGGCGCTGCCTGGTCGCGGTGTCGCGTTCCCGGAGCGTTTCCTGGCGGAAAAGGCGCTGGGGTCGCGATGTTCCCGGCTGGCAGCGTCCTGGCGCAGGGAATTGCTGTGACAGGCGTGGGGCGGGCAGGGTGACACATGCCAGGGCGGTGGGCAGGGGAGGGGTTGTTCCCGATGTGGTATCTTGGGATGTGGAGCTGCTGGAGGATGGAGCGGGGCCCCTCGGGTGTTCCCGGTGGCAGGAATCAGGAGAGGGGACCTGGCGCTGCTGCCTGGCTGAGCACCGCAGCACCCACGCCTCGGATCCCTCCGGGAGGCAGGGCAGGGAGAAGAATCCTGGGGAATGGAAAGAGAACTGGGCCAAGGGAAGGGTCCCGGTGACTGCGTTTCCCTTCTGGCTTTTCTCACAGCTGGGCTTCAACATCCGGGGAGGAAAAGCCTCGCAGTTGGGAATCTTCATCTCCAAGGTGTGTCCGTCCTTGTGCCGTTCCCGCCCGGATCCTGCCTGTGCCGGTGGGAGCAGCTGAGCCCCAGGGAGGCTCTGGCTGCCTCAGAACATCCTGCACCACTCCCTGCTCTCCTCCCAGCCCCTGGAATTGCTCCCCGGAGCAGTGTGGGGGGCAGCTGTGGGACATCCCCTGCTGCCATCCCTGCTCTCCCTTCCCAGGTGATTCCCGACTCGGATGCTCACAGGGCCGGGCTGCAGGAGGGGGACCAGGTGCTCTCAGTGAACGATGTGGATTTCCAGGACATTGAGCACAGCAAGGTGGGCGCTGGGATGGGGAGTCCACCTCCCTGCAGCCTCTCAGCCCAGCACAGACCCCATGGAATGCTCTCTCCTCCTTTCCCAGGCCGTGGAGATCCTGAAGACGGCGCGGGAGATCACGATGCGCGTCCGGTACTTCCCCTACAGTACGTGCCCGGGCCTGGGGTGCTCCTTGGGGAGCAAAGTGCCATGAATCCCTGCCCATTCCACCCCAGTTTAGCAGCTCGAGGTCACTGATTGTTGATTTGGGATCAGGCACCACATCGGGATAATGAGGCCTGGCTTCATCCGCCCCTGTAGGAAAGCTCGGAGAGCAGGAAGGTGGGATGGCTGGGAATGGAAAAGTTAATTTAAAGCTCATGACTTTCAGCTAATTTTCCCTGAATGACATAGGAACGAGGTCTGGCACAAGTGCAAGTGGTGCATATCCCTGCCTAAGGACGTTTGAATTGTGAGTGAAGGGAAGGACTGGGTTAACTCCCAGTTTCTGCTTCTGCACCCATAAAGTTTCAAGATTTAAGGGATAAAAAAAAGGAGAAGTCAAGCCAAACCAGGATTCTTCATAGAATAGAAATCCATTGTGAAGAAAAAAAAAAAGGAGTAGGGGAAGAGAGGGTTTTGAACAAATAATTTCAAACAAAGCATTTTGTTCTAAATGCCTTAAAATCACTTGAAGTGACAGGCGGGGGTGCCCTTTTAAAGCCAGAGGGTCTCAAACACTGCCTCCACTTGGGAATGTGTGTTTTCCTGAATGTTTTGGGTGATTCCCCCTGGCCATCCTCTCCTTGTCCCTCCCTCCCAGATTACCAGCGGCAGAAGGAGCGGACAGTTCACTAACAGGGAGCTGCATCCTGCCCAAACCTCTCCACTCCTTTTTCCCAACGTCTGAGATGACTCCTCACGTTTCAGCTGTCACTGGAGGCACCACTGGCCTGCACAGGATCAGCTCTTTGCCCCGCGGGGGGATGCCCAGGGGCTCGTTTGGCTGGAAGGTGGATGGGGGTTGAGGCTGTGCTCCTGGGAACGGGTGTTGGGGAAAGCTGGTGTGAAGGGGGTCCTGGGGGCAGCTGCTCCAGCAGGATCCAGATTTTAGCAACACTTTAATTAATGAGTTCGGAGCTGGTTCTGGATCCCTTGATCCTGGATCCCTGGTTGTTGAGCATTCCTGAGCTTGGCACAGGCATTGTCCTCCAGGACATTCACCTGTTCCACTCTCTTGTGCCACGGAATTCTTTCCTTCTCCTCTGTCCCACCTCTGCTCTGCATTGCTGGGTTTGCTGGCAACTCCAGGAGTAAAATCCAGCCCCAGTCCATGCACAGCTCGGGCTGTTTGTGCCTCTTTGCTGATAAAACCCCCACTATATAGCACTGGGATGTTTGGAAATGTTAATTACCAAGGAAATCATCAGCAAATCCTGGGGCAAATGCCTGGTGGGATCACATTGTAATGGCTTCAGGACAGCCCTGGCTCTGACTTCTCTTCTTTGTGGTGTTTTCCACTTTTTCTGTAAAAACAAATCAATAAATCAAGTACGGCAGCGTGAATTCAGCTTCTTCCCACTCGGGAAGTCTGTGTGGAGGTTGGGATGTACCCTCCATGAGCATCTTTCCAAGGGAATGCTGGGACAAGGCTCAGCCCCGGTCACCCTTGCAGCCTGCAGGAGAAAATTGAGGATCTGCAGCTGTTTCTGGGGCTTTCTCCAGTGACTCTGCTGGAAATCAGCCCCTGAGGAACCTGGAGCGTGTTCCAGCACTGCTGGGAAGGAGCAGGGCAGGATTGTGGCTGTGGTGGCACCAGCACAACTCCAGGAGCAGGGCAGGGCCCTGAGCCAGGCTGGGAACGAGGAAAAGACACCGGAAAAGAGATTTTCTCTCAGAATTAAAAATCAGCTTTTGCACCACGGGAATGAACATCCTGAAAGCCCCTGCAACACTCTGGAAAAGGAAGGAGACCTCTCACCTCTCTGGTTTCCCACAGTCTCTGTTCCATGGGGAAGGAGGAGCTGCAAATACAATCTCAAGGTTGATATTTGTCCCTGCTGCTTCAGAGCATTCCCTGGCAGGAGCTCCAGGAAGGTCTCCCCTGCCCGGGGCAGCTCCTCCCAGGGAGTGACTCAGGTGTTTTCCTGCTGACCTGACTGACAGGAAAGAGTGGATTCTTTCCCAAGGCACATTCATGTTTTGGGTATGTTAATTAGCACAGCATTAAGGCCACCAGAGTCCATTTCATCCTCCAGAATTTGAGCAGTTACTGATCCCTGCTGGGAAAACAGCTCCAGCAACACTGGATTTTTTTTTAGTGACACAAAACTGGGCTGAGAGGCACAAATTTATAAAATCATGGACTGGTTTGGGTGGGAAGGATCATCCAGTGCCACCCCCTGCCGTGGGCAAGGACACCTCCCAATACCCCAGGGTGCTCCAAGCCCTGTCCAACCTGGCCTTGGACACTTGCAGGGATGAAGGGAGCACTGCCAGGGGTTCAGGCTGCAGGGAAGCAGCACTGCCAGAGTCCTGCAGGTCCTTCTGGAGCAGCAGGACCAGTCCCAGGTGTGCTGCAGGGCAGGGCTCACCTGAGGGCTCCAGGAGCCGTGTGCTCTTGGCTCCATTCAGAGTCACGTTTGGATCCACAGGATCCTGCTGTTATCCCAAAATTGGGATGGATCCTTCTTCCCAAGCTTTGGTAACCTCCCCAGGGCTGAGATCACTGAAGCATGTCCAGCCCTAACCCTCAGTGAAGCAATTCCACCCACAAGTGACCTGTCCCTCCAACACCTGGACATCACTTCCAGCTCACTGGCTGCTCAATTTCTTGGATTAAATCTCATTTTTTGCTGATCAGGCTGGAAGGTGACAAAGATCAAACATCAAAGAAGAGACCTCCTGAGAACATTGTTACACATTGCACATTTTGCAACAACATCAGCAAAGTCCTTTCTCCTCCTCTGTCCTTTCTCCTTCCCTCCTCCCTCTTCCTGTCCCTCCTTCTGTTCCATTCTTCCTCTTCTGTTCTTCCTTCTCCATTTCTCCACCTCTGCCCCTTCTCCCATTCTTTTTCCTCATTCATTCTTCCTCCTTTATCCCTTCTTCATGCCACCTGCTCCATCCTTCCTCCTCCTCCTCTTCCTCCATTCCTCCTTGCCTTCCTCCTTTTCCTCCCTTCATGCCACCTGCTCCATCCTCCCTCCTCCTCCTCTTCCTCCATCCTTCCTTGTCTTCCTCCTTTTCCTCCATCCTTCCTCCTCTATCCCTCCTTCATGCCACCTGCTCCATCCTTCCTCCTCCTCCTCTTCCTCCATTCCTCCTCGTCTTCCTCCTTTTCCTCCCTTCTTCCTCCTCTTTCCTTCCTTCATGCCAGCTGCTCCATCCTTCCTCCATTCCTCCTTGCCTTCCTCCTTTTCCTGCATTCTTCCTCCTCTATCCCTTCTTCATGCCACCTGCTCCATCCTCCCTCCTCCTCCTCTTCCTCCATCCTTCCTCGTCTTCCTCCTTTTCCTCCCTTCTTCCTCCTCCTCCATCCTTCCTCTGCTCCTCCTCCATCCCTGCTCAGGACAGGAATGTCACAGCTGGGAGCAAACCCCTCTTCCCCCAGCCCAGCGCGGCAGCAGGAGAGCGCGGCGTTGGTGAAATAACTTTATTTATTTAGTGATACACTGTGGCTGTGTCACACAGTCCTTACTCAGAGTTACAGTCACACTTACTCGCTACAGCTACAAGACAGCGGGGCCGGACACACGGCAGGAACACATCCAGAAAAACAGTGGGAAGGGAACTATTGGATTCCACTAATTACCCCCCGCCCCTAATTGGGGTCTCCCCCCTCCCGCCCCGGTCCGTGACTCGAACAACACGAAGGGACAGCAGAGCTGCCTGGGGAGGGACAGCAACACCGGTTCTACAGACACGGACACCGACACCAGCGACTCCCACGAGGGGCTATGTACAGGGAATGGGATCAGCTTCCCGAGGGGTGGGACTGGACTCACATCCCAGCTTCCTCCTGCGGCCAGGGGAGGGGACTCTGGGGACCTCAGTGAGCTGCTGCCAGGCCAGGGCTGTCCCTTCCCCTCCTCAGGTGACACACGGTGTCAGGGACCCAGGGACACCCTGCCAAGGGAGGGGAGGGAGCGCCAGTGACCCCCCCACCGCGGTCACTGTCCTGCCACAGCATCCTCTGTGTCACACAGGCCACGTGGGGAGGGACAGTGGAATTCTCCTCTCTGCCAACTCACAAACCAACTTTTGGTGGACCCAAAAGCCCAGGAAATCTCTGAAAAGCTCTATGAATTAATCCAAAACCAGGGGCTGGGGGAAAGGAGGCAGTTCCCAACCTCCAAGGTTGGGGAGTGACACCAGAATTCCCTTCAGCAGCGTCCAGTCCTCCAGTCCTCCACCCACTGTGACAGGAATTCCCTGCCACTGCTCCCCTCAGCTTTGGCAAAGGTTAAAACTCCCCCTGGAGTGAAATGGCTGCTGGTGCCACCCCAGAGCTCTGCTCCAAGGGCAGAGGCAGTGGGAATGATTCCATCAAGCAGCAACCTGGGAATGAGAGTGGAATGTTGCCCTTCCCTCTGCTGTGGCTCTCCTGCTCGAATGAACCAGCTCCCACGACAAAGAACAGGAGAATGGAGATCAGGGAAGGAGCCTGAGGAGCATCCATGACTCCCAGGGCAGGTATTGCCCCTGCAGTGATGGATTCCAGGTCACTGTTTGCTTCCAGAATCCCTGAGGATCTCTCCCCACCCAGCCTCGGGCTGCAAAGCCTCTGTTCCCTCATCCTCCCCCAGGTCTGCAGCCAGCACTCAGCAACATCCTCTGGATGGGAAGAGATTCCAGCAGGCTCTGGGATGTCCCTGCCGCACAAACGGGAGCAGCAGGGTCCAGAGCTCTCAGAGCCTGGGGCTGTGTGACTCAAGGGGCAAAACTGGGAAGCGGTGAGCAAGAGTTAGCCAGGATCATCCACGGAAAGGAGAAACCAGGGAGCTCACGGGGCGTGTGCCCTGCGGGAAGCAAAGCCTGGGAACCTGCAGAGTCCAAAAAGGCAAGTCCAAGTGACTGGTTTAAGTTTAAGGAGCAGCCTTTTACCAGAGGAAGTGGGGATGCAGGACAGGGGGCTGGAGAAGGCAGGGGGAGGATGCAAGGCAGGAGGGAAGGCAGAAAACCCAACCCCCAAAGCTTCATTTTTTGTCTTCCCTAACTCGGCAGCTTTTCCATGGCATTCACGAGATACATCTGAGCAGGGAGGCTCCAGGTGGGAACACGGGGAGAAAGGCAGGAAGAGAGAGAGAGAGAGAGAGAGAGGGAGAGAGAGAGAGTGTGAAGGGCACCATGGTGCCAAAGTGCAACAACATAAAAAAATAAACTCAAAAGACAGGACACTCATTCTGCACTCAGGGCTCAAACCATGCAGTGAGAGGGGCGGCCAGGGCTGCTCCCCACCAGTACCCAGGGGTTCATTTGCTCGTTGGGGATGGTTTGCCAGCCCCGGGGGGGGCGATGAGCGCGAGGTTCTCTGCCAGCCTGGCCGGGCAGGGCTGCTGCTGCTGCCAGGGGCTGTTAGCAGGAGCACCCGCTCTCCGTGACTGGCTGCTCGGGGGGCTTCTCTAGCTTGATGTCAATCACTGCAGGGACAGTCAAGGAATCACCCAGCACAAGATGTGGAAGGGTTGTTCGGGGTCTCTCCATGGCCTGCCTGCACAGGCAAAGCCAGGCATGAGGTGAGACCACTGAGAGGATGGACAAAAAGAGTAACAGACTCCAGTGTTCTAAAGCTGTGGAAATTCCAGCCTCAGTTCAAGTGGAGAAGCAAAACTTGTGCTGGCCATTAGTTGTGTACATTTATACCTGGCCCACAACCAGGGTCATACAATCCAGGGTGGCTTGAGTTGGAGGGGACCTTAAAGATCACTCAGTGCCACCCCCTGACACCTTCCACTAGCCCAGGGTGCTCCAAGCCCCATCCAACCTGGCCTTGGACACTGCCAGGGATCCAGGGGCAGCCACAGCTTCTCTGGGTAATCTGTGCCAGGGCTTCCCACCCTCACAGGACAGAATTCCTTCCCAATATCCCACCTAACCCTGCCCTGTGGCAGAGGGAAGCCATTCCCCCTTGTCCTGTTGCCCCAAGCCATTGTAAATATTCCCTTTCCATTTTTCTTTTTGGCTTCTTCAGGTCCTGAAGGTCACCCCAAAGCTTCTCTTCTCCAGCCTGAACAATCCCAGCTGGCCCAACCTTTCCTCATGGCAGAGCTGCTCCATCCCTCTGCTCACACTCCAACAGCTCCGTGCCCTGCTTCAGCCACATCCCTGCAAAGCCCAGCAAGGCCCGTCCCCACAAGGTGCCAAAGGAAGTCAGCAAGCCCAGTTTAACACCAGGAGATTGCCCAATTCCATGGGAAAACAAGGATACTGTCTTCTTTGCTCTTCTCTGGTGTGCTGTCCATCCCAGGTAAGGCAGCAGCCACACGGCGGAAAAGCTGGAAAGCAGCAAGAGAGAAGCTCAAGGCTTGTCAGAAACAAGTTCCTGTTAAAAACACTGTTTTACAGCAGAGTCTGAGTTGTACAAACTCCTTAAGTGGGTACTTTAGCAGGCAGAGCAGTGATCAAAAATGCCACGAGGATTTTATGCAGGATATTTAACAGGTTTTAAAGAACTTTTTATTAAAGAACTTACTCAATGCCTACGAAAAACCAGTTTTATTTTACCTGTTCCTGCTTGAAGAGAACGTGGAATTAATTAGTAACATTCTTCCAGGGATCCATGGAACTCCCTCCTGCACTTACTAAAAATCATTTACCATGTTTAGCCTCTGCTTGTGCACAAAGGGTGCACGTTTGGGGATTTCTCATCACTCAGCTGGCACTGAATATTCCTCTGTGGAACAACAGAGCTTTTAGAGCCCAGCCCTTCAGATCAGCCCTGCTGCCAAAGAGCCATTCCTCAGCAGAACTGCTGGTTCCAGGGAGCTGCACTTACACTGGGAAGGGCTATGCTATCCCCAGAAAACCTGGAAAATGAGTTTGCATCACTCCTCAGCCAATGCCTGGAGCTCGCCCTGCTGCCCTCACGCAGTGCAGACACTGCCAGGCTGCTGAACTCTGCTGCATCAAAGCCCAGAGCAATCCCTGCTGCTCTGATTCCCCTCCTCAGCCAGCCCTCAAAGGGTGCTCCTTCAAAACCAAGGTCCCAGTGAGGTGCTGGGGTTTGCAGCCTTCCAATCCCAGCTCTCCTCACAAACTCCCACTGGGCAAAGAAGGCAACAGGAGTCAAAATCCACACTAAAGTGGGTTCAACCCAGAACAGCCACAAAAACTGAGCCCAAAGCCTCCCAATCCCACTGTGGGGCAGAACCAAGCTGCTGGTGTGCAGCAAACCCCTGAGGATGTTTCCCAATTTCCTCCAGAGCTCCTCACAGCTCCTTATTCCAAGCTCTGTCATATCCAGAACAATCCCTGAACCAGTGGAGAGGGGAATCACAAGCAAGAAGCAAAGAGCACAGGCAGAAATCAGAGAAATTCTGCTTAAAATGAAAATTTCAAGGTTATTTTGCTGTTTGGTTGATCAAACACTGGCACCTGGACAGTTCCTGTCCTTTGAGATATTCCAAACTCAGCTGGAGTCAGTTCTGGGCAGCCTGCTCTGAGCAGAAGGGCTGGAAGGGGTGATTTCCAGAGATCCCTTCCAACCTCAATTCCTCTAAAACATTTCAAGATTCTCTGGCTGGCAAACAGAAGGAGGAACTTCTACTCCAGTGCATCAGCAGAAACAATTCTCCCCACTGATGTCAGCAGTGATTTCAGCAAATTGACTGTGAACCAAACCAAACCAAACCAAACCAAATTCCAGCTGACTGGCTGCACAATTTCCCCCCTTTCCCATCCCTCAGCACATTCTGGAGTGAGTCCTCCTTTGTTTCAAGGTTTAGCTTTGACAGGGAATCATTGACTCAACGGGAGAGGAGCTTGCACTACATAAACCAAGAAACATCTCAGGGGCTGGCATTAAACACGAGGGAATTCCTGCAGGATCACAAATCCAGCCTGGAGCAGACCCAGAGCAGGGAGATTCCTGCCTGGGAACACAGCCTGGGCGTACCTGTTTGACATTGTAGCCAGTCTTTGCACTGGTCTCAATGAACATCACATTCAGCTCTTTGGCTCTCTGCTCCCCTTCCTCTGTGGTGATTTGCCTGCACAAAGGTGGAAAGGAGACACAAGGAACAGAAGGAAGAGTTGGAGATGGCTGGCAGTGAGCTGCTGCTCCCCCTCCAAGAGGGTGCAGCCCACCTCAGGACCCCGGAGGCTTCACCAGCCCCAGGTATTCCAGCTGGGAGTGAAAACACCTCAGGGAAGCTCCCCAGGGAAGCCCTGGAGTTGTGGCAGATGAGCAGCACAGGATGAGGTTTGTGCAGAACAGCTGAGCCTCATCCACAGCGTTCCAGGCAAGGAAAAACCCCCACATCGAGACAGGGAGTTTTCCAAATCTAACAGAGGGAATGCTGTGAGGTGACACAGAGACTCCAGCAGCAGGGACAGTGCAGCAGCGTGGGGACAAGCACCTGGAACTGCCCTTCTGTGTGCCATTAAGCCCTGCTTTAGCACTGCTTTCAACACACAGCACATTCAGCTCCTGGGCTTTTCCCTCACCCTCCTCTACAGAAACCTGTCTCCAGTAATGAGAACAAATCACAGAGCAGGAAAACCAAACCAAAGCAAAAGAGTCCAAAAATGAGAGAAAGAAAGCTGCAGGGAGAAAGAAAAAAAACAACCAAAAAAAGCCACCAGCCACCAACTGAAGCAACGTTGAGTGGAATGAAAAACTTACCAGGCTGCACTGAACAGGAACAGAGCTATTTTTAGTGCTGCTTTTTGGCCTCAGAACTTGCCTCATCTCTGGTTTTTATCAGAGGATGAATGGCTTCCCTGTATTCTGCCTCAGAAAAAAAATGTCACCTTTGTGACACCAAAGGTGGCTTTGTCCAGCCTTCAGAGGCCCAGAATCAGCCTGACACAACCCCAAGGTCCTTTGAAAAGAAAGGCAAGGCAGCTCCTGTTACTGACACCTGGATATTCCCTTCCCCTTCATTCCAAATTCCAGCCCACACCAGGACTACTGGCACATCCAGCTGCCAAAATAAGAATTTCCAGGGCTGCATGAACTTCAGCTGTAGCTGCTTCAAACAATTTTCTGGTATTTTTAATTCTTCCAGCAGTGCTGGGCCAGCTGTTGTGCACCATCAGGAAATACTGCAAGGCTGAAATGATCCCGTTGGCCTTTCTAGTTTCACATGAAACTGGATTTTGAGAGGAATTAGAAATGCCAGGCTATTCAGTCAGGGAGCTGCAGCCATTCCCAGCTGCCAGGAGGGCACGGGAGAGGCTCAGTGGTCAAAATCCAGAGCTGGCTCAGGGACAACATCTCGGATTTTGCTTTTGTGAACGTTTTCAGGGACAGATCATGAATTCATCACACATGGAATTCTTAAGCAAAATGAACTGCACATGGTTTTATTGTATTCCTGAAGCTCTCAGCACCAAGTTTTAG
Organism: Motacilla alba alba; assembly: GCF_015832195.1. NCBI lineage: Eukaryota > Metazoa > Chordata > Aves > Passeriformes > Motacillidae > Motacilla > Motacilla alba. The sequence continues at coordinate 5,351,954 of NC_052045.1, forward strand.
GAATATTTCCAAAGTGCAAGGAATGGAACTCCTCAAAATGCTTCCCAGCGAAGTGGGAAAAGACAAATGGAATAACCCCTGCTTTTCCTGCTGGGCATGAAAACTAAAAACCTGCAGGGCAAACAGCCAGGGATGCTGGGACACAAAACCACCAGAGCCACAGGAGAAAACCCACATCACAACACATCCTGAAGGAATGTGTAACTGCAGGAGTGAGCAAAGCAGGGGTTAGCAGTGTTCCCACAATGGAACACTCAGATCACTCTGCCCATCATCCCAAGAAACAGAGTAAACTGATACTTAAACAAAAGCCAAGATTTTGCTCAGAAAACATCAATTTCATCTATAAATTGTTCTCCTTCGATCAGGAAAATCTTCTGAACAGCCAAAGTACAAGAACTTAATGTTTTAAGGCTTTGTTTTGCTGTGAGATCCAGGTTCTACCTTCCTGAGGTGATTTTCTGTGCATCAGATCAAAATCCCCCTGTGGCTTCCAGCCCTCACACACGCCCTGACACCCAAAGCCCACATTTCTGGGATCTGTGAAGGTTGGAACTGCCTGGTTCACTGCACCTTCCCTTTGCCAACTGCTTCTGGCAGCACCCACTAAAATAAAAACCTTCCCTTATCTACACTGCTCCTGGTACCCTCCTAAGGAACAAAAATCTCTGAAAATATTCACCAGAATCATCGCTAAATCAACAATCCAGAGAAGGATTTGAAATAGGAACACAAAGTAAAGCCTGTGCTCTTCTAAGAGCTCGTTACATTGGTTATTTTGGTTGATGTGCTGTAGAATTAAGAGTTTTAAAGCAAAATGCTTTATGGCACCTCCCAACACATTACTCTGTGTCACTTTAGGAGTCTAATCGAATTCTTGGGTCTCTCTTTGCGGGAAGTTTGGGTTTTGCTGATTTGGTTTCCTTTCACACACCCACAAGCTCAGTGTGTGTTATGTATGACGTGAAATTTATACTCAGAGAAATTCATTCTTTTAGATCAATCCTCCAAAAGTTTGTGCTGCTTCTTAACGAGGAGAAATTGAACTTCCAGTTGCACGTGGAGAGAGAGTGAGGGTAATTAGTGGAAAACAGTGAAAATCAGCTGATTTCCTTGCTTTCACAGGCAGCTTTTAGCCTTTACCTCAGTGTGAAAAGGAAAAATCAGACAAAATACCCTACTGAGATAATGGTGCAGAGCCACTTAAGCAATTTTTTTAGGTGGGTTTGCTTTAAACTATTTGTTGGACGGCAAAGGGAATAACTTTTGCTGAAACCAGAAGTGAGAATTTCCTGACGAGCAAACGATGTTGTGTTTAAAACTAAGGCCTTGTTTAAAGCCCAGACTGGCCCAGTGGTGGCTCCGGGCAGGGCAGCAGGGCCCAGTGTCCCCTGTTACCTCTTGTCTGCCAGGTCGGTTTTGTTCCCCACCAACATGATGATGACATCACTGCCTCGCTCTGTCCTGACGTCATCGATCCACTTGGAGGTTTGCTGGAAAGAATTCAAGTCTGCAGGGAAGAATGAAACAGCAAAGCTGAGGATAAAACTCCTTTACGACACGGAAAATGCTTCACTTGTACTCAGGTGCTTCTCCAAACCTCCACACCCCACATCAATTATTTCCCACCCAGACAGAAAAACAAGGAAGGCATGAGAACATCTCTGATTTTAATGATGTTTTTGCAGAACTTGAGGCTGTAACTTCTCCATTCTGCTCGTGTGGGGCGTTTCTACCAAGGGCACAGCAGAGCACCCCTGCCCGGAGCTGCCCCAGGGCCCCACTCACTTGTGATGTCATAGACCACGACGGCGATGGTGGAGTCGCGGATGTAGCTGGGGATGAGGCTGCGGAACCGCTCCTGCCCCGCCGTGTCCCAGAGCTGCAGCCGCACCTGCTGGGGCCAGCCCGGCCCACAGGGAGAGGAGAGAGAGCAGGGAAACCCTTTAGGGAAAAGGCCACTCCACACCCAACTGCAGCAGCTGAGGGGACCTTGTCATCTTGCCCCCAAATCCAACCCCAGCAGAGCTGTTTCCTGGATCTGTTTGTAAAGTGCTTTGATTCCCTCCTCTGCTTGCCCAGAGATCCTGGGCATCCAAATCATCATCAAACCAGATCCCAAACAACTCTAGGATTTGGCTCCCACCTCATTACTGGGGGTAGCCAACAGTACAGCACTGATCTCCCAGGATTATGGATGGGATCTCCACAGGACTCATAGCCTGGAGCATCTCTGATCAAAGCTTTTGGGGCAATTCTCCCAGGACAGACACCAGGCAGGAAAACAGATTCAACCTCCAGCACAGAACATCCGTGTGATGGCAGTGGGGATTTCCATGTGATACTGAAGCAATGATAACTTCAATTCCAGCAGAAATGAAAGCAAGTGTTACACACTGCAGGGTTCAGGTGGTGCAAAGGGCATTGGGTTCTCCCAGAGCAGCACAGGAGTCATAAAAATGCTGGAGGAGTTTGACTCCAAACACAAACTGTTATTATTATATATTACATATTATTATATATGACAGCTCCATGGTCTGGGACCTGCCTGGCTGAACCAGCACGACTCATAAACCCCCCAAACACCCCAAACAAAAAGCTTTCCACACTGGGAGTCCTTTTCCTTCGCCCCACAGTTCCTGAGAACAGGATTGCTCCTCCTTCCCAACAGTTTTCTGGAGGCACCCACTGGTTCCCAGTTTACAGCCACAAATAATCCCAGCAGGGAGGCAGAGCACTGGTTAATGAAGCAGCTCATCAAGGAAAAAGCAGCTTCTCCAGGACCAATCACTGCTTGTTTAGAAGAGGAAGAGAAGCTGATAGAGCACAGGCCTGCAGTCAGATTCAAAACAACATCTTATCTCCATCAGGGAATGTCGAGCTGATGCCCTGGGGCTTAAGGAAGATTAGGGTTTATAGTTAAAGCAATTAGCTCTTGCTTCATTATGACGGCAGACTTGATTACAGGAGCAGAAGTCAGGGCTCTTCTCTACTCAGGAAACTCAAGGTGACAAAGTGGGAGCACCTGGGCAGTGTCACAGCAGAGCTGGAAGATCAGGCTGATCAAAACAGCTCCTGGATTTCCCAAGCTTCCCTGGACAGTGCTGCTACACTGGAATATTCCAACAGTCACCCAGGTGGTGACTGAACCACCCCAAACCTTCAGACTCACAGCAAAAGGCAACTGGAGGAAGCACCACAGAGATGGCCCAGGCAATTTGTTTTATTTGTTAAATTTATTTAATTTTATAGATTTGTTTAATTTATAATTTGTGCAGAGTAAAGTTATTTGAGGGAAGGTTTCCAGTGAGCAGGTAGGTACCACACAGACACCCCTGAAGTGACCCAGGTTTGCTGCATTTCTACAAGCCCAGGTTTGTGTACACCCATTTTAGAAGGGAAAATACAAATAACCACTGTGGGACACCAGGAATGAGCCCAGCCTCCCTTAGGAACAACCTTCAAGAGGGGCCTGAGCTGAGTATGGACTCCCCTCATGGATCTCTCCACCTGCATTTTGGGATATCCAGCACATCATCACTAGCTAAACAATTTGACTGTGCCCCCAGAAGTACCTGAGCATGTCCCTTCTGCAACACAAGAAAACTTTAAACCTCTCAGTCACTAAGAACTGTGAAAAAATGAAACTATCTGCAAAGACCAGCCTGTTACTGAAGAATCATGAGATCAGCTGTCACTTAATTTCTTCTGACATGGCTGGGAACTGTTAAGAACAGTATGGACTGGCAAAATGCTTCCAGCTGCCTGGATAAACAGCATCCTGTACCTGCACAGTGGGAAAAATGATGCCAAGCTGTGCATCCTGCCCAGCTGCCTCAGCCAGGAGAGTCCCCAGCACAGGCCACCACCTGCACATCTCTGTGCTCCCCAAACAGGCCAGTCTGACATCATGTGCACCAAACCAGGAATTCCCCAGGACTTCTCTGGGAGAAAGACCAGGAAATGATTTGCCCTGAATAGGGAGGATAAATCACAGCCTATTATTGTTACAGTTCAGCCTAGCAGAGCAAAACAAACACCTGAGTCTAAACTTGTCTGTAACAGAATAAAGCTGGGCCAGAGCTTTTCCACTTGTGCTGTTTTCTTTAGTGAAATTCATATAAATCCTGATACTGTAGATTAACAAAACCCCCACCAGATCAAGTGGAATCAAAACCAAGGAGTTACAACAAAAAATTCTCTTCATAACTTCCTATCCTGTATTAAAACATTCACGTCAAGAGTTACAGAGAATTTCCCTCAAGCTTGTTTGTTCTTTAGAAATTGTGGTTGTTGCACCTCTCCTCTTTCAAAAGCTCTCTCGTGAGTCTCCAGGTGTCTTTTCCAACAAAATGGGAATCTTGAATCCTCCTAAGTCCCTCTGCAGCTTCTGTTTAAAAGGGTCTTGTTTTGTTTTACCTACTCTGACAACATTCCTTTGCTCTGGCACCTGAAGCTGTTACTTGTATAACCTCTCTCCTTACCCAGAAATGAAAAAGAAAAATAATTTTGAAGTTAGAAAAAATAAAAAACCAAACAAACAACACAAACAAAAAGAAAAACAGTAAAGCTTTGCAAAGGCTACCAACAACCAGCACAGACACAGGAATCCCCAATCCCTGCCAACACCCACAGGTGGCTGGTGGGCTATTGTAGCTCTTTTTGGGTGCCACCACCACTTCAAGAGTAAGATATGTGTTAAAAGCAAGGTCCCTGCAGACCCTGGGCTCGATACCTACTTGTGATGTCAAAGACAATGAGAGCCACAGCAGAGTCACGGGTGGAGCTGGGAATGAGGAACCTCTCCTGGCCGGCTGTGTCCCACAGCTGCAGCCTGATCTGGGAAATGGAAAAGTGCAGGGGAAAGGGGAAGGGGAACAGCAGGAAAATGGAGAACAAAACCAAAACTCAAGTGAAATCAAAAATAAATAAATAAAAATAAGTTGCAAAGCAAAACTAAGGCAACAAAAGGAAAGTTCAAATGGAACAGAAATGTGAAGAGGCAGCGGCACTTCCCGGGGTCTGGGAACATCCCTCCCTCCACACACCCAGGAATATCTCACACATTCCAACCAGAAACCAGGAGAGCCCTAAATCCCTCCTCATGGCACCAACTAACAAGGGAAATGCACAGCCAGGCCTCAGGGATCCTGCCAGAGCAGCCACACAAGCAGCTGGCCAGATGTGGGACTCCTGACCCTAAGGACCACCTCAGCCCAGCCTGGATGATCCCACTGGAAAACCAGAGGTGGTGGAACCCCCAAGAGCAACCACGCTGCAGGCTGGCTTCTCCTGCACTAATCCAACCAGGCTGGGAAGATATGGACACACAGAGCAGGAGGAACTGCTCAGTCTGTCAGGAATGAGAGGAACTGGCACGTGGATGTGGCTCCTGACAGTCAGGACTGAGGATGGGGCTTCAGGTGGCTCCAGCCACGCATCCCAGTGCTGGGAATGTCACACAGCTGCCCTTCCTGGGAGATGGTTTTAAAGAACCAAATTGCACATGTATTTCATGGAATCCCAGAATGGTTTGGGGTGGATGGGATCTTAAAGCTCATCTCATTCCACCCTGCCTTCCACTACCCCAGCTTGCTGCAAGCCCTGTCCAGCCCAGCCTTGGACCCTTCCAGGGATGAGGATCCCTTCTGCTGGCTTTTGCTGTAAGGCCATATCAAATCCACCGAAGCACACATCCCAGCTGGAGGCTCAGCATTCCTCATTTCCAGCCCAGAAATCAAAGCCTATTGCAAAATCCAGCATTAACCACATCTGAGAAACTATTCCAGCGTCTGAATTTCCTCAGCTTGCTTGCTTGTATTTGTCCCTCCTCTTATCTACACTCCACACCTCTGTTATCTGAACAGGCTTTATGGGCTCTGTGAACCACTTACATAACCAGGAGAGCTCACAGCACTCCAACATTGGGAGGAAAATGGGATTTTCTGGATAGCAGAGCAGCAGGTGAATGACATCCTGACTTACACAACCATGAGGAACCCACATCACCATAACATCACACAGGCATCCACAGGTGTCCAGCAGCATTCCCAGGGTCTTTGCTTTAAACAAAGGTTAAAGAAGGGCTTTTCTAAGAGGGAATCGTTGCTAAAATGGCAGAAAAATTCTCAGGAAATTCAGCACACACAATGGGAAGAGGCTTCTTTGGAACAGCAGGCCCAAAGCTCCACACAGGAGTGTTTCCTGCTCCCCACAGCTCTCTCACACTCCTCACACAGCAGTGAAATGGGAAAAAGGCAAACACTGGCACAACACGAGCAAACCCACAAGTACTGAGAGGAAATCCAGGAGAAGGGAGTGAGAGGTCTCTGTGCAAACAGGAATCTCATGCAGGCTAAATCCCAAATTGCTTTACTGCAGGAGGTCAGAGCTGTGCTACCACAGGAACTTCCTAGGAGGAGGAACAAGATCTAATCATGAAGGACTTCAAGACTTGGAACACCAAATCCTTGGCTTTTTATTGGCTTCAGGAGCTGCACTGCATGAGCCACATGGGTCCTTTCCAGCTCAGAATAGTCTGTGCTGGTCTGAGGTCTGCTCAGCCCTTTTCATCCTGACAATCCCAGAGGCAGAGCTGCAAATTCAGGGAGCAAACTGCACCTAAAGCAGGTCCACACAAGAGGCAGCACGTTCCCTGGGATGTGGCCATCACCCAGCCCCAATTCTCCATGGAAGACTTTGACTTCCTGACAGAGGTATCAGATCTTGTACCAGTGATGGGATTCAGCCCAGGCTGGCTCTCTGGAGGCTGCTGAGGGATTCCAGCAGCTGCTGGAGGAAGGGCCAGGGGAAAGAGCCCTCCCAGCCATCCCAGCCCTGCCCCACTCACCGTGCGGTCCTCCAGGTACATTGTTTTGGACAGGAAATCAATTCCAATGGTTGCCTGGAAAGAGGAGAAGCATTAGGAGCTGTGACTTGCCTCCCAGCATCCCCTTGCTGCACAAACTCTCAGAAATGTTCCCAAACTTGTTATGAAGCTGGTGAAGTGATTTGCCTTCAATTGCCTTCAACTGAAGTGATGAAAACAAAGCAATCTGGGGATCTGCACCAGCTGCATTTCACAGCATTCCTCAACACTTCTCAGCTCCACAAGAACCTCTGAGTCTGGATTTTAACCTCAGACATTCCTGCATTTCCACACAGATTGTATCTGAGCTGGCAGCTCCTTCTGGCCTGCCCCAATTCAGTCTGGTAAGAATTATCTTGTTAGAAATACCCAAAAGGTAGAACAAACGAGATCTATAAAATATGGGCAGCCGAAAGCTAAAAAAGCCATTTTTATCCAGGCCTTTCTGCTTCAGAACGTGCCTCCCTTCCAGGGACATTCGGCAGCTTCATTTCCCAGGCAGGTCTGCATCCATTCCCATTGCTACAGCAATTCCAGCACAAAGGCATTTAAAATACTGCCCTCAGTAAGGTGCACTCCCAGGCACTTCCATCAAGGAGCTGTCCTGGCTCATCAAAGCCCCAGGAAAGAGGAGAGAGCTCCTGATGTACCAGATTTGAGTGTTTTAGGCAGATTATCCCCATTCTTAACACTCACAGCTGAATGTGTACCACTGGATAATTGTAAAGAGCAACACAGTCAGTTTTGGGAGGGAGAATTTATTTCTGGGAGGTCAATTTTCCAACCAGGCCATGGTTTATAACAAATACAACAAGCAATAAATAAATCTGTGAGAGCATCTTACAAGAGTCAGGAAAAGAAAGGAAGCACAGGAGAAGAAAAAGCACAGGAAGCACAAGAGAATCCAGTTCCAGTGACTTGTCCTCGACTTCCAATCACCCCAAGCTAACCCAGTAACTCTTCCAGGCTGAATTAAAAGATAAAGCCCTAATCTCATCTGCTTTACAGATATTTGATATTCCCATGAAATACCTCTGAGTGCTTTTGATGCAATTAATTCTTCCCCAAACCTTCAGGCCTCTTCCACATCTTCTGCTTTTCATCTGCAGCCTCTCCATCCCCACCCCCCTCTTTGCCTGCCAAGACTTCCCTGGCTTTTCCTATCTTTAGTCCTTTAGTCAAAAAATAGTAATAAAAAAACTGAGAGACAAAATATACCAAGCTGACTGCTGGCAGATCCATCTACACACTCCAGACTCAACTATTCTGACTGAAATGGAAGCTCTAAAGATAACAGAGACTAAGAATGTCAGAAGGTGCTGGGTTTTTATTCATTCTCCATTTCCTGAGGCTCCCACATCCAGCACCAGAAATCCTGACCATAAAACAATGTTCTCCCCATTTTCCTCAAGGCTTCTCACAGGATCTATCCCACATCCAAAGGGGATCTAAATCTTGCTCCCTTTCTGGGCACTGCACTTCCTGACATCACACTGGATGCTGTGATTCACCATTTCACAGCACATTTTAACCCCCTATCTGATTTTTGAACTGACATCTCATGGAGAAATGGGCTCCCGGGCATCAATTTGAACAGCAGGGCATGGATTCATTAATAAAAATATATTTTAAAAGCAAATAAATACTATCACATACCTGGTAAGTATTGTCAAAACTGTCATACATAAACCTGGTGATCAGGGAGGTCTTCCCAACTACAAGAGAAGAGAAAAATTACTTTCAAGCGGCAGTGGGGGAGAAAAAAAAAAATAGCACTGCTTTGGGAGTGGCACTGATGTGACAGCAGCTGCCAATCTCAGGCCATTCCAGCTACACCTTCCTGGGAAACAGCCAGCTGGAAATTTCAGTCCCAAAATGACAGAGGCAGATCAATCTCTGCAGGTCCAAACTTAATCACGGAGATAACCTGGCCCTCAGATCAGGTGTGTGGATAACAAAGAACCGCTTGTTTGCTGTGGGCAAGCAATAAATCTGCTTTGTTACCCTGTTCTGCTCCTTATGTAATCCCCAAGTCTGGGACATAAACATCAAAACAAAGCAGGTGATATCCCAGATGCTGTTCTGCTGCCTCTGGCTGCGTGGAAAAGCAAAATTCCACACTCCCACCCTCGCTTTGTAACAAGATTTTAGATACAGAGCAAACTCTGGTGGTTTATTTCAAAACTTTAGATTTACATCTCCAAATATCATCAAGAGACAAAGTGCAGAACTGATAAGAAGTGAAAAACAAAGATAAAGCTCCAATTCTGGCTCAGGAAGCTGGAGGAAGCCAAGAAAAATTGGATATCCGTGGACACGGATAGAAAAGGGAAGAGGAATAAATTGCCTAAAAAGGTTGTGAAATTAGGAACACTGGAGAGGGTTAAAGACAAATTAGACAAATGTCTATCAGCAGCAATGTCAATCCTGCATTGGAAAGGCTGGGAAATGAGACAACTTCTGGAAATCCCTCCAAGCTCTCCAGTTCCAGGCTCGAGGAGAAGGTGAGGAGCAATAACCCCACGACTGTTTGGGTTGGAAGGAGACCTTAAAGCTCATCCAGTTCCACCCCTGCCGTGGGCAGGGACACCTTCCACAGTCCGGGCGGCTCCCGGCCCCGTCCAACGGGCCTTGGACACTCCCAGCGAGAACACACCACGATTCCAAGCAAAACACACAACTCACCCTCCTATTCCCAGGGAAGGGGCACAAAAGGGAGGCCCTTTGAGGCAAAACAAAACCCCCTGCGAGGGAGGGAGGAAGGGAGGCCGCGGCCAGCGGGGCAGCGCAGCCGCCGGGAGCCCCCGCAGCTCGGGGGCCGCCTCCCCGCACGGGCTGCGGGCGCACTGCGGGCCCGGGAGGGCGGAACGGAGCCCCGGCCGAGGGGAAGGGCCGGGAACGGGGCCCCGGCCGAGGGGAAGGGCCGGGAACGGAGCCCCGGCCGAGGGGAAGGGCCGGGAACGCGGCCCCGGGCCCCGCCCGCGAAGGCCTCGGGCCGGGCCGCCCCTCCCTGAACCGCGTCCCCCGCCCCGGGCACGGCGCGGCCTCGGCCCCGCACGGCCCCGGGCGCTGCCCCCCGCCCCGCCGGCCCCTCCCGGTTCCGCCCGGGCCCGGCCCGGCGCTCACCGCTCTGCTCGCCCAGGAACACGAGCTTGAACTTCCTGAGCGGGTTGCCGAAGTCGCCGCCGCTGCCGGGCGCGGACATGGCGGCGCGGGGGGGCCGAGCGGGAGCCGTGATGGGGACAAGGAGACAGCGCCGAGCGCCCCGGTACCACCGCCCCGCGCGTCACCTCCGCCGCGTCAGCGCCGGCCCGCCCCGCGGGGAGGAGCCGCCGGAGGAGGGACGCGGCCATGGCAACGGCGAGGGCCGGGCGGCAGGGGAGGGCGGTCGCCACGGCGACGGGAGGGGTTGCCGTGGTGATGGGGAGGGCGGTTGCCATGGCGACGGGAGGGGGTTGCCGTGGTGATGGGGAGGGCGGTTGCCATGGCGACGGGAGGGGGTTGCCGTGGTGATGGGGAGGGCGGTTGCCATGGTGCCCGGGCGGGCTCCGGGGCGAGGATGCTGCGGCGGGTAGCGGGGGTGCCCGCGCTGCAGCGGGGGTGCTCGAGCGGAGCCGCCTGGAGCGGGACGGAGCCGGCTGGAGCTGGGCTGGAGCCCTCCGCAGCGGCGATGGTTGCGGCAGAATGGGTCTGCCTGTACCGGGATTGGACTGCAGGATAGATCCTGCGGCTGTAGCAGGATGCATCCAGTCGTACCTTGGATGGGCCCGGCCGGGAGGGGCTCCACCACGTCCTGCAGCACCTCGTCCTCCCCACCACTGCACAAAGGCAGTGTGCTCCCCCCGCCCAGCACAACACGGAGCCTGCACCGGGCCACCGGGTGGGTTTATTGGTATCAATGTCGCAGAGCTGTGCACAACATGTCACGGGCAGGTGACAGCCACGCTGGTGACGCGCTCGGCCGGGGCCATCGCATCCCACCCTGTCCCTGTCCCTGTGCTGGCACCCATGGGAACAGGGAGCACCGCGGGGCTTTCCAGCGTGGCGGGCCCGGGAGGAGCTGCAGCAGCTCTCAGCACCACTACCAGGGCTTGGAGTGGGTGAGGAGGGGGGACCTATGGGGACTGTGGGGGGCTGAGGGGGCTGTGCCAGGTGTGGCACAGTGGGGACACTACAGGTGGCTGCGTCCTGAACTGGGGCGTGGGGGCCGGCAGCTTAGCTCTCCTCTTTCTCAGCTTCCTCCTTCTCATCTTCATCATCCTTCTCTCCCTTGAGCTTCTGGCGAGCAAATTCCTCGATGACAATGTCCTCCTCGCTGGAAGGAAGAGCAGAGCACAGTGAGCCCTCAGGAGGAGGGGAAATCCCTGCTGAGCCAAAACCCTGCTCCTGATGGGGACAGCACAGTGGTCACACCGGCCCTGTCACCTCACTCAGAACACTCAGGTCACTGTGAGGCACAGCCTGGACCCAGCACGCAAACCTTGGCCCCATCACTGTGAGCCTGCATGACCCAAGGAGCCAGGCCTGCAGCTTCTGGTGGTTTTCCACAAAATATTTTGCATTTCCAAGGGAAAACAAGGAAAGGAAAACAATGAACTGAGTTACCTCCTGAAGAAAGGCAAGCAGTGAATGACAGCAAGGGAGAAAACAGAAAAAAAAGAGTCAGCAAAAGAAATTCCAAAAATTCCAAAAGCTTGGGAATGTGAAATGATTTGGCAAAACTGATATGGAGCCACCAAGAGATTTCCTCTTTGGAAGTTTAAATGTTCTCACTGAGCTGGGAAAGGGATGTTGCGAAAGGGATAAGTGTGAAAGTCTGGAGTTGCAGCCTGGTTTTCCAGGCCCCAAGTCCCAGTGCTCACATCCTGTTGCAGGGTGTAACCAGACACAAAACCTTCGGCAGGGCCATGGTGTCAGGAATGGGTTTGGCACTGCAGCTTCCCAGAGGGAAGAAGTCGCAGCTGTGGCTTCAGCTGGAAGAAGCTGATTTGGGAGGAGAAGAGGCCTCTGGTGCTGGGGAATGTGCAGGGGCACAGGGACATGGCTGCCAGCAGCCCAGGGACCTCTGTGCAGGACCAAGACCATGGAGACATCTTGTCCAGTGACGGCACTTGTGGCTGGAAGACACTGCCAGCTGCTTCTGAGGGACAGGGCAGGGCCTGGGCTTGCAGCTGCTGTGGCTGCAGCAAGGGCACTTGTCAAATAAGCCCTGGGAGTCTGCAGAAATCCCAATCCTGGGATTTGGTCTCTTCTGCTGCCTCTGAGAGTGGCTGCTGTGACACTGGCTCAGGGCTTTGAGTGGGTGGTTTAATCCAAGGATGTGACCTCAAGCTGGGATGTCAGCTCCATCTGTGATGGATCTGTGTGGTGTGTGTGTTAGAGGGAACATCTCTTTACCTTGGCTTAGCTGTACTCCAGTGATGAGCACAGGGAGAAAGGGATGGGGAAGAGAAAAGATGTGCAGGTTAATACAGAAAGGACATTTCAACTGACAGCTCTCCTCAAGGCTTGGGTGTTTTCCTGGAAAGAGGGACAGGTGGGAAGGGTGCTGTGGGGAGGGCATCTCCCACTCTGCTCCAGGACACAGGATGGGTGCAGCACAGCTGGACAGCTGTGCCCATCCCATGGGAAAACTGCTCCCACCTCTCCCCAACACAGCTGGACAGCTGTGCCCATCCCATGGGAAAACTGCTCCCATCCTGCTCCAGCACAGCTGGACAGCTGTGCCCATCCCATGGGAAAACTGCTCCCACCCTGCTCCAGCACAGCTGGACAGCTGTGCCCATCCCATGGGAAAACTGCTCCCACCTCTCCCCAGCACAGCTGGACAGCTGTGCCCATCCCACAGAGAGCACAGCAGGGCCCTGGGCACTGGGGCAGCTGCACCAGAGTTGTTTTCAGCAGCTGCCCCCTGAACCAGAAGTGCCTCTTTCCCGCTGATTTTTGGCAGCATCCCACACAGAACTCACAGTCATCAGGCTTCGGGTGCATGAGGATGACGGGCATCTCCACCCCAACATCACTGGAAGGAAAAGCAGCTCTGTCAAGGATCCTGCCCAGCACAGGCCCACGCCCGGCCCCACAGGCAGCTCCCCTTACCTGGCAGTGAGATCCCCCAGGATGCTGTGGCAGCAGGAGAGAAGGGACAGAAATGAGCCAAGGCAGAGGAGGGAGGTGTTAGGCTGTGCTTTATACTGAGGTGGAAGATGGTTGATAACAGGGGTGGTGGGGTGGGGGTCAGAGAGCAGCCCAGTGACCCCAGGGGAGCAGGGCAGGGATGAGGGGGGCCATGGTGTGAGTGCTCTCTCATTTCCCTGGGGTACAAAACCCCCCAGCACAGCCAGAGCTGATGGGCCCTGATTCCCCTGCCCACGGAGCCTCACCCTCCTCGGGACACCACCAGGTTGACCTTCACTTTGTAGGACACCAGGATGCCCAGCACCTCCTTGTCCATGCCAGGTCTCAGGCTAGGAAAGAGGCAGAGGGGGACAGTGAGGGGGCAGTGCTGCCTGCAGACCCCATCCACTCCCCCCACGGCAGCACCAGGGTTTATTTGCATCCTGCAACATGTGGGGTGCACTGAGGTTCAGCGGGCGAGGAGAGCAGGAGAAGAGAGGGGAGGGCACTTGGGGGAAGCCACAGAGAAGCTTCTGGAGGCCCCTTCAAGCCCTGCAGAGGGATTCGGGATCTTTGAACAACATTGGAACTGGGAAGCTACATCTCTCCTATGGAATGGAGAGGTGACAATGTCACAACATCTCTACATTTTCCAGCTGGGTGGGCTGGGTGGGCTCAGGGGCCCTTGCTGGGAGCCCAGAGCATCCTGAGCAGGGGGAAGTGGGGGAAGGCGTGGTGGGGAGCAGGGGGAGCCCACACAGCTCTCACATGGTAGTGGAGGCCAGGTTGGTGTCCTCGTGCTTGAGTTTGCCATCGAGAGCGAGGCCTCGCTTCTGGCGGTTCGACGAGAGCAGGGGGGTCACCGAGTACGTTTTGGAGAAGGTGGAATTGGCGGCCACAGTCTCACTGGAAGGGTGGGAGAGAAGAGCTCAGAGCCAGCCCCAGCCTGGGGGTGTTCAGCATCACTGCAGGCACCTGTGCAGGGCCAGCCCTGCCCTCCCCATGCAGCTGCTGGGCCATTTCCTCCTTTCGCTCCCTCCTCTCTTTCCCCTCTGCAACCACTTCTTTTTTCTCCCCACCACCTTTGCTCCCTCCCTCCTCGTTCTCAGGCGGGCAGACGCTGTGCCTGGCCTCAAAAATGCAAAATGAGGAGAAGCAGCAGCCTGGGACCAGCCGTGCACCTTCCCCAGGGACCTTGCCAGCCACCACCAGCTTGTGCTGGTGGGACGTGGCCCACGGCCTTCCCTGTCCTCTGCTTCCTCTGCACCTGCTCTACTAACCAGGACATTTTTGCTGCTTGGTGTAAAACTGCCACATCCTCTGTCCCCATCTCCCATCCTCCTCCTCTTCCTCCCTCTCGGAAATGCCACTTCACCTCCGGCCCCTCATCCCTTACTTTATCTCCTCGGTGCACACGGTCTTCGTGTATTTGTCCAGGGAATACAGGACCACATCTGTGACCTGATCCACTGGGGACAGAAAAGGGGGAGCCGTGTTGGTGACACGGCAGGGGCTCACAGTCCCCATCTCCATCAGTGATGGGTGCTGGGACTTGTCCCTTCTGCCCCTCTCTCACCTGAGATCTTAATTTTTTTCACGACCTTGTTGGTGGTGTTGTTGATGTTGACGGTCACATTGATGGGCTCCCCGTGGTAGTAGATCTGCGAGGGGAAGAGGCTCAGTGATGTGACCAGAAATCCTGGTCCCCATCCCTGGCAGAGGGGACAGTGTCCCTACTGACCTCCCTGTCCAGGGAAGCTTCGAGGTGCAGAGGCTTGTCTGACATCATGAACTGCCGGGTGGTCTCGGCTCTCGGGGCCGGCCCCGTCTGCAGCGGGGCGAACTGGACCTTGCGGATGATGAGGCGCACGGAGTTCCTGTGGGGACACGGGTGGCACCCCCAGTGTCCCCCACAGCATCAACGGGGGGCCACAGGGACTCTCTGGGGACTTCACGGTGTCTCCAGCCAAAGGGTGAGCGTTTCACCTGGCTCTTAGGATGTGACACAGGGACCACTGCCCCAGTTTCTGGCAGAGTTCCCCACCCGAGCATGGCCCAGGCTGACACAAGGCCCTCAGCCTGACCCCTAAGCTGGTCACCCCAAAAAGATCCTGTGGTTTAGTTTTAGGGCTGAAAGGGGGAAAAGGGATCCCCTGAAAATACCTCTTGTGAATTTTCTCCTCCAGATTTTCAGCACAAAATCCTTTGACCTCGAAGTCCACGCCACAGGCCTGGGGGAACATTTGTGGTCACTGAGCAGGAGGGGCTCAGAGCTGCCTGAGCTTTAGGTTCCTTGTCTTCCTTCCTTCCTCCACTGCATTCCCAGAGATCCTGGCTTTGATTCCAGCCATCCTCCCTTCCCACCCTTCACCCCACGGGCCATGAGAATCAATTCTCATTTTTAGCACCCCACGACTCAACCCCTTCCCAGGGAGGATGGTCCAGGGGACACAGGCTGGGGACAGCAGCTCACCTTTCCCACATCATCTGGCCCAGGCTGGAGGGTGATGGAGCAGGGCAGGTTGGTGGCAATCTGGGCAGAGCAGGGAAAGAGAGAAAATGGGAATAAAGGGCGTGTTCAGAGCTGAGCCCTGGTGACACCACGGAGCCACATGGCCGGGAGGGGCTGAGCAGCCCCTACCTCGAAGGTGAAGGGGTAGGCGTTCTCCCCGAGCTTCTTCATCAGCTTCTCCTGCAGAGGAGTGAGGGTTTTGGGGGCCTGGTCGGGCACAGGTGGGTACAGCTGGGTGGTCAGCACGTAGATGTCCTTCCTGAAGGTCAGGCCGATCACGTCGAGGTCATCGCGGCCGTAGCGGAAGGCGCAGGTCAGCGTCACGTACACTGAGCCAGGCAGGACAGGGACCAGGGGAGGGAGGGAAGGCACAGGGAGTGAATAGAGAGGCAAGAAAAATTGTTCATAAAGTCTTCAGCGGAAATGAGACTTCCTCAGACTCTAAATATGAACAGGATCCCTCATATCCTGCCTCGGTCCTGATGGAAAAGGAGCTGTAGGTGACACGGAGCAGCTTTAACCCGAGCACAGCCCCGGGCTGCTGCTGAGCGTTGGGCTGGTTCCATCCCCTCCCCTCATGCTGTATTTCTGTAGCAATACCTTTCCTGTCCTTTAGGTACTCCGGGTCAATCAGGCAGACACCATCTGCAAACAAGCAGAAGGAGAAGGACTGGTGAGCTCAGCTGCCTGGGAAGATCTTTGCTAAAACACAGCTTTTTAAACCCAAATAATCACTTTGCAGCTGGAAGGTGACTGAGAGGAGCTGCTGCCAAGGGGGATGGTGATGCCTCCTCCAGCAGTGTGGCTGGGTTGTTTTGCAAAGAGATTTTGTCCCCTTCCCCACTATTTTTCATAAGGATATTTGCAGGAAAACAGCATTTGCTCCTTCAGAGCTGCTCCTCCTGCTCTACCAGCAGCCTGCAGCACTGAGGCTGGCATCCCCAGCCTCTTGTGCCTGTACTTCCCCCTCAGTGCTGGGCACAGCCCCACTCACCGACAGATTCCACTGAATCCACGTTATCCACATAGTCTCTCTTCCCCAGGTAGAGGGAGAGCTGGAAGCAGCACATGGGAAAAGGAAGGGAGTAAACAAGTTAATGTTTGCCATGGAAATGGCCCAAATTTTGAAGCCCTGAGTTGTGTCATGGGGCTTGTCACCAGGCTGGACCAGAATCACCTTGAAGGGCTGATATCAGGGTATTTTTTAATTTCTGTTTTGAAAAGCCAGTCGTGCTGTGGCATCGTGGCAGGTCCAGGAATCAATCAGATTTCAAAGGGAAGGCAAACCCAGCCTGGATCCTGGGCAGATCCAGCCCAGAGGGATCCCAGCACAGCCTGAACTTTGGGCTGGACACACGAGGGGACAGGGCGCATCAGGGGACAGGGCACAGAGACTCACCTTGCTGTTGGGGCTGGTCTTCTTGAAAACCCTGTGGAGAAAACAGAGACAGGTATTTGGGAATGTCTTGGACAAGGCTGGATGGGGCACAGGGAGATGATGGGCTGCCCTACAAATGTGCGGCATCACCGAGAGCCACGCAGGGTGTCCAGTCCCTGGGGAATTCCATGTCCTGCAAATTCAGGGCCAAACCCACCCAGTGTGGCTACCCCAGGTGTGCTGCTGAGCTCAGGGTGACCATGGAGGAGTGGGGGGATTCTGTGTCCTAAGAGCAAGTGAGAAAGACCAGCACAGAGCTCCACGACAGCTCCATGGGAGCTCACATTCCAGCCCCTGGGAGCAGCAGCTGGGCTGAGCTGCGGTCTCACTTTCCCTCTCCTCCTGTCCTGCTCCATCCCAATTCCAGGTAAATAAATCAATAAAGATGCTTACTTTGATCCATCTGCCATTTTGGCTCAGTGCAGGAATGTCCACGTGGAAATCTGTGGGGGGAAACAGGGAAAGCACTGGATGAGGCGCTGGGGAAGAGGCAACTCCAGCCACGGCCACCATCCAACATCCTGCACATCCCAGCAAACTGCAGAGCCCTCAGGATAGGGCACTGCCACCTTTGCAGAGCTTGGGAGCCCCAGGTTTGGCTTTGTGGCAGCACATGGGAGCTGAGCCAGCTCCTTGTTCCCAGCCAAAATGGTGAGGAAGTGAGAGAGGGTTGCTCCAGAAAAGAGGAAGCACCGGGGTGATTCCTAATGGAGCAGGTTCAAGACTGGGAAAGGTAAGAAAATGAACAAAAGGCCTTATAGAGTCTTAATTTTAATAGTTTTTCCTGGAAACTGGCTGGCATGGCTCAGGGGTAGGAATGGGCTTGTTTTGTCCTGTCACTCACAGGAAGGTGAGGAAAACCCAGGCAAAAAGGTCAAGGGAAGCTCAACTGCCCCACGGAAAGAGGGGTCTCAGGGCACAGGATCCCTCCATTGCCCACCCTTTATGCTGGGAGTGGGGCTGGAGCTGCCCAGCCCTGCCCAAGCTCTGCTGGCTCCAGCCCGTGTCCAGAAGGAATCTGTAAAGATCCCACTGATCACCGGCTGATTCTCCGGGATATTAAACGGGATGAGCTCAGCCTCTTAGGGATAGGCAGCTCTGACATGAGCACAGCTTAAGCCCAGGCAGGATTTTAAGCCCCAGGGGCACGTGGACAGCGTTGCCTCTGAGCTCAACCTCAGGGAAGCTGGTGAGAGAGAAGAATTGGCCGTGGGAGTGAGGGGATGATTCTCTTCCCCACAGAAAGACAAGAGATTAGTCCCAAGCTCAGGATCTTCGAGGTCCTTGGGTGCTGTGGGATGTGAAGTTCGGGAATCCTCGCAGGGTGAGAAGGCGCAGAGGGAGTGGGAGCAGAGTTTGGCTCCCTCCAGACCCCAGGAATTGGGAATGAGGCAATGAAAGGTGGAGGGGAGAAGAGCTGAACTCCTGCTCTGCATCTCCTAATCCCCAAAGAGGGAACTCAGACCCTCCCTGGCTTTGCTCAGCTGTCCCATGCCACTACCCAACCCCTCCACTGTGTCGTTTGGCCACACTGGAATCCTTTTTGTCCTCATTTTCCCCATTTTTCATCTGTAAACCACCCTCCTTCCTGCCACAAGCCAGCACCAGTGTCCTTGCCCTGTTTTCTAAACCCTCAGAACCCCGGAGCCGTGGCAGGGCTCAGGCAGCAGAGCAGGCAGCACTCACCTGGCAGGTAGATGGACAGACAGACGCTCTCCTCTTCCTCTCCCAGCAGCTCCCAGTGCCACCCAGTCACTACAGGCTGCTCTCAGTGCTGCTGCTTCTTATATCCCCCCTCAGCTGTCCCTCCCCTGGCATCTGATCTCGCCCACTCAGCCCTGGCTGGGCTCTGGGGGGTGTGAGTCTGTGAGTGCTCCAGGAAAGGGACTTGAGGGAAGAATCCTATTAGTTGATTAATTGGGGAGACGCTTCATGAGTAAGAGTGGGCTATAAATACGATCTCTTGCTGGAGCCCTGGGAAAGCAGCTTAGAGGGATTGGCAAAGAGGGCTTAGGAGCAAGGTGATGGTAATTGAGGTGGAAGCTCTGCTCCTGGTGGGAAGGAGTGTGGATTCCCACAGGGGCTCTCTCCCGTGGCAAAGGGAGATGGGATGGGTCTGGGCATGGGGCTGGATGGAGATGGCAGAGGAGGGACCAGCCTGGAGTTCTCCCTCTCATTCCTAACTGGATAACAGAAGGATGGAGGCCCAAGCAGCTTCCTGCATGGCCAAGGTGCCCATGAGGTTGCTCACCTAGAGGTGACCTGCCATGGCCCAGGGCACAGAGGACACCCTCCCCATGGGGACACTGCTGTACGAGATGATGGGGTGAAGGCAGGATTCACCCTCCCTGAACCAAGAGGGAAGGACCAGCCACCCCTGGTGGGTGGGACACAGAGCTGCCACTGTCCCCAACACAGCCTGCCCAGCCCAGCATCATTTCATAACTCCAGGCTGGCCTTGCCTGACCCCACTAGTGCATCATCAACTCCAGGTTTGCTGCAGCAAAGAGGAGACTGTGGAAAGCCCAAAGTGGCTCTGCCTTATGGCTGCCAGGCAAGCAGAAATCCCACTGCAACCCTGGCCCAGCCACAGGCATTGTGTGGCATACCTTCCTGTGGGAACAGTTCTAGGGATGGGGCACAAGGACAGCCCAGGGCAGCTACAAACTGCTCCAGCAATACCCCACTCACCCTCCTCACCTCCAGCACCACTCAAGCCCTTCCTTTGGGGCTGCACTTGGTTCAGAGCTGAGCATGGGAATCAGGATATCCCTGCAGGAGCTGTGCCTCCTCCCAGACCCCTGCATCAGCTCAACAACATTTATCACCTAGGTACCAACTCCTCCAAACACAGCTCACCTGTTCATGGCCATGCCATGCCATGCCATGCCCAGCAGCCCCACTGCCAGGGCTTTAGCTGCCAGCACACGTTCCCTGGGGCCGAGACTTGTGATCTCTTTAACTGCACACAGGAGAGCTGCTTACGTTCCAGATTAACGGGTGCTATTTCTGCCACAGTCAGGGGGACACGTGAACTGTGACCTTCACACTGGCAGGTGAAAGAGGAGGAGGAGGAGGAGGCAGCCCCACTTGGACACCCTCAGCCCGGCCAGGGCCCCCAGCACTGCACCTGGGGCACCTAATCCTGTGCTTTGTTTGTGGCTCTTCATCACGCTCTCAATGAAAGCCCTGTGACCGGGCCACTCACTGGCTCTGCAGGGTCTGCGCAGTGTGGCGAGGTGGAGAGCAGGGCTCACCTTGGGTCCCTTCAGCTCAGCCTAATCCCAGCTGGGTGGATTCAGCCTTGCCCAAGCTGGGGAGCAGATAATTCTCCTCCCCAAAACAGCGGGGAGATGGACAGAGCCCACATCCCTTCCCACGCTCTCCCTGAGCTCCAAACCAAGCGCTGGGGAAGGAAACAGAGTTCAAAATCATCAGGAAATGAAAGAGGCTTCTTCCTTTTTCCTGTGCAATGAATGGCCAGAGGTTTCTCTCATCATCTCATCCCACCATCCCTCCAGGTACATGCACTGTGTGAAGCACAGCTCAGCCACTTCCGGAGGGGCAGGACACCCGTGGGCGTGGGGCTGGTGGCTTCATCCCTCTGTCCCAATGGCCCGTGCCCTGGAGTGTCCTGCATTCCCAGGGAAGGGCCACGGGGCCTCCTGCATCCACAGGCTCTGGAGGGAGCCTTGGTGCAGCCAGAGCCCAGCAGCCTGGCCCTGGTGAGCCCACACTGCCGTCCCAGCCTCACCTGTGCCCAGGTGCTGGCGGAGCTGCCAGGTGCCTCTGGCTGGGTGCCAGCTCTGCCTCTGGCACTGCACGCCGCAGCCACCTTACATAAACACTCACAGCAGGCACTGCTGATTTCCCAAAGCCCTTCAGAGCTCCTGGGCTTTCTCCCCTGATCCGGATTAAGCGGCATGGATGGCATTAATCAGGAGACAGGCACCTCCACGCCTGCCAGGAATTACTGCCAGGCTGTTAAGTAACGGGATGGAGCAGCGCTGCTGGGGCTCCAGCAGGATGGGTGTCTCCAGCCCCACACACAAACCTGCCACCTCTGTGTGTCCCCATGGCAGGGGCTGGGCAGAGTTGCACCTGCTGCTGTGTGACCAGAACACCAGCCCAAAATAAACCGGGTGGCCCAACTTCTCACCGGCCTGGCCACAGGTTCCTCTGGAGGCTGGGAAGCCAGGAGGAAGCCTCACAGGGGGTTTTGGTACATCTGTGCCGGAGGGCTGGAGCAGGAGGTGGGGGGAACTGTCCCTTAGCACTGGCCCAGGGCTGCAGGGATGTGCACTGGTGCCAAGGGTGGGGAGCAGTCAGGAGCGTGGCTTGGCACAGCGCTCCATCCTCATCCTTATCCTCATCCTCCTCCAGCAGGAATCTGCTTCTCCATCTATCTCCTGAGCAGCTCTGGAGCTGCCAGGCACTTGGACAGCAGACAGTGACTGCTGCTCATCTGTAATTAATTGCTGTTAATCACCCCGGCAGCTCGAGCCACCACACGCGTGTGGGCCTGCCGCTCCCGGCCACGAGGAGTAAAACCTCTGGAGCTGCACCCAGGACCTGCGGGGCTGTCTGAGCCCTGTCTTGCTGGGGAAATCTCCCTCCTTCCCGACCCTTCTCGGCAGCCCCTGAACCCAAATTGCCTCCCCGCTGCAGGCAGGGCACACACAGTTGTGGTGACATGAGTGCCACTGTGGGTGCCCGGTGCCCGCAGCTCCATCTCCCTCTGCCGAGGGCAGAGCTCAGCCCCAATGCAAGTCCCCAGGAGTGGATCTGCTCACCTCCTCAAGCCCTGCTCACCGCCCCAAACATATTTCAGGGACTTTCTGCCATCCCGCACTGCTGGCAGCGCCTTCTCCCAGCGTTCTGCCCGTCCCGCGTCCCCGGGGAGGATGCGCAGGGAGCAGGTGGAGGCAGAGCGCTCCGCGGGGCTGTCCCCGCCGTGCCGAGCCCCCGTGGCCGCTGCCTGGCCCCGGTAGCGGGGCTGGAGGAGGAGCGAGGAGGCCGCTCTGGGGCAGGGGAGAGCGGGGCTCACAGAAGGAGGAAGAGCGCGGCCGCCGCGGTGCCGAGCGAGCAGCAGCGAGCGGGGCCGGCCCGTGGGACGGGGACCGAGGGCACCGCGCTGGGCACGGCGTGACCCCGAGCTGCCGTCCCGATGGGGCCGGTGTGACCCACCGGGGGAAGCCCAGCGGCATCACGGCCCTGCTCCCGCTCGGCTGAACCCCAGAAGCTCAGCTCGCTGCCCGCAGCACCCCAGAGGAGCCCCGGAGCCCCGCACGGCGTCTGGGAGGGACGGTGAGTGTGTCGGGTGAGGTCGGACCCCTGGGTGCCACCAGCATGGCCTGTCCTCGCCGCGCACCGCGGCAGGATGGTGGCCCAGGGCCGCTTTTCCTGTGACCTCCCAACAGGAAAGATGCGCTCGCTGATCTGCCCCCGTGCTGCCTGCAGGCTGGAGCCTCCGTGATGAGGATCATCCGGACCCCCAGCCACCCCCAGCTGCCCCCCCGGTGCTCCTGCCACGCTGCCCGGCCGCAGGGCACCCTGTCCCCATGAGCATCACCTCGGTGTCTCCCTGTCACCCACCGGGTCCTGCAGCCAGCACCACTCTCGGGTACCGGGAGCCCGGTGTCCCCACACCACCCCCTCCTACACCTGCCCCAGCAGCCCCCGTGACTGCCAGCAGCCCCTGCTGAACTGGATGTGGCTCTGGGAAGGGGACACGGCTCGGCAGGATGGCGGCAGCGCGGTGGTACCACCGCGACATCAGCCAGGTGGTGGCCGAGGAGCTGCTGGCCCAGGCTGGGCGGGACGGCTCCTTCCTGGTGCGGGACAGCGAGTCGGTGAAGGGGGCATATGCCCTGTGCCTCCTGTGAGTCCCTGCCCCGCCTCTGCGGGTGGCTTCTGTGTCTTTGTCCCTTTCCTGCCTCCCTCTGTGCCCCTCCCTGCTCCAGGCACCGCCAAAACCTCATGGAAGAGCGGCAGGGATGTGGGTGGGGTGGGCGGGGTGGCAGCTCCCTGGCGCCGGGGTTTTGGGTGATGCCCGGGCCAGGGCAGTGGAGCCGTGTCCTTGGGAGCAGGATGAAGGCCGGGCCCACAGCCCTGCCCAGCACCACGGCTGCTGAATGAATAACCCCAAATCCAGGGCGCACTGAGCTGTTCTGGGCTGCCTGCTGGCCTGTGAGCATCTCCCACGCTGGGGCTTTGGGGCTACCGCCCCCAACATGGGGCCTCTTGCCATTTTCACACCTGGAACCAGGTGCGCAGCCCCTGAGAGCACTGCTGCCTGCACCCTTCCTGCTCTGCACCCTTCCTGCTCTGCACCCTTCCTGCCTGCTCGTCACATGTCTGTGCAGGCAGCTTCGGCAGGATGCACCCCCTTTCCTTCACTGGCCTGGCTCTTTGTGTGGGACAAATCGCAAATTTGGGCACTGGGGGTGCGGGGCACGAGCCAGAGTCCAGGCTGGTGGCACAGGATGGTGGCACGGGCGGGGATGTGCACTGGCCCCACAGGCAGCACAGCAAAGGCTCTGCCTGGCCCAAAGCCAGCTCTGTGGGTAGCCCAGCGAGTGCTGGGGGAGTCACGGCTGTCCCGGGCTGTTTGGGAGCAGGGGGACATTGCACATCCTCCCGCAGACTCCGAGCGGAGGGTGATGATTTATTTCTAGAAATGCTGGCTCAGCTCCTCTCCCTGCAGCGGGGACGGGGTGTTTGTCTCAGGGCTGGGCCCCCAGCGCTGCCCCAGGGCAGCAGAATGGGGCCCTCACCTGCTCTCTCCAGGTTCCAGAGGCACGTCTACACCTACCGCATCCTCCCCGATGACGAGGGGCTGCTCTCCGTGCAGGTGGGTGCAGCCCCCGGCCTGGGCGGTGCCTCGGAGCTGGGCGCGGGCAGGATGCGGCTGTGCAGGGCCCGGGGTGCTCGTTCCCCTCCCCGTGAGGTGGCACCAGCCTGTGGTTTGTTTTCCGCACGAGCTGCAGGATGCGGGCGCTTTGCAGCCGCTCCAGCTCGGGGCCGTCAGAGGCTCCCTCCCAAAAGCATCCGGACGCTGTCCCTTCCTGCCGCGCACCCTATCACAGCCTGTCCCCTCACGGGGTCTGTCCTGCCCTCGCTTCGATGTCCCCTCAGGGCTTCTCCTGGTACCCAGCTCTCTGCAGCTGCCCTTTCTGCCCCCCTAAAAAGAGCATCCTGGGTGTCCAGAGGATGCTGACGGAGGCTGATGTCTCCATGCTCCTCACCTCATGGGCCCGGTGTCCGGCTGGCCCTTCCAACTCACCACGGGCACATTTTGAGGGACAGACCCACCGGACCCAGCAGGCTGGGGCTGCCCCTGCAGAGGAGAGGGTGTGATGGTGCTTCCCCCGCTCTGCCTCCCCAGACCATCCAGGGCATCCAAGCCAAGTGTTTCCACACCCTCCCCGACCTGATCGGTGCCTACCAGCACCCCAACAACGGGCTGGTGACCCCGCTGCTGCACCCCGTGCACCGCCCGCGGCCGGAGGAGGACTCGGGTGAGCCGGGGAGGGCCCGGGGGCTATGCCAGGCTGGCAGCGGGGAGGGTCCCGCTGATCTGCTGACTCTGCCCACAGACGGGGAGGGTGCCCGAGGCGGGGGGCACACGCTGCCGTGTCCCGGCGCTCCCCCCTCCAGCCGGACCCACATCCCGCAGCAGCTGCACCAGAGGCTGCAGGAGCAGGTCCACAGCAGGTAACGCACCCCTGCCCGCCCCGGGCGATGGGATGGTCATGCCCAGGGGAGATCTTGATGTCCATCCCTCTCCCAGCCCGGCCAGTGACTTCATGGGCTTCATGGCCGAGTACCTGACCCACCACGTGCACGACCTGCAGGCTCTGTGCCACGGGCACCCGCAGCTGCGGCACCTCAGCACCGCGCTCGCCACTGCCTGCCGGGCACTGCACAGGTCGGTGGCCCGGGGACAGTGGGGCTGGAGCGGGGCCACCGCCCGGGGCCACCCACCTGGTCCCCGTCCCCTTTCGTTGGCGGGTGTCGCGTCAAGGCACGGGAAACGCCCACACCGCCCCTCGCCCATTCTCTCCTTCCCTGCAGTGAGATCGACTTCACGCTGGCGGGTCTGGAGACCCTGGCCAGGGTGTTCGACCCCCCTGTGTCCCCCCGCAGCCCGGCCAGGGAGCAGGTGGGTGCCCCCACAGCCCCCGGGGACCTCCACATCTTGTGGAGCAGCCCAGACGCACAGCGAGGAACCCACCAGTCCAGCGCCACCGTGGTGCTCCAAAATTATCCATCCTCCCCTTCAGGGTTTCCCGAGCTGTGACCCAGACCTGGAGCTGCTCCTCAACAAGATCTCCACTGTCAACCACCTCCTCTCTTCACTGGAGAAGAAGGTGCCTGACCCCAGTCATGGTGCAGGAGGAGGCACAGCTCCCCCTCCCCTAAATCAACCCCTCTGCCCCCCCCAAGCTCTGGTGGCAGCACCGCCCAGGGCTCCCAGTTGTCCCAGTGCCCCCAGCATGCTGCCTGTCCCTCTGGCAGGTGCTGAAGTCGCTGCAGGAGACGGTGACAAGGCACAACCTGGCACTGCCCAGCGTGGCCGTGGACCCCCTGCCAGCTGCCAGGCCCCTCGCCGTGCAGAACTTCGAGGTGAGGCTGGGGACACGGAGGGACCCTGGTGTCACTGCAGGGCAGGACGGGTGTGGGGACAGCTCCAGAGCCACATCCCTGTGTGCAGGTGAAGGTGGGCAAGTCCCAGCGTGCGGCCCTGACGGTGGACGTGGAGTCAGGGACAGTGACCGTCACCAAGCGAGGCAGCGGCTCCCCAGAGGAGGTGATCCCACAGGATAAAAGTAAGGGGCTGCTGCACTCCTGCTGGCTGCCCCGGGATTCTCTGGGGCTGCAGGGTTCCCTGCCATAGGCCTGATGCCACGGGGATGGGCCACATGCCCTGTCACACCCCTGCCCCATCCCACTCTGCCCCGTGGTGGAAGGTGGGGGCCACCATGCCCCCCTGACCCCCATCATTCAGTCCTGCAGCTGATCAAGTACCAGAGTGTGCAGAGCAAGGTGAGGCTGGTGTGTGCCCGCGAGAACCAGAAGAGCCTGAGCAGGGACTTCATCTTCCCCAACGCGCGGGTGAGCGGCATCACCGTGCCCACTGAGTGTCCTGGGGGAATATGGGGCCCTTGGGAATATGGGAAGCAGTAAATCAGTGGTCTCGGGACTGTGACCACCTCTGCAAGCTGGCTCCTACACCCGAGGGTGATGCCCACCTGATCCTGGGGTGGCTGTGCCCCCCATCTCTCTGAGACACCCTCACCATCCTGCAGAAGCGAGAGGCTTTCTGCCAGCTACTGCAGCTGATGAAGATCCAGCATTCCAACCTGGACGAGCCCGAGATCATCTCGGTGTATGTCGGGACGTGGAACATGGGTAAGGGGCCAGGAGAAGGTAGCCTTGTCCGGGAGGTTGTTGTGGCTCTTTGTGAGCCTGGCTGGGTTTTGGGAATGTCTCAGGAAACCTCAGGTCCGAGCTGGTGGTCAGTTTGAGGAGGAGCCTGGAGAAGAACCAGTCTGGCTGCCATGGGCTCTGTCTGTCCTGTGGCAATCCAGTCACTTGCAGAGTGCTGGGGAACAGGGATATCACGAGGGTTTTGGCCTGTAAATCCCAGCAGCAGTCTGGGATACACACAGCTGATCCACGGGGCTGGCACACTGCTTCCCATCCCGGCAGCTCCTAGAGACGGGCAGGGCTGTGCTGGGGAGGAGCTCGGCGTCCTGGCACGTCCCCTCTGTGTGATCTGTGTCCCTGCCTGCAGGCAGCACGCCCCCACCCCGCTCCCTGGCCTCCTGGCTGACCTCAAGGGGCTTGGGGCGCACGCAGGACGAGACCACGGCCTGCATCCCCCACGACATCTACGTCATCGGCACCCAGGAGAACTCCCTGGGCGACCGCGAGTGGGTCGAGTTCCTCTGCGCCTCCCTCAAGACCCTCATGGCCATCGACTACCGAGTGGTAACTGCAGGCGCAGCCAGCCCCTGGCAGGCCTGGGGGGCTGGGTACCCCACAGCTCCTACCCCAACCCCCAGGTCCTCCCCCACCCCAAATCAGCCCAGGGAACATCCTGTGCCCCACGGCCTCCCTGAGCGCTGTCCCCAGGAGTCAGGGTCACAGCTGACCTAGCTGTGTGTCCAGCCCCATCCTCCTGGCTGGGGGGCAGGATGGGGGCCAGGCAGACTCACCCCTGCCCCACCACAGGTGGCCCTGCAGTGCCTGTGGAGCATCAAGATCGTGGTGCTGGTGAAGCCGGAGCACCAGCGGCGCATCAGCCACGTCCACACCTCCAGCGTGAAAACCGGGATCGCCAACACGCTGGGTACGGAGGGGATGGGAGATGCCCCCGAGGGAGGGGACAGCCTGAGGGCCAGCACACGACCTCTGGGCTCCCCCAGGGCTCAGTGGTGGCACATCCCTGCAGGCAACAAGGGAGCTGTGGGCGTCTCCTTCCTTTTCAACGGGACCTCCTTTGGCTTCGTCAACTGCCACCTGGCCTCCGGCAGCGAGAAGACGCACAGGTGATGCAGGGATGGGGAGGGTGCGGCTGCCACGGGGCAGGTGGGTGTCTCAGGGGGCTGGAGGAGCCCTGAGGGGCTGTGGGGCTGCCCCTGTCCCCACCTGGCAGGAACAGAATAAGAGTGAGGTGTCCCCGGGGTGGCTCATACGATGCTGATGTCCCCCTGCAGGCGTAACCAGAACTACAGTGACATCCTGCACTCCCTGGCCCTGGGGGACAAACGTCTGGGGGGCTTCGACCTCACCCTGCGCTTCACCCACCTCTTCTGGTTCGGGGACCTCAACTACCGCCTGGACATGGACGTGCAGGTGGGACCCTGCAGGTGCCAGGCTGGGGACAGCAGGGGGAGAGGAGCTCAGGGGGTCACTGTCCCTTCCCTGGCACAGGACATCCTCAGCCACATCGTCAAGAAGGAGTTTCAAGCCCTCCTGGCTGTTGACCAGCTGAACCTGGAGCGGGAGAAGAACAAGGTGTTCCTGCGGTTCAGTGAGTGTGGGGACAAGGGCGCTGCTCCTCCCGCTGAGACAGCAGCACCAGGGTTCCCACAGCCCTCCCCGTGTCACCCCCAGCTCTTGAGGTCCCCTCTCCTGGCACAGCCGTGCATGAGGTGCTGAGAGCCTGGGGGACCTTGGTGTGCACCGGGCCGGGGATGCCAGCCATGGGTGTGAGCCTCCCATGGGGACCATGACACCCCATAGGGACAGGCAGGGGCCATGGCCCCCATGCCACCTGCGTGTCCTGATTCCAGGTGAGGGTGACATCTCCTTCCCTCCCACGTACCGGTATGAGCGGGGCACCCGGGACACCTACGTGTGGCAGAAGTGCAAGCCCACAGGGGTGAGTTCCAGAGGCCACGCTCCAAGCAGGACATCTCTGGGGACAGGGACAGCAGGGTGCTGTGGGGACTGCGTGCTGATGTTCAGTCCCCACAGCTCCATCAGCCCATTCCCCACCAAAACAGGGTCTGGGCAGGATGGAACTCACTTTTTGGGGTGCTGGAATGCTCTTCTGGGCAGCGGCACCCAGAGGCTGCTGGACCAGCTGCTTTCTCTATTTCTAGATGAGGATCAATGTCCCCTCGTGGTGTGACCGCATCCTGTGGAAGTCACACCCGGAGACCCACGTGGTCTGTAACTCCTACGGTGAGTGAGAGCCTGGGGACATAGCAGCCAGGGGTGGCCAGGGCTGCCCAGGACACCAGGGCTCTGGGACCCTCCCCGAGCTGCCCCTCCTGCCATCCAGGCTGCACTGATGACATCGTGACCAGTGACCACTCGCCTGTCTTTGCCACCTTTGAGGTGGGAGTGACGTCACAGTTTGTGCCCAAAGAGGGTAAGGGCTGGGGTCTGTCACCCCTCGGGCCGGGTTTGGGGTGAGCCCTGGCACACCCTGACCTTCCAGGACCTACCTGCAGCTCCCGGCTCCGGCCCCGAGGCGCTGGCCTGCATCGAGTGGGAGAGCATCGAGGTGATCCTGAAAACCACGAGCCGCAGCAAGTGCTACATCGAGTTCCACTCCTACTGCCTGGAGGGTGAGGGGGTGCCTGGGCTGCTGGGCGTGGCTGTGGGGGTCACCTAGCCTGGCTGGAGCTGTGTGCCCCTCTGTCCCCCCCAGAGGTGCAGCGGAGCGGGGAGAACACCTTCCAGAACTGTGACATCCCTGGGTTCCTCAAGCTGGGCTGGTCCTCCAAGCATCTGCCTGTGGTGCGCAGCCCTGGAGCATCCCCATCCCCATCCCTGCCTCTGGCTCTGTACCCTGAGCCCCAAGGGGAGTTGCAGCTGTCACCACCCCCCAAGAAAGAGCCTCCCCATGCCCCCTACCCCGTGGCAGCCCCCCAAGCCTGCCCTCTCTGTGCACAGCTGAACCCCATCCTGCCCGACCTGGAGTACCTGGGGGACCAGCACCTGCTCCTCAGCATCAAGGGCGTGGAGAGCTGCGAGTCCTACGGTGCGTGGGGATGGTGACGCTGGGGCCACCACGGTGCAGGAGGGTGCCAAACACAGCCCCCCAGGTTACAGCCTGCTGGGTGCGAGCTTGGTAGCTGGAGCTCGGCAGGAGGGACCCCAGCACCCCCTCTGCTGCTGCTCACGGGGGCTCCCGTGTCCCCCGAGCCCCGGGGGCTGACGCTGTGCCCGCAGGCGAGTGCTGCCTCGCCCTGAGGTCAGCGATCGGCACCGCGGCCCAGCAGTTCGAGACCTTCCTGTTCCACCGCGGCGAGGAGACGGGCTCCGTGCGCGGCTGGATGCGGGTCCGGGTTCCCCGGGGCCGGAGCGGCACCCGCGAGAGGCTCTACGGTAACGGCGGCCGCACGCAGCCCGCTCCCGGCGCCCTGGGGACATCCCGGGCCACGTTTCAATCTGGCCCCGGGCCGTGGGGTGAGGCCAGACCTCGCTGCCTTTGCAGAGTGGATCAGCTTTGAGGAGGAGGATGCTGAGCCGGCGGCAGAGCCCGCGACGCGCCCCAAGCCACCCCCGCAGCGCCTCAGGTACCCCGGGCGGGCTCGGCCGTGCCGCAGCCGCGGACTGGGGCGATGCTGAGCCCTTTCCCTCTCTGTGCTTCGCAGGAGCCGCCCCCGCAGCCTCCCGGAGCCGGCCACCGGCTACACCAACCCTGCCTACTTCATCTTCGAGGGAGTGCCCAACGCGTGGCTCCCGGCCCCCGGAGAAGCCCCCAAGAAGCAGGCAGAGGGCCCGGCCGGGGGGCAGCGGTGCCGGAGCCCCGCCGGACCGCGGGTCCCGGTGCCCTCAGAGGAGGAGCCGTGGTGTGGCCGGCCCCGCTGTGGGCCACTGAGCCCGTCCCGAGGGCATCCACTCAGCCCCCCCAGAGCGGGCCACCACAAGAGACCCAAGTCTGCCGTCCTGACGAGGGACGCGCTGGGGCTGGGCGACTGCTCGCTGTACGCGGCCGCTCAGCCGAGCCAGCCGCAGCAGGTGTCACCGCAGTGCAGGGGGGACAGGCAGGAGCCCCCCCTGCGCCAGACCCACCACGTCCTGGAGCCGCCGCCGCGGCCCTGCCGGGAGGCGCCGAGGCCGCTCGGGAAGCGGGGAGCGCTCGGTGCCTTGGACCCGGAGGCTCAGCCTCCTCCGCCCGCCGACCTGCAGCCTGCCAGGATGTAGCGACAGCTGTCCCGGTGCCCTCGGCAGCTGCTCCCTCGAGCCCAGCCCTGCTCAGACATTCCCGGAGGACTTTCCCTCCGGCACAGCTCCCCAGGCCGCTGCGCTGCTTCCCTTTGCTCTCACTATCCAGAATAAAGCGCCAGGGACTGGGTGTGTGTTTGCACACCTGCTTCTGCTAAAGGGCAAGCAGAAAAAGTGCCGAGCCAGGTGGGGAAAGCACCAAGGCACTGCCCCTCAGCTCTCCCCGTCCCATGGGAACCCTGCGCTCCTCGAGGCCGCCCTCGCCCATGGCAAAGCCGAAGGGTGTCACAGCCCCGGACACCCCCGCTCTGCTCTGCTCGGCACAGGGAGAGGGGCACCCCTCAAAAACACAGCGACACGCCGAGCCGGCAGTGTCCCGGCTGCGCGACACGCGCGGCGGCCCCGGTTTGGGGACACGATGCCCGGGCTGGCCTCAAGGTGGCAGTGGCCACCTTTGTCCCCAGCATCGCCCCGCAGGGCTGGGGGCCCGCGGAACAGCGCCGCGGGCTCTGCGGGACCCCGGGGGACAGGAGGGCTGTCCTGGGGTGGACGAGGGGCCACGGGCCCCAGGGATGGGGGCTGTGACCCTCGCGGCTGAGGGACTGTGGGCTCCATGAGAGAGGGGCCGTGGTCGCCATGGGCAGAGGGACACAGCGCATGGGTGGGGGACTATGGACCTTGTGGTTGAGTGACCGCGGTCCCCACGGGTGGAGGGATGTGGTCGCCATGGTGGGGGGACACGGTGCCCAGGGATGAGGGGCTATGCCCTCGCGGTTGAGGAGCCTTTCCCTTTCCTGAGGAAAGGGCTGTGACCGCACGGGAGAGGCCACCCTGCCCCATGTCCGGGGGCTGCAGGTGTCCCAAAGCCTGCGAGGGCAACAGAGGGATGGGAGGCTGTGGGACTGAGCCCCGCGGCAGCTCCTGCCTCCGCCTCTGCCCGCCTCCAGCCCTGCCTTCCCTGGGCACTTTGCTCCCGGCCGCGGGAAGCGGGAGCGGGCACGCTCGGCACGGCAGGGCACGGCCAGGGCCGCCCGCAGCCCCCCGGTATGGCCCCGTCCCGCGTGGGGGACAGGCTCTCCCCGTGGGGGCCCCACTCCTGAGAGCCGCCCAGGTCTGCAGGTGAGCCGGGACAGCCCCTGTTTGGTGACAGCCGGGAGGGACAGCCCTGCCATGGTCACGCGGTCCCAGCTGGGCTCCGGGCGTGAGGGACAGAGATGGGATCTGCAGGGCTGGGTGGGCGCAGGGTGGGGGTCAGCCACTTCTCACCAGCCCTCCACCACCCCAAATCCCTCTGTACCGCCTCCTCTCTGACATGCCACCTCTTTCCTCTGTCACTGAGGGCCTTCATCCATCCCAGTGTGTCCCACTCCTCTCCTCCATCCTCCTCTCCATCCCCCAAATCCCTGCCTCATCGTGGGTTGAAGCTGCCCTGGTGCTGCCGTGGCTCAGCCCGACACCGCGGGCTCCTGCCCATCCCCAGCGAGGTGAGGGACAGGGCCAGCCCAGCAAGGGTGGAAGGGAACCCTCATCCCCACCCTGCCCAGGGTCACCTCGGGGCAGGGGATGGGGTGGACAGCGAGGGAAACGCCCGACCCTGCTGGTGTCCCCGGGGAGCTGTCCCAGCAGAGCGTGCCTTGGCTGCTCTTCCAGGCGAAGGGAAGGATTGGAATTGGGTCACATCCCCTTGTGCCGGGGCTTTGGCTGCACCAACCACGTGGCGATTAGGGACAAGGGTCCTTCTGCAGGATGTTTTGCATAATTTCTCCTTGTTTTGCAATTTCCAAGGGCTTAGGCGAGGAGAAAAGCCCTGCTTTTCCCATGCTCCAGCAGCAGCCGGTCCCAGGCTCACCCATCCCTTGGCAGCTGCTCCAAAATCTGCTCTCACCTCCCCTCTCCGAGCTCCCGCTGCTGCTCCATGGCCCCCAGCACCACGATTCCCATCCTGGCCCACCAGCAGGACTTTGGCTCCAGGGCAGATTCTGCTCTGGTGTTGTCCCACTCCTCCATTTTACTGGAGCCCTTCCAACTCCTCCATGAATCCCCAGGGCTGGGGGAACCCTCGGATCCCACCAGGACTGGTGCTGCCAGCGGGGCCAAAGGACAGTTCTGGCTGGGAACACCTGCAGGAGCAGGAGCCAGGGAAAAGCTGCCAATCTTGTGGCCAAGGGCATCGTGTGCCTTCATCGTGCGTCACATGGCTGGCCCCTGCCCCTTCCCACTGGCCCATGGCTGTTGCTGCATTTTCCAGGAGCCCCCTTGCTGCTTCCTGGGGAAAACTCCAAAGACACCATCCCTGGGGGATGTGCCTGCCATGGACAAGGGATTCTGCAGCGTTCCTTGTACATCCTCAAAATGGGCAGAACTAGAGCATCACCTCTTCCAGCAGCACCTTCCATCTTGCTGCTCCAAGTCCTTTTCCTGCAGTGCCTTCCATTTCCCTGCTCCAAGTCCTTTTCCTGCAGCACCTTCCATCTCCCTGCTCCGAGTCCTTTTCCTGCAGCACCTTCCATCTTGCTGCTCCAAGTCCTTTTCCTGCAGTGCCTTCCAGTTCTCTGCTCCAAGTCCTTTTCCTGCAGTGCCTTCCATTTCCCTGCTCCAAGTCCTTTTCCTGCAGTGCCTTCCATCTCCCTGCTCCACATCCTTCCCCTGCAGCGCCTTCCATCTCCTGCTCCAACAATCAGTCCCAACTCTTGGCTCGCCTCTCCTTCTCTCCTCAAAAGCCCACAGCCAAGGATAGTTTTGCTGGGAATGTCAGCAAGAAACAGGGATGGGGCTGGTGGTGATGCGTCCTCAGGCTAGACCAATGTGATTCATTAATTTCAATCACTGATTTTGGTTGTGACTAAGATGAGGAAGAAACTTGTTAAGATATAACTTGCCAAATGTCATCTTCTTCTGCATTTCTGTATTTTGGTGGTTATCCTCAAAGGAATGTGCTTGGGAATGGTTAAATCCCACTGCTGACTGTGCTCAGGCTGCACCAGCTGCCAGAAGCCGGGTGCCTGTGCTCTCCTCTGAGCAGTCCCGCAGTCCACAGCTGCTCAGGATTTTTCCTCATGCATTTTTCACACTTGATTATTAACTTTTATGAACTGTCTTCTCCATATCTTAATTGGTTGGTGACCTGGGTCACGAACACTGATCCTGCAGCAGCTCTGCTCCGGTCACGCTCAAGGCTTTGTGTTCCCTTGCACTCAGAGGAAGAGGAAACAAAATCTCCTGGTCCCTCATGTCCTCAGCAGTTTGGGGACATGTGGCTGTCAGGCCAGGACCACCACTGCCACCTCACTTGCAAGCTCAGGTTTTCCTACCACCCCTTTTCCCTCTTGGTTCTGAGAAAACAAACCAAGTTCTCCCCACTGTTAATGTTTGATCAGGACCTGCCTGTTGCTCTCTGAACTCATCCCTGCAATAAAGGCGGGAGCTGTGGCGGGCCAGGAGCTGCAGGGTGTTGGATGTGGGCCCGGAGCTCAGCCCGCAACTCAAACAGAGCCCCGGGAGCGGGGCTGGAGGGGCCCCCGCTGTCCCATCTGCCTGCTGCGTCATTTATGAGCATCTCTGTCAACCCCAGGTATCTCTCCAGGCCGGGCGTGGCAGGGATGATCCCACAGAGACACCCCAAAGATATTCCCGCAGGGAGAACCCTGCACATCCTCAGGGCAAAGGGAAACAGGAGGAGGATGATGAGGGAGCCAGGGGATGAAGGAGCCTGAGAAGGTGTGTCCTTCCACCTTGTAGTACCAACTCCAACTAACGCGCATCCCTGAGCCCCGAGTCCTTCCCTGTCCTGGTGCCCATCAGCTCCTGGATGAGCTCTGGACAAAAGGAATTTCGTCCATCTAATATGGTTTTGGCTACACCCTGATCTCTGCCAGCAGCACAGCAGCTCCTGCTCCCAGGTTACTCATCCAAGCATCCATCCTCCGTTGGAGGAATCGTTTCACCAGGGATGGTGGAGGGTGTGGAGGGCCAAGTCCCCGGCAGCCCTCACTGATCCTTTGCTGGTCACCACGGTGGTGGCAGACCCTTCCTTTTCCTCGAGAAGAGAGTTCTGAACTTTGACAGCTTGTCCTCATGCCGACTTCCCAGGAGTTCACAGATCCCAGCCTTTGATCCCAGCACAGCCAGGAGGGTCCTGCCTGCCTTGTGAGCTGGGGCTTGGCTCCGGCAGCTCCTCTCCACAGGGCTCAGCTCATCCTTCCCTACGGACAGCACCCGGCAGCCAGCGGCTCCTCGCTGTCCAGGGACGTTCTCCCAAAGGCTCCTTTAACAGCCCCCCTAGGATTTCTCTGGGCCACAACATTCCCCCAGACAAGCCTTTCTTCTCCTCCCGCCTTTCTTCTCCCAAGGAGCCCTCCGGGAGCAGCGGCATTGTCAGGATGGTGCCAATTAGGCTGAGGCAGCTTCCAAGAGGCTGCGCCGGCCCCGGCCGGGGGCTGCTGGTGCTCATCAGGGTCTCATTGTTCGGCGGCCGTGGGGCTGTCCCCGGCGTGGCGCTCTGTCCCCGGCTCGGGGCTCTGTCCCCGGCCTGCTCCCGGCTCCGCGCAGCGCGGCCGTCCCTGCGCCGGCTCAAAGGGGGGATTAATGGGTGATTAATGGGTGATTAATGGGTGTCAGCGCAGGGGCTGCAGAGGGGAGGCTTTGCCGAGCCCGCTCCCCCCACCCCCGGCTCCCCACGCGCGAGTTGAGAAAAACCAGAGAACCATCAAAGTGGCCGGAGCTCCTGGAGGGGGAGAAAATCTGGCAGCTTTGGCTCCCTTCCACGCTTTGTGCCTGACAATGCTCGGGATCACTGACTGGTGTGCTTTTATGAACTGCTCCCTAGGTCTGGCTGGCACACCATGGCCACTCCGGTGAGGATATTCCCAGTTTCCCTGTGGACACCGACGCCGACTCCCTGGCCAGGAGGGAACAGCACAGCAGCACCCGAGGCTAAGTGTGTCTTCAACGAGGAGTTCAAGTTCATCCTGCTGCCCGTCTCCTACAGCATCGTCTTCGTGGTGGGGCTGCCCCTCAACTCCTGGGCCCTGTGGATGTTCATCTCCAGGATGAGGCCCTGGAATGCCACCACCACCTACATGGTCAACCTGGCCCTCTCGGACACGCTCTACGTCCTGTCCCTGCCCACCCTGGTCTATTATTATGCCGACCGCAACAACTGGCCCTTCGGGACGGGGCTGTGCAAGATCGTGCGCTTCCTCTTCTACGCCAACCTCTACAGCAGCATCCTCTTCCTCACCTGCATCAGCGTGCACCGCTACATGGGCATCTGCCACCCCATCCGCTCCCTCAAGTGGGTGAAGACCAAGCACGCCCGCATCATCTGCGTGGCCGCCTGGCTCGTGGTCATCATCTGCCTCATCCCCAACCTCATCTTCGTCACCACCAGCTCCAAGGGCAACACCACCCTGTGCCACGACACCACCAAGCCCGAGGAGTTTGACCACTACGTGCACTACAGCTCGTCCATCATGGCCCTGCTCTTCGGGGTGCCCTTCCTGGTCATCGTCCTGTGCTACTGCCTGATGGCCAAGCGGCTCTGCAAGTCCAGCTTCTCCAGCCCCGGCCTCCGCATGCCCTCCTACAAGAGGCGCTCCATCAAGATGATCATCGTGGTGCTCGCCGTCTTCGCCATCTGCTTCGTGCCCTTCCACATCACCCGCACGCTCTACTACACCTCCCGCTACTTCCAGGCCGACTGCCGGACCCTCAACATCATCAACTTCAGCTACAAGATCACGCGGCCGCTGGCCAGCATCAACAGCTGCCTCGACCCCATCCTCTACTTCATGGCTGGCGACAAGTACCGGGGCCGGCTGCGCCGCGGGGCCGCCCAGCGCCTCCGGCCCGTGCCCACGCTGGACCTGGCGCTGGTGTCACCCTTCGCAGACAGCCTCACGGATGGCAGCCACGTCGCCCGTGTCACCCGAGGGACCGGCGCCGCACGCAGCGGAGATGGCTGCTGAAGGGGTTCCACAGCCTCAGCTCTGGGCTCCAGGAGGTGCAGCCCCTCGGGGCTCCACGTGGGCACTCACAAGTCCCCAGACCTGAGCTGTCCCTGCCCAGCCCTGCAGGGCTGAGGGCTGGAGGCGCCAGGTTGGTCCCAGCCCGGCCCTGTGAGACCGTGGGAGGAGGGTGCTGGTGCTGGGCAGGGCAGGAGAGCCACCAGGACTCATGGGAATGGGAAGGACACTGAGGAGGCTCTTTTGGGGCAGCAGGCTGGTGCTCCATCCCTGGCACTCCTGGGGACACATGGGGCTGAAAAGTCACTAAAGAGAAAGGACACTGGTGCCTCCCTGGGCAGGCACAGCTCTTCCAGATGACTCAGGGGTGACATGCAGGGACCAGACTGAACCTGGGGACAGAGCCCAGGCTGGGTGGGTTCTCAGAGATGTCCCTGTCACACTGCTGGCCTTGGCAGAGGGGGAGTGACATGGCCTGGGGCACCTGCTGCTCGTGACCCCCAATAAAGCCCCTTCCCCTCTCTACCTTCAGTCCTGCTTCTCCCTGCAGCATAAGGAACAGGGACAAGACAATCATCCTCACCCCGGAGAAAATCCACTGGGGCAGGGCTGGAGGGATGAGCCGGAGCTCCCGTGGTGACAGGAAGGTTCTTGGGAATTTCCCTTTACGGGTGTTTGCTCCTCAAATGTTTACCCAGCCCTTTTGTTTGACCAAGTGCCTGCGCAGAGCAGCGCGCTGAGATTGGTATCAGTGCTGTTGACTCTCCCACGCCAGCCTGGCAGGAATGGGACAGGGACAGGGCTGTCCCTACTCCAAGAGCCCCAGGAGTCCCTGCAAGGCCCTGTCCCCATCTGTCCCTGCAAGCCTTCCAGCACATGCCTAAGAAAGGGGTGCCCAGAGCGTCACTGGGGTGTCACACCCCGGCAACCACGCCAGTCACACAGAGCCACGTCCCACAAGAGCTGCCCCAGGGAAGGAGATGGGCCCAGGGATGGCCCATCCCAGCCCTACATCCCTGTTCCACCCAGAGAGACCCTCACTCACCACTGAGCCACGAGCAGAGGGAGCAAGAGACAGCCCTCCTGAGCCCAGTTAAACCAGTAAGAGCTGCCCCTCACCTCCCGTTATATCCAGCGTGGCTCAGGTGCATCTGGGAGCTGCTTGGCTGCACCTGAGTGGTGCAAGGGCCCTGCCAAACACTGCCCCAGCTGGAGGTGGGACTGCTAGGGAGGGGACACACTGGGTGGCAGGGGCACCCAGATGGGCAGTGCAGGGGTACTGCCACCGTGCTGCCTATCCCAACCTCTGGAACACACACAGACAGGCATTGGGAGGTTCAAAAACTGTATTGGGTATGGAGACAGCAGGAAAGGCTCATCTGGGGCCACATGGTCCTGGCTCAGGCCACATCCTCCAGTCCCCAAGTCCAGGAGTGTCCCCCTTCCACCCCAGGGTGGGCTGTGCCCCGGGCTGGTCCCACTGGTCATCAGGATGACAGCCCTCCCTCAGCTTGTGGTGACCTGGTTATCCCCCAGGGACCGTGCCCATGGCTGGCCCCAGCCCCACACCAGCCCCTTGCAGGAACAGCTGTGTCACCCACAGCCCCCCCAAACCCCTTGCAAGGGGGAGCCTTTCCCAATCCTCCCCTCGCTTCCCCCTCTCCTCCCACCTCCCCCTCAGTTTGGAGGACCAGAAGGCCAGGGTGGGGACTGTCCCCCGCATGTCCCCCATGCCAGGCTGGCTGAAATTCCCCCTGCAAGAGCCCTCAGGAGCCAGGACGGGGCCGGTGCTGGTGGCACTCAGAGGATGTGCAGCTCGTCTGACTCGGACATGCCATACTTGGTCTTGTTCTCGTTGAAGAGCTTGAGCAGGGCGCGGATGTAGAGCTCGTGGTACCGGTCCACCAGCTCCCGGCTCGGGTTCTCCACCTTGGGCACCGCCAGCGGCTCCCCCACTGCCGGCAGGGGACAGGCTCAGCCTGGTGCCTCGCCTCGCTGGGGACACAGCCCGGGAGGTGCCTTCCACGGCACTGTCCCCTCACCCCCCAGCCCCGCTGCTCACCCACGGTGGTGATGGGTCTGGCGTAGGGCAGGAAGCCGCGGGAGCGGCAGGAGGTGAGGCCGCGGCCGTAGAAGAGGCAGGGAGCGAAGCCGATCATCTTCTGGAAGCGCCGCTGGATGCTCCTCATCCAGCTGCCCTCCTCAAAGACCACCTGGCGGAAGAGGTCGTTCTCCCCGAAGGAGAAGGAGGGGACGAGGAAGGCCCTGAGGAGGGGATACGGTGGGTGGTGACGGGGCGCTGGGCACCGCCGGGACGCGCGGGGGCGGCGGTGCCGGTGTCCCGGCCGTGACCCACCCGTGCCGCAGGGCCATGCGGACGAAGCCCTTGCGGTTCTTAAGGATGAGCGTGGTGACGCCGGGCCGGCAGGACAGCGACTCGGCCGCGCCGCCGATGACGATGGCCACCGCGTTGCCGGTGCCTTTCTGGGACAGCAGGTACCCGATGGCGCGGCGGGTCACCGGGAACAGCCCTGCGGCGGGACGGAGCAGCGGGGCTGAGGCACCGCAGGGCGCGGCCACCCGACAGGGACCTCCGGGGGTCCCCCCGAGCGACGGCAGCCGGTGGGAGCAGGGCAGGGACAGCGCAAGGGCTCCCTCTGCTGCGGGCAGGGAGCGCAGAGGGCAGGGCGGGGGCAGCGCGGGCAGAGGGGACACGCGGGGTGGGGACAAGCAGCGGGCAGAGCGGAGGAGCGGTCCCGACAGGGTGTAGGCAAGGTGCGGGCAGGGTGAGAGCGAGGTGAAGGTGCAGCTCAGGCAGGGTGTGGGCAAGGCGTGGGCAAGCTGCGAGGCGAAGCCGTGGCTCAGGCACAACGCAAGCGGATCAGCATCCCTGCCCTGCCTCTTCCCGGGAGCACCATCCCGCCCGTGTTTCCCTCGGAGGGAGCAGGAGCTGGGCAGGGCAGGCACCGCTCACCGCCACTCATCAGGTACTCCCGAAACAGGGGCAGGCGGAAGTTTCCGGCCAGCGTGGTGAGGGAGGAGCGGATGCCCGGGAACAGCTCCTCGAAGCCCGTGGAGCCCGTGATGAAGTTGCAGAAGGCGCCGACGCAGAGGATGCCGTGGGGGTGCGAGCCGATGATGTAGTTGTGGCTGGGGGACAGGTCGTGTGTCTTCACCAGCTGTGGGGACAAAAGAAGTCACGGGAACGTGACGGTGGCATCTCCTTTTGGGTGGTCCCAGCCTGTCCCGGCGCCGTACCTTGACCGGGAAATAATCCCGAAAGTGCTTCCACACGGTCCATCGCCGCAGGCACGACAGCCTCCTGCCACCTGCAAAGCCGGGAGGGGCCCCAGGAGATGTCGCCTAGCCCAGCCCAGCCAGCCCAGCGGGCAGCCGGATCCAAGGGAAACGCTCCCCGCGGACCCGCTGCATCCCTCTTCCCACCGTGGTGCTGATGATGGGGGAGTGGAGGGAAGGAGCAGGGGGGATGTGCTGCTCCCGAAATTCTGGGAGACACCTGAAAGGGGGACCTCACTCCCATCCTGCTGCAAAGCTGGAGGAAGCGGGGACACGGCCACCACACCTTTCTCCGGCGTGTCCCAGTCGAAGATAATCCAGGCCAGGTAGAGCACGGGGATGAGCCAGAGGCTGGTGAACAGCAGGTAGATGAGGAGCAGGAGGCTGACGATTCCTGCGGGAGCCGGGCAGGGGGTGAGCGGCTGTGTGGCCCCCCGGGACCCCCCGCAGCCCCCTACTCACTCACCCAGCAGCAGGAAGCTGAGCACCCACTGCAGCACGGCCAGCAGCTGGAGCGCGGAGCCGATGTCGCGCTGCGAGGGCCAGGGCACGGCCAGCAGCGTCCTCAGGGCAGTCTGGATGCTGGCCCGGCTGCCTGCGGAGAGGGGGACGCGGCCCCCGCCCAAAACAGCTCGGCTCGTACGCGGGCGGGGCCACCGGGCTGCCGGGGGACACCCAGGGGCGCCGGCGGGAGGTGGGATGGGAAGGATGAGCAGCTGGGGGAGGAGGGATGGGATGTGGGGGTGGAATGGAGGAGCATCCCCAGGAAGCTCTGGACCGTGCCAGGAGGTGGCCCTGGGCAATCAGGGCTGTCCCCAGAGCGGGGAGCACTGGGCACCCCCAAGCCCAAAAGCTCCAAGCACCAGTGGGGCTGAGAGCAGCGGCACATCCTGCTCCATGCCCAGAGCCCAAGGGCCAGGACCATTCCCGCGTCCTCCTCGGTGCGCTCGGGCTCACAGGGGATTTGGGGATTTCTCAGCTGGCACAGGGAGAGGCACCACCCCCAGCAAGTGCCAAGGCCAGCAGCAAGGCCAAGCCAGGGCGGCTGGAGGTGGCCGTCCCAGTCTGTCCCCACAGTGGCAGCGCAGCCACTCCACTCCCCCTGCCACCCCTTCCCTCCAGCCGATCTTGGTGAACCATTAACCTCCCCAGGCTGGGAGCCAGGATCCAAACTCCAAGCCTGGCCCCATCCCTGCCCCATTCCTGCTCCCTAAAACGGGCCTGAGGCACCGGCCCTGCCAGCACAGTGCTCCTGGCCAAAGGTCCCCACACCGAGACCACCCCAGCGTCACACAAGCCTTGTATTCCTGGGAAAACGACCCCAAATCGGCATGTTGGCCAGAGAGACGATCAGGGGGACACAGGAGCAGCCCTGTCCCTGT
The DNA here is from genome assembly GCF_015832195.1 of Motacilla alba alba. Taxonomy (NCBI): domain Eukaryota; kingdom Metazoa; phylum Chordata; class Aves; order Passeriformes; family Motacillidae; genus Motacilla; species Motacilla alba. The sequence continues at coordinate 5,393,223 of NC_052045.1, forward strand.
GGCTTCCCAAGCCAGGGACCCCAGGGTCAGAGGAGAACCACTGACCCCTGGCTCAGGAAGCTGGCAGAGGTTCAGTTCTTCCCAGCTCAATCCAAACCAGGAATGGGACAAGTGAAATAAATTAAACACCGGAGCCATCTCTGGCCCATGGGGGAATTTTCCAGTTGGAAATTTTTGCCCTTTTCTCCCATGCAGCACGCTGGGCTCTGGGTGATCCCTTCCACCACCCCAAAATCCCAGCCACCTGCAGATCCCAGTGTCTTTTTCCCAGGGAAGACACAGAGCTCTTCCCAGCAAACTTGTGCCCACCAATTGCTTTTTAATTTTCCTAGCTCCTATTCCAAAAACACGGTGAATATCCACACCACGGACACAGAGAACCCCGCAGGGCTCTGCTGTCAGCCCCATCACAGCGACAGGAGCCTCTGCAAACCCAGCAACTGGAATTTGCAGGAGCATCTTGTGTGTGACATTCCCAAAGCCATCCAAAATCTCATCCCTGTAGAGCAACAGCGCCTTTTCCCGTGGAGTTATTCTCCAGTTGCTCCCAACACCCCTTTTCTCCTCAGCACTGCCAACCACCAGCTCCTCGCATTGCTGGAGAACCAGGAACCATCCCAACCCTTTCTGGGAATCTCTTACCACTGAGATTCTGGGAGCAGGCTGCTATGATGGTTTTCATGGCGGCAGGAGCCCTGTGGTGCCGTGGGTGGAAAGGTGAGTTTGGCAATCAGAGGGCGCCGGGTTGTGTGTCCAGAGGCTTTAACCAGGTGACCAGAGGGACTCCGGCCCTGCTGAGGGGAGGGGACCTGCTCCCGCTGGGATTAGGAGCATGGAGAGCAACTGGTGGTCCCTGGAAGGGTCACACAGAGGGTGAGGCACTGTGGCTGTGCTGGGACCTTGCTGCTCCTTAGAAAGTCCTGGCTGCCAGTGCTGGCGGGGGCTGAATTCCTCTGGGAATGCCACATCCCCCTGGGAATGGTACCGTCCATGCTGGGGAAATGTCACAAACAGTGCCATGTGACAGCCCCAGAGCCACCCAAAAATATCACCCTGAAGCTCCACAGCCACCAGACCGTTCCTGCTGCTGCCAGCCCCGGGATGGGCACTCTGCCTCCTGCCCAGGGAGCCTGGAGCGCTGTCTGGAGAGCTTTGAGGGGAAAAATGACAAGGGAAACAGGAGCAGCAGGGAGTCAGCACTGAGGTGGGGCTTCAGGCCAACAGCCCAAGGAACAGAGAGAACCCACAGGGAATAATCCCTGAAGCTGCTCCTCAGGATCCAGCTGTCCAGAGGTGCTCCCAGGAAGTGCTGGCTGACACCAGTGTAGGAGAGGGATAAACACACCCACAGGATCATGGTGGAAAAGAAATGTTTCCTGGGAGATCTGGAACCCACAAACCCCTCCTGTGCATTGTAGGGACTCCACCTGGGAGAAAGGACCACAGTCCCTGCAGGCTTCCTGGCTGTGGATCAGTTCTGAGGACAGGGATTGCTCATCTCAACTCCAGCTATGCCCAAATCCCGCTAACAGGAAGGGAAACCACAAAATTTCTACAGAATCCCACTGTCCCAGGGTAAGGAAGCACCGTGGAGGTGACACTGTTCCAGGTGACACAAAGTGCCAGCCATGCTTTGCTTTTCCATCCCAGTATTTCACCAGGTTTGGAACAAGTCCACCCACAGCTACCAGCCCCACACTGGGCACTTCCAGAGATTCCAGCAGTGACTCCTCACCTTCCTGCACACACCTGCTCTGTGCCAGCTCAGTCCTCTTCTCCCTCATTCAGGAATGGTGCCAGAGGGATCCAGTTTCCACCTTTTCAGGGATTGTACTAGTGGGTTTCAAAGCACACTGACTACTTTGTCCTGGAATATGGCACCATTCGTCCCAGTTCTGTCCCTCGTGGGCTCCATGAGAGCGTCTGGGGCTCACCCCCTGGAAAAGCTCGGGATCAAGAGCAAGACAATTTCATGGCAAGAACCAGACAGCACAAAGAGAGTTTATTTTGCTTAAAATAGAGAGGAAAAAAAAAAATAAATATATCCACCCACAATACAAAGAGCAGTTTCCAAATCCATGGAGCTCCCCTTGGAGGCTGCCTCCGCCTGGGAGGGCAGAGGGAGCCTGACCCTCATGGAGCTGCCCCTCAGAGCTTGGGGCACCCCCCAACACGACCAGTGCCCCCAATCTGACATGGAATGCACACCAAAGCAAGGGGCCACGTGTCCTCCTGCCATCCTGTGCCCTGTCCATCCAGGGAATTCCCAGATGCTCCGCCTATGTACACTGTATTCCCTTCTCCCTCTCCAGGTTGTTCTCCCAGGATCTCCAGGCCCTGCTGGCAGCCAGAGCTTCAGCCCATGTTGTGCCTGTTGCCGTAGCCCCGGGGGTGTGTGTCCTTCCAGTCGTCCCAGTCCCGAGCTTTCCGAAGAGCTTCCTCATCATCCTCCTCCTCCTCTTTCTCCTGCTGCTGCTTCTGCATCTCCTCATCGCTTGTACCTGCTGGAGGGGTGGGACAGGGAGGAGATCCAGGTTCTCCAAAGCCCTGCTGGGAGCTGGGCTTGCCAGACAGCAGGAATGAGAATCTTGGAATGGGCTGGGTTGGAAGGCATCTTAGAGCCCATCCAGTGCCACCAGGAACACCTTCCACGATCCCAGGCTGTTCCAAGCCCCATCCAACCTTGCCTTGGACAGGCCAAGCACGGTCTAACCCAGTTGTTCTCCTAATAAAGTTTGGATTCTTCCATAGTCAGGGGTGCTCCATACCCTGCACACATCCTTGTCCACCCATCCCCTCAAGAGGCTTCCCAAACCCCCTGTTCCCATCTCTGTTCCATACCTGGAACCCTCTGTGGGGTGGACACAATTCCCTGCTTGCGGCGTTGCTCGTACCAGTCATCCACAGTCATGGTGGGCAGCCCGGGATAGCCAGCTCCAAACACCCTGCAGTGGGACAAGAACAGGCAGTGAAATCCCCTGGAACGAGCAGGAACACAGGCAAGGGGCACAGGGCTATTCCATGATCCAATCTGCGCTAAGGATATCAGGATGTCACAAGGGGTGACCCAGTTGTGGCCTTCCTGTGCCTGAGGGAAAGATGGAGAGGGACTGGAGTGACAGGACACAGGGAATGGCTTCCCACTGCCATAGGGCAGGGTTAGATGGGATATTGGGAAGGAATTCTCCCCTTAGAGGGTGGGCAGGCCTTGGTACAGGGTGCCCAGAGCAGCTGTGGCTGCCCCTGGATCCCTGGAAGTGTCCAAGGACAGGCTGGACAGGGCTTGGAGCAACGTGGGATAGGGGAAGGTGGCCCCAGGACACCCCTGGGAAGTGAAGCAGATACATGGAAAGGTCAGTATAAATCACGTGCCAAGCATGACAGGAAATCAGGTTTCTCTTCCATTCCATGCTTTAGGTGCCAAAATTCCTGCACGGATTTCAGGGCGTCACAAACTCAAGTGCAGACATGAAGGTGCCACCTGGATTTCTGCACTTGATGGAATATTTTAGGCTTGGCATGAGAGCACTGCCCCCAAGTGTGTTTGGATCATCCCAATCAATACCTGGCCTGAGCAGCATCCCGGGTGAGGATGAAGGGTTTCACCGGAGTCCTGGCTGGCCGGGAAGGGCGACGGGGACCTGCTGGAGCCTGGGGATGCAAACAACAGTCACCAGGGAATTGAGGGGAGCAGAACTCCCCCTCTGCTTCCCATCCTGAAGTTGTTAAAGGTCTTGTAGAGGAAAAACACCTCAGCTGTCAGAGCAACGCCCCAGGATGGAGAATCCAGGCCTGAATTTGGTTTAAATCAGGAATTCCAACTGTGCCTGCACAGGAATCACTTCCTGTGCCCCTGTGCCACCTGCTGGGGTCAAAGCAGAGCTGCCAGGGCTGAGCTCAGAGCAGAGCAGGAAAGGTTGTTTGTTGTTCCAGTGGAACATTCTGAGCCCATCATTCCATGGACACCTTGGAGGAGCTGAGTCCTGCAGTGCCAAAAAATGACCCCCCCGAACCAGCCCTGCCAGGAGGCTGTGCCAGCACATCAGGAGACATCCCAGGTCACAGAAATCCTGGACACAGCGTTCTGCACAGGGAGTGCAGGTCTGTGGGAAGGTTCTGTCATTCCAAACGGGCTGATAACACCTGGGCAGGCTGCAGACCAGGACTGGAGGCTTGACAGAAACCACAATTTTAACTTCCAAACCCAACTGTCCTTCAGAATTAGGGATCTGCAGAAAAGCCTTTGCACAGCCTGGTTCAGCTCTGGTATTACAAGCTGCAGCATTCCACAGGCTGGGACTGTGGGGCAAGTGTGGCAGCAGAGCCCAGCCCAAAACTAAGAATTCAGAATGAAGGAAACCCCATCAGCTCATGCTGTGACCGAGCCCAATTCCAACTGGGAAGTCACTGAATAAAACTCTGCCACTGAATTCCTCTGAGATTCCTCCCCTCGTGCCCTGAGGAGATGCCAGGAGAGCTCCCTCACCTGCCTGGCTGCATCCCTGCTCTTCAGGATCACCAGCTCCTGGTCGATGCTCTCAATCTCCTCCAGGCTGGTGCCGATCCACTTCTGGATCTGGAGGATGTAAAATTCCCGGATCTGATCCTCGTCCGCTGTCCCGCTCTCCACGGAGCTGCTCATGGAGGCCAATTTGTTCTCCAGCTCTTTCTTCTGCTTGTATCTGTCTCAAACACAGCAAAATCAGACCATGGAATCATTCTTCTCCAGCCCAGCCCAGCCCTGGGGTCTTTACCACCCTTCCTAAAAGGATCAACCACATTTCATGGAAGTTGTGCTGGTTCCTGTTGGAATTTCAGCCTCTCCCATCTGTTAAAAGCTCCTGTAAAATGACATTTAATTCAGAGCGGCCTCAATGATTTTATTCTTCTCCTAAACATTGAGGAATCCTTGGAAATTGAAGCTTTCCTGGTAAAATTTGCCAAGACTGGGAAAATCAGTCTCCTGGAGAAAGCAGGACTGAGAAAATCAGTGGAATGGCTGGTTTGGGATGATTCCATGTCACACAAACAGAATAAAACACCCTTCCAACTTCTGTCTCAGGTGGTTTTGTGTGTGCAGGCATTTTTTAAAATACAATTCTGGCTTTTTGGACTTTTTGGCCGATTCAGGAATTAGTTATTAAAGGGAAGAACTCCCTATATAATGAACTTCCAGGGTAAATTTATTTTTACTTTTTCAGGAATTAGCTATTAAAGGGGAAACTACTCATATAAAACACTTCCAAACTAAACCCTTGTGTCCTCCTTCCCTCAATTATTGTCATCTGAAGAATGAACAATAACAGCCAAGAAACCTTTGGGAGATGAGAGGACAAGGAGCATCAAGGAGGAATTCTAAAAAAGAAACCCTTCCCATTTAGAATATAAATCATATTTTTCTAAGCTTTTCTACAACTTAAGCAAGTCCAGCCCAGTTTGGACCTTTCAGTGCTGCCACAATGAGCAAGTCAGCGGCCAAAATCCCAACCAAAGCACCAAAGGCACCAACCACCTTTTTTTCAAGCTCTAATGAACCCACTAGTAGGAAATGTCCAGTTTGGAAGTCTTTGTGCTGCCAGCAGTGATTAAAGAACTAATTGTAACATTAATTATGAGAGATCAAAGAGCTAATTTAAAGTTTTTGAGCAGTTTTTCCTCAGAGACCAGAAACTGGAGTCACAAACACCCCTCCCCAGCCCCACCCATTAAACAGCGAGCTGCATCCCTTAAAATGAGCATTTTGTGATCAAATTATTCCAATGCCCAGGGAACCTCTTCCCTGTCCAACCCTGCACTGCCTCAGGCTCCCGCTCCTCCCAGAGTGATTCCCAAAGCCCTTCCCACTGCACAGAGCCCACCTTTCAATTTTGGCTGTCCTGCTCATGGCCATGGCCACCAGGTTGGGCTGGGTGGGCTCCCGGGGGCTCCCGGTTTCCTCCTCTCCGGAGGTGCCGGGGGGCAGCTGGGAAGCTCCCAGCCCGTAGTTCCTGCAGAGCTTCAGGAAGCGCAGGAAGTGCTCCCGGGCGCTCTCCAGGTGCTCCCTTCTCCTGCTCAGGTCCACCTGCTTCAGCGTCAGGGCTCCCAGCAGCGCCGGCAGCAGCATGAACTTCAGGTCGGCTGAGGCGATCTCCTCCAGCTCCTCGTTCTCGCTGCCAGGGAGAGAGCAGGGAAAAGGAATGGAGATGGGAAAAGGCTTGGGGTCATGCTGGGAGCTGCGGCTGAGGGAGCTGGGGGGGCTCAGCCTGGAGAAAAGGAGCTCAGGGGGGACCTTGTGGCTCTGCACAGCTCCTGACAGGAGGGGACAGCCAGCTCTGCTCCCCGGGAACAGGGACAGGAGGAGAGGACAAGGCCTCAGGCTATGCCAGGGAGGCTCAGGTTGGACATGGCAGGAATTTCTCCATGGAAAGGGTGGCCAAGCCTTGGCAGGGGCTGCCCAGGGAAGTTTGGAGTCCCCATCCCTGGAGGTGTCCAAGGAACGCCCAGAGGCGGCACTCAGTGCTCTGAGCTGGGTGACAAGGTGGGGACCGGGCACACGTTGGACTCGATGGTGTTGGAGATCTTGTCCAACCTCAGTGATTCCGGGATCCTGTCCCGCTCCCGCTCCACCTCTGCCCTGCCCGGGGACCCTCCGCGTCCCCTCAGCCGCGTCCCCTGAGCTCACCTGAACAGCTCCAGCTGCGTCACCATGGCCGCCGCCCGCTGCAGCGCGTCCAGCCCCTGTCGCACCTTGTCCTGCACGGCCGGGGCTCCCGAGGACGGCTCGGTGCTGGCCTCCAGCTCGTCCCAGAGCCGCCGTCCCAACGCCAGCAGCTCCGCCAGCCGGGGGCCGCCCGCGCCCGCCTCCGCCATCATGGGCCGGGAACGCCGCCGCCGCCACTTCCGGCACGGGCCGGCGCGACCGTACCCGCCCCGGCCGCCATCTTGGGGAGGTCACTGCCATAGCCACAACACGGGGCGACATCTTCGGGAGGTCACGGCTGGAGCTACGGCCGGCGCCATCTTGGGGAGGGCACGGCCGCAGCCGGGGAGCGGAGCCGCCATGCTGGTGAGGGCAGGCTGAGGGGCAGCGGGCCCGGCGGGCGCCGTGATGGCCCCGCGCTCGCCCCGCGGCCCTGGAGCCCCCGGGACCCCGCGGCGGGCGGGCACCGCGGGCCGGAGCGGCTCGGCGCGGCCGGGGGCGCTCAGAGGCCTCCAGTGCCCGCACGCTTTTCCCTGCCAGGTCCTGCCTGGTGCGCAGGCCCGCGCGGGTCCTGGCAGTCTGGGATGGAGTCCGGGAAACTGGGAGAAAATATGGATAATTAGATAAATTGGCAGAAAACATGCGTTTTCCTGCTGTATTAGAGGGGGACACAGTGGAGGTCCTCGACAGTGCAGTACTGGTTGTCAATAAATATCAATTTATTTGTGTAAGCACAGCACTTTCCTATTCTCTGTTTTTCTACAGCACAAGCGGGGCATGCGACTTTTTTTTTTTTTTTTTTCATTTATTTCACTCCTAAAATCTCTAAAATTCAACCAGGCATCGGGCAGGTTAGGGTTAAATCTGTGCTTCTAGGAGCAGGTTATTTCCCTTAGAAATACAGGTGATTGACCTGGCTGTGAGCAAAGTATGGATGTAGCAACCACTACTACTGCTCTCTACTCCTGAGTAATTCTAGCTCAGCCTCTGAGGGTGACTCAGTTTACGATTTACTGTTTGTTTTCTTCATGTCTGTGTCAGATTGTGCAATGAGCTGTTACTCACTGAGCCCAGGAGTGCTGTGGGCCCTCCAAACCTGTCTGGCCCCATTTTGCTGACGGGAGGATCTTCTGGATATTCCCGGCGGGATGGCAGCCCCAGAGGGGGGTTCACGGCCACATCAATGTCTGCTCTGCAGAGGAGAGAGTCCCCAGGCTCCCGTCCCACTGGAATGGCTGCCCAGCCTGGGAGAAATCAGATCCTTCCCGTGAGGGTGGGGAGGCCCTGGAATGGGTTTCCCAGAGAAGCTGTGGCTGTTCCACCCTTGGAAGTGTTCAAGTCCAGGTTGGATGGGGCTTGGAGCAACCTGGGATGGGGAAAGTGTCACTGCCCGTGGCAAAGGGTGGAACAAAACAGGTTTTAAGGTCCTTTCTACCAAACCATCCAAGAATTCCATTATTTCTAGGGCTGGAGAGCTGCTTCCCCTCCGAACCCCCCACAGCCCCTGCCAGAACTGACCTTCCAGCTACACCCAAAATTCCTCAGGCTGCAGCTGGTTCCCCCTCAGATCTTATGGCTCTTACTCACCCCTGACTGTCCCTGTCCCTCAGCTGAAGATCCCCACACGGACAATCCCTGTTTGGGTTTGTCATCCCTAGAGCATCGACGCTGCTGAACACCCCGGGAACAAAGGAGAACAGAGAGGGAAGGGTTTTTCCTTAAATACAGGCGTTTACTCATGCCTGTGTCTTGTGGTGCGATGGTGCACGGACCAACCATCCCAAAGGTCACAGCAACATCCCCCAAATATTCCCAGCAGTGCAGGCTGGACTGGGCTTGGAGCACCCTGGGGTAGGAGAAGGCTCCCTGCTCATGCCAGGAGGTGGAACTGGCTGAGCTTCAAGGCCCCTTCAACCCAAACCATTCCAGGATTCCCTGATTCTGTGAGATGTGGCCCCACAGCTGCGCCCACCCTGGGCTTTCTCCTCCTCCTGGCTCAGCTCTGTGGGCAGCACAAGGAAAAACAAGTGCCGGTCCCCATCCTCATTCCAGTGGGAGCTGCACTCCAGGGCTGTGCGGGAGAAATGGCCCAACATTTCCTTGAACTTTTGGAGTCATCCTGCCTCCAAAATGCTTAATTACCAACGGTTTGCTGCTCATGTTATCCTCCTGGAATGAGTTACACAGCATCCCTCAGTGAATAAGGAAATAAAAGGAAAAAATAAATAAATCAGCATTTTAACAGTAGAATTTAAAGAACCCATGAAAATCATTCGCCTTCCTCCCGACTTCATTGTTTGCACAAGTTCGACCAGCAACAAATAACCACGTTCACACCAACGCTACTCCCTGAAAACCCCTGGGGACAAACGCAGGGATCATTTCCACCGCATCCATCCTCCGGCTCCCGGTTCCCGCGGGGTGCTCCCAGCCCTGCAGATCTCACATCCCTGCTAATTCCAGGTGTGGGCCCGGATCCCAGCAGCCCCCACTGAGAGCGCTGTCACGGAGCTGTCACCCCCTGCCAGCCCGACCCTTTGCTCTCTCCAGCTAATTCCGGCGCCTTCCCATTTCCCGCAAGATTCCGGCAGCACGGTGACCCCTCCAGCCTTTTCCCAGCTCTCCCCTGTGGCCTTGGAGTCCAGGAGGGAGAGGAGGAGTGGATTCTGCATATTCAGCACTTGACCCTGCCTTTTCCCAGGCAGAAATTCCAACGGGACCTCTCTGGGAGGGATCCCGACATCTCCCCTGGGCATTCCTGGCTATTGTGGCTCCTCTCCTCTCCCCCAGGCGATGCGTGTTTGTAGTTACTAAATGCAAATCACATTTCCCACCCTCCTGGCTGGAGTTCTCACTCCACAAGATCCTTCCCGATTTTTTTTTTCTCCTCTCACCACCGTTTTGCGATGCTCGGCGGAGCTCGCAGCCCCTCCGGTTGTCACCTCCCTGTGATCCGGGATGCGATGGGAGGCGGATGGAGGGAAGGCACTGACAATCCTGATTCAGTACCTGCAGCCCCTCCGGACGCAGAAACCGCGGCTGTTGTGCAGCCGGGCAGCTGAAACTCCTTTTCCTGGGGGATGCCGGGCACCGACCCCTAATTGCATTCCGAAAGGAAAACTCGAGCTGGCTTTTGGCCTCGGGCAGCTCTGGGAAGGGAGAGGGCAGCAGGCAGAGCCCGGCAGTGGCACACTGACAATGGATAACGAGGATATATATATATATATATATATATATAATGGATAACTCCTGGCACTCCCCGAGCTCGGGCTCACCCTCCAGCCCCTGCATCCTCCCGAGCCGCCTCTGCCTCCTCCCCGGCTCGCACAGAAACCTGGAGCACATTAAGGGGAGGGGATGCTTTACAAGCAAAGCTCATGCACTGATTCCGTGACCCAGCAGAGACCATTAAAGATGATGGAATGGAGATGGAAATGAGTAATCGTCCAGCTGGGCTCGGGCTGAGCGCGGCCAACTCCAGTCACTGGGATCCAAAAGTAAAGCAGAGCTGCTGGAGCCTCCAGGCAATGCCGGGAGCTGCAGGAATCCACCCGAGGATTCCCATCCCCTTTACCTGTCCTCCTGGTGCTGTGGAGTCCCCCCAGCACCTGCTTGGACTCATCCTTTCTTTCCAAAGGCTGCACCAGCAGGATTCTCATCCCATCCAAGGGCTTGGCCAGATTCCATGCTATGGGAAATGTGGAGCCCCCATCCCTGGCTCCCAACCCCTTGCTGTTCACACACACCCTTGGCTCCTCCAGCCCACATTCCCAAGGATCAGAAAACAACCCTGGACTGACACAGCTTCCAGCACCTGCCCTGAATCCCAGGCAGACGGAGACCTGAGGAAGCAGGGGATAAAACAGGAGCAGAGGAAGGCTGGGATCTGTAATTAAAGGCAAATCTGGGATCTGTAATTAAAGGCAAATCGGGGCCAGTGAGAAGCAGAAAGAGTTAAAAGTGAGCTGGTCCTCAGATGTGTGAAAGGAAAAGTGTGGACATGGGGCTTTATGGACACAAGGCTCTCCTTACAGCCTCTTTCTCCAGGACCAGCTCAGAAAGGCATGCAGGAAATATTGTCCTAGAAAAGAAGGCACAGAAAATTATTTATTGAAAAACACACACCAGAATCCCGCTTACAGGAAGTACAGAAAATAAAGGTTATTTCTTGCTTCCCCAAGACCCTGGAGCCGTGTCCCCTCTCTAGGCCAGAATTCCAACACACCTGGTCCTGAAGGGTGCAAGGAGCAGGCTGATGACCTCAGTGGGCCAGAGGAGGGGCAGGAAGGACAAGCCATGAGAATTTAATGTATTGAGTGTGCTCCCACCTCTGACATGGGGGCAGAAGCTGCAGTGGGGCCATGGCCGGGTTGTTGACACGTGCTCAGGGGTGGGTTTGCCAGGCTGCCCGGTTTTGGCAGCCCCCAGGAGCTCTCCGGTCCCTGATGTCTCTGCCATCAACAAGAGCAGCACCATCTCCATGCAAATGTCTCCGCTGGGAGGCTGCAAAGGGCCCTGGAGCGGCGTTTTCTCCTGGATGAGCCCACAGCAGAGTCCTGTTCCCAAGGGATCTGCCCGTGGCCCCCTCACCCGAAGCAGCAGCGTTCCATCCCTGCAGCCTCCTCCCAGTGGATGGCTCTACCCCCTTCCATCTATCACTCCTGGCTTTCAGGCTGCTGTCAGAATCCTCCTGCGAAGGGACAATGGCAGCCCAGGGTCCCCATCCCTCCCAGAGAAAGGGGCCTGTGGAATGATAGATGGCTTTTCCCAGCTGGAGACAAAGGGCTGGCCACTGACCAGCTGCAGGAGGGCAGCTCTTTGTCCTGCCCCGAGATCTGGCTTGGAAGGGACCGAAGGCTTCCCAAAATCTCTCAGTGTGAGGCTTTCCACGAGAGACCAGGCTTCCCGCACAGCCTCCTCCTTGCTGGGGGCATCCCTTGGGACAGGCTCCTGGTGTCCAGCCGTGCCTGGTGGGTGCCAGCGTGGGTTCTGCTGCTCATTTGCAGACGTGTCTCTCCAGGCTGCGCCGGCAGCGCCTGCACACCACGGAGCAGCACCAGCGGTAGCGGCAGTGGCAGCGCTCCTGCACCTCCTCCGTGTAGGTGTTGTAGCCACGGCCGCAGCACAGCAGGTCACAGCTGTCACTGCCCACCGAGCTCCTGTTGCACGGCCTGCAGAGAGATGTGGGACCTGGGGACCTGCCCTCCCCAGCCCTGGCCTCCCCCAGGGTGGGTGTGCTCAGAGCAGGAGGCAGCAGGATCATGGAACGGCTGGGTTGGAAGGGACCTTAAAGATCACCCTGTGCCACCCCTGCCATGGGCAGGGACACCTTCCACTGTCCCAGGCTGCTCCAAACCCTGTCCAGCCTGGCCTTGAACACTTCCAGGGATCCAGGGGCAGCCACGGCTTCTCTGGGCACCCTGTGCCAGGGCCTCGCCTCTCTCACAGCCAGGAATTCCTTCCCAATATCTCAACTAACCCTGTCAGTGGAAAGCCATTTCCCCCTTGTCCTGTCCCTCCACCCCTTGTCCCAAGTTCCTCTCCAGCTCTCCTGGAACCCCTTCAGGCCCTGGAAGGGGCTCTGAGCTCTCCCTGGAGCCTTCTCCTCTCCAGGGGAGCATCCCCAGCTCTCCCAGCCTGGCTCCAGAGCAGAGAGGCTCCAGCCCTCAGAGATCTCCATGGGCACACACGGATTTGTTGAACAAGTCCCTGCCCACCTTGTGCTGGGGTCCCCAGACCTGGACGCAGCAGTGCAGGAGGGGTCTCACAAGACAAGGATTCAGGGATCTGCTGCAAGCTCACCCCAGCCCAGCCACACCAGCTGCCCAGGGCACTCAAACCCAGCGGAACAGGCACTCCTGGAATCAAAAGCTGAGTTCTTCCTACCTGTCCTGTGTCCCCAGAGAACCCAGCTGGGGGTTTGGGGTGCAGTAGTCAGGAGAGCTGATGAGATAAACCAGATCCATCTCTGTCACTGGCCTGGCATCCCCTTCCTTGGGGATCAGCTGCTTCCTGGGCCCCACGAGCCGATGGGTCACCTTGAGGGCTGCCAGGTACCTGGATTTGAGGTCAGAGGCGATTTCACCCAGGTCTGGCAGCCCTTTCCAGCAGGTTTTCACGGAGCAGGAGCCTGAAACCCCGTGGCATTTACACCTGGTATCCAGGGAATCACTGAGCACCTGCAGGGAAACAGGTGAGTTTGCTCTCTCCTGGTACTGCCCCAGGGGTTGACTCCCAAGGGCACCCATGGGAGTCTCAAGGCATGAAAGAGCTCAGAGCTGAATATAATGGGGCAACCAGGGGCTCAGCCCTGCTTCAATCCCTTCTGGTAAGAACCTGATCCTTGGGGAGCTTCCAGGGGACCTGGCAGCGGGGCTGGAGGCTTCCCAGGCCTCACCTTGGAACAGGAATGGATGGAAGCACAAAGATGGGATGGGCTGGGGAGCCCAGCTGGAGCGGGGCAGGACGAGCTCTGTTTCCAGTGAGAAGGGTGGAAAGAAGCACTGGGAGTACTGGTGTGAGGTGTCAGGTGTGGAAAGGGTCTGGGATGTCTGGGGGTGAGCAGCAGTGTGTGTAGGGGTGTCTGCTAACACTTTTTAACCATTGAGTTGCCCCCTGATGTTCAGGACATCCCAAAAACCTGACATCTGCTGCCTTAAATTAGGAACGCCTGCCCCTGCTGCGAGGGGCGTTGAGCTCCATCAATCCCAGGGGGCTCAGACCCACTGTGCCACCCCTGAGCAGTCCTGGGGGGGCTCAGACCCACTGTGTCACCCCCGGGCACTGCTGGGGGGGCTCAGACCCACTGTGTCAGCCCCGGGCAGTCCTGGGGGGGGGGGGGGGGGGCTCAGACCCAGGTGTGAGTCCCAACTGGGGGGGGCTCACACCCACTGTGTCAGCCCCGCAGTGCTGGGGGGGGGGCATCCCCTCATCCCAGCCTGAGCCCCAAGGGGCTCCCGCATCCCCCATCCCAGCCCGCAGCCCCGGGGGTCCCGCATCCCCCATCCCAGCCCGCAGCCCCGGGGGTCCCGCACGCACCGCCCGCCCCACGGCTCCGTTGTGCCGGTTCACGGCCCTGAGCCCGGGCGTGCTCCCGGTGCCGGCTCTGGCGGAGCCGTCGGTGAAGGCGGCTCCGAGCTGCAGGCCGTGGCTCAGGTTGTCGCCGCAGCCGCCCCAGCGGGAGCCGGGCGCGGGGGGCTCGGCGGGCCCGGGCCCGCAGGAGCACCGCGGGAGCTCTCCGGAGGCGCAGGAGCGGGCGATGCCCTGGGCCGCGGCCGCCGCCGCCAGGGCGTGCACGAAGGCGGCTTCCCGTGTTCCTGCGGAGAAAACAGGGCTGTGTCCTTCCTCGCTGCGCAGCCGGACTCTGCTCTGGCACGTCTCTCAGTGCAAGGAGTTTCTTTATTTCCTCTCGCAGCAGGATAAACCCAAGGACTCCCGAGTTTTGTGCTTTAACCTGCGGCCCCTGGATTACACTGACCGTATCCCCACCTCTTCCCCCGCGTTTTTTGGAGCCTCTGGCAGCTGTTTGAAATGGAAGTCGCTGTCTGTCACCTCCCCCAGACGGACCTTGCGCAGGATTAACACCGCGCAAAGGCAGGCTATTCACCCCAAACCAGAAACCCGGGGCAGAGCATCCCGTAGCATCCCTTACCTGTGAGCAGCTCGGGGCCGAAGCTGGGGGCGCTCCGGATGGAGGAGCAGTTCCACCGCATGTCTGCAAAGCTCCGCTGGCACAGCTCCTGCGTGCGCCGGGCAGCCCGCACGATGCTGGGCATCACCTCCAGGTGCCGGCGGCACAGCTGCAGCTGCTCCGGCAGCAGCAGCCGGCAGTGCTGGCTCTCGTTCCAGGCCACCCCGCTGCCCGCCAGCCCGCTGTGGGGAGAAGTGGGGGTCACTCGGGGGTCCGCAGCGCCCCGAGGGACCGCCAAGAGGGGCTCCGGAAGGAGAGATCCCGACTCACAGCCACTGGATGGCCGCGGAGAGCCCCAGCTGGCACAGCAGCGCGGTGGCAGCGGCGGCGGGGCGGCCCATGGCTGGGAATGGGGCTGGGATGGGGCTGGGACAGGGATTGGGAGCGGGGCTGGGGCCGCTCGGCCCCACCACCCCTTTTATAGCAGCGGGTCCTGCCCCCCGGGGTGGGGAACAAAGGCGGTTTCGGTGCCATTCACAGGGTTAGGGACAAGGAGGGGCTGGAGGGAGGCCAGCTGTCATCAGCGGTGACCGTCCCCAAACAGCACCTGGGAGGGGGCTGAGGGATGAGCCGCTGCAGGATGCTCCCCCAGCACTGCCAAGGCCACTGCTGACCGTGTCCCCAAAGTGCCACATCCACATGGATTTTAAATCACTGCTGCCCTGGGTGCCCTTTCCATGAGAAATTTTCCCTAATATCCAACTAAACCTCCCCTGGCACAGCTGGAAGCTGTGTCCTCCTGCCCTGTCCCTTGTCCCCTGGCTGCAGCCTCCTTTAGGCTCACCACAGGCTCATAATTTCCATTTCTTTTTCTGCCATGGCAGGGCACCAGGGCTGGCTCGTGCCTGTCACAAGGTGCATTTCTTGGGATCTCTCTCTCTCTCCTAGAAGTACGAAACCAAAAGTGCTGCCTGGAGCCCGTGAGGAACCAGGTAGGCCGGGATTTTCCCACAGTGGGAGGTGACATTTGACACAAGCCCAGCTGACCCCAGGTTTTGGAAAGGGTGACAGGTTGAAACCCACTTTTTAGGCTTTCACTTTCTCCCTGGCTGTGCTACTGCCTCTCTTTCTGGAAGGTGCTTTTCCTTGACAGAACCAAACCGGGGGCTGGGGGTTGGTTGCCGTCCCCCCGTGACCTCTCACCTTGACAGGACATGCCTGGGTGGTTGATTATTGTCCCCTTGTGACCTTCCCTTGACTTGGGATCACGTGCACTGAAACCAGGACACAAGTCTTGAGTCATTGTCCTTCCCAAACCATTCCCATGGGATGCAAAGGCCACAGCCCTTTGTGCTGGAGCAGTGGCCCTTGAGGAAGGGTCCCAGGTCACTCCCAGATCCCCCACCAAGTTCCAAAGGGATTGGTTAAAGGGCACAGAGAAAAGGAGGAACACGGGGATGACCCCTGAACACCAAACCTGACGTTTGGGATTCTGTCCCTCGTGGCTCCCAGCTCAGCTCCTCCTCAGGGTGTGGATGGTGTCTTGTTTTGGGACCTGCAGGATCTCCAGGGGGTTGCAAGGACAGCACTGGTGCTGGGTGGCAGCTGGGAAGGCACCTGTGCTCCCAGGGGGTTCTGAAGCTGTGAGAATGGCCAGGAAAAGCTGCTGGAGAGCTGGAATGCAGAGAGGAGCCGCTCCAGGATGGGCTGGCAGGAGGGAATTCCCTTCATGGGTGATGGGAGCTGTGATCAGCACCAGGACAGGGGGGATTGGTCCCACCCCATCCCTTCCTTTGGGATGGGAGCCCACCCTGGGAACTGGGCAGTGGAAGCAGTGCCAGCACAGGGAGCTATGCACCGATGTCACAGGCTGCCACCTCCCACCAGAGATATTTTTACCAATCCCTCTTCACAGGAAAGTTTTGCAATGACGGAGCAGTAGGAAAAACACAAACCCTTCCTTTTAAAGCAAAGCCAGCCCTCCTTTGAATGTCAATTCCTCTTTTTAGCTCAATCCTTGGAACAAGCAGAGGGTGAGTGCTAAAAATACCCCTTCCTTCCCCTTCCAAACTGGGCTGGTGGGGGGCAGGAGGGGATTCCCAACCCAGGAGAGGCTTCCCTTCCCCAGCTGGGGCTTCACTGCCAGGGGGAGACCAAAGGAGCCGGGAGAACATTGGGAAAGGTCCCGTCCCATCCCCCCGCCTGGTGCTGGCCACCCTGGGGACACAGGGAGGGGACAGCTCCAGGAGGGGCTCACGGGGCAGAGCTGGGGCTGCCTCAGAGCTCCGGGGGTGAGGCTTTAGTGGAGGAACAGCAAAGAGTTGTCCTGAAGGGCCAAAGGTTGGTGTCCCTCGCTCCTGGGGCCGGGGGCCAAAGCAAACACCTGTGAGTGGATTGTGACCCGTGCGAGCACGCGGGGTCCCCACGCGCTGTCCCAGCTCCCGATGGCCCTGACTCCCAGGCTCAGCGGGGGCAGATCCAGGGGCCTTCCAGGGGTTTCCCTGCCATCAAAGCGTCCCCTCAGGCCCCGGTGACCTCGGTTCCCCAGCCCAGGGTCACCTACCGGGCGAGCCTGTGAGGAGCCACATCCCTTGGCGTGGAGGCTGTGCCAGTGTGGTGACAGTGACGCTGGGGGTGGTGGCGCGTGGTCATGTGGCACTGACGTTCCAGCTCCTGCCCCAGCGCAGGGGCTGGGGATGAGATTCCTGCTGCTGGTGGACACTGGCAGCATCCTGTCCCCTCTGGAGGCTGGGGACAGTGGGACGGTCACCCTGGGTGGCAGGAGCCCTTCCTGCCACGGAGCTCAGCTTTCCTTCAGGGAAACCATCCCCTTCCTCTTTCCGGAGAGCTCGAGAGCAGGCTGGGGGTGGCAGGGACCTGATCCTGTAGAGCCACCTCCCAGTGCCACCTGTCCCCACAGCATCCCAAACCTGGGAGCAGGGACAGCGGATCTGCACGAGGGCACACACGGGGCGACACTTCCCTGTGACATTCCTGTGCCCACAGCAGTGTCCCCGTGCAGGCAGCCCAGGCACAGCTGGGAGGGAGGATCCAGCTGCAGAACATGTGGCACATCTGTCCCGTCCCCCCCCCCCACCGCCCGGGGAGGTGACGCTGCGGAGGCAGGAGGGACCCGGGGGGACACGCTCCGCATCTGCCACACCCCGAGGCACCTCGGGATGGAGGTCCCAGCCCGGCCAGAGCCCCTGGAGAGGAGGAAAAGTGTCATGAACGACACGGCCGGCCTCCCCCCGGGCTGGGAAGGGCTGCCAGGGCAGCTGTGCCAGTCACGGAGCCGCTGTGGCAGGGAGGGATAATGGGAAGCAGCCCTACGGATGGGAGGGACACAGGGCGGTGTCCTGGAGGTGCCACCAGCCTCTTGTCCCATCCCAAAGCCACAGAGAAAGCGCCACATTCACCAGGAGAACGTCCCAGGCAGCACGAGGATGGGCCTGGATGAGATCAAAAGGATTTGGGAATGGGAGCTGGAGCAATATCAGGGAAAAGAAAAGAAACGGTACCTCCAGCAGCCCCCTGGAAAGGGATGTACCTGCAGCTGGGTGAAAGGACTCCTTATCTTCCTTATCTTATCAGGACTGGGGAGATTTGGGTTAATTTGGGCTCTGTCTGAACACAGAGGGGAAATGTTCCCCTGCTCTCCTGGCTCTGCCCAGCTGGGACGGCCTGAGGAGGGAGATCTGCCAGGCACTGCCCAGGATAGCCTTCAGCTCCCGCAGCAGATGAAGCTCTGGATCGTGAAAAAAAGACAGGAAAAAAAAAAAAAAGAGGGAAAAGGGAAAAAAAAAAAAAAAAGAAAAAGGGACAAAGCAAAACTGCTGTGATGGAAGGGAGTTGAGGGAAGGTAATTTCCGCCTGGGTTAATGAAACAGCTCGGTGGAAATTTTTGATAAAAATCTATTCTTCTTTGAAAATGAAGATCCAGGGAAATGTGAAGGCTTTCCACTGGAAAGAATGAGTTTTGCTGGATTTCTCAACCAGTTCTCTAGAAAATTTGTCAATGGTCACAACATTTTAATCACTGCTGCTTTTTTTGTCAGACCAAAATTTACACTCCTGCCGCCTTCCAGCCTGACACCAAAATGCAACATTTTTGGCATCGCCACTTTATTTGTTCAAAATTTAATATTCTACAGATCTTTTGCCCTCCTTCTGGATCAAGAAAACACTGGAAATGCCAAGACATGCCTGGGATAGGGAAACCATTTCCCCTAAAGCACGGGAAGCTCCGGATGAGCAGCAGAGCAGAACTCAGCACAGACCCGCGTTTCTCTTGGCCTCTTGCTGGTCCTGGGGACACAAACGTGGTTTGGTGCCACCTCATTGTCCCACCCTGGGCCAGCACAGGCTCACCTCATGTCCTGCTCCTGGCCAAGCTGTTCCTGGGGCTGGAAGAAGGGGGCATTGCCCTCAGATTCAATTCTTGGCAAATCCACGGGAGCACAACGTGGAATCCCGTTTTCCTTTGAGGCAGGAAAGAACACAGACATCAGTGATGGTGATAACCCAACACCATGGCCCTGCCTCATTTTCCACACCTTCACAGCCTCTCCTCAGCCCGGGAAGTTCTCCCTCTTCCCCTGGGCTTTACGGAGCCCTTAGGGTTGGAAAAATCCTCTGAGATCAAGTCCAGTTATTTAGGAATTGTTTTGTGGGGTAAAACCAGCCCCAGGATTTTCCCCCCGCTATTTTTAATGCATTTTCCAGCCCATGCTTCAATCCCCAGAGAAACTTCAGCATCAGCAGCCGCTGTCCCCAAGTGCCACTGCCCTGAAGGGGTCAACCCCCGCCAGCTGCTGCTCCGCGGGGACACGACACTGCATAAACACGGCTGGGGACACTCAGGATGCCCGAGGCAGCGCCTGGCACCGAGTGCCGGCAGCACATGGTGTCCCTGAGCACCCGGTGGTACGTGTGTCCCCGCCCGTCCCCAGTGTCCCCGCCCGTCCCCCGCACAAAGCCAGGGCATCTCCTGCCATACCAGTGGGAAGCGCAGCCTGGGCAGGGGTTAAACGAGGAGCAGAGGTCACAAAAATGCACCAGAAACACTCAGCGAAGGCACTTAGGGCCCTGAAGTGTCCCTGCGATGTCACCGAGCGCTGGGGCGGGAGGCTGGCATGGCATCACCCAGCTGCTGTCCCAGCACTCGGTGAGCCCTGGAAAAGCAAATCCTGCCCCAGGGACTGGCTGGACTCACCTGGGGACCCTGGGGAAGCAGGGCCCTGCCCCTGGGAGCTCAGGTGCCACCCGAGGACAGGGGACATCCTGGGGAGAAGCCGCAGGTGGGCACAGCAGCTCCTGGGACACTGCATGCCCAGAGCCCAGCTGGCTGTGACCCCCCAGGGACGTCAGCTGGGGACAGCACAGGGGATGGAGCCAGGAGCACCGGGATGGGAGCGGACCAGGGTTGTGGTGGCTGTGGGACAGGGACTTTTGTGACCTGAGAGGGACACGGGAACAGGAGCTCCAAGGGGAAGGGGGGTGTGGGAGCAGGAGGTCCAGCAAATAGCAGCCCTGGAGCAGGAGGCTGGGCTCCCTCCTGTCCCCAAGGTCCTGCAGGGTGGTGACACACAGTGACAGGCTCCCCTGCTATAGCCACTGGCTGTGACAGGGCACAGAGCTCGGCATCAGAGGGAAACTGAGGCAGGGGTGGAAATGTGGGGGCCACCAAAGTCACCAGGGGACCTGGAGCTTCACGCCCAGCAAAGGACAGGAAGCTGAAGTCCTGACGTATTTTACACCAAAAATGCCCTTGTTGCTTCCCAGTAAAACCATGATAAGCTTGAAAGAAAAAAAAAAAAAAAAGAAAAAAGGAAGAAAATGAAGCAATTGGGATTTTAAGTAACTTCCAAGCCCTTTTGCTCCCACAGCTCCAACCCACCAGGTGTGTGGAGGTGACTGGGCCCAGCTGGGGACTTCCAGGGTGGAACCAAATGGATGTGAAACGTTAAAGGTTTCACTGCACCCTCAGTTATGTATTTCCTGGAGCTGGCCCAGCCCTTCCCGTGCTCCACTCTGCCCTGGAAAGCTGGACAGGTCACTCAAGGGAGAGATGGACACCACCACACACACCACGATCCCACTCAACACCTCCTCCTGCTGCCTGCTGAGCTGGGGTCTGAGCCCCTGGATCATCCCTGCTTTTGGGGGTTGCTCAGAGGGTGCCAAATCCATCCAGGACCATGACTTGGGCAGCACTTACCTCGTGCTGGGACCAGCTGTCTCTGCCACTGTCACCTCGGGGGTCCTGGCACTGAGGGTGGGACATCTTGTGCCAGCCAGGGCAGCACAGAGCCCCACTTCCCCCATTCCCACTATCCCAGAGGGTGAGCACAGGGTGGAATTCCTCCCAGAATCCACAGCAAGGAAAGGCAGCAGAGAGATGGGCAAGGTCCCACAGAAACCCCCTCCCCACCCTGGCACTGAGAGCCACCACCAAGCACCAGTCCCATTCCCTCCTGCTTCTCCCTGGATCAAGGAATGCCTCAGGAGCAGCAGCAGGGCGTTAGCAGAGCTATTACACCTTTTTAAAGGGGCTGCTGGGCTAGCTGGGAAGCAGCCAGGTGGCCCCAATGGAGACAATTCCCATCCGGCTGAGTGTGATGGGGAGGAAGGGGAGTGCTCAGTGCAGCCGGCCCAGGGCTTGGTTTCCTGTGCTGAGAGAGGGGAATGTGTGATGGCGCCCCAAATTCCATGTTTAATTTCTGGCAGGCATCAGAGAGGATGGGGGAATGTCCCTTCTGGAGAAGGGGAGGTGGCTCAGAGCCCAGCACCCACCACGCTCCTGTCACTGGGTTCACAAATCACGCGGGTACCAGCGAGACTTCAACCACAATAATATTATTAATATTAATATTATTAATAATAATAATAATAATTAGAGTTCTGACCGATGGCTGCCGCTCTGGGCTACACTTTGGTGATGCTGTCAGGTGGCCTCTCCTCAGCTGGCCCCTGTCCTTTGGGATGGGGCTGGGACACTCCCACCCTGTTGCTCTCAAGTCCCTCACATCCCGGAGCCTTGCACCCTTTCCTCAGCAGGCAGAAAACCCAGGCACCGAGGAGGGAAAGTCCCACCAGGACCACCAGCAGAGCCAGGGAGGCAGTGCCCTTGGGCTGGGGACAGATCCACTGGGGAGTGCCGGTGATCCTGGCTGAGACATTCCGGCCGTGCTCCTGGAAGACGCAGCGGGCCTGGCGCAGGTCCGGCACGGCCACGCCGGCCGCGCGCAGCGTGTCCAGCCAGCCCAGAGAGCAGCAGCTCCAGGGGTTCCCCGCCACAGACACGGCCCTCAGGCTGTGGGACCAGCTCTGGACTGCTCCCAAGGCCCGCAGGTTGTTATTCCGAATGTCCAGGCTCTCCAGCGGGGAGCAGGAAAGCCCCGTGGGCAGCAGGCTCAGGTGGTTGCCCGACAGGTCCAGCGCTCGCAGCGTGCCCAGGCAGGGCAGCGCTGCCTCGTCCATCTGGTTGTCCCTCAGAGAGAGCTCCTGCAGGGACAGCTCCAACCCTGCCAGTGCTCCTGTGGGCATGGACAAGTCCCTGTTTCCTGAGAGGTCCAGGGAGAGCAGTGGGGTCCCACTGAAGGTGTGGGGCTGCAGCCTGGAGATGTTGTTCTTGGACAGGCTCAGGCGCTTCAAGCGAGGCATGTTGTAGAAGGGGGTGCAGTTGTCTCCGGGGGCTGACGTGTGAGAATCCCCTTGGAAATCCCTTCCCTGGTCACTCCTCTGGCTCTCACAAGGCCGGAGGCTGTTGGAGCCCAGATCCATGGATTCCAGGTGAGGCAGAGAATCGAAGAACCAGCGTGGCAGCACATGGAGGGCGTTGCTGTGGAGGTCCAGCGAGCGCACGGACAGCTCCGTGCCATTGGTGACAGACTCCCTGGCCACGTCCTGGAGGCAGTTCCTTGCCAGGCTGAGGCTGTGCAGGGAGCCCAGGCTGTGGAAGAAGGAAAATGGGAACAGCTCCAGGCGGTTGTTGCTGAGATCCAGGTCAGCCACGCGTGTCAGAGCAGCCACGAGACGCACGGTCCTGTTGAACCTCTGCATCTCCTTGTAGGGTAGGACAAACTCCCTGGGATGGGGTGGGCCTGGGAGCAGGGAAGCAATGAGGTTGTTGGAGAGGTTTAAGTGTGTGAGATCATGGGCTCTGGGGAGCTCTGGGAAAGAGAGGAGTCTGTTATGGCTCAAGTCGAGCACTCGGAGCAGGTAGGGCTCCGCTCCCTCCTCCTCGGAGAAGAGCTCCAGGGCGTTGTGGCTGAGGTTTAAAACTCGCAGCTGCGTGAGGCTGAAGCCAGAGATACAGTGGAGGGAATTCAAAGCCAAGTTCAGCACCTCCAGCTCTTCCAGAGGCTCAAAAGCTCCCTCCTGGATCTCCATGATGTAGTTGTTGCTGAGGTCGAGCTGGCGCAGCCGCGGTGAGTTCTGGAAGGTTCCTGCCAGCAGCTTGGTCATCGTGTTCCCGGAGAGATCCAGCACCCTCAGGCTGCTGAGGCTGCTGATGTACCAGCTGGCCATGTGGCTGTCCAGGTTATTCACAGACAGGTCCAGGACCTCTATATTCCTGAGCAGATGGAAAGCTTCCCCGTTAGCCAAGTAATTCCGGTCCAGGTGGTTCGACCCCAGGAGGAGCGAGCGCAGCCGAGGCAGCTCAGCCAGGGCGGTGGCTGACACGGATTCCAGCTGGTTGAAGCACACATCCAGGTACTCCAGCTGCCCAAATCCTGGCATGTTGCTGCCTGACAGGTTTTGGATGAAGTTGTTGGAGAGTTCAAGGTACTTAATTCCTTGGCCAAGCTCCTTGGGAAATTTCTGCAGGCCGACTCCTTTGCAAGACACCTTTGTGGGGCTCTGTGGAGAGACAGGAGAGATGTGAATGAGGGGGGCTACAAACCACAGCTCCAGGCAAGCCAGCTGCTGTCCAAGATGGCCATGAGAAGTGGGAACGAGCACTGCTCCCCCTTCCCAAGCCCAGCTGGTCCAGAGCATCCCTGTTTAGGCAGAGGAAGGGCACTCTGCAGGCTCCACCTTTCCTCTAGCTCCAGTTTCCTCTGGAGTTGGGAACCTGGATGGGAGCAGCTGATTTTTTTCTGGGGAGACAGAAACCTGCTGTGCCCCATCATCCAGGCTCCCAGCTGCCTCACTGGAATCTCTGCACTCCATCCTCTGAGCACCTCAGGCATGGCAGGGACGTGGGAGCAGCTGGATGCCAGGGACCACCTCACAGGAAACCAGCTCCAAGGCAGGAAAACAGAGGAAAAGCTGGGAAAGTTAAAGAGATGGAGGCTGGAGGGAGGTGAGAGCCGCAGGGAGGGATGCTGGCAGCCCCAGCCACGCTGCTGGAGCCATCCCAGCCCAGGTGCTCCTTGGAAAACAGCCTTACCTGCTGGCACAGCGGGGAGCTGGGCCCGGTCTCCGGGCTAGCCCGGGCTCTGAGGATGGACGGGAGCAGGCAGAGCAGGAAACATCCCCGAGCAGCCCAGAGCATGTTGGGCTGCGGGCGCTGCCAGCCCCGTCCCGCTCCTGCGGCGTCGCTGGCAGGCTGGGCAGGAGCCAGGCTCTGTATAAATAGGCTTCAGGATGGGATGGGGGAAGGAGATAAGGCATGTGGGTGTTCGTAGCTACGGAAGTGGGAAAAGAAAGACATCAGCTCGCAGAGGGGGAAAAACGGCACAAAGCCACAGGGAAGGGAAAGAGAAACGGCAGGATGGGGAGGAGGGAGCTCAGGTGACCGGCTGGACCCGCTGTGACATCAATTGCCAGGAGGCAGAGGTGGCACGTAGGAAAGCTGAGAGGGTTCGGGGGAGTTTCCCTGTGCCAGCGACATGATGTGCCAGCTCTCGGACAGCAGGGGCAGCTGGCGAGGGCTCTGCAGCCATCCTGAGCCAGGGACAGCTCCTGGCTCTGGGATCACCGGACTGTCACACCCAGGCGGTGACAGTCCCTCGCCATCCCAGCGCAGCCCAGCCGAGGGGACTCAGCCTCTCTCGGGAAACAGCAGCTTCGCAGGGCCCACCGCCCCTTCCCAGCGGGATGTGCAGAGCTGGAATCCCCCTCCTCTTCCTCCCCTTCCTCCCCCTCCTCCTCCTCTCCCTCCCCGGGGCTCTGCGGCGTGCAAGCGCTGGGCTCCCCGCTGTCACACCCCGTGTCCCCACCTGGGCTGCCGGGTCACCTCCTCGCCCAGGGCAGGAACGGAAGGGAACTGTTCCCGCAGCAGCTGCAGGTGGGATCTGTGCGCCCGGAGCTGTGCCCCACCCACAGGGACATTTTTTTTGTGATGGTATCTCCGTGTCCTTGTGCCACCTAGTGCTGACACACTCCCTGGGGACACGCCCCTCATGCTTCACGGGGCACTCTCCAAAATGCAGAGTTTGGGGTTTTTTTGGCTCAGTGTGGCTAATTGCATGTGAAGGAGCAACTCAGCCTACAGAAAGGTTGTCTGAGGATGTGAAGTTTCAGCCACAGAGCTCATGCTCTAATCCTGGAGGTGTCTGGCAGGAAAAAAAATAATATATAGACATAAAATACATAAATAAATAAATATAGACTATATTTTTATATATATATATACCCACACACAGAGTTACACAACCGAGTTACCCCTCACCCTCCGATAGTCGGCGTGGTGGGGGACACTTTGTCACCTCAGGATGTGACTCAGCCTTGAGCTGGCCGGGTGTCCCCAGCATCCAGGTCAGGCAGGACAGCGGTGACAGGCCAGGGACAGCGTTTTGGGCTGATGCCCCGCGGTGCCGGGGCTGGAGGCAGCAGCGAGCACACGGCACATGTGTGCAGATGTGAGCTCCTGCCAGGGAAACACCGACCTCTGGATCACCCCCGGGCCCTCCCCGAAGCAGAACCGGCACATTCCCCTGCCACGCCCGGGGAAGCCCAGCCTGTCCCCCTGCACCCCAACTGCTGGACATGGCTCTGCACGGTGACACAGCCCCTGCCAGCAGCTGAAAAGTCCCTGATTTGGAGCAGGGACTTCTGCAGAGAATCCCTGGGCATTTGCATCCCAAGGCTGTGAACTCCCTCGGCAGGAGCACCGGGCGTGGATCAGACCCGGCAAACACCGAGAGGCTTCTCTTGGATGGTGATAAAGGCAGAGTGAACCACACGGCCTGAGCAGGGAGAGATCTGCTCTGAAGCCAGCTAGCCTGTGCTTCCTGGCCTTCCTGCCCTCCATGGAGCTCCAGGGCTCCAGCAGGATCTGTTGGAGAGATTCCCTGCTCCCCCCAAGGCTTTTGTGGGAGAAGTCTCCAAAGGATGTGAGGAATGAACAGCAGGACTGAGGTGTGGAGGAAGCAGGGGCAGAACCACCTGCCCAGGTCACATCTGGGCTCTGGGTGATGGGCTCCAGCCTGGCTGTTTGGGAGCAGAAGGATACCTGGTTATCCAAGTCCATCGGCTCTGCCCTTCCTTCCCTGCATTCCCAGGACATTGGGAAGGTGACTCCTGAGCAGCTCTGATCCCAGTGAGGGGACCATGCCTCTCCCACCCCTGAAGGATGGAGCTGTCCCCTCACAAAGCACAGCCAACGCTCTGCCGTGGCTGTACAGACCTTCCATGGGAGCTCCTGGTGTGGCTGGGGAGGGACATCCCACCGGGAACACCGAGCAGGAAAAAGCTGTATTTGCCAAGGCCACCTGCAGCCAGCTCCAAGTCCATGTCTCCAACTCACACTTTGGTTAGCGTGAGCACCAGAAAAAGCCTGTTAGCACGTTCCATTAAGGAATTGCTCCCTCCTGCCCTCCTCCTGCCCCCCAAGCACGCACCAGGAAGAACTTCCATGCAGGAATTGCTCTCTCCTGCTCTCCTCCAACATCCCGAGCACACCACAGAGGACAGCAACAGTGGCCTTTTACAGAGCAAAGGGATTCTCCCTCTGCCTCCCCCTGCCCACAGCCATGGAGCACATCCCAGATCCTGCCAGCGGGGGACAAGGAATGCAAACTCCATCCCCAGCTCTCCCAGCCCCCTGTTATTTATGGCTGCCCCCAGCCTTGCTGCTCGGGCCTGTTCTAAAGCAATCCTGTTAACGATTTGCTTCATGTTCTCACTGTACACAGTTGTCCCGCTTCATTCTTGTCACAGGAACATGTCCCTCTTAATCCATTTGAAAGGAAAGAAAACCACAAAGCCCAGTGAAGAGCCCCCAAGGCTCTTGCCCGTCCCACATGTCGAGGCTGAAGGGAGGAGAAGCCACTAAAAAGCCAGAGCAGTCCATTTGTCACGCAGTTGTTTCCCGAAGTGCACGGCTCCTGTGAATAGCGAGGCCGCGGCCAACGCCGCTGCCCCGAGGAATTTTTGTCTCCCAATAACTGCAACACTTGGCAAGGGACATCACTCGCTAGGGCTGGAGCCAGGAATGCTCCAGGCAGGGCGGAGGACCCTCCGTGGCCACAACACAGCGCTGGGACACGTCCCTCCCACACCCTGCAGGTGACCATGAGCCACCTCTGCATGCAGCTAGCACCAAGACCATGGAATCACAGGATTGGGCTGGGAGGGATCCTACGGAACAAACAGTTCCACGCCCTGCCATGGGCAGGGACAGCTTCCACTTGTCCAGGTTGCTCCAAGCCCTGTCCAAGTTGGCCTTGGACACTTGGATCCACAGCTTCTCTGGGCACCCTGTGCCAGGGCCTCATCACCATCACAGGGAAGGATTCCTTCCCAATGTCCCATCTATCCCTGCCCTCTGGCAGTGGGGAGCCATTTGCCCTTGTCCTGTCACTCCAGGCCCTTGTGCAAAGGCCCTCTCCAGCTCTCCTGGAGCCCCTTGAGGCACTGAGGTCCCCAAAACCTTCCCTGCTCCAGGCTGAAGATGTCACTTTGGGATTTGTCCCGTTTCTACACAAGCTGCAACTTCACTCCCCTCCTGAAAGCACAAACAGGCTCTGGAAAGAAACACAGGGAAACAAAACCCCAACCACGCTGAGCAAGTGTGAGCCAAGGGCTGAGACAACAGAGCAATTTGTGCCTCTTATGGCTCAGAGCATCTTATGGCTTTAGGTCTCCCCAGCTGAGGGGAGGTAACGGGACAGAGTTGCTCAAGAAGCCAAAAGAAACAATAGTGTCCCAGCTCCTCTATTAGTCACCAGAAATCAAGTTATGACTAGACTCAGCACGGCTCAGAGAAAAGAAAAAGTGGTGACCTCATGCTGGACCGGATTTTAAAATCCCATTTTTTTTCCTTCGCTAAAGTCTCCATCACCACTTATTTTAGGTAGAAGGGTGCCAAAAGGAAAGGGGTGGGGGGAGGAAGGCTAAAAACCACATCTAAAAGCAGGACAGTTGCTATTAAAACAGAAAAAAAAATTTCCTGTTTGAATATTTTATTCTTAAACATAACAAACTTCCTCCGAGTGTTGTCACAAGTACTTGTGGCTGCTCTACGTGGCTCGGTGAAGCCTGTAGAAATGTGTTCTGGTTTGCAAAATATTAATTAAAAAGAACAAAACAAACCTCCCCCCCCCAAAAAAATGAAACAAAACAAAAAACAAAAAAAAAACCAAAATACCCCCAACCCAACTCAACTTGCTGTAACAGCAGCAGTACTTGAAGGCAGCCCCCGCTGGGGCAAGGTTACCTCTGGGGTAAGGGCAGGAGCTGAAAGGAGCAGAGGCCTGGACCCGGGAATCAGCGTTTTCTTTGGGATTTGGTGGTTTCTGGAATGTGGAGGCAGTTTCCTATCTGCTAAGCCTGCTCTAGTTATTCCTCTTCCTCTCGCACTTCCTGCTTTTGCTTCCAAGCTCTAGGTCGAGGCACTTTTCCTCCTCCTCCTGAGGATGAATGTAAACACCACTGACCCTGTCTCACGCACCTCCCCTCGCCCCCCGGCCCTTCCAGCTCCCCCTGGGAAGGCAGGAAGCCAGAACCCCCTTCCTGGCTGTCGTGAGCGTGCACATGCAGGAGCCTGGCTGGGATTTTGGGACAGGACAGGGATTTCGGGACAGGAGTCCGTGTCCTCCCCGCTCCCTCCTGGGATGCTCTCGCCAGTGCCAACATCCGAGCAGAGCCCCCAGCTCTCCCAGCAAGCCTCGTGTGAAGGTCACAGAGCAGAGTATCAGTGCAGTAATACTTGAAATACTGAGACAAGGCACACCCAACAGCCTTTCCTCCTCACAACGCTCTCCCCACCAGCTTTTTGGTTTGATCCGAGTCTCCCCGCGAGTCACAGAGGACAATTGTGCTTCCTGCATTCACATATAGGAATAAATAGCTCTGGATCAGTTTCCTTTATGGCCGGATTACAGAACCCCTGAAATACTGATACGCTTTATGAACAGCAGCACTGGGCAGTTCCGTGGGTGTCCTTGGCCACGCCAAGTTCCTCTCTAGGATGCGGGTGCATCTCCCAGGCGGATGGCCCCAAAGAAAGTCGTGTGCTTGCTCATGTTGATGGAGATGTCAGCATGGACCATCTTCACGGCGATCTTCTGCCTGGCCTTGAGCAGGCACACCCCGGCCGTGTAGCAGGTGTTGAAGTTGGTCTTGCCGGTCTCGATGCTCCGAGTGCATTGCAGAAAGGGCTTCTCGTCCACCACCACCTCGTAGCTGGCAAAGTCGGTGAAGTTGATGTAGTAGACCTGACGTGAAGCAGGGAGGAGAAAGGTCTCAGCGAGGGGGTTGGGGTGTGGGGAGCAAGTGCAGTGTCCTGGGGGTGTGTGCAGCCCCTGCTGGCCCCGACACCTGCACTCACAGGTGACTTGTGCGAGGCAGGGAGAGCCCCAAACCAACCAGGAACCTCTTTTACTCCGCTTCAGACTGACCCAAGCATGCAAAAACCCCCGAATCCATGTGCCTAAGGCTGAGCTACCCTCCTGCTTATTCCAGGGAAGTGACACACCTGCACAGAGCCATGCAGGACCCCCTGCGTGCTACAACAGCTTCTCACCCCACACACAGACACACGCATTCGACTGAAGGCCTCTTGCACTTACCTGGCCAGTCCTGCTTCCTGGCGCCAGGAGCCTCCTTTAGTGGTGACATCAGAACTGCCCTAAGGTGGCCTGGGAGCTGCCTCCTGGGGAACTGGACTCGGTGCTTGCACAGGCACGAGCTATTACAGGGAAAAGGCTCCCCCAACCTCCACAGCTTGGAAGGAAATCACCTCACAGTGCTTCTACTGACTGAACTCCCTGACTTCTTCCAAGGCCCTGTGACTCTACTTGTCCTCACTTAACCCTCTCCCACACTCTGATTCCAAAGAGCTGCAGGAGGAAGACCTGTCCAAGGAGAAGTCAGTCTCAGGGAGCTGCTTCTTCCTGAGAAAGGAAATCCAGCCCTTTTGGAGGCAGGAGCTGCCTGAGCACTGAATCCCTTTTTTTTCCTTGATGGACCACAAACGATGAGGCTTCACTGGCCCACCACTGTGGCCAGCAATCAGCATCAAGCACTTGGGAAACAATTATACTTTGACCCATGTGGAGTTATATTTTCTGTCCCCATCCAAACCGGACATTTGTCACCAATTCCATGGAAGAGCACCTGACATCCACGACCCACTTCATCGCAGAGCTGGTTCTGGGGAGGAGCTACACGGAGCAGGGGGAGGCAAACCTGGGCTGGAATCTGGCCAAACCACCTGGGCTGGGAGTCCTGTGCTTCCAGAGTGACACAGCTCCAAAATAACCACAAACGACCAGAGTTCGGGTCTTTTAAAGCACTGAGCTCAGCGTCCTGCCTGCAGGGAGGTTTGGAAGGGCCAGGACATGGATAAGAGGGATAACCCCGGGACTGGCGGGTGTGGGGTGTGCTTTCAGTGACTAATGCCTGGCGGGCGGTGTCCTGGCGGTGACAGGGGTGTGACACTCCTCCCCACACCCCTCCTGAGCTGAAGCGGTTGCAGCTCCACACAAGCTGCTGGCATTTGGCTGTTGTCTGGAGCCCTCTCGTGGTTCATGCAAGGCTTCCACCGGAACACAAGAATAGGAGGAGTTAGCCTAGGACCGTACTCACTTCTACCTGACTATAGATGAAGTATGTGCCGTCCACCAGTACCTCCAGCTCCCCACTGCGGGCATGCAGCTTAAACACCTTGGGGTTCAGAGTGATGCGAGACCAGTCATTGAGGACTCCACCTGAAAGATCTCAGTATGAGAAAACGGCGGTCACTCAGTACCCGTCAGGAGGAAAAGCGCAGGAGCAACACAAACACAGTCACAGCACCACGGGGAGCAGGGAATTCACGGGGGATCCCAGGATTTCACACTAGGGAGTGGGAGCAGGGACTCCTCTCTAGCTCTGAGCACACCATGGGGCTACCTGTTCCTCCAACCCTGTGTTCTCAGCTCCAAACACAGCACAGGGCCTGTTGTGCTCTGCTCATCCCAGGGCTGGGCATGGGATGCCCACGCATCCTCCTGACCCTGCAGCTAAGCTGGTTTGATCCCTGTTCCCCACTGTGTCCATGGGAATGGTCATCACAGAACCATCATGGAATGGTTTGCGTGGGAAAGGACCTTAAAATTCATCCCACTCCACCCCCTGCCATGGGCTGGGACACCTTCCCCTAGCCCAGGTTGCTCCAAGCCCTGTCCAACCTGGCCTTGGACACTTCCAGGGATGGGGCAGCCACAGCTTCTCTGAGCACCCTGTGCCAGGGCCTCTCCATCCTCACAAGGAAGGATTTCTTCCCAATCTCCCATCTAAATCTAGCTCCTTTCAGCTTAAAGCCATTCCTTCTTGTCCTGTCACTTCAAGCCCTGGTCCAAAATCCTTCTCCAGCTCTCTTGGAGTCCCTGTAGGCACTGGAAGAGGTTCCCTGGAGCTTTTTCTTCTCCAGGCAAATGGAGGCCAGCTTTGGGTCACATGATTGATTTTAATTCTGGTGTTCCTTGACTTCACCATTCCTGACTTTGTAATTGGGATAGTTTGAACAAAACCTTTGCCTTTACAACTCCTAAGGTTTTTAAAAGCCAGAATAACAACAAAGTAGGAAATCACATCATATCTCACAACACAGCAATCCCTGACTGGGGTCCCTCAATATAGGGATTTATGGATCCACCACCCAGCCCTTTGGGATTACTGGGATAACCCAGGGACAGACTTTGCTATGAGCCCCAAACTGAGCCAATCTCTGTAGGTGCCTCAGTTTATCAAATCCCACTCTTTTCCTCCCAGTCTCCATCTACCTCTCCTCTCCCTGCTGGATGGGCCTTTCACTTAAGAACTGGACTCGATGATCCTTGTGGGTCCCTTCCAGCTCAGAATATTCTGTGCATCAGCTGGAGCTCGCCAGGCTGGCAGCTGGACAGCATTCCTGGCTCCCAGCTCTGGATTGTTCCCGAGCAGCAGGGAAGGACACTCACAGGGCATTCCCGCTCTTAGAGAGCAGCGTTCCCTCTGGAAACCCTCAGCATCCCCAGTAATGAAGGGATAATTGCTTTCTGAACGTAAGCAAACAGCAGCTTTTCCCTCACATTGTTCCTGGGAACGGACGGTTTCCTTTTAATTTTGGGGAGCTGCAAGCACAAAACCCTGTCCATGAGAAATTCCAGCTGCCAGTGCTCACAGGGAAAGCTGCCTTCCCACAGAAGCAGTGGCCAGCCCTCCCCATCCCACGCGTGAGGCAGGAATTCATGGACAGGGATCCTGCAGCCCCTTCCCGCTGCCCCCACCCTCGGGAGTCCCTCCCAGTCTGGGATTGGGGTAAGGATGGATGGATGTTGTCCCTGGCGGGCTGCACGTGGGGACTCAGGGAAGGGACAAGCCAGCTCCTCTCCAGCACAGCCAGAGCAGGGAGGCAGGAGGTGATGAATGAGCCCCAGCTGTTGGCAGGGAGAGCAGGAACTTGAGGAGAATTTGGATGGGGATCCGGGAAGGAGGAGGAGGAGAGCAAGGAGCTGCCTGTGGATGGGAAGTGGCTCGGCAGGATCTGGGATTAAAGGCTGTTGGTGGGGACAGAGGTGCTCAGGGGATCCCAGGAAGAGCAGGTGGCTGGACAACACCTCTCACAGTGTCCTCTCACCACTGGGCCTTCCCTGCCTTAAATTCCTGGGAAACTGGAGGAAAATGGGCAAATGGGGAAGAGACAGGACAAGGAGCCACTGAGGGCTTAAAATAGAATGAGGGGAGAAAAGGCCTGGTCATGGAGGGGCTGGGGGGCACAAGATGTACCTGGAGGTCAGGGAGAGGGAGATTCAGTGGGACAGAATTCCTGCGGTGTGCAGGGCAGGGATAATCTGGGAGATAAACAGGAGCTCAGGGGAAATGGAGGAGACTGCACACAAGACTCTTCCTGGGCACTCTGGGCAGGGGTATTGGAGGGCAGGGATGGGCAGGGATCATCCTGGAGCTGTGCCAGGGGATGGACTGGGATCCAGGATCTCTAGGGGTGCAGGAGGGGCTCCTTCCCAGTACCCCCAATTATCAAGAGATCCTTACCATTCTTCACTTGGATTGCTGAGCCTTGGCCTTGGAGATGGACCACAGCTGGCTGCAAGGGAGAGCATAGGGATCGGGGATTAACGGGAAGCACCGTGCCAGTCCACAAAAATGCCCCCCAAAGCTGGGTTTTTCCATGGAAAGATCAACCCACCTGGATGTCTCTGGAGCTGGCCTTGTCTGTGGCACCTGCAAAAGGCAATTCCACATCATCGGGGAGGAAGGTTGAGTGAAAAATCCCATAAAAAAACTTGTTTTATCCCAAAATAACCCTTAAACCCCCTTATAAATAACTTTTTACCCCAAAATAACACTGAAGCCCTACATAAATCACTTTTCTTACTCCATAATAACCACTAAACCTCTGTTTTAACAGGAGGAGGGATATGGGGAGCAGGTAATATTAAGATATATAAAACATACATATTAAATATTAAAAAAATATTTAAAAACACACAAGAAAAAAATACTCATCCTAAAATATATAAAACATACATATTAAATAGCAAAAAATATTTTAAAACACATAAGGAAAAAAAGACTCATCCTATATTTCCCTAGTTTATTCCTGGCATTTCTGTCCAACCATCGAAATTCTTTATTATTCAACAGGTTTCCACCAGAAGGAAAAATTGCACGACCCATTCCCTGATCCACAGCAGGAATAAAACCTCTTGGCTGCCAAGATGCCAAGTTTCCCTCTGCAGGTCATCCATTCCATCTCCCTTCCCTGGGAGCCAAATCCTAATTAAGGAGGAGACGCCTGTGGCAGCACAGCACGGAGCTGAGGGGCTCCTGCTGCTCCTGGCCATTCAGAGCCACAGAACCCCAGAAATTCGGCATGGTTTGGGCTGGAAGGAACCTTAAAGCCCAGCGAGCTCCACCCCTGCCATGGACACCTTCCACAGGTTGCTCCAAGCCCTGTCCCAGTTGGCCCAGGACAGTCCAGTCCTGCTCCAGGCCTTTGTGCCATGGCATCGGGGCACTCCGGTGACATCCCCGGCATTCCCGCCCGCCCAGCCCGGAGCAGAGGGCACGGATGGATCCTTACCTGAGGGGCCCTGCACGCCGGGGGGTCCCTGAGGGCCCGGTGGGCCAGGGGGGCCGGGAGGGCCCATGACGGTCGTGCCTGGAATCCCGGGGATGCCGGGAATGCCGGGGGGACCCTGCGGCCCGGGAGGCCCCGGTGGCCCTTGGGGACCATTGGGCCCTGGAGGACCAGCCTTTTTACCTGGAAAACACAAGGAGAGGTGTCACACGGGGCTGTGGGGTGGGTTTGGAGCTGCAGGAAATGGGAGGCTGGGGATGGATCGCTCCAGGCTCAGGACAGCTGCGGTGGGGGTGCCATGGCTCCACACCGTGAGGACAACGCTGCCAGCAGGGCAGGACCAGGTCACCACCCTGCAGGCTCCTTCCTGTTGGGAATTACACTGAAATGAGGCACAGGAACGCTCCAGGGACTCTCAAGGGATGGAGGCTCAGGGGGGCTCTTCCCACAGCTCCGGTCACTCTGCTGTCGGCATGGGGTCAGCCCTCAAGTCCCATGCCCCGGGGCTGGTCCCATCCCTATGGACCCGGGATGATCTCTGGGTGCAGCCAGGATGTCCCACAGCACGTTCCAATGCACCCAGACATGGCTGGGCTGTTCTGGTCCACATGAACCACTCTGCAGTTGCTCCATTTGCTGGGTTTCGATGGAAAACAGGGATAATCTTTCCTACCTGTTGCACATTAGGACTGGGAGATGATCCCCATGGCTTGGTCTCCTCCAGAGGGCAGTTCAGAGCTGAGCTCCAGCTCTTCCCCAGTATTGCTGGAGGAGCCCCTGTGCTGCTTGTGCCTCAAAATAATTCAATATTTTGGGCTTTGGATGGAGGCAGGGTCTTGGGAAGGACTAACCCCATCCAGGGGATGGAAACACGGGGGAATTGTTACAATCACAGATCCCTGACTGGTTTGGGTTGGGAAGGACCTTAAAGCCCATCCAGTCCCACACCCTGACATGCGCAGGGACACCTCCCACCATCCCAGGCTGCTCCAAGCCCTGTCCAAGCTGGCCTTGGACACTTCCAGGGATAGGGCAGCCACAGTTTCCCTGGACAATCTGTTCCAGTATTTTACCAGCCTTGTGGTAAAAATCTTCCTCCCTACCACGATCCTCAAACACCTCACACATCCCAAGGAAGAGAAATGACATAACCACAGCAGGCATGACTCCTACATACAGAGAGTGGGATGAAACAAACTCTGCAGGGAAAGCCTGGTCTCTGCTCTCCTGATTTTCCATGTTCCTGACAAAAACGATGTTCTTTTGATGTAGTTTTTAAAATGCCACTTTGGAACAGCTTTTCTGCCAAGGAACATAAACAGAGCAAAATCGCTTCAATTGCTGCCACAAGGTCCCCAGTAGGACAGAATTAAATTCGTATTTAGATGACAGCAGCAGTTGGGATATGAAATTATAGTTGTTGGAATAGTTTCTGAGTACATTTATGTACTTGTTTCTTTACTAATATCCTTCCTTGTAATAGACAGAAGTGTGAGGAAAAATCCATCTGTTTTAGCACAGGACTGGGAATCTCTGGATGGCCACTAGCCAGGAGCAAGGGCACAAGGACATCAGGGTGGGACAACTGCGGGCATAATTTAAATGTGCAGAAAATGAAGTTAAAATAAGTAGGGGTGAGTAAAGCCACACTGGTATCCTACAAAAAGTGGGAAAAGGCTTCAAGAACAAATCTCCACAGCAATATTTCTCTCCAAATCAGCAGCCATGACTTCCTACCTGAGCTGGCCACAATCCAGACCTCCTCTAATCCAGTACTTCTCTTCAGGATGATGCCCTGCTTTGGAAATGATCACCTTGAACAACACCCATTTTCCCAACACCAAACTCCTCTCACTGGCATCCCTCCAATCCAGGCCATCCCAAGGGAGGACTGCAGACAGGGAGTTGGGAATGCTGCTGCTGCTGTCACTCCAGGCTTCCCTTCCCAAGAGGGATGCACATCACAGCTGGTTTAACTCATCTGCCTCCGAAATCTGCTCTGCTACTCAGGGAGCTGCTGCTTGAGCAGCGACACAATCGCTCATCCCAGCCACACATTTCTGTGCCTTTCCCTCCTTCAAGGCATTTCAACCACTTTTCTGCATTAACAAACCTCACAAGACAAAATATATTCCATGTATCAACTGATAGCTTCCTTATCAGGTCTCCAAGGAGGGTCCCAGCACCCAAATCCCAGCCTGCCAAGTCTCCCATGTCCGTACCCATGCGCTCTGAAACCCAGAGCAGGCAGAAGCAGGGAGTTCTCCATAATCCTCACTCATCAAACAATGAACTGGAACTCTAAAAAGAATTAAATGTGACAATACCATAAAATTAAGCTACTTTATACAGCTGTATGCAATCCAGCTCCATGAGATCCCCCTGCCCCTCTGGAATTGCTCCGGAGGCTGCAGCCATCAGTTGTTATTTGTTGGGCTTATTGAACGCGGGTCGAGCTTTGTTAGGACAAACTTCTCCAACAGAAAATTTTACGCTGCTTCTCGGAGTAAATACAAATGAAGTTGCTAAGTGTGGCCTGTTCCCACCTCTCGGCTGTGGCTCTGGAGTTTGCATCCAAAGATTAAAGCCATTTGATGTGCTACTGCAGTAGTAGAGACATGGAAAACGTGACTGCTCGGATCCTTGGACTCGCTCAAACTCCTGGAAGTAAATGTGGGAGCCCATGTGTGGGACTCAAAGTGTTCCCAGCAGTGCTACAGGAACAAGGATGGCATCAGGAATCCCCCAAACAGGGCTGCCTGAATAGCCCAAATCCCAACAATCCACTGCAAACGGCCTGAGGAACATCACAAAACCCACAAAACCTTGAGGGCTGAGCGACACTCAGAAAGGGGCTCATAAAATGCTGATCTGGAGGTTAAAACAAGGAAAAGCAGAATGGAAAATGTGTTCATGCTGAGTTTGGTGGGTCTGAAGGAGAATCCAAGCTGCAAGTTGGCAGGATTGGGATGAAAGCCAAGGCTGGCAAACAGCAACAGCTCCTGGTGTTTGGTACTGACTCAACTCAACTCTTCAACTGGAGAATCTTCAGGATTACTTCTGCACAACATAATTAACTTCTTTCAGTGTTTAAGGAAGTTTTAAGGGTGTCATTCCAGCCTTTCCTGGAGAGGGAAGCTGCCATTGGTTTCTCCTTCATGTTGGCTGAGTAGAATTCACAAAGCACAGAAAGGAAAATTCAGTTAAAACTCAAACTTACCCTTTTTCTTGTTTTTCACTGAGCTTGGACCTACAAAGGGGAAAAAAGAAAGAAAATTAGTGAAATTCAGTGATCATTTCATCAGAGAAAATCCCCATTGCCATTTTATTTTCTAAGTGGACAATGGATGTATTTGTGGCCCATGCAGCAGCACAGGAATGGTCTCAGCTGAGACCAGTAACCCAAATTTCAGAGCATCACAGAGTGGTTGGGGTTTGAAGGGACCTTTAAAGATCATCTGGTCCAACCCCCTGCTGACTCCTTGTGAGCCAAGTTGTTTAAAAATAAGAACAAAACACTAAAAAACCACAAAAGCAAAGAATTATTCTGAACTGGCTGTTTGAAACAATGGGAACCCAAACCTCCCGAGCACGGAGAGAAAATATTTACAGTGAAGCTGAGAAATGACAGGACTTTGTAAGCAGAGGCTGAAGTGTGAAACATGTTCCACTGCTTCCCCAAGAATTCATCATGTATGGGAATTAACTGCAAAAATCCCCAAATACTCCCTTGCTATTCATCAGGGAAATCCCTGTAAAACCTGGGGTTTAGCACAGCAATGACTGAAATCACCTTTAGCTGAGATAAAATTATAACCAATTGAAAGTAATGAGGTTGCTTTGAGTCTGACGGGGTGGGGAAAGGTAAATTCCCAACAGAAAAACCATTTTCCTATGGATAGGTAGAGGAAAGACAGGGAAAGGATGAGAGAAATTACCCATCAACCTTACTGATGCCTTTCCAACAGGAATATTGATTTTCCCACATTGTGCTGTTGGGTCATGGGAAAATGATGGTACAATCTACAAAAGGCATTATCTATAAATGGGAGATAATATCATTTATACAATTTAAGGGAGAAATTCCTCCCTGTGAGGGTCTGGCACAGGCTGCCCAGAGAAGCTGTGGCTGCCCCAAACCCTGAAGTGTCCAAGGCCAGGCTGGACAGGGCTTGGAGCAACCTGGGATAGTGGAAGGTGTCCCTGCCCATGGAGATGAATGAGCTTTAAGGTCCTTCCATCTATATGATAATTTCTGCTAATTCACTATTTAAAATAATATTTTTATACTATCTTTTTATAACATTCACAGGTTGGACAACACATGGATTCCTATCAATGCCATCCCAGTATACCACTAGGAAGCCACACCAAATTGCAAAACCTTTTAGGCTGTACAACCAGGCTCCCGATTCTGCACTTCTGAGACCCACCAGTCCTCACTGCAGCCACCAGCCACTGAGGAACATTAGAAGAGGAAAAAAAATCCCATTTAAAGATCCCAGCCCATCCCAACCCAGCGAGACGCGAGCGGCTGTGCCTCGGCAGCCCTCGGAGTCACGAGAGTTTATTTCATGTTCCATAGATCCCACCATTAGCACCAGAACCAGAGTGAAAGTACAAATAGCTGTGGCCAGCCAGACACATTTGGGCTGGCTGGATCCAATTAGCTTCAAAGATGACTGGGAGGAATGAGAACCACATGGGATGTCAATGTTCGCAGTCTATATTACAACACACGCATCTGTTCCAGGCACGACAGAGAGAGATGTTATGGATCTGCAAGTGGAGCTTTCGACAGACACAAAAGTATTCCTGACACGAGGGGGGAAAAAAACCCAGGATTATTAAGCTTGGGAGCTTCTGAGTCTCGCTGGGGTTTGCATCTGTTCGCCTCCCGAAAGCAGGGGGGGATCGTTTAATTGGAGCGCAGAGCTGAAGCTTCTGATACAGCAGAATTTCCCTTGGTTCTGCTCAAAACGGGAAGTTCATGAGCTACTGCTCCATTTAGGCTAAAACGGTAATAAATTACTGGGTCTAAGCTGAGTGCCACCAAAATTTCAGATCAATATTCTTCTCGGGTGCTGAGGTGTTGAGGCATAAGTCTTGAAAACCTGGCTTGATGGATGTTGTCCCAATGTTGATATGCAGAGGAGAAAAATGGTAATTAAAAAATCCTCCCTGCCAGGGTTTTCAGAGGTCACAACCCAATAGTTAAACATTAGGCTTGTTAAAATATTTTCAAATACTTTTCAAAATATTTAAGCTTATTAAATGCAGTGGTTGAACACACAAATAATATCATTATCATATAATGGATACCCCATCCCCTGGAAGTGTCCAAGGCCAGGTTGGATGGGGCTTGGAGGAACCTGGCATAGGGGAAGGTGTCCCTGTCAATGGCAGGGGAATGAGATGAGTGTTAAGGTCCTTCCCACCCAAACCAGTCTGGGATCCCGTGATATATCTGACCCACTGGTTACCTCTAAACTGATGGTTAAATACCTACAAGTTATGCAAACTTAAGACTTTCCCACACTGCCAATCCCACCTCCCCATCCCACTCCTCCCAAGGAGAAGCTGTAGGACTCAAAGCCTGTTACCTGACCCACATTTATTTACTGTAGTTTTACGCATTATTTATGTAGTTTTGATTCCAAGGATGGCCTAAGAGAAAACTCCGTTTTTTTCCCACTCCAAGATGTGGATCACAGGTGTATCCATTCTGTTCCTTCACTGTTCTGGAATATGAAAAACCAAGTTACAGGATATCTCCTGCTGCTCAAGAGTCTACAGACCTGCTACCTTCATGGAGAAGGAAACTCATTTGACTTGAAGAACTTCTCACTGATCAATACCTCCCACACCTGATTTCAGGGACTTTGCCGTGCTGCAGTTGAGGAATTATTCCAGTCCCAATGGGATCTGAGAGCAACCCAACCTCTCAGCTGTTCCCTGGCACCTCTTTTCCCTTCTTTGCAAGTGTGCACCTTTATGAGAGCACCTTTCTGCTCCTCATGAATCCCTTTCCATACCCATCTGGAAGGTCCCAGAGATCCAGGCGGTCCCAGCTGAATGTGACAGCCACCCAAGCACAGTTATTCTTCCTGACTTCTGTCCTTCTTGCCACTAATCCCATCTCTCCCTTTCCACATGCTGCCTGTTCTCCTTTGAGGTCAAACCAGGCCCAGACCTCGGGAAGTCCATCCACTTCTGCTTTTCCCATATTTCAACTCGAATTAAATACATGTTTAAACTCTGATCCCTCCTTGAAGGAGCCATCAGCTCTGTTCACCCCCTTGTTTAGGGGGAGGGAAGTTGGCCAGAACTGTTGATACAGAAAAGGATTGGGAGAGCAGGACAGGCTGGAGGGCTTTGAAGGATAATAAGCATGGAATGAGATTCAGTCATACAAAATATACAGTCCTATAAAATATATATATATATATATATGGGAAATAATAAAGTGTTCTGGTGGATGCTGGAGGACACCTGCACGTGCTCAGCTGCTGCTGCTCAGCCAGGCAAGGCAGAAACACAACCCTAAAATGGGAATAACTCTGGCAAACATGGGGAAATCCTGCGGCCACTTAGCGAAGGGTTGAGGAAATCCTGGGAACAGCAAAGTCAATCTGGATCATCTGATACAGAAAGATGAATTGAAACTAGAGGAATTCCACAGAAAGGCTCCTGGAAGGGGCAAGAAGTGGGCAAGTGAGCTTGCCTTGGTGGCCACCAGCACTGGGAAAGGGGTGAGAACACCACTGGGAAAAGAAGGAGAAGACCTGGAGGGCTTCAAGAACAGCGCTGGCACATCCAAACTGCTCCCCAAGACTATGGAGCTGGGAATGAGAAGGCTTCCAAGGGGAAGCACAGGTCTGGAGGGGAGCTCCTGGCTCAGAGTGAGCCTTCCTGTGTCAAAGGCCATGGCTGGAAAGTCTCCCCAAAGTCTGCCAGTTACTTTGGAATGTAACTTTTGGTAATATTTTTGCCTAACCACCAAAGCCATCGCTACTGGAAACATTGCAGCTACCTGATCTGCTCCTACCACTGATATTCCCTTTCCCCGGACCTCCTGTAGGAAAGTCTCCCAAAAGTCTGCCAGTTCCTTTGGAATGTAACTTTTGGTAATATTTTTGCCTAACCACCAAAGCCATCGCTACTGGAAACATTGCAGCTACCTGATCTGCTCCTACCACTGATATTCCCTTTCCCCAGATCTCCTGTAGGAAAAGCCCCTGACTCTGCTGCAGTAACTCAGACCAGCTGAATCCCTCATCACAGGACAGGATTCCCCCAGGAAAGATGGGAGCAGGAATGCTGCACACTGGACACCCTGGCTGTGAGCAGCACTGCAGAGCTAGACCCCTCCAAAAGCTGATTTTTCACAACTGCTGGGAAAATATAAGAGGAGGACATCAGAAAAGGAGGGAATGTCAAGCCTGCAGGACGGGTAAACCTAGAGGGAAAGGCACAAGCAGGAAAGATGTCTCTACATGATGACAAAAGACCTCAACCCAAACAGAGCCACCACAAGTGGAAGGCTCCAAGCCATTCCAAGCCGCTCCAAACAATTCCAAGCCCCTTCTAGCAGAAGCACTTTGGGTTCTGATACAAACATCTCACTTGAAGCTGAGGGAAACCCTTGCAAGAGATGAGTTTTTGGTGTGCAAACCCCCAGCTGTGGCCCAGCCAACAGCAGAAGACATCTCCCCATGCTTCAGGGAGCAGGTTCCAGCCCCAGCTCCTGCAGCCATACCATCTGCTGGATCAATTCCAAGGCCTTCAGAAAAATCCCAGATGGTGATGCAACTCAAGGATATTACATGTGACATGTTTGCTCTCAGCAAGATTAATAGAGTTGACTTTGCCCCCCCCTCCAATCTCTCCTTCTGCACGCTACACACTGCTATGATTTACTCTAAATACAGAAATATCCCAAACTTCTTTAGGACATCTGCTGATATAAATAGGATATTAAAAAACCCCTGCATTCCCTTATTAGCTGTGTGTGTGGATTAACAAGAAATAGTTTAAATTCCTGCCAAACAGTTCCAACTGGTTTTATGGACGGGAACAGATCTTTGTAATTATGCTGATTTTATATCAAACCTATAAAAAGTTGACCATTATAGGAATCAGCCAAACAAAGGATACACCTAAAGAGGTGCTGAATGTGCTGGAATTCCCAGTTGCCAAGAGCAGAAAAAAGCCATGGAATGCCACAACCATGTTTTAGCAGCATCATTTGATCAAGGATACAACACCAAGTGATGTCTTTGAGGTGTTCATGCAGTTTGGGAAAGGTACATGGCAGCAGCCACCAGTTTTGGGTATCCATCCATCCATCCATCCATCCATCCATCCATCCATCCATCGGTGACTGTGCCAACCTGTTTTCAGCATTCATTTGGAATTATTGATCCTTCTCCTATTTTCCAGCACTGAGTTACTATGGAACATCCTCAATCTTCTTCCCTAAGTGTGACACTGGTTTGGGGACATGTAAGACCAGGTAATTCAACTGAGACACCTCTGTGTTTCCATGTCTGCTCCACCCTGGGAGATGAAAGGATGGAGGTACTGAGGAATCATCCTCATCCCAGGTTGCAGATTAGAGACAAAATCATGGTGATTAACGAGATATCAGCATCATCCAGAAACACCACATCACTTCTCACTCTTCCATAAAATAAACATTAAATCATTAAGTCACAGAATCATGGAATGGTTTGGGTTGGAAGGGACCTTAATGCTCATCCAGTGCTACTCCTTACTCATAGAACACCTTCCACTAGCCCAGGTTGCTCCAAGCCCTGTTCCACCTTGGCCTTGGACAATTCCCAGGAAGGGGCAGCCACAGCTCCCCTGAAATCAATTCCAACCCGTCACCAATCACACAGGGAAGAATTCCTTCCACATGTCCAAAAACTGCCCCTCTTTCAGTCTGCACCCATTTCTCCCTGTCCTGTCACTACTGTTCCCAATGACGAGTCCCCCTCTGGCCTCCTTGTAGGTCCTTTCAAACACTGGAAGTGCTGGAGTGCCCATCCCTGGAGGTGCCCAAGGAAGGCCTGGATGTGGCATTCAGCGCCCTGGGTTGGTGACAAGGTGGGGATCAGTCACAGCTTGGACTGGATGATCCTGGAGGGCTTTTCCAACCTCAAGGACTCTGGGTGAAGTCCTACCCATCAACCAACCCCTCTAGCCCTATTTGACCAATACCAAAGGTGGGAAGAGCAGCTTGGGTGTTCCTTGAGATTCCAGGTGATGATGAACCTCCTGCCATCTGGGATGTCAGTTTTCCCAATGAAGAAGAAACCTCCAGAACTCAGCAGATGCCTTTCCAGCACTGGTGCAGCGACATTCACTTCATTCTCATGGGCAGAAGAAATGTAAAGCTTTTCAAATATTTTTAAGTGTGGGGTTATTAATGCCAGATTCCAGTGGATTGGGGAAAGCTCCCAACACATGCCTAATCTAGAACATGTGGTTTCGGGGGAGGTTTGGAACCAATATGTTTTCAACATTTTCAGGAAATTTGGTCTATCCAGATGAAAGCTTCTTGGACCCTACTGAACTATCAGTCAGCGATACAAACACTGAAACAAGAGGAATATTTTCCCTTTTCCCTGAAAAAGAAAGTGCTTCTTTACCAACTCCAGAGAAAGCAATGGGTCTGCTGAAGAGCAGCTTAGGGATTATTGCTGCAGAATATTTAGAGAATATGATAAATGATAAATCTAGGAAAACATCCCAGAAGTAAATCACATCCTGTGCTACTCCAGAATTCTGGCGCATCTTCCCAAGGTGGCTTTTTGATGAGGAAGAGGGATCCTCTGCTGAGAGTGAAGGAAAAGTGCTGCCCACACAGGAACCCAAGCCGGGGGTGTGAACTAGAACTAACTTCAACAAATCTGAATACAGAGAATAGGTTTGGTAAGGGAATGGGGAGGTAACTCATGACACAAAGTAGGGAAGGATGAAACAGCACTGTGGGATGTGTGAGTCCATAGCACAGAGCCCAGGGCATTCCAGCTTTCCTCAGCCACCACTTTTCCTTCTCTCCCTGCTTTTGTTTCAACCTTGTTTTAAAACTCTTTAAAATTCACATGGGAACACAGCCACCCTTAATGGTCTTTGCCTGGTTACACCTTAAATCAAGATGTTCCTCAACAGCACGCCATAAGCCAGAGCTCCCTCCCTGTCCTTCATCCAGAGGGATCTCAGTCCCATGCCATTCCCAGAGTCACCAGAGGGCCATCACAGCCTGCTCCACCTGCACCACACAAGCCCTGAATTTCAGGAGTCTTTGCTTTGTGTTGCCCTGTCCCACTGTGGAGTGAGAGGCTGCTGAGTCCCCAGAAATGGCTTGGGGACAGTGGCATTCATGACTCTCTAGCCCTGTGCAGGACTGCCCCAGCCCAAAGCCGGTCTCCACCAGCTTGGGAGATCAAGGACAGTTTGCAGCTCATTTTGGACTCTTCTGAGGCACTCCCTTGGCTCCATCCAATTTTTGAGGCAATTCTTCATCTCTTTGATGGACTTTCCATGTGCCTCCAGGGGAAGTGTCCTGCACCGAG
The DNA here is from genome assembly GCF_015832195.1 of Motacilla alba alba. NCBI lineage: Eukaryota > Metazoa > Chordata > Aves > Passeriformes > Motacillidae > Motacilla > Motacilla alba. The sequence continues at coordinate 5,437,574 of NC_052045.1, forward strand.
GTCACTTCTGGGGCTGCTTGGCCACAGGGCGTGAGAAGAGCTCGTGCCCCGGCACCAAGGGCTGGGAATCATCTCTCATGTGGTGCCTTAGGGATGAGAGTGGCCTTTGCTGCCTTCCTGCTCCTTTCCTCACATTCCACCAAAGGACAAACCTCCATCCATGTGTCATCCAGATGAGCAGATGCTGCTCCAGGAGCTCCATGGATCAGTAGCCTGCTCCCTCCCCATTCCTCTGATCCCAAACACCAGCCCCCAGTTCAAGCTCATCGGGCTGAAAACAAACGGAGGGAAGTCACAGCTCATCCCTGGAATCCCTGGAGAGACACGAGATGCCAGAGAGCCACAATCTCTCTTCTCAAACAGCTTCAGACCACGTAAGATCTCATCAGGAACAGGGTTTTTTTTGCTGTTGAGAAAGTTTTTTTCCCTCCTGCCAGTACTCAGAGTTTTTTGCTTGGCTTGACAAAACCCAGGACTCCTTGGGGAATCATTTGGTGAAGCTCCTAAGGGCAGTTAAACCCAAATTTACAGATAATGCCAATAGTGGCAGTAGGTTGTGATGTAGTTTACCTTGGTCTTTAATCACATCCAAGGGAAAAAAATCTGATTACTGCAGATGATCAGAGTCAAAGCGTGAACAGGAGACAGACCTAAGGGACAACCACTCATCAACCTGATTTTTGCTCCAGGTAAAGGTCAAAAGGAAAGGACAAAAGGAGCAGGATGAATTAGTTGTGCTCATGCATTCCACAGGTTTTTCCACCTTCAAGAGAATAATGAATTCAAAGGGCACCAGGTGCTGTCTGAAGGGAGGTGCTGGAGCAGGTAGAGCCCCACCAGCACTGTGTATCTCCCTCCTAAGGGCTTTTTGGCATGAGGAAAAATACAAGTGCAGGATTGTAGGAGAACCAGGATGGAACAGCACCTGTCCTTTAGAGGTCTGTCACCTCTGCTGTTGTCACCTCTGTCACAGTGCTGGTCTCATTTAGGAGGAGAGGCTGGATCCAGTCACCTCCTGGGGTCCTTTCCACCCTACAAACTCAACTCTGCTCTCCAAGAGCCAGAGCTCAGCTGAAAATCCCTCCTCCCTTCCTTGAGCAAGGCAGACGTGTCCCTGCTCACTGCAATGGGAATTTCCAAGGCTTTACAGGACACAAGGAACAACCAAGGTGATTTATCTCCTCCATCCCATCCAGATCCACTGTAGGAACAATGGCAAGGCACCAGGACAGGCTGCTGGCACCAGAAGGCTCTAAAAAAACAGCCCCAGCCTCTGAGTAGGTGCAAGAACACCACAGCACAAATGTGGTCACGAGCAAAGACAAAATCCTGCTCCCAATTAACTCCAGAGCCACTGTTGCTGGCAAAATCCTCCTGCACTGCCTCCTCAGAAACACAAAAAGCCAATCAAACAGAAATCTCCACCCTCCTCAGCCCTGCTCCCACATCACCAGTCCCAGCCAAGTTCCTGGGGTTCACACCAGAACCTGTGGCCATCATATTTCATTTTCCACCCTCTGGCTGGCTCTGGAAGGAGGATGTGATGTGCCTTTTGTTTCCCTTCAGGCATTTCGGTTGGATTCCAAGCGCAGAGCTGACAAAGAACATTCCCAGTTCTAATTCGAGGATCCCAAGGCTTTTTTTGGCTGCTGGCTGGAGTCACCAGGCTGATTTTCTATCCACCACTGCACCCTCTTGCTTCCTTTATCAATCCCACATATTTAAATCCAACAATTTGAAGCGTAGCGTCACAGCTGTGTTTTTATTTTGTTTGTTTTATTCGGTTGTTGCCTAACACAAAACACTCTGACATTTTCAGTCACATCCCACTAAGATAAACAACGAACATATGTCATGAATTCCAGCAGAAATGATTCCCAAGTGGGGCAGCAGCAAGGTTGGAAGTGGGAGTACGAGAGGCTCTCCCGAATTGTTTGCTGGATGTTTGAAATGAGCTCTTCCCGTGGTTATCCATAAGGAATCGAGGGCAGGTGGGAGGAAACCTCTCAGACAGTCTCATCCCTGCAGAACTTGATGCGTTTTTCCTCCTCCCATCCATAATCCTGCCTAATTGGATGGAAAACCTCCATGGCATTGAGCAGCTGCCTGAGAACTGATGGATTAATTACACGGAAAAACGCAGGGTCTATATCCAAGGATCTGCCCGTATGCATCCACACCTACTTGCAGCTGGATCAATCCAAGAACAAGGGAAAAGGAGGGAAAGAACAGGGGAAGAAGGGGGAAAAAGAAGGAAACCCAAGAGAGACCTCATCGCTCTTGTGAGGATTGGATGAATTTGATAAGAGGGAAAAAGAAGGGAAAAAAGTGGGGAAAAAGGAAACCCAGGAGTTTCCACTCTTTGGAAACTCAAGTGAAGTCCCTGCAGCAGCTGGGACACAGGGAATGGGCTCAGCCAACCCTTGCATTTATCCATTGAAAGCAATTAAGGCACTTCCCCAAATCCTGCTGGAATTAGTGGGATCAGATATGACTCCAACAATGTCTCCATACATCACGGCCAACAAAGCCCTCATGAAAACATTCAACCCCAGCCTCATTCACAGCTTTTTCCCCAAGGAATTCCTCACTGGAGCTCTGCAGCTCTGGGCTGGTGCAGCTGCTCTGTGACAGCCGAGAGGGTTCCAGTGAGTGCCCAGAGAGGGCACAGTGGGGACAATCACAACTGCCACCACCAGAGCAGCAGCTCCAGGTTTGGCTGCCCACAGAATCCCAGAATAGTAGGAAGGAACCTCTGGAGATCATCCAGTCCTAGGCAGGGTCACCCTTTGGAGCAGGTGACACAGGAACATGTCCCTGTGGGTTTGGGATGTCTCCAGGGTTTGGGATGACTCCACACCCTCCCTGGGAAGCTGTTCCAGGGCTCTACCCTCTCCATGGAAAGCAGCTCTTCCTCGTGTTGAGGTGGGACTCCTTGTGTTGTAGTTTATTGTCCTGGAGCCTGGCACTATCCTCTGACACCCTTTGGAGATATTTGTATGGATTATGAGATACCCAGACAGAAAAACAAGCTTATTCATTCCAAAATCTGCAGGAGGAGGATCCTTGCTGCTGGCAAGGGCAGCACCTGACGGGGGGCTCAGGTGGATCTGATCCAGTTCCACAACAATTCCTCCACTTGGAGCGACCAGACAGGCCTGGAGCACGTGCTGAGCCTGCAGAACCTCCCTGGCTGAGGGTTTATCCACTGAAATCAAAGCTGAGCTGCAAATCCGCCAGCAGGGAGACAATGGAGCCTCTCATGCTGTGAGAAGGGAGCAGCAGCTTCCAGAGGAGTCCGGCATTTCCAGCGCTCGGTGCAGCTCAGCTGCACTCACGGCTCAGCTGCAGCCACATTCCTGCCCCTCTGGAACATCTGTTCTCCTCTCATTAGTGCTGGCCCTGTTTTGTAACACAAGGAACTCTGTGAGACTCCTGAGGCTCAGTGTGTGACCCGGGGCGTTCCGAAAAGCCCCGGCTCTCAGGAGTGGAATTCAGACGGAATCACCAGTCACTTCCAATAACGTCGCTGGCTGCTCAGAGTGCAGCTGGAAAAGGAGCTGAGCTCTGGTCAAGTTTGAGCACAGCCCCTGGGAGCTCAGAATCCACCCACAAGTGCAGGCAGGGCAAGTGTCTGAAAGTGCCACCGAGGTGACAATGACCAGAGAATTCCTTCTCATCCTCAGCAAAGCCAAACCTCCCAGTGGCCACCCTGCAGCCTCAACCAGGGAAGGACAAACACTCCCAGAGCAGCTCCAGGGATGGATCAGATCAGCAGCACCTCATCACAGCTTTGTACTTCCAAATAATGAAGCAGAGTTCCTTCTGGAACAATCCAGATCCCAACTGGAAGGGCTGCTGAAGAAGCCAGGGGGCAAAGGGAGGTTGTGGATGGGTCTGGACACACCAACCATTATTGCACTGTGATCCCTGTGAGCCAGGATAATTCCTCACCCTGGACACCACACAACTGAGCTTGGGCCTCTCCCAGCTTTTCCTATTTAACATCCAACTGGGACAGCAACATCGCAGAGCTCAGGGAGGAACTCTGGACTTCAGCACAATCACAGAATCATAAACTGGTTTTGCTTGGAAGGGACCTTAAAGCTCTTCCCATTCCACCCCCTGCCATGGGCAGGGACAACTTCCACTATCCCAGGCTGTTCCCAGCTCTGTCCACCCTGGCCTTGGACACTTCCAGGAGCATCCACAGCTTCTCTGCACAACCTGTGCCAGGGCTGGAACAGAGCTGGAACCAGCACCTAGACACCACTCTGGGTTTTTAGGGACAAGAGCAAAACAGATTCCTGTTATCATAAGCCAGGGAATAACACAGAGATAAGGATATGTAAATAAGCTGCAGCCTTAATTTTGTCACAGTAATAACAAACACTGACAGCAACATCCCAGGAAAGAGATGAGTTTATCCCCAAAGATTAAAACATCACATTATTCCAAATTTCTCCCATTTAGGGGGAAATCACAGAGAAATTCTGGGGGAAATCAGTAAGAACAAGCACTTTGTGGTGAGCCTTTCCTTCTGGGGCAGTCTCCTGTGCTCCAGGATCCAGGAAATGTCCAGTATTTACTGCGTGCTCATCACCATGGTTTCGGAGCACAATAAGGCTCTATCGCCCTGCATCCATCTGTGTTTCTGGGAATGCCGGGGCTTTGGGAATTGTACGGGGCCAACACAAAGGCACCCATTGTTCTGGAGGCAGAGGGACGAACCTGCCCTTTCCACAGGAGAGGAAGCCAGCAGGAAAAGTTGCTATTGTGAGCTGGATGTTAAAAAAAGTGTGGAAACAAAGTCCGATTGCATCGTCAGTGCTGCTGGGTCGGGAAAGGGGGATGGCTGGGACAGGGCACCTGTGGGACTGGGGGCTGCCCGGGGGGAGCCACAGACACACTGGCATCAGCTACCTGCTAAACCATCCCAAAAACTTCCAAAATCCATCCTAAACACACCCTAAATGCCAGGCTGGCATCAGCTACCTGCTAAACCATCCCAAAAACTTCCAAAATCCATCCTAAACACATCCTAAAAACCAGGCTGGCATCAGCTCCTGCTAAATCATCCCAAAAACTTCCAAAATCCATCCTAAACACATCCTAAAAGCCAGGTTGGCATCAGCTACCTGCTAAATCATCCAGGAATCATCCTAAACTCATCGTAAAAACCAGGCTCTGGCATCAGCTGCCTACTAAACCACCCAGAAACCATCCTAAAAGCCAGGCTGGCATCAGCTACTTGCTAAACCATCCAGAAAACATGCAGATTCTACCCTAAACCAACCCTAAAATCACCCTAAAACCACTCTAAAAGCCAGGCTCTGGCATCAGCTACCTGCTAAACCATCCAAAACCGACCCAAAAACCATTGTAAGACCATTCTAAACCTCTTCAAAACCAACCCTAAAACCATCCTAAAACCACTGTGAAATCACCCTAAAACCACCAAGCAAATCCTAAGAGGGGGAAACTGGACCCACGTAGCTGGAGCATCACTTCCAAAGCTCCAGGTAGGAGCAGGGATGGGGAAGAGCTTTAAATCCCCCAGAATTTAATTTTCCTTTCAACCCAAAGCCATTTGCAGTGCTGGAGTTCTCCTCCAGGACTTTCCTCGGCAGGAAGAACTGCCAAAGTAGTAGGAACCAAATTGTTGTCAGCTTAAGGCCAGCCATCTGCTCAGCCTCTTCCCAGCTGCCATGCTCCCAATCAAAGCCTGGAGAACAATCCCTGATGTTTCTCACCAAGTTCAATATGAAAAAAAATCTAGGAAGGAAAAAAAAAAACCCAACAAACCAACAACCCCAAACCCAAAATGCAAAAAAAACCCAGAAACCAGGAAAGCAGCCCGGCAGGGATCTAACTGGGAACAGAGATGAAAGTAGGAGAAAAAGAAACTATTTTATTTGTTTAAAACAATGTTTTTTAAAGAGTCCTATTGACATCTGCTTTGTAAATGCTCTGTCATTATTTATAACCTCCAGAGCACGGAATTGTCTCTGGAGTTACAACCATGCTACTCCCAGATTTTGGCTTTGTTAGCAAAGAGCCAGCAGCATTTTTACTGGCACTCTGGGAATAGAGATCTAACATTTCATACCCAGTTTATTTAAAAGTGGACTAATTTAACATCCTTGATGGTTCCTTTTAGCACAACTGTTGCTAATTAGCAGCTCCAGAATGATTTGTTCATCTGGGAGCAGCAGCAGTTCCACGGCAGCATAAATACACCAGGGCAAAAGGGAAGGAGGGGGAAAGGAGAAAACAGGGAAGAGGCATTGGAGAGGGGCAGGTTTTGGAGAATCAAAGGAAAAGAAGCAACAGGTGGAGATGGGAACACTGAGGAGAAAAGAGGCAGAAAAAACAGAGTGCAAAGGGATAATCCTGGGCCTTGAGAAGCTGGAAAAATTGGTGGCAGTTTTTAAAGCGGTGCAAAAGTTGGGTCTGGTGGCATGGACTGCAAAGTGGCTTCAGGATGATGATCCCAGGACTGGGACAGGCACCAGCCCCCCGTGATCCCATGGGATGCCCCAGGGCTGAGGGGATGCAGGGACAAGGAGAGGGACCTTGGCCAGGACACGACCTCAGCTGCTTTAAGTGGCCCCAGGGCACCATGGGTGCAGGGCCACAACCCAAAATTAAGCAAACCCAACCATAAAACATGTCAGGGGTCAGAAGGCTGAAACCAGAGTCCTCCAAGGAGGAGCCCCTGAAATTCCAGAGTCCTGTTGGAAAGTGACAGGATCCAACTGATGGCTTTGCACACAATTTTCCTTGGATTTTTGAACAAAGAGGCACCAAAGCAGCTTTGTTACTCCCATGTCCCATCCCTGTGGCTCCGTGCTCTGGGCACAGCCAGGACCATCACCCTCCCCTGGCTGCACAGAACCAGTTCTGCCCTGTCCCAGAATCACTTCTTTCCCAGCAAAAGGCTTGAAAGCAAATCCTCCAAAAAGAAAAAGCTTTTGGGAAAGGAACCATGTTCTCCCTGATGTTTAGAAATCATCCAAGCCAGCCTGTTGCTGGTACCAGGATGAGCAGGACTGGAAGAGCTGGGAAGGGTCGGAGCAGCCTCCCTCCAGCCCCAGCCTCCATGCTCAGATCACTTTGGTCTTTCCCTGCATGTGTAAAAGCACTTGAAAGTTCATAAAATTAATTCCAGACAAATATTAGCGAGGCATCAAGTGGAAAGCACATCTCCTTCCTTCTGGGAATTTATAGTTCAGCCACTTTTATCTTTGGGAGGCTCTTTGGAGATCAAAGATTTGATCAACTTTCCCTTTGCGAAACTCACGAAGAAAACGGTGTTATCAGGACCATGACATGATTTTATTTATTAGTTTAATGATTCATTGCCCTGCTCTGACAGCAAGATTCCTTCACAAAGGTCTAAAACAAACAGCCTGAGCTCCCCAAGGCCGTGGCTCTGTTTGTTTCTCGATTTTATGGTTGTTACAAGGTCAAGCCCTGCCCTGACAGCTCCCACGTGTTAAGTGCAGCTCTAAAACCACCACAGCCAAACGTGGGGCAACCACTTGCCAAAGCCAGACGGACACAACCTGTCACTCTGGCAGTTTTTTCCCATCTCCACCACCTGTGGGGTCAAAATGCCTCATTTTCAAAAAGACAGAGGTAAGAATCACAGGATCAGTGGGGCTGGAAAAGGCCTCTGAGACCACCGAGTCCAACCTGCGACCGATCCCAGCCCAGAGTGCCATGTCTGGGTGTTCTTTGGACACCTCCAGGGATGGGCACTCCAAACCTCCCTGGGCAGCCCCTTCCAGTGCCTCACCACCTTTTCCAGGAAGAAATTCCTCCTGATGTCCAACCCGACCCTCCCCTGGAACAGCTTGAAGACATTCCTTCCTGTCCTGTCCCTGTTCCCTGGGAGCAGACCAGACATCCCCTGGCTGCTCCCTCTGGTCAGGGAGTTCTGCAGAGCCAGAAGGGTCCCCCTGAGCCTCCTCTTCTCCAGGCTGAGCCCCCTTCCCAGTTCCATTCCCCTCCCAGGACTAGATAAGGGTGGAAGTGCTCTGCACTTCTGGATTGACTCAATGAGCATCCAGGGAGCATCAGGGAAATCAGGGAACGGAATGCCAGTGATGAAAGGACAACACTGGGCACAAGGATGATGGGCAAAACCCTCCTCAGACACCAACCTTCAGCCTCCCTATCTCTCCTCAGCAGCTCTCTGCACATCTGGCAAGGCAGAAGCAGCCTGAGGGATGAAGTTAATCCCTCCCAACATCTGCCAGCAGCGCTCCATCAACTCCGCTCGCCTCCAGTGGGAACTTGCTACTAGACAAGCAACTGGTGAAGACACTGAGATAGATTTCAAGGAGACTGGGAAAAGGACTGGGATGCTGCCTGAGCCATGTGAGTACCAGAGCGACACCAGCTCCAAAACTGAGGGCCCACATGGGGCTGGAATCACTCAGGGAGTCTGTACCAAATGCATCAGACTTGTCAGCATTCTGGGCAAGAGGAATCCAGGGAGTTTCACCAAGCTCTTTCTTGGAGCAGAGCCACAGGGAAATGCTTTTCCACTGGGAAACTGCAAAGGTTTCAGGGGAGATGGGAAATTCACAGAGCTGGACTGGAACACTAATGATGATAACGGAGAAAGGACTTGGGCACAGAACCTTTCCAGAATCCAGTCCTTTCTCTGCTCCTATAAAAGGGGATCTGTTCTTTCCTGCAATATGGAAGCAGGAGAGCTCTTTCACGAGTTCATGCTCCTGTCATTGAGTGATGACAAACACAAAGAAAGAAGGAACCTTTCTGCTCTTCTAATCCAAGCTTTGTACAACTTTGTCTTCCCTTCACATGGGCTTTGGCCCCACCTGAGACTCCATAGCAACTCAAAACTCCCTTAAAGCAGTCACCAGTTTGGGATGTAGATATTCCCAGCTGTTTGTTGGATTGTGAAAAGCTCCTTGATGATTTTTAGTAAAGCTGGGTGTGCAGGACAACAAATAAGGGCAAACAATTACAAATTAAAGCCTTAAACAAGCACAGTTCTGGGAGTCAAGGATGGAATTCCTAAGCAGCATTAATTCACACAAGTCCTACAGCTGCAGAAATCAGAACTCCTGGAATTCCTCATCTGGGAGGGGACCAAAATCAATGAGAAGCTGAGCAGGACTCACCGTCGGGCCCTTCGCTGCCTTTACTCCTTTTATTCCGACGGACGCGTCTCCCTTCTTCTCCAACGTGCAGCTTCTCCTCGGGGTGGAAGAAGTTCAGCAAGGCCAGCTGTAAGGAGAGGGACAAGTTTAAGCATCTTTGCACAGCCGGTTCAGCCAAGCAGAGAGATTGGAACCTAAATGCCAAATCCTTTCCAGCAGGGATGAGCGGGAGAGACGAGGATGCGAGATGGCTGCTCATAGATCTCAGCTCATCCCAAGTCCCCTTGGAAGCAGTCTAGGACTTGGGAAAACTCTGCCTGAGGGGTTTCAGCACGGAGAATCCTTCCCCCAGAGATGGGGGACTGCAGGCTGCAGGGCTGCAGGGAGACCTATGGCTGGAAATAATCAAACAACTCAAAGGCCGATGCGATAATTCCTAATTTTTCTCTGCAAAACTTGCGCAATCCTGGATCTCCTTCTCCAGCATTACTCACTGCCAGTAAGTTTTGCCTCTCTCAAACTCTTCTCTGCAAGCCTCATTAGCTACTGAGATTCAAAGGTCTTCAGGGACCTTTAAATCCAACCCAATATACCACATAAATTAACACTTTAAACCTACAGCAACATTTGTAACACGAGATTTGCCAGGAGGCAAAAATTTTATGTAGCGACCTCTTATTCAGGAAAAAATTACTGCTGCCCTAAAAAGTCTTTAACAGATCAACATCCCGACCCAGAAATTGGAGTTTGGGGTGAGAAACCAGAATCCCAGCTACCCCCGGGTGCAGCAGTTCATCACCAGCGGCATTTTCCTGTTATTTCCACTTCATAAAAAAGGGAAGTCAAAGATCAATTAGGGACCAAACACCTTCTGTGTGTTACTGCATCCAACAGCCAGGGCTGCTCCGACTAGGATGGGGTTTTCTCGCTCGAGAAACCCGAGCTGCTTATTTCAGCTGTAAATACACAGCAAAACAAAACCACAGCCCGAGACAAGAACCAGGAGGCTTCAAAAAGCAGCCCCAAAGGTTATCGAACCCATCATTGTTCTGAGAACAAAACCTGGGGCATCAAAAGCATCTTTGAAAGAGCAGAGAAGAACAAACACCTCCCCTGAATTGCCGGGCTCGTTAAGCTCCAGCCCATAAAAGTCCCTATCAAGAGCAATAATCGCACAAGGCCCTTGGCTTTTCACAAGCCCCAGGGCTCTCACCTCCCCTCTCCCTCCCATTCCCAAGGTATTCCCTAGCACAGCTCCCCTCCCAGCCTCAGCATCCCAGTCCTTCACTCAGATTTTACCTCTGCATTTTGCTTTACTCCAACAAGCTCGGCTGCAGACTCACAAACTGAAATGTTTGGAAACCCCTTAGTTTCCAAAGAAGAACCCCCAAAGCATTTCTCAAATTCCCAATCTGTTGCTATTTCCTTCTGCCCCTGGGCAGGCAGGTCTGCAAAATTCCTGGGTGTTTGTCACTTCGATGATGTCGTGGCTGAAAGGACCCTGGAACGCTGTGGGATGACACAGGATCAGCTTCCCAAAATCCCACTACTGGGCTTTTAAACGTCCCTAAAAGGCAACAGTGAGTAAAGCTTACCTGCCTGAGGAAGGCCACTTACAGAGCTGGATGGACAACTGAAGGCTGTGGTTTACAACAAGGAATAAGGGATGAGAACAATTCCCAAAGCACCACATTCCCAACCTCCCACATCCCACTGCACTGGCACAGGTGTGGAACACTGGAGCAGGATGCTGCTGCAGGCACCACCAGCACCTTTCCTGACACACCACAGCACAGCCAGGGATGAGAAAAAGTGAATTTCTCTTTAAACCCCTTATTTAACTCATGTTGAGACATTGCAGAACTAATTGAAGGAATAAATTGCATTATAATTTGGGTTAAAGTGTCAATGAAATCCTCAGCGTGGCTTTGGAATGCTGCTATTGCCTGGATCATTCCTGGATTTTACAGAACAGGGTAACAGAGGCTGTAATAGAAACAGAGGCTGTTCCTCCAGGCTGAACAACCCCAACTCCACTGCTCTGCTCCAGGTTTTAATCTGATGTCACTTATCACTGACCACTCAGAAAAACACTGAATTTTGGCTAAAAGTAATCTGTCCATTAAACTCTGTATTTCTAGTCAGAAAGAGAAATGTCAGCGAGGGTGAATGACTGAATCACACCTTTAACTTAGAAAACAAACCCATGAAAGTAGCTAGAGACACTAATTGTGAACACAGCGGCTGCTGCTTTGGGACACCCGCCACGAAACCGTGTTTTCCAGGAGCAGTGACACACCCAACCTGGGAACGGCCACAACCCGTGTGAGCAGAGAGAGGGGCCCATCCCCAGGGTGGACCTTCCACAGTGCTGTGAATTATGGAAGCAACAACAGCACTGACCCTCCAGTGACTGGCACGGAGGGATCAGGGGTCCTGCTCGGGATGGAGGGAACGCTCAGATCTCTGGGAAGGTCAGGGGCAGCGAAGGGTGACCAAGTCTCTTGCAGCCACCCAAGCTCCCAAAGGCCAAGTGCCTCTCAGGGGATTCAAGGGCCCCGTTGTTCCAGGGCTGCAGCTGCCCGAGGTCGGGGGATGCTCGGCCATGAAGGGCCCGTCTGTGTCCGGCTCGGAGTCGCGGCCGGCTCCGCGCGGGTGCTTTTTCCATTCACCACCCCCGAGACAGCAGTGATATACTGGGAAGAAATTCCTGCCTGTCAGTCCCTGGCATAGGTTGCCCAGAGAAGCTGTGGCGCCCCTGGATCTCTGGAAGCACCCAAGGCCAGGTTGGACATTGGGGTTTGGAACAACCTGGGATAGTGGAAGGTGTCCCTGACATGGCAAGGGGTGGAACAAAATCATCTTTAAGGCACCTTCCTTCCTCTGCATCAACCCTGGGCTCATAGGGCTGTGCCACCTTCTGGGGAATTCTAAAAGGATTTCTTACCCAGTCCATGATTTCACTGAAACTCCTCATCCTTGAAGTCACAGAGAGCTGATTCTCTCAGCCTGAGCACTTTTAGAGACAGAGAGCTTTTCGGGAGTCAAGCACACACGGCTTCTTTTTTGGGAGCAGGTATCTTCCCTGCACAGTCCAAAGAATCCCCATTTCCCTCCTCCTCCACGCTAAAGCCCTCAAATCACCCTTAATTTTAGAAACACCGTGGGTTTAATCAAGAGAATCACTATAGGATGCAAAAAGGTCAAAAAGCCAACACAGGAAAAATCTCAGGGGAAGGCATTCCTCAAAATAACCTGGGAAACAATAGCACAGGCACCGCTCGCCGGAGGGAATCGGATCTGCCTCGGTTTCTCTGGGCAAAATAAAGCAAAACAAAGGCACACAGAGCTGGTTTTCCCTGCAGAACCTGCCTGGGAACATTGGACAAAGCTGCTGGAGGATGGATGTCAAGGGAGCACAGGGGGAACTGCCAAAATAACAGGGCCTCTGAAACTCATTTGTAGGATGGACATTCCACACTCCATGCTAGTAAGGATAAAGAAAGGTATTATAATTTTTCATTAAATATTATTTGTCTTGTCACCCCAGGCCCTGGTCAAAAGTCCCTTGAAGAGCCACTGGACACCAAGGGAATGTATTTCCAATGGTCAAACAGCTTCAAAGGAAGAAAAGCAGAAAAGTATAACTCACCCCATGCAATTATGCACAAAGGGTGGATTTTTCCTTAGGCTAAGTTGGTAGGAAGAACAAGTGTATTCTTCTTGCAGAAGGGAAAAACACCCAAACCTTTAGGTGTACAAGGCCTTTTGGGTGAAAAGTGAAAAAAACCAAAAGATTTTTCTGCCTCTAACAGCTCCCACTTCCTCCTGACAAAGCAAGTCCAGCTAAAGATCTCATCCAGAAGCCACAGCGCAATGTCTTAAAGCACCTCAGAAAAAAAGCATGAACTCACCCTCTTGCACGAGTGTTTAACGGGATTGCTAAAGTCAAATTCCCTCTTCCTCTGCAGTTTGGGAGATCTGCAGAGTGAGGAGCCTAAGAACCAGCCCAGGCTCTGCAGCAGCATTCTCTGCAAGCAATATTGTTGTTTTTCTGGTGCTCTCAAGTTCAGCCTGTGGTTCAGAGGAGCAGCTACTTGAATATCAGCCCCATTGTCCTCCAGAGCTTTGCCTCTGGTCACACGTGGTGAAAAAAAAAAAAAAAAAAAAAAAAGATCAAGTAGATAATTTATATTCCACCAGCTCGGAAAGAAGCTCGAGGAGTAGCTTTGCTTTATTGAAAAGAAACCCCATCCCACATATTTTAAGAATTGTTTTTGTCATCATTTCTTGCTCCTCATAAAAATGCAAGGAGCAAACGAGGGAACAATTCCCATTTCAACGTGACAGAACTTTGACACCGCGTCTTGTCTGCAGGACAAGCCACAGCCCTGCCTGCAAAACTCGTGGAATATGATCAACACCATGAGGGGAGGACCAGAGATGGAGAGAGCAGAGATGGTACAACCTCCCCTACCCACCTTCCTCCCCAAACCTGGTACTCCCAGCTGGCTGTGGGAATCCTTGCCAGGGCTCTGGAGTAGGCTCCACACGATAACAAACCCCTTGCCTCAGCTTTTGCTGTGTGAAGCTCCAGTTTGGTCCTCACCTTCAAGAAGCCCAGAACTCCTCTGGTCCCTGTTGCTTCATCTCTGTCATCCTTCCCTCCCAACTCCAGGCACATTCCTGCTCTTTCCAGCTGTTCATCCTGAAGCCCAGGATCCCAAAGGCACAATCCTTCACCCTGGAGTTGATACAAAATCCCAACTCTTCCTCATTCCAATCTGCACTCAAGGATTCTCACTGGTTTTCAGACACGACAGGGAACTTCCAAAGCATTTTCCACCCAAAGCTGTTCTATCATCCCAAACCACCAGTGATGCTTATCCAGGCAGGAAGTCTGGCTGGGAGGAGGGACTGAGCTCTGGCCTAGGCAGGAGCTGTAACAGAGCCACCTCCCTCCCAGCACTTGTGAGGAGCTTCACAAAAATGACAGCCAAGGAGGCAAGGGAGCGTTTGACCACTAGAACAGAGAGATGACCTTGGACTTGGAGATGGACCATGGAATGCCATGGCCTGGGGGCACAGCACCTGCCAGAGGGCAGGAACTCCCCTCTCAGCACATCTACACACTAAACATGTCACCAGTGCTTTTGGGAACAGGATTTGAGATGCTGCCAACATGCTGAGCACTGGGTCCAAATCCTCTCCCAAGGACTGTGCAGTCCCAGTTTGGAGAAGGCCAGGGAATGACACTCAGGTCTTCCAAGCACTCCAGTAACAGACACCGAATGAAGACCAATGGAAGAGGAGGGAACAGGTTTTCCCAGGATTTATTGGTATTTTACATTCATTACCCAGGAAAGCCACAGTGTTTTGCAGGAAAGAACCCTAAATCCAACTGCCAGTTCTCAATCCAAGCCAAAGCGATGGACATAGGGAATTACCTGCCTTCAGAACAATTAAAACACCTTATAAACTTCTCTTCAGATCCAAACCCTTCCCAAAACCTTCCCTCTCTCTTCCTCCTTTCCATGTGGAACTGGGCTTTAAGCAGATCTATGACAGCAGTGATCACATCCTGCAACTCCAAGTCCAAACAGGAATTTCCTCCTTTCCTCTAATCCAAACCTTCCTCAGCTCAAACTCAGCTTAGTTCAGTAAGCAGCATCCCAAATACTCACATTTCCACCACTGACCCAACTGAACACACCACTTGATTTTTACTTTCAATCAGCTCAGGGAACCTGGAGCAAATGCAGGTAAACCCGGCAGGTAAGGACAGGGCAGAGGGGCAGGCAGGTGGATTTGCTCCTCATGGGAGGAGTGAAGTGTACCTTTGGAAAAGGAAGGTTCCAGCATTCCTTGAGACAGAGAGAATAACCTCTGGAACCCTCAGAAACACTTTCTGTCCTAAACTTCCACAGAAAATTGGTTTCAGTGCAAAATGGAACCAGGTCTACAGTCCAAATCCCTGGATTCCACACACCCCACAACTTTCCCTGACTCAATCACCAAAATCGCCAAATTTGACCCCAAACCAGCCCCACCTCAACCCTGGAAGACCACAATTTGTTAAACGAGGCTGTTTATCCATGCACTTGTCTAAGACGCCTTTCCCTGGAGCTGCCTTGTGCTGGAGGGGAGCTGGTGGCTCCCACAAGGACTGTGATGGGGGGACAATGCCACGGAGGTGGACACGGCTCCAGCTGAGCGACGGCTGAGGCTTCCCATTCCTTGCACCTGCTGGCACTGAAGGGAAAGCTCAAACACAACCCAGATGTGAGCAGAACAAGGTCAAAGCTGAGTTTAACACTGCACATGAAGACACCTGCAGTGAATTTTTTACTGGTAGCAGGAATAAGAGATTCCTGCTTCAGGCTCCAGGTCCGGCACAGCAGAGCCACGGGAAGTTCCTTGCTGGGAACAGGCTGATTAAATGCTGAGAGGGATCAATGTCAGCAAGGTAAGGAACTTAAATCAGTTCCTTTTGCCTCCCAAGGAAATCAAATTTAGCTGTGAAGCAGCGCCAGGCAGGGATCTGCTGTCTATTAGCAGGAATTCTCAGTTTTTCACATTTTAATTAGCTTTTGTAGCCCTTTTCAGGCCAATTTTCAGCCAGCTGGGCTACGCCCCCCTCCAGATGGAGGTCATGGGTTCTTCTCCTGCATTCCAACAGCAATTCCTTCCTTATTTGAGCAGTTATATTCCCAAAATATTAATGCATTTTATAAAACACAGCAGACACTTATTTGGGGGAACCCAACCCTCAGCAATTCCGTATCAGCCACAGCTCCTCTTACATCCTCCAGATGCACCATTGCTCTTGCTTCTCATGATCTGAAGCTTCTCCAGCACATCCAGGACAACATGAGGTCAACAGCACAATCCTCCTCAAGCCAGAATCCCTCTTAAAAATATTCCCCAAATAAGGAGCTGCTCCAGCAAAGAGCTTCAGGGCCCTGCTGCTTCCCTTGCAGCACTTCTGTTCCCTGCAAAATAAAGAACTGGGCTCTCTCCAGCCTGGATTCACCCTTGGGGCTCCTCCTTAGGAGAAAAACTCCTTTTGCCAGGTTTGAAAACACTTTTAGGAATACCTGGAAGGTCCCGCTAGTCATGGCAGGAACAATGACCTCAGCTGCTTCCACAGCCAACACAACATGGACCATAACGTGCACAGGGACCATTCCCAGAGGATGCTCTGGATCACCTCCACTGAAGGTGCTTCTTTGCCACCCAGCTCCTTCAACTCCTACCAATTCCAGATGTTTGTCAAGAAACAGGAGCACTGAAATCCCAACATCTGGGAAGAGCAGCTGATTCAATGAACAGTCCCCTTTTTGAACCTGTCTCCAAAGCAGAGAAACACTCCAGGCGGCCAAGCCACCTCTTCCTGCAGGAAGTGACCAACCAGATTCTGCTCTGGAGCTTTCCATTGGGAATGTGGCTGCAGGATCCAAATCTATGGCATTTTTCAGTTCTCTGGTGTTTGGCCTATTATCTCCATTCTACATAACCCCATTGCCCAGAGTGGGACAGCTGCAGCAAAGAATTGGTTTGGATTCACTGATGGAGATGGATCCATATGGGAGAAAGTTACAGGAGAACATCTGTCAGACACTGGAGCTGATGAACTTCATTCTGCCCTTGCTCTCAGACAACCCCTCCTATTGGGTTTTGGGGGGGAAATCTTCAAAAATCTTCATAATTTTTAAATATTTCTGCTGTTCAGATAATTGAGCTGTTTAAGGAAGTGTCCAAGGCCAGGTTGGACAGGGCTTGGAACATCCTGGTCTATTGGAAGGTGTCCCTGCCCATGGAAAAGGGGTGGATTGAGATGAGCTTTGAGGTCTCTTCCAGGACAAACCATCCTGGGATTTCATAATTCTATGCTAAAGTTTTAAAAACATTTTTTCCTTGTTCCATAACAAATCCAAGACTTCCTGTCTGAGAGCATTTTTTTCCCTTTTCAGCATAAGGGCTTTAAAATCCTCTTTTCTCAATCTGAATGTCAAATTTGGCCTTCGGTGGGGATTAATTTTTGTGACGTTTTATTGGAAGAAGAAGAACGGAAGGGAAAGAAACAGGAGGAGGGAATCAAGTAGTCCAAATTGAATTGAATTAAAATGAAAACAAGTCTGCTGAAAATATAACACCCCCAAAATAATGCATCCATGAAACAGTGTGGATAAACATCCCACTGCAGCAACTGGGAAATAATCCAGTTATTACCCAGCCATCCACATCAAGGGTGAAGGTTTTAATGGCAATTCCCACACCTGCAAGGATGCATGGAATTGTGGTGGGAGACAGTGACTGCCTGGTTAATTCTATACAATAATCTGCTCAAATAAATTACGCTCTGTTGCCTAATTAATCAGATCCCCTGCAATTAACGTCAAGGAGCCAATGACCTCATGCAGACAGGATTAAGAGCTCTGCAAGGCTCCGTTCCGGGCACAGCCAGGGGAACAAGTCCCCGCAAGGCAGGGCTGGGTGCAGTGCCAGAGATGCTCCTTCATGCAGGAATTGCAAAACTCCAGATCCTACAGGGACTCCTTGGAAGCCAACTGGACACAGCATGGAAATGGGGGGAAGAGGGAATGTCCCCTCACGCCCTGGGTCCAGGGAGAACCAAGGGGCTTCTCAGCACTGGAGAAGCTGCCTCCAGATAAACAACCTGCTTCCCAAAAATTGGATTATAGAGACATGGAATGGTTTGGGCTGGAAGAGACCTTCAAGAGTATTTGGCCCACCCCTCCATGGGCAGGGACACCTTCCACTAGTCCAGGTTGCTCCAAGCCTCATCCAACCAGGCCTTGAATATTTCTAGGGTTGGGGTATCTACCTCTGTTCTGGGCACCCTGTGCCAGTGGTGGAAAAAACCACTTTTATTATAAAAAACCTCAAATTCTACTGCTGTTTAGTCCCCTCCTAGCCTGGCTTCCCCTGCCTGTGTGAGCTCAGCAGCAGGAATTGTCTCCTCTGGAAGTGAGGACACCTGGAGCAGCTCCCACAGCCATGGCACCCACCGAAACCACCGGCATGAGGGGAAAAGAACACCCCAGCACTTCTGGGATGGACCCCTCCAGAAGCAAACCTGTGGCAGCCTGACCCACCTGCCAGCTGTGCCATCTCCTCACCCTTGGAATGTGCTCTGGGATATGTGAGCAGCTGAGGGAGTCAGAGGAGGCACATGGGATCCCTGGTGGCTCCGTGGAGTGCCTGGAGTGGTGCCGTGGGATCAACCGTGAGCACCGGGCTGGCTCTGCCCCACCATGGCCTGTGCACTGGAACAGCACAACCCTGAGCTACGAGGGATGGGCTGAATCAGAAACACCACGATGTGCTGTGGAAACTCTGGGAAAAGGAGCTGGGAGGAGCTCAGGAATGTGATCCTTCCAAGCTGCTATCTCACAGCCAGTCCCTGCACTGTGCGCGCTCCAGGCCCAGCTTTGGGGCCACCAAACCCAGCTCCACTTGCTGCTGCAAGCACCAGACAGTTCCTAATCAGAACAATATTCCCCCACTCCGTCTCCACATGGCAACAGCTCCGTTTTCCATCCAAACAACCCATCCCAAGCCCCCACGGCCTGGCCAGTGAGCGCGAGCAGCTGGCACGGCACGAGCAAGTGGATCGTGAAGCTGCGCACGGGAATTCCATCATCTTCCCAGCAAACAAACCTCAACTACGGCACTCCCGGGGCTCTGGCTGCGGGTGGGAGCCACGGCAGCCCCAGAGCAGAGGCAGAGGTGTGAGTTTGTGCAAGCCAAGCCTTTCTGAGGCGGGCTTTGAAGTGCAGAGCCCGACGCACATCTTCAAACAGCGCCCGAGGCTGCACAGCAGCATCGGCTCAGCGGCTCCCGCCATGCGCCGCAGCCCATCCAGATGTTTCCAGCCAAGCAGCCAGGCCAGCTGCTGCACAGCTGCCTCGTGTCGGGCTGGGGCAGCTCTTGGGAGGGAGCAGCGCTAGCTCAACATCCCCTATGACATGTTCTGACTCTGTGAGGCTGAAGGAAAAAGGTTTTGTGCTGGCTGAGTTGTTTGTTGAGAGGAGTTTAAGTAAGTAATAAAGGATTTCATATTTCAGCTCCTGGATGGTGCTCATGCCTCTGCAGCAGATGGTTCTCCATCCTATGGTAAAACTGAGGCACTGGGAGGTTAAAAGAACCCAGAAGGTTAAAAAAACTGGAAGCTTAAAAAAAAAGTGGAGACAGAAAAAGAATTTCATGGGCAGGTCTGTCCATACCCAGTGGCTAAAATGAGGCTCAACTGGCTTGGACTATCTGGAGCTGGCCAGCAGCTTTTGACCCTGGAAAAGAGACAATTCCAGCAGCAAAGGGTGGGGAATTCAAGACCATAGGATCCCAGATTGGTTTGGGTTGGAGGGACCTTAAAGCTCATCGTGTTCTACCCCTTGCCATGGGGGCACCAGATCAGGCAGCTCCAAGCCCCATCCAGCCTGGCCTTGGACACTTCCAGGGCTGGGGCAGCCACAGATTCTTTGGGTAACCTGTGCCAGGGCCTCACCACCCTCACAGCCAGGAATTGCTTCCAAATATCCCATCTAACCCTGCCCTCTGGCAGTGGGAAGCCATTCCTTGTCCTGGCACTCCAGGTCCCACTCCAAAGCCACTCTCCAGAGTCCCACAAAACTACAGCACACAACTTGGGGTGACACATGAGCTGGAGGGGCACTCCACACACTCACCAGTAACAGGAAATGCTGCTGTGGTGAAGGAAAATTAGGAAAACAACCCCCTCCTGCAGCCAGGGACTGTTTTCCTACTTCTCTGTGCGAGACAAGCAGTGACATCGCTTGGGGCTCAGCATAAGAAAAAAAAATAAAATACTGTTTACAGAGAGAATTTTGCAACCTCTCCAAATGTCATCCTGGGTCATATTTTGCCCATGATGGGGACACAAAACCTGAGGAAAACTCCAAAGGCTGTGGAGCCCCGGGGTGCTCCCTGTGGCTCCTGCCTGGACATGGAGAGGCATCACCACGTGCTGGAGAAGGACCCACAAACCTTCTGAAGGCTTGAAACTGAAGAAGGATGGAAAATGCTTAACTTTTGCCAGGAAAAAGTATCAAATATATCCTCCTAGGATTTTTCAGACAGCTTGGTTTGGGTTTGTTTGTTGTATTATTTTGTTGGTTTTTTTTCTAAAGCTGAAACTGGTTTCCTAAATCATCTTGGACAGACAAACAACCAGAGACATCACACAATTCAATACCCAAACAAAGATGAGTCCACTGGTCAACTTTTGCTACAAATTGAGTGGATCAAACCCTTTATTTTTCAATAATGACCAGCCATGCTGCCTGCAGAGCGCCGGAAGGTCAAGGGCAGGATCTGGCTAAAATCCCATTCCTGAGGAGCAACAACACCAGGCACCAGCTGGAGCCACCACTGTGGGATTCCCCGGGGGTGATCAGGTTCAGGATTTTTATTCCCCTGACCCCTGGGATCAGCCAAGCTGGGAAAGGCTCCCACAAACCAGCTCCAAACGAGAGGGATATTTTACCATAACCTTAAATAAACAAGAGCAGAGGAGAGAGAGGAGATGCTGCTGGGAACTACAAAGGGGAACTGTAAACACAACAGCAGATAAAGCAGATGGATGTTTGAAACAACCATTGCACTGGAGAAAACACATGGGATCCGTCCCCAAGCCCGCAGGGAATGAATTTACTGCAGCCAGAAACCACGTGCTGCAGTCAAATTTCCATTTATAACCATTACCTGCTAAGCCTGAAAAACCCACAAATAAAATCCAGGGCAGCAGAAATTTGTAACGTTGCAACAGGAAAAAGCAAATGACTGAGGATCCCATGTGGAGAGAAGGATACTGGGAATGCTGCTGCAGGGAGCTCGGGGTGCCCAAGGGCAGAAATGCATCTGGTGGTTTTAATTCCCAGAGAACTCGGACATCCAGCACCCAAAGGAGAGGGAAATGCTTGGTCTGGATCACATCAGCCTCAGTTCTGACTCTCCTTTTCTTTCTCCAGCAGAGAAAACAATTTGATTTTTATTATTAGCCTGGAGAGGTGCAGGGTGGAGGTGGGCAGTGAGTGAGCAGAGCAGGAACCAGCCTCTGGTGAGAGATCTTCTGGAAGTAGCAAAGCACAGAAACTACCAATAAAACAGCCTTATAAAGTGGATTATTTGGGAATGACACCACCATTTAACGATGGTATTTTGGTAGCAGCACCTTCACCTACAGCTTGTGGCTGAATTTTTTAATTTAATGAATTAAACCATGGCCAGGGAGGCAGGAGGAGAATGTATTGCTTTGGACAACAGTCAAATAACAGAAGCACACACTGGACTAATTGAGACACACTTGGCACTACTGGAATACACCAGACTCCCAAAAAAAACCCATTCCCCACTTCTCTTTGCTCTGCCTACACATGGCAGCTCCTCACACAGGGCTGGGATTAAAGGGGGAACATTTCACCAGTGTGGGAAAGGGATCCTGAGGTACATGTGTGATCCTAAAGAAATTCAGGGAATTAATGAGCAGCCTCCCCTCCTTCCCAGATGCTCCCATATATCACTGGGCATGGAGAGCACAGAGTCAGACAACTTTATGCAGCAAGGTCACCTTTCAAAAGGAGAAGCCACCCAAGGCCTCTTTCAACTTTTAGAGTGGAAGAAAAAAAGAGAAAAGGAGAAAGAACATCTGAAAGGGATGAAAACCCCCAAAATTCACCTCACTGCTAAAAAACAACTCCCCGTGGCCTGAGCGTGCAGAGCCGCCAGCACCCCCTGAACCTGCTTCCTTGTGGGATGCCAAAAGAGCTGTCAGTCTTGCATTCCCAGAGGAGAGGAGGGATTCCTGAACCAGCTGTCTGTGTGCAGACAGCTCCAGCAGCAAGTCCCAACACCTTCCCCTCCGGCCCTGCTTTCTGGCCTCACCCACAGCCGTCAGGGGCTCTTTGTCAGGCCCCAAGTGTTGACAAATCCTGTTCTGCACAGCTCCCCACCACGGGAAGCAACAAAAGGCTGGGCTGTGCTCCTGTGGATTAGCTGCTCTCATCCCTCTAGCCAGGAGCTGTGCCTGTTCCGTGTATTCACCAGGGTAATTCCTTAGCCAGGCGTGAGGCAGAAAACCCAAGGAAAGACAACAAACAGCGGCTGCTCGTCCCACCCCGCGCTCCACCAGAGGCACCAGGAGAGCAAAAGTGGTCTTCGCTTCAAGCACAGCCTCAAGCTGTGCCAGGGGAGGTGCAGGCTGGACAGCAGGAGGAATTCCTGCATGGAAAGGGTGGCCAGGCATTGAAGGGGCTGCCCAGGGAGGTGTGGAGTGCCCATCCCTGGAGGTGTCCAAGGAACACCTGGATGTGGCTCCAGGTTGGACTGGATGATCTTGGAGGGCTTTTCCAACCTCAGTGGTTCTGTGTGATAGGTGAAAAAGCAGCACTTACTGCAAGCAGAACACTCTGGGCAGGGAATGTGTGAGCAGGCAGCAGTAGAAGCTGCTCCTCCACCTTTTTCTTTGTTTGGCACCTCCAGCACCTTTCCTGAAGCCTCAGCTTTGCTGCAGCTAAAGCTCCATCCATGTTCCAGCATCTCCTCTTGACACCAATGCCAGCTCACGTCTTTTAGCAGCAGTTATTCACTGACAAGCAGATTTTGAGACATGTCTCACGTGGCACTGGAGTCTTTCCACCAGCAGTCAGGGCAGCCAGCTCTTCCCATCACAACCAGACCCAGGGAAAAGTGACCCAGGGAAAAGGGAAATGTACTGGCACAACCTGGTCACAAACACTCAAAGCCTAGAGTGCAAGATCATGTCTCCCCAGGAGCACTATGAAGAATCCCAGAATCCCAGACTGGTTTGGGTTGGGAGGGAAATTAAAGTTCATCCAGTTCTACCCCTGCCATGGGCAGACACCTCCCACTAGCCCAGGTTGCTCCAAGCCTCATCCAATGTGGCCTTGGACACTTCCAGGGATGAGGCAGCCACAGCCTCTGAGGCTCTGTGTCCATGGAGATGTCCATGGGCTAAGGATGGACAGTGCCCCTACCCCAAAAACCCAATGTATGTACACAATACATAAATGTAAATACGAACAGCAGCCTCTTTACCAACACTGGTACAAAACCAATATAAAACCAGTTCATCCCCAGAGCAAGACTCCACTTTCCCATCAGCAACACACACAACCCCCCAACACAAACACAACCAGATCTGGGGCCATCACTCAAGCCTGGCTGATGAATAATGTTGGGAATAATCCCTTTAATAGCAGCTCTGCTCCCCGTTTCCCTCCTGGCCCTGCCCAGACACGCTCCCAGGCTGAGCTGCTCCCCCGGGCTCTGATGTGGAGACACCGAATCCCACACTCACAGGATGGTTTGGGGTGAAAAGGGACCCATTTGGGGTCACCTTTGTCACGGGGCACATCACTGACCGGCGATAGCCAGCCAAAATTTCGGTGTCCATTGCCTGAGCCAAAAAACCTCACTCCTGTCCCCACCAAATTTCAACATCATTCTCAATGTGTCATTTCCAAAGAAAAGGAGAGGCTAGAGGAACTGACAGTAAATACAGGGAGGATCTGTTCTTAAAAAACACTGCTAGAAAAAACAAATTTCCAGTTCAAGTCCTGTGCCTCCGACACGTAAGAGCAGCTTATCATGTTACGAAAACCCTCTAATTTGAAGTGAAAAAACCCTAAACCACACAATTATCAAACTGCAGGCATTAAATCCTGTGTCTTCCCTAATTTCACAACTCTCCTTTTGTTAATCACTGATTAACACTGCAAACCCCAGCAGAGGGCCCTACCTGGCCCTTTACACTACAAAGCAACTGAGAATAGAGGGGAAAAGCTTTTTTCCTTCTCCAGAATCTCCAGTTTGGGTATAACAAATCCCTCCTAAACCAGCAAAGTGTGCTGGCACAGCAAGATGGTCCTTCTTACCAGTTTATCCCAAAGTCAAATAACTCATGCTAAATTAATTCTTATTTTCTGTCGAGCCAATGCTCAGAACCTGCAGCACCCAGTGGCTGAAGGGCTGGATTTCTCCTGGCAAACCAATCCAAATAATCATATAGAGAATAAAAACAGACCTAAACAAGACAAAAACCTCGTGGATCCTTTAACTTCTGGAGGTTTAGTAGGGAAAGAGTGAGAAGCAACCAGTGGAGCAATAGGAGCCAGAGGTAAAAATAAAAAAGCTTAAAAAGAGAGAATACACCAACATGGAGAACTCCAACATGGAGAACTCCCTGCTGCAGCAACAGAAATTCATTAATTAATCTTAGTTTGTGCATGACCTAGCCAAGAAAATGTGATTTCCAGCACTGCTCCTCGAGGTGTTGGTGCATGCCAGCTTTATTTATTTTAAAAAGTTGCTTTTAGTTCACTTATCTCAGTTTTTCCGTGTCCTCTACAGACACAGGTCCTTGGTGGTGGTTTTCACCCTGATCCAGGAGGGATTTCAGGAGGAAATCAAGGAGGGAAAGCCACTATAAGTTTATCAAACTGCCCAGGAGCTGGCAAAGACCTGAAGTTTTCAATCTGCTCCATCATTACCCCAATTTTCATGCTACAAACCTTTGGGACAGACCTTTTTAAGCTTCAAAACCTAACCTACTGGGAAATATCCTCTACAGCAACATCTCACTGAAGACATTTCGGACAAATCCCTTGGGATGGAGAACAGGAACCTGAGGATGACCCTCCAAACCCCAACTCAGCACCTCAAAGATCCAGGGAGAGGCACAGATGTGCTGAACTCTGCCTGTTAGTCAGAAAGCAATCAGAATTCCTGCTGGATCAGCTCCCGAGGACCCACAGGCTGTAAATCCCGGCAGCCCCGACCCCAGGGAACACGTGCTCCCCCCAACTGATGCCTCCAGCAGCTCAAGCCCAGCTCCTGCACCACGCCAAGCCCTGGTCCCAGACGCTACAAATTAGTTCTGACTATAGAAATCCCAGCCATAACGCTAAACCCAAAATTCCAAACAATAGAAGGGAATCTAAACCTCACCCAGAGACCATTTGCTCACAATATAGTTTTTTATAACGTTTGCCGCATAAATCACAGCAGAAGTGGCCTGGGTTTGATGATTTCATTTGAGGGTGGACATGGAGACGCCTCTTTTAGTGTCATAAAAGACTTTTCCAGAGCCACCTTGAGTGCTCTGCAGCAGGAGGGGATGTACCGCCACAGGAGCCCCTGGAAAACGCCTCCAGCCCTTCAGGAATGCCTGGGACACAGCACAATTCCCAACCCCTTCACCCATGGATCAGCCTCAGACTGATTTTCCAAACCATCACAGAATAATCCTGGAATGAGTTGGGTTGACAGGGACCTTAAAGCTCATCTCATTCTGCTCCTTTCTCCACCTTCCACTATCCAAGGGTGCTCCAAAGCCTTGTCCAACCCGCCCTTGGACAATTCTAGGGAACACTCCTGTCAATCTGCCTCCACCCCAACCCCACAGTGCCTCCAAAATATTTGCCAGAGCATGGAAAAATGGAACAGATGGACAGCAAAGGCACCATGCTGCCTGCACATGTGCTGCCAGCAGCGGCTGATGCAGGATTTCGGGATACCTCTCCCACCCAGAACAGTTGAGTTTCCCTTCAGCAGCCTTGTCCCAGTGAAATCCCAGCTTTCCCCCGAGCTGCTCCGGCAGACTGGGACGCCTTTTTTTCATTAAATCCCTCCTTCCAAGTTGAGAGCTTTTCCTAAATTTAATTTGAGTGAATCACTTTCTTGCCAAAGGAAAAAAACAAATCAAAGGTTTATTCTGATGCTATTGAATTCAATGCCTGTAAATTTAATTTCTATCTGTACTTTTGTTTAAACATTTTATGGTGTTAATTACAACAAACCATGCAAATTAGGCTGCCAGTGGAATAAAAGGCCTGTTCTAACAGATAATAAATAGCTCTCAACCATAAGCTCATTAAGATGCTGTTCAAGTGCGTGCTCCGACTCCCAGGTTGAGATCAAAATCTGCATCCTAAAAACAGGAGGATCTTTGGGGCAGCACAAGCTGCTGGCACGGAATATTGCATTCTTTCCAAAGGAAGATGCTGGAGCAAGAGGATGGTCTGAAATCCAAACCCTCAGTGTCTCGTTTGGGGCTCCAACAGAGCTATTTTAAACAGGTACCATGAATCCTACACATTATTCCTGCTTATCCATGAGAATTTAAATGTCAAGCTTGGTGCAAATTAATTATTTCTTTGGTTGAATCATTGATATCCTCCAAGCCCTGCTGCCCTGACCCCCTTCCTTAAATCCACAGGGAAAACTAGCTGAAGTGTCAGACACATTCCTGGCAGTCCCTGCAGGGGAAGCTCAGCACCTTTCTGGTCTTCCACAAGGCTCCATTTTCACCACCTCAAAGGAGGCTGGAGCCTAACACAGAGCAAGGGAGGGATAGAGAGATCTGAAATGGCTCTATCTTTACAAAACCTGGGAGAGATTCCATGGACACAGAGTGAAGTTCTCCCTGCCAGCTGCAGGTCAGCCTCAGGACACGCAGGATTTTGAGGACATCTGGTTGATCCTCCCCTTGTGATCCAAGAGCCTGGGAGAGAGGAAGGTTTCCTGCCTGTCTTGTGGGCCTGATATGCTGCTGACACTGAGACAGAGAGGAGTTACCACTTCCAACTGGGAGCAGGTGATCCACTGACAGGAATTCCAGCAGCCAATATCCCAGGGAAAAAATGTGTGCCTATGTGTGGCACGTGGACACCTGCACATCCCACAGGGATGTGGGAATGTCCTCCCACCCAAGGGGCAGCTCTGAGCCCTCACCCTGCAGGGAGATGGCTGCAGCCACAACCAGGGAGGGATGGTGAGATCTGGAAAGGAATGGAAGTATGGACAGTGAGCCAAGGAAAGCTTTTCTTCACAGGGAATGTAAACAACGTGGTCTGTGCTCCGGACCTCGCCATCCTTAACTGGGATCCATCACCAAACTGGCCAAGCACCAAGATCCTGCCAGTGCTCCTTCCCTCCTGCCTTTTGGAAGGACACCAGCCCCAATGCCAGATGCAATTGTCCCCCTGATCCTCATGGGATGCAGCCCCAGCCTGAGGAATGTCCCTTTCCTCTGGGCTCATCCAGAGACGAGGATGTGGAACATCTCCACACTGACAGCTCCCAACATCACAATCCCCATCCCACTTTCTGCTGGAGACAGGGTGTGCCTGCAGCCCAGCTCAGCAAGGACAAACAGCTTTGATGCTCAGTTTGCTCCTACAGGGAATCATCCCCCCTCACCAACTGGGAATTGAAGTAGTTAAAAACACCAACCATGAATCCAACGAGTTTATCCTTAACACCACCCCTGGCTGTTCTATGGATTCATGTCCTACCCAAGGAAAAAGATGGATTTACCACAGAGAGGAGACCACCACCCGCAGCCCCTTCAGGCACCACCTCCCTGCTTTCCTCAGCAGAGCAATCCTGGGCAGAGCACCTCCAGCCACAGATGTTCCAACCACACATCTGGCACATCAATGGCTTTCCTCCATCCCTCTGCATGGACAGCGACTCCTTGATCTCCTGATTTAATATGGATTTCAAAACAAAGCACAGGCAGGTGTTTCCCTCCACAGTTGGGTTTTTGGCTCTGTTTGAAAGGCCAGAAGAGCTCAGAGAGCTTTAGGCAGAGCTCTGGCTGGAGGTGGTGGCTCAGGGCTGTGCTCAGGAGATCCAAATGGAAAATGTTGGCTCAGCCAACTCTGCCACTTTGGCCATGGAGGTCCTCAGCACCAACATCTCCCCACTTATGAATGGGGTGAAATTCCCCAAACCAACCATCTCCTGCTGCTCTTCAGGGCTTTTTCTGTGTCCAGAGAGGAGAACAGAGCTGGGAAAGAGTCTGAAGCACCAGGAGCAGCTGAGGGAGCTGGGAAAAGGCTCAGTCTGGAGAAAAGGAGACTCTGGGGGCATCTTCTGGCTCAGCACAACTCCCTGACAGGAGGGGACAGCCGGGGGGTCGGGCTCTGCTCCCAGGGAACAGGGACAGGAGGAGAGGGAACAGCCTCAGGCTGGGCCAAGGCAGATTTAGTTGGATATTAGGGAAAATTTCGTATGGAAAGGATTGTCCAGTCCCGGCACAGGGGTGGAGCCTGTGCCTCTCCATCCCTGCAGGGGTTTAAAAGCCATGTGGATGTGGCACTTGGGGATGTGGGCTAGTGGTGGCCTTGGCAGTGCTGGGAAAGGGTTGGACTCAATGATTCCAGAGGGCTTGTCCAACCTGAATGATCCTGGGATTGTCTGGAACAGAAAATGAGGCCAAATCCAAGGAAAAAGGGGTTCTTTGAAGGGGAGGTGGGTGCACAGAGCAGCACTGGGCCCTTTCAGGACCACTCAGAGGTCTGGAGAAGGTTGTGTCAGATCAAGCCAAGGGTGCATGGAGGGGTGAGATGCCTCCAGCTCCCATTCTGGAAACATAAGCCTCATTTATCCTTCCTGGAAAAGAATGGGCAGCCCCAGAGAGGTCTGGTAGGTTGGAGCTATAAAAGAGACAGGCAAAACATAGCCAAGAAGGAATTTTCCATTCAGCATTAATTAGTTTCCATTAACACCCAATTCCACGGCTCACTTTTAGAAGAAAAGCTCTTTTGTTCCAATTCCAGGGGCTGAAAAGGGCAATGAAGGGCTGAAAATGCTATTCCCAGAGAAACAAGAAGCATCAGGGTTTGTATTCCTGATATTCCTGGGATTTGAAGATGTAGGGAAGTCACTTAAATGCAGAGCTGGGTCTCCTCCTGCCAAGTAATTCTGTCATCAATATAGGAAATTCCAGAGAAAAGCAGCAGCTGCATGAGCATCTTCAGTACTAAACTCTTTCCATAGTTTAGGATAATTATTTGGAAAGAATCCTGGAATGGTTTGGGTTGGAAGGGACCTTAAAGCCCATCCCTTATCATGGGCAGGGACGCCTTCCACCAGACCAAGTTGCTCCAAGGCCTGTCCAATCTGGCCTTGGACACTTCCAGGGATATAAAATGAACGTTCCATACTTGGAACAAGGAAGGAAATCCAGTAGGATCAGATTAATAAGGAAATAACCAGAAAGGTGACTCTGCCCATCTTCACTAAAGACCAACACTCCAAAAAATTAAATTAAACAAGTGCTGAGGCTTTCCTCTCCTCATTTCAAACCTTTTAATGCAGGATTTGAGAGTTTTTCAGGGATTTCCAGCTACATGCAGTGCAGGGGATGGGAGTCTCCATTTCCAACTGAAGTGGCAGTAGCCAAGCCTGGGCAGGAATAAAGAGGAGCAGGGAATGCTCATCCCATTTCCCAGGCAGCTCACACAGGGCATTGCAGTAACACAGAGCTCAGAGCCCCTCGTGTGCCCTCCAAGAGCCTGAAGACAACGTGGGGCTGGAAGAGCCAAATCCTCAACCCCTGGGTGCCCCCCTTCCCTCCTCAGGGCTGGGGATGTCCCACTGGGAAGGCAGCTCAGGAAGGACTGGGACACACCAGGAAGGTTTCCACAGCCCAGGCACATCCAGCAGTTCCCACTCCCTCCAAACCCTGGCATGGGGGGCACCCCAACCCCTGGGCACCCCTGGAAAGCCACCAGGCACCACATTCCCTGCTCTGCTCCCTCCAGCTTGGCAGGTCCCACATATCCATGCTCCACTACACAGCCCAAAATCTGCTTTGCTAGGGGTTTTAGGTTGGGGTTTTTTTGGTTTTGGGTTTTTTCTTTTTTTTTTTTTTTTTAATTTTAATACTATGTTTAAAGTTGTATATTGTTCCAAAGTTTCCTTGTTTCATGTCATTGTTTGTTACTGTGCTTGAAAGTTGGCACATATTTGTTCAATTAAAGATTTATTTGCACTATTTGTTGAATAAAGATTATTCTTGCTAAAAGCTAAATAAAGTTTCATAAAAACTCACACGTCCCATAAACAAAATACAATGTCCTTTCCAAAAAAGCGTTGCACAAAACATTTCAAAATCACTCAATTCATTAGACAATAAATCCACACACAAAATAACCAGGCCTTGCCAGAATACATCATAAAATCTCATTACAACACTTTCAGGCCGGGGCTTCAAAGCAGGAACACAAAGGCTCCACCAACCCCTCAGCCTTGAAAAATCGCTGGCGGCGTGGCCGGAGCGAGTCCCTGGCACCTCCCGAAAGCTTTGGCACCTCCAGCAGCACCCATGGGTGCCAATTCCCTGCCCCCCGGCCACTCTGGGTGGCTCCGGGCCAGCAGGGCCATTGTGGTCAGAGTGGGGATCCCGGGCATCACATCCCAGCTCTCCCAAACCACGGGAGCAGATGGAGAGCAGGGCTTCCCAAATCAGCACCACACGAGCCCCTCTGGGCACTGCAGCAACAGGAGGAGTTTCCAAACCCACGGATCCGTCCAGATCCCAGCACAATATCCAGGCTGGGGATGGGATGTTTTGAGGTGAGAAATAAGTCCTTGAAGCCTGAGCTGAGGTTTGGGGCAGAGAGTGATGTTACAACGCACTTAGGGAATCCCAGCCATGGACGAGCATCCCCAGACTCAGAAATGCTTCCAAAGGAAAATGGCAGCCCCGGGGGTTTGGTTGACCTGGCCAAATGTCAGCCCTGACCATGGCAAAGGCAACGGCAGCACCGGCCTTTGTCACCCCAAGGGCATCTCAGCCTGGCACACAAGAGGACAGTGGCACTGCTGCTATCACCATCACCAAAATTAGCATCATGCAATATCCTGAGTTGGAAGGGCCCCCATGGATCAACA
Organism: Motacilla alba alba; assembly: GCF_015832195.1. Lineage (NCBI taxonomy): Eukaryota > Metazoa > Chordata > Aves > Passeriformes > Motacillidae > Motacilla > Motacilla alba. The sequence goes on from NC_052045.1 coordinate 5,468,458, forward strand.
GTCACCCCAACAATTCCACCCTCTGCATCCGTGGGAGTGTTATCCAAACCCTCCTGGAGTTCTGGCAGCCTTGAGGCCCTGGCTATTCCCTGGGGAGGCTGTTCAGTGCCAAAACACCCTCTGGGGAAAGAACCTTTTCCTAAAATCCAGCCTAAAGCAGTTTCAAGTAAACCTTCTCTGCCGCCAAAACAACGCTGTGGCATCACACACAATCCCTGACCCTGAGCAATCCCAGTCTGTGAAAAGCTGTGAAAAACTGGCATTTTCATTTACAGCTCCACAACACCTTGACTCTTCCCTCAGCCAGAATCTGGAAGTTGGAGAGGTTCTGGGGTTTGTTTCCCTGGCTTTCAGTGCCAAGGGCTCTCAGAGAGCAATGGCCATGCACCGGCTGTGCTCCCTGCAGCACAAATCCCAAACTTTATGGATGCACTTACCCACTCCCCTCTGAGCAACAGCTGTCCATGTGGATTTGGTTAGTTGGGAGCAGCTACTCCACAGCAGCACTGGAAGAAGCCCCCAGTGCCCAGGAGCCCTCAGCAAATCCCAAAAGAAAGGGATGATGGAGCATGAAGGTGACGGCAGTGCCCCAGCCTGGCCTGGCTGGGTGTGACAGAGCACCCAGGCTCTGCTGAGCAAGGGAAACTCTGGAATAACACTAGGAAGACCCTGCTGAGAGAAGGATGAGGCTGTGGAATTGCTTTCCAAGAAAAATGGAAGCAGAGCTGGCTCTGCTGCCTGAACAGCGCAGGGAATTAAGGAAAGGACCAGAAAGGGGGTGGAATGAGATGATCAGCAAGGCCCCTTTTGACCCAAACCATTCCGTGGCTCCACAACAATAGAGACTACAGCACAGATGCCCCATCTCCTGAAAACCCAGGACATATTTTCCACCTGGAAAAGCTCCTTGACTTCATTATAATCAGCTGCTAAAGCTCAGGACACAGGAGGAAGGACGGGGACAAAGGCGCCCGAAGGACAAAGACCCTTGAAATGGGTCTTGGTGAGAAGATCCGAGGCACACAAAGGCTCACAGGGTTAAAACTCTGCTTTTTCCTGCCTCTTCAAGCACATAATCACTTGCTTTAGTTGCTAGAGACGCCTCTCTCCCAGTTCTTGGGGAATATATTGTCTCAGCAGGCAGAGGGGGATGAACTCATCGTGGTTTCCCAATCCTGACCAGGGGCTCTGCGAGCTACTGGCAATACATATAATAAGTTATTATGCAAATAAAAACTGGACCCGGCCAAGGGAAATATGCTGGCTCTTCAAGTCCCATCTGCATCCCAGCAAGGATCTCAATGAACTTTAAAATCCTTATTGTCACCACAATGGGCAATATTATATTCTAGTTTGGATCTGTTCCTTCGGAGCATTAGCTCTCATTTGGAGATATTTTTAGATTTTCCTATCCCACTCCTCATTATGAAACACTGAGCTGCAGATTGATTTATTTCTTAAAAGCAAGTTGCTGTTTTCCCAATAACAGATTTAACAAATTTGTTCCACCTGTTCAGCTATGCTTCCAATGTCTTTTTTGTGGTTTCATTGAAGTTTTTTTTAATCCAAACCTCAAAGCCTCTAAACTCAGCATTAAAAGACAAGCTCAGCATCATCACTACCACTCACAATTCAAATGCTGCTCCAAATTACTGCAAGCTTTCATTTGTAAGTCGATACAGACACCAAGATTATGGAGCTTAATGGCTGTGGGCACAAACACACACTCTTCCAAGGGCATTCTCCTACTGGAAATCCTGCCTAGCTGGAGCAGGGACTCGCTGCCTCATCCCCTCCATGTTCCTCCCTCACCCCAGCTGACCCCAGCCCCCAATGGCAAACAGAGCTACTGAAACAGAAATTAAGTCATCCTATATATTAAATAAGTCTATGTTCACCAGAGCCCCTCCAGCCCAGTGTTTTCCATCGTTTTATGGAAGAAGCTGTGGTTGCCCCATCTCTGGAAAGGTCCAAGGCCAGGCTGGAGCAACCTGGGATAGCGGAAGGTGTTCCTGCCATGGGAAGGGGGTGGTCCCATCATGACCCACCCCACTGCTTCTAAGAACAGTTCATTTGCTTGAACAACCTCTTTTTGTGCAGCCTTAATTCACAACTGACCATGTGAGAAGTCTCAAAAGAACAATTTTTAGCTTTCCCGAACCATTCCTCAGCAAATATTTTAGGAGCAGCAATTCAGGGCAGCAATTTCCTGGTGGGTGATGGGAGTGCACAGGTGTGCACAAGAGCTGGCCAAAAATTCTGCTTCATTTATGCGCAAATGGTTCTGTTGTGGAGATTTCAGAGGGGAAAGAAGAAAACAAGGATCCTGTATGAAATAACCCGTGTTCTTCCAATCTGAGTATGTCAGCACCGAGCAACGACAGTGGAAGCCTGAGAAAGATCATGGAATCATTGAGGTTGAAAAAGCCCTCTGAGATGAGGGTCCAACCACTCCTCCAGCAATGCCAAGGCCACCACTGACCATGTCCCCAGGTGTCACATCCAGCTACAGGGATGGGGACTCCACCACTGCTGTGCCAGGGCTGGACAACCCATTCCATGCAAGGTGTCCCTTAACACCTCTTGGCCAACAAAGCCCAACCCCTCTGATCTTCTGCAGATGCAGCAATCAGCACCTCCTGAGCAGCCTGACAGGCTCCTCTTCCCCATGGACACCAACCCTGGCAGATCTTGGTGGGAAAGCCCACAAGGAGCCCAAAGGCAGCCCACCCCAATGAGCAATTCCCGATCTCCGAAGCGAGCGGCACAATGCACTGGATGTAAAGATAAATTGAGTCACTCCTCATCCTCCTGCAGCTCCAGCTGCCCCACACATCTCCACTGGCTCTCCAACAGAGCTCCCTAAATCACTCACCCTGTGGGGTGAAGCCCTGGCTACACCAAGCCCAGCTGAACCAACCAACCTAAAAGCCACCACAACAGAAGCTGCCGGGGACACAGGACCAACAGGGCATCACAGAGAACATGGCCAATCTCTTCCATCTCTAAACCACCATAAATCTTCCCCACAGAAGTTCAAGATCTTCAAACCCAGAGAAGTGGCCTTAAAAAAAAACCCCAAACATCCAAGCAATGGCCCTGGGTTTTGTTCCATCTCAGGCGCCCGTCAGGCTGACACGTCCCGACACGAGAGCCCCGGGGCCAAAAGGGACACGGGGACATCCAGCTCAGCCACGGCTCCTCCTGCTCTCAGACCTCTCCCTGGAGCACAACTGCCTCCACAACCAACCTCTTTATCAGCAGGAACGTTTCAGTGTTTCAGTCGGGTCCCTTTCGGGGTAAGAGCAAAAGTAAAATCCAGGGAAGGCGGATTTCTGGAGCAGCAATAACTCCAGCTCTGTTCTGGGGACGTCAGGCATATTTCATGGGAAGATGTCAGCTCCTCACATTTAATGCTGACACTGTCATTTGCCCTTCAGCGAGAAGAAAGGCATGTAAGCAACACAAACCAAACTGAAATTTCCCCATTGCAAAGCATTCCTGCCAGGAATCACAATCCCAGTGTCATGTTTCTTATGCCCTTCCTTCCACAATAGCCCTCGAAGGCCACACTTCCAAAATTTTATTGCTCAGAATTCCTCATGCCACAGTTCACAGAGCATCCTGGACACCCTCTGGACCAGTTTCAGGCCAGTGCCTTTCTATATCAGAGTGAAATCAAAGGGAGCAGCTGGACCAGGACCAACTTAACAACTTTATTCCAAATTTTTTGTGTCAAAATCCCTCTGTTTCTCACAAATGCAGTTTTGCTTCACTCTCCAAACACACACAACCAGGACAGAGGGACTGGTGGATGAACACGTGACACAATACCCTCACAGAACCATTTATTCTCATTTAATCCCTATTTAATAATAGTTCAGACCAATCCAGCCCCAGCACAAGGGGAGCCCAGCTGGGCTGAGGGCTGAGATGACTTTTGGGGTCTCAGGAAGGGCTGCCCCTTCCAAAGTCAATTTTTACTGCCCAACCCAAACATTTTCCTTTAGCTGTTTCTAACTCCCTCTTCACCAGCCTCTAAGAGCCTCACAGAAGTTAGAAGTTAAAACCTTTCCAATCCCAGGGTTTTTAAAACTCTGATTCAGGCACTATCTCACCACATTTGGCCTCGCTCCAATTAACCCCTAAATGCCAAGGAGTCAAACAAAAAGCAAAAATCATTTGTTATCTCCAAGCTGCATCTGCTGACAAACCCTGCAGTGGGGTTTTTGTTGCTATTGTTCTCCAGGTTTGGGCTTTTTGAGCCCTTCATGATAAGAAAATTGTTCGGTAAATATGTCAGGAGCCCTTCCCTGTCAGCCGTCATCGCCTCAGGGTGTGTGATTGCTGCTCACAGACATCAAAATTTTTGCTATTTGCCAGATTTCAGAAAGCAAACGTGGATCCCCTGGGAGATACCTGGCTCTGCTCGTGCACCAACAGCAGGAATTTTTAACTCCTTCAGTACCTGATCCAGCTTGAAGCCACATGGGATCTTCAGAGGGATCTGGCTGAAGGGTAGCTGCCTCAAACACCCCATGAAGCCTTTTAGCAGGATCATAATTTATAAATTAGGGTTTCTGTATCTTCAGAGATGGAGAAAAAAGGATTTTGAGTCAGAAGAACCCAACAGAGAAGCTCATGGTCAGCAAGTGGGGGGCACACCAGCCCAGGGGTCCCTGGGGGTCTTCTCCTGAACCTATCAGGAACCTATCTCCTGAACCTACACAAAACCAGGCTCAGAAAACCTCTTTTCTGTAATATTCCAAAATCCCCCTGGGTCCAACATTTAGGTACCAGAGGAGAAGAACTTGAGTTAATCTCAGCTTCATGTGACCCTCAGCCTCACCTCAGCAATGGGACTGCAGAGGGACCCCACAGCCCTCGTGTGAGGTGCTGCTGCCTGGAGCGGGGTGAGGACGGACAGAACTTTCATATCACTTCCCAACAGCCCAGTTATTCCAGAAAGCAGGAGAAAAGCTGCCTGGCAGCATAGGGAGGAAAGAGTTGACAGCTCCTTGCTGCATCCAGCGTCATTTTCCTTGGCAAATCCAGGCTGTTGTTGGAAACACACGCCAGACGCCGGGATCGGAGCTGAGCCTGCAGGAGCAGCACTTGGGATTTAACACTTGAAGACCTCAACTTCCCAGAGCTCCTCCTGCAGCTCCATCCCAGCCAGGACAGGGACACAGCACATCTGGAATTGTCCAAGCCCTGCAGCCACGCAGGGGAGTGTGAACGACCTGCCCAGAACCTGTGCTTGAAGTCAAATCCTGCCTTTATTGGGAATGTGCTGGCTCCCAGCATCCCTGGCAGTGGCACAGAGATTCTCCTGCCCCTCTGCTGCTGAGCCTAAAATAACAACCAGCCCCTGGGGACACAGGAGAGATGCACTGGACTGAGCCCAGAGTGCTGGATTCCATGCAGAGGATGCAGGGATTACACCAGACAGCACTCCTGCAGGTGCTGAGCATGGAGGCTCTCCCATCTCCCAAGCAAAATCCACCCTGCCAGCAAGAGGTTGAGTTTTTCTCTTGGTTTCAGTATCTCACCAGGCACAGAGGCCAAGCTTAGCGGAGCCAGGATTAGTGTTGAGCTCCCAAGGCTCAGCTGAAGCCTTCAGCTCAAGGACTTTTCCTGCACGCATTCCCTTTCCAGTGAATGAAGAACAGAATGGATTGGGTGGGAAGGGACCTTAAAGCCCATCCAGTGCCACCCCTGCCACAGGCAGGGACACCTTCCACTAGCCCAGGTGACTCCAAGCCCCATCCAACCTGGCTTTGGACACTTCCAGGGGTGGAACAGCCACAGAATCTGTGCCAGGGCCTCACCTCCCTCACAGGGAAAAATTCCTTCCCAATATCCAATCTAAATCAACCCTCTAAGTTTAAACCCATCACCTCTTGCCCTTCCACCATCAAGTCCTGCACAGTGCAGGAATCTCTCCAGGAGCCGTGTTCTGAGCCAAAACAACTCCTGTCAACCCCAGGCTGGCAATTAAGATTTTATATTCCTTTAAAATGGACAATTGCCAGCTTTCAACTTTGCCTTCCTGCCCCCCCAAGGAAAAAAAAAATCCCCTTTTGACCTTAGAAATCTGCCAGAATTTACTCTGAGGGCAGGTGGAGGTAATTCCTGCTGGGCTTCCCTCGCCTTGGGATGGGATCTCCCCCCTTCCCAGCAAGAGTTAACACCCCAGACAGACAGAGCAAGCACCAACAAGCCCATCCACAGCCCCAAGGCAGCCAACTACTCATTGAGTTCATTATCACTCAAAAGATACAAACAGCTGCAGTAGAAAACCCAGCTCTTCATCCTGCTCTCGAAATGCACCTCATCAGCTGCACATCCAGCGATTCCCTGTCTGATCCCATTTTTCTGTCATAGGTTATGTTTTATGGGAAAACGTGAGGAATTCAAGTTTTCCAGGCAGAGCCTTCCTGCAGCCCCGGGAACAGCAGCAACTGCAGTAAAAAATTAAAATAACCCCCTGATTTTTCAGTCTAAGCTGTTCCATCCTCTTGGGTTGGCAACAGTTCCAGCTGCCAGCTTTAAATGCCTTATCCTATTTTCCTATCCCATGGGGAAATTAGAATAAAGTGCTGGTTAAGGGAACCAGTAGCTCAGCAACTTGTTTGCAAAGTTGAAGGAAATAATTGCTCTGAAATGATTTCCTGCATTAATTTCACTGAGCCTGGCACGTGGAGAAGACTGGAAGGATCACAAAGGTCTGTTTAGGTCATTTAGTGCCTGCCCCACATCCCTGGCCCCACACTTCCCTGAGAAACCCAGGGAAAGCTGCTGCTCCCTCATGGATCACAAAATATAAGGAAGAATTCAAAGATTTAGTTATTAGCAGAAAATAGAAATTTTATTATCAAATAAGAATGAGATTAAAAAATCTGATTTTTTTTTTTTTCTGGACAGGGCATTCTGATCTTCTCGACTCTCTGGGAAGGAATGTCAGAATTATCCAGTTAAAACAAGAATTGGAAAAGGGAGAAGAGACAACTGGGAAGATGCCCTGAGAAGCTGCCCCATCCCTGGAAGTGTCCAAGACCAGGCTAGAGCAATCTGGGGCAGTGGAAGGAGTCCCTGCCCATGGCAGGGAATGGGATGGGATGAGCTTTAAGGTCCCTTCCCACCCAAACCACGCTGGGATTCTGGGATTAAGCAGCACAATGGGGTCTGTCTGACACAGCATCTCCCCAAGCCTCCCACCTGCAGATCATTTACAACCACGGAGCCTGTACCTGCTCCCAGGTGGATTTGACTTTCAGCCCAGCTCAGGGAACACCTTCCCTGTCTCCCCCCTCCCTTTGTGCCTCGGGAGAGGCTGAAAGCCCAGAGGTGACAGGAATTGCAAAGAGGGATTAAAGGACAAAGGCAGCACTCAGGGACAGCACCCCGCTGGCCTGGCACACAGGGATTTAACCCTGCTGTCCCACAGGGATGGGATTTAACCCCTGGGACACCGGCACTGCCCGGGAGGGGAGCCAGGAGGGCTCTGAGCTCCCAGGGGCCATGCAAGAGGCAGCTCTGGCAGGAGGCAACTCTTCCCTGGTCCTCTCCTCTTGCCTCCTGGGAGCATCCAGCAGCTTCCAGCCATTGTGGCCACTGTCCTGCCACACCACGCAGTGACCACAGCTCCACACAGCACAAACAACCCCTGTCTTGTCCACCACGGCAAAGCTACGTCGCACAACAGCCACTGCCAGGAAGCCACCAAGCTACAGGCCACCACGGCAAAGCCACGGAACGTGGACCCTCCTCATGGACATAAACCCACACAACATGGAACATGGACCCTCACACAACGGAACAGACACCGTCCCCATGGACATGGACCCTCACATGATGGACATGGACCATCCCCATGGACATGGGCCCTCACACCATGGAACACAAGCCATCTCCATGGACATGGGCCCTCACACCATGGAACACAGGCCATCCCCATGGACATGGGCCCTCACATGATGGGCATGGACCATCTCCATGGACATGGACCCTCACACCATGGAACACAGGCCATCCCCATGGACATGGACCCTCATACCATGGAACACAGGCCATCCCCATGGACATGGACCCTCACATGATGGACATAGACCCTCACACCATGGAACACAGACCATCCCCATGGACATGGGCCCTCACACCATGGAACACAGACCATCCCCATGGACATAGACCCTCACACCATGGAACACAGGCCATCCCCATGGACATGGGCCCTCACATGATGGACATAGACCCTCACACCATGGAACACAGACCATCCCCATGGACATGGGCCCTCACACCATGGAACACAGACCATCCCCATGGACATGGGCCCTCACACCATAAGGGTGTGATCACAGATGATTTCCCACACCACACAAACCCTCCCCATGGACACAGACTCTCACCACATGATGCCACCTCATGTCACACACTGCCCGCAGCTGCAAAGCCACACAACTCAACCTCACACCATGCAGTGAACCCCGATCCTGATGGGATCCTCCCAGTTCAGCAGATTCTGGGATTCCACTGCAAGAGCCACCCCCAAGGAGTGCATCTCAGCTCCATCCCCAGAGCTGAGGTGCAGCCAGGCAGGAGGATGCTGACAATTCCATTTGGAAGGTGTTATAGGGCTAGCACCCCATCAATAGGGTCCTGCATCATTAGGACTTTGCACTTATAACAGCGTTTCATTGGGGCTTAGGGAAAGAGCTCTTTTCATCCACACCCATCTGGGAGTGATTATTCCTGCTGTAGTAGCATCCAGGCCCGACTGGCATCGGCACCATTAGCACACAAACCCAGAGTTTAACGAGAGAGCACTTACCACTGAAACCACCCCATAAAGGCACTTAGCCACGTTAAAATTGCAGCCAAATCTCCCACTTAACCACGGTAAAACTGCAGCCAAATCTCCCACTACACCACGGTAAAAATCACACCAAACCTCCCTGGGATTCCACGCTTGTGCACAATGGATCCTGACAGATTACTCCTCTTCAGGGGCTTCCCACTCACTCACTGCACAGAGTTTACTCAGTGCTTCACATCCCCCAAACCCCTCGCAGACCCGTACCTTCTGCAGCCAGACACCTCTAAAAATAACATCCTCCCCAAGTGTTGAAAGATATTAAAATATAAAGCCATTAACATATAATAAGACTGGAATGAGAGCTCCGCATGCTCTGAAGCTCTCAGGGTTTGGCTTCCAGTCAAGAAAAATATATTGGATTAGTCTGAGAGCAAAATTAGGCTGGTGTGCAGTTTAATTAGCATTACAAGACACTACATGTGTATGGGAGAGCAGGGAAGATTTATGTTATTATGTGGTAAGAAAAATAATGTTAAAAGGTTAAAATAATATGGGGTTGATATGGCACTATTTACTCTGGGGTTAAGGGGAAGATAACTTTGGAATGCCACTGCATGTTGTTAAAATCCCAAGTTCAAGGATTTGCCAGGGAACTCATTGAAAAATTGTGGAAAAACCCTGCAATCTGGTCATGGGTCAGTCAAACACTGACTCTGGCAACAATATTCTCCATCAAGGAACTCAGTTAATGCTGATAAAACAGCCTGGTCCTCAGACAAAGTCACAGTTTTTCTCCTTCATGGAATGAGCAGAAAATAGAAAATGAAACCCCACATCAGCAGTGGAGGAGGCCGGGGCGGGGGGCAGAAGGAAAGGCACCCTTGCAACATCATAAATCTGGGAATAAGGACTTTGGGAAGGTCCTGATGGAGTTGAAGGTGTCCCTGCCTGTGGCAGAGATTGGACTCGATGGCCTTGAGAGGTCCCTTCCACCTCACCTTCTGTGATTCCACAGTTCCCAGGGACCAGCCAAGCTGTTCCCACCCAGCCAAAGGTTTCTTCTCAGACAGGAATTCACCCCACAGCACCTGCAGGGATGCACCTCCAGCCCTTGGGGAAGAGCTCCCACTGGATTTAATTTCCCAAAGGATGCAACACCTCCCGCAGCCACTGCCACGCTCCTGCCACTCTGCAGCATCTCAACAGGAGGAGTTCTGGATCCAGGCCAGATTATGAATATTCCATGCACAGGCACAGCAGCGGGAATAGAGAATTCGAGTTGTGAATGAAGGTAACCAGAGCCTGACATTTGCCACAGAGCTCTGCAGGCTCCCTTTATTGCCCTCTGAGAGCTTCTTCCAGCTCCAAGCAGGACCACAAAGTGGAAATTGAGGGAAAACCCACAGTGAGGGCACATCCCTAATCACCATCTTCCCTCTGCACACAACCCAGCCTTTCCCTAACCCGGGACCAGAGCCACGAAATCCCAACACACAGGCCCTGAGTGGGATTGAAAGGTCAGAGCCCACAGGACCTGTGCTGAGGCTGCTTCCAGAGGAGGCTGGAGAAGCATTTCCAACAGGAGCTCTGCTCGAAGCTTTCAGCACATTGGGCAGGTTTCAGCTGGGATGCAGGAGCCAGACACAGGATGAAGACGCTTGGATGAGCTGCAGGTATGCTCAGGGTGGGAGAAGCCTCTGGAGCAGCTTCCACACCTTTAACGCCTTTGTGCCAACCACGCCAAGAGCTGCCTCTTACTCTGGAGCCAGAATTAACCAAAAAAAGGGAAAAATAACTGCAATTTCACACTGGTGAGGGAAAAGAAAGGAAGAAATCCTTCCCTGTGAGGGTGGGGAGGCCCTGGCACAGGGTGCCCAGAGAAGCTATGGCTGCCCCTGGATCCCTGGGTGTGTCCAAGGCCAGGCTGGACAGGGCTTGGAGCAGCCTGGGCTGGTGGAAGGTGCCCCTGCCTGTGGCAGGGGGTGGAACTGAATGAGCATTAAGGTCCCTTCCAGCCCAAACCACTCCATGAAAGCAAGGATCAGGAATACGGATGCGGGCACTGCTCCAAAGCGGGAACATCCCTTGTGAAAAAGGTGCGAAGTGGAGACTGAGATCAGACACCTTGGCACCGGGAAGGTGAAATGCCAGTAAGCAAATTGCTGCTCAGCACATTTTTTTGAATGACTCAGCACCTCCTCTCCCTCCCCCCCACCAGCTGCAAGCGCCTCCACAATTAGTTTGACAAAACCGATGGCTTTTGATCCCATTCCCAGGCTTTGGAATTTTTTATCCACATCTTGGGATACTCTCAGGGCACACATTTCACCCAGCATTGGCCAAAAAACAAGTTTTGGCAGAAATGTGGCAGAACATGGATTTGGCTGGAGAAAAAGCACGGGAATGATGCTCTGCACTACTCAGATATTGCAAGGATGATTTTTTGACAGCAAAATACAATTTAACTTAGGCACAAAATCCTATAAAGGGACACAGTGCCCTGATGTGGATCTCCAGAAGCAGAGCCCGCCTGACAGAATCCCTCTCCCATCCCACAGCACACCCATCCAGAGGGATTATTCGGATTTTATACCGCCAGCCAAGGCTCCACCGCTCCCCAAACCCTCTCTCACACCTCTGTGCCACTGAAGAGTCAATGAATTAAAGCAGCTCTAACAAACTCCTCATCTCGCAGCCAATGCGGTGATGCAACACCCGGCGGGTTCTGGGACAAAGATGTGGAACTACAATGCCTCAACCTCTGCCATGAAAATCTGCCCTTCTATCCCAAATGAGTTACATATTTGGATACCCTGTGAGATAGGGAAGTGGGGCGTTATAGAGCTGCCAAATCTCACTCCTGTCATGAGGTCATTTCTGGCACAGGGCCAGGTGAGGTTTCGGGCCAAAATCTCAGCGCTGACCATCGCTCCCCGTCCTTCCCCCCATGCTCCTCTTCCTCCTGCCTCAGGTCAGAAAGGGGGGGGGGGAATAAAATAATTTAAAAATAAAGAAAAAAGGGTCAGGAAGGGGAGTGTCTTTTGGGTTTAAATCAGTTTGTACAATCACAACACACACAGCACTCGGCCTCTTCACTGAGGAGACCTCAGCAGCTGAAGGATGTTTGAGGCTCACAGCACTGTGGTCATTGGTCCCCCCCAAATGAACTCTGACCATGGTCCTCAGGAGAGAAATGTCATTGATCACATCTCTTGAATTAATTATTTAGTAATTTCAGCCCACTTTATGCAAGCATCACATGTATGGGATCAAACTTTGGGTTTATCAGCAGTGCAGCTTGGAAGGACTGCTGGGAACCCCAAAGCTGGACAATAACTTTCTAAATAAAGCTGTTTGCAAACCCTTCATTTCACTGCTTTAATCACGGAAGGGATGCACTCACAGCACCCCAGGACACCCAAAGCGCTTGTTTTCAGCTGCAAGGCAGAAAAATCAGCAAGAAACGGGCGAGCAGCACCGCTACAAATCCCATAAATCACACGTTGTCACAGCAGCCGTCCCAACTGGAGCGGCTTGGGACGCTGAGCCTTCCTTCCCCATGCCCCTACTACCAGCAACCTTCCTCTGCAACCCAACTGCTTCAATGCACCCCTAAGAATATTTCAACTCAAGCCTGACAGGCCAGATGTAGAATAAAGAAATAAATAATAGCGTTACCTTATCTGGAGTCCGTCAGCTGCAGCGAGCGACGCTCGGAGCTCCGTCCGCATCCAGAGACAAATTATCTAACGCTGTAATTTATGAATGCCTCAAGTATTTGCCCTGGTATTTCATTATACACTCGCTGGAAAGAAGAGCTCGAAAGACTAAACAGATCCAGCACGATAACACGAAAGGCACTCCAGCCGCGCGCTATTCCAAGGCAACCCAGGAATCCCAGCACGACATCAAACCGCTCCGGCTCGCTCTGTGTTGACACTGCTCGAGGGGCAGCGAGGGCAGAGCGATGACCCGGGAGCTCGGCTTCCCTCCGCTTCAACGCCGGGCTTGGATTTCTTATGGGAAGCTGCGGGAGCCAGGCAGCGAAGGAAGCGCAAGCCCGGCGCTCCCGGGGGCAGCCGAGGCCGGCGCGGCGGAACGGCTCCCGCTGCCAAGTGGGAGGAAGAGCTCCAAACTCGCCGCTTTATCAAAGCTATTTTTGTCCTTCCCCCCACACACTGATAACCAGCAAGGCGAGGACCGCCGGGGTGCCGAGGAAGGGCTTGGCATCTTCCCCGAAACCCCGCTGCGACTCCGCGCCAAAGCCACCCGGCACCTTGGGGGAGCGGGCCATCCGCTCGGGAGGCTCGGAGGGGAGGAAACTCCTTCCTCCAGCTTATCCTGCTCGCAGCGAGGTTTCGTGCCTGGAAAAAATGAGCTAAGTTTGCGAGAGGAGGCCCCAGCTCCGCTCCGGCTCTCCCAGAGGCTCTCGGGACAGGCGACCCCCCCCAAGGGCTGGGGACACCGGCGGGGACAACCGGGAGGCTGCTGCCCACCTGTCCTGCACAGGCTGAGCAGCTGCTGCGGGGGGACACCGAGGCATCGCCCAAAAGATGATGCACCTGGGCTGGGAGAGAAGCAATCACGAACGCAGCTCAGGAGGAGGGAGGGGAGCGAGCGGAGGCCGGGCGGGACCGGGACCCAGAGTGCCCGGCGGGTGCGGGGCCGAGCCGTGCGGGGCTCCCCGGCAGCAGCACCCCGCGCCCGGGGGCACCCCGCAAGGACCGGGGCAGAGCCGCTGCCCCCGGCCGAGGCTGGGCTATCGGGACACACGGCGGGTCTGTCGCGACAGGGAAACTGCGAGCGGCAGGTGGAACACAGGCGGCCCCGCAGCCCGTCACCCCCAGCCCAGACGAGCTCCCCCCGCACTTCACCCCCGGCACCGCGACTCGGGGCTTTCGCCCGTTTATCCACCGAACTCCCCCGAGGGGCCGTTCCGGAGCGCCCCGGGGCGCGGCACCCGAGCGCGGGGATGGAGCCGGGGGATGGCCCCGAGCAGCGCGGAGCCCCCGCGGTCCCCCCGCCCCCGGCCGGACCCACCTGCTGGCGCCGCTCCGCGCCCTCGGCCGCGCGCTGCGGGCGGCCCCCGGCCGGGGCTCCGGGCGCTGCCGCCGTCCCGTCCCGGCGCGGCGGGGCCGCGGGCTGCGGGCCGCGGTCGCGGCGGAGCTCGGAGCGCAGCTCCAGGTAACAGCCCAGCGTCAGGACGTGCAGCGCCAGCGACAGCGCGAAGAAGCCGAGGAAGAGCCGCCAGCTGCCGCCGCCGCCGCAGGCGCAGCCGCGGGGAGCCGGCGCCGCCGCCCTGCGCTCCGCGCCCATGGTGCGCTCGGGCGGAGCGGCGCGGAGCGGCCCCAGCGCTGCTGCTCCCGGGGCGCGCCGGGCACCGCGGGCTGCGCGGCCGGGCCGCCAGCGCCCCGCCAGGGGGCGGGGCCGGGCCGCCTGAGGGGCGGGGCCCGGCGGGGAGGGGCGGGGCTCGGCCGCGGCAGCGCCGCCTCAGCGTCCGGCCGGGGGGCGGGGCCCGGGCAGCGGCGGCGGCATTGAGGGGCGGGGATATGCAAATTAGAGGGAGGGGTCAGAGTGGCTGGAGCCGCGCCCCGCTGCGATCCCGATCCCGATCCCTTATCCCTGATTTCCATCCCTGTCCCGGTACGGACAGGAACGGTGATGGGTGGGCCCGTGCCCAGTGCGGTTCAGGAGGGCCCAGTCCCGCTTCCAGTCCCAATCCCAGTCCTGATCCAAGTCCCAGTCCCCGCCGACATCCCCATCCCCAGCCCCATCCCGGTACGGATGGACCCGATCCCGGCCCCGGTGACCGCAGTCCCGCCAGTCGCTGTCCCCGCAGCCGGCGGAGGATTCCTGGCAGCGGGCGCCACCGATCCCCGGGCAGGGACAGCGCTGTCACCGCTCTGCCGGGGGCACGGCCGAGCGCGGGGTGCCCAGGGCTGTGTGAGTGCTCTCCAGCTCTTTAAAGGGTGATTGTCACTGCTGGAAACTAATGGAAGCCTGGGAAAGAGTGAACCAGGGAGAGGAGTGGATTGGGAGAGGGAAGCACGGTGTCGAATCACACCTGGTTGGGTTCGGAAGGAGCTTAAAGCTCATCGGAAGGAGTTGGCAAAGCCTGTGCTGGCTCTATTTCCAATCAGGGGGTTTAATTGATAGCGAGAGGGATAATGAGATGATTAAGGTGCTGTGTGATGCTCACAGGCTGCCAGGAAATTTGAATTGAGAAATTAGAGATGTTCTGAACAAACTCGAGAGGTGGCCTGAAGAGAATAGGATGTGATTTGGGAAAGTAAAAGGGAAAAAGGAATTAAATACGAGGTGTTAATGGCCGCAGAGGAGGTGGCACTGCAGAGGAGGATTCCCGCTGGTTTTGGAGCATCACATGAAGCAGAGCAGGTCAGCAGCGCTGGGAGATGTCAGAGCCACCTCCAGGAAGGGCCAGCACCAAGGACTGTCCCCAGCACACCCCTGGGATGGGTCCTGGTGAGCCCCCCTGGGTGGGCTCCGAGAGCTGGGTGGTCCCGGGCCAGGTCTGAGCTCCCAGACCTGGGGGCAGGGTGAGTTTCCCACGAGGCTGTCCCTTCCATGAGAAACCCTTAAGAGTCCTGGAACACATCGTCTGGGCATTTGTGGGGTCTTCATGCCACAGATCACAGCCAGAAAGAATCCCACGGTGGCCTTGTCCTGCCTTTGGGGAGGAGGACGACCTTTTCCAGCCCTTCCTGGCCTTGTTTTCCTGCAGTGGGGTTTTTTTCCCCTACAAGTCCTGTGTCGTAGACATGAAATTCCATGAGAGTATCTGTTTTCATTTAAGAAAGAAATGTTTCCCTAATATTTGGGAAGAGCAAAACTGGAAGCATCAAGCGCTGCCAACCCCAACAACTGAGGAGCAAAAAGCAAACACAAATGAACCCTCTGTTCAAAACCCTGTAATTATTTCAGGAACATTTATAATTATTTGAGTGCTCAGTGTTGTTACTGGTTTTCATAAAATCACAGAATACCCCAAGCTGGAAGGGACCTGTAAGGATCATCAAGACCAACTCCTGCGCCACCAAAATCCTGTTTCTCAAGATGAAAATCCCAATCCAAATCCTACATGGATCTACCCACACTTGCAGCAGCCTCATCCCACTTTCCAGAGTCATTTAGGTTGCTTTGAAGGTGAATTTTAGAGGTCAGGTCAGCCTGGGGCTGGGTCAGGGGGAAGAGGTGAGCTCTCCATTACTGCCTTGATCTCATCAGGGGTTTAGGCCAAATCCTCAGACTGAGGGATTTCTGCCTCCTGGGGCTGACCAGCGTCCCAGTGATTAAAAAGGAATCCCATGTAATGATGAAATTAAAGCATAATTCGTAAGTGGGATCCTCACACCCAGACCAGTCAAGCCCCACAGCCCGTTTCCAGTTTCTCCAGGATTTTGTTTTGATTCCTCTTGTTCTGAGCATTCCCTCCTCTTCCTCTGCCATCCCTGAAAAACTTCATCACGTGCATGAAGAACCTCACAGGTTTAAGCTGTTCCTTGTCTCCTGCCTGTGCTCCAGGAGTCCTGGTCCAGGAGAAGCAGGAGCCAGAGGGTGGGGAAGATGCAGAAGGGACAGGGATCCCTGATGCTCTGGATGGGGAAATAAAGAGCAGTTGAGGGGGTGCTGGGGAGGGTGGGCAGAGGCTGCAGAGGAGGAGAACACACAGGGGAAGTGTCTGGAGTGACTTTTTCTCTTGATTTCCAAACTTGCTGGGTTTTTTCCAGCATTGCCTTCCCATCCCAGCAGGATTTAACCACAGGTGGGAGGAAGCTGCTGCAGCTCAGGAGCTCTCCCTTCCCTTTGGAATGGGTACATCTCTGCACAGCACAGGTGGCAGGTCTGAGTGCCCCTCTCCATGTGAATTCCACAGATCAGGGAATCTCTGAGTGATGTAAAGCAGCTTTGAGCCCATTTCCCATTTACATTTTGGCAGCAGCTGCAATTCCTGCAGCGGCTGCAGAGTCAGTTTAATATGTGTGACCTAAAAGCTTTGGAATTCCTGACTTTCTTTTGAGGAAAGCCATCCCTTGCTCTCTCAGTGATGTTCTCAACAACATGAGTACAATAAAGTCTCCTAAAACCTGAAATCCTGGCACTCCAAGAGCACATCCACTGGCGTTTACAAGCCCTTAGGAAGGAGAATCCTGATTTTATGGAGCCTCCATCCAGCACTGCAGTTTCAATTCCTGTTCCTCAGTGAGATCTAAGATGTTCCATACAATCTGCTTTGTTTTTTCAGTAACTGTGAGCTCTGTCCATGCAGGAAAGGTAATTGTGTCCAACTGCTTCCATAGGGGCAGGGATTGAGCAATATGTTCATCTTAGACCAGCAAGATGTACTAAGGAGCCACATTCATGACTTTTTTCCCGACTCTGCCAGGGACTCTTCCAAAATTTCCCCTCTCAGGACATCACAGTGTCTCTGATCATTCATCTCTCCCTCTCGTCTTCCTCCGTGAATTCTCACAAGGAACACTGAGTTGCTCAGAGCAGCTGTGGCTGCCCCATCCCTGGAAGTGCCCAAGGCCGGGATGGAGGGAGCTTGGACCAGCTTGGGATAGAGGAAGGTGTCCCTGCTCATGGCACAGGGTGGGATGGGCTTTTTACAACAACAGCAACCAAAAAAAAAGCTGTATTGACTCTTGCTGGGCTTATTTTCCCATTTCCCCCTGCACTGCTGACTTTTAAGGAGCAGCAGCACATTGACACCTCGTTTTCCTGCCTGGCTCAGGCTTTGCTGTGTTTTGAAGGACGATGAGGCCTGGCAGCCCCAGGATTCCATCCCGGAGCACGCAGGAGGAGGTTTGGCCAAGGAGGCCGAGTTCAGCCTAAACACAACTTCTTGCAGAGGGGGTGAGGAAGATGCTGCTCTTGGTTCTGTTGTATGTTTATTTATATGTTATTTGGTGATAATGAGAACCAAATGTTCGGGACCTATTCAGTTCTTAAACTTTTATAGACTCATTGTCTTGATTTTCAACTGTGCAGCCGTCTCCGAGCCCCTGCCTCCCCCGGAATGGTGGCAGTGCCGTCGGTGACCAGGCTCAGCTGTGCTCTTACTCATCCTGGCTGGAACAATGATATTCCACACCACGTTATTCAACCTCCCCGGTGCCTCCTGGCCCCCTCATCCCGACCCCTCGGCTCCCACATCCCGGGTCAGCGCTGGAGCCGGCCAAGACATTGTCCTGGGGGTGCCACTTTGGGGCCGTGCTGGTGCCAGGGAAAGAGGATACCATCTGTGCCTCGAGGAGCAGACGTGCCACATGAAAGATGCTCTGCCAGAGAGCCCAGAGCCCGCTCTGCCCCTCGGATCGCTCACCAAAAGGCAGGGAAAAGGAGGAGAGGGGAAAGGAGGGAGCTGCACCCTTAATGCTGTGTTACCAAGAAGCTTTACTTCTTGGGTCCAAGAAGAAAAAAGTTCTTCATTCTGCGTGTTCTCCAGTTTATATAGTCTCAACAAAGCGTGATCTTAAATAATTGACTATACCACAGTAACTTATTATATTTATTGGTGCAAAGCAATTAATGTCAATAGAACTGGCAAAAGTTTTACAGGAATTTAATAAGGCACATGTACACATCTACTTATGCACGTAGTCTAGCTTACAAAGATTTTCATGTATTTTTTAATAAGTTTTCATGCTGACAGCCTTGTCTTCTTCCTTGCTATGAATACACTCAAAAATCATCAATTGTTACTTCTTCTAGCTCAGCTTTGCTTGCAGGCCAGCTGCCAAGCCCCTCCATAACACTGAGCCTGACCAGGGACCACAGCGAGGGGGCTGCTCTCCCTGCCCCTTGGCAAGGATTTCTCCAGCCTTCCTGGTGCCATGGTGTTGTTGGGCCCTGGGTTGGACTCAGTGACCTCTGAGGTCTTTTCCAGCTTCATGGATTCTGTGCTTTTCCAGGCCTGTTTGCCCAGGAGCACAGCTCTGGATTTGGGGCACCTCGGGGAAAAGGTTCCACCCCACAGAGCCACACTCTGTCCAGGTGGGAAACCCCTCGAGCAGAGCCCTCCCCACCCAAACCATGACTGCTCTCACTGCACAAGGGTTTGCAGCAGCTTTGCCACACCCTGAGAGACCCTTCCAGCACCTAAAGGGGCTCCAGGAGAGATGGAAAGGGACTTCGGACAAGGGATGGAGTGACAGGACACAGGGAGCAGCTTCCCACTGCCAGAAGCACGTGGGATTAGCACCGTGTTACGGGCATGGGAAACTGGCACCTCAGTGCCACCACTGGTGTCTTCTCCAGGCAGGGGGAATTCTGACAGGAGAGCTCCTGGAAATCCCCTGCCACAGGTTTGTGGCCCACATGCCCATCTCAGCCTCTTTGGCTTTTGCTTCTCTCTCTTTAGAGATGTAAATTCCATGGATGATGATTTGAGCCTAAAGATGCAATTTCTGCATTAAGAGAGACAAATGTAAAGGGACTGAAATCCCTTACAGATGAAGCAGAGCCACAGCTCCAGCCCCAGTAGAGAATCCCAGGATGGTTTGGGTGGGAAAGGGCCTTAAAACTCATCCCATCCCACCCCCTGTCACAGGCAGGGACACCTTCCACCAGCCCAGGGTGCTCCAAGCTCTGTCCAGCCTGGCCTTGGACACTGCCAGGGATCCAGGGGCAGCCACAGCTTCTCTGGGCACCCTGTGCCAGGGGAGAATTTCTTTCCAAAATTGTATCTAACTCTGCCCTCTGTGAAGTTGAAGCCATTCCCCCTTTTTCTGCCACTCCAGGCCCTTTTCCAAAGCTCAGTTCTGGCCTAAACTCAAACTTTCAAGCATTTTGGGTAAGGCAGGGCGAGTCCAGCATTAAGAACTGAAGCCCTGGCTTTAAAAAGGGTAAATCCAAGGAATTCATATCAAAGCAGGAACAGTCATAAGGAGAACATATGGAAGTGTCTTTTTCTGCTCACAGTGATTGGAAACTGCATGCCCAGGCCCTGATCCAGCTACAGGACCCCACATCCGGGGCTTAGTTTCCAGGTGACCCGGGATTTCAGCGATTTCCAGCCTTGGGATTGTTAATGTGAGATGACAGCAATAACCAGGGAAGGAAAACCCCACGTGTTTGTTCTTCCCAGCATGCCAGCACTTGTGGATTTAAGTGAGGAGAAAGATCACAAGGCTCAGACAGAATATCCTCCAGAACACAGCCCTAAAGCAGCAATTTCCTCTGCGGAGCCCGTGTGAGATCAAGGCAGGATAAAGCACTCCATGTGAGCCTGGCTGAGGGGATTTGGGAAGGGGCAGGAGCCATTTGTTGGGGATGGGATAGTAAAGATGAAATTGGGTGTTACAGAGGGACCTTTCCAGAGGGAACAGCTCCAGCTCCGAGTGCCATTTGCCTTCACCTCTCCTCCACGAGAAGGCTCCTGGCTTTGGGAATGCAGCATTCCTAAGCTAAACCTGCTGATAGGAACATGTGCATTTCATCTTCGAACGAATAAAGAAATGATTGAAAAATAGCAAACCCTGTAATTTTGGTGAGGAATAATTCCCAACGATTGGAGGCAACGCGCTCCGGGATGGAAGGGCCGATTCCTCTGAATCAATGGGATGGAAACATCTGCTTCATCTCACGGAGATCTGAAGAGGTAAGAGCTGACAGATCTTTGTGGGAATCTCTGCTATCTCATTGTATATCTAAATTACATTAATTGATGTCCAACGTTGATGTTTCGGGTAATTCTCGTGGATCTCACAACCTTCTGTTTCAAATTCACAGTCTTCCACCACTCAAACTATTATTATTTTTACCAGTCCCAAGGGTGTGCTGGAGTCTCTTTGGTACAAATTAGAAAGGCTTTTATGAAAAACTCACAGTTTATGGAACAGAGGTTCCCGTTGGCTTCCTGACCCCGAGGTAGTGACAGCTCCCACCGGAGCCTCACCCGCAGCAGGCGTTTTAGCACCGTCCCCAGTGCGGCCTGGGAGCTGACATGGGGTGAGGAACAGCAGTAATTTTCCCCAAGAGGGACAAAAAAAGCCAAATGTTGACAAGTTTATGAGTGCAAGCATGTCAGGGGATCTCCTGGCAGCGAGGCTTTGCTCCAAGCCTGTGCTGGGCTTACCTGGGGCTGGCTGTTCACCTGGGCTGGGCTCTGAGCCCAGAGAAGGGATTTGGGGGAGACAGAACCCATTCTGCAAGGACCAAGAGTGGGGTAGAAATGACTCAAAGATCCCAACCCAAATAATTCTATTTATAAAAAACCCAAACTCAACAAGTTTTGGAGAAAAGATCAAGCAACACAGCTGAGGGAGAGAAGAGGGTGGTTGGAAGATGCTGAGACTGGAGGAAGAAGAGTCACAAAATCCCAGGATTTCCTGAGATGGAAGGGATCATCCAGTCCAAGCCCTGGCCCTGCACAGACACCCCAACAATCCCACCCTGGGCCTGGGAGAGTTGTCCAAACTCAGGTCTGGCAGCCTTGGGGCTGTGCCCATTCCCTGGGGAACCCTCCCACTGCCCAGCACCCTCTGGGGGAAGAACCTTTCCCTAAAATCCAACCTGAACCTGCCCTGACACAGCTCCAGCCATTCCCTGGGTGCTGTCCCTGGTCTCAGAGAGCAGAGATCAGAGCTGAGTGCAAGCCCTTGGAAAGGTGACACTGACAGGGGGAGGTGGAGGCAGCAAAACCTTCCTCTTGCCCATCGAGGGCTTCTCTTCACCGCAATTAAAGCTGAATTGATGACAACATGGATTCTTCAGTGGGGAAAACACAACAGTGAAACCTTGATCTTCCTCAGGTGTCAAAACAGATCCAAGGCCACGATCCAAAGGAGAAACCAGGGAAAGCAGAGCAAGGGAGAAAGAAATCACCCAGTGAAACCCATCTGGCTCACAGCATCCATGGAAATCCACACAAACCCACCTTCCACAGCCCCTCCAGGCCCTGCTGGGGCAAAGGGGGCTGGAATGAAAAATTAATTGTAAGCTGTTACTTAACACAGATTTTGAGACAAAAAGAAGAGAACAAAGGAGTCCTTCAGGCAAAAAATGTGGAAAATGACAATCATTAATAACGTCAACTCCTCACTCCAGGATTTTCATCAGTTGGCTGAGGTGGCATCACATTGTCAAGTCACAAAAGCCATAAACACACCCAAAAAACCTGATTGATGCCAGAAAAATAAATGCAGAACTCACCAACATCAGGAGCTCCAACTGGAATGTATCCAGAATGTCCAGACTTGGAAAGGCCTGGAATCATCCTGGAGTTTCCTGGTAGGTGGAAAACACCCTGAAACTGCATTCCTGAGAGGAGGAATCCTCTCTTCAGAATTCTTCATCTCCCATAGTCAAGTGTTGGTGTGAACAACAAGGATCTCAAGCACATTTTTAGAACCATGTTTCTGGATTTCCATGAAGCCCAAGCTCTCCTCTGCTCAGGGAGGCTGGAGAAGCTGCAGGAGGTCTGAAATTGTTCAGAAACACACGTTTGAAAAGGGTCCTTTTCCTTTTTGATAACCCAGAAAGCAGGAGCTGGTGTGCCATCTATTAAACTATAAATAAAGACATAAAAGAAGAATTCCTAATCCTCATCCAAGAAGGGCTGAGGTTCAAAACCCAGACCCCACCCAGGACTTCAGCATCGGGAGTGTCCCATCTCACACCTCAAAACATTCCCAGGCCTGGACTTTGATTTGGGTCTGCAGCCCTTTGTGTTGTTTTCTCGGGGGTGCAGCATTTTCCAGGCTCTTTCCAGCAGAATTCTTTCCATGCTGCCCATCGCAATTTTTATGGAGTCACGAGGCAAATTTACAGCTGAGAAACTTCTCCCTGGCCCCACGCTGCCTCCCAGCTTTGATGTGCGCAGCCCTATAGCCATGAAAATTCACATCCACTTAACTCAATCCCTCCTAATCAAATCCTTGGGAATCAGCACGTTCCTGGGTGGATTTGCAGCTGCTGCAGCAGTTTGGGCACCACGTGGCCACCAAAACCCTTTCCTGGGAGCTCAGAAGTGGCACCACTGCTCCCCAAGCACCCAGGAGAATGAGAAATGGCAGCAGGATTGCCAGGATGCATCTTGCAAGCAGCATTCCCAAAGGAAAAGGTCCTAAACACCTTCCTGAAAAGGCTGATGCTGCATCCCAACACAGCTCACCAGCCCAAGCCCTTGCAGGACCCTTTTATGCAGTTCCTAAAGCCCAGCTGGGGCCCAGAGCTCTCAAACTGGGGCAGTTTAGGGCACACCCAGGAGGAATCACTCTGGGATTGGGAATCGCTTGGGCTCCTGTAACTGCCTGCAGCAGGACAACCTGAGGCACCTGGGGCTTCCTGGGGACAGCTCCAGTGGGTGCTTTCCTGTCTGGAGGGATAAACGCCTCTTCAATCCTCTCTGGGCACCCTGTGCCAGGGCCCCACCACCCTCACAGGCAGGAATTCCTTCCCAATATCCCATCCATCCCTGCCCTCTGGCAGTGGGAAGCCATTCCCCATGTCCTGTCCTTCCATCCCTTGTCCCCAGTCCCTCTCCAGCTCTCCTGGAGCCCCTTTAGGCACTGGAAGGGGCTCTGAGCTCTCCCTGGAGCCTTCTCATCTCCAGGTGAGCACCCCCAGCTCTCCCAGCCTGGTCCCAGAGGGGCTCCAGCCCTTGGAGCAGCTCTGTGAGCTCCTCTGGACTTGCTCCAGCAGCTCCAGGTCCTTCTGATCTTGGGGTTCCAGAGTCTAAGGCTCTGAGTTTGGGGTTCCAGAGCGTGGCCTCACCTGAGCAGGGCAAGGAGACAGCACCCCCCTTCCTGCTGCCCACACTGGGGAAGTGCAGGCCCCTCATTATCACCCCCAGCCCCTCTCGCTGTGCCCCTCCAGCCCCCCAAATTCCCCCTCCTGTGCCCCCAACTCTCGGCCTTGGTTCTCCAGCACAGCTGGTGTCTCCCCCATTTGCCTCCTGCACCAGTCTGTTGGTTTTTTTTTTAAACATTTATTTCCATCCCCATCCAATTTCTTCCCCTTTTCCTGGTTTTCTTTCCAAAGAGAGGGTTTCCAGCTCGGGATGGGGATGGCCACAGTGTAACTCCAGAGCTTTGTCCCGTGGCCTTTCCCAGCCTGGCACGCAGCGCTCAATTTGGAGCGCGGTGTCCTCACTCTGTTCCATGCCGAGCTCTGTTGTCCAGAGGAATTAATTCCAGATTATGTGTGGGTGTGGACTTCAGCTGGGCAAAATTTGGATACCCTGGTTGAGTCATTATTGTCTGATGAATCTCTTGGTGACAGCCTTCGCCCCTATTGTTCTGAGGTGAGCCCCGTGGCAAGAAATGTGAAAGCAAGAAACAAAAGAATATAAAGAAAGGTTACGAAATCAAATTCAGTTAAGGCAGGGTTATTGTCCCTCCATCCCGCCTCTCTGGCCTCCAGTTGGGATTGGATTTGGCAGGAAAACAACCCCCATGGGACAGTGGCTGGGGTTTAGAGCAGGTTCTGGGGGAGCCCGTCCCCGTGGGACCCTGGTGGCCCCAGTGACACAGCAGAGACAGGGAGGAGGAGTTATCATCAATTCTTAACATTTTATTTCTTTACTGGGTTAAACAAGGAGCAGAGAAAACCTCGGCCCCAAAATACAACAGAACTGAAAGCATTACAGGTACAGAGACTATTGAACACAGAGAGTAGTAGGATAATATTTTAATACAACTGAATTATAGCATGGGATTGTGTTTTTGTTGGGTTTTTTTTGTTTGTTTTTTGTCAAACCAGTTTGGAAAATAAATGTAATAGGAACTAGTGCAAAAAAGTTCTAAACATGAAGCACAGTGTATAAAATGGCATAAGAAAACTGTCCCCTCGAGGACACAGTCACTTTCTTATGACAGAAGGGAGAAAGAGAAACAGAAGGGGGGTGGGAACAGAGGGAGGGTCCAGGAGGCGGAGGAGGAAAAGCTGGAAAGAAAGAGAAACCGGGCCGGGGGATTAGAAAGGATACTTTGACTTCAGCAATGTTGGTTTGTGTTTCACCACCACGCACTGTTAAAGGACCTCGTTGGGGTCGGGCCGAGCTCTGTCACCACCCACATGGCACAAGCACTTGAGAAGGGTTCGGGCACCAGCAGCCTGGGCGCTGCGGGGGTCGGGTGCCACAGGTCCCCCCGAGGTCCCCACAGGTGCCCCCAAGGCCACCCAGCACAAGGCAGGGAGCCCCAGCTCGGACACGCTCCAGAGGGAGAAGGGCACGAGGGGCTGGGCTCTCCTCCTGCTCTCCCTTCCCACATCCCTCCTTGGCTCCCTCAAGGACCAGCACATGGAATTTGTTCCCAGTTTCACCCCCGTGCTCAGACGGTGGCGTCTCCCTTTTGAAGGCATCCTGAGGCTGTGTCCGAACGGGAGGCTCAGAGGAGCTGGATTCAGTTTGGGCTGGAACAGAAAACCAAACCAAACCTCCACCAGAGGGATGGCTGGGGATCCCCAGAAATTCCTCCCAGGCATCAGCATCTCTCATTCCCACGGGGAAGGTGTCCCTGCATTCCCAAGGTGTTATCCCGGCCTGCTCAGCCAGGATTTGCTCCAGCCTGTTCCCACCATGGAGCCACCCAGCCTCCTGCCCTGGAGAAACTGGCTGGATGCTATTTTAAGGAGAGCTGGTTGGAATTCCTTACAAATTGCTATTCTCTCCCAATCCACTGCCGCCCATTCCAACTCTGTGAGCAGAAAAAGTGTGATTGATTTTTTTTTTTTTTGCAACTTTTTTTTTTTTTGGAAAATGAAAGGTTTTGTGGGAAAGGACTGTTCTGGATGCATTTCTCAATTTGCAAAAAAAAAAAAGGGAAAAAAAGAAAAAAATTGGTCATAATGATCAATCTGGCTTGTTTTGACAAGTTTCAAAATTTTAAAAAAAATCACTGTCTGGCTCTTTTTGTCTTTTTGTTTTGCAACTTAGGCATGTCCAGTTCCCAAATACATTTAAAAATGGTAAAACCAACCCCAAATTTCATAAGCCAAACCTAATTCTTGGGGTTTTTTTGTTGAGTATCAGTTCACAACAAGCAGAGCTGTCGACCTTCTGAGCTGAAAAAGGATCATCCTGAAGTGCTAAAAAGGCTGGAAACCACTCCTGGCCTGCCTGGAACACAGGTCCTGCAGATGTGGAGCAGGAAACTCACCCATCTCCTGCCCAGGCCTTCGAGAGGGGCTGAGAGCTTTGATATAACCCCAACAACTTTTAAAATTTATTATTCCTTATTTTTGTATGATCCTCAATTAAAAATGGTCCATCCCCCACCACAGTCTTCCCTTTGCTCCCTTCCTCCTTCCTCACAGAGACATGCAGGGCGGGGAGGTCACCCAAAGAGCCGCCTGGACCAAGAACACCCAAAAAGAGCTGCTAAAATCCTTCCATTCCTGGAATAAAATGGACTCATGGTCGGAGCTGTGCAGCTCCAGGGCTGCTGCGATGCAGGGGCTCTAAGCAGGCTCCTTCTGTGGCAGAAGGGATGATTTTGGGCTTGTGTGATGGTGGTACCTCCAGCTGGGAGGCCCATGAGCTAACTTTTGGGCTGAAGGAGATCCTTAACGTCCAACCTGAACACCTGACATGGCCCTTCCCAGCTTTTCCAGCCTAGTTTAAGAGAGATCTAACCCCCAGGGACGGGAAGCCCCAGGGAAGCCGGAAAAGCTGGTTCACGGAATTCCCTGCCTGTCCTGGGTTACAATGTAAGATGTAACCAAAAGATAGGCGGGGCAGTGTTCTTTATCTTCTCCCGGTAACTCCCTCCAGGGAAGCACCAGCCACTCGTGGGGAGCCATCTCCACTAATGGGCAGCAGGGTCCCACAGAAGGACTCAGGGAATCTTACCATCCCATTGCGAGAGGCTCCACCCAGGGGGAGGAACCAAACATTCCTGCCTGGATACAGTCTGAGGCCTGGAACACCACGGGAGCGCTACCACCGGATTCCCAGAGGACAAGAGCTCCATAACCGCCACTGGACCTCCAGAGAAGGACCTTTCCAGATCTTTCCACAGGATCACTGCCTCGACAGAACCACATCCATCACAACAGATGACAATTCACAGACTGAAAAACCTGAGGCTGCTGACCTAAAGGAATTCCAAGAAGTGGAGGAAAGAGATCCTCAGGAACCAGTTGCTTCTTTTTCAGAGAGAGTGTGGAACATGTCTCCAGATGAGATCAAAATCCCTCCTGAGCCTCTTGGCAGATGTTCTAACCAATTGCAGAATAAAATTAAAAAGCTGTATGAGAGGAAAATGAAAGAGGGGATGGATGTGAACTGCATCGTCCAGAACAAAAAGGAATTTCGCAACTCCAGGCATCTATGAAAAGCTGATCCAGTTTTGTTCCATTGATGAAATTGGTACAAATTACCCAAAGGACATGTTTGATCCTCAAAGCTGGTCAGAGGATTCATATTATGAGGCACTAGCTAAAGCCCAGAAGACTGAGATGGACAAACTGAAGAAGGCCAAGAAAGAATGTACAAAGATTGAATTTGTGACTGGCACTAAAAAGGGTACAACAAGAAGCGCTGGTTCCACAACCACCACAACACCCAGCACCACTGGGGGAGATGCCCAGAAGAGGAGGAGGAGCAGGTGACAAATGCTGAGGAAGGGTCTCAAAGAATGACCCATAAAATCACGTAATCTCATTGTGAGCTCCCCCACCCTGAGGGGAGGAACCAAACATTCCTACCTGGATAGAATCTGAGGCCTGGAACACCACGGGAGCACTACCACTGGATTTCCAGAGGACAAGAGCTCCATAACCGCCATGGGACCTCCAGAGAAGGACCAGATCTTTCTACAGGATCAACAGAACCACATCCATCACTCCAACAGCCCCCATTTAATCAGACTGCTACCACCACCCTGCCCAACAGGCTGTCAGGTCATGTTCTGACTCTATCGGTGCCTCTGTACTACTGCCTTTTCTTTAATTTTCCTACTAAATTGTAGTTGTGACTTGGAATCTCCTGCTGGTTTGCTTCCAAACTAGTACACTGCCTTATCACTTTCTGGCAGAATCCAGGAATGTTTCTATCCTGACATTGTCTCCACCAAGCCCTACAGGCATTCCTTTCCCAGACAGCAGCAGGAATGGGATGAGGATGAATCACAAGCTGAGGGTAACTTGGGCTATGGGACCTCACTCCCTTTGGCTCTTTGGAAATCATGGAATCCCAGTGTGGTTTGGGTTGGAAGGGACCTTCAATATCATGCAAGTTCCACCCCCTGCCATGGAGGGACACTCCACTATCCCAGGTTGCTCCAAGCCCCATCCAACCTGGCCTTGGACACCCCCAGGGATGGGGCAGCCACAGCGTTTCCAGGCAACCTCAACAACCCATCCCAAGCCACCATGCTCGGTGCCACCAGAGTCCAGGGGACACCTGCAGAGCTCAGCACAGGGACACTCCATGGCCTGGCCTCACAGGATCCTGCCCAGGAGCAGCAGATATCCAGGATATCCCTTTATTCCCTTCCTCCAGGCGGCGGCCGAGCGTCTCCCGGCCCCGCCCGCGGCCCTGAGTGGCAGTGAATGAACTGCCCTGACATCTCCTCTTGAAGCAAAGCAAAATGTGTTGAAGATAAACCAGTTCCAGATGTTTTCCCAGTGTTGCCAAGTTACTCAACATGTTCTGCTTTAGTTGTCAGATGCTTTCAAAGCGATTTCCCTAACTCCGAGCACGAATGGTGAGGGCTCTCCCTGGGAATCTTCTGCCTGGGGCTACCATGGATCTGTATTTTCATAAGAAAAAGACTCAGCTAATGATTAATGTTCCCCAGAGGAAGCGGGGCCTTTCTTTGGGATTTTTCTTCAGTTATTTTTAATTAATTTGTACAACTGGCAGCTACATGAAAGTGCAAAACCCGGGAATAACGCTGGACCCGACTCTTTTTGCTCCTTCTCTCTGCCTACACCTGGAGCTTGTGGAGACATCATCATCCCTCACTTCCCTGGGGATGAGAAACCCCCTCACCAAGGAGGAATCATTGCTTCCAACTGGGAATTTTCTCTGAGCAAAGAGAAGTTTGTCCACTGAAGGGAAAGCTGAGTTTTACATATTAATCCCAACATGGGGCATCTTCTTTGGAGAGAAGAGATAAAATCATTGGATGAAAAGGACAAAGCCCCTTGGGTTTAAATTCCTGGTAGGATAAATCATTTGGAGCTCATGTTTTCCAAGGTGGCATTGGGAATGTGAAAGCATTTGCGATTGCAAAGGGCCCCTGCTCTAGTGGACACAGGGCTTGGGGTGAAGCATCCCTGGACACACGGGGTAAGGAAGCCCTTCTCCTCCTCATCCAGGCACATTCCCTCTTTATCCAAGCACACTCGCTCCTTTTCCAGGCACATTCCCTCCACTTTGCAATAAAAGTAATGCCAGTGGTGTTAAGTGAGACAATGTCACCGTCTGCTTCCCGGGCTGTTCTCTCAGAGAGCAAAGCCAGAGAACTCAGGGATGGAGGATTAGGAGGTTGTAATGTCAGACCAAAAGCAGGAATTTTATCCGATGGGCTCCTGATGACGGACTGCTCCATACACCACTTCCAGCTGCTCCTGCTCTGGGAACAGCCTTGTCTGGATCCATTTAAGCAGATTGGCAAAGTGTTGAATGCAGCATATGGTGCCCTAAAACCACAGAACTTATTGACAGCAGCCCAGACTCACTAAAGAAAAGACCTTCTACAGCCTCGCTCTGGGAAGACTCGGCACTTTCCTCCCACTTGCTGCAGGTAAAGCCCGTCCCACGCTCCCAAAGCGGATCCGCATCCCGTGTGATCTCTCTGGCATCTCGTCCTCTTGGGAACACTCCTCGGGAGCTGTGGCCTGGAAAACACATGGATCTCCTGTCCTGGTGGCCTCCTCACCCCTGGTGGATGGGGCTCAAAGCTCCCCAGCAGCCACCCAAACCAGCACAGTTCTGAACTGGCTCCAATTCCCGATTCACTGGGATGCAACATGCGCTCCTGAGCAGGGAAGCCTCCAGCTGGTGTTAGGGAAGGTGAAACTGTTTCTCACAGCTCCCAGGTTATCCCAGCAAATCCCTGCCAGCATCCCCTGACGATGACTTAGGTTGCTGGATCTCACTCCTGCAGCTCTGTGGAAATCATGGAACGGTTTAGGCTGAAGGGATCTTAAAGCCCATTCTGTTCCACCCTCTGCCATGAGCAGGGACACCTCTGACTTGGACCAGGTTGCTCCAAGCCCTGTACAACCCGGCCTTGGACACTTCCACAGCTTCTCTGGGAATCCCACACCACCCATCACCACCCCCAAGCCTGGCCTGACGCTCCATCACCAGTAGGACACAAGGGCTTCAGGGCAGGGAGAAGGATGCACATCCCTCAGGGTGGTGCCGGATCCGGATGTGGTGCGGGGACTGAGGCCGGGCCACCCCGTGCCCGCCAGCGCTGCTCCGTGTCACACATGACACAATGAACAGGGCCAGTGACTCAGGGCCACTTGCTGACGCACCACACTGGGCTATTCTTCTCTCTCCCGATGAGTCGCTCCAAGATTGGACACAGTCTATCTCCGAGAGAGGCGCCTGGAATTAGCTTAACTCTTGGCAGTACAGGAGAAATCTAATTTCCTTCGGGATCCGGCTGTCTGGAGGCAGGGACAGGGCTGTGCTCCCTCCCCTGGCCTGCCTGGGAGCTTTTGCTCCTTGTGAGAGCAGCTCCACAACCCACTGCTCACAGAAAACCAAGGGATTGGGTCCCAGCTTGCAGAACTGCTCCACGTCCAACTGTTCTGACTGGTGTAAACTACGCTGAATTTACATGGATGTCATGAGGAATGGCCAAAGGAGAGACATCCTAGTTTTTGGGTGGCAGTAGCGAGGGAATCTGCTCGGGAAACACTCTCCATCTTCCATGTTCACCACCTCTCCCACCCCAAAAACCATGGGACAATGGGATCACAGGCCTCGTCTCTGCAGGACTTTGGGAACAGGCAACTGGTAGTGTGTAAACATCACCCCAAAGCTCTGAGATTCAAGTCAAAGCAGGAATCAAACATTCAGCTGCTTCTCAGAGCCTCTTTGGTCTGGAAATGGGCTGGAAATGTCAGGAAACCTGTGCTTCCCACGAGATGCCTGGTACTTCCTTCTTCCAGCCAGGCAGGAAGTAGCTTTGCTCATGGGGCTCTGCTCACGGGGCTCTGCTTGGTTTTGCTACACCTCAACAGACCAGAAACCACAAAACTCCTACAGGTCATCAACTCTGGGACTTCTTGAACCCTCACAGGGATCTGGAATCAATTTGGGATGCAGGACATTCCTCCTGCTACATCCTTGTTTCCTGCAGTGACCCATGCAGGGCTCTGCTCTGTTCCTGTCAAGAGCCAGCCTGGAAACAGAGGGACCATCCCAGCCCCTCTGGGAGCAGGGAGTGGGCTCACACCCAACTCGGGACCTTGTGCTAAAACACCCTCTCTTCCTTCCCTGCCCACACCCACGACAAATTACAGCCCCTGGTGCCCGGCCTGGAGGCACCACCTCACAGTGTCCATGCTGGGAACAGTTCTGGTGGGTGGGTGGAGAATTGGGAGTTTCCTAGGAAATGACCTGGGGATCAGATCCTAGGGATCTGATGTTTGTTTGGGGCTGAATCCCTGGATATGCTGAGCTCAGGTTAAAAAATCC
This sequence comes from Motacilla alba alba, assembly GCF_015832195.1. NCBI lineage: Eukaryota > Metazoa > Chordata > Aves > Passeriformes > Motacillidae > Motacilla > Motacilla alba. The sequence goes on from NC_052045.1 coordinate 5,499,912, forward strand.
ACCCCAAGTGAGCCGAATGAGGCTACACCAGCCAGCACCTTGCCCAGCCAAGTCCAGCTGGGCTCCCAGAAATTTCCGGATCTGGGGGCATCCATGGATTGAAACTATTCACAAAAACGCTCCTCCCTAGCTGGGCTTTATTAGAGCCTCTTTGTGTGGGAGACTCTCCCTCCAAGCCAGATTTCTCCAGCCCGTTTGCCCAGTCCTCCTGCCATCCAGTCAATGATTTGTAGCTGGGAAGCATGGAAGGATGCCTTTGGGATTCCCTGCATCCAACTGTTGCCACGTGGGATCCCTCTCCCTCACAGCCTGTGTGCTGCTGGAGTCACATCTCCACAACTCCTCACTGAGACCAGTCCTACCAGCCAGGGAGGACAACAAAAACGGTTACACCAAATCATCAGGACACTTTGCAAAGTGGGATGTGGGAATGCTGGGGACATCCCTCCTGCTCCATGCCTCCTCCCTCTCCTCCTCCTCGTATGAAGCAGCAGGAAAGGCCAGGCTGGAGGAGCAGGCTGGGATGCAGTGAGACCAACCCCGAGCGGTACCACAGTGCAGTGTCACAGCGTCCCACTCCTGTCCCCAAACGCCATCAGAGAGGCAGCGCCGCACTGAGGACACTGCGCTCCACCAGGCTGGTTCTGCCCCGAGCCCCAGCGGCATTTCCCTGGGACAGGAGTGGGCCAGGCTGTGCCGGGAGGTGCTGCCCCTCCGCCCGCTCCCTCGGGATTCAGACCCAGGAGAAAAGGAATGAGGGCTGGGCTGACCTTCAGACCTCGGCACGGCGCGGGCGGAGGAGGCGCGGGCACTCAAGGCACTCGCGGCAGCGGCCGGGGGACACCCGGCAGTCCCATGGGGACACCCTTCGATTCCCAGGGACCCCTCCCCGCGGTCCCCCCGCCTCCGTGCCGTTCCTGCCCTCCCGGCGCCTGCGGGGCCGGGAATGCTGGCCCTGCCCGAACCCTTCTGGCGCCGGGTCCCGCAGCCTGTGCGCGTTAGAGACTCTTCACCACGGGGATGCCCCGCGCGAGCAGCTCTTGGGGGATGTGCGGGGGTGCGCGTGTGCCACCCCCAATCCCGTGCCTCCCATTGGAGGAATAGCATGTGCCCCCCTTATGGGAAAAGATCTGGCGTTCTCCTTGGAGGTCGGCTCTGCCCTCTGTGTCACTCGTCCCGGGCCACGCTCTCCTCCAGGGCGGGCGGGGCCTCCAGGCCGAGCCCCCCGGCGCCGCCGTGCACGCTCGAGAAGGACACCATGGTGTGGAGGAGCATCAGGACCAGCACGCATAGTCTGATCCTGCTGCTGCCGAGGCGAGACCCCGCAGAGACCGGCAGCAAGGACGGGGAGCGAGGCTGGTGGTACTGGTGGTACTGGTGGTGGTGGTGGTGGTAGAGGTGGTAGTGGTTCTGCCTCTGGTGATGGAGGTGGGGGTCGTGGCGGTGGAAATGGAGCGACTCTGACGCCGTGGATTTGGGGGATGTGTCCTCGTTGCTGTCTGGGGGGTGCTCGCAGGAGTCCCATTGCACCTCGCAGCACTTGGCCTCCTCGTCGGGCAGCTGGTTCTCCAGCAGCCCTGCAGGAAGGAAGGAAGCAGGAGGAAGGGGTCAGCGGGACACGGAGGATGAGGCTGCGGAGGAAGTGAGCGCTGGTGCCCACCAGCTGTGGGATGGGCACACCTGAGAACCAGGACATGGGACATCCCCTGGGACTGGCCCCAGCACATCTGTGAGGCTGCACACACCAGCAAGGCAAGCTCAGGGCTCCCCAAATCCTGCTCACAGTGGTTCAATATCCCCACCCTGCTTTAATCCATCACCTGCAGCTCCCTCCACGCTTTAGCTTTCAGTCAGAAGTAGGACTTTCACCTCCTGGGCTGAGATGTTGCTGTGCCCCCATTAACCCCTTACCCTTGAGATGGTCACGTTTTGGCATCAGGCAACGTTTCCACACTGCCCCTCCTCCCACTCCACCCCGGCAAGCCTTCCAAACCCAGGGAGTGGCTTGGAAATTCCCCAGGGCTCACCACCACCCCCGCCCCGTGCCCGGTGTGAGCCCGGCCCTCCTTACCCGTACAGATGAAGCCAGGCAAACCTCCATAGATCAGCTCATCATTGTCCGGTAACACGAAGGGGCACCTGGTCTGCACCTCCAGGCAGTATTGCTTGCATGGGATCCGCTGCCGGCACTGCTGCTGGGTCACGTTGAAGTACTCGGAGCACAGCCACGCCTTGTAGACAGCCTGGGGGAAAGCATGGAGAGGGACACGTCACTTCCCAAGCACCGGGACAGCTGGAGCATCGCAGTGTGGAAGGGGACGGGAGAGCTCCCAGCTCTGGTGGGAAATGCGTGTTGGGGTCATTTGTTGAAGAGCGGTGGATTCGAACAATCCACTGGAGTGTAACAATGGTGGAACTGGTCTATCCAGCTAAATCCACCACAGAAATAAAGCTAATTACCACATGGAATAATGTCCCCTACAGACAGGCACTGTGGCAGATTCTGCCAACATCAGTGACCCAAGAGCTCAGTCTGTCACACAAAAATTCAAATGCTGCCTATCACCTGTCCCAGATCAGCCTCCTCATCCCCAAGACATCCCACTGCTCTCCTGGGAAGGGGAGGATTCTCACCTCCTCTAAAGTGCCTTGGCCCCCACCAGCTCTGGACATGGGACAGCAAAACACATCATGGGCTGGTCTTTACTGGAAATTTCCTGCTGGAAAAGCTGCTGGACAGAAGCAGCTGGGATGCAGCACACACAGCCACTGCACCTCAGGCTTGTCCCTCTCTGCCACCAAACAACACCTTCCTCACATTCCCCACCAGGTCCTGGGAGAGATTCCTGATTCTCTGACATCTGGAACTTCTGCTTTCTTTTGGCTCAAGCAGAAAACTTGTTCATTTTCCATGGATGTTCTGGCACTGGGATGTTCCAGTGGTGCAGGTGTCTCCATGTGCTCTGTTCACCTGCCTGATACTTCAAGCCGTGCTTGGCAACATTTCCAGAAGGAAGAGCACCCTGGGGGTTCAGCTGTGACTGCAAGGCTGTGCCACATTCCCTGCCTCTCCAGCCTGTCCAGTCCTGGGTTTCCCTCTTCCCTTCCAGCCTCCATGTGCTTGTGCCCACGGCAGAGAGCCGGGCATAGCCCAGTCGGCTCAGTCACAACCACATTCCCAAATTTCCTTTATCTCCCCAGCATCAGGCATGGGGGAAGCTGTTTGTTTCTGCTGGCTGTAGCAGACAGGGAGGGAGAGCTCCCATTTCTCCTGGTGTGCATCATTCCTCAGGCTGCAAGAAACCCATGGCACTTCCAGCTCATCCATGAACTCAAGAGGGCACGAGTGACAGCACCATGGTCATTCCACAACCACATCCAACTTCCTTTGAAACCAGCTAGAAAGGGCTCCCTGTGATTCAAAGGGAATGAGTTTCCCTCCTCTGCACGCTTAGAGAAACCCCCTGCTCCGCCTTCCAGCTGCATTTTCATTTTCTTGAGGCTTTAAACCCATCACTTCTTTGTTTCCCCATGTTTTTCATAGATCCTTATCATCGTTTCTTTGGCCCATGGTGGTGTCTCAGGATTAAAGCTGGTTGGGAAATTCTTGGCAAGTTATTTTAGTTTGTTTTTTTTTTCCTGTAAAATGCCAAATCATGAAAGCCAGAATTTTCACAGAATTATGTTAGCTTTGGTGAAACGTTCATCCCAAAAAGTTTAATGGGCACCAGGACACAATTTATGGAGTGAAAATTTTGGAGCAGTCCCCAGTACCGTGTCCAGGGCTGGCCCCTGGGATGTGGGAATGCAGGTGCTTGCTCTCCTTGTCCTGTTGGATGTTTATTACTGGGACACAGTGGAGCGGCTCCAGAGGAGGGAGTGACTCTGCAGAGTGTGAGGACACAAGCAGGAGAGTTTCCATGTCTGGATCTGCATCCCTGAACATGGAAGTGTCCACAGCCAGGCTGGATGGGGTTTGGAGCACCCTGGGATAGTGGAAGGTGTCCCTGCCTGTGGCAGAAAGTGAGACAGGATGGGTTTAAGGTCCCTTCCAACCCAAACCATGCTGTGACTGCATGATCTGCCCGAGCTGATTCCCTAGAACCAAGGAGGAAGAAGCTGTGCTCCGGAAGGGCCACAACCCCCCGTGCAACACGTGCCTTCCCTGACGGCCTCTGCTCCCTCGGGGACAGAGTGTGGAGCAAGCAGACATGGGGACAGCAAGGAGGACACAGCAGGACCCCTCAGCACACAGCCCTCTGCAGGCACCACGAGTTTCTCTCTGTTGGGAAAGCAGGACCTGTCACTGCAGCTATGGAACCTCAACAGGATGTAAGGGAGGGTTAGAGAGCTCAGGGGACAGTGACACCTTACACTGATGGGACACAGCACCAGGGCGTGCAAAACGGGCTCCAAAACAGCCACTGACTGCCCTGCAGGTACTCAGACAGGCCACATCCTTATTCCAATCTGAGGACTCAACAAGTCCTTGCCTGGACATGATGCTGTTGTTCCCACACGCTCCAGACAACTCCAGTGTAATGTGGAGCAAAACAGAGAGAGGCCTTATTAATTACTTTAATTATTTGGGCTGCCTTTAGAGCAACAAGGAGAGGGTGTCCTGAGAACTGTGCAACCCTCAGTGTGTCCAGCAGCAAGCAGCTGGATGAGCTCCTCCTTCCCCTGGTGACCATGCAGGATTTTGGACAGCTGGTGTGGATGACCTGCTTGGATTTGAACTGGCTGATGTCAGGTGGGTGAATTCCCCCCAAAGCCATGAAGACTTCAGGATTAAAATCTGGATGGATTAACTGAACCACAACCAGCCTGCAGTTTCAAGGGAATTGTGAATACACAAGGAGCTGGATGGACATCAGTGGTGTGCCCAGTCCCATCTGGGATGGACACCCTGAATCCATCCCTCCAGCTCAGCCTCTTTTCCAGCCCTCATCTGCCTTAGGATAAACATCTCCATCACTGGGACTTCCTCGTGTTTCCCAAGGAGGTTGTTTTACAGCACTTATCTCGCTGCCTACAAGTTTTCCTTCATACTTGACCTACATTTTTCCATCCAAAAGTTCACTCCCTTCAATCATTCCCTCCACCATTCCCTCTCCCTGCTCCGTGTTTACACATCTCTAATATTTGCAGATGTCTCACGCTCCCCCTTTAGTCACAACTCAGGCAAGCTCGGCTGATTTACTCACTCCCATTTCCTGCCAGTCTTCTTCCCAGCTCCGACTCTCCCACGCTGCTTCCCAGATCCCAGTCACATCCCAGCTCCCACCTGGGCTCACATGCAGCCTGGCATGGAGGCTACACTGAGTGCTCCAGCAGAGGATTGTGGGTGTCCCCTGAGCTGTCCCAGCTCCAGATTTGGGTGGAAAAGGCAGCTGGAACAGGAGATTTCCCAGAGCTTTGTAGGAAGCTGACTGGGTTCATCCTGCTCTCATGTGGAAACAGCTGGCACAAGCAGGCTCTGCATGGATCCACACATATCCCCCCTAAAATGTTTGTGATGATTCCCATCAGGGAAGTCTGGCAGAAGGCTGGGGTCACACACAGGGACATTCCATGAATTTAATGAAAATATGGAAGGAGATACTGCAAGGAGCTGGGGAGGGCAGAGCTGGAGCACTCATCCAGAACCTGAACCAGGATTCCCTGGCTGCCTCCCATTCTTCCTTCTCTTTCCCCTTGAGGGACACTGACCCCAGCCAGCCCTTGCCATTCCCTTGTGGCAGATCCTCCAGGTGCTGCAGCAGGAATTCCTGCAGCTCTGCAGGATGGGAACTGCCTGTATTTACTCAAAAACAGAGACATCCAAGACCTGCTAGTCCAACAGGGCTCTCCCAACCCACTGGGATCAGGCTAAGACACAGATCTCCAGGAGATCCCAGTGGCCTCCTGTCACTCACCCCCAGAGATCCATGTCACAGACTAGGAGCAAATTCCCTGGCATGCTCAAGGTTTTGGTATCTCCAACCTTACCCCACACAACCTCCTTAGTTCTGCTGTTAAAAAGGACATGTGAGAACTTAGGACAGGAAGAAATTTGTTCCCTGCTTAAATCAACAAGGAAAGCTCCCTGGTGTCCATTCTTGCCCTCTCTGGATTCTTCAGGAAGCGGGTTGGGTTGCAATCAGTGTTCCTGCCATTCTGGTTTGGCTTTTGGCAGATCTCCAGCCTGGCCAAGTAAATTAAAGTGACCTCAACTCCAAAATAGCTCCAGTTTGGTGCCCTCTTCCTGCATTTTTAGCTCTGGAGGACTGGCTGCATGACTCTGAAAAGCACATGAAATTTGGGTGCCTAGGAAAGGAGCCAACTTCAGACACCCGATTTATATGGAAGGAAGAGGACAGGCTATCTGTCCACATTGGAATTTTGGAGGTGGGATGAAAAAACTCATCCTGAAAGACGTTAAAAAAACCCAAAATGAATTGGATTTCTAATAGTGAATTAGGCTGTCTGCTCACACTTCCAGAGGGATCTGGAAGCAGCAGTCAGAGGGATGGTGCTTTCACAGGGAATTCTGTACCAAATGGGAGTTCTTCCCTGCCTGCACTATTCCCTCTGTCTCCTGGCAGAACCAGGACAGCATTCCCCACCAAACAGCTTTTCCAAAGTCTTTCTGTGTCCTTAGGATTTCTGCACAAATTTGGCCACTTCAAGGCCAGTCCAGTTGCTGCCAGTATGTTGGAAACACTGGCACTGCCTGTGGAAGGATCCCAGATCCATTTTGGGAGACCCGAGGAGCAGGAATGGAGCAGCATTCTCAGGACACAGCACCACTGCAGAGGATGCAGAGCTTGGGATGCCCACTGGCAATGCCAGCTGTAATTAACACAACAAACTGTTGTTTTCCCATCTGAACAGGAATCAATACTTGGGAAGCTTCCCCAAGGAAACTCCTGCTAATGGCACAAACATAATAAACCCTTCTCATTAATTAGTGGCAGGGGTTGGGGCAGCATCCCCAGCCCAAAATGCACTTCTCTGGAAGGGGGAGATGCAGTCTGGAAGGCAGAGAGAGAAACAGGGAGATTTTCCCTCCTCAGGAGACCTGAGAGTGTGCTTGGACCAGAAGCGAGGATCACTCTGGAAGCTGGGCTCTGCTATCATGACTCTCCTCCTTTCCCTCTTCTCACTGGGCGCACCCAGCTCCCAGCAGGGACGGGAAGAAAAATCCCTGCCTGCCCCTGCCAGACCCCCAGCCTGGAGCAGCCCCCTCCCCTCCCAGAGCAGTTCCTGGGACTCACATTTCCATCCTGGTCTGAGAGGAGCATCTGGAGTGGCTGTGCCTCATTAATCTTGGACCCAGGGAAATGAGCACTGCTAATGAGCTGCTCGGGCAGCTCTCCAAGCTCTGGCACACGAGGATGCAGCGCGGGAAGCAGGACAGGCTGGGGGGGGAGAGAAGAGCCCCCCTGGATGGCAGAGGATTAAGGGAATACTGAGGTCCAGGGCCAGCCAGGAGGAGTCACAAACACATCTGCAATGTCCAATTACCGCTGTATTCAATTAACTCAGACAGTAACAATGTGGAGCTTTAAACCAGCTTTTTTTAGGCTTTTTTAAAAATTCTCCTTGCTATGGGCTGTTCCAGCATCATCTCTGGAACAGCTGATTTTTGGTTTCTTTGATAGTTCTGGAGTTGTTATCCCTGCCTTGACACATTCACATGCTCTGGGTTAGGAGAGAAGGGACAAAAACACCAACCCAACCCTAAACCCCAACAACTGGACAGGATTATGGGATTTGTTTTGTTTTTCCTTCATTTTTAATATAAAGTTGCCTTTTGCCTGGCGATGACAGCACTGGAGCCGCAGCTCCTCCGTTTCCCAACCAGGGGAGCCTCTGCCCATTGTACCCAGCTCCAGAGGGCACTGGGATGGGGCTGCCAGCAGGAATGCCTGGGACACGGATGTGCATGGGGGAATGGGGATGGATGCACACAGGCTGCAGGGAATGGCACTGGTGGGAATCCCAGCTGGAGTGGGTGCTCCTCAAACACCACTGGAAACTCCACAGAGAGCTGCTGGGCTGGCTGGCACGTGCCCATTCCAGGTTCTCCACTACCCTGCAGCCCACACCTCTCCAGGGCTGGTTTGCCCAGAAGCTCTCCCCCAGCCATCCCACCCATGACACCAGTTTGCATCCTGATGCTGTGTGTCGTTCTGGGCACTGGGGGGTCTCGGTCTGGCACCGACCAGGCTCATCCTCCAGAAAGCTCCTGGGCAATGGAATGTCCCCTGTGCTCCTAAACTGTGCCTTCCCACCTACATCCCACAGGACCAGACCATATTCCTTGACCTGAGTGATGAAGTCACTTCCAAATCACCTGGAAGCAACTTGTCAGAGCTACTCACTCACATTCAATCACCTCATGAAGCAGCTGATAGTTTTAAAGTTTAAAACTTTTACTTTCCATTTTAAAAATAAATCATTTTAGCTTTAATTCCCAGTTCTTGGATTTAAGAGACTGTGTGAATGCTCCTTCTTTTAGAGGGAAAAGTCCCAAATTTCCCCCTCTAAGCCACTCAAACCCAGTCTGAGACACACAACTCCCCAGGTGCTCATAGGTCAAAACTAAGAGAAAATAGCTTTAAAGTGTGACCCCCACACACCTGACACGCTCAAGGCTCAGGTAACAACTGTCACACTATGTCACAACATCAGGCATCTCAACACATGCCTTGGGAAGGACTGGAGTAGGAAAGGACGGGAGAACCAGCACCCCAACGTGTCTCTGCAACCCCACACCCACCCCCAGCACCCACAGGCGATGGGCTGGGGGGTGGCAGTGCCAGCTCCCAGCTCTGGGAATGCTCTCAGGGGACAGACACCACAGTCACAGCCTCCTGGCTTTGCTCATCTGCTCACGGCACTGAGGGCTGCAGCGTGCAGAGCCCAGGGAAAAGCCTGGTCTCATCCCAGCAGATGCCACACTGCCCTTGGAACAAGCCCAGGAGGAAGAGCTTGAGCTCGTGGTTGCACCGCAGCAGGAAGCATTCCCTGGAAGAGCAGAGCTCGTGGACTTGCTTTGGACACCTCTGACAGCTCCTGTGCTGGGGGGACAGAGCACATGGCACGCCAACACGGCCGTGTGCCTGTGCCTGTTGATTAATCACAGCAATTAATGGCACAGCTGGATGAACAGGAAGGCAGTGACCACTGCCAGGCCCTCCTGCTTCCCACAGCCAGTGCCTGTCTCCATGCATGTCACAGGCTGCTCCATGCCCTGCCCAGCAGTGTCTGCAGCCCTTGCCCTCCCACCACAGCTGCCACTTTTCCCAGTGCAGGCTGGGATCTGGCTGGAGGTTACCCCTGTCCAGCCACCCAGCCCTGCCTGACCACTCCTACAGCCCCAGCCCATTGCAGGAGGCTCTTGATCCTAGACCATGGCTATAAACATCCCAATTCCCATGGAATATTTCCATTTCATTATCAAACTCCACCTCGGCGTAGATGCATCCCCTCTGCAAGGGAGGAGAGCAGGGGTGACAGTGCTCTGCTCACGGATGGGAGCTCTCATCCCAGCATTCCTGATGCCAGTCTCCTGTTCAGCCCCCACTCCTCACATCCTGGGTGTGTCCCCTCTACTCACCCTGGGAATTCCCTGGCAGTGCTGGGACAGGGTGGCCCAGCCATGGTGGGCTGCCCGTGGGCACTGCTGCCAGACCCCAGGCACAGCCAGTCCCAGTCCCAAGATCCCAGCCCGGGAGCATGGTGAGGCCCCAGGGACCAGCACTCCCAGGCTGCAGTTAATCCAGGCTGCTGCTCTGTGCTCTCCTTTCAAAAAGGGTCTTGGCTGGGCTTAAGAGAAGAGCGGCTTGTCAGGAAGGCGAGGCCAGCTGCAGTGTGGAGGTCTGTGTGGGAAGGGGGTGGACACCAGGAGACAGGGACAAACAGCTGGTGGCCAGGAAGAGAGCAGCTCTCCCTGACATCTGGAGGGCTCTGTCCTTGTGACACGACATGGCCATGCCCCAAGGTGGAAGAGGGGAAGCCAGGCCTCCAGGGTGTCACCACACCCTGAGGAAAGTTTTTCCCAATATCCCATCTATCCCTGTCCTCTGGCAGTGGGAAGCCATTCCCTGTGTCCTGTCTCTCCATCCCTTGTCCCAAGTCCCTCTCCAGCTTTCCTGGAGCCCCTTTAGGCACTGGAAGGGGCTCTAAGGTCTCTCTGGAGTCTCCTCTTCATCAGGTGAAAACACCCAGCTCTCCCAGCCTGGCTCCAGAGGGGCTTCAGCCCTTGGAGCAGCCCCATGGCCTCCTTGGGAGTCGCTCCAGCAGCTCCATCCTGTACAATCCCTCACCTGGCAGCCCCCAGTGGGTCAGACACCAGCCCATCCTACCAGCCCAATGACTTAAAAAGTAATTAAAGACCTCTGCAAAACTGAAGCTGAACACAATGGAGTTGGGGACAGAGGGAAAGTGAGGTCCCTGCAATCCATTAGGATGGCTTGAGGAATTCACTCCCATTAGATCCTGCTGCAGCTAGGGGCTTAGCAAGATTCAAAAGTGGATTAAACATTTATACAGCTAATGAGAACATCCTGTTACATTAGATAGGATATAAAAAAATAAAGGCGAGACACTTCAGTGCCACGAGCCATAAATTACCCACCAGTGATGGGGGCGAGGGAGAAGTTTCTCTGCTCATCCCCTTTCCAAGGCAGTGGTGAGGCTGGAAAATTGTTCTCAGCATGAAGTGAGTGTCCAGCCCAGCAAGGGCTTGTCACAGCAGGGCTGTCTTGCATCCAGTGCCTGTGGAACGGCCCAATTCCGTACTCTGCCAGGAGCCCCCCGTGCAGCATCCTGTGAGGTGTCACTTGGCTTGAGTGGGAATGGGACAGGGGATAAGGCAGCAGGAGGAACCTGGTCCCTCATGTCATCCTTGTGCACCCCACAGAGACGGGCAAGCAGCAGGATCTGGCCCATCCCTGCTCCCTCATGGAGCAAAGAGCGGGAAGACAGGAGCATCCTGGCTCCTGGGCACCTTCCACGGTCACAGGAAGTGCAGTTTTTCATGCTCATGCTGGGTCTTGTTACCACCTCAACTCGTGCCCACAGGTCCCTTAAATGCAAGCAAAGATGATTTTGAGATGCTTATCAGCACTCCTGGCAGCTCCTACTGCTGGAGACACACAACAGGCCATGGCTCATGTCAGACCCGAGAGCTGCAACCTCTGGTTTTCTCTCCCTGGCTGAACAGCACTTGCAGAAATCTCCTGCTCCCTTGCAGGGAGGAAAGCCCCAGGATAGCTCTCAGTCTCCCTGGTGAGCAGCAGGCAGGCGCTCCCGGCTGGCATCGCTCCTCAGACAGAGAATCCCAAGGGATGAGCTACTGCAGGGAAACCCATTCCTGCTGCTCTCCCCTGGAGCGAGCCCAGGACGGGCTGGGGCTCTCCCTGTCCCTGTCCCTCATGCTCCACAGAGTGGGAATGCTTCCCCTGCATTCCCAAGAGCAAGGGGTGTTTGGAGAGTGGTCCCAGGACTGCACTCTGAGCCAGGCTGCCACCCCAGAGCTCCTGGAGCTTCCTGACAGTCTCATTTGAACGGAGAGCAAGGAATGATGACAAACAAGCAACACAGCATGGCAGGAAAACACTACTCCCCGCCCACACAGGCAGAGACCCCCGTAGATTCCTCCTCTCCACATCCAGCTCCATGAAAAATGATACAGAAGACAACCAGCTCCAAGGAATATGACACTGAAGACCACAAACAGGTCTGAAGGGGGCTGAACTCATTACATTAAAGACACAAACAAGCTCTTGCTCTGCTGGCACTGGTCAGTCCTTCCCAAACTGCGGCTGTTCAGAAAATTCCAAGAAAATTCCACTTGCCTCCTCTCCCTCTGTAACCACCAACAGTGGGGAATACTTGGGACTGGTGCCTGTGGGCTCAGGGTGCTCCAGGCTCCCTGATCTGGGCAAACTCAGGAGCTGGCACACCCTTCACCAGGAAAACCCCCATCCCAGCCACTTCCAGGCCCCCTCTCCAGCTCTACCTTCGCTCTCCTGTCCGTCCGCAGCCTCCACCCACCAGCAGCGCTGCAGAGCTGCCGTGCAGGGATAAGATTCCAGCCAAGATGCCAAACACGTGTATCTGTTACTCCCAAGAGGATGAGCAGGGCAGGTGGCATTTCCTTCTCCAGCCAGGACCAGGAACACCAGGATGCTGGCACAGGCAGGGCTCTGCAAAACCAAATCCTTGCCAGGTGAGGCCATTTCAAGCTGCTTTTTGAACAGAGTGGCCACGTTGGTGGCATCTGGGGGTGCCAATGCTGCCAGCACTGCTCTTCCTGTGACACCCCGGGAACACGGCTGGGAGAGAGGCCCCAAGGAAAAGCCAGGAGCTGGGAAGAGGAGCGAGGCTGAAGCAGGCGAGCCATTCCAGGCAGGCAGCTGCTGGCTCTGCCCATGGGAATGGGGCTGGAGCAGCGTGGACAGATGGATACTTCTTGCCCAGGCAGCCTCCGTGTCTCATTCACAGATTTGCTGTCCCTGAGTCATTGCCCTTCAAAGGACAGCAGAGCTGAGCTCCTGCGTGGAGCCAGGCATGAGTCGCATCCTAATGGCATCCCGGTGACAGCGGGAATAGCCCCCGGCAGCCAAGTACATCCTGCCTCTGTCACCTGCCTGCCCCCACCCTGGAGGGCAGCTCTGGAGCTCACAGCACAGGAAAAGCCTGTGGGGCATCCCTAGGGACAGGCCTGGGGCTGTGGGATGTTTTACAAACTCTCTGTGTGGGATCCTTGGCACTGCCCAGCACGGGGGTCAGGCCAGGCCATGTGTGATCCCTGCTAGGCAGAACGGCTCCTTTCCTGATGGAAAAGAATCCTGTCCACAGGCAGGGACCAGGTGAAGCCCGTTGAGAGGGCAGGTCCAGCTGGGTTCAAGCAGACATCCAGTGCATCCTCTCTCACCTTCCAGGGCTGGTTTAGGAGGTGCTGCCTGCTCTCCCTGGGATGCGTGCGGGGCTGGAAGTCAGCGTGGCACCAGCAGATCCCTTTATCCATGGGGGGCATGGATCACTGCCTGGTAGGAAAAGCAGCGTGGCAAGACAGCCTGATCTGGACAGCCACAGGCAGCCTGTGCCAAGGGATGTGCACAGCAAGAGGGCTGGGGGTCGTGTTGTTTTCCCAGATCTCACACTTTGGTGGTATCACCTCATGTGCTGCAGAGCTCCTGACTCCCTGAGCCTTCCCACACCACACAGAGCAGCCAGATACTTTCCATCTCCAGCTGCTGAGGTGGCATCTCTGAGGAGCTCATCCCACCCTGCTGGTGAAGCCCCTGTGCCCACTGTGCTCCCAGGGATGGGCACACATAGAGAAGAACGTGGGCTTGCATCTGGCACTGATGGCAGCAGGCACAGCTGGGAGCACACAGAGCAGGAGCTGGTGCTGGAGCCTGTGGCACTTGGAGCTACTGGTGACAGTTTGATGGAGAGAGATGTCACCCTCCCTCGCTGTCCCTGCACCATTTGCCACCCTGCCTGTTGCTCCATGGAGACCGGCTGCTGCCTTGGGAAACTTGTGGCCTGTCCCTGCAGCACCACTGACAGACACAGGTGAGGACAGGCAGACAACAAGGACTGACAGACAACCAGAGTAAAGGAGGCAGCCAAAAACCACCCAATATCCCCCGTAAATCCCTCCCATTCACACCCTGACCCCACCAGAGGCCGCTTCACCACACAGTACTTGTGTAGGTTCAGCCTCCCAGGCAGCTTGAGATGTCTCTACCCCAAGCAAAACTCAGGACTGTCCAAACACCATCTGAGCATCCCCACTCCCACCTGGCCTGCAGCCCTCCCAAGACACAGGTACCACTGGCACATTCCTGACACCTCTACATCTTTTATTCCAGGGGGCAAATGCCTTCCATCAGTTCAGCTTTTGTTTCTCCTGTTTTCCAAGCCTTGATCTCTGTTTTCAAGCATTGAGGAGGTACCACACACAAGGCACTGGAGTTGGGCTGTGCCAGAGGCTGCAGCCACAGCACCTGCAGACCAAACCCAACATGATCCTTTGGCCCAAATTCTTTATACAACTGAAGCACTTATTTGTGCAAGGCTGCAAAAAATTCCCTTTGTTCCCATGGAATGGGTGGGGAACATAGAGCTGCACACTTGGCTAAGCTCATGCATGTGCTCCTGCTCAAGCTGCCAAATGACTGCACTGATCTGCTGGAATTACTTTCGAATTCACTCTGGAACCTTTTTTCACCTCATGAAACACCTCACTGCCCAGGCTGGTTGTGGAGAGGCTCTGGAGCTGACACAGGTGTGTGGGAGCAGCCTCTCCCCTCCTGCTGCTGCTGGTGCACCAAATGCTCCACAGGAGACCAGGTCCAAGGTGCAACTTTGCAGTCACCCATCCATAGATTCTCTGGAAGCCTCACTTCTAAAGTAACTTAGCAACCTTAAAAAACCTAAAGCAACTTAGTAACTTTAAAAAAAAACACAAGGTTTTGGTGAAACCACTTTTGCCATGGTTCTCAAGGAACCTTCCCTCTGTGCAAGGAGCCATCCAGGCTCAGAGCAGGAGTGTACCAGGTTTAGCAGCATTTTGGATAAGCCCAAAAAAACTCAACTTGAGCTACTTTTGTGAAGGTAAAACGCTGCTTTGGTTCTCCCAAGGGGTGTCCCTGGCACTGGGATAACCCCAAGCCATGGTGTTCCCAAAGCTCCTTAGGTTTCCAGAGGATGCTCCACAGGGAGGGGCACTCTGCAGGGACGCTGATTGCTGATGCTATTCCTGGTCAAACAAGAGCCAGAAAACAGGACCCCAGAGGGTGCTGAACCTGAGCACTGGGGATCTGCTCCCTGCTCCGTGTGGGATGTGCCTGGGATGATGCCAGAGCAGGAACAGCCTCCATTTCTCACCACATCACTGCGCACCGGCGGCACAGAAACACCAGCAGAGCCTCGGGAGTGAAATCCTGCCCTGCCAGGGGTACCGGGGAAAGCAGAGGTGCAGAACCAGATCCCACAGCCACGGGCTCGTGCACAGAAAAACCTGATAATCTAATCACATCTGAGATGCTACAGGTCCTGTCCAGCCCAGCCTGCCCAGCTCTGCTGCCAGCCCCCTCCTGCCTGTCAGCCTTTCTCTCGCCACAGCTTTGTTTCTTGCAGCCTAATGACTCCTTAATTCCGCAGCCTTTGTCCCATAGATCTTGATTTGCCCCAGCACTGGTGGGAGGGGGCACTTTTGGGAGCTGTTGGGGTGGGAGCCAGCATGCAGAGCTCAGCCTTGGCATGAGCAAAGCTCTCATCTGGTGTCTGAGCTGGAGCAATACTGCTCTTTTCCTGTTTGGAAAGATGGGAAAAGGCACAAACGAGCCCTAAGCATCCCTCAGGGCATTGCTTTGGAGGAACAGCGATTTCCTCCTGCACTAAGCCCTGCAAAGCCTGCACTGACAGTTTGAGTGCTGCTGCTGTCCACATTTCCTGATGGATATTCAAGTCCAATATCCACGTCCCCAGGCCGTGACGTCCCCAAGCCCCTTTGGAGGATGCTCCAAAGTGTCCCCACAACTGCTCAGTCACCAAGTTCACTGTGTCTTGCAGTGACAAAGGGTACAAGTGACACAGCAACAGGCGAGATGGAGGCGGCCGGCAGCTGCTCCTGACTCAATTAATGACTTTTCCCTCTTATGTGCAGAAAAACACAAGCGTTTGCCACCTTTTATCCACATCGTCCCTACCTAGCACCATCACCCAGCAGCTGGCAGGCAGATCCTTGCAGCATGAGGTGAAATGTATGTGAGAAGATGGATGGACCTCATGAACCACTTCCCTCTCTTCCTCCTGCCACAGGATGCCGGTGCCCCTGTCCATGAGCGTCCCTGAGGGAGCCAGACCCCCAAAATCCCACCAAACGGGAAATGCAAACAATAAACCCCAGAAGTGAATCTTCATGGTTTACTGCCTCTCAGCCACAGGGATTTCTGCTCTTAGTTGGAAGAGTAACAAATAAAACATTTCCAGGGAGTGATTGGGAAGTTGAGGGTGCTGCACAGGAATAACAACATATGCAGAAAGTGGGATCTGCCCAGGAACGATCCCCAAGCAGAAAATAAAAAGGGAGAGTATGACAGCACTGAGTAATCTCAGCAGCTGAATTACACACAGACCCCACCATTTCATGGGATTCCTATCTCTCATGGAGACTTTGGTCCAGTCTTCCCCAATCTCCGGGCACAGACAGATGTTGCAGACAGGTAGAGAAATTATAAAAGAAAGGCCTCATAAAATCAGGCCTGCTCTGTTAAACCAACAGCTAGCCTGTCATTTCTTCTAAGTGCAGCTGGTACTTTGCAAGTTCCCATGTGAAAACAATCTGGGTATGAACAGTTTGTTAATGTAACAATCTTTCTTGGGTGAAAAATAAGTGCACCTGCACTTATTAGATCTGTTCCATGAGAACCCACAAAAGAGAAATGTAAGCAACTTGAACCTTAGCACATACACACAAATCACCCTCTGACCAACAAATGAAGTAGTAAGAAAACTACCAGGTAACAGATGTTGCACAGGGGGTCTGTGAAAACTGTATAAAATAAGTTATGTGAATAAAGATTTGGCTTTTCCCACATGAAGAAAATGGAGCTCAAGTGATTTATTCCAATAGACAGATCTGGGGTTGGGAAGCCTAGGATGCTGTTTCCCCTCCTGGCAGGACCTGCTTTTTCTCCCTAAACCTGAGGGCAGCTCTCAAGATGATTTTTTATCAGGGCATTTTGTGTCTCCTGAAACCAATCCACAACACTTACACGCTTCCAAGTTTTTAGCTCAGGGTGAAACCTGCTGCCATAGGAAGGAACTGGCAGCTCCAGTCGGGATTTGGTGTTGCTGTCGTTTGAAACCAGGTGGAAAAAAGAGCCAAAATCACCGGAGTGGTTTGGCTGCCATAGAGCTCCCTGTGAGCTGTCTGCTGAGCCACACTTCTCAGGCACCAAATTCCAGAGGGATCTGTGGCTCAGCAGAGGGAGGCTGTGTGCAGGTGAGCTGGAGCTGCTGTGCTTCCTCATCTTCAGTTTTCCAGCTGCTGTTACAGAATGGCAGGGATGTGAATGGGATGCAGCACTAACCCTCCACGCTCAGCCCTGCTCCCACGGTCCCATGTCCCAGAATTATCATTTGAATCCTGCTTCTCCAGCTCCAGAGCTCCTGAAGCCAGAATCCTGCTGTGAGGGCTCTGCAGGAGCTCTCACACTGGCCAAGCTGCACGTTCCACTGTTTTCCTCCACTCCTCTGCTGTTTTCCCATTATTTGCTCTCAGATGTTATCACCATCAAGCAATAGCTTTGCTACCCCTCACAAACAGGTATTATGCAGCATCTGGATGGGAATCACAAAATCAAACTGCTTCCAAAAATCCCGCCAGCCACATTTTTCCAAGGCAATGAGTAACTGTAGTTCCTGCTCAAGTCCAGAGAACTCAAAATCAGACCAAAACTTGCTTGTCACCACAATGCTGGAGGGGTCTGGTATTAGCCTCAGTTCACAGAGGGGGAACAGCCACTGAGAGGGAAAAGCTGAGTCTCACGGATGTGAAAGGCTGGAGTAAGACACAAAAATATGGAGTGAATGGCCTTAAACAAAGCAGCCTGGTTTTTCAGGAGCAACCAAAAGGATGGGAGCTGTGAGGGCTCCAGTGGGAGTGTGTAGCACTGGGCACTCCCATAAGAATTTCCCAGTGGGTGGCCCAGAGGAGGTGCACAGGTTGTCCCTGCTGCTCCTGTCTCCTGTTGCTTCCCAAGTGCAGCCTGAGGAATGCAAGGCTGGAGCTCACAGATGCTCTAAGGATGCACTGACACGACACAGAACCAGTTCAGAGGAACGGGTCCTGCCACTTCCTCCAGCTCTGCATCTCCCCAGCACATTTCCTGCTCTCCCATCAAGGATGTTAAACCCAGGGACAATTAATGGAGACTCATCAAAGCACAGCTCTGTTTCTACACACTTTGGAGTCCCAACATAATGATTATTTTCTCACCTCTTTCGCTTCTCTCTCTGGGTCTCCCAGCAGAGATGGAAGCTAAGCCTGAAGTTGGAAAGTTTATGCTCCACCAGACATGGCACAGGGAGATCCTGATCCTGCTGGGCCCCTGGAAGCAGGAGCAGCACAATGGACAGCACCCTGTGGAAGTGGAGCAGCAGGACCAAACTACTCAGAGCAGGCTGAATACTACGTCCCTTGGAAACCACAGGGGGATTTGGGAATCAGAATGTAATTACCTGCCTTGGGCCACGTCCAGAACACAAGCACAAGCTGCTGCTCAAACCCAGCTCCCCACAAAAGCGACCCTGGAGTAGTGGCCAGGATCTCACCAATGTGCCCCTGCTGAAAGACACCACCTCGGTGTCCCAGTGCTGCTCTTGGTGCTGCTCCTGCACTTTCCCAGGGCATGAACATCACTTCTAGAGCTGCTCTGCAAATCCAAGTGTCCCTCAAAACTCCTGTCCCAGAAGAGGAGCAGCCAACCCCGTCGTACTGCCAGGGAGGAAGCTCTGCCACCATCCCTGTGGGGACAATGCTGTCACACACCGCAAGCTCTGAGGAAGGGAAGCAGATTTAATTATGGAGACCATTGCACTTCTCAGAGGTGACGTCTGGAAGGAGCATGCACAGGTGAGGCAGGCAGCTTGGAGCTGGGGGAAGCTGGAGGCACCACGGGCTTGTAAGAATGAGCATCCAGCAGAACCACACTGGGTCCAACTACAACTCTCATCTGGGAGAGGAGATGGCTCCATACTGGGCCTCGACCCCACTGATGGTGGGAGACACAACCAACCCATCAGCTTTCAGAACAGGGACTGTGCCCCGGGGCTGGGGACAGTCAGTGACACTGCGGGGAACACCAAGGTGGGAGGCACAGTCCAGCACCCCTGGGCAGGAAGGGTGTAAGAGCTGGAAAACAGCTGCTGCGTACAGGGAAGGGGCCCTGGCACCATGGTTCATCTCAGGTCACCGTTGGTCTAATCACAGCTAGGTAGAACCCTGGGCTGTCCCAGGAGCAGCAGCAGGTCTGAGGCAAAGGTGAGGGGCCTCACGTGTGCCCCAGCTCAGCCCCTGTGTGCACAGGGGTGCACACAGAAAGGGGAGTGGGTGAGGTTGGTAGGGACTGGGGTGTCAGGAGTGAGGTACTTGGATTGAGGTGGCATGTGGGGATTGGGGTGTCAGGATAGGCCTGATGGGTGTGAGCTGTTGGATTGGGGTGCTGGTAGTGGGGCGTTATGAGTTGGGTGCTCAGACTGTGTTGGGAGCAGGGTGTTGGGAATGGAGTGCTGGGAGTGGGATGACAGGAGCTGCCTGTGTGTGCACAGGTGTGAAGGGATGTGCAAGTGCTCATTCAGGCCAAGTCTTGCTTTGCCTTCTCTGTCCCATCACCCTGCCCCAGCCTTCGCAAGGGCTCCAGACCTGTCCCACCACCACTGCCAGGAGAGGTCTGGGAAGCAGAGGCAGATCCCAGCCTGCGGGCAAGTGTGAGAGCAGGGGGACTACGTTACCCCCACACCACCAAGCCTGCTGTGACCCAGCTCACCCGGGACGCCCCCTCGTACCTTGCAGTCCGTCAGGCAGGATCTGACCGAGTACTCTTCCGATTGCAAGTACTTCTCAAGCAAGAGGTCGAACTCCTCGTATTTTTCCTGAGCGTGTTGGTCCAGCCGCTGGTACGCCTGGACGCAGCTGCTACAGGCCTCCCCGTCCAGCGCCCCGGCCGCCGCCACCACCAGGTCCACCATCAGGTTGTCCAGGCTGCAGTCCAGGCCGTCGGGGCCGGCCATCTCCCGCAGCAGGTCCCAGATCGTGTAAGTATCACAAAAGGAGAGGTTGAAGTTCCTGAAGTAAGCCTGCAGGAAGGTCCTTTTGGAGGAGGGCGAGGCGAAGAAGGGCGCGGCGGCGGCGGCGGCGGCGGCGGCGGCGGCGGGGGGCGAGCGCAGGGGCGCTCCGGGAGCCCGCGGGCGCTGCGGGGCGAGCAGCCGGGCGCACGCCGAGTCCAGGTCCCCGCGGGCGGCGGGGCAGGGCCCGCCGGGGCCGCGGCTCAGGTTGCCCAGCAGGGCCTCGCAGCTGCCGCCGCCGCCGCCGCCCGCCGGCTCGGCCGCCAGCAGCGCCCGCGGCCCGCGGCCCCGCGGCCGCTCCCGCGCCCGCAGCTTGGCCCCGGCGCAGAGCCACAGATGGTCGGAGAGGAGCACGGTGAAAAAGAGGAGCGAGGCGAGCGACAGGCGCCATTTCTGCGCCCGCTCGGGGTCGGCCACCGGCTTGTCGCTGCGGCGCGGCGCGCAGCACACGGCCCCGCCGGCGGCGCCCCCGCGGGGGGACATCCAGGCGCCGCGGATCATGCCGGGGGCGCGCGGGCGGCGGGCGGGCAGCGCCGCGCTGCCGCCGCTGTCACCTGCCCCGCACCGCCGCCATGCCCGCGCCGCCCCCGCCGCGCCCCGCCGCCGCCGCCCGCCCCGGCCCCGGCCCCGGGCATGCCCCGGCCGCCCTCACTCGGCTTTCCGCTTGCCCCGGCGCGGTGCCGGGGCCGCGCCGCGCCCGCCGCCGCCGCCGCCCGGCCCCATCGCCCTCAGTCTGTCGCCATCTTCGGCCGCGCCGCCAACACCTTGAGGAGCCGCGAGCGCTGCGCCTGCGCGCTGCCTCCGCTCCGCCGGCACCGGCACGGCCGCGGCCCGGCCCGGCCGGCGCTGCCGAGGTGCTGAAGGACAGCTCCGCTCCGCCCGGCCCGGCCCGGCCCGGCCCGGCCCGGCCGGGACACCCCCGCGCCCGCACAGCCGCCGCAACGCCGGCGGCAGCTCCGCGCTCAGCCCCGTCCTCACCCCCACCCTGACCGTCGCCTCATCCGCACCCTCAGCCTCAGCCTCTTCCTCAGCCCTTCCCTCATCGTCGCCCAACGTCATCCTCATCTCACCTTTGCCATCATCTTCACACTCATCCTCATCCTCATCCTAACCCTCACTTGAATCCTCATCCTCATCCTCACCTCACCCTCACGGACTGGTCCCATCCCATCCCCGGTGTCAACAGCTCCCAGTGGAGAGGGGCCCTGGGGGCTCCAGCAGCAGCCACACACACGGTGCTGTCCCCCAAGAGCAGAGCCTGGTGTCCCCTCACTGCCCACACACCCTCAGCCGCACAAAGAGCCCCCAGTGATTCCATTTCTGGGGGACTGGGAGAGAGATATCACCAGACAGCAAAAGCAGCTTCCAGGGACATCCCTTATTCATGTCCCTAAATCCCTATAAGGGGGTTCTTGGCATGGCTAAACCCTGAGAGACCATCAGCTCCCTGGGAGGGGAAAATAAAGAGCAGCTGAGGGAGCTGGGGGGGCTCAGCCTGGAGTAAAAGAGGCTCAGGGGGATCTTCTGGCTCTGCACAACTCCTTAACAGGAGGGGACAGCCGGGGGAGTCAGGATCTGCTCCCAGGGAACAACAGACAGGAAAATAGGAAATAGCCACAAGCTGCACCAGTGGAGGTTTAGGTGGGATATTAAGGAAAATTTCTTCACTGAAAACATGGTCAGGTGTTGAAACAGACACCAAGGGAAGCAGTGAAATCACTGGAAGTGGTCAAAATCATGGGGATGTGGCACTTGGGAATATGCATTAATGATGGCCGTGGAAGTGCTGGGGGTGATGGTTGGACTCACGGTCTCTGAGAGCCACTCCGACTTAAATGATTCCATAATTTTATGGACACGAAACCCCAGTGTACACAGAACAGAGGGCAGAGCCTGCTTGGAG
This sequence comes from Motacilla alba alba, assembly GCF_015832195.1. Taxonomy (NCBI): domain Eukaryota; kingdom Metazoa; phylum Chordata; class Aves; order Passeriformes; family Motacillidae; genus Motacilla; species Motacilla alba. Next base: position 5,521,675 of record NC_052045.1, read on the forward strand.
ACTTCTTCTCCATCCACAAAGCCATCCTCAGCCTTGGGCACTAGCCCAGCTGTGGGAATTGGTTCCTGCGGTTTTCCTCAAGCTCTGTCCCAAGGTGAACCAGCTCCTTCAAGGCCATGGGGTGCTGGAGCTGGTTACCCAAGCTCCCTCAGCAGAGTGGGGTCCTGCAGGCACAGGGAGACACCAGAGGCTTTATCCCTCTCCTGCTCATCATCCTAACCTGCGAGGAGAGCAAGCCCCCTGGGAAAGGGGCTCTCACGGAGGGGCTGTCGCCTCAGCTGGTGCCATTAGTCACAAAGGCCACGGTGTGTGAGCTGCTCACGCTCCAGCAGCTCAGCCCTGGCTGAGGCACTGAGGGAGGGAAATACCTGGTGCGGAGCCAGGAGAGGTTTTACAGCCGGAACGAACAAATGTTGAACATCACCGGGAGTGATGTAAGGATCTGCAACCCAGGCTGGAGGCTCAGCTCCTCTGAGCCGTGGCACACACACCTGTGACTCCCTCAGGGGCTGCTTCCCTCTGGCTCTTCCACCCCATCCCTTCCTGCTCCTCCAGCATGTCCACAGCCCTGCTGGGAGGAGAGGCTGGCATAGCTGGGAGCGCTGTTCCTGCAGGTCTGGGCTTCCTGGGGTGGGTTTCTTTCCCAGCACTGTCTGTGCCTGCTCTGTGCACAAGGGTCAGACTGGTGTTTGAGGAATCACTGGATGGTTTGGGTTGAAGGGACAGTTAAGCATCACCTTGCCCATGCCCCTGCCATGGACAGGGATGCCTTCCACTAGCCCAGGTTTCTCCAAGCCCATCCAACCTCGCCCTGGACACTTCCAGGGATACAGGGGCATCCCCAGCTTCTCTGAGCAACGTGTGCCAGGGCCTCCCCACCTCCCCACCCTCACAGGGAATAATTTCTTTCCAATATCCCACCTAAACTTCCCTTCTCTTTAGTTTAAAGCCATTCCCCCTTGTCCCATCACTCCATGTCTCAGGGGGAGTGGTGCAGGCAGGAGATCAGCACTGTCTTGTCCTGTCCAGGTCTAGGAAGAGCTGAGACAGCAACAGAGCCCCTCCAAGCCTTGTGCACCCCGTTAGTTATGGGACTCAGAGCCCAGCTGTCCTTTCTTATTTCCTATCTGTCCCCACAAAGCCCCACTTGTTCCCACCCTTTTTCAGCTTTCTCCCCAGCCTGAGGACTCAGCTTTCTTCCTGCCCCAGCACCCCTGGTCCTTTTGTGTACCTGGGGCTGAATGAAACCAGGAGGGAGGCCATGGAGAGGGTGTCCCAGGGGTGCAGAAACACTCTGCCTGTCCCTGACCTCAGCTCCCCCGTGCTCCCACAGGGCCGTGACAGGAGCTCATCACTCCCATTCCCATCGGGAGAGGTTCATCCAGCACGGAGCCTGTGCCCAGCTCAGCACGACCTGCTGAGATCAGGTCTGCAGGTCCTGAGATGAGGCTGCACCAGCCCTGTTTGCTGACGGCTCTGTTTCCAGGGCACAGCGCTATTTCCACCCAGGAGTTTCCTCTGCCTGGGAAAACATTATCTGCTCCTCCCACTGCCTGCCAAACCAGCGCTCGCACATGACCCTTCAGGAGAGAACAGCTTTGCTCAGCCCTCCTCTGGCTTCTCTCCCTCTACTGCTGCTGCTGCTGTGCTAAGGGCAATGTTGTGTGGATGTTTTACTGCCAGTGTTCCAAGGGAAATGTGATTTATGACGTTTTTCTTACTCCAAGCAGATATGGACAGGCTGGCACTCAAGTCCTGGTTCCTCAGGTGGGAGAGGCAGCTCTGCCAGCCTCTGCCTCGGTGCTCGGGAACATTCCCTGGGGAATTTGGAGTTTCCATGATTACCTGTGAGGCAGATCCTTGGTGGGGATAATTAGGGAGGAAGTCACCATCAGCACGAGGTGTTTTCTCACTTCCCACTGCTCCAGCCAAGGCTTGGCCAGGCCTTGGCAAAGGGCTTCAGTGATGTGTTTTTATGGGATTGTGATCACACCCTTTGTTTGTCATGGGGTGACATTCCTGGCAAGCCCGTCTGCCCCCCAGCTCCCAGGCAGGAGTTGAGGGACACCCCCAGCTGAGGAGGGCACTGGGGTTTTGGGGACTCTCCCGAGGGATGTCCCCAGGGTGGGATGCTTTGCTGCAGCCGGAATGCAGCTGAGATTGCTTCGTACAGAGGGAGAGGCCTTAAGAGCTCCCCAGAGAGTGAGTAAATCAAGGAGAATCAGATCTAATGGCCAAAATGTGGGGAAGGAGTGGACATACTGGACATTCCTGGAATGAGGCTGGGAAAGGCGGGGAAGCGCTTGGTGCCGTGTCAGACGTCAGTATTGCCCTGCCAGTGCTGCCCATGGGACTCCCTTGTCCCCCGCTGGCACCAGGCTGTGAGGGGACAGCTGCCTCCAAGTGGGGGCTCAGTGACCCTCTCTCCAGGGGTACCACATGGTTTTTTTGTCCCATCAGCACTGCCCGTCCCGCTCCCATTCACAAATCCCAATCCCAGCTGGCTCCGCGCCCTCCCGACCTCGGTGGCCTCGTGTGGCGCCGCGTTCGGAGGCATCCGCGGCATGATGACAGCAGCGTCCAGCCCTGCTGCTATACGGCCCTCCCGGGACCGCCCGCCCGGCCCGCCAGGCTCCTCGGGAAAGGGCTCTGATTGCTTCAGCTCCCGAACAATGGGTGCTGGCGGGGGCTCTCAGCCAGGCTCCAGGGCATGGGCTGGTTTTCATAGAATCATGGGATCATTGAGGTTGGAAAAGACTTCCAAGGTCATCAAGTCCAACCTTTGACCGATCTCCATCTGGTCAACAAGCCCAGGGGACTGAGTGCCACATCCAGTCCTTCCTTCGATGCTTCCAGGGATGAGGAATCCCCCACCTCCCTGGGCAGCTCCTTCCAATGCCTGATCACCCTTTCCATGAAGAAATTCCTCCTGATGTCCAACCTGAACCTTCCCTGGCACAGCTTGAGGTTGTTTCCTCTCATCCTGTCCCTGTTCCCTGGAAGCAGAACCTGACCCCTCCAGCTGCTCCCTCCTGTCAGGGAGTTATGGAGAAGGTCCTCCCTGAGCCTCCTTTTCTCCAGGCTGAGCACTCCCAGCCACTCCACGTTCTCCAGACCCTTCTCTCTGTTTGGTGCCTGACCACCCTCCATGGGAAGAACCTTTTCCCAATACCCAACCTAACCCTCCCTGACACAGCTCCAGCCACTCCCCGGTTAGCAGAGAGAAGAGCTCACTCCTTGTCCCTCACACTCAGCTGCCATCAGACCATGGATCTAAGGGGTCTGGAGAGTGGTGGCAGAGGTGGCACAGTGGCAGAGGTGGCACAGCAAGCTCTGACAGCTGTGAGCCAGGGGCACAGCTCCCCTGGCCGGGCTGGCTGCAGCCCCATGCTGCTCCCAGCTGTGAGCGCTCGGAGCAAGGGAGGGGAGCAGCGAGAGGGTTTTACAGCCCACAAGAGCAGATGTTGCTAATTGAGCCTTTGAGTTCCATGCCAAGCCATGGCATGGAGGCTCTGCCCGGCTTTCAGAACCACTGCCAGGTCCCTGGCTTTGAAGACGGTGGGGGTGGGAGTGGGGGCTGGTGAGGGGGGTCATGCTTGGATATTGGATTGGGCACAGAGCCCGAGGCCAGGCTGATAGACCCCGGTCTGCACCAGCTACTGCTGGGAAGCTCATCCTGCTGGAGCAAAGGAGCTCTGGAGCGATGATCCTCAAACCTGCTCCTCAGCCAGGGCTGGACCAGGACAGGTTAATGACTCAGAGTGGAGGAGAAAGTAACACCCACAGACACGGGTGGCTTCACAGTTCCCTGTTATTTGGTGGTTGAAGATGAAGAAGCCCTTGTGAGCGATGCCAGGTCCTGGAGCTGCCTGAGTAGGAGAGAGGAGCCGACACCAGGCTCCATCAGAGCATCCTGGGAGACCTGGCACAGGGTGCCCAGAGCAGCTGCGGCTGCCCCTGGATCCCTGGAAGTGTCCAAAGCCAGGTTGGACGGCGCTGGGAACAAGCTGGTCTGGCGGCAGGTGTCGCTGCCAGGGCAGGGGTGGGTAGGGCGGTGTTTCGGGTCCCTGTCCCGGTCGCTGCGGGGCTCTGTCCTGCCGAGGGTCCCGCTCCCGCTCCCGCTCCCGCTCCCGCTCCCGCTCGGGGTCGCGCCCGGCGCCGCTCCCGCCGCCCGTGCCTGGCGCTCTGCTGCCCTCGCGCGGCCACCGCCGGCACCGCAGCGCCCGGACAGCGGGGACAGTGCCGGGACAGCGGGGACAGTGCCGGGACAGCGCGGGGAACAGCGGGGACAGCGCCGGGACAGCGCGGGGAGAGCGGGGGAACAACGCCGGGACAGCGCCGGGACAGCGCGGGGACAGCGGGGAGAGCGGGGACAGTGCCGGGACAGCGCCGGGACAGCGGGGACAGCGCGGAGACAGCACCGGGAGAGCGCAGGGACAGAGCGGGGACAGAGCAGGGACAGCGCGGGGAGAGCGGGGGGGTACAGAGCCGGGACAGCGCGGGGACGGGGACAGTGCCGGGACAGCCGAGACAGCGGGGACAGCGCGGGGAGAGCGGGGACAGCACCGGGACAGCCGGGGGAAAAGCGCGGGGACAGCGTGAGGACAGCACCGTGACAGCGCGAGGAGCGCGGGGACAGCGTCGGGACAGCGCGGAGACAGCGGGTACAGCGCCGTGACAGCGCGACCCGGTGTCCCCGAAGGACCTCAAAAGAGCCCCCAAACACCCAGCCCATGGAGGGAACAGGGGTGCCACCCACCCCCGTGGCTTAAGGCCAGGTGTCCCTCTGTGCAGCGCGGGCAGCAGTCCGGGAGGCTCTGTCCCTGTGCCCACAGCCCCGGCGGGGACAGGGCAGGGGTCACCTCGAGGGGCTGTGGGGCTGGAGGCAGGGCCAGAGCTGGGCACACTGGCAGCGAGGTGAGGAAGGAGCTGAGGCTGAGCTTACTCAGAGCCACAGGCAGGGGTGTGGGGAGCCCCAGGTGAGGCTGCTCAGGCTGTGACAGCCCCGGGGGCTCAGGGACCTGCACTCCATCCCTGTTCCTTCACTCTTCCCCTCCTTTCCCCGTGCCATGTGCCTGGGGGGGCTCCCCTGTGTAGAAATGGGGTGGGAGTCCAAAGAGGTGTGAGAGGATGGAGGGCAAGTAGAGACCAGGAAAAACTGGGGGCCGAAAAAGAGGGGGAAGCCAAAGAGAGGTGAGAGGACGATAAAAATGTAGTGGGAAATAGAAAATGTAGTGGGAAATTGAGACTGAGAGGCTGGTGAAGAGTGGAGGTCGCTGAAAAATGGGAGATTGAGATGGAGCAGGAGCCTAAGGAATAACTGGAGACCATTAAATTAAGTGGAGACTTAATATAAAACTGGGGCCAAAAAAGGGTTGGAAGGCCAAGGGGGATTGGGACGTGGGGAAAAAAATGAGGGGACAAAGGGATGCTGAATAAATAACGGAGCCCCTAAAAAGGCGCACGCTGGAAGGCAGTGGGAGGTGTGGCTTGGTGGTGCTCCCTGCCTGCCCCGCCCGCTTTTCCCTCCCTCTCCCAGCCCTTCCCTGCCCTTCCCAGCCCCAGGGCTCCGTGTCATGGAGCCGGGCGTGCACTAGAGGACAGCCGAGCTCCACGCGAGCGGCCCGGGAGGATCCCCCGCAGCCCATGCCCTGCCCTCCCGCACCTCCAGCCCGTCCATGGTCACCCCCAGCCCCGAGCATCCACATCCCGGATCATCCCCACAGCTCGGAGCATAGCCCGCAGCGTTCCCCACCCCGGAGCATCCCCACAGCCTGGAGCATCCCTGCCGGTCCTGAGTCCCTTGGCAATCCTGAATATCCCTGCCAGCCTCAAGCATTCTTCCAGCCCCGAGCACACCTGCAGTCCAGAGAGCCTCTGGCAACCCTGGGAGTCCCCCTGGCAGCATCCCTGCAGTCCCCAACACCTCTGGCAGCATCTCTGCATCCTTGGAAACATCCCTGCAGCCCCGGGCATCCCTGACAGCATTCCTGCCAACTGCCTGGATCATCCCCCAGCCTGGAGCACAGCCCAGCCTCACTCAGGACTCTCGGGCCTCCTGGACCCAGAGACTGAGAGGTTTTGGGCTGCCAAAGATGAAATTGGGGGGTATTTGGTACTTCTGCTTGTCCGTGGGGTTTATAGATTCTTGTTCTTTATTTAAATCCAGAACAGGGAGCAGCTGCCTGTGCAGGAGCTCTTGTGGTTCACAGCAAATGTGAGAAATGTTCCCTTTTTCCCCAGGTTCAGGTCAGGTGGGGTGTGGGCTCTGCACACTCGGGGCTGCAGCAGGCCCTGCTGCTGGCATTAAAATCCAGGAGGAATGAAGGGATACAGGACATCCCAGCCATGTGACAGGCACACAGCCCTCACTGGGGGTCCCCTCCAGCCCCCCTCCTGTCCCTGCAGAGGGGGCTCCCAGCTGGGATCTGGCTCTGCCTCCCAGATCCCATCTAGAGCCAGAAAGTGTTTCCTGATGTGTAACCTCTGCTTCACCCCCTGCTCCACGTGGACGGGGCAGCTGTGGCCTCACAGCCTGTCCTGTCCCCACACACCCATGATGTCCCCATGGTGCCTGTCCTGTCCCCACACAGCCACAGTGTCCCCATGGTGCCTGTCCTGTCCCCACACAGCCATGGTGTCCCCATGGTGCCTGTCCTGTCCCCACACAGCCACGGTGTCCCCATGGTGCCTGTCCTGTCCCCACACAGCCACGGTGTCCCCGTGATGTTCCCGCAGTGTCCCTGTTCCTCTGCTGCTCCAGCTGGACAGGGGACGGTCCCTTGCCTCACTCCCACCCCTCAGGGGGTGCTCCTTCCAGGGAATCAGCTCATCCACCCCATCTGCCACACCAACAGGACTGGCACCACCTTGGGATGGCTCCTTGGGGTGGGCAATCCCTTTTCTCATGGCCTGCTCAGGGCTGGCAGTGCCACCTCAGCTCCCACACCCCTCATGCAGCAGCAGAGCCACGCTGTCACCCCTGGATGTCCAGGATTGCTGTGGGGCCAATCCCAGGAGCATTTGGCTGCCTGGGCAGCGTGTCCTGGGCATGGGGACCAGTGGGGGCCGGGGTGTGCAGCCGCTGCTCGGGGCGGAGAAGCAGCTGTGTTTATTTTCCATCTGCTGCAGGGAACAACAAGGGGAAAGTTTTGGTTTTTTTGGGTTTTTTTTTTGTTATTAATTTTATTTTTTGGAGGCTTTGTGTGTTCTTCACCAGCCAGAATCCGTCATGTAAACATCCTGCAGTGTCTTTAGGAGGGGGGAGGTGTCCGGCCTCCCACTCTGCAGGGCTGTCCCTCCTGCCCACCCCCCACCATCACAGGGGGCACAGGGGAGTGCCACCATCCCTCCAGCTCAGCATGGCTCCTGTGACCTGGTCACCCCAAGGATCCCCAGGAATCCCCGGGAGTGCAGGAGACATCCTGGAATGCAGGAGACATCCTGGCTGCAGGCTGCTGCCAGTGCCAGCCCTGAGTACAGCACCCAGCAGGCAAATACCTGCCAGGAATGGCTCGTGCTGTCCCTTCAGAGAGAGACGAGGTGCTGCCTGCTGGGGGGAGGAGAGAAGGGCACTGCCCTGGGGTCGGTGGCTTGGGATACCCCAGGAAAGCTCCCAGCCTGCATCCCGTGGGCAGTGGAGTCTCAGCCAGGGAGTGCACGGGAGGCAGAGAGGGTGGGAGGCTGAAGGGAGGAGGCAGGAGAAACACCAGGATTTGGGAGCACGAGGAACCTGAGGGCTTGCTCCGAGCATCCCACAAGGCTCCTCTGCTCCGGGCAGAGCACGGGCATCTCCTGCTGGGATGTGGGGCTGGATGAACCAGCAGAGTGTCCCAGGCAGTGTCCAGAGTGCTGGGACTGGAATCCCAGCGAGCAGGGACTCCCTGACCCTTTCACCCCCTCTGCAGCCACAGCCCCACATCCCCTGCCCGCCCAGCTCCCGCTGTGACTCCTGGGGGACACGGGTGCCACGGGGACATGGAGCAGGAGGCGCAGTGCTGGTGGCACAGGTGTAAGACTCTGCCCAAAATTGCTTTCTCATCTGCCTCACGATCGTCGAGAAAAAAGGACTGAGACCACCGAAAGAAAAAGGATCCTACATCCTGGTTTGGTGGGGGTTCGCCAAGTTCCCGGGACTGGAACTTGAGTTATTGTACCTCACGCTACACTGCTCCCAGTGAAAAGGACGAGGAGCATCTTGACCTTCCTTCGCCTGCACCGCTCTGTAACAATGGCCTGGAGTTTTCCACCCCCAAGCCTGGCTGGACTCTCTTCTGGAATTACCCTTTGGTGGTCTCCACAGAAGACTCTACAACCACCGTGGCAGATGGACTGAGATGGGAGAAACCACTCCCTCTAAGACTGAGACATGAAATCCCTATGTGGACAAGACTCTTTTTCCTCCTCAAGGACTGAAACCTGTAATCTGGGGGGAGGAGGGCAGTGTGTGTGTGGGGAGAACAGCTAACTGAACTGATCATGTTTGCCTGCAGGCAGTGAACCAGGAAAACAATAGCTCTCCCCACTGTTGAGATTACAAGACTATTGTGCTCTTTCTCCCCCTCCTTCCCAACTTTTAACATAAAAGGCCCCTCAAGTCAGCTAGCCTTTTGAAGCTTCCCCAACGTAAAGGCGACTCCTCGACTGGACATCGACTGGACTTCGAAGAATTGCATCGCCTCTATGTTGGTAGATATACCTACTCTGTCTTTCCTTCCTTTCCTATAGGGTTCTTCCTTCTCTCTCTTTCTCTCTCTCTCTCTCTTCAATTCCCTCCAATGCATTTTGCTGTGATTGTTCAATAAAGTACACTGATTTTGTTGCTGCAAACCCCCTTGCCGTGTTGGTGTTTTGTACCCTGAGATCAGATAACGAACCATCACAATCTCGTCCATAAGGGCGGATCGTGACATAAAATTGGCGTCACGGACAGGATCCTGGTTGACAGACTCCACTTGGGACTCTGTCTCTGGGATTTCACAAAAGATCTCTCGGTGCAAAAGGGGGAAAACTGTTGTTGTTGTATTTGTCTGTATTTGGACTGTTTGGGAGAGAAAGGGGCATCTGAGGAAACTAAACAGGGCCTCCCAAACAGGTTAGCCCCTTTGCCTACTCAGGGAAGTGAGGGGAAACACGACAGAGGTTGTGTGTTTAATTTCCCTGCAGTAGTTTTGATCCTCTCACAAAAACCTGCTTTTGTTGTTGTGTTTGTCTGTATTTGGACTGTTTGGGAGAGAAGGGGCGTCTGAGGAAACTAAGCAGAGCCTCCCAAACAGGTTAGCTCCTTCGCCTACCCGGGGAAGTGAGGGGAAACACGACAGAGGTTGTGTGTTTGATTTTCCCCGCAGTAGTTTTGATCCTCTCACAAAAAACTGCTTTGTGTGCATGTGCATGTGTGTGTGTTTGGACTGTCTGGGAAGGAAGAGACTCTCCTGAAGAAACTAAGTAGGGCCTCTCAGACAGATTTTGTCTCTTCAACTACCCAGGGAAGCGAAGGGAAACACAGCAAAGGCTGTGCGGTTTTGTAACTTAAGTTGTACCTCCCTGTCGTAGTTTTGGTCCCTTCACAAAATGACTGAGAACCTCAGTGTAAAAGGTAAAGCTGAATTTTATGCTCTGCTTGGTAAATACAATGCCGCACCTTCTACAGAAGGAGAAGAATGGGCAAACTGCAATTGGTCTAATTTAGAAAATGTTATTAATAAAATATGCTCTCTGCAACATGAAAATAGGCTAAAACTGGGCAAAAATAAGACTATCCTCTGCTCAGTTTTGGGAGCCTGTCTCACAGCAGCTGTAGAAACCCGCTTTAAGCGGAAAAGTGAGGAAAATGCAATAATTGGATCCCTCCAAAATCTAGTTGAAGTTTTGCAAAAACAGTTAGATGAAGCAAGAAATGAAAAAAATTTATTACGGGCTGCCTTGAGAGAGGAACGTGTTAAAATCTCACATAATGCTGATTCCTCAAAAGAGACAGAGGAGAAGGAAACTCCTCACAGTAATCAAAATTACCCTAAAAAAGAATTAGCTCTGATGAAAAATTGTGGGGATCACTGCTGTTCTAGTATGGAACCTCTAATTACAACAGAATATAACTATATCAATGATGAGGATTTTGACCCGCACATAACCACCAAGGAAAACCCGTATACTGCTACTGAATTAACAAAACTTGCAAAGGAGTATGAGCTTCTCTCCCACAAATCAGAAACAGAATACATATGTCAAGTGTCTCTCACTGGGGGGGATCAAAAGTCCCTGACTCAGTGCACAGCTCATTGGGCAGAGGGGCTTAACCCCTTGGAAAGGGGAGACCTTTTAACCATACCTGATACCCCTGACCAACTCCCGGAAAACATTCACAAAGCTGGCTGCCTGCAAATGATTCATGAAAAGAAACTAATTCCTAGTTCTGAGTTACCAATGCAATCACCTGTAAAGCCTGAAATTATGGCCTCTTTAATGCAAGGGCTCCCAGGAACATTTGAACCTATAGCAATTTTCCCTCAAAAAACTATAGCAGCCCTGGACCCTATCCATCCTCCAGATCCCTACCAGGTGGAGTGGGAACTTGCCTCTTCACAACTATCGGTACACATCTTGCAGTGGGGTTCTGAGGGCCCGACAAAACCTGTTTGTTTCTATTCCCGTGGTTTCAAAGATGCTGAGAAAGGATACTCTACCTGGGAAGGGGGGTTGTCTGTGGTTAGCTTAACTCTTATAGAAGTGGATAAAAACTTAGCAGTACCCAAAACTGAGAGCCTGGGTAGCAGCCAAGACAAACTTGCCTCTGTGATTAAAGCAACCCCTCCTTTCTCCCCCGCTTCTGCTAACAGAGAGGAAGAAAGCAGCGCACAAGTTAAAATACTGTTAACTATTTGGACTACTTTCCAGCATGAGGGACAAAATTATTTCCTTGTCTGTATTTATACTGAGTCCTATGCTGTGTTTTTATTTGTGTTGGTCCAGGCCGATGCTTTAAAAGGAGTTACTGGAGATAGTACTGTTAAAGCATTGCAGGGATGGTTTGGAATTTTCCTAAAACCACAGGAAATTCAATCTGATCATGTTTCTCACTTTACTGTCCAAGATGTGCAGGATTGGGCAAAAGGTGAAGGGGTTAAATGGATTTCTCACACCTCTTATTATAGATGGGGGGTCAATGGGTGTCCCAAAATCACTGCTTTTCGCCCAACAGCTCTAAGCATAATTCCTTCACTACAGGAACCAGATGACTTCAAGAACCCAGCACATTGCCCTGGACAACCTGTTTGGGTGGACTCCCCTGCTACAGGGGAAGTACCACTGATATTAAAAACCTTTCTGACAATTCCATCGTTCTAACTTTTCCTGCCTCTTTGTGGCAGAGTTTGTTGTGTTTGCTTTTACAGAAGAATTCCGAGGGACAACATGAAGACCTGATAAACCATGACAACACTGGCGCTGGACAACAAAAATAATGTTTTCCCTTCCCTTTATGGTAACACCAGGTGATGATATTACATATAACGTGTAAATTATTTGAACTTAAGTAAATTGGCTGCTATCAAACGTTTTGCCAAATTGGGAAAAAATAAATATAGATGACCACAAATTGGTGATTGATGCACTAAGTGCTACTCAAAACAATGTCTCTTTAGCTCTCAGCTGTATCCAGGCTCAACTGTGGATGCAGTCAGTTTCTGCTTCAATTATAAGAGAAGGGGAAGAAGGCACCTTTCCTACTGAGATTCGGAAAATAGTTTGGGAAAGTGCCACTGATTTCGAAAGAGAATTCCAATCCTGGTGGAATCTGGTGAACTTTACCTATGACCCCATTACAAACACTGCCACAGCTTTTGTGTTAACGATACGCAATGCTTCTGTACATTTCATATTCCCTATTATCCCATTAGGACTGAATCACGGCGGAGCCATTCTCTATCCTTCTGGACATAGGGAATGGGCCCGCCACGTTAGTAACAAATAGCAAACTGTTAACCTGGAATCTTGTATTGTCCGAGAACAACAAGGGTTCATCTGTGAAAGCAATGCAATAACCGCTCAGGATATTTGTTTAGACACAGAGCAAAACATCTGTCATTTTGAAATTCATCCTAACGAGACTTCTAAAACAGTTTTAATATACATAGGCAACGGATGTGTATGCTTTAGAACTGCTTGTGATATTGTATTTGTAGAAGATGTATTCGTAGATACCAGTAATCATTCAAATTTTTGTGCTTGTAACTTTACTAAGATTGCAGGATGTGATTTTTCCTATGAAGCTCCGGTTACGTCTCACTACCTTTTGCAATCCAATTACACGCTGATCCACAAATTAGAACCCACTCCCATCGGGATGAACCTCACATTGGTAAGACAACTGTTGCTCCACCAGGACCTGAGCGAGATTTTGGAAAAGATCAAGAAAAACGGACAAAAAACCCTGGTGACTGTTCATCACAATGTAAAACAGATACACCGTGTTCTAGAAAGAGTAAAGAGAGATGCCGAGCACCAGTGGTGGAACACTCTTTTCGGGTGGTCACCAACCGCCACAAGTGTCCTGAATACCATGTGTCATCCCATTGTTGTTCTTCTTATTCTAGTTTTGATTGGTTTTGTTCTGTCCATAATCTTGTTTGTAATGAATTGGAGGATGATGAAACGGCTAACTAGGCTGACAGCTATAATCAATGCTCACAACTTGGCTGATGTTTTCAATACTGTAGACATTCCTAAGACCGTTGACACAAAATGGGTATAAACTAGAACATGTATTTTGGAACAATCATTAGTTATCTTTTAATGATTTTGTAAGAATTATTCTGATTCATAGTGAATTATTTGGATAAAATCATTTTAGAGATTATTTTCTAAATCAATTGTGATTTTATTTTGCTTTTGCTTTTTAATTGTTTATGATTTATTCTGATTGTTTAAGAATATTGTTTTGAATTGATATTAATCATGTTGAACAATTGTTTCCCTTCTTTTTCTTTCTCTCTCTCTTTTCCTATTTTCCATTTTCTTCTTTTCCTCTCTCTTTCCCCCTTCTGTCATACTGTCTCTGTTTTCCGAGGTATACTACCAACATATGAGCCCCGCTGATGAAGACAATCGTGAGTCACGGGGTGGTGTAAGACTCTGCCCAAAATTGCTTTCTCATCTGCCTCACGATCGTCGAGAAAAAAGGACTGAGACCACCGAAAGAAAAAGGATCCTACATCCTGGTTTGGTGGGGGTTCGCCAAGTTCCCGGGACTGGAACTTGAGTTATTGTACCTCACGCTACACTGCTCCCAGTGAAAAGGACGAGGAGCATCTTGACCTTCCTTCGCCTGCACCGCTCTGTAACAATGGCCTGGAGTTTTCCACCCCCAAGCCTGGCTGGACTCTCTTCTGGAATTACCCTTTGGTGGTCTCCACAGAAGACTCTACAACCACCGTGGCAGATGGACTGAGATGGGAGAAACCACTCCCTCTAAGACTGAGACATGAAATCCCTATGTGGACAAGACTCTTTTTCCTCCTCAAGGACTGAAACCTGTAATCTGGGGGGAGGAGGGCAGTGTGTGTGTGGGGAGAACAGCTAACTGAACTGATCATGTTTGCCTGCAGGCAGTGAACCAGGAAAACAATAGCTCTCCCCACTGTTGAGATTACAAGACTATTGTGCTCTTTCTCCCCCTCCTTCCCAACTTTTAACATAAAAGGCCCCTCAAGTCAGCTAGCCTTTTGAAGCTTCCCCAACGTAAAGGCGACTCCTCGACTGGACATCGACTGGACTTCGAAGAATTGCATCGCCTCTATGTTGGTAGATATACCTACTCTGTCTTTCCTTCCTTTCCTATAGGGTTCTTCCTTCTCTCTCTTTCTCTCTCTCTCTCTCTTCAATTCCCTCCAATGCATTTTGCTGTGATTGTTCAATAAAGTACACTGATTTTGTTGCTGCAAACCCCCTTGCCGTGTTGGTGTTTTGTACCCTGAGATCAGATAACGAACCATCACAATCTCGTCCATAAGGGCGGATCGTGACAACAGGGCTCTGGAAGAATGTGGTCAATCAGCCCGTTCAGATTGCCGGTCCCTGGTGCTGAGTGGGAGCAGGAGGGGAGGGCAGCCCTCGCACCAAGGCTGCTGCCAAGGCTTCATCAGCAGGTTTGTTCCGAGTCGTGGCCAGCCTGATTAATCCAGGCTGCCTCCGCTGGGCTGCTGATTCCTGAGCCTGCTAGAGAGCACATTTGGGACTATTATGCACAGAAAATTGTGCAGGTTCTGGCTGAATTAGCCGTGTCCAGGGAAACGGAGCATTCCCCCGGCGGCACGGATGCTAACGGTGCTGCAGCAGGGCCGGTGCCTCTCTGTGGGTGTCAGACACACCCGGGGGACAAACCCCGAGGCTCCAAGGGACACCAGCCCTGCTCTGAGTGGGAGAGGGAAGCCCAGCTGCTGGCTCAGAGCATCATCCTGATGCTCTGGTGGGGGGGAGAGGAAGAATCTGCTGAAGGAATCAGCACCCTCAGGCTGAGGGGCAGCTCTGTGGCTGGGGTGAGGGCTGTGGGGACATCCAGCCTTGGGTGGGGACATCCAGCCTCCAGTAGGGCCATCCCACCTCCAATAGGGCCATCCAGCCTCCAACAGGGCCACCCAGCCTCCGTTGGGACCAGAAACGCAGTCGCAGCACCCAGGAGCGTTTGGCGGCTGCAGCTTGGCTTTGTTTACCCTGCAACTTCGGCTGTGGCTGGAGTTTGTTAAGGGGTCAGGGGGGTTTGGGTTGTTTTCCTGTACTTTACAATTTCCTATGTGGGACTTTATGAGACGAGAGGGCGCCTCCAGCCACAGAGACACTTTGCTTTGGGTTAGAAATGGAAGGAAGGGAAGGAATAAATGCGCCCAGGCATCACCTCCCCCTCCCTGCCGCCTCTCTCTCCCTCACTATCTCTCCTCAGTCCCTCACCAGCTTCCTCTGGCTTGGGGGAACCTTGTTTAAAGCAAACACAATATATTTTTAATGAGGCCTGTTAATTAGCCCTGGCCCCAGCCCGCTGCACATGGCTTCCTTGGAGCTGGGCCGGGGCTCTCCAGAGCTGCCGGCGGCTCTTGCAGAAAATCACGGAATTGCTGAGGCTGGAAAAGCCCTCTGAGATCAGTGAGTGCCACTGTCCCCCATGACTAACCATGTCCCCAGGTACCACATCCACACACCTTTTAAACCCCTCCAGGGATGGGGGTTCCACTGGACAGCCCTTCCCATGAAGAAATGTTCCCCAATATCCATCCTAAAGCTCTCCTAGAGCATCATGAAGCTGTTTCCTCTTGTCCTGTCCCTTGTTCCTAGGGAGCAGAGCCAGACCTGCTTTTTCTGCCCCGTGTGCAGGCTGAGGGCAGGTCCCCATGTGCCAAGGTGACATTCCCCCTTGTCACAGCAGGCTCCTGCTGGCATTCTGCTCCAGGCACGGGCAGCTGCTGCCCCAGGACCTGCCCCTGGCACTTGTTTTTGCACAAACACTGGGGCTGCTGCATTGATAAGGTGCCAGCAGTGCTTTTCCCTGCTCTCCCAGGCCCTGAGGGCAAACATTCCTGGCATATTTGCCATGTTCAGCTCAATACAGCATCCTTCAGAAAAGAAAAAAAAAATCAAATAAAAGAAAATCCGGTTCTTCCACTGCTCCCTTCAGTGCTCTTTTACACTTCAGCCCCTTCGTTGTTCCCTGAAGAACCCTCTGGACGGGGAGGCCTGGAGAGCTGCAGCCCTCGCCCGACTGGGGGGAGCTCAGCTGGAGGTGGGGACACTGGAGGAGCCCCCACTGTGTCCCTGATACCCTCAGGGAGTGGGGAGAAGGGAGCTGGAGGTGCACTGGGGCAGGTGCCCGTGAGGCTTGTGGGTGCAGGGACATGGGGAGGGTGGCACGGGGTGGCCTCATATGAGACCTCAAAAGCGGGGAAATGGTTTCTCATTGTGCATTTTTATTAAGTTAAACAGAGCTCAAGGATTCCCTGGCACCAGGTGTCCAGGGGCTGTGTCCACTGTGGTGGCACCAGACCTGTCACCCCGTGGCTGGCCCAGCAGCGCCACCTGACCTCATCCCCTTCCTCTCCCTCCTCAGCAACCACCCTCCTTTTGTGCCCTTTGTTCTTCCACCAAATCTCTCAACCCGCCCTCCTGCAGGTTCAGAAACACTTGCTTTGAGGCAAGCAGGTGACTTCCATCCCAAAACCCCGTCGGGAATGGCCCTTCCTGGGGTGCCACTCCCGGCGCCGCCCGTGCCGGGGCTTGCCTGGAGCTGCTCCCGTTCAAAGGCCACCTGGCTCCGGGGGCGAGCAGCTTCAGAGAGCTCTTCCAGCTTGGGAAAAAGCCTCCCAGGCTCTTCTTTCCCAGCTGTTTTTGCCTCCTGAGCCCCGTGGATGAGGCTGTGCTGCTGGCACGCTGCTCCCCCACCCCGATCCTGCCACCTCTGCCAGGAACACAGCCCCAGGGGTGGGGTGGGGTGGGGTGGGATGGGATGGGATGGGATAGGGGCCATGGATGCCCCCAGGATGCAGGTCTGGGGGAGTCCAAGGAGCTGGAGGAATGGGGAAGCAGCCGGAAAGAGTTTGGGCAAATCCCTGCTCCTGTGGGCAGCTACCCATCCCACCCCACCAGGACCCAGCAAAGCTCACAGCTTTCCCACTCCCATCCCCAAATCCACCCCCAGGAAAGTGATGTTTTTGGAGGAGAATGAAAGGAAAGCCAGGGAACTCTTGCTGTGCTAATTCTGTCAGGGAGCCAAGGAATATGAAGCACCCCTTTGTTTTTTGGAGCAATTATCCTCCACGATTTGGCTTTTGGTGTCTCCATGCGTGTGAAATGAAGGATTATATCCCCCTTATCCATGGGGAGATCACTGCCTCCTCTCCTCACTGCCCTGTGCTCCCACCTTCTCCTCTCCCCCATTCCTGGGCTGTGCCACACTGGGCACCCAGTCCAGCTCCCCCTGCCCGGCTCACCGAGTCCAAAAGATGCAGAGCATCCCTAAAAATGCAGAATCCCAGAATCACTGAGGCTGGAAAAGCCCTCCAAGGCTGAGTCCAACCTGTGACCGATCCTGGTCCAGAGCACTGAGTGCCACGTCCAGTTGATCCTTGGACACCTCCTGGCATGGGGACCCCAAACCTCCCTGGGCAGCCCCTTCCAAGGCCTGACCCTTTCCATGAAAAAATTGGTCCCGATAATGAATCCTGGCCGTGGATGTTTGCTGCAACAGAGCATTCTGGCTGTTTCCCCAAGCCATCACCTGCAGCACCCCAGCATCTCCCTGGAATGGATCCCCCTCATCCCAATTCCCGCCCCAGCAGACCCGTGGCTGCCACTCCTGGACCCAGCAGCGAAGCAGCTGCTGCATCACTCCAGGGAGTCTCTGATGCTCTGGAACTCCAGGGTCCTCCATGGCCACAGCCCCACCCCGAGCTGTGTGATGGGGAGGCAGGAGCTGTGTGCTCCCTGCGCTGGCCTAGATCCCACCACGCAGATTTCCAAGCTCCAGGGATGGGATTGGGGCTGGCAAATGCTCTGCAGTGGCCCCAGAGCCTCCCCCTGCTCCGGCCACCCCCACACTTGGCTCTCCATCACAGCAGCTCCTTCCACATCCCATTCTGAGCCAAAGGCTCCCTGAGACCCCCCTTATCTCTCCTCAGGGCTGCCAGGGTTTACAAGGGGCTTTACTTTAAAGCACAGAGCAAATCTGACAGAGTGTAAAAGCAGAGCCTGGAATGCTGCAGGGCCAGTGGATGCTGCAGGGCCAGCCCTGCCTGGGGACACAGCTCTGGGGTCCCCTCCGTGATGCTGCCAGCCTCAAACGTGACACTGGAAACAGCTGCCAGAGAAAACATTCCTGGGTTTGCTGGATGAAGGATTTGAGCAAAGTTCCTGCCTTTCCTGTCCTCTGAAGGGAGCTGATGGAAAAGATGGAGAGTGGTTTTTCACATGGACAGTCAGTGACAGGAAAAGGGGAAATAGTTTTAAATTAAAAGATGGGAGATTTACATTGGCTATTATTAGGGGAAGTTCCTCCCTGTAAGAATGGGGAGGCCCTGGCACGGGGTGCCCAGAGAAGCTGTGGCTGCCCCTGGATCCCTGGAAGTGTCCCAGGCCAGGTTGGACAGGGCTTGGAGCAGTCTGGGCTGGTGGAAGTTGTCCCTGCCCATGGCAGGGGGTGGCACTGGATGAACTTTAAGGTCTCTTCCAACCCAAACCATTCCATGATTCCATGATTTAGCAGCCCTCCCATCTGTCCTTCTCCCATGGAAGGGACCTTTGGCCTCCCATGCACAGAGGCTGCGGCAGGGAGAAAGCTGGAATGTTCTCTGTGTCCCTGTAGGAACACACGTATGTTCCCTGTAGGGAAACCATAACAGGATAAACAAGGCTGAGCTCCTCGGGCTGTCCCACATCCAGCTCTGGGGAGCAACTCAGACCCCCCTCTCTCATCCCTCCTGCAGCTGCAGCTGCCTCCGGTTTGCAGAGGGTCCGGGGGGCCGGGAAAGCTGGAAACAGCCTGGGATGAACAGGACGTGAGCAGCAGCATCTGTCCGGCAGTGCTGGGGCACAGACACGGCGCTCCTGGGGGGCCAGGGGAGCGGGCTGGGAGCCAGCCGGGCTGGGGGTGCCGGGGGATTGCAGCAGGAGCATCCTGATCCTGCAATTCCCAGTGCCCCCTGCACAGTGTGACAGCAAGACAGGCTGGGAGAGCTGGGGGGGGCTCATCTGGAGATGAGAAGGCTCCAGGCAGAGCTTAGAGCCCTTCCAGTGCCTAAAGGGGCTCCAGGAGAGCTGGAGAGGGAATTGGGACAAGGGATGGAGGGACAGGATGAGAGGGAATGGCTTCCCACTGCCAAAGGGCAGGGATGGATGGGATATTGGGAAGGAATTCTTCTCTGTGAGGGTGCTGAGGCCCTGGCACAGGCTGCCCAGAGAGACTGTGGCTGCCCCTGGATGCCTGGAAGTGTCCAAGGCCAGGATGGACAGGGCTTGGAGCACCCTGGGCTGGTGGAATGTGTCCCTGCCCATGGCAGGGGTGGAAGGACACCCTGGTCTGTACAGCCCTTTCCAACCCAATGCAGTCTGTGATTCCATGGCTGCCCGTGCAGAGGCTCCAGGCTCACTCCCCACGCAGCTGGGGTGCTTTGCCTCCCTTTCCTCATCATTGCACAGGAAGGTTTGGAAGCAGCAGCTGCAAAAGTGAGGGTGAAAAACAAGAACCTGTGATTTAAATTTGGGGGTTTTTATCTGTGTGAAGGTTCTTTGTGCAGTCTTGGAGCTGGTGATCCTGATGGGAGCTGCTGTGATTCCAGGAGGATTCAATGGCAGTTCTGCAGGAGGTTTAGTCCCAACAAAAGAGAGGAAGAACAAAACCAGCTGGAGGAAGCAGTGGAACCCATTTCCTATTGGAATGGCTGGGAAGAGCAGGAATCTCTGCCCAAAGCAACGCTGGGCTCGTGCAGTGTCTGGCCAAAAATTAGCCTGATTGTTTATTGAGCTTCCCACAGGATGAGGACCTGAGCAGAGGAACTGCAGCCCATGGAAGGGGACACAGCCCATGGTGTGTGCAGGGGGTCCGGGTGCTCCCCAACACCCCACATCCCCACCGAGCAGTGGATTTCCTTATCAGAGGCACCTGGCAGAGACCCAGCTGCTCCAGCTCCAATAAAGGAGCTGTCGGCTCCATGGGATGGGGGTCTCCTGGCACAGGGAGGCGAGGGACGAGCCAGCCCCTCGGCTCCTGGCCGTTCCTCGGGAACATCTCTGCCTGGAGGCTTTAATGACAAAGCCAAATGTGTGTGAGGAGGTGTAAGCCAAGGAGCCCGTGCCAGGTCCTGCTACCTACTTAATACCTGGGGCCTGTGCCGTGCTGACGATTCCCACCTGGATAATGAATATTTTTAGCACTCTGCTAGAGTGCTTTTAGTGCCCAGAGAGGCCGTTCCTGGCCGGCTCCAAAGGCGGTGCTGGGGCTGCTGATGTTATTCCAAGGATGTCTTCCCCTATACAGATCCCAAAGGACTTGCAGAATATCCTGATCTCTTTCTCTTTTGTGATGTTTTTTTTTTTTTCAACTTGCTCTGATGTAAGCGGAAATAAATCCTCCTCTTTGGAAACAGGGAAAGCTGCCGGGCCCTTCCCGGCTCCGGCACCGGGCACGGAGCTGGGACAAAGGGCAGGTCTGTCCCTCCTCACCCCGGGGCTGAAGGAAAGGCCCGTGCTGGGAGCAGAAAGGGGGGTTGGCCCCTACCCTTTGGTGGGAGCGAGGGGCTCCATCTGGAAGCACTAAGGACGGGGGAAAGCCGAGTTTCCAGTATTGTGTTTGGCTGGGATCTTGTTGTAGCGACTGCTGTTAATGCAAATCCCGGGGTGATTTGCTCCAGCTCACTTAGCGCGGGCGCGAGGCGAAAAAGCTGGATTTCTCCAGCTGGAGCCAGCAGCCAGGGCAGAAGAGGAGGAGGTGGAGGAGAAGGAGGAGGAGGAAGAGGGCGCTGGGATGCCCAGCTCCATGAGCTGCCCTGAGCACTTCAGAAATGAACCCACTGGGGTCTCCTCATGACCCCTAGACATCCCTCTGGGGTATTTACTGGGCTTTTGGGATTATATTCCCAGAATTTTTGGCAGTTGCTGTGGTTGTTGTTTATACCCATGACACCAGGGGATGAACACCCACCCTGCTCCCCAGGAAAGAGCCCTCGCTGCCTGAGCTCTGGGGGCTTTGTGTCCCACCCAGGGGCACCCACTGCCTGCGCTCCTCTGCTCTGTTCATCCCTCTCAGAAGAGCTTTCTTCCTTGCAGGTTTAAGTGGGAATTTGGGATGGTTGGTGATTCCTGAAGGGAAGCCTTGGGGGTTGGCATGGGCAGCTTGTCACAAGCACCCACAGCCACTGGAGGCAGGATCTGCTTTTCCAAACAGAAGAATTCCTCAGCCCTGGAGCACCCCCACCACTCTCTCCTCGGGTTACTCAGCTAATCCCGGCGTGAGAGGCATTGCTGATAACTGGGAGATGCTTCGGGTGGGAGGTGTCGGGATCCTCCATCCCGCGCTGGAGCACACACGTGGCAGCCCCAGGGTCACTTCCCACCTTGGGCAGAGCTCTGGAGAGCTTCACCCAGGAATGAGAAAATTCCCTGTGACATGGGGAGTGAGCCTTGACACCTCTCCATGGCCGGGGGCTGGAGCTGTGGATTGCTGGAGAGGGTGTTCCTGCCCTCCCAGGAATCTGTGTCCTGGCCCTTCCCGCACCCAGGGCACGGCCAGGGCAGCAGGTGACAATCTGAGCAAAAACTGATCCCATTCCAGGTTCCTGAAGTCACTGTGCCTTTGCAGTGTGCTAATTCCTGGGCCCGCACAATAATTGATTCCAGATCCCGGAGCGGTTTTGCAGGAGGGTGATGGATCTTGGCAGCCCTTCCCACCTCCAGCACGGGGACCCTGCAGCTGCAGTGGCACCAGGGCACAGCCCCTGCTGAGGGAGGGGTGGTGGGAAGGGCATCATCTTCCTGGGATGCTGCAGGGCTCAGATCCAAGCTGGAATGGCCGTGGGTGGCCATTCCGTGCATCCCACCTCCTGATCCAGCTCATCCTCCCCGGCTGCTGCACGTGTCCCCCACCGCAGGGACATCTGCTCCTGCTCTTCCCTCCCCCGTGCAATCCAGGCCGGAGGTGCAGCTTCAATCTTTCCACGGGTTCAGGAAGGTCAAAGACTTTTTCCGATGGTTCTCACCGGGCTGTGCCTTCCCCGGGATTGCATCAAGGCAGGAGAGTGCTCGTTATCCCCCACATCCGACCCCACGGTGAGCTCATTCCTTGGCCGGGCTGTTCCCATCCCAGATGGATTTATTCACCCCTCTGCCTGTCCCACAGCACGTGGATCCCGGGGGGGTTTCCTATGGATCTGCCCTCCAGGACACCACTTGCTGGAACATCCACAGTGTGTGGGTGGGGGGTGAAGCCTCCCTGACCCCCTGCCCATGCACCAGAGCAGGGGGGTTCCCACAGTTCCCAAATCCCGGCTCTTCCCGGCCATCCAGGGCGGCGCTTGGAGCCCGAACGGAGCCGCTGCGGCTGGGGAAGGTTGTGCTGGGGCAGAGGCGGCTCTAGCTTGTTTTTCCCTCTAATAAAAAACTAATAAAGGAGAAAATGAAAAAATAATTTTCTGGAATTTGGCTGTGTCTGCCTGATTTCCTCTGTCCGATCCGCAGGGATGTGGATGTGCTGGCATGTGAGATGTGGGACACTGCGGCATGGATGCCTCAGGGCAGGGATCTGCTTCCCTTTTCCCCTTTTCCCTTTTCCTTTTCCTTTTCCTTTCCCTTTTCCTTTTCCTTTCCCTTTCCCTCCCCATTTGTCTTCCCCTACTCCTTTCCCTTTAGCTTTTCCCCTTTTCCCTTTTTCCTGCTCCTTCCTCTTGCTCTTCTCCTTCCTCTTCCCCTTCCACTTTTACATTTCCCTCCCCCCATTCCCTTCCCCTTCTCCTCCTTCTCCTCCCTCTTTTCCTCTTTTCTCTTTCCCTTTTTCTTCCCCTTTTTCCCTCCTCCTGCCACAGGATCCCACCTCACACCAGGCCTGTTCCATCCCTCCTGCATCCCATCTTTTCCCTGCTTCCCACTCAGTGCCTCCTGCCCTTTCCACCCTCTCCACAGCCACCGTCACCCCTTGGCAGGGCCCAACCCCCTGATCCCCCCTTGTTGTTGTGTTGGGCTCGCAGCATTCCCGGGTGTAAATCCCTGCTCAGGGCCCATCCCGCGTTATTTATGCTCCCGCCGGGACCCCGCGCTCTTTTATCCTCCTCTTTAATCCGAACCAGAGAGGGGTTTGGCTTAACCCAGTCTGCAGCATTCCCACTCTGGCCCCTGCCAGCCCTGCTCCTTGGAAATTCAGATAAGGGGAAGATTTATTCTGGAGAGGGGGGGGGTTAAGGGAGAGTCACTTTTGGGGGTTCTTTGAAGATAAATTTAACTTGTTCTTATCTGCTGCACTTAACCAAAAGTTAACGCTGGGGGGGCTGTTGGAGGGGGTGGTTTTAATCTTTGGCCTCTTCCATTTTGGGTTCATTCCAGGGACATCCATCTCTCCGGCCAGGTAAAGAATTCCGGTCCCTGCCAGCACTGGGAGAACTGGAGATGGCTGTGGATAACTCTGGGACCCTGACCCTCTGCAGCACTGGCTCATCACCTCTTTGGGGTGGGGGCGGCAAGGGGGGGTCCCGGCCCTGTGGGGCTCTAATCCCCCCCAAATCCAGTGACAGCCCCACCCCCACCCTGGGCTAATGAGCACAGGGCTAATTAGTGTGCCACGTGCTCAGGGCCCGGCTCCGGGCGCCAGGGGTTATTAAGGTGCTGCCAGCCGGGGTGACATGGAGGGTGTGGGGGGTCCCCATGCTGGGAGAGGGGTTCACAGACCCTATCCAGGAGCTGTGCCCTTGGCTCGTCCCAGTCCATGAGGATCCCTTTGCCAGACGTGTCTCTGCCTGGGTCTGGGGGCAGAAGTGCTCCAATCCCTTCAGACAAGCATCATTTTTGGGGGGACCTGAGCAGCTGCAGGTGACATGCCTGGGATACCTGTGCTTGTGTCTGGGCAGAGCACATGAATATTTTTTGGGGGGATTTTTTTTTTTTTTTTCCCACAGTTTCTTGTGGTAGGAAATTCTGGCCCGAACATTAAAGATTTTCCTTGTGTGAGCAAGAAGAGGATGAGGAAAAGAAAGTGTGGAGGAAATCTTTGCCTCCTGCCTGCTCTCTATGCAAAGGCAGCCACGGGTTTGCTGTTCCCTGTTCCCACATCCCTTTCCTGGAGCCTGCCTGGCACCCTGGGCCCCCATCCCGGGAACGGTGACCATGCCTGGAGCAGCCACGTGTCACTGCAAAGGCCACTTCCCGTGGCTCGCTGGGATGGTTGTCCCTGACCTGTGACCTCAAGGTCAGCAGGTATTATCAACCCCCCCATTCCTGGGGGGAAAGGAGCCCCCGGCCTGCCCAGGAATTCCCAGCCTTTGTGGAGTCAGAGCATCCCGGGATGGGCACTGCAGCTCTGGGTCCCTCTGCTCCAGGCCCCTCTGGGCCAAGGGCTGGCTCCTATCACTGATTCCCATCACTAATTTATGTCCCAGGGCTTGGGCTGCCTTAATTCACCCGAGGAGGGAGGGCAGGTCCTGGCAGCAGCCGTATTTCTGCCAGAGGTTATCTGGGAATTCCGCCTGGCTCTGCCGGGGGTTATCTGGGAATCCTGCCTGGCTGTCGTGACCCTGCATGGGCTGAGCTGTGCCCTCCCCTGCCAGGGTCCCACTCATCACCCCAGAGCACTCCAGGACTGTCACCTTCCCCCCAGGGTCACTGGATGTTGACCTGGCACAGATTGTGGGACAGCTTTGGGGCAGGAGAATGTGGGAAAGCAGGGAGGGAAAGAGTTCTGGATGTGGATCCCAGTGGTTCTGCTTCCCAGCAGGGATTTCCCACAGTGTCTCCCTTGGCACAGGGGCTGTTTAAGATGCTCCAACCAGCAGGAAACAGTTAAAAGCAGCCACAAGTGTCCAAAATCTAAATAGAAAGGGCAAATGGTTGAGAGAAGAGCTGAGGAAGGGATGAAATCCACGACTTTCCTCAGACTGCACCAGCAGCTCCAGAGGCTGGATTGGCTCCTATCCGTGGAGCAGTGATGTTTTCCATGTGCTTTGTGCTCTCTCCATGCACGGGGCTGGGTGGGAAGTGCACGGGAACCATTTCCTCTCCTTGCCACCCCCCTGGAAGGTGGATGCTGGTGGGGCAGCAGCAATCCATCAGGCTGAGGACATTATTTGGGTTTCAATCAACTGGAAACGAGGGAGTACCTGCGGAACAGGAGCGGGAGGGGGCTGCATGTGGCTGCTGAAAGGTCGGGGGCCCCGGGGATCTCTTGCCTTCTCCTGATAAATGAAGGCTGTGTGTTCCAACCCCATCCGGTGTCAGCCCCTCTCCACCAGGGGACGGGATGGGGGCACCTTCCTGGATCTCACTGGGGCATCCTGCAGGACTGGTTAAGGGTAAGTAAAGGTGTCCCCCTGCCCTAGCTCCTTGTGCCCCCCTCGTGAGGCACAGCATGTCCTTAGGGATTGAATTCCCAGCAGGCGGGAAAAGCTCCAAGTCCCCACATCTGATGTGGTCAGCAGTGACCTCATTTTCCAAATCCTTTGCTGGAGGAGCTGCCCTTCCTGAGCCCCAGGAAAGGGGATGTGGTGCCAGCGAGCCCCGTGGGGGGCTGTGGGTCCTGTCCCCGCAGTGCTGAAGGACAGGATCCCCCCGGGAGCCCTTTCCCACTCGCCAGCATATTGCAGGCGTGGCCTGGATGAGCTGGGAGCATCCCGGTGAGTAGGAATGTCCCAGACAGGACCTCAGGAGTGGCTTTTGGTGGTGGCAGTGCCAGGGTAGGGAACAGGCAGGGATCAGGCAGGGAACGGGCATGGAACAGGCAGGGATCAGGCAGGGAATGGGCAGGGAATGGGCAGGGATCAGGCATGGATGCCATGAGCCACAACATTTTGGGAAATCCAGAGTCCTTCCTTTCGGGGGGACATGGGAAGCCCAAGCCCTGCCAGAAAGCAGCAGGCACAGCCCTGGAACTTTTCCAGCAGCGAAGGAAAAGGCGAGGGAAAGGCGAGGCCGAGGGCAGGAGCCTGCGGAATGGGAGCTGCAAAGGTTTCTTTCAGCCCCGAGGAGCAGAGCTTGCCTGGAGGCAGGAGAAAGGACGGGAAATAGAGTAGGCTGAGGCAAGGGTAGGGAACAAAGTCCTCCAGCACTTCAGAGGGAGAAGCTCTGCCAGGGAATTTGTGCCTCCACGAGAAAGCCACAGGCAAGAAAGGGAAGTGAAGGTGGGAAGGACACTGCGGAGGAGAGGGAGGGTTTTCTGTGACAGAGTCCTTTGGAGCCAACGTCCTTGTGATGGCAATGCCAGGGGTGAGGGGCTGCCACTGCCAAGGAGAATCCCAAAATCACCCGCCCCAAGGACCACCAGCCTCTCCAGGAGTGCAGGAGGATGGAGCAGCTCTGCTGCCAGAGCAAAGGGATCGGGCTGGGAAGTGGCCAAGGAAAAACACAATTGTTAAAAATGCCGATTCATCAACTTTGTCAGGAGCAGATCAGCACTATTTGCCTTTTTCACTGCAAAAAAAAGAGAGAGAAAACCTCCCCAAATTATTGAACACGTTTTTCTGTTTCAAAACCCCTGAAATTAAACTTAATGACAGGAAAACATATTAAAAATAAATGACCATCGTGACTGAAACAAAAGCTTAGGAAAATCCAGGGGGAGAGCATTTGGGTTGTCCTGAGCTCCTCTTTGCAGATATTTTCCCTTCCCCCACATCATCTTTTAGCTGCTTTTTTTTGAGATGTCACATCCCCAATGCCCAGTGTTGCAGCTGGGGATGGATTTGGATGGAGGGGAGCCCATCCAAGAGGATGATGAGGACAAGATGGGGTGGCAGGAATCCATAAAGGATCCTGGAATGTTGGGAGGGGTGGATGGAGCTGTGAGCTGGGAATTCTACCTGCACCTCTTGACTCACTTCAAGCCAACATTGAACCCGTCTTGAGTACTGCTCCCGGGCTTCCCAGAGAGGGATTGAAAAGTCCTTGAGGCGCAACGAGGTGCTAAAGTCATAATGAATAAGGGTTTAATTAAGCTTGTGGTCCCCAAAAAAGACCTTGGTGAAAGATGGGAGCAAATCCCACCGAGGGAATCTCAGCCCTACAAAGAGCGAGGCTGTGTGAGACCTGTAATGGCTCTACCAGAAGGGCTCTCCCTGGGACAGAAAGTGAGAAAAGATGCCTTAATTGCTAATCCAGAGGAATTCGGAGCCATAGGCACAATGTCCCCTCCCCGGCGCTGGGAGGACCTGCAGGGAACTCCTGGAATGATTAATCATGGGACAAACTCATTATAAACACAGAGAGGTGAACCCAAAGACTGGAGGCTCCTCTGGAAAAGGGATTTTAGCAGGGGAGAGGAAGGGGTTGGAGCAGCTCCCAGCAGTGATGGCTCTGGGTGACCACGGTGGCCCCAGGGAAGGGCAGGGGTGGCCTTTCCTGGCTGCTGTGGGGAAGGGCTGCTCCTCAGGGAAGATCCCTACAGGAACTCACCATGCTGGGGGCTGGAGCAGTGAGTTCAGGATCTGGGGAGCTGGTGGATGCTCCATTGGCCGTGCGGGGTGACCACAGGGCTGTGGGACATCCCTGACAGCGGGACATGAGCCCCAAATCCTTCTGTCCCATGCAAGGGAGGGCACATCCCTGCAGGACCTCAGGGAAGGGAAGTGCTGGGGGGATGAGGGCAGGGAGAGGGGCAGGAAACTCCAGTGGGAGCCCGCTGGGAAATCCTAGAATCCTTTAGGTTGGAAAGGATCTCCAGGACCACCAAGTACAACCTTTAACCCAGCACTGCCAAAGCAGCCTCTTCGGGGAGCTGAGGGTGTCTGGAGAGCAGGGGGGCAGAATGGGGACCCCTGAGTGCCACCAGCCTGCAGCCGGGAGGTGGCCAGGGCTGGAAGGGACGGCAGGAATGGCAGGAATGGCAGGACAGGCAGGGCTGGCAGGGCTGGCAGGACAGGCAGGACAGGCAGGACAGGGAGGACAGGAAGGGCTGGCAGGGCTGGCAGGGCTGGCAGGGCTGGCAGGACAGTGGGCAGCATCCTGCCCTCCAACCCGCTTACTCAGCAGCATCGGCGCAGCCTCAGGTCGTGTTTTCCCATCTCCTCAACACAGCCAGGGGCCCAGGGAAGCTCCCAAAGCCCCGGGCCGTGTCTGGAAGCACTTGCTCAGCCGGAGCCCGGAGGGTGGGGAGGGACGGGCGATGAGTGGAGCCGTTTGTGCGCTGGGGACGCCCGATTTAATCCTGACAGGACCTGCCCGCGGGGGAGATCCCGGTGTCCCGGGGATTCCTACGGCTGCCAAGCCGATCAAAGATGCCTCACGCCTCCGGGGGAGGCGGCGGGGTGGCCGTGCCCTGGCCCCAGGCAGCCGTGCAGGGTTCGTGTGGCTCTGGGGTTGTTTTGGGGCAGAGCTGGGGGATGTTCCTGTGACTGGATTTTCTCCCGAGCTGGTGGGAGCAGCTGGTGAAGGTGTGGCCGCTCCTGCCCGGCTGCTCCAGCGTCCTGGACAAGCCCCGTGGGGTGTCCCGTGTCCCGGGAGAGGAGACCTGAGGGAAGGAGGGCTGGGATGTCCCGACGCTGAGATGGCTTTGGTGGCTTTGGGA
This sequence comes from Motacilla alba alba, assembly GCF_015832195.1. Classification (NCBI taxonomy): domain Eukaryota; kingdom Metazoa; phylum Chordata; class Aves; order Passeriformes; family Motacillidae; genus Motacilla; species Motacilla alba. The sequence goes on from NC_052045.1 coordinate 5,549,903, forward strand.
TGCTGGGATTTCCAGACATTTCTCTGGATCGGGACAGTTGTGCCCTGGTGCGCTGACCCGGGGAGGCTGCGAGCGGGGCTGGAGGGGCAGCAAAGGTCCCGATCAAAGCCGGGTCGCTCCTGCCGGCACCCCGAGCCCCCAGCGCCGCCGGGTAATGGCTTTCAGGTGTCCCACGGGGAGCCGGCGGAGGGAGGTTCAAAGGGAGAGGTTCAAAGGCAGAGCGGGGGCTCCTGAGCGAGCCCGGGGGTGCGGCAGGGCCGGGGGGCTGCGGGGGGCACGGGGAAAAGGGGGGGTGTGACACCAGTCTGTCCCCCCTCCTCGTGCCAGCCGAAGGTTGAAACCTCCTTTTTGCCATGGAAAGGCTCGGGGGGAGAAAAATTCAACCAGGAACATTTTTATTTTCCCCTATTTCACTCCAAAACCAATGTCCTAGTCCCTGCCCTGCCGATTTTGATGAAAGACTCCGAAAACACGATATCGCCCATATTTTTTTATGTGTAGGGGAAGTGTTGGCCATTTTCTGACCGGTCTCACTGTTTTCCCTCCTCCCGTTTTTCCTTATCACGGCCGAGCCAGTTCCCCACGTGCCAGGGCTGTGACATTGGCCCGAGGTGGCAGAAGCCACACCAAGAGCGACAAAAAGGAGGAGTGAAAGCGGTTTTATCCCCCGGGATGGATGTGAACACCCTTCACCCCATCCAGGGATGCTGTGGAGAGGAAAAACACAAGGAAAGAGCCCAGGAAAGGGGGATCCAGAGCTGCCGGGGGGAGGGGGGGCGATAACCAGGGTGGATTTGGGGTGCTGCTGGATGGCGCTGGTCCCCCTTGCCCGGCGGAGACTTTGGCATCCGGGGGCGATGGGGCTGCTTTGGCAGCGAACACCTGCGGGGCTGGGCCAGGGAAAACAAAGGTGAGGTGTGGGATGGAGGGCGAGGGGTTCGCGGGGTCGGCCGGCTCCTTATCTGCCGCACTGTTTGCTCCAAGATTAACCCGAGCCCGCAAGATGCGAAAGTCCAAGGAAAACCAAGGCTGGGTTGGGATGATCGGGGGCCTCTCCCCCTTCCCCCGGCGGGATGGCCGCGCTCTCCGGGAGGGCTGGAGTTTAAAGTCCAGGCGATTGCAGGGTGATTTACGACTCATTATTCTCTGGTGCAAGAGCTGGTTAATGAGCAATCAGGGGCTGGGCAGGCGGGGGGAAGGGGGGAACTGCGGGGCATTCCCCCGGGGAAGGGGCTTCTCTCCCGGGAGAGGGAACAGCCAACAGCGCTGGGAAGGCAGGGGAAGACCATCCCCAGCCCCCTCAGCCCAAGGACAGGGCAAAGAATTCCTGGATCTTTTCCATGTTTTACACACCCCCTGCCACCGCGTTTGGCTGTTTCCCCATTACTTTCCAATCATGCCAGTTATCAGGAGCCCATTTATCTGATAATCTGGGACTTGGAATCATTCCATGTTTTTGTAGTACGTGATAACACTTCCCATCCTGCTGACTCCATCAATTTGTCTGGAATGGTGTGGACGGGAGCAGGAAGTGTTCCTGGAGGAAGGTCTCCCAAACCGGGCCAGAAGCAGCTGGATTATGGTAAAACCTGGAAGAGAGGGAGGCGGCTCCGCTTCACTCCTTGCTCACAACCATTCCTGCCCGGTGAGGGGATCTCACCCCCAGCGGGGTCTCGGAAGAGTTAGGACGGAACAAGAGGATTCCCCGCACCCCGTGCCCTCAGGGCTTTGCCTGCCCTTCCCCACAGACTGCGGCACAAACACTCGCCGATAAAACATCCCATAAGTGAACCCCAGGGCAGGGAGGGAGGGGAGTGGGAAGCTGAGCCAGACCTGCAATGCCTTGGGAAGACGCCGCAGGGAATGGCTGTGCCCGGAGCATCCCAAATCCCTGCCAAATCCAGGGCAGGAGCGGGGCAAGGCAGCCCCTGGCTGACCCCAGCCCTCCTGCAGGATGGTGGATCCCGCCTGACTGGCAGGTTCTGGAGCTCCCGTGCGCATTCCCAAAGCTTTGATTCCCGTCCGGAGCAGTCCCGCGGGCCAGCCTGTCCCAGCGGGGCGGGGGACAGCCGGTCTGTGGCTCCGGGGACAGGGCCACCATCAATCTCTGCCCGGGAGGGCTCGGATGATGATGTGCTGCCCACGGGTCACCGCCTGCGGCCAAAGGGCTCTGCCCGGGCTCCGGCTTTGCTCTGGGAAGTGGCTCTGGAATAAGAGCCCCTGCTCGGCTCATCCCACCTGCAGGGAACGCGTCCGTGGGGGTGGGACAGCCCCGGGGCTCCCAGCCCGGAGCGGGGGTCGGATCAGTGCCACGAGGGATTCTCAGAGCTCCCACGGAGCAGCCAGGGGGAGATTCCCTGCCTGGGGTGCCCGCAGGGATGCCCTGCTGACGGTGTGGGATGCTCTCCTGTCAGGAGTGCTCCCCGTTCATGTGGGATGCTCTCCTGTCAGGAGTATTCCCCGTTCATGTGGGATGCTCTCCTGTCGGGAGTGTTCCCCTGTCCATGTGGGATGCTCTCCTGTCGGGAGTGTTCCCCGTTCATGTGGGATGCTCTCCAGCCTGTCAGGAGTGCTCCCCTGTCCATGTGGGATGCTCCCCTGTCTGGAGTGCTCCCCTGTCCGTGTGGGATGCTCTCCAGCCTGTCGGGAGTGCTCCCCTGTCCATGTGGGATGCTCTCCTGTCAGGAGTGCTTCCCTGTCCGTGTGGGATGCTCTCCTGTCGGGAGTGCTCCCCTGTCCATGTGGGATGCTCTCCTGTCGGGAGTGCTCCCCTGTCCGTGTGGGACGCTCTCCAGCCTGTCAGGCGGAGCTGGTGGGGCACAAGCTGCTTTTGGAGATGCCAAGCAAGAGCTCCCGTCTTTCCCTTGGATCCACGACTCCATTAAAGCAGTTTTGAGCTCAAAGGTCAGCACAAACCCTCGACTTCACTCCGTGTCTCGGCTGCAGCGTCCCCAGCCCTGCAGCGGGGACCAAAGAGCCTGTCCCAGCCACCGGGGTGACAGTGGTGACACCAGAACTGCTGCCACCACAGGCAGCAAGTGGCTGGTCCGGGGAGAAGCGGCGGGCACAGCCCAAATCCCGAGATCCAGAGTGCTGGGGGAGACGGCCAGCTCCTCCCTCCCCATCCTCCTGTTCTGTCTGGGCTGCAGCTGTGGGGAACGAGCAGCAAGTGGCAGAGCAGGGATGGAGGGCCCAAATCTAATTTAAGTCAGTGCATTAGGCCAGGGATTATTTGGCTCAGGGACTGCTGGCTGTGAGAGGATCCCGGGGAAATGCTGGGTTTGGGATGTCGGGAAGAGCCACCACTCCCCAGTCGGATACACTGTAATTAATATCGGCGAGGAATTAGGAGGGATTTGGAGGCAGAATGGCCTGAGATTAAGCCAAACAGCAACGTGATCTCAGCTTTGTTAGAAATCCCCATCCTAAAGGACCGGTGCTTCCTCACAGCAGCAGGGCTGGGAGGCTGCCAGGAGCTGTCCCCCCTGTCCCTGGTCACCCAGGCGGCTCTGGGACCACGCACAGTCCTGGGATCCCCCCTCATCCTGCACCCACAGTGCTTGGAAGGGCTCAAAGTCCTCACGTGGTGCTTCAGGAGCTTTTCTTAGTGGCCTTTCTTAAGTCCCCTCTGACGATGGCAGAAGAATCCTCTTCCCCTCCAGGGATCAGATATCAGGGAGTTAAGCAAGAAACAGGATCCAAATCCTCCAGTTCCTCTCTAAGCTGCCTCTTACAGAGCTGGGTGCCTCCAGGCCGGTCCCTCTGCCTGACCCTGTCCCTCTGTCACCCCTCACCCGTGTCCCTGTGTCAGGGGACAGCTGGAGCATGAGATGATGGCTCTTCTGTGGGGTCAGAGAGCAGCCGCTGCTTCTTTTGGGAAATTTTGGGCTATTCTGCCATCCAGGACATTGCAGAGAGCCCAGGCTGCAGGCCCAGAGGCAGGAGGGGAGAAGGAGGAAGAGGAGGAGGAGGAGGAGGAAGGTGGGCACTGGGGCTGCTTTACCCAGAGAAATCCTCATGTTTGACCCTTTTGGGGGGGGTCACTTTTGGGATCACTGTGGCCCCACTGGCTGTGGAATTACAGCAGAGCAGGAGGAGAGGCCCTTCCTGCTCCCCCAGCCCTTGGCCCTGCTGGTGCTCCAGGGGCATCACGTCCCAAATTCCTGCAAGATGGAGCTGCAGGATTGATTTCCAGGATTGATTTCCACATCCTGCTCCTTGCACGTGTCCAGGTGCTCTCCCCACAGCCCAGCAGCCCCAGCTCTCCGTGCCCTGGATTCTCCCAGTCCTTCCTCTCCACACGCTTGGCCCAGGCTCTCCCTCCCTGTGCCAAAGTCAACACGGCCACGGCCACAGCCCAGTGGTGACGGTCCCCAGCAGCCCATGGACAGGTAGGAAATAAATAATGTCGGGAGATAAACAGAGCAAACACGGCCCGGGCTGCTGCATTTCACACAATATTTGCAGACCAGGTGTGTCCACCCCACCCTCCTGAGTCACCCTGAGCAGGGTGTGGTGCCCTGGGGGCTCCCCAAAGCGCTGCTGGGGGTGCAGCCCCTGCTGTCCCCAGCTCTTCTCCTCTGTGCCCCTAAAGGGACACCCAGAGCACCCCCAGGTCCGTTCAGGGGAGCGCTGCCCCCTCAGCAGACCCCGCTGGTCCCTTCCATGGAGCACCCACACCAGGGTGGATGTCAGGAAAAATGGGGGCCCCGCAGCACCCTGAGGATTCCCCAGGAGATCATGGAATCACAGAATGCTCTGGGTTGGAAGGAGCCTTAAAGATGATCTTGTTCCAATCCCCTGCCATGGGCAGGGACAGCTTCCACCAGCCCAGGTTGCTCCAAGCCCCATCCAACCTGGCCTTGGACACTCCCTGATGCTCCTTCTGGAGCCCCCAGTGCAAGGTGACGTTTGAGTCAAAGGAACTTTGAGTTCTTTGAACCAGGAACTGAGTTTCCAGAACATCCAAGAGGTTGAGGAGCATCTTCAGGGACCTCAGCTGACCCTGGTGAGCCCACAGCCAGCAGCAGGAGCAGCAGGAGCTGCTGGCGTGTCCAGGAATTATCCCAGAGCAATCTGGCTTTGTCCTGCCTTGCTCCCAGCTTTGCCTTTTCCTTCTCTCCTCACATCTGGCCACATGTGGCTGTGTCACTGCCACACCCCGAGCCTGCAGACCGTGTGTTCCCTGCTGGATTAGGGAAGAGCCTGAAGTGTGGATCACATCCCAAATCCAGCTCTTGGTGTGGCAGTGACAGATCCCTGGATCCAACAGGGAGCTTGGAACAGGCTGGTCGCTCTGGCACAGTCTCCAGGGAAGTGCAGAGAGATCCCAGGGGAGCCCAAGCTGCCCCGTGGTCCTGCTGGGATGGTGAGGGACGGCTCCTCTCTCCCAGGAGGGGTTTGGATGTGGCAGAGATGCTTCTCCTGCTCCTTCCCAGCTCTGCCATGGCACAATTCCCACAGAGCTGGTGGGGCTGCCCTGACATCCACAGAGTGACCCTGCTCCACCACAGCCACATCCTGGGGTGCTGCTCCTCCACTCTCCATCGTGGTGGCTCCAGGGTGTGGCACAGCAAAGGGACACTTCCCTTCCTCCATCCTGCTTTGGGCTGCCTGGAGAGGTCAGTATTCCATGGATGCACCGTAAAACTTAAACTCAACTTTTTTTTTTTTTTTGGGAAAACTCACAAAACAGGGCTGAATTCCTGAAAACAAAATCATTTGGGAAATTCCTTGAAGCATCATGAAGTGCAAAGGAAAAAAGTCCTGCAAAGCACAATGATTTTTTTTTTTAAATCACCTGGAAAATTCCTAGAATTCCTCATTTGAGGAATTTCTAGAAAACGTTGGAAGAATCTGAGAAAAGTTCTTGGCTGAGGTTTCCTGGATGGAGAAGTTTCTCAGAAGTATTTGGAGAATTTCATACCGACATCCTAGACTGAGGAATTTTTTGAGGGCTCTTGTGGAAGTCTTGGAATTCATTGGGATGCTCCTAGACAGGTTGCCGATAAGGAAATGCCAGAAAACTTCCGGGAGACAGAAAACTCCCGGGAAAAATGGAAGATTCTGGGGAAGTTTCTAGGTGGAGGAAAGTCAGGGAAGTTCTAGGGCGTTCCTTGAAATATTTCAGATTGAAAAAGTCTTATGAAGCTCTTGAACATTCCTGGAAATGTTCTAGATACAAGTCATAGGAAATTCCTAGGAAGCCTTGGCGTTGCAGGAAAGGAACGTGCCCTCCCCAAATCCACAGAACAAAACCCTGTAGGAACTGGTGTGCTGTGGCTCCCAAGAAAGCTCCAGGAATTTCCCAGGAGGTTCCAGGTGAAGGACTCAAACATGATGCCCACCCTGATCCTCTTTACTTTCCATGCCAGGTCTGGCAGGATTTGCCTGGAGCTGATCCTGTTTTTCTCATGGATGCAGAGCTGACCTTGCAGATGTGATCTCAGGGTGCTCAGAGGTCTCCACTGGCGACAATTCCCACAGCTCCATAAAGCCGCTTGGTGGGAAAAGCATCAAATCCATTATCCAAGGATCACGTTGTCAATTTTCCCATTCCAAACCTCCATAACCTTATTTGTTTTATATTAAGTTATTAATATTCTATATTGAGTGATTAATATTATTTAATTATTTTATAACTTTATTTTATTTATTTAATTATTATCTTCATCCCCTTTTTCCTGGCTCTTGACTCTCTCCACACAGGTGTTATCCCAAACCCTGGATCAATGTGATCTCCTCTTTCCCTGGCATGGATCCCTCAGAGAGGCAACACATGAAGGAAAAAAAGGACATTTCCCCTTTTGTTCTCTTCCCTTGCTCCAAGAGTTCTTAATATTCCACTTGCCTTTTTTGACTCCGGCTAATCGTGGAGAGGAGGCCTTCAAAGGGGCTCGGCAGCGTCTCCGAGATCTCGTTAAATCCCAATAATTGCTGATACGGAGCCGCTGCGCGTGCCCGGCTGGGGGAAAAGCTTTTCATGTTCATTACTCTGCAATTATGAGCAGGGAAGTTCATCTGCCATTTTATTGCTCTGCTCCATACGATCATTCCATTCCCCTGCAACTCCTCAGTGCCAGGAGTGATTTGGAGCTGCTCCAAAGCGCTTGGCTCTGCTCTTCCCTCTCCTGGATCATTTTGGGGGGCACCGGAGGATGTTTCTGGCCAAACTCCTGTGGGACCTTGTTGAAAGTCTTCTCTCCTGCACAAACAGGCTGTTCCCCAAATCCTGCCACCCTCAACCAGGGATTAACATTCCCATTTATCCCTGGGCTGCTCTTGCCTCACCAGCCAGGGCTGAGCGACCTCGCAGAGACCTTTCAGAAACCCCAAATATTGCAACTTCTTTGCTCCAAGCCTTGTCCAAGAGCTCTATTACTGTAATTAAGGTCATGTTACAGCATGGCCAGTGTGGACACACCAGCCCCAGGACTGCCAGGGCTTGGTGCTCATCCCACTTTTCTCCTGGAGCACCTGCAGCTGGAGACTTGGCAGGTCTCTGTCCCAAGCAGGGCATGAGCTGAGTGACCTGGAAATTCATGGACACCTTCAGCTGCTGGGGCAGGAGGGATTCTCCTTAGAACCACAGAAGTCCTCTGGGACTGTGCAGTCCAGCCATGCCCCAGCACTGGGGCACCACTGACCACGTCCCCCAGTGCCACATCCACACAGCTTTTAAATCCCTTTAGGGATGAGGACTGTGCCTGAGCTGGACAACTCTTTCCATCAGAGGTTTTCCCTGATATCCAACTAAACCTCCCCTAGCAGGACCTGAGGCCGTTATGTCTCATGTTGTCCCTTATTCGCTGGGAGCAGAGCCTGACCCCTCTGACTGCCCCCTCCTGTCAGGGAGTTGTGCAGAGCCCCTGAGCCTCCTTTTCTGAAAACTGAACCCAGCTCCTTCAGCTGCTTCTGGTCCTCCAGCCCCTTCCCCAGCTCCACTCCCTTCCCTGGACATCCTCCAGCCCCTCCATGCCGCAGCACAAGAGCAGCAGAAGGCGGAGAGGGGTTTGGGAAAAGCTCTTTGGACTTGACAAAAGCTCTTGAGGCGCTGCTGATGGTCCTGGCTCCTTCGGCCCACACCTGCCAAGGTCGGACAACTGGAAGGAAGGGGGTGGCCAAAGGGCCTCTTTTGATCCAGTTTTTCCCCCTTCTTGAGTGAGGAGTTTGATGGGAATGGGTTTAAAGTAAACAGAGGCGTCCTTGGGGCGGCCCCGCAGGGCTGGCAGGATCCGCCGGGGTTGGCGCTGCCCCGGACAGGGAAGATGAGGCGTGGGATAATTCCCAGCATCCATGGGATGTTAGTTTTCAGACTTCATCAATAAGACTCTTCTCCTGTGGCTCCCCAAAATGTTTATGGAAGAGATACAGGAAGGGAGGAAGATCAAACCTGCTCTGGCGAGGCCTTGCTGGCTTTATCTGTGGTTTATGAGGTGACCAGACCTTGGCGGCTCTGTTTTAACTTGTTTTGATCTGGCCGTGCTTTATGACGATTATTCTGAAATGTTTTGACAGGCACGAGCCTCACCCGTCTGGGCTGCTCTGCTGGGAGTCCCGGGGCAGCGCTCCCACAGCCCAGCTTTTCCATAAAAACCCAAAAATCCACAGGGGAACATGATGCTCGTCCCGAGGATGTAGCACCCATGTCCACCCACCTGGGAAGACTTGACTCGCTCATGGCCCTTCCTCTGCTTGCAGCCTTTGTGAGGTTTGCTGGTAGTGCCTTTCTGAACTTTGGGAATGGTTTTCCAACAGATGTTTGGGCTGTCAAGTTGCATTTTTGGTTTTTTCCCCAAAAGTCTCTCTCGTTTGCACACATTTAGTACTTTTAGTTAAAGAATTCCCAGCTGCGAACCACATTTCTTGGAGGATCATTCCTTTGTGTTTCCAGTGAAAATGGGAACATTTCAATAAATCATTCTTGGGTTCTTTTAAAGTTTTTTTTATGGACAATGCTTGGAGCTGCTGGCTGGATTTGAGGACAAGTCCGATGTGCCCGTCTGGAGGGCGGCGGGGTGAGCTGAGCTGGGCTCCCCAGGCCAGGGGAGATGTGGGAAGATGCTGCTGGTTCCCAGGGATCAGCAGGATTACATCAGAGGCAGCACCTTCCCACCTCCTGTTTACAGTCCTTCCAGCCAGGTCTCCATCTCGCAGTCCTCAGGAGCTGGAGTCTGGAAATAATCATGGAATCACAGGAAATAATCATGGAATCTCAGCATGGTCTGGGTTGGAATTCACCTTAAATTCCATTGTTATGCTCCAGCAGGGCTGCTCCAAGCCCTGTCCAGCCTGGCCTTGGACACTTCCAGGGATCCAGGGGCAGCCACTGCTTCTCTGGGCACCCTTCAGGCCCTGGAAGGGGCTCAGAGCTCTCCCTGGAGCCTTCTCCTCTCCAGGGGAGCACCCCCAGCTCTGCCAGCCTGGCTCCAGAGGGGCTCCAGCCCTCAGAGCAGCTCCATGGTCTCCTCTGGACTCTCTCCAGCAGCTCCATGTCCTTTTTGTTTTGGGAGGCAGCTCTGTAGGTGAGGTCTCACCTGATCAGGGCAGAATCCCCCCCTCCCTACTTCCTAGCTGGGATCAGCCCAGGCCTCAGGGGGTTCTGGGGTCCCCGGGGGCTGAGCAGGCTCCAGCCTTGAGCTGGTCCTGCTGGGTGTGCCCAGCCCTGCTGCTGGAAGCTTGGCATTGGCTTATCCCTATCCAGAATCCTGATTCCAACTGGGAATTAGGGATGTGCTGCCCTCAGTGGGGTCTCTCCTCTGTTCTCACCTCTGATGGATAAACCTGCCCCTCTTTGCCCTTCGCCTCTCGGGGCAGGTGTGAGGGATTCGAAGATGAGGGTAAAATTGCCTCCGGCTAATTTATGCAGATTCCCTCCCCTCTCCCTGTGCCCGCTGCCCACCCTTGGCAGTGCCCTGCTCCCTGAGCATCCCAAGCCGCGGGATTTGGGATGCCCTTTCTGCCCAACCCAACCTGGGATGCGGGGACAGAGGCAGCGGGGAGGCAGCACATCCCTGCAGGAGCCCAGGTGGAAAGAGAACAGGCCCAGGTGGAAGGAGGACAGGCCCAGGTGGAAGGAGGGTGGGCCCAGGTGGAAGGAGGATGGCCCAGGTGGAAGGAAGATGAAGGTGGAAGAAGGATGGGTCGAGGTGGAAGGAGGACAGGCCCAGATGGAAGAAGAACAGGCCCAGATGGAAGGAAGATGAAGGTGGGAGGAGGATGGGCCCAGGTGGAAGGAGAATGAACCCAGGTGGAACAGGACAGGCCCAAGTGGAAGGAGAATGAACCCAAGTGGAAGGAGAATGAACCCAGGTGGAAGGAGGATGGCCCAGGTGGAAGGAGGATGGGCCCAGGTGGAAGAAGGATGGGTCCAGGTGGAAGGAGGAGGGCCCAGGTGGAAGGAGGATGAATCCAGATGGAAGAAGAACAGGCCCAGATGGAAGGAAGATGAAGGTGGAAGGAGGACAGGCCCAGGTGGAAGGAGAATGAACCCAGGTGGAAGGAGGATGGCCCAGGTGGAAGGAGAATGAACCCAGGTGGAAGGAGGATGGCCCAGGTGGAAGGAGGATGAACCCAGGTGGAAGGAGGATGCCCCAGGTGGAAGGAGAATGAACCCAGGTGGAAGGAGGATGCCCCAGGTGGAAGGAGGACGGGCAGGCAGCGAGCTGTGGCCGCGCTTGCATCTCCGTGGGTGTTTTCTTCATTAAAATGCTGTGGGAAGAGGTTGCCTCGCCTGCCTCGGTGTTTGTTGCTCCTGAGCTGGAAGCAAGGGGCCTTTGTCAGGGAGAGTGGGAAGGAGTTTTGGCAGGAAGGGCTTTCCGTGGGCTGCCGAGGGCGTGTGGGCACCGGCCGTGGCTGTGGCTGCTGCCCATGGGTACTGAGGTTTTGGCAGGGGATTTTGGGTTTGATTTGGTGTCCCTTTTAACGGCCAAAGCCCTCTCTGTGTCTGTCACCTGCGTCTCTCTGAGGACCCCTCCATCCCCCTTATCTGCTGTGGGTGGTTACTGCCAGGAATTATCATCTGCCTCAGAACTGCTTTGATCTGCTGCTCCCGGAAAAGGAAAACACGCGTTTTCTCTCTTTATTTTATTTTAAGCATCGTTTATCAGCCTAGCAACACCTTTGGGTGAAGGGGTGTGTGGGCAGGGCCCCCAAACCTCTGAGGAACAGGCTTGGGAGCCCCTGGAAGGATGGGATGGGGGCGGAGGGGACCCCCTGTGCCCCCCAGGGCGGGAGGTTTCACAGAGCTGGGCATCCATCGGGTTCCTGATGCTCTCCCGATGCTCTCCGTGCCCCCAGGCAGGGCTTGCCGGCGCTGGATGTGCCTTGGAGGCAGCGGCTGAAATGGATGCTGCTCACTGAGCTCCTTAATTGCTTTTAGTTGTAGACTTATTAAAGAACAAGATTTAAATAACGTCAGGGGGAGGAAGGAAAAAACACCTCAATAAAAACAAGCTGAAGGATGGAGAGGAGAAGCTTCCCGTGGTGCCGAGCGGGAGCTACCCGGGAGGAGTCATCAGCAAAGGCTTCCAGGTTTCCTATTTTTCCTCCAAATCTGCTTTGAGTTTAAGCAAATCCCCGAAGATTGCCCATGAATAGTCATGCGGGAGCTGCCCCTGCCTGTGCTCCAACCGCTATCCCAAAAAACCAGATTCCTGGCAAAAAGGAGATGAGAAAAAGCACCAGGTTTTCCTTGAATATTCCTCATTATTCGGGCAAGGCTTGTAGACACTTGTGCTGAGATCTGATAGGAAAAGATTTGCCCAATTATGGAATGGAAACGGTCCCGGGGGTCGCAGCCAAGGGGGAGGGAGCGGCTCCCGTGCCCAGCCCGGGCACGACGCCCCTGCCAGGCAGGGAGAGCTGCCCCTGCCCCTCCTGGCACAGCCCCACACGTGTGGGTGTCCAACTGCGAGCAAAGAAAAAATAATCCCGAGCACCTGGGGGAAATCCAGCAGCGAAAAGGAGCCAAAACACAGCGGGAAAACTTCCCTTGATCACCCCTTGGTGTGCTCAGGGGTCGGGGAATGGGAGATGAATCCCAGGTTTGCCCTGAGTGATGGAGGCAGATCACAGGATTCATCCCAAGAAAACACCCTGGGAAGGGCGTTAGGAGAGGGACTTGTGTGTCCTTGAGCTAACTGGGATCATGGCAGGAGGTGGGATGAGGGTGCTCAGGAACCCAGCGCCAACCGGTGGCTCTTGGTTCGTCCTGGGATTCCCAGTGGGATGAAGGATTCACTCAGGGTTTGGAATTCACCCCAGATTGCCTCATCTTTGCTTGGTAGAAAAGACCTTTCCCCCAGCGAATTTTCCAGAAGTTACTCTGGACGTGGATGTTGGGATTTCGAATTTCAAAGGAACAAAGAGCCCTGGGTCACGCGTTCCTTTCACTGTATCCGGCAATTCCACCAGCCGTCCCCTTCTTTCCCTGGAATTCAGGTTTTTTCAGTGAAAACGCAGGAGGAAAAAAAAAGGGGGAAGAAGAATGAGATGGTGAATGAGAAGGGAATGGGAGAATGGGATGCTGGGAGGGCAGGAGCTCCTGCACCTCTGGAACCAAATGCTCTGGGTTTGGGGTCTCTTTCCTCTGTGCTCAACCCAAAACTGCCTGGTCCGATCCCAGAAATTCTTTTACCCGTGTCTGAAGCTGGGGGGAAAAAGGAGAGCAGGGATGTCCCTTGGCTCTCAGAGATGTCCCTTGGCCCACTGAGGGGTCTCTCGGATGACCAGGGTGTCCCTGTGGAGCCGGGAACGGCAGCGGGAGCGGGCGGGAAGGGGCTCGGCCGCACGGGGCCGGTGCCTGCCGTAGCTGCAGCTCGTTAAAGTCTGGCTGGAGGCGAGAGAGATCCCTCGATAAAGATGTGAAGCGAAATCGAGGGTAAGTGCAGCAATCTCCCAACTTCCCACCGGGGTGTGAGCGCCCGGGTTGTAAATAGGCTGGAATCAAAGACTCATAAACCATGCAAATTGCTCCGTGTGTGTTTGTCTGTCTCCTTCCCATGTCTTTGCCCCTCACCTCCTTCCTCTGAGTCTCTATCTCTCTATCTCGCCTCTTTCCATGAGCTCTGCTCTGCTCCCGACGAGCCTGTTCGGGCGAGGGAGGGACGCTTTAAAAGGCATTTTTGTGGTTCTGGGCAGCAAGTCAAAAAAAAATCTGCTTTTTTTCCCCCCCCCGCCACCCTGTCCCCCCCCCCCCCCCCCCCCATTCCAGACTCAGGGACACGTCACCCCAAACCTCCACAGCCATCAAAATAAACATTAATTAAGATATTTCCAGTGATCTTCACTGTCACAAATTACCAGCCCCACAAAAGCAGCGCTGCAACTGCTCAGGATGTTCAGTTTATCCCTTTTTGTGATTGCTGGGAGATAAAAGTGAATTTCTCCACTTTCCTCTTCTGCCTTTCAGCCCATCCTGCTCTGCACAGGGAGCCTTCAGCGGCACCACGGGGCTGAAAACATCCCCAAAACCCACATGGAGCGATATCCTAGTGGGAATCGTGCAGCCATGATCCACCTGAATGGGAGGATTCCAGAGCCTTGTGTTCTGCGTGAAGCTGGGATCCCCTCCTGGGTGCTGGGAGGTCGGGATGGGGTGTGGGAATATAAGGGTGCAGGGATGTGGTGGTGTTGGGATGTTGGGATTAGGGGAGCAGGATGGCAGGGAATGCTGGGGTGTAGGGTGAGGCAAGGATGCAGGGGATTGCAGGATCCAGGGAGGCAGGGATGCAGGGGATTGCAGGATCCAGGGGCACAGGATGCAGGGGATTGCAGGATCCAGGGAGGCAGGGATGCAGGGGAATGCAGGATCCAGGGAGGCAGGGATGCAGGGGATTGCAGGATCCAGGGAGGCAGGGGCACAGGGATGCAGGGGCACGGGGATGACAGGAAATACAAGTGCAGGGGTGCAGATGTGCAGGCGTGGGGATGCAGGGGATTAGAGGAGACAGGATGCAGGGATGCAGGGGCACAGAGATGTAGGGATTTAGGATACAGGGATGCAGAGCACAGTGACAGAGGATAGCAGGGATGCAGGGGCTACAAGAGTGTAGGGGTGTGTGGGTGCTGGACTGAGGATGCAGGGATGCAGAAACACAGGGATGCAGAGCCACGTGGATTCAGGACCACGGGGATACAGGCATGCAGGGCTATAGGATTGCAGGAGTGCAGGGCTATAGGATTGCAGGAGTGCAGGGCACAGGGGTGCAGCAGCGAGGGGTCCAGGGGGGCTGGATCTCCCTGTCCCGGCTCCCGCAGCCGCCCGGGAAGCAGCGTGGGCCGCCCGGAGCAGGCCGGCTGCCAGGAGCCGGAGCTGGCAGGGCAGGGTGGGGAAGCAGGAAAGGGAGCCCCGCTCCTCCTCCCCTCGGGGAGAGCTGTGGCTCTCGGCGGGAGGCTTGTGAGTACACTCAGACTCTCTGGAGCCTCCCATGTAAATCCTGGCAGGACGCAGCCAGCTCTGAGCTCATTCACGTGAGATCACCGGCTGGTTCGGGCCACGCGGGTGGGGACGTGCCGGGAGCTCCGCGGGACCCTGCCCCGGGGGCTGCCCGTCGCTTGGAGCTGCGAGGAGAGCTCGGCCCATGCAACCCCTCTCCCTACGCTTCCCTCTTACAGCAGCACCGTGCCCGTGTGGCCGCAGCCGGCATTCCCCAACCTCTGCAGACAGCCGGCAGGAACCTGCTGTCACACCGGGGTACTGGCTCTGATCCTGGGCATGGCACGTGGGACTCTGGGGAATGGCAGGTGTGACACTGGGGATCGGCCCTGGCACTGGGGATTGAAGGTGTGGCACTGGGGATCAGGTGTGACCTTGGGATGGGAGATGGGACACTGGAGGAGGCAGGTGTGACCTTGGGAATGGAGATCTGACCCTAAGGATGGCAGGACTGGCGCTGGGAATGGAAGGTGTGACACTGGGGATCAGCCCTGGCGCTGGGGATTGAAGGTGTGGCACTGGGTATCACGTGTGACCCTTGGAATGGGAGATGGGACACAGGAGGAGGCAGGTGTGACCCTGAGAATGGAGATCTGGCCCTAAGGATGGCAGGACTGGCACTGGGAATGGAAGGTGTGGCACTGGGGAACAGGTTTGACATTTGGGATGGGAGTTGTGACCCTAGGAATGGCAGGTCTGACCCTGAGGATGGTGAGTTTGACCCTGGGGATGGAAGTTGTGACGCTGAGGATGGAAATTGCGACACTGGAAGTGGATGGTCTCATCGTAGGGATGGCGGGTCCGGCCCTGGGGATGGCGGGTGTGGCACTGGGAATGGAAGATGCGGCCTTGGGAGTAGCGGGTCTGACGCTGGGGACAGCAGATCTCATCCTGGGGACAGCAACACTTGGATTTTCCACCCCGGCCGAGGAGCAGAGGCCACGGCAGGTGATGGAGCGGCCCTGGGAGCGGCGATGCCTCGGGCGCATCCATCGGCAGCCGCGTGTCCCGGCGCAGCCTCGGGCTCCCGGCACCGCCCCTGGGGTAGGACACAGCCCCAGGTCACCTCCCGCTCCTCTGCCACCTGCCCCGCTTTTCCTTCGGCGTTCGAACCCTGCGGGAGCTTTGTCTGCAGTTGCGACTTCCCCCGGCCGCTGCCGCTCCAAAGAAAACAGATCCGTGTGTTTGAAAATCTCAGCTTACACAGCATTCCTCCAGCTTCTGCTCCTTTTTGGGGCTTCTCCTTCTTCCTCTGGCTCGCTGACCTGAAAATGCACTTTGTGCTTTCCCTGGGAGAGGTGGATGAGGAGAGCTGCGGCATAGCTGCATATTAACCCCCCCGGATTTTCCCGAGGTGCCGCCGCCGCTCTCCCGCTCCGACAACTTTTTAATCGCTCGCCCCAGATAGACCCGATTGGATTTATTTATTTTCCCCCGCGAACAAAACCATGGCGTTTCCTGCGCTCCTTTCTGGCTCTTCAGGCCCCTTTCATGTCTCCCTGCCTGTGGAAGGACGGCCGGCCCCGCACACCGGGATGGCGGCGGGAATTTCAGCGGGAATTCCAGCGACAAGCTGCTTATCTTCGCTGCCAGGTCATTAAGGAGCCGGGGGTGCCTTTTGCAGGTCATTAAGAGAGATGTTGAGGAGTGACCTCGGCAGTGTCCCCTTGGATATTCCCGCCTCCTCCAGCAAGCTCTGCGTGAATGGATATATTGCTACCTCATATATATACATATATATATACACACACATAAATATATATAAAAACTTACATAAACGTATGTAAAATATACGTATATAATCATATTAAAATACAAACATTCCTATATCACATATAAACACATAAAATCCATATATACCCACATATAAATATATACCAATACATATATACCCACATATCTGTCTAAAACATTACATACACACACACACACACATATATATATATATATATATTTGTTTCCCCACCATAATCTTGTAATCTCCCACTGTGCCATTCAGGGCTGCTCCTTCTCCAGCCAATTTGAGGCATTTTCCTGATATTTTCAACAATAGTGGTCAAAGAGCTGAAGGCAGCTCCCCTGCACGTCTCACCTTTGTTCTTACAAGAGTGAGCGGATTCGCTTCTGGTGGGGTTTTTGGGATGCATTGCTTGGTTTTCTGGGAATATTGGGATGCTCAGGACCTCTCTGTTGCCTTCTGTCCACGCTTAGGGCGGCACCAGCTGCCTGCCAGGGATTTTTCTTGTTGTTTTTGTTGTTCCTTCCCTCTCCCTTTGTCTTTCCCAGGGCACAGCCAAAGTCATGGATTAGCTGGAGATGGGGAATGATGTGTCCTGTCCCAGAGAGCGGCAGGAAAGCAGAGCCAGGAGGGCTCAGCCTCTCTCACCCATTTCTGTGGCCTCATTCGTTGCAGCCAATATTCCTCCCTTCCCAGAGGTCCGGAGGAAAGGGAGCTGCTCCAGTGAGGATGTTTAGGATTAAACCTCTACTCCAGTTCCATTAAAGCTCATGATTAAAGTGCTGGACTGCAGACAATGCTTCCCTGACTTCCCAGCTGCTCCCCCAGCTCCCACTTTCCATCTCCAGCCCAGCCCCTTTTCAGCCACCTTTGAATTTTCCCCTTTCTTGCAGGGTTTTATTCTTTCTCTTTAATTTTTTTTTTTTCAAACCCCAAATCCATGAGTGGCCACTTCTGCAAGCGATAAAAATCTTATTCCCTGCCTTTGGATTTTTTTTTTTTCCAGGCAATTGTAGCTTGCAACACCTTAATTATTGCGGCTCTGAAAACCGGTTAAAGATTTTAATACTTCCTTCCCCAGCCTATTATGCAGCGACTTCTCAGCCCCATAAAAATGTTCCTCTGGAGCCCCACGGCCTCGTGCTGCTGCGTTTCCCTGCTCCATCCTTTCCCCATGGATTAAACACTCCCAGCTCCCCCTTTCCCTCTCCCCTTGGGGCAGGTGGGAAGCGCCCGGATTTCCAGGTGGAAAATGGGTTTTTTTTTCAAAATTGAAATCCTATGACACAGCCAGCAAAAAATGTTGCATCATTTTAATCAGGCAGCACATCTGCAGAAGGTGCAAGATTCCCGGAGCCTGAGCGCGGGAATGATGGGATAAATCACGGGAAAGGCGAATCCTTGACATCACCTTCATTGCTGGTTTTGATGCTCTGATTTCTTGGCTTCCCTGGCACCCATCCTGCCTGGCTGGCTGTTATTCCATGGGTGCAAGGCTCTTTGGATGTCTCCATGCATTCCATTAAAAAAAAAAAAATCCCTTTTTTAAAAAAAATTTGGTTTTTGTGAGGATTTTTTTTGTTGTTGTTGGTTTGTTTTAGTTTTGTTTTTGTTTTTTTTTTGTTTTATAGAAATTTGGGTTAATCACGAATTTTGGTCCCATCTCAGCAGGGCTCCTTGGAAAAGCACTTTCCAGGGAGAGGGGCTGTGCCTCCGCCAGGGTGTTGGGGATCCACGTGCCAGCCCGGTGGGATCTCATCCCTTTCATCCTACAAAACACTTAGGGGGAATATCTCCCTGGTCCCACGGTGCCTGTGGGATGAGAGAAGTTTATTCCCCACCGATGTTTTATTTAGGTGAGTTTTAAATAACTCCAACGCTTTCCTGGGGGAACCATCCCCCGGATTTCTGCACTAAGCACTTTTTCCTGGTGTTCAGCCGAATCTTTCTTTTTCTTTTTCTTTTTTTTTTTTTTTCCTTTGTTTTATCCCATTTCTCTCTCTCTCTTTTTTTTTTGTTTTTTTTTCCCTGCTCTGAAATTTCTCAGGTAATTTAAATGTGAAGTGGCTGTGGAATACATTGGGCTGCAGCTCATCACTTGATGAGGGGCTGATTGGGATCGGAGAGACTCTGCCAGCAGGGAGGGAGGTGGGAGAGCCGGGAATTTTGGGAATGACGCCGGGTGTCACCAGTCCAGTCCTTTTAGAATGGAGCAGGTAAGGGAAAATCACCCAGACCATCCCCAAAAATGTTTTAATGAGGTTTCAAGGTGAAGAGAGAGGAGAGGGAAGCCAAGAGTCCGGAATCCACATGGTGTGGGAAGGGCACAGCAGGAATTGTGGGAAGAGGGCATGGATTGGGGATGAGGCAGCTCCTGGGCCCCAAAAAGGTGAAGAATTTGGGAATTCAACAATGTCCTTTCCTGTCCCTCACCATTTGCAGGTGAGGACTCTGGGGAACACCAGGTCTGTGCGTGGCTCTTGGATCCCTCGTGGAATGGGAGCCTGGAGCAGCACCCCAGGACGGAGCTGTGTGGGAGCCGAGTCCCCCAAAACTCCTGACATCCACGTGGGAATGTCCATGCCAGACCCAGGAAAAGGGAAGGGAGGTGGAAATCCCAGTAACTCCTTATGGAAGCACAAGGATCATCCACCCGGCCTGGGATTTTGGGCATGGATGGGGTTTGTGGTGCCCTGGACCTGCTCGGAGCCCCCAGGATATGGATCCATTCCTTCTCCCACCTGGAGCCCAGCCCAGATCCCGCTGTCATGGGTGCACCTGAGGCATGGAACCATTTCCCATTTAATTTATTGGGTTTTTTTTAATCCCTGAACCAGCCCTGGTTGGTCACCACCAATTCCTTCCCGTGTCTGGTGGGAAAACCAGGTGCTCTGCTTCCCTGGGCAGGTGTTTCCTGCTGGGACAGCACCAGGAGGGCTCGGAAGGAGTTTTCCCACTCTCACACCCCTCCAAGGTGTCCCGCTGCCCTGGGAGAGCCCCGTTCCCGTTCCACGGGGCCTCTCCCACCTCACGAGTGTTTGGTTTGGTGTTGCTGGCGCGTTCCGGGGCGGGCAGAGGCCACAATCCGGGTTTTTCCTGGCGTGCCAGGCGTGGCTGTGCCGTGGCACTCTCCGTGAAGAGGTGACCTTTGGAAGCTCGTGCCCGGCTCAGTCGCCTGCTCCTTTGGGATCCTTGAGGGATTTCCACCTCCCTCATCCCAAGGATCCACATCCCACTGGGGCGAGGCCACGGCGTCTGATCCCAAAGTGTTCCCAAAGGGATCCTGTGCTCTCCTGGCCGGGCGGGGGGGGTTTGGGCACAGGGCAGCTGTGGGGGCATCATCCTCCTCCTCCTTTCCAAAGGATTCCCGGGCTCCCGAGCCCCACCTGAGCCGGAGCCGGGAGAGCGGCATCGCCATGGCAACGGGGCCTGGTGTCAGCGGCGGGGATGGAGGGGCAGGGAACGGGAACGGGCAGGGAACGGGAACGGGCAGGGAACGGGAACGGGCAGGGAACGGGCAGGGAATGGGCAGGGAACGGGCAGGGAACAGGGCAGGGAACGGGCAGGGAACGGGGCAGGGAACGGGCAGGGAACGGGGCAGGGAACGGGCAGGGAACGGGCAGGGAACGGGCAAGGGACGGGGCAGGGAACGGGCAGGGAATGGGCAGGGAATGGGCAGGGAACGGGCTGGGAACGGGGCAGGGAACGGGCAGGGAACAGGCAGGGAACGGGCAGGGAGCGGGCAGGGAACAGGCAGGGAACGGGCAGGGAACGGGCAGGGAACAGGCAGGGAACGGGCAGGGAACGGGCAGGGAACGGGAACGGGAACGGGGCAGGGAACGGGAACGGGAACGGGGCAGGGAACGGGCAGGGAACGGGGCAGGGAATGTGCAGGGGACAGGCAGGGAATGGGCAGGGAATGGGCAGGGAATGGGCAGGGGACAGGCAGGGAAAGGGCAGGGAACGGAACAGGCACGGAAGGGGGAATGTGCAGGGAATGGGGCAGGGAACGGGCAGGGAATGGGCACAGAATGGAACAGGCAGGGAACGGGCAGGGAACGGAAGGGGGAATGTGCAGGGAACGGGCAGGGAACGGAGCAGGGAATGGGGCAGGGAACGGGACAGGGAACGGGGCAGGGAACGGGCAGGGAATGGGGCAGGGAACGGGGCAGGGAACGGGCAGGGAATGGGCAGGGAACGGAACAGGCACGGAAGGGGGAATGTGCAGGGAACGGGCAGGGAATGGGGCAGGGAATGGGCAGGGAACGGGCAGGGAACGGAACAGGCACGGAAGGGGGAATGTGCAGGGAACGGGCAGGGAATGGGCACAGAATGGAACAGGCAGGGAATGGGCAGGGAATGGGCTGGGAGAGAGGAAATGGGCACGGAACGGGGCAGGGAACATGTAGGGAAGGGGCAGGGAACAGAACGGGCAGGAGAGCAGGAACAGGCACGGAAGGGGGAATGGGCAGAGAACGGGGCAGGGAAAGAAGGAACAGACAGGGAATGGGCAGGGAATTGGCAGGGAACAGGCAGGGAAAGAAGGAACGGGCAGGGAGCAGGCAGGAATGCAAGGCCCCTTTCCCAGGACACAGCTGGGCACCCAAATATATTAAAAAATTCACATTTTGTGATGTTTTTTCTCCTCGTTCCTCAGGTGTTTCCCTCTCCTTTGGATCAGGATGGCTCCAAGAGCCCAAATCCCACTGCTCACCGTGCCCAGGGAGCCCCACACCCCACGTGCCACCCCCAGCTTGGGGTTTTCATGGAAAAGACAGAAGAATTACACTTAAAACCTCAATTTTTAATAAATTTTATTGATATGGAGCCAATTTGACCCCGATTGTATACTTTTTTTATTATTTTCTCAATAGAAACGGAACTGGCTCCACCATTTTTTAAAATTTTTGAGCTTTAATTTGAATTATTTTCATAAAAACCGAAGGGACTCGGGGAGGGGGGTTTGGTTTATTTTTGTACTCCAGAGTGACTTTTTTGTTTGTTTTTCAATTTTCTCAACACAAATGAAAGCGACACCAAAATTTGTTGGTTTATTTTTGTAACAGAAAGGAACTGGCTTGAGGGTTTTTTTTAAAATTTCCTTAATAAAAAGTGAACAGACTCAGGAGGGCGTTTTATTTTATTTTGTTTTTATTTTATTAATAGAAATTAAACCAACTCCAAAGGGGTTTATTATTGTTCTTGTAATAGAAAGTGAAGTGACTCCAAAGATTTTCTTAACAGGAAGAGAATTAATTCTGGATTTTGGCTCCTCCCTCCTCATGGACCAAATAAAAACCCATCAAAAATTATAAAAACTCCAAAAAGTCCAGAACACATTAAAAAAAAAATGCCATGGAAATAAAAAGCTCACTGTAAATAACATTTTAAAAGAACCTCAAAATCCCTCAAAAATAGAAGAAAATTTTTAAAAGTTAAAAAGAAATTAAGGAAGAAAAGCTCCGGAGAATTCTGGAAATGAAAAATAAATTAAAAAAAAGTTGAAAAAAGTTCAGAAGACTTAAAAAAATAAGAAAACTTAGGAAAAAAAATTTAAAATCTAAAAAAAAAACCACCTAAAAACCATCCCAAATCTCCCAAAGCTTAAACCCCCCCTATAAAACACCAGAGAAGAAAACAAATCAAGAATGTTTTTGAGGCTTTAAAAATGAAAAAAAACTTCAAAAAATAAAAACCTTCAAAAATTAAAAAGCAAATACAAAACGGCAAAAAGTCAAAGTACTTGACAAAAAAATCAGAAAACTGAAAAACGACATAAAAAAGTTTATAGAATCAAAAATTGGGAAAAAAAATTTAAAACCCTGTAAAAAAGTAAAAAAACCCCTTCCAAATCTTTAAAAAAAGATAAAAGGAAAAATATTTTTAAATGCTTAAAAAATTCCAAAAGTTTCAAAAACATCTTCAAACAAAGTCAGAAAAGTCAGAAATTACTTAAAAAACCTCTAAAAAAGTAAAAAGAATTGAGAAATCTTTAAAAAAACAGAAAAAAGGTTAAAAAAACTGAAAAATGCTCAAAAAAGTAAACATTTTTTAAAAGCCCTTGGAAAAGCCCCAAAATATTGAATGATCTTTTAACAAACCCTTCAAAAAAGTAAAAATATTTAAAAATCTTTCAGACAACCCAAAAGGTCGAAGAAGTGGAAAAATCTTTTTTTTTTTAATGGGGGAAAATGAACAAAACCTTTGGAAAACCGTAGAAAAAATAAAATAAAATAAAATTAGAAAAACTTAATTAATTTTTCTTAAATTAAAAATTTAAATAACCTCTAATCCGCTGGAAAAAAAAACCTCCCAAAGCGGTGGAACACTTTTAATCCCTCCCAATTTTGGGGATTTTGGGGAATATTTCGGTTTTGGGAATATTTTGGGAATATTTTGGGAATATTTTGGCAATATTTTTGGGAATATTTTGGGAATATTTTGGGAATATTTTTGGGAATATTTTTGGGAATATTTTGGGACTATTTGGGGAATGTTTTTGGGAATGTTTTTGTGAACATTTTGGGGATATTTTGGGAATATTTCGGGACTATTTCGGTGCCGCCGCCGCTTCGGGCATAGCCGGCAGCGTCCGCTGGGGGGCGCTGTAGGATCGCGGCTGAACGGGAGGGCGAGGCCAAGCGCGGCGCGCAGCGGGGGGCTGACGGGCTCGGCGGGGATGGGGACGGCTCGGTGCGGCGCCCACACCGGCGCTCTGCCAGCTCGTCCCCAACGCTGTCGCCTCTTCACCTCCCCCGGTAACCCGGTAGCGACGGGCGGCAAGCGGGGGGGGGGGCGTTAAAAAAGCAAAAATCCTCCGCGCTCCCCTTAAGAACCCACAATGGGCGTGCCCTCCCACAAGGCCCCCCCCGCTCCGCTCAGCCATTGGCCGCCCGTCCGGGCTGTCCGCGCCGCTGCCTGCGCGGAGGGGTAGAGCGGCTGCCGCGGCGGGCGGCGCCTCAGTCGGTGCGGGGCGGGCGGAGGCGGCGGGTGGGGAGCGGAGCGGGAGGAGGCGGCGGCGGAGCGTGATGGGCGCCTGACGCCCGGCCCGTCCCGCCGCCGAGGGACGATGGCGCGGCCCCGCGGCGGGCGGTGGCTGCTGGGTGTCCTGCTGGCCCTGTGCCGCCTCGCCGCGCCGCTCGCCAAGAGCCTGGAGCCGGTGTCGTGGAGCTCCGCGAACCCCAAGTACGTGCGGCGAGAGAAGGGGGGGGGTCGGGAGGGACGCGCCTCGCACCCCCCGCGGGGAAAAAGGCACCGAAACCGCGCTCTAAACGCGAATTCGAGGGAAACAGCGAGGTTTTTAGGGTAAAATCGCGCCCGGAGGCTGCGGGCGGCGAACGGAGCGACCCCCGGCTGAGGACGGACCCGCGGCGCCGCGCTGCTTTTCGTACCAAAAAACCCCCAAAACCTTCTGCCTTTTTTTCCTCCCCGTTTTTAACTATGCTTTCACTTTTCGCAGCTTTTCCTCTCTTGAAATCCGTTTTTGTTTTTGAAAACCACGTTTTGTTTCTTGATTTAAATTTTTTTTCTTTTTTCACGCCTCTTTTTTTTTTCTTTTTTTTTTTTTTTTTTTCCCTCGCGGATCGCCGGTTCCCTCCAGCGTTTGGATTTATTACCTTTTTTTTTATTATCATTATTATTGTTTTTTCCTGGGTTTTCTCATCCGAAATCAGCCGCGGAGGAAAGCGAGGAGATTCGTTCCGCCCCCACCTCGGGCTGGGTCCGAACAAAGCGGGCGGTGGGGCTGCTCCGCCTGTAGAGCCACCTAAATTCTATAAATTTATATATTTTTATATCAATCTCTGGATATGGACTCGGCTGCCGTGCAGGAACAATATGAAGGGCGAGGAGGAGGAGGAGGAGTGGGGGTGTTTGGTCGCCCTTACGCCGGGGCTGGTGGTCAGGATGGGTCGGTGGCCCTTGTTCAGCTTTATCTTGTAGATCATAGAATGTTTATTTATCTTACCCCTTTTTTTCATTCAAAAAATTCCTGCTTTTAGCCTGCTGGTTTTTTTTTTTTTTCCCTCACCACACGTCTCAAGGTAAAAAATAACCCAAAAATAATCCAAAGAGTTTTTGAGGGTTGGAAAGAACCGAAACAATTTGGACAACCTTCCTGCCTGGACACGTATTCCAACCAAATGTTTATTTCCTCGGTTTCTTGGTGGGGAAAAAGGAACTTTGCAGGCACACTTTGCGTGTCCCCAGCTCTGGAAGCGCCGGGACGGCGGCTCCGTCACTTCGTTCTCCTCCGAGTGTTTTTCCTTTCCTTTCTTTGGGAGTTGTGTCACTTGGCTGGGAGCAGAGAGAGCCTTTTCCCTCAGGGATTGCCCCGCTGGATTCGTGAGCTTGGTGAGGGGCAGGCAAATTGGTTCCAGAAAACTGAGTTTTTATTTGGGAAAAGGCAGCTGGAGGTGGAGGCGGCTCCGGCTTGGTGCTGGAGGATGCCATGTCACCCCTCTTCCCTTCCTCATCCTGGGTTTTCCTTAAGCTCCTGAGGACTGGGAAGCTGGGAGGAGGCCGTGGCCGTTGGCTGGCACAGGGGTGACACTCCAGGACTTCCCGCTGAGCCCTGGAGTGGTGGCCTTGGAGATGTCCCTCCCTGCCCAGGGAGAGCTTGAGGGGTTCCTTGGTTTTCCCGAACTGGGAGCTTGGTGGTTTTCTGTTCCCAGTTTTTGGGGCTCAGCCTTTCTGGCCTTTGGAGCACGCCTAGTTCGGAGCTCAGAGCTTGTCCGGATTCGGTTTTCCCCCAGATCGGATCTTGGTGGTTGCCCACTCTCAATTCTCTCTGAATTCAGGGATTGGGGTTGTCCACCCTTGGTTTCCCCCAAATCAGAGATCCGAGTTTGTTTGCTTCCAGTTTCCTCCCAGTTTGGAGCTTGTTGGTTGCCCGCTCTCTGTTCTCCCCAAATTCAGATCTTGGTGTTTGTCTGCCCTCAGTTCTCCCCCATTTAGGAGCTCGGTGCTTTTCCACCCCCAGTTCTCCCCCAGTTTGGAGCGTGGTGCTTTTCCTCCCCCAGTTTGGAGCGTGGTGCTTTGCCACCCTCAGTTCTACCCTGCTTTGGAGCTCGGTGGTTGCCCACTCTCCATTCTCCGGGAGTTTAGAGTTCGGGGGTTGCCTGCTCTTGGTTGTCTGAGCTCAGAGGTTGTCTGCCCTAGACCCAGCTTTCTGGGAATGTGCCGTCCCGTGTGGGGCTGCTCCTGTGGGTGCTTCCCCATCCCTGTATCCCCACAGGGACAGGAGAGAGCGAGAGGCGCCCGAAACGTCGGCGTTTCCACCCAGAAATGCCTCTGCCGGGACATGCACGGGCAAAACCCATGGAAGTGTTTTGCCTTGGTGGGGACTTTCGGGGCCTGGCCGTGATCCCGCTCAGATCCCTCCAGCCTGTGCCCCTGCGGAGCGACCCCGGATCCTCGTGTCCGGGATCCGTCTTTGGGATCCGTCGCTTTCTCTCCCGGCTCCGAGCTGTGCCGGCTGCGTGGCATCGGCCAGAGCCTCCTCACGGCCGCTCCCAGCAAACCCAGCTGAGGAAACCAGTCTGGGGATTGGTGTGCTGGGCAAAGTCCGGCTCCAGCTGGAGGAAAGCTCATGCTCTTGGATGGATTGGGATTATCGTCCAGATAGATCCGTAAAAACCCTTCGCCACTGTACTTGGGCTTCCAAGCCCCTTCCTGGGGCAATGCCGGGGCTGTGCCAGCCCCCATCCCATTCTGCTGAGCTTTAACTCTTGTTTTTAGAGTAAAGAGAGCTAAAGCCTTTAAAAATAACACAGCTAAGTGGAATTTTCCAACGAATCCGAGGAGCAAGCGTGGCGCTCCGGGCCCGGCCAGCCTCAGCGCGATTGCTGTAAATAAGGAAAATATTTTCCTGCCCTTTCTGGGCAGCTGGGAGCCGTGGGCTCCCTCTCCACCAGCAAGTCTGGGGCTCCTGGTGTTATCAGAGGGATGCTGATAACACATCCGATAGATGGAACGATTTCCTAATCGAGTTAAGCCAGGCTTAAGCTGTGTGCTGGGTTGGGAAGCCCAGGTCGGCTCCTGGGTGTGTGTCCCAAAGCCAGAGATGAAATCATCACCCACTTCCCACTGCGAGGATGCTGGGTCTTGAAAGAGAAAAAAACAGGCCTAGGAACGGTTTTGTTGGAAAAAGTGATAATTGTCTCAAACCTGTGCTTGGGATGAGCTCACCCTCGGAGTGAGCTTTCCCTGGGATGCCTGCAGAGCCCTTTGGAAGGGGGCTTGCAGAGGCAATATGGTTTAATTTATTCCATCGTGTCCAAGGGGGGCTTTGGGGAAAGTGCTTCTGGGATTTACTCGTCCCCTTTGCTGCGCAGCCGGGGGCGGTGGGAGCGTGCTCTCCTTGGACAGCCGGGAATTGCCAGAGGAATTCTGGCTAAATCCTTTCTCAACTCCCTCGGCTGTAATTTGGGAGAAATATTGACCCTGGTGGGCTCCTGTACCGACCGTTAAAGGGAAACATTCCTAATAAAATATGGTTTGGAAAATTCATTTCAGGCTGGAATTCGCCTCCCCAGAAAGTATTTTAATAAGGAGGTGGGGGAAATGGGACACATCATCCACGCTGCTCCGGAGAACGCCTCCTTTCGCCTCTGCTTTTCCCTCTTCCCCTTCCAGAAAGTTTTGCTCAGTTCCAAACTTGTTAAAAACCAAATAAATGCATTTATTTAAGAAAAAAAAAAAGGTGAGGGAAAGAGGAAAAAAAAAACCCAGACAAAAGTCTAATCCTTCGTGGTATTTTTATTCTGCCTTTAATGACATGATGGTGTCCCATGGAATTCTGTCAGCACTGGGGTTGAAGCCTGGCAGATCTTTGCCTCTTTTAATGCCGTTTTACGAGGGACAAAGTGCTTGTGGGAAGGCTGTTTCCGAGGGGAAAGGCTGGCCTGGAGCTCTGGAGCAGGGGGCTCGCACTTGTCGGAGCAGATGGAATGGAATTACAGGAGCCGTGGGCGCAGGAGGCGCTTGCGATGTCAGGATTTAGGCAATAGGGAAAACTCGCTGCTTATTTTTAATTAAAAGTAATTTCTGACTTGTGGACACTCCCCCTTCCTGAGGCTGAAAGGTGGAGAGTGGGTTTAAACTAAAAAGATGGAAAGTTTAGGTTGGATATTGGGAAGAGATTCTCGGCTGTGAGGGTGGGCAGGCCCTGGCACAGGGTGCCCAGAGAAGCTGTGGCTGCCCCTGGATCCCTGGAAGTGTCCAAGGCCAGGTTGGACAGGGCTTGGAGCAACCTGGGCTGGTGGAAGGTGTCGGGGGGGGGTGAGGCTGGATGGGCTTTAAGGTCCCCTCCCAACCTAAGCCATTCCAGGATTTATGATTCTGTGTTCCCATCAAGAATCCCATAACCCCTATGTGCACCCGGGCCTTTCCTGGGCTTTGCTTCATCTCCAAAGGCTGGCTTGGGCAAAGCAAGCCCGGACAGCCTGTTTTCCAGTTGGAGTTTCCCTTTGGAAGGGGGGGGACCCTTTGCTGGGTGCCAGGCCTTTGGGAGCCCTCCCAGCTCCTGCTCCCCACAAGGCAGAACCCTCTGTGCCCAGCCCACGTTTCACCGCAGGCATTCTCCCTGTGCCTCTGCCGGGGAAAGGAGCACCCAGGGCTCCTTGCGGGTCGTTTGGGAATGACTTCATTAACTTAAATTAAAAAAAAAAGGGAAGGCAGGGCTGCGGCTCTTGCAGTAGCAGGGTAAATACCGCTGGATTCCATAAAATGGATTTAACTGCTTCCTTTAAAAGAAAAAAAGAGCCGTGATGGGGTGGCTGATTGATTGTAAAAGGAGCCGGAGCTTTCTCCGGAGCAAAACAGCTGCTGCAGCTCCTTGGATCCGCCTGGCAGTGGGGCTAGATGGGGCTTCCATGGGCCTTCCATGCCAGTTCTGACTGGGAAGGGCTGGCAGGGGGCTGGCAGGAGCTGCTTTCCTCTGCTGCACCTGGGCTCCTGTGTCGCTTTGGGGTCTCAGCTGTGCTCTTGAATCCTCATCCCAGACCGGCTGGATGTGGCAGGGCGGGATGTGCCTGTGCCCTTGGTGGTGTGGCCAGGTGAGCTGGGGTTCCCTCTGGGCAGCTTCACGAGGTGTTCAGGGGTTCCCCCAAACAGCTTCACTGGGGGCTCAGGGGTCCCCCCAAGCCCTGTCCGTGTTTTTAGGGATCGTGGGGTTGCGAAGAGGCGGAGTGCACGAGTAGTCCCTTGCATGACGTCCTTCAGGAGCTTTTTGGATTGTCCCCTATAAACCAGAGGCTTAGCAGTGGGGATGATCCCTTGTTTCCCTGTAGGATTTGTATGTCCCAGCTTCCCCCCAGCTTTCCCATAGCTTTGTGCTCGCTGCCCCTGTGGCAGGGCACCCTGTCCTTGGCGCAGCAGTGGCCGTGCTGCTGGGGAGCCTGTCTGCCCAAGGAGTGCTGGACTCCGGTGGGAAAACATCTTGGAGCGATCAGTAGCACATGCTACTTGGAGTCTGGCAGCTGGAATAGGGTGGGGAGAAACAAAGCTGATTCCGTTCTGTCTCTAATTAATGATTGCTGGGATCAGGGAGCAGGAGCAGGACTCGCTCGGCGCTATCGCGGCGTCACATCTGGGCAGGAATGCGCGGCCGGGCTGTGGGGCTTTTGTTGTGCAGGGCTGAGGGAGAGCCCAGCTCCTTGCTGGGCTCCTTGCTTTTCCCCTTCCCATCCCTTGCTCTGGGTCGGGTGGTGTGGCGGAGAATCCTGCTCCGGAGAGCAGGGGGGGTGGTGGTGCTGGTCCTCCTGCTTGTGGAGAGGGTCGGTGCAGTCCCGGCATCCTTCGGGAGGGGTTTTCTTGCCCCTTGTGAGTTGTCTCCTCCTTGATCACCAGCTCACGGCTGTGCTGAAGCGTCGGGGTCCCATCTGTTGTATAACCCTGCTGATCTGCTCAGGGCTGTGCTGGAACCTCTGGATTGCATCTGCAGCTGGAGCACCAGAGCTCAGCTTGTGGCTGTGCCGGAGCCTTGGGATCCTGTCTGTGGTTGGAGCAGTGGTACTGGGCTCATGGAGTGTCAGGATCCCCACCCTGCTTGGAGCCCCAGTGCTCTGCTCACGGCTGAGCCTTGGAGTCCTGGCACTCCTGGCTCCCCCAGCCTGTCCAGGCTTGGTCCCAGAGGAGTCGGACAAGCCAGGACTAAACGTCCTGCTCGGTGAGGCTGGATTTGTGCACAGTGGGGTTTTCCTGGCCCCTGCCCTTCCGTGGAGCAGGTTCTGCTGGAGCTGGAGTGCAGTCTGCGGGCAGTCCCCGGAGCGTGGCTCGGGGGCCTCCAGTCCCTCCTCCCTGGAGGATGAGGGGACAGGTTTGGGGGGTTCCTGGTGGTGTTGCAGTGAGCAGTGGCTTCTCTGTGAGCTCTCCCTGCCGGAGCCCCCGGGCGGGATCCGAGCCGGCTCAGGTGCCGGCGTGGCAGTGCTGCCCCGGCCGAGCTGAGCTGAGCTGAGCAGCTGCACTTCAAAAATGCCAGCTATTTATAACCCTGGCTCGCCTGCTCGGGAATAACCTTTTCCTACCCGCAGCCAGCCCTTCCCAGGTGGGCTGCTTGCCCTTTCTGAGGCCATGAGACCCGGCTTTTCCAGGGGGGCTTTGTGAGGGCAGAGCCGGGGCTTTGGTTGGTGTCCAGCCGTGAGCTCCCCTTGGTGTTTTTCAAAGGCTCTGTCCCTCTGTGGTGCTGTGCCCGCACGTGTGTCATGTCTGCTGGGGCTGGGCTGTGGTGTGAAGCCTGGAGTCACCTGGTTTGACATGGATTGGCCCTTGCTGGTGCCAGCGTGGAGGTGCCAGGGTGGGATACTTGGGAGACACTGCACAAGCTGTCCCAGCTCCTTCTGTCCCAGCACCTTCAGGTCGGAGTTTGGGAAGCTCCCTAGTTTAGGGTCCTGGCTGGTTTTGGTGGCACCCAGGGTTGCGCCACTGCTGGTGATGGGACAGGAACATCCCACTTCCCAGCAGTCCCTTTCCTTGCCCCTGGCATTCTACTAGGATGTAACAGCTGCCCTGCCTGTCTTTTGTTATCCCACCTCTTCTGAGTAGATACTTTGGGAAAAGCAAAGTGCCTTTTCATGGCTGATGAGCTATAAACCCCCTTACACCATTCCCATTGATCCCAGAGTGTGTCCATGTTTTCCTTCTCATTAGGCTGGGCAGCGTCTGCGGTTGCTCGCGCAGGGCTGAGGCTCGGCGCCGTCTCCTCTTTGCCACCGATTTTTCCCTTTTAATGGATTTCTGAAACGTGGGAGCACGGCCTGGCGTGCGGGTTGGCAGGCAGGGCTGGCAGCCTCGGGATGCGGAGGGATGCAGGGATGCGCTGGTGCCGGGCTCCGTGCTCTTTGTCTGGGCTTGCTGTAGTATCGCAGCCAAACGCGAGAGGGAGGGACGCAGCCCCCTACTCCCACTGGGATTTCGGGGGGCAGATCCTCAGTGGGGTTTGGAAGGGGAATGGATGGGCACAAAGGCACCCCCGTTAAGGCGGGGTGGCCGGTGTTCCTGTGCGGGGGGTCGGGCGGCTCCCGGTGCCGGCAGCGATGCCGTCGTGCCCTGCCTGCGGCCGGCCGGGAGCATATGGAAAGGATCTGGGTGTAATATCCCGGGCTGCTCCGCGGCTTTGCTGAAGAGGCCACTTCAGCAGGGGACGCGGCGTGGTTAGTCCTCCCAGCTGACACATCCCAGGCCTTCCTCCGACTTGAAAGAGCTTGAGTTCGCCTTTGAATCTGAGGATTTATAGCCCTTTTAGGCCTCTCCAATAAAAGCACTGCTCCCTCCTCAGACAGAGCCCACCGTCTCCCTCCTCCGGGCTCATTATCCCGGGGATTTGTGTTGCTTGCTCTCGCTCTGTTGTTCGCTGCTGCCGCTTTCTTCAGATGTGTGGCCGAGAACTTCAGAGCAGAAAAGCCGAGCTGGAGTGGCCGCGGGGCCCGGCCTCGCTCCAGGTTGGAGCAAGTATGGATCCACATGCAGTGGTGTTCCCAGAGAGAACCCTTATCTGCTGATGATCCCCTGCAGTTGGCGAGCGGCAGTTCCTCTTTGTTCTGTCTGTTCCTCAAGGATTCTGAGCAAACCAGGACGAGCTCCCATTTCATGGAGAGCTTCAAGCGAGTGTCTGTTCCGTATGTCCATCCCATCTTCCTCATCCTGGCACATGTAGACATTGGAGCATCCTCAGCCCCACAGATTTCTGCTTTCTAGAGGCCCCTCAAGCCTCAAACTGTTTAAAGGGAGGCTTAGGAAAGAGGCCAGAGAAACGACATAATAATTATTGTATTACAAATTGTTTCCTTTAATGGGCCCTGTCGGATCGCTCAGTCTGCTAAACACATTGTGCCCTCCCCCAGCCCCTTCCCACTGCTCCAGCCTCCCCTCGAAACCCTGGCCTGCCAGAAAATTCCTCCTGGTGAGGAGCTGGGGTGGTGGGATGAGGGATGGGGCTGTGTGTGCATTCACCTGCTCCTTTGGTTCTCCACTTGTGAGGGGAGATGGGGTGGCTCCACTTAGGAGTGAGGATCCTGTCCCTGCAGGTTCCTGCCTATTCCCCATGCTCCAGAGTTTTGTACTGCTCTCAGTGTTGCATATTCCAAGGGCTTTTGTCTGGTGGCACCCTCAGCTGGTTCTCAGGGCTCGTGGACATCGACTTAAAGACCTCTTGCTGTGCAAGGGCTCCCTCCCTCCTGTTCTTTGCTGGCATTCTGGTGTGTGCTGGCAAAGGCTCCCAGGCAGCTTTTGGGCAGCTCCCAGCCCCAAGGGCTGTGGGGAGTAAACAGAGGAGCCACCAGTGGCTCTGTGAATTTTTTTGTTGCCCCCCAAAGAATGAACGTGTTGGAATTGGGCAGCAGGTTACGTTTCTTCAAGGCCAGGCAGCAAATATGTTTTAAATTTGGCAGCCGACAGCGGAGAACGGGTGGGAGAAATTTTCCAGGTATTGCATTACACTTTCCCCTGAAAGGGCTCTGCTTTGGGGCTGGGGATTAAAGGGAGGAGAGGAGGGGGACCCCTTCTCTTTCACGTACTCGCAGCCCCGCTCTGAGGGTGCTGGGACTGGGGTGTCCTCCCTGAGTGCTGCCTATCCTGGGTGATGCCCGCCCCGGGTGATGCCCATCCCGGCTGAGTCAGGCCCTGCTCGGGGCAGAGCTGTGCTGCGGGGGATGATCAGGATTAATTTTTGGGCTTCCTCCCTCTGGGTGCGATGGGAAATTTCCAGCGTGCTCTGGGCACCGCCCCGGCCTGCCAGGCTCTGCCTGGCCCCCCTCCCCTCCCCTCCTCTCCTCTCCTGTCCTCCTGTGATGTCTTTAATAAATGCTTTATGCAAGAGCAGACCTGGGATCCACTCCCAGCACGGACCTGGGGCTCAGCCAATTAGTCAATTATTTCAAAAGAAGAAATTAAAAAAAAAAAAAAAAAGATGAAATGTTATTTTTGTAAAGGAAGGTCTGGCCCGTGGCTCAGCCAGCAGCCCCTCTCCTGTGGGAAGAGCTGGGGTGGGGGAAGATGGGGAAGCTCTGCACATTCCCTCCCGCAGTGACCACAGCCTGCAGCTGCTGAATTCCCTGTGTCCCTCTCGTGTCCCCCCCATGTCACCAGGACAGGGAGCTGCCCCTCACACCAAGGAAGGGAGGGGGTCTTGGCAGTTGCCTGTGCCCCCTGCTCCGGGCTGTCCCTCCCAGCCTGTCCCTTGTCCCTGGGCAGTCAGGTGGGTGGTCCATGAGTGTCCGTCCCTGCTGGAGCTGGCACTGGCGCATCCCATTGTTCCCAGCTTCCTTCGCAGCGTGTGTGGAGGAGGAGGAGGAGATGGAGATGCTTCCCCTGGAGGTGGGAAAGGCTGTCCCAGTGCCATTGGGGATGCACAGCCTCCTCCCCTCTCACTGGGCCAAGGAGGCCTGGCTGGATTGGGGTTTCAGGAAGGCGCTTGGAGGTGTGAAGGGCTGGAGGCAGCTGGAATTTCCCCTTCAGCTGTGTTTGGGTTTAATATTTGTATTATTCTTCTTTCATGGAAATTTTGGGAGGCTGAGATCTGGCTGTGCATCCCAGCCCGTTTGTGCCCCCTTTTTCCTGCAACCCCCTTTCCCTGTGCCCCCCTTCCCCTGCCCCCCATTTGCAGTGCCTGGGCTCAACTAATTACTGAAATAACTGAAGCAGCAACATTCTGGCAAAGCAGTGGAGAGAGGGGAAAGGGGAGAGGAGGGTCCCTTGTGCTTCTTGGACCCCCAGCCCTCTCTCTCTGCTCCATCCTTTGAGCTTCATGCCTGCTGCTCATTTAATGGCAGTAGAAGAGCTTTTTCCTATTTTCCTTCTTTTTATTTCACTTCCCTGAGCTACAGGAAGACTTGCTGGGAGTAGGAGATGGAAGAAAGCCTGCTTCTCTTGCCTTCTGGCTTGGCATTCCCTACCTTCAGTGAGTGGTTCTGAGATGCAGGGATTGGTGGGGGGTGTCCTACAGGAGTCCATTCCCAGGAGCAGCTCCCGATCCTGGTGAGGATTAATGCTGGATTCTGCTTTTGATCTCTGCTCTGACTTGGTGAGTGCTGGGTGCTGTTCCCTAATTACCCCCTTCATGTGGGGCTCTGCTGGGTATTTGTGCTCACCCAGTCTCTCCAGAAGGAAAACCCACCTTGCGAGGGTGTGTGCGGGGCGGGGGAGCCACGTGCTTTCCCAGACCACGGAGGAATCCTCCGGGCTCTCCATATAGCCCTGGGTGCTCCCACCCACGGCAGGCAGTTTCATGCTCCCTGCCTGGTTTCATAACATCCAAGAGAGGCACGAAAGTCTTCGTGAGCCACCTCCCTCTGCTGCGTGTGGAGTTCGTGGGTTCGGGAAGGTGGGTGGGGGTGCCCCTGTTTGAGGTGCTGGGGAGTTTCTGGATGTGTCAGCCAGCTGAAAAAGCCCTGGTGCCCATCGGCCAGCCTTTCTTGGCTGGGTTTTCCTTTTGGGATGCAAGCTACATGTTGTCCCTGAGCATGGTGTGGGATGAGGAGAATGCAGGGGCTACCTAGCCTGGGGAGGGGGTGTTCAGGGTGGTGAGGAAGGGCTGTGGGATCCTCCTGGCTCCTGCTCTCCTTGACAAGGCCTGTTCCTCCTTGTTTTTCCTCTTTGAGGATGGAGGCACGTGGGTTGAGGATGGAAACACATGGTTTGAGGCTGGAGGCGTGTTGGTTTAGGATGGAGCACATGGTTTGAGGATGGAATTGCACGAGGTGCGTTGGAGGCATGGGTACCATCCCACAGAGCTCCCAGAAGTTCATCCATGCCTGTAAAACAGTTGGAGGTTTTTGGGGCATCAAAATAAGAAGTATAAAGTGCTCCAGCATCATACCAGGGCACAGGCAAAGGAGGCAAATTGTTGTATTCCTTATCTGAGTGGGCTTCTTCCTGAAGGTGCCTACAGGTGCCTGTCCTTGCTGTGCCCAGTTCTCCTGTGACCTGGCAGGAGGAACCTTGCCCACCCTGCCCTACATCAGGAAAGTCTCCACTGCCGCACTGGGATGAGGGGTAAAATCCCTTTCCTGGTTTATGACAGAGAGATTGCTGATACTGGGAATGGTTCCTTACAAAAGGAGTGGGTGACAGATACAAGAGTGCTGGGATAATTGCTTCCAGATGCTGCCTCCCCTTGTCTCCGGGGCTGTGTGTGTTCCAGCGTCCTGCCAGCTCCAGTGAGCGAAAGCAGGGAGTCATCCCAAAAAACAGGGCTGGCTGGAGCAGTGTCAGACAGCTCAGAGTGTAATGGCTCCTGATGTCACCCGAGCTTCTGGTGGCCATTGTGATCCTGTGTGGCTGTGGAAGCAGGTTGGCTCGCAGGGGCTCTCCCAGTTCTGCCAGCCCCTGAGCTGGAGCTTCAGGAGCACCAAGTGCTGAGGGACTGGGATGCGCATGGAATTGGCAGCGCCGGCTGCATTGTGCACGGCAGGCGGCTCTCCCGGATCCTGCCTCTCCTTGTGCCGTAAACACGGCGTTTTTGGCATCTGGGCTTTCTTGCAGAGAGCCTGGTTGCTGCAGCAGCATTAATGATTATTTATTGGCTCTTAATGCCAAATAATGTCAACATCTGGCTGACGCAGCACACGCATCCCTCATTCCATGAGGCATCTCCGAGTGCTCGGCGTTGGGTTGGCGTTGGATCGGCGTTGGGCTTGTGCGCTTTAGGAATTAGAAGGTAGCAAATGGTGGGGTTGTTTGGATACTCCCCTGAAGGGACAGATTCTTGAAGGGCTTCGCTGCTGACCTTCTCCTTAATTACCGCTCTGCGGCGCCGGCAGGACCAGCTCAAAGGGAGCAATGAAGCGTCGGCACCGGCGCTCGGCCCAGGGCCCCGCGAGGGGAATGCTGCTCCCTCCCTTCTGCCGGGATGGTGCCTCTCTGCGTGAGATTCCCTGTGCCTGGCAGCTCAGAGCTCTGCTCATAACACCTGTGTTAGGGTTGCCATTCTAACCTTTGTATACGCCAGCAGTTGATGCAGGATTTTCCCAAGGTAAATCCAGCTGATGACAAAGGTACCAGGGAAGAAAAGGGAGGAAAATGGCATTGCCACATGTTCTTGCTGATGGACGCAGGCTTTCCCTGCAGCTTTCCTTGCTTTCAGCCCCAGACAGAGCTTGGAGGGAAAGAGAAAGGAAAATGTGAATGGGGGAAAATTTACTTCTCTGATTCCTGTGTGGCTTCTGAAGGTGAGAGTTGAGTCACTTTGCCTGGAACCAGCTCAGCAATTCCACCTCGTCCCCAGAGAGTGTCTGAAGTCACGCAGGGAGAAATAATGCTGGGGGTTAAAAATAGACGCTGACAATAGGACAGGAGGACTGGAAAAGCTCTGTGTCAGGCAAGGTGGACAGAGCCTGGTGAGCAGCATTTGGATTGTGCACTGCTAGTGCTGGGCTTTACTGGGTTAAACTGCACTTAAACCTCATTTGCACTTGGAACCTGGAGCAGATTTCAGTCTTGGGCTTGTGTGTCCATCCGGCAGGCTGGGGAAAGCACTTCTGCTTTTAAGGGGCTTGAAAAAGTGAGGGAAGGATGTGGCACTGCTGGGGCCAGGGTTGGGGAACGAAACAGCTCAGTAAATCCAAATGGCTGGAGGAGGACAGGTGGGACAGGGCTGGGGCAGAGCAGAGTCTGGCGCTGGCACCTGTGGAAGTGTTCCAGCTCCCCTGGCATTTTAAAGGCTCATCTGCAGAGTGAAGCATTTATGCTCGATCTGTTTCCTTGCCAGTTGGGATGTGCAGTCGTGACCAAGCCCAGAGTGCTGTGTCGGGGTTTCCCAGTGCCACCAGTGTCCTCGGTGCTGGGAGCAGGGTGCTTGGCCGGGGACAGCAGAGCAGGATGGTGGCTCCTGTAGCCCTTGCTCGGGGCTTTTGCTGAAGCTCAGTGAAACAGTCTGTGGCCACCGGAGCCTGAGTAGAGCCCCGGGCGACAGCGGAGGCTGGGGCAGCGAGTCCCCGTCCCCGCGGAGGGGACACAGCCAGCGCCATCCCCCGGGGCGGCCGCCAAGCAGCAGGCAAGAGGAGATGGGGTCACAGCTCCCGCTGGAGCGGGACCAGGAGCGATTCCGGCTTCTCTCTTAGTTTCCAGCTCTTTTCTTTCTCTCCTGTTCCTTTCCCGCTGGCAGCGCGCTCGGCCCGCTCCTGGTGCTGCGAGGACAATGCGGCTGCGAGGTGGGGCGGGAGGGGGACGGAGATGAAAGGGGAAAAGTAAAATCGAAGCATGTCTGGAAGGGCATTTTGATGTAAATGGGACTTTTTGATAGACTTTGAGAGACACCGGCAGAAAGGGCACCGGCCCCCTTCGGCGCGCTCAGCTCCGGGCTCAGCTCTTTCATTTCCTCAGGAAAAGGGCATTTTTTCACCTCCTGTTGAGTGCAGCCACGGTTCCTCCTGGTGCTCTCCATCCCCATCACTGCCCGTGTCCTGGTGTGGAGCCCTGTGTGCGTGTCTTAACTGAACTCCAACAACCGGAGCTCCTGTTCAGATGGTGAAAGCAGTGGCTGAAGCTCAGGAAAAGGGGAGATGGCTGCTGGCAGCCCATGGGCGGCCAGGAGGGCCTGGCTCCATCCCACCTTCCTCCCCCCGGGCAGCTCCCTGAAACCTTCCCCCTCCCCAGGGAGGGCGCGTGTTTGATCCTCTCTCGCGCTTTTGATCCCAGCCTTTGTCCTTGGCACCGTCTCGCAGCTCTCGCGTGTCGGTGGAGATGTGGCCTCACCGTGAGTCATCCTCCTTCCTTTCTGCTGCTGTTTTATTTTTCCCTTTTCCTTCTCCTAAGAGAGCACTTAGTAAAAGGAAGCAGCGCATTCATCCAGGAAACGGGAGCACAACAAACGCCTGCCGTTTATCCTTTCAAAGGCGTCTCCCTTGAGCTGTTGCTGCTGCTGAGACAGGCTGAGGAGAGAGGCAGCTGCTGGTGGGGGGCCCGGGGATGCTCCCCAGTGCATCATCCCCAGGGTCTCTGGTCCTGCCTGGCCGCAGGGGCCCCTCGGGGGGTCACCTTCCCCTGTGCTGGCAGTGGGGAGCCCTCGGGGGGTCACCTTCCCATGTGCTGGCAGCTCCTGACCCTGCCAAGGTGGGAGGAGGAGAAATGAGGACAGAGCTGCTCCCTGGAGAGAAGTCTGACAGGTCGGGGGGCTGGGAGGGGGGGCCAGGAAGGTCGGTCGGAGCCGGCATCCGTGTTCCCGTGCTGGCGCTGGGGAGCCCAGGAGGAGCCCTGTCACTTCCCATCTCGGCGCTGTCGCCTGAGCCCGGGGCTGGGCTCGTGTCCTCCCCGCACCTCCCTGCTGCTGCCTTCACTTGTCTCACACACCGAGCTGTCAGCAGCCCAAAATTTACTGCTTGGCATAAACCCATCAAAAAGCCAAACTGTTGGTCGGTAAAAATGGCAAAGCAATTGCAGGGGAACTTGTTTCTTCCTCTGACAACTTCTGAGTCAGTCCTTTAATCTCTAATCTAGGTTTATGGTCATTTTATTGAAATGCTGGGCTCTGTGGAAATCTGACATGTATGACCATCATAAACCAGGAGTTATGGGAGCTCAGAATTGCCTTGATGGTCTAAGTGTCTGCAGGAAGCATTTTTAAAATCCGTAATTGGGATTTATTGGCCATTGTGGCTCAAACTGTCAGGAGAAAATAAAATAATCAGCCTGGGATTTTTTTCCTCTTTGGCTTTTGACTCTTTCCACATATTCTTCAATCTTTTGGTGCTTTGCTTCCGTGCTTAATTCCCTTATAGTGGGGGGATGTGGGTGTGAGGAGGGAGCCCATCCCTTTGGGTGCTGTGGCTCCCATCCTGGCTGTGTGGGCTACCTGTGCCCTCCTCCGTGTCCTGTCCCTTAGGATGGCTGGGATCTCATCAGTGTCCCACAGGATGTGATGGTCATGGACACATGGGGGATGTAGATGTGGGGACAAGGAGCAACAGCTGAGCCTGGAGGAGGCCTCTTGGCTGGTTCCTCATCTGGTGGCTGGTTCAGTGGAGGAGGAGATTTGTGGGTTGGTGAGGTGTTGCTGGAGATGGACGTAGCAGGAAGTGTGTGGTGGGCTGGCACAGGGAGAAGAGACGCTCCTGTGCCCTGCCAGAACCTGTGTCAATCAAAGCATCCATTGCCATGGGGTTAAAACATGCCAGCACCAGAGCTTGAGGCCGGGGGCACATTTTGTACCAGCAGCCCATCTAAGGCAGTGCCACGGAGGGGGGCTGTGCCATGCTGGAACGGGCCGAGCCCCACTTGGTGCTTGGCAAACCTTGGGAAGGACCTTGGTGTTCCATTTCATATTCTTTCTTTTTTGGATGTGTGAACTGACTCACCTTTCAGGGCTTTTTTTTCCCAGGCTGGCAGTGACTCCTGTGCTTTGCCTTATGCCTGGTTGTGTCCAGTGGGGCATGGACTCATCCAGGCTGGGGATGGCTCTCCTCAGTGCTGCCATTCCCTGGCTTGCTGCTGCAGGATGCGCCCGCCAGAACTCCTGCCCCTTCCCCGTTATCTGCCATTCCCAATTTTCTCTCCATTAACTTGCGACCGCAAGCAACATCCAGCAGTGCCAGGTCCAGAGTTACCCTGGAATAATCTGCTGGGCTTGATAAATATCTCTGCTTCTGTTTTGTTTAACAAATATCTCCTTTAATGGCGCAGCTTTTTGTTAAGCTTCCTCGCATTATCATCCCGCTTAATCATGCAGGGTGACTTCTAAAAGTACTTTTTTAAAAAATGCCACTTTTTATCCAGGTTTTAAAATTGAAACTCATTTTTTATCCAGAGGCAGGATATAAATGAGTCTACTAAAATTAGATTAATCCTAATAAGAATGTCAGTTATCATTTCTGAATACATTAATTTTTTTTTTTTAAATTTTACATGCCTCTTTAGCTATAATTGCTGGTGTAATTTCTTACACAGACATGATGTGTCCTCATGGTTGACAGAAATACTTAATGCAATGTCGACACCGCACTAAGTTCCAAATTAGTGCGTCTCAGACACTGCCAACAGTTTGAACTTTCTCCTTAATAAGTTAAAAAAAGAGAAAGGCAAAGAAAAAAAAACACCTTACATGCAAAGAAAGACTTAAATGGATTGAGGGAGTTGGAGTGAAGTGGGATAGCTGGAAGCTAGAGCCCCATGAAGGGCTTTTCTGGGAGAGGGAAGCAGGAAAGGGATGGAGGAGCTCCCTCTCCAGGGAGGAGATTTGGGGCCCAGTGAGGGTTTGTGGGTTGAATCCTGCCAGGGGCTGGCAGCTGCAGGGCAGGATGGAGGAGCTGAGGGTCAGGGAGGAGATTTGGAGTCAGCTGAGGGATTTGTGTGGGTGAGTCCTGCCAGGGGCTGCAGGGCAGGATGGGCAGGACCCACAGCAGCACTGGTGCTGCTCACTTGGGGTTTTCCCAAGCCAGGATAAAGGACCCCCACTTCTAGAGGGGGGGGGTCAACCCCAAAACCATCACTCCAAGGTTGTTTGGTCTCTGCTCTCACAGCTCCAGTGGATTTGAGGATTGCTCTGTGTTGGGAACTGGGGACTGGCTCTGCCTCAGCAGGACAGACAGACACCAGCCTTGGAATGAACTCTGGTTGGATTGGTGGCATCAGCCCTCTCAGGCTCCCAGTGTGGTGGCATGGCTGGGATGTGGCCCCAGCCTGGTGGCACGCACTGAGTGGGGCGAGGAGCGCTGCTGGGAACGCTGGAGCTAGCGGGATCTCGGGACGGGGCTCTGGGGGATCGCATCTGGCAGCAAAGCAGGGGGGCAGGATGTGGCTGGGGGAGACTTTGGTCTCTCCTGCGGCTCTCGCCAGTTTTCTTCCATGAGTGTGGGTGGCACGGTGGAGGATTTCGTCTCGGAGGGAGGATTGGGAACACTCCCCGTCCGCAGGCAATTGGAAACTGCTGGCGCTGGAGCGGGACAGGCTGGGTGCTCTGCCCTCCTCCTCCCCAGGCCCAAGGGCTGGGTTATTTTTAGGTTTAAACATGAGCTTTGCTTAGTGCCTTGTGAAAGCTCCCTCTGGGAGTGGGAGCCCTGTGTCCTGGCAGAGTCTGGTGACATCCTTGGAGATGGAAAGGAGCACCATTCCCCGAGATCTCTGGCTGGGTTCTGGTTCCTCTCCTCTCCCATTCCCAGCTGGAAGTTGTACATTGGGTTGAAGTTCAGCTATACATGTAAATCTGGCCTAAAAATAAAGGCAAGGACAAGCCAGATCTCTTTGTACCGAAGGAGTGATTAAAACCTGACACTCCTGTGCTGTGCTGGCCTCTCTCCTGGCCCCTCCTTCAGCTGCTGCTCTTTCCATCAGCCTTCAGCTGGGCAAACTGGGAGCAGTGGAAGGGCTGTTGAGGGGGAGCACAAGAGTGTCCCAGCTCCTTCCACTGGTGAAACCTTTAGGAGGTTCTTTTTGGTGTAGATACGGAGAAAATTTGCACTGTTGTTCCAGAACAGGACCTGGCAGTAAAGAGGGGTGTGGGCAGCACTGGGAACAGGTTCTGGGGAGGAAAAGGCAGTTTCTGCCCTGCTGAGTGACATCCAGAGCGGGACTGGAGGAGGAGACCGGATCCAGCTTCCCTGCAGAGCTGGCTCTCCAGGCTTTGGTGATGGCTCAGTTATGTGCAGGAGGACAAGAGAGGAGAGAACAAATGAACTTTTGAGGTCCTGTGACTCATCTTCAGCTTTTTCTCCCAGACCTAACCCAGCCCCATCCACCCCCGTGGAGCGGGGCCAAAGGTCTGGGGCAGCTGAGTGCAGCGAGCCAGTGGTGGGATTGGTGTGGGAGTGAGGAGCATAGGGTGACCTGGTTCAGCCTGGAGAAGGGAAGGCTCCAGGGAGACCTTGGAACCCCTTCCAGTGCTTGAAGAGCCTCTAGGACAGCTGGAGAGGGACTTTGGATGAGAGACAGGACAAGGGAGAATGGCTTCCTACTTGCCATAGGGCAGGATTAGATGGATATTGGGAAGAAATTCTTCCCTGTGAGGGTGCAGAGGCCCTAACACAGATTGCCCGGAGAAGCTGTGGCTGCCCCCGAGTCCCTGGAAGTGTCCAAGGCCAGGTTGGATGGGGCTTGGAGCACCCTGGGCTAGTGGAAGGTGTCCCTGCCATGGCAGGGGTGGGACTGGATGGTCACCAGGGTCCCTTCTAGCTGGGCAGCTGTGGGCAGATGTGCACATGGCCTGTGTTGGGACGGGGGTTGGGAAGCTCTTAATAACCCCCAGTGCCGGTGGCAGCCGAACAAGTTCCCAGTAATGACGCCGGGGCTGAGGGCTGGTGATTTGCAGCTGCCTGGGAAGATGGCGCTTCCAGACGGGAGCCAGAGCTGGAATGCCAGAACTCGTTTGGCCACTCCGGGAGCCGGGGGATCAAAGGGGCCCGGAGTGAGTCAGGGCGGCGCGGTGGGGGTGACGCTGCTCCCCTGGGACCAGGGGCTGGCAGGGCTGGCGAAACCCGGGAGACCTGTCAGGGCAGGGCAGGGCATCCCACAGCTGGGATGGGGAACCCTCCGCAGGGTTTGCTCCTCCCTGCCCAGTTCCTAACATTGGGATTAATCCTTCAAACCGCAGCATTGCATCCCTGGGCTGAGCCACAGCCCCAGGGACCTGGGTGGGTGCTCTGGAGCTGTCTCCCAGCCCTCAGAGGGATCTCCGGGGTTGGAAACCCGAGCCCTGGGACACAGTGAGGGGCTTCTGGGAGTCAGGGGAAATCCAGGAGACCTTGTGGTTTCTACTGCTCCCCAGGACATGTGTGGGCTTTATTTTTCTGGTATTTCTCAGAAGAATGGGCAGGCTGGTGGCTCCTCTCCCTTGCTCTGGAGGTGGTCAGTGAAGTGAGAAGCTGAGGGATTTGGGGAGCCCTCTTGTACCCCTTGGAATGCAGCAGCAGGAGCCCTCAGTTACTGTCCCATGGGGAGTTTTGAGACTCCTGGCTGCAAACTGTGTTTGTGGGGTGCAGGGTTATGTGGGGTGTCAAGTCCTGGGGTTCAGGAAGGAAGGGGCTCCTTCTCTCCTAAGGCGCAACTACCAGCTGTAACTTCAGCTCACGGCTCTTAGCTTTCTGTTCTTTTTTTTCCAACTGAGCTTGAAAAGTGAGAGGTGGGAAGAGGGAGGCCTCGGAGAACACCGGGGTTTCTGTCAGGTCTGATGTGCTGAACCCCCCACCCGCCTTTCCCTGTGCCCCCAGCCCTGCTCTGGGGAGGGGGCCCTGCAATTTGCCTCCGTTCTGTCCGGGCTGGGGTTGATCTGCATGAGAATGAGCGGGGCTTGGCGGGGAGGGCTTGTCTTGGGTTCCTTGGGCATATTCCTGCTGCTTTCCCTTCCAAGTGGGCGCCCGGCCGCCGCCGCAGCCCCTGCCAAAGTAATTCTTTGCTTTGGACCGGGAGACGAAATCTCCTCCGTTTTATTTCGGAGGGGTCAGGGAAGGAGTGGGAACCCCGCTGATCCAACCGTGTTCCCTTTTAACCTGCCTCTCCCTCTCTCCCCCTCCCGGCCCCCCGTCCTCCGGATGAGCGGGGCTGTAGCCAGGGCACGAGTGGCCAAACCGAAGCCGGAAAACACACCGAGCCGAGCGGGAACATGAGCTGTTTCCGATGGATCATTTAATATCTGCAGCATCCCGGGGCCGGGGCTGTGCTGCTCCTGGTGCCGTCAGGGTTTTGTGATGCCTGACATGTGCTGGGCTCTGTCGTTCTGCCTCCGTGTTCTCCCTGTGGGTTTTAGGTGGTGTTTTTTGGCACGAGGGTCATGGAGCAGCCTCCAGCTGCCAACCTCTGTTGGGGCAGGGATCGGGGTGCGGGTAGGAGAAGGTGAGTGCCCACTGCCGCCGCCGCCCAGCCTCATTGTCTCACTTCTCTCTCCATTCCTACGCCAATTAAAGCGCCGTGTTGCCATTCATGGCCCTTATGGTTTTGTTCAGTTGTCTGTCAGCTCTTGTCAAGCCCTGTCCCCTTCCCCTCCCCCGTTTCCAAAAACAAAACCCCTGACAAACCCCCCTTTGAATCCCCTCTTACCTCACTCCCAGCGTGGGGCCCCATTGCCGGGGGATGCCGGCGGCGGCGGCGGGGAGACCGCTCCCCACGCCGCCTTTGTGGGCCGCCGCCGCCCCCCAGCCCTCGGCCTCCCGCTTCTGCCAGCATTAATTAGATAACTCGGCCCCTCTTGATTCCTCCGAGGGGAGATCGGGACGATCCGACTCCAGGGAGAAAATATGGCTTTTCTTCCTCTTTATTTTTTGGCCGAGCCCTAGGTTCCGTCGCTGCTGGAGGTGCTTATTGTGCTGGGAAATAACGGGTTTGGGGGGTGGGTGTGCGATGGGGGTGAGCCTGCGGGATTCCCGGTGTTCCTCATTCCCTGTCTGGACCCCAGGCGGGCGTGGGCGGGAGCCTGGGGTCCCCCGAGCCCACGCCAGCGGCAGCGGAGAGTGCTGCAGGTGGCAGCAGCAGCCTGCGCCAGTGCTCTGGCCCTAATTAAATCGACTCCAAAATCCCTCAATTAGCAGCAGGTTTTGTTTCTACCCTTGCTAGGTTTGCATTGAGATCTTTTGGGTGCAGCGTCTGAATGCCTGGAGTGTGCGCGGACTTGGGAGGATGGAGCAGCACATGGCTGCTCCCGGCAGGCCCGGCTGCTGTGAGGGCTGGGAGCCTTCCCTGTCATCCCCCTTCTCTTCTTCCTCCTCCCTGGGGCATGAGTGGTCAGCAGCTGTTCCTGGAAGTGATTGACTGGCATCAGGATACATCCTGGCCGAGCCCGCAATGGGACAAAGGAGAACATTCTCCTTTTGTGGGCGCTGCCCTTGGTGGTGGTGATCTGTCATCCTCCTTGGGGCTGGTGGGGAGTCTGGCACTTGGATACTCTCCCTGGCCATGCTGTAATTATGGGGAAAGCTCAGGGAGAAAGCTCTTCCTGCAGCCCTGCTGTGGCACAGGAGGGCTGAGTCACTGGGGCCAGGGATGTCACCAGCTGTGGTGGCAGCCGCTGGCTGTGGGTGCTCAGGTGTGGCTGGCATCCCACAGCATCCATGCCAGCTTTCCTGAAGCCTGCTGACCTGTTTTCCCAGCATCCTGATGGTTGGAACCCTCCTCTGCTCTTGGCTGGTGGCAGGAGGAGGGGTCTGGACTGCAGGAGGGGAAAGCAGACCTGTGCACAAGCTGCAGGTTTGCAGTTGAAACCAGGATCCTGCTCCTGACATCCTGCTTGAGAAACCCAGCAGTGGTGGGTATTTTCCTGAAAAAGTGGGCTCTCTGCTGTGTTCCCCAGATGTTGGGTCATGGCCTGGTCTTCAGAGCTGTGGCAGTGACTGCAACATGTGAACAAAGCTCGGGGAGCTACAGTGAGACATTCCCTGCATCCCTCATTCCCTG
Source organism: Motacilla alba alba (assembly GCF_015832195.1). Classification (NCBI taxonomy): domain Eukaryota; kingdom Metazoa; phylum Chordata; class Aves; order Passeriformes; family Motacillidae; genus Motacilla; species Motacilla alba. The sequence continues at coordinate 5,594,884 of NC_052045.1, forward strand.
AATCTCACCTTCCCTGCTCAGGGTAAGCAAGGTGCTCTCTCAAGCTTCAGTGTTTGAGGCTGCTTGGGGAGAGTAATGGTCCAGTGTTGAACGTGAGGCTCTTGTTTGCCAAACCTCTGTTTGAAGCACTGGAGTGGCCTCTTGGCCATTGCCAAAGCATGGAAATCACCAGAGCCACCAGTTCCCCTGTGGAGAGGGGCTGGGAGCCGTGCTGTGACTGGGGCTGGTGTTTGAGCATGGGCAGACCACACTGCCCTGGGCATCACTCCCCTTTCTGAGCAGAGAGGGGCAGTTTGGGTTCGTTTTCACCTGTGCTTGGTCCATCCTTTCCTCTCCATCCCAGCCCTGGCTTGACCGTGACCCAGAGTCGGTCACAGTGCGGAGCTTCCCGGGGTGTCTGTGCCAGGGGGACACTGGCTTGGGCATCTTGTAACTTCACCTCAAAAAATGTCACCCCTGGCACCCGGGCTGTGGGGAGGGGGGTTGCCAGCTTGCGAGGAGCCTCCCAGCTGGCAGAGAAGCAACAAAAGGGTTTTGGGGAGCAGCAGAGTTGGAAAATGGCATCCCAGAGCTGGGGGGGGGGGTCGGTGAGCGTTGCCATGGAGACCCGTTTATGCCTCACTGATGCGTCGTGTAAATCCGTTTGGAAACGAGAAGGCCCTTTTGTCTTTGGGAGGGTTGAATGGGCCTCATTAAACCCGAGATGAGGGAAAAAAGGGCCTTAGAGTGTATCTGGGAGGGGGACTGGACGGGACGGCCCTGGGGGGGCTCAGCAGAGGCTGTTCCCTCTCCCAGGGATGGTGAGGAGCTGGGGGGGCTGGAGGGTGAAAAATACCTCCTTGAACAGCGGAGACCAAAGGAGTGGAGGAGATATGAGCTGCTTTCTGATACCTGGAATTGCTGGCTCTGGGTGGCCACCTTGGCTCCAAAAGGATAGAGCAGAAATAGAAGAGGGCTGCTGAAGGGCAAGGAAAATAATTATCCATAGATTAGCAGGGGGAAAAAAGATGGCAGGCTCTTCTAAAGGAGACTAATAATAGAGGAGCACATGAAAGGAGTGGGATCTGAGAGCGTGGGGGTTCGTGTGCTCCTATTTACCCTCTTGTGGTGACGAGCGGTGCGATGGACGAGCGAGAAGGCGACAGAGACAGAGGGAGGAACCTTTTCATTCCACTTGTAATTAACTTCCTTCCACGGAGTATCTTTGTTCCCAAGAGCTGAATGGGAGTCAAAGAAGAGAAAGAGGCTGTGCCTTTGTGTACTGGCAGCACTTTGGGGAAGGGCTGTGGATGTTGGTGGTGTGCTGGGATCAGGTGGGCCTTTGGGATTAGGTGTAATTCCTTTGGTTTGATTGTCCTCTGCTCTGGAGAAGTGAAGTGAGGTAGGTGGGGGCTGCTCTGTCTCACTGATTCCTCCTGGTGTCAGCAGGAGAACCTCTCCCTGTGACAGGGAGTGTCTGATGTTCTCAGCTCAAGCTCCCTGAGGACCATGTGGTTGTCCCTGTCTGATAATGTGGTTTGACCTGTGATGTCCCACTTCACCTAAATTAGGTTCCAGGTTTTACTACTGACCTCTGAATTCTCTTTCTTGATGAAAATACAGATTTAGGCAAGGGCAGAGGTGGCTGGGTGTCACCAAGGGAGCTTTGGACGAGCTGTGCAGGGACTGTCCAATGGCAGGAGTGTGATGTGGCTCTGTTACACTGGGGTCTGGAAAACAGCTCTGGGAGCAGGACTGATTCTTCTGGCCAGTGGCCGAGAGTCCCCAGTGCCTGGGCATGGCTGCTGTGTCCCAGGGACATTTGGATGAGTGAGGCAGAGGGGGCAGGATTGGATTTGTGTATGGCTGGGCACCAGCAAATCGCAGGTTTCAGGAGTGTTTTTCAGAATCCCACGCCCAGTTTGAACAGAGCTTTGGCTTCTTTGCTGGATCTGGCCCTTCCCCATCCCTTTCTTGAGGAGATTCCTGGTGGGTGGAAGCTGTGATCCACCTGGAAGGACTCACATGCTCTGTTGGTGTGGAGAGCTGGGCCCATGGGGAAACCTCCCAGCTCCTGCAGGTCTCGCTCTGCCGGGCACTGTCAGCCTTCCCTGCCAGACGTACACATCCTCCACGTAAGATCCAGTTATTTTTGGATTTCTGTGAAGCAAACAGCATTTAGCATATGTCATCTTATATGTATGTCAGCATCAGTGTTAGAACATCTTCTCCAAGGAGAAGGTTCTTGGGAAATGTTCTGTTTCTGCCAAGCCTGAAATCAGGTGAGGGGCATTGTATGCTGTGGATGTGGGGAAAGGTGATGCTGCCCCAGAGATTTTGTGGTTGATGTGGTGCAAGGAATGCCTGGATCCCGGGGGAGAGCAGTTGGAAAATATGTCAACCTATTATTTTAAAAAATGGTATTTTTAAGCCATTTTTCGGTCTTCCCTAACAAAGAGCCGGAGGACTGTTGGATTTTAAGGTTCCAGATGACTTATCTGCAGGACACTTGTGTCTGCAGGATTGCTGGGAATGTGTTGGCTCATCCATGTCTGTCCAGGTGTGCACACATGGAGGAGAGGTGCCTGCATGGAAGGGGGGTGTGGAGGAGTGGGGTATCATTCCCAGTATAACTCCTGATCTTGCTCTGGCCAGCTTGCTTGCTTTTCCTCCTTAGCTTGTGTTCTTCCTCCTCTCCTAGCAAACCCTCTCTGGGATGCCTGGGCCCTGGCTGAGTCCATGGCTCTTCCAGCAGGTCCCACCTGTAGCCCCCGGTCGCTCCATCAGATCCTGTATTTTGGACCCCCAAGGGAAAGTGAGGGGGGCTCTGTAAGGGACTGGGGGCCCCACCAGCAGCCCCCCAACTCAGGGCACGGGAGAGGCTGCGCTTTAATCCCATCTCCCTGCTCCGGCATCCCGGCATCCTGCTGCCAACAGAGCTCCCGTTGTTTACCCAACTCAGAGGAATCGGTTTACAAGGCTCACAAATCCCCTTTTCACCTTTCCCATCAGAAAACACCTCCCGAAACAATGAGGAAATTGGACTCTGCCACCTGATCGCTCCCAAGGAACCTGCGGGGCCGGGAGCTGGGGGCCTGCAGTGGCGCTGGGGATGGGGACGCCTGGCTGGGATGGCCGGGATGGTCCCCTGGCTCTGCAGGTGGGCAGCCACGGATGCCACCCAAAAATCACCTCAGGGGCTTTAGGGGATGAAGCTTTCAGCCCTCTCCACCTGCTCAGCTAGCAAAAAAATACTTGTTCAAAGTTTTAGTGGCTGTAGTTAATCATTCCCACCCCCGTGGACACCAGGAGAAATGATGCTGGGATGTTTCCTGTGAACTGGTGATGATACCAGTCACAGGATCCCAGAATGGTTTGAGTTGGAGGAGACCTTAAAGCCCATCCAGTTCCACCCCCTGCCATGGACTGGGACACCTTTCACTATACCAGGTTGCTCCAAGCCCTATCCAACTTGGCCTTGGATGCTTCAGGGATGGGGCAGAAATAAAGCTGGAGCCATTATCCTCCTCCTCCGGCATGGTGGGCAAAGTACAGGAGAGTGATTCTTAATGCTGAGTGTTATTTCAGCCTTAAGGTTGAGCTAAGTTTTAGTTTTTCTCTTTTTTTTTTCCCTTCCCACCTTAAAACAGGGAAATCAAGCTGTGTTTTCCAGAGGAGCAGCATGTGCTCCTTCCCTCCCTGAAATTACAGTGGGTGCTCTGAGGGCAAGATGAATTTCCCTATTAATTTAAGAGTTGCTCTGTTCACTCCTCCGGGTTAAGATAAATCTGAAGACATGTCCTTGTGAAGACAAGTCAAGAGTGTAATTCCTTTTTGTCTTCAACCATCCCTTGGAACTAAAATACCTCGTCTCCAATACTGGCTGAAATCCTGTGTTCAGGCAGCATGTGACAATTTTTGGACGTTTTTCCCCTCTCCTTTTCTTGTGATAAATGTTGCTTTTCACTGTGTATTTTAAAGGAGAATTTCCCAGAGAACCAGCCTCTGGCATAGTGGGAGCTATTGTTGGTCTTCCTAGGACGATCATCACAAGCTGTTCTTGTGACAAAGCAGAATTTTTGGGGGAAATAAAGGTCTCTGTGTGTGGTGAAAAGCTGGAAGAGCTGTGTGCGGGGTTCGAGACGCATGCCTCAGGTTTGTCTCCTCTCCTGTGCTGCCCAGGCTGTCATCTGGAAACAGCCCTGCTGTTAGAGAAGAGGGGAAATGGAGGAGAAAAAATCAGGAAAATTAGAGGACATAGGGAAAACAGTCTGTGTGCAGGTGGGGAACAGCAGTTGGAGGGAGCAGCGCAAAAGCTCCGTGCACAGAGAAGCGGCTCTGTCTTGCTCCATGTTTGTGTGGATCTGGAAGATGTTGAGCTAATTCCCAGACAGCAGCTGTGTGCTTCTGGAGCTGAGACGGAGTGTTTGTGGAAGGGATTTGCCTCCTTGTTTTATCCTTACATAAACCTAGGGTAGGCCTTGGTCCTGGAGTTCCTGAGATGAAGAGGTGCCAGCAGGATGTGGTACTGGGAGGTTCTCAGCTCCCTCGGTTGCTTCGTGGCTCCTCCCCTGCTTACAAATCCATTTGGCCTGATCCCAGCAGGCTGGTGGCCCGGGGACCGGTTGGTTTGCAGGTGTTGGCCAAGGTTTTGGCCACAGAGGTGTGATAGGTCCTCCTGGTATGGAGATGAGGGTGGATAGGAGCCTTCTCCTCCTGCTCCGGCGGTGCAAGACATCTGCTTGACTTGTTTGTGGCTTCCTGTTTGGCATCTTCTGGGCAGGAGGGAGCTGGCAGGAGCTGGAGGAGGGAGCTTGAGTCACTCCAGAATCCTGTGCCAGGAAGCCTCTGACTCAGCCCAACCGTGGAGAAAGGAGTGTGGGATCCAGCTGCCTCTCGGGGTGGGAACCCGTGCAAGTGTTCACTTGCGCTGCGTGTCTGCGGCCGGGCGGGGAGGGAGGGACAGGGGCTGCTCCTGCCTCCTGCTCCCGCTCCGGCCTTGCGTCAGGGCTCTGGCCGTGGGTGGGGAAGCCTTTATCGCTCCCAAGCCTTTGGAAGTGCCTGCTGGCCACTGGCCAGGTGACCTACTTGGTAGTGTGAAGCAAAGCATGGCTCACCTGCCAGCAGTGCTGGGATGGAGGTGGGCTTTGCATCCCACCTGCGTCCCTAAAGACCCTCCAGGGGCCAAGTTTCCCTCTGTCTCCTGGTCACCATCTGCCTGAATCATGGCTTGTACAAAATTCCCTGCAACCTCACGTGGCCAAGGTGCTGCTGTGCCGCTGGTGCTGGGGTTGGGATGATCCCAACTGCCCCGTTGTGCTGCTTTGGGTACTACTGGAGCTGAGGTGGAGCTGCAGCCAGGCAGGGAGGATGGACCCGTAACCCCTCTAAATCCAGCTCCATGATGGGGCTGTGCCTGCCATCCCCGTGCTGTGCTCTGGGTGCCTGGAATGCTCCTCTGACCTGGCAAGCTGCAACTGAGGTGCAGATGATGTCTGTGTGTCTGCCCTGCTACTACAGCTGGCACTGAGCTCCAGAGCCCGTGCCAAGGGCACTTGGGGGTGCGTGGGCTTCAGCTCCGCCTGCCTGCTCCAGCCCAGCCTGTGGATCTGCTAGGCTCCTGCAGCCAAAGGCCTGCTGCTGGTTCCAGCTCTGTGGCTTCTTGCTAAGACTTGCATGGAGCCACAGAGCAGGTTGGTCTTGTGTGTTTGATCTTCTTTCCATGGAGCCTGCAGCTCCAGCCGGAGCAGCTGGCTGGGGGAGAAGGTATCCTGGCCCCATCCAATCTCCAGGGTGGGCTGGGGCAGGGATGGGCTGTGTCCGACAGCGGAAGGGGAAGCATGGCCGTGCAGCCTTGGCAAAGTGCTCGCTTTGCGTTTTGCCATGCCCAGATTACGTGAGGGAGTTGCAGCAGAGATAACTCCGCAGGAAAATCCATTCCCACCTTATCTCCCATCAGGAGCGCATTTAGTTGCCTACATCAAAGTAGATGATCTGCTGCTTCCCTCCTTGCTGCCCTAATCCTCTCCTTCACGCCGAAAAAAACCTAATCAGTGCCTTGCCCCACCATAACGAGATCCGAATGTTAATTATCAGCATCTTGCCATCCTACCCTTCCCAATGCCCTGCCTTCCAGCCCCGAATAGCTTTCCTCCCTCCTTGCTCCTCTCCATCCGGTCCTCCCACGCTCCTGGGCACGCTGTTGAGCCTGGCTCAGTAGAAGTTGTCCTGCAGGATGCTTCCTTCCCTTCCATTTAAGGACAGGAATTCCTCAGGGAGTCGGGGCGTGGACGGGATCCCTCCCTTCACCCCATTGTCAGGACTTCTCCCTAAGCCTAATTATTGCCTGTCCCTGCAGGAAGCTCCTTGCCTGGCCGTCGGGCAGAGCCGTGGCGTCTCCCAGCCCTTTGTGGGAAGACTCATTCCCAGTTGGATGCCAGGCTTGGGGCCGGGAAGGGTGCCCACCCTTATCATGGCTGGCGAGCGGGACTGACCCAAGCCAGCCCTGATTTTGTCAGCAGGAGCCTGTGCTGGCTCCATGCACAGGCTGGGATGGTGAGGGGAGAGGAGAACTTGTTTTCGGTGTCAAAACCTGTCTTACAGAGGGGCAGCAGCAGAGCTGAAGCACAAAAATGGTGTCAGAGTGGGGTGGGCTGGGCTGGTGTGGCCTCTGCTCCAGCACGTGGTAACCTCTTACCCTCCTCTCTTCCAGGTTCATGACTGGGAAGGGGCTGGTCATCTACCCAGAGATTGGGGATAAACTGGACATTATCTGCCCCAAGGCGGAGCCGTCCAAGCCTTACGAGTACTACAAGCTCTACCTGGTGAGGAAGGAGCAGGCGGATGCCTGCAGCACCGTCATGGACCCCAACGTGCTGGTGACGTGCAACCGGCCCGAGCAGGAGATCCGCTTCACCATCAAGTTCCAGGAGTTCAGCCCCAACTACATGGGCCTGGAATTCAAGCGGCAGCAGGATTACTTCATCACATGTGAGTCGCCCTCCTCTTCCTCGCTGCCAGCCCTGGCTCGGGAGGGCTCGGGCGCCTGGAGAGTGTCACCAGGCGCTTGTGTGTGACTTGGCCGGTGCAGAGAGCTGACACGGACGGAAAATATGTCCCGCTGGATGGGAGCAGGGGGAGGAATGTGTCACTGGCCGAGTGGGTCACCAGTCCCTATCTGGCTGCTCTGCTGTGTCCCCTGCTCTGCTCACGGCTGGGAGCAGGAGCACATCCCCATCTGGGGTCAGCCCTGGAGCGCTGTCATGCCTGGAGTCTATTTTTTGGTGCCATCTTTGCTGGAAGTGTTGCGGGGTTTTGCTTTGGGGTTGGGGAGAAAGAGGAATGTCCGTATTCCTGGGTGTTGCCTCCAGGAGCAGCCCCAGCACAAGGAAAGCTGGTGGTGTCCAGTGTGTGATATGATTGAAGTGGCTGCAAAATTCTGCACACTGGCTTCTTCTGTTTGCGTCTTGGTGCACCATGGCATTTAATGGAGGGGAGAGAGAGGAGGCTGGAATTTCCTTGAAGCTTGTGGTCTGTGCATGCAGGGGATTGCTGCACAGAAATGTATCCTCTTGTGCCTGCTCTGGTGTGGATGGAGGGGGAGCTCAGCCGTGTCTGGGCAGTGCTACCAGCTCTCTCATTGTCCCCTCCCTCCTCCTCAGCCTGGCTGTCCCTGCCTGCCTGGGTGCACTGCAAAGGGCACGGTGGCCACGGCTCAGCTCCCCTCGCTGCGTGCTGTGGGCTCTGCGGCGAGCGGCTGGCACGGGGGTCACTGCCCGTGTGGGAGCGAGCTCCTGGCCGTGGGAGCCGTGTGTTCCCGGCTGGAAACAGGGTATTTTTAGCCTGGAATCTTCGGGAGGGGGCAGCAAGGCCATGGCAGGCAGTGGAAACGGGGCGGGTGCTGTGCTGTAGCGTGGTGCTGCGGTGAGGCTGCTGGTCTGGATGTCCCCAGCGAGCCTGGCTGGGGCTGTTGGAATCTTGCTGCAGAATAATTTGGAATAAACCTGATGCAGAAGAAGCAGCGGAGCCTGGCTCTGGCAGGTCAGCCTTGAGCCCTCATCACTTCTGTCATGGCAAATTTTGCCGGGTGGTGACAGGGGCTCATCGGGGGCTGTGTTCCCTGTGTGGCTGTGGAGATGCTGAAGTGGCTCCTGCATGGTCAGCCAGGGAAGTTTCCCTAACAGGAGGGGTGACAGCAGGGACGACCTGGCACCACAACCTGCAGAGCCAGCTCGGCTCGGTGCTGGCAGCGACCGTGGGCTTTGCAGGGCTGAGTCACTGTGGCAGGGGCAGGCTCTTCCAGAGCAATGGTCACTGTCACTGTCCAGCCAGGGGGATGTCTGTCCTGTGTCACTTGAGAGGCACCAGCTTTGAAGCCTTTGTGGGCAGGACACCTTGGTTCCAGCCCAGATGCCCCATTTTTGGGGATGCCAAAACCCCTGGCGCATCTCCCATGTAGGCTCCCATCTCCCTTACCACAGCTGCACCAGCCTGGTGGCTCTGGGATGGCAAATTTCAGTCCTTCTGCCATCCTTCAGCTGATGGAAAGCTTTATTGAATAAAAGCTTTGCCTGCAGTGGGCAAAAACTTGGAAGAGAAGCCAAAGTGCCAGGCCTAGGTCAGCCAAGCATCTTGAAGCACTTGGTTAGCGACTCCTCTGTGTTTGGGGGTCAAGTTCAAGCACTGACACGGTCATCAAGCTAATGAGGGCTAAAAATTGGGGTCCTCTGAGCTACAGCCTGTGGGACTCTCAGGCTGCAAAGAGCCCTCAAAGACAAATAAGTTCCCCAAAATGAGCTCAGGAGGTGAACAAAGCACCGAGAAGAAGAAATATGGGATCCCTCTTATGGTAACCAAGTCCATTAGGAAGGTGGAGGCAGAAGGATTTACCAGCCTTTGAATTACCCAAATTTTAAGGAGCTGTTTTGCATTTCACACAAAAACTGAAGTGAAAATCAGCCTCCCGGAGCTTTGGGAGGTGCTTTCACAAGCGGCCGCCGCTGCATTGCCGACTCCAAACACGGCTCCCGCGGGGCCCCCGCAGCTTTGAGCCGATGCCAGCTCCCCTCCAAGGCTGCCGGCACACCTGGGTCACTGCCGGTGACCGGCTCCGGCTCGCTGCGGATCCGACGGGACACGCAGCCGGGATTTAGCAAAGACAGCATAGCCCAGGTTGGGAAATCCCGGCTGTGCATCCCGTTGGATGTTGGGCCGAGCCTTTTAAACTCATTTTTTAATGTAAAATCCTGTTTATCCTCTTGTTCCCAGTTTCAGGCTGTAAAGGGATGCAGCGAGCGGGGCACTTGGAGCATCCCTGTGGGATGCCCCCCCTCTCCTCAGGGGGCCGGCAGTGCCCTCTGCCCCTGCCTTGGACCGTTTCTGACTTTAATTTCTCTTGACTCCTCCAAGCTTTGATGCGAAACCCCTCGGAGCTGGGAGCTGCCAGCTGAACTTTGGCCCCTGGGTGGGCTGAGGATGCTCCTGTGATCTGGCCATACCCTCTGCTGAGCAGCCCCAGGAGTTCTTTCTGCCAAGAAATAAAATAGCCAAAAAAACAAAGTCAAAAGTCTCCTGAGCAGACCACCCACATGTTGTCTTTTTTTTCCCCCCCAATTTTTCTCCCCTCCCTTTCCCCAAGCTTTGCCTGGACACACAAAAGGGTTTTTTTTCTCCCTTTTCATTTCTAAGCCGGGGAAGCAACGCTGGAGCCGAGGGGAGCAGGGCGTGTGCCACTCATCCCCCACCTTCCCCAGCGGCTGGAAAACCGCCTCACCGGAGCCGGGGGGCTTCCCGGGGTCCCTCTATTCAGGACTGCTCCTTGCCATCGCTTTGGATATGCCAAGCCTTGTTTAGGGACACTTTTATCATGGAGGGACACGGCCCCAGCCCTCAGCTTAGCAGTGAAAAGGCTTTTGAAAGCTGCTGTTCCCTGTCCCCGTCCTCTCTGGAGCCTCACACTGACCCCCTCCACACCAGCTCCAGGCTTTCCTTAAAAGCATCTTTGCTCCTGGGGATGGATAAGGAAAGGTGATGCTTATTGCTAAGGCTTTCCATAAGGAACAAGATGCAGTAGGATCTGCCTGCAGGTCTACACTAGAGACAGAGGCTGGGGGGCATGTGGGACTCCAGCAGGATGTGGGCACCATCCCCAGGATGAAGTGCTGAGAGGGTGAAGGAGATGGAAATTTGGGAATTGTGTGTTTTACATCATGATGTGCTGTGGTTATTTCCATCCCTGGTCTCCTGGGTGTTTCCCTGCTTGCCTTTGGTGTCTTGGTGTGATTCCCTGTCCACAGTGTCCTGTCCCCTCCCTTCAAAATACTTCCCACCGGAATAGCCTCCCCCCTGCCTGGTGCCTGCGCTCCCGGGATGTCGTGGGCAGCTCCAGCCCCACCATGGCTTATCCAGCCCTGCAGGTTCAGCTCCCTCCACCTCCCTTCCTAATTCACTCCAGCTCCTAATTGCGTTTGCTGCTCCTCTTTGAACTTGCTCCAGTTTTACTATCTCTGGTAATGAGGTGCCTGGATAGAGATCCATTAATCCCCGTGTCCTGGCAGCAGGGTGGCGTGAGGAGGAGCTCCGGGAGTGGCTCCCTGCTATCCCAGAGCTCTGGATCAGAGAATCAAAGAATAGTGTGGGTTAGAAGGAACTGTTAAATGTCACCTAGTCCATCTCTGGAATGTCTCATCCCTGGAAGTGTTCAAGGCCAGATTTGATAGGTCTTGGAGCAACCTGGTGTAGTGGAAGGTGTCCTTGCTCATGGCAGGGGATGAACTGGATGGACTCCCATAGTTCCCAGTTCCTTCTCTGGTTTTTGGGGCTGGTGGTGGTCCTGGCAGCCCCTTCTGTGTTCAGTGGGGTGTAGAGACCCCAGGCAAACATCGCTCAGCCTCGGGGTGCACTCCAGGCAGCTGTTTGCAGATGTGGTGGTGGTGCTGAGGTGTCCTTCCAGGTGTTGTTCCTCAGTGTCCAACCTGTCCCATGAGCCTCTTTAAAGCACAGAGCCCTTGTTTGATGACAATGCTGAAGGAAAAGCAAGGTCCTAGTAGATGTTTCCTCATAAATCCGACGCATTTGCTGTTTATTGTGAGTCCTTAAGCCCTTCAATCCATTTTTGATGTAATAACGTCCGTAATCCAATCCAACGCTTTTTGGCAGCGGGATGCAGTGAGAGAGGATCTATTACCCTGAGTGTTGTGTTAAAGCCCTTGTCTTGCATTTCTGTTTTTAGATGCAATTAGTCTTAACCTGGCAAGAGTTATTTGTTGTAAACCATCGCTGCTGCTGCGATGTGGCTTCGTCCCCGGGCCACGCTCTGTCAGCGTTTTCCTGCAGCTCAGTGTGAGGAAGGGGGTCACCTATACCCTGCCAGCTGCCAGGATCATCCTTCCTCGTCGGGAGCTTTTCTGGGACACGTTGCCATACTTGCTTTTCTGGCTGTGCTTCTCCAGCTTCCGTTGGTTTGGGAAGCCAGCCCGTGCCAGTGCATGTGTGCGGAGCCGCTCGCGCTCCTTCCTGCATTCCTTGGGATTTGATAATTCCCTCCCTGGTTCCTTGGGCTGGGGGCTGTGCCAGGGGGGGCTTTGTCAGCCTGCCAGCCCTTTGCTGATGCCATTTGAATGTGGCCACTTTCATGTGCTCCTCATGCTCCTTCCCACAACTTGTTTGGTGGAGGGGAGTTGAAAGCCCAAGGGCCGTTTGATGCCATGATGGGAGCTGTGAACTTCTGCTGATAAAACTCCAATTAAGCGGCTTCCTCATTCTTCGCCCAAAGGGGCCCGGCTTGCGACACACCCGGGCCAAGCAGAGCCGGCCTGGTGGCATCCATCTGGTTTTGGGGCTTTGCTCCTCCATGCCCATCCCCATCCCGCTGGGAGCCGCTGGCAGGGGATGGTGGTGCCGCGTGGGAGCTGCTGGCCGGACACAAACGGCTCTAACGGTGTCCTGCTCCCGACTTCAAAGCCCGGGCCCTGGCCATGTCAAACCCAAATAATGGCCCTTAGACAACACGCGGTTCCTTGTCTTGCAGGCTTGTCTGAAGAGCGTGACCACAGTAAATGTGATTTTGTTGAGCCCTGTCCCTTAAGCCTCTGCCTCTTTTCTCTTCTCCTCCTCCCTCCTGACCTTTTCGGCTCAGCGCTGTCCCCGGACAGCCCCTGGCAGCTGATCTCATGGCTCAGCCTTTCATGGCCCTAATAGGGATGAAAAGCCCCCTCAGAAAGGGCCGGTGTCCCGGGCCCGGCCGGGAGGTAAATACCCCGTGCTTTGATCTGCTCTGGGGCCAGGGGGGCCCTGCCTGCCACAAACCCCTGCCCAGGGGTCCCTGCCTGCCATAACCACCCACCCAGGGGTCCCCGCCTGCCATAACCACCCACCCAGGGGTCCCCATGCCGCTCATCTCCCCGGCTGCTGGGCAGCCCAGCTCTGCCTACAGTCCTGGCACAGCAGAGGGCTCTGGAGCTGGGCACTGGGTGTTGTCTGCCTGGGAAATTGGGCTGGCTGCATCCCAGGATGCTCTTCCCCAGGAGAAATGATTTGCAAGAGCATCTCTAGCATTGTCACGACCCCTTTAACATTGTCACGACCCATTAGGAGAAAACAAAACATGTTTAACTCCTCAGTGCTCCTGAACACTGGGGTGACAGTAGAGATGGCAGAGGTGAAGGCAGTGAAGAGGTGACATCTCCCCCTGCATCACCTGCCTGATCCTGCTCTGGTGTGGTGGGAGGCTCACACCAAAGCAGACTTTTTGGTGCATCCCATCTTCCCTTTCCTCATCCTGGCTCTTCCAGCCCCTGCTCCTCCTGCCATGTCTGCAGCAAATCCCAGGGCATCTCCTGGAGCTGCAGCTGCATGGATTGTGGTGGACCTGGCTCTTCAGTGGTGGTCACCTCCGAGGACTTCCTCTGGGACACTGAAAGAGATAAAACTTGGCTGCTTTTGGATTAAACATTGAGTAGGAGACTCTTAAGGCAGGAAGAGTTTTCAGCTTGATGTGGAGTTGAAACAAATCCTGGCATACTGGTGTGGATGGGAAGCTGTGCATGGATAAGTGCAGGCAGCTGCTTCCTTGGCATATTTTTTTAAATAACCATAACATCAAGACCCTCTCCCTGGGCTTTTCTCCTGGGATCCCTATTGCAATCCACTGCTCCTGTAGTGCTGGGAAGAGGCTTGTTGGTGTTACTGCAGGTCTGAACTAGTGTGGAGGGGTCTGCAATGGTGGGTGTTGGGATGTGGTGGTAGGTGCTGGGATGTGGTGGTGGATGCTCTCTGTCAGACTAGGAGCTTACTGGGGGCTCCAGGAAGCACCATCACACTTGGACCCTGAGATGTGCAGGGTGCAGAAAGTCTGACGTTAATGAACTGTGACATGCCACCTTTTCCATCCCTAATTTTTAGGGATCTCTGTCTATTCACCCCTCAGCCAGGCCAGCCCAGGGAGTGTGTGGTACCTTCAGCAGGTCACCTTTCTGGGGAGGATCGGTGTCATCCTGCACTCCAAGTCTCTTTACCCTGGGATTGATGTTTTTGCTGCTGCTGTGTAATGCCTGAGCTCTTTGATCCCACCTGGCAGTGTGGAGTGGGAGTGACACGCCTCATGGAGAGGGGGCTGCAGGAGCAATGGAATCTGGGGGTGGCTGCAGTGGGATCAACTCTAATTTGAGGGTGGAGAGTCCCCTTCCTCCATCCATCACTGAGCAAGGAGGCAAATCCTTGTCTGGAGAGTCAGGGGTTTATGTGGCACCTATTGGAAATTTCCAAGCCCTGTAACTCAGAGTGTTGCTGGAGACTATTTGGTCCATGCACTGGTGTCTGCATGGAGCAGAGCAGCTCCTGAGGTCCTGCCATGCAATCCCCAGGAGCAGTGGATCATCTCCTGCTCCAGTTGTGGGGTGCAGCACTGGAAGCCACAGGTGATCCTGCTCAGCCAGGCTCTGGTGGGTGCATGGCCATGGTGGGAGCAGTGCCTGGGCTGCCTCCTCTTGCAGGCAGGGGATTATTTGCAATTCTGGGCTGGGAGTTTCACCGATGTCACCTCCCCAGTTCCAGAAGTTCCTGGTGGTTATGCAAAGTTTGCCTGTAATTGCAGTGGGGTTTCCTCCTGGCTGTCCCATAGCATCCAGAGCTGCTGTCCCTCCCCACTGCCTGGCACCTCTTTGGCTCCCTGAGCTCTCCCAGGCACCTGGAGCTTCCAGAAGATCTGCACATGAATCTGTCCCTCTGTCAGCCTCTCTGTCCCCGATCACCTGAAGTTTTCTCTGAGCCCCTGGGAGTGTGGATGGAGCCTGAGCTCAGGTGGGCAGCTGGCTTCCAGCTGGGGCCTGGCACTGTCTGTCTCCATCCCCTTCCCAAAGGATTTCTCAGTCATCTCCCAGAGGTTTTGCTACCTAGCAGGAGAGATTTACACCCTGTTAAAAGGCAGTAAGTGGTTTCCTCCCCTCCTGCTCCCAGCAGGGCCCACAAATTACTCTGGCAGAACATCAGGTAGGGAATTATGTGGCACTTTCATCCTGACCTGTCTCCAGTTGCTTGGTGTGACCAGAGACTGCACAAATCACCTTCCTCTCCCAATGATGTGCTCTTTCTTTGGAAGGGATGGACAGACCTGAAGACAAAGGGTTTATTTAGGGCTGTGATCCTCCTGAGCTGAGCAGGAAGCAGGATGGACACCGGGAGTTTCCACAGCTCATCCACACAGACAGTGTTGATGATAAAGGTCTTGAGTGAGTCACCAAGCTGTGGTCCTGCAGCCAAGATGTGCTTTCCAGCCTGGATGAGGTTCCCTGCAATCCAGCAGTGACTCTTAATTATGACACTAATTAGGGCTGCTTATAATTTTCCACCAGAAAGCTGTTTTAATGGGAAATTAGCTTTTCACTTAAGCATTACTTGGGTTAAAGCGTCTTTTTCCAGTGGATACTTCAGTGTTTGCCTGTTCTCCCTTTGCCCCAGGAAAGAGTGGGAGAGAGTAGAACTGTTGGTGGTGAGGATGAGTGTGGTGAGTGGTGTCCTCCCTTCTTCCAGCTGTAACTGTGTGTGTCCCACTGCTCTCTATAAGGAATGGGGCTAATTTAACCCTTTAATTTGATTTTGGGGGTGCTGACCCTGGCCAGGGAAAGCCAAACCCCATCCCAGACAAACCCCGTGTGATGGTTTTCACTCCTCTTTCCAGCAGTGCATTTGAACCGGGGATTTTCCCACTGTGTTTGCTGGAGCAGGGAGTGTGGGGTGGGACGGCCAGATTCCCAATTGCTGCAGCGACAGGCTCCTCACCTGCCCTGTACAGCTGTGGGGAGGGACACACCATCCCAGCTGGCTTCATGGCATGGCAGTGCCCTGATGCCAGGGAGGAGAGCAGAGGGGGCCCTCCCGGGGTCTGGGAGCAGCCCCCAGGCCCTTCTCTCTCCATGCCGGCTCTGGAGCTGGCAGGAGCGGCTGTGAAACCCAAGCCTTGCACCTCCTGCACCGTGCGGGGACGGGACAGGGCCGGGCTGGCTCACACAGGCATTTCAGGGGCTGCAGGGCCCCTTCCCGGCGCAGCTGCCTCGGGAAGGCTGGGAGAAGGCTGGAAGAAGGCTGGAAGGTGGCTGCCGGCCCCGCTGGCAGTGTGACAGCGTGGGGTGGGCTCCCTCCGCACAGCCCCTGCCCCGGCGCTGGCAGCAGCCCCAGCCGAAGTGCTGGAGCTCAGCAAAGGGGCTGGGGGATGTGTGCGGGGTGGGGGGCTCGTGTCCCTGCAGTGGGGCTGGCTAGGAAAGTGACACCGATATTAATATTAGTAGTACCAATAACGGGATGCCCTGAGCCGGAGCTGCGTGGCCCTGATGCCTGAGAGGAGCAGCAGGAGGAGAAGGAGGAGGAGGAGGAGGAGGAGCAGGGGCTGTAACCAAGCCGTGCTCCCCGGAGGCCCCAGGGAGTTGGTGTGCAGTGGAGCAGGCGGGTGCCTCTGCTCCGTGACCTGGAAGTGGCTCCGTGTCCCCTGGGGTGCCAGCCCTGGTTGGGATGGGGAGCAAGGAGCTCAGCGGTGCATTGGGCTCCAGTGCAGCACCTCTGTGCCAGTGCTGAGGGTGTGTAAAACAGCTTGAAAGATCTGGAGAGGGGAGGTAGCAGGAGCTAGGATTTTATTTGAAGTGCAGTCTGCTTGTGGATTCCTGCAGGGATCTCTGGCAGGGTCCGAGCACATCAGAGATGTGGGAGGCGCATCTCCAGGGTGACCAGTAGGGGTTTCACCTGTGCCAGGAGGGGCTTTCAGCCCAGGGGTGTCCAGGCTGGGCTCAGGCTGCTCTGAGAGCTGCCCCTTGCCCCCGTGCTCCTGGCAGGATCGGGATCAGGCTTGGGGCACTGGTGGGATGCTGCCACCTCTGCTGAAGTGATGGAAACACAAACCTCGTGCAGGTCTGGGGGCGAGGGGGGGTGGTGGGGATGGCGGCCGGGCTGCGGCCACGCCGTGCCTGGCTGGGGCTGGAGCAGGGCTGAGCTGCACAGATGGAAGAGTGATTAAGAGCAATAAAAGGAAAGAGACTTGGATTCGCTACAGTCTCAGCACATTAATTGTGCTTTGGGGCCCAAATCATAACGCAGCCCTGCTAGAGGGAATCCAGCAGAGAAACCAAACATCTCGCTCTGGCCAAGGCTGACCATTTAAGAGACCCTTGCCTTCATCTCTTGCCAGGTATTACTTCCAGCGTCTCCCATCTGCCAAAACCCGAGTTCTCTTTTGAAATATTTTTAGGGGAGGGAGAAAAGCTCTGGTGACACCGAGTGCTGGTGCTGGAGAGGCAGCAGGGACAGCACATGGCATTGCTGGCTTGGAGATGGGACCATGGGGTTATTGGGGATCTCAGCCATCTGTCCCAGCTCTGTGGTGTGTGTCACTGGGCTGGATGGGGATGTGGGATTCCAGGAGTGGAGGTCCTGCCTGGCTTCCATGGTGGCTGAGCATCTCCTCTAAATTGACAAGCAATTACATGGTTAATGGTATCACTGTTAAATCCTCATCACTCAGCAGCCCGGGGCTTAATGCTCCATTAGGGCAGAGGCATCTGATGGCTCTCTGAGCTGGGAGCAGCCTTTGGAAGTCAGCCTTTGGAATTCACTGGCCAGAGGTTATTTTTGCTCTCCCAGTCCTACAGCCAACCTGCGAATCCATCCAAAATGGAATAAGGCCGGAAAATGCTCCTGTGCACTCAGTGTTGCTGGGTCTGGCTGGACTGAGCCTTGCTGGTGTGGCATGGGGAGATGACAGTGTTCTTTGAGACCTGCCATTTCCTATTCCTTGGCTATTCCCAGCTCCCTGCCTGGCTTCCTTCGTTGTGTCACAGCTCTGCCTCCTGCTGCTGCCCTGCAGCTGCCTCTCTGCAGCTCGGGGCTCTCCCAGCTCTCCTGCAGCCGTTCCTGTGGATTTTACATTTTCCTCGGTGGGTTGCTGACTCTGGATTCTATCAGCAGCTGAGGATTGGTGGTGTCACCACGGCTCACCCTAACCGTGGCAGTGAGTGGCACAGGCACCTGAGGAATCCATCAAGTGCCACCCAGATCCCAGTCTGGATCCTCTGGAGCTGGGCTGAGCTAAGCCTCCTGGAGCTTCTTCTGCTGGGAAGGCAGGAAACAGAGCGTGAGGAGCAGCTCTTCATCACTGAGCTTCACAGGGAATTGCACTGGAGGAGCCTTTCCCGATGGATCAGGGACCTGGTGCTCTCACATCACCCTGCCCTACATGTTCACATCAAACTCTCTGGACTCTGTACCATTTGGATGGATTTTGGGGATTTAGGATTTTGACTTTTGGAAGCCCAACCAGCTGTGTGGAGCATCCAGCTTCTCTCTGGCCTGTTGTGGATTTACACAGAATGTGGAAGCTCATGTCCTTCTTTCCAGAGGCCATTCCAAGACCATCGCTGTGGGTTTTACAAATGTTCCCTCAAGCAACTGCTTCATTTTTCCACATGGTTCCCTCTCAAAGCTACTTTCTACCTCATCATTTCCATGGCTAGAACAAGAAGAAATTTTGTGTCCAAGTGTGGGGTGGGAAGAAGGATGCTCAGCTGTGTCCCTTCGTCCATCCCTGTGGCTCCAGCTGCTCCCTCTGTCCTCTTTGGACCTTTAATATTTTTTGTTGCATGTGGATGGAATGTCTTCATAGTTATTTGGAGGAACTGCTGCCTTTGTGGGGTCTTCTGGTTTCCCTGACTTGAACCACGCTTGCTTGTTACCACATTTTGTTATAATTAGTTAATTATTTACAAATCAGACCTCATGAGGCCTCACAGGAACTGGTTTTTACAGACTGCTGCCTTCTCCCTCAATGGATGAGTCTCTTTGAGATACAACAACCCATGGCACGGAGCTGGGAAGCTGGGAAACAATTCAAGGAGCTGCTTCAGGGCTGTGAGCTGGGATGTACCTGCTGATTTCACCCCCAAACCGGTGCCTCCAGCCTGGGAGAACTGGGCTGCCGAGCTTTCTGCTGGAGTTCACTCCTGATGTGTTTTATGGGGACTCTGAGCTCAGGTCCATCCTGTTTGGATTCCAGAGAACTCGTGCAGGCTGTCGGGGGCGTTTCTCCACATTCCCAGGCATTTGCGTGGGGCTCGGTGCTGACAGTGCCGCTGTTGGAAGGGCTGCCAGCAGATCCCAGCTGGATGCACCATCCCAGCTGGATGCATCATCCCAGCTGGATGCACCATCCCAGCTGGATGCACGGCTCCATCCCGGGAGCCGCTGGCAGGGGGGACCCTGCTGCGGGAGAGGTGATAACTCAGCAAATGGCCCAAGGACTTTCTGATTAGGAAAACATTTGCTGAGGTTTCGGGCAAGAGCCTTGATTGCACAGAGGTGTTTGGAAAGAGCTGGTGGACTCAGAGCCTGCTTCCTGGTGGGATCCGGGTGTGCTTTCCAGTTTATCCCAGCGTGGAGGCTTGTGGAGGCATCCAACCTCCTGCTGTGGGAAGGGGAATGTGGAAACACATTGCTCTGCACTCCAGCCTCTTCCTGTCCCCTCACCAACACCCAGCAGGGTCCAGTGGATTTATCCCAAATTTCTGTCAATCACCTGCCCTCCCAGACCTCCTTTTTTGCGGGATGGAGGCAGGAATTGGGCTGCACAGGGAACCTGAAACCCCGGGGCTGAGCTTTGACTTTGAGGCTCTGGGAGATGTTGACTGTGCTGTGCTGGCCAAGTCCCGCCTTGTGTCTGGAAAATTATCCCTGGACTCCATGATTCTCCATCGCATTGCCTTCCCCGAGCTGTTGCTGAGCTCCTCCCAGGTTTCCCTGCTTCCCTGGGTGAATTGATCTCTGTGGTTAGATTTGGTGGAGCACTGGGATGCTTTATGTTTGCCGTGATGGAGGGAGGTGATGAGGTGGGAACCATCCTGGTCCCTGGGCAGATCCAGCTCCATGCCAGGCACAGTGGTCACATCCAGGGCTCTGGTGGAGTCAGAAACCAGTTTTTTGAGTCTGTTTAGCAGAATCAGCCATTTAGGTGCTTAATCCTGAAATCCTCGTGTTTAGGTTTATTCTCTCTTGTGTCCCCCCTGCCCTGAGCCCCGCAGAGGGCTGGAGGATGGGGGAGGATGGGGGATCTTCCCTGTGCTCCCATGGGATCCAAGGGCTGAAAACTCCGTGCCGGCTCCAGCGAAAAGTTAATGTGAATTTAAGTGACTTCTGCCCTGCAATTAGAGCCCCCGGAGTCCACTGGGGCTCTGAGTTTACATTCTTCACCGAGGCACAGGGTGTAATTAGAGATGTATAATTTAAACTGTGCATATGCAAGTGTTCCCATTCTGCACCAGGAGCAGAGGAAATTATCCAGGAATTAAAGGGGGAGGAGGGTGCAGGCGTGGAGAATGGCTCACTTGTGTGGATGTGGCAGTGAGAGGAAGCTGCAGAGATCATGTCCCCACTGCTGCAGGCAGATTTGGAAGGGGCAGGAGCTGGGAATTCGGAGGGCTCTGGATTGGAGTGTGAAGATGTGGCTGCAAAGAGAGGTCAGGAGTGAATCCCTGGGGTAGGAGGTGCCAGGAGATAGATGGGACCTGCTTGCAGTGCCAGGGGACAGTGAGGACCTGCACAGTAATGCCCAGGAACAGCAGAGAGCTGCTCAGCAGTGCCCTTCCAGCTCCTGTCTAACACTGCCTCTCTTTTCTTGCAGCCACTTCCAACGGCACGCTGGATGGCCTGGAGAACCGGGAAGGAGGGGTCTGCCAGACACGCTCCATGAAGATTGTCATGAAAGTGGGGCAGGGTGAGTCCTGTTCCCTGGGGTCTCCTGCTGCCCCCTGAACCAGGGTCCCTGCTCCTCTGGGGGATGTGGGAGTTCAAGATTCCAGGGAAACTGAGGCCAGGCCAGCTGCTCCTGCGAGGGCTCCTGAGTTAGTTCAACAGAATTTCATTTTTAGGATCTTTCTTCCTGCCTTTTTTGTCTTGCCAACATGGCGCATGTGCTGAGCACTGGGATTGAAAGGGAGCAATTGTTCCCGGTTTCCTCGTGGGCTGGATCCCAGCGGGAAGTGAGCTCGGCACAGGAGCCATGAGTCCTGCAAGCGTCTGCAGCACCCCTGTGACTTCCTGGCCATCCAAGGGGGGATTGTAGCTGGCCAGGCATCGGGGATTGGGCTTGGTTGCTCTCAGCTCTGGAGGCCACCAGGCTCTGGGGACTCCGGTGGCAGTGGGACACCAGGGGTGTCACCAACAGGCTCTTCTCCTGGACTTCCTACTCCCCACCACCTCCATCCCAAGCTGCTTCCCAGCCCCGGTGATGCTCCAGCCTCATTTCAGCTCCTGATTCTGCTTCTCATTATTGTGTTTGCATGTTGGGGCCAATATTTACAATAAACAGGCAAAGATCTGCTGCAGCCTTGGCCTCCTGCCTGCCCTTCCCTTCCTTTCCTCCTGCTGCCCGAGCAAGAAACCTGTCCCAGCCCACGCACGGGAGCTCTGAAAACAGCAAAGCAGGGAATTAGGGTGGGGACCTGCTTCCCACAAGCCCTGGAGCAGCTCAGCCTTGCTCTGTTGCTCTCGGCATCTCCCAGTGCTCCTGTGCCCCATGGGACTGGCTGACGACTGGGGGCACTTCTGTAGGGGGGAACAAGCTGCTGCCTTCCAGGTTGGACCAAGGCTTCTCATCCATCCCTCCCTTCCCCTTTCCCAGATCCCAACGCAGTGATCCCAGAGCAGCTGACGACGAGTCGGCCGAGCAAGGAGTCGGATGACACCGTGAAGGTCGTCACGCAGAGCCCGCGCAGCAAGGTCCCAGCGGTGGAGGAGCCCGGCAAGCCAGGTGGGTGTGCCAGGGACCCCCAGGAGAGGGATGCGGTTCTGCCTGCCACGGGGCCAATGAAGCACCTCCGAGTTCAGCTTACTGCATGGATCCCAGGGATACCAGACTCTCCGGATCTGGGGTCTGGATGGGTTTGCTTTAAGTGTTGTGCTCATCTCTGCTGTCCTGCTGCTGTCCCAAGCCCAGGCTGCAGAGCAGCTTGAGTTTGTTTCCCCAGCTCCTGGCAGAGCTTGGCAGAGAAGTGCTGTTTCAGCACTATTCCTCCTCCTCCTCCTCCTCCCATGTGTTCCTCACAGCACATCTGAGAGGGCTTGGAGGAGGTGAGGTCCTTGGGTGTGAGAGCCCTTTGAAGGTGGCTTCCTGAGTTCCTGACCTCTCTGAGAGCAAAGTGGAATCAGATGAAGCTGGGAAGTTTTTCTTCTCTCCTGCCTGGATCAGCCTCTGAGCACTGCCCCTGTGGGGGCTGCAGCTGCCCCGGCCCAGGGGTCAGTAATTGGAGACTGGGGGACTCTGGGTGTCAGAGTCCATGTTCACCAGGGCATCCCTGTCTGCTGCGGGGAGCGAAGGCTCCCCAGGTCTGGAATGGTGTCACCTGGACACAATCAACACTCTGCTCCATAGGCTGGGAGATGGGAAGGGGAGCAGTGGTGCAGGATGGGGAACAGGGCATGTGGTGCCCCCTCTGTGGATGCCTGGGGCTCCTGCCTGCCCTGCCCAGTCCTTCCCAGGGATGTGTGGGTCTGGCTGGGGTGGGAAGGTGGGGAGCAAGTGCTGTCCCCTTGGAGGTGAGGGGCACCCCTCCTTGGGAGCACAGCGGGAGAATGTTGTGTTGATTCTGGGGGCAGAGAGGGGCTCCAATGAGCAACTCATCCCCCTGCCCCACAGGTGTGATCCGTGCATGGACAGAGCACAGATCTGGCTGCCTCTCTGACCCCCATCTCCCCTTGCCTTGCAGGCTCTGTCAACCAGGACGGCCAGGAGACCCAGGGTCCCAGCGATGGCTTCCTGAGCTCCAAGGTGGCCGTGTTTGCGGCCATTGGCGCCGGCTGCGTCATCTTCATCCTCATCATCATCTTCCTCGTTGTGCTCCTGATCAAGATCCGCAAGCGGCACCGGAAGCACACGCAGCAGCGAGCCGCAGCCTTGTCCCTTAGCACCTTGGCCAGCCCCAAATGCAGCGGGAACGCGGGCTCGGAGCCCAGCGACATCATCATCCCCTTACGGACTACAGAGAACAACTACTGCCCGCACTACGAGAAGGTGAGCGGGGACTACGGGCACCCCGTCTACATCGTGCAGGAGATGCCCCCGCAGAGCCCAGCCAACATTTACTACAAGGTGTGAGGAGCAGCCTGGGAACGGCCGATGCAGCAGCGCGGGAGCGCCGGGCGCGGGGCTGGCGCCGCAGGGAGGAAGCGAAACGTTCCCCCCACCCCGGCACGGCGCGGGCAGCGCCGGGAGCGGCGCCGGGGAGCGGAGGGCTCAACGCTCACGTGCTGATTCTCCCCTTTGTATTTAGTTTTGTAGTTCTCAGCTTTTGTAATCCCGAGACTCTGAGGGTGAGCCTTCAGCCTCCTCCTCTTCTTCTCCAGACTGTGGCCGGCCGTGGGGGGCGGGCGCCGTGCCTTTCTGTGCTCGGGACACCGCTGGCAAACCCGGAGACTCCACCTCCCCTTTGTGGTTTGGGATTTCCCCGCGTCACCCCTCCGGCCCTGTGGGAAGTGCCCGCCAGCGCCACAGGGTCCCAGAGCCTGGAGCGACGCCGGGGCCTCGGTCCCAGGAGCAACGAGCGCACAGGGGGATGAGGAGGAGGATGCTTTGCCATGGTGCCAAGATGCAGACAACTGTGCAGGGAGGAAGCTGGCAAACCCGATTTACTACTACTACTATTATTATTATTATTATAATTATTTTAATTTTTTTGTAACATTTTTATTTTTGTGAATTCCGGGCGGGACTCCGGCCCGCCACCTCTGGGCACACGCCATCACCTCCTTCCAGCACGTCATCCTGCCGGCCATGGGGCAGATCCCGCTCCCCCCACTGCCCCTGGAAACTTTTGTGTTCGTAGCTGTTGACTCTTGTTTTAGTCTCTTTATAAAAAGAAAGAAAGAAAAAAAAATTTCTATCTCCACCCTGTTTCAAGCGTTCAGTGCGCGAGGGGCTGGACACTGCTCCTGCCCTACGCGGAGCAGCCGTGGCCTGGCAGCTCTTCCCAACCCCTCTGGAGCATCCCACTGTGGAAAAAGCCTTTGGCTTTCCATCGGGCTGGGGCTGAGCCTGCTGGAAGCAAAGTAGGGAGTGGCAGGGGGAAGCTGCAGTCCCCTCCCAAGCTGGGCATACTGCAGGTGGTTGTCCTTGAAAAGGAAAACTGGAAAACAAAGGTTCCCAACTTGCAGCTTGTGCCAGGAGTGTCAGGAGGAGGCTGGTGCTCGGGATTGGAAGCTCCCAAGAGGCTGGAGCACCAGGCTTGGCTTGGTTGGGAGCTGAGCCAAAGGCTTTTCCACCCTCCTGGTTTCCCTGAAGAATCCAGCACCCCTCGGTGGGACCTGCTCTGGGGACCAGCCCCACTGTGCCTGTTCCCTGCCCTGCTCCTGGTGCAGGAGCATTCCCTGTCCTGCCACCTCCCGGGGATCCCACAGCCCGGGCTCCCCTGCCCTTGCCTTGCCCATCTCCCGCCCAAGACTGGAAGGGGTTGAGCCTGTCTGGTGGGATCATTCCCAATTTCCTTTTCCCGGGAGGAGCCGCCAGCACCGCGGCTGATGCCAGTGAGCCCGGCAGGGCTGGCGCTGCCCTGTCACTGCCTGTCCTCGGGCTGTCCCCCCTTCCTCACTTTCTTTTCCTTCCAGCAGTAGCTGCTTTTGCTCAGGGAGCAGGAGTGGGGCCAGCGGGGCTGTTCCCGCCTGGGCTGTTCCCGCCTGTCCCCGGGGCCCCGAATCCCGCGTTAGGAAGTGCCCAAAGAGCGAGGGAGCTGCTCTGCTAAAGTGCCTTGACAAGGAGCGGGCGGGGGCAGGGGCAGAGCAGGGACAGGGGCCCGTGGCCTGGGAGGATCTGGTGACTTGGGGGGATCTGGTGGCCCGGCTGCTGCACTGGGGTTTGGCCCTCCGTGGGATGGGAGCATCCTGTGGTGTCACGTTGTTGGGTTTAGGGCAGGAATTCGGGCTGGAGCGGAGCGGGGTGTCTCAGCTCCCCTCCTGCCCTTGGCATCCTGAGGTGGTTCTGCTTCCAGGGCCCCAAACCAGCTGCTTCCCTCGGGAGAGATGCACCCCAGTGGGTGCTTCCCCCTGTTCCCCATCCCAGCACTGCTTCCCCCATGTAGCACCTTCCATCCCTCTCTCCTCTGTGGGATCCACTGCCCGTCCTGGCCTGGGAGCCGCCCCCACCAGGACCCCCATTCCCCGATGGGGAAATCCCAGAGAATTGTGTCTTAAAAAAATCCCCTTTCCCTCTTCCCTCTGCCGAACCTTAGCCTGTGTTTCCCGAAGTGGGAAGAGCCCTGGCTGGGTGGTGGTGGCAGTGGTGATGGTGACGGTGACAGTGGAATCTGTTAGGAATAGTGACTGGAGTGGAGGGGGAAGTGAGGGGACAGTGTAGTTTTGGTTTGGTTTTGGTGGAGAAGGGACAGAGTCTGGCCACAGCTTGTACCAAAAGTGATCTGACAGTGCCGGTGGCTTCTCATGGTGGCTGTCCCCAGCCGAGGTCTCCATCGGTCCCACTCCTGCTGCTGGGAACAGCTGCAAAATCTTGTAAATATGTGAAGAAAGGGTGAAATCAGAACTCTTGGTTTTTGCTGAGCACCTCGGGCTGCTGGGTCCTGGATCAGAGTGTGTCCCTCGGGTTCTTTTCTTGGAAAGCATTGAAATTTGGTTGATTTTCCTTTTTTAATTTTTTTTTATTTTTTTGTTTCCTCCCCCCCTCCTTTTGTTTGTGTAAATACTAGTCTTTTTTGGAAGAAATAATGTAAAGATGTTTTGTATAAACTCCGAATTATTTTCTGGTTGCTTTTTCTTAGAAAAACAAATGAGAACTTAAAAAAAAAAAAGATGAAAAAAAAAGAAATTTTAACCACAAGAACGGGTGTAAAACATTGTCATAGAGCTCAGCCCGGAGCTGTGGGCTGTGCTGGAGTGTGGGAACTGCCGGGATCGGGACTGGGGACCTGCTCTCGATATAATGCAGGATCACATGGGCTCCAGAGAGTGAGGCAGGAATCTGGGATTCTATTCCATCCCAGAATCTGTGGCTCATTCCCAATGAGTCGCAGAGCTCTGTGCCCTGTCCTGGCCACGAGCAGAGACCTGGGAACACATGGTGATTTAAAGGGACATCAAATTTATCTGCTTTCTTATCTTTAACCAAAAAAATCCCTGACTTGGGGATGCAGAACTCAATGCAACATCCTGAGATCCTGCTCTGCTTTTCTGGGCCTGTGGAGCTGCTCCTGGTGCAGATCCCTTTCCCAACTATTCCATTTCATGTTTGCCTGTTTTGGTTTCCAACTGCCAGCTCACCATGGCCCCATCTCTTCTTGGTGCCAGGGCTGGGATGGCTTCTCCTCAGCCGTGCCCAGTGCAGGGTCCCTGCCCAGAGGTGGTGGCTGTGCCTGGAGCCATCTCTGGTGTCATGTGGCCCTTGCTGTGGGCAGCTGGAAGGCGCCAGGGAGCTCCCAGTTCTCCCAGTTGCTCCCAGGAGCTGGGCTGTGAACCTGCATTATATTGACAGAGGGTTTCTGGGAGGTTCCAGAGGTGCTGGAGCAGGGATGGACATCCCTCTCTCCATCCCGGCAGCGCCGCGCCCCTGCACGTCCTTACCGCGCTCCCACATTTCAGAGCTGTGCCACCTCCACATCCCACAGCGTCACATCCGCACCGTCCCTGTCCCGAGGGCCTGGCCCTGCCATCAACCAGCCGGGGCTGCCGCTGCCCCACCCCTGTGCCCCGCCAGAGCAGCCGGGCTGGCAGATCCTCCCTGTCCCCCCTCCACTGCCCTCAGCCGAGGGCTGGATACGGAGCTGGAGCCCGGGCGCGGTCCTGGTGCGGGGCACGCGGGATGGGGCTCGGGCCGAGCGGGAGCGGTTGGGAACCGGGCACGGAGGGAACCAGGCCCCTCTGTGCTGGCACCTCCTCGGCTGCAGGGCACATCCCGGCTCCGGCCTTGGCATCCCCATGCTGGTTGATGCTCCTCGGCTCCCGGTGGGGCTACGGCGGTGCCGGGATCCCCTCGGCTGCGCTCCCGGCGCCGCAGATTTTCTTTCTTCGTGTCATGTTCCTGGTTTTGATTCCTTTCGCCTTCTCCCAGCTCTCCCGCCCAGTAGCATATCATCGGCATCGGTAACAGCTCTGTGGCAGCTGAACTCCATGGAGCCGTGATGGAACCTGATATATTGTTAAATAAAAGGGTTTTTTTCCTATGGAATCCTGGCTGTCTCCCGTGTGCTTTATTCCTGCCCCAGGTTTGAAACTGCAGCCTGAGCTGAAGAGATCTGGAAAGAGTTGGCTGGGACAGATCCTAACCAGCAGGTCCTGGAGGGACCTGGTGGGTTTGGTTTAGTCAGGAAAAATTTGGAGATTTTTGTCCAGTATTTACAGCGTGGACTCAGGATTGGATGAACTCAGGGTTGGATATGGATGGGTATGGTTGGGCACTCCATGGATATAGTTGGACCTGGTGATCTTAAAGGTCTTTTCCAATCCAAATGATTTTGTGTTTCCATGGCTCTGTCCCTGCAGCTGGAGGCTCCTGGGGGCCACTGGATTCCACTCAGACCTGAGGGGCTGCTCCTGCACTCCAGAGCAGGCAGAGCCTGGGAGCTGCTGGTGGCACAGGACAGGGATGTCCCATTCCTGGCAGGAATGAGCCTGCTCCAGACGGGCACAGGGAAGCGCAGGAAGGGAGTGAGGCCGGCTCTCCTCACTCTGGAGTTGCTTTAGGAGAGGATGGAGTCATGAAAGTTCCTGCCTGGTGCAAACCACACCTGCTGCAGTCCAGGTTGTCCTGTCAGGAATTGTGGGTGCTGGGTTCTGGGGTGACCACAGGGATATGGGAGGGAATGGGTCTGGATTATGGGATCTTAAAGTGGGGCTGAGGCACCAGCCAAGAGAGGCTGGAGAAAATTCATCCAACCTGGAGGGGTGAGGTGAGCCGTGGAGATGGAATGCAGTGGGATAGTTCGGAGCTGCTTGGGCTCAAGCAGAACCTCCAGGACCATGCCAAGAGCCTGCTGGAGTGAGCAGGGAATGCCGGGATGGGGGTCGGGATGGGGGGGCCCTGGGGTGCACCAGCTGGGCTCAAATGTGGTTTGCTGGTTTGAAAATCCTCCCTCTCTGCATGCTTTGATCCCAGTGGGAATGAAATAAGGCTTTTAATTCTAAACAGCTTCGCTGGGCCCTGATGCCTGCAGGGAGAACTGGAAGTGCCAAACGTGCTGGGACCTGCCAGCAGAGGGAAAAGTGCTTTAACAGGTTCCTGGAACCCACCCCCTGCAGGGAGCGGGAGTGCAGGAGGGTCCCCCCGGCTCCAGGGCTGCTCCGGGTGGGACCAGCAGGGACTGGGGGGTGCAGAGCCTGCGAGCCCCACGGGGTCACTCCTGGTGCTCCGTGTGTGTCCCGAGGCAGCTGCAGAGGGGTTCCATAGGACAGGGATGTGCTGGAGCTGCTTCTCCTCCTGATCCCACCCCAGCATGAGATCCTGCAGAAGTCCTCGTGCTGGGGAAGGTTTGGTTGGGAGCACCCTTGTCCCTGTCTGTGGTGGGAGGGGACATCAAACCCTGCTGCCAGTGCCCACGGGGCCGCGGGAGCCGAGGCCGTGCGGTGGCTCCGCTCTGCTCCCAGGGGCCAGCTGGCAGGATCCTCCCCGGGAGCCTCTGGATCTGGAAAGTTCATTAAAGCTGCAGAGCTGCTGATGGTTTTGGATGTCCATCAGGACTGGAGGAGTTATTTTAATTATTTCACATAAAGGAGCTTTTTGTCGAGTTTATTAACTCGCCCTTGGCCGGATCCCACTCGGGAGTGGGGCGGCTGCCAGGCCAGCAGAGCTGGAGTGTTTGGGGGGATTGGGATGCTGGGGGTAACCACGAACCTGGTGCAGGAGTGTTTGGGGGATTGGGATGCTGGGGATAACCACGTCCCTGGTGCAGGAGTGTTTGGGGGGATTGGGATGCTGGGGGTAACTACGTCCCTGGTGCAGGAGTGTTTGGGGGGATTGGGATGCTGGGGGTAATCACGAACCTGGTGCAGGAGTGTTTGGGGGATCAGGATGCCAGGGTCACCCCAGGCGCAGGGGCAGTGCCACTGTGTGCCATGGCCAGGGTGGAACCCCCGTGGAAGGGGAGCCCATATGGAAAGTGCCTGTATGACCAGGTTAAGGGATGGGAAGCTCAAAGCCTTGGAGGAAGGTGAGCAGGGAATGATGGATCTGCAGCACTTCCAGCTCCAGTTTGAGACCAGGCTTAGCTGGGGATGGGACGCAGGGGTTTCTGTGGGGCTCAGGATGAGCTCTGGAGAGGGGGAGCACGGGGCAGGGACTCTCCCAGCATTCCTGGAACATTGGCTCCATGTGCTGGGGCTGTGCTGGTGGCACTGGTGCTGACAGGGTGCTCTCCCTGTTCCATTGATCTTCCCTCTCCTAATCCCAGCACTGCCAAGGCATTGCCATCCCTGGAGCTTCCCATTCCCCTCAAGGCCCTGAGCAGCAGTTGCTGCTGCCCATCCGTGGACGAGCTGGCCCTGGGAGGCAGCAGGGAAGGAGCTGGAGCACCAGTGCCTCCAGCCCCTGCTCTTCCCAGCCTTGGCTGTATTCCCTGGATCTCAGCGGGGCTGAGGGTGAACAGGAGAACGTATCCCAGGTTTCCTTTCCAATATCACACCCCCTTCTCCCATTGCTGTAGCCCATTCCTGGCCTCATCCGCCCTTCCCAGCACACTCGGCCTCCTCCTCTGGCATTTCCACTCCAAGGGGAGCAGCTGAACCCCCCAGCCTGGAAGGGGCTGGATAACAGCAACTCCTGCTCATAAACCTTGGCTGGACCAGCTGTGGCCGCCAGGATTGGGAAGTTTATCCTTGTTTTCCCTACAGTGTATCCAAAATAACTAACAGGTTTTCCTGGTTGAGGCGCTGGGCCTTTCCCACAGCCAGGCCTTCTGCTGCATCCACCGGCCCGCCTGCACCTGGTTTCCAGGGAGAGGAGCCTGGAAGATCCATTAGGCTGTCGTGGAATGCAACGAGTCCCGCGGGCTCCGTAATAAGAGCAATAACGGGAATGCACTGGGGGGCCGTTTGTCACAGGGATGGGATGGGATGGGATGGGGACAGGCAGGGGATGGGAAGGGGGCAGGAATGTGGACAGTGGTCTCTGTGTCAGACGCTGAATGGGACGGGAGGACGAGAAGGGTGAGGAAGAGGAGGAAAAGATCACAGCTGGTGCTGGCAAGGCAGCGGGTCGGGCTCCAGCGCTCTCCCTGTGTTCCTGTGCCACTGCCAGCCCCATCCCTGTGCCAGGGCAGCCATCTGTGCCCGAGGCGGAGCAGATCTGGGCGGAGCGGGCCCGGCGCCGCTCGCACAAAGGCCCCGCAGTTGGACCCAGCGGAGCTCAAGTGCTCGGAGAAAAGCGTCACGCGCTGCCAAGGTTTTTCCTCTGCAGGCAGGCCCGGAGCCAGCAGGGATGGTTGCAGCCTTTTTCCCCTGGCAGCTCTTCCAGCATCCTGAAAAGGCTCTTCCCTGGTCATATCCCAGCCAGCCGGGATGTGCAGAGGCTCCTGTGAATGACCTCCCTGGGGTTGCCAGCAACCCGCTGGGATAACCATGGGGAAAGGGCTGGGCTGGAGGGGTCACAGGGCTGGAAAAGGCAAAGCGTGCTAGGAAGCCATGGGGGGATGAGGAGGAAAGTTTGTCCCAGTGAAACAGGGAGCTTCAGGATAAATCCTGTAGGTTTTGGTTCGTTAAGAAGGAATGAACACAGCTCTACAGCAAACATCAGTTAATTATGTGCAAAGTTTTAATGTTCCTGAAACACAACCCTTGGAGAGGGTCCCCCAGCTGCTGGAAGGGGGTCTGAAGGAAACACAGAGCTTTTCCTTTTGTTTTGGATGGAGGATGAGAGAAAAATGGGAAATATCAGTGCTGTGGCCACCCTGAGAGCTGCTGCTGAGCCAACCCAGGATCCCACCAGTGTTGGGGTGTTCTGCCTCTCTGCAATCCCAGGAGTCTGATAGGGGCTTGTTCTGCTTTTCAGCAATCCTGGGATCCTGACAGGGCTTGTTCTGCCTCTCCCTAATACCGGGACCCTGTGAGGGCTTCTCCCTCCTCTGAGCCAGCCCAGGTTCTGGCTGGGAGGGTGCCCCATTTCAGGGGTCACTCTGTGCTTCTCCCCTGCTCCCCAGGGCACAGGGAATAAGGGCACCGTGAGTGCAGGGTGGATGTGTCCAGGGGGAGGTGTGATCCAGGCTCCCATGGCTTCACCCTGCCCCATGGAGGGATGTGGCTGAGCCTTTGTCAGCTCCCGTGTCCCAGGGCCAGCACCCAGAGCTCAGGGATGGGATTTGGGCAGAGCCAGGACAAGCTGGGCTGCTGCTCCCATCCTGCAGCTCCTGTTCCCATCCCAGGATCGCCTCCAGCCTTGGACCTGCCCTGGCTGGGAAGGGCCGAGCGAGGCTTTGGTTTCAGCCGAGCTCCCCCCTAATTCCTGCAGCCTGGTGTAATCCTCCCCAGCGAGCCCAGCGCCAGGTTCCTGCTGGAAATTGGCTCTGGCTGTGGCTCTGGGGTCTTTGTAGGGAAGCTGAGCCAGAAGGAAAAACGAGCTGGAGACTCCAAAGGGCTGGGGGGCGCTCCTCTCTCCACCTGGGGGGCTGAGGGAACTCAGGTGGGGACGTGGCCCAGCTGGTGTCTGGAGTGGGGTGGAAAAAGCCCTGAATCCCGCTGAGAGCTGGGGTGGGATCACCCCTGCAGCAGGGGATGGGGTGCTGTGGGGTGCCAGTCCTGCCCAGCAGCAGGCAAAGGGCTGCCCAGGGTGCCCAGGGGTGCCCCAGCTGGAGATGGGCCTCTCCTGCTGCAGATGGAGGTGGGGAGTGACACAGGGAATTTCTGGGGAGATGAACCATGGGGGAACCCGCAGCCAGGAGCACGGAGGTAGCTGCCAGTGGGGTTATTTCCCTTCGCCTCAACAAAGGATCTTTCCTGCTGCTCCAGCCCCAGCAGGGAAAGCTGCCCTTGGAAAAGTGAGGTGCAGGGCTCCCATGGCTGCTGTCCCCGTGGGATACCCCCAAACTGTCGCTGTGCCAATGCCCAGCTCGCTCCAGACTGCAGGAACTTGGAAGGCTGGCAGCTCCCATCCTGCATCCATCACTTTGTCCTGGCTGGGAACGAGAGAGCAGCTCGTGAGGAGGATGCAGGATGAACTGCGGCTTCCCACTGCTTGATGCAAAATGGGATTGGCCATTAATTATGGACTTTGCAGGGCCCGGCTGGGGCGACCTGCAGCGGGTTGAGGGGACCTAGTGACCGGAGAAAAGCTTTCCCAGAGGATGGATGGGAAGGGCTGAGCCTCATCCCAGCGGGAGAAGGCAGCTCTGAGCAGGCAGAGGTGGATCCTGCTGGGATGTGCATCCCTGTGCCGGAGCCTGACACCTCTCCTCGCTCTCCCTGGGCTTCCAACAAGAATCCCGGTGCCGGCCGGGCTCTGCTGCTCTTGGACGCGGGAGTGGGGCCGGAGCGCTCGGCTCGTAAGGCGATATCCCGAGATCCCGGCGGCCGGAGCAGCCGAACAAAGGCGCAGTGTCTGCGCCCCCCGGGTCACCCGGAAACCCGGCCCAGCCTGGGGGGAAAGGGTTAAGGAAGGCTGAGCCTCCAAACATCCCGCGATCCTTCTCAAAACCAACAGAGGGGTAATCAGCTCCGAATAAACGGGAAAGATGAGCCCGGGTGTCCTCGGGGGGTGCAGGGACAGCGGGGCCAAGGGGCTCATCCCGAATCCCAGGAAATCCCAGGCTGTGAACAGCTCGCTCACAGCTCAGGCACAGGCAGCGAAGCCAGGGGGTGAGGGTTTTATTCCATGTCTTGTCACAGGATCAGAGAATCATTAAGGTGGGAAAATCCCGCTGAGATCGTGGAGTCCAACCCTTTCCCCAGCACTGCTGCATCCCCAGGTGACGCTTTCACTTGTTTTTGAACATTTCCAGGGATGGTGATTCCATTGCTTCCCTGGGCAACGTGTCCAGGGCCTGACCACCCTTTCAGTGAAGAAAATCCTGCAGCATTTCCCAGTGTCAGTTTTGCCCCTTCCCAGTGATCCCAGCTGCTGGAGGAGGATTTCCAGGCACCTG
Source organism: Motacilla alba alba (assembly GCF_015832195.1). Lineage (NCBI taxonomy): Eukaryota > Metazoa > Chordata > Aves > Passeriformes > Motacillidae > Motacilla > Motacilla alba. Next base: position 5,627,457 of record NC_052045.1, read on the forward strand.
TGCACGTGAAGGGAATGCAGGAATTCCCACCAGGAATGCCATTTGGATGTTGGAACCCCCTCATTCAGCTGGGGATGGGCAGGGGGCTTGGCAGAAGCCAAAAAGGAGCAGCAGTGGGTCTCAGGCATGCCATGCCCAGAGGTGATCCATGGGATGATCCATGGGATGATCCATGAGATGCTCCATGGGATGCTCCATGAGATGTTCCATGGGATGCTCCATAGGATGATCCATGAGATGATCCATGAGATGCTCCATGGGATGCTCCATGGGATGATCCATGAGATGCTCCATGAAATGTTCCATGGGATGCTGCATGGGATGCTCCATGGGATGCTCCATGGGTGCTCCATGGGATGCTCCGTGGGATGCTGCATGGGATGCTCCATGGGATGCTCCGGCCCCGCCACATCCCGCGCTCCCTCCTCTCTGCCCCGCGGCACCGCTGGCTGCGGGAGAGCGCCAGGGAGGGCCGGGCGGGCGAGTCCTGCCCTGAATGCGAGAGAAAAGCCCTTTCAGGGAGTGCAGCCAAGCACGGAGCGTGGCCGCAGCCTGGGGAGGCCCCGCAGCCTCGGCGGGACGGGCGGGAGGACGGAGCTGGAGCACGGCGGGATCTGCTGAGCCCCTTTGGATCCTCCTGGCCTGGCACCGTGGCTGCTCCCGCTGCCGGCGGGGTTTTCCAGCCAGGATGGGCACCTCGGCCGTGAAGCCCCTCCAGTCTCCAGCATCAGGGGATGCTGGCAGAGCAAAAGGCTCCTCAGCCGCGTGGGATTCATCCCGCCAGGAGCAGGAGCAGGCAGCCAGGAATGCTCCCAGCTCACCCTGGAGCTTGGGGTGCTGGGGGAGCAGTGAAGGGGCCTGGAGGATCTTGGCTCTCACCCTCCATCTGCAAAATGGGGAAACCATTCCTTCCCCTCCAGCAGGTTTTTAAAGGAATGGTTTCGCCCTAGAAGTCCCATAATTAACATTTCCCACTTCACAGTGTCCTCTGGGCATGCTGATCCTGCCCCATGTCCCATGCCCTGCTCCCCAAAAACTTCCAGCACCAAACCTGGAACTGGCTCTGCCGTGGTGGCTTTGTTTCTACCAGAGCGGGGTGAAACGTGTCCGGTTAATGCTGTGCTCAACAAAAATATGCAGTTTTGGACTGGCCTGGACTATTCATTCGTTCTGGGTTCGTGGCCAAAAGAATGGATTTTTAAAAATATAAAAATGTCTCACTTCAACATTTTTTAAATCAAATATTTTGGCTTTGCCTTTGGAGTCAGAATGGGGAGATCAGGTGAAGCCATAGGGAGCACTTCTAAAAACATTTTTTCCAACCTAGCTCTGCCTTCCCAAACAAACTTGGCCTTTTCTCTGGCTGTGTTTAACGTGGGATTGTTTGTTTACCCTCGTGCAGACCACGGCGTTTGCTTTTGTGGTGTTTCTTGTTTGTTCTGGGATCCTTGAAATGATTTGGGTTTTGTTATTATTTGCTTGCTGAAGGAAACCCCAAATCCGTTATTATCACACCTCTTGTTGCAGTGGGTTTTTCTCCAGAACTTTCCCATTACCCACCGGCAGGAAGAGGGATTTGGGGCGTCGCTTCCCGTGGATGGACCCTTGTGGGGTGGCTGGTTGTTTTTGGGGTGTGTGCTTTAGGGTTTTTTAGGATTTTTAGGGTGTGTGTGTTCGGGCTGGGAGGATGTTGTAGCAGCAAAGCCAAGGGGACGCCACGGGAAGGGGATCCCTAGAGATGTGTGCTGCTCCACCAGCCGCTCACCCTCTTCTCAGGGCACTCTGGAAGATCTCCGAGGTCTTTTCCAAGCCAAGTAATTCCAGGATTCTGTGTGGATACTGGGCTGGGCGGCAGGTGATGCTCCATGGGGAGCAAACGAGGGTTCCCGTGTCAGCTGAGGCTCATCCCCTGCTCCCCTTCCCCCCGTGTGTCCCTGCCCATGCCGTGCCCAGCCCGGGCACCGCCAGCCCTGCCTGGTGTGTCCTGGCAGCCGCCGCCTCCGGCTCCGCGGTGACGAGATGAGTCCTGACGGCCCGGCCACGTTATACAACGAACGGGCTGTGCTGCGGAGGGGCCGGGGGCTGCGGGCACAGGGACCCCCCCCGGACACCCCCGTGCCTCGTCCTGCTCCGCTTGCCGCTCCGCTCCGTGGGGTTTTCCAGGGGGCATGGATGCTGTGCCGGTCACTGCGGATGCTCTGCCGGTCACCGGCCTTATGGGCTGGGAGCAGCGAGCCGTGGCTGAGGCAGAGGATGGTGGGGGAGGAAGTTTTGCTTGTCCAAGGCCTCCTTTTCCCTGCTTCTCACCGCTTCCCAGATCCCGGCCCTGCTGGAGCAGCAGCTCCCCAGCATCCCTGCGCCGGCTGCATCCCCCGGGACCGGCTGGGCTGGTGTGACAGGCGTGAACGGAGCGGTGGTGACACAGCTACGTGTCCTCATTCTTCACTGCGGCCTCTGTGTGCAACTTTTAATTGCTTTTGTGCCGTGGGTGGCGGGTCCGGCAGGCCAGGATCCGCGGCGCCAGCAGAGCCGGCTCTTCCTCGCTATTGTCGGTGCTCCTGGAATGTTGGAGCCCTGGCACAGCTCCGGTCTGAGAGACCCCCGAGCCAGGCAGGGATCACCCCCCAGACTGGGATGGAGACACCTCCAGGCCATTCTGGGTCCAGGGGAGCGTTTGTAGCCATTTCCATCCTCCCTGTCCCCACATCCTCCCTCCCCAGGCTGGCGGCAGGGCTGGGATGGTGAGGGGGGTGCTCGTGGCCAGCTGAAGATCCTCAGTGCCTGGTTGGACTTGGCATGAAATATTCACTGGAGGCAGCCCACGCCGCTGGCCACGGGACAAGCCATCAGCTGGCAGGGGACGGGAAGGGGCTGTGTCCCCCACGGTGGGGACAGGGGGATGGCACCAGGCATGGAGAGCCCCCACTGCCCTCCTCCTGCCCGGCCTCCAAATGCTGGGGCCTGGTGGGGGGCTGCGGGTTCCTTCCGGGCAGAGCAGAAGGGTCCTGCAGATCTCAGCAGCCTCCTTGGCTGGTGCCTCGGCCACCTGGAAGATGACGGGAACCAGCCTGGTTTGGAGAGGGCTGGATCCTGCCTGCCCACCTGGGATGTCTTGCACGTGCACGGGGGTTGGGGGAGGGGGCTGGGTGCTCTTGGCACGGGCAAGGGGCATTTGGGGAGTAATCACATCCCAGGATAGAGTCACCCCACCTCTGACATCTCCGGGTGAGGCGAGGGGCAGGATGCTCCCACATGGACGCCCCGTGCCGTGCTCCCCATCTGTGCCATGGGCTCCCATCCATCTGTCAGGGGGTCCAGCTCCCAGCTGGAGCATCAAGGACCCACCGCTCCTGTGGGTTCTGAGCTCTGGGAAGATCCAGCCAGGAGCTTTCATGGCAAATCTCAGGGCTCACCAGGGCTGCAGCGTGTGGTGAGGAGAGTGAGAGACCTGGAGCAGCCCTGGGAAATGCGGCAGCTCCTGCAGCTCTGTGCTCACTGGACTCAGTGTTACTGGGAATCTCAGCCTCTCCTCTGATCCCTGCAGCTCCACAGAGCAAATCTGGGAGCCACAGCTGATGGCATCCAACAGGCACCTCCTTCTATGGCTGAGGCAAAGAGTTGTTCATTATTATTATTATTATTATTATTATTATTATTATTATTATTGATCTGGGGCTGAGCCCCTCCCACTGTCCTCTCCCTCCCCTGACTCTCCTCTCCCATTGGGGCTCCCTTTTTGGGGATTCTGCTCATCCTGGGAGAAGAGGAGCTGTGACATTCTCGGTGTGCAGCCATTGAGCCCCAACAGCCCCCTGTGAGGGAAGGTGCCAATCCCATCACAGGGGCCACAGGGAACACGTTCCACCTCAGCTTTTGCAAGCTGCAAATGTGGCACAGTCCTTCCTGGGGCACAAAATTTCGGGTGGCAACAATGGACGCGGGAGAGCCACGTGCTGCTCTGTTGTCACCCTCTGAGCCTGCCCTCCTGCTGCTGCTGGGCTCCTGCTCCCAGCACGGATGGTGCCAGAGCAGGATCCTGGCATGGATCCCTCCTGGGACCCTCAGGGCAGGATGGACACAGGGAAAGCTCAGGAGGGGCTGCACGGAACGGGGAGAGAGGGACTGTGTGGCTGTGGGAAAGGCAGCCCTGGCGTCACAGCGATTTTGGGGTCAGGAGAAGGAGTTCTGAGCCAGATTCTCTGGGATTTGGGTGCTGCTGGCCCTGGGTGATGGCAGCACCAAAGCTGGGGCTCATTTGAGCTGGAAATCATTACCAGTGCCAGGCATCCTGGGAGGAGGGACCAGTGTTCCCCATCCCATCCTGCCATTCTGGGCAGCAGCTTTTGCCCAGGGCACTGCCAGGGCATAGAACTGTAGAATACTGGAATAGTTTGGATTGGAAGAAACCTTAAAGCTCATCCTATTCCACCCCTGGCCATGGCAGGGACCCCTCCCACTACCCCAGGTTGCTCCAAGCCCCATCCAGGTGAGCAGAAGGTGGGAAGCCAGCAGTGTTCCAGCTCTCTCTGGAGCCCCAGCACCAGCTCAGTGCTCAAAACCAGGTCACAGCCTCCCTGTCCTGCTTCCATGGCTCAGTCCCAGCTGATCCCTGCACCTCCCCACCCTCCTCCTGATCCTCCCGGGCCATGGGTGCCCCAAGGTTGCCGTGGCTCTGCCTTGTCCCAGGGCTGGGGGCTGCAGCGGTGCCTCTCGCATCCAGCTGGGATTTGGGCTCCTGCCCAGGCACAGGAGCCTCAGTGGGGCTGTGATTTACCACCATCATCTCAGTGCCATGGGCAGGGCTGCCCTCAGCCCTTCCCACAGCTGCTTTAATGACCTACTTTTAATCCAGGGCTGCGATGAATTAGGGGCAGCAAAGCCTGGGCGAAGTTTTGTTTGGCCTTTCTGGGGTGGGTTTTTCCCCGTTTGGGCAGTGCAAGGGGGAGCCCCCTTCACTCTCAGGGACTCTTTCAACTCGGCTCCTTGAAAGACTCCCCCAGAACTGCTTCTCTCTTTAGTGCTGTGATTAAGCTCCTCTCCCCACCCCTGTATCAAATCCAGCTGCAGAGCTGAAGAGATTCTTGGCAGGAGACTCAAGACAGAAACAATACTTCAAGTGGAGAAGGGGGGCCGGGGGCCAGAGCTCTTCCCAAAGCCCTGGAGAGCTCTGGGGCTTCATTAAGGGGATTTTTGCAGCCTGTGGTCAGAAAATCCTTCAACTTTGTAGCTATAAAAAGTAAATTTCCATCATCTGTTTTGCCCAAGCAAATGAAGGTGAGCATTCCGTGCTGGCGCCTTGGCTGGATCCAACCGGGGGTCACCTGAGGGAAAAGCTCTCTGAGATCCTCGAGTCCAACCATGCCCCAGTGCTGCCAAGGCCACCACTGACTGTGTCCCCAAGTGCCACACCCCCAGGTCTCTTAACCCCCCCCCATTGCCCTGGGCAGGCCTTGACAACGCTTTCCATGACAGAATTTTCCCAATATCCAGCTCCACCTCCCCTGGCACAGCTGAAGGCTGTTTCCCCCTGTCCCATGGCTTGTTCCTTGGGAAGCAGTGGCTCGGGTGGCCCCAGGTGCCCACGGATGGGTGACACTCTCTGCACATCCCAGCATGGAAAAACCTTGGGTATCTTGGGAAGATGGTGCCCACAGGAGCCTTCCAGACTTTGGGAAGTCAATAAAAATTGGGTGGGGGGCAGGAAGGGGTTATTAAACGCTGTTTGTAGGCTTGGCAAGGAGAGAATGGGGTTGATCCCTGCCAGAGGCTGCCCATCACAGAGCCCCAGAATGGTTTGGGTTTGAAGGGACTTTAAAACTCATCTCATTCCTCCCCCTGCCGTGGGACACCTTCCACTGGGCCAAACTCTGTCCAGCCTGGCCTTGACCCCGGGGAGGAGAGAGGTCTCCATGGAGCTCAGCGGGATGTGCCACCCCAAAGGACCCGGGATCAAAAGGCAGCTGGACATTGTCCTGCAGGGAAAATCCAGGGGGTTTTAAAACTACACTGACAGGAATATTGGCCGGCCCAGGGGGGCACATCCCTCCCCAGGGCTTCCTGCCCTCATGCCAAGCCTCTCTCTGCCTCTGGAAGGGCTTCCCGTGGCACTGGAGGACAGGGAGCCAGGGAGGGAATATCCAGGGCATCAGCAGCCGGTTTGGGAGGTGAGGCTGCCCCGGGCAAGAGGCAAGAGCAGACCCAGAGCAGGAATGAATGTGAGAACAGCAGACTTTGCTCTGGGTGGGGAATCACCGAGGGATTAAAGGTTTAATAAGATCAGAGGGACAAAGCAATAATTAGCCTAAATTATGCTGTAATTTAGGAAATTAAAAACAAAGCCTCTCATGTCAGAGGAATAACTCTGCCAGCAAAGTGGGGGAAGAGCTGAGGAGCAAAGGGGGACGTGACAACTTGGGGCGAGGAAATTGGAGGAGCGGCCGCAGCTCGGCCCCGGAGGGGCGATGGAACAAGGGAGGGATGGAAGGAGGGATGGAAGGAGGGGAGCCTGCAGGGTGGGGGGCTCAGCCTTGGCCCCCCAGGGTGTACTGGGCGTGCAGGCTGGGACAGGCACCGGCTGCAGCTCTGCCTTCCCTTCCCTGCCCTCCCCTCCCTGCCTGCAGGAGCAGGAGTGGGGCTGCAGCTCGGCCCCGGGCACTGGTGGGGGGTCCCCACTTACACCAGCCAGGCCTAGAGTGTCCCCACTGTGTCCCCCGGGCTTTGAGGGGCTGCTGGCTGGTAAAGCCCCTGCTGGCCTGGAAAAACCCAGCCATCCTAGGGATGGGAGCTGGGGAAGTGGCTTGAGGCTGGCAGCAGCGTTTTCACTGGTGCTCAGGAATTCGCCTGGAGAGACAATCAGCTCAGCCCCCGAGCCTTAGCTCATTACAATAACATCAAGATTAAATGGGATATAGGAACAGCTGTCCTAAAGCTCCTTAAAGGATCTGAACAGATGTAACAAAAATAGATTTACATTTAATATATTAAGTTTTGCCTCCCTTAACATTTAGATCATTTCGATTTTTTAATAGTGTTTTATCTCTGCCTGGGCCTTCCCCAGCCCTCTGTTAGCTCCAATCCCTTGTTCTGCAGCACAGGCACCAGGAAAAGCCCCATTGCTGGGAGCAGGGATGCTGAACTGGCCGTTTTGGGTACATTCGCATTTGGATCAGCTGCCCAGCTGCAAATGAGATAAATGTACAGAGCAGAACTAGGGCAGGGAATGCTCAGAGCAACTTTGGACCTGACCCTGCTGAGCCCGGGCTGCTGCAGGCGCCTGCCTGTGGCTCAGGGAGCTGATTCCTGATTCCAGGCTCTGTGTCACCGGATCTGCCTGGTGACAGGGGGTGCGGGGACAGAGGCTTGCTCAGCTCCACAAAAGGGAAGAGATGGAATCACTCCCCGGAAATTTGGGGGAGAAAATGACAAATAGGGAGGGAAGGCATTTAACTCCAGTGGTTTTATCAATGCAAGATCAAATGGTTCTAAATTGGTGAAGAATTAATTTAGGGCGGGAATTAGGGAGAGGTTTTGACCAGGTGATGGGTGGAGGTTTGGAGCAGCCCTGGGGCAGGGAGCCTGGCAGGGTCTGGAAAAGAGCTCAGTGGATTTCAAAGAAATCATGGAATGGTTTACCTTGAAAAAGGAATTTAAAGGTAATTTCATTCCTCCCCCTGTCATGGGCAGGGACACCTTCCAGTGTCCCAGGTTGCTCCAAACCCCATCCAACCTGGCCTTGGACATTTCCAGGGATGTGGCAGCCACAGCTGCTCTGGGCAGCCTGTGCTCTCACCACCCTCATCATGAAAAAAAATCTTTCCTTATATCCAATCTAAATCTTCCCTTTTTATTTTTAAACTGCCTCCCTTTGGACTGTCACAACAGTCCCTGCCCAAATCACTGCCCCCACCTTTCCTGCAGGTCTCCTTTAAGGACTGGAATTTTGTGGAGGCATTTGTGCTGCTGGACGTGAGAACACCAAACACAGGGAGATTTACCAGGAGTTTGAGCCAGCCTGAAGGACCGGGAGGGAGGTGCTTCATTTTGGTGTGAATTACGGTGGGTTTTTATTCCTTCACCCCTGGTATCTGTGAACAGAACTCTGACCGGCCAGGGCTGGCAGCCAGGGTTTGCTGTCTGCATGGGACAGCAGGGAATGTCACCCACAGGGAATGTCACCCACAGGGGATGTCACCCGCGGGAATGTCAGCGCATCCCTCAGCCGCGGGGTGTGGAGCACCCGTGTGCCAGCCGCAGATCCTGGCTCTCCCTCTCCCAGAGATGCTCCCTGGCCCTCCCTACTCCTTCACCACCACCCGTCCCCTTCACTGCTCCTTTCCTTCCTTTGTCTCTTCCTTCCCCTCGCTCCCAGCCCCTTTTCCTCTCCCGCTGTCTCCCTTCCCCCCGGAGCAGGTAATTTTGCTCCCGTGTCCTGCGCATCCATCACCGGCACAGCCGCGCTCCCGGCCCCTTCCCTGGGACCGGCTCTTGCCGGAGGATGCGCCGCTAAATTGCTTGGATGGCAAACGAGCACCTGGGCTCATTACAGCCGAGCCGGGGACATGGTAATTGCCTGCCTGCGAGGGACAGCGGCACCGCCGGCCCCGGCAATGCTCACCGGGATGGAAACAGGCTCCGGGGCTGGGAGAGGGGAGAACTGCCCCCTGAGGCAGAGCCTGCCCCCCACCCCGAACCCCGAACCCCCGCAGTCCCTCATGGGGGGAGTGTCGGGATTTTTTGCGCAGCTCCAGCGCACGGAGGGGTTTTCCAGCTGGAGTGGGCTGTCACGACCCTTCCCTGGTTCTTCCCTCGTGCCTCCTGAGCAGCTTTGCTCAGGATCTGGAGAGGAGGGAGGTCGGGACACGCTGCCTGTCCAAGGGCGCTGCCGGACACGGGATTTGTCCTTCCCGTCCCGCGGCCGGGGGGAACGGGAGGAGGTTATGGTCTCCTTCTCGAATGACAGCTTTTCTGCTGAGCAGTTTGTTCTCTCCTTGAGGGCGGCTGCTGAAGGGCTGCCAGGCTGGGTGGTGGCCACTCTCCTGAAGGATTTCAGGAGCATCCTCCGTGCTGGAGCCGGCGCTCGGCTCTCCCGGCTGGGGGAAGCCGCAGCCCCAGGCTCTGCCGGGCCGGCGCGGGGCCAGCTCCCCCCAGGACAGGTTTTAGCCCAATTTCCAGCCCCTGTGCCACAGACGCCATCTGCCAGGGCCAGCCCGGCGTGTCTCACAGTCCCCCTCAGCCCCAGGCCCCCGGCCCCTCCCAGCCCCGTCTCTCGGCGGTGGCTGGGGCTCGGTTTTCCAGCGCTGCTGGGCACATGCCGCACCCCCAGAGTGTCCATCTGTCCTCCAGTAATAACTTGGAGTCTGCTGCCTAATTTTAACCGAATCTGACAGCTCTTTCGAGCACGTCATTCCAGAAAGTCTCCAGCGAGACAGATGCATGGTAGCGAGGCAGCTTCCGATGGGAAGCTCCGATGCTCAGGGAAACGTCAGGAGGGATTTGAGGCTGAAACTGCTTTTTCCAGGCAGGGGAAGGAGCTGTGCGGGGATGGACCCCTTGCGCCCCAGGGCCGGGCTGCGTCAGGGCCGCCCACGGGGCAGGACCTCGAGCGGGGTCTTTGGACAAGGACGAAGTGTCTCAGCTTTCCCGCAGCCCCTGCAGCCCCCTCCCCGCTGTCCCAGCCCCCCACCCGTCTGTCAGCTCCTTTCCCCGGCCCGGGCGTTCTTCAGCACCAGCCTATTCCTCGGTGATGAAACGGCCACTCAGCCGCTGCCGGCGAGAGACAGTGACCTTGTGTGTCCCCTCTCGGTCTCCTGGAACAGCAGCTGAAAGATGGGGACAAGGTCAGTGACTCCTGCCGGCAGGTTTATTGCCGAGGAGGGGCGGCAGCTCGGCTCCAGGTTCAGCTGCCGGAGACGCTCCCGGGGTTCCAGCAGCACGCACAGAACCAGGCCCGCACCTCCCCGGGGCGCTCCAGGGTGAGCGGGAGCAGTGTTCCCCTGCACGGGCACGGGGCTGACTCGGTACGGAAGGCTGGATGTGTCTTTGTTCTCTCCATCCCTCCGTGTTTGTTTTTCTCCACTCTCCCGGCCGCTGCGCCGTGGTGGTGGCGGGGAGCATCCCCGGCCCCGTGCGGGGTGACTCGGTGCGGGCAGCAGCGTCGGGGACCACCCCGTGGCTCGGTCCCCTTCCCTCTCCCTCATCCTCGGCCTCCCGGTGCGCCAGGATGAGCTCAGCCCTCCCTCGCCCGCGGGCGCGGTGTCGGCAGCGGTGGCCGGGGTGGAAAATCTCCCCGGCTCCTCAGGTGGGAACTGGGTCAGCCGGAGCGATGGGAGCGGTGGGAGCCGGGCCGGCACTCGCGGCACCGGGCCGGTGATTCAGAGGGTGCCGGCTGCTCCCTCTGAGCCAGGGCTGATTCAGCAGGGCCGGGGAGCTCTGCTGCTGCAGGCCCGGCCTTTGGGCCACCCCCTTCTCGCTGGAAATGTAAAGGATGGGGTATTTTTATAGTTTAAAGGGTTGCTTTTATGTTAGAGAGGCAGTGAGAATCCCAGGGCAGCAGCCGCGCATCCAGCACAGCCCTGGGAGCGCTGGGCAGCTCCCGGTGCTGCATCTGCTGAGCCCGGAGCATCACCCACCTCCCCGGGAAAACTGGAATTCCAGGAGGCCTTGGGCAGAGCGAAGGGCTGCTCCTGGCAGTGACGGTCTCTGCCGTGCACGCAGAGGTGCCACCATACACCCTGAGGTGTCACCGTGCACCCCGAGGTGTCACCGTGCACCCCAGGGGGCCACAGGGTGACCTCCGGATGTCGCAGTGCAGGAATGTCCCTGTGGCACCTCCCCTCCCTGGCCACTCTGTCACCCACAGATCCAGACATCGCCGTGACAGGGCCTTGGGGACAAATACCCTGTTTGCAACAAAATCCTGCTTCAAAGAGTTCCCAGCACCCCCGTGATATAAAAAGAACTCGCCTGTCTGTAACAGTATTAAATCCATCACCGGGAGATTAAATTCTAAAGGGATTTTGGCTTTCAATATAAACAGCAGATTCTTAAGTGCCTCTTCATTTTCTGCGTTTAGGAAAGACACAGAAAGGCCTAAAATCCTCCCAAATCCCTCGGCACGGCTGAGCCCGGGAGCTGGTTCGTGACTCCCCGAGCTGACCGGGCTGCGATTCCTGACCAACCACCCCGGGAACAGGGCAGCTGGAAGGTCCCCAGCTCCCTCGGGGCAGTGACGAGGCAGAAATACCGGGAGAATTGCGGGAGCTGCCTGTCTGGAGCCGGGGAGATGGGGAAGGAGCGGGGTTCGTGCTGCGGAGCGGGGGCCGCAGGGCGGGCACGGAGCATCCCGCAGGATGAGCGGGCTGCGGGGCGGCTGCGCCCCGGGGCAAGGAGCGAGGTGCGAGGTGCCACGTTCCTCCCGAGATCCGGCTGGAAATTTCCCGAGCACATCCCAGACGAGGCCGGAATGACGAAGCCCTGACGAGACACCAGCCCCGGGACAAATTCCTGCTCAGGCTCTTTGTTTTTGGCTGGGTGTGGCCCCGGGCCGGAAGGGAGGGCACGGGGTGTGCCCCCGCTGTCTGGGGGTGCCTCCCGTGCCCCGCTTTCATCTCCCCCACCCCCAGCGCCGCTCTCGGGGCCGCTGGCTGGGGGTGATGGGCTCGACACTTCCCTGCAGGAGCTGAGCTCCCAGACATTCCCCCCGGGCAAGGTGAGCCCGGCTGGCTCCCATGCCCTGAGTCACTCCGGGCTCACGCGGCACCGGCAGCAGCCGGGGCAGAGCTGGCAGTGCCACCTCATCCCACATCGCCCGGTCCTGCCACCAGGGAAGCATCTGGAACACGGCAGTGCAAGAGGTTTCACCCCTGGCCACTGCCTCGTTCAGCTTCTGACTTCTCAGAGGAGTGCCCTGAATTTGTTTAACTTTGTTTTCTTTTATAAAATTTTATTTGCAAGTTGTTTTTTTTTTTTTTGGTTTTTTTTTTTGGTGAAACTGAAAACTGACACTAAAACTGCAGCAATTCTCCATGGCCCCATTCCACCTTGGCTGGCCAAGATTCTCGTTGTTGTTGTCTCGGGTGCTCCAGTGGTCTCCAAGCAGCAGAAGCCAGTGTGGAAGTTTGGGGTGTTGGTGTGAGTTTTTTGGAGGTGGATGATTTTTTTTCAGGGATTCTCCCTCATCTTTTCCTGCCACAGCCACAGCTGTTGCCCCAGTGCCTCGCTCCATGCTGGAACCACCCTTGGATCTGGCTCACAGGCAGCAAGGGGTTAACGGAAACGCTGCTTTGAAGGTGATTTCTCCTTTATTAAAAAATCCCCAACCAAAGCAATGTAATTCCATAGGAAAATAACCCAGCTCGGGAACGAGGAACCACCTGAAGGCTCACGCTGGCTCTGAAACCCTTTTCTCCCCAGCTCCAGCATCTCCCTGTGCACATTTGCCATAAAAGCAGCCACAAAGAGCTGTTGGGTCCTGTAAAATCCTGCCCCAGTGGCCACAGCCCACAGCAGCCGTGCCCTGGGCGCGTTATCCCAGCGGCTCTGCTTCCCAGGCATGGCCCAGCCGGGGCTGCCTCACAGCCCAGGGAGCCTGGAGGGATAGGGAGGGGGCTGGGTGGCTGGACTGCCCGTGGACAAGGGAGACCTGTCCATGGAGATGCTGCTTCTCATGGAGAGACTGAGCTTGGTGCCGCTGGAACGGGGATTTGTGCTGGAGTTGGATCCCTGGCCATCCTCTGGTGGGAATGGAGCGCCCTGTCCACCTCCCCAAGAGCAAGTGGAGGCAAACATGGGCTGTAAGGTGCAGGGTTTGTATTCTGGAAGTGTTCCAGGACAGGTTGGATGGGGTTTGGAGCAACCTGGTCCAATGGGAGACATCCCTGTCCGTGACAGGGGGTGGCCCTGGATGGGCTTTTAGGTCCCTTCCAACCAAACCTATCCTGTGATTCATTCTACATTTTGTGATTCATTTTATGATTCCTTGGTTCTCTATAAACAAACCCTTCTTAAATCTTCCTTACAAAGTCTAAAATATCAACAGACTTATTTACCCTCCAACTCCTCCTCCGTACCAAACACTGAAATATGAATTCCGTTCCTCCCTGTTACAAAACATGACACGAAGTGGGAATTTGTTCTCCCAATCTCCACCACTATTAAAAAATAAATGCAAGAATTTGCATCTCTCTTCCCTCAGACACCTCAGCAATAAACCAGGATATCTCTCCATATCATCTTTCCCCTCTTTCCCATCTCCAATATCCGTGGGGTCACAGCAGGGCCGCTTCTACAAAATGAAAACCTCTCTAAGACCAAACAGTTCAATGCCCCCCAGGATGTTCCAGCTTCCAGGTAAACCCCGGCTCTGGTCCCTCCCAGTGCCACTGGGGGCTGGAACAGCAATTCCAAAGCTGGAAGCAGCAAACCCAGGGCTGGGATGTGCTGGGAGCTGTTTGCAATCAACCCCAGCGCCGGAGTCAATGCACATGAAACGGATTTGGAGCAATTATGGAGAGCGGAGAAATTAGTAAAGAATCAGAGGCTGTTCCTGAACAATTCCCAGGCAGGAAGAAAGAAGAAAAAAAGGGCAAAATGCTTGGAATAAGTTGTTTGCTATAAATAGTCTGCCCGGTTCGAGGAGCTGGTGACAAACAGCGGCGGGGGAAGGCGAGGATAATGCAGCACAAACTGTACTTTGTTCATTTATTTGACAAGTGTAGCTAAATTTTAATTATTTATGATTAGACTTCGTAATGTGCTCGCACATGTTCTGAGGAGTATTTTCATCTCGGTAATCTGAGCCCTCACTCCAGCACTGTCCGGGCTCTGAAATCCCTGCAGCTCTGCAGGGAGCCCAGGAACTTCCAGGCACAGGGAATCCATGAGGATCATCCCGTCCCGCTGTGTTTGTAACCCAGGTAAAGCCCGGGACGCTGGAAAACCCAGAATTGTGAACCTGACAATACTCCTTTAATCTTTGTCACTTCACATGCCAAATCCCAGAAGTGCTGAATTATTAAGTCTAAAGTTCCAAAATAAACTCGCACTCCGAAGATTATTTCCATATAATTTGAAATTTCCTGCTCTAATAACTCCTGCGCTGGGTCTGTCTCCTGCCCTAATCCTGTTTGGAGAGGCTGAGCCCAGCCCTGGGCCGGGCTGAGCCCCTGGGGTGGGCTCACCTTCCCCTTCCCTCCCCAGATAAACCCCCAGCCCCCCAACTGCTGACGGCTTAATTATTGCCTGGGATAATTAGCACGAGGAACCAGCTCGAGTCCTCTCCAAAGTCATTTCACTGAGGAAATCAATCTGATCCCTCCCAAAGGGCTCCGCTGCCAAACTTAATTCCAAATAATTGAACGGAAAACTCCTTTAATGTTTCAAAGGGGGAAATGTGAGGAGGTGGTGACCGGGCCCTGGCACCCTGTGGGTGCCCACCGGGATCGGGCATTCCCTCACAGGGATCTTGGGATCAGGCAGCCCTTTGCAGGAATTCTGGGATCGGGCATTCCCTCACAGGGATCTTGGGATCAGGCAGCTCCTCACAGGGACCCAAACTCCCTTGGGCTCTGTGGGTGCTTGAATCACCTTCTTTCCCTGCTCCACTAATCCCAATCCCACTCGAGGATGTTCCAAAGGCTGTGGAATATTCATGGGGCTGGAATTCCCCGGGCAGGGAGCAGCAGGAAGTGAGTGCCGTGGGCTGTGGGTGGGCGCAGGGAAGGATTGGACCCAACCAAAGCTATTTTTGCCATGCAAAGGCAAACTGTGCCTTTGCTCCCTGGATTATGGATCTGTGTGTTTTTCCCCCTGCAGTAACTGGAGAATAGAAATAAAATACTGAATTATTAACTCTAATTACCCCCAGAATTACTTCAATAACAGTGCAATTTCACAGACGGCTGCTGCGAGGACAATATGCAGGGATAAAAGGAGAAGAGAATCCACTTCCACCACAGGAATGTTTGCAATTTATTATTTTCACATTAACCCTTCTTTTTTTTTTTCGGTTCCCTCATCTTTTCCTTCGCGGTGGTCAAATTTCAAACGCTCCAAAGCATCCTCCCGATGTGTGGCTTTGTTTCAGGAGTATCCCAAGCCCTCCACGCTGCAGAGCTGGGCTGGAGATTGCACAGGGATGAAGCCACGAGGTGGAGAGGCAGGGACGGAGCAGCAGGAATGGAATCCCAGGGATGGCTGGCAAGGATGAAGCTGCAGGGACACAGAGGCAGGGATGGGCTGGCAGGAATGAAGCTCCAGGGATGGAGCAGCAGCAATGGAGCAGGAGCTGGAGTGGCAGGGATGGAGCTGCAGGGATGCTCCTGACCTCCATCCTTCCCTGCCCTGCTGCCCATCCCAGCAAGTGGATTTGGGAGCTCCCAGCCGTGGAGGATCTGCAGCCTTGGCAAGGTTGGGGACATTCTCAGAGCAGCTTTCAGCTCTCCAGCTTTCCTGGGTTTTGTTCCAAATCCAGACCCAATCCTACTCAATTCCAGACGAGAGTCCATGTTGAGGCCAGGCCGCTGGTCCCCTCCTCCATCTCTGCAGGTGTAGCTGATTTGATTTTCATTCCCTTCCTGAACTTGCACAGGCTCTGAGGAGGTTTTCCTCAATGAAAAAAACTTTGGGAATTGGGGAAAATGATGCTTGAAACAGCAACGTTCCCTGGTGCTCGTGGTCCTGATCCAACAGGGACAGGAAGAGCTTTCTCCTCACTGGGATGGGGGATCCCTGGCACTCCCTGGCTGGTGCCTTTCCCCACACTTGGGGTGTCCAAGACCCTTTTCCATGGGATTTGAAGCAGGTGCTCCTGCTCCCAGCCTGGCTCTCCGTTGGGTACCAGGACACGAGCAGCACTTGGCATGGCCGGGACGCTTGGGCACCGTTCCCAGGCAGGTTAATCCCGAGCAATCTGTGCTGCTCCAGACCTGAACCGTGCCCTGGGGCCTGTCCTGCAGCTTTTCACGAGCACTCAATCAAAGGGGGCTCCTGGAAGGGGGAAAGGGAAGAGAGGGGAAAAATGCACTTGCCATTGGAATGTGCCCAGCCGGGTGACTCAAAGCAGGAGCAGCCGGTGGCAAGCAGGCAGCTGGCAAGGGGCTGGCAGGGCTGGCATGGCCTGGGCCTGACCTGCCAACAGCCTCTCAGGGCTGGATTCAGGGAAAAAAGGAATCCAGACCAAAAACACGATGGTTTGGAGAGCAGCTCTGCGCTCTTTGCTCTGGGTCGGGAGTGCAGCATCTCCGTGGGGCAGGGAGTCAGTGCAGCGTGAGCCAGCGACAGGGCACAGAGCTGGCAGGGGGATGCCAAGGTGCAGGGAGATGTGTGAGGGTCACAGGGTGAGCGATGGCACTGCAGAGGGGCAAATCAGCCTCAGCAAGGATGTGGGGAGGGATGGGATCCAGGGACCCATCCACGGGGGAACAGGATGGGAGAAGTCACAGAATCCAGAATGGTTTGGGTTGGGATGGACCCTGAAGCTCATCTTGTTCCACCCCTGCCATGGCAGGGACACCTTCCACTACCCCAGAGTGCTCCAAGCCTGTCCAGCCTGGCCTTGGATACTTCCCAGGATCCAGAGGCAGCCACGGCTTCTCTGGGCACCCCAACTTATCCACAACCGCATCCAAACCCTCTTCTGGGCTGAAGCCTGGATCCCACATCCCGTCCTGAGCTGCTGGAGACTGTTCCAGTGTCCCGCTGCAGTGTCCCCAAGGATGGGATAATGCTGGCAGTGCCACCCAGAGCAGCTCTTTGTGCCCCACAGCTGCATGCCACTGGTCACCACGTGTCCTCCCCCTGGGGTCCCCTCCCAGCCTGGCACTGGGGCTGCCCTCTCTGCTCCTGTTACCTCTCCAGCTCCCATCCTGACTCCCGGCAGGTCCCACGGCTTCCTGATGCTGAACGAGCCACAGGGACAGGCAGGTTCTGACATCTCTGATCCCTGATTCCATTCTTTGTGCTGCTGGTCCCAGTGAGGAGCGGGAAGAAAGCGGCACGTTCCCCTCTGCACAGCCCTGCCCTTCCCAGGCTGTTCATGCCTCTTGCCAGCACCACTCCAGTGGAGAACATCCAGCCTTTCCCCGGGAGCAGACACTCGGGCAGGGATCGGCTCTTGGAGGAGCTGGCTTGGAGACAGGAAGGGGAATCCCCGGACTCTGGCAGGCTGCTGCAGGAGCGCTGCACTCCAGGACTTTTGGGGAGTTTGCTCTTCTTTCCATGGCTTTGCCTTCATCTGCTGGCAAGCAGCTGCTGCTCCCAGGACACAGCTGGCTCTGGGAATCTTCTGCATGGAGACCAAGGCAGCAGGTCTCCCTCTGCCCGTGCTCCTGCTTTCCAAATGGAATCCCCTTTGCTGCCTTTCCTGGTGTTTCTTTCCCAAAAGCTGGCTCAGCCCCTCCTGCAGCACCCTCCACAGGGTCAGCCCTAAAGCAGTTCCCATCCCCAAGGTGTTTCCAAGGCTGCTCTGGCCGCGCTGTTACCCCTTGGAATGCTGCGTGCTGCCTTCCCGCGGTCCCTGCCGGCCCCACTCCATCATCCTTTTGCCACCAGGAAATCGTTGTGCCTGATAATGCATTAAAGCCATTGTTATTTCAGTGATCGTGCTCATATTTCCCTCTTTGTTTTCCTGCCAGGCTTGAGGGGAAACCTCAGCAGATAAATCAGGGCTGGGAGCAGGTGTGGGAGCAGCTTTTGCCGTGCTGCTGGGATCACATGGATGCTTTGAAGCACGGACCACTGGCTCCAGCAACACCTGCACGGATCCCTGGAGGGATGGCATTCCCAACACCCCACCGCCTTCTCTGTCACCCTGGAGCCGCTCTCCTGTCCCTTTATGTCACCACTGTGACCTCCCTGTGTGGGGCAGGGGATGGGGCTGAGCTCCCGCTGTGGGGCTGGGCTGCCTCTCCCTCTGTGGGGCCCACAGCTTGTCCTGGGATGGGTGGGAGCTGTGGGATCTGCCCCAGGATGCTGCAGGATGCTACTCTCCTGAGAAAAAGCTGCTGCTTTGGGGGGCAGGAGCCCTCCAGCCTGGGAAGCAGCAGGGCAGGGGGAGGCACAGAGTGCCCAGACGTGCTCCCTGAGCTTCCCCACAGCCGGGAGCTCTCCCGAGGCTGGAGCACTCAATGGGAGCTTTCAATCCTTCCTTCCCTGTCCCTCCTCACTGTGCCCCGCAGCCAAGCCAGAGCCTCCTCTTTGTCCCCTTTTAAAAATAAATCATTTTGGGATGAATTCCATGCCAGTGAACAATGCCAGCCCGGCCGTGGCAGGGATGTAAGGCTCCATTATTCCATGGGGATGAGGGGCAGCCGCAGGCAAAGCAGCTCTGGGGATGCTGAGCGCCCTGCCCTGCTGCATTGTGGAAGGGATGTCCCCTCCCTGAGAGCTGCTGTCACCTCCCCTGCACTGCTGCAGGGACCCCAGACTGCACCCCCTGGGCTGGGACCCCCTCAGCTCCTCCCAGCCTGAGCCTGGCATTGCTTACTGGGAAGCACTGGGACACCCTGGAGGAAGGACTGACACTGCAAGGCAGGGTGGAGGGGGAAAGGGGCCCATTCCCAAAACACGGATAGCTTTGATAATTAGCCAGGACTGGGAAGGGGAATGATGAAAGGTGGGAAGGATTTGTTTAAGCACGGGGTGTTTTATTGCTTTCCTCACTCAAAGTCGCTCTTTAAAGTGGTTGGAAGATTTTTGCTCTTGTTTTGCCTCAGATGTTGAACTGTAATTACAGCCAACGCACCAAAATACCTGGAATGTGAATAAACCAAGGAAAAGCTGCTCCCAGGGATTCATTCTGCCCCAAGCTCTCCCCACCTTGCTGCTGCACAGGGGGTCCTGGTGGCACCCAGCTCAGCCCGGGGGTGCCAGCACATCCTGGTGATGCCCATGGACAAAGCCAAGGCTGGGCAGATCCTGGCATGAAAGCCAGGGAAGACCTGGGGGGAGATTTGCCACCATTTCCCAGCCCAGAATTGCTGAGATCCTTCACCATCCTCTTCCTCATGGCTGTTCCTGGAGGCAGCAGCAAGGCTGAACACGATTGGTGTTTTCTGGAAGCTGGAGCTCCTCTTCCCTCCATCCCCTCCAGCTGCTGGAATCCAGGGATGGGGACAAAGCCCTGTGGCACAGGACACCCCCACACCTCCTTCCCAGCCACAGTTCTGGAAGGGATCATTCCAGCCCGTGTGTGCTCCTTGTGCCAGAGCTCCTTTCCCAGGAGGAAGTGCCAGCAGTGCCCATGGTTTGTGCCCCTTCTCCTCGGGGTCCATGAGGATGGGGTTGAGTTTTCCAGGTCAGGGAGCCAGGGCAGTGGTGCTGCTCACCTGGGGCTGGCTGCTCCCTCCAGGAATGGCTGGAGCTGGCAGGGGACCAGCAGAGATGGGGGGACGGTCATCGTGTGGCCAGGGGCTGCTTGGCTCAGTCTGTCCCAGCTGGGATCCCGAGGGATGAGGATCTGGGGAATTTGGGGGGTCTGAGGTGTTGGAAAGGGGTGGGATGGGGTGGTGGGGAAGTGTCAGCTCCACTGGGGAATGTGAGATGTCCTGTCTTGGCCTGGTAGGGGAGAAACAAGGAGAGGAGGAGAGGCTGGATGGTGCCACGTGTCCCTGGCAGCCCTCACCCAGGAATTCTCCTGTTATTGATTATTTTTATGGATTTATTATTCATAGTCCTCCATAAGTGCTCTGGGTTTTTGGAGGCAGGTGATGCCCTGAGGCACAACATTCCCTTCAACAGCTCTGACAGCTCCCAGGCCTTCCCAGACTGCCCCACTCAGCCCCTTCCCACCCTGGGAAGGGAATGGGAATATTCCCTTCATTCACAGACGAGGAATGGGGACCCCAGCAGCCAGGGGACCCCAGCTCAGCTCCAAACCAGGGCCATGCTGTGGAAGGCTGGGTAGGAAAGAGCCCAATTAAGATAAAATCACAGGAAACTGATTATTAATTAGCAAGTAATTAGTTATCTCTGTGCCATCTGGAGGGCTGAATCTGCCTGTGTGGCGCAGGATTGTCTGCTGGGTGTCCCCCACCACGCAGCTGCCCTGGGTCACTGGTGGAGGCCCTCGCTGGAGCCCAGATCTCCTCTGGAATCTCTGCTCCAGGCACTGTTCTCTCTGTGTCTCAGGAGGAGGCACAGAGGCAGCTGATGCTGCATTATCCCATGCTTTGTCTGGGTTATTCTGCCAGGCTGTGGAGGGAGAGCTCTCCCGTGGGCCCATCCTTGGTGCAAGGGGACCTGAGGTATTGAAGAGCTCAGAGTTGGAGAATCCAGAATGGTTTGGGCTGGAAGGGACCTTAAAACTCATCTTGTTGCACCCCTGCCATGGGCAGAGACACCTTCCAGTACCCCAGGTTGCTCCAAGCCCTGTCCAGACTAGCCTTGGACACTTCCAGGGGTCCAGGGGCAGCCATGAGCATCTTCTGCTGGAAGCTGTAAGAGCTGACACTCAGCCTCTTCCCCAGAGAAAGGCTCACCTGCGCTGGTGTGATTTGAATTTTCGGCCTCAGGCTTCAGGCTGGGGCAGAGACCCCAGTTCCAGGAGGCCTCTCTTTGCTGCCAAGATCTGGGGGACTCAGCCCCTCGCCAGGGAGGTGCCATGTCCAGGAGCAGCCGTGCTGTGCCATGGACTTGAGCGTTCTCATTCCTGCATGGCTCATTCTCTGTCCTCCTGCCAATCCAGAAGTGCCACCAGGCCTGTGACTGCCAACCCACTCCTTTCTGTGCCCTCTCCTGCCTCCCTCAGCCTCATCCCAGCTCCCTCAGCCTCACAGGAGTGCCAGGAGAGGCTGGAGGTTTCCACACACAGCAGTGATCAATGTCACTCCTGGGAGCACCCGGGGACCCACAGCCAGAGGGGCTCGATTCTCTCTCAGGACTTCTCTGGAGGGGATTTGTCTGGCAAACAGCACCAGAACAAAACCTGAACATTCTCCTAAAATGAATAAAAGGCTTGGAAGCCAGAATGAGGAGGGTCTGGGTGTTCTAGGGTTGGTGCAGCCCATATCCCACCCCGTGGGGCTGCAGGTATGTCCCATAGGCACAGACACTGAGTGGGGCTGGTGGGATGGGATGGGATGGGATCCCCTGGCCATGCAGAGCTGTGCTCGGGCTGTCCAGCTCCATTGTTCAGCTCTCGGCTGCTGGGAGCATCGTTTGACCCTTTGCCACCCTTGGGAGATGCCGGGGAGGTTGAGCTGCATGGCTGTGTGACCCGTGGTGCTGCCAGAGCTCTGCGTTTCGGCAGCTCCGGAGCTCTGCTCCTCCTGCCCCGTTCCAAGGCCTCCTTCCTGCAATAAAGGCAGTCCTGAACTGGAGCCAAGGACTTGTCTTTGGCTCTCCCTGTGGTAACAACTTGGAGGACTTGAGGCCTTTGCAAGACCTTCCGAAGGCTTTGCTGATGAGCCCCTCCCCGTGCCACACATTTCATCACAAACCCAGGGAGAAACCACACGGGTCCACGGAGAGGCATTTCTGCTGCTCCAGAGACAGCAAGAATGCTCCCATGCAAATGTGTCTGGGTTTTGCTTCCATTTTGGAGCCCAAAGCAGCTCTGTGCCTCCCGTTTTCTGTTTGCCAGAGCTGCCCTGGGCTGGACTGGAAAACTGAAGCTGTGGATTGTCTTTCTTCTGGGAAGAAAACAAGAGGGAGCAGCTGACTTGGGACTTGGAGGGAATCAAAGCCCTACCCAAAGGGAAGGGGGGAGCTAGGCCTCTTTCTGTCAGTCTCTGAATTATCTCTGGGTCCCTGAGGCCATCCCCAAAAAGGACACAGGGTTTTCCCACTGCTGAGGGATTTTTCCTCTCTCCCCTCAGCAAAGCACACGCTGGTTGATGGTAGCTCTGCGTCCTTGGTGTCGCCTCAGTGGTGTAATGAACATTCCCGTGTCCTCCTACTTGTGGACACTGCCACACTGCCACACTGGCCTTCCCAAGCTCCCCCGGTGTTCCAGTACTGTGCATCCGTGGGATCCCTCCTTGCTCCTCTCCACCTGCTGTGATTCCCCATGCCAGGGTGTTCCAGACCCCATCCCCCCTGGCATGGGTGGAAGTCAGTCTGGGAGATGAAGTTCTGGGATTGTGGAGACACACACAGAGGCCTCTTCTGGCTTCCAGAGGGAGGATGAGGCAGCCATTCCCCATCTCTCCCTGACTTCTGGGCTGGGGAAGGCCCCTGCTGCCTGTCTGTGGGAATCCAGAGAGGAGCAGCAGAAGGAAGAGAAGAGGAGGAGAAGGTGCAGCTCCAGGCATTGGGAGATGCTGGTGTGAACCTCCCTCATCCCTGCCTTCATCCACGACGGATCAGCTGCTTCCAGCTCTGTCTTTAATTCCTGCCATTTGTAACATCTGAGTCCTGCCAAACTGGTCTCGAGACCTAATTCCTATTTATTACTCCTTTTGAAAGAGAGGAACTGCTCCATGAATACTGAATACTGAATATCCAGAGAGATGGACTGATGCCACCAGAATTCCCTCAGCTGGCGAGGATGAGGTTGGCAAATCCCAGGTGGGATCCTGCCCCACCCCTTCTCCAACTGCTCCAAAAGGGCTGAATTTCTGTCCCCATGTTTCTTGCATTTTCTTGGCTCTTGCTTCACACCCGATGAGGTTTTGCCCTCTGCAATCAGAGCAGGGAAGAGCCAAGAGCAGGTGGCTGAATCCATCAAATAAATGGGAAACTTCCTAGGAGCACCAGTGCACCTGGACCAGAGCCAGGATCTTCTGTTGATATTTTAATGACGATAAATGCAATTAAGGAGGAAAAAGAGGAGCATTAAATTAAATAAAAAAAAACAAAGCTTGGAGATTATGAGCTGGTGGGTTCATGACCCTCTCTTGGTTTTCCATGGGTAAAGGGGGGAAGGTGAGGGAAACCTCTGCCCTCAGAGCTTCTGTCCTGTCCGTCTGTCCCTCTGTTGCCTGTCCTGGTGGGGATTGAATAATCCTGGCCTTGGCTCTACCCACACTGAGCACAGAGCTGCAGCACCAGACAGCCCCGAGTGCTCCAACATCTCACGCTGTTGGAGAGGGATATTCAATGTGTGCTCTCTCTCTGCTGTTCCTGTCAGGCTGAGCCTCATCCCAGCTGCTGATGGGACATCCAGTAACAGGTCATCCCACCCTGGGAAGATCCCATGGTCTGCTGGAAGAAACATTAAAAAGAAGGATTTTACCATGAGGGTGGGCAGGCCCTGGCACAGGGTGCCCAGAGAAGCTGTCCCTGGACCCCTGGAAGTGTCCAAGGCCAGGTTGGACAGGCCTTGCAGCAACCTGGGAGAGTGGGAGGTGTCCCTGCCCACGGCAGGGATGGAATGAGATGATTCCATGTGATCTTGACCATGCATGTCCAGCAGTGCCAAGACTGCGGTGGAATCAAACAAATGGCCAAACTCACGTGGCTCCTGCAGGAGCTGGAAGAGCCAAGGACACCTATTTTACTGCTGGAGCAGCGTTACCATCATGCAGGGGGGTTGCTGGTGGTCCCAAATCACTGTGGGATTGACAGCTTGACATTTGCTGGATCCAATCAGGAGCAGGCAGCTTCCCAGCGTGGGAGCACTGCCCTTGGACACGGTGCCCCTGTGTCTGCCGGCGCCGTATCTCCTGGATCTGCTCCTGAGCCTTTCCAAGGGCAAGGACAGGACAAGGGGGTTTTGCTGGGCTGGACTAATTGCCAGGTTTCCCTCATGCTGGCCTGTGCTGTGCTGAGCCACTCCTTCCCATCGGCTCCAGCGTTCCTAACGAAGTCCCGCGGGCTTCCCACCTTCCCTCGCCCCTTCTGGAACAGTCACTGCTCCTGAAGAATTTAAAGCTCCTTTTGTTCAGGACTAAAAGTGCCTGAAAATAATCATTAAAATTGAAATTAAATTAATTGAAAAGGGAGCCATTCCAAGCTGGCTTCCTTCTAGCCCTGACAGATTTTCCATCTGGGTTTGCTTCACCTTGGGCTGGGTATGAACCTGCATCTCCCAGAGCTGCCCGTGGGAGGTTTCTTTGTGTAGGGATGTCTTGGGGGATGGTGGTTGTCCCCAGCATGCACGCCTCCCATGGCTGCTGGCCAAGGGGACACAGCAGAGCAGAAGCGACCTGCTGTGGTATCCCACGAATACCAGTTGTATGTTACCAGCTGACGTATTCCCTCTTCACCAAAAATCAATTATTGCAAAACCAGCACATCACTGCTCCGGTCCGGACTTGTCCTCCCCTCCCCACTGTGGGCATCTCTGCCATGGGGCAGCAGGACTGGGCTCCATCTCTGAGGCTTTCCATGCAAAAACCCAGGGTGAGGAACGCTCCAGCCTGTCCTGGGTTATTTTCTGCCCCTTTCAGAAAATTCTAACCTCATCCATGGATTTCCAGGCTAGAAGGGACCGCTGTGACCAGCCAGGCTGACCCCCTGCATTCCACAGCCTTGGCAGGGACCCCATTGCTCGTGCTCAAACTGAAACACATTTTTGAGAAAGATCCTCAGTCTTCGTGAAAAGCCTTTGAGTGATGGAGATCCCACTCTGTCCCCAGGGATTCGTTCCAACGCTTAATTGCTCTGACGGCTCAAAATGTGCTTCTTATTTCTAATCTGGATTTGTCTTGTTTCAGCTTCCAAGGAGAGATGTTGTAATGCCTTTTCCTGCTAGATTAAAGAGCCGGCTGCTATCAGAAATCTCTTCTCCGTGCAATATGCTCGTGGCCCGTGAGCAAAGCACCTCTTGCTCTCCCCAATAAACTAAACAGCCGGAGCTTCTTCGCTCTGTCACTGTAATGCACATTTTCCTCTGCCTTGACTCACTCCCAGCTCGTTCCTGAACCCGTTCCAAGTTCTCCTGCTCTGGTTGGAAGCGCAGATGAGAGCACTGAAGGCAGCATCCTCCTCGTGCCATGTGGCCTGGTAGGGGTGGTTCTCCCTCTTCCTTTGTGGCTCAGCCAAGGATGATGCTCCTCTCCCTGGATTTGTGCTGCTCAGGCTGCGGGGTCACAGGACCTCGGCACTGCCAGCTCCAAGTGTCACAGGAGCAGGACACTGCTGCTTGTCCATGGATGCACTTCCCGGGTCTGCAGGACCCGGCTATTTCAGGTCTGGTGAACCAGAGATGTTCCAGCCAGGCTGAGCTGTACCCCTGTCTCTGCTGGAGGCTTGGAGAGCTGCCTGGGAGGAAAAAAGCAAAGGGAACCCAACCACCCATGTCCACCCACAGAGCTCCCTCTGAATGCTGGCCTTTTCACCCAGTTTCCCAAGTTTGGTGCTGACACAAGGTAGAATTTATAAAGGCCCAGCAGAGCTCGGCAGGGTTTGGTTGGGGTGGCTGTGGGAAAAGGGATGGGTAGAGGAAGGGCTGGAATTTGTCCAGCTCATCGTTAAAAGTCAGCGTGGTGGGATTCACCCGCTGCCTCATTAGCTCTGGGACTCTTGGAGCTGTTGGAGCTGTGGGAGCAGCTCCCTGCGAGATTAATCATCTGTGACCCATCCAGGCTGGGCTCTGGCCTCCTTTCCAAAGCCTGTGCTGTTCCTGTTCCCTACCCACCGCCGGCCAGAGGTCGGTATCCCTCTTCCCCACGAACAATGGAGCCGGGGCTGCAGCAGCCAGAGCAGCTGCTGATGGTTGCCAGCTGTGTTGCCTTAACATCTTCCCATTATCTCCGGCCTGCTGGCTAACCCCATCCTGGGGGAAGCTTTGGCCTGGCTTTGGCAGAGGAAGGAGTCTCCCTCCCAGCATGGAAATCTGGCCGGGAGATGACTTGCTCTGCCCTAAACATCTGCTGCCGGCTTGGCGGGAATGGGGCTGCAGCTGGCACGGCCGTGGGGTGGTCAGGAACACCCACAGGAACATCCACAGGAGCATCCAGAGGAACACACACAAGAACACACACAAGAACACACACAGGAACACACACAGGAACACACACAGCACACACAGCTTCCCCATGCCATGCCCTGCCATTCCTGGGGCTGGGACACCCGGCAGAGCCTGGGATATGGGGCAGAAGGACTGAGCATACATGGAGGGGCCTTCGCCAAGGGGAAGGCTGTTCACCTGGGACATCCCTTCATCCTGTCTTGAAGCATCCAAGGATTCCTCTTAGCCCTTTGGCAAACTGCTCTGTGAGGACTGGACACTCTGGATGAAAGTGCCAGAGCCTGGATCAGTGAAGGGAGGAATTGAGCCCCCGAGGTGGTCCTGCCCAGTGAGGCGCAGCAGGGGTGGGACACAGAGCAGCCAGACCAGCAGGGCTGGATAAACCGGCAGCGCCTTTGGCTACGGACCTGCCCATGAGGAGCTGCAGGAGCAGGGGAGTGGGACGCTGTGGGGATGGGATTGGTGCACTTTGGGTACACAGGGAGCCATCCTAGAATGGTTTGGGTTGGAAGGGACTTTTCAAGGCCATCCAGACCAACCCTCCTGTATGGATCTTCCACTAGACCAGGGTGCTCAAAACCCTGCCCAATCTGACCTTGGATGATTTCAGGGGTGGGGCATCTCCCACCTCTCTTGGCAGTCTGTACTGGGGTTTTACCTCCTGGCAATGTGCAGAGGGGTTTAATCCCCTGAAAATGTGGATGCTGATGGAGCTGCAACACTCCTAGGGTTCCAGAGACTGTCTCACATGAATGCCATGTGCTCTTGTTATTGTGGAGCTGGATGGGATGTGGGAGCTGCTGTCTCCTGCCTGTGCTCCCTGCTCCTGCTGGGGGAGAAAACCTGAGCCCACGGATCCAGCCCTGTGTCTGGATGTGGCACTTTTCCTGAGTCCCGACATGGCTTTCCAAATCCAAAGCAGCGGGAGGGAGCTGGGGGGAGGCCGTGTGGAGGGGCCCTGCCAAAGCTGGAGCACGAGAGGGAAAACGAGAGTCCCAAATAATTTGAGAACCTGACCGTCTCTCGCTGTTCAGGTTTTGTGAACATCCTTAACGGAAACACATGTGGAACGAGCTCTCTGCGGATCTACCCGAGAAGGCTTTTCCGTTTTTGCTGCGTTTGCAAACTGCAGACAACTCCTTCTCTCCACCTCAGTGAACTACTGAACAGGGACCCTGGACTTGCTCCTCCATTTTCATCCAGAGCCTCTGCCAGCGTCATAAACCCAGTAAAACATTATGGCACTTTGCACCCACTGGGAAACCAAATGTATTTTAATGTAGATTTAATAGATTTCAGGTCTTTCTGTTATTAAATTTGCTTTTCATTCACCCCCTCCCCCTCTCTTTGGTGCTTGAGACTCAATGGGAAATTTGAAGTGTATTAAAGCAGCATCTCGCAGAAACAAATCCAGATGGCCTGGTACAAATCAGGGAAAAAATCGCATCAGAATCCATTAGAATCCCAGCCCAAATGCAAGGCACATTCCGACAGGCAGAGCCCTCCCCGCTCCTCAGCTCCTCACTCCATGACAGCCAGGAAACATGTGCTTTCTTCCCCAGCTTCTTGGGAAGGGGATGGACCTGACAGCCTGGAAGCTGCCGGCCAGATTCCCCCATGGAGAGCGCTAGTGAAAATAGACACTGGAAGGTTGAGGTCAGCTGGGGTGTTCTGGTTTTTCCTCCCTTTAACTGGGAGCTGAAGGTGATCCTCAAGCTCTCTCTCAGAGAAGGGAACGGTGCAAATGTCCTGTCCCACGGGGTGATGTTCCAGGGGCTCTTCTTCCTTCAGGACCATCCTGTCCCTCCAGCCAGCACCAGCAGACTCTATTCCCACTGGTTTTCCAGTGCCAGAGGACACTGCTTTGGGATCGCAGGCTCAGCCCAGTGGAGATGGGACCCCAAGGAGTGTCAAGGGCTTTGGTTCCTCTCCCTGCTGACTCCCAGTAACACAGCACAGGATCATGGAATGGTTTGGGTGGGAAGAGGCCTTTAAAGGTCATCCATGGGCAGGGACACCTTCCACTCCCCCAGCCTGCTCCAAGCCCTGTCCGACCTTGTACACTGCTTCAAGGGATGGGGGCACCCACAGCTTCTGTGGGCAACGTGTTGGAGATGGAAATGGGCGGGAATCATCCTTCTGCCTGGGGGGTCTGCTGCCAGCAGAAGATGTTGGGTAGGTCGCGCTGTGCATTCCCTACCAGCACACACATCCCATGAGCAAGGCTCCTCTGTGGAACATACAGGGTGGTCGGGATTGCAGGGAGAGGCTTTGCCAGGTAAACAACCACCATTCCCCGTTTTCCACACTTTATTAGTGCTTCCAACCACTCCGGTGAGGAAGGACAGCCTGAATTGCCAAGTGAGAATGGATTGTTTCCCTTTCTGCTGGAGCGAGCACCGGTGGGATGCGGAGGCAGCAGGGGGCTGAGGCGAGGGCCGGAGTAGGCAGGATTATTTATTTCATCTGCACTGACATTTGTGGAGTGCTCCTCAGAGGAATTCCCCTCCGGTCTCCATGCCCGCTCCTCTGGCTCCAATCCCCACATGGCCCTGCTCTGTTTGCCTTCAAATATTCAAGCAAACAGAGCGAGTTACAAGGAGGAATGGCCATGGAAACAGTGAATTTTAAGGCCCTCTTGTAAAATATTCATAGAAAGCAAATTTTGAATTAATACAAAATGTGTGTGCTGAAGCCCTGGTGCTCAGAGTCATCTACTCAGGGAAGGGAAATAATCCCAGCTGACCTATAGGGCCAATAAAGCAGCTTGACTTTGGAATTCTCGCAGTAAACTGCCTGTGAACAAGACACAGGCCAAGAATTATGTGCAGAAATTATTCATTAAGGGCCTAATCCAAAACCCAGCTAAGTCAGTGGAAAGATCCCCCTAAGTTAGGCCCCAAATAATTCTGGATAATGAATACATTGGAGAAAACAGCGATCCTTTCCCAGATAACTCAATGAGCAGAAAAAAAGGAGCACAACTTCCCGGAGCACCGGCAGAGGCTGTAAATAATGACCTGAGTGGATCTTTCCTGCTCCACATCTGCTCCTCCCTGGCCACCAGAGACGTGGTGGGAGCTGGGGGATGCACAACTCCCTCCATGGCTGCAGCTCCCACAGGGATAGGGATCAACACGAGACACCTCCCATGGAGACAATGCCACCCTGGCCCTTTGCATCCCCTTCCATCCTCGGGGCTCCTGGGAAAGGCAGGTCATGGATGTAGATGGATAAGGGCAAATCCTCCGTGCTCGCCGCTCCCCCCGCCGCTCGGCTCATCCCTTCCCGAGGAAATCAGGCTGAAGAGATGGTTATGAGTTGTGGCTTCTCCGAGGATCTAATTGCAAAGTACCCTGGGAGAGGCGGGAGGCACGGAAATATATTATTACTGCTATTGTTGTTATTATTATTATTACTATTCCTATTAGAACACGGCAGTAATTCCATCAACAGATCCCGGGGACACCGTAAAACACAGGAGCAAGGATTGAAGTTGCCCGGGGGCCTCGGAGCTGGAACGACCCAATTAATAGCTGTATATTTTTATGGCCACATTTAACACTATACATTAATCCCACAAATCTTGCCATATTATTAAATGCTGCTTTTTATCCTGCTTTGGGTTTGTTTGTGTTTAGGATGATGCCGGTGGCAGGGAAGTCGGATTTGTCCCTGAAAATTGGGTCCCATCTCCAGAGTGATGGAGTGGAATTAACAAGGGGGTGTAAACAGCCAGGCTGTGAGGGCTGGATGGTGGAGGGAATCATTCCCTTGTCCTGTTGGGATGGATTTGGGATGCTGAGCAGGCAGTGACGGCGAACTAGAGACTTGGGAATGGTGGCACTGGCGGGGGAAATGGCTTAAAAAAACTCAGGAGAACCAGCAGCACGTTGTATTTGTCAGCTATCTGGATAAAACATATCTGCATCCAATATCAATGTAATGGGAAGCCAGTGTCAGGGAGGGTGACCCCCAGTCCATCTGGATGCAATTCCAGCTTCACATCTGAAAATCAAATACATATTTTTGAAGCCTATCAGACAGAAAAGGCTCCTTTTTTCGCCTCTCCCTCGGCGTGTGCCTGGCTCTGATGTGAGGGGACGTTAATGGGGTTATTGTGGCAGGGTGTGACACAGGGGACCCAGTCCCCTTCCCCTGTCTGGGTCAGCCCCGTGGAGAGGGCTGGAGTCCCTTATGGGTTCACAACCAGGGCAAGGCACCCCTCCGGCTCTTCTTGGGACCCAGCACTGGGAAAGGTTTCCTTTCCTTCACTTGAGGTCATGGCTGTGCAGCAGGAGTGGAAATTCACCTTCAGAGACTCCCTTGTGCTCTGTATAGCTCGGAAAATTTGGAGGAAGAAAGCTGTTCCAGGGCTGGCAGGTCCTCCCCGGCTCCTCTTCCAGGTTTGATGGGATTTCATGCGTTTGAACGCTCGCAGAAACACGGCTTTGGAGCGGGGGAGAGCCGGGAGGAGCCAGGCGAGTGCTACCAGCAGCAGGGAATGTTGCAGCCGGGAAGGGCTGAGCCGGTGCGTGTGAGCATCCATGGAAAAGCCGCGCTCCGCCAACCCGGGCACGGCGCAGGCCCCACGTGCCTGATGGCAGGCGGCCAAGGCAAACGCCATGGTACATGAACTACAAGTAAACACAGCTTGAGTTTCACATGTCAAATATGCTCAACAAACTGCTGGCGGATAATCTACAGGCCAAGGAACCAGACAGAAAACGTAGATGATGAATCAGTTGCAATGATGAATAAATTAGGGGCTGGAGCAGTTTGCCCATAGGCGGCTCGCAGAGGCCGACGAGGAAAAACGTGGCACGCACACAGCTTGCCCAGAGCTCGCTTTTCCTCCAAGCCAAAGCTCTCCCTAGTGGCCCTGAGGGCTGGGCAGGTTCTGTGCAGCCTCTTCAGGGCTTTGCACGAGTGAAAAAAGCAGTTTGTGCTCAGGAGGAGCCACTGCACCCTGTGCAGAGCACCCTGGGTGGCTGCCACCAGGGCAGCATCGCTGTGGCCATGAGCAGCCTCTTCCTCATCCCTTATTTTTGTCCGGTCTTCTTTAACCTGGGTCCAGCTCAGGGTGATGGGTTGGTGTGGCTGTGGGTTGGCTCACGATGGTGGAGGGAGGTGGTCAAGGGACCAATGGGGAAGGAGGGAGAGGTTGCACCAGCGGATCTCCCACTTGATGGTCTCCCACACGCCATTCTCCCACCCATCTCCCGCCCAATTATTTCCCAATGCTCTTCCATCCAACTCCCTCCCACCCAATATTCTCCCACCCAACTCTCTTCCACTCAACTCTCTCCCACCTGCCGTTCTCCCACCTGCTGTTCTCCCACCCAACTCTCTCCCACCCAGCTCTCACCCAGCTCTCCCACACCAGGGTGAAGTTTCCAGCCCCTGCTGATTCAATCAGCCAGAGCTGCCCATGGCAGCTGGAAAGCAACGTTCCCATCTCCCAGACTCAAACAGGAAGATTCATTAACCGTAAAAATATACAGAGCCCCAGCCCTTCAAAAGCTTGCAATTTATTTTACTCAAGGCAGCCAAACTTTATATAATGGGAGATGAATGCTGGGATCAGGGAGCAGGCGAGGAAGAAGGGGCTGGGAGCGAGCGCAGGGACGGCGGCGGGGTCGGAGGAGGAAGGGGAGGAGGAAGGTGGCTCTCAATGAAAGGACAGGCTTGGGGGGAGCTGGGAAGAATGGGATTGTCCAGGAGGATGGAGAAGGTGGGGGCAATGTGAATGATTGATGAGCAGGCGAGCGGAGCAATCAACGTGCCACTTTATCCCAACAACAGCCCCGGAGCCGTTGGTATTTATCCAGGCCCCAGCCTGATTATTATTGTAAGAGAGATTTCTCTAATCAAAACTCCAAAATCACACGCAGGTTTTACTGATTAATATTCCATGATAACAGCAGCGGGGCACATCTGGCAAAGGAGCTGCAATTTCTGCACTGCTGCTGTCCATTTGGTGGAAGAATAAAATCCACATCCTCAGTGCTGCCGAGGCACCCTGGATTCCCATCGCAGGGCACGGCTGGCACCATGC
Source organism: Motacilla alba alba (assembly GCF_015832195.1). Classification (NCBI taxonomy): domain Eukaryota; kingdom Metazoa; phylum Chordata; class Aves; order Passeriformes; family Motacillidae; genus Motacilla; species Motacilla alba. The sequence continues at coordinate 5,659,364 of NC_052045.1, forward strand.
TGGATCTAAGTAATGCCTAAGTGGCACAATCCAGGGCCTTGGGAAGAGGAGCCATGGCTGAAGCTCTGCCCATGTGACCATTCCCACGCTGCGAAGCTCCTGTTGAGCTGTTTGCCGGCCGCGCTGTTCCGCTCATCCCTGGTGAGAAGCAAGTGATGTTAATGGGATTTTTTTTGGAAGCCAGGATGGAAACAGTCTCACCTCATATTATAAAATCCAACAAATACGTGCAAGGCAGCAGGGCAAGGAAATTCCATCTGGGATGTCGGAGCTGGGAGCTCGGCTCTCTGACTTCACAGTACAGAAGGGATGCACAGGCTGGAAACAACATTTGCCTGGCATTACACAGCGTTTTTGGAATGACTCCTCTTTCCCAGTGGAGATGGTGGGGCTGGGTCAGCTTCTGTCCCTGCACAGTTGTGGAGCGGAAATGTCTGGGATCCTTCTCCTCACTCCAACTGGTGAGAAGTCAGCTCTGATTTGGGTGGATGCGTTCCAAGGGATCATAGCCTTGACTTGGACGGGATGTGATCCATGGGATGATAGCCTTGACTTGGACGGGATGTGATCCATGGGATGATAGCCTTGATTTGGGCAGGATGTGATCCATGGGATGATAGCCTTGACTTGGGCAGGATGTGATCCATGGGATGATAGCCTTGATTTGGGCAGGATGTGCTCCACTGAGAGGGATTGATAACCATCTCCTGTCTATCAGCAAGTGGGAGGTACATCCATTTTTCCCAGGGATACTTTAGGAATGTCAGGCTGGAAGTGGTGATTTCTTTCTCAGATTGCTGGGAGGGTGCTTCTTGTGCCCCTAAGATGAGCAGATGGAAGCTGGATCTTGTATTTTCCAAATGGAGGCATAAATGGGCTCCTTTATTCTGGAGCAGTTTGGAGCGTGGTGGCATGAACAGAACTGGCAATGCTTTGTGGGGACAATATCCTCATGGGAATCTGGTGTAATGGAAATCTCAGGAAATTTCCAGCTCAGCTGGAAAGCTGAAATGGGCTTGGGAGAAGCTTTGGATAAAAACTTCTGCATTTGGATGCTTTAACCAAACGTCTGAAGACTCCCTTGGTACCGGGGGCTGTTGCTTACCAGCCGGAATGGTGATCCTGGATGGAGAATTGTGGAATCCCAGGATGGCTTGGGTTGGAAGGGACCTTAAAGGTCCTATTGTTTCATCCCCTGCCACGGACAGGGATGCCTTCCACTATCCCAGTTAGCTCCAAGTCCCATCCAACATGACCTTGAAAACTGCCAAGGATGGGGAAACCACAGCTCCTCTGGGCACCCTGTGCCAGGGCCTGCCCACCCTCACAGGGAGGAACATTTCCTAATAAGAAGGAATTGCCTGTGGGAGACTCTCCTGCCCTTCCCTGCATTTCCAATCAGTGCTGACCTTAGGAGCCTGAGCTCAGGGATGCTGGGGACATCCCATTTGCCCTCTCTGCTGTCCCGGTCCCTGCAGCTGGGGCAGCTTAGAGCAGAGCAGCTTTGAGTGTGGGATATGGTGGGGCTGGGGGGATGGGATGGGCCTGTCCTGTTCCTGGTTTCCATGTTGCTCCAAGTTTGGTTCCTCTCCAAGCCAAGGTACCTGGAGCTGGGCTGCAGCCAGCACGCAGGTTCTGCATTATCGGGGATTTATGAGCCATGATTTATGGGCCAGTGGCTGGGCTGCTGTTCCATACCCTCGCTGAGGAGGCCAATTTTATGCCTAAACTCTATTCTTGGATCGCTGTACCTCCAGAAACAGTGGTTAAAGGAAAAGTGCTTCCCGGTCACCCACTGTTCCCAGGGCTGGGGAGCGGAACGGGGGCTGGTTTGGGGCCATTTCATGAGTTTCAGTGCCAGGAGGGAGCTCCTGGGAGGGCTGGTTAGGTTATCCAGACAGAAAACCTGATCCCAAGATCCCTCCTTCCCTAAAAAGACCCTGCTGGCCGCAGCAGAGCGGGATGCCACACGGCTGGCCGGAGGTGGCAATGGCTGTGGCGGGTGGCTCGTCCCCGGATCCCATCTCCTGCCGCTCCCCGGCAGCTGCCCCCGAGCCGAAAGCAAATCCCTGCCTGCAGCGTGGGGGGAAAGGGCCACGGAGCGCTCCGTTCCCTGATGGACACGGACCATCTGTCCCCTCCGTCCTTGACATTCCAGCAGAGCCCTTCCGCCGCTCTCCGCCTGTGACCCGCTGGAAATTTCGCCTGTCCTGCCGGCCATCAGGAATCGTGCCACGGCCTGGGGACACAGCTGCTGCCGGTGTCAGGGGGAGCCTGTGCGGGGGGACACGGCCACCCCACACCTGTCTGCGCTCCCGGGTGACGCGGGGCCGCTTTCATCCCGCGGCCGGGGTCGTGCCCAGGCTCCGCTGCGCAGCGCCCGGGGTCAGGGCTGGAGGGGCATTGCCACCTGGCTCCCATTAGGAGGGCTCCGTGCTCCGGAAGAGGGCTATGTCATTCTCTCGCTCCTGCCAATTATCCCGCTAGGTCTCTATTAGCTTGCCCAAAACAAGCGCTCCCCATCCCGAGCTCTGACAGCCCGGCAGACGCGGCCGTGCCGAGGCTCCTCCCCGGCTGCCTCCAGGTTGTGGCTGTGGAAAAGGCTGCTCCCGCCTTCCCCTTCCTCTTCTCGGGGCAATCGGGCTCATTTTCATTCTTTTCTCCTGTTTTTTTTTTTTTTTTCCTCTCCTCCCTGCTTGGCTGGGCAAAGACGGGGCTGGGTAAAGTGTAGCCAGAACCATGAGTTTGGTGTCCAGATCCCTCCAAAATTAAGGCACAAGGGTGGTTGTGAGCACAACAAGCCATAACCCCCACTGTACCCAGCGCCCTGGCTCAAGCGGAGCGATGCCCATCCTGAGATGCCACCTCCAAGCCTCCCATGATGGGATTTGGAGCAGAAACGCAGCTCCCGGGGGTTGGGAGGGTTTTTTCCAGCTGCTCCTGGACTGCTCCACCACCAGCTCTCCGCTCCTGGGGAACAAATCAAGTAGCAAACCACTGAGGTTTGCTGCATGGCTGCCCTCCCCACGGCTCCCCAGGTAAGTGTTGCTGTAATAGGATTTGCTCCACATCCCTGGAAACCCCCCGGAGGAGGATGTGGGGTTTTCAGCACGTTAACTCCTTCATGCACCACAGAGGGCGAAACCCCAGCATGGCCACATCAAGCCCCGGGCTCTGCTGAGAGCCTCGGCCAGGGCGCTGCAGCTGTGGGAAGCAGCTGGTGAGTTTTGGGAGATGGAGGGAGGGAGAGAAAGGTCATGGGGAAAACCATCCCGTGGGAGCAGGGCGGCTGTGGGAAGCAGAGCCTGTACATGGGGAGCACCATCAGCTTCTCCCCCAGGGCAAGGGACACCAGGCTGTGCCCCCAGCCCAACCAGGCTCAGCGAAACCTCCTGAGCTTTGCTGCTTTTCCCTGTTCTCATCCCATTGTTTAACAGCAGAAAATGCCGATCTGATCCCTTCAGCCAGAGGGCTGAATCTGGGAATAAATTGCCCTTTTCCCACAGAGGGTTTCAGGGTGTCTGTGTGTGGTTTGGCTGGAGGGTCCCCAGCACAAAGGGGACCAGGCACTCCAGGCAGGGAGCACCCTCGGGAGTGCAACCACCCTGTGTGGGGACCATGGAAGTGCAGGGAAGCAGAGACCTGAGCTGCTGGCAGGTATGGAGGTGGGAAGGTGCTGTGAGAGCAGATTTGGGTGCCCAGGGCTCCTCAGCCCACAGCAGGATGGCTCTATCCCAACCTCCCCAGCATCCCCTCCCACAGGATCCCTGCTTTGGCCTTGGGAAAGGGCTTGTGTTTATCCCAAACAGCCGTGACTTGTCTTCACGCCAAGCTAGAGGTTATTTGAGGCTGCTGTCTCGTTCATCAGATCCTCATGTTTCATTAAAAGAAATTAAGAAATCTTCCAATTCAGAATAGCAACAGCCTGGAGTAGGAGAAACCCCTCCATGCCTGAAGCTGCAATTCCCAGTGTGGAGCACCCTGGGCAAGGCTGAACCCCAGCTCATGGCCCGGGTCCTCCTGAGCTCAGCTTGCCCCAGGGCTGCTGAGCCACAGGGAGATGCCTGAGGCGCCCCTGCTCCTGTGCCAGCTGTGTCCCCATGAGAGCTGTGACATGGCTGCGGTCACCCGTCTCTCTGTCTGGGATGGTCATCCTGCCCAGGGCCTTGCGCAGGGGATGGGAGGCACCCAGGACTTGGCCAGGAGCTGTTGGGGGGTCCCACCCGTGTAGCCCATGGAGGGGAAGCTGTGGGGCTCTGGAGTGGCCCCACCCCGGGAGTGTGGGGCCGTGGGACCCTGGGGCTACTGGGCCCCCAGACTGGAGTGACTGGAAATGGGGAAGATTCACAGCACAGAGACTGAGACTATAAAGGGAGCTGAGGAAGCTCATAAGGAGGTGTAAATTGGAACAATATGGGCTGTGTCGTGTCCTGATTTGGCTTCGGGGAATTAAGAGCTAATCTTTTCCCTGAGACTGGGATTGCTGGAGTTGTGCATGCAGCACACGAGGGAGTTTGGGATCGCTGAGCAAAGCCGATGCAGGAGATGCAGGGCTGAGGTTTGGGATGGATGATGAGTTTTACATTTGGTCTTTCTGTGGTTATTGAGGGGCACGTTTAAAGTAAAAGCCTCCTCCTGCAGATCCGCTTTGTTAATAAAGGATCCCTGTGTGTGCTCAGATGAGAGAAATAGGCACCAAACTGGTGCCAGTGGGCTGGAAGTGTGTGGCAGTGTATTGTAAACTGGAGGCATTTAGGACAGCTCAAATGCTGGGAATTGAAGCAATTCCACCTTGGAATGTGGGACTGGATGTGGATGGAGGCAGCTGGGCTGGGAAAGGAGAGGTGGGTGATGCTGCAGCCTCCAGCCCTTAGCCTAAAGTGGGGCTTTTGCTCCTGGCAGAGATTTGCCCGTTGCCCTCCTCATCGCTCCTGTGCATGAAATGTGAAATGAAAATGAGTCTGTATAATGCTTAAAGCCAGGCTGGACAGGGCTGGGAGCAATCTGGGAGCAGGCTGGGAGATAATGGAAGATGTCCCTGCCCATGACAGGGGGCGGGACTGGATGGGCTTTAAGTTCCCTTCCCATCCAAACCATTCTGGGACTGCGATTCTATAAATGTGAGCTCCATCAATGAACACACACAAAGACATTAAGAAACTCCAATTCTCACTGAAAACTTGGCATTGCAATGATATAACACAGCAATACTCCATGGACTCCATCCATGTGAACGCTCTTCAGGAACATTTGGCTTGAGAGGTTTTTTTTCATTTGCTTTTCCTCCAAAACTGCTGTTCCTGCTCTCACGAAGGTTTCGGGGCCTCCCCCGTGCAGCCCCCACGCCGTGCCCTGGCAGGAGGCTCCGGCTGCAGCCCTGTCTGTGCCCCAGCCCCTGCACCCTCCTCCTCCTCTCCCAGCAAGTTCCTTTGCTATCTAGGTCAAAGATTAGCAGCAGCAATAAAAAAAAGAGGAGAGAAAGCAAAAGCCAGCAGCGCGCCTTTCATGCGGACATTATTTGCTGCTCAGCACAGAAAACACATCCCCCCTGCACTTCAGGCTCAGCTTTTCCACACCGGGCTGAGCAGGAGCAGGAGGAGGAGGAGGAGGAGGAGGAGGAGGAGGAGGAGGTGGTTGCGTGCCTGTGGAGGGATCAGCAAGGCCAGCCTGGAGGCAGGACTGTCCCAGCCCCAGGAGCACGTTCCCACCCTCCCACCGCCTTGGCCAACCTGGCTGATGATGCCCATAGCTCCTCTGGGGAGGGGGACAAGGCTGGCCCACCCTGGGCTGCCCACAAGCTCCCCTGGGGCATGGAAGAGCTTTCCCTGGAAATAAATCCCTCCTCTGCAAGGCACAAAGTCCTGTGTGCTCCTGCTCCAAGGGATCTGTGTCCTTGGGCTGTGCTGGGTGCTGGGGGTGCTGGGCAGCCTTGGGAGGGTGCTGGGGGTGGTTGGCAATTTCAGGAGGATGCTGGGCAACACTGTGAAGGTGTTGGGGGTGGTTGGCAATCTCAGGAGGATGCTGGGCAACACTGTGAAGGTGTTGGGGGTGGCTGGCAGCCCTAGGAAGGTGCTGGGGCTGGTTGACAGCCCCAGGAGGGTGCTGGGCTCAGGTGGTGGCAGCCCAAGGCAGCGTGGCCGTGCCTGCCAGCCCAGATTGTTTCAGCCCAGTGCCCACACAAGTGGGTTTGCTAAAGCTGCAAGTTGATCTTATGGAAGGAAATTGAATTGTCGGCGGGGCCGGGTTTTATCTGGGCTTTGGGCTCCGCTGCCTGGCTCGGCCTATTAAGGTTTGCTCGTCAGATTACAGACACAGCTTGGGGTGAGAGGTCACGTTTAAATCGTGCCTCTTTCCTTTCTCATCAGCAACAGCGGCACTGAGGGGCTGGAGAGGTTTGGGGGAGCTGGGGGTGGGTGGATGAGTCCCTGGACAGCTGCCCGTGGGCACTGCAGGGTGAGCTGGGGGATGCCAGGTGAGGGATCTTCTTCCTAAATGTGATTTTTCTCCCAGCCACAAATGTAGGTGACCTACTATTTTTACTCCCAAAAAAATAAGAAGGGAAAGGCAATGCTAAAAATGACCTTTCTCCTCTAATCACAGGGCTCTGGGAGCTGGAGATTGAAGGGAATTTATAAATAGAGTCAGAAGGTGGCCACTGATACCTAAAGTGAGGTGTGTACGGACACTCCTCAGCACTTTGGGAAGCTGTGGCTGCCAGGACTGGCTGGAATGGGATGGCGAGTGGCTTGTTAGTGCTGATGGCTGTCCCCCTCCTGTCCAGCAGTGCTCCTGGGTTAAGATTCTTTAATGACCTTAATCACCAGTTCATTTACAGCAGTGGAAAGCGCTGCCCTCCCCCAGCATGGGAACAACATCTGCTCCCCCACATTGCCCCTGGAAACTGCTCCTGTTCCACACCACCAGAAATATCCAGGGCATTAAAGTCGGGATGTTTTATAGGGGAGCTGTCAGGCAGCTCCAATCCAGGCTCTGACCTACTTAAAAGTTGTCCTAATCAGGGGAGGCATTTGTGTGTGTGCTGAGTTCACATCTCCACTTCCATGTGTCACCCTGGCACTAGGAAATGGAAATGGGAATTATTTACAGAACGGAGGAGTCACATTGTGGGAGAGGAGGAGGAGGAGAAGGCAGGGGAGCAGTGCTGGGTGCCTGTGCAGAAAAGGGCACCGGGAACAGCCCCTTGGGGATGGGAAGCAATGAGGATGAGGAAGGGGGGCTGGAATCAACCCTGGTTCCTCTCACTTGTGTTCTGTGGCACTGGAGCCATCTGGAAATGCGGGATGCTATGGAGGCTGCGCCTGGGGGCACAGGAGGAGGAGGAGGAGGAAGAAGAAGGGTGCTCACACTGCCCAACAGGGACAGGATTCTTGAGTTCACTTGCCCTTCCTGCCACAGATTTCCCATGGGATGAGCTGGGTGTGGCACCCCAAGGATAACCAGGAGCCCCCAGCCCCTCCCAGGACCTGAGCAGGCAGGGCTGGGGCAGGGGAAGTCACGCTGGGGTGAAGGAGGGCCTCACTCAGCTCACTGAGTGCCATCCAGGGAACATCCCAGAGCACAGATCCCAGGTCAATGCCAAGGGATTTGGTGCCCCTCTGCTCTGCTGGGACAGCTCAGTGCTTCCAACGGCCTCGGCTCCTTGGCATGGGCCAGGATCATCTGGATCATCTCCGTGTGGGATCCCCTGTGCTCCCCACTCCCTGTGGTGTGTGCTGGGAGGGATGAGCCACCGCTGACACAGCACCCCGAATTCCCACAGCATGTGCCTGCAGCCCCCAACAAGTCAGGAGATGGAACATGGATAGGTCACCACATCCTCCCTGCTCCCAGGAGCACCTCCTGCCCTCGGGGTGCTGCTTCAGCCTCCTGAGATCTTGGACCCAGCACAGTCATGGGCTGAGGGGCAGCTTTCACCCCAGAATGTGGGACAGAATCCCGGCCTGGAGGGGATGCTGGCACTGCCTGGCTCCCACTGGGATTCTGGTCACCCTCCAGGTGGGACAAACATTGGGAGCTGCAGGGGGGAAAGGGGCCTCCTTGGCCGGGCTGGGGATCTGCTGCAGAGGTGTTGGGAATTTAAATGTTCCTGAGGCCAAATCCCATTTTTGTGTCTCTGTTTGGCATCATGCAGGGAAGAGGGGCACCCAAGTAGGGAATGGGGGCACCCAGGTAGGGAATGGGGGCACCCAAGTAGGGAAGAGCAGCACCCAGCCCTGGAGCAGCACCCAGTTCCTTAGAGTTGGGAGCCAGGCAAGTCCTTGTCCTGGCCCTGGCCATGGATGTGAAGCCTCTGGCTGGAGCATCCTGTTATCCTTGGCTGTTTTGGAAATTGTCTGTGCTCACCCTTGGTTCCCACTCCCAGAGGTGTTTGGGGAAAATAATAGGAGCTGGGGGAAAATGGAGCTTCAACCCCTTGGAGAAGGGGCCAGACCCAGCCCTGCTGGGCAGTGCAGCCTCCAAATTCCCAAATTCCTGCACTTGCTCTTAGAGAGAGGTGGGACACTGGGGCTGCAGACATCAAAGGGGCAGTTTAATGGCCTGTGCCCGGGGTATCTGCAGCTTCCCACTGCCCCCAAGGCTCTCAATCCCTAATTAAACTGTGCACAGCATTCCTTCCCCATCACACCTCATAAAAACGGGAACCCACCAAAGCCAGGCTGGGCTGCTCCAGGATAATGATCCAGCACGGAGCTGCTGCAGATCCTCAGGGAACAGGGACCCTGCCAGAGGCAGCAGGACCTGAGGGGGGCATGGGGGCTTCTTCTGTGTCCCTCACTTTGGTTTATGTGCAAATAAGTCTGAATCCAGCATCATGAGAAGGAAAAACAACAGCAGAACTGGGAATGTGGCCTGGAGTGTGACCGAGGTGGCTCGTGAGGCCACAAGAGCTGGGACCTGCAAGGACACGGCTGTGGAGGGCAGGGACAGCCCAGCACTGTGGCTTCTGCCAGGATGAAACTCAGGAATATGGCAATTTTTGGAGCCACAAGGCTGTTAGAAGTCAGGGATTCAAAGGAGATCATGAGATGGGAATTTTAACATAGATTCTGTAGAGTTCCCAATATGTGGAATTAAAATCGTCCATCTCCCAGGCTCCATTTAGGCCAGGAAAACACAGATCTCTCCTTTTCTTTGCTCACACAGAGTGTAAGGAGTTTATCTGCAGCAGCAGCTTGTCCCTTTGTCCAGAGCCACCCCTGGAGGGATTTAAAAAGCTGTGGCACTTGGGGACATGGGTGAGTGGTGGCCCTGGCAGCTCAGTGGGCTCAGAGGGCTTTTCCAAGCGAAATGGTCCTAAGACAGGGACTCTCCAGACTGGAAAAGCTCTAGATGATGCTTGGTCAGGTCTTCCAGCATGAGCAGGAGTTGGAGAACTCTGCTGCTCTGGCCTGGGCCACTGTCCTCCTTTAATGTGTTTTACACATGTGATGAATATCGGAGGAATTTGTTTTTTAAAGCCTGTTTTGATTGAAATCACACAGAAAGCGCCTCATGCTCGGGGCCTTCCTGTGAGTTATTATTATTTTTTTCATTTTGGGGCAAGATTATGTTTCTTAGGCAAACAGGAAAAACAACAGGGAAAAGAGGCTCTGTTTGTTTCTTTAGCTTGGAGCTCAATCTCGGAGCGGTTCCCTGTGGTGAAGACCGTGGGGCAGCAGCACTGTGGCATCAGAAGGTCCTGCTGGTGGTGATGCTTGGACTCCGTGGGCTTAAAGGTCTTTTCCAACCTAAATGATTCCATAATTCTGTGATTCTGGGATTCTATGATGTGAGAGGGACTGGTTGGGGGTAACACTGCTGTCCTCTAAATACAAACCTTTGTCCTCCGTCCTTCCTTGAGGTCCAGCTGTGCCCCCATCCCAAGGACGTGCCTTGAGGTGGCCCCCAGCAGCCTCTGCAAGCCCCTCCAAGAAACTTTGGCAAGTGGCAAGCAGGATTTAGCCAGTGGGATACCTGGGGGAGGCATTTCCCTCTCTTCCTCCTCCTCTGGAGAAGGAGGAGGGGGTGACCAGAGCTGCTGGAGGCCCTGCAGGATTTGGGGCCGTGGGTGGGAGCAGGAACCCCTCTTGGTGGGAACGAGGAGGCGTTTGCAGGTCATTCCAGCATGTTGTCCCAGTCAAATATTTGTCTAGTTAATAAATATATTGTTGTTTTTTGCAGCGAGGAAATGAGGAGACTGCGAAGAAAAATAATGAAAGGCCTTTCTTGTGCAGGCCCGCTCTGCGAGGAGCTGGATCAGGCCCTCGCCTTCTCCTTGGCCCTCCCGCTCCCAGAAACCCTGCTGCGGATTTCACAACGGCGTGATTGACAAGATTAGGAATTATCTCCCCCTCTCCCTACATATAAGGTTACTGCTGCTCCAGGCACAGTGTGAAATTCCCCTTGCCGGAGCTCATTAAATGGGTCAATGGACGCGTTCCAGCTTCTCTGCAGTTCACAAAGGGCTGAGTCCTGGCCACCCCACCAAACCCTGTCCCAGGCTGTTGACGAGTAAGTGCTTCCATATGGCTCACCTCAGCATCTCCCGAAAGATAACACACAGCTAATGGCTTGCAGATTCCACGGATGCTCGTCGGGAAACGCGCAGGGACGGGGGCTCAGGGCTGCCTTCAATCACAGCTGATTGGGATCGAGGGGACCTGTGGGCTCCCTGCCAGCCCCTGGCCCCCTCCCCCGGGCTGGGGGCACCGGGAAAGAGCGGTGGGTTCATGGAGTTGCCTCGGGAATTGGGAGCAGGAGAAGGGTGAGCGGCAGCCGCCGTCCCGAAGGCACCGGGGGCTGGAGGGTGAGGTGGTGCCCTCTGAGCGTTCGTGGATCTTCACAACTCCTGGGATGAGGAACTACAGGTATCCAACAGTGGCAAGAGCTGCTTCTTGTCCTGGATGCACCCCAGGGCATCCGGATGCCCTCAGGCCAGAAAGCCGCGGATGTGGGTTTGGTGATGTGAAGACAGTAAAATGCAAGGAAAGCATTCCTACCGGGATGTTTGTCTTTCTTCCCTTCTTTTCTTTCTAATGATACTTCAGAATTGGATATTGGGAAGAAATTCCTCCCTGTGAAGTTGGTGAGGGCCTGGGATGGAATTCCCAGAGAAGCTGTGGCTGTCTTATCCCTGGAAGTGTCCAAGGCCAGGTTGGATGAGGCTTGGAGCAAACTGGGACAGTGGAAGGTGTCCCTGGGATGGGATGAGGTTTAAGATCCTTTCCAGCCCAAACCATTCTGGGATTGTGGGATTCAGTGATTCAGTGATTCAGTGACTCAGTGACAAGGACACTTCTCTGAATCACATTTACTGCGAGGAATGAAATTACAAATTTCTCCCTGACATTCATCCCTGCCCATGAATCCCCGCAGAGCAGATGCTCAGAAACTCATCCTTGTCACCCGGCCACGGGCATGGCCTGGCATTTTTCCTCTCCCGCAGTTGGGTGGCTCCTGTCACTCTCTGGCACAGGGAACAATTCAGACGCACCCAAACACGCCATTCCAAACGCTGCTGTTGAATATTTGAGAATCCAATTTATATTTCATGAGCCTGTGTGCGGAATTCATGTGGAAGAGACACAATGGGGTCGGGAGCTCGTGTGAGTCAAAGCATCCTTGTGTCACAACAGGCACCGTGGGACGTGGGTGTCTCTGCTCAGCTGCTCCAGCACCCAGCAGCGCTGTCACCCTGTCCCCACCTGCAGGGAGGTGGTTTGGGATGCTCTGAGATATGAATCCCTGAGCTGGAATATGTTAGAGCACAGTCACAGTTTGGCAGTCGGGGTTGTCTCAGCTCTCCCATCAGCGGGAGCCACCCAGCGATGCTATTGTGATGCTGTAGGTGATGTGAAGTCTCGGGATGAAGTTCCTGTAATCCCCAAAAATGTCTGCGTGTTTGGGAGCATCACCTGGCTCATGGAGCAGGGATGGAATGTGCTGCTGGAGGAGCTGTGCCCTGGGTGCTTTATGGGCTCCAAACTGCCCAGCTCAGCATCATCACCACCAAGTGAGGCCCCTCCACGCAGGGCATTTGTGGGACTAACAGCCTGTTAAAGTCCTGCTCCAGATCCCAGTGCTGATTCACTGCAGTCAGGACAGTGGAAGTGCCCTTGACACCTTTCTGGGGGATTCTGGCTCCCCAGAACCACGGGCCCTGCTCTGAGGGGTCTCCCAGGCACGGCTTCACCTCTCCAGGCTGGGCTGAGCCTCTCTCTGTGTTCCCTGTGCACAGAATGGGGAAAGTCTGGCTCCAGGGAAGCTCTCCATGCTTCTCTCCAGGGTAATTCCACAGGTCTATCCAGCACAGGCCTCTCAAAGGGAAGGCTCCCTCTGGGACCATCTTTCCCCCCCTGGAACCACTCACTGAGTGTCCCCAGGACACTGTGGGATCTCCTCTTCCAGGTGAGCTGCAGCAACAGCAGGGTTCAGAGAGAGGGACAGGGGTCCCAGGAGGAAAAAGGGCGTCCCTGTAATCCCTGAAGGCAGCTCAGCATTGGGGCTTTGCTTTCTGCCCTCCCCTCCTTCAGTGAGAGGGCTGAAACCCCAACCCCCATCTGCTTTACACTCTGGAGCTGAAATAAATGAAATTACCTTTAATTATTCTCATTACTTTCCCCGGGAATGCTGGAGTGAAAGGCAGCATTTAGTTGTGAGCTACAGCAGGGCTCTGCCCTTCCTCCTGTCCCCCAAAACACTGCCAGGGGCCCCTGGCTCCTGCCTGCAGCCCCTGGACACACACGGAGCTGCTGCTCCATCCCAGCAGGATGAAAGGAGGGGACAGGAGGGGAAGGACCCGGACAGCGCAGAGGGCGAGGGGACAGCGAGGGGGAGCAGGGGTCAGCGCTGGGGGCTGGCAGGGGTCAGGGGTCACAGCCAGGCAGGGCTGACCTGCCCTTTTCCAGACCACCTCCAGCTGGAGGAGCCCTCGGAGAGGGGGGAGAGCAGCAGTGCAGGGGCGGGGGGTTCTCACACCTTCACGGCCCATCGCAGATCAGCAGGAGGTGTCCGGCCACAGGCGCTTCCACCACACTGCATTCCCTGTTTGTCCATCCTGGGAGGTGCTGGGGGATTGATCCTACTCCTACACAACTGGGAAAATGGGACCCACTCCCAGGTGGGAGTTGCTGCCTGAGCTCCCCATGCTTGGAGAGGAACTGCTGATTATTCTTCCCTGTTTAAGGATTTCTGGACCTGCATCTTCGTGAGGTGCTGGCTGACACCTTCCAGCAGGTGTTTTCCTGGGATATTTAAGTCCACAGGTCAGGCAGGCTGGCTCTGGGTGGGCGTGAGGCTCCAAGGAGGTTCCCTGTCATAAACACCCACCTCATGTCTGTCCAGCAGTGGGCTGGGACCACAGGGATCAGCAGCTCCCGCGGGATCCTCAGAGCAGGCACCACTCTGATACCCTGGGCTCTTCTTTCCCCATGTCCTAGTGTGGAAAAAGAGGATTTTCCTCTTCCTAGCAGCAAGGCTGAGCATAAATTCCCTATCTCCTGATCTGTGAAGGAAGGAGCACCTACCTTTGTGCCCAGCAGAGAAGAAAAAGCAAATGAGACCCCCACCCCATGGGACTTCCCAAAATAGACCTTCCAAGAAACCTGAGATGTGGGGAAGGGGAACTGGGGGGGGCTGGGAGCCCCATTCCAGATGGACACTGGACCATTCTTCTGGAGAAGGTCTTGTTCCCCTCCAAGGTCAGCCGTAAGTGACACCGAGCCCAGCGGGGCCTTTGGGAAGGAACCCCGAGACACGTTCGCTGTCAAATGGAATCTATTAACAGGGATTAGAGGCTTTTTCCCTCAATCCCCCCGTGACACCGTGATGGGCTGAAATTGCTGTGAAAACATCATTATTAAAAATGGGCCTATTAGTATTAGAATGGACAGAAGCTCCTTGCTAAATTTAGCAGCAGCCACCAGAGCAGGGAGTGGAGGGGAAATGGCACCAGCAGCGCCAGGATGGGGCTCTGGGAAACCTGGATGAGGTGGGAGCAGAGGGGGCTGGGGCATCACCAGCCCAACGCTCAGCACGGGAAGCAAAGTGGTTGCTTAGAAATGCAGCAAACACACCATCATCCCTGCTCCAAGTGCATCCAAGAAGCTGGAGGTGCTCCAGACATGCACGTCGTGCTCCGTCACGGAGCTGACGCGGCTGAGAGCGTCACCAGGGACACAGGGACACAGCTCCAGGGTCGGAGGTCCAGCTCCTCTAAATGGTTTAAGGGGGGGCTGGAGGCTCTCAGGAGCTGGCAGGGCCGTGTCCCCCAGGAGGACACGTCCCTCTGTGTGCCATGAGGATACATCCCATCCCTGTGCCTGTTGGAATGGAGGCTCGGCACTGCCCAGCACATCCCAGGATGCCTTGAGTCCAAGGAGTGTTTCCTGAGCTGGGCTGGAGAGCAGGAGTTGGATGTGGGGAGAGCTGGGACAGCCTGGCACAGCAGAACCCTGACAGCACCAGGGCGGGCACATGGGCCTCTCCAGACTGGAGCTAAAACCCAATTCCCTGGAATTTTAGGTAGGTTATTTTTTATTGCTGGGAAAGCAAAGCTGATGAAATCACAGTGATGATTCCTACCCATTCCATGCATGGATGGACTCCAAGACCGTCTCTCCCCTTGGGTGTGCACATATCCCTGGGGGTCCCAGGGCTTAGGAAGCTCCTGGGATGTGGGATCAGCCCCTGGCTGCTGCATCCCATCCCGGTGGGAACTTGCACCGAGGTTTCACAGCAATGAGCAGCACTTCCAAACCTTCACCGGCACGGGGACAGGATGCACATGGCTTTGTCACAGTGTAACCCCTGAAGGGCGCAGGGCAGCCTGGGGGGACCCTCACACCCTGGGGATGGAAAACAGGCTCCACAGTTTGGGGAGTGCCTCTCTGGAGCCAGCTTGGTTCTGTGGGAGGGCTCAGCCTGGAATTGTTGACAGGTTGGTTTTCCTACTGAGAAATGCAGTTTTATGGAAATCAAAGTGTTCCTGGGGAATCTGCTGGTTCTGACAAAGTTTTTGAGAGGAATGTGTCTGAACAAATCACTTTAACTCTCTTGTTTTATTTTTCACAGAGGTAAAAATAACTCCTTGGATCTTTAGGTGCTATAAATCCCATACAATACAATTAATCTAATATTTATAATATCGCATCTTGCATTGACTTTGTCAACTGCAACATTTAGCTGTTGACAAAAGGACTCAAAAATTCTCTTTCATAAAGCAGCCAGGCTCGCTCCCAGAATCCAAGCGTGGAATTCCTCATGCAGGGCAGGCTCTGCTTGGGAAACAACCTGAGGATGAAAGCCCCAGAGCTGGGGATGGTGGTTTGGGGGGCTGGTGATGTTCAGCCCCCAAGGGAGAGATTGAGGGGAGGTTTGAGAGCTAAGCCCCTGACACAGCACCCCCCAGTAAGACTTCCAGGGATTTAACCCAAGTTTTGTTTAGTCCTAGCCCTTCCCAGGCTGCTGCAGAGCACCAGATGGTATCCGATCCTCAGCCCTAAATGTTGGCTTTGATAATCAGCTCCATGTCATTAAGATAATTAAGGCTCATTTGTGTGCAGACTTTCCTTCGATGTTCACGCCTCTCCTTCCTTCCCTTCCTCCCTCCCTTTCTCATGCTTTCTTGATTTTTCCCTTCCCTTCCCTTCCCTTCCCTTCCCTTCCCTTCCCTTCCCTTCCCTTCCCTTCCCTTCCCTTCCCTTCCCTTCCCTTCCCTTCCCTTTCCTTCCCTTCCCTTCCCTTCCCTTCCCGCAACCTTCCCGCAACCTTCCCGCAACCTTCCCTTCCCTTCCCGCAACCTTCCCTTCCCGCAACCTTCCCTTCCCGCAACCTTCCCTTCCCGCAACCTTCCCTCCCCAGCACCATCTCTGCCTTGGGCTCCCAGATTCTGCCTGGGAACAGAATTTTTGGCAGGACCTGGAGTGACAGGACAAGGGGTGATGGTTTTAAACTAAAAAAGGGGTATTTATATGGGATATAAAGGAAGAAGTTGGTCTCAATGGCAGTGAAGAGGTCCTGGCATAGGTTTTCCAGAGAAGCTGCGGCTGCCCCTGGATCCCTGGAAGTGTCCCAGGCCAGGCTGGATGGGGCTTGGAGCAACCTGGGATAGTGGCAGGTGTGCCTCCCATGGCAGGGGGTGGGACAAGATGAGCTTTGTTTCCCTCCCAATCCAAATTATTCCATGATTCTCTGAAATCCAGACTCTCCCTGGACTCCACTCCCTGCTGGCAGGGGTGATCTCCCAACTCTGCTGATAAAAGGTGCCCAAGGACATCACAATCCCCTCGTGGCAGCTGGGCTGTGCTTCCACCTCAGCCTTCTGAGGGCACAAAGGTCCTTCAGAGCCACTTCTCCCTCAGTCCCTGTCCTGTGGGAGCAGCTCTCACACTGCTCAAGGACCAGCTCTGTCTGATCTGTGGGAGATGGACAAGCAGACAGGACAGACAAGGCAATCCCTCACCTGGGTTTACAAACCTCTTGTTTACAACTCCCAAACCGCCCTGGAAAGCCCGCATTCCTGTGGATGGGATGTCCATCTCTGGCAGCATCTCCAGCTTTCTCTGGGTGCCTGGTGCCTTCCCAGGGCCACAGAACTCATGGATGGGCACCAGAAGAGCCCTTGTGCCAGCAAACCCCCGAGCACATCCACCTCAGAAAAGGGGCTTTTTAATTAACCATAGGAATAAATCTGTGGCCAGTCCGTAACCATGGTGATGCAGAGCCAATCTCAGAGGATTGCCAGCCAGCTGGAATATTTTTTGGATGGCAAAGCTTCAGCCCAACATTTAATGGTGTTCGACTCTATTCGGGGAAACAATTACATGCTCCATTTTCAACGGAGTCAGCTGAACAATGGAGTCAATGAGGCAATTTCGGCACAGGCTCCTCTGCTGCTCTGCCGGGCTGGGGCTGCCTTCCACGGGCAGCTGTGGGGACACCTGGGGGCTGCCTGTGACAAGATCCACCCTCACACGTGATGCCACAGGTCCTGATGCTGGTGGTGGCCCCAGCGCATCCTCCTGGGCTTCCTTGGGTGGCCCAAGCACTCAGCTCTTGTCCCAGCCATGACCAGTGCTGGGTGGTTGGAAGGGTGGCACAAGGGACACCTTGGCTGCCTCCCTGGCTCTGCCCACCTGGAGTGGGAGGTGTCCCTTGCTGGTTTTCCCCTTACTGACTTTGGGGTCTCAGTCTCTCTCTTTGGGGGTTCCAACCTGGAGAAAAGGAGGTTCAGGGGGGACCTTCTGGCTCTGCACAGCTCCCTGACAGGAAGGGACAGCTGGGGGGACGGGCTCTGCTCAGGGAACAGGGACAGGAGGAGAGGGAATGGCCTCAAGCTGTGCCAGGGGAGGTTCAGGTTGGATGTTGGGAAATTCCTTCATAGAAAAGGTGGGCAAGTCCTGGAACAGGGCAGTGATGGAATCACCATCCCTGGAAGTGTCCAAAAAAGGTGTGGATGTGGCAGTGGGGAACATGGGTTAACGGTGGCCTTGGCAGTGCTGGGGAAATAGTTGGACTCACTCTCAGAGGGCTTTTCCCACCTGAATGATTGGATGACTCCACGATGCTTTACTCTTCTCTCCCTGTGTGACACAGCCATCCCTCTGTTTCTCACCTCCCTTTCCCAGAGCTCGCCCTTCCTCAGCTCTGTGACCTCCTTTCTCCTTCAGGAATATCCTGTTCCCTCCCCGTGTGTCACCACCACTGCACACCAACCCCGTGGCCTCCAGACACGCCAGCCACAAAAATGCCTTTTAAAGCCTGCTGGGATTTAATTAATTGCTGCCTTTATTTTATTAGGATAAAAAATGCAGGTCTGGAAAATCTTTCCGAGGATGACATCAGTGTCTTCAGCTGAGTTTGGATTTGGTTGGTGTTATTTTAGCTATTCAAGAAATGTGAGGAGTAGGGGAGCCTGGTGACTCCTTCCCTGCTGCCACACCTTGCTTGGGCTTGTTTTTCCCTGTCCTTGACCTCAGCACATCTGTGGAATGGCAATCCACCCCGACCTTCTCCGTTCTGTCCTTGCTCTCCAAGGAATTGGTTGGTTCCCATGGTGGCTCAGCTGATCCCTGGTACTCGGGGCAGCCTTCTCCTCCGTGGTGTTCCCTGAGGTTTATTATCCTCCCTTTTCTCCATCCCAGCCCTTTCACCTCCGGCTTTATAACCATGGGCAGGGCCAGCAGCGAATGGACAAGCCTGCTCTTGCACAATTGCACCATGAGAACATTCCTTGGATTCACCAGGAGAGTTTCCTCAGCAGTTTAAAGCAGAGGGGCTCTTGGGGTGTCCATCCCAAGACCTTTTCCAGCCTCTTGAGGTCGGGAAGACAAACGCACAGCGTTGATTTTTCTCTGAGCGCCATCTTCCAGCTGGGGTCCCAAATCCCTGGTTATTCCTGAAGATTCAGGCTGCTGCTCTCCCAGTGACTCAGCTCACATTGATGGAAGAGCTTAATTAGGGTTACTCAAACGAGAGTTACTCAACTGGATATTCATCGCCATAGGAAGAGCTCTGTCTCCTCACTCACCCTTCCTGACTCTTTTGGGAAAGCCAGCTCCAGGATTTATTGCAGGTTCTGGCGTGTCCCATCTTGAAGGGAAAGATTTACCTCCAGGGCAGGAGGGATCCATCCAAGAGCCTCCTCTTCCTCCTCCTCTTCTTCCTCTGACTCTGCCCTTTCTCCACCTGCCCGTGGACCTCTGGCAACACCGCCCTCCTGGGGCTTGGAAAGGGCCTAGAAAAGAGAGGAAAAAAGCATTTTTTTCCTGAGGTTTTACACATTTCTGCTGGCACTCCTTGGCCTGGGGAGGGTGATGAAGGAGGGGATGGAGAACATGCCTGGGAATGGCTGTGGTGGGGCAGCTTGGAATCACCCCCTAAGAGCATCTCCACCAAAAATGAGTTTGGCCTCTGTTTCCATCATTGAGGTCAGTAGGAGAGGATAAAAGCGAGAAAAAGAGGGAAAAGGGAAGAGCCAGGCTGGGCTGAGAACAAATTGTTTATCTGTATTTTCCATGAAGCATCAGCAGTTCTTTAAAGAGGACAAAACCAGAGGGACCTTCCAGAGAAATCCTTGTAGGGGCTGGTAAGGTCTAATTAGTTTCTATATTTGAGCAATGTAAAAGTTTATCTTGAAGCCTCCTGTATTTTTTAAATATGACATCAATGTCTTCGGCTTGGCTTTGATTGTCCTTAACGACCAGGTTTTATTATTATTCTTTTTTTTAAACTCTTTCAAGAAAATAAAAGCGGAATATTTACTCAAGGCATAAAAATACCCCTGAATTCTGATAGCTTTGGCAGAGAAGTGGTGGCCCCGTTGCTTTTCCGTGTGATAAATCCTCCTGCTGCCGTGCTGCTCCCACCCCAGATCCAAGGATTGTTTAATTTTCAGCTCGATTTTGAAAACCCAAAATGTTTGGAGCCCAGTTAATGTCGTATTAATTTTCTAAGGCAGCAAGGCAAAGTGGCTCCTAACATAAATATTTTACCAACCATTTATAAATAGCATGGCTGCTCAAAAAGAGCATCACCGTTGATCAGGAAGCTTTGGAGGCTCCGTGCACGGTGCCAGAGGGATGGAGGGATTCAGGGTGGGAGATGTCGGCAGCCACTCCAATGTGCTGGAAGCTTTTCAGAGCTGGAATCCTGTTCCTGTTTCCCCCCTATTCTTTGTGTCCTGGAGTTGATTGTGCAGCTGTTCCTGACTGTGGGGAAATCCGTTCTTGACATGCTCCCCTCCTTGTCCTGCCTGGATGAAGGCTGGAGCCTGTCGGCACTGCTGGAGTTGGCACTGAAATAGTGAGGGCACCACAAATCCTTTCTGGACTCAGTTCTCCAACCCTGACCTGAGGATTCAATGAATTTTTCTCCTGTTAATGTTGGAGTTCTCTTCGGATCAGCGGCAGCAGCTCTCTCCATTCCATTCCCACCCTGGGACCTTCCATGTGCCAAGAGATGGGACGGAGGGATGGAAAGAACTGGAGGAGGAGACACGGGGAGGGAAAGACTTTACAAAATTCACTTTTAGATGAGTGAAAACAGCATTACCCAAACCCTGGTCCTTTGTGGGGAGGATAATCCCCCTTTCAGATGTTAACGGGAAGGAATTAAAACAAGGATTTGGCTGTTCTCTCTTCAGAGCAGGAACAGTAATTCCGTAAGTACATCTTGGGAAGGTTTCCAAAGCATTGGGAAGGGACAGTAATAAAACTGGACAGGTACCTTGGAGAGCAGGAATGGGAGGTAATGGCCAAGGGCCTGCATGGACCTGGCCCGGCATCCTGCTCCTGCCTCTGGAGCGGGGCAAGGGAGAGAGGTGGAAAACGATAACAGGAAAAGGCGTGGGATGGGATGGGATGGGATGGGATGGGATGGGATGGGATGGGATGGGATGGGATCAGGTGGGATAGGAGGGATAGGATGGAATTGGGAAGACTCTTCACCAAGCTGAGCTCTGTGTGGGCCTCTAAAAATGGTGGGAGGTGTGGAATGTGCAGTGGAGGCAGGAGCACAGCAGAAGGAATGGGACAGAGTCTTTGGAGTTTGACTTGGATCAAAGAAGCCAAATGCCTGTCCCTGACCTTTGCAGTGCTTCCCTTCAGCTGGAGGCCAAGCTGATAATTATCTCCCTTAGGAAAATTCACCAGGGAGGCAGAGCATTTCCTCCTCAGATTGTGGGATTTTATGGCTGTTTGCACAATTCCTGGATCACGTCAGCCAGGAGCAAGCTGGGAAGAGATCCCCACCTTTCTGGGAACATGTGGGAAAAGCAAACACAAGGATTTGACCTTCCCTCTCTGCATGGACAGCTCTTGCCCGTGGCGAGCTTGGGTTTCACCCAGGGCAATCAGGGCAATTTCCCTGCCTTCCATCCCCATCCCTCCTTCTGCAGGCATCCTGTGGGATCTTTCCCTTCCCAGACTTGGTGACGTGTCCTTGCCATCAGTGGGTTCACATGGATGGTCTGGCATACGAGGAATTTTGGGAGCCAAGCCGCTTCCTGCCCGTGGAAGCGGCATCGGGAGGAAGATGTCAGCCGGTGACGGGAAGCAGCACGAGTGTGGTCGGCAGTATCCAGGGATCCTGGGATGTAAACACCAAACACACACAGGGCTGCCAGAGGAGAGGGGATGGAATGAATAGCGCAGGCTCCGTGCCAGCTTCCTGGTGGCACATGAAGTCAGGGGCTGGCACAGGGTTTGGGGGGACAGGGAATGCTTGGAGTGTTTGGGGAACTCTGGGGATTGTGGTTTGGGTCTCCCAGGTCCCCCAGCCTTCCTAGGGGGGGTCTCCAACCCGAGATGGGGGCAGAGGATCCATGCAAAACTTCCTGCCAAAATGCTGGCAGCCCTCTGGGCTCCTCCTGGAATGTGGCAGCAGCTCCATCCCGAGCAGCTGGGACAGGACCGAGGTTCCTGCAGCCCAACAATAGCAGAGCTCAGGCCAGCCCTCAGCCCCTGGGGCTCTTTGCCACCCCGCTGTCCCCGGACATGCCAGGGACTCTGGGACACCAATCCAAGCCTGGATGTTTCCCGAGTCCTCCCCTCCTGTCCCCCCAGCCTGTCTTGTCTTGTCTGTATCCGATGCTCCAGCCAGTATTAATAGAGTTGCAATGTCTGACGTCTCAAAGGAATCCCCTGTTGGGAAAAAGCTGCTCCGGGAGCTGGTGGTGGAACAGCTCATCCCTTCCACCACAGCATTCCCGGTGCAAGCCCTGGGAGTCACGGGGCTCCTGGATTTCCACCTGAATTCCAGGGGTTTGGGGGTGCACCGCATCCGCCCGTTTGAGCATTTAATGGGGTTTTATTCCAGCTAGTTTTACAACTTTAATGCACTTAGCACTAATTTGGGGAAGTTTAATGCCAAACACATAAATGTTGGATGGGAGACGGCTGAGGTGTTTTACGGCCTCTGGGAATTACCCAAAGTATGTGGGGCTCGTTTTGGCTTCTGATATCACTCAGCACAAAATTCCCGGTGCTTGGCCGGGTGCCAGGCTCTGGGGCTGATGGATGGCGGTGGCACTCTCGGAGCGGTGACCGTGGCCATACATAAACCCCAGAGCCAGGCAAGGGCTCAAAGCCTCGTTAAAGCCTTCCCTAATCTGGCAGGATCAGATTTGCCTGGTGCACTCGGAGCCGCTCCCACTCCCAGCCTCTGGTTTGTGTGGTCGCCTCAATTCGTGTTGTGGGGAAAGCGGAGACGGCTTTGGTGCAAGGAAAACACCCCGGGAGGCTGGGAAGGGGAAGCTGGGAAAACCGAGCAGGAGGTGATGGAGCAGGAACCAGCCGAGCCAGCATCGTGTCTCTGCCCATCCTGTCACACCTCTTCCATCTCCAGGAATCCGTTCCTCTGCATGCCGTGGTCTGCAGGATGGAAATGCCTGTTTTCCACATGGCAGCGTCTCCTGTGGAGTGAGGGATTGCTCTGCTGTCAAGGCCGAAGTCAGGATAAACTTGTTGAGTCCTGGATGCAGTGAGCCTGGAGCAACAGAGAGACCAGGAGAATAAATCCAGTGGGATGAAGGATATCCAAAAACCTGGGGCAGGAGGATGGACACACAGCTGCCATGCCCTCTGGAGGAGTTCTGAAGGACTGTGGAAAAGGATTTGGCTGTGGGTTTGAGCCCAGCCTCACTCCCCAGGCTCTGAAATCAGCCCCATTTGTAACAACCCTTTCATGGGACAGCCAGTGGGGACCAGGATGGCTTGGAAAAAGGGACTCCCAGTGAACATCCTGATGGATGCCCGGATGTGGATGCCAAGAGGAGAGGGAACTGTTCTGGCTGGATCATGCCCTGGGAGCAGGCACTTTCCCGGTGTGCAGGATGCTCCTCTCTCCTGGAGCAGGGGCAACCTTCAGCCCTTCCTCCATGCAGGAGGGATCAGCAGGTCCCTGGGAGCAATCCCACATTCCACACAGCTCACCCTGGGCACAGGGAATGAGCAGGGGAAGTACCACCTACAGCTGAGGAAGAAACTACACCTCAAAACATTGGTTTCTTCCTTAGTCCTTTAATTTAGCAAACGAGCTGCTCATTCCTGAGCTGAGCAGGCTGTCCCTTCCCCAGCTAATCCCAGGGAAGCTGTTATGACTGCAGGAAATTTTTGGGTGCTCTCCTTGTCCCAGATTCACTTGTTATGAGTCAGAAAAGTCTTTTCCCAGCCTTGTCCTTCAGGTAACTCCTGTGACTGCTGCCTACTGAGCAGGCTCCGAGCATTAATTTGTCAGTCATGTCCAGTCTGTCATTCTGCTTCCTGGATTTGGGCTGAGCTGAGCCAAAGGCATTCAATGCCTTATCCAGGGCCAGCAGTGAAACCAGCTGGGTCACTTGGGCTACCAATTCCCAGCCCTGTGCTTCCTGCAGGGAGATGTGGCAGCTCCTGCAAGGAGCTGGGATAGTTCTGAGGTGGGACAAGGCCTGGGAAGCAGTCTGGGAAAGCCAGTGACTGTGGTGGGAGTGGGGGGACTGAGCGGGAGGAAGGGAGGAAGGGAGGAAGGGAGGAAGGGGGAAGGTTGGGGTTAGAGCTGAATTGACATCGGTGTGGCCATAGATGCTTCATTGCACCCTCCTGTCTGCACTACTGCTGCCTGGGCCTTCCAAAGGATGGCTCAGCTGGAGCCTCAGGAGCTCCATGAGATTCCAACAGCTCAGCAGGGACAGGGAGAGGGGATGGGATGGCATGGGTCATGTACCAGCCCCACTTTGCTGGGAGCTGTCACTGGAGGTGTCAGCCACATCCCCGGGTGCCTGTGCTGCTCCTGACATTGCAACCAGATTTTCCCACCTTTCCTTTTGCCCCAGGTGGAACCTGCTGCTTTATCATCACAGGCCAAGGGGCAGATCAGCCCCACAGCTCCGGTGGAGCAGCTGGGAGCTGTTGCCCCCACGCAGCCTGGTTAATCCGGTTATCCTATAACCAAAGAGCTTATCTGCTCCTGGAGCTCAGCCAGTGACTTCTGCTTCCTCAGCACACAGCCCTGGGCAAGGGACTGCCCTGGACTGTGCAGTGACCCCAGCGCAGCGTGTCTGAGCCATCCTGGCACTGATTCCATCAGGGCACATCCCAGACACTCGGCCAAGTGGGGAGACTTCGCTGTTCCCAGGCAGCCCTGCCGAATTCCGCCGGAGCAGCCAAGCTCACCGTGCACAGTGCCCTGCTGCCCACCAGAATTGCTGTCTCAGCTCCCATCCCTGCTCCTCAGCTCCACAGGGAGTCCAGGCAAGTCCTGGCACCTTTCCTGCAGACAGGATTTGCTCCTTTTCCCACTGGAGGAGAGGAACAAACTGGCAAACTCTTCCACCCCTGGCTCTGCAGAGCCACTTGTGCTTGGAGAAGGTTTTAAACCCAGTGCACTGGCTGTGCTCTGGCTGGGGAATTCCCTCACAGCCCTGCTAATCCTTCCTTTAATTTTATGCCTTTTCTTCTGTTGTCTCTTTTAATTACCTAAAAACCACCCCAAAATGAAATTGCATCAAATAAATTCATGCTCCCAGGAGAGCCCCCAGAAGCTGCAGGAAGTTCAGAGGGAATATAGACCATGTCTCTGGGATGCTCTGGGAGCTTTGGCAGGAGGTTCCCAGGAGTCTCAGGGCTCATATTCCATTTCCCTTCCTTCTGAGAATATAATTTAGGGTCTCCTGGCTGGGATGGGGAGGAGGAGGGTGAGCTGGGAGTGCCTTCCTTTGGTCTGCTGTGGCACAGGCACGAGGGGTCGATCTGAGGTAGACCCTCTGCCTGCTGAGAGCTGGGAGAAGGAGAAGAACTTGGAAAATCCATGGCAGAGCACAGCTGGGCCTCATGGCAGACACACTTTGCTCCATGTCCAAGCACAGACCACATGAGCACGCAGACCCCGCTGCTCCAAGGCCATCAGGAGCTGCCTTGGCACCTCGGGAGCAAACACCTCCTTTTCTCAGCAGCTGGAAAAGTTTTTTCCTTTGTTTTTACTCCACACAAGCCTTGCCCTTCTTGCTCCACTGCTGGCTATGACTCAGAGCTGTGCAAGAGGCAGCAGGAGGGGCTAGGAGGCTGCTGGACCTGCCGTTGCCAGCCCAGGGCACACACGGACCTGCCAGGACCCTGCTGTGGCCAGCCCAGGGCACACACGGACCTGCCAGGACCCTGCCGTGGCCAGCCCAGGGCACACACGGACCTGCCAGGACCCTGCCGTGGCCAGCCCAGGGCACACACGGACCTGCTCAGTGCCAGACCAGCCCCAGGAGCTGCACACAGACAGGGATCAAGCAGAAATAAAGCTCTTGGCTAAACGTTTTCCCCGGGCAGGGGTTGGGGATGGCACAAGGACCCTGCAGCATCCAGGCTGCTCGTCCTTGTGCTCCTCCCTGCCTTCTCCTAAAGTGTTGCTTTGGGGCTGCCACTGTCACAGTGTCCCTGTCTCATGTCATTGATCCACAGCTGCGTGGGGACCTCCCTGCTGTCATGGATTCATGGAAAATTTTGGGTTGAAAGGGATCTTAGGGATCACCCAGTTTCACTCCGTGCCATGGGTCTACACCCCACTGGACCAGCCTTGTCCCACACAACCTGCTCCACTCTTTCAATCCTGGCACATCCCCCAGGCAGTGTCCCCTGGGGGCACAGGGGAAGGGTCTCTGCGACCTTGTACTGCCACACACTGGGGCTCACCCCTGCTCCATCTAGCCTGGCTGCGCTCCCTGCCGTGGGCAGCACATCTCCAGGGAAAAGCTTGGAGAGCCCAAGAGGACTTCTGCAAGGGCTGGCCTGACCCACAGAGCTGGTGGGACACAGAGCTGGCACTTCTGCCCCCTTGGATGTGGGAACTGCCCAGTCTGTCCCAGCAGCTGGAGGTGAGCGAGGATCTGTGCACCGGCTGGGTCCCCATGGGGCTGTCCTGGCAGTGGGGTCCCTGCTCCAGTGGTGTCCCCACCCCTTGGAGAGCCCACCCCACCCGGCCACACGGACACACACCTGGGCAATGCCCGTGACAAGGACCGGGAGGCAGACAGCTCCTGCTCCGTGCGGCTGAGCGGAATGTTAAAGCAGCCTTGGGATCCATCCCTGCGGGAGAGAGCGGCTGCGGGATTGCCCCCCGCACCACCAACCCTGCAGAGTTCCGGGGGTGCCACTGGGGCACAGCAAAACCGGCAGAGCTCCAGTAAAACCAGTGTCGTGGGCTGGGCTTGGTGGCCAGCAGTGAGGGGAGCAGGGACAGCCCTGCGCCATCCCGCCGCCAGCTCCAGCATTCCCATGCCACCTGCATATGAATGAAGGGAAAATAGGACACTACTCCGGGCAGGGATGGAAATGGCTGTTCAGGCGGGCTGGGGGGACCACCCAGGTGCCGGTTGCTCACATTTTGCTCAGGTGAACAAAATGTTAATTGGCAAGGTCCGAAATTCCTGCTTGCTGCTGCTCCGAGTGCTGCGGAACTTGAGGTGACAGCAGGGAAATGGCCACCAAATGTCCCCCCAGTGCCAGCCCCTAGGACACAGGACCAAGGTGGGGAAAGCCCCAGCCTGCTGGGCAGCTGGCACAGGGGCAAATCCCGCCAGGAGAAGGGACAGAGCCAGCAGACAGGGACAGAGCCAGGAGGGGGACGGGACAATCAATGCAGGATGTGACACTGCACACCCTGACCCCGCTGCTGCTCAAACACAGCAGGCCACAAGCCCTTGGCATTCCCACATCTCGCTGGGCTCAGGGTCAGGTTCACAGCAAAGGTGAAGCCAGGGAGCCCTGACAGCTCTTTATTCAATACCTGGGAGAGGGAGGAGTTCAAATCTTCAGATTTCACCTGGAAACGTTAAACTGGAAAAACTGTCATTTAATAAATAATGGAATTTTCTTTTAAAAATCTCACTCACAAAGCTTGGAAGTGTTTTTTGAAGCCTTTTGGTTTGATTTTGATGCTTCAGCTCAGAGGAAAAATGCTAAAACTGAACTGGGACCCCTGGACTTCGCAGTGTTTTCATAATTATTCACCAAACACGTCGATGAAATATAAATGTTTCCACAAAGCCCTTCTAGTGTGTGGAATCAGCATTTCCTGACTCCAGCATTCCACTGGAAAGTGTTTGGTCACCTCTCAAAAATGCCTCCTCTGAGCTGATCGTACCCACCCTGCCCCTGCTGTCCTTCTCCTTGGAGCCCCCAGGCTGCTGCTCCCAGCCCAGCTCCGTGCAGAGCAAGCTGGAAGGGGGGCAAGGAAATATTGCAGAAGCTCAAGTGGATCATTTCAATTTCCTTTCCTGCTAGGAAGCACAGGCTGGCCGGGGGCTGTTGCCAAGCTGGGGACCCCTTGTCTGGCCCAGCCACTCCCTCCCAGCTCTCCCAGGATTCCAGGGCTGCGCTGGGATCCCATCAAGTGTTGGATCAGACCAGGAAGCTTCTCCACTCCACAAAGACATCAGAGTGGGACATCAGGGGGTCAGAGGGATGAACCCTCCTTGCTCCAGGTACCCACCCAGGATAACTCAGATCTGGGGCAGCAGCCAGCAGTGCCACCCCCACGGCTCCCTCAGCTCAGGCAGGAGCTGGGAATCTCCCTGGGGGGGTGAGCTCACAACATTTTCTCTCCTTTCAGAGACTTCTCAGCCTCTTTACCTGGACAATTCCTGGGTTTGGGGTGCTTTTGAAAGGCCATGCTCCCACCGAGGGATGCAGCAGCAGAATGCAGATGTTTGGCTCCCTGCGCTGCTGCGGGGACACGGAGGGAGTTGGGATGACCCTGGGGTGTGGAGTGGAGCGTGGTAGGAGATGGATGGGCTCCACGAGAGCCTCCACGGAGCTCTTTGGGCAGAGTCCTGAGCTCTGCAAGCTGCTGGCTCTTGCCAGGGCTCTGCAGCCCCCCTGGCCCCCCATGCCAGCTCCATGGCTGCTCCCAGGGCTGGGGCCATGAGCTCTGGCAGCCGGGAGCGAGCGCTGGCACAGGGAGCCGGGCCATCTCACCTCTGGTGATTAATTATCCCCTGAGCCTGCCGCCTCCTTCACCTCCAGCCATAATTCAAAGGTTCTTAAAAAAGCCGTGTTTTTCTTCTCCCTGTACCATTTAATTAGTTACACATGTCCCCAGGACAAGTTTTGTGGAGTTTTTTTTGTTGGTTGTTTTTTTTTTTTTTTTTTTAATGGAGCATTTGGAAAATTAAAAGAAAAGGTGATAAGGCTTCCTCATTCCCTTACACCCTCTGCTCCCTGCTCCTGGGGTGCTGGAACCTTCATTCCTGGGGATGAATGGGGGCACCCAAAGGGGCACCGGGAGGTTTGCCCAGGGGGAGCAGCCCCTGATCTCTGCCCTGTGTCCTCCCTGAGGGGCTGGAGGGGTGGTGGGTGCTTGCTGGCTGCTGCTCCTGGCAGGAAGAGCCAGGGAGAAGCTGCCCATGCCCTGCTGCCCACACCCCGCTGCCCACACCTCACTGCCCAGGGCAGCACCACGTAAAGTTGCTCAGGAGCATTCCCATAATCCGCTCCTTCCCCACCTGCACCCAGCTTCTTTGGAAAGAAAAGGAGGAGAAAATCCACCTGAAAGGAGCAAAGCCCGGAGCTATCCGGCCCAATCGTGCTCCTGTGGATGATGCCAGCCCTTTTCCCTGCTTTTTCACACTGCAGCAGGATCCAACCCTGCTCCAGGTGAAAACGAGGGGTCCTGTTTCTCATTTATATAAATAAATACCTGAATTCCTATAAATATCTCCATATATAGAGATATCTCTTCCTATGCAGGACTCCCCTGAGTCCTCACGGCTTCAGTGGATTCTTGTCAAAGATCAGCATGGAATTCCAGAATGGTTTGGGTTGGAAGGATCTTAAAGCCCATCTCAAGGAAGGCAGGACCTGCCAACAGCCCTGCTGGTTCCAGCCCTGCTGGTTCCTTCAGCCCCATGTTGGCCATCCTTGGCCATCCCCAGGAAAAGGGGGATGTGTGAGGGGCCGTGTCTGCTCCCCCACATCCTGGCCGGAGAGTTTGGACCCAGCCCAGGCTCTGCTTGTTCAGGATATGCTGTTCCCTGTCAGTGCTCCAACACTTTCGTTTCCATCCAAAAACACAAGACAAAACACAAGTGGGGAAAGCTCAGGCAGCCTCAGCCCAGCCCCGGAGCGGGTGCTGTGAATTCATCCAGAGTGAAATCTGTGTTTGGAGATAAGTGCAGGAATTCAGCCTGGGATGAGGGCTTTGCAAAGCCCCTGCCAGGAAATGTTTGCTTGAAAGGGGAAAAGAGCCCAGCCTGGCTGCCTCCTCCCCATTGCCACCATGACCAGCCTGTGCCGTGTCCTGCTCACTGCCATGTGGCACAGGGGACAGTGGCCAGCTCATGCCATGGCCCCCCTGCTGCCCTCTGCAATGTGGGGGTGTTCCAGGCTGTGCCAGGTCTCCCCAGACTGGATGGCCTCACTGCGTCTCTCCTGGAATCTCATGGCTCCCGTCCTGGTGGGATGAGGTGGGAGAGGTTTCAGCTCCTCATTGATTCCTTGAGGCACCCCCAAACCCCCCTGGGCCTCCACCCTGGAATAACCATGGTGGGATGAGCCCCGCTGCCCTTCCCAGTGACCCGGAGATGATTCCTTGCTGGAACCCACCCGGTCCTGCTCCTGCGCCGCCGAGCTCCGGCCACACCACGCTCCACATCCCTCACCTGCCTGCAGTGGGAGACAGGAAAGAAAAGGAGAGGGACAGACAGGTCCCCAGGAAATGGGGATTGATGGTCACTTGTGACAAGTGCGGGGGACTTGCAGAGACCTCCAGGTTTTACGAGCGACGTTTGAGGCTTGACTGGCTGCTTAAACACAGCTCAGCTAATCCCAGCACAGCATATCCAGCACAAATTGGAAAAGGTTTAGTGGGAAGACAAGGGGAAAATGAGAGCATAAAACATATTTTACATCGTGTCAGAGGAATATGTAATTTACAGTAAAAGGCTGTTAAACAAACACCAGAGGTGGCCACGGGAGCGGAGACGGAGGGGAGGAGCTGCTTCCCTTTGGGCAGCAACAGGGAGGTTCTCCTGAGCATGGAGAAGGGGATCAGCTGGGAGTGGCATTTCTGCTGCTCTCCAGAGACATCCTGGCAGTGGGACAGCCGCACATGCAGTGCCAGGGCAGGGACAGAGGACACCACCCCTGTGGTGAGGCAGCACTGGAGGAGAATTCCCAGGCTCTTCATTTTTGCCTGGACCCCTCCTCGCTGGGCTGTGTCTCTGCCTCCGCCCCTCCTGTGCTACCCCAGCTGGGGAATGGCTTCCCACTGCCACAGGGCAGGGCTAGATGAGATATCAGGAGGAAATATTCACCACCTACAAGGGTGGTGAAGCCCTGGCACGTGTTACCCAGAGCAGCTGTGGCCGCCCCATCCCTGGAAGCATTCAAGGCCAGGTTGGAGTAACCTGGGGTAGTGGAAGGTGTCCCTGCCCATGGCAGGGGGCAGCACTGGATGGGCCTTAACCTTCCAACCCAAAGAATTCCATGGTTCTGTGGCACAAAGCCCCCAGCCCCCGGAGAGTCCAGGCAGGCACAAGCAGGGGGCTGTGCCAGGTACGTGCTTTCCTTGGGATCAGCCCAGAGCAGCAGCTCCTACAGCTGCTCCCTCTCACCTGCCCGTGGGAGGAGAGAGAAACCAGCCCAGGTGGGAGCAGTCTTTGCTGCAGGGGCTCTGGGAAGCTGCATTTCCTGGAGAAAGGAGCTTCCTTCTCCATCCTCCTCCATTAGCATTGCTGAAGAGAAGTGTCAGGTCCTGGCTGGAAGAAGAGCAGCTCTGGCAGGATAATGAGCAGCCACAGGCCAGGCTGGGCTCCCAAAGGCTGTAGGAGCTTGGGGGTGATCTGGCTTTACCTCCCTGGCTGCCCTGCCCTGTCCCTGCCAGGTGTTTCTGCACTGGTGCCAACACCTTGTCACCTCCCTGCCATGACCCTTTTCCAGCAGTGAAGCACAATTAGGAAGCTGCTTTTTCCCTGCTGTGTCCAGCAGCTGC
The DNA here is from genome assembly GCF_015832195.1 of Motacilla alba alba. Lineage (NCBI taxonomy): Eukaryota > Metazoa > Chordata > Aves > Passeriformes > Motacillidae > Motacilla > Motacilla alba. The sequence goes on from NC_052045.1 coordinate 5,690,315, forward strand.
TTCCCTCCACTCTGCTGGCTCTGACCTTCGTCTTCTCTGCCACCAAGCCGCCCAAGGAATGCACTGGGAATGGGCAGAACAGGATTGTCACTCCTGGGGACACCGTGTCTCCATCCCCAGCTCTCAGCCCCAGACAGGGGTGGCACTGGGGGGTCAGACAAGTCACCCCCCTGGCTGACAGAGCTGTGTGGTGCCTCTGTGGCTTCCTGCCTGGAGAAATTCCGGCTTTCCTTCACCAAGGGCTCCGTCCTGGCTCTCCCCAGCAGCCGCACGCTACCAGGAAATTTATTAGACTTGTAAAACTTCAGGGCTCAAATCTAATTGTCTCCTTCTCCCCCTGCTCCCTGGAGGGAAGCTCCTTGATTTAAGCCCCAATTCCAAGCCCAGCCAGCGTGTCAGCACTCAGAGTTCAAAGTCAAATGAGCCATTTGTGCCAGGGCGAAGGGATAATTACAGCTCCTGTGGATCAGGGACCTGGAGCAGCTCAGTTCTGACAGAGGGGCACCATCTCTTGTTTGGGGACACCAGTCCAGCTCACCGGAGCTGGCTGGGACAGAGCTGAGACATCCCAGCTCACCATGGCAGCAGGAACGTGGTGTTTGTTCGACAGCACAAGAAACCCCTGCAGGTGAACACAACTCCTCTGCCATGGGCTCTGCCCAACCCCAAAATTTGTAGAGGGTCACAGAAATATCTGTGAGGGGACTGAGGTTGGATTAATGGCATGAGGGCTTCCAGTACAGCTGGGTTTGCTCAGCCACAAAAAGCAGCCCCTGATGGGAGGGAAAAGCAGCTGGGTGGGGATAAAACGTGGTTCAGAAATGAAGGAGCTGAAGGCTTAGATTGGGATTTAACTCCAGCCAGGGATTCAGCCCCACTCAGCCCATCGCTCCCCAGTGATGCAGGGCTGGCCCTTCCTCCAAGTCTTTTGGGGAACAAGGACACCCCCGTGCTTGGGTGGAGGCTGCCTGTGGAAGGGAGGGCTGGGAGTTCAGGGAAGAGGAGGGATGGGATGGCTCCTGCATTGGGAATGTTTTTAGCTGGACCAAAACTGGGGAAGCCATGGAGGAAGGGATGTTCCACTGCAGGCTTGGGGATGATCCAAGTGCTTTTGCCCCTGTAATTCCCTGCAGAACTCCTGTCAGTGCCCTTGCTGAGCCTCTTGTGCCTCACTGAGCAGTGATGGGACACTGCTTCCAGCCCTGCCTGCTCTGTGTCCCCACAGAGAATGAGGATTTTTGTGGGGCTGAGTGCCTTTGACTGGAAAACCACCCTGAGCTCCCCAAATCCCTTCAGCCTTTCCAATGGCTTCACACAGGCTGTTTAACTGGGCAACTCTGTGCTTATCTGGGGGTTATCCTGGCAGGGATAGGGCTCCATGGCAGGCTGTAATCCCAGGCCCTGTGTCACCGGCTCCACCAGCCACAGCCACCGGGGGTTTGTTGCCTGAAGCAGCTTTATTCCAGCAAATTATAAACTCCAGGAGATTTTGCAGCTCTGCTTGGGACTCACCTGGCAAGTGCAATCCCACTTCCCTCTTTGCTTCCCTGTTGAAGATAAACTTTATTTTTCCATTCCTCAACTTTCCCTGAGCCTTGCTGGCTGTGGCAGAGCTGCTGGGCCAGGCACATTCCTTCCCTGCACATCCCATCCCCATTCCAGCTTGGAGAGGGTGGGGACGATGCCACGGGGGTGCTGCAGGGCAAAAGCACCATCCCTGGAAGTGTCCAAGGCCAGGTTGGATGAGGCTTGGGGCAACCTGGGATAGTGAAAGGTGCCCCTGCCTGTGGCAAGGAGGGGAATGAAAAGGGGCTTTAAAATCTCTTCCAACCCAGACTATTCCATGGTTCCCAAAAGCTGATGTTGAGCTCAGGGAATGTGGCTGCTGCTCCTGAGGGCTCAGACCTCACCCCACGGAAGGATCCCAGGCGGTGTGTGAACTTGCAGCCTTCCCTGACTCCCGATTTCCTGGGCCTCGCAAGCTGCTCCCCAGAAATTTGCAAATCAAGAAAGGAAGTTAAAAATCCGTCTCCAGAAATAGCTGATTCCTGGGTTTGCAGCTTGTCTGGGAGCTGCTGGCAATTTTGTCATTTGTAGTTGGGAGAAGGGAGGGGGGAAAAAGGAAAAGGGAGAAATAAGAAAATGCAAAATCCAACGAGGACAGAAAGCTGAAGCCTGGATGGAGCCAGGAATTACAGGAGGAGCCCAGGAGATGCTTGGAGGTGTCCAACACCCTCTGAGCCATGGTCCCCAGGCACTGTGCCATGGAAGGAGGTGACAACAGCCCCTTTCTGGACAGCTCTGCCGTGCCAATCCATCACAGTGCCTCTCATCCAGAGAAATGAATGGATACGGCGCCGGGAGTGGATCAGGGGAGATTTATGGGGAGGGATTAAAAGAACTAAATATCCAGAGCTGGGTGGGGAGATGTTTAAAGGAAAGGGCGCGTGTGTGCAGGCAGGGAGTGAAAAGTGTAATAACACTCTATAAATATTTGAAGGTGGAGGCACCAGCAGCAGATTGATTTATTTGTGGCTGTGGAAATGAGATGAAGCTAAGGAAGAGGGTTGGGAGAAGCCAGAGCAGTTTCCCTGAAGAAGGAGCACGGATCCCATCACCTGGGGGCAGGTGGAGGTGCTGAGCGGACACAGGGAATGTGGGATGCCTGATTTGGGCTGAGTGGCCCCTGGTGCTCCAGTTCAGAGCACGATGCTGCTGGAGATGGTCTGGAACCTGTCGACTCCATCAAACTCAGCTCCGTGAGCTTTTCCATTCATCTCTTCCCGAACAGCACCCAACAACGCCTGAACTGTTCCTCCTCCTCCTTCTCCTCCTCCTCCTCCTCTTCCCCCCCTCCCAGCCCCTCGTGCTGCCAAGCTGTTCATGTGTAAGGAGAACATCTTGGGCAGGACGCGCGCTCCGAGTCCTTCCCGCTTTCTTGGCGGCCCCCCGGCCCCCTCCCAGCTCGGTGTCACGTTGTCCCTGCCGAGTGTGCCACGCTGGGTGGCAGAGCCTGGCTGGCATCGGCGGCGCCGCGAACGCGACAGATGGGAGCGAGGAAGGCTCGCTCCGCCTGTGCCAGGGTGAAAATGGCTCAGCTGCAAATGAATATTTCCAGAAACCTCTCCTTCCCTGCTTTATAATTATGAGCAGATTTTCTTGGGGATAAAAGGGAGGCTGGTTTCAAAAAAGAACTGACCCTGTGTGGGAAGAACGGTTTTCTTCTTGGAAAAATTATGGTGCCTTGAGCAAGTTTAACTCTTCTGCTTCCTCCAGGCAGGAGAGGATTCTCTGCATCCAAATTCCCATCAGTCATCTCCGAGCCTGAGGCTTGGCTTCAGCAACCTCCCAGCACAGGAACAGGAGGCTGTTTTAAACCAGCCAGTTCCTCTTTCAGGCTCTGTGTGGGGGGCTGTGACCCCATGGGAAGCGCCTCCTTGGAAGCTCCTGGAGCATCTGTGGCAGGCAGGACCCCACACATGAAGGTCTCTGGCAGCGTGACTGGGAGGCACTGGTGGGAGGTGGGACATGGTGGTGTTGCCTAGTGATGGCTGTGGGGGTCCCTGCTCTGCTCTACCCCCACCGGGGCTATTCCATGGGGAATTCCAGCTGGGGACACCACTCTGGATTGGATTTGTGTATTGAAACCCAACCTGGAATTCTCTGGAAGGCATCTGGTGCTGCCCAGTAGGGGCTGGGCTGAGCACTGGGCTCCATCCCATGTGTGGGAGCTTCTGCCAATGCTCATTCCACGGGGATGGAGGGAGGGAAGGCAGCTGGGAATGAACCGAGAGGTGTCCATGGTGACATCACACATGTCCATGGTCATATCACACAGGTCCGTGTCACATCAAACGTGCCCATGGTCACGTCACAGAATTCCACGTGATATCATATGTGTCCATGGTGACATCATGCACATCCATGGTGACATCACACGTGTCCATGGTGACATCACACACCCCCATGGTGACATCACAGATGCCCATGGTCACATCACAGATGTACACAGCCAGGCCAAATATGTCCATGTCACATCACACAATTCCATAAACACAATTCCATGGTCACATCACACAATTCCATATCACACAATTCCATGGTCACGTCAAAGACATCCATGGTCACACCATGGGGTGTCCATCTCACCCTTGTGCTCACCAGAGCACCGTGGCCATGCACGACCAGCATCCCACAAGCTGGGAGCTCTGGGACACAGGATCCCCTTCCCTGTATCCAAACCGCCTCCGCTGTGTCAGGAACGCCTCGGAAAATTCATGCGGCAGACGCGAGAGGCAAAGGGGTCCTTGGAAGTTTTCCCCAGCATGAGGGAAGCTCTTGAAGTTGATTCCTAGAACAGGCACCTTATTAGGGAGCGTCGGGGCGAACTTTGAACAGCTCTTACACGGAAACAGATCTGCCTCTCGAGCAGCAGTTTGCTGTGTTCCTTTTGATAACGATAATGATCTTACATTGCGGCGCTGCCTTTCATCTCGCCCGATCTTAATGAGCTTTACAGACAAATGTGCAAGCGATACGGGCAGATCCATTCTCCCGACAATGCCAGCACTGGATGTGGCAGGTGTCTGGGAATCAGCCCGCGCCGGAGCGGGAGGGATGGGGGTTTGTTTTGATTTCTCCTTATTTATTGAAAATGCAGGCAGCATTTTAGAGAAGTGGGATTTGGCAAGCTTGGATTTGGCCAGGACAACAAAGTTGTCTCTCCGTCTTTCCTTTTGGAGCCGTTCCTCTCCTCGATCCATATTTCAGCTGCGGCGGTGCCAGGGAAGGGATCGCTTCCCAGTGGCTGCCTGGCGTGGAGGCTCACGGCTCCAGGGCTCTGCTGAGTGTTTCATGTGTTTCAGAGGTGCCAAGAGGAGGGAGATGTGCCAGAATAGCCCATGGCCTGTGCCCACAGAGCTCAGCTGGGCTTGGACTGGGGTGCTGCATCCATCACAGCCTCTCCCTGCAGTTCTGCTCCCAGATATTTCTCCCAGTTTCTCATCCATGCCCCCAAACGATGGGGTGAGATCTGCTCCCTCATCCAGCAGGATATTTCCAGCCACTGTTGTGTTCAAGGGTAGAGGTATCACCTTGAAGGCCGGGCTCTGTGTCCCCGGAGTCTCATCTGTTCCCAATCCATCAGGCCAAATTTAGCATTGTCATGGGGAGGAGTCCCCTAGCACAGTACATCTCCTCCATCTCCTCCATCTCCTCCCCACCCATGAGGGCACTGCTCTGTTCCTCCCCATAGCAGCCAGCTCAGGAGCCAGCCTTCAGTGGAGAGGGAAAGGCAGGAGCTGGGAGCATCCCAATGCCCCCAGGTTCTGTTTTGTGCCAATATTCTGCCTAACGATCCCAGGCCAAAGGGAAAACTGCTGCTGCTGCTGCTGCTGCTCAGGTGTTGATGGAGCCTCCTGCCTTCCCCATCCATAAGGCTGGAATCCTCCTCCTCCTCATTTAGGATTTTTCCCCAGGAAATTGCTGTCCCACCCATCCCAGCACCCAGCCAGGGCTGTGTGTGGGTGGTGCTGTCTCCCCCCTCCTGGGGACATCCCAGCTCATTCAGGTTGTGCCCTACTCCTTTTGGCCCTTGTGGCCCTTTGGTTCACAAACGCTTTCAACCTTTGGGGTTTACGTGGAAGCAAATTCCTTTTCTCTCCTCAGTTTCTCTCCCTCTCGAGCTGACCCCTCCTGAGAGCCCTTTTATCCTCCTCTATCTCCATTTCCACCTCTTTTTTGGGGGCTGTGGTGGGGTTTACCCTTCCTTTGCTGCCTGAGGTTTGTAAAAATGCTGCTGCTCAGGATATTTGAGGTTAAAAGCAAACCCTTGTGCCCTCAGGAAAGAGTGCTATGTCCCTGCCAGGGGGCCCACAGGAGATTGGTGTGGGACATCCCAGCCCAGAGGTTTTGCTCTCATGTTCCTCCTGAGGTTTTAATTCCCTGGGGAGCAAGGAATTCAAAAATGGGTCTGGGGGAAGGTGTTTTGTTGCCAACAAGAAGAACCCTGTGGGGAGATGAGATAAATGCTTGTTTGCTCTAATAAAAATTCATTAGTAAGGCTGATCGACAGCAAAGGACACAAACACTGACTCTCCTGAGTGCTGATGTGTGATGGGAATGCTGGAGTGGTTATCAGGATTTGTGAATTTGGGAATTGTCCAGTCCAGGACTGTCAGGCTGATGTGACCATTCACGTGGCATTTGGTGTGGCTGCCCCATCCATGGAAGTGCCCAAGGCCAGGCTGGACAAGGCTTGGACAAACCTGGGAGAGTGGAAGGTGTCCGTGCCCATGGCAGGGGTGGGATGAGCTGAGCTTTAAGGTTGTTTCCCACCCAAAGAGTTCTGGAATTCTGCTCTTGGAAGAGCTGCCGTGACTCTACCAGCTCCCATGGATTTCCCGTGCTTGCAGCCATTGCCTCACCCTGACTCATGGGCAGTGGCATAAAAGGAGGCAGTTTGCAGGGAATTTCAGATTGTCCAAGTCCAGTCTGGTGGCCTTGGCTCTCTGCTTGTTTACAATGAGACAATTGATGCTGCCACATTTGTGTTTGGAGCACTGTGAGAAAGGCTGAAATCTCTCCAAACCTGTTTTTCTCTGAGAACTAGAAAACCACAAAAAAAAACCAAACCAAACGAAAACAAAACAAAAACCAAACAACAAAACAAACCCAAAAAAACCCACAATAAAAACCTCAAAAAACAACACAACAACAACAATAAAATTAAAAAAAAAAAAAAAAAGCTCCCCCAAAAAAGACAAACACAACCAGATTGGGGAGTGTTTTTATCCATGTCAACTTCCATGAAGCTCCTCTCTCCTCTATTCCCCCAGTATGAGCAACCCTTGGGGAGGAATCAGCTTTTGAAAGTTGGGATGAAACCAGGGGGTATCTGGTTACACCCCAGGGCTCAGGAGAGGATCCTGCAGCTCCAGAGTGGATCTTCCTTCCCTCTCTCCAGCTCCAGCACAAGGCCTGTGGTGCCAGCATTGAGTTAAATGCCCAGTTAGTCCCTCCCACTTCCCAGTTAATCTGTGGTTGCTGCTGAGCGGGAGCCTTTGGGCTCCATCAGCTCCTCTTCCTCCTCCTCTGCCCAGCTGGCCTGGGCTGGCTCCAGGGCTGCTTTTGGGGGCTGCCACTGCTGAAAAATCTGGCCTGAGATCCCTTGGGAATGGGAGTGCTGCGTTTGCTGCCTCCAGGTGACCCACCAGCCTGGGTTTTGGCTGGATGAGGAGAGACAGAGGGAATAATTGGGACAGAACGGCCAAAGCCTGACAGCCACAGGCAGGGATGTAAGGATTTCTATGGAAAGATGATAAACAATCGAGGAAAAAGCTGCCTCCTGCCTGAGGCCAATCATCCAGGGGTGAGAGGTTTTCCAGGTGCTGGGTGCGAGCTCATGGCTTGTCCCACATGTGGGAGATCTCATAACTGGTGGGAGCATCCCATCCCTCCTGCTCCAGCCCCAGTATTCCCTCAGCTCCCTGGGATGTGGGAAGATGCTGAACCCACCTTTCCTCACCTCCTGAGCAAGGAAAAGCAGCATCCAACACCTCCTGCAACTTTGTTGGCAAGGAAATGAGCAAGTGCCAGGGAATTTTGTTGGCTCCTCGCTCTCTCCGGCATGGGAGTAGTGCTGGGACTCAGACTGAGCTTGGGCTGAATTCAGCCAAATTCCTTAATCCCTGAAAGTGGGGAAGCCTCCTCTCTGCCTTGGGCTTTGTGGTTGGTGTCTGGATCATGCACCAGAGGTGGGCCCAGAGGCAAGTGAGCATTGTCACCCCAGACGTGCTCGTGACATGAGCAGTATGAACTCATAACATGCTGCTGCTGCTGCTGCTGCTGGTTTGATGATTGGAGTTGGTGACCTTAAAGGTCTTTTCCAACCTTAACAATTCCATTATTTATAATTCCCCTCTCCCTGCACTTTTAGGGTTTAAAAACCTGATTTTATCTGAGAGGGTTAATGCCCCCTCCCAGCTCCTGCAGCAGCCAGGTGAATGTCACTGGCCCTGTTTTGGAGGCAGAGGGGTCGCTTGGCCTGTGGAGATTCAATGTCAGAGGCAGGGTCACACCCCGAGAGCCAGTCCGTCCTCTGCTCCCTGCAGCAAGGATTTTTCTCGGAGCAACATCCCCCCTGTGTGAGCCGGGGCTATAAAGAACAAATAAAGTGCTGTGCAAGCCGAAGGAAACGGCATCGTTTAAAATCTGCGCAAGGTTAAAAGGCGCGGGGAGGACGCGGAATGTGCGGGTGGATGGCAGCAGAGCTGGCAGATCGCACCCAGGGGCTGCAGAGCGCCAGCCAAACCAGCCAAGTGCGGAAGGAGCAGGGAAATCGAGCTCCTCACCTGCTCCAGAACCGTCCCGGGGGGTGCAGATCAGCTCCGCCGCGCTCCCGAGGGAAGGGAGGGCTGATGGATCGGTTTTTCCAGCGCCAGCCGCGGCCCTGCAGAGTCATCCCGAGCAATTAGGCGGGAGTGATGCCCTGCTGGCAGTGACAGCTCCCAGCCCTGCTCCACCGTCCGGCACATTCCCGGCTGGAGCGCTCCCGGGGCTGAGCCTCCAGGGGCCGGTGAGGGCTGGAGGGGCTTGGGGAGCGTTTAGAGCCGTTTGCTCTCGCAGCCCCGCAGGCAGGGCCCGGGGCAAGTTGCCTTCCCAAATTAGGCCGCTGTCAGGTTTGGCGGCTGAGGTTTCAGTTCATTTTCTTCCTGGCTCGCTCCGAGCAGCCCCATGCGGATTCCCGGGCCAGGATGCAAAGCGTCTGGGCAGCGCTCGGTCGTGCTCCCTGCTGAGCTGTTAACACTGACTTTCCATGAATATTCAGGACTGTGAGAGGCATCCAGGATGCTCCTGCAGTCGAGGCTCACTGGATCTCGACTGCGTTGGCTTCCCATGACTTCTTGGGCAAAGCGGCCTTTGGCTCCCTTGAAGAAATCTTTTTATTTCCCTGCAGCCGAGTCTCTGGGTGAGTAATGGGAGAAGGCTCATCCAGGAGGGGAAAAAACTTAAAGTCATGGAATGGGTTGGGTTGGAAGTAACCTTAAAGGTCATCCAATTTCACCCCTGCCATGGCAGGGACACCTTCCACTATCCCAGGTTGTTGTTCCAGGTTGTCCCAGCTGGCAATGAACACTTCCCAGAGTGGGGCAGCCACAGCTTCTCTGGACAATTCTTCCCAATATTCCATCTAACCCTGCCCTCTGGCAGTGGGAAGCCTTTCCCTGTGTCCTGTGACTCCATGCCCAAAGTCTCTCTCCAGGGCAGGTGGCAGGAATGAGCTCAGGTGAGGCTCCATCACCAGCAGGATTTGTTTCCCAGTGAGGCTGGGAAGGGCAGCATCTCCCCCAGTCATTCAGCACTACCCTGGAGCTTGGCTGTTCTGGGGTGTCCATAATGAGCCCCCCAAGGGCCTTTTCCTAGGAATGTCAGCCCAGATCCCCCTGCCCATGTAAGGACCATGGGAGGCTCCTCCCTGCTGTGACTGCTCCCAGAGCCTTCAGTTTGTGCCCAGAGGGAGATCTGAGAGCAGGGAAGGTCCTGAGCAGCGACTGCTGAGTTTTGCTCCCTAGCCTGTCATTCCCTGGCTGTCTGCTCCCAGCCAGCCCTGCTTTCCCACCTCAGCCCTGCTCCCGTTACATGGGAACAGCTGGATGGAACCAAATTTTCACTTGCTTTTGAAAAGCCAGAAGGTCCCGTTGCCAGGAAAAACATTTACTGACAAAATAGTCGTGGATCAATTTCCCTTTCATCAGGGCAAGGGCGGCAGCGCCGATGGGGATGTTTCCTACCCAAAATTCAGGAATCACTGTCACTAAAATGGGAACCCAGCGTGTTTCAGCCTGGTCAGGCAGCTGACACCCATCAGCCCCTGGAAGCAGCCCAGGGCTCGTGGGGACAGCCTTTGGCTTCCCTGGCTCTGGTGGGCTTGGAACGGCTGTTCCTCTGAAAGCAGGGTTTCTGTTCCGTGGTTTGCCCTCAATAAAAGAGATTTTCCTGTCATTGCAGAGGAATTGCTGCAGGGCATGGACTCGGAATCATTCAGAACTTGGTGCCATGAGCTCCTGAGCTCAGCCTCTGCAGGGTCCTGGCCCAGCCTGGGATTCACCTCAGGAATCCACTGAGCTCTTCTCTCACCAGAACTGTCTCTAGGTTGGAGATTGACCTCCATCAAGACCTGCTCCTGGTTCCTGCTTGTCCTTCCAAAGGCACTGCTCCTCTTGCAGAGGCTAGAGCAGGATCTGGGCCATGATGGGGAGAGGGGCTTTCACATGGACCCACCAGAGCTGCTGCTTTGGGGGAAAACAGGAATATTCATCCCATCAGTGCTCCCTTTCCTCTGGGACAGCCCAGGCTCCACTCCCAGCCTCAGGAAGAATCACCAAGCTTGGAAAAACCCCCCAAGGCTGTTGACTCCAACCTCTGCCTGATCCCCACCTTGTCACCAGCCCAGAGCACTGACTGCCACATCCATGGACACCTCCAGGGGTGGGGACTCTACCACAGCCCTGGATAGTCCAGAACTCCCTACATTCCCCCTTGACCCCCCTCTCCCCTTTCCCTGTCCTCACACAGATGCACCCACACACTGACCTTCTCCTGGGGGAAGTTCTGTGTTATTCCCATGGTTATTCCTGCTGAGCAGCATTCTTGGCTCTGCTCCTGCCAGCCCTAAACCCCCCTACTCCCCTTCCCTCTGGTCTTGGGGTCAGTTGAGCCACGGGGCAGGAGAGCTGCAGGTTCCCAGCTGCTCTGGGAAAGGGCTTGGGGAGCATCCCGTGATTTGGATGAAGTCTGGGTGTCTGCCTTGCTCCATGGCCTGCCTGAGGAGCTGCAGCTCTCCAAGGGCACTGACTCAGGCAGAGCTGGCATCTCCACAACCACTGGGCACTGGCCCGGGAAGTGGATTTCAGCTCATTAATCCCTGGCCACATTCACCTCCCTCCCTCAGCTGGTTTTTCCAGGAGCCTCATCCAAGTGTGATCTCGTCGCTGTGTTTGCAGGGGTTTGGCAAGGACTCGTTCCCCGGGCTCCCTCCCCTTGCCCACTCCTTGCCCTTTCATTTCTTGGGTTTTTGCTCTGCTGTCTATTTTTCTCTTCTGTTTTTCCTTAGTTTCCATGTGCCCAGACACACTGGAAGGGAAACTGGCTCCTGTCCCATTCCTGACCCTGCTGTGCAGACGTGGGGGATGAGCACGTTGCTCATCCCTGTCGCAGCTCAGAGGAGGAGGAGGAGGAGACCCAAAATGCATCCCAGAAACCTCCATGTGCATCTCCTGGGGGCACAGCCCCTCCAGCATCAGTCCCCCATGGAATGCAGCCTTCCCTCTGCTCCATGTGGTGCTCCAGTGGTGTTGGCTCTGCCCGGGGAAACCCTGCCCTGCAGAGCCAGGTTCCTGAGCTGCAGGAAAAACCCTTCTACCCCCTAAAATTAGGGAATATATTGGCTAGATCTTAATCTGGATTAAACCATGCTCTGAAAGAGAAGGCCAAGCAAGGAGGCAGAGTCTTGATTTCCGTGGCAGAAATTCCAAAAGGGGTTCTCCCGTCTTTGGCATTGCCATATTTGTTGAGCAGACACAGCAGACAAGGAGGAGGATTGGAAAATGGGGTGCTGGAATGCAGAGCGCAGCAGGAATGATGAGTTGGCATCCCAGCTGGGGAGACATGGAGAGCAAGGAGAGTAATTCCAGTGAGTCAAATGCCCTTCCCTGGCCCCAGGCTAAAGTCCAGGGACATTGGGAAATATAGAAGGAAAGGGGAGGGAGGGAGCACCCTCAAACTCAAACAGAATATTCAGTGTTTGCTTTAGGTAGTGGCAATTTTCCTTGTCCTCTCCCTCTCCAGAGAAGAATTAACCTCAGGATGAGAAGTCCAAGCGCTTTGTGCTAAAAATGCCCGTCCCAGTTAGGTCTGGTCTTAGCCCAAAATTGCAAATAGTTTCCATCTCCCTGGAACTGCTGTTTCCAGTCAATAAGGCTTCACTCCAGTTACACACAGTCCTCAAACTGGTTAAAGGATGAAACTCCCCCCCTGCTCTTCCCTGTGCATCCCAGTGCATCCACCCTCCCGGGAAAAGCTGAAGAGGGAAGATTTTTTGTCAAGTTTAAACAATGACTTCTGGGAAGAGCCATGGCATGTGTTCTGCAGCAAATCCAAGGGGATGACCACAAGATTCCCTCTGGCTCTGTGCTCTGGGAAGCCATTGTTTGGGATGTGTTGCAGGGCTGTTTGCCTTGGCCCAGCGTGTCATCCTCCCTCCAAGCTTTGAATAGGCCCTGCTGCAGAAAAGCACTGGAAAAGTCTGTTCTCCATTTGCTCTTGGCGCTCCTTTGGTTGTTTGTTTGTTTATTTCTTCGGGATTATTTTAAGGACCTCGAGGTCCCCGCAGCTCCAGAGGCAGGACCTCCATGTGCTGCACGGATGTTCCCACTCCGAGGGCAGAGGATGGGGAGGGTCACGTCCCCTCTGTCCTGGTGCCTGACCTGGGTGTGCTGCTCCTGCTCCTGAAGGACCAAGGGCTCTCAGCATCCCTGCAGTTCCATTTCCCCTGGGTGAGCCTTGCTTGCTGCAACTCTGGCTGCTCCAGGCTCTGTGCCAGGATTCCCACTGCCACAGGGCAGGGTTAGATGGGATACTGGGAGGGAATTCTTCTCTGTGAGGGTGGGCAGGCCCTGGCACAGGTGCCCAGAGAAGCTGTGGCTGCCCCTGGATCCCTGGCAGTGTCCAAGGCCAGGCTGGACAGGGCTTGGAGCAACCTGGGACAGTGGAAGGTGTCGCTGCCTGTGGCAGGGGGTGGCACTGGATGGGCTTTCAGGTCCCTTCCAACCCAAACAATTTTGTCATTCTGATTAAGGAGCCTCAGGCTCCATCTCTCCCCCATCCTGTCCCACTTCCCTCTCTCAGGCAGGACCAGCTCCTCCCAGCTGATTCCCAGCTATTTGTCTGAGCTCCCACAAGATCCAAGCCCTGGGGAGCCTGGCACAGCCCCAGGCAATCTGCTCCAGTGCGTTGCTATCCTTAGAAAGGATTTGTAAACACAAATCTGGATCTTTTCTGTTGCAATCTCAAACCATTGTCGGGTCCCAGCCAGGCAGCCCCAGCTGCTTTGCTCTGATGGATGAAAAGCTGGGAAAACCTGAGGCTTGAACAGGGTCTGGCCCCCACAGGCTTCTGGGGAGGTCACCCCCATCCTGCTGACATCCCAAAGAATCACAGAATCATGGAATGGTTTGGGTTGGAAGGGACATTTCAAGGTCATTGTCTTCCACTCCCTGCCATGGGCAGGAACACCTTCTGCTATCCCAGGTTGCTCCAAGCCCTGTCCAACCTGGCCTTGGACACTGCCAGGGATCCAGGGGCAGCCACAGCTTCCCTGGGCACCCTGTGTTCCTCACAGAAAACAATTCCTTCCCAATCTAACCCAGTGGGATCCTCAGCTCTGCCTTGAGGAAGGGCAAGGTTTGGGTGTCAGCTGCTCTGCGCCCTCCAGAGGGACCCGGGAGGTGTCCCACGGTGGGAGGCAACCACCCACATCCTGCCTGGCATTATCCAAGCTGCAGCTGAGGGCAGGAGCAGCGGTGGTGCTGACCACGAGTCCCTCTGGAAATAGCAAAGGGAAGTGAGCAGCAGATGGAGAAAAGGAGGAGCGAGACAGCGCCAGGGAGAATAAGTGGCTGTGCATGAGGAGCTGGGAGGAGTGGAGAGCAGAGGGAGCTGTAATTAGGGCAGGTTTGGTTGTGTGAATTTTGCTGGGTCTGCAGCAGGAGGTTGCCCAGCAGCTGCACAAATGATTTATTACACGTTCACTACATCTGCCCTGTAGGAAGGTAAATAAAATGTACACAGTGTCCCATTTACTCAGACAATCGGGGGGATATGACCCAATTTCTCTTTGACTCCGGTGTTTTCCTCCTTGGGATGAGCCTCCTGGGAGGTGGGAACGCCCCAGGCCCCCCCAGAGTCACATTTATCTCACTGTCCTTGCTGTCAGAGGGATCCCGGGAGGCACAGTTGGGCGTAACCCCCCCCCAGCCATCCTCCACCTCCGGCCACCGGTGACCTGTGACAAGGAGGGACATCCCGGGGGGTGCCAGCCCCAGTCCAGGAATCCGCCGGCACCATCTGCGTGTGGGATTAGGGATGCTCCTGCTGTGACAGGGACAGGGAGAGCGACAGGAGCCGGGAGCATCCTCTGGCTTCCACATCTGCCGGAGCTGCCGGGGCTCGGCACAGGCGGCTGCAGCACGGGGAGGGCACTCGGACCCCCCTTCGGAGGAGAAAGTGCTGTGTGAGCAGCGGGAACTGGATTTTCCATGGGTTTGCTCCATCACTCAGCAGGTCTGGGGGAGATAAGGGCCCCTGCACCCTGGGACCCGCTGCTGATATCCCAGATCCAGCCTTGCTGAATGTGCAGCTTTTGGCCGCACTGCTCCTGACACTTTCAGGGATATTTTTTTTTTTTCCCCTCAGCTCTCCTTGTTGAGGCTCCTCTGGCCTCCCCGGCAGGCAGCCCCGGGCAGGCAGGAGCAGCTCCAGCCCCGCAGCCACCGGGATTTGCTGCAGATGTCGGGCAGGGAGAGGCCGGGAAGGTGGCACATGGCCAGCGGGGCAACCAAAGGGGCATAAAGTGGCCATTGAGCTAAAACCCCTCTTTGAGGGATTCGAGTTCAAGGATTTGGCTGTGCAAAGAAAGAGCCCGTGGGCCGTGAGCTTTTCTGAATCCCATTTCCACAGGACTTGGAGCAAATACTCCCTGGAAGCATGTTGTGCTCCGTGTTTGGTTGATCTGCTGGGCTTATCCTGCTGCATGCAGGAAAATACAGCTGGAAAACCTTTCTGGAGGGCTGAGGAGCAGCACGCAGGGGCTGCTGACAGCCTTCCCTGGCAGCCCCAGCGCTCCGGGGTGGATACTCGCACCCATCCCTTCGCCAGGGGGTCCCTCTTGTCCCCTCCTGCAGCCAGATGTTCCCCCAGCTGTGCAGGGCGGAGCGGGGATTGGAGGACCGGGCACTGTTACTTAGCAACAGCTGAAGGATGAGCTTTAACCCTGTCCCCAGCACCACCCTCCTGGCGAGTCCTGCGGGGGAACGGGCACCGTTCCCATCAGAGCGAGGCTCCATGAGGGATTTTTTCCCATTTTATCCTTCTTCTGCTCCATGATTATGGGCTGCCTCAGACCCAGGGAGCTGCTCAGTCCTGGGCTGGGATGGATCCTGGCTCTCTGGGATGAGCAGGGCTCATCTGCCCCTTCTCCCTCTGTTCACTCCAGGCTCCTTCCTTCCCCTGCTCCACGCTACCGCTCCTCCCACAGCCCGAGGACAAAAACCTAATTGCACGACATAAATTATAGCAACTCTCCAAATAAAAGCCCAGGCAGAAAAGGCTGCGGCTGGATGGACACTTGAGGGCTATTAGAAGATGCATAAATTCCTTTCCTCGGGTTTTTCATTTTTACATGTCTAATTACAGTGAAAGGAGCCTTTCAAGGGCTGCTCAACTGCCAGGGCCCTCCGCAGCCCCTGGCAACTGGAGCGGGAAGAGGTGGCAGGGTCGGACACTCCCGTTTACCTTGGAGAGAGCCCGGGGCTAAACAAATGCCAAGGGCTTGGGAAGGAGCGGCAGGAACCGCTGCATTCCCTTGATCTCCCCCGGGAACCTGCAGCGGTTCCCTGGGCACCCATCACTCCCAGGGAGATGTCTGGGCCATTGTGGTCCCTCTTTATTTATCTGACGCTCCTCAAACTTTAATTAAAGATGTCTCCTCGGGGTGTGCTTTAGCTCCATATTGAAGATGGACTGGCTGGAGAAAATGAAAATGAGCAGCGTTCCTGAGCACTGGGAATAAAAAGCAGGAGGGGGATGATGGAATTGAATGGTCCGGCTCCCCCCCTCTCTGTGCTCCAGCCATGGAGACCCCAGATGTGCCAGCGTGGCTTGGAGGGAACAGGAAGGACCTGGGATCCACCAGGCAGGGGAATTTCAGGCTGGGATGGGGAAAAAAGCCCTTAAAGCAAGAGAAATGCAGCGGGGTCAGAGGGCAGAGCTGCTCCCCGCTCAGAGCACCCAGCGCCTGACGAGCTGCTGGGATAATTAGGGGCAATTTATACCTCCAGGTCAGGGGTTCACTCTGCCTTGTCATCGATTTTGAGGTGGGTGATAAACTGCCGGGAAAACAGAGCTGTTGGGATAACACGGGAAATGTCCCATTAGAGGGGGAGCTTCTGGAGCAAACGCTGCCATCAGAGCCCCTCGGAGCCCCCCGTGGCCGTGGCCTGGGCAGGACCCCCGTGGTTTTATTGTTACTGTCCCCCATCCCTGGGGCTGGCAAATGTCCCCTCTGAGGCTGTGCTGGTGTCCTTCCCACGGGGGGAAGGTGTTGGAATGCTGGACTTCAGTGTCCCCCCAGTCCAGGAATGGCTCCATCATTTTTGGGAAGCAGATTTAGGAAGGTGGCCCCAGGGTCATGCCCACACAACCTTCAGGGACACTGATTTTTCTGCCTGGGACCTGAAATCAAATCCAGGGAAGTTTTGTGCCTGCATTTGTCACTGCTGGGGAGCAGCCTTTGGCTCCTGGCCCTGGATCCATGCACAGGATGATTCCCAGGGCTGGCCTGGCTGCAGGTGGAGGTGCCAAGGGCAGTAGAGGTGTTGGAGCGTACAGGACACGGATTCATCCTCAGTCGATCCTGTTCCAGTGGAAAAGGGAAGCCCAGGCAAGGGGAGTGTCGGGAGCTCTCCTGCAGGGCAGGGGCCGTCCCTTGGCTCGAAGCTCTGATCACAGATGCAGATCCCGCTGCTCCCGGGGAGCACAGCAAGAGCTTAAATGTGTTTGTTCCGTGCCTTTCCTTGCAAACTGCTCCAGCAGGTAGAACACTTCCCAGGTTTATTCCTGGAGCCAAAGAACAGCAGCAGGAGGGAGCTGGATGTGTGAGGCAGCTCAAGCCCTGGTTCTGCTGCAGGGCACAACGAGCTCTGCCCCTCATCCCGGGATGCTGCCCTGGATTTGGTTGCACCGATGTGATCCCGCTCTGGATAAGCTGCCTGAGCTGGAGCCTGGCCGTGCTTCCTCTAATTAAAGGTGTCAAATTATGCCCGGACTGAATTCAGCAGCAGCAGCAAAGTCCTTCCCGAGTCCATGAAATCATCCAGACCTTGTGCCATGACATTCCAGGAGAGGTGATGTGCTCTGATCTCCCCGGGCTGAGTAGTGCCCTTTTCACCCAAAGAGGTCCCAAACAATTAAACCTGGCTCATTGTGATCAGAGTTAAAATTGCTCCATCTGTAGCTCAGGGCTCATCCACAGCCCCTCAAAAACCAGGCACTGATCCACAAGTCTTGGAATCTGCAAGGATGGGGACAGAGCGGTGCTGTGCTGCATCCCAGGGTTGGGAACACGGCTGGACACTGTCACAGCCCCCCTCTGTGTCACTCTGGGTGATGTCTCACCTTTCCAACATGATCCTTGTCCTGGTGGAGACACAGAGAAGCCTCAGACCCAATCCATGGGCAGGGTGGCAGGAACCAGGCACTTCCAACCACAAAGATTTAAGGAAACCCACACCTGCAAAGGGATTCAGCAAAAAAAGACAAAACTCACCAGGTGAATTCTTTGCTAGAGCTGGGAATGAGGCACCTGGAGAGCTCTGTGTCCCCCAAAACCCTCAGCTCAGCAGATTCCCCCTCACCGAGCACCCAACTCATCACCTCTGTGGTGACAGATTTGTGAGGATGCTCCTATCGTGCCTTTAAAAATATTAATAATAATAAAGGAGGGGGAGGGGAAGTGTGTGGGGTTGGAAAAGGGACTCTACAGCCTGGGAAGCCACTCCTGAGCTCCGGCACAGCTCAAAGAAGCCCCTCTTGGCATCCAGTCCCTGGGTGGTCTCTGCCTCTTAATTACAGGGTTAATGCCACGTTACGATCAGGAGAAGTTTCTTAGCCTGATAATGAGTAGGAAGCAGCTGTAGCCTGGAAAATGGAATAATTGCAGAGTGGAGCAGTGTAATTATAAGGTGTGGATCCACTGCCTCCATGTTTACCTAGAGGAGACGAAATCCCCTCAGAAGCTGCAGCCGTGGCAGCAGCTGGAGCTGTTTCTTGCAGGGGGGGGTAAGTGTGTAGTAAGGGGGGAGTAAGGACAAGTCCTGGCCTGCTCCAGTCACTGGGATGTGCCAGGGCTTGAGCTCAGGTGGACTCAGAGCCTGCAGCACCCAGGCCCTGCTGGATGAGCACCATTCCATCCTCTGGGAGGGGCATGGATCCATGGAGCACCACTGTGACAATCCCAGCTTGGATGCAGCATCACGGGACGGGTTGGGTTGGAAGGGATCTTAAAGCTCATCCTGTTCCACCCCTGCAACAGATCCTAAAGATCAGCCCTGTTCCACCTTCCCTTATCCCAGGTCGCTCCAAGTGCCATCCAATCTGGCCTTGGACATTTCCAGGGATGGGACAGCAGCAGCTTCTCTGTGCCAGGGCCTCCCCACCCTCACTGCAAAAACTTTCTTCCTTCCACATGCTCATTCTCTCTCATTTTCATCCTGGGAAAAAGCTTTTGCCAACTGTTTTTTCTCCCTGAAAAAGAGATTCGGCTGAATCCAAACATTTGTTGCAGTTTTGCTGGGTCTGCTCAATTATTCTGCACTTTAGAAAGACAAAATATGCCAATGTGGAAAGTGGGTCAGATTTGAGATGAGTGGCAGTACCAGCGACTGAAGCACAGCTGAGCTGTTCCAGCAGCTCTGATTCTCTCCTTGAGATCCCAATGCTCTCCTTGAGATCCTGCAGCCAGCCCAAACTTGCTCCAGACCTATCCCGAGCTCCATGGCCTGTGCAACCTTTGGGAATGAATGTCTTCCCCTGAGCTTTAGCAATGACCCTGGGCTGGTGTCTTCTGTGGTGAACGGGCTGCAGAGGAGCAGGGGAAGGCGAGAAGAACCCTTCCCTAACCCTTCCCCAGTCCTTCCCTTTCCCTTGCCAAGGTCCTTCACCAGCTCTGTGATCTTCTCCTGCTGCTCGTCAGCTGGGAAATGGCTCAGGCACCCATAAGGAGCTGGACCGAGTTCTGTGAAGGGACACAATGAACCCCCTAATGAGAGGGAATTTTTCATGGCCCCACACATTTCCCAAATGTTCCTGGGACACTGCTTTTCCCCATGGCAGATGTCCCGCTGGTCATCACTCTCCACCAGGTGACATCCCATCCCTCAGCAGTATCTCATATAATCCAGGAATATTTGGGCTGGAAAGGACCTTAAATCCCATGCAGTGCCACCCCCTCACCATCCACTATCCCAGCTTGCTCCAAGCCCCTTCCAACCTGGTCTTCGACACTTCCAGGGATGGAACCCTGGAAGTTGGACCAGCTGGACCTTCTTTGGGTATCATGTACCAGAGCTTCACCACCCTCATGGTAAAAGCTTCTTCACCATATTTGATTTAAACAGAGTCTCCTTTGGGTCAATATCTGGGCACTGGGGGGTTCCTGTGCCAGCCGCTCCATGAGCACCTAACCCCTGAGTCCATCCCTGCCTCCCCAAGGGACCAGAGCCCCCTCACGTTCCTGCACTGGACCCTGGGGACAAAACCAGGGGTGTGTGACTGCAGCAGGGTCACTGAGATGCCTCAAGAGCCCCATCCTGGCAGAGAGCCCCATGCTCCATCCCTGTTTTACCTTCTCCCCAGGGATCCCACTCAGCTCCCAGAACTCCTGCACTGGTTTAAATTGGACTGCTCAGACCTCCAGGGCAGGAGAAGCAGGAAGAGGCAAGCAGGGACTCAAGTGGCTGATTTAATTCCCCATTCCCATTGGAATCACTGTTTTACCGGAGGTTGGAACAGGTAACTGCAGCATGGAACTGCAGCCTGTGCCAGGGCTGAGCTCTGGAGGCAGCAGGAGTTTCACCCTGATTACTTTTACTCGTTACCAGCATCTCCAAATCCCTCTAAATTCCTCTTGTCTCGCTCCTTGATTTCACCCTAGTCCTGCATGCTGAAGTCTGCAGAATCCCTGCCTTCCCTGTCCATTAAGCTTTTAACACTCCCTGCATTTCCCGACAACGCTGCCGATCCCATCACAGCTCCTGAAATGTTAATTTTTATTGATTCTTTGCACGGACATAAAAACCCACCCCCACACAAACATCAGACATATATTGAGATACATATTGATATCTAGCAAGTGGTTCCCGGAGCTGGAGGCTACTGGAAGCTGGTTCCTGGGACCCCAGGGAATGGGGGAATCCTCCCCAGTGGGAGGGAGGCCAAAGGCTGAGCAGTTCCATCAGCAAGAGCTCAGGAAGCAAAGAGACTTTCCTCAAGGCATTCCCTAGGAAAAGGGCTTGAGGAGCTGCTGGGCTGGATTGAATCTGAGGAGGTAGAGGGGCATGGCACCAGGAGGGAAGGAATTTCCAGGGTTTCTGCTGGGATGAAGCCTTTGCTCACCACATGACCCGACAGCAGCCCCATGTCAGGCACACCGTGAGCATCCTGCACCCATCCTCCCTCAGATCCTTCAGAAAACACGGATTTCCTGGGGAAAGGGGCTGCTTGCCTCAGGGGTTATGGAGTTGTTGGGTTCTGTCACGGCAGCAAAGCAGAACTGAGCAGCCAAATGGCTTTGTTAATCCTCTGCCTTTGATTCCCAGCACCGCCCGTTTGCAAACACTGCTTTAATCTCCATCCAGGCAGCTCCACCGAGGACACAGGGAAACGAAGGTGTTCAAATAGAAAGAAGCCAAGGATGACCCAGTGAGGGTCCCCTTGCAGAGACACTGGGTGTCCCCAGCCAGCCCTGCCCCCTCCCAGCTGCTGGCAGCTGTGCAGGTGTCACTCAGCTCTGGGAAAACTCATTCCTGCTTTCCTTATCTCGAGAGAATAACCTGCCCTGGTTCTGAGCTGCTCTCAAAAAGTGTCAGCGTCACCTGCCACAGGGCAAAGCTTCACATGGGGACCTTGCAGAGGGGATGAGCCTGGTGCTTGGATTTGTACTGGAATGAGAGGGGACATGAGGGAGCCACAGGATCCTTGCTGGGACATTCAAAGTGGATTCAGGAGGGATTGAAGCCAAATATTCACCTGCCATCAGTTTTGTACTGCGTGAGCTCCACCCAAGCCCTCTGTGTGTCATCCCTGTACAAAGGGGCTGGGTTTGAAACGAAAAGAGGGAAGATTTAAATTAAATATTAGGAGGAAATTCCTCCCTGGCAGGCTGGTGAGGCCCTGGCACAGGTTGTCCAGAGAAGCTGTGGCTGCCCCGTCCTTGGCAGTGTCCCAGGCAGCGAGTGGAACAGGATGAGTTTAGAGGTCCCTTCCATCCCAAACCATTATGGGATTCTGTGATTTTTCAGGAAGAGAATGGCATGTGGGAAGAACTGTGGCACTTGGTGACATGGCTGTGCCTGCTGTGGCAGCAGGTCCTTTGGCACTGCTGTGGGGCTCCACAGAGCCGCAGCAGCATTGATGGCTCCCTTTCATGGCTCTGCTGAGCGTCAGGAGGGAGGAGAGATGGCAGCAGCTTGATTTTCCTGAGAATGATCCATTTAGAGAGCGATGGCTCAGCCAACCCTTTGGGAAAAGCCCCGGGGCCTACGTGCAGCCACAAGTGTTATTGAGACTTTCAGCTCCGACACCAGCTCCCATCCATCACTCCTGCCTGGCCTTCCCAGTGCCCCTCCTCCTCCTCCTCCCACGAATATTCCCAGAGAAAACTCCACCGGCCCTCCCAAGGTCCCTGTCCACCTGTTGCCTGACACGCTCTGGGCTCGTCCTCTGGTGTTGGAAGGGTTAAATCCTGCCTGCCCCGAGGCCACGCTTCACTTGATAATGTCATCAGCTGGTGACAGTGTTAATGAGGGGATCAGGTGCAGGAGGAGGCTGCATTACCCTGGAGAGGGATGAGTTGTGTCCGGAAGAGCCAGAACTGGATACGTGGAGTGATTGCACCAGAGATGTCCTTCCTTCCCCCCCCTCGCCTCCTCACTCTTGTTCATGAACCTCTCCCCTTCCTCCTCCTCCTCTGTGCCACATGGGGTTGTGTCCCTCCAGGCTGCTGCTCTCTTCATCCTGGGAAATGTAGCATCCCTGGATGGTCCCTGTGGCACAGAAGTGGCAGCAGTGCTCAGCCGGTGCCACCATCCCGTTGTCCCTCCATCCCTCCTGCTGTGCCATCCCCTGTCCCCCTCCTGTGCCATTCCTGCCACTCCCCTGCTGGCTTAACACGCTGGGAATTTTTCCAATATCTGTTTAAATCCCTGTGTGTCTCTCTAAGGGATGAAGGCTCCATCCTCAGCTTCTCCCTCCCTGTATCCCAGTGCTCCCAGACAGGCAGGGAGTGCTGGGCTGGAGCTCACTGCTGGGACCTGCTGCTGCCCCCTCTCTGAGCCCTGGATGAAGCCACCCTGTGCTTCTTCCATCCAGCTCTGCTCATCCCGGTGGGAGGTTTGTGAGGAGGGTGGTGACTTGGGATACTCCCCTGGGAGCTGAGCAGGGCTGGGAGCTCCTGGGACAGAAAGTGGGATATGGACAGGGGAAGCAGGAGAGGAGGCAGGAGCAGCTCTCCCTCCCTTGGCAGCATCCTGCCCACCTGGAGCTCCAGAGCCACCTGAAAACCTTCTCATCCCTGGAAGTGTCCAAGGACAGTGGAAGTTGTCCCTTGCCTTGGCAGGGAGTCCTTTCCAACTAAAACCATTCCCTGTTTCTGTAATTCCATGATTCCACCAGAATCAGAACCAAGTTGGAATCAGAACCAAAAGCCCAGGAACACTGAACAGGAGGTGACCCC
Organism: Motacilla alba alba; assembly: GCF_015832195.1. Lineage (NCBI taxonomy): Eukaryota > Metazoa > Chordata > Aves > Passeriformes > Motacillidae > Motacilla > Motacilla alba. The sequence continues at coordinate 5,713,101 of NC_052045.1, forward strand.
AGTGCTGTCCCAGGCTCTGGGACCCCCCCAAACCTCCTGCAGAGACCCGCCAGCATCGCTCCAGGGGACCCCACTCCATCAGCTGCAGAGCAGGGACACGACAGCAGCAGGACAAGTGGCTTCCCAGTTGGAACTGGAGCAGGCTGGATGAGTCCCAACAGAAATCCCTGAGGAGCCCTTGGAGGGTGGGGAGGGAGAAGAGCAGGCAGGAGAGGCTCTTGTGCAAAGCATGGATTTAAACAAACAAGCAGCAGGCAAAGGGTGGGATTGGAGAGCTCCTTCAGTTGAGGTTCCCATGAGTGCTTCCAAGGGTACACAAACCAGGCCAGCGCAAGGAGTTTGTCCCAGTATTCCTTGTTCTGCACTTTCCCAATAAACATCTCAAGGCAGGACCCTTCAGTGGATGGGGTTCAATGGGGACAGCAGGGACTTCTTGCTTTGTTATTAATTGTTTGTGTTCTGCTGGTGCTGGGAGAGCTTCGCTGGAGATATCCAAGGAAAAATAAGCTTTTCCAAAGAGGTATTTAAAGACCCTAAGTATTGCCATGGCCTCACCACCTCTCCTGCTCTCTCCACCCTTGGCCGTGCCTCGTGCATCCCGTGGGATGTGCTGGCAGTGAGGACACAGCATCTTCCCCTCCCTTCTTCCCCTGTGCACCATTAGGGCTTCACCCACATCCTCCCTCTGATCTGGGACCCCATTGTCCAGTCCTGTTCCTCATCTTCTCACGGTCACCTCTTGCTGTCCCCTCTCCCTGGGTTTGGGGGATGTTTTCCCACTCTGGGGGTCCCGAGGAGCCGTGTCCATGTGCACTGACCCTGGGGAGACTGAGACAGAGGGTTGGAGTAGGGGGCAGGAATGGGGTAGTCAAGACTGGGGAGTGCTTCCCATTGGAACCAGGCTGCCCTGGCAGCCAACCTCAAGTCACTGCATCTTCCTGGCTCTTCTCACCCTGTCAGTTATTAAAGATGTCCCCCAGTTCCACCAACACAAGGAATTTTTGCTCAGGGAGCAGGACAGACAGATTTTAACTGAGCTGCTACTCCCCAGACATATTCTCTGCCCACGAACGTCTTATTTCTATCATCCTTTCACCACCCTTTTCTCCCCATCTTCTCTCTTCCCTCCTTGGTTACAAACCAACTTGGAAATCTCAAGCTCTGCGACAGCCCCTACTTTTTAATTAATGGTCTCCTCTCTCCCCCGGACCTGCCGGGCCTCGCTGACACTCTCGGCATCCCAAAGAGCCTCGAGAAGCAGCTGAAACCTCCGTGGTGAGGGGGCCGTGCCCACCTCCCCCGGTTCCCACACTCCCAACACCTCCGGATCCTTCCCGGCTCCCGGTTTGCGTTTCCCCCGCACTGCCGGCTTCTCCCGGCTCGGCTCTCAGACAGCTGTGATGGATCAGTGACAAGCTGCCTTTGTGTCCTCCTCTTGCACAACAATAGATACTCCTGTCTGTTTATACAAGTTTGAATTTGTCCCTATAAATACGGGGTGGAAGAAACAGTAGACTATAGATTGCACCCTGACAGCTGAAAGATTAAGGGAATCCATTAACTAAACCAACTGCCTGGAAATCTTATGCAGAACATACACCTGAAAGCCATTACTGCTGTCCTGTCATGCTGCTTTATCTCTTTATTTAGGACCCTTTTTGTTTGGTTGAGGGGTTGCTGTTTTTTCTGCTTTTTTTTTTTTTTTCCCCTCTAATAATGTAAACTTGTTCTGGAGTAACAGAGGAGCCCTTGATGAAGTATCTAAGTATTTTCTGCTGAAGAATTTATGAACTCGGAGCCAGCACTGTCCTTGCCAGATCCCATGGAGCGGGAGGGGAGGGGGCACTCGCCTGTCTCGGGGTTTGTGCAGTGAATGGCCTTGGCTCGGGTTTCCCTGCGCTGAACTGTTTGCTTTGCTCTCATGGGCGACTCTGCCTCACTTCAATCTCTGGCTGCACTTAACCTTTTTTCACCTGAATTCTCTCCCTCCCTCCCTCCCTCCCCACCTCTCCCGCCAGCTCCCTGCTTTCCAAAGCCCACCCTTCAAGTTCACGAGTGCAGCAGTCGCTCGGCTCTGCCGGAGCCGGGCGGGATCCTGGCTCTGATACTGTTGAAGTCTTTTTTTTTCCTGCCGGTCTATTCAGGAATGCACACAATGCCCGTCTCCATAGTGCCCGTGCAAGCTTCTTGTCTCCACCAGCGCCACGCCTGCTCCTCTCCGGCCTCCTCCCCTCCCGGCTCGGCGCTGGGAGCTGCGAGGACTCTGCCCGCACCTTGCTGGGAGCCAAAATCAGGGAAAGGAAAAGCAGAGACTGCAGCTCTTCTGAAGTGAAAGTCATTTCAGACTGACAGAGAGTTTAGAGGGGAGATTGGGAAGGAATTCTGCCCTGCGAGGGAGGTGCCTCAGGATTCCCAGAGGAGCTGTGGCTGCTCCATCTCTGGAAGTGTCCAAGGATAGGTTGGACAAGGCTTGTAGAAAAGCTGGTCTGGTGGAAGGTGTCCTTGCCCATGACAGGGATGGTCTTTACGGTCCTTTCCAACCCAAACCATTCCATGATTCCGTTCTGAAGCACGGGGAGCACCGGGAGCACGGAGCCTCTCCCACTCCCACCCAACAGGAGAGGTGCAGCTGCAGGAGTGTGCACAAATCACTGGTTGGCTTTTGGAAGCTGTTTGCCTGGGAAAACAGAGGTTGAAACCCGCTTGTTCCCCTGTTTCCTGGTCTCGATTCCTCTCTCCCCAGGCGGGAGAGGCAGAGCCTCTCCAGCAGCACTGCAGCATTGCTGATGTGACCTTGCAGTTACCGAATGATTTCTGCCCGACGCTCTCAGGCTGGACCCTCATCTCAGAGGGTGACATTGAGCGCCCAGCTCCTTCCACTGTCATCCCGGGGTGTTGTGTCCTTCATTTGAAATCCCAGGACGGGGCAGTGGTGGGAAAGCTTTCCACAACCTCAGCGGTTTCGTGGAGGCTCTCCCTGGGCGGGAGGGTGACCCCCCTGCGGCAGAGCCCCCGCTCCGTGCCCATGGTGAGTGATTAATGCTGTCCCCAGGCAGGAATAAAGTTTCAGGAGCTGCTATTGTCAGGGGAACAGGAGCGGCTCCCATCCCGCTGGACAGATAGTAACCCTGGCAACGGCGGATACACCGGGAAAAGGCCGGGAGGGCTTGGAGGGCGATGGGACACCGTGGGGGGGAGATCCCATTCAATCCCATCCCTGGGTGTCACTGAGATGTGAAGGATTTGAAAAGAGAGTTTCAAAGTTAAGGCAGCTGCAGATAAGATGGGGAATTTTCGTTTCTCTCTCCCTCTAAGTTTGTCCAAATTCCCATTCAGTGTTGCTGGGCTGGATCCTGTCTCAGCATGGATCGTGCCCGCTGGGATGTCTCTGAGTTGGGAGAGAGATGTTCCTCAGCAGCTGGGGGAAATCAGAAAGGAGCTTAGGGATGGAAAGGCAGGAATGAAGGATGGAAGGATGCAAGTGAAGCAGCTGCAATTGAGGAAAATCCTGGATGAATCCACAAAAGAGAACCCAGCGGCTTCAGGAGGCTCTGGGATGCTGGAAGAGTCCCTGTCCCTGCTCCACAGCTCTGCAAAAGCACTGAAAGTGTCCTGGAGCACCTCTGCCAAGTGCTGTGGGGAGCTTTAAGCAGGGAAGAGCCTGGATGAAGAGCCATGGACGCACCATCAATGGCTTCTGCTTGACAGTTGTCTCTGGGTCTTCCACCAGAGGATGGATGTGTCGGAAGGTGCTTGGAGACCTTTGGGAACAGCTCTGAGTGCACATCCACTGACCATCAGTGGGTCAAGGCTTCTCCTGGAAGTGTCCATGGGTTTTTAGGATGGGATGGGTGTGTCTGAAGGCACAGATGCCATTTGGGGTTGGCTGGGGAGCTCCAGAAGTTCAGCCTCACAGCCAGGATCTCCAGCATGGAGACGCTCCAGGGAGGAATCCATGGTGGTCCTTCCTCCAGACCAACCATCAGCTGCCCTGGAAGGTGTTTTCCACCTGGGAGAAGACAGAAAGGGCTGGAGATGGAAAGATGAGCCCCATGCTGCTGGAGGGCTTCCCTGTAAATCCAGTTGTGCCGGAGAGGGCTCCATGTGGATCGGGCTGGTTTGGGCTGTGCTGGGGGGAAATGGAAGAGGCTGGGAGAGCCGGGGTTGCCAGGCAACACTCTCTGTATATTGGGAAGATAAATCCCACAATAATGGAAAGAAGGGATCCTTTCCTCGCCTGTTGTTTGTTTCTCTCTTTCTCCGTGGTTCATCTCGCTCGGATCCCGCTGCAGCTCCAGGGAACAACGTGACCTTTTCATGCTCCAAAGGACCAAGAGGTTTATCCTTGGTGATGAAAACTGGGATTTTTGGGTCTGCTGGGGCAGAGGGCTGGTGGAGACAGGCACTCCTGGTTTTGGGAGGAAAAGGGATTGTGGGATAAGCCAATTCCTTATCTCCGGACACATCCCACTCATGTACCACTTGCTTTTGGCAAACATTTGTGTGTTTGCTCTTTCCCTGTCTCCAAGGAAGCATTTTGTGGTCCCTGCTCTGAACGGGGGGCTGAGGCTGGTGTTGGGCTCTGCCTGGATTGAGGTTGCTCCGTCAGCACCAGGTGACTGATTCCATCCCCCTGATCCCGTCACTCGTGATTCCTGCTCAAACACAGCTGGAGCGCCGAGCACCCTCAGCGAGCTGTTTGCAATCAGCCAAGAAAAAAGCCGGCAGACAAGTCTCCCGCTCCGGGTGTTTAAACACTTCCCAACAACAAGAAAAGCTGGAGGAAATTGCGATGATGAGAGCGACCAGAATTGGAGGCTTAATTTATCCCATCTATCATTTGCTCTGACTCGTTCAGCCAGCTCCATTTTCCATCAGTGCTTTTCAGGGATGCAACAGGGATGAGGAGGAGAAGAGATGAAGTAGGATGAGAATCCAGCTTGGGGAACATTCGCTGGGCACATTCTGCTGTGGCAGTGCCCATCATCCTGAGCTGGACTTGCAGCATTCCCTGCTCCCAGGAAACCTCCATCCCTGGGAAGGGTGACCTTTGCTCAAAGGTTAGACTCAGTCTTGGAGGTGTTGTCCAACATGGATGATTCTATGGTGAGAAAAACCCCAAAGAGTGATGGTTTCTCTTCCCACCACTGCTCTCCCCACTGATCAGGCAGAGGAACCAGGCCCAAGCCACAGGATTCTGGTGCTGCTCCTGGGAATCCTGTCATCCCTGGGAGCTGTGACCTTTGCTCAAAGTGTGGACTTGATCTTGGAGGTGTTTTCCAACATTAATGATTCTGTGGGGGGGAAAACCCCAAAGAATGGTGGTTTCTAACCCCACTACCCCTCTCCCCATCCATCAGACAGAGGATCCTTCCCAAGGCTGGGCTGGAGCCATCGGATTCTGGAGCTGCTGCTCCCAGCTCCGCTGGTTTTCGTCTGCAATTAGCTTGGAGCAGCATGGTAAATATTTCATACCTTAGAGCAAAGGTTGTTTAATTTTTCATTCTCTTAAAGCTGCTCATGAATGTTTTACAGAGCTGATCTCCTTGGCTGGAATGGGAATGGGAAAGCACAAGAGAGATATCCTGCAGCTCCAGGTTTGGGAGCGTATCCAGTGACCCCTCATCCATGGTGGATCTTAATTGAAGGTGCTGACGAGCCCGACTGGAGCAGGATGTTGAGCAAAGCATCTTTACAGAATCTGCTGGCATGTGAAATAAATGCCTCCAATATCCCTCTCCAATCCTCCAATTTATCACAGCAGGAGTTAAATTGTCCTGTATTCCATGGACTCAGCAAGAGGACAAACCCCCAGCTCGTATGTCATGGCACTTTTTGCTCTGGGGTTTTTGGGAAATCACTTCAAGTTCCACCATTGCTGGGACCTGCCAAAAATGTTATTTCCTGAATCCGCTGCTTCTTCTCACTGTCATGTGGAAGGTGGCCCTGCCCATGCAGGGGCTTGGAACCAGGTTTCCTCCAACCCAAACTGAGTTTCTGGGATGACCTCCTTGTTTCTTCTCCATTTCTCTTTCTCCAGGAAAAGAAAGCCGAGAGCAGCTCTGTGTGTGACATTCGCCACCCAGGCTTTCCATTCCGGACACCACGGAATTCCCCGGGCTCAGATCCTTGCCTGCCTCCCTGCAGGAGGAATTGAGGGTGAAGTGGGTTGGATGAACCCAAATTAAGTCTTCAGGAAAGAACTTGGGAATTTAATCCCAGCTGGGAACTCAAGCATGCAGGATGTGCTCCCACGGCTGCGTTCCCTCCATCACTGCTCCCGCTCCCTCCCTCTGCCCACATCCTCTGGCACTTTAACAGGAATAGATTCCCAAAGCCTTTAGCACCCATGCATTGGAGCAGCTCCTTCCACTAGCATATTGCCGACCTGTTTTTATTGCACAGCCAGGCTGGAATGCACAGAGTCCTGGCAGGGAGCAGGTTTTTTTGGAAGACTTCCCTGGGAAAAAAAACTCCCCTTTCCTTCTCCCCACTTTTTTCTTCCCATTCCTGGAAGTACTCAAGGCCAGGTTGGACAGGGCTTGGAGCAACCTACTCTGGTTGAAGGGTTTGGCCTTGAAAGGTCCCCTCCAACCCAAATTATTTTGTGATTCCTTCTTCAGGCTCGCAGCAGCTCTGGGAAGAGAAGGGATGGCACTGGTGTCCCCCCAGACCTCTGCCTTTTCCCTATGCCTCCCTGTCCTCGCTGAGCTGCCTCATCCAGGGCACATCCCTCAATCCAGTGCTCTCTGCTGCAAACAGAATTCCTTTTTGGAATTCCTTTTCCTCTGGAAGAACACTTCTGCAGAGGGGAAAAGCAGGAAAGAGGGAAAAAAAGAAAGGAATGCGTAGGATAAAGGGCACAAAAAGGAGGAATACACACGTTAGAGGGAAGGAAAAGCAGGAATACTCCTGATAAGGGACACAAAAAGGAGGAATAGACGTGATAAAGGACTTAAAAAGGAGGAACACATACGATAAGAGGCACAACAAGGAAGGAATTACGCATGATAAAGGACAATTACCAGGAGTAATGAATTGCCTGGGATCTCTTATCAGATCTGTTATCTCCTTTCTTCTTCACCTTCACTTGTTTGGGACCCGCCCAAGTGGATTCCCTGTATTTCAGCTCCCACATGGATGATCCTCACAGGCTGGCTGTCTGTCCCAGGGCAGTCTGGGATGATGTGACAGACTTTCATCAGGCTCAGGGGCGGTTTTCCCATCGAATTCCAGCAGTCTGGACACCCAGGGATAACCAAATTCCTCATCCGAGTTTGACTGCTGCCCAAACCAGGAATTCAGATCCTCTGTTCCCGTGTCCCAAATCATGGTTTTAACACAGAAAAACTGCAAGAAAACCCCCCTGAAAAAGTTATCCAAAGAATGCTGCAGCTGGGATGAGCTTTCCTGAGCCTCCCCTGGGCCTTTGGGACCAGCATTTGGTGGCCCTGTCACAGAGGGACTTTGGAGAGAGTTTTGTGGTGGCCCCTCCCTGATGGCCTGAATCCACACGGGATGGAGGTGTCAGCAGGAGGGATCACCTCGGGGTGGGAGCAGGGATGCTCTGAGGTCTCACCATCTGTCCCCTCTCCACACGCTAAGGCCACATGGTCACACTGCTCAAGGAGCAGGAAATGTCACACTCCCTCTTTTGTGCATCCAGAGCTGCCACTTTTTCCCATTCAGAGAATTCCTGGAAATTGGATTTCCATTCTTTTCCCTGGGGCAGGAGCAGGTGATCAGCCCTGGAGCTCTGAGCTGCTGGGATTGGGCAGGGAGGCTCTGCTCTTCTCCTGGAGATAACATGAAATTTGGGATGCAGGTGATGGTTTGGGATGCAGGGTTTGGGGACAGCTGGATGCACACCGCTGGCACAAGGAGCAGGGAGCCCGGGATGGGCAGGGAGAGGGGACCAGCCCGTTCTGACACCTCCCACCACCGATGGCACACGGAGCTGAGTCAGATGGCAGAGCCAGCAGAGCTTTGGGATCACTGACCAGGAATTCCTAATGAATGAAATCACCCCGTGGCACCTGGCGTGGCATCTGCAACCTGCTCCGTGTGTGCTTTCCATGAATCCATTAATTAGGGACTGAGTCTCGGAGCGACATTAACGAATCATCAGGATGCGTCTGTCTGAAAGCTCCCATTTGGAAATGTGATTAGGATCGGATCATTTTAATCAGTGACCGAGGAACACGGAATCCCTGTCCTCCCTCTCTGCCTGAGTGATGCAGGCACACGGCCTTGAATTCAGGCAGCTCTCCATAACCTTTTCCTGGAAAATCAGAGGGGGTGTGAGGGGCTTGTCTCCTGCAGGGCTGGGACACCTCGTCCAAAAATCCCTTTGGAAGATTCAGCTCGTGCTGGGCTTGAGCAGCAAAAAGGGATGATAAAGGAGTCAAAGACAATAAACAGGAGGACAAAATGCTCTGGAAGGCGGTGAGGAATGTAGGTGATGCTTTAGCGTGACCTCGGATCTCCAAAAAACAATTCCAGCAGCAGGGAAAGGTTTCCCACCAGGAGGCTTCCTTTAGTGCTTGTCCCAAATCATCCTCACCCCAAATGCCAGCGCAGAGTCCTCTGAGGGGGCACAAACGCTCTCATCCGAGGAGGAACAAACACACGGATCCAGACCAGATTTTTTACTTCACCTCCCCTGCCTGAAAATCTGCTGCTCCCAAAGTGTCAGACAGGGAAGAGACTCCCCTTTGTCTCTTCATTCACTGGGAAGAATCCATCATCCAACACTTTTCACCTGCCTCAGTCACAGGTAAATCCCACACCAGATTTTTTTTTTTTTGCACTCAAACCCTTCACGCTTTCTCTCACCTCCCTCGACGGGACAAATAAAGCTCCATAATATGCAAAATCCCTGATTTTTTGAATTCCTTCCACTCCAAGATGTCTTTTGGCAAGGAGCCTCCTGCAGAAGGGATGAGCCCCATCTGTGCCAAAATGCAACTCAACCCCCCGCTTGCAGCCCTGCGTCGGATTTTGATCATAACTCTGCTTTGAATACATGGAAGCATTAAAAAAAAAAAAAAAAAAAAAAAAAAGAAAAAGAAAAAAAAAAAGAATGGGGAAAGGACATTCAATGGAAAACCAAGAGCTTTGAAATGTGATCTGGGCTCGGGCAGCACCGGGGGCTGCTGCCGAGCAGCCTCGCCGAGCTCCCGGCGTTGTCCCGGCGTTGTCCCGGCGTTGTCCCGGCGTTCCCGGCCGCTGCCCCGCCGAGAGAGCCTTTTGTCTTCCCAGCAGGCTGGGGCTGAGCGCTGGAAGCCGCTTCCCAGAGGGAAGGCAGCTTGTTTGCAAGAAAAAGGCGAGTTTTCTTTGGCTTTTTTTGAAAAATAATCTGCCATTTATTATTTTTTTCTGTATCTACATAAATGCTGCGATTCTTTGTGGGATTTTTTTCCCCCCCACCTCTCTCCGCTAACAAACGCTCCAGTGTCTTTTCCAGCATAAAAGGGTAGGGGGAGGGAGAGGCACAACCCCCTCCTTCCCAACCAAACCAGCAGCATATTTGCACTGGTTAATTTAATCGGGAATTAATGCCATTAGCGGATTAAACACGGCAGCAGCCCCGGCTCCCGGCGTGAATTCCGGCGGAGCAGACGGGGTGTGGATCCAGCACACGCTGACAATGATGTGGGAAGGAGCCGGGCTGGGCGTGGTGGGATCCGATGTCCTCCCGCATCCCTGTGAGGACCCGTGTGGCACGGGGACAAGGACAGACCGGGATGGGGGAATCGCAGGTGGCCGCGGGCAGGGGTGGGATGGAGGCTCTGGGTGCCTTTTTTTGGTCCAGCCTCAGTTTTGTCCTCTGTAAAATGGGCAAAAAGACATGGATCCAGCACGGTCTGGAACGTCCTGATGGGAAGGGGGGAGCAGGATAGCAACAGGGTTAGACCCCAGAGATCAGAGGGAATGTGATGGAAGGGGCAGGAGAAGGGGACTCTGGATCCCTTTGGCACCACCTGAGTTGATGTCCCAGCCAGGTGACCATTCCTCGGATTTTGGATTCTGTATTTCCCAAGAAGTGGAAAACAGCTTTTTTCCCCCACAATTCCTTCTTCCCTGGCCCTCCCTGCTCATTTTCCTCTGGGGAGATCAGCTTTGGAACACTTGTCCCACCATTCCCAGAGGAAAACCCGGCTGCTTGATCCCCTCTGCTCCTTTCTTGGGAGATGCACCCAAGTGTGGGGCATCCACCTCTCCCTCACCTTGGGGTGGCAAAGGGCTCCCAGTCCCTGTTCCACCCCCACTGGAGGAACAGGAGAGCCCAGGGGCTGGGCAGGGAGAAGGGATACCATTTTGGGTGTGGAGTTTTAAGGAAGATGCCCTCAGGACAAACGGGTTTGCGTGGAGAAAGCAACCAAAGGGGAAAATCCTCACATCCAGAAGCACCTGAGAATGCAGGTGATGCTCAGGGGCTGCAGAGGGGCAGCCGAGGAGCCGAGAGGAGCCGGAGGGATGCAGAGGATGCGGAGGAGGAACGAGCTGAGGTGACGTGGAGACAGCAGAGCCCGAGCCAGAGCCTTTGGAGCATAGGGAGAGGGAAAGGAAGGGAAAGAGGCCAACAGAAGCATCACTGGGACCGGTCAAACATTTCAGTTTTGGCAGCTGCGCTCCAAAATTCTCAACGAGCCCGAAAGAAAAAGAACTAAAGAGAAACCACTTCAATAAACACTAAAAATGACCAGGGCCTTTATTGGAATGTGATTTGCACAGGATTTTTGTTAGTGGCTGACAGGATCCCCTCCCTCCCTGGCAAGGCACCTGGCAGGAGAGCAGGGATGAATGGAGGAGGGAGGGATGAGCAGCTCGGGAATGTTGGCTGAGTGGCTGGCAGCACTTCCCAGCTTCAGTGGGATGAGCTGGCACAGGATTTGGGCTTTGCTGCCAGTCCGTGGAGAGGTGAAGGAGCAGAGCAGAGAGTGGGGGCATCCACAGCTTCTATCCCAAAAGTTTCCCAGGGAAGCTGTGGCTGCCCCATCCCTGGAAGTGTCCAAGGCCGGCTTGGATGGGGTTCGGGATAGTGGAAGGTGTCCCTGCTCTTGGCAGGGGTTGGACTGGTGACCCTGAAACATCCCTTCCACCCAAATTCCATGTTCCCATGAAAGCTGCCCAGCAGCCAATTCCTGCTGATGCCAGGGAGAGCCCAGACCTGCAGCTCCTGACTGCAGGAGATGTTTCTTATCTGGCTGCCCCCCTGCAGGACTCCTTGCTGCCTCTCCCAGCCCAGAGGGTGCAGAGAGAGGGTGCAGAAAGCCCTGGGTGGGTGCTGAGGACCTTTGGGTGCTCCCTGGCACTGCCTCCAAGTTCAGCATGCCCCTCTCCCACCCGCAGCCCCCTCTCTGGAACCCTCAGCCATCCTGTTTTCCATTAGGTCCATTAACTTTTGGACTCTTAATCCCCTTCTTGGAATAAATCACTGCTCCCAGGCTGATAACTCCTCTTCCCCTGGAGCCATCACCCCCGGCTTTCATTCCAGGCGGGATTGGAGGCTCTCCCTGCTGGCTGCAATCAAGCTGCATTCTTTCAGCAATTATTTTGTGGTGCTGCTCTCCCCTCGGGAATTTCAGGGGCTCGAAGCTTTTTGTGCTCACAGGCTTCCTGTGGCTCCTTATCTCTCCAGCCAAGAGGTCCTTCCATTCCCCCTCCTCCGTCTGCCACGGCCCTGGATATGGATCCTGGTCCAAAATGCTTTCTGCACACATTTGTCAGGCTGGAGCTTTTGCAGCTGGGCTGGGAGGGCAGTGTCGTGTTCCCTGTCACCAGGGGAGAGCAGCTGGGATGCATGGGATCAGCGGTTTTGGGATCACCAGGATAACTGGAGGAGGCTCTACAAGGGATGACACAGGGAAATGGGGGATGGGGAGGAGAGGGGGAATTCAGAGGCACAAAGGAGCCTTTGCTTCCCTTGCTGTGATCTTTCACTGGGGACTCCTCATCCCTGAACGTGGCCAAGGCCAGGCTGGACAGGGCTTGGGGCAGCCTGGGGTGGTGGGAGTCCCATGGAATGGGATGCTCTTTGAGGTGCCCATGCCTGCTCAGCCCATCCATCCCCTCTGTGACATTCCTGACACCACAGAACTTGCCATCCAGGTGGGATTCTCAACACGGATGGTTTAGACGTAACACTAAAGGACAAAACAACTAATTTTCCTTCGGTTTTATTTTGGGGTTGGATCCATCTTCTCTCTTGAAAAGAATTTGGATCTTATTCTCCAGGAGGAGCCACCCAGAAGGGTGGTTCCCTGCCAGGCAGGTGTTCCCAGCAGGATGGACCCTCTCAGCCTCATCCACTGAGATTCCCTAAAGCACAGCCCTGGTGTGGAGCAGCGTTTTGGGCTTGCACAGCATTTCCTGAGGAAGGATTTTGAGGGAAACTTTCCCACAACTACAAGCTTAGAAGTTTTTTGGCTGGTGCCTCATGGATCCGTGCAGTGCAATAGCTGGACCTGGGGGGAAGGAGCTGTGGCAAGGATTGGAGATGGAATTGCCATTCTGGGAATGCTCAAGGCCAGGTTGGACAAGACTTGGATCAAACTGATCCAGTGGAAGGTGTCACTGCCCCAGTGACAGCCCCGAAATCAACCCCAGGGCACCACAGGGATCAACAACCTTGATGCCTGGATAAACCCTCTTCTCCTGAGCACAGGAGGAGAAAAATCCCTGCTTTTGGAAGGAGCTGAGCAGGGTGTCAGTGGTTTAATGTGTCCTGAGTGCTCCCCCAGCTCCTGAGCCCACTCCAGCCAACTCTTCACCTGAGGCATTCAGTGATTCCCGGGGCTCCAATCCAGCCGCATTCCTGAGACTCACAGATAACAGGGAGTGAGAAAAGGAGCCTCTTTGTTCAGCCATTTCCCTGCTGCTGCTGCTGCTGCTGTGTGTAGATAAAACATCTCCAACGAGAAGAATTAAAGCTGGAAGGAGGGAAAACATTGCCCAGGAACTTCCATCCTCCCGGAGTTGTGCCTTGGCAAACGCGGTAACACCCGTGCTCCAGCAGCTCTGCTGCCCTCAGCCCTGGGTATGGACATTCCTGTGCTCCAGAGGGGCAGGGATAGAGCCATGGGAGTGTTGGGAGCTGCAGGGTGTCCTGTCCAGGCATGTCATTCCTAGAGACTCTCTGAGGCCTGTGCTGGCTCCGGGCTCCGTGGAAAAGCAGCCGTGCTGGAGCAATTAAAGCAGGCGGGAATGTGACACAAATGTGGGGCTGTCTCGTCAAGTTAAGGGAAACTTCCCAGCTCACCTGGGGGGGTTTGGCCTTTGAACCAGAGCCTGGCTCTTCCCTGGAGCCCCAGGCCTGGGATGCCGAGGATGGAATCAGATCTCCATCCCCACAGGGTCATCCTGCTGCTCCTGCCATCATTCCCTCCTGTCTGGGAATTCCTGGAAGCCAGGTGGGATTCTGTCACCACAGCCTTTACCTGGTGGCTTTGCCTGGTCTGCTGGGCAGTGCCAAGGCCTCCTGTCTGCCAGGGAGTGTTCTGGATCCAGTGAAGCAGGCAGAAGCTGCAGGGAATCCTCTTGGACCAAGGTCCAAGGCACTGCCAGTCCATCCTGAGCATTGACTGAGCCTTTCAGCCTCCAGACAAACTGGCACTGGATATGTTGGAGGTGTCCAAGGCCAGGCTGCATGAGGCTTGGAACAACCTGGAATAGGGCCAGGTGTCCCTGCCCATGGCAGAGGAATGAGATGATCTTGAAGGTCACTTCCCACCCAACCCATCCTGGGATTCCATGACTCCACGATTCTCTGGTGTTCTTCGTGGCAGTGGTGCAGAAAATCCCTGTGGAAAGCAGGCACAGGCTGAGCTCTCCCTACTGGACTTTTAAATAAACAGCTGCAGGCAGCCAGAGCCGGGAGCAGGAGAGAAAGGAAAGGGAAGCTGGAGTGAAATCCATGAAATCCTCCTCTTCTCTCTGTCTTCCTCTGCTTTGTTTCACCCCTGACATTTACTCTGCTTAATAAAAGCAGAATTTATGTTTGACTCCCAGAATGGTGCCTTTGAATCTCCGTGATCCCTCAGGATCCTTCAGGGCTGTGTGTGCACCCAAAAAAGTGAGGATGAACCCCAGACTGGGGGAGGAGGGAGCACGAGGGGCGCTGGGGGTCAAGATTGTGATGTTCCAAATCCCAAAGGCTTTAGGAGCCGGATTAACGCTGCAGCCCCAATGACAGGGGCTTACAAGGTTCACTTGGGAATCCCTGAGCATCCCAGATGTCCTGGGAGAGCTGCTCCTGTGGGGTGACAGGGGGTCACCCCCTGGTTATCACTTCTTCTGGTGGGAAGTGACAGAGGCCCCTGGAAATCAAACATTGGAGTTTCCATCAGCAGCATCCTGAGGCAGCCGGAGCTGATCGGCTCCAGATGGGATGGCAGGATCCAATTAATGCTCCTGGCCCAGGGGAGGGAGAGCACTGGGGGGGCCTTGGGGAGGATGGGATCGGGTCTGGGGGAGTCTGGGATGGGCTGGTGGGTGGAGGAGTCATGCAGGTGGAGAGCACGTGGTGCTGTGGGAGGGGAGGGCAATGGGATGGTGGGATGGTGGGATTGTGGGATAGTGGGATTGTGGGCTGGTAGAGTGGTGGGCACAAAGCTCACATACACTCCCAAGGTGCCCACAATTGCCAGGCGACGGGAGAGAGGAGAGGAATGGCAGATTCAGGTGGCCCAGCAGCATTCCAGGCCTTCCATGGGCTCTCCACAGATTCCACTTCACAAAATATAAATAAAAATTTACCAGTGATGCCAGCCCTGGGATGCAAATCCATCCCTGCTTTAGACTAAGCAATGGGGCAGGAGGGGGATTATCCCTGGGATCCCTGTGAGGAGGGATCAGCCTGTGGCTGCTGCCAGCACCTCCCTGCTCCCCCCATCCCAGCCCCTACCCAGGGGTCTCCAAGGCCTGTCCCAGTTCAGAGTTCCATCTCCTCCTGCTTGCCCTGGATGAGGCCATGACCCTGTGGGGTTGTGGGGTGGGCTGGCAGCCACCAACACCAGGGGGGTCCCAATTCCAGGGGCGCCAGGACGTGTCCTGATGGGACTCACATGGCTCTGGCACTCCCCACTCCCACTGATTAATGACTCCTTACCAGAGCCCAGCTGCCTGGGGAAAAGAGCATTTCCTTTTGCCCAATTAGAGCTGAAGACGTGATCTCATTAATTCTGGAGGTGGCAACATGGAAGAATTAATTTTGGGGGGCATTTTCAGAGATATTTGTCTCCCAAGGCTGCCTGGAGCTGCCCTTTCAGGAAGGAGGGATGGGCTCGGCACAGGGCCGTGGGGGCAGCTCTGGCATTCCCGGGGTAGATCCCATGCCGTGTTTGCTTTGGCTCTGCTTCCCGTCCCTTCAAGTGGATCCTGGCTGGAGGATGACAGGGGCCAGTGACAAATTGGGAACATTCTTTGGGAATCAGGGCCCAAAGCAGCGGGGTCAGCACGGGGAGACCGGGGCCTGCACATGGTTCTTCTCACACGAGCTCAGGCTTGAAAACTGGGAAGAAAAATCATCCCCAAGTCCCTCAGGTCCCTCCAGAGCCTCTGGATGGAAATTAATGAGCTGGAACGTGGCAGTGGAGATGGGAGTGGGGGAACTCGACAGCGCTGGCAGCTGTAGGTGAGGAATTGTGGTCACCTTTGGGGCACATGTGGCACTGGGGAGTGGGGACACTTGTGCCCAGTCCTGTGCATGGTGCCAAGAGGATTTCCTGCCTCCTGCCTGTTTTCCCAGCTCTGTCCAACTGCTTGGGGCTCTGAGGTGGGCATGGAGTGGGGATGGGGTGGAGCTGAACCTGCTTGGGGGTGGGAGATGGGATGGAGCATGAGGTTATGGCACAGCACAGGACACACAGCATGGCACGGGACACATGGCACAGAACTGGACACATGGCATGGCATGGCATGGCATGGCATGGAGCACATGGCACAGCACAGGACACATGGCATGGCATGGAGCACATGGCACATCATGGGACACATGGCACAGGACACACAACCTTGGCATAGGACACTTGGTATGGCTTGGGACACCTGGCAAGGGACACATGGCATGGGCCACCCACCCTCGGCACTGGGCTGCCACATCCCTTGAAAAGGTTGGAGGAATTTGGGACCGTTATCAGCCCAATAAACCCAAAGCCCTTGGGATCACTCTCAGGATTTTATTTTCTCTGTCTCACTTTTTCCAGTTATTTCATCCCTTAAATTGTTTTTCTCCCTCTGAGATATGCCCTGAAATTTCCCTCGACCTGCATGGCAGAGCCGGAGGCTCCGCTCTGCTCCTGCTCTCCCGAGCCACGCAGCGGTGTCACAACAGCAAATTAAGCTGTTGAAGCCTTTTCCACTCTCATCTCTCCCTTGGTTTTGTTGTTGTTTTCCTGGCCACATTCCCCCGTGGAGACTCCAGGTTCCGGCTGATTTTCCGTTCATTCCGTTTCAAAGGCGCCGGTTCTCCCCGGCCTTCAGCAGGTGCCAGCTCGGAGCTGGCAGTGCCAGTGCTGCCTAGCCCAGCACAGATCCTGCCAGCAGCCAGCCTGCATCCACAGAGAGGGGTGGCTGCATCCCAAAGCTCCCTGGGCCTCCTTCCAGGACGAGGGATGGCTCCCCTGTGGAGCAGCCAGGGTGCCAGCCCCGGGCTACCCTCATGCCACAGGGTCTCTCACTGGTGTCCCCACTGCCAGGACACGACTGGCAGCAGCTGGGCAGGGCTCTCCTTGGAAGGGATTGATAAATAACCAGCTCCAGCCTTCACTCAGGCTCCTGGGAATTTTAAACCAAACTTTGTGGTGTTCCAGGAATTAATTCTTCCTTGCAAAGCTGGGCTCAGCTCCTTGGCTCTGCTGCTCCTCATGCCATGCCCGTGGTTCAGTCAGCAAGGCCAAGCATCTCCTGCAATAACTCCTCCCAAATCGCAGGAATTGCTCCGAATCTGAGTGCCAAGGTTTGTTGTGATGCACTAGATTGTTATTTGGATACTACACTGGGTGTTGTGTTATACAAATGTTTCCCCCCTTTCCTCAGATGGTGTATCCCTCAGATACACCTGAGGTCTTGTACCTGTGGTCTTGTCCCTTGAAGCCCCTCCCTTTGCCCCTCCCCACTGGTGTGGCCTCCCGTCCCCACCTCCCATTCCGCGGGTATAAATGTCCCTTGAGTTGGGCGTTCGCTCTCTCTTCTTCACCTGGAAACCCTACGATGCAGATGTCCCCTTCCAGCTAATAAACAGGACATCAGAACCACGTGGAGAAAGAGCGCTTCTCGTCCTTTACTTCGTCCATGTAGGATCCGTGCGGGCGTAAATCCCAAGCTAGCCGGGGGGATTTGGAGCCCGAAACCCACGGGTTCCATCAAAGGTTGAGGTTCCCATATTTTTCCATCCCTTTTGCCTTTTTCACCCACCAGGTACCAGCAGAGCTGCCTTTGGGTGGGTTCACCGGTGAGGGATGAGCTTTCCCTCCAGCTTTGGGGATTAACAGGGTTTTGCTGGACACCCTTAATTCAGAGCCCATGGACTAAGCCGGGCTGGTAACACAGGTGAGGAGTCCCAGAGGTAAAAACACTGGGACAGAGGATGGATGATTCCATCCTCTCCAGCTCCCAAAGGAAGGATGAGCAGAGTGAAGAAGAGTCACGTTGGTTCAGCTCCCCCTGAACATAAGAACACTGAGAAGATCTGTGTTTTTAATGTCTTTTTTTTTCTGGCAAATTCCTACCCATCATCCTTGCTTGGTCCTTCCTCCCTGGCAGGGATGAGAGGAAAAAAAACCTAAAAATGAGTTACTGGGAATCTGTGCTTCCCAGAAAAGCCGGAAGCGTGGCTGGCTCTCAGTTCCTGCTCCCACCAGACTCAGTGCCTCAGTACCCCTCATCCTCCTGCACCCCAAACCCCTGTGGATCCCTGCACCCCAAAACTCAGTGGATCCCTGCACCCCAAAACTCAGTGGATCCCTGCAGCCCAAACCCCCGTGGATCCCTGCACCCCAAACCCCTGTGCATCCTTGCACCCCAAACCCCCATGGATTCCTCACCTCAAACCCCCGTGGATCTCTGCACCCCAAACCCCCGTGGATCCCTGCAGCCCAAACCCCCATGGATCCCTGCACCCCAAACCCCTGTGGATCCCTGCACCCCAAAACTCAGTGAATCCCTGCACCCCACATCTGATGGAAAGCCCAGGCCTGAAAGCGACACTGGATTCTATCAGGGGAAGGAATGGCTTGGGAATGGGCTGTGCTGTCCTTCCTGGAGTGAAGCCAGACTCGAGCTGAGTCCCTGCAGAACTTTTGGGGTGCAGCTGGTCCCTAGTGTGTCCCCCAGGGCAGAAACCTGTGGGAGGAGGGAGGCAGGAGCGCAGCTAACAGGAGCCCACCCAGATGAACACTTCCAAACGCTTCCACTGCCGCATTTTGAGGCAATAACCACCCCTGTGCTGCTTCCTTCCCTTGATCAAAGCCCAGCCAGGAGGAAAGTCCATCTGGGACACACGGAGCTGAGCCTTTCCTGAGGTCTGGGGCTGGCAGCGACATCTCCCTGACAAATCCAACCGGGAGAAATGGCAAAATGAGAGGCTGGGAGCTGTGAGCATTTCCCAGCTGACTGGTGATGTGTGTGGGGAACATATGGGCAGTCTGTGCCCGCTGTCCCACAAAACCTGCTGATTTTACACTTGGATTTCTCAGATTCCCTGACAGCTTTGGAGACCGGCTCCGACAGCCTGGGATTCAGTGCCACTCAGTGCCACTGCTGCCTGTGCCCAGCACGGGCAGGGAATGCTGGGCACAGCGGGGCTGCTCCAGGCTCTGCTGTCCGAGGGGTGTGGGAAGGGGTGAGTGACAGCACCAACCCCAGATTTCAAACAGCTTGGGAAAGGCAAGGTTTGTATCTGGCTGTCAAGGATTTCTATTTTCCATGGATTTTGCAGCTCTTGCTTGGACTGAAATAGCACTGAAGCTGCTGCTTCTCCTGCACCTGCCAGGCTGGATCTGCCAGGCAGGGCTGGGCCGTGCTGTCCCAGTTCCACCCAGTATTCAGGGCTGGGAGCACTGAGGAATAAAGACAAGGTCCCATATGGTCCCTCTTTGTCACCTGCTGGGTGGCTGGGATCCAGCTCTGATGTGCTGAGGGACAATTCCACATGTCGTGCCTTGGTTTTTCTTTTTCTGGGATAAAAAAAGCAGGAAAATGCTGTCACTGGGTCAGGCCACGGGTCTCCTTTGCCCACCCCCAGTTCTGCCACATCCCAAGGGCCAGTTTGGAGATGCACAGATGAGGAATCCAGCAGGACAGGGTGAGCTTTGCTCTCTCACCTTCTGATCCAAGGCTTCCCTGGCAGAGGGAACAGCCAGGCTGGAACATTTCCTAGCCCAGAATGGACTTTTAGCACCTATTGGAGCCTGTCTGTAGCTGTGCTGCTGCAAAACCCTGTGGGGATAAATCCCAAAGGATAATCTTCCCTTTGTGAGAAAAGCCAATTTATTAACCTCAAAGGACTCCAGGGAGTCCGGGGCTCCCAGCACAGCCCTCACACAGGGAAATGAGGGATTTGTGAGCTCCCTCGTTGTCCTCCCTCAGCTTCTTCCTCTACAGAATGGATTTGTTTCTGTCCCGGGAAAGGGAAAATGGAGAAATGGGGAGGTGGGTTTGGATTCCCACCCCCAAAGCAGTGTTCTGTAGGGAACCACTGAGTGCCCACCTAGAAAGGACCTGTTGGATCCCCCCAAGGAGGGGAGAGCTGGGAATGTTCAGGCTGGAGAACTTAGAGCCCCTTCCAGTGCCTAAAGGTGCTCCAAGAGACTGTGGACAGAGGATGGAGGGACAGGACACAGGGAATGGCTTCCCACTGCCAGAGAGCAGGGTTAAGTGGGACATTGGGAAGGAATTCCTGACTATGAGGGAGTGGAGGCCCTGGCACAGGGTGCCCAGAGAAGCTGTGGCTGCCCCTGGATCCCTGGGAGTGTCCAAGGCCAGGCTGGACAGGGCTTGGAGCAGCCTGGGCTAGTGGAAGGGGGTGGCACTGGTTTTATAGATCCCTTCCCAGCAAAACCATCCTGGGATTCTGTGATTCCATATTCCTGCTCAGAGAAGAGCCAGGATGAGCTCCCAGCCACCAACTCTGGCCCAGCCTCACTCTGTGCCTTGTTTTAATTCCCTGGAGATTGGATTCCCAGCATGTGAAGGGACTCTGGTGACAGATCCCAATGTCCCCTCTGTGGGTGATGTCCTCAGGTGACTGTAAAACACAAGGGTCATGCAGGGCTGGAGTCTTTGCTATCAAAGATTCCCAGGATCAAGGGAAGTGCTGATTCTGCTCCAATTGCTCGGGAGCTCAGAAGCAAAACCCTCGCAGCCAAATTACTACGGAAGTGTCTTGCAGAGACACTCCAGAGAGTCCCTGGAGTGCATCCATCAGAGAGGGAGGATTTGGAGGACGGGGAAATAATAGTGGCACACTCCAGTCTGGCATTAACTCCCTAATTCCAGGGGTTTGCAGGGCCCTGGGTGGAACTAATGCAGGTTCTCCCTGTATTTATGATTATCTGCAGTGTTGACTATGAGCACTAATCATGTGGGGGACTGGGGCTGGCGCGGGGAAGGCTCTGCCTGGCTGCAGGACTCGTTTGCTTGTGCAGGGGTGGGATGGAACCAGCAAACCCAGCACGGCAGAGGGTGAAGGCTCTGAGAGGCTTCTCAAATGCATGTCCCACAGAATTATAGAATCCCAGGGTAGGTTGGGTTTGAAGGGACCTTCAAAATCATCCAGACCTACTCCCCGCCATGGGCAGGGACGCCTTCCACTAGCCCATGTTGCTCCAAGCCCCATCCAACCTGGCCTTGGGATGGGGCAGCCAGAGCTGCTCTGGGAATTCCATCCCAGGGCCTCACCACCCTCACAGCCAGGAATTCCTTCCCAATATCCCACTTTACCCTGCCCTCTGGCAGTGGGAAGCCATTCCCTGTGTCCTGTCCCTCCATCCCTTTTCCCAAGTCCCTCTCCAGCCCTCCTGGAGCCCCTTGAGGCACTGGAAGGGGCTCTAAGCTCTCCCTGGATTCTTCCCTTCTCCAGGTGGACAAACCAGACTAAATCAGCTTCATGAGCAAAAGTGAGATGGAAACAGAGTCAGGAAGGGGAGCAAGATCAGCAAGAACCAGGGGTGATCCCAGAGGGAATCCCCAAAGGCTCTAAGGCTGCTCCCTTGGACACAAAATAACGGGAGACTGACCTTTGGAGCGAGCTTTGGGAAGCCCCAGGTTAAATCCATAAGCCAGAACCTGGGTCTTTAAGTGGAGAACCTTCCAGAAGCCTTCCAGTATCTAAAGGGATTGGGAACTGAGCCGATGGATGTGGCTGAGTGGGGCTGATTCCAGAAACTTCTCCCACTCTGCCTCCCTCTCCTGTCTGAGCTGCTGGTGGAGCCGCCAAGTCTGGGAGCAGAAATTCACATTTCTGTGGGGAAGTGGTGGCTGCACACGCTGGGAAAAAGTGCTTTGGGATGGTCCTGAGGGGAAGAGCAGCAGAAACCCAAAGTGGTGCTCCAAGTGGGATGGGAGCCGGACGTGTCCTCGGTGAGCAGCTCTCCATGTGTGTGGTGCAGCCTCGTGCTGGGCATCCAGCCTCTGTTTCCACACAGAAATGTGGATTTAATCCTCCAGTGATGCTCTCTAATGTTCAGTAATGATCATGGCTCGGGTTTTCAGATGTATTTTAGATTTCCCAGCCCGGCTGTGGGATGTGAGTGAGATGCCACGGAAACATTCAAAACATATTTAAAGAAGGGTTTGCAGCAGCTCCAGGGTGTTGCTGCTACCAGGCACAGGAACGAACTGGCCAGCTGGGAGAGTTCTGGGAAGATCTGTTGGAAAGGCAATTGGCACATCCTTAGCCTGGAATGCAAATCCAGTTGGACTGGAGGAAGTACAGGATCAGGCAGCCTCTTCACATGCTGGATCTGGAGGGCAGGTGCCACCTCTGAGCAGGAAACATGAAGATGGAGCTGAAAAATCAGAGCTGAGAGGTGGGAATGAGCTGGTGGGAGCCTTCTTGCTCCATGCAGAGGTGGGGAAAACCCCGTGGAGGGTCTGGATTTAGCCTGGGTGTTCCAGCTTGGCCACCAAGGATGGAGAGGGCTGGAGGAGAAGGCAGGAGGTGTCCAAAGGCGCATGAGGTGAGCACAGAATGGTTTTGGTCTTCCCAGAGCTCAGCAACAACAGTGGGGTTGGAACAGGCGAGTTTCCTGTGCAGCAGGAGAAGGAGGAGGAGGGGTTTGGCGAGGATGGATCTGCTCCCTGGCTCCTCCAGCAGCATCGCTGGGGATTGGAGGAGCCCCTGTGAAGAGAACAGAGCAGGGTGACGGTGCTGAGCTGGTGGTTGTTGTCACCTCCCCAGGATGTCACCCACACCTGACCGTGCATTCCCAACTTCTGGACTGCCAACAGCACCCTGCACCTTTGTACAGCGTGACAGAGATCTTCTTCCCTGGTCCTGCCCATTTCCCTGTCCCCGAAAAGTCCCTGAGGATGGACCAGCCCAACCCTGCAGGGACTTTGGGGCTCAGCAGATCATGACCCATGGAGGAGATTTGGAAAGATGAGGGCTGGGGGCTTTCCTTTCCCAAGCAGGAATTCTTCTCAGGGTCACCTCCTCAGCAGCTCCGTGTGCCGGAGCTGCCGGAATCTGCTGAGCGGGCACGGAGAGGCCACGCAGGGTAGGGAGCAGCCTCTCATGCAGCAGGCTCAGGTGTGAGCTGAAGTCCCATTGATTTCTAATCAGTGAGCTCATATTCCCCACGGCTGCGGTGGGACAGGGTCAGCAGCCGGGGGAGGGTGGGGGGATCCTGCACTTGGGGTGGTCCCGGGGTGGGACTGACGGAGCCGCTGACAGAGGCTGAGTTATGGCTCCAGAGATGCTTTGGAAGGTTCCTGGAGCCTCAGTTATTGTCTGGCTGAGTCCTGCTCGGGGGAGAGCAGCGAGGGAAGGACGTGTGAGCCATAAACCACGTTGTCTTTTAATGAACAAGACTCCCGGGGGATCAGGACTATTTTTTACTCCGTCGTTTTTCTTTCCTCAGCTCCAGGAAAGTTGTTGAGTGTTGTGTCTGCCAACTGCAGGCCAGATGCTCCAGGAGAGCTGGAGTCATGCCCCATCCAGCCTGGCCCGGCCCAGCCTCCTTGTGACATCCCCATCTGCTCCCCGGCTGCCCCAGAGCCACCGGCCCAGGCTGTGGTCACCCCAGCCAAGAGCAGCCACCAGGGTCTGATATTCCAGAGATGCTCCCAGGAGAGCAGAGCTGTAACATTTCCTAACAGGGACCTTAGCAATGCTGCTGCTGAAGGAAAAGCAGTGATTAACCCTGAAATCCAAGTGTTGGAGGGGTTTGGAAGAAAAGCAAGTCCAGGCTCACTCTCCTAAGCGTGAGAAAAGTGCACAGAAAGCACAGGATTGTCTCTGTTTTCTTCTCCCTGCAAAACTGATCCTCTTGGGTGGCTGTGGGGAATGACCTTCCTGCAGAACCGCAGTTGCTCACCCCACCTTCCACACATCCCCCTTCAGTGACAGGGACCTGCTTCAGAACCTGAGGATCCCAGGAGGAAATAAGGAGGGAAGAAAATATGGGAATTAACATTTGGAACCCAGAACATGTGCTGAAATCTGACTCCAGACTCACTCCTGACTAACTGGAGACCAAACTCCAGGCTGTGCCCTTTAGGGACAGGCCGTGGTGGCACACCTTGATCTGGGTTTGGTAGGGCAGTGTGACAGGGGTGGTCTCTTCTGCTTCACTTCCCTTGCTGTGGAACCCTCCTGGAGTCAGGAAAGTGCCCTGAGGTGTCTGGCTGGGGCTGGGGTCTGAGCCCTGTCTGCTGGGACCTTTGCCCTTTGGGCGGAAGGTGCCTGGCAGTCCCCAACCCCAGCTCTGGGGTCACTGGGCTGTGTTGAGTGGGACCAGCCAGGGCCCCGACCCCACAGCAATCCCACGGGCATTGGCATGGAAGGGCTTTGAAAAGTGACCACTGGGATGTGCTGGGAACGCTGCAAGCCCAACGCCTGTGGTGGGAACATGGCTCTGCCCCACCCACAGCCCCTCTGAGCACGGGGAGGTCCCACCCTCCACCTCAGCCCTTCCCTCCCATCACAATTCCAGCTCCACTTGGTTTCGATGCCGGGAACCCATCCAAGCTGCACTGTGGCCAGCAGGGATCGAGGGATGGGCAGGGCCCCTTCTCTGCCCAGCACTGGGGACCTAAATCAGGATGTTCTGTCCCCTCAGCAGAGCCAAGTGACATTTCCTGGCACAGGCACTTTAATAAAGAACAATAAATTGGGAGATCTGCACCGAGCTCAGCTCGGATCCTGCTAGGAGCAGGATCCCCTTTCAGGGAGTATTTTAGGATGAAGGCACTACAGCAGTTGGTTAATCCCTCTGCCCTCCCCATCAACCTCCAGAAAGGACTTTGCAGCCCCACTACAGCCAGGAATAAATCAGGAGATGGCACTTTGTCATCCCCAGGAATAGGCTCTCCCCAGCCCCTAGAACCTGGCATCTGAGCCCAGCATCTGCTCAGGGGGACACCCTGCCACAGTCAGGCTGTGTTCAGCTCCCAGAGATCCATGGAACATGTGTTCAGCTCCTGGGACCCACGGGACACAGGTTTGGCTCTCAGGGACATGTGGGACCCACACACATCCCTGAGCTCCCAAGGACGTGATGAGGAATCCATCAGAGTGGCAGTGGGAAGAAAAGCAGACCCCAAATCCCATGATTAACACAAACCCATGCAGGGCTGGAGTGGCTGCAGAGAGGAGCTGCCAAGCCCTGCCCTCCTCTGCAGATCAAGATTCCCAGCATCATTAACCAGATAATTAAACATTCCCTCCCACTTTAGTGTTTCTCAAATCCGTGACCCAGTGTCACCTGTTTAAAGGGCTCTGGGAACATCATGTGTGATGTGCTGGGCTAAGGCTCGGCGTGACAGAGTACTCGGGGACAGGAGGTGGCTGTCCAGGTGTCACCTTTGTGCTCCACACCTGAGGCCACTCCCATGGAGCTGTTCTGTGTTTTTCCAGAGCCCAGGGGGGTGTGAGGCACTGCAGGGAGGGCTCAGGGTGCACTGAGGCGCTCTGGTGTGGGGACCGGGAGCCTCCACAGGGGCAGGGGACATCCCAGCATTGCTGAGGGGCTTTGGCAGAGTTTTCCACAGCTCTGCAAGTCCTGGAGTTAATTGAATCCAAGTGTGGGAGCAGGGCTGTGCCCCTGGAGCCACGGCGGGCAGCAGGAGCAGCTTGTTCTTCTTCTGTTCCCTGCTTGCTTTGAGTTCTCTCCTTTGAAAGGGAGGCCTCTCTCTGCATCCCATCAAACGTGGTTTTTCCAAGTTTCAAAGCCTTTTGGTCTCTTCAGGGAGTGCTGTGCAGGAGGCTGAGCGTGGCTTGGCCCTCTCAGCCTCCTCCTTGCAGCCTCTGCCTGTCCCCCCCAGGATCCCATCAGCAGGGGATCCCCTTCCTCCTGCCTGGCCTGGGACACCACGGCCACCCCTGGGCTGGAAGCTGAGAGATACTGCTCCAAGGAGGATGTGGGTGGCTCTGGAGCAGAGCAGGGAGCAGAGCAGGCAGTGCCCAGCCACAGGTGCCCAAAGGTGCCCACTGGCCTTAAGATGGATCAGTAGATTTCCTGGCAATGATGATCCAGCACAGCCCTCTACAGCTCCTCATCCCATCTTGGGATGTTCCTGCTTGGTTTTCCACTTGAGACTTTGACATCCAGCTCTCCAGGGAATGGTCATGACCCCAAGGCTGCAGGAGCATTTGGACAACGCTCCCAGGCACAGGGTGGGATTGTTGGGGTGCCCTGGGCAGGGCCAGGGGTTGGACTGGATGATCTCTGTGGATCTCTTCCAGCTTGGGCGATTCCATGACCTTTGTTTTCCTTTCCAGAGGATTGAGGTGGTGCAGGACCAGCTCTGCCCTCACCAGTGAAAGGTGATGAGGGACCAATATTTTGATCCATTTTTCCCCAACCTTGGACAAAAGCAGGGATTTATAGCCAGGTCTTGGCAGGAGGGACAGGCTTTTCCCCAGAGGCTCTGGCAAATCTAAATTCCTTATTCCCAGAGACACCTCCGGCTGTCAGCCACCATCACCACAGGGCAAGAACAGGAGCTGAGCCAAAAGTCCATCAGTTCTGGGGGAAGCATTTGTTCCAAGGGGGAGGAGATTCCCACACACCTCAGAGCTGTGTCCCCAGCCCACGGGAGCTGCAGCTCTCAAAGGATGTCTCTACTTCCACAAAATTCCCCTGGTTCCAGGAGGCTGGGGACCGCTGGCTAACAAGGCTCCAGTCACTCCAGAGGGATCTGCCCAAGGAATGGAAGGGCACCAGATGCCCTTAGCCTCCAGTTCTCCTGAGAACCTTGCACAGAGCATCCAAAGTGGGGAGAGATCCCAGAGCTCAGGTTGGGAAGGCGGCATGGTCGTGGCTCTGGGAGGCTTTGAGGAATTAAAAGTGAAATTACAGATGAATCTATCAAAATACATATTTTTTCCCTGGCATTTTAATGGAGACTCATGCAAAGAGGAGAAGGCCCACCCCATCCTGCATTCCCAGCCTCCCACTCTCCAAGGTTATTTATGGGCTTGCTACACAAGTTGGGTTTTTTCCTCCCCTTTTCTTTTCTCTTCTCTTCCTTTTCTTCCCTGCTTTTGCAAATTGAATTATTTAAATGCATTGTTTGGCAGCCTCAAATCCCAGCGTTTCCCTCTCTTTCCCCCTTGGCTGCCATTTCTTTCTCTCCTTTCTGCTCCTGCATTTTCAGGATCATTTCCCATGTTGTTCCAGTGGCATTTATTGAAATTTGCACAAAAAAAGATCCTTCTTCAATGCCACCATTTCAGGCCTGGCAGGAGATTTATGGGGGCAGGAAGACACCCGTGGCGGGGAGGTTTTACTGGGAGAAAGAAAGGAAGGAGGGAAAGGAAATGTGGTGGAAAAGCAAAGGACGCCCAGAGCTCAGGATCAGGAAGGATCCACAGAGGTGAGGGAACAAGGGGACAGCCCTGCTCCTCCACGGGTGTCACTTGGTGACACGGGCACGACACGAGTGCTCATGGAGTGGGTCAGTGTCAGGGTTGTGTGGGTGTGTGGAGGGAGCACAGACACGCCTGGGTGGCCTCAGGCACCAGTGACACTGGGGACGTGGCCTGGAGAGGGGCTGGCATGGCTTGGGGGCGCTTGGGCACACCCGGGGGACACTTTGGGACATGCTTGGTGTGCACTTGGAACATGCTTGTTACATGCTTGTCTCATGCTTGGTCAGTACTTGGCACATGCTTGGTGTGCAATGAATGTGTAATTAGTGTGTAATTGGTGTGTAATTAGTGTGTAATTGGTGTGCAGTCGGTGCACATTTGGTACACGCTTCATCCACCCTTTGTGTGCACGTGGGGCTTGGGGCACTTTTGGGTGAAGCACTTGGAGCACTCGTGGGACATCTTTGGTGACAATTGGCACACACTTGGCACACACTTGGTTCATAATTGGTGCACGCTTGGCACACATTTGGCACACAATTGGTTCATAATTGGTGCACACTTGGCACACATTTGGCACACAATTGGTTCATAATTGGTGCACACTTGGCACACATTTGGCACACAATTGGTTCATAATTGGTGCACACTTGGCACACATTTGGCACACATTTGGTTCATGCTTGGTGCACACTTGGCACACATTTGGCACACATTTGGTTCATGCTTGGTGCACACTTGGCACACACTTGGCACACAATTGGTTCATAACTGGTGCACATTTGGCACACATTTGGTTCATGCTTGGTGCACACTTGGCACACATTTGGCACACATTTGGGACACATTTGGTTCATGCTTGGTGCACACTTGGCACACATTTGGCACACATTTGGTTCATGCTTGGTGCACACTTGGCACACACTTGGCATACATTTGGTTCATGCTTGGCACACACTTGGCACACATTTGGCACACAATTGGTTCATAACTGGTGCACACTTGGCACACATTTGGTTCATGCTTGGTGCACATTTGGCACACATTTGGGACACATTTGGTTCATGCTTGGTGCACATTTGGCACACATTTGGCACACATTTGGGACACATTTGGTTCATGCTTGGTGCACACTTGGCACACATTTGGTTCACTCAGTTTATTGCACTCTTGTATCCATCCCTCCATGGGCAGCCAGCGCTGCTCCCAGAGCCGTCTCCAAGCTGGAACGCTGTGGAGAATCCACTCTTGGAGCCGTTTGAAGGAGCGCAGCTCTCCAGCCTCGCTATCTCTAATCCTGCTTCAAAGCCAGCTCCTTCTATTTCCATATTGACTTATGATTCCTTTAATTGACTTTCTTGCTTCAGAATTGTACTTACTTAATTAATCTGATTACATTTCTGCTTCGAGTAAAAGAGTTTCTGTGTTGCAGCCCAGAGGTGAGGACATTCCTGGGGAGGGATGAGCTTCTGGTTGATCCCACCAGCAGATAGAGCCTGCAAAGCATTTTGGGATCCTTTGGAAGGGGAGGACAGGCAAAAGCCATGGAAAGTGCCGCAGCAATTTCCATTTTCACACACGCAGCAGCTTTCCTCGTGGCAGGAGTGAGGCACATCCCTAGTCAGTGGGATTGAATTATCTCCATAAATTCATTACATTTTAAAAATATGATAATCAGCACGGAATGAGCCTCCCGAGGGAGACGGAACATGAACATCTCAAGTACTGTTAATAATCAGCCTTTATTTTACAAATGCCCAGGGCTGGCTCGCAGCCCCTCCATAGTGGAGGGGCTGGTGGTGTGCCCCTGCCAGGACCTGGTGCTGCTGTGCTCCTGCCAGGACCTCCTCAGCCAGCAGTCCCAGGGGTGGTGACCCAGACACAGTTGGGATTTGGGATGGACAGTCTCTGCTTCTCCAAGTGCTCCACATAAAGCCTGGGCACTCGCTGCCCTTTGGGGTCCCCAGAGGTGGTGGCCCACTGTGGCACCTGTCCAATGACTCAGCTTCTCCCACATCACCCCCACAAACAGCAGGATTTGGGGGATGATTAGTGCCAGTTTAACACAAATCTGGGGCAGTTTCACACTGGTTCTGTTTGTGGTCATAAAGGATCCCAGGGGATTGGCACAGGCGAGGGAAGGGGAGCGTGTCCTGGCTCCAGCACTCCTGAGGACAGGGGCTTGGAGGAACTGGTGGTGTCTCACTTTTGGCAGAACCTGACAAGGTCAGGAGAGTTCCCAGAGCAGCCTGGCGATGATCCAGGGCAGGGCTGCCCGTGGTCACCTCAGGGCTCTGGCATTGCTGGAATGGTTGGGGCTGGGAGGACCTCAAAGCCCATCCAATCCCACCCATGCCATGGGCAGGGACACCTTCCGCTATCCCAGGTTGCTCCAAGCCCAGTCCAATCTGACCTTGGACACTTCCAGGGATAGGGAATCCACAACCTCTCTGGGCACCTTGTGCCAGGGCCTCCCCACCCTCACAGTAACAAAAGAAAGCCAAAATCTCACTTGGACGCTGTCACTGTAAAGTTTTCCTCTTTATTATTCCACTTTGGTGGCAGACAGGCGGCTCCTCCACCCCCGTTTGTTAAACACTGATTAATTATTAAATTGGCCATTAACTATTAATAGCTGATTTTGTGAGTGTTAAAATGCCAGCCCTGTGCAAAGAGAGCTGTGTCTCTGGCAAACCTCAGGAACCTCAGGGAATGAATCCTCGATAATCAATCCGGCCTCTGCTCCATTTGCCATTCCTGTCTCATCCTCTCTGCTTTTGGCATCACTTCAGGAGAGTTTATACAAATGGAAAAGCCAATTTTACTGCTGCTGGAAATTCCCAGCTCCCCGAGATGATGGCAGAGCCCTGTGCTTTTCTCCAGTGCTGGAGGGGCTCCCTGATACAGTTCTGCCTCCGCAACGCAATCATAAAACCCTGGAATTGTTTGGGCTGGAAGGGACCATAATACCCATTGCATTCTACCCCTGCCATGGGCAGGGACACCTTCCACTATCCCAGGCTGCTCCAAGCCCCATCCAACCTGGCCTTGGACACTGCCAGGGATGGGGCAGCCAGAGCTGCTCTGGGAATTCCATCCCAACCCCTCACTACCCTCACAGGGAATTCCTCCCAATACTCCATCCAACCCTACCCTCTGGCAGTGGGAAATCATTCCCTGTGTTCTGTCACTCCAAGTCCTTGTAGGACCATAGAAGTTGCCCTGTGCCACAATCTTTCAGCACATCCCAAATCCCCACCGGATCCTTGCTCCTGCTTTCGGCTGTGGATTTCCATGGAGGTCTTGGCGTATGCTGGGATGTTTCCTGGGAATCTTCCCAAGGGATGCTCACCATGGAGTTGCATCAGAGACAGGTAGCAGGGCAGTGGGATCCTGCACCCCCCAGGGGACAGGAGGGAGGGTGGCAGCAGGAGCAGGAAGGGGAGCAGAAAGGGACACAGTGTTGAGGGGCTTCAGCCCCTCCACATCCAGTGTGAAATCAGCAGCCACAGGCTTCTCCAGAGCCTTTGGAAGCAGATGGCCTTGCCCCAGGGAAGAGTTTTGGCCCAGGGAATGTTATTTTGACGGATGCATTCGCAGTCCCCCAAAAGCCGCGCTCCTTTTCAAGCCGCGCTGTGAGGAGAACCTTCCCTGCTCCAGAGAGAAAGAGCCTGGGATTCTTTTCTCATGTCAATTAACGGCGCTTTCCAAAGGCAACCCAGGCTCCTCGGATCCTGAGCTTGGGACCCCAGCCAGGCTGCTCCCCCCGGCACGCTGGAGGGAAAAATCAAGGAGCTCTGGCCAGCGAGCTCCTGGCCTGAAGCCAGCAAATAAAATGGTCATAACGAGGCCTTTGGAGATAAATTTAGAGGCTGGGGTTTCTTTGCTTTAATTTTATTTTTTCTTCTGGTGGAGAAACCCCCTCACCCAGCAGAGACGGCAGCAGCCCCAGAGCAGCGGCTCTGTGGGGTCACCGCGAGGGCCATTTCCCCCTGGAGCTGCTCCTGGCCAGGTGTGCACCAGCACCAGCTGAGGTGGGGGATCAGGTGGGAATTTGGGTGTGGATTCAGGGGTGGATCCAGGCTCACGGAGAGTGAGTGAGTTCTGGTGGAGGATCAGACATGGATTCAGGTATGGATTACCTGGATTACTTCCTGCCCCATCCCTGGCTCCATGTGCTTTCCTGGAGCAATCCTGGAGCCCTCCAGTGGTGGACGCACAGGTGGAGCCACACTGCTGGGCTGGCTGCAGCCAGGCTGGAGGGAATTCCCACGGACATTCCCAGGGACACACAGAAATCTCTCAGACAGGACAGGTTCAGAAATAATCCTTTTTGGAGATTCTTGCACGGAAAAGCTTGAGGAGCTTCACAAGCTGCCCACAGGGAGAGTACTTCCCATCCTTGGTGACTTGGGATCGTCTGTAGTTGTTGCCAGGAAGATGCCTTTCCAGAGGGAAGCAGGTGCCAGCTGGCCACAGACAGGGATCTTTGATCCCTCGCAGCTCTTTGGGAAGGCAAGAAGGATGTTTTCCATGGCCACCCTCCTGGAGAGCCAGGGCTCCTGCACCAAAAGTGCAACTGCCTCCGCTGTCCCCCTGCTCTGGCTCCTCATGTGTCAAAGGCTCTCCCACTCACACCGCTCTTCCCAGCTGCTTCCAAACACCCCTCTTCCATCGGGGCGGGCTGGGACGGCGCTGCCAATCAGTGGGAATACGTGAGGCTGTCCCGGGGAGAAGGAGAGGGATGAACCCCCTGCTGTCACACCACCCCCGGCTGTGCGGGGGGATCAGAGATGCTCTGGAATGCTGGAGATCGGAGCAGGTGGATCCGCCCGTGTCACCGGGATACCCCAGCAGGGATGTCACAGCTGCCATTCATCCTGCAGGGACCCCGGGTGGGGACAGGACCCCCCCGGATCCCACTGGCAAAGGTGTGAAATCCACCTGTCCCTTCCTGCAGCCTCCTCATCTCCGAGAGGACGCGATGCTGGAGGATTTGGGGAGGGGCTGCGGGCAGGGATTGAGCTGGGCCCCCTCTGTCACACGGCTCTTGCGGGTGTCCCTCAGCAGGGAGCCAGCCTGGGCCAGCAGAGCCTTTCCTGCCCCTGTGCCACCTCCTGTCCTCCCGTGAGAAACACGGCACCGGGAGCAGAAAAAAGCAGGAACGCTCGCCTGGAAGCTGACCCCGTTTAGGGTTTCGTTGCAAATGGAGCGACAGAGCAGCTCAATCCGGACCCCCCGAACTCTTCCTGCCGCTGCCCCCGCTCGCAGCCAAACCTCTGATCCCTGTCCAGCCCTCCACATAACTCCTGAGGCTTTGGTGGGTCAGAGCCGGGACCGTGAAGCCGGAGATGCTCCGGGGGCGGCAGCGTTTGGAGTCTTCTTCCCGCCTCCTCTCGAGGTCCGTGACCTGCTCGGATCCGGCTGTGCAGCTCCGGAGCATCCTCCTGGGATGAACCGGGCTGGGCTGGGCCGTGCAGGTGGGCAGGAGCTCATCGGAAGCGCCCAGGAGCAGAGCTGCTGCGCTGGGATGGGGGAAACCTGGACACCCCAGGAAAGGGGGAAACGTGGAAACTCCAGGAAAGGGGAAACCTGGACACCCTGTGAAAGAGGGAAACCTGGACACCCCGAGAAAGAGGGAAATCTGGACGCCCCAGGAAAGGGGGAAACCTGGACCGCACAGGAAAGGGGGGAACCTGGAAACCTCGGGAAAAGGGAAATCCTGGACACCCCAGAAAAGGGGGAATCTGGACCCCCCAGGAAAGGGGAAAGCACGGGGTTCAAAGCCATCGCCATCACTTTGGAAGCCCGGGCAAAGCCCTCTCCCTGCTGAAGCGGGATGGCCGTGGGCGGCAGAGGTGATGGAAGCACAGCCCCTCTCCTGCAGCCGCGGCAGGAGCCGGAGCCGCTATTGGAAGCAGGTGTGCTGCCCTGCCGGGCGATGGGAGCCATTAGGGAGAAAGCCTCTCAAGGAAATTTATGTCCGTCTCTCCTCACCCCTCTCTCCTGAAACCAATTACACCCCAGTCCTGCCCCGCTCGGGGGGACCCGCTCGGCTTTGCCCCCTCCAGGCTCCCGGGGGATGTGGCAGCGCGCTGGGGGTGAGCAGCGGGAGGAAAGGGAAGCGCTGTGGAAAGCAGGAGGGCTCCTCTGGCGGCCCCTAATTCATCTCGCTGGGAGTCCGGCGGGAGGATCCCGCAGCACCTGGGCTGCCACCCCTCTCCAGCCGCCCCTTGGCAGCCGCACGCTGGCTCCGAGCGAGCGGGGAGTGAGGGGGGACAGAGCCACCCCCCAGCAGCAGCGCTTTCCCCGAGGTTTATTATTACACAAATGTGAATTCCAGAACCGGCATCTGGGGAGCAGCTGCTGGGAGTTAACCCCTTCCCTGCCACAGGGGAGCTGTGCCAGAGGAGCGGGCGCCTGCCTGGAGCGTGGCCACCCCTAGGGAGGAGCTCATGGGGACATGGCCCTGTCCCACCTGGCAAACAGCTCCTGTTGTGTAGGGACACGTCTCCGTGCATGGATGGGGAGGCAGGTTCCAGGTTCCTCCTTGCCTTCCTTTCTTCTCCTCATTTTTTTTCCCTAAAAACAGGCACTTCTGTTTCCATTCAGGGCTTTTATGGGAATTTGCTCTCCCTCCCAGGCAAGGCCTGAATTTCCAGCATGCTCCAGGATGGAGCTCCAAGGGATGCTGCCCTTGGGTTTGATGAGCAGCCTGGAGATAAGGAAGGGGTGACAGTGGGAGGCCAGTGCTGCTGAAAGGAAGGGCTTGATCTGGACAGCGTGTTTTTGTTGGAAGATGGATGTTTGGGAATGAAGGCAGATCCTCACAGCCCCACTGGCTTTATGGCATCTTCCAAGGCACTGGGGGTTGGTCAAAATCCCAACTTTTCTGCCACCTGGAGTTCCCCAGGCTCTTCCCAGGTCCAAGAACCTGCTGGCCCCACAGCAAGTCATGACATTTGGGCAGAACGTGATGAGGATCTTCTCTCTTCTTGACTTGTCTGGGAAGCAATGCCAAGGCTGTCCCTGCCACTCCTTTCCACAGAAATGCAGAATCCAGGATGGTTTGGGCTGGAAGTGACTTCAAAGCCCATCCAGTTCCACCCCTGCCACGAGCAGGGACACCTTCCACTATCCCAAGCTGCTCTAAGCCCTGTCCAACTTTACCTGGAACACTTCCAGGGATGAGGCAGCCCCAGCTGGTTCCCAGGGATGGAGGGGGCACTCCCAGAGCAGCTGGGACATGTGGGCAGGCAAAGGTGAGGGGCAGCAGTGTCAGGTTCTGTCAAACACCTCTGGCTGCCAGGTGCCACCGTGATGGGCAGAGCTGAGGCTGCAATGAGTGCCAAAAAGGGCAAGAAAAATTTGAGAGGAGGTTTCGGTGCCTGGATGAAAAGCAGCTGTGAGTTCTGCTCCTGACTGCTCAGCCTGGCTGGAAGAACAGGGAGAGGTGGGGAGGCTGGAGTGTCCAGCAGCCACGGGGTGGGACGGCTGGAGACAGCCCTGGGACAGCTGCGAGTGGAGAGGTGGCCTTGGGCAGAGGGACTGGCTGCCCTGGTGAGCAGCTCTCAGCAGTGGGGACTCCCAGTGCCTCCTCTGGGAGTGGTGCAAGCATGGAAATCATCCCCTTGGCTCCTCAGAAGAGGATGGAGCAGAACAGGACAACTCATCCTCTTGATTTGCAGGCTCCAGCTCCCTGCTGCTGCTCCCTCCCACTCCTGACTCCACCGTGGAGCTGCCAGGGCAGACAAAATCCCAGCAGCCAGAGCAATCCCC
Organism: Motacilla alba alba; assembly: GCF_015832195.1. Classification (NCBI taxonomy): domain Eukaryota; kingdom Metazoa; phylum Chordata; class Aves; order Passeriformes; family Motacillidae; genus Motacilla; species Motacilla alba. Next base: position 5,747,917 of record NC_052045.1, read on the forward strand.
GTGTCTCGAGGAGGTGTTTATAACGCCAGGAACTCCTGAAGGGATCGGAGCAGGAATTGGAACAGAAGCTCCTTTGCCTGGGCTGAGCTCCTGCCTCCTGCTCTGCCGGCACCGCTGCTCTCTGGGCTCCCAGCCCGGGAGGGGAGTGAGAAATGGAGCTGACAGGAGCTCCTGCAGCACCAGGAGCTTGGCAGCCCCAGAAAAACCCTCTCCTTGCCCAGCAGTGCCTCTCCAAGCCAGCTCTGCCAGCAGCCCTCAACCTCTCCTCCCTCACTCCTGCCCGGAGCTCACACCGTTTGTTTTTCTCAGCCTGCAAGTTTTTGGGGATAGGGAATGAGCCCCACTCCTGATTTCCTGCCCCAGCCCCGTGGTGTGAGGGGCTCTGGGCTGTCCTGAAGCCCAGCGTGGCAGGAGCACGGGCTCCATCTCCCAAACACCGCCGAATCCCAGAATCCCAGCAGGCAGCAGGGGTAGGATGACAAATTGTTCTGACTAATAGTCTAAACAATGGGAAACAATGGAAGTCAGGGAGCAGCCCATAAAATATGCAGCACGCAGGGGGCTTGGCTATTTTATTTGATTTTCAGATGGATATTCCAGTGGCCAGGATCCATCAGGAACAGAACAACACACGTCAAGCTCAATAAGGGTTTGCCAGGGATGGTGGCGGGAGGATGCAGAAATTCCTGCTCTGGGGTGAACTTGGGAAGCCTGACTCGGAGTCAAGTGCTCAGGGAGAGGAGCAGCTCTCCCTTCCCGGCACAGGAGCATCCATCCCACCTTCTCCAGAGGGATGGCGATGAAGTGCCTGAGCCTGACCCGTGGAAGAGGGACAGGAAGGCTGGGAAGAGGCTGTGGGAAGGCTGCCCGGCTGATGTGGTTTGAGCAGACGGGGGAGGTTTTCTGTCTCCTCTTTGAAATTCCTTTGCGTTCAGGGTTATTTTGGAAGTCAAAAGCTGTTAGATTCCCTGGAAGCTCGGGGAGGGAGATTGCCTGGGTTTGTTCTGACGCGATTTCCCTGCAACAGCTGTTTGTGCCATCAGCAGTGGGGCTGCTCTTTCAAAAGAAGACATTTTATCCATTAAAAAGAAATCCATAGATGATGAATATGGATTTGGGCTAAGGCTGAGTGATGAAATCCTCTCTGAGGTGCAAAGATCCCATTATCCATCCGTCTGCGGCCTGCCAGGGACCAGTGGTGGGTTCCCTCAGAGACCCCTCAGCTTTCTGGAAGCCTCGAGGTCAGTGAGGATGCGAAGGGCTCTCCAGCCAGGAAGTTTCTCTCCCAAGTCTCCTTTCAGTGCTGTGTTTGAGCAGGGCAGGAACGCTGTGAGAACAGCCCTCGGAAGTTGCTGCGAGGGTTCCAGCTGGATCAGAAAATGTCGGCTCAGCACAGGGGGGATACAAAGCTGCTGGTGGGAAGGAGGGAGGTGGAAGCAATTCCCTCTGCCCTCTGAGAGGAGCTCATTCCCTGATCCCACCTGGAGTGCAGATTTCTGCCATGGCTGGGCTTTCCTGGGTGAATCCTGGCTGGGGAATGCTGAGCCCCAGAGATTGTGGGCAGAATGCCTGGGGACTGGGGAATGCCCGGGGATTGGGACATTAGGGTTGGAGTCAACAGCCCTCGGGGACAGGGTGACTCTGTTCACAGGACACAGAGACACAGCGACACAGCAGAGACACAGCCCTGGACGGGCAGCACCCCGAGGCCGTGGGTGTGGTGCCATGCACAGGTACAGGGGCTCTTTTCTGATGCCTTTGTCCCTGTCTCAGCATTCCTGGAGATTGTTTGAATCGAAGGATCCAACCACTTCCCCATCCAAACCAGAGCTGTTTCGTTTCCACTTCCACACACAACTTCCACAGCCTGGAGCTTCCTAATGAGCTAAATGGGAGTGACTTGAACGTTGTCCACAGGGTTGGCACAGCCACCTCCTTCCTTATTACACTTGTCAGGTCGTCGCTTATTTTGGCATTTATTTTGCATGGGAAGATGCCCTGGAGCTGGCACATGACACTGCAGCACCAGTAGCAATGGTGACAAGGAAATGGTTTGGCCTGGAAGGGACCTTAAACCCCATCTCATTTCTCCCCCTCTGCCACGGGCAGAGCCACCTTCCCCTACCCCAGGTTGCTCCAAGCCCTGTCCAACCTGGCCTCGGACACTCCCAGGGATGGACAATTCAGTCCTTCCCCTGACTTTTTTCTTTGCTTCTCCCTCTGTGTCTCCAGGGTAGAGCAAGAGGATGAGAAGACAAAGAAGAAGGAACACCTGGAGAGAAAGCAGAGAGAGCAGCAAGGCAAATCTCCGCGGCAGGAGGGAAATGGAGCAGCTGAAATTGGGAAAAACAGCTCCAAGTTTGTCACTGTCTGCACCTGATGCAAATCCGTTTGCCGGGGGATGTTGGGAGCAAAGAGCAGAACGCTCCTGATTTCACAGGGCTGCGTTGAGAACGGGAAGATCCCAGAGAGAGCGAGGCTGAGGGGAAAATAAAATGGACAACGCCAGCCAAACCAAATGGATGCAACCCCCGGCATTCCCGGAGGGAAGCGCTGCCCTGAAGGGAGGGGGCCGGCAGCAGGCCCGGCCAAAACGCTTTAAAAGCCTCCCTTTTAGATGGCATTTGTTCTTCAAAGCCACCAGGGCTCGGGGAAAAGCCGGGCCATTTCCCTCTGCCTCTGACATGTTAATGGCTGTATTTTGGAGTCATTAAATATTGAAATGCAGCACACTCAGCAGCTGCCAAACCTCCCCGCAGTCCTGCTCTCCCCCTTCTCCTCTCCTCCAGAGCCTTCTCCCCTCTCCGTTTCTCCAGCATTCGCTCCTCTGGCATGCCCCCCTCCATCCTCTTCCTCCTTCCCCTGCCTCCCCCACTCTTCTTCCCAGCTCTCTCCCCACTCTGCCTTCCTCCCATCCCTCCTCTGCTGGAATCTCAGTTCCTGGGAAGCACTTGATAATCTGCAGCTTTAATATTCTCACCTTGCCAGTCTCCTATTCAGCGGGACTCAGAGAATTACAAATGTATTTATCTGGGTCCACTGGAGAGCGAGAGAAACAAAGAAACCAGCGGGGCTTTTCTAACGAGGAATGACTAATTTGACCCAGGAGAGCCCGTCCTCTTTCAAGCACTCAATTTTCCCCTGGTTTTGCATCCAAAGATAACGCTGGCGATGCCAGAGGCGGGGATGGGGCACTGCCAGCTCGCTGCTGAGCCCCTGCCGGGGCTGCTGCTGGCAGGGTTTGCTTTACCTGCTCCCTCGCCGGCACCCAGGCCCGCCGAGCCAGGCACGGAGGGCTTGGAAAAAGCTGCTCTTTGTCTGCGGCTGGCCCTGCTCAGGGCTCCAAAGCACCGAGAAATCCCAGAGCCAAAGCTCACCCTTGCCGGGGGACCGGCTGGGATGAGGCCGGGCTTCTGCAGAGCTCCTGACAGCTCAGGGACTGGGAAGGGACACTGACCTGGCCTTGGGCACTCCCAGGGATCCAGGAGCAGCCACGGCTTCTCTGGCACCCTGTGCCAGGGCCTCCCCACCCTCTCTGGGAACAATTCCTTCCCAATATCCCATCCATCCCTGCCCTCTGGCAGTGGGAAGCCATTCCCTGCGTCCTGCCCCACCAGCCCCTTGTCCCCCGTCCCTCTCCAGCTCTCCTGGGAGCCCCTTCAGGCCCTGGAAGGGGCTCTGAGCACTCCCTGGAGCCTTCTCTTCTCCAGGGGGAGCACCCCCAGCTCTCCCAGCCTGGCTCCATGGCAGAGGGGGTTCATTTCCAAGAGAGTTTTCTTCTGGTGATCCTGGTTACTCCAGGGTGGATGGGCTAAATTCCAGCTCAACCCTGTGATCTTACTGGATGCAGACTCTGCCTTCTGGCTGATCCTGGCTCCCGTCCTGCACTGGATACACATGGAAAGGGCAGTGGATATCATGGATTTCTGGATAAAAAAGGAGTATTTAGGCCAATGGACTTGGGATTTTTTATTGCAAATGAAGAGCTGGGATGAAATTTTCTGGAGGCTAACACAAGTCCTCTGTGGATTTTTTTTTTTCCCAAATAGAGGAGCAAATGTGGTTTAGTGGGCACAGACAGGGGTGAGTGGTGTCCTGGAAAAGTTGTGCTTGTGTAGTCTGGAGAGAAATCAGAGGCCGAGATAGTTCTGATTGTTTCCTGGAAAGACATGGAAGAGGAAACACCCAGGAATGTGAGGAACTCTGGAAGGACACTGTTGGCACAAGCATGAATTGGTAGAAACCTGTCGTGAGCAAATGTCAGTTGAAAACTGAAGGAGGTTTCTCCCAATCATCAGATGAGGGAGTTTATTAAAATAACTTTCCAGCGGGGTAATTGAGGGAGGAAACTTAACTGGTTCAAGATGGGAGGCTGACAAATTTCAGAATTTCAGTTTAGGATGGGGCTGGATTTGACAGGCTGGCCCTCTTTGTCCGTGTCCTGCCTCAGCCCAGGACTCTGCACTTGTGTAGGGTGGGGAGTCCCTCTGCTCCCCATGGAGCTCATCCCTGCCTGGCCACAGATCCGTGGGCAGCCCTGCACTCCCACTCACCTGTCCCTGACACAGAGGCTTTTCTCCTGGTTAATAAGCCCTGACATGCCAGACATGGAAACTATGAAAATTGGCCAATTTTTTAATATTTTAAGCCCCATCACAGCCTTTGCTGGGCAGAGCAAAGCGCTTTAGGACGCCTTAGCAAGGAAATGGGAACTATCATTTGGGATAATCTGCCTGAGCTGGATTGACCCGCTGATCCCAGCCAGACCCTCCTTCTCCAGCACACCCCTCCCTACACCCAGCTCTGCTGCCCAGATGGGGAAAGGGAAATCATGGAATCATGATTTAGGTTGGGAAAAACCCTCTGAGGCCCTATCCAGTCCAACTGTTCCCCGCAGCCCTGCCAAGGCCACCACTGCCCCATGTCCCCAGCTGCCGCTCCCACGAGGGTTTGAACACCTCCATGGTGACTCCACCACCTCCCTTCTCCCCTGTTTGTCACACCTTCCCAGCCAGGGGAGGGGCTGTGCCTGAGGCAGGGGCTGTGCAGGAGCAGGATGCTCCCGCTCCAAACTCTCTCCCAGCATCCCCTCCCAGCTCCCCCTTCCCTGTGCTGCCCCGGGAAGGGCTGGGTGAAGTCCAGGCTCCTGCCCGAGCTCCTTCCTTAATCTAAATCAGGGAAAGGTATTTTTTTTCTCCTTCCTTTTATTCCACCCTGAGTGTTGTGCAGTTGCCACTGACAAAGGAGCCGGAATTCCACGCATTTCTCTGGCTGTTTAGCAGAGCTGCTGCCCTACTCTCCCCTGTCAGACACTAATCTCTCCTAATATTTAACAGTCCCAGTAGGCAGCAGGATTTATCCTCTGGCCTTTCTACCTGTCATTCCATCCCTTCTCACTAAGGAGCCCTTTGATTCCCTTCCGAGGAGAGGTGCCAGGACCAGCGTGATGGATTGGCTCGTGCTGGCAGTTGGAGAAGCAGCTCCATTTCTCTCTGCTCCAGCTGTCGGGTGTTTATCCGGGGCAGCTCCCTGCAGCTGGGAAGGCCCTTGTGCCTCCTTGCAGGGAGCCGTGCGGATGGGCAGGCATTCCAAGCGGGAAGGGGCTGTGGGTGTTAATGCTGCAGCTCCTCAGGGCGCCGCTCCAAACCGCAGCCGGAGCTGTGGATGTTGGAGCTCCCGCGATGATCTGCATCTAAAACCCTCATCCATCGCAGGGAGGAATTCCTCCCCCAGCGCTCCCGGATCCCTTCCCAGAGCTCTGCCTCCACACGTTCCCTTTCCTCGGCATCCCGGCTGCCATGTGCTTGGCAGCACGGCCCGGGGGATGAACAGGCTCAGAAGGAAAAGGTGGGAATACCCCGGGGGGGCTGCTGCTGGCAGAGCTGTCCTCTCCTCATCCTGCAGGATCGGATGGCGTGGCCGGTGCCAGGGAGGAGCCCGCATTCCAGCGAGGATGCTGCACTGCGGGGCAGGGATGCTGCATCCCACTAACAGAGCCGGTCCCGACGCCTCTCCTTGCTCCGCGGGCAGGCGCTGGAGCAGCTCGGGAGCTGAAGGCGTCAGGACAGCACAGGAGCTCTTTCTGCCACTAACGAGCTCTGTAATTGTGCTTCCTTAGGCCGGGATTGGAAGTGATTAACTCCGAGCTCGCCTCGGCCTGGGCTCGGGTTACATGGCCGGGCTTTGTGGGGTCAGGGGCTGCTCCGCGGGCGTTTCCCCATGGCAAGGGCAGAAACCCAACTCCATCACTGATGGCCCTTCCCGACGTCACTGCCACCCCAGGGTGCCGCAGCAGGATCCGTGTGAGGACACGATCCAATGTTTCCTCGGGCTGCAGCTCTCTGCAAACTCCTCACTTCGCTCCTTCCCCTCCTGCCTAAAAGCGGCCAGGAGTCTGCAGGGTCCATCAGGACACGGATGATCCTGCAGACCCATGGAAAACAGGCTCCACAGAATCCCTCTGAAGGGGCCTGTGTTCAGCACTGACCTGTCTGGGCCAGGATTTCCCGGGATTTCCCTTCCTTCCCAGATATCATTCCTGGAAGTGTTGAAGGATTGGAGCAACGTGGCGTGTGGAAGGTGACCCCACCCATGGATGGATTTATGGTCCTTTTGATCCCACACCATTCCGTGACCCCATGATTCTCCATCCTGGATTTCTCTTCTCTCCCCAAATGGGGGAAGGCAGGAGCTGGCAGGACAGACATTCCCATCGCTCTCGCTGTCCCTCCATCTCTGTCCTGGCTGGACACAGTGACAAAATGTTTGTCACAGCTCGGTGTGACCAGAGCGTGTCCACAGAGGGAAGAGTTTGCAGTGTCAGCATCCACGTGCAGCTATTCCAGAGGGAACAGGGAGCACAGTGCCTGGAAGCCTTTGGACACAGGGGGCTTTGTCGGGAAGGGGAAATAATCAGGACTTTTGTCCTGAGGCAGTGCGGGAGCCGCCGCTGTTGCACATGGATC